>NC_054881.1:38667423-41524923 GCF_018320785.1 Cheilinus undulatus
CAAAGCTAAGGGGATATTTTCTCTGACTTCTACCCCATTTCATACTGCCTCTACCTCACAACGTTTGAACTGTATCCCAGTTTATCCCTGGGAAAAGGCTTCTTAATTATTGGCCAGTTTATTCTCTGCTGTGGTCAAAATTCAGTACGTGACCCTCATTTTTTTCTGGCTCTTCATACAAACATTCAAGCCTGTTTTTGATTTTTATAATCATCCTGTAAAAGTGCTGCAAATAATTGTATACTTCTTAAAAGGCATGGGACAGGTCAAGGCCGTATTTGGTCAAATTTTCGTCCCAGAATTTTATGATCAGCTCACTTTAGTTCAAAAAATTGTATTTGAGATAT
This sequence comes from Cheilinus undulatus, assembly GCF_018320785.1. Lineage (NCBI taxonomy): Eukaryota > Metazoa > Chordata > Actinopteri > Labriformes > Labridae > Cheilinus > Cheilinus undulatus. Next base: position 38,667,771 of record NC_054881.1, read on the forward strand.
ATGATGTTTTACCCTTTTATTGATTTTATAAATCAATAATGATAAATATAAATCAGTTTTTTTTTTTTACAAAAACTCTATTATCAAAGTGAATAAAGATTTCTACAACATAATGTCAAATAAATGACTGCATAGATATTCACCCCCTTCAAAGTGACTGACCTAATTCAACTGAGGTCCAGCCAGTTGGTGGAATGGGGATCACATGAGTGCAGTAAATGTGTCTCTGGAAGGTCCAATCACCGGTTAGTTAGTATGGTGTAGCTACCGTTACACCATGAAGACAAAAGAACACGTTATTGCAAAGTCTGTCAAGGGATGAATACAAACTGACTGAACATCCCCCAGAGTTCAGTTAAATCCATCATATGTAAATCCGCCTAGATCAGACCGTCCTCACAAACTGAGTGAGCGTGCAAGAAGGAGACTAGTGAGAGAGGCCACCAAGACACCTATGACTACTCTGAAGGAGTTCCAAGTTTCAGCAGCTGAGATGGGAGAGACTCTGCAGACAACAACTGTTGGCCGGGTTCTTCACCAGTCAGAACTTTATGGGAGAGTGGCAAAGAGAAAGACACTGTTGAAGAAAACTCAGATTCAGTGTGGACTTGACCTGACATGCCAGATGGATTTGTTTCACACAGGACGTAGCCGCTATTGAGCTGTGCATGTGCAGCTGAGGAATAACGTGAAACAGTACTCGATTTATGTCGTTTTTGAAAAGAAAACAACTCACTGCTGTTCTTTGTTCTTATTTAATGAAAAAATGTCAAGTTCTGATAAAACTGGCACCTTAGCAGCATCCACGCTAATCTCTCCCTCCTTAACTGCACCAGCTCTTGCTGCTGCCTGCTTACCTCACGACCCTGCTGCGCCAGAAAGTTCTGCCCCTCGTCGCTGATTGGTCCTGTCACTTTCTAACCACACCCAAACGGTTCAGATGGGAGCTTTGCAAGATGGATTCACCAGTGAAAAGCAAGGAAACGGGCGTATCCATCTGCTTTGCAAGGTTAATGTGGACTAGAGTTCACCAAAAGGCATGTGGGAGACTCCGTGGTCAAGTGGAAAGAGTTTGTTGGTCTGATGAGACCAAAATGGAGGTTTGTGGCCCTCAGACAAGATGCACCAAACACCGACATCACCACAAACACACCATCCCCACTGTGAAACACGGTGGTGGCAGCATCATGCTGTAGGGGTGCTTCTCAGCAGCTGGCCCCAGAAGGCTTGTAAAGGTAGAGGGTAAAATTAATATGTCAAAATATAGGAGGGAGATTTCTTTTCCAGCGAGACAATGAGCCGAAGCACACAGAGAAAGCTACACAGAAATGGTTAAAGACAACAAGGGGAATGTTCTGGAGTGGCCGAGTCAAAGACCAGACCTCAATCCAATTTGAGAGAATTTGTGGCTGGACTTGAAAAGGGCATAGCTTGAGCAGTTTAGCAAAGACATTCCTGACTGATTGAGACCTATCCACACAGACTCAGAGCTGTGATTGCTGCCAAATGTGACTCTACTAAACACTGACTTGAAGGGGGTGCAGTCATTTATTTCTCACTACATATTTTTGTTTAATTGACATTACTTTGTAGAAATCTGTTTTCACTTTAACATTAAAGAGGATTTTTGTTGTCAAAAAAGCCTTTTATATTATATTGGCTTTGACTGATATTTAAAATCAGTAAAAAGTGTAAAACATCCAAGAGGGTGAATACTTATTCATACAAACTATACATTTCAATCAGGAGAGACTTAATTTGAGTTTAACAAGGATTTATTTTACAAGTTTGGAAATATTTGAACCAGTGGGAATAGCATGCCCTCCTTAGGAGTCTAGACACCGGTGGTGGTGATGGAAGGAGTGGAATAAGATGAGGAGTGACTTCTGAGGAGCTTGACCCAGATGCTGGCTTCAAAGTTGCAATGAAGGGAAACAGGATGCAGGGTGGAGCTGGGCCTAAACAGCAATGAGATGTAATGGAGGTGACTGGGGTGGAGGAGGGTTGCAGCAGCTGCACTGAAATAACTGTGGAGGAGAGGAGTGCAGACTTTAAAGTATGACAGAAGTGGGATGATTGGATGAAGCGGGGCTGTGATAGAAGGGTGAGTAGACCCCCATACCAGCTGATTACCAGAGTGGGAAACAGAGTACATAGGAATGAGTGATTATTAATGAATGAATGGAAATGAAACAGTCTTCTCATCCTACCTGAGTGTAGACTAAGCTGCACAATTTTTTCACCTTGCTGTATAAAGGGCAGACCCACTGATCCCACATCTGCGTCATCTATATGTTCTTTGTTTTGTGGTCACAAGCCTCTTTACGTCTGCTAACATGTCAAAACGTTTCCACTGAGTCAGATCAGGAGTTTGTAAAGTTGCAGAACAAAAAGATGAGAGGCTTTAAAACACAAGAATACAAAAAAACAGATCGCCAAAGAGGCTATAGGAACATAAAATCTGTAATTCATATGAGCATTTTCACAAAAACACAACAAAAATTCTGTAATTGAGTATTATTTTCACTGTTTATGACCTTAGCTCTGTAGACTTGTTAGACCATTAAAGTGTTTTTGCATTTCTTCATTGAAGATTGTGCAATTAGATTTCTCCAACAAAAAAAAAAACAGCTGCAGCAGATAAAAATGTAGTTTAAATTCTTTTATTATGGTCTGTATGCACTTAGAGCAGGATGTTTGTTTGTGCACGCATGTGGTTTCCTGCTGAAAATGTGTCATGTTCTTCATGAAACACTGACAACACACTCCCAGAGGTACGGCGCCCTGTGACCCCAGGGGGAGGTTTCTTCATCTTAACAAAAGAGGAAGAGAAAGTGTGCATTTTAGCACTGTGAGAACTCCCTTCTTGTGGGCTGACTTTGCTCTTTTTATTAAACTTTATTGGGTAATGTGTCATAAAAGTTCGAGACAACTGGTCTGGCCTTGTCAGCTATGGAGAACAGTAAATGTCAGTTTGTTCTGTGATGTATGCTAAGCTAACTTTGAGTCAAGCATGTATGCAAACAGATGAATGTTATGTACATTTTGATATACAGCTCTGTCATCAGAGTTAGGGTTGTAAACAGTGTGCAAAATACCTGGCCTCAATCGGGGGGTCCACCCAAATGAGTGCTCCAATTTCAGGCGGAAGTCTTACACAGCATGAGGTATGGACCACAGGTAATGCATACACGCACATTAAACACACATCACCCAGTCTAGCATCATCATCAACAAAGCTGCACACAGCTGCAGAACCACAGAGCAACTCTGCTCTGTGACCATATAGGACACTCGCGCGTCCCTCTCGTGCAGGTGCGTGCTCACACATACACACACATACATGCACATATGAACCCAGCCAACCGATGTGTGGCGAAATATATATTTTAATATGAAGCACAGCAGGTCTATCGCAATCAGTTAATTAAGTCTGGGTTTAATAGATTTTTTTTGGAGACCCCAACTCACCGGTAGATGTGCTAGCAGCTGCCTCACCAGAATTAGCTCGGGATGTCTCTGCTCCATCTTCATCACTGTTTCGGTTTAGTCTTTTAGATGTGAATCCAAAGTTTTCAAGCAAAGAACTTTGCTGTCTCTTTGACATATTTCGCTGAATTTAAGCACACCAAGTCCACAATTTCAGGAGAGTAACCAAAGCGGTAAGAAATACACAAGCTGTATGGCAGGGTTACGCGAGGTCATTGTTGCGGAGCATTTGAAACAGCGCCCCCCACGTTTGGAAGCTTTATCAGAGACATTATTCTTCAGTATTCTTATATGTGAATAAATTCTTTACAATGAACTTAATTAAAACAAACATGACGTGCTTTCAAATGGCATTTGTAGTGACAATAGCAAGTGAAAAAATGATGTTATAAATACTTCTCAAGAGACCCCCCAAAAATTTTGCAGTTGAGGATTTCAAGGGGTCTCTTATGTCAATTAAGGGGTCTCAGACCCCCCTAGACCCCCCTGTATTTCGCACAGTGGTTGTAACCTTTTCTATCATTTAACTGTAAGCAAACATACAGAATATTAAAGATGTGTTAGAATAGTGTTTTATTAGAGTCCAAATGTACAATAAATAAGTTATTTTTAAAAAGCATCTTTCCTCAACAGTGGAGGGGGCTCCATCCACGTTTTTGACTCACTACTCTTTACACATATAAAAAAAAAAAACACATAAAAATGGGGATTTCTACAGAGCTCTACAAAAGCTGACATACATCTGTTCCAGCTGTTTTCAGGATATCTCAACTCCTCTATTTTGTTATAAAGAAATAACAATGAAACAATTTTAGTAACTTTAGGAATGAACTCACTACTACAGGAAAGCAAGGCTGGAATAAAAAGAGAAATAAGTCGAGCTCTTGAGAAAACAACGTAAATTTGTGCAATCACTGGAAACCCCAAGTAGCTTAAATATCTTTAATAAACTTATTTGAGTTTATTTAAGATTTTTAAGTTAACAATTTTAGCTTACAATGAAGTCCTACAAAGAAAGGGTAATTTTGTTTTTTTTTATCAAATATACAATACAACACAAAATGATGCAATATAGCATGCTATACTACAATAAGATTTGATACAATGTGTTCAGAAACAATATTGATCCAACGATTAAATACAATACAATACAAAATAAATACAATACAATATAAAAAGATACAGTACGATAAAAGACGGTACAAGACTATAAGACACAGTACAATATGTCGCAATATAATGTGATCCAATACAATATAATATGATAAAGTACAGTATGATACGATAGGATATGTGAGAAACAACACGGTACAGGACAGTACAAATTGATACAGCATAATATGACACAATACAGGAGCATAACAATAAGATACAATTCAATACAATACAATATGATGCAGTATGATCCAGTGCAGTATGGTACTGTACAGTACGGGACGGTACGATACAGTATGATACGATGCAATAGGATACATTACGGCACGATACAATAGGGTACGATACTGTACCATATGATATGAAATGATATGATATGATATGGTTCAATACAATTCAATAGGGTATGGTCCGACAGTACAGTATGCAACACTACTATAAAAATGTAGGCTATATGAGATACCATACAATATGTTGGTCTTATGATGTACTGTATGATACAATACGATATGATGTGAAGAGGATCAACTAAAGAGAATAACATAGTTTTACTGTGCACATTAGAGACTCTTTCATCGCATTTATCTCTCCCTGAATTACCTGACAAGAACTCCTCTAAATGCTGAGGTAAATCAGAGGATCACAAACATATTTTTGTGTGTGTGCATTAAACTGAGAGGAGTTCATATCCTCTCTTCATTCCCATGGAAATCTTACTTGTACTCATGCCTTCACGTGGTTGTGACTATTTATACTTTTCTTGGTCATGTTCGTTTTCTTAAGCAGGGTTATTTTTGAAAGAGCTTCACCTCTGCTCGTTCATAGACGGATTTAAGGTTGTACTTGTTTTCTCCCCTCAGGGCAGAAGCTACCTTACTCCCAAAACAAAACTGCCAACCAGTCAGGGCAGTCTGGTTTACACTTGATGTGGCTTCGGTACAATGATAGACTCCCAACTGTTGAGGCACGATGGCTGGCAGCAGCGAGAAAAATCATAAATACCCAAGGGTGCAAACCAGGAACAATAATGTAAGCTCAGGGACATGTCTGCCGTGGCTCCTCCACTAATTAGTTGAAGATTTTAGGTGGGGTCAAATCTTTTCAAACTGTAGGCAGAGAGGTAAAAATACGCTGGAAGAAACCTTTAAAATGCAATCAAAGCATTCCTTTACAACCACTTAGCTAGTTTTCTATCACTTTACTCATGATGAGTTAAGTACAGGACCTGCACCAGTGCTGAGCAGTTCAATACAACAGTGCACAAGTGGATAAGGACTCAATAGCTGTGTTTCTAAAGGACTAGTTTTTGCACATTTGGACATATAGCATTAAAAAATCTGTATGGATAAAAGGCCAAACTGCTCAAACTTCCCTCGGCTGCACCTCTAAACCAAGGAGAGCTAAGGATGGCAGCGTTATGTCTTCAGGCTATCCATCTACCTGCCTTTCTATCTGCACGTTTGGGTCATTCTTCCACATGGCTTTGACTTAGGGAAAGTCAATTTTCAAGGCTATTGGACCTCATGTTCATCTCTTGCTTATCAGGCTCTTCTATCTTTAGAAACTCCATTTTAAACTCCTGTCAACTATGACTCAAGAATTTCCTGGTTAGATACTGAAGGCCAAAGCACAAGGTGGTTGGGCCTCATGTTCATCCCTTGCTTATCAATGCTATATCTCAAGATTGCTTGGATAAATTTTCTCCAACCTTTGTATAAGAGTCCTCTGTAAGTCATGGAAGAACTCATGCAATGTTACAGGGAATAGGTAAAGTATTCCAGGGCATTGAGCCTCATCAAGGATCATCCCTTACCTGTGAATATGTACTGTGAAGAATGCTTTGGAAGATTTTCTTCATACTGATCCCCAACGCCCACTCTGACTCAAGGAATAACAGATTATATCTGGAGCTCATTTATCAAAGGTCATGGTCATTGGGACTCATGTGTATCCCTTAATCGTGGACACAAGATATCAAGAAAGCTTTGGAGAATTTTTTTTAAACTTTGCACAAACATCCACTCTGACCCAAGGATGAACTGCATGGATTTTGAGGTCCATCCTATGATGTTTAAAGTCATTGTTCTTGGGTATAAATGCACACCCTGTTATTTATGAACATAAGGTGTGAAGAACACTTTGAAGTTGTTATTCTAACTCAGCACCAACGTCCACTCTGACTCGAGGATCAACTGCTTAAATTTTGAAGAGAATAGGTTGAATACACGGTCAAACTCTGAGAAACTGTTCACTCTGACTCAAGAATGAACTCCTCGGATTTTGAACAGCAGTCAGAAGTCATTGTCATTGGGCCTCATTTTCATCCCATGCTTATAATCCTGACATGTCAATAATACTTTGAAGGATTTACTGCAACCTTTCTAAATCCAAGTCTTTGGACCTCATGTTCATCCTGTACTTGTCAACAGAATGCTTTGATAGTTTTCTTCAAACTCTACACAAGCATCCACTCTGACGAAGGAAAAGTTGCTAAGATTTTGAAGAGAATAAATCAAAAGTCATCGTTATCTGTCCTCATGTTCATGCCTTGTTTGTGAACACATGAACACATGCATGAATGTCCACTCTGACTCAAGGATAAACTGCCTAGACAGGAAAATCAAAGACTGCTTTGAAGGACATTTGTCCAGTCTTATCTGAGAATGAAATGCTTTGCTTTGGAAGGGAATATGTTAACAGTCATGCTCAATGGGCCTGATGTTCATCCCTTGCATAAGAAAAGGAATGCCAGGAACACTTGGGAGGATTTTCTTCAAACTCTGCACTATCGTTCACCTTGACTCAAGGATGACCTGCCTAGATTTCAGAGGGAATAAGTTAAAAGTCAGGTGTGTTGGGCCGTATGTTCATCCCTTGCATGTCAACACAAAATGTCCAGAAAGCTTTTGCGAATTTCCGCAAAGGATGAACTATTTAGATTTTGAAAAGAATAGGTCAAAAGCCAAGATCATTAGGGCTCATCCCTTTCTTGTCACAAAATGTCCTGAAAACCTTTAAGGGATGCACAAATTTCTCCTTTCACTCAAAGCTAAACTTATGGAAGTTTAAAGGTTTAAAGGTCGAGGTCAGTAGGCCTCATGTTCATCATTTGCTGGTGAAGTTTTTCCTCAAGAACCTTGGAGACAATCTTCCAACTTTGCACAAACGTCAACTAAGGATTATTAGATTTTGTAGGTCAAAGGGCAAGGTTGTTGGGTCTCATGTTCATCCCTTGTTCATAATGGTTTTAAAAATCACACAACAGAATCTTCCCCAAACCTTCCTCTACCCACCCACCCTGTACTCCCAAGTCTTACCTCAACGAGGCACATAACTGTTTCTATCGTCTATCTGCCTATTAATGTGGTGTGACAAATCTATTTATTTATTCAACTAATAATTAAAAACTTCAAAATAAACAACATTTTGTCCCAGCCTGGGAAAACCAGAGAAATATTTTAGTCCCCCAGAGAGGAATAATCGCTGAGTCTACAACTCCCCCAACCCTCGGGCAGCCTCCCCATCTCCACGCAGGTCCGCTTTTGGGACAAGGTCATGTCTGTGTCACGTCGTGTGATAAAACCCTCAGATTCAAGTCTTCCCCTGGGATGTACAGAAAACACCACAGTGACGCTGATGTGCACTTACACTTGGCTTCTACAGAAAGTAAAATCAACATATTTGGACTAAAGAGAACTGGATAAAGTGTCTTGTTTCTAAGTGCACCAGCAGGTCTGACATTCTCTTTTTCTCTCCTTCAAGTGCAGATCTGTATTGTGTTGTTTATTTTACTATTGCGGTTTATGACTATGCATGTTTTGCTCTCAAACGGTGATGAGCGCCAGTAATTTTTGGAGCCTTATGAAAGCTAAAAGATCCTCTTCATGCTATAAAAAACAGGGATGGATCCCTGAAAGACAAGTCCTGATCTGTCCGTACTCTTCTGTCAGCTCATGCATTTCTTCCATCAAGTTTAAAAATATTATAAATAAGCCTTTGAAAAAAGGGAGGAAGCTCCATAAGTCACTGAGTGTGAGTTTGCTTCAAGAAGGGTCCAAATGGTTGTGCATCCCCCACAAACTTCCCATGTCTTTAAAGAGGAGTCAACCCCCCACAGGAGGTTAATCACTCCCTGGACTCTGCAGAACAGTACAGATAAAAGGTAGAAGTCTATGGGCAAATATGTTATTGGGATTTGACCCCAGTGGACATTCATAAATATATATGCGTAGTGGGATCAACTGCAATCTATTAACACTGATGGAAACCTCATGGTCAGCTTCCTTCAAACAGGAAGAGCCACCAATGAGCTAATGAGTAGATACACCAACAGTGGCTCACTTTAGCTTTGTACGCTTTGGCTAAAGCTAACATAGCTAACCCAGCTACGTACATAGTGCTACTACATAAGCCAGTATAGCTAAGTTAGCTTTAGCAATGTGAGCATTAGCAAACATAGCCGAAGCGTACAAAGCTAACATAGCTGCCTTGTGAGCTAAGCTTCAGCTACGTATCTACGTAGCTTACGCAGCTTACAGAGCTACGTGAGTTATGCTTACTATATGGTGAGGTAATTTTAGTTATTACTTATCTCACTGTATTGCAAGCGTAGCTCCATTAGCTACGTAGATATTGTAGCTTTGCTGCTATGCTAGAATATTTCTATGGAGGACGAGCTTTTTCCTGTAAGCAGACTGTTTACTCAGCTTTATTAAAGTTTTGTAATCAGATTTTGCAGGTCAGTTTATTTAATCTTAACTTTTGGTTTCTTAACTGTGGCCTTAACGGAAGTTTAATCCGACTCTATTTTGAAACTTCTAGTGTGTAGACTGATTCTACCCTTACCAGTCTGCTTGGAAGATGGTCAGTGCTGCGTCAATTAGAAATTGTGAATAAAACCGGTTTAGTTCTTTTGATCAATGACAAGCACGAAGCATAAAGGTAGATGTCAGAAACAGAGGACCAACTTGTTGATTTATGGCGCACAAGTTTTGAATTCAGCCCGTCCTGTAACAATTTTAAGTTGCACCGTCTGCTTGGAAGTCATGCCGACTTTCAGTCAGATCCTGCGTCGTTTGTCGTGCACCGGTAAAGGGGGTTACAAAAGACCCAATCACAGCTCAATCAGCTGCTCCAGACTGGTCGGATAGATTTCTGCCATGTTTGACATTTTGGCCTTATGACTCCAGACACTCCCACACCGAGAGCAGAGCCCCGAGCAGAATCCTCAACTCTGAGGCATTTTTCCTTTGTAAACTGTCAGACAACGTCCTAAATCAGCACGAAAACAGCAGGAATAGCTTTCTAATGTGCCCCTACTTATGATAAAGGGAAAAGATGAGCAAGAAGTATGCTTACCCGCAGACCTTCAGCTGACACCGATGGCGATGCTGTTTGTGTATGATAGAGATAGGATCAGAGAGAGGGAGGATAAGACTAGATACGACTCCAGCCTCAGTATGTGAGACTTTTCAAAGTAAACCACTGATTTCTACCTCATTCGTACTGCATGAGAACTCACAGCAGGCCGTGCATGACCATTGGACCATATGCTGTGAGCACATCAATCCTGCATGATGCTTATGCGTCAACGGTATGAGCTAGCTTTCCAGCACAACTTTTAGAGCCGTGGTTCTCGACATGGGGGTCGAGGCCCCTTGGGGGTCACGAGACACTGAGAGGGGGTCTCCAGATGCCTTAAAAAAAACACCTTTGTGACTTCACACCAATTTTGCCAAACAGTAACAATTTTTTTTTATCAATTTCTCCAACCAGTTTTGTCAATTCTAACACATTTTGCCAGTTAAACCCCATTTTTATCCATTTTAAACCCTTTCCACTACTTTTTTTCTGCCTGTTTGCCCACTTCTAGACTAATTCTTGTCACTTTCTGCTTATTGTTGCCTCTATTGACTCATTATTGCCACTTTTAACCACTTTCTACATCCATTTTAACCACTTTTCTAATGCCCACTTTTGCCAGTTTAACCAATTTCTGCCAATTTCTACCCATTTTTACCTCAGTTTACCCATTTTTTTTGCCAGTTTCAAACAATTTTTCATCTAATTTCACTAAATTTTCCATCCACTTTTGCCACTTTAAACCCATTTCGAACATTTTTAATCCCTTCTACCACCTTTAACACCTGTTTTTGCCACTTACACAAGTTTTTGCTTCTTTTTTGCCAATTTTATATAACTTTTGCCACTTCTAACCTATTTCTGCCACTTTCAAAATGCCCTTTCACCACATTTACACCATCTTTTTGGCATTTTTAACCCATTTGAATAAAAGAGGTTTACATTTTTAGGAAGTTTTTTTACTACAGCACAAAAGAGTAACAAATATATTTGTTTATTTGATAGGAGTGGTAATGATTCAATTATATTAGCTTAACTTTACAATTAACCATGATTTTCCTGATCTTTTCCTGGCCCCCAGTCTGGATGGGCCCCAGAAAGCACCCCCCTTTATGTGCAGCCTTGTCTGCAGGCTGAAAAGGTTGAGAACCAGTGTGTTAGAGAGTTTGGTGGAAATTGCATATGCCCAGCTTAAAACAGGAGAGTAGAAGAGGAGCTGGACTGACATTGCTCAAGAAATCACTGCAGCAGGTAGCTTACAGCTAGTTACATTTAGCTGCTTTGTGAGCTTAGCTCTAGCTACATTAGCGACATAGCTTTTGTAGATAACAGAGCTACGCAAGCTACGCCTGGTGCATTAGAATTTTTTCATGAATGGCGAGCTTTTTGACTGTAAGCAGACTATTTACACTGCTTTATCAAATGTTTGGTAATCAAGTTTATCAGGTCAGGTTTAACTTTTGGTATCCCAACCCTTACCTTAACCCTTCCCCTTCCCCTAAACAGAAGTAATCTGATTTTATTTTTAAAGTTTTAGTGTGCATTTCTGTTTTGACAGAGACCCATCTCTGAAACTCTGAGCTTTAGTCACTTTTTAATGTGACACATCAGGTCAAGTTGCCTTGGTGATGTTCACATTTTCTTGCACCTTTTCCTGATTATTCCATGTTTCATTTTTGTCTTCCAGATCCTGTTCCTCATGTTTCCTTTCTTCTGTGTTCATGCTGATTCCCTGTTTGTTTTCCCATGTAACAAATCTTGGCTGAATAAACAAACTGCCCTTTTTAGAATGAGTACCGGGCCTGTGAGTGAATCCACTGTCTCTGAGTCTTTGGGAAAGGTGAATTATTCCTTCAGTTATTCCAGTGTTTGCTGGACTGTTGGTGGATGATGCTCCAAAGACCCACATTTTTAAAGAGCGATCATTTTACTAACATCTCAGTGTAGATGGTCTTTAATGAATATTGAATGTCTAGATCTAGACTCAGTAGCTCAGAGTCAATCCAAGCGTTGTCTTATCTGACTTCACATTTCTTGACATAATATCAACCTGCTCAGTTACAACAACAGGAGTAAATGAGATGAGTTCCTCCCATTCCTGAACAGAAGGTACATGTCTGACTTATGACTCATGGCCTCAAAGCTCTCACTCTGTAGATGGAGCATACAGTCTGTTCTGTACTATCCTGACAGCACATGCTTAAAACAGAGCTTTATCTGAGCCAGCTGCAGTATGGAGAAGTGTGTGTGAGGGTGTTAAAAGATGGGACACAGCAGTTCCTCTGGAGGAGAGCCAAACTCTTCACTATCTGACCCCGTCACTTTTAAAGAGAGAGGCTGTGTCATTAAAACTATGTTTACTATCTTGTAGCATTCCTTCTTCTTTTGTGAGGAGTGAGGAGAGCAGTTGCTGGAGTTTAGGGAGAGGAATGTTGTCCCATTCTTGTCTGATCTAGGATTGTAGCTGCTCGACAGTTCTGCGTCTTCTTTTCCTTTTCTGATGTTCTACATGTTTTCTATCTTTGAAAGGTCTGGACTGCAGGCAGACCAGTTCATGACCTGGACTCTTCTCCTGTGAATCCACTCTGTTGTGATGGATGTGGTTTAGCAGTGACTCGCTGAAATAGTCAAGACCTTCTGTTCTCCAGATGTCATCTGGATGGGAGCATATGTCGCTCTAAAACCTCTCTCTACTTTTCAGCATTGATAGTTTCTTTCCAGATGTGTAAGCTGCCCACGCCATAGGCACTAATGCAACCCCATACCATCAGAGATGCAGGCTTTAGAACTGACCAGGATAACAAGCTGGATGGTCTCTCTCCTCTGTAGTCCACAGGACACAGCATGTGTGGTTTCCAGAAATAATTTCAAATTTTGGTTAATTTGACCACAGAACAGTTTTCCATTTTGCATCAGTCCATTTTAAATGATCTTTGGCTCAGAGACAGTGTTTTTGCATCCTGTTCACTCATGGCTTCTTCTCTCCATGATCCAGCTGTAACTGTCAGTTCTTGTTGCTGCTTGCTTACGTCACAACTCCGCCACGCCTCAAAGTACCAAGAGGGTCTGGCTGCAGACTTCGACAAAACCTCTACGCTGGGGCGTTCAGCCGCAGACCTGTACGCTGGGGTGAACCTCTGCGCTGGGGCGTGCAGCGTGTTAGCTGTTGTTAGCATGACTAGACCGCTGACTCTTACTAGACCTTAGCATAGCCCTGTATGCTGGGGCGTGCAGCAGCAGACCCGCTATTAAAAACTGAGTGGTTAGATTTAGGGTAAGCCGGTGGGCAAGGGGCTAGACCAGAAAATTCGGCTCGGGTATACTTCATCGCCCCAGCGTAGAGGTCTGCAGCTGAACACCCCAGTGTAGAGGTTTGCTTGAGGTCTGCAGCCCGACACGTCTCGAAAGTACTGCCCCTTGTTGCTGATTGGTCCTGTCACTTTCTAACCAGGCCCAAACGGTTCAGATGGGAGCTTTGCAAGATGGATTCACCAGTGAGAAACATGGAAATGGGCATATCTGCACTTTTCAGGAATTTTTCCACAAGTTTTAGACAGTTTTTTTCAAAGATTAGTCAACCTTTGCACAAATTTACTTTGGGGAGACTCTGCTTCTCTAAAATGCTCCTTTTATACCCAGTCATGTCACTGACTTGTTGCCAGTTAACCTTATTAGTTGCAAAATAGTCCTCCAGCTTTTTTTTTCGTTAGTATTGCTTACGTTTCCAGCCTGTTGTTGCCCTGTCCCAACTTTATTGAGATGTGTTGCTGCCATCAAATTCAAAATAAGCAAAACTTTTTCCAGAAAAGGTCCAACATTTCATTTCATTTCATTTTAACATCCAATATGTTGCTTACATACTAATGTGAAAAAAATAAGATTTGCAATTCACTGCATTCTGCTTTCGTTAACAGTTTACGGCGCCCCAACTTTTTTGGAACTTAGGTTGTGGCTCACAACATTTTTAATGTGTTTGAGTAGGAATACTTTTATTTTTACAGGCTTCTAAACATGGTTTGGCGGGTTAGTTGGACCTGTGTGCTCCTATTCCACACTCTCTAGAACAATGGTTCTCAACTTTTTCAGCCCGCAACCCCCAAAATAAAGGTTCCAGAGACCAGGGACCCCCACTGTACCTGAAGGTGGTTGAACACAGCCATGCACATTCAGAATAGTCATGTGCAGACAAGGCTGTCCATAAAAGGGGATAAATGGGAGAGCTTTCTGGCGCCCAGCCAAACTGGGGGCCCATGGAGGTCAGCAAAACCATGGTCCATTGTTAAGTTTAGCTGTGGTATCCATATTTTATATTTAACTTGAATAATAACCACACTTATCGAAGAAACAAATATCTTTATTTAATAGTGTGTGTAGTAAAATTCCTTCTTAATGTAAATACCTTTATGTAAAAAATATATATATTTAAGATAGTTAAAAAATTGCTAAAATGGGGAAAAACATTGGAAAAGGTTGTGAAGTTGAATTTTAAAAGCAGCAGAATTAGAAGTGGCAAATATGGGTTAAAGTGGCAAAATGGGCATAAATAGGGAGTTAATATTTGGCAGATATTGGCAGAAATTGGTTAAACAACCAAAATTGGGCATATCAAACCGTGGAATGTGGTTAAAATGGGAAAGATTGGGTGTAAAAAGGGGTTAATAGTGGCAATAGTGGGTCAGCAGAGGCAATGTTAAGCTGGAGTGGCAAGAATTGGTTTGGAAGTTGCAAAAAATTTGACAAAATTGGTGATTAGTGGCAACAGTGTAATTTTAAAAATATTCTTAGTCTTTTTAGGCCATCTGAGGACCCCCTCTCAGTGTCTCACGATCCCAAAGGGGGTCCCGACCCCAAGGTTGTGAACCACTGCTATAGTAAACATCCAGGGATTTCTCACATACACACATTGTCAGGCTTTGAATTCAGGTCACACCACACACTCAATGTGACATCCTATTTGATATGAATAGTGTGAAAATATCCTGTCTGAGACACAGCGGGGGACTTTTGGGCTTCTCTGGCTTCCTGTATGAAAGGGAAATCTGCACCACGCTTCCTCTGGTGCCTTTTCCCCTGCTTGGGCCGCTCCACTTCTGTTTACCTTCATGCATTGTTTTTAACCCCCCAGCTGAGTTTTCCCCTCTCAGTCACTACATTCATAAAGAACCTCAGACACTTCTGGCTGTAATTATGCTCATCAGCTCCTCACTCAGGTGCGGTTTAACATAAGCTTTAGAGGAACAAGTCTGAACAGTGGCAAACTATTTCCCTCTGGCAGGCTGAGGAGAAAACAGCGAGTCCTTCATGTCCCACATCTCTCACAGTGCCTGCGTTTAGAGTGAGACAGAGACAACCATGCATTGTATAATTACCAAAATTGACATGGTGCATGCCAAAACGCTTTCATGTATCTTTCATCTAGTACACAAACATAACCTGGAGTTTGTACCTCACCCAGGTTGACCCAGAATGCAACACGCCTCGGCAGACACCAACTGTGAGAACAGGTGACCTCATCTGACCTGGCTGTTTACAGTGTACCAGTGCAGGCAGTGCTTTACATGCTGCGAAATGTCCCAGAGAAATAAAGTTTAAAGGAATTTAACAAGCATCTAAAGGGGAATTACACCCAGCACATCCATGTTTAAGCTGATTATGTAGTTTTTGTTTAGACGGTGCGGGGTGTATGAGGTGCTGGTGAGGACTTGTTGCCTCAGGTGCCACCCAACACCTGACCCCACCCAGGCTATTAAAGAATTAATAAGTTAAAGGCGAATCTCCGGAAGAGGATTTTCCTATCAGGACAAAGGACCAAACCACAAGACCGTTAGCATAACAAAAACAGAAGGAGTATTTTTACATTATTTGACCTCCTAAGACCCTGCATCCACATATGAGGACATTACATTTTGGCTTTCCTACATTATAGCAATCATTTTTGCTCTTAGAATTGTTGAAATAATTGTTCAAAATGTCCGTTCAAGTTTAAGGTATTTGCTTGAATTGCTGGGATAATTTGCTGTTTGGATATTTTAGGGAGTTTTCTTGGAAGTTATGAAAGTATTTTATTGAAATTAGGAGGATATGCTTGTATATGTTGGAGGGTTTCATGGCTTTAAATCTATTTCAAATTTTTTACAGCATTTTCATGGAGATATCGGGTAATTATTATCAATTTTCGGGGGAAATTGGATTGGGAATTTGGGCTTCAGGATTGTCCTTTGAATTTTTCCACATTTTTCTTAGAAAACTTTAGGAGGTCTGGGTAATTTCCATCATTTTCATGGAATTTTGAAGAATGTTCTTTTGAAAATGTCTAGAATTTGCCAAGAAACTGAAGGGGGAATTTAGTTTAATATTTGGGAAATGTGCTTGAAATTTTCAGGAATTTGTATGGAATTTTGGGGGAAATTTTTTAAGGGAATTTTCAGGCATTATGAGGAATTTTCCCTGAAAGATTTGAGTACTATCTAAAGAAATATTTGGTTACTTTAAAAATATGTCAGTATCTTCAAAGAATATTTTTTTTAATTTTGGAATTTTGGGGGGTTTTGGAAAGGAAAATTTCCAAGAAATTCCTGTTCAATGACAAGACTGATATTTTAACTTATCTGACTGTATTTATCCCAAATAAGTGGGAGAAAATAAAAATTCTCTCCAAACAAAGGCTTGGGTCTCAGGAGGTTATATGTCTGACTGTGACTGCATGGTTAATTCCTGGTTTAAAGTAATAAGGAGCCCATCCAACCTCTTCACCAGTAAATGTACTGATAACTCTGTTTGTATTTGTCCAGAATAACAGTTTGGAACTCATGGAGTATTTCCCTGCCAGTTCAGGTGGCTGTAACCCTTGCAACTGTTTGCTAACCACTAATAAAAAACTATATATAACTATATATAAATAACAGTGAAGAGGAAGAAGCAGGAACAACAAAACAAAGAAGAAAAGTTAGCTTTAGAAGCAAAAGCAGCAGCGATGCAAGACCTGCTGGCTCTTATCCTGCTTCTCAGCACCTCCACACTGTGTTTTTTAAAAGCCTCATGATTTTAAAGCAGTTAGATATTATGATGCATTTTAAAGGCTCAGCAGAAGAAGAGAACATCTGCTAAAAGTGTGTATTTAAGTGCTCCGCTCAGGCCCCATTACAATGTCAAGGTGTGGATATCAGTCAGGCTCAAACATCTGGACACTGCAATATTACTCCATTCTTCTTTGCAAAACTGCTCAAGCTCTGTCAGGTTACATGGGGATCTGGGGTGAACAGCACTTTTCAAGTCCAGCCACAAACTCTATTAGATTGAGGTCTGGGCTTTGTTTCGGCCACTCCAGAACATTCATCTTGTCATCTTTAAACCATTTCTGTGTAGCTTTCTCTGTATGCTTCAGGTCATTGTCTAGCTGGAAAATAAACCTCCCCCAAACATTGGTTCTCTTGGAGACTGAATAAGATTGTCCACCACGATTTTCCTATATTTTGCTGAATTCATTTTACCCTCTACCTTTACAGTTCTTCCAGGGCTGGCTGCTGAGAAGCATCCCCGCAGCATGATGCTGCCACCACCATGCTTCACAGCAGGGATGGTGTGTTTGTGTTTGTGGTAATTCACAGTGTTTGATGATGTTATAACTAGGGAGTAGGCTAGAAATGTATGCTGTTATGTGTTTATCTGTTATATTTCCATGGTTGATCTCCACAAAACACATGGGCAAATCACAGTGTTGAGCAAATGGAAGCAGCGTGCACTGATCTGAATCATCAATAACCAGTATCTAAATCTAAATCTTAATGACTTGGATGGATGCAAAAATTAGCATAAAATCAAACCTGTTCCGAAAAAATCGCTACAGACAGAAGTTTTGGCGTGAGTGTGCAAACATGATTTGAACAGCAGGAGCTGGATTTTCTTTTTAAAGAGCAAAAATGTATAGAAAAAACTGAATCAATCTGCTGAGGCCTTTAATCTGATTATTCTTCACCTATGGCTTTCTCTTTGCCACTCTCCCATAAAGAGTGCCTTCCAGGGCCGGCTGCTGAGAAGCATCCCCACAGCATGATGCTGCCACCACCTTGCTTCATAACGTTAGTGCTAGCAGTGTTGGTGTCCACAAAATGGACAAAAAGCTGTATTTTGGTCTCATTACAGAACCACAGACCACAGAACTTTCTTCCTTTTGACCATGGAGTCTCCCACATGCCTTCTGTTGAACTCTAGTCCAGATTGAATCTGAGTTTTCTCTTTGCCACTCTCCCATAAAGCTTTGACTGGTGAAGAACCAGCTGTTGTCTGCAGAGTCTCTCCCATCTCAGCTGCTGAAGCTTGGAACTCCTTCAGAGTAGTCAGAGGTGTCTTGGTGTCCTCTCTCACTAGTCTCCTTCTTGCAGAGCCTTGTAAATGTTTTTATATTCATCCCTTCACCTATTCTTTTCGATATCCTTTTCTCTGAGTTGCTTGCAGTGTTCTTTTGCCTTCATGGTGTAATGGTAGCCAGGAATATTGATTCATTAGTGACTGGAACATCCAGACACAGGTGTGTTTACAAACAGTAAATTTCGATTTTAATTTGCTTTATTGGCATGAACTGATCAGTTACTGCCAAAGCAGTGTAAAAAATAAAAATGCATTAAATATTTACACATAATATAAATTTGCATATTAAATAATTCGACAAAAAATCAATATATGATGAAATAAATCTGATTATTAGATAAAACAATAAGACTAAAAAATAATAGAAA
This sequence comes from Cheilinus undulatus, assembly GCF_018320785.1. Taxonomy (NCBI): domain Eukaryota; kingdom Metazoa; phylum Chordata; class Actinopteri; order Labriformes; family Labridae; genus Cheilinus; species Cheilinus undulatus. Next base: position 38,686,511 of record NC_054881.1, read on the forward strand.
TGAAAATAAAAAGTTAAAATTAAAAAATAAATAAAATTCAGTGTGTTTGTTACAGATGAAACAATCACTAAGATACATTCACTACACTCAGGTGCTCCCAGGTGAATTGGCTGGTCTTCTGTTGAATTAGGTCAGTCACTTTAAAGGAGATAATCTATGCAGTCACTTGTTTTACATGATTTGTTTTGTTTAACTGACATTACTTTGTAGAAATCTTCTCTTCACAGTGAAATTCAAGAGATTTTTTGTTTTTTTATAATTTTTTGGTCAAAATAGCCAAATTGTATTGATCTTTATTGATTTATAAAATCAGTAAAAGGTTTCAAACATCCACGGGGTGAATATGTTTGGCTGGATTGGGATACAAGCATCCACTGCTGTCCAACATTTGGTTCTTGTGCCTGAATGATGCAACATCATCTCATTTATAGTTAGAAGCCAAACCGCACAATCTTTCCTCTAAAAGTTCGGCTTTTCCAAAGAATTCTTTGTTGTGTTTTGCTGCTGTGGCTTGAACTATTCATAGCTTTCAGTCACATCACCAGCATGGAGACTTGAAAGGAAAAAAATCTTGGGACAGTAGCAGCTAACATTGCTAAGCAGAGATGCTGCACTGGTTTTCACTGTAAAGCATCCTTGCACAGATGCAGCCACTAGTTATAATACTGGAATTTACTACATGTTGCACTTCCCAGCTTCCCTTATGTACTGAATACTGAAGCTTCATTCTGCAAAATCATCAGAGTAGTAGACAAGGCAGTTAAGTATGTTTAAAGGTGCATTCCACTGTTTAAATGGAGCATCAGGCATGATCTGGGTTAAAAATGTGTTTATTTTTTATTATAGGGACTTAATGAGACAACCATTAGTCTTCAGCCGCAGTAGCTTGTATTTTTATGATACCACATGCCACACCTGTGCTCTTCTGCATTCCTCATCTATAAATGTGCTCTGATGATAGCGGTTGCTCTACAAAACTTTGCTCTGCATGCCAGTTGGACCGATCTATCTGAATGTGGGTAAATGTGTTCATGCACACTTTTGTCTGTGCTATGTTCTGGAGTAATTTATCTCCGTCTCACCCTTTCTTTCACTCACTGACACACTGACTAACTACTGTTTTTCTTTCAGGTGCTTTCCACCATTTTAACCCTCAGGCGTCCTGCAGGTTTCAAAACAAAATGTTGTAACCGCTGCTACCTACGGGGACACAGAGGAACCTTTGTCTAAATAAACTGGCACACTGATTTATCTGCATGCCAGCAGTATACCTTGAAAAATAATCACTTTAATTCTAAGTTGTAGCCTTGTGATTCCTCAGGCGCTCCTTGGTCTTTTCACACTTTAATCAACCAGCAAATAAAAACAAGAGGCTTTTATCGTCCAACAAGCAAAACCATCAATCAAAACATCTTTATTTGACTGCTCCATTGTGCTTTGTTTGGGGAATGTTCATGGTTTCAGTAAAATGAGCTTGGACTGTGGTTAGCATCTCCAGTAAGTAGATGTACCAAAGACCAAGAAACTGATTAACGACCATCTTAACACAAAGACAGATTTGTCTTTTGGCAGAGTTTTGGTAAGGAGCAGTTATGAGAAAAAGTCAGAGACAGGGCTCGACTTGTGTTTGATTTTTAATACTTTGGTTAAGACAGGATTTCTGACGCTGCAGTGATACAATGACAAACTTGACAAACTATTTATACTCATTTTCAACAGTTTTTGATCTAATCACATCTGCCTTAATGCTTTCTTTTTGATACTAAACATTCAGGCACAGCTTCTTCAAGACTCATCACATATGGCTCATCAGAATCAGAATATTTCCATCCAAGATCCAAGATGGCGCTGCAGATGGCACAGAGTTACTCTGATGACCACTGAACAGTCACAAAGTCACTCTAATTATCACTCAACAGTCACAGAGTCACTCTAATAATCGCTCAACAGTCACAGAGTCACTCTAATAATCACTGAACAGTCACAGAGTCACTCTAATAATCACTGAACAGTCACAGAGTCACTCTAATAATCGCTCAACAGTCACAAAGTCACTCTAATAATCACTGAACAGTCACAGAGTCACTCTAATAATCGCTCAACAGTCACAGAGTCACTCTAATAATCACTCAACAGTCACAGAGTCACTCTAATAATCGCTCAACAGTCACAGAGTCACTCTAATAACCACTGAACAGTCACAGAGTCACTCTAATAATCGCTCAACAGTCACAGAGTCACTCTAATAATCACTCAACAGTCACAGAGTCACGCTAATAATCGCTCAACAGTCACAGAGTCACTCTAATAATCACTCAACAGTCACAGAGTCACTCTAATAATCGCTCAACAGTCACAGAGTTACTCTGATGATCACTCAACAGTCACAGAGTTACTCTGGTGACCACTCAGCAGTCACAGATTTACTCTGATGACCACTCAACAGTCACAGAGTCACTCTTATTATCACTCAACAGTCACAGACTTATTGTACATATCTTATCTTAAGTCTGTACACTCTATCACTTTTATTAATTGTTTTTTGTATATACTGTTTAATTCCTGTACACTGAGAGCAGAGCCAACTGGAGTCAAATTCCTTGTTGTGAAGGCAGAATTTTCCAGTGAAGTTTATTTTGATTCTGATCTCTTGATCAAAAACATTGCATGGCTGTTGATACCTATAATCATGTTTGACTGTAAATTCTCATGACTTTTTTTTTTTTAAGGTTTAAGCCTGGCATGGGGAAAAATGCAGAAAGTCTCGTAAATAGTCTTCAAGAAGCCTCTTAATTTTGCAAAGTTTAGGTGGATACTACTCGACGTGCATGTCACACTCAACAGTCCGGATCAGTAAACACTGGGATTCCCTCGATAAAAATAACCATTGCAGAAGGCTCTGATTAAGCAAAGATGCTCATGCTGTGCATTTTCGGTTCCTCTTGGACACTTTCACTGCTCTTCTCTGTAACAAACAACTCAATAATTTAAGACCTGTTGCCTAATGCCTGCTCAATTGCAGTGATCCTATTGGCTAAATCAAACCCGTTCTCCTTCTGGCTGCATGAATGCAACAATCCTATTAAGCATCACACCTATTTCTATCTAGATGCCATACACCTGTTGCCTGCAGGCCCAGAGTGGCTAATCTGGAGAACCTGGAGATTTCCAAGTAGGCTGGGCTGGTTCTAGGGCCACGAGGCCACGAAGCAGCCAAAAGAAACTCAAGACCATAATCAACAGAAAAAGATGGATCATTAAAGAAGAAGAGGTGACTACATGGAAAACTATTGAAGCTGGCATGGCCAAATCAGTAACCATAAAACTTGTTTTTTCTGAAAGCTCTCAGCTGGTTGTAAACATGCCAGGTGGAGATGACGCAGGTAAGCTAGAAGTGTCAAATGTGCACCACAAACACAACATAGAACATGCAATCCACTCACCAAGAATCGTGAAAGAATCAGTGAACTGTGTTGTAATATAAAGCTTAATATGGGCTGCAATAGGGATAAAGTACAGCTAGAACTGAATGTGGAGCATATGAACCCGCCCTGCACCAGCTGCAGCCCCCTACCCAGTTTGCTGCTTACAGTGAGTGTAAGGAAGATCCACCAAGAACAGCCATGAGAGTGGGTAGGTAGGATTCAGCCAGTGTAGATATCAGAGAGTGTACAATCTAAGGGTGTACCTGATCTGAAAGTGGCTAGACAAAACGAAAAAAAATATCCTTTTGCAAGTGAGTGTGAGTAGCAGTGCCAGGACCCAGGAGCACGCCCAGTGGGATTGTTTCTGTCAATAATACACAAGGCAGGTGAGCTGTTGTCCTGGTGCGTGAACATTACAAGTTGCTAAAAGTGACCTTTTGAGGTTTTTGAAGTTCTTATTACTTTCTGAATGACTGCAGTGTGAATGTAGCACTCCTAGAATAATGTTGAAAAGTATAATAAAAACGTGATAAATCCACATTAAAATAACTCATAAAAGGTTGTCAGCTGGTATGAGCTGTGAGACTCCTGGGGTGAAAATGAGTCCCACTCCGGCCTGCAGGACTCCTTTTAATTTGTGGCATGCTGTCAGGTTCATGAGCCCTAACTCAAAAATAAGAATGCATTCACTAAATTGACAAAAAAAAAAATAAAAATAAAATCTGAGTCAGATGAGCAAAGTGCAGCAGAGTGGAGATGTGAGTAGTAATAAGCTGGAAGACAGTAAAACAACTTTGGAGGATCATCCTTCCACCCCTGCAGCCACAGAATCAAGTAAACCCATTTCCCTTGTTATTACAAAACATATTTCACCTATTATTACTCATTATTTCCCTTATTTCTTTTTAAATCTATGACAAGCTCCTTTTTAATTTCACATTTTCATATTCAGTCTGCCCTGAAGTGTTTAGATTAGATGGTTCATAGTCATATGTACTGTAGAGCCTACAGTAAAGCTGTTAAAGATCTCTCCAAGGCTGCAGAAAAAAGCAGCCAGTGGCTCGAAAATGGCACTAGTGTGCCTCAGGGTAAGTCTACATGTGCTTTGGGGATTTGTAAGTTTATAACTACAACTTTAAAACAATTAAAGGTAATGTATGACTATAATGTGTTTTGTGATTTTGGCTTTATCTTTGGTTTGCTGTGAGTGAAAAAACATTGAAAACCACTGCTCTAGAGAGGACACCACCTGGACCTCAGCTGACGAGCCAACAAGGGGATGAGTCCAGGAGTAGAAGGGACCAAACTGGTGAGCCCAGGATGCCAGGGTACACTGCTGATTCCTCCAGAAATGTCCTGGGGTTATCAGCATAATATGGGAAAAGAAGGGTGCAAACTTGATGATCTGGAAGGTGCCACGTCTCAATGACCATCCTACATGTGCTACGCATAGATACATGCAGTCCTACACAGCAGATATCATAATAATATAACAGTATGTGTTCTGTGTGGATTTGTCTTTTGTTGTGCTTATTTGTGTATTAATTGTTGAGTGTAATGTATTTTAAAGGCCCAACCAAGGACAGATGTTACAACTAGCACAGGCAAATCCTGTAGAGTGTGGCAATGGTTTACTGGCTTCCTTATTTGCAAATAAATCAGTAAAAAAAATACATTCTTGCAATCTGTGGGCAATATCTTAGAAACTATAGACATGAATGCAACAATTTACAACTACTAACATTTGCACATTGACCTGAAAAAAGACAACATCCTTGCTAAGTTTTATTCTGTCATAACACAACAATAAATGATCATGTTTTACTGCATCTTCCTGTTAAAATATGTGATAATTAATAACAACATTGCAGTTTTTATGACAGGATGTGTCTGTAAAGTGAGTTTTGCCCCACTCACATTAAAACTGTGTTTGTTGGAATGGAAACACAAGCTTTGCTGCTATCTAATATACACTGACCCAAAACTCTGACAATCAAGTGGGTCAGAAAATACAACCCTCTGAACAGGCATTCATCTCTGACACCCCATCAAACTAGAGGAAGAGGAAACTGGAAAAAAAACAGTGGGGATGGTGTGTTTGTGGTGATGTGCAGTCTGATAGCCAAAAAAGCTCCATCTTGGTCTCACCAGATCAAAGAACTTTCTTCCACTTGACCATGGAGTCTCCCACATGCCTTTTGGTGAACTCTTGTCCAGATTGAATCTGTGTTTTCTCCAACAGTGGCTTTCTCTTTGCCACTCTCCCATAAAGCTTTGACTGGTGAAGAACCCGGCCAACAGTTGTCTGCAGAGTCTCTCCCATCTCAGCTGCTGAAGCTTGGAACTCCTTCAGAGTAGTCATAGGTGTCTTGGTGGCCTCTCTCACTAGTCTCCTTCTTGCACGCTCACTCAGTTTGTGAGGACGGTCTGATGTAGGCAGATTTACACATGTGCCAGATTCAGTGTTGGGGGTAACGCATTACAAAGTAATCCATTAGAGTACTCAGATTACTTTTTTGGAGTAACGAGTAACGTAATGCGTTAATTTTACAATTCAAGTAATCCTGTTATTAGTTACATTTTCATAAAAGTAATCCGTTACTGAAAGAAAAATCACAAATGTCCTCTCTCTTCCGTGGTTTCAAAAAGAGAGAAAGAAAACAAAGAAGCTCCTTGAAGCATCTACTCTGTTTGTCCTTCTCTCTTCCTGTAGTCACGTTGGCACGTGCCAGCGGAAGGTAAACATTCGGTGTCATTACGCACGCATTGTTAGCTTGTTGAGCCAGTGAGATTACAGAGAGGACAGCAGGCCACTGGAATTATCCCCATTATGATGGATTTTTGGATGAAAGGGACAAGAACAGCATCATGGTGAAACATAAGTTTAAAAGCGCCGTTTGCTTTCATTGAATCAGCTGTTCAGCTGTCCCAATTACACGCTGTTATTACGCACAGCGTTTGAGGGATTCTGTCTGCCTCTGCTCAGCTTGTTGTCTGATTGTGAGCATGTTAAAGAGATGGTTTTAATAACCAACGAGTGGAACGAGAGGCTAAAGGGTTTGATATTTAGTAACGCAAAAGTACTCTAACGCATTAGTTTCAAAAGTAACGCTACCCAACACTGGCCATATTCCTTACATTTCTTGATGATGGATTTAACTGAACTCTGGAGATGGTCAGTGCCTTGGAAAGTTGTTTGGAGTGTTCTTTTGTCTTTATGATGTAATGGTGGCCAGGAATACTGGTTAACAATAACCTGACATGCCAGATGGATTTCTTTCACACATCCATCTGGACAACCTTCAATACACAGAGTTTGGGTAAGGGCAGAGGCTTTGAGAAAACCTCGGATTGTGATTGGATGAATGTTCTGTCTGTAACATCTTGTGACATAGCTGTGACCGAGGTGCACATACGCAGCTACTGAGGAATAATGCAAACTATGGCGACTGTAGACATGTCAGTACTCGACTTTTGTCGTTTTTAAAAAGAAAACAACTCACTGCTGTTCTTTGTTCTTCTTTTAACAAAGAAATGTCGTCAAGTTCTGATAAAACTGGCGTTTTAGCAGCATCGTCACTGATGTCTGTTGCCATAATTGCACCAGCCTCTTGTTGCTGCTTGTTTACTGCATGACCCTGAAAGTACTGCCCCTCGTCACTGATTGGTCCTGTCACTTTGTTACTGGGCCCAAAAGGTTCAGATGAGAGCTTTGCAAGATGGATTCGCCAATGAGAAACACGGAGATGGGCGTATCCATCTGCTTTGCAAGGTTATGTTAACAAGTGACTGGACCTTAAAGGCACAAGTGTCTTTAAACTAAAAGCACTGAGACACATTCACTGCACTCAGGTGATCCTCATTTCACTGACTGTGAGACTACTAGCACCAACTGTCTGGACCTCTGTTGAATTACATCAGTCACTTTAAAGGGGGCAAATATCTACAATATTTACTGCACCAAACTTAAGAAAACTGTTAAAATACTCAGATGCTCCATGTAGCTTCATGTGCACGGTTTGTTAAATCTGCAACCCTGATTCACGGAGAAGTGTGTAAAAACAAACAGAGCCAAGGAGGAGGAGGTTGGGCGAGGCAATGGATAGGAAATACAGGAAGGGAAAAAGACAGAATCACTTTCTGAACACACTTGTCTGACTTTCACTGAGCTTTGCAGTAAAGAAGGTAAAGTAATCTAGTTTGTGTCCAAGAGAAACATTGCTCAAGCCATGCAGTGTTTTAAGTACCACATACTGGTAAAAACTGAAGTTAAGACCCCTAAAAGGCCCGCTGTCTGACTCCTGCCATCCTTCATGTTGCATAACAAGGTCAGAGAATGATAAAAGGATCAGAAAGTTATGATCTCATTTGGTTTGGAGTGGAATTTGTCTTGAAAAAGGTCTTTTTATCTGAACTTGTGCTCTCGAGAGACAGCAGCCTCACTTACAGTAATGCATTGACTCTATACATGTGGAACTTTGAGATTTGTTTCAAATGTCAAGTTTGTAAGAGTATCATTGTTATAATGATTTTTATTTATATTGGTGGTAGTTGTAATCATGTGGTTGCAGTAGTCTCAGGGGAACTTACTCTAAGGTAGAATAAATAATCAGAACACTAGCATGGCTCCTATTTAGTCCTGTATCTGTCTAGCTCTGCTGCATGCCAACTCATGAGGCAGCACTTTCTCAAACTTTGTTTTGCAAAAACACAATGCTTGAGTGAGTAGTACTAATAAACAGTGCCTTCAGAAAATTTTAAGACCCATGATTTGGAAAGGCACACACCTCTCCATAGAAGGCCTCACTGCTGATGATGCATATCAGAAAAACCAAGACATGAGATTGTTGACAGGCACAGATCAGGGGAAGACTGCAAAAACATTTGTGCAGCACTGAAGGTTCCAAGGAGCACAGTAGCCTCTATTATTTTCATATGGAAGAAGTTTAGCCCGACCAGGATTCATCCAAGAGCTGGTTGCTCAGCCAAACTGTGCATCTAGGGGAGGAGACCAAGAACCTGATGGTCAGACTGACTGAGCTCCCGAGATCCTGTGTGGAGATGGGACAAACTTCTAGAAAGACAAACATCTGGAAACTGGACTTTATGGCAGAGTGGATCGATGGAAGCTTCAGGTCAGTGTAAAACACATGAAACCCCACTTGGAGTTTGCAGGTGGACTTTCATGTGTTTTACACTGAGGAGAGGCCTCAGTCAGGCCGGCACAGCTGGACACTACAATTTTACTCCATTGTTTCTTCAGAACTGCTCAAGCTCTGTCAGGTTGCACAGGGATTATATTTTCAGTAACCTTTTCTCTGGAGGTGTTCTTTTGGTGCAATGGTAGCAATGAATACTGATTAACCAGTAACTTGACCTTCCAGACACGGGTGTCTTTATACAACATTCACTGCACTAAGGTGATCCTCATTTCACTAGTTGTGAGACTAAATGGTAGCCTACTAATTGTCTGAGCCTCTGTTGAATTAGGTCAGTCACTTTAAATAAATAAATATTTATGTCATCACTTTTTTAAATTACGTATTTTTGTTATTTCAAATTACTTTGAAGGAATGTGTTTTTTTACGTTTACATTTTCTATATTTTTTTAGAAGCCACATAATATTGGCCACGATTGATTTATAAAATCAACAAAAGGGTTAAACATCCAAGGGTGTGATGTGTCATTATAACAAGAAACGTCCCATTAAAATGAGGAAACTTGAGAATTTCTCTGGTATTTATTTAACTAGGTTTTCATTCTCCTGTTTTATAGGCCTTATTTTTTAATTCTCTTTCATAAGACACAAAATTACAGAAGACGATTAGGGCCACTGAAAAAAAAAATGTGAGACACATTTTTTTTTTACTTGTGAGATTAAAGTCAGAATTCTGAGAGTAACCCATTAAATCCTGAAAACATAGAAAATTCTAATTTTTTGGAACAGAGATGCTTACATCACTTTCTACTGAAATCCCCCAAAAATCAAAATTTTCATAAAATCGAACATATATATATATATATTGTACCTCATTTGATACATTAGGTGCTTTTGGTAACTGATAATCAACCTGAGGGCATTTTTACCATTTATCGGATTGTAATCAGAAATTTATTTTGGTAATTCATTGATCATATTGATTAGATAGAGGTATCATAAAACTATGTATCAAATATGATACAACAGGCTTTAAGGGGTTAAAGTCAGAATTCCAAGAAAAATCATGGAATTCTGTTTTTATTCTGTTATGAATACTTAGATTTTTAAGAAATGGATGATTTTTCCCCCCACAAAAACTCAGTGAAGGGGCGCACTGGTAGTCGAGTGGTTAAGGCGCGCACCATGTACGCGGGCAGCCGGGTTCAAATCCAGCCAGTGGCACCGTTTCCCGCATGTCTCTCCCTGCTCTCTTCCCTGTTTCCGAGTCTATCCACTGTCTTCCTCTATCTCAGTGGTTCTCAACCTTGGGGTCAGGGCCCCATTGGGGGTCACAAGACACTGAGAGGGGGTTGCCAGATTCATGATTTTGCTGACCTCCATGGTCCCCCAGTTTGGTTGGGCTCCAGAAAGCTCTCCCATTTCCCCCTTTATGGGTGACCTTGTCTGCAGAAGACTATCTTGAAAGTGCATGGCTGTGTTCAACCACTTTCAGGTACACTGGGGGTCCCCGGTCTGTGACACCTTTATTTTGGGGTTGGGGGCTGAAAAGGTTGAAAACCCCTGCTCTATTTAATAAAGGCACAAAAAGGCCCAAAAATAAATCTTAAAAAACAAAAAACTCCATGAAAATTCCCCCTGCTCGTTTAGTGAAACTTGTTGCACCTGAGGTGTCTGCTCCCAGCTGAGAGCTGCTGGTAATCAGCAGGGCTGGGAGGCTATATAGGGAGCAGGTTGCTGCTCAGTTCAGTTGGGTTGTGAGTGTGTGAGTGTGTGAGTGTGTGAGAGTCAACACCATCAGTTAGCTCTCTTTTTGTTTGAGTAAAAAGAAAAGTTGTTTTGAGTGCCTTTGTGTGGGAGGAAAAACAAAAATATTGTTATTTCACTTTCCCCTTACTTAACATAACAATTCTTACAAGTAAAAAAAAAATTTGGGTCTCATTTTTTTGTCAGTGGCCTTAATCCTCTTCCATACAAATAGGTTAAGCTTTATTATAGCTCATTTAAAAAAAAAAAAAAGTAACATAAAAAAATCCATCAGTTTATAATTTTTTTTAACAATTCTGCCCACAAAAACAGCAGGAAGAGCTGCTGATTTATTTATTTTATTTATTTATTTATTTTTTAATACACACAACATTTTGTCAGAATTTTATTTATTGGTTGTTTGGCATTATATCCCTGGAATTGAATTTTTTTTTTGTTGTTGGTTTCTGTCCTAAATCAATAAATTTAAAAAAGAGGACATGCATTTATACTTATATAAACATATTTCAATCAGGAGAGCCCAGTGACTGATTTAAAGATAACACTTTATTTTACATGTGAGATAATGGATAATATTTATTAACATAGATGTGATATTGAATTATTACAGAACCACGCCACAAATTAACTGATGGGGGAGAAAGCCAGATTTGAAAGGGGCAGCAGTGATATGATAGGCCAACAGTGAGGAAGTGGAGCAGTGCTATTGGATAGGTGTGACCAGGTGATGTGCACAGCTGATTATGATGTGACAGAGGGCAAAAGGAGGGAGAGCATGAAATAGTGCAGGCATAAACTACTGAATCCGCGTGGAGAATATGGCCTTCCTGACTGAACTTAAAGCTTCATTTAACTCCATTTTTACCATGATATGTATGCAAAATCATGAGAAAAATAAGTCGACTTTTTGAAAAAGGAATCCAAATATACTGCTAATCACAGGAAAACAGTGCCAACTAAAATGTATTTGGGCTATTTGACATGTAAAAATAAGCAAGTACACTCTTAGTGTTCATAACTAAAAAGCAGTGGTTCAGGACACCCATGGAGATGTCTGTAAATAATCGAAGGCAGGTGTGTTTTTTCATGTCTGTGTGTGTTTCCTATGTCCTCTTCAGAATAGTGCGGGGCCGTTGGGGCCTGCAGGCACAGTGATGAAATATTTGCAGAGAAAAACAGAGCACTTCCTGTTTGAGGTGGGCAGGGTGCACATTCAGCTTCCTCAGTGAGAGAACAGAATGACCAGGTTGAACATGAAACTGACAAAACCGCAACAAAGGGGTCGTCCATCTCCAACACGGAGCCGTGACGCCCGGCTACTAAAACAAACAGACTGATGAAAACACAGAGCCTGTGGGATCGGCATCCTTGAGTTGTTGTGAGCTGGTGATTCAGATGTGAACCGTCACGGTCCATCAAAAGGCTCTTATTCTACTTCAAAACATGATTCTTGATTTATCTTGCAACAGAGATTTTTCCCTTGTTTTTCTACTGCAACTGTTTCATCTTGTTTCCCATCTTCCTGTTGTTTCAGTTTGTCTTCTTGTGAACTCCATATCTCAGGGAGGTTTGGGAAAAGTTTTTTTTTTACTTTGGCACAAACATCCACCAGCAGTCAGGGATGAACTGATATAGCATAAAGGTCACCGTGAACTCTTGCAATAAGAAATCATGCCATATTAGACAACATGATTAAGAATACTTTTTTAATAATTGAGTTCATATATTTATCATGACCAAATCTAACACAAATATCTTACATGATAAAATGGTAAAGTCAGGATACTTTTCCTATCAGGCTTAACAGAGGTCCGGTGAATTGGTGCTAGTAGTCTCACAATTAGTGACATGGGGATCACCTGAGTGCAGTGAATGTGTCTTGGTGATTGTAGTATAAAGACACCTGTTTTGGAAGATTCAGTGACTAGTTAATCAGTATTCCTGGCCACCATTACACCGTGAAGACAAAAGAACACTCCAAGCAACTCAGAGAGAAGAACAGTTTAAGTCAGAGGATAGATACAAAAACAAAACTTTAAATCTGGGACATTCTGAATTCAAGATGAGCTGAGATGGGAGAGACTGTGCAGACAACTGTTGGCTGGGTTCTTCACCAGTCAAAGCTTTATGGGAGAGTGGCAAAGAGAAAACTCAGATTCAATCTGCTGTGGGTTGCACCAGCTGTGTGAAAGTTCAAACATGTTCAGAGTTTACACTCTCCTAACGTTTAAGGTGTTGCACCAGCTGTGATAGTTTCAACGTATGCTTAAGTTCTAACTTAAATCTTACACCTACCCCCTACTAGGTGTAAAGGCCTCCATAGAATATGGCTGTCATAGTGATAGCTCTAAAAGATGTGATAACCTGGAGGATGACTAGGAGTTGAGGATTTTAGCAGAAATTTGGAGTCAGCGCTGCATTCTCCACGATCAGAAACGCTGTTGCTTTCAATGAGTGGAGGTAATTTCCGCCATCCACTCGCGTTATTAGTGATTTCGCCACTCGATATCAGTGTTGTTTTTTTATACTGGCTCTAGGTTTAGGCTGTAGACTTCACGATACTCACATAGGCAAAATGCCTTGCCATATTTTTCACCCACACTGGATGCTGGCTAAGATTAATGGCAGTTAGCAAACATTATTCTTAGCCATTAGCATCTGTAGCAAATATGGGGGTTAAAAATGCTTTTCAGTGATTGGTTAAAGTAAGGGAATATGTCAAATCTGTGACAATATTTTGATTAGTTTGGATGTAAATCTGTACTAGTTAAGGTCAACCTTACGTCTCTGTGGTGCAATTGAACAGTGACACAACTTAAGTTAGAACTTAACTAGTTTCAACGTAGGGTTCAGTGTGGATTTACACCATAACTTAAGGAAGAATTTATACATAGCTGATGCAACAGGCTGCTGGACTAGAGTTCACCAAAAGGCATGTGGGAGACTCCATGGTCAAGCGGAAGAAAGTTATTTGGTCTGATAAGATGCGAATGCATCTTTTTGGCCATCAGACATCATCGCAAACCATCCCCACTGTGGAGCATGGTGGTGGCAGCATCATGCTGTGGGGATGCTTCTCAGCAGCTGGCCTTGGAGGGCTTGTAAAGGTAGAAGGGAAAATTAATCCTGGGTTAATCCTTATTCAGTTTGCAAGAGAGCTGATTTGTTTGCTAGTAAGACAATGACCTGAAGCAAACAGAGAAAGCTGCACAGAAATGGTTAAAGACAACAAGGTGAATGTTCCGGAGAGGCCGAGTCAAAGCCCAGACTTCAATCCAGTAGAGAATTGGCGTCTGGACATGTGTTTTTTAATAAAGTTGATTGTATTGACCACGGAACTCTTAGCGGACTGTTTGGACAAGAAGCACGACTGTGATGTTCTGTGATCTACTTTCAAGTATCTCTGCAAATCTCTCCAGTCCTGCTTCTACTGTTCATGCAGATCATTTGACTACTCATGTTGGACTTCATGGACAAAAACTTGATTAACTCAACTGACCTGCCAGGGTTTACGTGTTCAGAGCCCACCAGCTCATTCTCGCTCAGTCACAGTCTGTTTAAGAGAAATCAAACAGACTGAGACCACTCTGTTTACAGTTGACACTTACTTACAACACTGCAGTAGCTCTGCAGTATAGAAGTACACCAGATAGATCTATCTTATCCTCAAAGTTATCATACCATATCTTCTTCATCTATTATTTTAATTCTGTTGTGTAAAGAGGGTGTAGCAAGGCGGTAGAGTACATCCAGACACTTGGACTGAAGTTGAACACTGATTTTGGTCACACCTGTGATTTTCCTGCTTGACAAGTCACACTGCTGAGGAGAAGACAGGCCTTTTATCAGCACAATACAACTATGACAGCAACAGGAGCCAATATCAGATCATTTAAACACATTCTAAAGGTGGAACAGATCCTAGGAAAGCTCAAAACCCTGTCTTGCTTTCTACACTGAGGAGAGGCTTCCATGTGGCCATTTGGAGGGCTGCGGTGATGGTTGTCTTTCTGGATCTTTGTCCCACCTCCACACAGGATCTCTGGAGCTCAATCAGAGTGACCATCAGGTTCTTGGGCACCTCTCTTACTAAGACCCTTCTCTCCCGATTGCTAGGATTGGCTGGGAACCTTCAGTACAGCAGAACTTTTTTTGTAGCCTTCCCCAGATCTGAGCCTGTCAGCAGTCCTGTCTCTGCAGCTCTGCAGCTCCTTTGACCTGGTTTTGCTCTGATATCATCGTCAGCTATGAGGCCTTCTATAGAGAGGTGTGTGCCTTTCCAAATCATGTCCAATCAGTTTAATTTACCACAGGTGGACTCAATTAAGGTGTAGAAACATCTCAGCAAAGATCAGAGAAATGGGAGGAACCTGAGCTAATTATCAAGCAGTGTGATATGGCAGTTTTTATTTTTAACAAGTTTGCAAAAATTTATAAAATTATGTTTTCACTTTGTCCTAATGGGTCACTGAATGTCGATTAATGAGAATAAAAATGAATTTTTTCGACTGTAGCTTTAGGTTACAACACAAATAAAGGGGTCTGAATACTTTCTGGTTTAGCTAGTTTAAGGATTGTCTTCCTCAAGGAAAGAAACCAACATTTTTGAATTTGAAATGTTGGGAAAAGTTTTTAATCCCTATTTTAAACTTATTTTTGCATATAGAAACAATTAAATTAAATACATTTTCAAATAATGTATTTGAAAAATACAAGTAAGCTTTGATCTTGAAAATGTCTTTGGGATTTTTTCAAAGATTTCCTATTTCCTCATTCCGCAGCTGTACAAAGATTAAATTAAGTTTTATATACTCAAGATTTGCCTCAGAGTCATAATGTGCCGTCCACTTTTCACATGGCTGCTCATGTGTTCTCTAGACCTCTCAGACTGTCAGGGGTTAAATCAACAATAGAGTGACTCAAAATGGGTCTGTGTAAATCCTGTAACCTGTCTGACCTGGAGGAGCAACCATATATCCCATATCCAACAGTCATCATCAAGAAAATCCTCTGAGACCCGAGAACCTGCCAAGATTTCCCTTCAGTTTTAGGAAGTGTAACATTCCTGGGTACTGTGACATATTTATGTGGTTTGTTCTGCTGTATTTCCTGCATTCATTTGGATAGTATTGTACATGGGGTTAAAGGTAACCAAGCTAAGTGTCTCTGTCTGGATGGGCATTCACGTCACTGCGTCTCTGTAGAACCAAACCTCAGCACCGTCATGTTCCAGATTTTTATGTAGACAGGATGGCTGTCAGTGGTTAAACTTAAAGTTCTTCTCTGTAATTCTTGTGGTCAAAAATGTCTGTTCCATTGCATTTTTAAACTAGAAAAGCACTCGGAGAGCGCAGACCTCCGCCATTAGCCCTATTTCCCAATAGTGAACAACCCTTCAAAAAATTCCTGGATCCATCCCCATGTGCCCCCCACCACGGCATTTGCCGATGACTCCCTCCCCAGTGGGGTGGAAACACGGTAAGGCAAAGCATTGGCTTCGCTACGGGTGCCAACAGATGCACCCATGGTCTCACTGACGACTGGAAGTCATGGCAGAGGGTGAATATTCCTCTATTCCTCCCAGCATTGTGAGTATTCTCACTACAATCCACTGTCTTTCTCTCTGTTATGCTCTTACTCGTCTCCTCGACCGGGCGTGCGTCTTTACTCATGTCCGCCATCTCCTGGTGTAAAGTGGTAACAGCGCAGACCTCCGCCATAGCCCTATCTCCCAATAGTACAGAATCCTTTAGAAAATTCCTGGATCCAGATAGTGATCCAGATCAGTCCCAAAATCTAATCAGTTCCTCATGCCATTTGTGACATTTCCTGAAAATTTCATCAAAATCCATCCACAACTTTTGTTGTGTTATGTTGCTAACAAACAAACGAACAACAAACCCACCCGATCACATAACCTCCTTGGCAGAGGTAAGAAGTTCTTAGAGCATTTGTAGAGTCTGGTATCAATTCCAAATGAAATCCCTGGAGCCAGAATTCAGCTGCATTAACACCTGAATTGTTTGATTTGTTTGAAACAAACTCTGGTGCATTTTGTTGCTCAGTTCAATTGTTTTAGATGCATTGTGGCTTGAATTTTGCTGGATGTTTAAGAAAACAAGTAGAGTCACCTTTGGCTGCAATCACAGCTCTGAGTGTGTGGATAGGTCTAAATCAGGCTCAAACATTTGGACTCTGCAATTTTACTCCATTCTTTGCAAAACTGCTCAAGTTCTGTCAGGTTGCAGGGATCTGGGGTGAACAGCCCTTTTCAAGTTCATCCACAAATTCCGCATTGGATTGAGGTCTGGGCTTTGACTCGGCCTCTCCGGAACATTCACCTTGTTGTCTTTAACCATTTCTGTGCAGCTTTCTCTGTGTGCTTCGGGTCATAGTCTAACTGGAAAATAAATCTTCTCCCAAGATGTAGTTCTCTTGCAGACTGAAATTTTCCAAATTTTCCTATATTTTGCTGCATTCATTTTATTCTCTACCTTCACAAGCCTTACAGGAATGGCTGCTGAGAAGCACCCCCACAGCATGATGCTGCCACCACCGTGCTAGCATTGGTGCTAGCAGTGTTTGCTGTCCACCAAACATGGCGTCTTGTCTTGTGGCCAAAAAGCTCCATTTCGGTCTCAGACCAAAGAACCTTCTTCCTCTCGACCATGGATTCTCATGCCTTTTTGTGAACTCTAGTCCAGATTGAATCTGAGTTTTCTTCAACAGTGGCTTTTCTCTTTGCCACTCTCCCATAAAGCCTGGACTGGTGCAGAGTCTCTCCCATCTCAGCTGCTGAAGCTTGGCACTTCTTCCAGAGTAGTCTTAGGTGTCTTGGTGGCCTCTCTCCTTGCACGCTCACTCAGTTTGTGTGGACAGCCTGATCTAGGCAGATTTAAACATGTGCCATATTCTTCCATGTCTTGATGATGGCTTTAACTGAGCTCTGGGGGACGTCTTGTATTTAGAATTTTGTTTTTGCATCCATCCCCTGACTTAAACGTTTCTTTTCTCTGAGTTGCTTGGAGCATCCTTTTGTCTTCATGGTGTCATGGAAGCCATAAATACTGATGAACCACTGACTGGACCTCCAGACACAGGTGTCTTTACCCTACAATCACTTGAGACATGTTCACTGCACTCGGGTGATCCCCATTTCACTAATAGTGAGACTACTTGGCACTGTATGAGAAATTCCGTTTCATAACGGTCACATCTGCTGTCTGTCACTTTCAATAGCTCGTCCAACAAAAGTGGTAATTACTCAGATTGATGTTATCACCAAGAGGACCTTTTATGCTCACGCCATTCATTCGGATTTGCTAAAAGTGTTGAAATGTCTTCAATCCAAAAAACTGTTTAACAGCTGCAGCTTGTATCAACAAGTAGGATGAATCTACATGGAAGAGAGTTTGAGTTCAGGATGAGGTGAAGAGAGATGAAGATGATAAGAAGCAGAGTGGGCGGGTAGACGGCATTGATCATTTTTCCTAGACAGAGAAAAACACCAATTCTAGTTAAATAACCTTGTTGAATTACCATTTTTCCTGTTAATCAGTAAAGGTTGTTGTAATACCTGGACTGGCAACCTTTAATAGACTAGATTATATCCTTTTTTACGTTATATTCACCTTGATAACAGGTTGAGGCATGAGAAGGAATGTGTGCCTTAGATTAATGTGACACAGTTATGCAGAGTAAGGAAACAGATATTCTCTAGGTGAAATATCTGACAGAGTTTCCGTCAGAGATTATGAGATATGAAAAGGAGTGAGCATGAGAGTGTTGAAATACTTTGCTTGAAGAACCACATCTTGCTAAATTTAATATTATCACAGTTGCGTACTCCAATCATGCTGTTAAAGATGGACACTGATTGTCAGGTTCAGAGGTAAACTAATGTTTTTTAGTAGCATTAGCTGTCAGGAATACTCCACCTGTGTGGATCTTTTAGTCATAGCTGTTTACTAGTGAGCAGATACTGTCACTACTTTGAACTGTAACTAGGCCATTTTTACCCATTCCTGTCGTTACTGACATACAGCTCAGACTGAGTCTGATCTGAAAAGGCTCCATGTTACGACATCGTGCTGCTGATTGCGTCTGCATTCTGTCGAGCTACTCTTCCTCGTTTCTGTGGGAAAGGACTCAGAGCTTCACCGCACTGTGAATGACCCTGTCTGTGCTTCATCTGTGACCAGTCTGCATGCTCTGTTGTCATGTCCTGACCAAAGACTGGACAGAAAACTTTCCCAGAGAGAGCAACACTTCTCTTATTACTCCGGTGAGGGCTTCTCAGTATCTATTAAGTCATTAGCACCGCTGCCCTGCTTTGTCTCAGAGGAGTGAAATTATCTCACGGCTACTTTGTTCCATCTTTGCAGTTGTGAGGATCTGTTACAGGCTGTGTAATACCTCTGGAATGGTAAATCGAGAGGCAGCTGTATGCTGTACATCTTTAGAAAACCAGGCAACGGGGCAATGTATGTCTTATGCATATTAAAGGCATTGAAACAACCCTCGTATTGCTTGTCTAAGAGATTCAATACCTAGTCTGTATGTGTTTTATCACTAACAAGCCTCTAAATATTTAGACCTAAAGTGCATTAATGCAGTTTCTTTAGGATGTGCATGGAAGAGAAACAGAGATTTGCAAGGCCAAAAGAAAAAACCAGGACTGCAAGCAGCACTGATCAGGCCCTCGCATCCCAGTACGTCGGGGTTTGGTGCATATGGGCGTCATGGCAAAACTGCGACATGAGCTGACGCACTGATGTTTATCAGTCACAGTAAAGTTTAACAGCTATGGCACTCTGGCACATAATTGATGTTGTCATACAGATAGGTTATGACGAGGTCTGTTATCACACAACATAAGTTTGAGGCAGTTTGAACCTTATGTGTCAGAATAATACCTACTTCCTGTGATATTGCAAGACATTTAAGATGAACAAGCTGCCTGAGCCGTGCACCACAAGTTTCACTCATGAACTGAATAACCTTTTGCATACAAAGTCTTTTCTAGCTCCACACAGAATGATACATGTGATTGCATCCATTTTGTAGGAGTAGTGCATCCTGGAATAAAATTGTTCGGTGTTACTAACGTTTTTAGCAAACATTTTGAAATGTCGGACTTCCTGTTGATTTGGCAGTATTAGTCCAAGAGGCTTGTTTGTAGGTCCAAGCATGCTGGATAAACCTGCCAAATTTCAAAACCCTAGGTTGAAACTGCTACAGGGGCTGATTTTTTGAATCACTGTAGGGGGTGCCGCTAAACAATTTTGCCACGCCCACTGACAAAATCCATGTCAGTCATCTTCTTTTTGCCAGTGGGTATTTTTGTGTCAAGTTTTATGGTTGTACAAGTGTTTTATCCCTTCAAGGAATGACTTCCTGTTTCATGGTGAAAAAGAGGTAACTGTGATGACAGCTTTAGACTCAGTTCTTTGGATTGTAAAGATAGCATGGGTTCTCAGGACTTTTAAAACCACTTTTGAGTGAGATTTGATCAACTTTGAAGGAACTGTGCTTGTTAGTTTAAGGAAATGCCATTTTGAGACATCAAAGTATGACAAGCAGGCATGACCACGCCCTCTAGGATTTGTACCACATTTGAGGAATTTTTCATCCTTGAGGCTCTTCTAACTTTCAAGCAAAAATTATTTTAATGAACGGAAGCCATCAGTGCAGATAATCCTGAAAAACCCCAGGAACAGCTACTTCATGCCATTTTTTAAGCAAAAATTAAAATGGCAAACTTCCTGTTGATTTGGCAAAATGGGTCCAAGAGGCTTTTTGCAAGTCCTGAAATGCTGAATATGCCCGCCAAATTTCAAAATCCTAGGTTGAATCCTAGGGGCTGATTTTTTTAATCACTGTAGGGGGCGCCACTAAGCAATTTAGCCATGCCCACTGAGATAAACGAATTAAATAATCACTTTCTGCCAGTGGGCATTTTTTTTTTTTTTTTTTTTTTTTGTGCGAAGTTTTGTGTCTTTAAGAGTGTTTTAAATGTTTACAAAAGCTACTTCCTGTTTCATGGCGAACAGAAAATTGTCATGGTAGCAGTGTTGGACATGTCTTTCATTGTGGCGCATAGTGAGGGTCTTGGGATGGACTTGACCAAACTGAGTGGGATTTGATAAACCTTAGGGCCGCTATGTTTCTTTGTTTTTTGTTTCTTTGTTTATTGTAACATTATAGGTTGACTTGATTTACATATGCTGCATCGCTATAATATGTAAAATGGTGTGTTATGGTGATGTTACCAGCACATCACAGATGATTACATTTGTCTGCAAACATTTTTTGTCACTGAATATTGTCTACAATGTTGACTCATCTTTTTCATCCTAACTTGAGAGCACTTAAAACTTTTTTGTGAGTACAGGCCACATACTTTTGAAATTAGCTTTTTCAGTCCTTGTCCTTTAAGGGCCTCCGTACATCCAGGGACTAGCAGTTTAACATTTCATAGCAGGCCCACTTCAAGCCATTTTTCATCCTAAACAAAAGGCTCTGTATAAAACTTTTTTGTCAAGTTACCACAGATAAACCATGGCTTAGTTTATTACTCAAAAAGATTACCCATAATTCTCTCTTAGGCTGTGCCAACAGATGCAGGGAGACTAGATGAGATGGGAGATTAGGTGATTTGGAAGCTCTTCATGGGATCATCTTGACAAATTGTGCTCAACAGAATGTGCTTCACTGCCTCTTCAACTCGGACCAGAAGATTTATTAAAAAAGAACAGCATCTCAAAAACATTCCCAAGGATGCCTGTCCCTTGGCCTTTCTTGGTTTCATAAACAGTGCCAAAAACATATTGGAGTCTTGGAAGACGATCAGTTCAGTAAGAAGCTGAAATCCCAGCTGGCAGGAGGCAGTGACATTGACCAGGTTGGGCCACTTCAGCCACGCAGATCTCCCATCAACAGACTGTCAGACAGGAGGAGTGCGTCTCTTCAGACTGATTGATAGTAATACCAACAACATCCATGTTAAAGGGGGCAAAGCATGAAAAACATACTTCTCAGTATTTTTGAATACCTGTATTTGTTTATTTTATTTCTACTGACCCACAAAATGTGAAACAAGCTCACCAAGTCTTTTGTCTGTGTCTGAAATATGTTCAGAATCTGTGCTCCTTGTCATAAAGAGTTATAGTAATACCTGCCTCTCACCTGTAAATCCACTCATAGATCTCCACCCACAGCTAAACAAGCATCCAGCTGTGCTCACGATGACACACCCTGTGGAATGAGCGGCGGACGGAGGAGGAGCATTTAAAGAGACACACTCCAAAACTGAGGGGCAGATCTACATAAGGGTTAATGCCTGACAAGGTGTGCAATTATCACATAAGTGGATGAACCATCAAATAGTGCTTCTACAAAGCATCCCTGATAACTAAACTCCTCCAACGACATCAACCTGCTTATACCACGGTCACTTGTCAAAGAAAATTATCAATAAAGTTTTACTAAAGCAACATTTCCTTTTCCTGCTACTCAAATACCACTGTTCAGTCATCAGGAGGGTTTTCAGACAGTAGGATTTAGTGCTCTCTGACAGGAAATGTGGGGCAAACATAGTGGTTTTATTCTAAAGCGCCTCACCTTCAGGGACACTAAAGGGTCCTACCAGCTCCCTCCCCAAGACATGACTCCTTCACCTCCTTGCTGACGCTGCAGCCTTGTCGGGACATGGTGGCCATCCACCAACCATCCACTCCTCCTCCCATATGGACCATCCAGGGTTGCACAATACCATCCATGAGTTTAATCGAAAAACAAAAAAATTAATGTTTATGACACTAAAATCCAGTTTGCATAATAATGTGGAATGCGGTGTAGTCACTCAATTCTGAACTCTCTATAACTTTGGCTTCATATAATAATGTTTGTTTTGCAGATTTGAGGAGGTGAAGCGGTGACACCCTGGCAATTCTCTGTGCATCTTTGGCTTCAGCTGGATTCAGCAGAGCAGAAGTGGAGTCCCATTTTCCTTTATGAGTCAATGCCTTCTGTCTTACCTTGTCACTAACAGAGCAGTGGACATCATAGTGACGAAGAGAAACATGAGGAAGCAGTTTCACGACACATTCACACAGGTGGGGCACCAGTCACATGACCTAATGTCATCACCTGCATGCTTCCTTCAAGTGAATGTTCCTGAAAAAGACCTGCTGCATCCTCACAGCGGCGCAGAGCTTTTTCTAAGGGGTCCTAAAAGAAATGTGTGTTTGTGGTCATAGGTTTTCAGGTGTTTTGCACGTGTTCAAACACTTAAAGGCTCCTTCAGCTCATCACTTTTATTGCCTGTGACTGACTTGTTTTGCTTTCCACTTTGTGTTACATTAATTGCCAGTTTGAGGTGCAGAGGGGAGCAATTCAATATTCCTTCCTTTAATTGTGCCTCTTAGACTTTATTTGACCCATCTCTGACCTACGGTGTTTTCTTAGTGTGTTTGCTGAATGCTTTTACCAGAAATCGTTCCTGTTGGTCTGCCCTGTAAGCATCATGTTTCTTTTGCCATGTGTTTGTTCAGCTCCTTCCATGAAACTTTCAAGGGCTTGATTTCCTGTAAAGGTCGTTTCCTTAGAGTCTACTGCCTTCATCAGGGTTATTTAGTTTCTGAGATTAAAGGACATCTGACCCATGTGTCAGACATGAGTTAATGTGAGCTCATTAAATAAACTACTGTGTGTTTTCACTGCACATGTGGACTCCGCCCACAAAGTCAGTCTATACACCGATATCATGTTATGACAAATGTAGAGATGTGTTTTTATCTCCAGAGTAAATCTGAGCGTGCTCCACGTGTCCTTCTGAACTTCTACACAGGCTCACAGCTCTGCAGAAAATTTTCTAAATGATGTTTCTGTAACCTTGATGTGTCGGAAAACCCCAAGGTAATGTTGGGGAGAGAGTGCAATATTTAGATCTATTTATTTGTATTTTTATTATTATTAATCATATACTTTTTGTTATCAAGAAACTAAAAAATATGTCTGTATCTTTGTTTTAAGCAGCAGTCATTTAGCACATTTAAAAACGTTGTTTACCAAAGAACTGCACAGAAATAGAACACAAACATACAGACCACTGATCAACTGGTGGCCCGGGGGCCCAAAGCTTTCAGTCCGGCCCCAAAAAGATCATTAAATTCAGAAAAGGAAGAAAAAAGGATGTTGTGGTTTTAAGAGTATCCTTTGGCTTTAAATGTCTGCAGCTGTTAAATCCACCCCACAAACTGAAATACTGAAATAGTCTTAGAATGAATCATTTGATCTGTTGTTACTGAAATTTACAGTCAAAATCAGCAGATATTTAAAAAATGGTTAAGTTTGGCAGACATGCTGCAAAATGAACAGATAAAGTGGTGAAAAGGGGGTTAGAGAGTAGCTAAAATAGGTTGCGGAGTGGCACAAAGGGACAAAAAATTGGCAGAAATGTGGCAAAAATTGGTAAAAGATGAAAAAAGAGGCAAAAAGTATCAAAAATTGGTTACAAATGACAATAAAATAGTGCAAAAAAGTCATAAAAGGGATAAAAAGTGGCCAAAAATATAAGAAAAGTGACAAAACTGGAGTAAAGAGTGGCACAGAGGGGATAAAACATGCATGAAAAGTGGTTTTAATGGGTTAAAGAATGGCAAAAATTGGGTTAAAGAGACAAAAAGTATCAAAAATGGGTTAAAAGTGGCAAAAATTGTTTTTACAGGTACAAGAATTATTGAAAAAGAATGTAATGAAAAAGGGTTCAAAATAACAAAAATAGAAAAAAGTGACAAAAAATGGATAAAAGTGGCACAAAGGGGATAAAACATGCAGGAAAAGTGGTTCAAAAGGGGTTAAAATCTTGCACAAATTGTGTTAAAGAGGCACAAAGTATCAAAAAGGGGTTTAAAATGACAGAAGTGTGTTAATACTGGTGCTGAATCTCATTGTGGAGGGCCCATTCTTTGGGACTTTCAGGACCCCAGCCAGTTCTGTTGTCAGGCCTGCTGCATTATAGATAATAGGAATAGATCTCATTGGTAATGACTAAAAATGTCCTGCCTTTTGAAAGAAAATACAAATAATACTACATTGATATTTCAATCAGACCAAAATATTTATTTATTTTTTGTTTATGTGAAAGTCCAGCCCCCAGAGTTTCTGTCGAAACGAAATTTGGCCCCTGTGCAAATGTACTTGATGACCCCTAATGTAGACTATAGAAAGTATTCACCCACTTGATGTTTTACCCTTTTATTGGTTTTATAAATCATCATGGTCAATAAAATTTTTGTCTTATCAAAAAAAAAAAAAAAAACTTTAATAGCTGAGTTGCTTGGAGTGTTCTTTTGTCTACATGGTGTAATGGTTGCCAGGAATACTGATGAACCAGTATCTGGACCTTCCAGACACAGGTGATTTTATATTACAATCACTGGAGACACATTCACTAAACTCAGGTGATCCCCATTACAATACTTTTTAGGAACTTTACCTGTTCAGCTGCTCATCAGTGAAATATCTCATCAGCCAATCAGATTGCAGAACCCATGCATTAGACATGTCACCTACCAAATTCAAACCTTCTAGCTCATACTAATGCTTTAATTGCACATCATCACACCATCTTGACAGTGTGTCAATGAGCAGTTGAACAAGTGTACCTAATAAAGTGGTCGCTCAGAGTAGTACTGATTTGCAGGGCTGTTTTGATGAGTAGCAGATTGTTTTCTTCTCAGAGAAGCAAACCAACCCACCAGTCTAAAGAGAGCATGAGTGGGTAAGAGCTCTGGATGAACTTCAGTCGTTTTCATGATAACAGGTGGAAAGTTTACAGTTAAAAGATCCAGATAAGCAGCGAATGAGCCAGAGCCCCGTACAGTCCAGTACAAACACAGAAGGACATGTTTTAACTTCTTGTTCTGAAACTCAGAAAGAACTGGCCTGGCTGAATGGGAAAGCTTTGATTTAGAGTTGCACCCATGGGAGGTCTTTATTCATTTTTTACGTATAGAGGCATGTGACATCACTGTCAACTTGAGTAAGCAGCTCCAGCTGCCGAGCAGCAGGAAACTGGTGACAGAAATGAGGAGATGGGGGGCCATCTTTTTAAGAAGTATATGCAAGTTTCCCTTCACAGGAAAAATGACCTTTTCCTATAATGGTTGTAAAGTTTGTTGAGGTGTTAGGAAGCTCAGCAGGAAGAAGGTCAACAATAACTGTAGTAAAGTGAGGGAATTGCTTCTACCACTGTGAGTCAGACATCCTCACATCACTGTACCAACTCCCCTGTGTGTACGCACACAAAGACAGTATCACCGTAGCTCTACTCTATACATGTGAACACACCAGGTGGGATTGTAAGGAACTGAGGTCAGAGGTTCCAGATCAGCCGCTCCTAACCGGAACACTTCCTTTAATCAGGCCAGCCATGTGCAGGCTGTTGTTACAGACCTACAGAGTATCAGTATCCTCATCTAGAAAATGTTCAGAGCATTCCTTAAATGTTAAGATGAGATGAAGACGTCATGAGAAAGTCAGGGAGTTTTTGCGTAGGAAGAGGGGAATTCTTCTCGGTTATTTATGGACATGTAGGCCAGCGTACACGTGCGCTTGTGTTGTTGTATGCCAATGATTTCCAGTTCAACAACAAACAACAATACTGAACCGACTCAACTCACTTCAGTGGAATTACTTGGCAGCAGATTGGCATTTCATACGGCAACACCCTTCCCCTGACGATGATTCATTGTGCCAAACAGCAGAAGATCAGAACATACACCAGAACGTGCTTTTAGCTGGGAACATCCAAAGAACTAATTAAAATCCTCTTCACCTTTAATAACAGTACATGGTTTCAGCCATTATCATAATCACTGAGAAATATGTGACCCAGAGATCGGCCCCTCCCCAGCTGTTTTAATGATCTGTCAATACAGGTGTTGGACCAGCAGCATCCCGGCTAACTTAATTATTGAGCAGTAGGTGAAGTTATTATTGGGTTCTGATGTTGAAATTATTCATTCATTCAATCCATCTAACTAGTTTTTACCCATTTGTCACTTTTGTTTGCCACTTTATACCTATAGTTGCAGCTTTATTTTCTTATCTGCCAAATTTAGGCCACTTGGAACATTTTTTAACCTTTTTTGCCCATTTTGCCAATTTTTTTGCAACTGTAACGCGTTTTTACCTCTTCTTTTTGCAACTTTAAACAATTTTTCTTGCTTTCAGCCCATTATTTTCACCTTTGTCCCATTTTTGCCACTTCTTGTCACTTTAATATTTTTTTCCTCACTGTTTTATTTTTGCCACTTCTTTTTGTCACTTTAATATTTTTGTCTTTACTGTTTTATTTTTGCCAACTCTTTTTGTCACTTTAATATTTTTATCTTTACTGTTTTATTTTTGCCACTTCTTTTTGTCACTTTAATATTTTTGTCTTTACTGTTTTATTTTTGCCAACTCTTTTTGTCACTTTAATATTTTTATCTTTACTGTTTTATTTTTGCTACTTCTTTTTGTAACTTTAATATTATTGTCTTTACTGTTTCATTTTTGCCACTTCTTTTTGTCACTTTAATATTTTTGTCTTTACTATTTTATTTTTGCCACTTCTTTTTGCTATTCTAAACCTATTTTGCAGCCTTTTGCCCATTTTTTACATTTTTCCCCCTTTTAGACCATTTCTGCCCTTTTTTCAACTTGTTGCTTTTTTTGCCACTTCTTTGCTACTTTCAACCCATTTTTGTTGCTTTTCACCCATACTGACACTTTTTTCCCCATTTTTGCAACTTTTTCACAACTTTAAACCATTGTTGCTTAACCTGACACGCCAGATGGATTTGTTTCACTCATCCATCTGGAAAACCTCTCATACACAGTTTGGGAAAGGGCGGAGCCTTTGAAAAAAAAACTCAGGGGGTGATTGGATGAACGTTCTATCTGTCACATCTTTATGGGCCAATCAGAGCAACAAAACACGTGATATAGCTGTGACTGAGGAGTAAACTCCATGGAGAACAGCATAACGGGAACCATGGCAACTGTAGACATGTCAGTACACGACTTTTGTCATTTTTGAAAAGAAAACAACTCACAGCTGTTCTTTGTTCTTCTTTTAACGAAGAAATGTCCTCAAATGGCGCTTTAGCAGCATCCATGCTAATGTCTTCCGCCATAATTGCACCGGCCTTTTGTTGCTGCTTGCTTACGTCTCGACTCCGCCCCGCCGAAAGTACTGCCCCTCGATGCTGATCAATCCTGTCACTTTCTAACCGGGCCCAAACTGTTCAGACGGGAGCTTTGCAAGATGGATTCGCCAGTGAGAACCACGTAAACGGGCAAATCCATCTGCTTTGCAAGGTTACCATTTTCCCCTGTTTTGCACCTTTTTGCTACTTGAACCATTTTTTGACGTTTCTTTTTGTCACTTTGACCCTTTTTAGTCACTGTCTGCCCATTTTTGCAACTTCTTGTTGCTATTCATCACCCTTTTGCCAACTGGTTTTACCACTTTCAACCCACTTTTTTTTTTTTGCCCCTTTTTGTCACTTTTGTTTGCCACTTTGACCCCATTGTTGCAGCTCTTTTCCCATATTCTCCACTTTAAGACCACTTTTTGCCCATATTTGCTACTGTAACCAATTTTTACCATCCCTTTTTGTAACTTTCAACCCAATTTTGCCACTTTTTAAAATGTATTTAACCTTTATTTTACCAGGTTAGTCCCACTGAGAGCAAAGATCTCCTTTTTAAGGCAGACCTGACCAAGAATGGCACCCTGTTTTTTGCCTCTTCATGTCATTTCCTTCCACTTTTTCCCATTTATACTGCCGTTTGCGCATTTTCCCTACTTCTTTCTGTTACTTTAAACCCAATTTTGCCGCTGTTCACCCATACGGACACTTATAGCCACTTTTTCCCCATTTTTTGGTACTTATTTTTGCAAATATCAACCTATTTTGCTGCCTTTTGCCAGGTTTTTTGCTACCGTGTAGCCACATTTGACCCATTTTTATCCCTTTTAACCCCTTTTTGGTCTCTTTACACAGTTATTAAATTCTTTTCCATGACAGTTGCCTAAGTTTTTTCTAGTTTATTTCCTTGCATCTCATCTGGCACTACTTTCCCATTCCTTCACATCAGTGTGCCTGTCAACATTAACATTATCAATAAAAGGTCATTCTGTTTTAAGAAAAGGGGTTTACATTTGAATACCTGCTGCAGCGTAAAGGAATAAAATTATTTTCAGTCTTTAGTAGCTTTAATAAGAGTGGTTATAAAATATGGTTAATGCAGTTTAACTTTACAGCAGACCTCAGCATCAGGGACGGATTTGAAACAGGATATCGATTCTCCTTTGGGCATTTGTCCAGCCAGCAGTCTTCCTGTGAGGGTGGTTGTGTGAACTGAACCAGAATGAGAGAATGAAGATAAGGAAACCTTTGCTAACTGGACTTTTCCAGAATATTCTACTATTTTGAGGGAGTATGTTTTGATTTTCATTAGTTGTAATCATCAAAATTAAAACAAACATTTTTGACATGTTTCACTTTGTATGAGAAGAATCTAGAAATGTTTTGAGCTGCACCTGTAGGAGTTTTAACCTCCTAAGATCCTTCATGCACACATGAGGACATTACATCTTGTCTTTCCTACAACATAGCAATAATTTCTGCTGTTAGAATTTTGGAGTTATTCATCCAGATTGCCATCAAAGTTTAAGTAATTAGCTTAATTATTAAATATTTCAAAGTTGGAAAATTTTCAAGCATTTTCATGGAAGTTTGAGGAGAATGTTTTATATTTCAGAAAATTGGATTTGAAGTTTTAGGGGAATTAGCTTCGGATTTTTCTTTTGGCATTTTGGTAAAATTTCAGGGACGTTTGGGGAAATCTGTTGGAAATTTTTAAGTCTTTTCATGGACATTAGGAAATGTTTTTGCATTTTGGGGAATTTAGAGGTGGGGATATTTCCTTAAAATGCTTACAAATTTCCTTTAAAATTTGAAAGAATTTGTTTGAATCTTTCATTAAATTTTGGATGATTTTTTAAAAATTCTTTATGAAATTTACTATGAAATTTTAGGGCGAATTTGCTTTGAAATTTTGTAAATTTTCAGGAACTCACATGGATTTTTAGAGGAGTTTTTACTGGGATGTTTAGGCTTTATGATAAAGTTATGCTGAAACATTTGAGTACTTTGGAGAGTTTTTATGGAATACTTTAGAAATATGTTCAGGATTTTCCACAGAAATTTCAGGTAATTTCTTTGAAATTTTAGGGAATTTGTCTAGATTTTGGTTAGGAACATTTTCAAGGAATTCCCATCCAAAGACCAGGCTGTTGTTTTAATTTATCAGGTCCTGCTGATCCTAAATAAGAGGGAGAAACTGAAAATGCATTCAGAACAAAAGTTCAGGTCTCACGAGGTTAAAGTCAAGTTTCGTCAGAAACCAAATCTTTGTGTTGAGATGAGTTAAAACGTTCAGCTGCTTGTGCTTCTGCTCTCTGAAACATAGTGAAAGTCTACCAGTTTACTCTGCTGGGACTGGGAGACATTTATGATTTATGTCTCTTACAGCAGTGACTCAGTCTGAAGAAATTTATTTCTTCAACTACAGTCTAAAAAAACTGTCTATAACCATGGTACGTCACACTAACTGTTTTCATGGATTTATGTCATCATGCTGATGCGTAGCATCGGGCTATATGACTCCTGCATCAGAGTGAGTCATCACTGAGTACCTCTCTTATCTCTATCATGGCGTCCTGGGACAATTTCAGCACACACATTTACACAATGATATGCTAGCTCCATCTGGTTTTAAAAGAAATGGAAACAAGTGTGTAGAAGGTGTTAAAGGTCGCATATTATGCAAAAATCACTTTTTCATGCTTTTCTAACAAAAACACATGTCCCTGGCCTGCCCACAATCCCCCCAAGAATCAGAAAACCTTGCAAAGCAGATGTATACGCCCGTTTCTGTGTTTCTCACTGGTGAATCCATGTTGCAAAGCTCTCGTCTGAACAGCTTGGGCCCGCTTAGAAAGTGACAGGACCAATCAGCGATGAGGGGCAGAACTCTCAGGCACGTTGGAGTCATGCCGTAAGCAAGCAGCAACAAGAAGCCGGTGCAATTATGGTGAAAGACATTAGTGTGGATGCTGCTAAAGCGCCAGTTTTATCAGAACTTGATGACATTTCTTCGTTAAAAGAAGAACAAAGAACAGCAGTGAGTTGTTTTCTTTTCAAAAACACCAAGTGTCCAAATCTTTAGTAAAACTTAGAAGTCCTAAAGTCTATAAAATACGTGCCTTTTAATTTTAGCTGGTAATTTTGACATCACTTTTAATTTGGTCAATAACTAAATACGTATGTGATATATCAGATAATATGAGACATGGCTAAAATAATGCCAAGCCGATTTAAACTTAGGCACTAACCCTTTAGAACCCAACATAGTGCTGGCGCTGTGATTAGCACATTCATTTTTGATTGGCAGTAGATTTGAAATCGGATAAGCTAGATCAATCATTCATTTTGCTTATAAAATCTGGGGAGTGGCACTAACATTTCACACATTCACCATGTTTCAGAGCGCTTTTCGTTGCAGTGATGGGTTTGTAAAAATACACAATAAAGCGCATATAAGTAAAATCTTACATATTATTAACACATGGGATGTAAGAGTTATATTGATGTAAAGCAAATAAAAATAGTCCTAAAAAGGCCCCACAGTATGTAAAAATGTAAGAATATGTCCTGGCAGACTCACACAATGGTAGGTTTTAAAGGGTTAACTTCATGACTACATTCCTCTTAAGTGTCGGCCTTTCCTAAGGTTGATCTCTGACCTTAGAAGAACGATTGAATGAAGAGCAACAGGAGGACTTTGGCTGGGGAGTACAAAATGAACTCTGGTTTTTATTTAAAGGACACATATTATGCAAAATCCCCTGGCCTGTCCACAATTCCCCCAAGAATCAGAAAAATCCATTCCCCTCCACCCCTCTTTCTCCACCTTTAAGAAAATGTGTTCTCAGATTTTCCCCTCATGATGTCATATGGGGAGTTAGCCCCGCCCCCAGGTTTGGTTGGCCCTCCCCGCTTGAAAGAACGTTCCGTCCTCCTTGCCACATCCATTAGGCCACATCCATTTCCTGAGAGGGGCGGGGCCAGAGGCGGAGTCAGACGCTCAGTAACATTTTAAGCCACAGAGACAGAAACAGCTCGTTCTGAGCAGGGCTGAAACAGAGGGGTTTTTCAGACATGCAATAATCCAATACTGGACTGTTTTTTTCAGAAACTTCACAGGCATGTTTTGGGGACCTCTGAGACCAATATAAACTTGTTTTATAAGGGTAAAATATGTCCCCTTTAAAGTCTTAGTAAAAGTCCTCAAATTCTTCACCCTCCATTTCCTCCTGAGCTGAGCCATAATTGGACAACATCTTCAGAACATCACTGCTTGTTTACTGAATAGCATTCATACCTTAGGCTACAGCCTCCCTTGAAAACAACAGGCTTAATAGCATGAGATCACAAGGCTGTGACTTCATCAATAGTCAAAGAGGTTAAGAGTCACAAGCTTTAGCTTCTACAATAGTCAAAGAGGTAAGAGGTCTCAAGGCTAGGGCCCCTTATACATGACGAACATGTTACTCAGAAAGTAGAAGTGTGAAATTACATTAGTCATGTGTTCTAAAAGTCAGTGACTGTAAATGTAGAGGACACAGAGTGATTTAACTCCCAATACTCACATGTTCATCACATTTCTGCACAGGATGCCTAGGGTGAATTTCTAATAATGACATCATATATTCATGTAACTCTTAGCAACAAACTAAATAAAGTTTTCTTTCACGTATTGCCCCTTTAAAAGTGTTTTTTTTTAATGCAAATTCATTAGAGAGTATCATAGAGCCTTTCAGTTGGTTTTATAGTGGATGAACTGACTTTAATTTTGGACTGAGCCAGGTAAGCTGCTCCCTACTTAGAGGCCTGTATGCTAAGCTAAGCTAGCTAGCTGCTAAAGTAGCCGATAATTAGCCCTAACCCTGGCGTGAACCAAATATGTGTATGTCCAATTATGTACCAAACACTGACACCACCACAAACACACCATCCCCACTGTGAAGCACGGTGGTGGCAGCATCATGCTGTGGGGATGCTTCTCAGGACAGTCTCATTCTGACTGACAGAGAAGGTTTATTTTCCTGCAAGACAATGAGGCGAAGCGTACAGAGAAAGCTGCACAGAAACGGTTTAAAGATTTTAACTTTTTCAACTCATAATTTCACATTTTTATCTTCCCAATTTTAAATCTTAAGTCATATTTTGACCTTTTCAACTCCTTACTTTGGCTTTTTAATCCCATATTTTTACTTTTAAACTCATGATTTCAAATGTTTTTCTCATAATTTGACATTTTAAATTAATATATTTTACTTATAACACCATATGTTGACCTTTTAAACTCCCAATTTAAAATTTAAGTCATATTTTTAACTTTTTCAGTCATCATTTTGAATTCTAGCTCATATTTGAAAATTTTCAAATATAATTTTGCCTTTTTAATCCCATATTTTGACCTGTCAGGCTCACAAATTAAAATTTTAAGTCATATTTTGACTTTTAAACTCATGATTTCAAATTTGATCTCATATTTTGACCTTTCAAACTTATCATTGCAACTTTCTCCTCGTATATTTGCTCTTTAAAAACATGTTTCTGTCTTTAATATCATGCTCTGATCTTTTGAACTAATAAGTTGGAATTTTTCTCTCAGATTTGATCCTTTAAATGTATCATTTTTATATTTTTGAATTCCCAAATAATTTATTAGTGCTGTTTTTTTTTAATATTTTATCACTGGTGAAATGAGGTTGACAGTTATGGTTAAATGTTGACCCTGTTAGGCTCTCAGGTTAGACCTGAGTCCAGAATCTGGCCCCTGCTGTGACTGAGTTTGACACCCTTGCAGTAGAGCATTTAAGGCTTTACACACCTGACCTGACAGAGCTTGAGCAGTTGTGCAAAGAAGAACGGAGTGAAGCTGCAGTGTATATTTTATCTGCACAGTTACAATAACTCGTGTTTTTCATGTAATGGAACCACAGCTCCTTTCTCTGGCTGTGCATTAAAGCTACAGAAATGAAGGTAATACGCTGACTTTGCAGCTGGCCTCCTTAAAACTGCTCTTGTGGAAAACTAGCTGACAGAGCTTCCTGGTGATCGTGCATGGTGAAAAAAAGACCTCACAGACTGTCTTGCTTTGTGCTTTATGCAATTTATTCATGGGTCACTGCTAAAGCCTCTGCTGTGAGGGTGATGTTCAGGTAAAGGCAAGTCTGAGTGTTTAAATGAGTATCAGAGAGGAAGTGCGCGCTTTAATAGGCATGGATGTAACAGTGGCTCAGAGCTGGAGCTTACGGGTAATACGATGAGCTCCTACGGCAGAAGGGCCTGCAGGTTAAACTTTGCCTGAGAAGAAGGCAGCACAGTACAAGTGGTGTTTATTTTATCTGTTTGCTCACGTGAATTTAAGGCTTCTGGATATGCCCCAGAATCACCAGGACAAACATGCAAACTGGAAGAGGTGGTTTTGAGTCATGGTCCAAGCATGGCAGAATAACTATCTAAAAACAACACCAATCATTTGTTTTTAAATGACTTCCTGTAGCATAAAAACATATTTATGTTCTATTACCTAGGGCCCCATAGTCCTGATCTTTATTTCCAAATCAAAGAAGTTCATCCTGGACTCAGACTGGATTTTTATTTTGCAGTTTTTAAAGAAAACCCTTTAAAATGTTACTGCAATTTTTCATTAACAAGCAAAGTATAAACATGAAGCCCAAGGACCTCCAACTTTGAGCTCTCCAAAATCCAATCATTTTGAAACAGACTCAAGATTTGTGCAAAGTGTGAAGAAAATCCCTCAAAGCGTGCCACTACAAAAGCCTGCTGGATGTTGTGACGGCCGTACTGGATTGTGCCTTGGTACTGGTTTTGGCCTTCTGTTGTGCAGCTTTGGCTCCATCTAGTGGCGGAGTGATTGTTGCTCTCACCTGATGGAAGCTCATGGCTGCAGGCCTCCAGGCTCATTCTTCCCCTCTCTCGCTGGACAGCTGACCCTCTGCTGTTTGGTTTGATTGTTGCTTTGTTTTTAATATATTTAAATATAACCTCACTGTGTAGCCCTTCCCCTTCATGTTAAGGCTGCATGAGTTAGTCATAACCACGTGTACAGATGGATAAACAGGCAGATCCAAAACAGTTACGGCTAATGCTGCAGCACAGGCCTAAAATGTCAACTTTGACACTTAACCAGTAATACTCGGAACATTTTGTGTTTTTCAGTTTTTTATTATCAAGCCATTTTGTTGAAAACCACTGAGAAATTGATTTTTGATCCCATGTTTATCTTAACATAAACTAACGCATTCCTTTATGTTAAGATCTCATTCTGGCCTACTAGCTTTAAATTTGTTATTTTTATATTTGTCCACCAGATGGCGCTACTTTCCCCTTCAAATCATGCTGCAAAATTTCACGCTTTTTACCATCTTCTGCAAGGGTGTTTCGCCACTGAAATGAAAAGTGTGTGTCGCTATTGATGTTGGATAACAATGTGTGTGTGTGTTTAAAAAAGTGTGTGTGTATTTTATTTAAGTTTTTGTGATTTTGTTCTATTAAAACAGTGGAGTTATGTAAACATACTGGCCTTTAAAGGGTTAAAATCCCCAAAATATGGTTTATATTTGATATTTTTATTCCAGTATTACAAAGTATAATTAAAAGAAAAAAATATCTAATATTTTTACAGCTGAGGAAGCTGACATTTTTTTGTCGTTGGGACTTCGAGTGTATGTTTTTTTAATCTGAAACTACAAAAATAAAATACAATAAAATATTTTTTTAAATGCAGTGTTTTTGGGGGGGGCAATGAAATAACGTGGAATTATGTTATTAGTGTAAGTGATTTGAGTGTAAGTTTTTTTTTTGATAAAATAATTTTTTTTTAAAAATGCATCAAAATCAGCTAAGCTACAGACGTTAAATAAAATGCTGATAAAACATGAACTTACTTGAAAATCATATTGACATATCTGTCTAAAAAAGTCTGTAATTCCCTTTTTTATTTTCACACATGCTATTTAAAAATTTCTCTGTGGTTTAACATACTTTTTTACTTTCTCTGTTCCCTCTTTAAGGGCAGACCAAGCTTACAAAGATTGATCCTTTATAAACGATGCAGTTTCATGTTTAAACCACTAGAGGGCAGCATATGATCTTAAACCTTACAGACAGCGTCCCTCTTGAAACATCCAATCATCTGCTCATATGAATACTGTGCTTAAAGGATTTTTTCTCAGTGGCTGGTCCTTCTCCTTCTCCGTCTTAGTCACACCTGCATCACAGAGCATTTAGAGAGTAATCAGACCTCTTTCACTTTTTTCAGTTTTGTTAAGTAGGGGCCTGAAGCTACCTGATTGGAGTACACCTGTGATAAATTAAACCGATTGGATGGGATTTAACACACATACCTGTCAATAGAGGGTGCAGTTTGCAAAAGACTAGTTACATGTGAATCAGACCCATGGTACTTTCTAAAACCAGTAGTTTGTACTCCTCACTTTAACCGTGTCACAACCTCAGCACAGCTGCCTCTGCACCCTGGACTATTTTCAGAGCGCTGAGCTGAATCCAGTCCACTTTCTCAGTAGTCTGCCATGTTTGCTTCCTCAGAAACATGGACCTAAGGAGATTTTTAAAGAGGGACAGAGAGTCATAATCACTGTGAATCAGTCCAGTCCAGCTGACAGACAGCAGACTCTCTGCTATAAGGGGTTTCCAGCTTTCACAATAAAAGCCTCACTGCTGTGATTTTTTCATCATTTTTTGTCATTTTTTCATCTTTTTTTGTCTTTTGTGTGTTTTTTCATCTCTTTTAGTTGTCTTTTTCATGAATTTTTTCATCATTTTTTTCATCATTTTTTGTTGTCTTTTTTTGTGATTTTTTTTAAATCATTTTTGTAATTTTTTTCATCTTTTTTGTGTTTTTTTGAGCATTTTCTGTGATTTTTTTCATTATATTTTTGTTGTCTTTTTTTATTATTTTTTCTTTTAATTTTTTTTGTCAGTTTTCATCTTTTTTTGTAGTCTTTTTGTGATTTTTTTCGTTTTTTTTTTCATTATTTTTCTTGTGTTTTTACATCCATTTTTCTCCGCATTTTTTCACAGGTAAATGCTTTATACAGATGTCTTTTGGTAAAAAAAACACGTTGACCTATATTCTTATGGTTTGTTTTATCAATTAGAAAATTCAAAGTTGATTTTTGATAACATAAAACTCTTTTTTGTGGAGGTCATGGGGGAAGGGGGACTTGGTGTCGATACAAGAAGGGGGGCTCCAAGGAAAAATGGTCGGGAACCACTGCCACAACCAATCAGCGGCATAAAAGTGGCTTTACTTAGCAGAAAAAGAAAAATTAGACTGATCATGACATAAATGCACAGACACGGCTTAAACGTTAAGTTGCTCAGTATAAAGTTTAAAAGACAAAGAACCTTCAATCAAGAAACCGAGGTATTTATAAGAGGAGACAGACTCAGTGACATCATGCTGAAACGTAGTGATTTTAGAAGGAAGTTTGCATTAATGAATTGAACTGGTGTACCTAATGAAGTGGTCACAGAGTGTTTTTGGATTCTTTAGCTCAGCATGGCTTGGATGGTTGGGACTGAGGATGTAGACTAGTTCTTATCACGTAGCAGAATTTCCCCTGTTCAAACCAGCAGGGTCTCGTCTCTGGTGTACCACAAAGATAAGTTCTAGGTCCTCTTTTGTTTGAACAAATCTCACAGATCTGAGGTGTTTAGGGTGTTCTCTAAGACTTCATCAGAAAATCTGATAGAACTTTGATTGTACAGGATCTCTGACCCTGACTGGTCCAGTAGTTTTAGTCTTCTTTTACTACACATAAATCTGTTTTTTCTTGTTAGGCTGACCGTATCAGGATGCCTTGTTTGTTCACAGTTTATTTATTGATCCTTATTTAACTGCTTTATGAAGCTGTTTATTTTACTTATGTTGACATTCTAGCCTTAAAAAATTCAGATTACTGACTCAACGTTTGAAACTGAGATTATCCAAAATAAGCTTCCATGAAAGACCATAAATAAAACCTCATTGTAAACATGTTTTGTTGACAGTTGTTTTGTCTTTGTGAGCCTCTAGCTAGTCCTAAATCAAACATATGGACAACAAACACCTGTATATCAGCAAAGCGGGCACTAATAGGACAGGGTTTACTGTCATGATTTGTTGGCATGGCGACGGCCATCTGCCCGGGCTTGGCATGTGGTCACAAATAAGAAACTTATTGCCATCGTGCTGCGGCTGCTGCAGGAGAGGGAGAGAGTGGGTTTGTGGGTAAATCATCTTCTCGCTGGCTGCGTCTCATCGGCTCCTCCTGCAAGGCCGGCACATCGTGTTCCTGGAGGCACAAATGTGAAGAAATGTTACTAGCATTTACTACATTACAACATTAAGCTTTCATCACTGCAAACATAGTTTTTAATGGCTATAAATCACTTCAGAGCTTTAACACAGCGCAACAAGCGAATGTATTACCTCCTTTAAATCACTTAAATGTTTTAACATAGCAGTACATGCAAATACAATGTTAATAGTTCATTAAATCCTTGAAAATAACATGAGAGCCAACATCTGCAGTACTAATGCTCATCAATGAAACAGTTAACAGCTGCTGAGGGTTTAATAAGTCATACTGTCATCCTCTATAAAGGCTGCTATACAGTGGTTCTTTATACAGATGTGAAATGAGTGTCTCAATTTAAGGTCAAACCTTAAATATTCATTACTTAAAATGCTTTATAAAAACATTTGACAATCTACAGATAGGCCAATAAAAGTAATATACAGATTAAAACCCAAGTAAAAGTTAAACGATTAATCAAAATTAAATGCATCACCTATAAAACAGGTATTCACCCCACTGGATCCTTTTAATGATTTTATAAAGCAATCATATAATTTGGCTGTTGCACAAGGGGAGCAATGACTTACCTGTTAACTTATCAGTAAGAGTCCATAGTAAGTTAACAGGCAAGTCATTGCTCCCCTTTTGCAAACGATATTTTTGTCCATTTCCTGACGACACAGTGTTCGATACTTTGACCCCATGTAGCACTCACCCACCTTTTTCTACATATAATTTGGCTGTTTTGACAAAAAAAAAAAAAAGAAAAAAAAAAAAATTACCGTCTACCTTTACAAGCCCTTCAGGGCCAGCAGCTAAGAAGCATCCCCACAGCATGATGCTGCCACCACCGTGCTTCACAGTGTGTATGGTGTTTGTTCAGTGTTTGGTGTCTTGTCTGATGGCCAAAAAGCTCCATTTTGGCCTCATCAGACCAGAGAAATTTCTCCCACTTGACCACAGAGTCTCCCACATGCCTTCTGGTGAACTCTAGTCCAGACTAAATCTGAGTTTTCTTCAACAGTGTCTTTCTCTTTGCCACTCTCCCATAAAGCTTTGACTGGTGAAGAACCCGGCCAACAGTTGTTGTCTGCAGAGTCTCTCCATCTCAGCTGCTGAAGCTTGGAACTCCTTCAGAGTAGTCATGGGTGTCTTGGTGGCCTCTCTCACTAGTCTCCTTCTTGCACGCTCACTCAGTTTGTGAGGACGGTCTGATCTAGGCGGATTTACACATGTGCCATACTCCTTCCATTTCTTGACAATAGATTAAACTGAACTCTTGGGGATGTTCAGAGCCTTAGACTTTTTGTTTATCTATACCCTGACTTCTACTTTTCAATAACCTTTTCACTGAGCTGTTTGAGTGTTATTTTTTCTTCATGGTGTAATGGTAGCCGGAACAGTAATTAACCAGTGACCTGATCTTGATTTTTTTTCTTCTTTTAATTTGTCATAAAAGAGGTTTTATTTTGTCTAAAAAGGCTTTTTATTGCCCATGATAGATTTATCGGCACTACAATTTGAAAAATCACTGAACCACCTAAATATTGTATTAAGTGGTAGAATGATGCAACCCAAAGCTGCTCTGTTCTTTAGGGGAAAAAAATGTCCTAAAAGACAACAAAAATGACTTGAGCTGTTTTTGTTTCTCTATTTTTGCCTTAATCACTGAATGTAGGTCTTTATGCAAACACAAGGACAAATGTTGTCTCTGAGAGGAAAGCCCAGGTGCACAGACCTCCCTTCATCACTGAGGAGTCCCTGCTCTGCCTGCCTGCATCTCTGTGGTGTTCCTCTGGGCCAGCCTGCACCCTGCTGAGCTGACAACACCGATGTGTCAGCCCACTGTGTGTGTGTGTGTGTGTGTGTGTGAGAGAGTGTGTGTGTGTGAGCATGCACTTGACTGATCAAGACAGAAACGGAGCGACATGAGGGAAGTGAAGCAGAGTTTAATCAATCAAAGCTGAGAGGGAGGGTTACACGCTCAGTTACAGCCTTTAACAAACAATATTATCATTCACTCTGCAGAGATGAGTGAGGGGTTTGTATGAAAGTGGATGAGGGTGCTTACATATGCAGATGCTCCCATGATTAATTACAGTCTAAACTGTACCTAGAACAAAGTAAGGAATTGTGTGTTTGGTAGATTATCTCTTTGTTGTAATAATTTAATTGTATACCATTGGAAAGCCTGTTTATTTCCCTTTTAAATGATGCCACATTTGTAAGGAGCATGAAAATGGTTCAAAAGTGAGTTAAAAAGGATAAAATGGGCATAGAGTGTGAAAAGTAGCATAAATGAACAGAAACAGCGGTGAAAAGGGGTTAAAACGCCACTGTTTCGCTGATCCAGCACACATGCATTGATGCCATCAATAAATCATGACTGTGGAGGGCCCATTCACTGGGTTTTTGTGTTTAAAGAAATGACCCTCAAAATGATTTTTGTTGTTAAATCCAACTGATTTTGACTTATGCTGTATAATACAAATAAAAAGACAAAATTTATCCACGTCATCGTCAAGACTGGAAAGTAAATGTATCTTCTTTCCTAATAGATGATAATTAATTAACCATAAAAGCCCAACGTGACATTTAAGTAACGTTTCCTATCGTTGACATTAGAGATATATATTTTTGTTAAAGTCAGAAATGTGTTGTACGTGGTCTACTGCAGGGGTGTCAAACTCAATCACAGCAGGAGCAGGATTCTGAATTTAGGTCCAACCTGAGGGCCTACCAGGGTCAACATTTAACCAGAAACTGTCAACATCATTTTCACCACTGATGAAATGTGGAAAAAAAGAACTGATGATAGATGATTTTGACATTAAAAAGTCAAAATTATACATTTAAAGTCTGAAAATCTCAGATAAAAAGACAAACGTATCATTAAAAAAGGTCAAGGCATGAAATTAAAATCCAAATTAAGGCAAAAATATTAAATAGAAATTTGAAATCACAAGTTTTATAGGCCAAAATATGAGATAAAATTTGAGTTTAAAAGGAAAAAATAAGACATTGAAGTCAAAATATTCAGTTTAAAAGGTCAAATATGATATAAAAAAACAAAATTCTGAGTTTAAAGGTACACATATGAGATTAAAAGTTGAAATCATGAGTTTAAAAGGAAAAAAGCCTAAAAAATATGAGTTAAAGGTCAAAATGTGAGATACAACTTTAAATTATGAGTTTAAAAGGTAAAAACACGAGAAATTCAAATCAGTCGTTTTAAATTTTTTAACTGACTTTTTAAAGGGCAAAATTAAGATTTAATTCAAAATCATGAGTTGAAAAGGTCTCTTAAAATTTTAAAATGTCATTCTAAAAGATCAAAATATGAAATAAAAAGCCAAAATCACAAGTTTAAGTTCTAATTTTGAGATGCAAAATTGAAAATTTGACATGAAAACAAAAATTGATTTTATTTTCCCACCTTCTTGGCT
Organism: Cheilinus undulatus; assembly: GCF_018320785.1. Taxonomy (NCBI): domain Eukaryota; kingdom Metazoa; phylum Chordata; class Actinopteri; order Labriformes; family Labridae; genus Cheilinus; species Cheilinus undulatus. The sequence goes on from NC_054881.1 coordinate 38,727,828, forward strand.
TTTTAAGTAATCATTTTCTCTTTCTTTTTCAAATTTGGATGACTTACCAAGGATATTTCAAACCAACAAGGTAAAATTTACATTTTTATACTGGAGGAAATCTGCCAACCTATAATAAAAATATGATATGATCTTGCGGGCCGGCTATAACTGTACCACAGGCCGGATTTGGCCCCCCCGGTCTACTGGGTCTGTGTAATGCCCTGCCATAATTATGCTTTGAGGAGAAATGGGTGTGGGCTCTTATGGGTTAAAGTCTTAACTAGTAGAGTAACACATCTTTAATGGCTGATTATGGCCCATTAGCAGGTTTCTGCAGATCTTCTGTCTACTGTTCCTTGGATGCTGAGTTTCAGAAGAAGCATTTGTCCAGAATACCAGAACTTTTGGAGACAATGTCAATCCAAAGTCACATTTTCCCTCCTCATTTCTCCACTAACCATGAGTTTGCAATCATCTCTGCTGGTCCGTCTGATCTTGCAGCATTTTCACAGCCTGAAACCATGCTTTTTCCTCACGTCCTCCCATATGCATCAAGTGTTTGGCTCCTAGCCCTTGCAGCATTGTTCATTATGAAATAATGATGACAACAGATATCTAATTGCAATAGCAATCTTTGATCTTACTCAGGTTGGTCCCTCACTGTCTAACAAGCAGTTTCCAGGGATTCACTCGGGAGTTCAGACAGAAAAAAACTCTTTGAATGTGGAAAAGCTTGCATCTACTAAAAAGCAAGCCATGATATGAAAGAAATCTGAAATCAGAGAGGGGGTTAAAGATGGATAGCGAATGAAAAGAACTGCAGATCACAGGTTTCAAGGCTGTCAGAGAGGATGCAGTGTGTTTGGGAGAGTGTGTAAAACACGTGTTGACGTTAAATGTCGCTGGCAGTGCATAATGAGCCATTCTGTCTGTGATACGGACATAAAAGACGCTCAGAATTTCCCCGGAGGATAATCTGGAGGAGCAGATGAAACTTTGGCCTCAATGGAAGGAAGGACTTCAGAACTGAGCCGACTGCTGCAGGGAGAAACGTCACACATTTTACAGAGGTACGGCGCCACCTTGAATGTTTTATTGATTTTATAAATCACTCATGGTCAATATAATTTGGCTTTTTTGTCAATTGGTACTAGAAGTCTCACAATTAGTGAAATGGGGATTGCCTGAGTGCAGTGAATGTGTCTCAGATGATTGTAGTATAAAGACATCTGTCACTGGTTCATCAGTATTCATGGCTGCCATTACATCATGAGGACAAAAGAACAATCTGGACAAGAGTTCATTAAAAGGCATGTGGGAGACTCCATGATCAAGTGGGAGAAAGTTCTTTGGTCTGATGAGACCAAAATGGAGCTTTTCGGCCATCGGGCAAGACGCCAAACACACCATCCCCACTGTGAAGCACGATGGTGGCAGCATCATACTGTGGGGATGACATTAAAGAGTTTTTTGTGTCATAAAAGCCAAATTCTATTGGCCATGATTGCCTAATAAAATCAGTAAAATGGTAAACATCCAAAGAGGTGAATACTTTTAATAGGCGCTGTAGAGGGATGCACAAAAAGACACATAAGACTGAAGCCTGACCTTCATTCAGGTATTTTCCATAGGGAAGCGTCATTGATGTGATTCCCTCACTGAGCAGGTGTGTTATTGACTTTATAAGGACAAGGAGTCCACTCAGCAGTTCCTAGATGTGAATATTTCAGGCCCTCTGCGTCCTGGTGGGCTGATCTGGGTCTGATCCACCTGAGGCAGTGAGAGGTCGAATCAAACATTCATCACATACAGCTGAGGAAGAAGGAAGGCATTAAAAATACAACAGGCTGCCACCAAAAGTCTCCCTGAACAGACACAGATGTGTGTATGTGGTGTGCTGTTTTCAGGAGGAGGTTTGATGCATTAGACCGCTGTATAGGATTCGGCCTGCACACATATATTTGTTTGTTTGTGTGCAGAGAGGCGGCTCAAAAATGAACATGCAGAGATTTTAATAATTCAGAAACCCTAAAGCCCTCTGGATCTTACAAAACATCAAATCCTGTGCAGCCTCAGGTCATTTTAAAAACAAAAAAGAGGAGTAAGACTCTGGGGGAGTGAGCAACCGAAGAGATTTAGTCAGTAAAGAAACAAAACATGTAGAACAATGTAGAAATAGAAGTGTAAATACAGTGGAACAGACAGCAGCTGTCAACACAGCCCTCCATGTGCTTTACATTATTATCTCTGTGCTCACAAGGGTTGGCAGGATTCAGGTTGACAAAAACTCGTGGGACACTTTTTGATTCTACGTGCTTTAATGAGACGATCAGTCTTACTTTTATGATCGAGACCATTGAAAACATCCTGAGCTTTAAGAATCTGCATCTAATTATAAGCCAGGTTTGCAAATAGAAGGACGCTTTTGTTACAGCTTTAAATAAAACTCACACATGCTGTCTAAATCAGTGGTTTTAAGAATTACTTGCAAATCAATGCATTGCATTAGCAGCATTTCAATACCGACATGCTGACAATGGAAAGTACTTTAACAAACTGCATAGTGTACAGGATTTCACATGCACCTTTCAACCTTGCAAAAGCTGATGCATTAACCAGATCCCATGTCTGTCATTATTAGATCCATCTTGCAAAGCTTCAAGCTGAAACACTTGAGAGTTAATGGACCAATCAGCATCATATGAGGAGAATGAAGCAGTAGCTAGGGGCGGGGTTTATGTAAGCCTGTAAACAATGGCGTCCAGTGAAGAGATTAGCATGTATGCATCAACAGCAGTGGTGTTATCAGAACTATACATTTCTTAATCAGGGTCAAGGAGCAGGATGATGCCACTTTGAACATTTTTTCTAAGATATTTTACAAATATCAGCCTTATGGTGGCATTTATGGAAAAATTGGGGGCTGGAAATAAGAAAAAGGATGATGTCTGGCTGCAAATTCAGGACATCTAGCTCTAGATAAAGTGCCAGTTTTATCAAAACTTGATGACATTTCTTCATTAAAAGGAAAACAAAGAACAGCAGTGAGTTGTTTTCTTTTCAAAAATGACAAAAGTCGATTACTGACATGTCTGTAGTCGCCATGTTTCACGTTAGATTCGGTAGCTGCGTACACCCAGCTTGATAGCGGCGGCGTCACGTGTTTTGTTGCTCTGATTGGTCCGTAGAGATGTGACAGACAGAATGTTCATCCAATCACACTCCGAGTTTTTTTCAAAGCCTCTGCCTTTTCTCAAACGTTTCCTGCTGAAGCTCCCCATCCATCTGGGCGTGTCAGGTTAGCCTTGCCAGTACCTGAGCAAAAGTCGGGATACTGGGAAAGAAAGTGCAAGGGAGGCACACATGACCCCAACAATGACATGTCAGGATGACACTGTTATACGAGACAAATGTAAGCCAGGAGGCTAGCCCTAACATTGCTAATCTTTGCGCTAAAATCAATCCAAGGAGGGTCTTTTATTGAGTCTATGGGTGGGCCTGGGTAAGAGTGTTTAAATTCAATGAATGCATGAGTATTTGTGGTTGTGGCCTTCATACCAATCCAAATAATGGTGATTATGATATCTGCCATAACTGAGCAGCCCTATTACAACCCACCATCCTTGATTTGATGTTATTTATGGCACTCTGGGCTTCAGCAGATCTGGGGAAAAGTCATGGACAGTAGAAAAGATTGGAAAAGCCTGAGTCATATCAGCCATTTGGTTTCTGAAGGGGGCTTCTGAAGCCAACTGGCAGGGGCTGCCATCCTGGAAACGCTGTCTCAAACTCATTTTTGGTCCGTCCAGACGAAGTCAAAACTGAGCATGCTGGCACAGCATGCAGATAGAGAATATGGTGACAGAGCTGTGATGTTGGGTTTTTATAGGCTGCCACCACAGCCAGGTCTCCCTCCCGTTAAAATACACGAAAATATTTTACCTTGCTTTTTGATTTTCTGTGCAGTTAAACCGTTTTTAATTCCACAAAGACAGAGCATGTACATCCTTGTAACACAACTGTGGTGTAGAGAACAATACACAATAATATTCTCCCAGAAATAGGCTAAACCTCTAATCTGTGTTTCTAGTGTCCTCTCTTATTTAAAACTAAATCATAGGAGCACAGATTGTGGTTGAACACAGACAGTAAATCTCTGGAATCCCATTTATGAAGGCATCATCTTTTAAAACAGTATGTCCACAAAAACTAAGCTGTAATCCCTGCTGTAATACCAAACACAAATGAAAAGGACAAAAATAGAGCACCAAAGAGGAGCAGTTCAACTTTAAAATGAGGAGAGACTGGTGTCAAAACACTAAAAATAAACGTGGAACTGCATTTCCCATGGTGCAACCCAAAAACCATGAAGCTTTAAAGTTTTTTAACTAATTTTTTTGCGATCTCAAAACCCCCCACATGCCCTAAAAAGACTCTGATTTCATTTTTAGAATTATTTTCTAGCACAGTGAAATAATCAGTGTTAATTTAACTCCTATTGCAAGAAATTTAAATAAGTAAAGTTTCATTTTTCCCATGATTGACTTCTGAAGGTTAAACTTCCATATATTCTATATTTATATCATACAAACTGGAATATTTCAATCTTGATGATTACAGCTCACAAACATCTAAAATCCACCATCTGAAAATGTAAGAATATTGTTGAAAAGTCCAATTTTAAAAGTTTTCCTGATCCTTCATTCTCTCTCTCTGGTTCAGTTCACATAGCCACAATCATGAGGAAGACTGCTGACTGGACAAATGTCCAGAGGACAATCACTGACACCCTCCACACAGAAGCCACAGAAGGTCCCTGCTGAAGGAGCAGGCTGTTCTCAGAGTTCTTTATCAAAACTAACTCATGGAAAGTTGACTGGAACAGAAACGTGTGGTAAGAAAAGTAGCACAAGTCAAATAAAGCAGATTCAACAACTTAGGGGGGCTTCACGAGGACTGGACTGAGGCTGGAGTCATTGGATCAAGAGCCACCACACAGACAAGTCCAGGAAGTGGACTTCAAGCATCAGGTTCTTAGTGTGGAGCCAATCCTGAACCACAGATGTCATCAGTGTCTCACCTGGGCTAAGGAGAAAAAGGTCTGGACTGTTTCTCAGTGGTTCTGTTTTCAGATGGAACTAAATTTAGCATTTCATTAGTAAATAAAGGTCCCAGAGTCTGGAGAAAGACCAGACGAGCAAAGGATCCAAAGTGCTTACAGTCCAGTATTTCCAGTCTCCACAGTCAGTGATGGTTTGGGAGGTCCATGTCATCTGCTGCTGTTGGTCCACTGGTCTTTATCAAGTCCAGAGTCAACGCTGTCTACCAGGAGACGTTAGAGGCCTTCATGCTTCCATCTGCAGAGAAGATTTATGGAGACACTGATTTCCTTTTCACCGACCCACAGTGAAGCCAGAACTACCAGAAACTGGTTTACTGACCCTGGTGTTACTGCAGGGGTGTCAAACTCAGTCACAGCAGGGGCCAGGTTCTGGATTAAGGTCTAACCTGAGAGCCTAACAGGGTCAACATTTAACCATAACTGTCAACCTCATTTTCCCCAGTAATAAAATATGAAAAAACTAGAAAAGCACTCCATGAGCGCAGACCTCCACCATCAGCCCTATCCCCCAATAGTACAGAATCCTTTAAAAGATTCCTGGATCCAGATGGTGATCCGGATCACTCCCAAAATCTAATCAGTTTATGCCATTTCCGACATTTCCTGAAATTTCATCAAAAATCTGTCCACCTGCTGGTCACATAACCTCCTTGGCGGCGGTTAAAAAAAAAACGGCACTGATGAGAAATCATTTGGGAATTCAAAAAATTAAAAATACTAAGTTTGAAGGCTCATTCTGAGATAAAAAATACCAACTTATTAGTTCAAAAGATCAGAGCACGATATTAACAGTAGAAAAATTAAGGTTTGTAAAGAGCAAATTTATGGGGATAAAGTTGAATCATAAGTTTGAAAGGTCAAAATATGAGATTAAATTTAAAATCATGAGTTTAAAAGTCAAAATATGACTTACAATTTTAAATTGTGAGTTTAAAAGGTCAAAATATGATAGAAAAGTAAAAAATATTAATTTAAAATGTCAAATTATAAGAAAAAAATGGAAATCATGATTTAAAAGTCAAAATATGACTTAGAATTTTAAACTGTGAGTCTGACAGGTCAAAATATGGGATTAAAAAGCCAAAATGATAGTTGAAAATGTCAAAATATGAGCTAGAATTCAAAGTGATGACTTAGAAAGTTAAAAATGTGACTTTGATTTTAAATTGGGAGTTTTAAAGGTCAAAATATGATATAAAAAGTAAAATTCTGAATTTAAAATGTCAAATTATGAGAAAAAATTGAAATCATGAGTTTATAGGGGATTAAAAAGCCAAAGTAAGGAGTTGAAGAGGTCAAAATTTAACATTGGGAAGATTAAAAAAAGGACATTTAAAGTCCAAATTATGAGTTGAAAAAGTCAAAATCACAAGTTTGATTCATAATCTTAAGATGCAAAACAGAAAATATGAAATAAAAACACAAATTAATTTCTTTCCCCACATTCTTGACTTTTTATCAAATCTTTCTCACTCTTTACTTCTCAGCTTTTATGGCTTAACAAGATATTTTAAATAATCAAGTTAAAGTTTACATTTTTATACTGGAGGAAATCTGCAGACCTCATACTGGTGGGCCAGTTAGAATACAAATATGATAGGATCTTGCGGGCCGGATATAATTGTTCCAGGGGCCGGATTTGGCCCCCGGCCTGAGTTTGACACCCCTGTGTTACTGTGTTTGATTGGCCAGCCAACTGGTCTGACCTGAACCCCGTAGAAAATCTCTGGAAGATGAGAATCACCAGACTCAACACATTTGTTGTTTCAGACACAGCATTAAACTTTAAGGTCACCCAGTACGGAAGCCCTAAGTGGCCACACTTCCACATTATTATTTACCCTCTTTTCCTGTGAATTTTGGTGATTTTCTAGTGATCTAGACTGTTTTTATCTTGTCATCGTGTGTTACAATCGTGGTTTCCCATGATGATGAGTTTATTTCTCTGGATCTTGACACTGACAGCAGCTGTTTTTACACAGAGATTCAGCAATAAAGGTGAAAAGGAATGCCGACTCTGTTCAACGAGCAATTCACTCAAAGGTGTAACAGGCCGTGCACGCCCGAGCTTACACACACACCCCGACGTCCCGTAATCAGATGGCAGCCGCTGCCCAAGCTGCTGCTTTCAATGAAACTCAAAACTCTGGATTTCTCGGTTCAAAACTTTGTATTTTCTAAATAAAATATGAACAAAATAATATGAAGATTCATTTTGATCGATTAGATCCAATAGAGTTTTTTTCCTCCATGTTTCTGAGTTGGAGGCCCGACTTTAAGCAGTGTCACAGCGCACGTATTTACGTCTGAGGTCAGAAACTTCAGAGTACCGAGCTCACTTGAACACATGGAACTTTGCAGACATGGCTGTGAGCAGAGATGTATCTGCTCTCTCCTCTCCTGTACAGAGCGTGATCAGCTCTCTAACCTCGCTGTCTCTCCAGTTAATCCACGTTATTCTTTGATTTATCCCGCTGTTGTTTTCTCAGATGAAATGCTGCTCGATTAAACCGCGCTGGTTTTTAAATCTCCCGTTTATGGAGACAGCAGCGCACACTCGCCGTCGCGGAATGCCGTGGCGTCCTTTCACACTCGTTGCGGAAAAGTCTGTTGCGGCTCTGATACTACCTCTCGATCCGGATCAGAGGTGGGGCGAGATCGACCCCCATTGCGGAACGGTCGCTTTCATACAGAACGGCGTCGCGGAACAAAGGCGTAACAGACACGGAAAAGAGAGGCAGCGTGAAAGAAGCTACAGATTTATAAACAAAAACAAAACATTGTTATCCTGTGATGACAAGATAAATACGTCAAGATCTCAATAAAAACAAAGTAAAATAAATGTTTGATGGCATGGCCGCTTTGGGCTTCCATACACAACAGTCTAAATACAATGTCTGATTATTTTTAAAGGCTTTTTTAGTAGTTCATGATTATTAGCTTGAACTTGATGGATTTTCCTAAAGGATTTATTCACAGGAGTTTAAAAAATGTAGGTCAACATTTAGAATTTGTGCACCTCGAATACTTCAAAATAAAAGCCTCGCTCTTCTCATTTAATTTGTTGGTACAGAAATAAACAAAATCAGGAAATAACTGCAGGATAATTTATGAAAACCCTCCTGACCAGAGGAAAACAAAGGAGTGAATCCATCCTAAAACCAGTACATTTATCCTTATTTATGAGTTTTTATTTAGAGGGAGTTTCTCAAAAGTAAAATATAAAATCTGAGGTGTAACAAGTCATAAAGACTCCAGCGCTGATGAATATGACAAGCACAAAGCCTCAAATCTCCTTGACTTCCGGAGACGTTTGATTCGTTGCGGATGACATCAGCTGTGGAGTGAGTGTGCGAAAAAGCGCCCGGCGCCCTCTTCTCTCCCCGGTTACCGTACATGACACAATGTCTGCTGGTATAAAAAGCTAGGGCCACTCCTATGCACGCTCCACTTGTATGTCTGGAGACCACTTCAGTGCTCTGCAGTAGCGACTGAGAGGGAGGAGGCTGCTGCTGCTGCTGCTGTTTGGATCCTGCGCGCGTACGGGAGATACCAGAGAGAGATAGAGAGAACAGAGGAGACGGGAGAGGATGGCTACTCTGGTAGAATCCGCAGAAATGGAGACTTTAGGCGGCCAAAGCAACACCGGGGCGTCTCCGACCTCCTCCAGCCCCTCGCAGCACTTTAACGACGGCAAATTTTACCTGCTGGTGGTGATCGGGGAGATCGTAACGGAGGATCACCTCAAGTGTGCCATTGCGGACATAGAGAAAGGTAAGGGGATGGGGAGGAGGTGGGTGTAGGCCATTTGCAGCTCAACTTATCTTTAAAACAACTCAAACAGCGGATGTTTAGCTTTAAAGTTCGCTTTGTGTTCTCAGAAATGAGGACGCACCTGTTTGTAGCGCCGGGTTTTACGCATGGGGTTATTACTGCGCAAATTACGCATATTAATGCCTAATTAGGACAGCAAAATCGTCTTTATTTGCTCACTATTCGAGCACAAGTTGATTTTATTATTTCGGGATCTCAAGCAGCCCCTCCCAGTATCATCGTCACCAAATCCAGTCTAAAAAAAACGCATCCTTTATTCTACAGGTGCCCTTTTCCGCCCACCCACTGTTTACAAGCACTTTTCATTGTTTTCTCTGCCATATTAATGCAACCAGGCCCGAGTGTTGTCATCCACGCACGTGGGCCAGCTCCTCTGAAGAAGCTGGCAGCAGTGATTCAGCAGTAAATCTGCTCTATGCGTCAGTAATGCAGCGTAAATCATCTCTTTGGTTCCAGCGCAGCTGCGCCTTTCTCCTCTCCTACAGCACCTTGCCAAAGCTTTATTCAGGTGCGTCAGGCTTTTGTTTCAGGGGAGAGGAGGGTCCCACGCAGCAGTTTACAATCAGGAAGAGCCGATAAGGGTTTACAGTTGCTCGTATTTTGTGCAGAAATGCGCCATGTATGCGCTAAAGAGGCTGAATTGATGTTTTAATGAGACTGTGAAACGAGAATAGCTGCCCACTCAGTCCCGTGAGAACATCTTTCCATCATCGCTCCGCATCCAGCTCTCTCATCCCCTCGCCGGCTGGTGGGCGTGGCTCGGTCCGCACTGCGGTCCCTACGGAAAGCCACAAGGAACGATTTTCAAACGGAGCAGCAGGGCGGTTTAGAAATGCTACAGCTGCTGTAGTGTGGTGGCCAGAGTGCTCTGTGGGTGGGTGGTGGTGGTGGGGGGGGTATGGCGCAGTTAGTGTGGAGGTGTGGGAACAAAGCTAGAGAAGAAAACCAAAACACTGGAGTTCAGCTGGTAGACCTTCTACAAGCTGGCTTTACTTTATTATTGGATTTATTCACTCTGTTATTCTGTCAACTACAACATCTTTGATCCTTAGACTGAAAGCTCACTCTTGACCTTGAAGGAATCAAAACAAACCATCTTTAAGAAGCTTTTCTAGTCTTCTAAAGTCTTCCTCTGAAGCTGGGGTCTGCCCAGTCTTTGCAAGTTTACACATCAGCTAAAAAACAGTTCTCTTTCTCTGCTGGACCTGTTTAATTCTAACACTTTGGCTTTTGTTTATGATATACACAATATTGCCAAAAGTATTCGCTCACCTGCCTTGACTGGCATATGAAGTTAAGTGACATCCCATTCTTAATCCATAGGGTTTAATATGATGTCGGTCCACCCTTTGCAGCTATAACAGCTTCAGCTCTTCTGGGAAGGCTGTCCACAAGGTTTAGGAGTGTGTTTATGGGAATTTTTCACCATTCTTCCAGAGGTGCATTTGTGAGGTCACACACTGATGTTGGATGAGAAGGCCTGGTTCTTAGTCTCCGCTCTAATTCATCCCAAAGGTGTTCTATCGGGTTGAGGTCAGGACTCTGTGCAGGCCAGTCAAGTTCATCCTCACCAAACTCTCTCATCCATGTCTTTATGGACCTTGCTTTGTGCACTGGTGCACAGTCATGTTGGAACAGGAAGGGGCCATCCCCAAACTGTTCCCACAATGTTGGGAGCATGGAATTGTCCACAATCTCTTGGTATGCTGAAGCATTCAGAGTTCCTTTCACTGGAACTAAAGGGGCCAAGCCCAGCTCCTGAAAAACAAGCCCACACCATAATCCCCCCCTCCACCAAACTTTACACTTGGCACAATGCAGTCAGACAAGTACCGTTCTCCTGGCAACCGCCAAACCCAGACTCTGCCATCAGATTGCCAGTTTGAGAAGCGTGATGGGTCACTCCAGAGAAGCGTCTCCACTGCTGTAGAGTCCAGTGACGGTGTGCTTTACACCACTGCATCTGACACTTTGCGTTGCACTTGGTGATGTATGGCTTGGATGCAGCTGCTCGGCCATGGAAACCCATTCATGAAGCTCTCTACCACTGTTCTTGTGCTAATCTGAAGGCCACATGGAGTTTGGAGGTCTGTAGTGATTGACTCTGCAGAAAGTTGGCAACCTCTGCGCACTACGCGCCTCAGCATCCGCTGACTCCGCTCCGTCATTTTACGTGGCCTACCACTGGCTGAGTTGTTGTCATTCTCAATCGCTTCCACTTTGTTATAATTCCACTGACAGTTGACTGTGGAATATTTAGGATCGAGGAAATTTCACCACTGGACTTGTTGCACAGGTGGCATCCTATCACAGTACCATGCTGGAATTCACTGAGCTCCTGAGAGCGAGCCATTCTTTCACAAATGTTTGTAGAAACAGTCTGCATGCCTAGGTGCTTGATTTTATACACCTGTGGACATGGAAGTGATTGGAACGCCTGATTTCAATTATTTGGATGGGTGAGTGAATACTTTTGGCAATATAGTGTACATCATGTATGCCAAATTCAATTCATCTGATAGATATTAAAGGTTGGGTATTCAGGCACAACTGCTGCAAGTTTCCAATTAGTGATCTATTTAGTTCACTGCTATAGTTGAAGTCCAAGTGTTTTTCTAAGGTAATGTCAGTAAAATGTGTAAAGTAAAATAAGTGACTGCCTAAATATTCACCCCCTTCAGGGCGGTGTTTAGTAGAGTCTCGTTGGCTGCAGTCACAGTCTTGCATGCTCACTCAGTTTGTGAGGACGGTCTGATCTAGGCAGATCTACACATGATGGATTAAACTGAACTCTGGGGGATGTTTAGAGCCTTGGAAAGGGTTTTGTATCCATCCCCCGACTTATACTTTCAACTTGGGCTGCTTGGAGTGTTCTTTTGTTTTCATGGTGTAATGGTAGCCATGAATCCTGATGAACCAGTGGCTGGACCATCCAGACACAGGTGTCTTTATACTACAATCACTGAGACACATTCACTGCACTCAGGCGACCCTCATTTCACTAATTGTGAGACTGCTAGCACCAACTGTCTGGACCTTTGTTGAATTACATCAGTCACTTTAAAGTAGGTGAATATTTATGCAGTCACTTATTTTACATTACATATTTTTATTTAATTAACATTACTGTGTAGAAATTTGTTTTTAGATTGACATTAAAGAGGAGGTTTTTAAATATATTTTTGTTCAAAAAAGCCAAATTATACTGACCAGGGTTGATTTATGAAATCAATAAAAAGGTAAAACATCCAATGCTTTTTATCGGCACTGTATAAGGAGGGTCAGAATAGAGAAAAAATGGCAGATGCACTAAAGATGCAAGAGGGTTTGACATACTCAGTCCATTTGGCCTTGAGGGGAGAATGACAGCCTTTCCATTTATTATATTTATTACATCGATCTGTTCAGTGACAGTAGCTTAACCATTTCCTTGGCAGCGTCATGGTTTTAGAAGAATCTGAACCAGTTTCATAATATATATTTTAATAAAATGCCCCCCATGTAATGCTTATGATATCTAAAGGGATGCTGGCTCCAAAAATAACTATCCATTTTAATTATCGTCTTATTTACAGAAGTTGTTCTTCATTCTGGTGTTGCATTCGTTTCCATACCCAGTTAGTATCATCACCTGATGCCTTCAGCCTTACTCTGCACATAAAGACAGGATGATACCGCCGTGATCTGAATGGAGGTTACCAATGTACCGTGACAAAGCAGAAACTGGACTATAGATATTTCCTATTATAGATCTGTGTCCTTTTGCCAAACCGGTAACAGGTCCATACATGTCCTCTCTGAGTTGGTCCAATGAGCTGCAGGCAGAGGATCAGTGGAACGATGGAGGACTTGTTGCACAATGTAACGTCTGCTCTGTGAATCGATTCACAGCAGACATATGTTCCCCTAACCCTTTCCTGCTTCTGTCTTCTTGCTGATTTTATTATGTGTTTGTTTTTTCTAACAGGGATCCGATCATGGGATACAAACCTCATGGACTGCAACCTGGACCAGGAGCTCAAACTGTTTGTCTCCAGACACTCGGCTCGGTTCTCTGCAGACGTCAAAGGTAAAGTGGAAGTTGAAGACGCCCTCACTCATTCTCTAATGCTGTAATGGTGATAGAAATGGCTCTAATGGCTTTCAGGGCTTAACCTGTAACACAGAAGTTTGCAGGTACTGATTTGATAACAGGTTCAAGTTCCAGATAAGAGACAAGCCAGGACTATTTGTCTCAATGCTGGATCTACAGAAGTAGGAGTAACCATTTAAAAATGTAATACTGTACCCCTAAATCCATAAACCAGGGGTGTCAAACTCAAGGCCCGGGGACCAAATTCGGCCCGTGGAACAATTATATCCGGCCCGCAAGATCATATCATGTTTGTATTCTAACTGGCCCACCAGTATGAGGTCTGCAGATTTCCTCCAGGATAAAAATGTAAACTTCAGTATGATTATTTAAAATATCCTTGTTCAACCATAAAAACCTGAAAAAGTAAAGAGTGAGAAAGATTGATAAAAAGTCAAGAATGTGGGGGAAAAAATTAATTTGTGTTTTTATTTCACATTTTCAGTTTTGCATCTCAATATTATGACTCAAACTTATGATTTTGACTTATTTATTTTATGACTTAAGGATATTTGATATCATCAAGTTTAAGTTTACATTTTTATACTGAAGGAAATCTGCAGACCTCATATTTTAGAATCTGATGTTATCTTGCGGGCCAGGTATAACTGTACCAAGGGCCAGATTTGGCAACCCGGACCCTGAGTTCGACACCCTTGCCCCGGACAGTTGAAGCATTCTGTTTGAGTAACCCAGGAGCATCTGTAGAGCAGAGCTTTCTCCCAGAAATATTCTTAAAAACATGTAAGACCTTATGGCCTTTGCATTTAAAACTTTTTAATACTTTAAAAGTCTTAATTTTTTTGCTAATTTTATTAGCTTTTAATACTTTTAAAGACCTTGCAAACCCCCCTAGTTTATGAACTAACGCATCTCATCCTTCCTTTCTTTTTCAGGTCATATATAAAATTACTAATAGAGTGATCACATCGCCTGCTCCTCAGCAGCAGTGACACATATTTATAATAAAATAAAGAGATAATCAGTGTCCTCTGTGATGGTTTTGTTTGCTCTTCCAGCTCATAAATAGACGTTAGTATTTATTGCAGTCTGTTTTATAAGCAGCTAAGAATGGGAACTTTAAACATCACACTACCTTAGTAAATATACTTGCATACAACGGCACCTTTAACAGCGTCTGGCCGCTGTCAGCTATAACTCCCCTGCAGCACACTAAGCAGAGGGGTTTTATTACTTCTCCCCCAGTCCGCCCTCTCAGCGTCGCTGCATGCAGCTTTTATTGCTGTGTTATGTGCAAGGTGAGGGAGCGGCTCCATAAAGATGGAAGCGATCCAGTGTGGCAGGACATGTGGGCTGTCAGTGGGCAGTATGGCCTTGACGGTCAGCAGCAGCTACGGCCTCTGCTTGGCCCGGCTCCATATTGAACCGACAGGCAGGGCTCCATACTGCACAATAGATTGATCCAGCCAAAAGAATGCACACCAAATACGGCGGCTCGTTTTACAGCAAAACCCCAGAAAAAGGTCTACAGGGCAGGAATATAATAGTTTGAGAGAAATGCAAACATGGTGGTTTGAATAGACTCCTCTGAATCCCTTTTTATTTTATGCTTTGTGTTGTATTTGTACCATCACATCTTTCCATCCTCCATTCTTCTCTTTCTTCCTCCCTGAGCTCTGTTTCCTTGCAACCCAGCTCTCGATGCTCAGTTGATTCGGGAGTAATTAGCAGTGTTGAATCCCTCGTGGCAAGTGTCCATGAAAATAAAGAAGGGAGGAGAACACAGAGGACTCTGGGAACAGAGAGGGTGAGGGGTAAAGGCAAACAAGGGAGCAAAGGAGGGAGGGGGTGGAGGAACGAGAGACAAAAAGGAAGAGCAGCGTAGAATACATCGATGAGAGTGGTTTAAAAAAGTGACACTTATCTGATCTGAGAATTAGTGAAGCCAAGACTCTGAGAATTAAAGCTGTATGATCAGTTAGACTGATTTATGCCTCTGGCTTTTTGCTAAGTCTCCTCCTTGAGGGTGGATTTACATTTTCTTTCAACTCTTTTCTCTATTAGTAGATGCACAGCTTCATGAAAAGGATCCTAGAAAACTACAATATTTAGCCTGACATTTACAAGACATTTATAATAATTAAAGACAATAACCCTGGATAAATCTGTTCCAGTGGATATAAAAAGTATTATAGATTTTTTAAATCAATCATGGTCAATATAATTTGGCTTTTCTGACCAAAAAAGCCTCTTCAGTGTCATAGTATCAACAGATTTCAGTCTGATGAGACCAAAATGGAGCTTTCTGGCCATCAGACAAGATACCAAACACTGCACATCCCCACAAACACACCATCCCCACTGTGAAGCATGGTGGTGGCAGCATCATGCTGTGGGGATGCTTCTTAGCAGCCAGCCCTGGAAGGCTTGCAAAGGTAGAGGGTAAAACTAATGTGGAAAAATATAGGACAATCTTATTCAGTCTGCAAGAGATCTAGTACATCTTGGAAGAGTTAAAGCCAGACCTCAATCCAATGGAGAATTTGAGGCTGGACTTGAACAAGGCTGTTCATGCCTGATCCCCTCAACCTGACAGAGCTTGAGCAGTTTACAAAGAAGAATGGAGTAAAATTGCAGAGTCCAGATGTGCAAATCTGTTTGAGACCTATCCACACAGACTCAGAGCTGTGATTGCAGCTGAAGGTGACTCTACTAAATACTGACTTAAATGGAGTGAATAGCCTTAATTTTCTGAAATATTCAAATTACTGTATGTAAAACTGTTGTGCATTTGACAGGATGACAGTGGGTGATAAGTGGACAGGCTGAGCTGCCTCCGTAGAAGCCATAAGAAGAAAAACCTCCTTTAGTTTCTTTATTCCAGCCTCTACTGGAGTCTTTGTTCGCAGCTCGGAGGAAAACACAGACCAGTAGGTGGTTTCTGTCAAAGGAAGACAGATGCAATTATCCGTCTGCTGGAAAGATGACATGATATCCATCAGTGTCTCAGTGTGAAGGGAAGCCTGGACCCCACAGAGAGGAGGAGAAGGGGAGGAGAAAAGAGGAAAGACTTAAGACCCCCTGATGGATATGAGACTCCTGGTTCCTTACAGATTTCCCAGCACTTTGCATTCAGAGCAAACAGCCCAGAAAAATCAACCACAGACTTAAAAGGCTGTCTCTAAAAAACTCAACCACTCACTGATGGAGTGTAAAAAAGACGTTGTTGACTATCACAGAGGAATTAACCTAAAATAAAAACATTTATAATATTTGACATGCACAATCACGTTTTTCCTAATAATCTCTATCTAGTCGTGTTTTTATGAGTGGACAGATCTGGAGCTATAAATAAACAGACTGAAAAAAGTATTCTTCACTCCTCCTGATCAAAGCAGAAAAAATAGAAAAAAAATATATATATATTGGATTTTTCAAAAAGAACATGTATTTTTTTTTTTTCCATTGTTTGTATTAATCAAAACTCCAGAAGTATCCTGGCCTTGCCTGGATGTGATTTTAAGCGTCAAAATCCAGAAACAAAGCTTTTGCTTTAAGATTTAAAAAAAAAAAAAAAAAATTATATTTTTTAGAAGTAGTTATAGAAATGGTGGCTCAGTTTAACTTTGTTAGCTTTAGCTAAAGCTAACAAAGCTATGTAATCAGTGTTACTAGGTAAGCCAATGGAGCTAAGTTAGCATTAGCAATATGAGCTTTGGCAACCGTAGCTACATAGAGAATATACCTACCTAGCTTATGTAGCCACTTTGTGAGCTTACCTTTTGCTACATTAGCTATGTCAGCTACATTAGGTATGTAGCTATGTTATCTACATAGCTACAGGAGCTAATATAGCTACATAAGCTATGTAGCTTTATTAAGTATGTAGCTATGTTAGCTACATAAGCTTTGTAGCCACATTAGCTATATTGCTATGTTAGCGACATTAGCTACATTGCTATGGTAGCTACATTGCAACATTATCTACATAGCTACACTAGTTACATTTGCTATTTAGCTTATGAAGCTAACAGTGCTACATGAGCTACACCTGCTGCATTAGTTTGGTTTCCTGGAGGATGAGCTTTTCCTGTTAGCGGACCGTTAATTCAGCTTTATCAAATTGTTTTGTAATCAGGTTTTTAAGGACAGTTTTTTTTTTTTTACCTTTGGTATCCTAACCCGTACCTTAACTCTGAACAAATACAGTTTATTTAGAAAGTTTTAGCTTTATTGATATACAGTGCTTAACAAATTTATTAGACTACCACCCAAAAGTAAGGTTTATGCCACAGCTGCCCTAAATTAACAGCATTGGTAATTACCAAAATCATTTTTTATGTTTCTACAATGGTCAGTACACCAATATATAGAAGCTCTTTAAGCCAAATGATATTTTTAATGCTAAAATATAATTATTATTGTTATCCATGAATTTTCAAATTTACTGATTTACAAAAAAAACCCTGAAAAAATAGTAAAGCACATTATTATTTCTTGATTAATATGTCAAGTTATAGTTATTTATTTGCATTCCTGAACAGAAAAATGAGTATTAGTGGTTGAATGTTATGCTTGATTCATTTGGGATTTATTTTACATCACTGTGGCTGCATGCCTTAACCAAAGTGTACTGAAAAGGCCATTAAAGCATGAGATTAATTAAAGAATTAGTGCAGTAATTATGGACATAGATTAATCATGATTAAGCCTAATTTTAAGGAATTGTTAATGTTTTTGTCTCCAGAGATCTGAGGGAAAATTGAGTAGGTTTATACCAAGAATGAAATAATGATCCTGTTCAACTCTTTTTAGGAGGTTTTGTTGTTGATTATTAGGTAATACTTAATGAGGTATATTTATCCTTTCCAAAAACAATTTATTCATGTAGTGTGACTATAATCACATTTATAAATGCATATAATTTATGAGTAGTCAGAATGACTTCCATATTATTTTGGAAAACCAGCAGGTTAGGCTCCTAGTGTAATTATTTTTATTTGACTGCCAGTTTGACATTATTTGGCAAAATCCTAAATATAAAGTCATTAAGAAGCTTAAAATGAACGTTATTTAGAGGCAGCAAAGCTACAAAACAAGTGATTGACTGTTGTGTGACTCAGCTGGATTAACGCTGTGATTAGCTCCCTGCCCAGACATATTATGCAGGCTGGTCCCTGTTTTAATCCAGCTGTGAGGCTGCTGTGGAGAGTTACACTGAAATACAGGGCTCAGGGGAGCCCCACATCTCTGCTGCTGAGTCGCCGCCATCAGTACTCTGTTCAAATGAAAGACAGCAAGGTGAAATGTGCTGACACATTCAGTAAATCCACCTGAGCTGATGAAATTATAATCCCTGCATGCAGGGTCTTACTGTAAAAGAGAAGGAGACCCTGATTTCAGTTATTCCACTGATCTATTTTTGGTGTGTTGCCACCCTCATTGATGTTTGTCCTGTCTGGCTCAGTCTGTGGCAGACAGGCTACACCAGTCTTGCACTTTCTATTCAGCCAAAAGGAGCAAGCTCAACGATGCATGTCGCATTACCTCGCCTCCTGCTGAGTGTGAGGCATGCTGGGAGTTCAAGATTCTTATATCGATCAAGGTAATTGTCAGGGTCGATCAAGCTCCAGTGAACAATCTGTCATGTTTCTGACAGGTTGACCGAGACACAAGGCAATTTAGTAGCGGTGGCGATGGTTGTGCACCACGCCTCACCTCATCGTCCTTAGCAGAGCGCTCTGTTTTTTGTTTCAGCAAATAAAATGCCAGTAAGCAGGGCGTAACATGCAGAGAGAAAAACAAAAGGCTTTTCCATTGCACCAGCAGTCACAAATAAGGCCTGTGCAGAGTCAGTGGCTTTTACAGGATGAGACGTCCATGATTGATTCTTCTCTTGTTTTACAGACCAATGAAAACCATCCCTCAGTCTGAAAGTGCTCTGATCTGCTGAGCCCTTCAGAACAAGGCTGAGTGAAACTGGTGTCACCAAGAGTCAAGCGAGATTTGATTATAAAAATCAGTTTTAATGTGATTAAAAAATACACATGCAAAAGGATAAGGCTGACTTTAGAAGGCTAAGATCTGAAAAGATGTACAGAAAAGCTAAAACTGCAAGTGTCACATTAAATAAACGCCTTGCGCCACTTCCTGGAAGCAATACAAATGAGCAAAAATCTCTTAGTGTTATTCCAAATAGGGATGTTCTTATGTGCTTTAGGGATGCAAGCGGTTAAATGGTTAAATTTATTTATCAGATTAGCTGGCGTGAGAATTACATGTCAGCTAAACTAATTAACTATCATTATATAATCGTTATAAACATAGGCTTGAAATCCTGGTCTGTAATGTTCCTTTCAACTGTAATGAAGCTCCCGCCACTAGAGGCCGCTGTAGCTTCAGTCAATGGCCTCTGCCTTTATGTGAGACTTTTGGCTGTTTTCTAAGGATACTCTCTTCTTTAGACTAGTCAGTTAAATAAGCGTTTAGCTGAATGAGGAAATAGACGCTCCCAGCTCCCACAGCCAATCAAACCTCTTTATTTTAACACAGTGGCGTATTTAAATATGACACACTTCTCACTAATCCCTGTTTGCACTAATGCTGATGCACCACACTGCTGCTGCTGGCAAAGCTTTACCTCCTCCACCCCAGCCTCCTCCTTTATAGCTTAAAGCTTGTTGCACCCTGATTCAGATTCAAGCAACAAACAATTAAATGCTTTTAAACATTAGCTTTAGCTAAAGCTAACATAGTTCTGCAATTAATGTAACTACATAAGCCAATTCAGCTAAGTAAGCTGAAGCAACATGAGCTTCAGCAACCGTAGCTACATAGAGGATTTACCTACCTAGCTTATGTAGCTGCTTTGTGGGCTTGCCTTTAGCTATGTTAGCTATTTCAGTTACATTATCAATGTTATCTACATAGCTACAGGAGCTTATATAGCTACATAAGCTACATAGCTTTATTAGGTATGTAGCTATGTTGACTACATATGATATTTAGCTACATTAGCCACTTTGCTATTTTAGCTACATTAGCAACATTGCTATGTAAGCTACATTTGCTACATTTCTGTTAGCCTCATTAGCTTCATTGCTAAGTTAGCTACTTTAGCTGCATTGCTATGATTGCTGTCTTCATAGCTACATTAGTTACATTAGCTACGTAGCTTACACAGCTAACAGAGCTGCATGTGCTACGTTTGCTGCATTAGATTGTTCTTTTGCAGGATGAGCTTTTCCTGTTAGCAGACTGTTCACTCTGCTTCATTAAATTGTTTTGTAATCAGCTTTTGAGGTTCATTATTTTTTACTTTTGGTATTCTAACTAATTTTATTGTATTTATTGCTGCTTTTTTGACAAAATTTATACAAAACAAGTACATAAATGTTCAAGATAAAAGGCAGTTACAAACCTTATAGCAATAAAACAAAAATACAACAAAAAGGTGCCCCATCATGACAAAGTTAAAAAATAAAAAACAATCTGTCTGACTATTTATAGTTGAACGTTATTATAAAGAATATACTGAATTCACAATTATAAACATATAAAATTATATACAGGCTACATATAAGATAATATAGATTTATCTTACATTTGAAGCAGTTTTGTGACTTTTTCTTGTAAGCTAATGAAATAATAGATAGTTTTTTGATACCGTAGAGTTCTATGTATCATGTGGTACCTGAATTTGTAGTCTCCAGCACAAACACAGGAAGCCACAACCCTTTCACAAATTGATATATTTGACATGTAGAGCCTAAGATATTATGATGCAAATTTGAAGAAATTAAATTAAAAAACTCCCATTTGCCTTTTCATCTTCCTCCTGACAATTTGTTCCCTGAAATAAATGGAGAACATGAAGGGTTTTTAAATTGCTGGGAACTAACCGAAGAAGAAGAAGCCATTATTTCTCCCTCGGCTGAAATCCACAGAATATTAAAGGTGGATTGTCTGTATGGGAGCCACTTCTCTATTACCAGCAATGATTGAAAGTGTTTTTCCATATGGAGTGACAGCCCTCAGGGAAGCGGAGGCAGGGTTAATGGCCATAGAGCTCTATAATGAGCCTCTGCTATATGAAATATGTATGGAGAAATCATCCCAGCAGCCAGATAGCTGCAGCAGTATCACATCTCTAGGGATGAAGCACAGTCTGTCTGCGGTCCTGGATTCAAAGATCAGATTCAAGCAGCACCTCGCCGCCCTTTAAAGCCTACCGGGAACACACAATAGATGGTTTTAGTCTCAGAATTCCAGCTGCTTGTCTGCACCTTTGTTCAGTATGTTCAGACAGAAAACAGGTAAGAAGGTGAAAAATGATGCAGGAGGCATCCTGTCAATGTCTAATCATCTAGACAAGAGGGTAACCCCTCTGTACATACAGACACACCCACAGCAGGATCAATGTCATTATCGCCATCAATCATCCAAACCCATAAGGTGATTGATCATGAGCCTGTCACCGCCTGCTATTTATTTTCTATGTAACAGCTCTGCCCCATGAGGGGAAATACCATTAGAGGTCCATATGATCCCCATTGAACATGCAGGATAACCAATTATAGGGACTTTGGTAAATCAACATTGTTACATGTCTGTGTCAACCTTGATCGGCTTATTTCAGCTGAAGTCAAGTAGAGCTGGAATGATTCCTTCACACATCGATTAGCAGCAGACAGGAGTTTAATTGGCTGTGTAATTGGACATTTATTTATCTTTATAGCTAATCTCCAAGAAAAGCTGCAAGTAATTCCTTTTCTCCTTCTTGTCAAAGATTTTAATGTTTTTCTTATTATAATGTCATAAGAAGTACAAGAAATACTCACAACACCCATTAAAGTATTCACTCCCTTGGATGTTTTACCCTTTACTGATTTTATTAATCATCTATGGCCAATTTAGTTTGGCTTTTCTGATGAAAAAGTCAGTATTCCTTGCTACCATTACACCATGAAGACAAAATAACACTCCAAGCAACTCGGAGAAAAGGTGAAGGAAAAGCATAAGTCAGTTGATGGATTAAAAAACATTCCCAAGGTACAGAACATCCCCCAGAGTTTGGTTAAATCCATCATCAAGGAATGAAGGAATCTGGCACACGTGTGAATCCGCCTAGATCAGACTGTCCTCACAAACTGAGCGAGCGTGCAAGAAGGAGACTAGTGAGAGAGGCCACCAACAGACCTATGACTACTCTGAAGGAATTCCAAGCTTCAGCAGCTGAGATGGGAGAGACTCTCCAGACAACAACTGTTGGCCGGGTTCTTCACCAGTCAGAGCTTTATGAGAGAGTGGCAAAGAGAAAGACACTGTTGAAGAAAACTCAGATTCAGTCTGGACTAGAGCGGTGTTAATTTTGGCAGTTATTTTCAATTTTAGTCTTAGTTTTAGTCTCTAAATAAAATGCATTTTAGTTTGTCACCTTTTAGTCATTTCTATCCTTTTTAGTTTTACTCTAGTTTTAGTCGACGAAAACTCGAAACATTTTAGTCTAGTTTTAGTCCATAAAAAGTCCTCACATTTTAGTCTTTACTTTTAGTCCAAGAATTTATTTTCTTGCCTAAATCTGGTACCATATCATGGAAGTGTGTTCTCTGCACCCTGCCCAACCTGGGGTCCTTGCTCGCTCCAGCTGAAAGGAAGAATAGCTACAGATGCAGAGTTTTTTGACAGATTTACCCACAGTGGAGAAATATCATGGATTTTGAATGTCTGACAAAAACTACATTACATTTTAGTCTAGTTTTAGTCATCTTGATGAAAACTAAACTTACTTTTTGTCAGTTTTAGTCATCACAGATCTAATTTTGTTAGTTTTAGTCTAGTTTTTGTCATGGAAAAAAAAAGCTGTTGACAAACATTTTTAGTCCCAGTTTTAGTCGATGAAATTAACACTGGACTAGAGTTCACCAAAAGGCATGTGGGAGACTCCATGGTCAAGAGGGAGAGAGGTCTTTGGTCTGATGAGACCAAAATGGAGCTTTTTGGCCTCAGGCAAGACGCCAAATGCACCATCCCCACTGTGAAGCATGGTGGTGGCAGCATCATGCTGTGGGGATGCTTCTCAACAGCCAGCCCTGGAAGGCTTGTAAAGGTAGAGGGTAAAATGAATGAGGCAGATACAGCAAAATCCTGGAGGACAGTCTTGAAGACAAAGTGACCCAAAGTGAATATTTATGCAGTCACTTACTTTAGATTAGACATTTTTTATTTAATTGCCAAATTATACCAACCATGATCGATTTATAGAATCAATAAAAGGGTAAAACATCCAAGGTGGTGAATACCTGTCAAAGGCGCTGTACAGTATGATGCACAGGCATGACGATACATAACCATGAAATAAGATGTTGATATAAAACAGTTTCCCTCTTCTTTCTTAGGTCAGAGAATTCTTCACCATAAAAGTAATATCCTGGAGACCGTCGTACTTATCAACCCTTCAGATGAAGCCGTCAGCACTGAGGTAGAGTGATTGTTGTTGACTGTATTGCTGTATCCTCCTCTCTGTAAATCAGGGGTCATCAAGTACATTTGCACAAGGGCCAGATTTATTCTTGACAGGGTCTCTGGGGGCCAGACTCCCAAATGAAGAAATATTAAATCATTATTTGTTCAGATTAACATATTATTTTATTAGTATTTGTATTTTCTTTCAAAACGCAGGACATTTTTAGGCATTACCAGTGTGATATATCTTGATATATAATGCTGTAGACCACAAGGAGACAGGTATGCCCACAGAATTGGCTGGGCTCCTGAAAATCCCAGAGAACTGGCCCTCAAGAATTATGATTTAGCACCAATATAAACTCCTGTTTAACACTTTTCACTACTTCACTGCTTCATTCTGCCATTTCTGCAACATTTTGTGCCACATTTAACTAATTTTTTGCTATTTAATCACTCTTTAACCCACTTTTCTGCAGTTTCACTACTTTACCATTGGCTTCTTTTTCACCGTTTTGCCACTTTTAACCAATTTTGGCGCTTTTTGCAATTTTATCACTCTTAAACCAACTTTTCTGCCTTTTTACTACTTTGCCATTGGCTATTTTGCACCATTTTGACACTTTTAACCCATTTTTTTACTTAATGACCCCTTTTGCCTCTATAACCTATATAACTTTTTGCAATTCTTTAACAATTCTTTGACCATTACTTTTGTCACCATTTTTGCCACTTTTCACCCACTTTTTGCCCCTTTTATCCTTTAATACTAATGGTTTGCCACATTTTAACCTCTTCTCATCACTTTTCCTGCAAGCTTTTGTCCCTTCGTGCCACTCCACAACCCATTTGGATCTTATCACCCATTTTTGCCACTCCCTAACCCCTTTTCACCACTTTATCTGGCCATTTTTGACAGTTTTAACACATTTTTTTTTAATATTTACTAATAATGTCTGACAAGTGAATTTCTGTTGAAACAGATCAAATGTGAAGTCATTAACTATTTGAACATTAATTGTTTTGGGGGTGGATTTAACAGCTGCAGACATTCAAAGCCAAAAGATACTCTTAAAACCACATCTTCTTTTCCTGCTTTTCTGAATTTAATGATCTTCTGGGGGCCAGACAGGAAGCTTTGGGGGGCCTGATTTGGCTCCTGGGCCACCAGTTGATGATCAGTTGAATGTTTTTGCATGTTATATCCCCTTATATAGAAGTGATGATTATAAATCCATTAAAATGTACATTTATAAAGCAATTACAGTCTGAAAAAGCTAATTATTCAGCCATGATCCATCCACCATGGTTCGCCAATTATCTACCCGCTGAATATGAACAGCTGCTTGTTGTTCTGGGTTGGAAAAGGAATAATACAGGGGCAATTAGGAGCCCCAGGGACAGGACTAATGCCTCATTTACTGCTAGAATAACAAGTGCAGACATTTTTTTGGTAATGCATCAGAGCGATGGCTGCAAAAGTCATAGCCGGGTCAGGGGCAGAGATGACTAAATGTTGTTTTCAGGGTTGTCTTCACCCCCTAGTCATGTGTGTAAACTGTGCTTTAATAATATCTCAGAGCAGGACTGATCTGGCCAGCTGCCCACTGCAGCTGATGTTGCTGCAGTGGAAAGATTTAGTATAGAATAGAATAGAAGGAACAGAATTTGGAGAAGAAAGAGGAACAGGGAGAAGACGTTAGCAGAACGGAGGGAGGGAGGGAAATCAAGTCAGCTAATTAGCTAATGGATGTGAGTGATGTGAACGAGTAAATACAGTAAATCGTTAAGCTGGTTGCTGCAGCAGCATAGTTTTGTCTGTATAGACGGTAATATTACATTTTATCCAAAGCTGATGAAACGCTGAAATAAAGTTTATTTTTATTTCCAGGTTCGTCTGATGATCTCAGACACTGCTAGACACAAGCTTCTGGTTCTCTCAGGGCAATGCTCTGAAAACACCGGGGAGCTGATTCTTCAGTCTGGATCTTTCTCTTTCTTTAACTTCATCGACATTTTCACAGACCAAGAGGTAAGCAAGAGGACTATCTGTTGTTAGCATACAAAATTCAAAAGAAGCCATAGAACAAAACATACTTAGCCTCAGAGAAAAAGATTCTATACCTTCAATGTTGACAGTCCTGTTTGCATTAACAGAAGGTTAAAGAAATATTTTGTAGCTGATTTATGCTTCTGCTTCACTATGAAACTATGAAAATATGATTTTAAAGAACATTTCTGGATTTTTTCATGCACAGATTGGTGAATTGCTCAGCACCATTCACCCTGCACACAAAGCCAACCTGACACTCTCCTGCCCGGAACAAGGCGACTGGAAAAACTCCAACTTGGACAAACACAACCTGCAAGACTTCATCAACATGAAAATAAACTCCACTCTCATTCTCCCTGAAATGGAGGGCCTCTCTGAGTTCACAGAATATCTATCTGAATCTGTAGAGATACCATCTCCTTTCGACATGTTAGAACCACCGACCTCAGGTGGCTTCCTCAAACTCTCGAAACCATGCTGCTACATTTTCCCTGCAGGTCACGGCGACTCTGCTCTATTTGCCGTCAATGGCTTCAACATGCTCATCAATGGCGGCTCTGACAGGAAGTCTTGCTTCTGGAAACTGGTGAGACACCTGGACCGGGTGGACTCAATCCTCCTGACACACGTTGGAAACGACAACCTGTCAGGTATCAACAGCATGCTGCAGAGGAAGGTTGCAGAGTTTGAAGAGGAGCAGTCACAGGGATCGACGGCTAACAGTGACTGGGTGAAGAACATGATTTCTCCAGATATCGGTGTCGTGTTTGTCAATCTTCCTGAAAATCTGGATACCCCTGAGCCCAATTATAGAGTGCGAAAGAACCTTGAGGAAGCAGCATTCACTAAGCAATACCTCAACAAGCTGAATTTGAGGATAGAACCTTTGCAGAGGCCTGTTGGAAACACCATAGAACCAATCACGCTGTTTCAGAAAATGGGTGTCGGAAAGCTTGAGATGTACGTGCTCAATCCATCGAAGAACAGCAAGGAGATGCAGTACTTTATGAAGCAGTGGACAGGCAGCGAAAAAGACACTGCTTCCATTCTGCTGCCAAATGGAAAAGAATCAGAGTTTCCCGTCTCCTACTTGACGTCGATCTCTTCACTCATTGTGTGGCATCCTGCAAATCCCTCAGATAAAGTTGTGCGTGTTCTCTTCCCAGGAAATACCACCCAGCTACAGATCTTTGAAGGCTTAGAAAAACTAAAGCACTTGGACTTCTTAAAGCAGCCAGTTGTCACTCAAAAAGCAATGGCTTCTACTACGCCGTCAACACCAACACTAAAGCAAGCTAAGATGAAACACAGAACAGACAGCAAAGAAAGCCTCAAGTCTACCCCAAAGGCATCACCCAGCAAAAGCGTCAGGAAGGAATCAAGGGAGGAAGCACCGGAAAAGGCAAAGGCGGATGCAGAATTGTCTCATGAAAAACTGCAAAAGACGGAGAAAAAAGAAAAGCCTGTAGTGAAAAAGGAAAAGGCGAAGGCACCAGAGAAAGATTCAAAGACAAAGGCTGAGCAAGCAGTCAAAAATGAAACTCCAGAGAAGAAGAAAGTTGTTAAAAAAGAGAGCATAGCGACTGGGGAAAAGAAGAAAGAAGTTAAAAAAGAAGTGGCAAAGGACGCACCAAAACAAGACAGTAAGAAAGACGAAAAAGTAAAGAAAGAGGAAGTGAAGAAAGTTATCAAAAAGGATACCAGAAGAGAATCACCAATGAAGGAAAAGAAGGAAGAGAAGAAAGATCAGAAGAAAGATGTAAAAAGGCCCATGAGAGATGTAAAAAAGAGCTCTGCTGCGGGTGAAGAAAAGAGCCTAGCACCAAAACCAAAGCCACTTAAAAAAGACACTGCCTCTAAGAAAGAGACAGGAACCGTGTCAAAGCCAAAAGACAAAGCAAAGTCAAAGGTGGCAAAAGTGCAGGCCGCAAGTGCAGCTGCTGTTCCAGACGATCTAGAAGTGGAAAGATCTCTGATGTCGTCCCCAGAAGATCTCACTAAAGACTTTGAGGAGCTTAGAGATGAAGAGCTGGCCGAAGACGACGCAACTGTGCAGCCAAAACAGGAAGAAGAGGTTGTAATGATCCACCATGAGGAAATAATGCAAACCAAAGAGTCACCCGAGACAGTGGAGTCCGTGGATGAGGGTATAACTACGACAGAGGCTGAAGGAGAGAATGGAGGGACTCCAGATGAACAAGTTCTTAAAGTGAAACTTAACGGTAGTGTTAGTGAGAAGTTTGAAGATGAAGGCACTGTAATGGAGGAGACATCAGAGGGAGCCGATTATGAAGAGAAAGGGGAAACGGAAGAAGTTTATGAAGCACAGAGAGTGGAGCAAGAAAAAGTCAAGATATCCCCAAGTAAAGATGAAGTTAAACCAGGATATAGTGAAGAAGATGAAGATGTGACCAATAAAAATGTAGAAAGCCCACTTAGAGAAGCAGAAAAGCCTAAACCCTTTGTGTCAGCCTCACCAAAAGTGTCCTCACCAGTTTCTCCAGCTGCATCCATCCACGATGAAATGCTTCCAGTCGGCTTCGAGAGCGCAACAGCCTCAGATGATGAGAACAGAGATGAACCTCATGAGGATTACACTGTCAACTCCGTCCACACACAGTCCACCATTGAGGTCTCCAGCGTGCCTACTCCCATGGATGAGATGTTGACTCCCAGAGATATCATGAGCGATGAAACGGCCAATGATGACTCTCCGTTGCAGGATGTCGGCAAGATTGGAACATCAGCATCTGGAGAGTTTGATCGGAAGAATCTGTCTCCACTTCAGGATTTGCCAGATCATTCTCACAGTGGTGCAACAGAAGGTCACGACTACAACCACTCCGCATCCACAATATCTCCTCCTTCATCTCTAGAAGAGGACAAGGGGTTTCCCTCTGCAGGAGAAGACAAAGGGTTTCCCTTGACTCAAGAGTCCCGGGATAAGTTCGACATAGACTTTGCAAAACTCACTTCAACCTCCACAACATCTCCTCTTATACGTTCTCCCTCAGTAGACCGCAAGGACAAGTTTGATTCTCCGACACTGTTTGCTGCTCCGATTGAACTGTCCACCACGCTTTCAGGGTGTGGCAAACCAACAGCAGATTGCTCCATCAGCCCCGATGATAACACATTAGAAGGTGCCAACTCACCCCAGTCTTCAGGTCATACACCTTACTACCAGTCACCAGTGGATGAAAAGGCAGGAGCCATACCACCTGCAACAGACAAGCAAGGACCAACAATTGTAGAGGTCACAAGTGATAAAGAAGATTCCTCCAACAGAGTAACTCCAGAGCCTTATGAACGGGAAATGGAGAGTTCCTCCCCTGAAGAGAGAGCAATCTTCTCTCCAAAAAGCTCACCTCCAACTGAACCCGATTCTCCAAAGAAGACAGAAAAGTCTCCCTTTGACTTAGATCAGAAGAAAACTGAAGAGATAAGCCAATCAATCTTGTCTTCAGCACCAATCACCAAGCATGAAACAGACACTAATCCCTTCACATCTTTCAAAGAAGAGAGTAAGATGTCAATTTCCGAAGGCACCACGTCAGACAAATCAGGAACCCCTCTGGAAGAAGTGGTAGCAGAAGATACATTTTCACATCTGGCCTCTGCATCCACAGCATCCTTGGCCACCAGCTCCTTGCCAGAACCAACCACTGACTCTCCTTCCCTTCACGCTGAGGTAGGCTCACCTCACTCGACAGAAGTAGACGACTCATTGTCTGTCTCTGTGGTTCAGACTCCAACCACTTTCCACGAGGCTGAGGGATCTCCTTCCAAAGAAGACAGCCCAAGACCGATGTCCATCTCCCCAGACATCTCACCAAAGACGAAAAGTAGGACCCACATGCAGGACGCAAAATCGCCAGAGCATTCTACCATGTCAATTGAGTTTGGCCAGGAGTCTCCTGACCACTCCTTAGCCCTGGATTTCAGTAAGCAATCACCAGAGCATCCATCTGTAAGTAGCTCACGTGCAACAGAGAACGGCCCGACTGAGGTGGACTACAGCCCCTCAGATGGAACAAATGGAAGACCATCTACAGAGCACAGTTCAAACGCGGAGAAGTCCTTGCTTTTTGAAGAGGGTGATTCAGTCCCTGCAACTTCTGCAACACCATCAGATGCATCTCAGTCCACTCCCTCTGTTACAACTCCATGTCAAATGACAGAGATGCCACATGCTGAGCAGACAGACAAGTCTCCAGTCACCCCAAAGGCATCCTCTCTCACACACTCACCCCGTTCTAACGGGCCGTCTCCAGTGCTCGGAGGTACCCCGGCTAAAGATAGCAGCAGCCCAGTTTCACCGCCAGCAGAGAACATTTCCATTAAATCTGAAACACCACTAAAGTATGACAAGTCCCCTTCACCTCCTAAAGCTACTTCCCCTTTGTCATCTTTAACCTTTTCCCAGGCAAAGGAGACAAATCCCTTTAAAGGTGAGGATTCTAACTTTGACAAAAAATCCCCAATAAGCCCCAAAGTTCCCTCCCCATCATCTTTACCTCTCTCCTCCGATCCATATAATTACAACTCCGCCTGTGGCTCCAGGGACCCAGCCTTCACTAAGAGGAGCCCATCTGCCCCATCCAAGACTGATGTCGACCTCTGCCTGGTCACTTCCTGCGAGTACCGTCACCCCAAGACAGAACTATCCCCATCTTTCATCAACCCTAACCCTATAGAATACTTTATCAACGAGGAGAATGCTTTGGATGAGGAGAAGCCTCTGGCCAAGTCTGGAGGAGGGCCCCCTCCCCCAGGAGGTAAGCTTTCTGCCAAGCAATGCGAGGAGACCCCGCCCACATCCATCAGTGAATCTGCGCCCTCACAGACAGATTCAGATGTCCCACCTGGAACAGAGGAGTGCCCCTCCATCACAGCAGATGCTAACATTGACTCTGAGGACGACTCTGAGACTCTGCCAACCGACAGAACCCTGACCTACAGGCATGCCGATCCTCCTCCTGTGGCACTGAGGGACTCGGCTCCATCTTCAGGCCACCATGATGCCTGCATGGTAGACCCAGAGGCCCTCAAGGCAGAAGAAAACCTCCATAATGCGAACACAGAGGGAGGAGAAAAGCTCAAGAAGAAGAAGCTTACCAAAAAGTCCTCCTCACCAGCCAGGAAGACTGCCCTGTCAAAAGTGAAAGACTCAAAGACGTCCTCGCCTAAAAAGAGTGTTGGGGAAGGGAAAGATGCCAAAAATGCAACCAATACCTCCGCATCAAGAGGTGTAAAAAGTGCCAC
Organism: Cheilinus undulatus; assembly: GCF_018320785.1. NCBI lineage: Eukaryota > Metazoa > Chordata > Actinopteri > Labriformes > Labridae > Cheilinus > Cheilinus undulatus. The sequence goes on from NC_054881.1 coordinate 38,758,641, forward strand.
ATCAGGTGAGTAACACTTATAATCACATCTGCACAGTACTTCATATAACCAGTCCAGATTTTTAAGGATTTAACTCACACAGAGGACATTTATTTTTATTTTTCAGGTACTGGCAGTGGAAAAGCATCAGGTGGGGCATTGCCTAGCTGTCCTCCCATGTACATGGACTTGGTTTACATCCCCAATCATTGCAGTGCCAAGAATGTGGATGCTGAGTTCTTTAAGCGGGTTCGCTCCTCTTACTATGTTGTCAGTGGAAATGATCAGACAGCGCAGGAGCCAAATAGGGCTGTCCTTGATGCTTTGTTGGAAGGAAAGGCCCAGTGGGGGAACAACATGCAGGTAAGCTTAAATTCTTACTTAGTGTTTCAGTCATCCTTGACAAATGTTATATAAAATCATTTGGTACTCAGAAAATTTTAGATTCAGTAGATAACCCATAAATCAATCGTGGTCAACATTAATTGGCTTTTTAACCAGATTTCTACAATATTATGTAAAATAAGTTACTGCATGAATATTCACCCCTTTAAAATGACCGACCTAATTCAACAGAGGTCCAGCCAACTGCTGCTAGTAGTCTCACAGTTAGTGAAATGGGGATCACCTGAGTGCAGTGAACGTGTCTCAGCTATTGTAGTATAAAGACACCTGTGTCTGGACGGTACAGTCACAGGTTAATCAGTATTACTGGCTACCGTTACACCATGAAGACAAAAGAATACTCCAAGCAACTCAGAGAAAAGGTTATTGAAAAGTATAACTCAAGGGATGGATACAAAAACATTTCAAAGGCTCTGAAAATCCCCCAGAGTTCAGTTGAATCCATCAAGAAAGATTCAGTCTGGACTAGAGTTCACCAAAAGGCATGTGGGAGACTCCATGGTCAAGAGGAAGAAAGTTCTTCAGTCTGATGTGACTAAAATAGTGCCCTTACCTAAAACAGCCTCCCCACTGTGAGGCATAGTGGTGGTAGCATCATGCTGTGGGGATGCTTCTTGGCAGCGGCCTTTGAAGGCTTGTAAAACATCTTGAGTGACTGAGTCAAAGCCCAATAGAGAATTTGTGGCTGCTGACCATGGAAGGTTTTTAGAGGGTTGAAATTAATATGGCAAAACATAGAAAAATCCTGGAGGGCATTCTTATTCAGTCTGCAAGAGAACTACATGTTGGGGGAAGATTTATTTTCCAGTGAGACAATGACCTGCAGCATATAGAGAAAGCTACACAGAAGGACAACACGGTGAATGTTCTGGAGTGGCCGAGTCAAAGCCCAGACCTCAATCCAATGGAGAATTTGCGGCTAGACTTGAAAAGGGCCGTTCACGCCCGATTCCGGTGCAAACTGACAGAGCTTGAGCAGTTTTGCAAAGAAGAATGGAGTAAAATTTCAGGGTCCAGATGTTTGAGCCTGACTCAGACTCAGTGCTGTGATTGCAGCCTAAGTGATTCTACTAAATACTGACTTTAAGGGGGTGAATATTTATGCTGTCACCTACTTGACATTACATATCTTTATTTAATTGACATTACTTTGTAGAGATCTGTTTTCATGTTGCCATTAAAGAGGCTTTTTCATGGAAGAAGAGAGTGAAAAATGATACTTTTGTGATCTATAAATGCTTTAGCTAAGAGATTCCATTTTTCTCTGGTGTCAGGTCACTCTGATCCCCACCCATGACACCGACGTGATGAGGGAATGGTACCAGGAGACCCACGACCGGCAGCAGGAGCTGAACATCATGGTCCTGGCCAGCAGCAGCACTGTTGTCATGCAGGATGAGTCCTTCCCAGCATGTAAGATAGAACTGTAGGCCTGTTCAACAAGAGATCAGGTTGCCTAGTGACTGGTAATGAGGCAGATCATTATTTGAGGCAGGAAATGAATCCATGTAGCATTAAACCCGAGCAGACTTAAACACTTATAGGCTAAAACGATGCTTCTTGTGTACTAATCCCCAAAACTCAATATCTGCAATGAGGAATAACACTAATATGAATTAGCTGTGCAGTGTTTCAGGAAACATCTTCCACTTCCTCAAGGTGTTATCTAAAGGAAATTGATTTTACACGAAAGATGTGAGAGACAACACTCTAATTATGCTAATGCAGATCAGGTAATGATGATGTTGCTGTACTGAGTTCTTTCTGCACCCCAGAACAACGTGTATCTGAGCTTTTAATCAATGTAATGGCTGTCAAGGAACAAAATATACCTTCATATGATATTTTCCTGAATAATAATGGCTGTTGTCCACACCAAAGGATAAACAAGAAGATTTCTGTTATTGCCTTAGGGAGTCAAAATGAATGTATAAGAAGTGGTGCATCTAGCAGAGGAGTGGGCAGTAACTCACAGCAGAGGTCAACCCCAGTAAAAGATGGTAAATATGGAATAACTTGAAAGGATACTCAACATCAGCAATGTTATGATGTCTGACTTTTCTGATGGGCGAGGCAAAGCGCCCATGCCATTTTAAAAATGTTGCTTTAGTTTCAATTGATTCAGAATGGATGAATGTTTGTAATTTTTAGTAAGGTTTATGTTGCTGCTGGTGTATAATTATTATTTATTCTGTCACATTTAATTCATGGTACTTGATTGTCCAGATTGCCTTCAACACTGTGCAACAAAACGTTGCCCTAGAATGCCATCCTTTGCATCTGTTAGTGTAATATGTCCACAATGCTTTTAGGAGGGTTGCCTTCTCTTTCATATTGCCTGTTTTGTTTGCAGAGTTCACACGCTTTCACAAAGAGAATCAGATCTTCTTATATCTGTTTTAAAGTAGTCACGGAGCTGTGGCAGAGCGAGCTCATTCCAATTCTAAAGCTAGTGTGGCAGGATATTTTCATAAACCTTTAAATGTGTTGTTTTTCTAAAGCATTGTATTATAATTATAAATAGCTTTGTGGGCAAAGGAGTGACTGGAAGACATGCATGAGTTTGAAACATTAGCATCCTTTTTTTTATTTGCTTAAACTTGCATTAAGAACAACAGGGCTATATAGGATTATTTTATGATTTTGGCAAGTTATGCCATGTCAGGATACTTCTGCAACTCTGCCATTTTTAATGGCACTGTATCGAGTGGCAAGGAAAAGTAAGTAAACCCTTTGGAATTCTCTAGTTTTTTTATATTAACTGGTCATTAAGTGTGATCTGATCTGCATCTAAGTCACAAGTATAGACAAGCACGATGTTCTTAACTTAATACCACACTAATAATTATTATATTTAAAGTCTTTATTGAACACAACCATTAAACAGTCACAGTGCTGCAGGGAAGAAAATGAACCCCAGGGCTAATAACTCCAAAAAAGAGCTAACTTGAGTCACATAAAGTCTAATCATGTGATGAGATTTGAGCGAGGTGTAGAGCTGTTGTGACTTATAAAAACACCCAAACTTTTCGTTTGCTCTTCCCAAGAAGCCTCTGCTGATTTGAACCATGCCTTGCAAAACATAACATTGCAAAGCAGATCGGTTTGCCAGGCTCCATTTCTGTCATCATCTTAAAAAGCAACAATCCACAACGTTTCTGCAGAACCAAACACTGTTAGTCCAATCAGCATCATGTAAGGAGAATGAGGCGATAGCTATGAGCGGGGTTTAGCTGTACTCAAAGCTGTTTGTAATGGCTGCCTCCAGTGTAGTGATGAGCTCGGATATAGCTCTAGTATAGCGTCAGTTTTACCAGAATTTGACCATGTTTCTGATGAAATAAAGAATAAAAACAACACTAAAAGCTTTTCATGATGGAAGACATTGTTTCCGCTCTTCTGCCGACATGCTTCGGCATGAGTTTGTGAGAGTTATGAGGAAGAGACTTAGATGTGGTGAGTGGTTGTTTACAATGGCCGCTAGTTGAGGGATTAGCTCGGACTTAGCCACAGCAGCAGTTTGGTCAGAACTGGACAGCATTTCTTTATTAAGGGCAGAGAGCAACACTGAAAGGTTTTCATGACAGACAAGATCTTTTCACTCTTCTACTGGTCTACTTCGACATAGGTTTGCAATTGTTACAGGTGGGGTTTTCCAGTGTATCCAGTGGCTGCTGCCGTGATAGCTATTAGCTTGGATGTAGCTTTAGGAAAGCAGCAGTTTTATCGGACCGTATTTCTTTTTAAAACAAGAGCAAAGAGCCACTCTGAAAGCTAGTCCTGGCAGGAAAGTTGTTGTCGCACGTCTCCCAACCGGCCTTGGCATCAATTTTATCTACTGAGAAACTCCGCCATTAACAATCTATGGCAGCTGTAGCCTGGTAGCAAAAGAGAAGCGCATGCATACAACTTTGTTTTGTCTTGTCACTCTGATTGGCTGGTCATGAATGTGACAGACAGAATGCCACTCCAATCACCTTCCGGAAAATTTTTGAGAAGTCCTGCCCTTCCAAAACACTTTCTATGGCAGCTTTCCCAGATGAATGTGAATGGATATTTGAAACAGTTGATCTGGCGTGTCAGGCTATGCAAGAAGGAGATCTCAAAAGACCTTCAATCAAGAATTGTTGAACTGCATGTGACTAGGGGGTTCCAAAGTCTTCTCAAAGACTTTAGGTATTCACCAGTCCACCATTAGACAAAGTGTCCACAGGTGGAGATGATGCAGTACCATGGCTACTCTCCCTAGAAGTTGGCGCCCAGCCAGGTTGACTCTAAGGGCACAATGCAGAATGCTCAGAGAGGTAGAACTCTGTAGCATAACAGCCAAAGGCTTAAAGGGATCATTGGAACAAGTCAACATCTCATGTGTCCATGGCAGGACACCACGTAGGACAACTCTGCTTTGACAATCCACAACGCTAATGCAGAAATAGGCAGAAATGGGATAAACTGGCAAAAATAGGCATATTAAATTGTGAAATGTGGCGTAAAAGTGGTAAAGAGGGGTTAATAGTGGCAATAATGGGTCAACAGAGCCAACAATAGGCAGAGAGTGGCAAGATTTGGTTTAGAAGTGGCAAAAACAGGCAGAATAAAAGGGTTGGAAAGGGTCTAAAACTGACAAAAAATGGGTTTTAAGTGGCAAAAGTGTGTTAAAGTTGGCTAAATTGGTGGGAAAAAAGTGATGACAACGGGTTGAAATCTGGCAAAATTTGTGTAAAATGGCAACAGTGTAAACTTTAAAATATTTGTTGTTTTTAAGGCATCTGGAGACCCCCTTTCATGACCCCCAATGGGGTCCGGACCTCAATGTTGAGAAATAGTGTCCTACAGCATTGGTTCCCAACCTGGGGTCCGGGGCACCCCGGGGGGGTGCCAAGGATCTTAGGGGGGGTGCAAGGCATCGTCTGCTCTGAGGCTGCCAAAACTAGATTTGCAAATATTGACTAAAACCATGATTGAGCAGTTCTAAAGTAGGTTATACAAAGATCTTTTGATAAGAAAAGCACGTATAGGTCTTCTTTAGGGTTTTATCAGTAAAACAATTAAAATTGATGTCTGTTTTTGGTGGCAGTGCATCACTTTTCTTCTCTTTTGGGTCTTGGAGGGGCTCCGATTTTCTGAGGTACATGTAGGGGGGCCTCCAAGGAAAAATGTTTGGGAAACACTGTCCTACAGGATAATGTCAGGATGGCTGTCTATCAACTGAGGCTCAGAAGAAGCTTGGTGATGTAGCAGGACAATGACCCTAAAGCAGGGCTTCAAAAATACTAAATCCACCTTTTGGAAAGAGTCCAGACCTGATCCAATAGAGATGCTGGAGAATGATCTCAAGAGAGACAATCACACCAGCCTAAGAATATGGGTGAGCTGGAACAGTTCTAGAAGGAAGAATGGTTCAAAATTCCTCCTGAACGTTGTGCAGCTCTACTGGAAAAGCTTGATTGAGGTTATTGCTCCTGCTCCTACTACTTTTTCCAGCAGCACTGTGACTGTCAAATGGCTGTGTTCAATAAAGACATTGAATATTATAATTGTTTATGTGGTATGAGGTTAGGCACTCTTTGCTTGTCTATACTTGTGACCATTTGATAACCAACTCATGCACAAAACTAGATCATCTCAAAGGGTCCACATACTTTCTCTTGTCGCTGTAATTCTTGGTATGGAATGGAGCACAGTGTAGATTTTCAGGTTGATGTGAGCCTTTTGGAGGCTTCCTCTAACGGGGGAGTTACGCCTCTTTTACAAGGAAACAGCAGAGGGACAGCACACAGAGATTACAGAGAGAGTGATGTGTGTTTTAGACGCGAGTATGTTTAACTAAAACTTGACACTTTAAACACAAGCATGAAATACACCAAATCTACAGTACAGAGGCCACAGATCAGCACTGACAGGCCAGCTTCCTGAGAAATACATCACAACCGAATCTTAACAGGCTTTGGGACTCTGGGCTATTCAACACCAGGTTTTTCTGAAACTTTATCAGGTGTCTTTGATTCCACTCTAACAGTTTTCCTGCACCGCAAACCAACAACGAAACTACAAACTCTGAACTGGCTTTTCTCTTGAATGGACATTTCTCTTTTCTCTGTCTTCTTTCTCTACACTTTTTCTCTTTCTCTCTCTCTCTGGCTATTAATCTCTGCCTTTTTCTCCTTCTATTTCTCTCGGGAGAACTTTAATAATGTTTGTCTGCAGCTGTGTGGTATATTTGTCTTGTGGTCTTGCATCCTCTCTGCCCCCTTTACCCCCCAAACTCATATGTAACCTATAGCGATTAGTTTCAAGTGGAAGTATTCCTTAGTGCTTTCTGATGTTTGTGTGCAATATTTCCTCGACCCACACGGTGAGTCTGATGTAAGAGGAAACACTACTAAAGGACAAACATTCAAAAGGAACCACAATAAAATCTGTTGTGAGAAAATCTTTTGGTTGGTTGTTTTTGGTTTGCAATCACAGTTGGGACATCTTCGATCACTGCATGCAGTCATACGAGTCAGGATAAAGGTAACCATGCAACATATTTAGATCCCAATCCAAACACTTGGAATAGTTTGCCAACATGCATGAAACCACTGACACTCAAGAATTCATGCACATTTAAAGAACAGAAGATATTATTTGCAATAACTGCTTACAAGGATGCAACTTTAAATCCCAAAATATAAGAACTTCCCACAAATTTGTAACTATTACATTTGCAGGGAAGGTGAAATCTGCAGCTCTGCAACTGTAATAATTGTCCACAAATGTAATAAGAACATGAAAAATGAATGTTGCCGTCTCCTTAGGAAAATGATAGTCTCAGACGGGCATATGCTAAAGCTGCACTCTGAGTAATTTATGAGTAAATTAGAGAAAAATTAATGCTTTATAATTATTATTATTATTATCATTAATACTTGCACAGTCTGGACCGGCAAAACTGAGCAATCTGGAGTGAATGGCCTTAGCAGGAGAGTGACCAAGACCTCAATGGTCACTCAGACTGAGCTCCAGATCCTGTTAGACCTTTCAGACCAGCAGGGCTCTGTGCCGGTTCCGGTTCCCAAACCTTATTTTGAATCACCTGGCATGTTCAAACCGAAGTTAGTTCAGAAGCTTAAAGGTTACAAACCAAAAAAAGTATCATGAAATGCCAGGCAAAGGATTCAGAGGCAGACACACTCAAAAAAGGTTCAAGTCCATTTAATGAAAAGCAAGGTTTGCTTCACAGGAGGTCAATCAAACAGGCAAAGGTATCAAAATCGGCAGGCAAAATCGAAACTCTAAGAACTAAACTGGGTCAAACACACGGGAAATCTAACAGAAATAAAGGCTCGAAAGTATGCACACAAGGAAACAAGATGAGACACATGAGGGTGATACAGACGCTGGGAAACAGGTAGGGATGGGCAGGAAGAAGTGATCTGGAAAAGAGACACAAGGTAAGTATACAAAATCAAACAGGAAATGACAAGACTAGAAACACGGGGTAAAAAATAACTAACTCAACCCGTGGATGTGACAAAAAGTATTTGCTTCTTCCCCACAGACAGTGGCATCATCAGTGGGCTTGTCATACTCTAGGTTGTGAAGACGTTCGGTAAATGGAGACAAAGCGGTCTGCTGGGGAGACAAAATGTTTGTTTGTGATCAGGGCATCGACAGAATTGTAGGTGAAGCTGGAGAGTAGTACAAGGAAGAGCAAGATATATGCCAGAGATGGCGAAGGCTGGGTTCATCTGAACAAAGAAACCACCTGAGTAACACGGAGTAGTGTCCTCCCACTTTGGTTCCCTAAAACTCTCGTGAATATGGGCTGGTTCACCAGAAAGCCATGAGCCAGAGCCTGAACCATGTCTGTCTGAAAGCAGAACAACCAAACATAAAACATATTTCAAGGAGTATTTGATTATTATTATTATTATCAGGGCCTGATATGGGTCAATGACTGGCAGAAACATTGGTAACATTGATTTTGATGCTTTTGTTTTTTTGTTTTTTTTTTGCAGGGTCAGATTAAAAAACTCACACTTGAAGTCCTAACAACCAAAAATGTCTACTTTGTAAAATCAGCTGTAAAAATATTTTTGGAATTTTAACTCTTTAAAGGGGTGGCATGGCAGCGCAGGGGTCAGCGCTGTTGCCTTACAGCAAGAAGGTCACTGGTTCGCTTCCCAATCAGGGCCAGGGCCTTACTGTGCGGAGTTCGCATGTTCTCCCCGTGTACGCATAGGTTCTCACCGGGCACTCCGGGTACTCCCACCACCAAAAACATGCTCATAATTGGTAACTGGTGACTCTAAATTGCCTGTAGGTGTGAATGTGAGCATGCCTCATTGTCTGTCTCTATATGCAATTGACTGGCAACCAGTCCAGGGTGTACCCCGCCTCTCGCTCGATGACAGCCGGGATAGGCTCCAGCCACCCCGCGACCCGGAACGAAATGAGCGGTATAGAAAACGGATGAATGGAACTCTTTAAAGGGCAGTATGTTTGCATAACTCCACTGTTTTTAATAGAACAATTTCAAACACACTTTTCATTTCACTGGCAAAGCACTCTTCAGGAAAACAGTAAAAAGTGTGAATTTTTGCGGCATGCTATGAGGGGGGAAAGTAGCGCCATCTGGCGGACAAATATAAAAATTAAAAATGGAAAGCTAGTAGTCCAAAATGAAATCTTAACATAAAGGAGTGCATTATGTTATGTTAAGATTAACGTGGGAACAAAAATGTCATTTTCAATGGTTTTTGATGGGACATTTTTTGTTCTAAGGACCAAATGTGTCAGTTTTTTGTGGCTTAGCCATTTTAGGCTAATTGGGACAACTATTCTAAAAATCTCTAAAAATGAATATCCTTTGGCAAATTTGAGCTATAGTCATTCAAAACAGCCCAAAAGGCTTGATAATAAAAAACTGAAAGGCACAAAATGTCTCTAGTCTCTTTAAAGGGTTAATTAAGCATTAGTAAATACTTAACTCATCCTTTCTAAAGCCTCTGACTTACTGATATGTCATATATAAACCCTGCCAGAAAGGCTTTATTGATGCACCAGTAAAGCATTAGTTAAGCTTAAGTCATCATCTACAAAGAGTTAAATATGTATTGATCTGCTCTCTATAAACACAGTTTTAAATGCTTTATTAATGCATTATTCATAACATTAATCCCCACCCTTACCTTAATCCTAATCCTAACTGTACCCCTTTACTTAAGATTTACTAATGCATCAATATATCATTTTATAGATAATATATGAATCAGGTAATCATACTTGAAACATGATAAGTTATTGCTTTATTCATGCTTTACTCATGCTTAATTATGTGCAGTTACTATAAAGTGTTTCCAGTTTATAGAATATAAACAGCTTTAAACAAATTATCCAATAAAGCTTCTTAAAAGGACACCTAGAAATGAAAACATATCAGAAAGGAACATCAGTTGCTCCTGCAGGTCCCTCCTAAAACTAAGAGACCTCCTACAGTAGATCAGACACCCCGGGGAGACTGACTGAGACAGCAGAGACAGAACAGAGCCAAGCAAGGCTAGAGGACATGCCTCTATAATTCAGCATCCTTTTGTGTTCAGCAGGGCAACCATGAGTCCACATGCTGGACGTCTCTCTGCAAGAACACAAAGCTTGTGAGTCAGCCACTCTTAGTACACTGCACACCAGTGAGTAGAACGCTTTTATGTTCCCTTCTATATAGTATGCCATTATTATGCTCAGGGTATGCAAATGAGAGAGCATCCCTCCTATCAAACCCCACATGCAGCTGCAGAGTGTTTGATGTAGTTCGATGTCAGTCAGTGTTTGGATATGCATGCACAGAAATGTAAAGCATAAGTCTTGCTATTAAAGGAAGCAAACCTAACTCAAGGGCAGTGACTTTGGGCTGTGACTCACTTCCACACAGTAATCGGGAGCAGCTGCTTTATTTCTGTGCCAAAACACTTTCAGTGGGGACATTTATTAATGATAACGGGGCACCCCGGGCACTTTCCAAAACCAAAGCGAAGTGCACACAGGGATAAATCAAAGACAACGTAAGAGCTATCTGTCAGGAAATCACAGCCCGATTACAAAAGCTGACCCTTGGACAAACATTACTTTATTACCATGGAGCATCACCGCACTAACCCCTAAACCTGCTGTAAATGCAGCAGCTTTTAAATGCGTGCAAACACATGCATATGCATGCACAGAGAGGGAAATCAACAGAGACACACACCTTGCAGGATACCATAAATTATCCACAGCCTTTCGTCTGATTGGCTGAGCGAGCAATCTCAGCTGGATGTGGCTTAGATGTTGTTGCCAAGGCAACAGTGGGGAACCTCCCTGTCCCAGCCCTGTTTTTCTTGGTGCAAGATCATCTATCTCAGGAGTTAAGACACACTCAAATCAGTGTAATTTTCAAACTGCAAATGTAACTCACATTTTGAAATGCTCTGTTGGTTTGGTAATTATGTACTGAAGTCTATATGAGCTGAAACACTTACAAAGACTAAATAAATTCTGCTTAGTTATGAGGGGTCGCAAGGAAACTAAAAATACATCAACATATAGTTGCATTCATAATTTAAGACCTCAGCCTGATCTCTAAAACTGATGTTACAGAACTCTTTGGTGAGGATGTACAGTCAGTACTCAGTTATGTAATACTGTGGGTCAATGGGTACACACATGGGCAAAAGGATTTGATGCTTAGCACTCTCACTCATAATGTAGAGTGACGGTAAAAGAGAAAATTAACACAGGACAACTAGTAAGTAAACACATTTTTCCAGTATATGTTTTTGTCACCAGTTTGTACGTTCTCCCTGAGCATGCGTGGTTTCTTTTAATCCGGCATCCTCCCACAGTCCAAACACATGCTTGTCAGGTTAACTGGTGAGTCTAAAAAATCACCCCTAGGTGCGAGTGTGAGCATGCTGCCTGTCAGCCCTGTGACAGACCGGAGCAGTCCAGGTTACACCCCGCCTCTCGCCCAGTGACAGCTGGGGTTGGCTCCAGCCCCCCACGACCCCGGATGGGATAAGTGGTGCAGATGGATGAATGTTTTTGACACCAAAAATTGTTATTTAACACAGCTGATGTGCCAGCATCCAAAGGTATTAATAGATGAAAAAATAAATAAATAAATAAACAGTTGAATTTTTGCTCTGTCTGCTTCTAGTAAACCACAGAAAGTCCTGTGAAGTAAACGTTATCTTCTGCAGCACATATACATATATTTAAATACTGATTCATAAAACATTTGGTTGTTGGAGCTGAATCATCTACTGTGTTTTACTGAAGTATGGACATTTTTTTTAAATATAAAAACATTAAGGTTACATCTATACATTCAAAGATAAAGATGCATCTAAAAAACTGAATATCATTAAAGTTCATGTTTTTACCTGTGATCCACTTCGAGAAGCTAAACTTCCAAAAAGTTCAACTAGATTAATCTCACAAAAAAAGTGAAACAACAATCCACTATAATAAAATATTAGAATATTGTGGAAAAGTTGCAAAGGTTTCCTGAGCCTTCATTCTCTCACTCTGGTTCAGTTCACACAACCACAATCACAGCTTCATAAAACCCCATTAGGACCACAGACTGATCAGCTCCATGCAATGTGGCATAGATGCAAAAAGAGCATCAACTAACTACTGTAAGCAGACATTTCCATAAGTTCAACAGTTCTGTATAATAAATCCTTTTTCTTACTGATGTTTTGTGATGTTCTAATATTTCGAGATAGTGGATTTTTGATTTTTGTGACCTGTAAGCCCTTGTCATCAACATTAAAACAACGTCATTGTTTTGATTTTTAACTTTAAAATAAAATCTAAATGGAAAAAAAGATTAAAACAAAAAAAGTGTTCAGATATTTCACTTTGTACAAGACAGATTTGGAATGTAAAGAATTTTAACTTTAAAATTATATCACAGCCAAAACATAAACTTTTAATGATATTCTAATTTCCTGAGATGCACTTGTATAACACTCCTTGCAGTAACCTTAGAGGTTATAAGGCTTGCAGAAATATTCTAATATGAAGAAATAGACAAATGAGTTGCACTGATTCAGCTCTTTTAATTGATAGAGTTAAAGTAAAGCACCTTGTGACGCTGATGTAAAAACAAATCACACTATGAAAACACATTTAAACTGCATGAAATTTTGATCAGACGCTATTATATTCAGTATTACTGGATAGCATAGTAGCTAGGTACAACAAGTAGATTCAGCACATTTTTAAGCCATTAACCAGGGGTGTCAAACTCAATCACAGCAGGGGCCGGATTCTGGATTTAGGCCTAACCTGAGGGCCTAACAGGGTCAACATTTAACCATAACTGTCAACCTCATTTTCACCTGTAATAAAATATGGAAAAAAACAGCACTGATGAATCATTTGCAAATTCAAAACAGTTAAAATGATAAGTTTAAAGGCTCCAATCTGAGAAAAAATAATCCAATTTATTAGTTCAAAAGATCAGAAAGCAATATTAAAAATAGAAAAAATAATGTTTTTAAAGAGCAAATATACAAGGAGCGAGTTGAAATCAAAAGTTTGGAAGGTCAAAATATGAGATCAAATTTGAAAACATGAGTTTAAAAGTCAAAATATGACTTAAGATTTAAAGTCTGATAGAGTCTGATAGTTCAAAATATGGTATCAAAAAGCCAAAATTAGGAGTTGAAAATATGACTTAAATTCAAAATTGAGAGTGTAAAAGCTCAAAATAAAATATAAAAAGTAACAATTATTTATTTAAAATGTCAAAATCTGAGAAAAAATTGAAATCTTGGGTTAAGTTAAAATATGGAACCAAAAAGCTAAAGTAAGGAGTTGAAAAGGTCAAAATATGACTCAAAATTTAAAATTGGGACTCTTAATGATAAAAATGTGACATATAAAGTCCAAATTATGAGCTGAAAAGGTCAAAGTATGAAAAGTCAGAATCATAAGTTTGAATCGTAATCTTGAGATGCAAAATTGAAAATATGAAATGACCACAAATTAATTTCTTTCCCCACATCCTCACTTTTTATGAAATATCTCTTCTTTAGTGAATTATTTGTACATACCTTTATTTGTAATCCAAACTTCATTGCAGCAAACTCATCTCGGTGGCATCAGAGCAGGTTGAAACCGCGGTACAACATCACCATCTGTAGGTCAAAAGAAGTATCTGTTTGAATGCAGCTTGGCCTATAATAAAATTCCTGCCTTTTGTCTGCCAAATCAAACGCTTTGTTAAAAAATAATCAGTAGAAGTCAGAGAAAGCGAGAGAAATACATGAAACTGGCTTCAAAAGTGAGAATTAAAAACTAACGCCTTCACTGGTTCGTGGGCGCAGCCATTTTGGACGATACCAACTGCTTTCGGCGATTCTCAAAATATAAACAAACATCTGCACACCCCTTATCCCGCGTATATTGAATTATTTCTAATAAAAAGTGCACTTAAAACTTTTATTCAATATTTACAGTAGGTATCTTCGCTTTAAACTGTTTTACGACAATGACTGTGTACCCTTTGTTTTCACGTGTATGGTACAGTCTGTGGAAGCTATGGCGCTGGCCAGGGTCTGTACATGTTGTCGGTCGTTGGTACGTGAGCCTTATAAAGGATTGTTTTCTGGTGTTTTACAGCCTGGCTTTATTGGAGGGTGTGTGGAAGGTAAGATTTAAATCTAGTAAACAATTCTACCATGCGAGATTTAGTGGACCAGTTAAGCTAGCTTGTTAAAAGGTAGAGAAGCTACATAAATGTAGCATCATGTAGAGAAAACTGGTGCACCAACAAACGCAGGAGCTGTTTGAACAGTCAGTACAACTCTATCAAAAGTAGGCCAACATTGTTTTTGTTGCAGGTTTTATTCATAAAGTTTAGTGTAATATTTCGAGGTGTTTTCAATCAAAGCTGTTAAGTCGAGTTAGATAGACATAAGGGGTTTGTCATTATGGAAAGAGTTTCTTTAAACTGGGATGATTTTTGGCTCTGGCTGAACTTCTATCATTTCTACCCGTAAAACCTGTTAATTGGTACATCTTTGACATCTGAAGTATTGCTTTTCTGCAGCTAAGAGGCATCTGTTGTCAGAGGATATCATCAGACTACAAGAATTCCAGCAGAAGAAGCTGGCTGTGGCTCACCTGGCCTATGGATCAAAAGGTGAAGTAGTTTACCTTGAAGTGTTGGGAGAATTTGCTGGTTGAGTTTTTCCAATAATTTGTATGGAAATTCTCATGTATTTTCATGGGGATATATTTGTATATTTTGCAGAGTATTATTGACATTTTTGGCAAAGTTGCTTTTAATTATTTTTGGCATTTACATGGGGAATTTTCAGGGTTTTTTGCATGAAAATTTAGGGGGGTTATATATTTTGGAGACTTTCGTTTACATTTTTTATTTGCTTTTAATTTTACAGAATTTCAGCGAGAATTTCAGGATTTGGATGTTTCAATTATGTATTGGAATTTTCAGGAATTTATCTGTATTTTTGGAATAATTTGCTGATACATTTTAGGGGGAATTTGCTTTGAAATTTGGGGAATATTCTTGACAGTTTTGAGGAATTAGCAATTTTATTGGAACGTTAACTAGGGCTGGGAAATTAATAAAAATTTAGATTAAATCGCAATATGGCCTACTGCAATTTTCAAATTGCAAAAGTTGCAATATTTCTTTGACCTTAAATTAGTGTCATAATACCAGTTTAAATTTTTTTTTTTTTTTTTTTTTTTGCAGCAGAGATGTTATGCAGGCAATCGCTCAGGTGCCTTTTTTTTTTCTTAGAAAAGTCTAAAAAAAATCCTACCTTCTTCATTTTTTTGCTTTTTCTTATTAAATATAAGAATGACAAAAACCCTTAAATGTAATAATTCATATACAATTTGCAATACGAGTCAAAATCATCAGAATTAGACACTTTTAAAGAATTGTTTAGCCCTTTTCTTAGGAATAAAAGAAAGTTAAAGAATAATGGCATATCAAATTTGCAATTAGATTATTTTCCAGAATCATTCAGCCCTAATGTTAACGCTTTATGATGAAGTTCCACTTAAACAATTGGGGAATATGTAAAGAAATTTTGAAAAAACATTTTTTAGGATATTTAAAAAATATGTTTAAAAATGTTCACAGAAATATTCTTTAAAGTTTTTGGCAATCAGTGTGTACTTTGGAAAGGAAAATTTCCAAGAAACTCCCGCTCAAAGACAGGGCTAATGTTTTAACTTATACTGTATCAGTGGGAGAAACTACAAATGCATTCTTAACAAAAGCTCTTGTTTTAGAAGTAATGAAGCACTGTCTACCGTTGGTCAAAGCTCATGTTTCTACTTTATTCACAGGGAATTATATTGAGGTCTTCAGCCAGAAGCTGCAAAAGAATGAGCTAATATTAAGAGATGAGCTGAAGCTGCTTCTTCACCTGTGCCAGTCTGCAGATGACATAATGATTGCCAGAGATGCAATGGTCAGGTAAATAATTATCTTTAGTGACAGTTTTGTACGTGTTTTTCAAGTGTGTGCTACAGATCACTGAACAACAAAACAGCTGTCATAACTTGTCCCTTTGGAATAACCATAAAACATTAACATGGGCTATATCATCAGGTTGGCTCTCTTTCATAGGGATGCATGTTATTATCCTTATAATATCAGGACATGGCAGACAACAGTTTAAAAGGTTATTGATGTAAGTAGATATAAACATAAATAGGCCCTCATGCAGGCCTGTTTTATTTTGGCTGCTTGCTAATTTTCAGTGGGTATGTGTAATTGCTTGATACTTTGCTTTGTAAAACCTAATAAAAATACATATATAAAATATATATATATATTTTCAAAGAGGCCCTCATGCAGATTAGGGGGACCTCATATCAGGGTCTGCTTAGGTTCTCACTCAAGCCAGACCCAACCCTGGTGCATATCTTTTACTATATCAAGTCTCTGACAGTAAAATGCAAAATATCCATTTTGATTGTTTTCCCTACAAAAAAGTAATGCCTTTTATTGTGATGTCTCCTCGTCAGCTATTCATGTTGAACAGGAGCAACCAAATTCAGATTGCACCCTTTGTTGGTTAAACAAGTAAGCTGCAGCTTGTCTATATTTGGATCAATTATGAATAGTATTGTTAAGTTATCACTAGTTACTATCACTGATGTGTGACCTGGCTGAGGTTATATTATCTGTATATCTTAAACACGTACAGAGGATTTACTATTTACCACTATGTAGCACCTTAGAGTAGAACTAGGTGTCTTAAAAATGCATCTGGCTGATCATTTATTATATTGGCTGAATTTTGTGAATGATTTTGATTTGCTTTCACAAGGTATAACGAAGAGAACCGGAACCAGCTTCAGGGAGATTTTAGGTTTGGCCCTGTCTTCATGAGACAGTGCTATGAGCTGGGGATGGTGGAATTGGCTGCTGCTACAGTAACAGATAAGGTAACACATGCTCAAACCAACCTAAAATGTGACCATCTAAGTGCTTGAAACTTGATATAAGAGACAGGGGTTCTGATGAACCTCTCCTGTTTTTGGTTGGAAGTGTTCCTTACTGAGTGGCACAACATGGACGTTTTAAAGTGTCAGCCATAGAAGCTGTACAAAATTTAAGATTGGAAAAGAAAGGAGCTTTTTTGATAGCTTTATTATATCCTTTAGCTTAGGAAAAACTGGACCATCCTATTCAAGGGGGGTAAACAAAATGTGACCTAGAATTCCTTGTGTCTACATTAATAAAGTATCAAAAATGATAAATACAAGAGGAGTGCTGGTTGTGCAGAAAATAGTCTTTGCATGATAACCATCACCTGTGGTAACCTGTTTTCCTTTTTCTTTAAGCCAGCCCCTAATGACCCTTCAATGTCAGAAATGTTGGAATTTATGCCTGGATCCATGATCACAACTTTTTAAGGAGAAAACCTCTAACATTTCCCTTTCTGCTTTCTGAACAGAATATGAGAGGATTTTTCAAGGATGCTACCTCCTTCAACATCGCTATAGATATGCTATTCACAAAAGGCTCTTATGAATGTAAGTAATAAACTAGAGTTTTCTAAACATTTGGTCATGTATTACTGAGGTGCTTTGCTGCATTTGTTCCTGATACTTTCATGCCCTTAAACAGATTGGCTTGACTTCAGTGTAATGTTCCATTTCTTTGCTTTTCTAGATGCTTTGGAGGTTCTAAGAACCATGAATAGTCAGGGTATACCATTCAACAAAGACACGCTGATACTGGCTTCTGGCACCTGCTACAAACTGGTAAAATTGTGTTGATGAGTATATTTTAACTTTAAGATAGAAAGAGATGTATTTGTAGGAAGCTAATTCTGATGGATGCTTAAAAGTTCAGAAAAAGTCTTAAATCTGACTTTTTCTAAGGTCACACATCCTCAAGTGTCTGCTGTGAGAAATTGCCATCTTGCCAGCTTTATATGCTTTAATCATCCTTTTTGTGTAATTGTTATTTATTGATTTATGGCAGATTTAAAAACAGCATATTACTTTGAAAAGAGAAGAAAATGGGGAAATGCTAGTTCAAGAAGAGGCTACAAGAATGGATGGTAGTGGCAAACATGAGGTGACTTGCAAGATAATAACGCAAAAAGAAGATGAGGATGAAAGAAATTGGGTTAATGATTTATTTTATTCATTTATTTATTTATTTATTTAACCAGGCTAATCCCACTGAGATCAAAGATCTCTTTTTCAAGGGAGACCTGACCAAGAATGGCAACAATACAGTTTTATAATCAAACACACTCAGACTCACACAGTTCATAAAAAAAAACAGGTACAGTAACAATAAAACATCAGCTAATACAGTGGCATACAGACAGTTTGATTTCAAGAGTTTTCACTAAAGATTTAAAAACATTCAGAGACACAAGGTTCTGCAGTTTAAATTCAGTACTGCCATCTACTGTCCTGTTCAAATAAAGGTAAAATGCACCAAAAAAGTCTTTAAATGTTTTATATAGTTATCACTTTAGTTTTAAAATGTTTTCAGCAACCCTGTTATGTATGTTAAAGCCTTTACACTGAGTCGTTAATGTTTCTTTATGTTCAGAACACGGCAGAGTCATACAAGATTTGTTTGGCTCTGATAGAAGAGGGACAGACTAAAGGAAACTTCATCCCCAGACAAGCTTTCTGCTTTGCTGTAGCATTAGCAGTCAGACAGGTGAGTCTTTTCTTTTCTCTTTCACTAATCCAGTAATATGAAGGAAATATTGAATTATTACCAATTGTCTGGTTTCTCTTTTTTCCAGAATGACATTGAAAAAGCCAAGTTTTTGTACTTGCAGATAATGAACACTGACAGCAGGTTATGCCAGAATTTAAAGGTAAGGTTTGCATCACGTAAGCTTCTTAAGGTAAACTTCCTTTATTCCTGCTGTTAATTATTTGTGTGTTTTTATTTTTATTTTGATTCAGCTCGTACTACAGATAGTGTCAGGAGAACTGAAAGATGCCATCGCCAAGCTGTCTGCAGCCGTGTTGCACAAAAGTCCACCGTTTGTGAAGAAGCCTGAATTTTCTCAGGAGGTGGTAAGTCAGAAATTCTGCTTCTAGCTCACAAAAACTCTGGTTTCAATTTTACTTGATATTATAGATACAACCCCAATTACAAAAAAAGTTGGGACACTATGTAATATATAAACAAAACAGAATGCAATGAGTTGCAAAGCTCATAAACCCATAGTTCATTTACGATAGGACATAAACAACATTTCAGGTGTCGAAACAGATATTTTACCCTTTTATGAAAATTTTAAGCCTCTCCCACTTTGATGGCAGCAACACATCCAAAGTAAGTGGTATTTATGTTAAACAGCTGGAGGAGCATTTTGCAGGTAATTAGTTTAATTGGCAACATGACTGAGTATACAAGGAGCAATTTAGAGAGGCAGGTTCTCTCAGTTGTTAAGATGGGCAGAGCGTCTGCTAGCGTTGGGCAATTAAGTATAAATGAGTTTAAATCACAATATGGCCTGCTGCAATTTTTAAATTGCAGAAGGTGCAGTGTTTCTTTAACCCGAAATTTGTGATAAAATACCAGATTAAATATTTTTTTGCAGCAGAGACATTATGCATTACAAATCATGCAGTCATTTTAGTGGCATATTTTTAAAGTAGTATACAAAAAATCAATTTTTCCTCACTTTTATATGGTCTTGTTACTTATGAGAGTTATATTAAAATTATGACTCCTTTAATACAACAGTTCATATCCAATTTGCAAAATGAGTCAAAATCATCACAATTAGATGAAAAAATAAATAAAATGTCCAGCCCTAGTTAAATCTAATATTGTGTTGGTTATAGTATAGAATGAATTATTGCTTGTTTTTGTTGGAAAACACGAGATGAAGAACTAATCGCATGTGGAATTACAATCCCAATATTGGGTAAAAAAAAAAAAGTCGCAATTAGATTATTATTCCAAATTGTTCAGCCCTATTAACTGCTAAAAATTGTAGAATTGTAGAATTTCAGAAAATATTTGTCAATGTAAAATTGCGAGGAATTTGAACATCCCAACATCTACAGTCCATAATATCATCAAAGCATTCAGAGAATTCAGAAAAATCTCTGCTCAAGGAACAAAGTCAACGGTCACTATTGGATGCTGGTGCACTCAGGGGTCACTGCATTAACAACGGGCATAATTCTGTACTGGAAATCTCTGCGTGGGCTCAGGAACACTTCCAGAAATCAGTGTCTGTCATCACAGTTGGCTGTGCCATCCACAAATGACAGTTAAAACTGGAACATGGAGAGAAGAAACCAGATGTGAACTTGATAATGCTGCTGCAATACTGAATTCATGATGTAATTTGGAAAAAATAGGGTTATTTTTTTAATTTTTACAAAAAAAGTGATATTTGAAGTAAATTTTTAAGTAAAAGAGATTCTTTAACATCACTTCTTGGCAATAAAAAGTCAAAATATCCATTTTCCATATTTTCCCTTTTATTTTAAGTATTACTTTTTAATTTCCAGGTTGTTCAGTTATTAATAAAACAGTGCATAATATTTCTTTTTAAAAATATGTTAACTGTTTTGCACCAAACACCAAGTCAAATGTGAAAATGTACTTGGCAATAAAACCCCATTCTGATTCTGAAGTGCTGCTGCTTCAGCTGCTGACATGAAACGAGATCAGGTAGCCCCATCTGCTGGCAAAATGGAATATTGCAATGTTCACTCACTGACCACGTCAGTCACAGAGGTGTATAAAAAGCCCATAGCACATTCAAAGTCATTATACTATCTTCCTGCCCCGTTTGGATGTCCGGTTTGAATTTCAGCACATCCTCTTGATCATGCCTTTATGCCTGAATGCATTGGTTTCTGCCATGTAATTGGCTAATTAGATATATTTGCTAATGAGTTGTTGAGCAGGTGTACTTCATGAAGTGGTCAGTGAGTGTTTTGTTGTCAGACTGACTCATATTGTCCATATTTGTATGGATCTTGAATTGTATTGCATCCCCTAGATAGTTGTGGAAATAAAATGGATCCTTTATTAACTCATTCCTCCAGATTATCAGTCAAAATAATTAAAACAATCACTTAAAAACAACTGTTAACACAGCAGTTCAGCAGCCTCTTGTCTCCGTTTCAGATCGATGTGCTACGTTTGCAGAGTGAGGACGGACCTCTGATGATGAAAGTGGAGCAGGTAGTGACTCAGCTGGAGCAAGCTGATCAGGTGACCCAGCAGACCCTCGACGACATGCTGTGTCGCACACCGTCAGGGAAGAGGAAACCAGCGCCAATAACGATTGAGAGGAGAACAAGCAGAAGAACTCTAAAGCCTCTGCAGTCCACTCTGCTGTTAGAGTGAGATGAGCTGTGGGAACTACAGCGTTCACTAAAAGATCTGGTTCGAATGGTCAGATAGTGTAAACGCTGGCTGGACAGGACTTTGATAGATTGCTTTATCTACCTCTGCTCACACACTAATACAGTCATCCTTCTGCAGTTGAGAATTTTGAGCATTTCTCTTCACGAAATTTAATCAAAAAGGTCACGGTTCAGTTTGTGCTTCAACAGAGAAAAAAAATGCACACGTAAACCAGTATGGATTTCCTTGCAATAAGTCTTTAATGAAGAATGTGTTGTAACTTGAAGGGTGGATTATTGTTCAAAGATAAATGGGATATTTAATGATGATAAAAAAGTCTCTGTGTGTTGCTTTGAGTATAACAGTTTTATTTTTTCAAACTGACCAATGAGAGATTAATTCCTGCAGCACATTTAAATTAGGTGGTGTGGGACAGAATTCACAGTACTTCTTTAGCACAGATTTAATATTTTGATGATTTACCCAGCAGTTCTATTTATGGCTCTACTGAGGTGTGATTTTGACCAGTAAAAAAATGAATCCCAGTTTAGAATGTATATTTTTTTATAAGCAGAAACAGAAGCAATCACTTGCCTCATAAGAAAGCTTTTCTCCATTACGAATAATTTCCAGTTGCAGTGTTGAGATCCAGACTTAAATACAGTTACATCTAAAAAATAGAATGTCATTAAAAAGTTTTTTGTTCCAAAATCTGCCATATCAAAATATTAGAATGTCGTGGGAAAGTCTAATTTATTGCCAGTTTTTTCTCTCACTCTTGGACAGAGTTTTGGACTTAAGCTTATACAGCGCTTTTCGAGTCATCTGACTACTCAAAGCAATCCATATTCAAAGTGTCTTGCAAGACACAGGGGAGAGCTTTCTGGGGCCCAGCCATACTGGGGGCCCATGGAGGTCAGCAAAATCATGATCAATGGTAAAGTTGAGTTGTGATAACAGTATTTCATTTTTTTTACCTGATGCTGAAGTACACTATACCTTTTTTCAAAATTGAAACTCCTTTGTAAAACAGAAAAAAACATTATATTAGTGATGTAAACAATGTGGATGGGCACACTGAACTAAATGATCAGGAAAGTAATGTCAGACTTCATAGCTAGGCCATGATGTGCACAAATGCCAGGATGCATAAAAGAGTAAGAAACAAGCCTTTCCAAATATCGCTGTTATGGCAACATGTCTGATGGATAATCCTACAATGTCAGAAAAAAAAACAAGGTTGTTCTCATGCGCTTCTCCTGAGCAGACAGGCTAGCATGGCACCGCCATAGTTGAACAGTCAAGCTCTTCCATGAATAAATTTATGCCAAGGTCGGTCCGGAAACGTGCAACAACATCTTCTCTGCCCAGACAAGCTTTCAGTGTGACTCTAATTTCTTGTTTCAAAGGAAAACGGGGTCCAGTTCTGATCAAACTGCTGCTTTCCTACAGCTACATTTGAGCCAATAGCTACCACAGTAGCAGCCATTGCCATCAGCTAGCACAACTAAACCCTGCCCATAACAACTGCTCCTCAAATGACGCTGATTAGTCGCACAAATGATGTGGATCATAGCTTTTTAAGATTTGCCTGATGACATACATTTTGTCTGGCTAATCCATCTCCTTTGCAAGGTTGATTTACAATAGTAAATCGTCTGCATATAAAGACACCGTGTTCTGTTCCTCCCCTTTTCACCCCTGCATAATCCTTTGCCATATGTAAGGAAAAGGCCAGAGGTTCAATAGTGAGTACAAACAGTAACAGTGATAGTAGAGCGACCCAAAGAAAATGAATCAGAACATTGTTTGTCCACACTGAGGCTTGGGGTTGAGTGTAAAGTAATTCAATAAGAGAAATAAAGCAAGGGCCGAATCCAAACCTAGATCGAACAGAGGTAATCTCGTACTGACAAAGTGAAAAGTTTTCTGACCCTCAGCAACAACATGACTGATTGATTGTATTTTACTGATGTGCCATGCATATAAAATGCCCAACCCTCATGGGTTTAGAAAACACCAGAAATACAAATTGCAATGCAATTACAAAGTTGCATGATCCCAACAGTGAGGATTTCTGCTTGTTATTAGCCATTAGCTTACGTCACAAAGTAAAGATAGTTATGCATAAATAAAATCCTTATCTTAAAATGTTACGCTCCAACTTTATGCCTTAACTACGCACGATGCAAGACAGCACTGGTGACAAAATCAGCTTAAGTCCTATTATAGCATCCTGACAGCCACCAAATGGTTCAGCGTGTTGCACTGCAATACCCCCACTGCCCCTTTTCAATTTTCCTCTGTTGCCCACACTGACATAAACAAGGAAGTAGGAACGAGAGAGATGATAATGCATCAGAAGCACCAGACAGGAATATTTCCCTGATTTCTTTCACTTTCCTCTATCAACTTGTTAGCTTATTTTACAAAGTGGAGGTAGTTGTGCATTAATATCCATATCCATGTTTGAAATGTTGTGCTCTGATTTGTGTCAACACAGAGGCAAAGCTATTCAGGTCACTGTTGTCACACTTCTGAAGCTTTACTGGGGGAACACAGAAATTGTCAGGGCAGATAAATAAACATTTAATGGATGCAGTGTGGCTGTATAGTGGAGGGAAATATTAAACTTAAACTGTTATTATCAGGGCCAATAAACGAGGATTTAAACGATAATTGTAGACACATGCTGCTGTTATTGTTTTCTGTGTTGCCATGTCGACAAGAGCTCTAAACCATGAGTAGAACCATTGACTCAAGAATGTTCTTCTCTGATGTCACAGATCTTAAAAATCCTTTAAAGTCTCTGTTCTAGAATATTCTTCATTGAGACACCAGAACATAAGAACGTTAAAAAGTCTCTCTCCTGAAGACGGTCTGATCATTGCAGCCTGGAACTTCAAAGTGATCGGTCTACTTTTGAGTCTCTTGTATTTCATTTGAACGATTTGGAGATCTTTTCATTTGTGAACTTCAGAGCGATATTTTCGGTGTTGACTACACAGAAAGTGAAAAATCATGGAGTTCATTGAGGGGAGTAGAGGAATCTACAAACCAATTAGGGTGTTTTTCAACACACCCATTTACCAACGTGCCATGAGGATCTGCTGGGACCCGCAATCCTTCCAAGTAAATGTTGCTGTAATGGCCAAACTACTGCAGCTTCAACAAAGGAACCAGATCCCATCTGAAGTCACCGCTGAGGCGATGACCACCCTGCTGGTTGAGGACACCAAGAAGTCTCTGACTGAGCAGCTTGGGGAATATAAAAGGGAGGACTGTGTTAAAGAAGACATGCAGTCTCTCCTCAACCTGGTGCTGGAGGTGAATATCAGCATGCTCAAGAGAGATCTGGAGTTTCAGGCAAAAAAACTGCTTGACTCTCCAGATTACATCTCTACCTCAAGAAGTTGCAAGATTTCCACCCAGGCTCTGGAGTACGCCAGGATCCTGGTGAAGCGGGAGGCCCCTCCTACCAAACAAATGAGCCCACAAGAGGTGGTGATTGATCTGGTGCCCAAAATCCTGCAGGCTCTTTGGGTGCCTAAGAAAACCACTTCTAGCACCATGCCCTCCCAGAAGCTCTCGGAAATGGCGGCAAGCGTGACCAAAGCTGTTCTGGATGGAGTCTCCAGCTCAAAATCCACAAAGCTGCGTCTGATCACCTTCCCCCGCTATGTTAAAGATAACATAGTCCACTCCATCGAGGGGGAGGTAAAGCAGATCTACACGGAGGATTCACTGAAGAGGAAAAAAAACAGCTTCGACGTTGAGTTTCTACAAACCATCAGTGAAGTAACTGTAGACTATGTCTGTGCTTTGGTTAAACATCGAAGTTACTCCGTCGTGCCAGTCGATGTTCCTCAGGGTCCACAGTTCCAAGCTCTGCCTGCAACTCTGCCAGCTGGAGCTACTGAAACCACTTCAGTCCTAGAGGGCCAGGTCATGGACATGGAGCCCATCCCAGGCCAACAAGGCGACTACTGCTTCGACGCAGTCCCCACAACCTCCTAATGCCCCACCAGCTGAACCTCCTGTCATGGAGTCAGTCATCAACCAGCTGAGGCTGGTGAAAGTCTTTTAACGCCTTCAACAGGCCAACGATCATACCCTGCTGCTGTGACGCCGTCACCTCAACCTCTTGAAACCCTTCCAGCTGATGCCCAGTCTACAGTTTCAGTCCTGGGGGGTGAGGTTGTGGACATGCAGCAGAGTCCAGAAAAACAACCTCTAAAGTTGGAAGGTCCACCACTTCCTACAGTTAAACCTGAACTTCTTGCCTTGAATGAGGCTGTTCAAAAAGAAGGACGTACTGCCATGACGCAGTCACCACTACCTACGGATACCCCACCAGCTGGACCTACAGCAATGGTTCCAGTCCTGGGGGGTGAGATTTGGGGTCAGCCAAGTCAAGGACTCTCCAGTCAGTGTGCTCTGCCATCGAACATCGCCTGTGTGGTGGATCTAAAAGAGTCTCTACCAGTGTCTACTGATCTACAAACTCCACTGCCAATATCCCTGCAAGCTAAACTGGTCCTGGAGGCTAAGGTGATAAGGAAGCAGCCCAGCAGAAGTCCAGACCATCAGGTCTCCTATGTTACTGTGCAGACAGGGAACCTCTGCCCACTGACTGTAGCCCAACGAATTTTCAGCTTGCTTGGAAGCTTCTTCTCATTCCAGTCCAAAAAAGAAGACTGAGAATTCCTCCAGCTCATTTTTCTGTCATTATAATAAAATGACACTGTCTTTGTCAAAATAAAACATTCATGATTTCATTGCAGTTATTTGCATAAGCCAGTTTTCTCTTAAGATAAGAATGAAATGATCGTCAATCTCTTATAGGATATGGTGTGCTGTTCATAAAGGTTTGACTTAAAGTTGAAGGGTTTTAAAAAACAGATTTTCATGTAAACACATTGAAATTCAGACAAAACATCTAATTCATACAAAAAAAATGGTTTCCATGTATAAATATTCAAATACACCGCTTTGTTGAGAGAAAATGCTGTGATTGGTTGTGGGAGCTGGGAGGCAATAATTGGGATCAGCTGGCTGTCAGCTGGGCGTATGACTACCATGTACTGCATGGACTTACACTGAGCTTCATTTATGGAAGCTCAAAAAATGTGGGTTCATGATACAGAAAAAAAAACCGGGGAAGTTGGCTAACACTGATGGTGAAGGAGCTGGAAAGATGCCAACGACTTTTTCAATTGGGATGATGAGAATCAAAGCTAATGGGCTGTGAAATCAGAAATGTACCAAAGCTATGTGGTGCAAAAATGGTATTCATTTTTTTTTCCATCTTAAAAAGGTTTTACAAAATCTCAAAGTTGATTTCACTAAGGTAGTGACACTCTTCTTCTTCACTTTTCCCTTCACAACAATGGAAAATAATCAGTTTTTATCAAGCAGTCGAGTGCTCAAGTATGTGATTATTAAAAAAAAAAAAAACAGTATAATCCGAAAACTTGCTTTGTATGATCTGAATCTAAAATATTTGCAAAATGTACCTGTTAAAGTACATCTCAATGAAAAAATGAACTTTCTCATGATATTTTTTCAATGCAACTGTGTAATGTACATGTAATCCAAAGCAGTTTCTCGCCCAAGGACACATCGACATGTGCCTGCATTTGATTTGTGACAAATTTGCACCATGGGTGAAGTTATCCACTGAATAGGAGTTTACGCCTGTGACATCAGATGTTCCTTAAGGCAGTGGTTCTCAACATGGGGGTTGGGACCTTCTTGGGCATTGCAAGACACTTGGAGGGGATCTCATATGCCTTAAAAACACTCTTGCCACTTAAACCCATTTTTTCTTAAACCAGTGATATTCAACGTGTGGCTCTTTTGTGATGATTTTTGCCTCTTCTGTGTCTTTATTTGAAATATTTTTCACCCAGGAAACCTTAAAAAAGGTCAACTTTGACCTCCAAAATTATCCAATGCAAGCAGCATTAATCAGCTTGTTTCCCATTCGTGTGCAGCTGGCTTTAATTGCCAACCTTTGTTTTTTTAGTCATATCTATATACAGTGCTTAACAAATTTATTAGACCACCCTAATCCTAACCAAAGTAAGGTTTATGCCACAGCTGCCTTAAATTAACAGCATTGGTAATTACCAAAATTATTTTTATGTTTCTGCAATGGTTAATACACCAATACATAGAAGCTCTTTAACCCAAATTATATCTTTAATGCTAAAATATCATTACTATTGTTATCCATGAATTTTCAAATTTACTGTTTTACAAAAAACTGAAAAAAATAGTAAAGCTCATTAATATTTCTTGATTAATATTAAAATTATAGTTATTTACTTGCATTCCTGAACAGAAAAATGAGATTTAGTGGTTGAATGTTATGCTTGAGTCATTTCTGACCTCTCAGAGAAGCCCAGTGAGCCGGCTCAAATTTAGGTGAATTCAGTTTGAAATCCCTCATTCCTGTTCAAAATGGTAAAACATGGAGAGCTCACTGAAAATGAAAGAGTCCACATTAAAGCACTTCATGATGCTGGATGGTCTTTGAGACAAATATGACAGGTGGTCTAATACATTTATTAAGTACTGTATATGTATTTCCATGGCCCTTATTTGCAATTTTGTTCCTTTTTTCCATTTTTTGCCACTTTAATCCATTTTTTTGCTTTTAAAGCCCATTTTGCTATTTCTTTTTGCCACTTTTGGCCTATTTTTGCTACCTCTATCCTATTTTTTGGCCCTTTTCTTTTCCCCCCATTTGCCTTTTTATTCATTTTTTGTGACTTTTGCTGCTTTTTGCCCATTTTAGTCACTTTTCACTCATTTTTGCTATGTTTTTACTGCTTTGTGACCATTTTTGCCACCTGTACCTCATTTTTTTAATGTATCTTGCCACTTTTTCCCCCATTTTTTACCCAGTTTTTGCAATTAATGCCTATATTGCTCATTTTTACCCATTTTCTTGCCAGTTCTTTGCTGCTTTTTGAACATTTTTGCCACTTTAGCCCATTTTCAGTACTTAGATTGTGGTTCTTGCAAAGGTATTTTCAACAGTTTGATTCTTTGGTTGAGTAATACTGCTTTAAATCTAAGTACAATAGTCGTGTGCTTTTTCCACCTCAGTTAAAATGAGCCCAAGATATGAAAGAGGCTTTAATAAATCATGAAGGGCATAATCTGAGGATCTGAAACCACACCAATATGTCGTTTAAATCCTCTGATCTGCTAGTCCAACACCATCCGTAAAGTGAAGTTGTAATGATTTTGTGTTTTTTAATTTGTAAACTATTAATAACACCCCGTACTCACGGGTAACATCCAGCATGTAAACAAAATATGACGCAGATGATATCCCTCCCACAATGCACCGCTGATAACGTCTGAGCAGGCACGGAGAACAACAGAGCGGCTACGTGAATCCTAACAAACCCGGATAATAGTGTTCAGTTATTGGATATAAGACTGTGTAGTGTAGTTTTATCCATATAGAAGCGGAAACGAGAGTTTAGGACGGATGAAGCGGGGATACATCCTCTCCTAGCGGCAGCTTGGTGGCGGTGCTCTCTAGCATCGGCTAGCCCGGTTAGCTGGCTCTGACTGACGGGGGGGGAAGCTGTGTAAAGAGCCGTCGGAAACATCAGGCAGAAGCCCCAACACGTCAAGATAAAGGATAAAAGAAGATGAAAAATACTTAAAAGTTTACCTGTAGGCTTCTTTTACAGATAGGGCCTGCTCCGTCGTATAGAATAAGCTAGTTCGTAGTTAGTTTGTTGAGAGTAGCTAACTTAATTTAGCTTTTGTTGGCTCGCCTCAGGCTAACATCTGTAAATACTGGAATTTGGTAGCATTAGCTAACAGCTAACACTAAACAATGAGCTCTGAAGAGGCGGCTGCAGCGCCCACTAAACCCACTCCCGATGATGATGGCATGACATGGTGGTACCGATGGCTCTGCAAAATAGCAGGGGTTTTGGGAGGAATATGTAAGTAGTTGTCAAAGTGTATTTCTAGTGTAATTTAATAAGTAAACTAATGATAACACACAATGAAACCCCTCACAGATGCTTTTGTACTGTGTCAGTCTACAACCACACTGTTAAATATTTAAGATAATTTCATATTCAGCATGCTTTATTCTCTTTCTTGTGTCTGGATCTTTACTACTGTAACATGTGTTACCTTGGCAAACTTTATGTAAGATTTTTTTTTTTTTTTTGGTAATTACAAAGAAATGGTATTGCTATGTATAAACTACATTTTAATTGCTTAGGTCAGACAAAAGCTTTGTCACAGCCCTTTGTCCTCTCAGAGCAGCTACTGTTGTGCACTGGCACCGCCTGTTTTTATATGCTTATTCCATCACAGCTTTCTTTTATTAAATCAGCTATGTGATGTGATCACACGTAGCCCACAGCAGGTACAATTTCCCCTCAGGAGTGTGAGAGAGATGCAATTGTGACTGCTGCTGGCTATGCAGTTTTCCACCAGCGCTGCAGCCCGCTCTGTGTGCACCTCTCCTTCACAGTGACACCAGAGTCCCCCCTCCTGTATCACATTCACCGCCCGGGACACTGCATATTCAATGGGGCCCTGTATTATTAAGGAGCTGGATATGCTACCTGGTTCTTCCACTGTCATTTCACAGAGATACTTGGCAGTTTGCTCTTTTTTTCTCACTCTGGTGTCTCAGACTGGAACTCCTCTGCAGTGTTGACTCTCAGATATGCAGGAGCTTACCCTAGGTTTGCCCTTAGTTTAGTTTATTTTAACATACAAACTCAATTACACTGGTCAAGAGAAAGAACAAACTAACATGAAATTAATGCTGTTTTAGCTGTTTCATCTTAGTGAAACAGTAGTTCTGTTCTTTGTTGTTGAGAACATACAGTTTCCTCCCAGCTCATACTCACATTTTCTTTATTGAAACAACCTCTGGACACAGTCTGGGGACATCTTATTGCATGCTTTGAACATCAGCGAAGCTATTTTAAAATCTCCACGCTCACAAATTTTAGAGCCTGATTTATGTATAGTTTGTCCATTCTTGCTAGCTCATCTCTCAGTGTTGCAGTGCACATTTAAATCAGACAGGGGGTGATCACACATTGGTTTAAGGCAGTCCCCAGTGGTCCTATGTGTGAGGGACACTGTAAAATAAATAAATGAATCATAACCATTGTGAAAGCTTAAAGAAGTAAATATATAAAAAATAAAAAATATATATCTTCAAGAGATTCCCAGAAACAAACTATTTTGTGGATGAAGATTGTAGTCTGCTTTGAGTTTGGCACAAATCTAACTCCTGTTTTAAGTAGAATATTGTAAAGTAATCCTCAGACTTGGCTTGTTTTATAAACATCTTTTCATCAAGATATGGCTTGTCCTTTATGCATTTTTATCAAGGTAACTTCACATGCTTCCAATTAGGGCTGAACGATTTGCAAAAATAATCTAATTGCCATTTTTTTTCCCGATATTGCCATTGTGATTTAATATGCAATTATAATTAGATTACTCAAATTTTTAAACAAATCCAAGCAATAAATCAGTTCTTATTAGCTTATAACCTACAGTCAGTCAGGGACACTTATCATACATTTAACCATTTCATTGCAAAATTGACGTTGCCTACAGTTTTACTAGGCAGAGAAGGCTCTGCTCTAAAGATGCTACCTGTGTTAGTCAAGCAGCATGCTTTGACTTTCCAGGGAGTGCATGGCTGAAACCCCCATATGGATGGACACATAAGTGACAATGTGCATTGAAAAAAATTTCAGAAGCAGTTAATCCATTTAATCCATTTACGGCTTTAAGCCGTAAAGGAGGCGGCTGAGGTGGAGGAGGTGAAGCTTGTAAAGCTGCTGCAAAAAATTAATGCACTAAACTGCTATTTTGACATTATTCAAGTTTAACAAATATCGCAACTTCTGCGATTTGTACATTGCAGCAGGTCGTAGAGCTGGGCAATTAATCGAAAAATAATCAAAACCAACATTTAGAACCTCTAACCAAAGTAAACCTGCTGTGTCATTTATTTCAATATTTTTCCTCTTTTCTAGAAAAAAATTTGACTTTTTACGAAAAAACATTTTCATTTCAGCTGATGTGTGTTTGTATTGCTAACATATCAATAGATAACCCAAAATTGTTCATCTGTTCCTGTTCCTTTCAGTTGTTTGTTTTGAAATTATACAATTATTTACAGAACAGAGTCAGAGGTTGGGGTTGGAATAATCGTTCATCAATCATTATCAAGGTGAAAGTTCAGTTTATCATGACTTGGATTTTTGCAATAATCGCCCAGCCCTAGCAGGTCGTATAGCAATTTAATGTGATTTGTGATTAATTGCCCAGCCCCACTTCCAATTTACGTCAAAGTCAAAGCAATCAAAAAAAAAAAAATAGGCTTCATAATGTGTTTGTTTTCATATTTGCATCCACATACTGTACATGCATGTTATGAAATGCTGCAGATATTCTTGTATTATTTCATTTCTTCCTGTAGCGTTAATATAATGTAGGAAAACTCACTACATTACAAACATTGTAAAACATCTACAACAGGCTATATCCATGATGTTTGCATCCATTAAACCTTCTGATAGTATGATCAAATGTCATGAGTACATGTGTAAAAGGTGAGACATCATAATTGATTGTAATGGCTTTTTCTGTTAGGAATGTAACTTCACCAATTTCCCTTTTGCTTTATCTTTTGTCTAAATTTTACAGCCTGTGCCGTCTCAGGAGTGTGGAACTGTGTCACAGTGAACCCTTTAAATATTGCTGCAGGAGTGTGGATGGTGTAAGTCTTTTCTTCACTACTTTAATATAACATATCAAAATAAGCATGATAATGTCTATTAAACCAGAACATTAGCATATGATTTCAATGTACAGAATCATAAACAAGCAAAATATTCCACAATTTTCCTTAAATTTGATGTTTGTTTTTTGTGTTTTTGTTAAATCTTAGATTCACTGAGCTTTTAGAGTTGGGTTGCACAGGGAAAGTGTTGTTTTTAAACAGCCTGATGATCGTTTAATCTGATAAACTAAAGAGTAGTTTAATTGGTCTGTTGCAGTTTGACTCAGATAACACTGACACAACATAGTATGAAAACTTAGGAATTAATTTTTGCTTGGCTAACAGAAAAATAAAACACTTAAGAATACAACTTAAACTAAGCTTCACATTACACATGATGACTTTTTTAAACACATGCACCTGTGCATTTCTCACTTGTATTTCCTGTTAATTTACATTTCTCCCTTACAGTATTACCTTGCATTAGTAGTGAGCTGTCTCGCATGGACACACCTACAGCTCAAATGACTGAGGTGTGGAGGAATTCTTCTCATGAACATGTTGAGCCAAAGACTGCCTTAGCGCTAGCTAGAAAAAAAGATGGATCTACAATCAAGTGTGTCAGTTCTGTTCTCTGTGAGAGCAGAGACAAATGGTCCACTTAGAGCTGAACTAATCAGAGATTTAAGTAGTTTATCAACATGCATTTGATAAGCATGTAGGTCAAGAATTGATCTGTGATTTTTTTTTTCTAGGAAAGTATTGATGAAACTCGCTTTCACAGTCTGATTTTAGGTCTCTGTAAAGTGATTTCTAAGAGCTTTTCTAAATTAACTTTTTTCTATTTGGTCAAGAAGAGGCATTTGAAAACCCAGAACACACTCCTGGAAATGCAGAAGGTCATGTTTCACTTTCTTTTTATTTAATAGTAGGCAGTCTGGCTTTATGAGGACATAATCATTCGTTTAGCCATTTTCCATAAACCCCAACCAGGGGTCCAGGTCTACCTAGATAGGACACCAGGGAACCCAGCATGGCTTTGTCTACTCTTAAGTGTCACAATTAGATTTGCACAATTTAACTAAAGTATTAATAACTCACTAACCGAATAGTTTATTTAAATGTCTGTACATGAAAATGTGCTCCCTCAGAGTGCAGATGGCCCAGCAATTAGGTCACGACCCATATGTGTAAGCTTGTTTTTCCTGACCTGACCTCAGGCTCCATTCCCACGTGTTCCCCTCATTCTGATTTCCTATGCTATTCACTCTCCTGTCTTCTCCAAATTAAGGCAAAAGACATTTCGAAATGCTTATTAGATCACTCAAAAACACAACCCCAATTTCAAAAAGTTGTGGTGCTGTGTAAAATGTGAAAAAAAAAACCAGAATGCTATGAGTCCCAAATCTCAAAAACAGATTTTATTCACAGTAGAACATAAACCACATATCAGATGATGAAACTGAGACATTTTACCTTTTCATGAAAAATATCAGCTCAGTTTGAATGTGGGCCATGTTTACCACTGTGTAGCATCCTCTCTTCTTTTAACAACAGTCTGTAAATGTATGGGAAGTGAGGAGACCAGTTGCTGAAATTTTGCAAGAGGAATTTTGTCCCATGCTTTTCTGATGTAGGATTCTAGCTGCTCATCAGCCTGGGTCTTCTTTACTGGATTTTTCCCGCTATGATGCAGTTTGTGGTTAAACATCGTCTTGCTGAAATAGTCTAGATGGGAGAATTTGTTGCTCTAAAACCTCTATGTACTTTTCAGCATTGATTGTGCCTTTCCAGATGATGCACATGGTTAAATTTATTTATCAAATCAGCCAGCGCAAGATTTACAAGTCAGTTTAACTAATTACCTGTAATTTTTCATATGCATTGGCTTGTAATCCCAGTCTACACTGCTCTTTTAAACTGTAATCACACCACTAGAAGCCACTGTAGCTTCAGTTACTACTAAGTCTGTCTGAGCTCTCCCCCGGCACTTCACTGGATTTATATGTGAGAAGTTTAGCAGTTAGCGTGTTTGTGGAACAGGACAGTTTTTTAAGTAATAAATGGTAATAAAGTGGTGTGTAGGCTGTAGGCAATGGTTGGACTCATTTATAACTACTCCACCAAAGGGAAAAGAGGCCAAATATCAAAGCACGATATCTGCAAATAGGAACAAAGGCGGCTAATGTTAGCCACACTGACAACAGAGTATCTCAGACCCACATCACACACTAACACAATGATCCTGTGATGAATTTGATTGTTTTCTTTGTTTTCTTCTCTTTAGACTAGTCGGTTAAACACAGTTTAAATGAGCATTTAGAGGAATGGGGAAATAGATGCCTAGGAACATCCCTACACGTCATAGGCACTAATGCAGCCCATACCATCAGAGATGCAGGCTTTTGAACTGAGCCAGGAAAACAAGCTGGATGGTCCCTTTCCTCTTCAGTCTGTAGGACATGGCATCCTTGGATTTTTTTTTAGGTTCCTCATCTTATTACAATCAAAAAATCATTCAAAATTATAATGACCAAAATATTAGATATAATATTTTAGGGAAAAATGATTTTAAACAAATATCTAATTGTGATTATTTTGGCACTATTGCAAATTTTACATCAGTTGTTTTATTGAAGGAGATTATCATTTTTATGTCAATTGCAATTTAAATAAGAAAAAGATATGTAGTAAAGCACAAATGTGAATGTTTGCATTATGTGCATAAAATCTCTGCTGCAAAAAAGTATTAAAGAAATATTGCAACTTTTGCGATTTGTAACTTGCAGCAGGCCATATTGCGATTTAATCTAATTAGCAATTAATTGCCCGGCGCTATAGCTCATTTTGAATGAGTATTATATATATTACTCATTCAAAATGACCTACTATGTTTCATGAAAATGGTAAAATGTTAAATATGTTTGGGTTTTAGACTCTTGATTGAACAGTTAACTAAATGCTGAGGTGTTTTTCCTCAACCTAAAGAGTTTTTCCCCCAAAAAAAGAGGAAAAAATAGATACCTTTAGTAGCATGTTGGGTCCTTTCACCCATCTACTGTGTTTCCCTTCAGATTCCTATCCTTGTAGCCAGCGCTGTGCAGTATTTGTGAATAAAGTTGCACTGTTTGATTCATTGCTGTGTTTGTGTCCTCTCCTCCTGTCTCAAGGTTGAACGCCTTCGTGCTGTTTCTGTGTGAAGTCCCGTTCTGTTGCCAGTTCATAGAGTTTGCTAACGCAGTAGCAGCCCGAGCAGACAAACTCAAACCCTGGCAGAAAGCCTTCTTCTACTGCGGGTGAGCACAGCTATGCATTGTACGCAGGTCGTGTCATTTGAGTGTACTTCCCAATGTGAAAAATTAAGTTTTTGGAATGTGAGTTTCTGATAGTGATTAACTTTGCATAAGCTGTATGGCATCCTTTTGGGAATGCTGTTCTTTTCTCTACAGCATGTACTTACTGACTTTGGGTTTTGTCCGCTTTCCCCTTGTTTGATCATTTCCAGGATGGCTCTATTTCCCGTATTCTTGAGTTTCTCCTTTACAACCTTGTTTGGAAATGCCATCGCCTTTGCTACAGGAGTTCTGTACGGCCTCGCGTCTTTAGGAAAAAAGTAAGAAGTCTTTTGAAAATGTGCAGTCATGATATAAAACAAAGCTGTTACCCCAAATGAAGTGGAAATGTTTTTGGATTTTAGATGCAGTATCTATAACTCTTATATTGTATTTCTCCCTCATGTATTAAAACAGACTCTTACATTAAGTACTCTACATTTAACAAGATTTTTATTTAATGCTTGCAAGTCTGACAGCCCTAATGAGCCTCTTAATTCACGCAAATTAACTCCTGACAAGGTGATCCGTGTAATAATCTTGCCGTTAACATCATCATCTTCTCCCGTCATGCCCGCTTCGCCCTTCTTTTTATTCCCCTCTCCCTCATCATAACTTGTATTACCCTCCTTCCTTCTTCCCTGCCTGTCTCTCTCAGGGGAGACGCAGTGACCTACGCCAGACTGCAGCATCAGAAACAGGGGGACGAGGAGAGAATGACGGGAACGACAAATGGAGCTCCAGAATAAGGCATTTTTCTCCACCTTTGTTTTATCTTCAGTTCTGACACGATTGTTTCTCCCTCTCCTCCATCCATTCTACCTCTTCCTCCACACTCCTTTCCCCTCTTCCTCTGTCACCATGTAACAAAGGTACCAAGTTACTTTATTTATTTAAACTGCTACATTATTGTCCTGACCTGATGGTAACCAAACAGATTGGTGTTGGATTCAGCCCATTATTTGGTATCTAAAGCCACGTTTATATGCAGACAGTCCACTGAAAAATAAATGACGTTCGGTTCTGTTTAAGTTCAATATTCAGGAGACAATGAATAGCGCTGTGCACACAGATCTGCAAAAAAACAGCTAAAACATTGTAGTATACATACCAGGCCATTAGCTGGCATTGTGTCTGTAATGAAATGGCATATACATGTTCACATACAGGTCATTCAGAGAGTATTCACTGTTTTCAATTTTGTTTTGTTGCAGCCTGGTGGTGCACATTGGCATAAATATTCAGACCCTTTACTAGAACACTTGAAATGTAGCTCAGGTCCCTCCCATTTCTCTGATCTTTGCTGAGATGTTCCTACACCTTGATTGGAGTCCACCTGTGCTAATTTAAATTGATTGGACAGGATTTGGAAAGACACACACCTCTTTTTTTTTAAGGCCTCACAGCTGACAATGCATATCAGAGCGAAAAACCAAGCCATGAGGTCAAAGGAACTGCCTGCAGAGCTCAGAGACAGGATTGTTGACAGGCATGGATCTGGGGAAGGCTACAAAAAAAATGTCTGTTGCACCAAAGGTTCCCAAGAGCACAGCGGCCTTGAGAATTCTCAAATGGAGATGTTTGGTACAACTAGGACTCTTCCAAGAGCTGGTCGCTCAGCCAAACTGAGCAATTGGGGGTGGAGGGGGGGTGGGGCTGTTAGTAAGAGAGGAGACCAATTATCTGATGGTCGATCTGACTGAGCTCCAGGATCCTGTGTGGAGAGAGGACAGACTTCCAGTAGGACAACCATCACTGCAGCCCTCCACTGATCTGGGCTTTATGGCAGAGTGGATAGACGAAAGCTTCCCCTCTGTGAAAAACTCACAAAAGCCCATTTGGCTTTCATTTGAAGTTTTTTGCAAAATCTAGCAGGATTTCATGTTTTGCACCTAAGAGAAAAGTCCATCTAGACCAGTAGTTCCCGAAGTGGGACCCTCCCCAGGGGGGTCATGAGACCGTAAAGGGGGGTCGCAAGATGCTTTCCATCAAACAAAGAGAAATTGCATATGGTTGAAAATCATCGATTTTATCTATCATTATAGAAAATCAATCAAATTAAAATCAAAATGTAGTTAGTAAGTGATATCTTGCTTAAATGGACTACCTAAAATGCAAGTTTTGTACATGATGCTTTTTGCAATATTGTGCACTTTATCTCCCTTAAGGGAATTTGGGGGTCTTCGGTCTTTGACACCATATCTTGGGGGGGTAACAGGCTGAAAAGATTGGGAAGCCCTGCCATAAAGCCCAGAGGAGTGGAGACCTTCTATAGAGAGGTGTGTGCCTTTCCAAATCATGTCCAATCAGTTTAAATCGCAACAGGTGGGCTCTAATCTAGGTGTAGAAACATCTCAGCAAAGATAAGAGAAATGGGAGGAGCCTGAGCTGAATTGACAGCATTTTTGCAAAGGCTCTGAAAACTAATGTCAATGTGATATTTCAGTTTTTCATTTTTTAGTTAAATTTGCAAAATTTCTAAAATTCTGTTTTCACTTTGTCATGATGAGTGTAGATTAATGAGTTTTTGTTTTTGTTTTTGTTTTTTTTTTAACTGTAGCATCATGCTGAAACATAAAGTGATTGAAAAAAGTGAAGTGACTGAACTACAAGGACTCATTTTTTGCAAAAAAAAATTTGATGGAAACTCAGCATTGCACAAGATAAATCCTCTTGGGTTTTTTGGGTTCTGGGACTTAAAATTGAAGTATTTTATGATCATTTGAAACTTGATTCCTCTTTAAAAAATTTTCTTATGGTCTTTATTCATTGTAAATGACCTTGTGAGGCCCCTGATCAGTATCTAGCCCACTCCCTAAGAAGCACTGGTGTTGAAGAAGAGCCAAAATGAAACTGAAGGTTAGAGTTTTCAGATGAAACTGTCGTGTAAACGTGGCTTGAATGTCATCGTGACCCCTTAGCTTTGATTGTACATCTTGTTTCTATGTGTTCATTCATCTTATTTGTTATATTTATTACTTCCCTCTTTGTTGCTGCCAGTTTTTAATCCCGTTTTTGCATGAAAAAGAGTGAGGTACTTCTTTAAAGCCCAAGAGCCTTTCTGAAATCCTGAATAGAAATAACACAACTGTAAAATGTGAATAACAGACTTTGAGTCATTCAGAGTGAGGCTGTGATTCAGAGCTGTGCAGTTGGTAACACTGAGTCTTAGTTGATCATCATAACAGTTTCTGAAAGGACCTATTAACAGTGGGAATGTATGCATATTTCAAAGAGGACTTTTTTTTCTGTAGGAGAAAAAACAAAGATAGTAGGGTCTTGTGTAGCTCTTTAGTTCAATAATTAGACAAAGCATGAGGTTTACAGCCAGTAAAGGCCAGTGAGAGTTTATTGCATTTATTTTGTTTTATAATCGGTCGTTTTTAAGTGTTTTGAAGAGGGCTAGATGAGCTGTTTTATTGGGAAAAAAGCCAGATTTTTAAAGATGTACTCAAACTGACAGTTACAGCTCAAATGTGTAAATAACCTCAAGTGTTTCCTTATTTTTCCCTTTATTAGAGTCTTAAAATTGACCTAAGTGTCTGCATACTGCAGGCTTTTGTGGTAAATATGATGTGTTGTGCATATTTTAAACCTTCTGTTATTCACTGGAGAAGGGCAGTTGTTTGATTTCTTAAAAAATAAGGAAAAGTGGTGTTGGTACTGCAGTTTTGCACCTGCTTTGTGCACACAACTCTGAATTTCAGCCTGAATTTATTTGCAAATGCAGATAAAATGGCCACAGGTATGTTTTTAACACTGGGGAATGTATCCTAATTACCAAAAGGTGAATCCAGTTTAGCTTTGGTTTGCTTTAAGCTTTTCATATATTTATTTTTCAGTTGGTTTAAGCTCAGGCACTAAACTTTCGGTAGCATGGTGTTAAGGGAATTTAATAAAAAGCTTTCAGTGCAGTGGGCAGCATGTTTTACACATTTCTCTGTGATCAAATAGCCATTGGCCAAGTTTGTTAATGAAAAACTTGAATTAGCTCTCCTTTTCAAATGTGTCCCACCTTGTTTTGGTTTAAGAATCTCTTAGTGAAGACTGCTTGTTTATTTTGAGTCTTATTTTTAAGAAATGTACAAAGGGGACGTGTCTTGATTCAGGGACTGATTGGTCTGTTTCCCACACAATCATCAGAGCCATGGTTTGCCTTTGTCACTCAAATGAGGTATGCAGTGCTCACCGATGTACTATTTGTGTTGTTTTGTTGCCTTGCCTCTGTTGTGATGTTGTTTAAAAGGATGCTTTGAGAATAACTGTGTACATATACCTCTTACAGCTGTTGGACTGAGTGGATTATTCTTACATTACATCCAGCTCTCAGGTATCATACAACCGTGCACATTTACACAGTAGTTTATAGATGTGCAACTCCATGAAAAAGCTCCCATTCAAGATGATTGAAAAGCATTGGTGAAGCTTTTTAATTGTGCACAACCAGCGCTCACACGTGATGAAACACTACACACACCAGCCATATGCTCCAGTCTCTTAACACTCTAAGAAGATGAATGAACTGATACTGTCTGCTTCCTTGTCCATCCATCCGTTGTCTGTTACAGGGTGAATATTTTGCTGTAAGGGATGTGTGTACGATGTGTGATGTGACATGAATCCTGATCCTGTTGTCATTTAGTGAATTAAACAAACTTGCTACTACTTAAACATGTCGGCGTCCTTTGTTTTGCTGAGCAATTCCTTCCTGACTTTTCCACTAGCAGCACTGTGAGCTTGACACATTGACACAGCCTGAAAAACTGATTTTTATTCATGGGTTGTAGCGGCAAAGACATAAGGTTTTCCCTCAATGCACTGCCTTAAGGATTAAATTGAATTGAAGGCATAGTTTGTCGACTAAATACTGACTTATATCTTAAACTTGTCCTTACTGTCCGTACTCGTCAGATATAATTTAGACAAATGTTTTTCCCTCCCAAGGAGAGAACTCCTTAAAACCATTTTATCCAAAACATTTTGATGAAATACCTGGGAAGTATTTTGGGACCCATGGCACTTTTCACTTTTTTATTTTCATATAAAATTTACCCTTATTCCATAAATGAACCCAACTCTTACCCTGCTATGGTCAGGAAATCTACCCTTATTCTTCTAGGAAAATCAACCAGTGTCAGGAACTCTACTAATGCTTATTTTTCCCAACAAGGGTTTGGAACCCCAAAAATGTTGGAAACCCTAAAAGGATCAAGAACACTACAAGGGTCGGAATCTGAAGAATAATCGGTACCGGATGCTTACTCTTCAATGGTTTGGAACTCCACTAGGGTCCAAAACCCTGTGAAGGTTGGGAACTCCACCTTTTACAAACAAGAGTCTGAAACCTTCATAGGTTCAGTAACTAATCTAGGGTTGTGGCCCCAACTTTTTCCCCAACTGGCTGCTGGAATCTCCTCTAGAGTTGGGAATCCTACTTTACCCACAAGAGTTTGATTCCCTGCTAGGTTCAGAAACCTTACCAGGGTCAGGAACCCTGAAAGGGTTGGAATCTGTTCTGTAGTTGAGAACAGCACTATGATCAGTACAGAACTCTCACCATAGGGTGCCCAGAAACCTGAAAGGGTTGGGATGCGAGCTTTACTCTTTGCCATCTTGGTTTTGGAACCCAACTAGAGATGGAAACCCAACTCTTACCTTTCTAGGGTCAGGAACCCTTTTAGGGTCAGGAACTTTACCAGCATCGGAACCGTACTCAATCCTGATGAGAGTTTTGAACCCTACTGATGTCGGAAACACTTCAAGGGTCAGAGTTCCTACTCTTCACCAACTAGGGCTTGGAATTCTACGAGGGCCAGAACCCCATTTCTAGGGACGGGAACCGGGATATATTGATGAAGTGTAATGAAGTAATCCCCTTAGACTTTAATGTCACAGAATAACTAAACCTAAATTTACCAGTCTTGCAAAATGTACAGCTTTAATGTCATAAAATTAGAACCTTCTTCTCCTATGGTTTTATAGTCATACAGTTAAGACCTTATTTTCATCAATTTAAAACAGGATGAAAATCAAAACAGTCTTTCTATATTCAAAATAAACATGACACAGTTCTGACACAGCTGGACGGATGATAACTCATCAGGCATTGCTAATAGAGAGATGACAGGCTGTCTGGGATAATTAGTCATGTTTTCCTGTGAAAGACACGGAGCTGTCTGGTGTTATCAATCAAAGATGTTTAAGGACTAAACTCGTCTACTTTACCAATGCTTCTATTTCCACAGAAGTGAAACCAAACTTTGATTTAATCAGAACACGTAGTCAAACGTACGTTCCCTAGGATCCCTGGGAAAAGTTAGCTCCAGTCACCAACATAAAGTTCAGCACATTCAGTAACCCCCCTGTTAAAACATCCAACCTGTCTCTTTTACCTTTGCAGGTTTCCTTCAGATTA
The DNA here is from genome assembly GCF_018320785.1 of Cheilinus undulatus. NCBI lineage: Eukaryota > Metazoa > Chordata > Actinopteri > Labriformes > Labridae > Cheilinus > Cheilinus undulatus. The sequence continues at coordinate 38,800,457 of NC_054881.1, forward strand.
AAGATAGATAAGATGACTGAATAATAAATGTCTTTGAGGCACATTTTGTTTCTGTTATTCAGAGCCTTTTATAGCAGCTTCTCCTCCTGCTCCTGTCTTTGCCAATTAATCTGGTGCTGCTTATAGCTCCATACTTTATACACAGACACTGAGGAGATCTTAATCTTTGATGTGAGCATTAGTTTCTAAAACTTGAAATGAGGCCTTTCCTTCACTGCCTACACATCTACAGAATATTATACGTTTTCTATTGAAATGTCACATTTATTCTCCAAAATTTCCCAATTCAAGAGATTACAGACAACCCAGAGGAATTCAGAACAGACATGGCTGGTATGATGTGTTCTTTACTCATCCTTATGCACATTAAAACACACTATTAAGAAATATGAAATGTTCCTTTTCAAATGGCATGTTTTCTAAAATTATGTCGCACACTCCCATGTTCTACTATTCTTAAAGTTTTCTTGGTATTTTCTCACATGATCATTCTTACCTGAGCATAACCACACCTTTAATGTCTCTGTCCTGTTACTTAGATTGTGTTTGTGGTCATAGTTTCACTGTCCATGAGAATCCTGCAAAGAAAAGTGTGTTTTTATTAGTTTTTTCTCAGTAAAAAGTGTCATAATTGAATCAAAAGTCACCAAATGAATCGGTCTGTAATTTGTATCAAATAGAGTAAATTAGAACACTGAGGGGCCCCTGCTCCTCCCTTAAAAATGTCCAGATGGTGTGGTCCGGCATGCAGAATAATACAAGTAAATTTAACCATAGTCGAAATATTGCTCATAAGCATTTGAACAGTTCCTAGTTGTAAGACAATACACTTCATGCACTAATTTTCTATGTTTGAGTGTTAAATTTGCACTTAAAGGGACATTTCATTTAAAAAAAAAAGTTTTCTCTAGGGTGCTTGTAAGCAGACTTAAACCCGTCATTAATGCCCTCTTGGAGTCATTTAGGTAGGCCGGCCACTCCTGGGAAAGTTCACCACTGTTCCAAGTTTTCTCCACTTGTGGATAATGGCTCTCACTGTGGTTCAGTCCTTTGTTGGGCTGAAAACATGACATCTAATGGTCTGCTCACAATCTACGTTTCTTGTGACATCACAGTGAGTCATCATAATGATACCTGCACCCCACCCACAGATGTGGAAGCACACAGCTTTGGGAAAGGGTTGTGGGTTGAGAAAAACCTCATTTGCATTAAAGAAGACGCGCCAAAACCCAGCTATCTGGTAAAGGCTGTTCAGAGCTGGTTTACACAGGGTCAAAAACCTCCTCTTGTGGTTGAATCATGTCATATTTTGACCAAAGCATGGCTTAGGCGTTACATTTAAGTCACAGGGGACATTTGTGAAAGCCAAAGAAGGTATACAATGTCACCTTACAGGGCAGTTTTGATGGTCTCTGTTTAAAAAATCTAGTCAATGAAAACCACCTTTAAGAATTCCGTAAACTAAGTACCACGTCAGCATGATCCCTCCTGTGTGAGAGACTGTCGCTGCTTCTTTGACCTTTTGATGCAGGAATTTAGCTGCACCACCTGCATACCTCTACATATAACTTCATCTGCCACCTCTGAGCTGATAGGTTGCCAACTGCTGATACAGAGCTTTCTTTTACATGTATTATTAACCCATTAAAAGTACTTTCAGCCGTTATAAAAAGAGCATTTTGAAGCTAGGCATTTTAAAGATGCTGATCAACAGAGGGCACTATTGCATTATTTCAGATGTATAGAATGTCTGAGTTTATATGAAGTATATAACCTTATTAAATGAGTTGATATATGACTACCTAAACTCTCTATGCAGACAGAGGACATTATAAACATGAACAGAATCAGATCAGGCTACACCTGTAGACTTGTCCTTAGCCTGCAGCTGCATATGATCGAGTTTAAAATGAGCAGCTGCAGGAACAAGAAAACAAGCTGCGCATTTTGTGAACCAGCTCATTATCTATTCCTCTTTATAAGACAGAGACATCCATCCATGATCTGAGATGCTTTTCTGCAGGAGATGAAATGTTTTACATGCAAGTAGTAATGTCTACTGAGTGAATGAAGTCATATTATCTCTAATGGAGTCATCAGGCTGCGACAGGAAAACTCTAAGGATTATGAAAGCAACCAAACGAGGATTCTGCACAGTGAATCTCAGACACCATATAAATGTGTTGGTTACGCAATCATGGGTGTATTTTTTACAAAGCTATTTTTTAACATATGCTATAGACATTAAGTCAGATACTCGGTAGCTAAAGTAGAAAGCACTGCATGAGGACTGAGACCTACTCGGCGATATTATAAGAAATACTCAGATCATTTACTCAGAAAAAAGCAGTGCATAAAGACTCAGTTTATTGTTAAATTTACATCAATGCACACCAGTAGTCAAGTGCACGTACCATCCTGATTGGCCCTGAATGGCTGTAATTTTATCTGATGACTTCTCATAACTTTGTATGTAAGGAGTACTTTAGTGTTTATTTTATCAAGGGTGGAGTTCATTTTAACATTGTTTTAGAAGGCATAAACTACAGAGGCCCAAGGGGGACATGCATCCATTAAAAACTCAAATTCCAAAAAAGTTGGGGCACTCTATTTATGGAAATAAAAACTGAATGCAATGAGTTGCACATATCTTAAACCCATATTTTGTTCACAATAGAACTAAAAAACATATCAGATATTTAAACTGAGACATTTTACCATTTCATGAAAATATTAGCCCGTTTTAAATTTGATGGCAAGGGGGCAGGGCCATGTTTACTATTGTGTAGCATCTCCTCTTCTATGAACAACAGTCTGTAAACGCCTGGTAAGTGAGGAGGCCAGTTGCCAGATTTTTCATTTTATAATCTGCCAAATGTTTTCTCTTGGTGAAAGTTCTGGACTGAGGGTCAGTATTCGGACTCTTCTACTGTGAAGCCATGCTGTTGTGATGCATGGTTCAGCACTGCCTTGCTGAAATATTCAAGGCCTTCCCTGCACCGACAGTTCCTTTCCAGATGTTAGAGCTGCCCACACTATTGGCACTAATGCAACCCCATACCATCAGAGATGCAGGCTTTAGAACTGAGCCAGGACAACAAGCTGGATGTTCCCTTTTCTCTTTAGTCCACAAGACACGGCATCAATGGTTTCCAAAAAGAATTTCTTTTTTTTTTCATCTGACCATAGAACAGTTTTCCATTTGCCACCTATGTTCACACATGGCTTCTTCTTTGCAAGATACAGATTTAAATTTGCAGCTGTGGACTGTGTTCACAGACAATGATTTCTGGTTATTGAAAAGTATAGGTCAGGGGGTGGATGCAAGAACATTTCTAAGGTACTGAACATCCCCTGGGGTTCAGTTAACTCCATCATCAAGAAATGGACAAATCCTCACAAACTGAGTGAGCGTGCAAGAAGGAGACTAGTGAGAGAGGCCACCAAGACACCTGTGACTACTCTGAAGGAGTTCCAAGCTTCAGCAGCTGAGATGGGAGAGACACTGCTTAAACAACTTTTGCTTTATGGGAGAGTGGCGAAGAGAAAGCCACTTTTGAAGAAAAATCTCAGATTCAATCTGGACTAGAGTTTGCCAAAAGGCATGTAGGAGACTCCATGGTCAAGTGTTTGAAAAATCTTCGGTCTGATGAGACCAAAATGGAGCTTTTTAGACCTCAGACAAGACCAACATACCATTCCCACTGTGAAGCATGGTGGTGGCAGCATCATGCTGTGGGGATGCTTCTTGGCAATGCCCTGGAAGGCTTGTAAAGATAGAGGGTAAAATGAATACAGCAAAATATAGGAAAATCCTGAGTCACATCAAAGCTCAGACCTCAATCCTGTAGAAAATTTGTGCCTGGACTTGAAAAAGGCTGCTCACACCTGATCCCTGGCATCCTGATAGAGCTTGAGCAGTTTTGCAAAGAAGCATGGAGTAAAATTGCTAAAGGTTCTTTGGTCTGATGAGACCACAATGGAGCTTTTTGGCCATCAGACCAGAAACCAAACCCTGCACATCATCTCAAACACACCATCCCTACTGAAGCATGGTGGTGGCAGCATCATGCTGCGGGGATGCTTCTTGGCAACGCCCTGGAAGGCTTGTAAAGGTAGAGGGTAAAATGAATGCTGCAAAATAAAGGAAATCCTGGAGTATTTTGATTGCAGCCAACTGTGATTCTACTAAATACTGACTTGAACCTATTATACATTTATACATATTTTTATTTAATCTGAATTGTGTTGTCAAAATTCATTTTCACTTTGACATTAAATAGATTTTTTGGTCATTTTATAAGTCAAATGATAATGAACATCCATAGGGATGAAAGCTTTTTATAATCACTGTTAAGTTTTTATAGGCTTTTCTGTTCTTTTGTATTCAGTTGTGGGAAAGGCCGATTATTAATTCTATGTGCAGCTTTGTGCTACATTCACCCTCGGATCCTACTTGTCCATTTTGAGGACATTCATCATTTTTATCATCATTGTTTTTGAGTTGATAGTCACATGTTTATAGATTGAGGCATCAAATTTGGCCAAAGTAATTATTTTTCTTCAAATAAAATAAAAAAAAGAAAAACGTGTTGCCCATACAACTCAATTGACACAAAATAGCTCCTTCCATCCTTGTTTGTCTGAAATCGGACAAATACACTCCCATTAAAAACACACTTTTTTGACTGTGTCTATGACACCAAAACAACTTATTGCAACCTTTTCTGCACAGTCACTCGATCACCAGGGCTCTAAATTTCCCCATTCCACAGTGATCCAGCAGATAGTGCCAGCGCACCATTTTAACCCCTTCAGCAATGCACATGCAGGATTGTTCCATGGACTCAGAGTGTTTGAAGTGCTATTTCAACCACTAAACATCATCAGAATTAAATGAACCGATTCATGCCACTAGATATGGATGTCTGAGAGTGGGCTACATGTGTAAGGAAAAGTTCGTGTGCTCCTATGTGTGTGCTCGGGTGTGAATCTGCGTCTATGTTTACAATCAGACATGCCGTAAGTGGAGTGTTTACAGTCGAAAATGCTACTTCTGAGTTCTGCAGTCTGGGACTAAGAAATAGGGACATTTGGACAATTTCAACTTTGCCCTAACTTCATAGCAAGTGGATGGACAAGCATGAGGATGCACGGGTCCTTTTGACCAATAGGTAAGAATATATCATATCTCAAATATGCAGTAAATTTATATATGCGCGTAATGAGCGTAATCGCCGTCACATTTTGGTTAGAGGTGGAAATATGTGTGTTAGTGATTCATATCCTACATATATCTGATTCTTTGTGCCTGTACATAAAATAAACCTAACATGAACAAATGCATTTGCTCACATATGATTTGGTAGAGGAGGCTCAAGAAAAGGATTGTAAAGCTGGCATGTTTTTTGCTCTGATAGACTCATCTGTTCAGCATGGACGCTATCTCACTGAATCCAAGTCATAGGGATAGTGGACAATAACTGGAATAAAAAGGGTGTAACACTGAATTTGTTTTTGTTTTTTTTGTGCTCAGGTTTGAAGTTGTTGAAGAGATTTGAGTCAGTGAAAGTTTAAAAAAAAGGAAAAAAGAGTGTTTCATTAAGTTTTTTGTACGTCTAGAATATGGACAAACAAGGACAGATGGAGCTAAAATATGGCATTTGGCACTACAGAAAAAAAAATTAAATGCATCAAAATCACTTTTACTACTCATCATTGACATGGCCCAGACTGTATTTTTTGAAAAAAGTTTTTTTTAGATAATTTTATATGGGAAATGTGGTGTTTTTGTGTTTTTACCATAAAAAATAACAGTGACATGGTGTACAATAAAGGGTGTGACAATGATTTTTTTGTATGTTTGTTTGTTTGTTTTTTTAGTGGTCAGGGTTGAAGTTGTTGAAATGATTTGAAGCAGTAAAAGTAAAAAAGAAAATGTTGAAAAATGATTACTTTATTAACACCTTTCTGCATGTCCGTTTTCTGGACAAACAAGGAGAGATGTAGATAAAAATTACAAGGGAGCGAGGATTAAAAGCTCTTAAGCAGGTCGTGTGCTGAGACCGTCCCGGAATAGAGAGGAAGTTAAAGTGGGCTGCCATAACGAATGTCTGACAGTTTCTTACAGTTTCTTCTTCATCATTCTGTTAGATTCCACCCTCACACAACACGTGGACACCTCAGAATCCCAGGAATATGTGAGTCAAATTTTTATCTCCTGAGGGGGAGGAGGGCTCGCCGGGTTGCGTCATGGCTGGGAACTTTGCTCCAATGAGAGCTCGCTTTGTGCTCTGTGGAGAGAGAGAGAGAGAGAGAGATGGTTACAGCGTTGCCAGCTGAACACACACACACACACACACACACACACAGACTAACATCACCTGCGGAGAGAAACGCCGCTTGTTACTCTGGATATCCCTGCGACTTTGGGAACAACTACCCTCCACGTTGTTGTGTGTCTTTATCCGGAAGTAAATCCTTACCCGTCTCTCTGTGGATTTCAGGGCTGCGAGGGGGGGGGGCGCCCAAATCTGTCCCTGTTTGAGAACGGGACCTTTTGAATCTAACAGCAACAACAATGGACCTCGTTTCCTCTGGGAACTCACTCCTGGAGCCGAGCTTCTCTCTCTCATGGGATCGTAGCGTTCCGCAGCCGCTCCACGTCTCTCCGTTCACTTGTTAAACTGTTCGGTGTCTCGCGGAAACGCTCGGTCGGTCAGTTGGAGTCCGTGATGCCCACGAGGAACAGGTACAACCTGGTGGACGATTTGGCGGACTCGAGGATTCCGCTTCACAATGAGGAAGCGTACCAGCATGGGATTTACTTCCAAGCCAAGGTGAAAAATACTCATTAGGCTATTGCTCTTTTTAGACGCCTTTTTTACCGCAAAGTCAGTCGGGAGTTGATGTTTATGGCAGGTGCACCGGACCCTCTGAGCGGAGTCCATCATGAAGTTTGGACGTGTGGTTTACTCAAGCAAAGAGCCAAACTGTTGGAAAAAATACCCAATGTGTGAATCCAGTAATTACTGAAAAACATAAACTTAGCACAAAAAGTAAGCAGATGAGTGTTTGATGGGGTAACAGTGCTTCTTGGCAGTATATCGTTGGAAAGCTTGTTTATTCGCCTTTCAATGCTGGTTGAAGAATGTGATGCCATCCCACAGCAGTGTGTGACCAGGCTGGTGAGGAGGAGGAGCCAGGCTGTTGTGGCTGTGTTTGGTTCTTCCACACTCTACTGAGGCTTCTGTTTCTTAAATAAATAAACTGTTGAATTGCCGATATGTCCTGATTGTTCAGACTTCAATCCTTCAATCCACCAAACAAGAGTCAACGCAGAATGAGCTGTTTGGCATTTGAAGAGATGTGGCAAATTCTTCGTGGGTGCAACACACTCAGCTCTGCTGCTCATCCCACAAATGCATGATCCTTATTAATATGGCTCCATTTAAAAGGGAAATAAACAGGCTTTCCAACGGTATATTATTATTACCAAGAAGCATTTTTAAAACAAAGAAATAATATACAAAACACAAATGTCCTTACTTTTTGTGCTAAGTTATAACAAAACATGCAGAGTGTGATTTCACATTTCATTTGTATTCTTTATATATTTATTGCCTGTGAAGATAATTATTTGGGTTTAGAAAGTCGTGTAAGCCAGTGATACTCAGCGCGTGTCTCTTGAGCCACATATGGCTCTTTTGTGATGATTTGTGGCTCTTGTATGTCTTAATTTAAAATTCTCCAGAAAACCTTAAAAGTGGAAACTTTGACTCCAGAAATTTTCCATTGCAAGTCTCATTGATCAGTTTGTTTCGCACACTTGTGCAGTAGGTTTTAATGGTCAAACTTAATTGTCAACCTTTATTTTTCTCTGTATATTTCCAATGCCCTCATTTGCAACCCCCCCCCCCCCCTTTTTTTTACATTTTGTGCCACTTTTAACACTTTTAATCAATTTCTGCTGCTTTTGGCCCATTTTTGCCACTTTTATCCAGTTTTTGCCCTTTTCATTAGTTTTAGCCATGTTTAGCCTGCTCTTTCACCGTTTTCTCCCTTTTTGGCCCATTTAAGCTGCCTTTTGCCATTCAATGCCACTTTCCCCCCATTTTTACTGCTTTTTTTTTGCCCATTTTAGTCACTTTTCACTAATTATTTGCTGCATTTTTGAACACCTGTAACTCAATTTATTGTGACTTTGCACCAGTTTTTGCCACTTGTGTCCACTGCATTCCTATTTTGCCCCCTTTTCACCAATTTTTTACCACTTCTTTGTCACTTTCAGACCACGTTGGCCACCTTTCACTTATTTTTTGCCACTTTTCCCCAGTTTGATTGTGGCTCTTGCAAAGGCATTTTTTCAACAGTTTGTTTCTTTGGTTTAGCGGGGTTGAGTCACACTGGTTTAAGCTATTACTTTTTATCTCCTCTGTCAACTTCATCAGAATTTGTTGTCATTAAAAAATACATTATCCTCCGCTCATTTATTAGAATACCAGCTAATCTATATGCAGTAATAACTCATTTATTTAAAAAAAAATTAATTTGATATGGTTAAAATAACGGATCAACTGATTATCAGCCTGATTATTTTATTGATTAAATTAATTAATCATAAAAAGCAGTCTTGGGGGTAACGCATTACAAAGTAATCTGTGAGAGTACTCAGATTACTTTTTTTGATGTAACAAGTAACTAACGCATTCGTTTTACAATTCAGGTAGTCTGTTATTAGTTACTTATTCTTAAAAGTAATCCATTACTAAATAAGAAACAAAGGTCTAAGCTAGGTCTGTAGCAGTTGTGTGTACAAAATTGGGCTGTTTTAAGATTAAAATTTTTAATCACAATTAATTTCTGTAGTTAATCACAATTAATCACACTCTTTTTCACATTTTAAAACTCCACTATTTAGCATCTTAAACGGTTTAGTGTCCTTTTTTATTTTTCTACTGTTGTAAACAAAAGGTAATTGACTTCCTGGTTAGATACAAACCTACTTTTATTGGTAGATTTAATATTTAAACATGATCTACACCACAGAGAAAAACAACTTGTTCTGAATAAAAATAAAAAAGCATGCGATTAATCGCAATCTGCACTAATTGTGGACCTTGATTAATCGCAATTAACTTGATTAATCTTGGCAGCCCTAGTAGGAATATATTACAATTCTGCTTTTTTTATTCTAAAATATGACTTTGTCCCAATCATAGACTTGATTTTTGAACCTCCATCAGACAAACTTACATATATTTAAATTTTATTTTATATATCGAAGATGAATGTCAAGATTTCAGCTTTTTAACAGAGTGATGGTATTTAGCAAAAATATGCATAATTTCCACATTTTTAAAGCATCTCATTCCAGAATTGAACAATTTTTCTAACTTTATCTCTAATGTTAACCATATTAAAGTAATCTCTTTGAATAAATACGTTATTATGGTATTTAGACTAGCTGTTATTTTAACTATAAGCTGAACAACATAAACAGAGAATAGTGTGTTTTTTTTTTTTTTTTTTGTGAAATGAATAAAACCAGGGATAAAAAGTGAAGGCTTTTTAACCCAAATAATTACCTTAATTGGCTGTGTAAAAATAAAGATGACAAAAATGAAAGCTGAAGCCAAGCTCTTTGCGTGCTCTCAGTAATATTTTTATTTAGTAATTATTGGATTTCCCCCAGGTTTAGATTGTGGCTCTCGCAGGTATTTTTTCATTTATTTGGCTCTTTGCTGCCTTAAAGCAACATCTGGAGCGAGTTAATGCATTTATTTAATCAAATTAAGTTTTCCCTGAAATCAAAGTAACAAAAAGCTTGATTGCCATAATAACACTGCTGCATGTAATTCATGTTTGACTTTTACTAAATGTAAAGTCTGACCTGTCCCAACTATAATGAATCCAGTTTTATTCTGCTCAGAGAAAGATTAGCTGCTACACTTTCTTAAAACAATTATGTGTCACTTTTAAAGGCGTTGTTAACCACCTGTTTTCATCTGTTTTGATTCTCCACTGACTTGTAGTAAACAGCATCTCTCATTCCCGCTCTGTGTGTTGCACACCTGTTGTTGCTCGCGGTAACGTCAGTTGAGCGATACCGTCTCCTGGGAAAAGTGAGGCAAAGCTTTCTGGCAGAAAGCCCTAAAGGCATACACCTCCTGTTACCTGCCCCTGTATTGTATTCCCTGTAGTAAGACCATGAAAGAGGTGAGGAGGAGGTTAAAGGAGAAGAAAGGGAGCAACCAAACATCAGAAAAGTACTAATATTTTTATATAACTTTATGGTAATTATTGCATTATGTTTCGGTCCATTTTGGACTTTGCAAATGTCAGAAAAGGTGTTGACCCAGCAGCATAGACTCAATATAAGTAGTGGATGGTTAATGTGGAAGTGCCACAAACCTGCATTCTTCCTTATAGCCAGCGGGGGGCGCTGCACTGGCTCTGAAGTTCCACTTTAATGAAATCAGATGAGAAAATGTACCAGTTAGTTACTGTACTACTTTAACTATTGTGTTTAATTAGTTCAAATCTTCCTCCAACATCATACTGTTATTCTTTTAAATTACGCCTCCTTTTGCTCACAGTAGCTGAAAGTGCTTTAGGACATAGCTACCTTTGATTGAAAAGTCCACCTAACATAGCAACCCGTTAACCATCAGCAATGCATTTTCACCCAGTGGTGTTTTCTAGCAGAAAACAAACAAAAACTCAGACTCAATAGCTGTGTCCCAATTCACAGGCTGCATCCTTGGCGGTCACATCTAAGGACCGATTGCCTCACAGGGGTACGCTGAAGGCCCTTCCATTTAAAAAGCTCCTCCGAATTCAGCATGCTTTCTCTGGCCATGGAAGGATGCATCCAGTGCATCGCTCAAAGCCAAGCATAGTCCTTGGAATAATGCTACCCCTGAATTGAGACACAGCTAAAGATTCAAAACAGTTGCCACAAACCAATTGGTGGAGTCATCGTGGAATTTTCATTTCCTCTGTGCAATCTACAACTTGGACCTTTCCTCTGTGCTGTTAAAGTTAAAATAGCAATATTACTGAGTGTGTTGCTGTTTGTCAGATTGCTTTGATATGATCTAACATGATTCTGTGTGATTGTTTACTACAGTATGTGGGGAGTCTCGATGTGCCCAGACCCAACAGCCGGATGGAGATAGTGGCAGCCATGAGGAGAATCAGGGTAAGATGAAAGCATACATGTTGTAGTAATTAATGCACTGGTTAAGTGCATACAAGGCATGTATGTACTGAGTGTTGACCGTGTCTCCCAACTGTCATTCTCCATAAGTTTTACCTCAATAAACCTCCCTACAAGGGGCTTGCTTTGGTGTATAGCAGAAAAATCATTTCGTACAAACTGAGGGAATTTCTCCAAAGAAATGCATAACCAGGCTTTTACTTTACAAAGCAAATCATCTTAAATATACTCTCTCTTCCTGTTTATGTTTTCTGACATTTTGTACTGACGTGGAAACAAAGCTTCACCATTAGCAGATGTTTAGGGAACAAATGTATTAAACAGATGCATTTTAGCTCGTGGCCTTCGTCAGGATCATCAAGGAACAGACTGCAAACATAGCGCACAGAAGTGGCCAACTTTCTGCAGAGTCAATCGCTACAGACCTCCAAACCTCATGTGGCCTTCAGATTAGCTCAAGAACAGTGGTAGAGAGCTACATGGAATGGGTTTCCATGGCCGAGCAGCTGCGTCCAAGCCATACATCACCAAGTGCAGTGCAAAGCGTCAGATGCAGTGGTGTAAAGCACGCCGCCACTGACCTCTACAGCAGTGGAGACGCGTTCTCTGGAGTGATGAATCGCGCTTCTCCATCTGGCAATCTGATGGACAAGTCTGGGTTTGGCGGTTGCCAGGAGAACGGTACTCGTCTGACTGCATTGTGCCAAGTGTAAAGTTTGGTGGAGGGGGGATTACGGTGTGGGCTTGTTTTTCAGGAGCTGGGCTTGGCCCCTTTAGTTCCAGTGAAAGGAACTCTGAATGCTTCAGCATACCAAGAGATTTTGGACAATTCCATGCTCCCAACTTTGTGGGAACAGTTTGGGGATGGCCCCTTCCTGTTCCAACATGACTGTGCACCAGTGCACAAAGCAAGGTCCATAAAGACGTGGATGAGAGAGTTTGGTGAGGATGAACTTGACTGGCCTGCACAGAGTCCTGACCTCAACCCCATAGAACACCTTTGGGATGAATTAGATCAGAGACTGAGAAGCCTTCTCGTCCAACATCAGTGTGGGACCTCACACCATTCATTCCTAATGGCTGTCCACCTTCCTGATCCCGAGCGAACATTCAGAATCACATGATTGCAACCAACCTATTGATTTAAAAAAAAGAGAGATTAAACAAGAAAAGATGGCAAATATACTTGGGTGGCAGTAAATATACCCACCCTAATATTATCTGGGAAACTTTGACACATCATGGTTTTTCTGATTAATTCTGTTAATGCAAACATGAACTTCTTTATCATAAGTTTGCTCAAATTTAATGTGAAAAGTATGCTTTTTTATATTTTTGCAGTTATGTCAAATAGGAGTAGCAAAGAAAAACAGCACCCTCTTCTGGTCAAAAAATACCACTGCATTGTTGATTTATCTCAGTCGATTTAAACTGTCCTTTACTTGCATTGTTTCTGATTGTATTTTCAGGATAATGTTACGTCCCTAGATTGCTCCACTTTCGGTAAAGAATTCAAGAGGGAATTTTGCAGAAGAAGAGAAAGCTAGGTGTTTGGCTTTTGTTTTGAAGTAGTAAATTACCCTCTCTGTGATGTCTGTGAAAGTTGAAGGACACAGAGTGTTAGCGTTTAAGCATTATCAGCATCTTTAGCTGAAGTAAATCCTACTTCTTAGCTGTTTTATTGTCTTGAGCTGATAAAAATATACCAATCAGCTCCCTCCCTTTAGATTTACTTGCTTTCCGTCTATCGCATTTGCATTCACTCTCCTCATTGTTATTCACACCATCATATCATACTCCAGTAGAGTTACTATGGGGACCTTGTAATCATTTTCCCCTCTCGTTGTCCCAGCAGGCTAGCATTTCCTCCCAGAAGTTAACGCAGAGCCCTATAAGACAGCCGGGGCAGTTCTGTAATATGAGTGTGACTCACTAGACCAGCTCGCTTCAGACACGACAAGGCTCTTTAGCTTGGCTGAGTGAACATACAGGAAAAAAAAGGAAATGTGAGATTTTGCAGTGACTAAAAATCCATAATGTGCATTTTATCCTCTGAAAAATGCATGAGCTTGGAGGTACAACATCCAACCTCTTTTTTTTATATCCTTTTGGGAAATCATCCTATTTCAGGACTTTGTTTTGGCTCATGTAGTGTAAAAGATTGGGGCTGCTTTGTTATGTTAAGTGTAAAAACTGTGCGTATAAAATCAGAGGAAACCTGCTGCAGCAAAGAGGTATTTTAGGGAAACTAAATGTACAAATATAAGCCAGTAGAAGAAGAATAAATCCAGACTTTTTTTGAGAGTCTGCTTTGTAAATGGGCTCAGTGTGCAGGCTTGTTATTCCCTGCACTTTCCAAACAGACAAATCAATGTGGTTGTAAAGTCAGCATCATGCAGGCTCAGGCAGAACAGAAAACGCCAGGTTTGGAAGATGCTTTTGAATTTACAAAATCTGTATAAACCTTTTATTTTCACAACAAATCAATCTGTTAATGTGCACATTTTTATAAGAAGAGAATCCACTGGTTGCATCATTAGTATATGGAGTACACATGCTCAGATAGGGATGCATACAGAGTTTCCCCTGAGATCTAAAGAAAGCCTCTAATGTATAATAGATGTGTGGGTCTATTTAGGTAGTTACTCAGCCTATTGTATAGACTATCTTTACTTCTAATGAATAAAGCACAGCGCTGCTTTCTAGAGTCCCCTGTGACTGATGTAAACAGTGCCTGATGGGAAAAGACCAGTCTATAAAAAACACACACTACCTCTCATTCATCAATATGTCATGTGTATTTAATGCCTTCTCTGCTGGCTGTGGCTACAGAGACGCTACTATTTATAGGCTGGTGTTATTACTGTTTACTGACCGATGGATGACTGGGGCTTAGTTTTTACTGCGTCATGTCATCGCTGCAGTTGAAGCTCTGAAGCCAGACTGCACAACTTTCTCTGAGCAGCAGGCGCTGTCGGAAAATTAAATAGTACGAAATACCACAAAATAATAACATAAAGCAGACATCCTAGTTGGCCTGAGGGTGAAATTATAAAGTGAGTTTTCCAAGTTTCAGCTGGGTCTCACACAGTTCCTATTAAAAGTATTCACCCTCTTCGATGTTTTACTCTTTTTATTATTTTATACATCAGTCATGGTCAATATAATTTGGATTTTTTTGACCAAAAAATGCTGAGAAAAAAACCCTTAAATGTCAAAGTAAAAATAGATTTCTTCAAAGTAATGTCAATCAAACAATAAAAATATGTAATGTAAAATAAGTGACTGCATACCGTACAAGTCAGTATTTAGTAGATTCACCTTTGGCTGCAATCACAGCTCTGAGTCTGTGTGGATGGGTCTCAATCAGGCTCAAACATCTGGACACTGCAATTTTCCTCCATTCTTCTTTGCAAAACCGCTCAAGCTCTGTCAGGTTGCCCAGGGGTCAGCTGTGAACAGCCCTTTTCAAGTCCAGACACAAATTCCCTATTGCAGGCAACTACAGGGGTTCCCAAACCTTTCAGCCAGTGACCCCACAAAATAACAGCATCAGAGACCACAGACCAAGGTTATAATAGTTAACTAAAACTAACTGAATAAGTAAAACTAAAATTCAAAATTAATTTTAGTTACCTGAAACTAAATAAAAAAGAAGCTCTATCCAAAAAGCAAAAAGTAACTGAAACTCTATAGTGCGCTTAAAAAAACTAACTAAAATAAAATAAAAATAGAGAAAAAATATCCTTAGTTTTAGTCTTTGACACAACCAGACTGACTGGCACCGACACACAAGTCTGACGAGTGTAAAATTGCCTGATCTGATTGGTTAAGACTTCACACAGTGGTAGTTTAATGTCTGGAGTTGTATTCAAACATCTTTAAATAAATAAAATGATTAGTGAAGAGTAGCCTGTTTAAATGTATTTTTTAGAACGTGTCATGTTCACTCAGCCCTGACATTTATCTGAAGAAACTAAAACTAACACTGAAATGAATAAATACTAAACTAAAATAAAGCATTTTTGCACAATTAAAACTAAACTAAACTAACAAACCTAACCCAAAACTAATAAAAGCTAAAGTAAGCTTGAACACAGAAAGTGAAAACAAACAAACAAAAAAAAATTAATGAAAAATCCAAAGCTATTACTTGCCAGGGACTCCTCCCTCCACTTGCTGGGGGTGATCAAAACGTTTGATGTAGCCAAAGCATCATGTTCAAGTTTACAGTCTTGAGAGTTTTGAACACTTAATTTACATTTGAGCACAAATCTCACTTAATAACCTCAGCTTTCCTTTAATTGAACTCATTTTAAGAAGATTTTTTTCAATAATGGATCACATGTGGCATTTTAAATCATTTTAAATTCCTCTGTTTTTTTTAGAAAGTGTCCCGTGACTTTGCTTCAGTGTCCCGCGACCACCTAGGGGGTCCTGCCCCTATTTTGGGAACCACTACTCTATTGGATTGAGGTCTTTGGCTTTGACTTCAGCCACTCCAGAACACTGTTGTCTAAACCATTACTGTGTAGCTTTCGCTGTATGCTTTCAGGGCTGGCTGCTGAGAAGCATCCCCACAGCATGATGCTGCCACCACCATGTTTTACCGTGTGGATGGCGTGTTTGTGGAGATGTCAGTGTTTGGTGTCTTGTCTGATGGCCAGAAAGCTCCATTTTGGTCTCATCAGACCAAAGAACTTTTTCCCACTTGACCATGGAGTCTCCCACATGCCTTTTGGTGAACTCTAGTCCAGACTGAATCTGAGTTTTCTCCAACAGTGTCTTTCTCTTTGCCACTCTCCCATAAAGCTCTGACTGCTGAAGAACCCAGCCAACAGTTGTTGTCTGCAGAGTCTCTCCCATCTCAGCTGATGAAGCTTGGAACTCCTTCAGAGTAGTCATAGGAGTCTTGGTGGCCTCTCTCACTAGTCTCCTTCTTGCACGCTCAGTTTGTGAGGACGGTATGATCTAGGCAGATTTCCACATGTGACATATTCCTTTATTTCTTCATGAAGGATTTAACTGAACTCTGGGATGTTCAGAGCCTTGGAAATGTTTTTGCATCCATCTCCCAACTTACACTTTTCACTCACCTTTTCTCTGAGTTGACTTAAGTGTCCTTTTGTCATCATGGTGTAATGGTAGCCATGAATACTGTTCAAGCAGTGACTGGTTGAGTTTTTTAATTGATACTGGCTGTTGTAGAAGCTAGAAAAGAGTGTTAAGTGCTTGTTTTGAAATATCTCTGGTTTTGTTTCTGTGCCAGTCCCTCCCTCCTTGTGTAAAAGGAAACACGTGCATCGTAGAGTGCAGGCGCCCATGTTTGAGACTGGCTGCCAAGTCAAACATAATTAGCTTTGTGTGGAGCAATATTGCCTGGCCTTCCTGACACTCTCCTCATCTCTCTTCACCAGAGAAAAAGGAGCTGTCTTTAATTCAAAACCACCACCTTTCTGCTCAGGGACTGCTCCGAGACTCAGCGGAGTTCAGTGGGATTAAAGAGAGTGAGGAATGAAGTGATGGCAGCGGGGAGAAAGACTTGAGAGGAAGTCCTGGCATGAAGAGGGAGGTTGCGTGGTGGCTGGCAGAGGCGTTAGTCGTTTCATCTCCCTCGGCTAATCTGTTTAGTCTCAGTCGATGTGAGAAAACAGGAGCAAACATGAGAGGGGAGAGAGACGAGGCAGCCTGATCATCTCTGAGCAAACAGTGAGTTTGACGGAGCAGAGAACGCCGGGACGAGACCTCCACCGTGTTACAAACACCTGCCATTCCCACAGCAAGAACGTGAAAAGACCCAGTTTAGAACCCTGTGGATCTTTTCAGAGCTGTGTTTTGTTAAAGCTCCTTCCTTTATGGCTGACTGCTCCTACTGTGCTGCTGTGTAAGAATTTGTTTCATTCAGTTTGAGCAGTGGTATAGAAACCACCCAGAGTGCACACACTCATGTTTTTGCATGTATAAATGTTTCTGACTCTTTGCATTTTAACAGCCTCCAGTAAAGCTGACCAAAAATCTGAGGTTGCTGCCCCTCACATGATGAGGTTTGGTGTAAATATCCTCAGCTCAGGGTGCACATACTGGTCTCAGGAATCAGCCAGGAGGGCTGCTGTGTCTCTTAAAACAGAAGCCAGTTAAAGGCCATTCTCTCCTCTGTCATCCCCCCTCCTCCCACTTGTTTTCTTCCCGCCCCTCACTCTCCTCCTACCGAAATAGACCATCTCGTTTTAGCCCATCTCTGCCCATCTACTCAGTGCGGACAGGAATAGATTTTTCACTCTGGGGGCAGGCTGTGCAATGCTTCCCTTTGAATTTTGATCGGCTCTAATGGGATTTTAAGCTTCCCTCACATGTCCGTCAGGATGCAGCCTCTGCTTTCCTCAGCCAGAGTCTCACTAACACTCCCCCTCCTTCTTTCTGCATTTGTCCGCATGTCTGTCAGGGAGCATCTCATGTGGAGATCTTGTGTAAGAAAGAGGCAAATTTCATCTGTTTACTTATTTATTTTCTTGTACCTTAATTTTCGGTAAAGGGTCAAATGAGTCCGATTTGATCCCCTGAGAGCACACTGAGCTGTCGTGTCTCTGTCAGGCGCAGATGTTTGGCTGACAGGAAGGATGTAGCAGGGGAAAAACAGAACCTCCAGACCTTTTAGAGAGTGAAACCAACCGTTTTACTCTCCTTAAGTATCTTTTAGCTCTCCTCAAACTCTAGATGGAAGATCTGACATGAAGTAACATGATTGTAAAAAAGTTTGACGCTAATACTTTGAAGCACTGGCCTGACTGGCAGACGAGCTTCTAAGTTTGTTGTCTAAGGTAATTTTTACAGTGCCTATAAAAAAATTCATTCCCTTGGATGTTTTACCCTTTTATAGGTTTTAAAAGTCAATCATGAGCAATATAATTTAGCTTTTTTGACAAACAAGTGCATAGATATTCACCCCCTCTAAGTCAGTATTTAGTAGAGTCACCTTTGTCTGCGGTCACAGCTCTGAGTCTGTGTGGATAGGTCTCAGTCAGGCTCAGAAATCTGGACACTGCAATTTTCCTCTGTTCTTCTTCACTAAATTGCTCAAGCTCTGACAGGTTGCACAGGAATCGGGCATGAACAGCCCTTTTCAATTCTAAATCTCTATTGGATTGAGGTCAGGGCTTTGACTGATACTGAACACGTGGCTCTGGAGCCACATGTGGCTCTTTTGTGATGATTTGTGGCTCTTTTATGTCTTAATTTGAAACATTATTCCCCCAAACAACCTTAAAAAAAAGGAAACTTTGACCTCAGAATTTATCCATGCAAGTCACAGTAATCAGTTTGTTTTCCAAACTTGTACCCTGGGCTTTAATTGGCCAATTTTAATCAGTTGTTGCTGCTTTTAGCCCAATTTTTGCCATTTTTTGCCCATTTTTGCCACTGTTGTCCTGATTTTTTGCAATTTTTTCTCCTTCTTTTGCCACTTTTCACCCTTTTAAGCTGCCTTTTGCCATTAAATGCCACTTTTTTCCAAGTTTTGCCACCTTTACAGCTTTTTGCCCATTTTTGCCACTTTAATGTTGCTTTCTTGGTCATTTTAGTCACTTTAAACAGATTTTTTTGAACATTTTTGCCCCCTGTAACTCATTTTTCTGTCACTTCTCACCCATTTTTGCCTGTTTCTTGCCATTTTGCTACTTACCCTCCACATTTTTGCCACTTTTTGCAGCTGTATGGCCATTTTTGACACTTTTAGGCCATTTTTGACACTTCTTTTTGCCAATTTTCCCCTATTTTTGCCACTTTTTCCCTGTCTTTTGCTACTTTCCTCCTTTTTGGCTGTTCCTGCCACTTTTCTCCCATATAAGCTGCCTTTTTGCTCATTTTTACCAGCTTTATGCTGCTTTTAGTCAACTTTTAATCAACCTTCACTGATTTTTCGCTTCATTTTTGCTGCCTTTGACAATTTTTGCCCCCGTAACTCATTTTTTTGTCACTTCTCACCCATTTTTGCCTGTTGCTGCCTGTTTTTGCTTCTTTTCCTTTTGCCACTTTATTGCAGCTTTATGGCCATTTTTGCCACCTTTAACTTATTTTTATTGCCACTTTAACCTTTTTTGCCACTTTTCACCACTTAGTTTGTGGCTCTTGCAAAGGTATTTTTCAACTATTTGACTCTCTGGTTGAGCAGGGTTGAGTAGCACTGCTCCAGAACATTCACCTTGTTGTCGTTCCTGTGTGGCTTTCTCTGTATACGCTTCGGCTCATCGTCTTCCTGGAAAATAAATGTTCTCCCAAGCTATAGTTCTCTTGCAGAGTGAGTGAGATTGTCCTCCAGGATTTTCCAATATTTTGCGGCATTCATTTTACCCTCTACCTTTACAAGCCTTCCAGGCCTGGCTGCTGAGAAGCATCCCCACAGCATGATGCTGCCACCCCTGTGCTCCACCGTGAGGATGGTGTGTTTGGCATCTTGTCTGATGGTCAAAAAGCTGCTTTTTGGTCTCATCAGACCAAAGAACGTTCTTCCACTTAACCATGGAGTCTCCCACATGCCTTTTGGTCAACTCTAGTCCGGATTGAATCTGAGTTTTCTTCAACAGTGGCTTTCTCTGTGCCACTCTTTCAATAACCTTTTCTCTGAGTTGCTTGGGGTGTTCTTTTGTCTTCATGGTGTAATGGTAGCCAGGGATACTGATTAACCAGTGCCTGGACCTTCCAGACACAGCATTCTTTCTCCTACTACTTTGAGATTGAAGTGGTTTTTGTATTTTTAAAGCCAGATTTTATTGACCATGATTGATTTATATAATTACTAAAAGCCTTAAACATCCTAGGGGCTGAACACTTTTATAGGCTCTGTATGCTGTGTTGTTTTCCTCCTAGACGACACTGACCATCAGGTCGTGGTTTATCTAAGAAACTGAAATGCCGCACAAATATTGGCCTAGCCGCCTCTAATTGAATTAGAAAACAAAAGGCCATATTAGAGTTTAACAACCGTCGACTCATTAAGCACAGCTAATCCACCAGAGTTTCAGAGTTCTCCTGCTTGTTATGAACCATCCTGGTTTTCCTCTCTCTGCTCACATGGACCACCTCTCTCTGACTAAACTGTCAAATTTGATAAATTATTTTGCAGTTACACTCAGAAATATTGTTTTTATGCCTTTAGCCCTTCTGTATTGCTCTTCAGTTGGTTAAATCTGTGTGTTCTTAGCTCACATGGATCTGTTTTTACTAAATATGACTGTAGATTTCGAAATTAGGCATTTCTGTGCGACTCATCTGTTGAAAAAGACATTGAATGGAAGTCAAAATCCAATCCAAACTGTATCATAAATACATTTTTGCATAAAATGGTGCCCCCACATGTCCCAGAAAACCAGCAGAGAAAATGAGAGCAGGGCTTAACTCCTGGGGGGTTACACATCAGGGTGGGGGCGGATGATCCGCCGTTGTTTTGTGTGCACTCTCATGTGTGAACGATGGGCTTTGCTGTATTTAGGGAAGCATGACACATATTGGGGGCCATTGTTTTCACTTTATAGCCTATTCATGCTAGCTTAATGGCAGATGTACAATAGCATAGTAAGTGACCTATATGTGAACTGGATTAGATGTGATGTCAGCTTTCAAAGGGTGCGGTCAGCCTTTGTTGGTCTAAAAAGGCCCAAAGAGCTGGTGTCCTATTCTCCGTCATTAACAGTCACTTTAGAATGAGTCACAACCTGTCGACACTTTTTAACTTCTGCTTGATCCGCTCTCTTTAGTGGAAGTCATCCAGACGCAGATGTGGCTCAAGACCTTGTTGAAAACTAGTGAACACTGGGGCTCAAACAACGACCATGCTAGTGCATCATGATATTTCCTTAGACTTTACTAGGGCTGGGCAGTAAATGTAAAATAAGATTAAATCGCAAAATAGCCTGCTGCAATTTTCAAATCTCAGAAGGTGCAGTATGTCTTTATCCTGAAATCTGTGTCAAAATAGCAGTTAATTATTATTATTTTTATTTTTTTTGCAGCAGAGATGTTATGCGTTACAGCTCATGCAATCATCCACAGAATACGCTACAAAAATTCTACTTTTTTGTATGTTTTTCTTATAAAATATGAGAATGGCATAAAAATTATAACTCCTTTCAATACATCAATCCCTATCCAATTTGCAATACGAGTCAAAATAATCACAATGAGATATTTTTCAAAATTGTTCAGTGATAGTTCTATCTAATATTGTATTGGTTATAATATAGAATAATTTATTGCTTGTGTTTGTTGATAAAAAAAACGAAAGGAACTAAACCTTTAAACGACTACACACATATATCCCTAGGGGACAATTTCTGCACCCTCCATAAATGCTAAAATTCATGATTTATATTTAAAAACATTTAAAAACATTGTGTTTGGTACATTATTATTGTTGTGCAGTGTTTGATTCTCACAGTGACTACACGGATATATCTCTAAGGGACATTTTCTGCACCTACTTTAAATGTTAATATTCATAACTTGTATATGTTTTTAAATGTTTGGTTTTGTTTTTTGTTATCACCTCCAGTTCTGATCATGACAAAGCAAATTTTTGGTCATTTTCAGGATTTTCTGTGTTTTTAACCCTTTAATTGCCAGGTTGTTCAATTTTCAATTCAGCTGAATGAGGGCGGCACGGCAGCGCAGGGGTTAGCGCTGTTGCCTCTTTCTGTGTGGAGTTTGCATGTTCTCCTCGTGCACGCGTGGGTTCTCTCCGGGTACTCCGGCTTCCACCCACCACCAAAAACATGCTCATTAGGTTGACTGGTGACTCTAATTTGCCCGTAGGTGTGAATGTGAGAGTGCCTGGTTGTCTGTGTCTATGTGTCAGCCCTGTGATTGACTGGCGACCAGTCCAGGGTGTACCCCGCCTCTCGCCCGATGACAGCTGGGATAGGCTCCAGCCCCCTTGCGACCCGGAACGTAATAAGAGGTATAGAAAATGGATGGATGGAGATATTTTCCATAATAAAAATGCTGAGAAGATATTTTTTTAAGATTGTTATCAAAGACAGTCACAAGTCATCAATTACCACCAATATCAAGTTTCATAATTTTTCATTTTTTGTGCGGTGTCCAGAAATTGGTGAAAATTATGGAAAAGATAGTCCCCTAGGAAACATTTTGACCCCTACTTTATATGGTTACATTTGTAGTTTGTTTTTACCCACACCAATGAAATCGGCAGGGGGTTATGTAAAGGGTTACGTATCTGTGTTTGTTCGTTTGTTTGTTTGTTTGTATGTGTACAAGATAACTCGAGAACGGAAAATCATATCTTCACCAAACTTTCAGGGAATATTGGGATAGGGACAGGGAAGAATCAATTAGATTTTGGTGATGATCAGCGCACCCGCTCGGTTTTTCTCAGACTTCGAAATTTTGAACACCATAGGAATCAATGGGAGCGTGAGTTCCTCGGCGGCGCTGCTTAGGCGTGGGTCTGCTGCCTCAGACGGCCATTCTAGTTTTTTTTTATTATTGATTGATTGATTTTTTTAAATCACCTTCAGTTCTAATCATGACATCATAACAAGAAAATAATAACGTATAATTATGTAAACCACTGGGTGGAGTGACACAGTGCAGCAGCCATGTCTGGAGTGTAGTTCTGGCTTTGCATTTAACTTTAAAACATCTCCATCTCGTAATGTTCCATGATTATTTCATAGCGTGGTGAATATAGAAGTCACAACTTGTCCACAAGAGCGTTTTGGAGTTGTTGGATTGTGTATTTGATGAGTTTGATGAGGGAAAGCCGGGATACCATAAGAATCCATTGCGTTGGCAGAGCAGCTCCTATCTCGGCACCGCCGATCTAAAAATAGCTTGCACCGACAACTAAAGGTAACGAACCTATTAGTAAGACTATAGGGATTATGGCAATGGGCAAATTTGCCAAAATGTTGAAGTATCCCTTTAAGAAGTTCAGCTGACAGTTGGAAAACAAAAAACCTTAAAGTCACTTTTTGTTTTTCATAAGAGAGCAGCTTTGCAGATTCACAGAGAAACGCTGAGTTTGGTTTCATCAGCCTCTCCGTGACTCCTCCAAACATCACCTCTGTGAAATGACTTTCCTCCATGCTGAGTTTAGAAATGATATTTTAGCTTTAACCCATGCACAGTCGTTTTCATCTGCACTTGAGTTAATATCAGGTTATGTAAGCCACATCTTTCTGCTGTATTTCTGCTTTGCTCATCCTTTTTTCCCACACTGGTGTGCAGTTGGATAAATGCACTGCAGGGACAGCAGGTCTTTACTCACATGGATGGACAGACAGGTGGTGAGTGGTCCCTGCTTCCTCTACCAAGCATCATGTCGCACGCAGAAACACACAGGCCTCTGCTTTCATCGTGCGCCCCTGAAGCTATGCCATGTCTTTCAGCACAACAATTAGTCAAGCTTTATATACTCTGATCCTCTCTACCCACGCTCTCCCAAAACAAGCCCAGCACTAACAAAAAGACATCACTGAAGCCATGAACTCAATCCTGCTGCAGCGCCTGGAGGCACTTCTCCTTCATAGACATTTCTGACCATTTCTGTCTGCAGCCGCCATGTATAGTGGACTTTTTTGTGGTTTTATTCTGTTTGCAATTGATACATTTATGTAGAGTGTGGTTGCAGAGTCCTTTTTCCAAGAGTAACAGACATTTTGTTCCAAAACAGGCTGTTAGCATAAAATCCGCCTGTCGCAGACACAGATTGGGATGGATGTTTTTTAACCAGGTCAGCTGTATGACAGCAGGGCTATTTGCTCTTTTCAGTGGTATTGCAATATGCCAGCAAGTCAAAGCTTATGGTTACATGTCTGTGTGAAGGTCCCAGTGGAGATTATAGGCAGAAACTCATCAGTGCTGAAACGTGCCTGCTACTGATGCAGCTGCAGGGCCTCAAATCTCAAGAACAAACAGAGTTAAAGTCAACAAAGCAGGGGTTGGACATGTGGGAGTGATATGGCAGGGCTGGTTCCATCTGTTTAGGTGCTTTTAGAGCAGTGGTTCTTAACCTTTTCAGCCCGCGACCCCCAAAATAAAGGTGCCAGAGACCGGGGACCCCCACTGTACCTGAAGGTGGTTGAACACAGCCATGCACAATTTGGAATAGTCATGTGCAGACAAGGTCGTCCATAAAGGGGTATAAATGGGAGAGCTTTCTGGCATCCAGCCAAACTGGGGGACCATGGAGGTCGGCAAAACCATGGTCCATTGTCAAGTTAAGCTGTGATATCCATATTTCATGTCGTAAATGGTTTTAAAACTGCTACACTGGGTCAATAATGGCAAAAAATTGTGGAAAAGGTGGTGAAATTGGATTTTAAAAGTAGCAGAAATGGTTTAGAAGTGGCAAAAATTAGATAAAAATGGCAAAAATGGGTTGAAGTGGCAAAAATGGGTGTAAACACTGGTGAAAGGGAGTTAAAATGTGGCTGAAATTGCTTTAATTTGGCAAAAATGGGTTAACTGAGAAAAAATATAGGCAGATACTGGCAGAAATTGGTGAAACTAGCAAAAATGGGCATATATCAAATGGTGAAATGGGGTTAAAATGGGAAAAATTGAGTGTAAAAAGTGGTTAAAAGGGGTTAGTAGTAGCAATAATGTGCCAACAGAGACAACATTAAGCTTAAGTTGTAAGAGTTGGTTTAGGAGTGGAAAAAAGGCAGAAAAAAGTAGTTGAAAGAGTTTAAAACTGACAAAAATAGGTGTTAAATGCTAAAAATGTGTTTAAATGATGAAAAGGGGTAAAATTTTTGACAAAATTGGTGTAAAGTGGCAATGGTGTATTTTTAAAAATAGTTTTTGTTTTTTTTTAGGGCAACTGGAGACCAGTTCCCATCCCAGTGTCCCGCGACCGCCAAGGGGGTCCTGACCCCAAGGTCGAGAACCACTGTTTTAGACAGAGGGAACTTTCTGCAGCTAGGAACCTTTTGAGGAGTTTGACCACCAGGGTCTAAAAGTTCTGGGGTTAAATGAATATATTGCGCAATGCTGCAGTGCCAGTTTGTTTAGCTTTAGATGTCGCTAAAAGTCCAGACATGGTCCCGGTCGGACCATGTCTGGACTTCGGCCTGGTAGCTGGAGAGGTGTCAGATCAGGTCCTGAGCACTGTTGGAATTGCCCTTGAGCAAGGCACTGAACCCCCAACAGCTCACGGCAGCGCTTCAACGAGAGCAGCAAGGCCATCACTCTGTCTATGTGTGTGTAGCATGTAAAACAATAGAGTGCAAACTGTGAATTTCCCCTCAGGGATTAATAAAGTATGACTTTACTTAATTTACTTTGCTTTAATATTCACAATTTTAAAGCTTTAATGTTCTTTTTCCTGAGCAAACATCATCACTCACTGCTTGTTTTATGTACGTTTCTAACACAGCCTCTGGACAAGTCGCCTTATTGAATATGTAGGAAAACCCTGCTACAAACTGTGTGAGTTTTTAGTGCTGTTATTTAGTGTTTCTGCTTCATCTTTTGTTGAAGTGGAACTCTATAGAATCATCAGCACCAGCTCCTCACAGCAGGACGTCCGGGCTTTGCATGCTATCGAAAAGAGCCAGAACTCCTCCTGTCCTCGTTTCTCTTCCACTTTTGTTTTGCTCATTGCCGGGTCTATTTTTGGGGAAAGCTATTCTCCGACCCATAAATTCACAGATTCGATTGGATCTTCCTGATTGCCCCTTGAGATGGTTTAAATCTGGATGAGTCTGCACGGTTTTCCTCAGTCGGACTGCTGTGGAGCTTTCTTTCTTTTTTTTTCATCTGAATGAACCAAAGATCTCTGACCTTTATTAACCTCACCTTGACCACCATATCTGCGCCATACTAACTCCTGCTCAGGTTCTCAAAGTTTAGTGAAGGGGAGAGATTTACCCCTGGTGGATTTACAACAGGGGTGTCAAACTTCAATCACAGCAGGAGCCGGATTCTGGATTTAGGTCTAACCTGAGAGCCTAACAGGGTCAACATTTATCCATAACTGTCAACCTAATTTTCACCAGTAATAAAATATGACAAAACAGCTCTGATCATGAATCATTTGGAAATTCAAAACAGTAAAAATGAGTTTAAAGGCTCAAATCTCAGATAAAAATACCAACTTATTAGTTCAAATATCAGAACACAATATTAAAAATAGAAAAATAATGTTTTTAAAGAGCAAATATATGAGGAGAACGTTTAAAGGTCAAAACATGAGATCAAATTCGAAATTATGAGTTTAAAAGTCAAAATATGAATTAAAATTTTAAATTGTGAGTCTGACAGGTCAAAATATGGGATTAAAAAGCCAAAATTATAGTTGAAAATGTTAAAATATGAGCTAGAATTCAAAATGATGTCTGAAAAAGTTAAGAATATGACTTAAATTCTAAATTGGGAGTTTAAAAGGTCAAAATATGATATAAAAAGTAAAAAATATTAATTTAAAATGTCAAATTGTGGGAAAAAAATTGAAATCATGAGTTTAAAAGTAAAGAAATGACTTGAAATTTTAAATTGTGAGTCCTACAGGTCAAAATATGGGATTAAAAAGCCAAAGTGAGGAAGTGAAAAAGTCAAAATATTACTTAAAATTTAAAATTGGGAAGATAAAAATGTGACATATAAAGTCCAAATTATGAGTTGAAAAAGTCAAAATCATAAGTTTGAGTTGTAATCTTGAGATGCAAAACTGAAAATATGAAATAAAAACACAAATTTATTTCTTTCCCCACATTCTTGACTTTTTATTAAGTGTTTCTTACTCTTTACTTTTTCAGGTTTTTATGGCTTAACAAGGATATTTTAAATAATCACATTGTAGTTTACATTTTTATACTGGAGGAAATCTGCAGACCTCATACTGGTTGGCCAGTTAGAATACAAATATGATATGATCTTGAGGGCCAGATATAATTCTTCCATGGGCCGTATTTGGCCCCTGGGCCTTGAGTTTGACAGCCCTGATTTAGAATATTAAAGTACCATCACAGGATAACAGAGTACGTAGTCTTAATGCTAATATAAAGTCAGAACCTGTGCTGTTTCTGTATTCAGCTTTAAAAACAAACTATTCTAATTAAAGTTGGTCCACATTTTACCACAAACTCTTCTGTCTTTACTTTAAAAATGTTTGAGATTTGCGAGTCCGTGCCTGGAAGCGTCCTCTCAGCATGAGTAGGCAGATAAACTAGGCCTATTGTATTATGGTATCGTTTGTTGGATAATGATTGAGGAAAGTGCTGCGGGCTTCTGAGCTGGCAGATAGGCTGCCCTACTTCTAAATGATATTTGGAGTTGTGTGCTGCTGTGTATACGGTAGGTGTGTGCGTTCACATTCATCTCTCTCATCCCGCTCCTGTGTGGAAAAGCCTCAAGGTCTGGTTCTCCTGCTGCGATAGTTCAAGGTCTCCTCCCTGCACCGTGACTGTCTTTGTCTCAGCACCTTCATGTTCTCTTTTATTGTAGCTACATTTACCCCTCGTTCTTCTTCTCTGTGTGCGATTGTTCAAACATGCAGGAGGTAGACGGGGTTTGAAAGCTCTGAGGCTAAGCTGATGTCAAATTGGTGCTGACTTCCTGCTGCCAACGTCTGTCAGACAGCTGTAGCTGTGACAGCTTCATAGTGAGTACTGGAAAATAACTTTAATGGAGTTATAATGGGTTGGAGACATGTCAGTGGTTGCATGTGACCAGCACTGTGGACCAAATACACATATTTATATTTCATTAAACAGACTAGTTATTCTGTTGTCGAATAGATGGTGTGATGAAGTTTAACTGTAACAACCCGTCAGACTTTGTTTTGTTTTTCTTATATTGCAGCCTGATGCTACAGTCAAAAAAAATCATTTTAATTTTCATTAATCAACACTCAGTGCCCTATCATGACAAAGTGAGAACAGTATTTTAAAAATTTTTGCAAATTTGTTAAAAATAAAAACTAAAATATCCCACTGACTTAAATCAGGGGTGTCAAACTCAATCACAGCAGGGGCCGGATTCTGAGTTTGAGTCTAACCTGAGGGCTTAGCAGGGCCAATATTTAACCACTGGGTGTCAACCTAAATGTCTTTGAGATTAAAAGATCAACATGGTAAGTTAAAAAGTCAAAATCTGAGATCAGAGTCAAATATATATGTTTTAAAGGTAAAAACATGACATTTATAGTCAAAATAATGCTTTAAAAGGAGATAGAATACTGAACCCATGATGTTTTAACAGTCAAAAATGAGATAAAAGTCAAAATCATGAGTTTTAAAAGTCAAAAGATGAAATAAATTCAAAATCACAAGTTTTAAAGGTAAAAAAAGACATAGAAGTCAAATTTAGGCATTGATATGGTCAGCAAAACTGAGATAAAAGTCAAAATCATGATCATTAAATCATCAAACAATCAAAATATGAGATAAACTTTGAAATTGTCAGTTTAAAATGCCAAAATATGAGATTAAATTTCAAAGGTAAAAAAACTAGATAAAAGTAAAACTTAGGAGTCAAAAATGGTCAAAACATGAAATAAAAGTCAAAATAATGACTTTAAAAGGTCAAAATAGGGTTTAAAATGTAAAATTATGAATCTAAAAGGTAAAAATATGAGAAAAAAAGTAAAAGTTAGTAGATGTAAAGGGTAAAACTTAAAATAAATAGTCAAAACCATAACTTTGTTATAACTGTGAGATGCAAAATTGAAAATATAGAGAAAACACAAATTTCTCTTGCGTTCCTGACTTTTTATCAAAATATTTTTAGTTTTTCCTTTTTCTAATTTTTATGATTCAGCTAGTATATTATAAATCATCAAGGTTAAGTTTGCATTTTTATACTGGAGGAAAGCTGTCTGCCTCATATTTCAGGGCCAGCTATAATAAAAATATGATATGACCTTGGGGGCTGGTTGTAACTGTACCACGGGCCGGATTTGGCCCCCGGGCCCTGAGTTTGACACCCCTGGTGTAGATTAATGAGAATGAAAGTGCATTTTTACCTCCACCAAGGAGGTTATGGGATTGGGTGGGTTTGCTCGTTTGTTTGTTTGTTAGTAACATAACTCAAAAAGTTGTCAACGGATTTCGATGAAATTTTCAGGAAATGTCAGAAATGGCATAAAGAAGAACTAATTAGATTTTGGGACTGATCCGGATCACCGTCTGGATCCAGGAATTTTTGTAAGGATTCTTTACTATTGGGAGACAGGGCTAATGGCGGAGGTCTGTGCTGTTACCACTTTACACCAGGAGATGGCGGACATGAGTAACTTCAATTCAAGCAGCATTTTGGGTGTGTTTCTATTCAAAGTTTTGGAGCTTATAGAGTTTGAAAGACGCACGCCCGGTTGAGGAGACGAGTCGGAGCGTAACAGAGAGAAAGACAGCGAATTGTAGTGAGAATACTCTCAATGCTGGGAGGAATTGAGGAATATTCACCCTCTGCCATGACTTCCAGTCATCCAGTGAGACCATGGGTGAAACTGTCAGTGCATCTGTTGGCACCAGCAGGCAATGCTTCCACCATTACAGTCCACCTGTAGCCAATGCTTTGCCTGACTGTGTGTTCACCCCACTGGGGAGGGAGTAATCGGTGAATGCCGTGGTGGGGTGCACATGGGGACGGATCCAGGAATTTGTTAAAGGATTCTTCACTATTTGGAGATAGGGCTAATGGTGGAGGTCTGCAGTCTCCAAATGCTTTTCTAGTTTTTTACTGTAGCAATGTTTTATTTTTTTCTGCATCAGGCTGCAACATAAGAAAAATTTGAAAAGTGAAGGCCCTCACTGTTAGGCACAGAGTAAGCTCTCCCACCACTCAAACAATCTTTGTTGGCCCTCAAAACAATCAAACAGGCTTCGACACCACAGAGTTACCTCCAGCCAAACAACATCAGCTCCTCTCAAGGATTGCCCATGTTTGAGGACAGATTTCCTGGGACAGCAACACACTCTGAGTGCTAGCATCCACTCTATCAGAATCAGCTGGAAGGAGTTTGGGAATAGGGACAAAAATCCAAAACTGCATTTCTAGTCAAAATTGATGTCTGAAAAAAATGTAACCGTGGGTTTGTGCCGGTCCTGGGGGCTCGGCTTTTCTGGGAGGGTGGCTGCAAGGAAGAAAAAAAAACCCTGGTCGAATGCAGCAGCCTCAGTGTTGAGAATTAAGCCCACTATCTTTAAATGAATGGACTTAAAGTTATCATACTGACTCATTCACAGTAGAAATATTGCTGTTTTGTCTTCTTGTCGTCACAGAAACCCTTGTTTCATGTCTTCCTTGTGTGATTCCCAGAGGAACGCTCTAGGTCACTGGGATCAGGGATACAGACTCTGAACCCTGGTATTCCTTAATTGGATAGATAATGTGTGCAAACTTTGGGTGCTCCTCTTTAGGACTCCAAACGGCTCCAGCACTGCCCTCCACACCATCCACTAACAAGATCATGTCTTCTCCATGGTCCAGATGACGAGGCTAATGTGACCGTCACTCAGATTAACGGCGTCTCAGTCTCACAGAGGACCCCGTCTCTGCCTGACATGCTGCGTCCGTTCATTAGTGCCCGTCATTTCCACAGTTGAAGAAAATCAAACCCGTGTTTGTAGTCATCGATCCAGCTGAGAGGAACTCTGCTGTGATTTACTCTTTCTGACTGTTTATATAACCAGGCTCTCTGCAGAGAAACTTGGAGAAGCTGTTTTTGCTGCAATCATTGTTATCTCCACATGCATCAACCCATCAGGGCAGGAGAGCTGAATGAGTAATGAGAGACGAGACGGCCCATAAGCCGTCTAATCATATGCACTGGAGGCATTAGCATATTTTTGGATCAGAATCTCCATTTCCCAAACTCTGCCCTCTTTTTCATGTACTCCTGTGCTTCCTTTGAAAAACTTGATCCCAATTGGATGTCATGTCTTTTTTCTTTCTGTGTTGGATGTTCTGATGAAGCTCACATCTCGCTCTCTTATCTTTCTGTCTGATTGTCTCCGTCTTCCCTCGCTTTCACCAAAAAGAGATGCTTCAAAGGGGTTGAGGAGTGTGTCGTGACTTTGCAGCAGTATTCTGACTCCATTATCCCAGCTAAAGGTATTACTGAGCTGACCTTATGAGCATCCCTGAAGGCTTGGTCTATGACCGGAAAAGATGGCAAATCCTGCAAGTACAATTACCAGCGGCCCCAAACACCCGCTGCTGAATCCTGGATTTCTGCTTTTTTCTAGTGGGAGGAACTGGTGTGTTATTCAGGCCCGAGACTCTCTGCCGTGGCCTGGACTTTACATTTTGGCTTTCTCTGTTTGATCCTCCGCTTTGCTCCAGACTTGACCTCCTATGAGGAAACAACATTTTGGCTTTTTACATATTTATAATTTTTCAGCATTTAAAAAAATGTCCTGAATGGACATTAAAGTTTTAAGTTTGTTGGAATGTTGGGAGAAAATTTCAGGAATTTTCATGATAATTTTTAAGGGAATTTGTTTAAATATTTTAGGGAATTTGAAGTATTTTCATGGAAATTTGGTGATATGCTTGCATGATTTCATAATTTGAAGAGATTCATTGGAGATTTTGGAGAAGAATTTATTTTTTTATTATTATTATTATTATTATTATTATTATTATTATTATTATCATTGCATTTAAATTTTTGGGGTGGTCCTTTGTAATTTACAAGAGAGATTTCAGGGAATTTGTTCGGATGCTTTGGGGGAATTTTCATCATTTTCACAGAAATTTGGGAAACATATTTGTTAACTTTTGAGATTTTAGGGGGGTTTGCTTTGAAATTAAAATGAATATTTATGAATTTTTTTTAGGGAATTTGTTTTAATATTTTGGGGAATTTTAAGTTTAATGGAAAATTGGGAATTTGCTTGCATGATTTAGAAAGTTTTGTTGGAAGGTTTGAGGGAAATTTGCTCTGATTTTTTGATTTGATAATATTAATAATAATAACAAGAATAATAATTATAATAAGAAGAAAAATAATTGTTGTTCTTGTTATTATTTATTCATTTATTTTTGCAGTTTCATGGGAATTCGCTTGGGAATTTAAGGGGGATTTTGCTTGAGATTTTTCAGAAATTTATACAGTATTTTTAGATAAATATTCCTTTGAATGCTTTTGGTTCTGTTATAAAGGGTCCCTGAAACATTTGAGGAGTATTTGAAGACATTTTTCGGATACTTCTTGGTTGGATATTTTAAAAATGTGTTTAAGAATTTTCACTGAAATTTAAGGTAATTTCTTAGAACTTTAAGGGAATTTGTGTGGATTTCAGAAAGGAACATTTCCAAGAAATCCAGAACTTTTTAGTGTAAATTTTGTTGATCCTTGCCTTAGCAAGTTCTTGTTGTCCATCCTCAAAATAAGAAGAAAAATAACTCCACAGTACCACTTTTAATGGCCGACACCATTTCTGACTGACTGAAGACCCCAACAACTGCCCATTCACTCGAAAAGAAATCCAGTGATGTATTTTCTGCAGAAACAGGTCAAAGACATTTTTGTTCAAAACTAATTCCGGTTCAAAGACAAGACTGATCTTTCAAACTTAGCAGGTTTATCCCAAAAAGAAGGAGGAACTTAAAATGCATTCAAAGCTAAAGCCCAGGAGGTGAAACTTATCAGCAGCTGTGATTTAATCGCCATTCAGTGTTAGAAGAAGAATATCCCACTCCCTATCCTCTGCAGGTTTATATTCAGCCTTTAGAGTGAGGAGTCTTGATAACCTGTGATTGAAAAGGAATTTGGACCTGAAGTCCCCCACAGGCAGCCTGGAAATGTGTCTAGTTTAATCTGGCAGATGCGTCTGCGTCGTTTCCTGTTCAGACAGATTCCAGTTGGCCTCACAGGTGAAGCTGATAAAAAACCCTCACTTAAAAGAAGATACTGATGAGGAGTTTCCCAAACAACCAGAGCTGATATCCGTGAGTAGATTCATTTCTAGGCCTTTATTTTCCTGGAAGTCCTCTTAAAAAAGTTACCATCCTTTGCTAGTCGTGCAAAACAGAATGCATTATACATAATTATGAAGCATAATTACATCACACCAACAGGGACTGTAATCACATTATATTTGAATACATGTATAATAATATGGAGATTCTCTTCTGCACCTACAGCAGCCTTCACTCTTCTTGGAAGGATTTTCACAAGATCTTGGAGTGTTTCTGTGGGAATTAATGCCCTGATGTTGGACCAGAAGGCCTGGCTTGTAATCTCCATTCCAGTTCATCCCAAAGGTGCTCTGTGGGGCTGAGGTTAGGGCTCTGTAACAGTTCTTCCACAATGAACTCATCAAACCATGTCTCTGTAGTTCTTCTTCGGGCACTGGGGCTCAGTCATGTTGGAATAGAAAGGGCCTTCCCTAAAGCGTTGCCACACAGTTGGAAGTATAGGATTGTAAGCATTAAGACTGGTCTTCACTGGAGATCAGGGGCCTAGCCCAATCCCTAAAAACCACCCCATACCATCATCCGTCCTCCACCGAACTTCACAGTCAGGCGGGTAACTTTCTCCCAGCATCCTCCAAACCCAGACTCACCCATCTGACTGCCAAACATGGAAGCGTGAATAAATATGCATTTAGACGTATGACAGTGTTAGGCTATTGTGACTTTCTTCAACCACCAGCTCCCTACTGTCTCTACACTCCCCCTGACCCTCTATTCCTGTTTCACTAGCAAGTTTCTGAGAGCAGCAGGAGAGTGCTGATAAACATTTCACAACAAGATTGTGCAACCAATTTCAAATGACGATATGCATTTCAGAGTTCCTTTTCTTTTTCTGTTTATCTCTTTAGGGCCAAAAAGTTTTTTCATCACTCTGGAAAGTCTGTTGGTTCCCTTTAAGTTGCATTCTTGTAACAACACCATATCATTATGTCCCTAAACCAGTGGTTTTTAAACTTTTTTCTCCCAAGACACACCTGAGATCAAGTCAAAAGCTTAAGGTGCTCCATAGCTATTTCCATGCAAAATAGCCCTTTTAATTCTTGCTGAGTCAGGAACAGTCTTGCAGTACATTTAACAATTTTATTGCACAATGGATCTACAGTTTTACTTGGCAGAGAAGGCTCAGCTCAAAAGACACTCAGTCAAGCAGCATGCTTTGAATTTTCAGGGGGGTGCATGGCTAGAAACCCCCATTCATGACTGTATGTGTTGAATATAGTAGAATTAGTTTAAAAGCAATGAATCCATAGTAGCATGAATCTGAATATGAGGGTGCAACAAGCGTTATGCTATAAAGGAGGTGGCTGGGGTGGGGGAGGTTAAGCTTGGTGCATCTGCATTAATGCAAGCAGGGATTAGTGAAAAGTATGTCATATGTAAATGTGATAATTAGGATCAGCTGGTTGTCAGCTGATCCCGGCTGGCTGACTCGACTTAATTTAAAATTTATTTATGTACAGTTACATTAACGGTGCATTGTTAAACAAATCCCAAGGCACACCAAGACTTGCCTCGTGCCTTGCCACACCATTTGAGAGCCACTGCCCTAGACATAGCGCCCCTGTGTGGGCGGGGCCATCTCTCTCCCCCCGTTTGGTGGCAGCACTAAGATTTTGGGAGTGAGGGGTTTATGTAAGAATATATACAGTGATACAGATGCCTTTATTATGCCATAATGATAGTCAGAATGTTTGCATATCTTACCTACAACCACTGTTAGCATGTTAGCATGCTAACATTGTGAAGTGCTGCCTTACAGAGCCAGTATGGCAGCTGTATCTGTTGGGTTTCTGGGTAATATCTCAAAGATAATAGAGTTATCACTCTGCTTACTGCACACTGCTCATCCCCTCTAACTCCTTTGATTCTGCACAAAAGGCATTCAGTGCTTTTGATCATTTGATTGTCTCTAATCTGCTGTGTTGGGCTCATTCTGAATCCCAGCGCCTCTGTAGAGAGGGCCACCACATGAAAACAGTCTGGGGCCATCTTTTTGTGCTTTTATACCAGCACCTCTCTTTAGTGTGAGTTCATGTCTACCTTGACACTTAAAAAGAAGCAGTAAGCCTGAGGGAGACAGTGCAGACAGCAGTGAATAGAGTGAAAATGACCGTCATCAATCAGTGCCATGTGGTGGCACACTTTGACCGACCTGCTGCTGTCAGACGAGTCGCCGTCGTCGGTCTGCTCGAGGAGCTGTCTCTGTCCTCTCAGACGGGGATTTAGCTGTTCATGACTGAGCTTTATGAAAGCTCACACACACCCTTAAAGCCTCTTCTGAGGGGCTTTTTTTTTTGGCCGTGTTTGCATGTGAGGCACAGATGGCGCCCCTGATTCACGCCCTATGTTTACCCCCCTAAACAGGGTTAACGTGGTTAATCAGGCAGTTTCATTCAGCCTCAGACCTCTTAATGTTTATGAAATAGTTCATCACCTACTTTTATTTTTTATCTGCCTATGGTTTCCTTTCATTATGGATCTCCTTCAGATAAGCTTTAGCCTCCAGTCTTCTTTTTTCATATTTTTAATGGCACCCAGAGCCACTCTTTAGCCAAAGATACATGATCTTACATCTAATATAATATGCACACAATCCCAGCCATAAACACTGTAATAGATTCTAGGTTATTTCTAATCTCTTTGTTATGCTGCTGGATGAATAGTCCTCATATTATGAGACATGAGGAAGTAAAATAATCATTATAATATCACTTGACGGCCTCCCAGAATGCTTTTCCTGTATAGTTGTTGAGTCAGAAATAAACATTGTCTGTTTTGTCTGGTGGTGCAAAATGCAGAACATTCTTGACATTCTTTATTTCTATAATTTATTTCTAATCTACACAGAGAAATACAGCACAAAAGAATTACACTCCACAACAAAAGACAGTAGTTAAAAATCAAAATAAAACAACAAGGCTTGGAAAAAAAAGTGATGTTGAGTTATTATACAATTTTACATTATCTATGTAGCTAATGAAGCTACCTAAAGAAAGGTAGCTGCATACCTACAGATTGAATGTAGCTGCTTTGTGGGCTTAGCTATATAGTTAACATAGTTATGTAGAGAACAACTAAACAGAATGTGGCTGCTTTGTGGGCTTAGCTATATAGTTAACATAGTTATGTAGAGAACAACTAAACAGAATGTGGCTGCTTTGTGGGCTTAGCTACATAGTTAACATAGTTATGTAGAGAACAACTAAACGGAATGTGGCTGCTTTGTGGGCTTAGCTACATAGTTAACATAGTTATGTAGAGAACAACTAAACAGAATGTGGCTGCTTTGTGGGCTTAGCAACATAGTTAACATAGCTATGTAGAGTAAAACTAAATAGAATGTGGCTTTGTGTGTTTAGCTGTGTAATTAACATAGCTATGTAGAGAACATAGTTGCACAGAGAATGTAGTTTAGCTTTAGCTTCATTAGCTACATAGCTCTGATAGCCATGTAGTTCCATAAGCTGCGTAGCTAATTGAGCTATGTAGCTAATTCTAAGCTAAGAAAGCAGCTACATGCTCTATGTAGGAACGGTCTAGCTACTTTAGCTATGTAGCTTACAGGACCATATCTATGTTGAGAATGTAGCTGTGTAAGCTACATAGCTAATGGAGTAATGTAGCTTACACAACTATTTAGCTACATAGCTGACATAGCTAAAGCTATGCTCACAAAGTGGTTAAATTCTCTATATAGCTATGTTAGCTATGTAGCAATGATAGCTACATGTTAGCTAAATAGCTACAGCTAAGCTCACAAAGCGGTTCAATAAGCTATATAGGTTTGTATGAAGAGATCAAACCTTTGTGAGCTACATAACTCTGATAACCATGTAGCCATGTAAGCTGCGTAGCTAACTGAGCTATGTAGCTAAATCTAAGCTAATAAAGCAGCATACATTCTCTATGTAGGAACATTCTAGCTACTTTAGCTATTTAGCTTACAGGACCATATCTATGTTGAGAAATTATCTGTATAAGATACATAGCTAATGGAGTTAGGTAGCTAGTTACACAGCTGTTTAGCTACATAGCTGACATAGCTAAAGCTTACAAAGTGTTACATTCTCTATATTATGTTCTCTATATATCTATATTAGCTTTGTTGCAATGTTAGCCGCATAGCTACAGCTAAGCTCACAAAGGTGCTCAATAAGCTATGTAGGTTTGTTCTCTACAGGGCTATGCTAGCTTTAGCTGTGGTTGCTAAAGCTCACATTATTAAAGCTAACTTAGCTACATTGGCTTATGTAGTAATGTTAATTACATAGCTAGCGTAGCTATTTTAGCTTTAGCAGTAGCTAATGAAGCTAAAGTGAGCCAGCGTTTATGTAGCTAAATACTTCTAAAATGAGTCTATACATAAATTAAATCCATATTAGACCTCTGATCTTGTTTTTAAGGAAAAATTGCTTAGTCTGTAACATTTACAATGTGGTGATCTCATGAATGTAAAGAGTTAGTTTATGAATAGAGTTTAATTTAAGAAAACAAATCTAAAATGTTGTTCCAGCAAATAATAGCTCTGTGATAGCAGCCATCAGAGATGTACGGTCTGCAGAAACACTGTCTTGTATAATTCACATCAAGATTAATGCATCAATGCGGAAAGCCCTAATTTACATGTATTTGCATTTCTTACCTCTGTTCTCACCCTTGTTTCCCCCTTCATCCTTTTTTTCTTCATATTTTGTTTAACCAGCTTTAATTTCTTCACAAATATTGTCAACTGTTGATATCTCATGTGACGTTTTTTGTCATAATGGTTAGAAATCAATAAAATTTCATGCACCAGAACCTACTTTTGCCCTAACAACTGTGAAAGTGGAAGGTTTGGAGTTTTGGAATGAAAAAGGCTTAAATAAGCATTGACAGTTTCACTAACAGTAGCCTTTATCAAGAAATTCAAATGTTTCCAGCTTTTGAGCTTTTTTTTTTTTTACTTTAAATAAATTAAGAAGCAAGCCCTAAATCATTTCCATATTCAAACCTCCCTAACAAGAAGAATCCTTCGCTGCCCCAAATACCAGCATAAACACTATTTCTCCTTTTTTTCATTGAATACATATCACTTCTTGTTGCTCCCCCCCTGCACTGGGTGCTGGGATTTTAAGGCCTGTGATCTGACAGCGTTCGTCTGAGTAATCCTATTACTCTGACTGCTGCTTTGCCAGACTACTGCATCGGACAGAGCTGCACGCAGCATCTCTGTATCCCAATCATTCCTGTGTTATTTTGCGGCAAAATGCCCCGTTGGCCCAGATCTAACCCCATCCTCTAACCTGGGAGTATGTGTATATTTTAACAGTTTGGTTTCAGTTTGGTTTCGTCTTACAAAAATGCAAAGCAGTCTGGATACCCAGACAGAGCCAAAAAGACTTCTCTGAGCCGCATGAATCCTAAATGATACGCAGACAGCCTCGCTTGTTGAGCCAGTGAAGCACTTTAAGAAATGATGTGCAACTATTTACAGGCTCTAGGAAGGAGTTGCATGTGCCACTGTTGCTGGCTGAGATTGTACATCCCCTCCAAGGTTTTAGAAGCAGAGCATTTCATGACATTTGTGTTGAGACAAACAGTCTTTATGCAGGAGAGCTGAATACTCATTAAAACACATCTGCGCAGAGATTAGAGACAAAGACATTTTTATCACAGCACACATGCGATAAAATCACTAACTCAATTAAGATTGCAAATTAATTCCACAGATGTACAAACCTTTAATCAACTGTTATATTTCTGGCTGAGTAATTAAACCAGATTTGTTTAAAAAGATCCCCTCCAGACACACGTCTGCGCGTACATATTTAAGATAAATAAGATTCACCCCCTTTGGAGTGACTGACCTAATTCAACAGAGGCCCTGCCAATTGGTGCTAGTAGTCTCGCTATTAGTGAAAAGGGGATCACCTGAGTGCAGACACACCTGTGTCTGAAAGGTCCAGTCACGGGTTAATCAGTATTCCTGGCTACCATTACACCATGAGAACAAAAGAACACTTCAAGCAGCTCAGAGAAAAGGTTACCGAAAAGTAGAAGTCAGGGGATGGATGGATTTCCAAGGTTTGGTGGGCACCAAGCACACCATCCCCACTGTGAAGCACAGTGGTGGCAGCATCATGCTGTGGGGATGCTTCTTGGCAGCCAGCCCTGGAAGGCTTGCAAACATAGAGGGTAAAATGAATGCAGCAGACATAGAAAA
Source organism: Cheilinus undulatus (assembly GCF_018320785.1). Taxonomy (NCBI): domain Eukaryota; kingdom Metazoa; phylum Chordata; class Actinopteri; order Labriformes; family Labridae; genus Cheilinus; species Cheilinus undulatus. Next base: position 38,839,819 of record NC_054881.1, read on the forward strand.
ATCTTTGGGGATAATCTGATTCAGTCTGCAAGAGAACTACCACTAGTAAGATGTATGTTACAGCAAGACTATGACCTGAAGCATACAGAGAAAGCTGCACAGAAATGTTTTAAAGACTACAAGGTGAATGTTCTGGTGAGGCCGAGTCGAAGCCCAGACCTCAACCTGGTAACCTTTTATTAAAAAAGCCAAATACTATTGACCATGATTGACTTATAAAATCAATAAGAGGGTAAAACATCCAAGAGGTTAAATACTTATTATAGGCACTTAAAGCCAGCGGCCAAATAGCATGACTTTAAGGTTAAATAAAAAATCAGCTACTTCTTTAGTTCATAAACTTTTTAATCTTTTATATACTGTGAGACACTCTTCTACTCTAGCAGACTGGTGTGCAGACTGTATGCCGTCATACTGAATAGTTAAAAAGACTACAAGTAAAGTTAGTGACAGCATAACTTTTTCCTGAGTGGAGTGGGACATCTGCCATTTTTAGGGTCCAGATGTCTGAACCCTGCAGGGAACAAGCTGTAAGCTCCATCATTATCACAAAGCGTAAAGAAGTGTTTTCATGCACAGTATGCAATGTCTCGTTACTCTGACCAGAACCTATGAATCTTCTTATTCCGCTGCAGAGCCAAAAGATGGCACAATGTGCTCCTTCACATGTGAACTCTGTACATTTTGCAGACATATCAAAATACGACCGTGCTGTTTTTATGAGGTACTATCCACCCACTGTGCTTGTTTGAATCCAGGTGATATGGTGGCTAGGAAGCCGTAAAAGAAAGCCACAGTCTTAGCTAGTTACAGTTCAGACCTTATGTTGGATCAGCAAAGCTCTAACTGTATTTAGAGCCTGTTTTTGGTGGGAGGGAAGGGACCTCGTCGTATATATTGTTGTTGCTTTAATAATAAGAGATACAGAACAAGTCAGAGACGTAATTTAAGCAACACTATGAAGGAGTAAACAAGCTGTGTAACTAGGAATGTGTGTTCAGCCAGCTAAATGAATAATCTTAGGGATGTAACATATCAAAATGTCAAGGTACGGTATTTATTGCAGTAGTTAAGAAAATAAACAAAAGAACAAATGAAGACTTGGAAGAAAGGTGAAGTCGGCATTTGTTTAACAATTGTACATTCTCTACGTAGCTAATGCAGCTACCTAGAGAACATGCTTACAGAGAGAATGCAGTTGCTTTGTGGGCTTAGCTTTAGCTAGGTTAGCAATATAGCTCAGTTAGCTATGTAGCTAATGTAGAGAATGTACCTACATGGTGAATGTAGCTGCTTTGTGAGCTTAGCTTTAGCTAGGTTAGGTTAGCTATGTTAGCTATGTAGCTAATGTAGAGAATGTAACTACATGGTGAATGTAGCTGCTTTGTGAGCTAAGCTTTAGCTCTGTTAGGAACATAGCTATGTTAGCTATGTAGAAAACTAACTACATGGAGAATGTATTTGCTTTGTAAACTTAGCTTGAGCAAAGTTGCTAAGTTAGCTGTGACGCAACATTATCTATGCAGCTATGTAGAGAACAAACCTGTGTTAGTTACATAGCTCTGTTAGCCACAGAGCTGTGTGATGTACATAGCCTGTATAGCTACATAGCTAATGTAGCTAAAGCTAAGCCCACAGAGGGACTGAATTCTCCATGTAGGTACATTCTTTCTACGTTATGTAGGTAGTTTACAGTAATGTATTAACAGCTATGTAGCTAGCATAACTATGTAACTGACATGGCTATGTAGAGAAGTTACCTACACTGATAATGTAGCTGCTTTGTGGGCTAAGTTTTAGTATGTTAGCAACATAGCTATGTAAAGAATGTACCTACATGGAGAATGTAGTCCCTCTGTGGGCTTAGCTTTAGCTACATTAGCTATGTAAAATTAGTTTTAGCTATGTTGCTAAGTTAGCTATGTAGCTACATTAGCTATGTAGCTATGTGGAGAACACACCTATGTTAGTCACAAAGCTCTGTTAGCCACATAGCTGTGTACACTGTGTAGCTTGTGTAGCTACATAGCTAATGTAGCTAAGCTAATCCCACAGTGACTACATTCTCCATGTAGGTACATTCTAGCTACGTTATCTAGGTAGCCTACAGAAATGTATTAACATAGCTATGTACAGGATGTAGCTGTGTAAGCTATGTAGCTAATGAAGGTATATAGATTACACAGCTGCGTAGCTTACATAGCTATAGCTAAAGTGGCTACATTCTCTCCATACATATGTTCTCTACATAGCTATGTTAGCTATGTAGCGATGGGCATAATTGATAAAATATTGATACCTCCTCTAGCTGACATGTAATTCTGGTGCTTACCATCAAGGGTTGCTGACTGTAAGTCTAAGAACTGTAACTTTAAATCACTTCCAGTGCCACTTTAAACGTTGCCTTATAAACGTTCTTTTTTAGACTTGAAGCCTATATAGTGTGAATTTTGAACACTTGGTGGTAATACGGTATACCCAGGTAAAACTGGGAAGGGTATATTCCTAGTCATCATCCCCTTCCATCCCCTAGCTTCAGCCATTGTATCAAATAGTGCCAAGACATGCTAACTGGCTTCTTTTTAGCTGAGGCTGGCGTGTGAACTAGTACCAAGAAATCTGCTGCCAAAGTTACACAGTGCTAAAAGCAGGCAACTGGGGTGCTCAGTGGAAATGAGATACACGCCATTCCTACAGGGTTATAATTCTGTTAGATCAACGTTGATACAGCTGTTTAAGGTGGAAAAGTTACATAATATTGCTTTAAAGCTTCAGTATTTTTGACCTCAGCCTGCCAACCTGCACATGTTAGATTGCCTTAACAACAACCTGCTGCATTCACACCCTCACTTACAACCTGGTACTAAAAGGAAATCAGGTTAAGGTCCATTAAAAACTAGGGCCAACCACTTCAGACACCAGTGTGCTCACATGCAGGCTCCCAGAGTCAGTCCTGGACTCTTTAAGGAGAGCAGAGGATGTGTGAAAGGGGCATTAGCAAGCATCTCCTTTGCCACAGCCACACCAACAGTGATCTGATACACTGTGACTGCCTTTCTTTAATTGCACTGGAGCTACTTGTCTCTCAGATTTGCTTTTAAAGGAGATGCTGTCACAGTTTCTTAATGCACTGACTTAAAAGAGGATTAAGATGTGTCAGACTGCAGAGAGCTCAGGTAGAGCTCTGATTTTTCTGAGACTTCAGTACATGTCTTCTTGAGTTTTTCTTTTTTAAAACATTTTGGCTCCACAGTGAGTGTTACATCACTGTGGACTTTAGATCTAGTTCAGGTTTCCTCCTCGGGGTATCTGTGGATATCTAGTGTGTATCTTGTGACCCTCTTCCTGTATCTCATTGAGAAAGAGTGTTTGGCATGCTCAGGTCGTTCCTTTGTATTTCCTTCCCGTCCCATGTGACTAACCCTGAGTAGCTGCCGTCAGCGCTCTGGGACTGGCTGTCCTCTCACTGTGCCTGTCAGCGAGTCACTCAGCCATGAGGCCATTCTCACTGTGAGGGCGCCAACACTTGAGGAGTGTCTGCCCGGGCCCGCGCTGGGGCTTAGCTGTTTCCTCTAACAAGCCCACTTTCCAGTGGAGTTGATTCCTCTCCAAAGGTAGGGTTGACTCAGCCCGCATCACGTTTATTGTCTTCCAACTGCGGCAGATTTTCTCTCTGACCTTCAGACATAACGCTGATCAATCAGCTTTACCACATGCTCTGATGTAATTGGTGCCCAGAGTTCAGGGATTTTTTGTTCCTTCCTTTAGACAATTACTAACACAGCTACAGGACTGATCAATTCTGCCTGTCAGGCACTGTAAACACAACTGCAGAGTAAGTAATGAAAGTGATTTATCTTTAAAGTCACAGCTGTAGCTCCCAGATGGAGCTGGAACACAGTGACTGCCAGCTGTGGATGCTTATCTGTCCTTCAGGACTTTAGCGACAGGGAAACCATGTGAGAAAGTGTCTCTAAAAGTTTATACAAACTTTTTGTCGGGCCCCAGTTTATAATCTGTGTTATCTCGAGACACTTTAAGAAAGAGGGCAAGTCTAGACCATACTCTTTGTTACAGTACTTGTAAAGACCTAACATTAATCATGGATTAACATGGATCATCAAACATGGATCATCCACTTCATATCTCCCTAAATGACCAAAGAAACAATGGTGGTGGACGACTCCTCACTCTTCACTGCAGGACAGAAAGATTTAGAAGATCTTTCATACCATCAGCAATAGGACTATACAATTCTACCGTAAACAGATGAGACTCCAGACAAATGAATTTCCCTTCAGGGATAAATAAAGTTATTGTAAAGTTATTGTATTGTATTAATCAGCCATGAGCACAGCACTAAATAACATTAAGTTTCTGCAGCAAGGAAAAAGTTTCTTTTAACAGCCAAAAACCTGAAGCAGCAGATGACTCATGTTGGCAACCTTCTGCTAGAGCTGTGTTAGGGATATAAAAGGACAGAAAACATTAGGAGAGAGAGATTAGGAAGATGGAGACAGAGAGTAAAGGGAGACGCAGACAGAGATGAGGGAGATATTTCCTTGACAGAGAGAATATGGAGATGCAGAAAGAGAAAAGAGGAAAAATCAGATAGAATGGAGAGGTAGATGCAGACAGAGTATTGAGATGCAAATGAAGAGGAAGATGCAGATGGAGAGAAGATGGGGATGAAGACAGAGAGACTCGGGAGATGCAGACAGAGAGGAGGAAGAAGCAGACTGAATGAAGAGGGAGATGTAGTCAAAGACTCAGGAGATGCAGACAGAGAAAAGAGGGAGATGCAGAGAGACTTGGGAGATGCAGACAAAAGACTTGAGATGCAGACAGAGAGAGGGAGAATCAGATTGAATGAAGAGGGAGATGCAGACAGAGAGACGAGGGAAATGCAGACAACGAAAAGAGAGAGATGCAGACGAAGAAAAGAGGGAGATGCAGAGAGACTTGGGAGATGCAGACAAAAGACTGGAGATGCAGACAAAGAGAGGGAGAAGCAGATTGAATGAAGAGGGAGATGCAGACAGAGAGACGAGGGAAATGCAGACAACGAAAAGAGAGAGATGCAGATGAAGAAAAGAGGGAGATGCAGACAGATGAGGCAGATGCAGACAGATGAGGCAGATGCAGACAGATAAAAGAGGGTGATGCTGACGGAGAGACTTGGGCAAAGCAGACAGAGAAAAGGGGGAGATACAGACGAAGAAAAGAGGCAGATGCAGACTGATGAAGAAGATGCAGACAGAGAGAAAAGGGGGAGATGCAGACAGAGAAAAGAGGGAGATGCAGAGAGACTTGGGAGATGCAGACAGAGAAAAGAGAGAAACACATACGGAGAGACGAGGGAGATACAGACAGATGACGGAGATGCAGACAGAGACTAAGGAGATGCAGACAGAGAAAAGAGAGAAACACAGACGGAGAGACGAGGGAGATGGAGACAGATGACGGAGATGCAGATGGAGACTCGGGAGATGCAGACAGAGAAAAGAGGGCAACGCAGACGGAGAGATAAGGGAGATGCAGACAGATGAGGGAGATGCAGACAGAGAGTCTTGGGAGATGCAGAAAGGGAGGAAGAAGAAGGAGATTGAATGAAGAGGGAGATGCAGACAGAGAGACAAGGGAAATGCAGACAAAGAAAAGAGGGAGATTCAGACAGGAGGTGCAGATGAAGAGGAAGATGCAGATGAAGAGAAGATGCGGATGCAGACAGAGAGGAGGAAGAAGCAAATTGAATGAAGAGGGAGTTGCAGGCAGAGACAAGGGAAATGCAGACGCAGGAAAGAGGGAGATGCAGACAGAGAGGAGGGAGATGCAGAAAGGGCAAACTAACTCTAACCCTTACCCTTAACTATGCAGACCAGCAGCACCAAAGTAATCCAGTTAAATTTGCAGTCGTAAAATGATAGCATGGGGTAAAATAGTGTGCAGCAATTGAAAAGAAATTCATGCTTAAAAATAAACAAGTGTTAGAGACTACAAAAACAAAGATCTCTCAAAAATCTATGCATTTACAAACTGCACAAATAAAGCCACAATTTGAATATTTCTGTAAGAAAATTAAGAAAGGGTATGCTCAGAAACAGGAAACTATAACCCAGTTACTCAAGGTGTTTTAAGTATTTCACAATTAAAGAAGTTATTTTGATTGCATGTATCCCCCTGTAATGCAGAAGCCCCCTGTTAAGCTGCCCTTTAAGCGAGCTCTTTCCTGTTAGCCCCCTCTCTCCCACAGGACCAGACTGCTGCTGCTCACTGGAGGCTGCCAGCCCACTGGCATCCAATCCAGAATATCTGCACTCAGGCGGAAACCACTCACGCAGGCACAGGCAGGCACCAGCAAGCATCTAAATGCAAGCAGAAACACAAACATTCTTAATTATGCCTGCCTATCTTCCTCTCCTATCTTGTCCTTCCTTTCTTTTTTAACACATACACCGCCTGCCTGCGCACGCACGCTAGCTCCCCTCCTTTTCAGATCTAGGCCAAGGTCATCGTCTGTGGCGACTCTGGAGGTAATTGCTCCTCTTATCACACTGCTGCTGACTAATGATGAGATGTGCCAGTTCACTCCGGAGGTTCAGCCTCTTCTCCAGCGTCATGGGAGTCACTGCGTCCTCCCTGTTTGGCTGCGAGGCTGAGAGGCCTGTCTGAAAATACCTCTCACAGGGAGAGGGACTGGCTGAGCAGTGATTAAAGCCCCAATTCTTTTTTAAACTAATGGGACATTGTGCAGAGCAGCTGCTTCACTTCCAGAACACTTCTCTGAAAAAAATTAGCCCTCTCTGCTGGAGTTTGATATCAAATAAAAGTGCTAATTTTACTTGAAATTGTTTCCTGCCACTTTGATTTCCAAGAACTGTTTTTGCGTAAAATGCCACGAGGCTGTTCGGCAGCTGTTGTGTTTCTCGGCTCAGTTCTGCTCCCAACAGTCCCGTCTTTGTGTGCCACATTGTGAAAAAGCAGTGAAATTCCTTGGAAGTCCCCAAATCCTGGGAATTGTAATGAAGCGGTTGCTAAGTTACGATCTATAGAGGCTATTGTGGACTCCTGTATGGATTCAACGGTACTACAGGGAGTATCAGTGGCCCACAATGCACCCTGCATTCCTCTGCTTTTCAGGATTTGTGGAGGGGAGTGGGGGGTTGCCTGAAATTTCCTGCTCCGTGATTCTCGTGAAACCAACATTTTTCAAAACAAACATTTTCATCTTTTCTTTCAAACTTTGATGTGTGCATCAAAAAAAAAAAGACCAACTGAAGGACTCTGCAGCCTTTCATTAATGTGCTGAAGGAGTTTTATTTTCAATTTCTGCAGCAGAACTACTCAGTGATATCTGTTCTTCTGGAAAAGAGGGCATCGGCATCGTAGCACTGGAGCTTACAAGAGTCAAATCTTGCCTTTGGGACGTCCTCTACAGTTGACTCTTCAACTCAAGCCTCCTTACCCTTTGTGTTTTGTGGGCAAGGAAATCTCCATCTGTGCCTTGGGATCTGTTTGGTAAAATCAATATCAGCCTCTGCTTACAAGAGCAGAGAAACTTGAAGCAGGAAGAGGAAGCTTGAACTGAAAAGTGCAAAGTATTCTTTCAAATCACTGCCTTTTCAAATCACAGACAGAACAAATAAATGACATGAAAATGTGAAAGATTTAGAGGCAAATATTGTTGCACCTTTTCTCAGGAGATGCACAGCTTTGCAAATTAAGTATGCATTTTCTAAAAAACATTTACTCTGCCAAAGTCTGCAGTGTGTTTTTCACTTTCTTTGTTAAACTGAGAAACACAGAGTGAAAGATAGATGAGGTTTCTGCCTCTCTCCTCCAATCCGTGTGTAACGGCACTTTTATGCACAGGTAGCCAGTGTCGTTTTATGTCACTGTTCTATTCTCTGCACTCTTATCAGCCTTTATAACTGAGAAAGTGACAGAGCAAGGAAACAAGTGGGCTATGTTGAAACACGCCCACAGGGAAACGTATTTGGCACACCTGAATGTGGTGCTACACCTGCTCGATGATCCCTGATCAAATTTAGTAAGATAATACAGGAAAGTTGTGTTAGAAATCATGGTTTACTTGCTGCTACTTGTCTGTTGTAGTTGGCAGTGCTGCATAAATGTGTTTGAGTATGTGTCAGACTCTGTGCAGCCAAACAGTGGGATGCTCCATTAAAGCTCCACAATAAAGTGCACATGCTAAAACTTTGCAAATAGGGCACAGCTTGAATTAGAGATGTTCCAATACAGTTTTCTTTCCCAATACAATTCCAATACCAAGGTGCTTGGTCTCAGCCAATACCAAGTACTGATCCAATACCAGTGTGAACTTTCTGGACTGACTGTGCAGACTAGCAAATTATTTTAGACCTATATTTGACTCAACAAATGGAATCATAATGTGCACCATCTCTGTCACAATAAAGTTGTTTTTCTGCTGATTATTGAGTTTTACTCCTTATCATTAAAATAACAATAATTAAGGGGGCTGCACCACAGGCTCTCTCTCTCCATTATGCTTTATTCAGGCAGCATGACGTGACTACAGAAGAGCCTGCCATTGGCTGACAGACCCTCACAAACAGTAACCAATATGACGGCTAATAAAGGATCATAATTGGATAAAATCTGAGAAAATAACGTTCAATATCTGGTTTACTGGTGTGGAATAAATCATTACAGTCTCGAAAAAGTCACATGAGCTCCGGGCTTGCTGAAAATGCTGCCATAAGGGATTTATGGTTCAAATGTAATTTATATTTTAATAAACTGTGTCACTTCTTTTCGTGTATGACAGCGCCGGTCTGGAAGGCGTTTTAACGATCACATTCAGAGAAAAAGTGTCTTTGCTACTGCAGTGGCTCCTTTAGTTCTTCTTCACTGCTCTAAAAACAGTAGCTCGTGCATGCAGTGCTTTCTGGCAGAGAAGAAGAATTGACTTCTGGTTTATAGCTCTAACATTTAGCATGGCTAAATGGAGCAAAATAAAAGCTAAACCAAATGGTATCGGTTCGATGCATAAACTTGTGCACTAGCTGATACCAATACCTGCATTTTGAACAGAATTGGACGTACTTCGGATACTGGTATTGGAATTGGAACAACTCTAGCTTTAATGCTCCTTTTATTATATTGTAGGGCAATCACTGCAAACACACACCAGCCCATTGAGACGCTGAGCCATTACGCAGCTTTTTGGGGAAAAAACACCACTATTCATGCAAATTAGCCATATTGCATTAAGGATCTAGTGACGAGGTTGGTAACAGCACAGCATCTGTAGAGTAAAGATTAACCTACCATCAGTAAGAGCTGATGGTAGTGCACTACAGTTTTTCTGATGCACAAACTTTCTAACCTGACATGCCAGATGGATTTGTTTTACACATCCAGCTTGGAAAGCTTCAACAGAACATGAACATGAAATGTTTGAGAAAAGGCAGAGGCTTTGAAAAAACTCGTAGTATGATTGGGTGAACGTTCTGTCCGTCCCATCTCTATGGGCCAATCAGAGCAACAAACCAATGATGTAGTTGCTATCAAGCTGCCTGTGCAGCTACTGATGAATGACGCGGAACATGGCAACTATAGACATGTAAGTACTTGTTTTGAAAAGAAAACAACTCACTGCTGTTCTTTGTTCTTCTTTTAACAAAGAAATGACACCAAGTTCTGATAAAACTGGCGCTTCAGCAGCATCCACACTAATCTCTTCCTCCATAACTGCACCAGCTCTTGCTGCTGCTTGTTTACATCACAACTCTGCTGCCCCTCATTGCTGATTGGTCCTGTCACTTTCTAACCAGGCCCAAATGGTTCAGATGGGAGCTTTGCAAGATGGATTCGCCAGTGAAAAACAAGGAAAATCAAGGCGAATCCTCTTCTTTGCAAGGTTACAAACTTTCCAGAGACCAGGAAACAATTCCACCTCTGTATGACGATCATCATAGTGTCATAATAACTCAAAAATTCATATGAAAAGGAGAAAAGAGGAAAAGGTTTTGCTCCTCTGTCTCCCTCAGAGCTCTTTTAACATCAACAATGAGGGCTGTGATTGGTCAGATGAGTGCTCGTCAGAATGAAACTTTGGAAAAAAATTGACCAGGGTTGAAAAAATATCAGATGCAGTTTTGCATGGCGACATCCTTTGTGGGTGTAAAAGCTTTCATTGACTAGCTGCATGCTCAAAAAATGTTTTTGTGCAAATTTTTTGCATGCAAAAAGCATTTGGAGTTCAAGGGCCTTAGACAGACAAAAAGCATTCATTTATAGATTCTGATTAGGGATGCACAGTATTGTTTTTTTTTGCCAATATCTGATATGCCGATATTTATGTATTAATTGTAGTCAATGTCGATATTGATATCAATATATAACTCTGGATCAGACCTAAAACTTCAGTCCTGAAAATGCACGTTTTAAGGGATGAACAGATTAACAAATTTCAGGCTTTAAAACAGACTTCCAAGTATGAGGAATGAAGGTGAATAAAGAATAAGATGATGTTAGCCTTTTTTTGTTAGTTTTGGACATCAGGACCCTTGGAGATAAATCTGCTCCAAACACCAATGAGAAGGAGCCAAACAACACCAGACTACAAGCCCGAACTCAAACCCACTAGCCCAGCCACATTACTGACTTCTCAAACACATTAGAGCTGAGAAAATAACACAGCTCTTCTATTATTCACCATTTATGCCAGCATTCTGGTGTAGCAAAATGGGACTTTACAACTTCATCCAAAGTATGAAAATTTTATATTTTCTTTGCTTAAGTGCCAAGTGTTTTGAAATATTCAGGCTTTTAATGCACTTGGTTTGTTATGGTTTTCCCTTTAACCAACATCAGGGTGAACAATTAAAAGCTTCTGACTCGGGTTTCTAAAGGCTCAACATGACAGCTTTGACATTTTCTCAACAAGGCATGAAGACATCCAAGAGAGGTGCTGAGAATCATCCTGAAACTTTCCTGAATTAAGACGATGCCTAGAGGAATAACAAGCAAGCTGTAATGAAAAGTGCATGACTAATATGTGAGAACTAGCGGGGCTTTAAGTCCTGAGATGCTCTCCTCAAAGATTTCTCTTAGCACCTTAAAGTGAAGCACATGCTGCAGCTACAGTAGCACTCCGGCTGCAGAGTGAGGGCGTTTATTCCAAATCGTTCTCAGTCTGTTCATGTGCATTATGGCCGTCAGATCCATCAGTCTTCTAAGACAGCATAACAAATTTCAGACAGCGTTCCTCTCTGCAATCTATTATGAAAGTGTCACACAGAATAGTGATGGCTGTCGCTGTGTGCACCAAATGAGAGAGGGAAAGCTGGCTCTCAGTGGCGTACTTAAAACCCAGTTCAATAAAAACAACTGCTTTAAAACAGACAAAATAAATTAAAAGTTCAAAGGAGAGGAGACATGAGGCCTTTCTTTCTTTATTAATAATGTCTGAGTGAGCAGATACTGCAGGATCTGGTGTGACAGTTTCAGAGCAAACACAGGAAAACAAGCTGTGACCAAAGCTTGACCATAATCATTATTTCATATCCAAACCAGGAACCAAAATCATTCTCTAAAAATCTCAGAATCATTCTGTATCATAACCTATAATCAGTCAGGAACACTCATCATACATTTAACCATTTTATTGCAAAATGGAGCTACATTTTAATTTGGCAGAGAAGGCTCTGCTCTAAAGATGCTCCCTGGGTTAGTCAAGCAGCACACTTTGACTTTTCAAGGAGTGCATGGCTAGAAACCCCCATATGAATAGATACATAAATGACAATGTGCATAGAAAACAAAGAAATTATTCTAGATGTAATGTATCCACAGTAGCATGAATCTGATTATGAAGGTGCAACAAGCTATAAGCCATAAAGGGGGCAGCGGGGGTGGGGGAGGTGAAGCTGACTTTAAGCTGACCGCAGCTGTGTGTATGAACTAATGGCAAGCTTCATCAATATTAGATAGAATTAACTGGTTATTTATGCTCCTATTGCAAATTTAATGCCCATTGCTTTATTGGAGGGGATTATCATTTTTCTGTCACTCATTTTGACTAAAATAAACAAATATAAAACCCAAAAAGGAGGATTTTTGTAAACCATTTTAAAAAATTGACACTTAAATTATTGCATAATGTGCATAAAATCTCTACTGCTGCAAAAACAATGTATTAAAATGCTGTTTTGACAAATTTCAAGTTAAAGTAACATTGCAACTTCTGTGATTTAATCGAATCTGGATCAAACAATAGATGGCAGCTAAAAACAATAAATATAAATACAAAATATCAAAAGAAAAAAAACAATAGAAATAAATAAAATAATAAAAAGACACAGGGGACCACACAACTCACGCGGTGTTAAAAGCTAAAGAATAAAAATGGCTCTTAAGACGAGACTAAAAACACTCCACTGTGGGGGCTGTTTGGATGTGGGGGGGGCGGAGCGTTCCAGAGTTTAGGGCCATCCACAGAAAATGCCCGGTCCCCCCTGGTTTTAAGTGGGCCTGCTGCTAAGAAGCAGCCCCACAGAATGATGCTGCCACTTCCATGCTTCACTAATTTTAGTTACTGAGCCTCAGCGGCCCCCAAACTGCAGACTTAAGTTGTTGTGATTACAAGAAACAAACAGAGATTAAAAGGTAGATTTCATGTTTTTAAATGTAATAAGGTTGAGGAGACAAAATTGTGAGTACAATCAGATGTCTTGTTCTGCCGTTTTTCCCTCAGAGCTGCATGTTCGGCAGGTTGTCTCCCTGAATGCATGATTCCTTTACTCCCTAATTAGTATTTTCTGAATCACCTTTTGTCACTGCACTGCTCCAGAGGAGATACTGTTTTCTCAACAGCAGTGGATTTCACTCAGAGTTCACAAGTGTACTGATGGAGATAAATGGAAGTTCAGCCTCTTGGTTTTGGTTTCTCACTTGGGCTTTTTTCCTTTCATCTCATTCTGCTTTACTCCGTCTGTCTCCGCGGTGTGTTTCCTGCTCTCCTTCTCTAAAACCTATTCTCCATTTAATCAGCTCTCCCAGGACTCGCTTCTGTATAATTAGAGGCTGAATCTTTAATCACCATGGATCCGGGGCAGGGAGAGCAGGGCATTTCAAACAGACACAAGCAGAAAATTAGCATGAGAGAAGATAGGGGCAACATGGAAACTGATGTGACAAAGTATTGCATCATTGACGTCATGACATTGCTGACAATCTTTGCAGACGTTCACAGACAGAGATGACATACCCGAGGTATAAGAGCCAGAATAACAGCCTTGTTCTGTTCATAATGCACAGCTAATTGATCCATGACAGCACTCTGTTGCTGGAATAAAAGGTCACAGGTTGCAGGAGGTCCTTACATAATAACAGCTGTTCCTCTGCTTCTGTCCCCTCTCTGCTCACCTTCTTCTGTCTTTTTACTTGTCCCCAGAATCACCATTTATTTTCTTTTTCAACCCCACGTCCTCTCCTCTATCCCCGTCACATTTTAATTTTGCCCAAGACATTTCATTTTTGCTGCGTAATTTTACTTTGTCAGAATGTTTTAAACAGCAGAACGGACATTTATTGTTTCCCATAATGCTTTGCCGGCTCTTGTCAGAACTGCTTTGTCAGCAGCAGCAGCTGCAGAAAAAGTCCAGACACTTTTCAAGGGTTACTGAACAAAAGATGTGATTAAAAAGTAGAGATCTAGACTTTTAGTTGAATATTTCTCTCACACTGTAGAGGGGCAGTGTGGCAAATCCTGTTTGTGTATTTGTGCGAATTACAATCACATCATCAAAGAACGTTCTCATGCAGTTTATTCATAAGGAAACTTTGAATGCCAAGCAATAAATTCTCTCATATTGGACTGGGCCACTCCAGAACCCCCCCCCCCCCAATTTTCCTTAAACCATTTCTGTGTAGCTTTTGCTGTAATCTTTGCCTAAGCTGTAGTTCTCTTGTAGACTGAATTAGATTGTCCTCCAGGATTTACCTGTATTTGATGCATTCAATTTACCCTCTACCTTTTTACGCCTTCCAGGGCTGGCTACTGAGAAGCATCCCCACAGCATGATGCTGCCACCACCGTGCTTCACAGTGGGGTTTGTGCATTTGTAGTAGGGCTGGGCAATTAATCGCAAATTACTAGTAGATTAAATTGCGATATGGCCTGCTGCAATTTTCAAATCGCAAAAGGTGCAATATTTCTTCAACTTGAAATGTGAAAAAATACCAGTTTAATATCATATTTTTTGAAGCAGCAGAGATTTTATGCACATTATGCAAACATTCAAGGGTCAATTTTTTTACAATAGTTTACAGAATTCCTCCTTTTTGTGATTTATGTGTGTTTTTCTTAATCAAAATGAGTGACATGAAAATAACGATGCCCTTAACCCTTTACCTACTGACCCAGCGCTGGTGCTGTGTTTTATATGCCCGGAGTATTATTACCGTAACTCTGTCTCCCACATGCCTTTTGGTGAACTGTCGTCCAGATTGAATCTGTGTTCTGACTTCTTCTTTTCAAAAACCTTTTCTCTGAGTCGCTTGGAGTGTTCTTTTGTCTTCACAGTGTAATGGTAGCCATAAATACTGATGAACCAGTTATTGGACCTACCAGACATCATTGTCTTTATACTACAATCACTGAGACACATTCACTGCACTCTCGTGATTGAGAATACTAGGCACAGATTGACTGGACTTCTGTTGAATTAGGTCAGTCAGTGTAAAGGGGGTGAATATTTATGCAGTCACTTATTTTACATTATACTTTGTCAAATGTGTTTGACTTTCAAATACATTTAAGTTTGAATAAAACTTTATTCATAGCTCAGAAGCAAACATCTGCAGCATAATAGGTGACTGTGACCGCTCTGTCCCTGCATAGGTGAAGTAAGGGTTAAAGCCTGTTTCATGTTTAAAAGCAACGCTGATGTGAGTCGACAGGCCGGACTTTCTGAGGTCCTCAGCAGAGAGCTGGACCAGCTGACGAGGTGGAAACGTTTTAGTAGCTCGGTGCAGACACAGCTGTTGTGTACCACTTAAAAATAACATGGAGACACATTTTTAGCCGGGCTTTTCACTTTTAATGTTTTTGCTTTAAATTTAGATGGCTTGATTGCTGCTGTGTTTTGACCTGTGATGCTGCAGCTGAATATGGAGATATAACAGTGGACTACTGAAGTAAAACATCCAGTTTTGTGTTGGTTATCACTGACTTTAAGTAGCTTTGCTCATTTTATCCAACTTTTAGCTCGGCCCTTTCCCGTCATCAGAAGCCTTCTGGAGTTTCTTCTGCTGGCTTGGCGACAAATATTCAGCGCACGATCAGAGCTCATTCTGTGAGCTGCCAAGACGTTAGAGATCCTGATATATTAAAGTGCCCTGTAGATTATGTTTTAATGCTGACAGATTGATCCTATTCATGCCCTGAATTCTGCAAAGAAGCTAAATGAGAAGCAGGACAGTGCAATGAAAAGATAAGACTGTCTTCACAGAGCGGTGTTAAATATAGAGTCAACAGAATAAAATGCTTTATCATTTATTTAATGCAGCATCCTGATTTATTGATGAAAATACCAAAAAGTTGCAGCATTTCAGTTTCAAATCCTTTACCTTACAAGCCCTCTGAATGAATAGTTTTGATATGTATGCATTTGAAGTATTCAGTGGATTTTTTCATGTATTTGTGTTCATTTATGTGCACAAAGCTCTGATATATGAAACAAACAGACCCACATTGCCATGCAAATCTGCCTTCTTCCTACTACATTGTCTTATATAGAGATGTTCCAGTAACATTTTTCCTTCCCAGTACCAATTCCCTTACCAAGTACTGGTCTCATACTGATGTAAACTTTCTGGACCAACCGTGCTGTGGAAAACTGGCATGTTGTTTTAGCCCTCCTGAACTCAGAACTCAGAACACAGATATAATGGAAATGTACGGCCTCTCCTTGACACTTGTTTTTCCTGCTACTTATTGTGAGTTTTACTGCTAAATATTAGAATAACAGTGACACATCACAGGCTCTCTATCTCAACCTTTTCAGCTCACGACCCCCAAAATAAAGGTTCCAAAGACCAGGGAACCCCCTGTACCTAAAGGTGATTGAACACAGCCTTAGACAAAGAGTATAGTCATGTGAAAGAGTGACCAATTTTGGTTTGAAGTGGCAAAAATTGGCATATAAAGTATTAAAAGGGGAATAAAAAGTGGCTAGAATGGGTTAAAAATTGCAAAAATGGGCATAAAAACTATCACATAGTTTGTCCATGTATATGTGTTCCTGTAAAGCGTCCTTGAGTTTCTTGAAAGGCACTATATAAATTCAAGATATTATTATTATTATTATTATTATTATTATTATTATTATTATCACTGGGAAATAGAAACAGGGCCAAAATGGGTTTAAAGTGGCAAAAATGGGAATAAAAAGTATTAAAAAGGGATTAAAAATTACCAAAATTGGTTTGAAATGGCAAAAAATGGCAATAAAATTAAAAGGGGAATAAAGAAGTGGCCAAAATTGGTTGAAAGTGACAAAAATTACCATAAAAGTATTAAAAAAGGGATAAAAAATGGCCAAATTTGGTTTAATGTGGCAAAAATTGGCATAAAAAATATCAAAAGGGTAATAATAACAGGCCAAAATGGGTTTAAAGTGGCAAAAATGGGCATAAAAAGGATTAAAACTGATTAAAAATGACCAGAATGGGTTGAAAGTGGTAAAAAATGGCAAAAAAAAAAAAAAATTCAATAGGGGAATTTAAAAAGTGGACAAAATTTGTTAAAAGTGACAAAAATAGGATTGAAATGTATTGAATGGGGATTTAAAAGTGGCAAAATGGGTTTAAAGTAAGAAAATGGGTGAAATGGGAAGAAATACTGGGTTAAACTGGCAAAAATGGGTATGAAAAATGGTTTATAGTGGCAGCAGTCACCAGACGCAACAATAGGTAGAAAGCAGCAAGAGTTAGTTTCCATAGGGGCAAAAGTAGGCAAAAAAAAAGTGGTAGAAAGAGTTTGAAATTGATAAAAATGAGTTTTAAGCATCAAAAATGTGTTAAATTGACTTAATTGGTTGGAAAAATTATAAAAAGGGTAGAAATATGGCAAAATTGGTGTAAAGTGGCAAATGTGTGCTTAATAAAATATTCTTAGTTTTTTTAAAAGGCATCTGGAGACCCCTTCTAAGTGTCTCATGACCCCCAATGTGGTCCCGACCCCTATGTTGAGAATCACTACGCTATTCAGTCTCCATAATGATCTGCGTGTTAAAGCATGAACAGTTTGACACAGCATGATGACAGAACAGCCTGCCATTGGTTGACAGCCCCCATAAAGCAACATCATGGTCGTAAACATTCGTTAGCATTTGTTAGCATTCATGCTAGCTGCAACCAATTATTTAAAATATATTAAAAATGGACAAAAAGACGTTCAATATTGTTTTAACTAGTGTGGGTTTAATTTTAAAGTCCCCAAAAAGTCTCAGTAGAAAACCTACGAAGAAATGGATAGCATCAATGGAATGGTCCAATGGCTAGCTTCAAGAGAAACATAAATAAGAGGATAGGATTCATGGTTTAAAAGTTATTTATCGATGATAACCGTCGTCACTTCTTGTCGTACGAAAACGCCAGTGTGGAAGGGTTTCTAACAAACGCATGCAGACTTGAAAATATTACATGTCTTGCTGCTTCCAAACTCTGCTGCTGCTGCAGTTTGTCCTTTGTTTGATTCTTCTTTGTTGTGTTAAAACATTAGCTTGTGCATGCAGTGTTTTCAAGTAGAGAACCGATTTCAGCAGTATCAGACGTATTCCCGATGTTGTTTTTAAAATTGGAACAACTCTAGTTGGGTTGTCAACTTTTATACTTTTCAATGCCATCCATGGAAGCAGCCAGGTCACAGTGATAGCAAGTTAACCCAGACGTCCCTCACACCAGCGACACTTTCTGTGTCCTCCTGGGGGATCTTGACATATTACCAGTCCAGATATGGGATATATGGGATATACAATCCCTCCAGTGAGCCCTGGGTCTACCGTAAGGTCTCCTACAAGTTGTATGTGCCCAAAAGACCTCCAAAGATGGAACCCATTTTTTATAACAGATGTTTTAAAAACATACAATCTCCTTTTACAAAAAATTACAATCATCAAAAAGTACCAAAGCTTTATAAAAACTAGATGCATAAGAGAGGATTTAGTCCTTTAACCACAACAAAACAAAACTCCTGCAAGTTTTGATACTGAAAACAAGAAATAAGCCAATATTGGATGTCTAGAACTTCTATATTTCTTGCCATTGCATTGGTTTGATTTTACAAGTGTCATATTAAAGTTAAAACTCTGGTACCGAAGTATTTATACACGTCTGGCCTCGTCTTCTTTGGTATTAGGAGCTTTTCCTTGACACCTATGGACCTCTGTGTTTGATACTTACAAATACATGAAGCAGCACTCAGCCATCTTGGCTCTTTTTGTAATCAGTGTTCAAAGTTCTGGTATTTTAACAACACAACCCTGTGATACAGTCGTAGAATCTGACTGTTTTACAGGGAAAAAGAAGCTGCAATCAAAATGTAATACTGCATTTCTAAAAAGAAAAATCTCTGTGTTCCCACAGTATGAATTCAAAGCCAAGAACATCAAGAAGAAGAAGGTCAGCATCGTGGTGTCTGTGGACGGGGTGAAGGTGATGCTGAGGAAGAAACAGAAGGTAAGTTGACTCATAAATGAGGACAAAGCCTGTTTATACTAGTCTCTGCATAGTCAAGACATATCTAATTTTAATAGATGGCTTGGTGGTTTCAGTGTTTAATCCCTGTATTTTTGATGCAGAGAAAAGAGTGGACGTGGGATGAGAGCAAGATGCTGATCATGCAAGATCCCATATACAGGTCAGTCACGCCTCTCACATGCATGACTGTTAAATAAACACTGTATGCAAAAAAATAGGTTGGTTATTCAGATTACTTTGCACATGCAGACAAATAAACTGCTTGGTATTCATGCCAGTCTGTTGGTTGCACTCTGCATGTTCTGGTTAGTTTTAACCAGAGTAATTACTCTGAGTACGCTGCACATAATACATACTGTATGCCTCTCAGAGGAAATAAGATCCTTTCACTGGGTCTCTGAGGAGGAGGCTGAGATTGGCTTTGTAGGCCATCCCATGTACTTTATCATGCAGGGCTAATGTGCATGAATGTAGTGTACTTCAGGTGCCAAATGCATTTACAGTCACAATGCTAGTTAATGAATAATCTATGACTTGTACATGTAATTGGTTGAGCATATGTCAGTGTACTTTTGAGTTTGTAATTTGCTTCCTGGTCTCTGAGTATTTCACTTATTTTCTTTTCTAAGCATTTGAACAACAAGGTTTTTATTTTATGTGCACAAAGAAAATGTTTTTATTTCACAATCCCAGCAGCGTCTCTGTGTGCACGGTGCCAATCTTTGACGGCTCGGTGTCGCTGTCAGTCACTGTCTGACAGCTTGTAGCAATTAAAGAGTAAAGTGTCAAGAAAAGGTGCAACCTGCCAGGTGAAGAGCAGGGCAGAGGAGTTTATGATGGCACTATAAAATGTACACATTTAATGAAAAGGACCAGAAAAAGCAGTGGATAGTAGAGATTTTAAGGGTGTAAAATAAGATTTTACAGCTAACAGTGACAACATATTGAGATAAAAATATAATCAATTTGTAGGCATACTGGAGATGTATTAATTTAAGGTTTAAGAAGAAGGATATCAGGTTTTGACAACAGTTTTACTATTGTTCACAGCTCCTGCTTACTTGTTTGTATGATTTTGCTTTTTTATGTGAGAAATAAACATTTAAAATAATTTAAATCAGGTCAAATAGACATTTCAGAGATTAAATGAAGTGTGACGCGGCTAAATAGTGCGAGGCAAACAGAGAGAGGGTAAATAATGAATATAACTGTGGGGGGATTTCACTTAGCAAAGCAGCATCCCATCAAGAAAGAGTGGATGTGTTAAATGAAATTATCCTTGCGCATATCTCTGAGTTCATGGCTGCAAATGTGTTTATAGGGTCAGATATACCACACACTGCAAATGCAGTCACTTGTTTTTTAGTGGTAATTTGTCTATCATGTGTAAGGAATCTGCAAATTTCAATTCAAGTTTCCTTTTTTAATATCTTGGATTGCGAGGAGGATGGAATAGTTGCACAGCATTAAATCTGCCTAAATTTGCAGTTCTTTGATAGCATCTTGGTACTATATGTTTAAAAATAATGCATTTTGAAACAAATGAAAGTTGTTTCATGTAAAAGTACTACAGCTGTTTTATAAGACTGCTGTGTTGTCCAATAATAAATCAGCTGCAAACTGCAGACAAATGTCTACATACCGACTAAATGGCACAAAAAAATTGCAGTTTCAATCCCCAAACAGTGTTTTGTGTGCAATGTTGGCAGTATGCAGAAGTTTTCCTGAGATTTCTGACAAATGAAAACATGAAATTATCAGATATTAGTAGCCTGGGACTTTTTTTTGTTGCCGTAGCGGAGGGGTGTCGAACTCAGTCACAGCAGGGGCCGAAATCTGAATTTAGGTTTAACCTGAGGGCCTAAAAGGGTCAAGATTTAACTCAAAACTGTCAACCATGTTCTCACAGGTAATGAATTTTGGGGGAAATTAAACAGTGATGATAAATGATTTTAAGATTTCTAAAAAAATAAGTCAAAATGTCTGTGTCCATGTCAAATAAATACTAAATAATAAATAAATGAGTTTAAAGGATAAAAATCTGAGATAAAAAGTCAACTTTATAAGTCCAAAAGTTCAAAATACAAAATTAAAAGTCAAAATAAGGTTTTTAAAAGGCAAAAATATATGAGTTAAAGAGTTAAAATCATGAGTTTAAAGTTCGAGATATGAGATAAAATACAAAATCAAGAGTTAAAAAAATCAAATTAGAAGATAAAATTCAAATTTTGACTCTAAAAGGTCAAAATGTGGGATAAATTTCTCGATCAGGAGTTTGAAAAGTAAAAACATGGGATTAAAAGTCAAAGTTAGGAGTTTAAAAGGTCTGATTGATTTAAAATGAAAAATTGTGAATCTCAAAGGTCACAATATGATGTAAACTCTGTGGGTGTGCTTCCTTTGCAGTAGTCTAAGAAGCAGTGTGTTATACACAGAATGTCAGTTCTGGTGTAAGTGTAGGGCTCTGTTTTGCTGCTTGTGATGCTGCATTCTTTTGTGAATTTTCATTTGTTGTCTTGTTTTGCAGGATTTTCTACGTTTCTCACGACTCCCAGGACTTAAAGATCTTCAGTTACATTGCGAGAGACGGGTCCAGTAATTCCTTCAGATGTAACGTCTTCAAGTCAAAGAAAAAGGTACAAAATGCCCATCCACCGACTGCATACATGAAGAGCTGAGGGCTACACAAGAAGATGTAGGCTGAAAACTGGTGTTAGTTGATTAGCTTAGCATCAAACCAACATACCTGCTCTTGATAACAACTACCTGGTTAACTTAAAGCTACAGCACTCTTACAGTTAAGAAACAGACTGAAATAATCCTGATGTATCTTTAAGAGAAGCAAATAAGACCATCAGCAAAAGTCCACTTCTAATAATGATATTTAGGAAAAACCTCACTGCGCACTGATTGGCATGTCTCATTTGATTGGCGGATAGCTTGACGCTTCCTCCAGAAGACCGGTCTTTGTGCAAGCTTAGCTGACAGGAAGTGGAGCATAGTGGGCGGGCTCTTGTCTGCCGTTCGGTTGATCCAAAGTTTGGTTGAGACAGCGATTTCAATATGGAGGCCGCCACGGATTGGCTTCAAAAGCTGTTTGAGTCCCCCTATTATAAGCAGACGGCTGACGTCACACAGGCTCTGTCCAATTCTTTCTACAGTCTGTGATTGCTTCACACGTCTATTTTTTTAGACAGGTGTGTCAGAGAGCGAGGTATCCAACAAACAATTCAAAGAAAACTCCTGCACACTTTGTGACATCTCTGATTGTTGGAGCCCGCTGTTTACTGTGAATTTTGGATATCAGCTGCCACTACCAAAGCTAAAAATTGTGAAAAAGCGGATCATAACCATTGAGCTCTGTGGTGACAAAGCTGGCACAACATGTGTCACCTGGCACAAGATCAGCCATGAGAAAAATTCAGTTGCAGTAGCTGGGTTTCAACCTGTAGAGGGCAGTGGTTCTTCATATTCTGACTTCAAATTAATTTACATTCAATCAGTCTTTAGGTTTTTTAATCTAGTTTTCCTAAGTTTGGCCAGACTCTGTCCAAAGCTAAAACAAATCCTCATACAACGGCCTCGTCAACTCTTGAACATGGTTCATGACTCGGTAAAAAGAATGCTCTTCTGCCACCCCTTATAAGCCAACCGTCTCCCCTCTGTATCTTCATATTTAATGGACCAACATCTCACTCGATTCCCCAGGATGTTAAACTATTCCCTTAACATTTAACTACTGATACAGAACTGTTAAATATTAAATAAGACTTTTCTGGGGAATTAGCTTCATGCACAGCTTCACTGCCGCCGTTATGTTTCATCACCCCTGAGATATCTGTTTAAATAAGTGAAAATAAAACCGCCTGTTATCACTCATACAGAGAGAGGGGAAAGCAGATATCAGTTTTTCCAGCTACTGCTGCATCACTTAGATTAGATCTCTCCTTTTCAAACTTTGTTGCTGTCATCTATTTGTTGATTCATATTTCCAGATGAATGCAGCAACCAGATGGTTAAATTTAAGAAGCATTGCAAGCTGGATTCACTGTCATGTTTAATTTCTCCCTTCTGCTGTTTGTATTTAGTGTTTTTCCTTTTAATCTTTCTCTAGAACTAATTTCCTTTATTACTTTAGCTCAGTAAATCAATTCTGGTGTAAAATCCAATTTCCAGCAGCTTTGATATCCATCAGCTTAGCGCTGCAGAACTTCAGCCTGTGCTGAATGCAGACTAGATGCACACAAGGACGAGATTAGATTGTGGACACCTTTCCTGAAGCTGTGGCTGCATTTGCAAGCTGCTGCCATCTTGGCTCAGACATCTGGTAATCAGTCAGCTGTTAAAAAGAAGTATTACACATAGAAAATGATGTTATTGGTCTTTCAGCTACAGTTTTTACCTCCTGCATGTTCTAAGGATGACTGACAGTGTGGATGCTTTATCTGCAGCGGACTGATGTCACTGATTCACTCCTCTTAAAGCAGACAGGAGGATGCAAACAGGACATTTATTCACTTTAGTGTCTGCCAATCATTGAATACCACCCCTCCTAACACTGATTTCTTACCTCAGCTTCTCCTCTCTCTGTTTCTCACCTGTCAGACTCAAGCCATGCGAATTGTGCGGACAGTCGGCCAGGCCTTTGAGGTTTGCCATAAGCTCAGTCTGGAGCATGCTGAGCAGGACGCAGACGGGCAGGCGGACGGCGAGAGTGACAAGTCCACTGAGGAGTCCAGCAGTAATGGTGAGGGGTTAATGTTCTTCCTAGACAAATTCACATTTTAGAGCACAAGATAGCAGTTACGTCTGTTTGGCTGTCGTCCTCTGTGTAAGATTTCAAAGATAGAAGACTAGTGAGAGATGTGTCTAAAGACCCCAGAACAAAAGCTAAGACAGAAGTGAAGGACTCAGCAAAGAACCAGTCCACTTCTGCAGAGGAGACACCTTCAAACCAGACTGAAGTCTGCTCAGGACTACCTGGAGAAAGATTCTGATACTGGAGGCATCAGATGGTGATGTTTGGAGAAAGAAGGAGAGGCTTATCACCCAAAGAGCGCCACAGTAAATCACAGTATTATGCCCACTGAATCTTATTGAGGTGGAAGGAGTCATGAAGAAAGAAGGGTATGTGAAGATTTAGAAAGAAAACCTCAAGCCGTCTGGGTCGTCGTTTTGTCCAAAGCATCCATGTCTCCTGGTGAAGAATTACCTCCAGAAGACCAAAGTGAACCTTACTGACTTTCCTGCATAAAGCCCTGACTTGGATCCCATTGAAAAATCTGTGGGCTGAACTGAAGATGAAAGTCCATGCCAGAAGACCATCAAATCTGGAAAAGCTTGAGAGATTGACCAATGAAGAATGGGCTGGGATTCCTCTGGAGACGAGTCAGAGACTAAAACTACAACAAATGACTGCAGCCTGTTTTACAGCAAAAAGGAGACACAACTGATTGTTAGCATCAGGGGATCATCATTTAGACCCTGGTAGTTTTTATTTTTGTGAAATAATTGGGGTAAGCTGTGTTATAATTTCCTTGCTCTTTTTAACAGCAGTTGGGATACTTTAAAAAAAATTAAACTTTCATGGGAGGGTAATCATTTCATCCTCACCTGTAGCATTTTATCATATTCACCAAAGTCTACAAATAATTCCTGGACATAAAGCACAGAGATAAAAGTCTGCATTCTTAAACAGGGCTATAGCTGCATTAGAAGCTCTTTAGGCTGTCTTAATGCTGCACTACTTTAATGCTGGTGCCTTCCTCAAATTTACAACCCTCTGGACACCTTCAAGGCAAAAATGTACACCTACAAAAAAACTGCCATTAAATCATCAAAGGGTTAAAATTCTAAAAATTATCCCTTTAATGCCTGATAACTCAAATAATAACCAGAAAATTCTAATTTTTTGAAACTGACATGTTTTTTTAACCTTCTACCAAAATCCTTGGGGAGCAGGTGGCCGAGCGGTTAAGGCGTGCCCCATGTACGCAGACGGCCTGGGTTCGAATCCAGCCTGAGGCCCCCTTATTGCATGTCTCTCTCCGCTTTCATCCCTGCTTCCCACTCTATCCACTGTCCTCCTTTATCAAATAAAGGTAAAAAATGCCCGAAATAAACCTTTAGCAAAAAACAAAAAAAACCTTCTACCAAATTTCAAAAAAGAAAAATTGCCATAAATTTAGTTTTCTGGGTTTTTCTTTTGTATCACACTTAAAACATTAGGTATATTGGCAACTGATAATCCACTAGAGGGCATTTTTATCATTTATCAGATTGTACTTAAATGTTTTTAAGTAATTCATGGAGCATGTTGATCAGATAGTGTTCTCATAAAAGTGTATATCAAATATGATACAATAGGCATTAAGGGGTTATTAAATATTTGGTATTTTTTATCAAGTCGGAAGTTGTTCAAGAGATTGATGAAAAAAAGTAGAGAAAAATAAAGATGTATGATGAATTAATAGCAGTTTTTTGTATGTGTACATTTTTGCCACGAAGGTGTCCAGAGGGTGCAAAATGCATCAATAGAGTATAAATGACATGTAAGAATAAAACATGTTGGATTTCAAAAATTTAACTAGAAAAAAAGTTCCTGCAAAAATGTATGCCACAAGCTGTAAAACTGCCAAAATGATCACAAATTTAAAAGAAAAAGTTGAGAAAAATGTACAAAACTGCCCGAGGGGGGTATAAGGGTTAAAACAAACACTAAAGTCAGCATGCTAGCATTCTGATAATTAGAACGCACAGCTGATGCTGATGGAAATTTTATCTGCTGCCATTAGAGGGAAAGTCATGGGACCAACAAACTCATCAGTGATGATCCTCAGGGCATCATTGATGACTGCAGAAGTGCATGTCAGTGTTTCCTACAGTTCTTTCCAGCCTGCTCAGAGTCATGGAGTAGTAATGCTTTAAAAATGTCTTATCTTGTTGAACTAAATTAGAAATGTAGAACTGGTGGACCTCTTGTTGAGAACTTTATTCATTATTAGTTCTTTATTTTGGCTTCAGCTCATTCAACAGACACACCCACACCATCCTGGAGCAGATTTTACTGCCTCATTTTTCATGATTTTGAAGCTTAATTTTTTAAACTTAGAGATGTTTAATTTGACTGAAATTTGATGTAGGGGTTCATAACACAGTGAACTATCATATAACAAACCTAAATACAGATTTATTTTTCACTTTACATGGTCTTTAAGCACAGTGTTAAGGTGGAGAATGTGGCATTTACAGTTCATTCAGTGCAGTACACTGTTCCAGCCTTTATTTGTCATTCTGGTGACATAGCTTCCATCTGTCTCCTTTCTAAAGCTCAACCCTGCTTGTTTATTTGGATTACACGCCCTTTTTACAGCCTAATTGGACCCATGAACCCTCTCTGGTTCTCCAGATCCTCCCGGTGATCAAACAGCAATGACACAGATGTCCGGTTTCTCTGGAATATAAACTGATTTACAGAACAACGTGATCTAATCTTGATTTTCTGAGGCCTCACACTCTGATCAGTTCATGTGTGATGGAGGATGATGGTGGGAAAGATTTCTGTGATTATGACTCTACTGTCATTGGACAACAGGAGAGGATGATAGCCAGTGTGGCCAGTAATGACTGTTATTTGGACTGTGAGAGAACAGTCGTCGGGCTCTGAGCTAGAGTTTTCTGATGCTCAGAAATGGTGGATAATGTTAGGGTGCAGAAAACAGACCTTTTATGTTCTCTAATTTTAAAATTCAACATCTGTATTTTACAGCACAATGTGTTTTGGTATTTTGATAACATCTAAGGTTAAATTGTGCATGGAAGACTCTGGTGAAATCTTCAACAGCATTACCAATGTCTTGTTTTCTTTGTGAATTTCTTCACAGGTCGTAAACTGACCGGAGCAGAACAAGGAGAGGAAGAGGAGGAGGGCAAGAGTGGAGGAAGAAGAGAAGATCCTTCAGCTGGCACCTCGATCTGTGAAAAAGCTGTCAGTGAAATCCTGCAGAGTCTGGCTGAGCTGAACGTGGTCAAACCTGGACAGACCATCATAGTAAGACACTGCAGGATGAACACGCACATTTGCACTCACATTGCTCTGAATCCCAAAGATGGTTACCTCTCGTATGCCATCACACGGTCATACAGCACAAGTGTGGCAAACACAGAAAACATGACAACAAATTTACTGACTTTGTGGCTTTTTTTTTAGTCATTTTTGACAAATACTTTAGCACTTCTTTATTCTGCAAGGCAGTGCATTGATAGTAAACCCTATGTCCACATTGCATACTTGAACTTGTGCATGCACATGAACCATGCTGAAGTCCTCTTCCTTACATGTAAGGGTGAAGGAAAAGTGCCCTGCTTGAGCATGGTAGGAGTGCTCCCCCTGATTAAACAGACTCGACTATGGGGGGAAATGTGCTTAGGCATGGTATGGCTAGTGTGAGTCTTTAGGGTCTAGCCTTAAATTTTGAGGGGAAAAAGCCCCGTACATCTACGTTTTAAAGATGGAGAATGAGATATACAGTCATGGACAAAAGTTTTGGCACCCCTAGAATTTTCCAGAACATACACCATCTCTCCCAGAAATTGTTGCAATTACAAATGTTTTTGGTATACACATGTTTAAGTCATTTATACGCATTGGAACAACACAAAAAAGCAGAAGAAAAAAGCCAAAAATTACATAATTTTACGCAAAACTCAAAAAATGGGCCAGACAAAATCATTGGCACCCTTTTAAAACTATGAGTAAATCATTTTATTTCAAGGACTGTGGGATCAGGCTGCAATTAAAGAAAATTTTAAAAAAGGGAAGGGGCCTGCCTACTTTACATATGCACTGTATACAGTGGCAAGAAAAAAAACATCAACTCTCTGAAATTCTCTATTTTCTTGCATTAATCGGTCATCAATGTGATCTGATCTGCATCTGAGTCACAAGTATCGACAAAAACAATGTAATTTAACCTAATACCATACAAACAACTATAATGTTTAAAGTCTTTATTGCCCACAGCCATTAAACATTCACAGTGCTGCTGGGAAAAGTAAGTGAACCCTGGATTTTCCTGTAGACCTGCACAGCGTTCAGGAGGAATTTTGGACCATTCTTCCTTCCAGAACTGCTTCAACTCACCCAGATTCTTAGGCCCCGTCCACACCGAGACAAATTCAGGAGTATACGAAAAGTTTTTTGTCGTATCGGCGTCTCATCCACATGGAAACGGCATTTTGGGAGGCCCTAAACGCTACTTTTTGAAACCGAGTGTGAGCAAATCTGTAAACGCTTACTGTTTCGTCTCCGTACATCTCCGCCAACTGCATCTTTATTGAAACAATAACGTCATACATAGCGTAGCCCTCTTAGGGTGCATGCACTGTGGAACCAAAATAACAATGGCAGATAACAGAGTTGTGTTTGTGCTGCAGAAGCTTTTGAGCTTATTACAGCTTTTACAGTAAAATCTGAAGCTCCTTTATCACCACAGAGAACAGCAGACACCAGATGTTCTTGAATACAACTAGGAGAACATTTAGGGCAATTTTCATAATCTTCTTCTCTCTTTTGGTGCATTTCCGTGGCAGCGTTACAGCGCCACTTAAAGGGTTGGCATATTTACTTCAGCGCTTTCAGTCTTTTTCAGTGGTTCCGTGCTTATGCGGACATTTCCTGAAACAATCCTGTGTTTACGGAAAACTTTTTCAAAATGAAACGCAAACATAGTTTTCGTCTTCATGTGAACAAGGCCTTAGGCTGTCTCTTGAAGTCATTCCCCATCATCTCTATTGGATCAGGTGTGGGCTCTGACTGGGCCACTCCAGAAGGTGGATTGTCTTTTTTTAAGGCCATGCTGTGGTAGATTTACTTCCATGTTTAGGGTTATTGTCCTGCTACATCACCTAGCTTCTTCTGGGCTTCAGCTGGTGGACAGCCCTGACATTGTCCTGTAGAATACCTTGACACTTGGGGATTCATTTTCCCATTGTTGATGGCGAGCGGCCCAGGCCCTGAGGCAGCAACGCAGCCACAAATCCTGATGATCCCTCCACCATATTTCGCTGTGGGGATGATGTTCTCATGTTGATATGCGGTACCCTTTTTATGCCCCAGTTGCATTGTGGAGTGTCAAGGTGCTTCTTGGCAATCTTTAAGCATGCAGTAATGGGTTTATGTGGAAAGCAGCATCTTCCTCCATGGACACTATCCCTGTTCATTCTTCAGCGTATGCTAGACTCATGAACTGGGATGCTGAGCTGTTACTCTAGGGTTCTTTTTCACCTCTCTTAGCAGCTAAATGTGAGTGCAGACTCACAACAACAAATCCTCATGACGTCCCTCTTATGCGAATGTTCCTCTTTATTAATGTCCCAGCGGGATTAACGAGTGAGCAGCAGCGTCCACACTTTAATGATCACTTGTTTCTGTGCTGCACCGCTCTGGCCTTGCAGGACTTTGCCTCTGCTTTAATTCATTGCTTTGGCTTTAGTGTTTTGACGCTATTATCAAAGCAACCTGCTGCCAAACGGCTCATTGAACTTCGAAAGCTCAGTAAAGTGCTTTGTCATCTACTGCAGTACCTGACCAGATCATTGACTGGAGCCTGCTCCAGCTGGCAGCAGACACCGTCGGTATAAATTCACCTATAGACCCATGCATATCGTAAAAAGACTACATTTCTTTTTTTCCCCCTTTTGGAGCTAGAAACAGTGATTCTCCTTCATAAATGTTTTGACAGTGGCAGGATAAAAAGATGCAAACATGCTGGCTTTGGTGTGTCATGATGTGTTCGTTTGGATTTGTCATTTCACCAAGTGTGGGAGACTCAGCTTTCACGAGGCTGCTGGAAGAGAGAGAGAGAAAGAGAGGGAGTAGGATTGGATTGGATTGAGGGGAACTTGAATATTCCTGCTGGCTCTGAAAGGGGGCCACCTAATCCCAAAAACCCCAGTCTGTTTCCTTTGATTTTCTGAGAAACGCCACCATAATCCCATTGAGGGGTTCATGAACATCTGCTCCATGGAGATAAGAGAAGAAACGAGGGAAGGAGGAAAGACAGAGGAGAACAGAGAGAGATGAAGTGAGGAATAATGAGAGAGATCAGGATAACAGGAGAAAAGACTTAACAGAAGATAAAGGCTACACATGGTGCTGGCTGCACTGGAGAGAACAAAAAATAACAAAAACACTTTCAAAAACCATCTGAGGTGTTAAATTGACCTGATTTTAGACGCTGCCTCATGGCTACAGTCATTATTCATCACAGACCTTGAAAGTTGTTTTTCGTCCTCAGTAGGCATCTTATTTTGAAGGATATGGTCCTAAATGTGCAGCCAAAGTCAAAAACAGGAACTCCATTTTTCATATTAAAGGTCATGTCAGTAATGTTCTCCAATCAGAATTATGAATAATTTCGGTCAAATCTGATAAAAACCGGTGCTCTCTGGTCATGTTTGTTTGTTTATTGTGCAGCAGAAATAAAACTCGGATCAGTCCGGACAAAGAACGTCAGCGATTAAAAATTTACAACGATAAATAAATCATAGCCAAGAAGGTATTTCTGGAGTGTTTTCTTTAACGCTTTCTAATTTTGTCATTCAAAACTACAAAACACTAAAGATTTAAAGATTTATTAGGTCTGTATTTTTCTTTAAAATGTCAGAATTTTGTATATTTTCCCAAAAAGAGGTATATTTGAATTTTTAAACCCATTTAGAGTTATTTATTTGGTCAAGTTAACACTCCAAACAACAAGGGTTTACATTATTTTTTATACAGGCAGGATTTCTCTAACTCAGTTGGTAACTTCAAACATAGTGCAAGTGTCTAATGCCAAAAGGCATTCTGGGAAACCCGTGGAGATTCAGGGATGATTGTCAAAAAATATGAGTACAATGACAAAATAATACTTAGAATGACTGAGTACAGTTAACTTAAAAAATGTTTTCAATTTGGATAAACAGAGATGAAACTTAGCACAACTACATTTTTAACAGCCTCCTGTTGTTCAGTCTAACAGTCTAGAAAAGCCCTGAAAGCCAAAAGAAACTGAAAGCCAGTCTGCTGTTTCTTCTCCTCCAGACTCTTGGAAGTTCACTTTCCTTTTTTTCTTTTACTTAGAATACCAAGCTCAGACAGGTAACAGGAGGTGTTTGCCTTCAGGGCTCCTCTTGGGAGATCATACCTGCTCAGCCAAAGTTACATTTTGCAAGAACAGACGTCTGGGGCTCAGAGTGAGAGGGAGAGATTGTCTCTTACAAGCCTGAGTGCAAAGTGTTCCTTTGTTATATTTAAAATGTCATATTTATTTAGGGAAGTTGATGATAGTCTGAGGTAAAAGCCTCTCTGAGAGTCCCTCCTGTACTATACGGCATGCAACCTCTCCCTCTAGTGGTGTAATGTGGGCATTACAACAGGCTGAGTTATTCTGCATGGCATTTGTTTCCACACCAGTTTATGTTTTTTGATTCCTTCACACTGGGACACATAATTGGACTTGGGAAGTGAAAAGCACTTGATCATTAAGGGATCATTTCTTAATCTGAAAAAAAAGCTAAATCTAAAAATCAAAACAGAATCAAAACATAAAATTATCTTGTTTTTTTCTGACATTTATCAAATGTTTTTGTCAAGTACAGTCTCTGCCTTTTTTATCGATTCATGCCTGACTTGTACTGCCATTTTCCTTTCTTCTATTAAATGTTCTTTCTGTTCTATGTTCAGGATTTAGATCGAAGGTCCCTCTTCACTGTGACATCCCAGGGGGTTACTCCCAGCAGCCCTTGCTCTCCGTCTCTCACTCCACTGGCGTCGCAGCACTACCTGCAGCTCCTCCAGCAGCAGCTACAGCAGCAGCAGCAGCACACACAGGTGGCTGTCGCACAGGTGAGGAACAGACACAATCATACACAGCGCAGAGGCCTGAAATATTCATTTGAGCCACATTTACAGTTCCTAGAAAAAGTTTTCAACCCCTTGGATATTTTGCCCTTTTAATGATGTTATAAATCAATCATGGTCAATATAATTTGGCTATTTTGACAAAGAAAAATAACAAAAAATCCTCTTTAATTTAAAAGTGAAAACAGATTTCTACAAAGTAATGTCAATAAGATAAAAAAAAATGTAAGTTGGCTGCATAAATAATCACCTCCTTTAAAGTGACTGACCTAATTCAACAGAGGTCCAGCCACTATGTGCTAGTAGTCTCACAGACAACAAGGCATATAGGAGACTCCATGGTCAAGTGGAAGAAAGTTCTCTGGTCTGATGAGACCAAAATGGAGCTTTTTGGCCACATCACTACAAACACACCATCCCCACTGTGAAGCATGGTGGTGGCAGCATCATGCTGTGGGGATGCCTCTCGGTAAATAACATGGGAATTCACTGGGAAATAGATAAAAACAGTGGCTAAGATTTCTGCTTTCCACACACAAGGATGATGGGAGCATATTGAATATTGGTAATGGCTAATATAAGTTTAAAGGAGGCATATTATGCAAAAATCCTTTTTTCAGGCTTTTCTAACAGAAATATGTGCCCCTGGCCTGTCCACAATCCCCTCAAATATCAGAAAAATCAATTCCTTCCCCTTCTCTTACTCCACCTTTCAGAAAATGTGTGCTGAAACTCAGCGTTTCCCTTCATGATGTCATGTGGGGTGTTAGCCCTGCCCCTAGGTTTGGTTGGCCCTTCCCGCTTAGAAGAAAGTTCCGCCCTCCTCTCCTGATCCTCCTCTGATCCTCAGCTGCCAGCTGAGATGCTGGATTGCTCAGTGGGCCACCCTGGAGACTTTGGTCAAGCTCAGTAACATTTAAAGCCACAGACACAAACGGCTTGTTCTGAGCAGGACTGAAACAGAGGGGTTGTTAGACATGCAAAAATCCTATACTGGAGTGTTTTTAGCAACAAAATTCACAATCATGTTTTGGGGACCTCTGAGACCAATTTAAACTTGTCTTGAAAGGGTAAAATATGTCCCCTTTATAGTTGAACATATCAGAACAATGACATTCTGTTGACTAGTTTTTCACTGCCACCCACTCTGTATTATTATTATTATTAGTTTTCTGTCAGTCAGTAAATTGGTCAGACAATTTGGTATCATTGATGTGATTCACATCCCTCAGTCAATTTTTAAAAACTCCAGCTAATTTCAAACTAATAATCAATGTCCAATACATAAAGCCACAAACCTACCCGCTTTCACCAAATGCCAGCAGCATGTACCAATTATTTTTCCAATTTACTCTGACTCTGAGCTCAATTTCCATCCTGGCTCATGTTGTTGATTTACCTTGTCCAATATGGCATGAATTATTAACAATAGATTTGGCTGCTCTGTTAGTCTTATGCTGATATTTGTCCACTAGGGGGAAGCACCTTCGCAGAAATGGAAGGACAGCCTGTGCGGCCAAACAGAGTACAAGTAGTTTTGTTATTAAAATGCACATTTGTAACAGAGCATCTCATTAGATTCATCAAGTATCCTATTTATAATAACACCTCAGGCTGTGAGTATTTACAAAGAATTGTTTACATTATTAAACATCTTCATCTGTTTTAGAAGACTTGTGCTTAAGAGAGGCATGAATGCATTCAAAATTGCAGGAGAACTGCACACTATTAACAACATGGGCATCACTTTATTGTAGAAATGTTGCTGATATTTTTGTGCAGTTAAGGCAGTGTGCAGGTGATTTTGAGGACAGTTTTGGTAAGAAATGGCCCAGTATTTGGTGTTTAGGACTTCTGCTTTTGTTCCTGTGGTATCAGTATGGTTTCATTTTTCTTAGTGTCAAATCAAAGTTAATAATTCTGACATTGTGACAAGCCTACTTAAAAATGCGGATTAAGACAAGATTATGAATCTGTTTCAGACTTAAGACGTGAAGCAGGAGGTCAAATTGGAAATCCCTCATCCAAACAAACACACCTTGACCTTTGTGCCCGCTCCAGGTGCAGCTCCTGAAGGATCAGATGGCAGCAGAGACGGCGGCCCGCATGGAGGCACAGGCGCGCGTCCACCAGCTGCTTCTGCAGAACAGAGACCTGCTGCAGCACCTGGCCCTGCTAGTGCAGCAGCTGAAAGAGCTGGAGGCCCGCTCCCCAAAAACAACTCAGCCGCAGCAGGAGCCTCTCGCCAACGGACACAGTAAGTAAATGCAGGGGTGACCTGTAGGAACAGTGTAATCCCTCAGACGCACTCCTGTCAGGTCAGCTTCTTTCATGCTCCACAGTTCTTGTCATTGCTTACCCTCTTGTTGACAAGGGGATGGTGTAATCAGTCACGACACAAACTATGATCCCTTTCTGGCCCTCTGCCTAAAAACAGCTTCGTTTGTGTTTGACGGGGCAGAAGCACAGCTGCCAGCATTTGAACTCCTCTCTGTAGGTGAGCACTGGTGCTTTTCCCTTAACGCCACCTGGATGTCCTTTAATTTAGCACTTTGCTTTTATCTCTAACAGAGAGGAGAGACGATGTCGGCCAGGTGCAAGCACAACCAGTTAGACGCTTTCCTTTATTTCTAAAATATCAAAGAAGGCCATGAAAGGCAAATTAATTAATAAGGCAACTCATCTAGATAAAAGGCAAATTAAAGAGCCTCAAAACAGGAAAGAAACAAGACTAGACACGAAGACAAAAATCATCATAA
This sequence comes from Cheilinus undulatus, assembly GCF_018320785.1. Lineage (NCBI taxonomy): Eukaryota > Metazoa > Chordata > Actinopteri > Labriformes > Labridae > Cheilinus > Cheilinus undulatus. The sequence continues at coordinate 38,874,232 of NC_054881.1, forward strand.
AACAAACCATCCTAATACATTATATTTCAAAGATAACAGTAAGTTAAAATAACTTAAAGGCAAGTAAGTGAAAAATAATTATTTAAAAACGGTAAGCTGCAGTAGACCATAACGTTCAGACAGTTTCAGCAGGCCATAGAAAGCCCTCTTCCCCAGGTGGGGATTAAAGTCCAAACTAGTGTCCAAAATGCTCCAAAGTGTCTGAAAGCATAACAGCAAACAAGTGCAGTGGATGTACACTGCTGTGCAGAACATCAGGCAAGTTTTGGTCATAAAATTGAGGATGCAATAAGGTGTGTAATGGTGTGTAAGCTGCCTGAGCATGGGAAAACAATCTGTTGAAAAAATAAAATCACCTTCATGGAGGAGTAAAGGGTGGATGTTGAGAGTAAGCACAGGCTAGAGTTTTCCCTGGGTGTAGTCAGGTTACCACGAGCCCCTGGTTGTGTTGTGGATGCACCAAGAGCCCAAAAACGTCCCACAGGTGTACCACCAAGGGTATAAGAGCCTGGACAAAAAAAATGCCATCGAGCTTGGCCTTGGCTGCTATCAAGCTTGACCTTGCCTGCCATTGAGCTTGACCTTGCCTGCTATGGGGCTTGACCTTGCCTGCCATCGACCTTGACCTTGCCTGCCATTGAACTTGACCTTGCCTGCTATGGAGCTTGACCTTGCCTGCCATTGAGCTTGGCATTGGTAACTAACAAGCTTGACCCTGTCTGCCATCAAGGTTGACCTTGCCTGCCATCGAGCTTCACCTCGGCTGCCATTGAGCTTGACCTTGCCTGCCATTGAGCTTGACCTTGCCTGCTCAGCCACGCACATGAATCCCCCCCCCCCCTTGCCCCTTAAAACCTAATGACAGGGGTGATCTTCTTTGAGCTTCTGATACATCATCTGGTAGCATTTATGTAACAGGGTGTGATGACAATACCGGTGATTTCTACTAAAAGCTATTTTTTAAGTGATTGTTTAATACCAAAAGGGCCATAATGCATAGAAACAACAGTAATTCTAATATGAAATTGTTAATTTTGAAATCTTGCCACAAGGTTCCAGGGGATGTTAGTGCTTAGAGTACCTTTGATAAATCTCCATTTGAAGGGTCATATAGTTCTTCACTATCTGCCTTAAATTCTAACACAATTTGGGATACCCTTCTTCTAGACATGAATGTGCAAAACATAGGGGAGGGCCTATGTTTTAGGGGCAAGAGGGGCATTGAGATAGAGCCATGATGTGATTCAGAATCTATTCATGATACAGGGAGCTGGTGCCATGAATTGGAAAGGAAACACTTGAGTCACAAATAATGAATCACTAGAATTTAGTGATAAAGAGTCAGGAGGAAGGGACATGACAAAAATGTCTTGGAAGAGTCCTGATTATGCCAAACTTCTTCCATTTGAGAATTAAGGAGGTCACTGTGCTCTTGGGAGTTCCTTTAATCTAATGGCTTGGTTGTTGCTCTGATATCATCGTCAGCTTTGAGGCCTTCTCTAGAGAGGTGTGTGCCTTTCCAAATCATGTCCAGTCAGTTTAGTTTACCACAGGTGGACTCCAGTCAAGGTGGAGGAACGTCTCAGCAAAGATGCAGAGAAATGGGAGGAACCAGAGCTAAATGTTTGCAAAGGGTGTGAATACTTATGTCAATGTAATATTCAGTTTTTTATTTTTAATACATTTGTAAAATTTTCTAAAGTTCTGTTCTCATATTGTCATGATGGGGTACTGAGTGTAGATTAATGGGAATATATATATATATATATATATATATATATATATATATATATATATATTTTTTCTTTTTTGTTTTTTTTTTTTTTCTTTTGACTGGTGCATCAGGCTGCAACATAAGAAAACTGGAAACAGTGAAGGGGTCTGAATGCATATAAATCTCTAAAAAGCTGGTAAAGAAGTACATAGCAAAGCTAACTGGTAAAAAAGAGAGGACGCAGAGTTTGCTGCCCAGGGTTTACAATTCTGGACACCATTAGGCCCACACATACACTTCAACTCAGTTCAGTACAATAGATTTGCAACAAATTCCCCGTTAAAGCTGATTATACATTTATTTCTTGGTAAAAACCCACTGATGGATGTTAATTCAGCTGTATGTGTACTATTGAGGTCAAAGTTACCTGTTCTGTTGTCCTGGATTGACTGGCTTCTAATAATCTCCCACCTCACCCCGCCCTGCTCATATTGGTGCCTCATAATACCCAATACTTACTGTAATACAGTCCAGTAGGTCAAACACGCTTCACTCCAAATCCTCAATAATACACATTCAGTTAAAATCATATCACTCTGACAGTGTGGGCCAAAGCTGAACATCATCACCCTTCATTTATTTATGCTTGTGTTGGGTTAGATTATAAAGGTTCAACGGTACAAAGAGGCTACTGTTGCAGTTGTGTCGACTGCAGAAACGACTAGGATTATTGATCTCACTTTGAAACGATTATTACGATTTAAAAGAAGCTTTGGAATCAAATTGAGGGCCCCACATTGTGTTAATCGCCACGCTCACTCCGCGTAGCACAATATGTGTAATCAACATATTTAACAAAACAATAGTGTCTCTATCCTAAAGCAGTTAGAGATTATGTAATCACTGTGGATTTTAAGCATTCTGTCATTATCTCAGCCTCCCAGACTCAGTAAGAGTTCCTTTGGTGTTAAAAATTTCATACACACAGAGGAGCACACACCTTTCTCCCACAGGAGGGATTTATTTATAGCAGTTAAAAAACATTCAGTCTGCCAGATATCAATGAATAAGCACACAAACACTGAGTCGAGTCTATCTGTCGGTGCGTGCACATACTGAATTTGTTTCCCTGCATATATCTGAAAATAAAACATCATGTTTATGCCTGAATTAATCATGTTAGTCCCTCTGATAGGAAATGCTAATCTTCCTAATCAGACATGGCCAGGCTAAGTGCTGCCACTGGATTCATGCCAGCTGCTTCTTTCTATAATGAGAGTCAGCGCTTAGAGACATTTAAAGAAAAAAGCCAGAGAGGAACCCTTCTCCATAGATGAAATTTACTTTACTCAGGGCCAGGTTCACCAAATGATGGACTTCTGCAGCCGCTAAACCTGTCCAAGTGAATTAATGACACACAAATTATACTAACTGATTTCACATTGACTATTTTGCAACCAAAATTCACAGTGTGCAATTTTGAGTTGGAAAAAAATTCCCAGATACATACTTGATCAACCACAGTTTTAAGTATGAATAGGTGCAGACTGGTCGCACTAACACCACCTGATAAATCAACCAATAGTGGATTTATAAATCAATCATGGTCAACATAATTTGGCTTTTTTATGTAAAACATTACAAAAAAAGTTTCTACAAAGTTAAGAGTGCAGTGAACATGTCTCAAGTGATTGTAGTATAAAGACACCTGTGTCTGGAAGGTCCAGTCCTGGCTACCATTACACCATGAAGACAAAAGAACACTCCAAGCAACTCAGAGAAAAGATTATGAAAAGTGGATGGATACAAAGCATTCCCAAGGCTCTGAACTTGTGACTAGTGAGAGAGGCCACCAAGACACCTATGACTACTCTGAAGGAGTTCCAAGCTTCAGCAGCTGAGATGGGAGAGACTCTGCAGACAACATCTGTTTGCCAGGTTCTTCACCAGTCAGAGCTTTATGGGAGAGTGGCAAAGAAAAAGATACTGTTGAAGAAAACTCAGATTCAGTCTGGACTAGAGTTCACCAAAAGGCATGTGGGAGACTCCATGGTCAAGTGGAAGAAAGTTCTTTGGTCTGATGAGACCAAAATGGAGCTTTTTAGCCATCAGACAAGATGCCAAACACTGACATCACCACAAACCAAGGTTGGCATAGTAAACTAAAATTTAAAAATCATTTTAATTAACTGAAACTAATTAAAAAAATAAAAACTAAGCTTTAACAAAAAACAAAAACTAACTAAACTAACTAAAGCTGTATAGTGCGCTTAAAAAAACGTACTAAAATAAAATAAAAATGGAGACAGAATATCCTTAGATATACCGACTGGCACCGACACACAAGCCTGGGGAGTGTAAAATTGCCTGATCTGATTGGTTAAGACTTCACACAGTGGTAGTTTATGTCTGGAGTTGTATTCAAACATCATCATTAAGTAAATAAAATGATTAGTGAAGAGTAGCCTGTTTTAATATGTTTTTAAAAATGTATGACGCTCACTCAGCCCAGATATCTATCTGTAAAAAACTAAAACTAATAAAATCTAAACTAAAACAAAAGCATATTTGCAAAATAAAAACTAAACTAACAAACCAGCAGTAAAAACTAAAAAAAACTAAACTGAAATCGAACAGAGAAAGTGAAAATGAAATAGAAATAAAAACTAATGAAAAATCCCAAACTACTATAACCTTGTCATAAACACACCATTCCCACTGTGAAGCGCTGTGTGAGCAGCATCATTCTGTGGGGATGCTTCTTGGCAGTCAGCCCTGGTAGACTTGAAAAGGTAGAGGGGGAAATGAATGCAGCAAAATATCGGAAAATCCTCGTGGACAATCTTGAGCAGGCTGCAAGAGAACTAGAAGTTGGGATTAGATTCCCGGCAAGACAATGAGCCAGACAATAGGGAGTAGGAGAATGCAGGAGGAAATCGTGCTACATTTTTTAACTTTTAGCTTTTGCAGTCCATTTTTTGTGAACCAGGCCCTTAACATTAACTTTGTCAAATCTTTCCCTCTTCCAGGTGATCAGCAGTCATCCGGCAGCCCTGTGTCAACATCAGCAAAGTCTCTGTCTCTGAATCTAAAGAATCACTACAACCAGACCCTGGACCAGCTCGTCACCTCCACCCCTGCATGGCCACTCCAAACCTCACCCCTCTCCCCCTCCCAGGTGGACAGCGCCGAGTCCTACCTGAACCTGCTCAACCTGGAGAACAGCAGCAAACCGGACGCTTCAGTCAACGGAGACCTGGACCCCTTTATTCGGGCCAACATGACAGCGGAGAGCAAGGAGGGAACAGGCAATGAGATCATTCCGTTCACGTTGAGGAACTCTGCCAACATGGATGAGAAGTAAGACAGCTGTTTATGTATTTATTACAGGATGAAAAATGTGTAATTAACTTACAAATAACAAACAGACTACTCTTCTTTAATTTTTTTGGATTGTTAGGTTGGAAAATGCACTTTAAGTCAAATTCAAAGTTATTTTCCTTGGCAGATTGCCTCACATAGATGGTGAGGTTAAACAGGTTAAAGGTCGTGTCCGTGTTTTTGCTATGGGGGCGGTGAGTCACAAAGCCGTCCAGAGGATTTATGTAATTTAGTTGAATTTTTAGGACACCATGCAGCTTTTATTTGAAACAGCCCTGTCTTTAGTGCCGTATCTAACTCTTTCTTCATCTACACAGATTACTGCTAAAAATATCGACTGTGCAACAAAAAACAAATGCAAGCTTTATCAGTTTGGTCTCTAATATCACCATCCTCTGTCTGGCATCTGAGGATTAATGGTGATTATCATAAAAATGTAGCATGCAAGATGCACTTTTGAGACCTAGTTTTCCTTTGCAAAATTGGGCTTTGCCCCATATACTGAGAAGGCCAATATACCAGTATAAGATGATGCCACATGCACTGTAATGATTGCAAGAGCAGCTACCACCATGACCCGCTGAACACATGATTTAATGGAAAATATGTCTCCATTCATTGCCTACTGCAAGCAACCTCCTGTGTGCATAACATACAAAAACTAGAAAATCTAGGCTAAAATATAATTATGCTGCTATGTCTGACGGGACGCCCTTGACTCCCCTTGAGTCTTTCTTGGCCTTGGCTCTAGGGTATAGGCAGGGAACCTGGTCCGACCCAGCTCTGGGCTGTGGGCCACATTGGGCGTTGGGTTGATCCAATATCTACTGGGTGTACAGAGTTATCCTTAAATTACTCTGATATGACAGGAAATGAAAGCATGTTCATTCTAAGGAAAGTTCAGATGTTGTTAAAGTAAATTTTTGTATTTCTGTGTGCATAAAGTTTGATGCACTTGCAGTTGTACTTTCAGTTTCAAAAGATTTGATATCCTAATCAGGGTTTGCAGATAAGGATGAAATTATTAGTCCCCCTGTGTTCAACTTATGAACATGGCAATGCTGCGTAGCCAAACCAACAGCATAGCTTCATATCTCATGGACTCACACGGGGTTCCTCTGCCGCTGAACTACTTCACTAATGTCGGTACTCTTTGTAGTACCAGTCAGTTTGTGTTTAGGTTACCAGGCCACACAGCTACACACAGTGACACACACAGCCCATAGCTTTTAGTGTTATTAGCATAGAACAGCTCAGCTCAGCAGAAAACAGTCTCCAGCTAATGAAAGTGTGACTGTAATCATGGGATTACAGAACACAGAGAGAGAAGAGGGTCCGGGGTTAGACAAACAAAGAAAGGATCAGGGTTTGAAAGCAGCAATCACGGAGGCTTAAAAAGAAAGAATGAGATTTTTAGGAGAAACACAGAAACTCCATTAACTTTAACTCGGCCCCAGTGTTTCTGTATTATAAAATAACATTTTAAGAAGCTGTTGAAACACGTGCCCTGGGAGTACAGAGAATAAATGACATCATTTCCTTTGGAATAATTTATAAGGAGTACTTTTCAAGAATGTTTAAGACCTACTTCTCTCCGTCTCAGGATTTATCTGGCGTGCCTTCACTTTTTCCTAAATGTCTGTTATGTAACACAGCTTAGAGATACACCAGCAGCTTATACTTTAAATGCACACATATATGAAGCTACAGCATGTAATGACTTTTTAATGAGCTTTCAAATGAACTTCAATCTCCTTAAAGCCATCACAAAGAGCAGCTGCAGCGTGGTAAAGAAACAACTGACTGTACATGAGATAAAGCAGGAGAAACGCTCCTCTCTCACTCTCTCTTCCATACCCTCTCTCTTAATTTGTCTCTTGTTCTTGCGGCTTTCTCTCACACAAAGCAATTCGCATCAAAATCTCAAAGGAGAGTGCTCTAAAGTTGATTTCAAAACAGACGAGGAGAAAATTAAGAAGCTGGAATTGATGCGGTGCGTGGGTATTTGGCATGCTTGCGGAGGTTTTGTAAGTCTGCTTTTGTTTTGTGCATGCATGTGTTTTTCTGCAGCGTAGATCCATACAGCCAGACTCACATCTTGTGGTTTCGTGCTGTACAGACTCCCAGCCAATCACAGCTCTCGTGCTTCCAAAACCTGAAACTCTACCCAGCTACATGTCCAAATGTTTCCTATTTTTCCTTTTGCATGAGGATGAAGAGGGGGAAATGGAAACACAAAAGGAGGCTCGGTACTTAATATTTCCATTTGAACATTAGTTTCATGTGCGAGTTTGCTGGACGCCAAGCTTTAACCCTTTTTTATCTGTATTATTACATAACAACTCTACAGTTTCCTCTGAACTTCTCTGCTCACTCACATTTTCTATTTTCCTTCCAAAATGGCTTAGAACAATTGATAGAAAATTGAAGTGAACATGTTTAAAGATAAACTGGACCCAGTGAAACTGCCTTCTGGATTAAGGTTGAAGCCAGTTAAGAGAATAAAATATGGCTGTGGTGATCTACAGTGCCTATAAGAAAGTATTCAGCCCCCTTGGGTTTTTTACCCCTTAATTGATTTTTTTATATCAATTTTCCTCCATTCCTCTTTGCAAAACTGCTCAAGCTTTGTCAGGTTGCATGGGGATCAGGCATGAACAGCCCTTCTCAAGTCCAGCCATAAATTCTCTGTTGGATTGAGGTCTGGGCTTTGACTCGGCCACTCCAGAACATTCACCTTGTTGTCTTTAAACCATTTCTGTGTGAATAAATCTTCTCCTTAGCTGTTGTTCTCTTGGAGACTGAATAAGAGTGTCCTCTTCAATTTTCCTTTATTTTGCGGCATACGTTTTTCTCTCTACCTTTACAAGCCTTCCAGGGCAGACTGCCAAGAAGCACCCCCACAGCATGATGCTGCCACCACCATGCTTCACAGTGAAGATGGTGTGTTGGCCTTGATGGCCAAAAAGCTCCATTTTGGTCTCATTAGGCCAAAGAACTTTCTCCCACTCGATCGTGGAGTCTCCCACATGCCTTTTGGTGAACTCTAGCTCAGATTGAATCTGAGTTTTCTTCTACAGTGTCTTTCTCTTTGCCACTCTCCCATGAAGCTTTGACTGGTGAAGAACCCGGCCAAAAGTAGTCATAGGTGTCTTGGTGGCCTCTCTCACTAGTCTCCTTCTTGCACGCTCACTCAGTTTGTGAGGACGGTCTGATCAAGAAAGATTTACACATGTGCCATAATCCTTCCATTTCTTGATGATTAATTTAACTGAACTCTGGGGGGTGTTCAGAGCCTTGGGAATGTTTTTGCATTCATCTCCTGACTTATACTTTTCAATAACCTTTTCTCTGAGTTGCTTAGAGTGTTCTTTTGTCTTCATGGTGTAATGGTAGCCAGGAATCCCGATTAACTTGTGTCAACATGTGGCTCAAAAGAGACGTCAGGAATGTTTGAATAAACAGTGCGATGGAATGTGACAGACCATGTTTTGATCCAAATCCCATACAACAGGATTTCTCCCTGTTCAGCATATGCTTACTATTGCAAAACCAGTTTTGGAGAGGGCTAAAATCAAACTTTAAAGAGTTTTCGGATTAGTGGTTTATTGGAATTGGTCTGGTAAATGACAGTATCGTCAGCATATAGGAGAACATAGCAGTTTGAATGTATTTGTGGAAGATTGTTTATAAAAATGGAAAAAAAGGAAGTGGTTCCATGATTAGAACCTTGTGGAACTTCTGTTTCAAACTGTGAAACTGGACTGAGAGCCACTGGAAACAATACACTTAGATCTGCTATGAAGGTAGGCACAAAACCAAAAGAGAGTGATTCAATCTGGACCAAAATGGTGGAGTCTATCATGGAGTACATATTAATCTAGAACAGTGGGTCTCAAATGGTGTGGCAGGGCAAACTAGTGTGCCTTGAGGCAAGTCTAGATGTGCCTTGGGAACTTGTACAACCACATGTTATCACTACGAATTTATGGCAAGTAGCCTACTGTAACCAGGCCTGCCCACAGATCTGGCTAGAAAAAACCCAGAGAATGGGCCCTCCACAGTTGTGATTTACTGATGATATCAGTGTATGTGAGTTGGATCAGTAGCATTGGTGCTAGCGTCCTGGCTAACAGTTACCTCATTTAGAGCTGAAAACCATGGCAAGCTAATTTTGGGTTGATTGAATTTGATCTTTTGACAGCTTAAACCATTTTGCTGCTTTTTTGCATTTTTGCCACTCCTATTTACCACTTTCGACCAATTTTTGCCACTTTTTCTGGCACATTTTGCCTCATTTAACCTATTTTTGCAACCTTTTTACAATTTTTCGGCAAATTTTGCTATCGTTTGGCTATTTTTACTCCTTCTTAATCACTTTTAACCCATTCTTACCTCTTTATTGCAACTTCAACCCTTTTGTGCCACTTTTCTGCCACTTGTGATCTATTTTGTCATCTTTTTGACACTTTCAACCCATTTTTGCCACATTTTTGACAAATTTCACCCACTTTTGCCTTGTTTGACCACTTTTTTTTGCCAAATCTTGCCCTTTTTGTCTCACCTTTTAACCATTTTTTACCATCGTTTAACAACATTTAAGCCTTTTAGACCACTTGTCACCCTAGGAGTGCCATAATAATTTGGACAATCATGTGGTATTACTAAACTATACAACAAAACTGAGCATATAGTGTAAGTCCAGGCAGGCCAGGGTGTCACTGAAGTTTCACTCAAGCCCTGATCAGCTGACTACCAGCTGATTCGTGCCAAGCTTTCTATTGGCTAAATGCACCGCTGCTATATTTATGTTGCTCTGGCTGACTACTCTTTCTCTGCAAACTTCTTTTACAATCCTCCTCCACCCCAGCTCCTCTATTATGCTACATCTGACTTATATCATGTCATTCTGTTGTCACTGATGCCTGCTCTGGCTTTTTTGCTGCTTTTCTCCCAGCCTCAGGCTTTCCTTGCACAGGTAGGGCAGGAACATGTGCTGCCCCTGCTAGTTGCTTTCCATGAAGGCTCATGGAAGGGCAGGAAGATCTCAGAAAACCCACACTGCCAAATATAAATAATGGCAATAAAATGCTTAATAATAGCAGATATGTAACCCTCTGCCTAATAAATGCATTTATATGATAGCTTTGTTTATGACAATGACAAAATGAGCAGAATAAAACACAGCCTGTAATTTCTGTGACATATATTCCTGCAGTGAAAATGTTGCCTTATTTCTAACCTTATATTTAACAACCCCAATGGGTCTGGAAAATGTTTATCAAACCTTAAAACCACTATTTGCCACTATTTTGACACTTTCAACAAGTTCATGCCAATTTTAACCCATTGTTTGGCCACTTCTTTTTAACCAATTTTTGCCAATTTCTGACTTTGTTATGCCACTTTTGCCCAATTTTACCATCTCCATGATCCCCCAGTTGGCTGCGCCACCTTTTAGGCCACCTTTACTGTAGCATTATTTGAAAGGGTATTTTGTATTGATTTAAATATGGTGTGCCTTGAGATTTTGCCTTAACTTCAGGTGTGCCTTGGGAAAAAAAAATTTGAAAACCACTGATCTAGACTAACAAATATCTTGGTGAGATAAATAAAAAGTGCACCTGGGATCAGAATCAAGAGATGAAAACATGTCTTTAGTGACTTTTAGAAGAGTTGTTCTAGTAGAAAAGTTAAAGACGGAAACCAACCAGGACTTTTTTATGTGTTCTTTCAGTGGAACGCTCCCCTTGGTGCCCCTTTTTTATTGGCTGTTGTTTGCCTCCTTTCCTTCATGACATCATCTTTCCATAAATGGTTATCGTAAAACTTAATGCCTGCTTTATAAACAAACGGCTTATAAACATAATGAGAGTCAGGGTATTTCTGCTCTGACCTTCCAGTATTTGGAACGGCAGTGTAATAAAGCTAATGAGACTTCGCTTTATATAATAACCTCAATGAAGTATTGGAAAAATCAGGTAAAGAGAGCTTTATGCCGTTATTTCCAAACTCCTTTGCATTACCTTTCCTGCAGTCTCACTCTTTATCCGCTCCCCCCCCACAGCAAGGCAAAGTTTATTGCCTCCATTTGCTTTTGTTTTCTGGATTTCCCCAGCGAATCAATGTTTACAGCCTGAGTGGCTTTATTTTATGTCCTGCAGACTAGCAGACAGATACTCCCTTACCATCTTTTCACACCGTCTAGTCTTGCCTCGCCTCCTCCTCTCCTCCTTTTCATCATCCAGCCTCAGCTGACCTCCTCCCAGGTCTAGTTCTGGTCATGCAGAACAATAGCATCTATTTATCTCACATTATCAGAGTGTTCCTGCTTTAAATCACACCGGCATTATCATCCAACGTGGATTAGAGCCATATGTGCTGTAAAGAATGGAGTAGTGTATGATCAGTGCGTATGCTATGTTGGCGTAGTACCACTTTATCTAACCATGCAGTGAGTCACACTTTAAACAACAAACAGAAGAAGGAAAGCAGCACCACAACAGCGTGTAATTGAAGGCTTGACATGGTGAGCCAAACATGCAGTATGTTTTTACAACCCTTTGACTCATTAACATCTTCATGACGCATAAAAAACAAGTCACCAGCCAAGCTAGCTGTTGTTAGCTTGTAGTGTGCATGCTCACGATAACAGTGCTTACAATGATTTCTAACATTTGCTTAGAGTGCAGCGCAGCTCAGTTAGATAGGGAGCTTATTATGATATAGGTGTTTGATAGACATGCATGGCCATAAGTTACTTGAATAAACTGCTTTCTTATTTTCTCTGGTGTGCCCAGAGACGGCCACACACTACAGCATTTTAAGCCCAATTCAAGGCCAGATTTACCTCTGATGGTCTGGCTGAGTCATCTAGTGCAGTGGTTCTCAATCTTTTCAGCACATGACCCCCAAAATAAAGGCGACAGAAACCAGGGACCCCCACTGTACCTGAAGGTGGTTGAATACAGCCATGCACATTCAAGAATAGTCATGTGCAAACAAGGCTGTCCATAAGGGGGGATAAAGTAAGAGGTCTCTGGGGCCCAGCCAAACTGGGGGCCTGTGGAGGTTAGAGACTATGGTCCATTGTGAAGTAAAGTTGTGAAAACCATATTTTATATTTAACCTGAATAATAACCACTCTTATCAAAGAAACAAATATCTTTATTTATTCAGTTGTGTAGTGATTAGCCTCCTTCAAACGAAAATAACTTTTGTTTAAAACATAATTAAAATAAGATAAAAATGGCAAAAAAAAATGGTGGAAAAGGTGGTGAAATTAGATTTCTGAAGAATGTTATTGGGTTAAAGTGGGAAAAACGGGCACAAAAAGTGGTAAGAGGGGGTTAAAAAGTGGCTGAAATGGCTTTGAAGTGCAAAAATTGGTGGAAATTAGGTAGAATGAGATGAAAATTTGATATAAACTGGCAAAAATGTGTTAACTGTGGTTAAAATGGGCAAAGAAAGTGTTGTAAAAAGTGATTGATAGAGGCAATAATGGGTCAAAAGAGGCATCAATAAGCAGAAAGTGGCAGGAATTGGTTTGGAAGTGGCAAAAACAGGCAGAAAGAAGTGATGGAAAGGGTTTAAAATGGACAAAAATTGGTTTTAAGTGGCAAAAATGTTCTAAAATTGGCAAAATTAGTGTTTAAAAGTGATGAAAAAGGGTTTGCATTTGGTAAAATTGGTATGAAGTGGCAACAGTGTAATATTGAAAATATTCTTAGTTTTTTCAAGGCATCTGTTGACCCCCTCTCAGTGTATCACGACCCTCAAGGGGGTCCCGACCCCAAGGTTGAGAACCACTTGTCTAGTGCAGTGGTTCTCAAATGGCAAGTCTAGGAGTGCCATAATAATTTGGACAATCATGTGGTATTACTAAACTATACAACAAAACTGAGCATATAGTGTAAGTCCAGGCAGGCCAGGGTGTCACTGAAGTTTCACTCAAGCCCTGATCAGCTGACTACCAGCTGATTCGTGCCAAGCTTTCTATTGGCTAAATGCACCGCTGCTATATTTATGTTGCTCTGGCTGACTACTCTTTCTCTGCAAACTTCTTTTACAATCCTCCTCCACCCCAGCTCCTCTATTATGCTACATCTGACTTATATCATGTCATTCTGTTGTCACTGATGCCTGCTCTGGCTTTTTTGCTGCTTTTCTCCCAGCCTCAGGCTTTCCTTGCACAGGTAGGGCAGGAACATGTGCTGCCCCTGCTAGTTGCTTTCCATGAAGGCTCATGGAAGGGCAGGAAGATCTCAGAAAACCCACACTGCCAAATATAAATAATGGCAATAAAATGCTTAATAATAGCAGATATGTAACCCTCTGCCTAATAAATGCATTTATATGATAGCTTTGTTTATGACAATGACAAAATGAGCAGAATAAAACACAGCCTGTAATTTCTGTGACATATATTCCTGCAGTGAAAATGTTGCCTTATTTCTAACCTTATATTTAACAACCCCAATGGGTCTGGAAAATGTTTATCAAACCTTAAAACCAGTGTTGTCCGATTTGCATATCTATTTTTAACCGCAGGTAGAATTGCAACCAAATGAGATAGAGCAATAATTCTTTTTGCATATAAAACCAGAGGAGTAACTCCAACACATCACACATTCAGTGTGTCCCAGAGTGTTGTTTCCTTCCAGAAATATCCGCCCTTCTTTTGCAGAAATGTAGCAAAAAGCACACATATCAACAGCACTGACTGTGATCACCTTTAAAACAAGATTTTAGGATTTAAACAGCTGTCCAGTGTAAGGCCAGCCTTACAGGAAGGCAGGGAGTGCTATAGTGACCAGGTGTATAGGCACTCTTGATTAAGCTGTAGAGTGTGTGAGGAGTGAGTTCTGGAGCTACTCTCTTAGTTCGAGGAAACCATGGATTGTCCTCATGAGATGTCCCAAAAACTTAATCTGGCTCCTTTTGATGCAGAAGAGCAGCAGCTTTACTCCAAGCTCTGTGGATGTCTGAACTCCTTACCCTAAGTCTAGAGCTGAGTTCGACCACCCTTTGGAGAAACTCATGTCGACTGCTTGCATCCACAGTCTCACTCTTTTGGTCCTTACCAAAAGCATCAGTGAGGATGGATTATAGATTAACAGATGAATGGAAGCTTTGGCTTTTGGCTTGGCTTCCTGAACATGAACATAGAGACCAAATGTGAAAGTAGTTTGTTGAGAAATCAAAAGCCAGTAATTCTACCCTTTTGATGACACTAAAGAAAGAGCGGGAGGATCAGCTAAATCAGTACCATACATCATCTGGGAAACATTAATATTCGTATGAAACTTGAAGATAATCCCTACAATACATGCAATCCCCAGAGCCTGCTATAAACTGCAGCATGCCCACACAGAGCAGAACCCAACACATATGGTAGCCATCCCATATGAACATCAAACTATATATTATTCACCAGTGAGTCATGTTTTCTTACAGCGAGGTACGGACTGGACTCTGTCACCCTCACTCAGCTCGCCCTCTGACAGTATTGAATGTTGCATAATCACATTTTCTGACCTATCAGGTGATCTTTCCTTCCCCTCTATCTTTTTCTTTGTTTCCCTCATCATTAGCATCATCCTGTGTGTCAGAGCTCAACAGGCAGCCGTGTAAGCTGATAATTTAATAGTAAAGATGTGATTGGAACGTAATGGATGATGGATTCCAGGCCTTATGGTGGAGCTAGATTCCACTCACAGCAACAAGTAGAAGTTGCACCAGTCTCCCAGACCAAAACCAACTACACCCCCCCTCCTAGTCAGCACATTTACATGTAACCTAGCACAGTAAGTCATTAATGTTTTGAATTTCTTTGTTGTGACAATGCGTATTTGCAATAATTTTCCGTTTTAAATGGTGCCACATTTGTAAGGAACATGCATTTGAGGGACGAGCAGCAGAGCTGAGTATGAGGGTTGCGCCCATGAAAAATTTTCCAAATCTTCTCTGTCAATGCCAAACAGCTTATTCTCCCACTGACTCTTGTTTTGAGCCTCTGGTACCCCAGAGTGCTGACAATCAGGTGCCTGATTCTGCCCCATTTGGCTGATCTGTATAGGGTGTGTCCAACAGGACAACCTAAAGCTGGTGTTCCACAGAAGCAAGTTGTAGCATTATTTGGAGTGAGCCCTAGAACCATCTCCAAATTGAAGGGCTGAACAGCTTATTCTGCTGTTGTTATTGATTCTTATTTTGAGCTGATCCCACAAGTGTTCAATAGGGGTTTGAGGTCAGCACTTCTGGCAGGACGTTACATCCTCTCCACTCCCAAATTCTGGAGGTAGTCGCTAATAAACCCGTCATCGTCATCTTGGCAGATAGAGGTCAGTCCTGGACTGTGGAATTATGGGATTGCCTTTGGTTACAGGATATCATCTCCATTTCTCTCTGCATTGAGATTTCCTCCAATGATGACAAGCTTTGTTTTTCCAGTGAGGGAGATGCTGCCCCACACCATCACACTGCCTCCACCAAAAGATGTTAGTCTATCGGTGCACCAATCAGCATAGCGTTCTCCATCTCTTTTCCACACTTTGACCCTACAGCCCAACTGCCTGAGGCAGAATCTGGACATAATGTTCCTCCACATGTTGCCAACACCAGTGCAAGCGGGCCTGATGATGTCATCTTCTTGGGACGCCCACTTCATGGCCTGTCTTTGACATCCCCTATTTTATGGAACTTGGCATTCAGTTTGGGCTCACTCCAGATGATGCTGCAACGTGGTTTTTGCAGAACACAAGCTTGGCATTACCTTATCCCAAGGGCCCTATCCAAATCAGTCAAACGTGGCATGCCCATTCTTGGACCAGACACTGACTGACCACTGCAGCAGGGTCAATGCTCGGAGGTAAAGCCTAGGTATTATGAGGCCTAGAATTACTTAAGCTTTTGTAGGTTTGCATGACTTTTCTTAAGGTTTACTAATTGGGTGTAACAGTAGCTCTGTTTCCATCACAGTTTTTTGCAGACAGCGATATTTCGAAAATTTGAACGAAGTGCAATTGCGCTTTGAATGAGTTTCCATTGAAGGGAGTTTTTGGCATGAGCCCCATCATTCTCGTAAAATCTTGCGAGACTCTGTTACAAGAAAGATAGACGTTCAAGACCTGTTGTGTGTTTGTATGGTTAGATTACATCCACAAAGGTTGCCTTAAAAATTTTGAACAAAAGACGAAGGCAACGGATGATAGTTCAGAGGCAAAGTCCGTATGTATGGCGAAAGCCACGGATAAGCTGTAAGTATGGTGTTAAGAAATGTCTCAGCTCCTCTTCTGCCCACCTTAATGTGCCATGTTGTTTTAGGCTAAACTGGTCATGTGACAACGTACGTTACGTCCTGTGACTTGTAAATTCAGAAAAGTGTTTCCATTCCACTTTTGTTATATACTTCTATGCATTTCTAACCTCCAATTTCCACATATGGCAACCACGTTGTGATCTGCCAGGGAATCGTACTGCGGAGCACATCCCTCCCGCTCTAGTCTATCAGAGCATTTCCATCGCCAGCGATCCAGACCGGCAGTGGCACATGCCTGGAGCGCCACTTCGCTCCACGAAGATATGCTGCAGGTCTATTTTAAGCGTCGGCCGTTGCCAAACCGCGTTAATACCCATTGAACAAAAAGCTCCAGAAGAGGAAGAATCTGACATCACTCTCCATGTAGAAAGTCTTTACTTAATTCGTTTAGTGAGGAAATACTTACTGTTAACTCTTAAAATGTCACATATTTTTGACCCTGTCATTATCTTTCAACACTCCACATTGATCCTTGTACATGCTCAAACCCCTCACCCAGACCTCTCACACATTTAGATGGCTGTGAATCTGATTTGCTGAAATCCCTTTCAAAAATCAAAGTTCTTCTTCAAAGACCCAGTGTGCTTTTACTTAGTTCAACCCCGCTGATGGCGCCTGTCCGCTGCTTTATTGGACTTGTCTGTCCTAAAGGTTGAAGTATTGAGGATTTGACCAGAAGCTGTTCTTTTGAAAGACTTGCCAGAAGGGAACAATAAAAATGTTTTACAGATTTCTTTTACTTGTCCCCACCTGTCGATTTGCTGAGCTCCTACTGTTTGCTTCATTTCTGTTCATGTTATTGAAAAGTTACTTAGCATGCTGCCTCTGACTCATACCCTTTGTCGTGCAGACACCGCAGGGGCTTATTTTAACTTCTAAAACACCCTTGCAGCTTTAGTCTCTATTGATTTTCATGCAACCTAAAATTAACCCAATAATAAGAAAGGCTCAGCAGGGAATGGCCTGAAACGAATGTTTAAACCTTTGAGTGTCATCTCTGGCTCTCTGTTTTCATCCACTTGCTAAATCCATTGGTATAAATAAGTGAAATATTTCTTGAAGTGGTCATCCTCTGTAATCACAGCGAACATTCTTGCTGTGAGAACCAGCAGAGTAATTCATCAGAAAGTTGGAGTGTTCAGTGTTTATGGGTGGATGGATGAGTGGAGCTATTTCATGTCAAAGACTCATTAATTCCCCTAATACATGTTTGGTGAGTCACACTCAGATGGCTCTGATAGACCCCCAAAACCTCCCAGTTGAGTCATCAGCGCAAAAGATTAACTGACCCCAAAAATTTGCTTCTTCGATAAGAAGGACAAAAGTACAAGCTGGTGTGATAAAAAAGTGAAGTGACTATGACTCCCAAGGTGCTATTCATTGAGAACATCAACAAAAAAAAAACAATTTAGTTTTACGGGCGACCATCAACAACGGAAAGAGTTCACTGCTGGGAAAAACTATAAAATAACACAAGTCACTCTGTCAGGGTTTAAGCGCTCAACTTTAAACGAGAAGCATTAAAGGACTCTGCTCTGATTCAATCCAGGACTTTTTCTCTCCCTCTAATGCTCATGGGAGTTTTAGGGATCATGCTGTCCTCAAGCCAGATTGAGAAAATAATTATGAAGAGTGGTGAGCACTAAGAAGCTATTAGGATTGTACCTCCATCTGTGAGGCTTTAAATTGAGAATTTAATTAGAGTAAATTTAAAGGGAATTTTTATTTTGTGGCCAATAGAGCAACATAAAGTACCAATGAAATATTACCGCCCTTGGATGTGCTACCCTTTTATTGATTATATAAATCAATCATGATCAATATAGTTTGGCAATTTTGAAAAAAAAAAATTCACCCCCTTTAACGTCAGAGGCCTAATTCAACGGAGAGCCAATTGGTGTTACTAGTCTCACAATTAGTGAGATGGTAGTATTCCTGGCTACCATTATGCCATGAAGACAAAAGAACACTCCAAGCAACTCAGGGAAAAGGTTATTGAAAAGTATAAGTCAGGGGATGGATGCAAAAATTTCCAAGTCACTCAACATCCCCCAGAGTTCAGTTAAATCGATAATGAAGACACAAAGGAATATGGCACATGTGTAAATCTGCCTAGATCAGACCGTCCTCACAAACTGAGTGAGCGTGCAAGAAGGAGACTAGTGAGAGAGGACACCAAGACACCTATGACTACTCTGAAGGAGTTCCAAGCTTCAGCAGCTGAGATGGGAGAGACTCTGCAGACAACAACTGTTGGCTGGGTTCTTCACCAGTCAAAGCTTTATGGGAGAGTGGCAAAGAGAAAGACACTGTTGAAGAAAACTCAGATTCAGTCTGAACTAGAGTTCACCAAAAGGCATGTGGGAGACTCTGTGGTCAAGTGGAAGAAAGTTCTTTGGTCTGATGAGACCAAAATGGTGACACCAAGCACTGCACATCACCACAAACACACCATCCCCTCTGTGAAGCACGTTGGTGGCAGCATCATGCTGTGGGGATGCTTCCAAGCAGCCAGCCCTGGAAGGCTTAGAAAAGGCAGATGGTTTCAGTCAATATTTGCAAATCTCATTTTGGCAGCCTCAAAGCAAACAAAGCCTTGCGCCCATCCTAAGATCTTTGGCACCCCCCAGGGGGTCCTGGACCCCAGGTTGGGAGCCAATGCAGTAGAGTAATGTATCATATCATATCCCAGCATAGCAAATAGTAGTATAGCTTAACATGTCATTGTTTATTGTAATGAAGCATATAGTGTGGTCTTGCATAGTGTATCATAACATATTGTAAAGTACTGTACCTTATGGTATAGTGGTGTTGGGTATAATAGCCTATCAAAGCTAATTGTATCACAGCATATAGTAGTGTATAAGAGCATTGAGTCGCCCTACCAGTTCCTCCTCTAGTGATCAAATATAGCAGCCTGTATCTGGAAACTCAACTCATAACCCTCTAAATATGTCATTTAAAGTCTTATGTACAAAACTTGTAAATTAACTAGTCCCTCAATACGTCCCTGATCCTCTAACCTCTGCCTCTCTTTGGTACAGGTGCGAGGACCCTCTCCTGCTCTTCCTCTTCATCCTCTAACCATCCCCCATTTTCCCGTCAGTCTGCTCAAACAAACAAACCGAAACCTCAGAGACAAAGAAACATCCATTGTTGCATCCCATCCCAAACCCTGTCCCTCTTCTCGTATGCTGCACCAGCCCGCTTCTCCTCTTCCTCTTCCTCCTCCTCTTCTTCTCCTCTCTGCCCCTTCTCCTCCCTCTATGTGAGTATTACTCATACCTACCAGCATGCGATACCAGTGTTATGTGGCACAAGCATGGGGCCGGGCATGTGGCGAATGGAGAGTCAGTGTGGGTGTTTGTTGGCCTTTGTATTAGTCTCAGCAGTGATTTCTCTGCTAATGACTGCATAATAACCTCCATTTCCATCCAGATGATTCTGCAAATTCATAACCACATTAGCATCCAGGCAGTCTGCAAGTCACACATCTTTTGCATGGTCTGTTTTTACCACAATTTGTGCCGCTCTGAGCGTGGCTCTGTCCCGCATAGTTTTGGCAAAACGGACAAAATGTTCCTGTCAAGATGTGGTATTATTTTGTCAGTGGAGGTTCCACCTGAACAGATAAGCTATCAGAGCAGAGGCAGAAGTACCTCTTGATTTACCTGTCTCACACGCACGCTGTTGTTGCAGAGGTTTCTGTGTCTGTGTTTTGTTAGATGCATGTTTTACTTCACTGAACATACCCACAAAACACTCTACTAAAGAGACAATGTGTAAAAAAGTTGTCACTTTCTGAACTGAAGCCAGAAGAGGAGCAGCAGAGGAATACAATAGAGGTTTTCCATTCTAGTGCAAGTGATTGTCATGTAATATTGCTTTTTTGACAAAAATTATACAAAAAAAACTCTTTAATGTCAAAGTAAAAGCAGATTTCTACAAAGTAATATCAATTTAACAAAAATATTAAAGTAAAATAAGTGACTTCATAAATATTCACCCCCTCAAGTCAGTATTTAGAAGATTTATCTTTGGCTGCAATCACAGCTCTCAGGTCTGTGTGGATAGGTCTCAATCAGGCTTGCACATCTGGAATCTGCAATTTTACTCCATTTTTCTTTGCGCAGGGATCGGGCATGACCAGCCCTTTTCATGTCCAGCCACATATTCTCTATTGGATTGAGGGCTGGGCTTTGACTAGGCCACTCCAGAACATTCCCTCTGTAGTCTTTAAACCATTTCTGTGTAGCTTTCTCTGTATGCTTCAGCTCATTGTCTTGCTGGAGAATAAATCTTTTCCTAAGCCATGGTTCTCTTGCAGACTCATTAAGATTGTCCTTTAGGATTTTCCTGTTTTGTTGCATTCATTTGACCCTCTACTTTTACAAACCCGAGAAGCATCCCCACAGCATGATGCTGCCACCAACGTGCTTCACAGAGGAGATGGTGTGTTTGTGGTGATGTGCAGTGCTTGGTGTCACCATTTTGGTCTCATCAGACCAAAGAACTTTTTTCCTCTTGACCACAGAGTCTCCCACATGCCTTTTGGTGAACTCTAGTCCAGACTGAATCTGAGTTTTCTTCAGCGGTCTCTTTCTCTTTGCCAGCCTCCCATAAAGCTCTGCCTGGTGAAGAACCCAGCCAACAGTTGTTGTCTGCAGAGTCTCTCCCATCTCAGGTGCTGAAGCTTGGAACTCCTTCAGAGTAGTCGTAGGTGTCTTGGTGGCCTCTCTCACTAGTCTCCTTCTTGCACGCTCACTCAGTTTGTGAGGACGGTCTTATCTAGGCAGACTTACACATGTGCCATATTCCTTCATTTCTTCATATGGATTTAACTGAACTCTGGGGGATGTTGAGTGTTGAGTTGGAGTGTTCTTTTGTCTTCAAGGTGTAATGGTAGCCAGGAATACTACCATCTCACCAATTGTTAGACTAGTAACACCAATTGGCTCTCTGTTGAATTAGGCCTCTAACGTTAAAGGTGAATATTTTTTGTCAAAATTGCCAAATTATATTGATCATGATTGATTTGTTAAATCAATAAAAGGGTAGAACATCCAAGGGCTGGAATACTCATAGGTAATTATGTTGCTGTATCAATATTATGTCCTCTATTGGCCACAAAATAAGAATTCCCTTTAAATTTTCTTCAGCCTGGTAGCCAGCCTGGTGCCAGATCACGTCCTGAGCACTGTAGAAGTGCCCTTGAGCAAGGCACTGAACCCCAAACAGCTCACGTCAGCGCATCAACAAGAGCAGCAAGGCCATCACTGCGTCTATGAGTGTGTAGCATGTAAAACAATAGAGTGTAAACTGTGAATTTCCCTTCGGAGATTAATAAAGTATGACATGACTTTACTTTACTTGACTTTTGATTAACCAGTGCCTGGACCTTCCAACCACGGGTGTCTTTATACTCCAATCACTTGAGACACAGTCACTGCACTCAGGTGATCCCCATTTCATTAAAAGTGAGACTGCTAGCACCAATTAGCAGGACTGCTGTTGAATTAGGTCAGTCAGTTTTAAGGGGGTGAATATTTATGGATAATTTCTTAGGTCAAAAAAACTATTGCTGTTGCACCAGAAACACCATGCCATTACTTGTATGTTTAAACTAGATTTTGATTCTTACTAAACAGAAATGAGCCTAAATCAATGGCAGTAAAATGAAGCAGTCTGACTTTAATAGTCTCCTTTAGTGTAGAGCATCATGGTTTAATGAGCACAGGAGGATTTGAACACTGTGGTACCTTTCAGCGATGACTGAAAGCAAGATGAATGGAGAGACAAAGGTGGGCTGGGAAAAAAGGACTGAATGAGAAGACGCTGCAGGAGGAGATAAGTCAGCGAGGTGGAGAGGAGCGTCACTCTGACAGGAAACAGGAGTGCTGACTCAGAGTTATGGTAATAAGGCGGCCTGCTCCTTGATCCAGCCTCAAATTCATCTCTACAGTTTGACAGCGTGTGTAATACCACAGAAGAAGAAGACGCAACCGCAGCTGAATCAGACTCTTCAAAAGCCAAAGTTTCTAATTTACGCTAGAAGAGAGGAAAAGCACAATACAGGCTACTTTTGCACTAACTGTTACACCAGTTATGGAATTTCCTCAAATTTAACAAAATGTTGATTCCTGACAAAAAAAAGTGTTGTTTGCAAAATTTAAAATGGAGAAACAAAACAAATTCACACAAACATTGAACACTTTCTCTGCAATTTTAGGAGGCAACCATCCTAAATATTGAACTCTTTTTTGGTGTGTTTTTACAGGGTGTTTTTACTACTCCCAGGATCAAAACCACAGATTTAATTTCCACTAATTATCTGTCAAAAGCATTGGTGCTTCAACTACATTTTAACTCCCTAAGTACCTCAGTATTTGGACCCACTAACGGTGCTAAATCTGAAATAAGGCATCAAAAAAGTTACTAGAGTTTAGCCTGATTGGAACCTGAATTTCTGCACCAAATATTACAGCAACATATCCAATTATAGTGTCGCATTTTACTCAACTCTGTAAGGCTTTGTGTCCATTAATGCCATTTTTTCTCACCAGTAGCAACCATTTTTAAAGCCAGTCCAGTCCAGTGCATTCAGTGTTAAGCACAACAATGCCCAGGGCATCAGCTACCTTTAAGCACTGCAGTCTCAGCCCAAGGTAGATCAACTTTTTAGGCACCGCTGGGCTTGTAAGTGTCACTCCACCCTCATCAAACATTCAAAATAAAGAAGGGAGGAGACCCCTGATATCTTTGTCAACAGTGGTGGCAGAGAAATTAATTTGGCTTGTCTTTTCAGTACAATTTCCAGGTCTTATAGCTGCTTATGCTCTCTTATTGTTTTCTTTCTTGTGGATTTTTGAAGAAATGAAAATATTTCAAACACAAAGCGAGGTAACAGACCAAACAGACACCACTAAGAGAAGCAGGACTGAACTTCAGTTACCTTCCAGCAGCACGGGTTGGTCAGAAGCACACTGAAGCTGAAGTTGTTAATGCTGCCCACACAGGAAAGCTGTTCATAGACAGAGGGCCTCAATGTTAATCCCACTGTAACACTAGAAGGAAAGTAGGAAGATCATGAAGTGACTAGGATCCGCTCTATCAGACCATGAATGTTTGCACACAGTTTTAATCCATTAAAGAGATGTGAATATAGTCCAAGGGATAAGGCAAAACTCCTAGGGAACATGACTTCATGTGCATCCAGTTCAGCATTATGGCCTCACTCTAAAATAGACTCAAGGGACCAGCAGTCAGTCACCTGCATCCAGAAGACACCATGGATGTAGCGTCTGCAGAGCTGAAATGCTACATCCAGACCAAGTAGCATTAAGCTTCATGGATGAAGCATGTGGTTTCATGGATGTAGCATTCGGTTTCATGGATGTAGCATTCGATTCATGGATGTAGCATTCAGTTTCATGGATGTAGCATTCGGTTTCATGGATGTAGCATTCAGTTTCATGGATGTTGCATTCGGTTTCATGGATGTAGCATCAGGTTTCATGGATGTAGCATCCAGTTTCATGAATGCAGCATTCAGTTAAATGGAAGTGGCATTCAGTTTCATGCATGTAGCATCCAGTTTCATGGATGTAGCATCAGGTTTCATGGATGTAGCATCCATTTTCATGGATGTAGCATCCTTTTATTATGGATGTAGCATTCGGTTTTATGGATTTGGCATTCAGTTTCATGCATGTAGAATCCATTTTCATGTATGTCGCATCCATTTATATGGATGTAGCATTCGGCCTCATGGATGTAGCATTCAGTTGCATGGATGTAGCATTTAGCTTCATGCATGTAGCATCCGTTTTCATGAATGTCGCATCCGTTTTCATGGATGTAGCATACAGCTTCATGCATGTAGCATCTGTTTTCATGGATGTAGCATCCATTTTCATGGATGTAGCATTCGGTTTCATGCATGTAGCATCCATTTTCATGGATGTAGCATTAGGTTTCATGCTAACTCTCTAAGAAGCAGTTTAGATATTTAGGAAGAGAGTTACTTTCTACTTTCTCAGTGCATTGTATTTCTATATATTTTATGCCATTTTACAAAGTAATCCACCAATTTCTTGTGTCATCATGTCAAACGTATTGTAATTTCTTTAAAATGAAGACATTTTGGGGTTTTGGAGCTTGCTGTTCAGGCCACAGTTCCTCCCAAGGATCTTATTCGTAATCAAAATCTATTCTGATGCTTCTGTATTCGCTCTATTAATGGTCATTTAGACCTCATACCTGCTCACCTATAAAGACTTTATTTTGAGGCCCCTTGGAGCCCCAGCCTACCTTTACATAATTGTTAAACACCCTCTGCCTCCTCCAATGGACAACATTGTCTTCCCTAGAGCCAGTGCTAGTTAATTCAAACGTTGTTCCACTTGTGACACCAGAATCAGAGTTCAACCCTGCTGCAGCCCCACAGAGCTGCCTGTGACATTTGTTGTCATAGGAGAACATGGATAATCATCCTTGGAGACAGATTCCCAGCATCATTACCATCAGCCTGTCATTACTGTACCTATCAACACCACCATCCTACTGCAGCAGAGACAGTAAATACATCAACAAGTCACATAAGTTCATTACAGAGACCAGGAGTCAACCGCAGACCGGATCTCACAGGGGAACGAAGTTAGCAGCCACCGGTGCAGCACAAATGGGAGGAGTCAGGGAGGAAGTGAGGCTTGTTAGCAGCCATGTGTCAGGACTCATTTTCCAGGAGGCGATTGTGTGGGGTTGTGTGCGGTTGTGCGCGCCGGTGCTTGTCGAGGCGTTTCTGCGGTACAATCAAGGCGGCTGCCATAGAGCTATTTCTGGTGTGCATGTGGGGGGAAAGCCTGCAGCCTTTTCCTCGCTTCCATCCCACCCACTCTTTTTCATCTTTGGTTGGCTTTCTCTCCCCGTCCTTCTGTTTTCACAACAGGGGAGCTGTGGGATGTAGATAAGTCCCTAGAGAGCAAATACATCAGAGAGTCTGGGGGGAGTTAGCATCATGTATAGTAACAGTTTAAGTCACAGTATGCTGGGTTAATGGAGGATAATGGGACTGCCGAAAGAGGAAAACTAGCCTGAGGCACATTAAAGTGTTGAATCTGAATTAGCAAAAGTATGAACCGTAAATCAGTGTTACTTTTGGCTGCTATTTTAAATTTAGTCTTACAGTTGATAAAACACTTTTAGTTTTAAACACTACTCCATCACTATAAGTGGTTTAGTCATTATACTTTAATTATTTGACAGTTATCCCTTAATCTGCAGAGATTTTTCCAGAATGCCTTTGTGAATTAGACACCTTTGCACCATGAGTGAAGTTACTCAGTTAGTTTGTAACATCCCACTCCAATGAAAGAGCGCTTCATGGTGCATTTCTGCAGAGGTTTTCCTGCTTTAAACATTAAAAACGTGCGTCTGTTGTGTGGTTTTACTCAACAGTCTGCTCTTTTCTTGCAGATATAAACAGCTGATCCCCAAACTCGACCCCCCTCCACCCTCCTTGAACCGCAAACGTGCCAGCAGGACGCTGTCTCCAGGATCAGACGTAACTGCCGCGCCCACGCCAGGAGAAGCCACAGCCCCCGAAGCCGCCCCCAGCCGCAGCAGCAGCCTCTCGTTCCCAGACGTCACCCCCAGCTCCTTGTCCTCTACGGACTTCCACTCCCTCAGCAACGGCGAGAGCAGTTCCTGCTCGGCCAGTGAGGACTCGGGCGTCCGCTCAGAGACCAAGTCGCTGCTGTCGCCGCTGAGGGACGACGACGACTTGTTCGGGGAACGCGGGACGTTCATGACGGCGTCCAGTGGGTGCGACAGCCCGCTGGAGGACAGGTGCGAAGCAGTGTTCGCCTCCTCTGAGCCCTCCACCCTTGTCTCGAATTCAGACACCTGCGAGAACCCACAGCCCTTTTCCTCGCCTTTGAATGATACCTGCCTTCACATCAGTTTTTCAGAAGACGAGCTGCTGGAGAGCAACCAGGAAGATGCTAATATCCCACAGAGGAGTTAGGAGGAGACTGCCCACTGTCCTTTAATCCATTTTTAATGCAACAACCCCATCAGACTCTCCTATGTTTGCACTGGGAACTTTGATTACTCTGTCCACTTGTGACACACCACAGACCAACAGTAGCATCAACAGTTACTGAGAATAATCCATCCTATGAATAATTAGCCAATGGGAAAGTTTAGTATTTTTGTAATGAATTTAATGATCTAATTTAGTGACTAGAATGTTAAGCAGAATACATGTAGCAATTCTTGCACTGTTAAAGTCACGAGTAATTTACCGTAGAGTAAAGGGAAGGAGGGAACACATTTTATTTTTGCTAGATGCCAGCATTATTTTGTACAATGCTTCAAAGGAATACGCGATGTTCATGCAGATGTTTGTGGTGTTGGGAAAAGCCTTGTCGTCTACGGAGCACCTCCATGTTTGATGGAAAGAAAAGAACAAGAAAGTCAGATAAAGGTGAAAGGAATGATAGATAGTCTGGTTTATACACATCCATTCCTGGCTGTGTTGTATGTTTCTAATGATCAAGGTTGAACAGGTCTTAGTATGTTTTTCAGTTCTTCTGTTTTGGGTGTTTCAGCACTGGGAGGATTAGTGGAACGGATTCTAGAAATGGGTCTGTAGATAGCTCGGATGTTGTCCTTCAAAGTAAAAGGATTTCCACATTGAATTAAAATTCTTTTTGTTTCAGTAAGGGGAGAGAGGAACCCTTGAACATTCTACACAAAGAGCTAATGGCTTTTATAGTAGTGGGTGGCAGCTGTCTGAGAGGGGAGTCTGAACCCTCACACTCAATGGGACGATAAGTGGCGAATCATGGAGGACCTTGGTGAAAGACAGTGTGGCAGATGGATTTTATCTTCCATTCAGCCTTTTTTCAACTGCAGAACACAATCTGTTAAATTTGCAGCCATCAGGGTCAGCTTAGCTGACATTGTTTCTTTATTTTCATTTTGTGTTTGAAGCTTTAACTAAACACTGGAAATATTGATTTACATTAAAATAGAGCTACATTGATGGGTTAGTTCATTGCAAGAATAGCGATTTATATCACCTTAGAAACTTAGCGCAATAAACAAGGAAATTAGTGTTTGGTAGATTATTTCTTTGTTGAAACAAAGCAATCTTATACCATTGGAAAGCCTGCTTATATCCCTTTTAAATGGAGCCACATTTACAAGGAGCTCAGTATGTGGGTTGCATTCATGAAAATTTTGCCATATCTTCTCTGCCAATGCCAAACAGCTTATTTTGCTGTTGCTATTGACTTTTCTTTGGGCTTCTGGTACCCCCAGGTGAGCATGAGTTCTGCCACAGTGGTCAGCAGGTGTCTGCTCCAAGAATTGGCATGCCACGTCTGACTCATCTGGATATGGCCCATGCGATAGGGCACTTTTAGGCAATATTAAGCTGGTGTTATGCAAAGCCAAGTTGTGGAATTATTTGGAGTGAGCCTCAGTACCATCGCCGAATTGAAGGCCAAGTTGCATATAACAGGGGATGTCAGGGACAGGCCGCAAAGTGGGCGTCCCAAGAAGACGACACTCCAAGAAGATGTTTCCTCAGCCTGTCAGCACTGAGGAAGGTCAAGATCTTCCACAGATTTGCAGTCAAGGTTTGCAAGACCATGCAAAACATCCGTTGATCTTGAGTCTTGTTTTGGGAGTCTTGTCAAGACTTGTCAATATTGCAGGCAATCTGTATGCAGAGAGATATCAACATGAGATTCTGCAACCAGTTGCAATCCCATATCTCCACAGTCTGGGACTGAACTCTATCTTCCAAGATGACATAGCTGGCCCCCACAGAGTGGGGTTTATCAGAGACTACCTCCAGAATTTGGGAGTGGAGAGGATGGAATGGCCTGCCAGCAGTCCTGACCTCAACCCCATTGAACACTTGTGGGATCAGCTTGAGTGTGCTGTTGATGACAAAGTGACCAACACAACCACATTAGCTGGCTTGTGAGAAATGCTGGTTGAAAAATGGGATGCCATCCCACAGCAGGAGGAGGAGGAGCCAGGCTGTTGTGGCTATGTATGGCTCTTCCACACGCTGCTGAGGTTTCTGTTTGTTAAATGGATAAATTGTTCAATTGCAGACCAGACTTCAATCCACCAAACAAGAGTCAATGGCAGAATAAGCTGTTTGGCATTGGCAGAGAAGATTTGGCAAGTTTTTAAAGGATGCAACCCATATTCTCAGCTCTGCACAAATGCATGTTCCTTACAAATGTTGCACCATTTAAAAGGGCAATAAACAGGCTTTCCAACGGTATAAGATTTATTGCCAAAAAGCATTGTTACAGCAAAGAAATAATCTACCAAACACTGATTTCACACAAAGTTTAGATGGTGAGACTAAATGCTACTATTAACATAGTGCTAATTTTACAAAAATACTAACAGCAATTATGATACCGCCTTAATCACGTGAAGTTGTAGATGTTTATTTTTGACATGCAAGTGATCAGACTGTTCTGCAATGTAAGTGTTTTTATTATTGCACCGGTGTAACACTTGACAGGTAGACGTAGTTGGTTGTGAGAGGGAAAGCAGCAGAGGTGTGAGGAGAAGGAGGGGGGGTGCGGGTGTGAAATGTTCACAGGCGAAGCATTTTACACACCGAAACGAGGCTTTTCTCAACATCACATGTGGCAGGGAGATATAGCAGCAATAACACATGGAAGAAAAAGAAATAAAGTGGATTAGTTGAAGAACTTACCAGTGTGATTTTTTATTCTATTCAGTATTCCTGGCTACCATTGCACCATGAAGATGAAGGAACACTCCAAGCAACTCAGAGAAAACGTAAACATTTCAAAGGTACTGAACATCCCCCAGAGTTCAGTTAAATCCATCATGAAGAAATGGAAAGTTAGAGACAGAGGTCCAGCCAATTGGTGCTACTAGTCTCACAATTAGTGAGATGGTAGTCAGTATTCCTGGCTACCATTACACCATGAAGACAAAAGAACACTCCAAGCACCTCAGAGAAAAGGTTTTAGAAAAGTATAAGTCAGGGGATGGATGCAAAAATATTTCCAAGGCTCTGAACATCCCCTAGAGTTCAGGTAAACCCATCATTAAGAAACTGAAGGAATATAGCACATGTGTAAATCTGCCTAGATCAGGCCGTCCTCACAAACTGAGAGAACGTGCAAAAAGGAGACTAGTGAGAAAGACCACCAAGACACCTATGACTACTCTGAAGGAGTTCCAAGCTTCAGCAGCTGAGATGGGAGAGACTCTGCAGACAACAAGAGAACGCCACTGTTGAAGAAAACTCATATTCAATCTGGACTAGAGTTCACCAAAAGGCATGTGGGAGTCTCCATGGTCCCGTGGGAGAAAGTTTTTTGGTCTGATGAGACCAAAATGCACACCACCACAAACACGCCATCCCCACTGTGAAGCACAGTGGTGGCAGCATCATACTGTGGGGTTGTTTCTTGGCAGCCGGCCCTGGAAGGCTTGTAGCAAGGTTAATGTTTTGGAGTGGCCGAGTCAAAGCTCAGACCTCAATCCAATAGAGAATTTGTGGCTGGACTTGAAAAGGGCTGTTCATGCCTGATCCCTGTGCAACCTGACACAGCTATCGATAAAAGCAGGTCTGTCTGTTTCTCTTTGTTTCTGGACTTTTCCATAATCCTCATTAATGTTTGTGAAAGTAGGAAGATTAGGCTTAAATCTGATTTTCAAACATGTTCTTCTGGAGGAATCTTTGCTAAAAATGCACCCATTAAAACAGTGACAATGTTTTTCTCTTTGGTTTGAATGGTAACAAGCTCTGACCTTTAACAATGGAATAATTACGTCCCCTTACATTCACATTTGGCATTAGAGCTTTGTAAAACTATTCCTGGTATTTCAAGACCTCCCAGACTCTCCGTCACTCTCTGCAGACGTTCTTTTCTCTGTGTTCTCTGTACACAGCCCGCCTCTGCAGAGTACACTGTCGCTCTGAGGCAGGAGCAGCTGACTGACAGGCCTGATTCCTCCAGGGCCTCAGCGGATTGCAATAATGAAAGTGGAGGCAAATAGGAAATTCTGCCGCTCTAAGGTATTAGAGCTGTTATTTCCTCTGCACCACTCTGATCCCAGGAGTACAAACATCACCTCTGGTACCGGCTGAAAAACAAGACTTGATGTGTTTTATTCGAAGCACCTTCTTGTCCTCTTTTAGCTCGGA
Source organism: Cheilinus undulatus (assembly GCF_018320785.1). Classification (NCBI taxonomy): domain Eukaryota; kingdom Metazoa; phylum Chordata; class Actinopteri; order Labriformes; family Labridae; genus Cheilinus; species Cheilinus undulatus. Next base: position 38,904,868 of record NC_054881.1, read on the forward strand.
GTTCCCCACCTGGCTGATCAATAATGCAGGACGTCTGCATGGCTCAGAAAGCAGAAGCTACTCCCCCATCTCTTGTTCTTTCCCCCACAGAGAGGTGGCCTCCATGTGATCCTGTTCAATACCAGACTGCATCTGATCTGAGATCAATCCCACATATAGGGGCAGAAAGCCGGACCACAGCTTGACGTTGACTGTTAGCCTCGGCTCAGTGGCTTTACATGGCTGCTTAAAAAAGATTGTCCCTTATGAGACCATTAATGGTGCTGAGGAGTCATTAGTCTTTGTGCAGAGCCTGTAGACGATCAAAGCCGGGTGAGTGCGTGAAGGTGGAGATCACAGGAAAAGGACGGTGCTCTCATCACATGCCGGCACACTTTAACAGCTGCAGGATGAAAGATAAAACTGTAAATTTAGCCCTCAAGTTCCCTTAAAGAGATTCTCTAATTCATTCATAATACCAGAGTACTACAGTCTAACTCCGACACTGAGATCAGAGCAGAAAACGCGCTTTTTAAAGAAGCAGGTTTGTGGTTTGTAAAAAGTCAATCTTAATCTCCACAAATAAATACAGCAGCAGGTGCTCAGTACTTTATCATTTCATCATATCTAACTGATAATAGCTGGCTCATGTTTCATAGAAATGATAATTAGCTGCCTCATTAAGTTATGTATAAGACAGAATTGTTAAGATGTTTCTGCAGAAATATTATTCATGCAACACAAAGATATTTTGATCCATGACAACAGAGACTTTCGAGACCATCTGTAGCTGCAGCCGAAGCATGCACATCACCACAGTGCAGGTAAGAATCTTCACATTTCATAAGAACAGCACATTTAAAATGCTGATATAATGCATTTATGCATTTGGTTGTTTTCATACTTGCATGTGATGATAGCTGCTTGAATATAAATATGGGCAACGTGTGTTCATGTCATGCAAAATTGAAGCCAAAGTATTTCTTTGACAGCTACTGGCTGGTGATGTAGTTTGGAGCCAAGTAGGAATGGGCGGTAATGCCATAGAGATAGCCACAGTACTCAGTACGCAGTAAAGTACTGTAAATTTAAAACACTTTTGAAATAAATATTTTATAGTATGACAGAGCTGCTGTAACTCTTAAAAAATCTGTGACAAGGTGGGTCTCCTCTGGCAAGACTAAAGCAGAGTCAACATATAGCAAGGGCACGGACCGCGGAGCACATCTAAATTTGGTGGGGCCCACCCCCATGCTATGAGTCCATAAACACACCTTGCACGCACACAAACACAAGCAAATAAAACACAACTCTAAACAAGCAGCCAGCAGACCTACTGTCATTACAGTGTTGCAGAAATCCCGCGACTAGAAGATTAATGCATATGTGGTCTCATACAATAAAATGTAAGATGCTGCCAATTGCTGCCAAAGAACTGCCTCCTTCTGTTAAGCTGAGTGAGGTCTCTGGCAATCTCCACAACATCCACTGTGCCAAAATATCCTTGTGTATGTGAGCACACATCAAATTCTTTATTGTGACATTACGCAGCAGGCCTACACGATTTATTTACCTGGTGTTTTTCCCTGGTAAATTTTTTTTCCTTCCTTATTTTTTACTTTTTTGGTCCATTTTTGGTCGAGACCATGCCCTACCAGCCCTACTGCTTCCGCGGTCCATGAGCAAGGGTAGCATGCATAATGATAAAGAATAGTCACTATGCATCCCTTAGGGCAGTGGTTCTCAACCTTGGGGTCGGGACCCCCTTGGGGGTCGCAAGACACTGAGAGGGGGTCTCCAGATGCCTTAAAAAAAACTGAGAATATTTTCTAAACTACACTGTTGCCACTTGACACCAATTTTACCAAATATCACCCTTTTTCATCATTTTTTAACACCAGTTTAGCCAATTTTAGCACATTTTTGCCACTTAAAACCAATTTCTGTCCATTTTAAACCCTTTCCATCACTTTTTCTGCCTATTTTTGCCTCTTCTAAACCACTGTTTTGGCTGCCTCCACTGTTGAGGGGGGATGACACTACTTAGGGTTCATCTCCACACACAGAAGGAGACAGAAGCTGGGTTTCCATTACACTTATAAATGTGCAAAATCTAAATAGCGCAATAAAAAACTGGTAATGGAAACACCTGAATTTCGAAAAACCTCTAAAATATCGCTAAAAAGTTTTTACACTTTCATTAAGAGAATTTTTCAGGCATTTCGATATAGAAATATATCACAATAGTGTAATGGAAACATTTTTTCCGCACTGACAAGTCACGGGACGTGACGTATGGTGTGACATGACCAGTCACTCCAAGACAACATGGTGTGGTGCGTGTGGACAGAAGAGGAGGTGAGACTTTTCTTAACATCATACTTATACCCTTATACGTGGCTTTTGCCATACATACGGACTTTACCTCTGAACTATCATCCGTTGCTTTCGTCTTTTGTTCAAAATTATCGAGGCACCCGCCGTAGATGTAACCAAAAACGTACCAACACGCAACAGGTTTCGAGCGTCAAGCTTCCCTGCAGCGGATTCACGCAAGATGAGATTTTCCAAGAATTGCAAGGCCTATGTCCAGAACTCCCTTCAATGGAAACGTATTCAAAGCGCAACTGTATTTAATTGAAATTTAAGAATTATCGCTTTTATTTTGCGAAATACTGTAATGGAAACCCAGCAAGAGAGAGAGGGCATCATGTAGCTTTTTACATTTCAGTAACCACTTACTATACCTTTGGCTAAAAATAATAAATTACTAACAATCATGACAACATCACTCTGCCATAACATACATTTTAACAGGTATCCCAAATAGCTGAAGTCAGCCATATAATAGGTTTTAACCTAGTCTTGTTTAAATTCTTGTTTTGTTTTTTTTTTAATTTTGGCCTTTATTAGATAGGACAGTGGATAGAGTCGGAAACAGGGAGGAGAGTGGGGAGAGACATGCAGGAAATAGTGCCACGGGCTGGATTTGAACCCAGGTCGCCTGTGTATATGGCGTGCGCCTTAACCACTCGACTACCGGCGCGCCTTGTTTCTGTTTGATAGACATAAAAAAGTCTGAATGAGATAAAAGACCAGCTTGTATTACTGAGCTGAGCCAAGTGAGCCAGATCTCTCCAAAGAGCCCATAAATAGACAAATATAATACTACAGACAGGCTCTTATATTTCTGTGGTGTTATGCAAATTTACTGACATCTAGCCTTGTGTGTTTATTTCATGCTGCATGGTTCCCTCTATCCTCTTCTCACAGAAACAGCCGGTTTACCTCGTCTGTGTTTGTCATTCCTTTTTTATTAGCTTGTAACAAACTCAATACCAGGATAGACAGGCATGAAGAGTTGTTTGGACTCATGAAGAGCCCGCGAGGCCGCTCTGATTGAGGGGCTTAAGGTGAGGGGTGTCTGGAGTTGCTCCCTGGAGGAGACACAATAACCTGAAGGTTAAAACCATTTCCGTTACCACAGAAATGTTTTCTTCTGCAGTCAAGTGAAGAGAAGGATTACTCATGGTGTCTATCCACTTACTAATAAAGCCTCTCATAGAAGGTTAGCAACTGTTTAAGAGCCAAGGAGATGTTTGCACTTCAGGAACTCACAAACTGACCTTTTTGAGATTCTAAACATAGCTGCTGATGACAAGATGGGAGAGGTTTGTTTGCTTTATCTTTTTAGCAAACAGATGTTCAGAGAAAGAAAGGAAGGAATATACCTCAGTAAAAACTAACCGGTCCACTGTTTAGCTTTTAAAAGGATTAAGTGAGGTTGTTGATGTAATTTACACCTGCATACAGCTTTAATCCAGTTCATTTTAAAGGAATAGTCTGAAAATATTTGCTCTGCTGCAGAGGCTTATGTGAGCCAGGAGGAGTTAGTTTAGTTTAACACAAAGACTGGAGGAGCAACCACTTAGCTCAGTGATTAAAACAGAGATACTTCAAACTATTAGTCCAGGAAAGATAACAAATACAACAACCTACCAGCTATTCCTATCAGATACTAGAGAGAACTTCCAAACTCAGATTAAATCTGGACTAGAGTTCACCAAAAGGCATGTGGGAGAATCCTTGGTCAAGAGGAAGAAAGCTCTCTAGTCTGATGAGACCAAAATGGAGCTTTTGGGCCATCAGACAAGTCGCCAAACACACCATCCCCACTGTGAAACACGGTGGTGGCAGCATCATGCTGTGGGGATGCTTCTCGGCACCTGGCCCTGGAAGGCTTGTGGCAAGGTGAGTGTTCTGGAGTGGCCAAGTCAAAGTCCAGACCTCAGTCCAATAGAGAATTTGTGGCTGGACTTGAAAAGTCCAAAAGTTCACCAAAAGGCATGAAGACTCCATGGTCAAGTGGAAAAAAGTTCTTTTGTCCCCACTGTGAAGCAGGGTGGTGGCAGCATTATGCTGTGGGAATGCTTCTCAGCAGCCTAAAGCAATGAAATCCAGCTAAAGTACAAAAGTACAGAGATTAGACTGACAAATATAAACTTAAAGGAGGATAGAGGGTTATTGGAGTGGATTAGTGTGACTGGCATACTGCTAATCTTAAAACTGTTAGCTTAGGCTATCATCTAAAATTCAGGAAGTTGCACATTTCTTATTATCTTCAATATCTATTTTGCATTTAAAGTAGGGTATTTTATTATTTATATGTGATATTATAAAGATGTTGAAACCCTTTTTTGCAAGTAAATATTAAACAAACAAACTATACAAAAGGTTTGATGTCTTGTCATCAATCGCAGGGAAGATTTTTTAAAATGCACTTTTACCAAAAAAGCTCCACTGATTTGTAATGTGTTTAAAAAAATGCATGTGCATGTACACTATATTGCTAAAAGTATTTGCTCACCTGCCTTGACTCACATATGAACTTAAGTGACATCCCATTCTTAATCCATAGGGTTTAATATGATGTCGGTCCACCCTTTGCAGCTATAACAGCTTCAACTCTTCTAGGAAGGCTTTCCAAAAGGTTTGGGAGTGTGTTTATGGGAATTTTTCACCATTCTTCCACAAGCGCATTTGTGAGGTCCCACACTGATGTTGGATGAGAAGGCCTGGCTCTCAGTCTCCGCTCTAATTCATCCCAAAGGTGTTCTATGGGGTTGAGGTCAGGACTCTGTGCAGGCCAGTCCAGTTCATCCACACCAAACTCTCTCATCCATGTCTTTATGGACCTTGCTTTGTGCACTGGTGCACAGTCATGTTGGAACAGGAAGGGGCCATCCCCAAACTGTTCCCACAAAGTTGGGAGCATGGACTTGTCCAAAATCTCTTGATATGCTGAAGCATTCAGAGTTCCTTTCACTGGAACTAAGGGGCCAAGCCCAGCTCCTGAAAAACAAGCCCACACCATAATCCCCCCTCCACCAAACTTTATGCAATGCAGTCAGACAAGTACCGTTCTCCTGGCAACTGCCAAACCACAACTCCTCCATCAGATTGCCAGGTGGAGAAGCGCAATTTGTCACTCCAGAGAAGGCGTCTCCACTGCTGTAGAGTCCAGTGGCGGCGTGCTTTACACCACTGCATCCGACGCTTTGCATTGCACTTGGTGATGTATGGCTTGGATGCAGCTGCTCGGCCATGGAAACCCATTTCATGGAGGTCTGCACAGTTGAGTCTGCAGAAAGTTGGAGACCTCTGCACACTATGTGCCTCAGCATCCGCCGTCAATTTACGTGGCCTACCACTTTGTGGCTGAGTTGCTGTCGTTCCCAGTAGCTTCCACTTTGTTATAATACCACTGACAGTTGACTGTGGAATATTTAGGAACCATGAAATTTCACCTCTGGACTTGTTGCACAGGTGGCATCCTATCACGGTACCACGCTGGAATTCACTGAGCTCCTGAGAGCAAGCCATTCTTTCACAAATGTTTGTAGAAACAGTCTGCATGCCTCGGTGCTTGATTTTATACACCTGTGGCCATGGAAGTGATTGGAACACCTGATTTCAATTATTAAGTGAATACTTCTGGCAATATAGTGTATGTACAAACAGCACTGATATTTAAAGATTTGTATTAAAATGTCCAAAGAGAAATAAGGCCTCACTGAACATAATGACTGACACATGGATGGAGAATTATGGCACCTCTGTTGTGTGACTCCCAGTGTCAACATCATTTTGTTGAAAGCCAAACATCCAGAGGGATTCTCAGGGATATGATAATTGCACAGAAAGAGGGGAATATGGAATTACAGAATAATATTATGTCTGGCCGTGGAACTGTAAAGCTGTGGCCTCATATATGCTCTAGGCTATAGGCAGCAGCTTCACGTGTCCTTATAGAAGATCAGAGGAAGGAATCAGGAGATTACTGCATGTTATAGAGGCGTTAACATGGGTTCAGGGGTTTCACACCCCTTGTTCTTTGTGAACATGGATGTGGTGTGGTGCAGAATAGTAATTCACTGTTTTTAAATGGGTGTTGGAGAGCCTGGAGCTGCCTGGGAGATTAAACATCTGTGCCATTAGATGGAGAACACTGCTGTACTGTAGGTCCAAGACAGTTTGTTCTGTTTATTTTTATGTCGGTGTTTTCACAAGCTTGGAGATCTCAGCAGGGCAAAAGACTAGGAGGGTAAGTTAAGGGCTTTAATTAATTTCTTATTGTGAAAAGGAGGCTCCTAGCACTTTCTTTCCCACGGTCATTAAAAATCAGCTTTAAAATATACACCTAATACAGAGCTAATTATACAGTCCTCATAGGAGAACTCCACAAGGGAACAGTTTTCTTCTTACTGTTGCAACAGGACTTCGTTCCTCTGCTGTTCTTAGGCAGTAAATCTGTCTGCCTGGATCCAAAAATGTTCAGTGATTCTTTTCAAACATCATATCCAACTCCATCAATATTCAAATTGCATCATTAAGACAAGTTACAGTGTCTTTAGTTGTTTTTATGATGCTTAGTTAGTTCATGCAGGACACGGTAGTCATACGTCCAGCCGTGATCAGCTGATGGCCAGCTGATCCCGGCCAATCACAGCTCTTTCTCCCAACACAGTGGTGCATTTAAATATGGCATAATTCTCACTAACCACTCTTTGTATCCATGCCGATGCACCATGCTGCTGCTGCTTGCAAAGCTTATCGACCTCCACCCCAGCCGCCTCCTTTATAGCATAAAGCTAATGCACCCAGATTCATGCTGTTGTGGTTTAGTTGCTTTTGAACTAATTTTATTTTATTACAACTAGTGCCGTAATCAATTGATTAAATTTTAAATATAGTTAATCACATCACTATGCTGTGATTAATCATGATTAATCACAGCATTTTTTAAAATTTGAATAGTTTCAAGATTTTTAAATGTTTTTATCATCAAGTGTTTTTTTTCATTATTTTAACCTTTAAAGGGCTTTTTACTAAAAAAATGTATTTATTATCATCTATAAATCAACATTTTAAATACTACCATTTACTTGTATTTTTGGTTGAGATACATTAGTACATGCATGGTGTTTAAATGAAGAAATATTAAACAGACCAGAGGTTTTAAACTAATTTGTGGTTTGTAAATCAAAGTGTCTTAATTCACTGAGCAGTAATATTTAGAAACTGCAAACGAGCCCAGAAGACAACCAAAATAACTGTGCTGTAACATGAATGATCAGGTGTGCTGTTACCCTGAGGTAGCTGAAGTTGCTGACTGATATCCAGTGGTCTCTCATCAGTGTAATAAATGTAGCTCAGGCCAGCTGCTCCACTTTAGTTGCCTTTTTAGCCATCATACAGTTCACAGATTGTTGTGGCAGTAGTTCTTGTAGGTGTTCTGTGGTACAGGTCATCTGAGGCGACCCAGACGTATCTTGAAACCCCTTGTTGTCAACGATGTTGATGGTCTGCAGTCTCAGGTGACCCATTAGCGATAGCAAAGATGTTGTTGTTTTGGGGAAAAATCCAGGTCTGCTGGACCGGTGTAGCTTGAAATTATCGATCCCGTGTTGTTATTAGCATCTTTGCTAACATTAGCAACATTAGTGTTCATGGCTTGATCCCGTGTTGTTGTTAGCATCTTTGCTAACAGTAGCAAAGATGTGTTTTGCCCAGAGGTGGTTCTTCAGACTCGTTGTACTTCGGTGTAAGGACAGGTCATCACCGCAGTATGTACACACAACTTTTGTTTCATCCAGACTTCCATTAGGCAGCTTTTTAAATCAAAATTTACCGTGAAGCAAACCTGGGTCTGTCTCCTCACTCATCACTGCTGGCTGCGTTTGACCCACCTTTAACCTTTTAACCCCAGGGATGTAAACATCCACGCAGGAGGACTATGGGGGAAAGCTGTGGTCAAACTTAGTCATATGATTAAATTGCATTATTGTTTTTTACGCGTTAAGCTTTCCAGATTAATCACGCGCATTAACATGTTTATATTAACAGGCCTAATTACAACACATTGTCATAAATGTGCCTGTCTATATTAGGGTTTTTTTGCCATGCACTTCCTGAGAAGTCAAAACAAGCGGCTTGACGAATCCAGGGAGCCTCTGCCAAGTAAAACTGTTCATCCATTTTGCAATAAAGTGGTTAAATGTATGATGCGAATGCGCCTGACTGAAATGGTTTTAGTATAAACAAATGGTTGTACAAATTTCCATGGCAATCTCTAACTTGCTTAAGGCACAAAACAGTAGTTATCAAGGTTGTGGAGGTGTACAGTATATCATTAATAAGGTAGGCTCAAAATGCAGTTCTGGTGTCTATATTCGACATAAACCATGACTTAAATTTTGCACCAGATAAGCAGTAGAGCTAGTTAGAGCAGTAGTTGCTAACATGGCTTAATGTCCCTTACTGTCATGGTTTGTTCAGAAATAACTCATTTGGATGTAAACGCATGCCTACTCTTGTTAGCTGTGAACAGGCCTGAATCCCTTCAAACACTCTTTTTAAGGTCTAGTCACCCTGTTGCACATCCACAGCCCACCTTCTTGCTCTGATAACACCCCTGTGTGTTCTCTCATCACCCACCAGGCTTATTATCCTGCAGCTCCCTTCAAGTATTCAAATAATCACAGACACCAAAAAGATGACCATCCTAGCCGTTTCACAAATCTTTGTCAGGTAAGGCCAATTAGTGAAGCTGGTCACATCTTATTCCAGGTCCTCTGAGTGTGCAGGGAGGCTGGGTGCGATCTGTAAGAACAATTTTCCTGTTGCCCTTGGTTCCCCGGCCTTCTGTGCTTTGTTCTTGTCACAACACCCAAGCATAACAGAATCTTCAATTCCAATGATTTTTGAACACAAAAGAGCATTTTCAGTCTTAGAGACAGAAATATTTGTTAAGCCTTTACCCTTTTATCAGCCTTATTTTATCCAGCAGTTAGATTCAGGATGTCCTTGTGTTACCACAAATTAATTCCATTTAATGCTTTTGTTGCTCCTTCGTGGCTCACATCACATCATCATCACTAGAACATGGGTTTTCAGTTAGTGCAACATGCACTCAGTCAGTCCTGTTTTTAATGTGCAGTGCCTATTAAAAATTTTCACCCCCTTGGATGTTTTAGCCTTCTATTGATGTCAATCAGGAACACTATTTTCTTACATCTAACCATTTTACCGCAAAATAATTTACAATTTATGGATTGATACTTTTCATGACAATGCATATTGCATCCAATCAAACTAGCAGTAATCAAACTAGTGTATTCTAACTGGCCCACCAGTATGAGGTCTGCAGATTTCCTTCAGTATAAAAACGTAAACTTCAGCTTGATTGTTTAAAATATCCTTGTTAAGCCATAAAAACCTGAAAAAGTAAAGAGTAAGAAAGATTTCATAAAAAGTCAAGAATGTGGGTAAAGAAATTAATTTGTGGGTTTTTTTTTTCATATTTTTAGTTTTGCATCTCAAGATTACGACTCAAACTTATGATTTTGACGTTTTCAACTCATAATTTGAATTATTGGGTCACTTTTTTATCTCCCCAATTTAAAATTTTATATGTCACATTTTCATCTTCCCAATATTAAATTTTAAGCCATAGTTTGACCTTTTCAACTCCTTACTTTTGCTTTTTAATACTATATTTTGACTTTTAAACTCATGATTTCAATTATTTTTTCACATAATTTGACATTTTAAATTCACAATTTTTACTTTTATATCATATTTTAACCTTTTAAACCCACAATTTAAAATTTAAGTCATATTTTTAACTTTCTAAGTCATCATTTTGAATTCTAACTCATATTTTGACATTTTCAACTATAATTTTGCCTTTTTAATCCCATATTTTGACCTGTCAGACTCACAATTTAAAATTTTAAGTCATATTTTGACTTGTAAACTTATGGTTTCAAATTTGATCTCATATTTTGACCTTTCAAATGTAAGATTTCTACTTTCTCCTCGTATATTTGCTCTTTAAAACCTTATTTTTCTATTTCTAATATTGTGTTTTGATCTTTTGAACTAATTAGTTGGTATTTTTATCTGAGATTTGAGCCTTTAAACTTATCATTTTTCCTTTTTTGAATTTCCAAATGATTTATCATCAGTTCTGTTTTTTCTTTTTTTTTTTATGACTGATGAAAATGAGGTTGACAGTTATGGTTAAACATTGACCCTGTTAGGCCCTCAGGTTAGACTTAAATCCAGAACCCGGCCCCTGTTGTGACTGACTTTGACACCCCTGCTCTATTGCTCTTTCCTCGTTCGTCCTCCTGCAGCCCAGTGGGATCAGGATGATTTCAGCTTACCTTGCTCTGTTTCCAGCTTCCCTTTAAATGCTCTTCCTCGAGTCTCGCTGCCTCAGCACAATAAAGTCACCGCTTTTATTCTCTTTTTCAGTGTCATTTTAATGTGCTTCCCACAATCTAGACTCCCTCTCATGTTTATCAAAACATAAACTCTGATAAATACTCAAGGAGCACGGCTGCATTGATTTTCCAGCAGTAAGCAATCATTTCTTTACCCTTTTCTGTGTTTATTTGTGTGTTTCTGTGTGTGTGTGACCTTGTCTGTAATCTGCCATCTGGACAAAATGCTGAGCGCAGCTTTTGCACAAATTGTCAGTGGGAGATAATTACTCGCTGTTCTTCCTCTTGGAAAATTGCATGTTTATAAAATGATTACTTGCACTCACTTACTTCCACTTTCTTCTACATCACTCCTCATAAAGCAAAGTATTTTCTCTAATCACCCATGTGTTTTAATCAAGGCTGGATTAACTGTGACAGAGTAGTGCTAGATTAGCTCTTTTGTCAAATTTCGGGTCATTTTCCCCATGCACTTGAATTTATATCATCACTATTTTAACATTACCAGGCATTTGTCCAGCAAACTTTTCACAGGTCCAAAGGAAGTCCACCTGATTGCCATCCCATATCAGAGGACGTGGTGTGCTTTGACGCTTGGCAGAACCCGGGGACGGTAAGACCGCTCATGCAATCAGAAAGCCGATTTATCCATCCAAGTGAGCCACACTTACAAGATCCCCATGAGGTTCCACTAATGCATTTTCTCGTCCTCCTGGAGTCAAGGAATAAACACAAAAACCATCAAAAGACACTTTCAAAGATGTCAAAATGGATCCGTATGAAAAAAAGAAAAAGCAGCCCATGCCATATGGATTCATACTGTATTGTATGTTATTTGATCTGCTGGTTGTGGATCAAATATGAAAAAATAGTCCAAAACTGATTTTTGGGGTCCACTTTGTGCACCAAGAGATCCCTTTTTCTTTGTCGAAGACACAGATTTATGCAGGAGATTGTTGTGCTTTCTTCTTTCCATCCACAAATTATCTCAGCCCATGTTTACACACTGATTTCATCTGTAAGTGGCGACCTTTTGTTGCAATTTGGCTGATCATTTACATGGCAATGGCATTTTGGTTGCTTGAAAATTGAACATTTTTAATCATGGATTCCGAGGTGCAGACAGTGGAGTTTTTATACTTTATTTAATCTGCCAAAAAGGATTGAAAACATGAGATCTGTTGCACATGCACATCCTGGTTCCATTTCATAGCCATTCAATCATAGGCTGCTTGAACATCGGCATTAGACTTTCAGCCAAAGCTATGTGCTATTGAATGGACTACAACTATAATGGCGCAAGTTCTGTATAAAGACATCTGTGTCTGGAAGGTCCAGTCACTGCTTAATCAGTATTCATCGCTACCATTACACCATGAAGACAAAAGAACACTCCAAGTAACTCAGAGAAAAGGTTATTGAAAGTCTAAGTCATGGGATGGATAGGAACAGAGGCACTGAACATCCCCCGTTCAGTTAAATCCATCGTGTAAATCTGCTGAGATCAGACTGTCCTCACAAACTGCGTGAGCATGCAAGAAGGAGACTAGTGAGAGAGTCCACCAAGACTCCTATGACTACTCTGAAGGAGTTCCAAGCTTCAGCAGCTGAGATGGGAGAGAATCTGCAGACAACAACTGTTGGCCGGGTTCTTCAGTGTAAACGTAACCTTAATGATATCAAATATCAATGAGTCATGAATATGTGAAGAAATAAAGAATAAAAATAATTAGAGAAAAAGAAATGTGATAAAATAATCTAATTTGTGTTTTCATTTCGTATTTTCAATTTTACATTTCACAATTATTTTGACCATTTTCAACTTATTATTTTGTCTTATGTCTCATATTTTGACTTTGTTAATTTCAATTTATAATTTTGACTTTTTATCAAATCGTTTGACCCTTTCAATTTATTATTTTGACCTTTATGTCATATTTTGACCTTTAAGGTGTACCATTTTAAATTTTAAGTCAAATTTTTGCCTTAAAAACATGATTATGACTTTCTTTTTAATATATTTGCCTTCTAAAAGCATTATTTTAACATTTAATTTTGTGTTTTGACCTTTTGAACTAATAAGTTTGACTTTTTATCTCAGATTATGAGCCTTTTAACTAATTATTTTGACTTTTTAAATCTCAGATTATGAGCCTTTTAACTAATTATTTTGACTTTTTAAATCTCAGAATCATTTATCATCAGTGCTAGTTTTTTCCCCATAATTTTTTACAGGTGAAAATGAGGTTAACAGTTGGGTTAAACGTGGACCCTGTTAGGCCCTCAGTTTGGACCTTAATTTAGAATCCAGCCCTTTCTATGACTGAGTTTGACACCCCTGTTTTAGGACATCAGAGAAGATGCCAAACACTGCACATCACCACAAACACACCATCCCCACTGTGAAGCACAGCGGTGGCAGCATCAAGCTGTGGGGATGCTTCTCAGCAGCTGACCCAGGAGGGCTTGTAAAGGTAGAGGGTAAAATAAATGTAGCAAAATTGGAGGGGTTGTTTTTGACATAAAGCTAAATTATATTGACTTTAACTGGGTTCTTCACCAGTCAAAGATTTATGGGAGAGTGGCAAAGAGAAAGACACTGTTGAAAAAAACTCAGATTAAAGAGTTCACCAAAAGGCATGTGGGAGACTCTGTGGTCAAGTGGAAGAAAGTTCTTTGGTCTGATGAGACCAATATGGTCCCCTCTGTGAAGCACAGTGGTGGCAGCATCATGCTGTGGGGATGCTTCTTGGCAGCCGGCCCTGGAAGGCTTGTAAAGGTAGAGAATATGTGGCTGGACGTAAAACATCCAAGGAGGTAAACATTTTTATAGGCACTGCAGCTCAGTGCTAGTGTGACATCTCTCAGTGTTATATAAGGAGGCACATCTTATTTTTTTCATTTCCTGGTGATTTTAGAGATAAGAGGTTATGGCCTGAGACCGACCATATGTGGCTTTTGCATGTGCAGAGTGCTCTCTGCTCTCATTGGTCAATTCTAGTGACACAATAGGTCAAATTATAGAAGCTAGAAAGAAAAATGTTGGTTTGCAGACTCACTACACGGTATAAAACGACCATTTTTCAGAGCCAGCATGTCCAGAAAGCCATGATGGGTTTTAATCATGCTCAAAATGTACAAAATTAATTATATAAATTAAAGCATGAAGCTATTAGACACAAAAATAATATAACAATACTGTAAATGCTGAATGAGTGAAGTATGATTGAACGTCTGTGTTATGTTGAAACATGAGTCAGCAGCTCCTGTGCTTGGCTGTTCATTAAAGCAGATACCTGTCGCCTCCTATCAGCCCCCCTGTGCCGGCGTTTGATGTGTGTGTGTGTGTGTGTGTGTGTGACTGTAATAATATCAGTGACACTGAGCAGTGAGTCAGTCACTATATGCTCACTCAGCTGTGCACTTTCCAGCTCTCTCCAAATGTGAAACGTTTTCACACTCAATTTATTTCATCACGTCTTGGGGGGGAGATCAGATTTGACTGCAGCACGAGGAGCATGAATTACAGGCCCAAAATAAATCCAAAGCTCCTCTGCTCTCTGTAATCTAGCCCATTCAACAGCTCAGCCTTTCTTCATTCTGCACATCTCCGGTTTATCATTCATCATCTGCAGCGCTATGCCAGGAACAGGCTGAAATACTGTACTTGATAAAGTAATGAGCAATGTATGAAAAAGATAATTGGATTCTGTTCTGCTTATCTGTGAAACAAATGACAGGAAACAAGACAAACCAAGGCTACCTTATTGGCTCTTTTTTGTATAAATGACCATTTCTAACTGATTTAGACTGAAGCATAAATGTTTTTTATCCTATTTTCAACATCTGAGCAATATTTTGAGCAACTTACCATACGTTTGTGATGGTTTAGGTTTTGGCTATGTAATGTCAAAACAACACAAATGATAATTATTTGGTTCCATGGGCAAGAGGACATTTCTATCATGAACCGGCTCTTTGAAAGCTTCATCCTCGTTTTTATTATGGCATTTGAAATCTGGACGTTTTTAAGCCAAAACTAAAAATACTAAGATACACTATATTGCCAAAAGTATTCCCTCATCTACCTTGACTCACATATGAACTTAACCCTTTTGGTGCCACAGTTTATTCAAGAAAATATTCAATTTTAATATCAAGATTTCAAAAGGCAGAAGCTTAAAAGTGGTTAGAGATAAAGGCATACTATAAACGAGAAAAATCTTCAGTATGACCCAAAGTTTGTGATGGAAGTAAATTCACTCATCTAGTTTGCATATTCTGACATCACCAGGTGGCCTCCACCGCCACGGCTTCTACCACGTCTGCCCCTACCTCTGCGGTGTTTTTTATTCTCGCTACCTCTGTCAATGTTGGTGTTTTGACCACCCCTGCACCCCCCACCATGTCCCCACCCCTGCCACAGTGAGGAAAAGCATCGGCTTCAGTATGTGCTGCTTGTGGACTCTCATGGCACACAGACTCGCAGTGGCTGCTCACAGACGCACGGCAGTTTCAGTCGTGTATTGACCACCCCTGACACCCCCACCACATCCCCTCATCGGCATTCGCCGATTACTCCCACCCTGGCCACAGTGAAGAAAAGCATCGGCTCCGGTATGTGTTGCTTGTGGACTCTCATGGCGCACGGAGTCGCTGGGAGCTGGGAGCATGGAATTGTCCAGAATCTCTTGATATGCTGAAGCATTCAGAGTTCCTTTCACTGGAACTAAGGGGCCAAGCCCAGCTCCTAATAAACAAGCCCACACCATAACGCCCCCTCCACCAAACTTTACACTTGGCACAATGCAGTCAGACAAGTACCGTTCTCCTGGCAACCGCCAAACCCAGACTCTGCCATCAGATTGCCAGGTGGAGACGTGTGATTCGTCACTCCAGAGAATGCGTCTCCACTGCTGTAGAGTCCAGTGGCAGCGTGCTTAACACTGCATCTGATGCTTTGCATTGCACTTGGTGATGTATGGCTTAGATGCAGCTGCTCGGCCATGGAAACCCATTCCATGAAGCTCTCCACCACTGTTCTTGTGCTAATCTGAAGGCCACATGAAGTTTGGAGGTCTGTAGCCATTGACTCTGCAGAGAGTTGGCGACCTCTGCGCACTATGCGCCTCAGCATCTGCTGACCCCGCTCTGTCGTTTTATGTGGCCTACCACTTGGTGGCTGAGTTGCTGTCATTCACCTTCGCTTCCACCTTGTTATAATACCACTGACAGTTGACTGTGTAAAATTTAGGAGTGAGGAAATTTCACCACTGGACTTGTTGCACAGGTGGCATCCTATCACAGTACCACGCTGGAATTCACTGAGCTCCTGAGAGCGAGCCATTCTTTCACAAATGTTTGTAGAAACAGTCTGCATGCCTAGGTGCTTGATTTTATACATCTGTGGACATGGAAGTGATTGACCTGATTTCAATTATTTGGATGGGTGAGTGAATACTTTTGGCAATATAGCATATCTTATTAGGAAGCTTGAGGGAAGGAAAGGGTTAGCATTTGAATGATAAACAGTCATACCCAAGTCTATTATTAGCCAGCTTATTATCAAGTAAACAAGCATGACAGAATGAGAATATGTTGGTGCTGCTACCTGGCTGAAGTTGGCTCATTAGGCTGAAATGCTGAGAAAACTCTGGTACTACACAAATTGCAGGAAAGTTCATTCAGTCAGGAACTGTCTTTTCATACATTTAACTATTTGGTTACAAAATAGATGTACAGTTTTACATGGCAGAGAAGGCTCTGCTCAAAAGATGCTCTCTGTGTTAGTCTAGCAGCATGCTTTGACTTTCCAGGGAGTGTATGGCTAGAAACCTCCAGAACAACAGAGCCCACAGTGCCTGCTTAGCAACACCTCCCATGCTAAGCAGTTTTAATTTAGGCAGCTGTTTTTAATTTTAGTCTTAGTTTTAGTCTTCAGATGAAATGTCTTTTAGTTTTAGTCACATTTTAATCATGTCTGCCCTTTTAAGTTTTAGTCTAGTTTTAGTCCATATAAAGTCTTCACATTTTAAGTTTTTATTTTGTTGAACGAATCTGGAACCAAATCACGGTAGTGTGTTCTCTGCACCCTGCCAAACCTGGGGTCCCTGATTTCTACAGTGGAAAAATATCACAGATTTTTAATGTCCGACAAAAACTAAATAACATTTGAGTCTAATTTTAGTCATCTTGACAAAAACTAAACTTACTTTTTGTCAGTTTAGTCATCACAGATCTATTTTTGTTAGTCTTAGTCATAGTTTTATCTGGTAAACCTCTCATAGAAAGCATTTGGGAAAGGGCAGAGGCTTTAAAAACAATTGGAGGGTGATTGGATGAACATTCTGTCCGTCACATCTTTACGGGCCAATCAGAGAAACAAAAACAAAGCCGCTACCGAGGAGTAAACTCCATAGAGAACTGCATAACGTGAACCATGGCGACTGTAGACATGTCAGTACATGACTTTTGTCGTTTTTGAAAAGAAAACAACTCACTGCTGTTCTTTTTCTTCTTTTAACGAAGAAATGTCGTCAAGTTCTGATAAAACTGGCGCTTTAGCAGCATCAATGCTAATCTCTTCTACTATAATTGCACCGGCCTTTTGTTGCTGCTTGCATAAGTCACCACTCCGCTGCGCCTGAGAGTACTCCACTGGACTTAGCCAGTGATTTTGCTCTAAATAAATACTATGATGCGGCATGCATCCTAAATTAGCATTCACAGTTATGCAATAAAATTCTGCAGTGCACCAGCATGCTGAACACCACCCAAAACATGTCAGTGATGCAGCGTGCATCTTAAGAGACCATTTAGTGTTAAATGTGCAACTTTTAATTTTGATAAGCAGCCTGCTGCTCCCTCCAAGCTTGGCCAATGATACAGCCTGTATCCTAACCAGGAATCCCACAGTTAAATGGCATGCATTCAATAAAATGTCTATGTGTAGCAGCAGCTTGCTGCAGACCTATGAGCATGAAGCACCTGCATCCTCAGGTCATTCATGAACACTTTATACAACACAGAATGACAGTTGAGGGCTTTTCTGTGTGAATTTGTTACACTTCATAACAAACTGAAGGTTTAACAGGAGTTAAAGTCAAACTAGATTAAGTCAGACAGCGCAGGTATGTTGATCTTTCATTTAGTGAACTCATGTTTGTGATTGTTCAAGCATTTATTTTGGCAGCATAGCATTTAAAACTCCCCCCCAGATTTATTTTACACGCAGAATTTAGGAGTGATGAGATAATATCTTAAATCCACCATCAGAGCCTACAGGAGGATGCTGGGGTGGAGGAGGGTTGAAGTGAGAGTGCAGTACTGATTCAGGGCAGAGCCAGCAAACGCAGAGCAGAGGAAGAGACCAGAAATCTTGCAGCTGTAGTAGACTGCCGAATTAGGAGAATGTGCGTGGTTTGATCAAGATGCATGCCAGGTGGGAATCACCTGATCGGCGTTGCTCCATCCTAGAATACGTTCTGAATTTTTTGCAAACGGGTTTATCAACCAGAGAGTGATCATGTAGCAGATTAGCTAAGGTAAAGAGAAATGTGGAGAAACAGTTGATCTGAAGCTTTATAACAAGTCTTTCACATCCATCACTGATGAAGAATAAACCCTTACTCTGTGACTCGTTTTTCGGAATATTGCCCAGAATTAAAAGCCAGACCATTCCCTCCTCCTGCTGCCACACTTTTAAACCATATTCCTCTCTTGCAGAGATGAATCCGATTATTTGCGGTACAGTGATAAATTGATAGGAGTGATGCTGAAGCAGCACATGTAGCTCTCTCTCCAGGGACGTATGGCGGGAAAACCTCTCGTCTCATTCGCAGCACTCAATCTCAAACTCGTCACAGAGGAAAGTGATCAAGGACACAGACACATGAAAAAGACAGCACTGATTTATCGATCTGTGACTGATTTATGTTTTTTAATTTCTCCTCTCCCTTTTTATAGGTATCATTGAGGTAACTTTGTTATGTTGCCAGGCAAACCCTCATTCATCCAGCGTGAGCACATCAAACGCCACATGGGCAGACGACGCCTTCATGGGATTATCTTAAAAGGCTTTATGAGCCTCAGAGCTGTCATGCAGCTGTGTTCTGGCTGTCGCGCCACATCAGAATCATTCAGACGGATGACGACAGCCCGTCCCTGACCTTTGTGAGTCATTTGATTGGTCTAGCTTCTCCTTTTATAAATATGCATTCTGTCCCAGTGTTTCCTTCTCATAACCTTCCTTTGCTCCCATTAGCTTTTGTTTCTTTTTGCCCTTTGCTCCGTTCCCATTCATCCCTATTCATCCTCATTTAGTCAAATCATTCTCCTTAATTATCTCCCAGCTCGTTGTGCCTGAAGTGCATCTCTAAAACACCTGTTTGCATATCCTCACCTGGGATTTCTTTGTTAGATTATGTTGTAATTTACAGGGACAGGTGCAACCAGAAAGGCAGAACTTGAAGGCTTAATCTGATTAAACATCCAAGAACACAGGTAATACTGTGGCACAGGTAGAATCATATCTGAGACATGATGATGAGCATTTACAGCCATAAGCTTATAATAATCCTCTGATTTAGTCATCTCCATGCAGGAAAGATAAGGTTATTTTTTTGCAGAGGTTGAGCAGACCTCACAGCAGCGATGAAGTCTCAAATGACGCAGCACTTTGAGCCAAAAACATCTGAGTCTTTCAAGGCCCCTTTCAATTTTAAGCTATTAAACCATTTTCTCTTGTTGAATCTGTCTCCAGCTGGAAGCTGATGGCCGCCAGGAGGGAAAATTACCCAAAATCACTGGCTAAGTCCAGTTATTTCTACTGAGTTTGGTTATTATTATTTCTGAAACACTTTGATTCTGAGAAGACAGGAAAAAATCCACCAGTACAGTTCTGTAAGGTGGATTATTTTCAACATTTCAGCTTTAAAACTATTAGACTTTGTCTACTTTACTTATGAAAAGGAGAAGTTTTATTAATCTTTCAAAAAGTATAAAAAAATGCCTAAAAACTGTGCTATGAATGATTGATAAGTCTCGATCAGGCTTGCACATCTGGGCAGGGCAATTTTACTCAAGCTCTGTTAGGTCGAAAGGGGATCAAGGCTTTGACTCGGCCACTCCAGAACATTCCCCTCGTCTTTAAACCATTTCTGTGTAGCTTTCACTGTATGCTTGAGTTCATTGTGTTGCTGGAAAATAAATCAGTTCTCTTGCAGACTGAATAAGATTGTCCTCCAGGATTTTCCTGTAATGCCGAATTCATTTTACCCCCTACTTCTACAAACCCTTCACGGCCAGCTGCTGAGAAGCATCCCCACAGCATGATGCTGCCACCACCATGCTTCACAGTGGGGATGGTGGATTTCTGGTGCCAAAAAGCTCCATTTTGCTCTCATCAGACCAAAGAACTTTCTCCCACTTGACCATGGAGTCTCCCACATGCCTTTTGGTGAACTCTAGTCCAGATTGAATATGAGTTTTTCTCAACAGTGTCTGTCTCTTTGCCACTAAAGCTTTGACAGGTGAAGAACCCTGCCAACAGTTGTCTGCAGAGTCTCTCCCATCTCAGCTGCTGAAGCTTGGAACTCCTTCAGAGTAGTCCAGTAGTAGCAGTCTGTGAGGAAGGCCTGATCTAGGCAGATTTACACATGTGCCATGTTCCTTCCATTTCTTGATGATGGATTTAACTGAACTCTGGGGGATTTTCAGATTCTTGGAAATGTTTCTGTATCCATCCCCTGACTTACACTTTTCAGTAACCTTTTCTCTGAGTTGCTTGGAGTGTCCTTTTGTCTTCATGGTGTAATGGTAGCGAGGAATACTGTTTACAGGAATGTAATTTCCATGTTTCTAAAAGAAGGGTTTATAACTTTAGGCTATAACTAGATAATTTTGTAGCACATAAAGTGGCATTGCTGGAAAGTTCTGGAGAGTTCCTTTGTCTTCATGGTGTAATGGTAGCCAGGAACACTGTTTACAGGAATGTAATCTCCATGTTTTTAAAAGTAGTAGTCTCAACTTTAGGCTATAACTAGAAAATTTTATAGCTCATAGAGTGGCGTTGCTGGAAAATTCTGGAGAGTTACTTTGTCTTCATGGTGGAATGGTAGCCAGGAAAACTATTTATGGGAATGTAATTTCAATGTTTTTAAAAGTAGAGTTTGTAACTTTAGGCTATAACTAGATAATAATTTTATAACACATAAAGTGGCGTTTCTTGAATGTTCTGGAGAGTTCCTTTGTCTTCATGGTGTAATGGTAGCCAGGAATACTGTTTACAGGAACGTAATTTCCATGTTTTTAAAAGTAGTAGTCTCATCTTTAGGCTATCACTAGAAAATTTAATAGCTCATAGAGTGATGTTGCTGGAAAGTTCTGGGGTGTCCCTTTGTTTTCATGGTGGAATGGTAGCCAGGAATACTGATGAACAAGTGACTGGACCTTCCAAACACAAGTGTCTTTATACAGAACTTATGAGTCAGCTATTGTAGTCCATTTAATAGCACATAGCTTTGGCTGAAAGTGTAATGCCCGTGTGCAGTGAGCCTCGGCTATAGTGGAACCAGGATTTGCATGTGCAACAGGTCTCAGTTTTCAATGTTAATTCATTTTTGCCTCAAATTGCAACAAAAGTCTGCCACCTACAGATGAAATCATTGTGTTATCATGGCTTCAGGTGTCACAACAATCTCCTACACAAGTCTACGTCTCATAATATGTGTGTGATCCTGTTAGACCTCCTGACAGTAAAGTTATATACGGTTTCATTGATTTTTCTATGTAATTACCTTGACACATATTGAAGTATACCTGCAGATTCTTGTGTAATCCATTCTGCAGATAACAGATACTCATCACCAGAGAATTACACATCAAACCATGAAATAAATCAACCTGATTTTAATTACAGGAAGGGTAAAAACATATTTAAGGCACGGCTGCAAATCATAGATTTATCATAGAGATAGATCAATGAGATGCCGGGGCATTGCGTAAACATGCACACGGAGCAGAAAGACAAGAGTGGAATTCATCTGACAGCAGGAGGAGCGCTCTCTGATGAAAGGATAATAGATGAAAACCCTCATGTTGGGCTCTCTATGTTTCTGCTATTGTCATGTCTCTCTAGATACCTTCACTTCCCTCCCTGTGCGATGAAATATGTGCCACAAGGTATTGTTCTCTTGTCCTCCTCCTCATCTTCTATTATGTGGTTTCAAAAAGGAAGGGACAGCAGAAAAATCAAGGATGTTAATGAGTAACAACAGACAGAAAAATATGCAATTACAAAATCAGACCTTTACCATTTAAATAAGCCTCAAACTCTAAAAAGACACCATTGGACAGTTTCCCAACATCGACAAGACATGAAAAGAGAAACCAGGACTGTGATGTTGTTCTGTGAGCTGTCGGGGTACATCTGTGCATTTGTATCTGCATGTTTATATTCCTGAAAGTGTCAGAGCGATGCTGCATCTCTGAGTTCAAGGGCACGGTTGCATCTTCAGTCATGGTAATGAGTCGCTGAATAATAAAGAGCAGCCGTCACAGGGGGACGTTGAAGTGGAGGACGGATTTGATTGTCAGGCCTTGATTGTTGCATCAGCAAACGAGTCTGAAGCCTTGACTGGAGCAGCGTGAGCGGCGCTTTCCGTCTAATCTTTTCTGATGAATTCTGAACTGTTACGCAACGTTCATAAAGGGTGAAAATGGTGACTGTAGTTGTCACGTGCCGCTGTTTCACAAGGTCCAAACAACTGACACCCTCCACCTCTACATGGTAGAACTGGCCTCCACCCACAGCCAGGAAATTCAGGAAGTGTGCCTGAGTTTGCTTGCAATTTTTGGTCATCAAAACAGGAAATGATACAATATCAAGAATGTAGGACTTCTATTGCTTTTGCATGGAATAAACACTGCAACTAGTACTTCCACCTGGCAGTTTTAAGGCTTCATACAATTGCAAGACAGAAAAACTGCAGTGATGAGTTGTTTCTACACCTCAGTTGGAGTCCACCAATCCAAAAACCAAGATATGAGGTCAAAGGAACTGCAGAGCTCAGAGACAGGATTGTTGACAAGCACAGATCTGAGGAAGGCTACAAAAACATTTCTGCTGCACTGAAGGTCCCCAAGAGCAGAGTGACCTCCAGAATTCTCCAATGGACTCATCCAAGAGCTGATCGCCCGATCAAACTGGGCAATCGGAGGAGAAAGGTCTTAGTCAAAGAGGCGACCAGTCACCTGGTGGTCACTCTGACTGAGCTCCAGAGATCCTGTGTGGAGATGGGACAAAGTTCTAGAAGGACCGTCATCACTGCAGCCCTCCACTGAATGCAAGTAAATAACTATAATTTGACATATTAATCAAGAAATATTAATGTGCTTTACTATTTTTTAGTTTTTTTGTAAATCAGTAAATTTGAAAATTCATGGATAACAATAATAATTATATTTAAGCATTAAAAATATCATTTGGGTTAAAGAGCTTCTACATATTGGTGTATTAACCATTGCAGAAACATAAAAAATGATTTTGGTAATTACCAATGCTGTTAATTTAGGGCAGCTGTGGCATAAACCTTACTTTTGGTGGTGGTCTAATAAATTTGTTAAGCACTGTATATTTAGGTATTTCTGGTCCAGAAGGGCTGCCATCCTCCGTCAAGACCTGAAGCACAAAGCTCTCCCCCAACTCCAACATTTCAGACAGTACAAGGCTTCAGAGAATATGATTGTACTCATGAATGCTAATCAATGATTAACTTCTGACCCATCACCCTGACCTCTGTGGTGACGAAGTCTTTCGAGCACCTTGTGCTCTCACACCTCAAAACCATCACAGAGTTTTTCCTGGACCCCCTGCAGTCCACGTACAAAGCCTACAGATCTGTAGACAATGCTGTCGACCTGGCTCCGAGCATCTGGCCTTCAGCAGGAACCTACACTAGTGGATTTCAGCTCTGCTTTAATCCCGGCTCGTTTGATTGATATCATTGATTACCGTCTGGTACACTGCAGCCACAGCAAATGACAGAAACAGGCTGCAGCGTGTCATCTGCTCTCTGCAGATAATCAATGTGCAGGAGAGAGTGCATCCAACCCCACTTACCCCGGACATGGACTGTTTGAGGCCCTCCCCTCTGGTTGGGGGCTGAGGTCCATCAGGACCAAAACCTCCCACCACAAGAACAGCTTCTTCCCCTCTGCTGTCAGTCTAATGAGCAGTACTCCGGCCCTCCCCTTCCCCCACAGACTCTCTCTGAACCCCAGAACCAGCAAACAGAATAATGCATGTGCATAAGACTCTATGCATCCATGCATTACATTGATGCACACTTGAGCTCTCCTTTTTACAACTGCACACTGTCTGCATTACAACTTAGTTACCTTTTTTTGCACTTTTCTTGATGTTTACACTGTATTCTATATTTTTATTTTGCAACTATATTTTTTCTAGCCTCTTAATATTTTTGTTCTTCCTTGTTGTTATCTGCCTTGCACCAAACACTAAGTCAAATTCCTTGCATTTGAAAATGTACTTGGCACTAAAACCAGATTCTGATTCTGGTTGCTAACACGGAGGCAGCGTGATGATGCAGAATCTGCTTGTCTTTGGACTTGACATGCAACAAGCTCCCTGTTTCTGCTCATCACGTGGATAATACTGATTATCATGTCTATTTTTCTTGCTCTATCATGCAGGAGTAGGATTGAGGACATGTGCTCTGATGAGGCAAACGGGGTCCACATTTTAAGTGGAATAAATTGACTTTTAAGTGGTCCCTTTGAGTGCTCATTATTACCAAATTAAGTTTCTGTTTTTCATTCATGAAGAGCATTTTTATAATCTCATATTGAATGCTAAACAGAGGGAGAGTGGGAGGAATAGAAGGCTAAGAATAGAGGCGACCAAGACAGAGAATTGAAAGAACAATCAGTAATTTCCTCTGTCCGGAGGAGGAGACAGAAAATATTACACAAACAAGAAGAAGCTACAATTATGAAAGTCTTATCGCTCTTCTTTCCAGTCCATCTCCATCTCAGTGAAGCAGAAGGGGAGCCCTCCAGCTACATCCAGGTGACTGATGGCTATGTTGAATAGGAATCCCTGCACCTGCTCACTCCATGTTCCTAGGTAAAGCTTCCATGTAAGATCTACTCCCATCTGCTGAGTCTCAATCACCTAAACGCCTGGAAAATAGACATTAGGATTCTTACATGGATGCATCACACAATCTAAATCCCATCTCTGAGAGCCGTTGTAACGCAGAGACCTCATGAATAACTGACATCTGTTCCTCTGATCCTCCCACAGCCACAGGAAGCCAGCGGCCACCAGAAAGAAGAAGGCTGGAGCTGATTTGCATAACTGCTGCTGCTGCTGCTTAAATGACTTGTTCTAGAGATGGGGATAATCATGTTGAGTCATCCTATATAACCGTGCATTGTGAGTGCGAGGTCTTAAGATAATGTAAGCTGGATTTCTGCAGAGATGGATGGCGAGCCAAAAAGGTATTGAAAGGAAAATGTAAAGGAAAGGAAGATGGGAGACATGATAGTCACAATAGTGAAGGATTACCTCTGCAGAAACAGAATGCCTTATTCAACATGTTTAAAGTATGGGGAATCATTTTTATGCATCTGTACTGGAAATAGTCAGGGCTAAAGGCATGGGGATTCCAGGTTGTCTGTTCATACACAGCCTGTTTAAAGATTACATAAATATTCAGCCCTTTAAAGTGACTGACCTAACTCAACAGAGGTCCAGAAAATGGTGCTAGAAGTCTCACAGTTAGTGACATGGGATCACCCGAGGGCAGTGATTGTGTCTCAGTGATTGTAGTATAAAGACACCTGTGTCTGGAAGGTCCAGTCATTGGTTCATCAGTATTCCTGGCTACCATTACACCAAAAGAACACTCCATGCAACTCAGAGTCTCAAGTCAGGGGAATGATACAAAATCATTTCCAAGGCTCTGAACATCCCCTAACCTTGCAAAGCAGATGCATATGCCAGTTTCCTTGTTTCTCACTGGTAAATTCATCTTGCAAAGCTCCTGTCTGAACCGTTGGGCCCGGTTAGAAAGTGAGAGGACCAATCAGCAACGAGGGGCAGTACTTTCAGGCATGGTGGAGTCGTGACGTAAGCAAGCAGCGACAAAAAAAGTCAGTGCAATTATGGCGGAAGAGATTAGCATGGATGCTGCTAAAGCACAAGTTTTATCAGAACTTGATGACATTTCTTTGTTAAAAGAAGAACAAAGAACAGCAGTGAGTTGTTTTCTTTTCAAACACGACAAAAGTCGTGTACTGACAGGTCTAAAGTCGCCATGTTTCGTGGCGTTATGCAGCTCTCTATGGAGTTTACTCCTTTGGTAGGGGTGCAGCTCGGTAGCGGCTGTGTCACATGTTTTGTTGCTCTGATTGGCCTGTAAAGAAGTGACAGACAGAAAATTCATCTAATCACACTCCAAGTTTTTTTCAAAGCCTCTGCCCTTTCCCAAACGTTGTGTATTGAAGGTTTTCTAGATGGATGTGTTTCACACATCCATCTGACGTGTCAGGTTAAACATCCCCCAGAAAAGAGTAAAACATCCAGGAGGATGAATACTTTCATATGCACCGTATGTAACCCTGCAGCAAATGTGTTCCAACATCCCATGGGCCGCAGCCAGTTGGTTAATTTTCCTGCATTTTTAATCTATGCTGTTGGTGTTGGTCTTGAGGCTCACTTGATTTGTTTTTCATAAGGCAGACATGGAAAATTAAAAGCCAAATCTCTTAGTTTTAACCATAAATCTGATTCTTTTTGGTTGCTCACAGCCATGGGCGTAGCACAGGGGGGAAAAGGGCACTGATTCCTGGGCCCACAGTAGGGAGGGGGCGCTTGGGAAGCCTGCAATGAAAGGTGTATTTTGATTTATTTTTTCTTAGTAACAAGTGACATTAAGAGATCAAAAGTGAATATAGAAGTGATCCTCAATGTCCATTAAAGCTACCTTGTGCAGTTAAATGCCATTTATTTCCCATTTTGCCACTCTTTGATGCTTTTTGCCCATTTATGTCACTTTTCACTCATTTTTTGCCACGTTTTTGTCACTTTGGGATCATTTTTGCCACCATTAACTCATTTTTGGGTCACTTTCCACCCTTTTTTGCCATTTTTCTCCCAGTGTTTGCAGCTTTTGGCCCATTTTTGACATTTCTTTTTGTCACTTCTCGCCCATTTTTGACACTTCTATCCAGCTTTTTGCAATTTTTTGCCACTTTTCGCCTATTTAAGCTGCCTTGTGCAATCAATGCCAGTTTTAGCCCATTTTTCCCACCTTTTTTGCACATTTGCCCAGTTAAGTCACTTTCACTCATTTTTTGCCACATTTCTGTCACTTTGGGACCATTTTGCCACGTTAACCCATGTTTTGGTCACTTCCCACCCTTTTTTGCCATTTTCTCTCAGTATTTGCCACTTTTTGCCCATTTTTGCCACTGTTTTTTGTCACTTTGGGACTATTTTTTGCCTCCATTAACTAACTTTTTTTTTGTCACTTCTAAGCCCTTTTTGCCATTTTTCTCCCAGTGTTTGCCACTTTAACCCGTTTTTGTCACTTCTTTTTGTCACTTCTTGATCATTTTTAGCTCTTTTTTCCAGCTTTTTGCTATTTTTTGCCACTTTTTTTGCCACTTCTCGCCTATCTAAGCTGCCTTTTGCAATTAAATGCCACTTTTTGCCCATTTTTCCCTCCTTTTTTCTGATATTTGCCCAGTTTAGTCACTTTCACTCATTTTTTGCCACGTTTTTGCCACTCTGGGACCATTTTTGCCACCATTAACTCATTTTTGGTCACTTTCCACAAATTTTTGCCACTTTTTCTTCCCGTTTTGTCACTTCTTTTTCTCAGTGTTTGCCGCTATTTGACCATTTTTGCTACCTTTAACCTATCTTAAGTGCCACTTTTCACCACTTAGATTGTGGCTCTTTCAAATGCATTTTTCAACTATTTGGCTCTTTGGTTGAGCAGTGATGAGTAACACTGGACTAAATGAATCTGCCAACGGACTGAAATCTGCATAAAATAGAGTAAAATACAAAACTGCTCCTCCCTTCAAAATGTCCAAATGGTATAGTCCAGTGCTGCAAAATATTGCAAGTCAATTTAATTTAACCATAGTGAAAATGTTGCTGGGGAAATTATATTTCAAAAATACATTAAAATGCATAGATATTTGTAAAAAAAAGACTCAACACATGTTGCGTGTCTCACCGGTGAGGGGGGCCCTGTGTAAATTCTTTCCCTAGCTACGCCCCTGCTCACAGCTACTCAGTCCGTTTAAAAAGTCTAGAATACCGTCCTTCCATCTTTCATACTCCTTCTTATTTTACAGCCATGCTATATTCTAGATATGTCAGCTGAGCGATGGCTGGCTTTAACCCAACTCATCGTCTCCATCTGTACTCTCTTATCAACGCTCTTGGAGAGGGAGAGAAATTGAGTGGCACCAACACCGCCGTTCCTGGCGACCTCAGCTCTGATGAGAGTAGGAAAGAGTGTTGATGGCAGCCTGACAAGGACTAGGTAGAAGTGAGTGAGAGTGTGTGTTTGTGTGTGCATCTTGTGGAGAGGCTTTTTAGTGATAAGCTATGAGTCAGTCTGTAATAGGTAAAAGGAGGAAAAAGCACCTGGAGACCTGAAGACGGATCCACTGTGAGTCAGCAGCACCCGTCACTCTGGAGGACAACCTCCAACATTTCTTTCCTTTTCTCTACAAATACACATTTATCCAGCTCTGCTGCCTCCACTTCCTGTTTCATCTTCTTAAACTAAAGCAGAGCAAACATTAGCCTTGATAACAAAATGCAACAGCAAAAGTAACAGCTCTGAGCTCCTCTGAGACCTCATACTCTGTCTTCACACACAGATTTAAGGAGATGAACCCACACAAATGCAGAGCAGATACATGGTAGCCTCAGACTCACAGTCATTAAGTGGGCATCTGTGATCACAGAGCAGCAGGCTGTAATTGTTGTTTCCAGAGCTCCATCCGGCTGCTGATGGGGGTAAGGGCTCTAACCAACACTTGATGGGTGGACTTTACATCATGAACACCTGCACAATCTGATTCAAGGCAGCCATCCAAAGCTAGTGAGGCTTTCAGACACTTCCTGCAGAACTGCAACCTAAAAATGTTTTTTTTTCCACTTAAACGATGAAATGAATGCATGAATTATCTGTTCTCTCTTTAACCGTGCTCTCATTTTATCCTCAAAAGAATCAGAATTTATTTCATGCTTTAACTGAAGAAGGAAAGGCGTGTCTTTTCACTTCTGTCTTTAGCCATACCATGACACTTTCCTTTATGGTCAGTTTTTATACAGATTCATGGTTCTCATAAGATCATACTCTCATGGATTATTTAGAACACTAAGCATGCTCACAGTCACAGGAGGGCTGAAGCTGATCAGCCACCAGCTGGCAAAGATGGCCTGGGAAAGTGGTGAAAATGGGTTGGAAGTATGGGCCGAAAAAGTGGCAAATAGGGGTTAAAAAGTGGTGAAAAGAGGTAAAACATTGTCAAAACAGGTTAAATATGTTTAAAAATGGGTAAAACTGAGCTAAAATGGGGGAAATGTGTTAATAGAGGCAAATATGTGCAGAAAAAGTCATGAAGGGAGATTAAAAGTGGTGGAAATGGGTTGGAAGTGGCAAATATGGGCAGAAAAAGTGGTGAATAGGGGTTAAAAAGTGGTGAAAAGAGGTCAAACATTGTCAAAACAGGTTAAATATGTTTAAAAAATGGGTTAAACTGGGCTAAAATAGGGCAAAATATGTTAATAGAGGAAAAAGTCCTGAAGGGGGATTAAAAGTGATGAAACGGGGCCAAACACTGTCAAAACAGGTTAATATTGAAACTAAAACTGGGTTACATAAACCAAAAATGTATTTAAGGTTGAAAAAAGTGGGTCAAAACAGGCAGAAATAGGCTAAAAGTCCACATAAAGATATAAAGATCGCCAGGAAAAATGAAGAAAAGGGGTTAAAATTGGAAGAATAAAAATGATCTTAATCACAAATATTGATTGAAAGTGGCAGAAAGGTGCTGAAAATGTGTTAAAAAGTGGTTAAAAGTGGTGACAGCTGGCTTAAACGTAGTCACAATGGATTAAAAGAGAATAAATGGGTTAAGGGGTAAAAATGAGTGAAAATTAGTAAAAACTGGTTAAAAGTGGCAAAACAGAGTTAAAAGGGGCAAATACATCGAGACGCGCACTGAGCAAGGTGGAGGCCATTCGGAGAAACATGGATTATCCACTTCATATCTCCCTCAGTGAGCTAAGAAACAACTGTGGTGGACGGCTCTATCCCTGCGCCGCAGGACAGAACGATTTAGGAAATCTTTCATACCATCAACTATTAGACTTTATAATCCTACAGTAAACAGATGAGACTCCCAGACAAGAGGCAAAAATGACCAGGAAATGTGGAGAAGAGGAGCCAAAGTGGTAAAAACAGGTTAAAAGTGGCAAAACAAGTTAAAAGTGGTAAATATAGGTTGCTAAAAAAGAGGTGAAAAGTGAGTGGGTAAAAAAAAGAGTGGGTAAATACTTGAAAAATGGGTAAAAACTGGATAAAGGTGGTAAAAGAGGAGCTAAAAAGATGTAAAGATGGCCAGGGAATTTAGTGAAGAGGGGCCAGAAGTGGTGAAAACAGGTTAAAGTGATACATATGGGGAGAAAAAGTGGTAAATAGGGGTTTAAAAGTGGTGAAAGGGGGTCAAGCGCTGCCAAAACAGGTTAAATAAGGGCTTAAAACTGTGTTACATAAGGCAAAAATTAGTTTAAAGTGGCAAAAAGGACATCTAGAGTTGTCAAAAATGGGTCAAAAGAGGCAAAAATAGGCTTAAAGTGCCCATAAAGAGGCAGAGGTCAGGAAATGTGTAGTAAAAGGGTTAAAACATTGATTAAAAGCAGCAAAAATTGGATCAATAGTGGTAAATGAAGATAGAAAAAGTGGCAAATTTGGGTTAAAAGTTTCAGAAAGGTAGTGAAAAGTAGTGAAAAGGGGTTATAAAGCGTTTTCCTCTCTGATAGAAACTTGAGGCCATATGGAGAAACCACATGAGGATGCTGGTTGAGACTACATACATGGACAGTTAAAGTATGGAAATAATTGTCTTTTAAAGAATGGGTTCTTGTATCCTGAGAATTCATGTCTTTGCTGCTTATACTCTGGTGCATACCTTTTTACTCTGATGAATTAAAGGAGACCGTGATGATAAATGTGGGCAAATATTAGAAAAATAAAATAAATGGTAGAGTAGAGGTTTGCAGAGGAGCAGCATGATAAAATAAAAGCACTAGCTTTTTAAAGATGGCTGCCTTCAGAAAGATTAATGCCAGAAATAATCAGAATAAAGTGATCAGGAGGTAAACGGCAGCCGCTGATTCCTCATAATTATGTCTGTGAATGAGAACAGACATGTTCCACATCCACAGGGACGTCTGAGATTAAACAGATGGACAGGAACATTACCATTCATCAGCAGGCTCACGCCTCTGATTCATCTTTACAATATGAAGTAATCCATAAACATGACAGCGTTATTCCAAACCCCATCTGTGGGTGTCAAATCTCCATTTTTCTGACACGATGGCGGTTGTGTAATTGTTTTTGTGTTACAGCTGTGAAACACACCCCGGAGACAGCTGCAGAGTCAGAGCAGCCCATGTCACCAAAGGTCAGAAATACTCAGCGTGGAGTATTTTCTCGCCTCAGCAGATGCTTTGAAAGGGATTTTGACATTTTTAAACGTGTTCTTCAGCCAGATAATGGCGTAAAAGAGCACAAACAGGCCTGCCAGCAGCTCCACGGAGGTGTGACAGGATTGTTTCTGCAGCAATTCAGAGCAAGACATCAGTATTCAAATTGTTCTATCAAGCTTGCCCAGATGATTGCTCTCATTCTGCATCTAAATTATATGTTTTCATTTTTTTTTAGCTGATGGAAAAGGGACAAAATTGTTCTGGAGGGTTTTATATTTCACTTCATCATCAGCAGAGAACAATCAATGTTTCTTTACAGGAGGGTGTGATGAATGTGTGTGGCTAACTCAGCTTCTGATGGCTCTTCTGCAGATTTCCTGAGTTAAAGCAGGCGGAGGAACCACCGAGGAACGAGGTCGGTGATCTTTCTGCAACACGGTGCATGACACGTATGTGCATACATAATGCAGGTAAACCAAAGGTTGTCCTTCATCGTGTCCTTGGAGTCTTCCTGACTGAATGATCGTAGTCAACC
Source organism: Cheilinus undulatus (assembly GCF_018320785.1). Classification (NCBI taxonomy): domain Eukaryota; kingdom Metazoa; phylum Chordata; class Actinopteri; order Labriformes; family Labridae; genus Cheilinus; species Cheilinus undulatus. The sequence continues at coordinate 38,936,942 of NC_054881.1, forward strand.
CCAACTAAACCCCGGCACCTGTTCACACTGCAGACTTCACACCAACTTAGGCTGGAGCTTCCTATGCATGAATTAGAATACTGATAAGGATCAAAAGTGAAGAATTAACATAAGAGACTACAGCCTAGCAGAAAGATTTATTTCAGTATTTTTAGGCACTTTTCTAAAAGGTTATCGTTAATATTTCATTAAAAACCTGACCATTTAAACAACTGAACTGATATAACCTCATTAAAAATGCATAATGAATTTTAGATTTGCAAAAAAAAGAAAAAACACTGTAAATGTAGCTCAGGTTCCTCCATTTCTCCTGATCTCTGCTGAGATGTTCCTACACCTTGACTGGTGTCCACCTGTGCTAAATTAACCTGATTGGACATGTTTCCAAAGGCACACACCTCTCTATAGAAGCTGACCGTCCATAACGGGGCGCAAAGGGGGGAGCTTTCTGGGGCCCAGCCAAACTGAGGGGCCCATGGAGATCAGCAAAATCATGTTCCACTTTAAAGTTAACGTGTGGTAGCCATATTTAGCTTTTAACCTGAATAATAACCACCCTTATCAAAGCAACAAAAATGAATTCTATTTATGCTGAAATATAAATAAAGCCTTTTTCAAAATGTAATGCCCTTTTCTTGAGACTGAACCTCCTCCTTATTGGTGATGTTAACAATCAGGATGGAAAGATTGGAAAGATGCAACTAAACCTGAATGTCAGATGTCAAAGCTAAGACATGATGTGCACATGCCAGAAAATAAAGCAGGAAAACTTGATGGGGAATAGTTACCCAATTGTGGAAAATGACAAAAACCAAGCTGTGCCCCTACTAAGGAATAACCTCCACACAGAACTGCATAAGGTTGACCATGGCGACTGTGGACATGTCAGTGCACAACTTTTGTTGTTTTTGAAAAGAAAACAACTCACTGCTGTTCTTTGTTCTTATTTTAATGAAGAAATGTCGTCAAGTTTTGATAAAACTGATGCTTTAGCAGCATCTAGGCTAACCTCCAATTTCCACATATAGCGAACGCGCTGTGAACTGCCAGCGAATCATACTGCGGAGCAAATCGCTCCACCTCCAGTCTATCAGAGCATTTCCACAGCTGACACTCCAGACTGGCTATGGCGCGTGCCTGGGCCGACACTTTGCTCCGCTTTGTTGGAGCTTCGCTCTAGACTCGCTTCCAGTGGGTGTGGTCGCTCGCCTTCAGTCGGACCAAACCCACGGCGCTTCAGTGCAAGGCGCAGTCATCCTATGTGGAAATTGCAGGTTAGTCTTCCACCATAATGGTACCGGCCTCTTGTTGCTGCTGCTTACGTCACGACTCTGCTGCACCTGAAAGTACTGCCCCTTGAAGCTGATTGGTCCTGTCACTTTCTAACCAGGCCCAGACTGGTCAGATGGGAGCTTTGCAAAATGGATTCGCCAGTGAGAAACACGGAAATACGTGTTTCTGTCTGCTTTGCAAGGTTAAGCAAAAGTGGGTTAAAAGTGGCAAAAAAGGCAAAAATAACCCCACCAAAGATGAGTCAAAGTGGCAAAAATGGACAAGAAGAAGTCAATGGCGGTTTTGAAGTGGCAACAATTGAAGAAATAGCAGCAACTATGGGTTAAAAATGGCAAAATGGCTTGAAACACTCGAAAAAAAAGTGGTAAACATGGGCAAAAAAGGGAAAAATTGGGGGGAAATGCAGTAGAAATTGGTTAACAGTGGCAACAATTGGACAAAAAGTAGCCAAAGAGGGTTCAAAGTGGCAAAAATGGAAGAAATAGCAAGAATGGGTTAAAAGTGGGTTAAAAGTAGCAAAAATAAGTGTCAAATATGGACCAAAAAATGGCAAAATTAGGTGTAAAAGTGGCAGAAAATGGTTAAGGTGGCAAAGGTGGAAAAAATATCAGCAAAAATGGGCATAAAATGGGAAAAATGTTAAAACTGTCAAAAAATAACAGCAAACACAGGCAAAATATGGGAAAATTGGGGAGAAAGCAGCAAAAGTGGATTAAGGATGGCAAAAAAGGGCACAACATGGCTAAAAGCTGGCAGTAAAGTGCAACAAAGAGCAAAAAAGAGTTAAAAGTGGCATCTGCGTATGTACAGCCAAACACATCCATCACATCCTAGCCCCATTAGATTACACGATAGTGTTCGTGCAGCAGAAGCTACTGAGCTTCTTCTTGTTCTTACATATTCCAGGATTTACCCATAAATTCCACATGCGCTGTTTGCACAGTGTTCCGACATGCACTGTGCACCCTTTTAATTCAATCTTCGTAATTCTGCAGCATGTGCCATAAGCACCAACCCACTCTGCTTGAGATATATACCAGTCATGAGTATGAGGATTTTTGGCCACATGGGGGCGTTAGGAACAAGAGTTGACCATTACTTTTAAAAATTTTCATTATATCAAGGTGATTTCTGGTTATACAAGTGACTGAAATAAACCCACCAAAGCAAACAAGACTGTAAGTGATGAGGTTGATGTTTACCAGACATTTCTAAAGCTTTAACGGCTGCCATGAGGTAGATGTCAGACACAATAGGTGACAGGTTTGGCTGCTAAAAGAAAGCAGTAAAAGATGTTTGTCAAAAAACAAAACTGAAACACCTACAGGACCAGATATGCAAAGATAAAGATGATAAGATGGACAATTTGTCCACAGGGGGGCGCCTTAATCAACAAACTAGATGTACCTCCCAGGAGCTTTAATTCATGCTTTCTTCGTTATTCTGTTAAAAAGGTTTAAGTAGAGACATTTGCATCTCATCTCCAGGCACTCCTGTCCTTTGAGTCCTCAGAGAATACCAAGCTGCTGACACTGCCCTCATCACCAGACAGCAGCACCCCCCTAAAAAACCCTGCGACCCATAGAAATGTGCCAGTGTTGGCATCATTTTGTCAAATGTCACCACGGTGAATTTGAGATCCAGGCTGCTGTGGTCTGCTGGCATCAGACCCTGTGTCATTGATAGACTCACCTCAGTGGTGGTTTGGCACCAACGTTGGGCCCTGCTCTCCTATTTGCTCTTTCTTTATTGCTCAGGTCAGCAAGAGCGCGATGAATCAGTCCATTTACAGGCAACTGAGACAGTGGGGGGAGAGCTGTGGAGGGGGATCCATATTCATGTTGGCAGGTTATACTTTTCTCCTCCTGTCACCAACGCTGTCTCCATCAGCTGCAGGTTAGAGGGGAGGTGCAATTATTTCTTTTTGAATTCAAAAACTTACTTCATGATATGCTGACAGTGCAGCAGGACTCCTTTAGCTCAGCCAATTTGTTCAGGCAAAGACAGGATGTAATGACAACAATTCAGCAAAACAAAGCCTCCTGCAGCATCGGACCATGACATAGCAGTCGGAGATTTTATTAGAAAAAATACTGACATTTTAGGTTCTCTTTCTGATAGGCTGTTTGGCATGAAAATGGTAAACTAGCCAAAAGCTATGTTAAATCAAAATAACCATCATGGACTCAGGCTAGATGTTTCACATTGTAATTTAGGGTATTAATGCAACTTTCAGAGTAAATATTCAGTAGATATCATTGCCCTCACTGCTTTCCCTCCTCGTTGACTTTGCTCTGTGATTTTACGTGGTCTTCTGCTTCGTGGCTGAGCTGCTGTTGCTCCTAAACTCTCCCACTTTCTAATATCACCTACAGATGACTGTAGAGTATCCAGCAGGGATGAAATTTCACAAACTGTCTTATTGCAAGGGTGGCATCCATCATAGTACTACTCTTAAAGTCACTGAGCTTTGGCAGCACTGTCCCATCAATGTGAACACAGAGCTGAAAACAACAAACCAAGAGGGAGTTTAGCTTTACTCTATTTTTAGTTTTCACAATGGTACTTGTAGTCAGTATTTATCTGATATCTGTGGTATAGAGGTTTTAAATTGTTGCATATTATACCTTTAAGCTTTTTATAGGCTATCCTTATGACACTGAGTCTTTAATCACCTAAGACTGGTGCTAATATTTTGAATTCCTAAAACTGTGCATGTATTCTTTACAAAGAGGAGACATTTTAACAGTTTAATACAATTTATTCTGTGTTTATTTAAAGAGGGGGTATTATACTTTTCCAATTTTTAAAACATAAAGTCACAATGTTGGGTGTCCATACTTCCGTATGCAAATTTTCAAACTGCAAGATAAATGTATGTGGCAGTAATCTTGGAATTAGAGTGTAAACTGATGAAAACGGCTCATTGGGAATCTCTCCGAGATTTTCCCGAGATGAGATTTCGATGGAGCGAACTTATGAGGTCATCGCAATTGGATCTCCTGACTTGCAAAGCGGAACAGACCGCCCCCACAAGGCCTTTTAGCCTTTTAGTAACACAGTAATTAAACACTTACCAAACAGATACGTCCTGCTCTATCCTTCGCTGCTGCTGGTTTTCTTCCCCCTCTCTCTTCAAACTATCAGGGTCAGACTCCAGGTCTAACACGTACGGATGTTTATCAAAATTTGCCACATTTTACTCAGTCGTACCGGTTCATTCAAAGTTTACAAGTACGTAAACATAGCCACATTGGAGGGAGCGGGCACAAAACATTGAGCCCTGCAGCAAAACTGAAGCATTTCAGACAGAGCTTAAAATAAGAGTTTTTCAGGACGCCAGTGTGAGAAACATGAGGAGTTTTTTTGAGCTGTAAACCATGTGAAGCTACTACGTGGGTATCAGAGAGATGGTGTAAAGCCTCGAAAAAAAGGCATAATACCCTCTTTTTAAGATGAGTTGCACACTTCTATGGGTATCTCTATGCCTGTTTGTAATTAAAGGTCCAAAAACTTCTATTTGTCAATTTATGAGGGCACGAAAAGCTCCTAAATGCACTTTCTAATCACACTATGGAGTCTACATTCATTTTCCAGATTTTATTGGCGTCCGTCTTCTACTCACCCACATGGGTCCCTTCTTTCTTTGGAGCTTTAGTTTTGGGCCGTGTTTTTTATTCTTCCCACCCAAACTGTCACTCCTGACTAAAAGAGGCTGAGGCAGTCTGACAGAGATGACCTTAACGTGAACATCTAGAGGTCATTGACCAGACCGGTTATAGACTGAGCCATGATCAGAGCAGGGGGCCAGCTTCAGATCATAAACCACACTCCCAATGACACAGGCGTGTTCAAAATGGCAGCTGGTCATTACTGGGCTGATGGAGTTGATGAAGACCATCAAACCTATCTGACAAGCTGCAGGGCAGCAGGATATTAACATCACTCTGAACTTGCTGGCACATAACGAGGGACATAGAACTCATCATGGCAAATCTCAATCACACTGCTCTTCCTGATGAAATCAGAGTAACACCTAATAAAAGACTTAAGATATTAGGGCTGTGTATCTGCAAGAATCAGGTGATATGAAACGTATCACAATACAAGGGTGTTTACACTGCAGGAGCGACCAGCTCACTCAAGCCGGAAAGAGATGGCAACTAGCAGTCGGAGGTTGAACTTATAAATAACTAAATATCGATATACTATCGCGCCGTGAAATATTTTAATATTTTAGAGTATCCATATTTTCTAACACCCCTACAAGATCTAAAGCTTTAGAATGGGCCATTTCCATTTGAGTAATGCTCTCAGGTGGCGATGATATGGTTCTGTTGGTGCCCTCAGCTGGGGACCTCCTGCAGGTGTTTGGGCTGTTTGTAGCAGAGTGCAAAGCAGTCAGGCCATGGCTCTCTGCCAGAAAACTGTGGATTGTTCCCTGTGGGTGGGGAGTGAAGGGGTTCAAGTATCTTGAGGTCTTGTTCACAAGGGAGGGTAATTGGCTGTGAGACTGACAAGTGGATTGGTGCAGAATCAGCTGGAAGGCAAAGCTTTACATTTACTTGTCGATCTTCATTGCAGCCCTCACCTATGGTCATGAACTCTGGGTAATAAGAAATCACAAGTTCAAAAATAAGATTCCTCAGGAGAGTGGCTTGACCTTAGCGATAGGGTGAAGAGTTTGAACATGTGTAGGGCACTCAAAAAGAGGGAGTTGAGGTGGCTTGGGCATCTGATTAGGATGCCTCTCAGTGGCCTCCCTGTGGAGGTCTTCAAGGCACATCCAACTGGAGGGAGTCCCCAGGTTAGACCAAGGATTTGCAGGAGGGATAATATGTCACATCTGGCATGCAAACATCTTGTAGTCCTCCTGGGAGAGCTGGAAACTATCCCTGGGGAGAGGGTTGACTTGCTTAGCCTGCTGCCACAGTGACCTTCTGGGAGAACATTTTGTGGACAGATGAGACTAAAGTAGAGCTTTTTGGAAAAACACATCATTCTACTGTTTACAGAAAATGGAATGAGGCCTACAAAGAAAAGAACACAGTACCTACAGTCAAACATGGTGGAGGTTCAAAGATGTTTTGGGCTTGTTTTGCTGCCTCTGGCACTGGCTGCCTTGACTGTGTGCAAGGAATCATGAAATCTGGAGACTATCAAAAGATTTTGGGCCGCAATGTAGGGCCTAGTGTCAGAAAGCTTGGTCTGCGTCAGAGGTCATGGGTGTTCCAGCAGGACAATGACCCCAAACATACCTCAGAAAGCACCAAGAAATGGTTGGAGACAAAGCACTGGAGAGTTCTGAAGGAGAGATCTCAAAACTGCTGTTGCAAGAAGGCACCCTTCAAATCTGAGAGACCTGGAGCAGTTTGCAAAAGAAGAGTGGTCCAAAATTCCAGTTGAGAGGTGTAAGAAGCTTGTTGATGGTTATAGGAAGAGATTTGTTTCAGTATTTTTTCCCAAGGGTGTGCAACCAAATATTAAGTTGAGGGTGCCAACAATTTTGTCCAGCCCATTTTTTTTTTTAGTTTTTTTAAAAATTATGTAAATTTTGTCTTTTGCTTTTTTTGTGTTGTACCAATGCACATAAAGGAAAAAACATGTGTATATCAAAAACATTTGTAACTGCAACTTTCCTGGAAAAATTGTACATTTTCTGATAAAACTCCAGGGATGCCAATACTTTTGTCCATGACTGTAAATGATCTTTTGCAGGTATTTAATACTGACATTATAAGCTTTTTAAGCTTTTCTTGTACAAAATGTGCACTACACAGATTATTTTGGGGGCATTTGTGGACATTTTTTTTAATTCTTTACCTCAAGCATCCAGTGAGTAGCATATCTCTCACTTTCTAGGCTGGGGTGGGACAGACTTTGTGATATCAAATGCAAAAAGTCTCAGGCCCTAAATGAAGCCATGCATTTCATAGCAACTCAGCAAAACCAGTAACATCATCTGTATGAATCCAAATAACATTCTAATACAGCCCAAAAGTGCACAGAGTTTAGAATAAGGAGGAATATGTTGTGATTTATTCTCTAAAGCCTGTTTGAAGTCACAGATGTACAAGGTTTTTCAGCGCCCTTCATTCTTGCTCAGTAAAGAGCTAAACAAATATTGCATAACCTGCAGAGTCACGCAGCAGGTCATTTAAACAGAAAATGATAGTAGTCATTTGTAAAACATCTTTCTTTCAGCGAAAGGTTAGCACCATGATTATACTTAGTAAGGGTGAGCAGGGATCCATTACAGTAAATACTGTGTCACTGAAAGTCCCTCTACGATCAAAACACCACAAGTGAAACCTCAACAAGTTAGTCAGCCCCGATGCTTGCTCTTCACTCTCTTCACATGCAAAGGCCCAAACTTAAAGATAAAGCAGCTATATAAAGGCTCTCTGTGGTAAGAGGACAGTCTGTTGAATCACAGTGAGTCAGAAGGTTTGAGAAACCAAACTGAAGTCCTTCCAATCGCACAAACATGGCCGGGGCTCTCTGCGAATGCAGCTGTGAGTCATGGCGAGAGAATTCCTTCATCCAAACAGAGGGCTGACATAGTAGACGCAGGGAGAGGGAGCATGTGTGCGTGTGCTGGTACATATGTGGGAGTAATCAGCTTAGTTTTCCTTCTATCAGATGGAAAAGGTGAAACATACAACAAGAAACCCCCGCACTACAACTGCAATTATTTACTGGTTAAAGATATTCTACTCGTGTGTTTTTTCTTTTCTCATTATTAAAAAAGTGACGGACCTCTCATAATCTCTACTTTTAGATTCTACAAAATACACAAGTGTCTGTATTTGTAGCATGGACAGTGGTGTGGTTTCCTTTTGTAGTATGTATGTGGTCCAATTATGTATCAGCAGGCTTTGAAGTACATAAGAGAAACATTCTGCGTGGGCAGCTGTATACATTTCACACTCTATGCTTCACTTTTGGTACAATCAAGATAAAATGAGATGTTTCTGTTACCACACTGGTAGCAAACACATTAATGCTATTTATCTTCTGGGTAAACGCACACAGACACTGCGGAGCATGCACCATCCTGGTCCAGTCTGGTCTGATTGAAGTGTATAGATCAATTCTATACAGTGAAGATGCCTCTAACGTTGCAAAGCAGATGGATACGCCCGTTCCCATGTTTCTAAATTGGAAAATCCATCTGAACAGTTTGGGTCTGGTTAGAAAGTGACAGGATCAATCAGCGATGAGGGCGCGGCAGAGTCGTGACGTAAGCAAGCAGCAAGAAGAGGCTAGAAGAGATTAGCGTGGATGCTGCTAAAGTGTACGTTTTGTCAGAACTTGACATTTTCTTCGTTAATAGAAGAACAAAGAACAGCATTGAGTTGTTTTCTTTTCAAGAACAACAAAAGTCGTGTATTGACATGTCTACAGTCGCCATGGTTCACGTGATGCAGTTCTCTATGGAGTTTGGTAGCGGTGCACCTTGGTTTGGAGCTACAACGTCCGTGATGAAACTGGATCGTAAAAGTAGCAGAAATGGGTGGCAAAAATTATATAAGAATGGCAAAAAATGGTTACAGTGGCAAAAATGGACATAAAGAGTGGTAAAAGGGAATTAAAAAGTGGCTGAAAAGGCTCTAAACTGGTAAAAATGGGTGGAAATCTGGTGAAATGGTAAGAAAGATCAACATAAACTGGCAAAAAAGTGCTAACTGAGAAAGAAAATATAGGCAGATATTGGCAGAAATTGGTCAAACTGGCAAAAATGGGCTTATCAGATGGTGAAACGGGTTAAAATAGGACAAATTGGGCATAAAAATTGGTAAGATGGGGTTAATAGTGGCAATTACGGGTCAACAGATGCAACATTTGGCTTATGAGGCAATAATTGGTTTAGAAGTTGCAAAAACAGGCAGAAAAAATGTGGTGGAAGGGGTTTAAAAAAGACAAAAATAAGTGTTAAATGGCAAAAATGTGTCAAAATTTTGGGGGAAAAAATGATGAAAACCAGTTAAAATTTGGCAAAATTGGTGTAAATATTCTTAGGGTGCATTCACACCAGAGCTGTTTGGTCCGCTTTAAACAAACTCTGGTCCGTTTCCACAGATAGTCTGGTTCATTTGGAGTGGTGTGAAAGCTCACACGAACTCTGGTGCAGACCAAACAAGCGGACTCTGGTCTGCTTCCAAACGAATCCTGGTGCGGTTTGTTTGAGGTGTGAAAGCAAAGTGGACCAACTAGTGAACCAACAGCAGTAGGTGGCATAAAGTGTAATGATATACAGATTTATATGGGATTTAATACATTCAAATACATGTCGGTACCTCACTTGGCGTCTTGTAACCATAGCAACACGTCGTAGTCTGTGCTTATTAATTCGTCTCATGTTAAGAACGACATGTTGGACAGCTCACCACCTCGCTGGCTGCTTGTAATGGCCCAATGCAAGAGCAGAAACCCCAATACAGTGTAAATTCTGTGTTTTTTCATTGTTTATGTGGAAAAAAGACCAGTGGAAGGAGTTTCGTCTTCTACGCCTTCTTTTCTTCTTGGTCACTGTTTGTTCGTGGCGACAGCACCCCTAGCTGGCAGAGATTGTAGGTGTTCAGACAGTTTGGTCCACTGGACCAAGAGAGAAGTGTGAATGCGAACCAAACCAAAGGAAAGTGCAACAATGTTGCCATTTCTGTTCCAAAATGGACCAGACCCCGGACTATCAGATGTAAAAACAACCTTAGTTTTTTTTTTTTAGGGAATCTGGAGACCCACTCTCAGTGTCTGGCGACCCCCAAGGGGGTCCCAACCCCAAGGTTGAGAACCATTGCAATAAAGTCTTGTACTTATATTTCACACAGGCCAGCTATCAAAGTTCCCAACTCTAGTAAAAAATGACAACCTTTGCAAACTGTAAGAGGAGACCCGAGGCAGGCAGGGACTAAATTTGGCATGAAGTGCTCTCAGTGTGCAGACTGATTAGACCTCATGTGAACCGGCCCACACTTCCCAGTCTCACACTGTGTGCTCTATGAATCACCTCTACACTCCCACCTTATGAAGCACAGGATCCAACCCCAACCCACAGCTCAGTATTAATAAAGGCAAAGGACTAATCCTGCACCTAAAGCTGAGTGCACCTGCAGCTTCGGCTGTTTAAGCAGAGTTATGATGTTTGAAGGTCTCTTCTGATGTTTGGGGAAGACACAAACTTTGAGTTGTTTTTTCTTCTTGGGATGTGAACTGTGCTTTACCTGGTGAGCTGTCTGGGGTACTCACTGTGGGACTGTGAGATCTGGATTTATCAAAGAAAACAGAGTCTAAATCCATATCTACATAAATAATCAGTCTACGCATTTAGATGTGCTGAATGATAATTTATTGATATAAAATAGCACAATGCTTATGGCTTGATGAGGCCTTTTTTTTTACCTGGACTACCAATCTTGTCTCAGTAAATAAGCACTGCTGTAAAACTGATTTAATGATGTGAGAATGTCAGACTACAGTAGGTGGTGATATACTCCCCTTAAGCTTTTTACTATGGGCCTTCTTCTGGGCAACCTTGCAAACATGATAGCAGGCAGCTAACTGGTTGTATATCAAACAGACACTGTATATCTCAGAGAGGAAGTACTGCTATTTGCCAGTACAGTGTCTTTCCAGTGTATTCACTTTAGCTTCATTGGCTTTAGCTAAAGCTAACATAGCTACACCAGTTACATAATTAATGTTGCAACAGAAACCAGTGTAGCTAAGTTAGCTTTAGCATTGGGAGCTTTAACAAGTGTAGTTCTGCTAATACAGTATGTATGTAGCTTACATAGCTGCTTTGTGAGATAAGCTGCTATATAGCTCTGTTATCCATAGCTAACTTGAGACTTGAGACAACATGAGCTTTTGGCTCAAGCTATCTAAGCTACATAGATAATGTGGATATGTAGCTTAAGTAGCTGCTTTGTAAGGTAAGCTTTGGCTACATTAGTTACATTAGCTATTGACCCTCTGTTATCTTGAGCTAAGTTAGCTTTAGCAACATGGGTTTTATCGAACGTGGCAAAGCTAACATAGCTACGCAGATAACTTAGATATGTAGCTTACATAGCTGCTTTGTGAGATTAGCTTTAGCTACGTTAGTTATGTCAGCTATATATCTCTGTTATCTATAGCTAACTTAGCTATAACAGCATGAGCTTTTGCAAACTTGGCTCAAGCTAACTAAACTACATAGATAATGTGGGTATGTAGCTAAAGTAGCTGCTTTGTAAGGTTAGCTTTGGCTACATCAGTTACAGTAGCTATGTAGCTCTGTTATCTTTAGCTAAGTTAGCCTTAGCAACATACCTTTTAGCAAATGTAGCAAAGCTAACATAGCTACTCGGATAATTAAGATATGTAGCTTACATAGCTGCTTTGTGAACTAAGCTTTAACTACTTTAGTTATGTCAGCTTTATAGCTCTGTTATCTTTAGTTTAGCAACATTAGCTTTTGCAAACTTAGCTTAAGCTAACTAAGCTACATAGATAATTCGGATATGTAGCTTAAGAAGCTGCTCTGCGAGCTTAGCTATAGTCACGTTATCTACGTTAGCTACATAGCTCCATTACCTATTGCTAAGTTAGCTTTAGCCACATGAGTTTTAGCAACATGAGTTTAGCTAACATAGCTAGAGTTAACTTAGCTGTATACATAAGGTAGATACCTAGCTGCTTTGTGAGCTCAGCTTTAGCTATATTAGCTACATTAACTACGTAGCTTGCTGCATTACAATGTCTAAATGGAGGACAACTTTTTTTCCTGTAAACACTGTTTACGCTGCTCTATTAAATATTTTGTAATCAGGTTTTTTTTTCCTTTTTTTATCCTTACTCTCACCTTAACCCATAACCGAAGTCTTATACAATTTTATTTTGAACGTTTCAGTGTTTTTCTGTTCTGAGCTCTATGGCGTCTCTGGTAAATCATCTGCAGTCAGACTGTCTTGATAAAAGGAGCATTTTAGAGAGGCTTATTGTCTCAGAAGTAAAGATGGGCAGAGGTTCACCTATCTGTGAAAAACTGCATCTAAAAATTGTAGAACAATTTCAGAAAAATCTTCTCAACATAAAATTGTGACAACTTTGAAAATCCCGCAAATTACAGTCCATAATGTCATCAACAGATAGAGAGAATCTGGTGAAATCTCTGAGCACAAAGGGCCAAGACTTTAGGCCAATATTGGATGCTTAGGATCTTGGGGCCCTCAGTGGCACTGCATTAAAATCAGGCTTGATTCTGAACTAGAGACACAACACCAGTTAACACAGACTGATTAATTCTTAATCTGATTCTGAGGCCACATAGCAGTTGTTGATATAAGGTGTGGTCTGAATTACAGTGAGTGAGCAGGAAACACACTAGTGTCATGACACATGATGGCAATGTTTTTAGAAAACCACAAAAGAGGATCCTTCGCCCAGAACAACAGTTGAATTGTTGCATCATACTTAAAAACAAATCAGCAACTTTGTGGGGTCAGCAAAGGTTACACTGCATTTGACACAACTTAATTTATCTCTCTGGAAAGAATGAGTCATACTGGGTAAAAAAAAATCCCAAAATGTTTTGGAAATGTTTCTCAGATAAAAACGGGCTATGGTTCATAATCCAGACAGAAAGGTTAAATTTAAAATACAATACACTATTGGAGTCATGTAGGAAAAAACTGCTCAATAAGTACAATGTCCTTGCATGTAATAATATGGTTTTAGAACCACATGTTTGTGGTACTGTACTGTATTGAGATGTGTTCAGTCCTGAACAATATTCAAACCCAAGTGGTAAATCTACAAAAATCCAAAAACTAGAATAAAGGTGGACAGCAATGTACACAGTGGAGTATCAGAGACAATCTATTAACCGAGGAGAGCAAACAAAGGAGTTTATGTAGTGGCTGGCTAATGAGGTGATTAGAGGCAGGTGGGGGCTAAGAGAAGCTGCAGGTAATCAAGGAGCTGAGACACACCTGAGGGCAGGCACTGACATGACAGAGGATGTTAGATTCCAAAATAAAACAGAAATACACATTAATATCATGTGGAAGCAGGCACATCAGCACAAAAGAAAAAGATTTCCACAGACAATGACAGCATTGTAAATATCATTTTAACGCATATTTTAACAAAAAAAATCTGCTCAAAGATCATCCTGTAAATAAAAAGTTCTGTGAGTTTTAAGCAAAATAATATATGTTTTATGCAAATTCTCATTTGTGTGTGCAGACGATGGTTTCATGTCTGTACTCATCATAAGGAAAAACTGCTCCTCTGTTGTAAATCTCTAAATACTAACTGCCCTTTGTGCATTCAGTAAGCTAATGGTAATGGTTAGGATACCAAAAGCAAAAAGTTTAAAACCTGACCTGATAAACCTGATTAAATAATGTTTATTGCAAACTTTATTTATCCCCGAAAGAGGGAAAAAAAGGGAAATATTAGGGCCAAGTAAAGCGTCTGCTCTCAGAAAAAAGCACATTGTCCATAAAAACATTCTTACACAGCAAGCGTAGCTCCCATAGCTCCGTTAGCTGTGTAAGCTATGTAGTGAATGTAGCTACATAGCTAATAAAGCTAAAGCAAAGCTCACTAAGCAGCTACATTTTTTTTTAAACAATAGAGAAACAATGATATAATCTCTGTATATGGTAATAGGGCATTTTGTTTGGAACAAAATCCACCTCCAAAAAACAAATTACATTTGCAAAGTAGCCTCTATCAAACGGCGTGCTGGTGGTGATTGCAGTCAGTTTATAAAAGAAAAAAACTCAATGAATACAAGTTAGATCAATGTGAAGAGAAAGGGGAAAACAAATCAGCTACTGTATGTAGCTATGTTCTCTACACAGCGTCATTTGCAAAAGCTAAAGAAGTTGTGTAGGAAATGTAGCTTAAGCTATTCTAGCTAAAGGTCACGTTGATAAAACTAGCTTATGTAGTAATGTTAATTGCAAAGCCGACGTAGCTTTATTAGTTTTAGTTAGCTTTGCTAAAAGTCAAGTTGGGAAGACTAACTTGTGTAGTAATATTAATTGCTTAGTTAGTGTAGCTATATAAGTTTTATCTATCTTTGCTACAGGTCACGTTGATAATGCTCACTTATGTAGGGTCATCAATTGCTTAGTTAGCGTAGCTATATTAGTTTTATCTATTTCTGCTAAAGGTCACGTTGACAAAGCTTACTTATGTAGTAACGTTAATTGCTTAGCTGGCGTAGCTATGTAACTATTAGTTTTATGTAGCTTTGCTAAAGGTCATGTTGATAAAGCTAACTTATTTAATAGCGTTAAATACGAAGCTAACGTAGCTACATTAGCTTTAGCCATGTTTGCTAAAGGTGGCATGGAAAAAGCTAACTTATGTAGTCACATTGATTGCTTAGCTAGTGTAGCCACATCAGCTTAAGCTATGTTTGCTAAAGGTCAATGTGATTAAGCTAACTTAGGTAGTACTACCTAGGTTAGCTTAATCAATGTGACCTTTAAACGTTAAGTAATTTTAAATGCATAGCTAGCGTAGCTATATTAGCTTTAGCTATGTTTGCAAAAGGTCACGTTGAAAAAGCTAACTTATGTAGTCACGTTAAATACATGGCTAGTGTAGCTATATTAGCTTTAGCTATGTTTGCAAAAGGTCACGTTGATAAAGCTGACTTATGTAGCCATTTTTAATGCATAGCTAGCGTAGCTACATTAGCTTTAGTTAAAGCTTGGGAAGCCACCATTTGCATATCTACTTCAAAAACAGGTCTATACCTAATTTAAGTCTGAATTTGTCCCCCGACTCTTCCTCTATTTGTTGAGAGCATCTTAGTTGGTGATGTTTGTAATGGGTTTTTTTCATTAATGTACCTGCCAGACTTCATTTTTTAATAATTTGCAAAAAAAAAAATAAAAAATTGAACTAAAATTGGACTTGCAACCAGTGGCAGCTCACCATGACAAAACACGTCCATTCAAAAAACTTTAGAATTTATCTGTCTTTGAAAAACAGTAAATATTAGAGATACTGTAAGACCTCAGTTTAAAGAAAATATAACACAGAAATGGTCTCTTTTTATATTCATATCAATATTTAAGTGCAAAAGTTACACATATTGTGTCTTCAGCTAAGACTTTTCTACACACATTCAGTCTTTATGGGGAAATCTGGTGCCTTTGCATTATAATGAGACATTAGTATTAATTTCAGGCTGTTCCATAACACTGAGAAATCCCTCATAGGAGCTTTAATGGCACAAAATCACTATTCTACCTTAGGATTTAACTCTCATTTTGGCTCTGTGTTCCTCTCTCAGGCAGTTACTTAATTCAAAGTGAACACACCGCCACTTACCGTAAACTCTCTCTCTCTCTCTCTCTCTCTCTCTCCCTGTTTAATGAAGTCACTACCTCTCCATGCAGGGCTGTAGCTGAACCAGCGCTGTGTGTGGACTCCACCACAGTTGAGGATCTGTGGAGCCGCGGAGAGTCTCCCCCCCTCTACCCAGTCCTGCTCAGGTTGACAACTGCAGCAGCCTGCCCTCACATTAGCCCGCATGGAGACACCTCCAACCCCGACAACATGCACCTCTGAAAGCTTCAACACACCGTCTTTTGTCTAGCCTGCGGGGGGAGAAAAAAGTCTGCAGGATCACTTTTCCTTGAGGTGGACCGAGCGTAAAGGGATTTTTGCTCCTTTCCTTCTTTTTTCGCTCAGGCTTTCTCCTCCCGCCTTTCACGGTCCAGTGCTCGATTTTGAGGACTTTTTGTTTCCTTTGGAAGAAAGCGCCACTGTTCCCCCTGAGTCTACCTGCTCGCCCAGCACCCATGAATACGGATAAAAATGTGTACCTCGGCAGAGACAAAGGCATCATGCGGAAGAGAGCTTTGCTCCTTCGGAAAGGCTGCAGCTTCGAAATTACCAGGTGGGTTCACTTTCTTGTTTTCTGTGTCTTCATTTTATGTTTTCTGTGGTTGAGGGTGTTTTTGTCTGGTGCAAGAGGGCGATCAAAAGGGCTAGACTACCACAGAGACACCGCAACCTCCTTCAGTGAAGTGGACACACACAACGAGTTTGTGAGTGTGCCATTCACCTTGTGGGTTTAGCCATGATATCGTGTGTGCGCACTGCGCGAAGGAAAGCCCCAAATATACAGCCTTCCAAGGCTAATTTAGTCACATTTCCCATCAGATTTTTTTTAGGCATTCTAGTCCAAAACATCCTCCTGATGTCTTTTGATTATCTTGGCATATTTGAACCTGAAACCGTGCGTTTTGCATCCTCCTTGGATCGTTTGGCGAGGTGTTACGCACGGATACATTCCGTCTGCACCTGACTCTAAGATGTTGACAAAGCTGCTTAGTGGCAGGACGCCGCTAGACGTCATTTAATTGCCAAAATCAGCTGTTGATTGGGCAGCCCAGCAACGCCAGTGTCCCCAGGCTGCCCAATCATGCGCCATAGAGAGCTGGAAACATGCAGGTTTTAGTTCAACCTAAAAATAGACCCACTACAGGAGATGATTTGAGGAATCACCAGCTATAGACTTATACCACTGAGGCGCAGCTGGACTCTGTGAGTCACACACGTCCTGAGGATGCAGACACCTGAAGGCAGGGGGGTCTGAGCTGGAAGGTGGACCACATATTGTGCAGGTGATTGGACTTCACAGTGGGGTGGTACTGGTTTTAGGGGAGGTTTCTGAGATGTGTGGCCTCCTGTGGGGCAGCTCCATCAGGATGACACTGTCAGAGCAGTGAGAAAGCTCCCTGTGTTGTGCATCCATCAAAGGTATTGTTGTTACAGGCCAGTTAATAGCTGCTTTACTGGAATGCTTTCACTTTTACTGATGTCAAAACCAGCTCCTTCCTCTTTGCATACCCAATAGGTGGGGGTTATTTGGCTAGAAATGAAAGTATATTGGAGCAAAGGTCAGTTAAAATGTATGCATTCTGTTTGCATGGCGTGTTTTATTGCAGCTTCAACAAAACACTGCTTTTGTTGTTTTTTGTTTGGCCAGTAAACACACCATTCTTACTTGATGTCATGCGTAGCATTTGTGTGCTCATAGAGAAGGTTGCGCAATACTTTATTACTTCTGCCAAGGAGGTTATGTGATTTGCAGGGTTTGTTAGTTGGTTAGTTAGTTTGTTTGTTTGCTAGCAACATAACTCAAAAACCTATGGACGGATTTTGATGAAATTTTCAGGAAATGTCAGAAATGGCTTAGGGAAGAACTGATTCGATTTTGGGACTGATCCGAATCGCCGTCTGGATTCAGGAATTTTTTAAAGGATTCTTTATTATTGGTAGACAGGGCTAATGGCAGAGGTCTGCGCTGTCACCACTTGACACCAGGAGATGGCGGACATGAGTAACTTCAATCCCAGCAGCAGTTTATGGGTGTTTCTGTTCAAAGTTCTGGATTTACAGAGTTTGAAAGACGTACGTCTGGTCGAGGAGACAAGTCAGAGCGTAACAGAGAAAAAGACAGCAAATTGTAGTGAGAATACTCGCAATGCTGGGAGGAATAGAGGAATATTCACCCTCTGCCATGACTTTCAGTTGTCCGGTGAGACCATGGGTGAGACTATCAGTGCGTCTGTTGGCACCAGCAGGCAATGCATCCGCCGTCACAGTCCACACGTCACGACGCCAATGCTTTACCTCACCCCACCAGGGAGGGAGTAATTGGCGAATGCCGTGGTGGGGGGAACATGGGGACGTGGTGGGGGTATCCTGCGGAGGGGTTCAAAACACTGGGAATACTGACAGAGATCAGGAATGACAAACACTGCGGAGGTAGAGACGTGGTAGAAGCCATGGGAGAAAACGTACAGCCAATGGTGGTGGAGGCCGCCTGGTGATGTCAGAATATGCAAATTACATGACTGAACTAACTCTCATCACAAAGTTTGGATCATACTGAAGATTTTTTAAAGGATTCTTTACTATTGGGAGATAGGGCTATTGGCAGAGGTCTGCACTATCCAAGTGCTTTTCTAGTTTCAGCATGTTTTTAGAGTTTCTGTTGTTTTTTATCACAGATAGAACTGAAAAGTAGCAAAGCTTAAAAAACTATCTAAACTGCACCAATACTGAGCAACATTTAAGTACCAGAATTCTTAAATTGTGCAGGAGTTTCCCTTCCCTAACCAAAGAACAAGAAATGACCCAGTGTTGGGTATTAAGTCCTTCTAGTGTCTGCTACAGACAGATGATCTTGTCTTCTCTCTAGAAGTTTTTCTCTACATCCCAGCCTGTGGACTGATGGCAGCTTTACAGCCATGTACAACACTGACACCCATAGCACACCCACAGTGCCTGTACCCTTGTTAGGGCTGTCGTCACACTAGTATTTACAACTTGGTTTGATTTTACTTTACCTGACATGCAAGACAGACTGTTCCACCAATCCATTGCACGAGATTGCATTTTGCATCCATCTAATTGAGGGTCCATACTCAGGGTTTAGGAAAGGCTTCCATAATTATCTCTCAGATATCTCTATACTAGAGTTGACTTGTACAGTTGGGATTGTCCTGCATTGGTCCTGATGATGCTCAACAGCCACGGTGTTTCAGGTGTTTCAAAATCAGAGGGAGTTTTTGACAGGAAGTGAAAGGAATTTCGGTCACTGAAAGTAACCGAGACAATTAGTGATTTTCAGAACTGTTTTGTCATTCCACATAGTGTCTCCTACTAATTATATAACTTTATTTCTCAATATAAAAAACCTTTAATTAATGACATTTTACTCTGAACTTATGATTCTTTATCAGCTGCTTTTCCACCTGTAAAGGGAGGAAAAACAAACAAGCAGAACCTGAGACTTGGTAGTCAGGTTAAAGGAGTTTATTTCACTCTAACAATAGTGCAAACGATGGTGAGTGTACTGGCTGGAGGTTGACAGAAGCAGAGAGATGGAGGCAGTGCAGAAGAGGAGGACAAAGAGGTGTAAGAGAAGGTGAAAAGCTCCCTGAAAAATCACTAGATTTAGAGGTTGGAGAGGAGCTGGGTTACCACTAGGGCTGGGTAATTAATCGCAAATTAGATTAAATCGTAATATGGCCTGCTGCAATTTTCAAATTGAGAAGGTGCAATATTTCTTGAACCTGAAATTTGTGACAGTTTAATAAGTCATTTTTTTGCAGCGGCCGAGATTTTATGCACATTATGCAAACATTCAAGTGTCAATTTTTTTTACAATGGTTTACAAAAATCCTCCTTTTTGTGTTTTATGTGTGTTTTTCCTAATAAAAATGAGTGACTTAAAAATGATAATGCCCTTAAACAAAGCAAATGACATCACATTTGCACTAGAGCAAAAATAGTAAGCTCATTCTGTCTAACACTGGTGAAACCTTGTGAGAACGAAAGTCACACCCCAGCTTCAATCAGCTGGTAGCCAGCCTCACCTCCTCCACCCCAGCCACCTCCTTTATAGCTTAAAGCTTGTTGCACCCCCATATTCAGATTCATGCTACTATGAATTAATTGCATTTGAAATAATTTCATTGTTTTCAATATACATGTTCTTATTTATGGAATTATTTATTGCTTGAATTTGTCAAAAAATACATAACATTAACCCAAGAATAATCACGTGTTAAATATTTGGGGAGAAATCGCAATTAGATTATTTTTGCGAATAGTTTAGCCCTAGTTACCACAATGGAAGCTGTAGTATACTCTGGTGTCCAATGTTGAATGCGGGGCGAGGAAAAGGAGATCTTGATTGCCAAGGATTGCCAAGGATGCCTAACGAGCTGCAGCCATGACCCAGTGCTACTGCCCTCACCAACTGAGAGAGACACCTCTGCAAGACAAAAATAAACCCAGAGAATTGCATAAAAGAACAACCATGACAACAATGGCCTGAAATAAATTAAACTGCCAGAATAATTGCTAAGGTTTGCAAACATTAAACATGTCATGCTTTTGGTAAGTTTATGCCTAGGGTTGGGTATCATTTGGGTTTTATCTGATACCATTACTGAATCAATAATTTTTATATGGTGCTAAACACCTAAACAGTGACTGAATCTATACTTTTTTTGTGGAAAAAACGTTTTGAAAGTCGACATTTTACTTCAAATAAGATTATGAAAAGTCACTTATCTTTGTTTTTTTTTCAGCCTGCTCTTTCTTCCAATTCTGGCAGCTGCTGGTAGTAAATACGCTAATGAAAAGTAAATCTGACTATTTTTGAGAAAATACATGCAACTATATGTAATATATATTTAAATTGCTATTTTTTAAAGTGTGGAATCTGGCTAATTCATCAGCTTTGCAAGGTTAGATTCTAAAGAAACCAAATGATATCGATACTAGAAGTCCTAAGTATTCAATATGGGGCTGTTTATTTTTTCTCTCCTGAGATTTATTTTTTGGGCTTTTGCCTTTATATAGACTGGACAGTGGATAGAGTGGAGGACTATAGCCTTTGCACATGGGGCTCGACTTATACCCTGGGCCAACTGGTGCCCTTATTTCTTATTTTAATTGACAAAAATTGCAGGAAAACCCCTGCACACACTACTAATTGCCAAAAAATATTGGCAATGTCTCCAGAAATGTTGCCAGTTTTGACAGCGAGTTGCCAAGTAGCATATTTGAAGGACTTGTTCCTCGGCTACGCTCCTGAATTATGGCAAAGATGTTGGTTTTGTTGTTTCAACTTGAAGATTTAAAAGAAAAAATCTTAAATTTGAGAGCTTTAAACCACCAAATCGTTTGCATTTTTATCATAGAAAGCTCCAAAGCAAACATTCATTATCTGTTGGCCACTAATCAATTAACCAGCCAGTCCTTAGCAGCTCTAACTTCCATTCTCTTGAGTGCATGTTTCACTATTGTTCTGGTCACATCACCCACCCCCTCCCCCTTCACTCCCACTTTCAATCTAATTTCCTGCTATTTCAGACAATCTGCGGAGGTGTGCAGGAGTGCAGATTTCCTCATGAATCTTGCTTTATTGCTCTTATTGCTGATAACTCCGTCTCAGCATGTGTGTTTGTTTGAGATGTCTCCATCAGGGTCTCTTCTCTCCAAACAGAGGCACGCTCCGGGTGTGCGGGGGCGACTTTTTGGACGGATCGTTGCCAAACACTTACTTTCAAATTACACGTCCCCTCTAATGAGCCTGATTTATCCTGTGTGGGATAATGTTGGACCCGGAGTCGCCCTGCTGTAAGGGCTTCCTGGCAGACTCGCTCTCTCAGACACTCGCAGTTTAACAGACAATCAATCAGAGTGCTCCTGCGTGGGGGAAATAGACTGCGCTTTACCGGGGAGATATGAAAGACACTCGAGTAAAGAGCTGCTGCTGAGGAGTCTCTGTATAATTTATTGTACTGCAGAGATACAAACAGAGCATACACAGGGACGGCCGGGGACAGAGACTGTGTGCTGTTAACCTGCTGTCGTCACATGTGTAACGTGCTCAAACACACACACAATGGCTGGAGTGTTTCCACATGTGTGCTTGTGGATTTAAGTCATGAGGTAGATTTATCTCCACTCAATCTGCCCTCTTTTTCTCCTGATGACAGACGGCGTTGCAGTCTGACACCAGGCTTCATAACAGTGATCGTATTTGTGCAAAAATACTCAAATACAAGTACAAGAACCAAATCAAGGAATTATGAATTAAGAAAAAGCATTAAAAATTCCCTTTTTAATGTGTGAGTTAACATTTTCAGAACCAAATGTAATTTTTTTGCAGATTTCATGATTATGATCAAGTCTTTTGGCCCATTTCAGATTTTGTCTTGAGCTCATTTACACAAATGTGGACTTAAATATTTAATTCTCTATAATCATCCCTTCATACTTTACATAGGGGCTAATACTGTGGCAAGTACTTTACTTGTAATTTTGCAATACTCTGTGAGAATTTAATGAGAATAAATCTGTGGCATGTGATGCCATATTGATGAATTTACATTGTTTTTGATTCATTGCAACCTTTACTTTTATAAATGGAGGGCTTAGGACAAAGTTGTAGTGGATGCTCTCTTCGTATGAGCAGCCTCATAGCGAGAGAGAAAGAGGGAATGTAAGTTGAAAGAGAGAAGCTTTCCTGCTTGAACCACATCAAGTTAAGACAGCTTATATTTCCATTTTAAGTCTAACGTGAGACGGTGGACTACAGTCAGGTTATCAAAGGGGGCAGGGGGCTGCAGACTTTTCTTTCTCTGTTTTAGAGCCCGACCGCTATGGGATTTTTGGGGCCGATGCCAATACCGATATTGGGGGCTAAAAAAACGCCAATATCCGATATATCGGGCAATATAATAAGAACATTGATATACACAGGATATATACTGTACATGAACACAAATTCTTATATTTATATTATCTTTGTTTATTTCACAAAGATGCAACTTAGACGATGTTAAAACACTGTATAATAGTCTTATGTTAGATAATGTTGGACATGGGAATTAACAGTTGCATTTTTCATTGTTTATTCTTGACTCCTGTCTCTATTCCTCTAAGCAGTAGAGACCCAACTGGTTGACTACAACTCCCACAATGCTTTGCATGTCAAACAAATATGGCTGCAGACTGAAGAAAGTTAAAGTACATGATCGAAAATTGATTAAAAATGGATAAAAAGACGCTTATTATCGGATGTAACGCTGTGGGTTTAATCTCCAAAGACCCCGAAAAGTCACCAAAGTTCCGGCCTCATTACAACGGCGTCCTTTAAAGCTATGGAGACATTGATAGTAGCAAACGAACGGCAAAATGTTCAGCTTTCAGGGGAAAAAAGAGTAAGTTTCTATGACTTATGGTTCAAAAGTTATCAGTGTTTTGATAAACTGTGTCACATATTTTTGTGTAGGACAACACTGTCTTAAGAGACACCGGAAAGTCAGCCAAGTTCCGGGCTCACTAGAAAATGTTCTGTAAGAGCTACAAATGCTTGAAAGACATGATTAGAAGGCACAGCAGATCCGTACCGCGTGAGCTCTAAGGGTTAACATATCGTCTACATATTGGCCGATGTTGATTAATCTGTGATACACTATAATTGGCCCGATTAATCAGCCCGCCGATCAATCAGTCGGGCTCTACTATGTTTATCTGTAGAGCCTGTATCAGACACCACAAGGGAGGGGAGGGTTTTATGTGCGTAAACAATCTCACAAGACAGGGGGGAGAGGAGCGGTGAAGTAGACTGCCTGGTTGTTTTATATTTGGGGTTTTATTCAAGATGTTTAGGGCTCACAATGAGCCTCTGTGAGTGTGTAGTGCCAAAGGCAATCACCTATACTTGATGGTGCTCTTGTATGTTTTACTAACATGTAGGGCTGATATATGATATATGCTACTGATATTCACAGCTAATATATTAGCATGAATGTTCATCTTTGCTGAAACTGATATTTAACTTTTTATGCTAAAATCTGACAATACTGATATCATGCTGTTAATATTGTGCAGTCTGTGTTTATATTTGAAGCTCTGATTGCAACAACAAAACTTTGCAATTTCCTGTGCAGCCCTGCAATCCATTATATTCTTTTCTATGTGTTTGTGATACTGTGAATAAATCCAGTTAGATCCAGTTTTGATACAAAGTACAGAAACTGTTGTTTAACTTTCAGACTTAGTATCATTGTCCACTATAGAGGCATACACAAATCGCAGCACCAGGTCATTTTAAACTCAACCAACATAGTGTATTTAATGTAAAGCTGTCTTAAACTGTGTGATCTGCTTATGGATAAACACATCACATCTAATGATTGTGTCTGACTGTGTTTTGGACACGGCCTCATGGTGACTAAGCCTTATCTAACAAAGTCAGCGAGGAGCCAGTTGGCAGATCTTGTCACTGACAGCAGGCAGGCAGCTGCTCGTAGCACAAAAGTTGAATGGAATAAAGGGGTTATTTGTTCATTTGATCTCCTTCAAAGATGCTTGATAATGGCAGGTGATTGTGAGATTTAAAAAATAAACAGTTGTGTGCAAGGGTTTGTGTCTGCATATTTCTGTGTCTAAGAGGAACTCAGCTGATTTATGTATCTGTAGTTCAGTCTCAGACTCCACTCCTCACTACTACTACACCACTGGGTTAGATGAAGATATATTCTCTTCAGCTAGTCATTATGGAGTTTAGTTAGCAAGCAGCTAACTGGTTGTATGTCAGAAAGTGAAAACATGATAAAAACTTTACCTCTGGACATTTCGTTACTGGCTCTGTGCTACGTTAGCCGCCCCTAGATAAAAATTGAGCATGTACTGTTAGTTCAGTTAGGCCATGGAGTCAAGCACTGTCACATAATTCACATAATTCACATAATTCAGCTGATTTCACCCAAGCCTTCATCAGCTGATTTGCTCTAGCCTGGCTATGCTCTGCTAGCTGCTCTTGCAACCTTCCTCCACCCCAGCTCCTCCTTTATTATACTTCTGCCTCAATCAGTGTCATTCTGTTGTCACTGATGTCTTCTCTGCTCTGGGTATTTTTGCTGCTTCTCTCCCTGCCTCTGGCTTTCCTTGTAGACACAGCGGTATTACTTCCTATTTTCCTGGCGCTACAATGCTAATTCGTACCATTTCTCATGCACCTTGGACTACAGTGGTTTATTTTTCTGAATTTTTACCTCCGCCAAGGAAGTTATGTGATCGGATGGGTTTGTTCGTTGGTTAGTTTGTTTGTTAGTTTGTTAGCAATATAATTCAAAAAATGTATGGATGGATTTTGATGAAATTTTCAGGAAATGTCAGAAATGGCATAAGGAAGAACTGATTAGATTATGGGAGTGATCCAGATCACTGTCTGGATCCAGGAATTTTTTAAAAGGATTCTGTACTATTGGTAGATAGGGCTAATGGCAGAGGTCTGCGCTGTCATCACTTGACACCAGGAGATGGCGGACATGAGTAACTTAAATCCCATCAGCAGTTTATGGGTGTTTCTGTTCAAAGTTCTGGACTTTACAGAGTTTGAAAGACGTACGTCTGGTCGAGGAGACAAGTCAGAGCGTAACAGAGAAAAGACAGCAAATTGTAGTGAGAATACTCACAATGCTGGGAGGAATAGAGGAATATTCACCCTCTGCCATGACTTTCAGTCATCCGGTGAGACCATGGGTGCATCTGTTGGCACCCGTAGTGAGGCCAATGTTTTGCCTCACCGTGTTTCCACCCCACCAGGGAGCGAATGCCGTGGTGGGGGGCACACGGGGACGGATCCAGGAATGTTTTTAAAGGATTCTTCACTATTGGGAGATAGGGCTAATGGTGGAGGTCTGTGTTCTCCGAGTGCTTTTCTAGTTTGGTCGTGCAGTTTTACTTTGTCATGATAAACGCATATCCATTCCAAGTATTGGTTATCGGTCACGTGAACTATTAATAATCAGTATTCACCGGGGTTCACCCCTAGTGTAGAACTCCACATCTCTATTTCAGGCAAGCCACATAAATCCATCCATTTTGTATAGCCCTTATCCCGTTGGGGGTTGCAGGGGGGCTGGATCCTATCCCGACTGGCATTGGGCGAGAGGCGGGGTACACCCTGCACTGGTCACCAGTCAATCAGGAGGGCTGACATATAGAGACAGACAGCCAGGCACTCTCATATTCACACTTACGGCCAATTTAGAGTCACTAATTAACCTAACGAGCATGTCTTTGGTGGTGGGAGGAAGCCGGAGTACCCGGAGAACCCATGCATGCACAGGAAGAACATGCAAAACCCCTGCACCGCCATGCAGCCCACTAGTCCCATAAAGCTATGAGCAATTTCTAGCATAACACTACTAGAAGTCCGTCTGAACTGTCAGTGCTCAGGTTGCATTCTGGGTAATATAGGCTCTCTGGTTTTGCCAAAAAAGACTGCAGGGATAAAAGATGTCTCTCTGGCTTCCTTTTCAGCTAATTTTTTGTGAGTTTGACAGTTTCATTGAATGCTAAATAATTGCACTAAAGAACTATGCATTTATAATGCCAGTATAAGCTAGCCCACAGCTTTGGGCAAGTCCTTTGCTCTTTAGTCTTGACAGAATTGAACATCTGGAATTCCTCCAGGAATAGCAAATCCTCACCTATTTAGTGCATTCTTTCCTTTCACTTCCACAGTTGTCTCGTGTCTCTTTGAGGCTATCAGTCGCCGTCTGTCACTGACTTCAGGCTCTGGCTCGCCTTGAACCCCTTCCAGTCAGCTCCGGCTCCTTGTGTGTGATGAGATTAGGCTACATGGTGACACTTGGAGGAGCCAAGAAACCCCTGGCTCAGCTCTGAACACAAACTGGCAGAACAAACATAAGTCTAACAGACGGTGCCAAAGAGGCGAAGGGAAATTATGCTAACGATTCTCAAGAGTAAAACATACAATGAGTCAGCAAACATGCAAACACTGACCAGCGAGGAAAGATTTGATCAAACATCCGAAAAAGCCAAAGAGCTGTCTATGAACTCGACATCAGCAAATTCTGCTGTGGTGGAAACTTAACCTCATTGTCTGGAACCTGTTAGCGCTCGCTTGTCAATCCATAACAGAACATTTGTAGTTCATTTAAGGAAAGGCATTCGCTGGCAGCGAGCTCTTTGAGTACATTACTGGACCATGAGGGAAGGGAAGCACATTTAGCATCAAGCTAACACAGGGAATACTGTGATTACAATGTGTTATAATGGTTTAAGTGTGTAAAGCAGACATAACAAATCCAACCAGATAAGGAGCTTGTTCACAGGGTAGGAGGGACAGATTAGGTTTGACTGATCGCTGCCCTAGTTGGCTGTGAAATGCATGCTAACGTTCATTAATCAATCCAGCCCCTCCTTGCTTTTACCGTCCTCCCTCTGAACACAAAGCTTCACATAAATCAGCAATAACTTAAGCTCGGGACTGCAGCCACATTAAGAGAGCAAAAAATAGATCCTTGACTGGCTGCGGCAACCCAAACTCACACAGACTCTTTCACTCATTCGCCCCCTTATCCTCCTTTCTCTCCTCAGAGGTCATTCGAGTGCGTTTTGCTTTTAAATGCTAACAGTGGCTTCATTAACCTCTCCTGCTGCCAAACCTGCATTGTTTAGTGATTAACTGTTGCCAGGGGTTTTGCCGTAGCTTGTCAGGTTGGTGCAAGAGCAGAGCCAGATGCAGCTCAGATGCTTCAGTCAAGGGCAGAGTGAAGAATGATTGTGCATATGCGCCTTTTTAAAGAGGGGAAAAGGGAAGGGAATATATGTATTAGGGTTCATCCTCCTGCGGTTTCCTTGTGAAGCTTTTACAGTAGGCTTCAAAGTAGCATGTGAATGAGGAACATGTGTTTCAAATGCCAGACATGATTCTAGCTCACAGACAGCACGTAAGGACAGAGCTGTACGGAGTGAAAGTGGATGTAATAGGCCGGGCTGCTGGGGTCTCCCTCTGTGTTACAGTCTGTCATCAAGCCCACAGCGGGGAGCTAAACTGACAGAGTGAAGACTTTTCTGCTGACTCAAGGCACTCCCCTGCTTTGCATACTGTGAACATTACTGAGCTCTGACATGCAGTTTGGACACAAAAACACAGATTTTTCCTCTGATGGTTGTGTCGGTAGAATATAAACTAGAGAGCAGAAAATGTAGAGAACTAAAATTTCACATCAGAAGATATTCTAAAACTTCTATACAGCTCCTATGAAAAGCATTCACCCCCCTTTCATTGATTTTATAAACCAATCATGGTGTACAAAGTTATGCCAACTAAACAAAATTATATAATGCAAAATAAGTGACTGCATAAATATCCACCACCTTCAAGTCAGTATTCAGTAGCTGCCAGCTGCTGAGAAGCATTCCCACAGCATGATGCTGCCAGACCAGAGAACTTTCTCCCACTTGACCATGGAGTCTTCCATGCCTTATGGTGAACTCTAGTCCAGATTGAATCTGAGTTTTCAGCTCCAGCGCCACGATAAGCATATCCATTTTTGATTGGCGTTAGATTTGAAACCAGATGAGATAGATCGATCATTCTTTTTCCATATAAAACCTGGGAAATTACACTAACATTTTACACATTCACCATGTTTCAGAGCGCTTTTTTGTTGCAGTGATGGGTTTGTAAAAATACACAATAAAGTGCACATAAAAATCTTTATAAATGAGACCACAGGTATTTGTAGCACTTCCTACGTTGAAATAAACGTCATCACATGACCTGTCACATGATTCTTAAGTGTCCCTACCTCATAGGCTCCCCACCCCAACAACAGGAAATAGCGTATTTTCCCAGGAGTTGTATTTTTCCACGGCATACATTGAAGAACTTAGCCTGCACACATACTCGCCCTCGCTCTCATTTCCCCAAAACACTCAGACACAAAACCCACACACCAGACATCCATCACACACACCTTTGACACACTTCCACATGGTTAGTTATGGATTCACAAAACCCAGGTCGTGCCAAACAGTTTAAGAGCTGGCGCGAAGCTTTCAATCTAATTACAGCAGTGGATGAAGAGTCCAACAACTCATCTGGCTTGTTTTTCTTTACAGGTTACAAAATTGACTATATCTCAAAAAGCAAGTTATGTACAGACTCCAAATAAATTTCCTGTGTTTCCAAAGGATATTGTGCAACTTTTTTACATTTACAAATTTGAGGGATACAGCTTTGCCATTTCTGTATTTCGAAATATATGTGAAAAAAACAAAAACACTTTTCATTTTTTTTTAAGGTTTATTGCACTTTTAAGCAATTTATTGTATTAGTTAGGCCATAAGTCAATACCTGTTATTAAAACTTGGGATATAAGGGTTGTATTGATGGAAAGCAAATAAACATACTCCCAAAAATGGCACTACAGTATGTAAAAATGTAAGAATATGTCCTGGCAGACTTGCACAATGGTAGGTTTTAAAAGGGTTAAAGATTACATTGACTATGATTGGTTTATAAAATTAATAAAAGAATAAAACATTCAAGGGGCACTGTGCTGTATTTAGCTGTTGCTACACCATTAGCATCATGTTAACTCATGCCTTCTCCGTTATGACTCCATCAGTATGTATTTATAATATCAGTTTGTTTTACTAGTCTAGAACGTATTTATGTTCACTACATTAATAAAAATCAGCAAATCAGAGCTTCTCCATCATTTCACACTCACATTAAGGTGTTAAGAGGGTTTTAAATAGGACTGAAGTAATCACAGACGTCTTTCTGTCAGACAGAGCAGCCTCTCTACAGCACGTGTACGCTGTTATGGAGCTGGAATGAGCACATCCCTTTGATTTAGCATTGTGTGTCTTATTGTCAGAAACAAAATAGGCTTTTTGATACATAAATTTAGCTGCAAAGGCATGTTTTTATTTGTCCAGTTTTCTCTCTTATCAGGAAATGGCTCTATGTTGCCCACCAGGCAGCTCGTCTGCCAGCAGTTGGATCAGCAACAGGGATTTGTTATGCTAGTAGCGGCTAAGAAAGCCCCAAGCTGTTAGCTTGTAAAAACATAAAAATGGATTCAGCTGAGGCAAAGACAGGCTCTTTTTGCCTCATTTTCTTCCTCCTTTCAAAACAGGGCTTTATACTGACCACAGTGGAGTTCATATGCCAACAGTCGTATTATTAATAATAGATCATTTTTATGTTTGGAAACAGTTGTGACATGTTTGGATGGTGGAAATGTTAACCAGAAAGTTCTGGACCATCTGGACACCTTCTCTTGTAATTCTAATTGGTTGGCAGAAGATAAGTTGAGTCACAGTGACAAGCTAACCCTTAGCAGTGTGGTGAGGCTGCATAAAAACCTCTTGTTACATACATTTTTGTACCTAAATACTGTAAAAATAACTTTACATGATATTCTAATTTTTTAGATGCACTTTTACATGCTGCTGTGACAAAATCACGATGTCTATTCCAATGTGGTGTTTTGGGATTTATTATGCTATAAGCAGTTGTATCAAGTTGTCCATCCATCCATTTTCTACACCGTTTATTCCGTTAGGGGTCGCGGGGTGTCATTGGGCGAGAGGCAGGGTACACCATGGACCGGTCGCCAGTCAATCACAGGGCTGACATAGAGAGACCAACAACCTCATGCTCACACCTATGGCCAATTTAGAGTCACTAATTAACCTAACGAGCATGTCTTTGGTGGTGGGAGGAAGCCGGAGTACCCGGAGAACCCATGCATGCACGGGGGAACATGCATGCTCCACACAGGAAGGCCCCGACTGGGAAGCGAACAGGAACCTTCTTGCTGTGAGGCAACACGTCACGTCCCCATCAGCGGATAAACTATATTGCCAAAAGTATTCGCTCACCTGCCTTGACTGGCATATGAACTTAAATTACATCCCATTTTTAATCCATAGGGTTTAATATGACGTCGGTTCACTCTTTGCAGCTATAACAGCTTCAACTCTTCTGGGAAGGCTTTCCACAAGGTTTAGGAATTTGTTTATGGGAATTTTTGACCATTCTTCCAGAAGCGCATTTGTGAGGTCACACACTGATGTTGAACGAGAAGGCCTGGTTCTCAGTCTCCGCTCTAATTTATCCCAAAGGTGTTCTGTCGGGTTGAGGTCCAGACTCTGTGAAGGTCAGTCAAGTTCATTTACACCAAACTCTCTCATCCATGTCTTTATGGACCTTGCTTTGTGCACTGGTGCACAGTCATGTTGGAACAGGAAGGGGCCATCCCCAAACTGTTCCCACAAAGTTTGGAGCGTGGAATTGTCCAAAATCTCTTGGTATGCTGAAGCATTCAGAGTTCCTTTCACTGGAACTAAGGAGCCAAGCCCAGCTCCTGAAAAACAAGCCCACACCATAATCCCCCCTCCACCAAACTTTACACTTGCCACAATGCAGTCAGACAAGTACCGTTCTCCTGGCAACCACCAAACCCAGACCCATCCATCAGATTGCCAGATAGAGAAGCGAGATTTGTCACTCCAGAGAACACGTCTCCACTGCTCTAGAGTCCAGTGGTGGCGTGCTTTACACCACTGCATTTAACGCTGTGTATTGCACTTGGTGATGTATGGCTTGGCTGCAGCTGCTTGGCCATAGAATCCCATTCCATGAAGCTCTCTACCACTGTTCTTGAGCTAATCTGAAGGCCACATGGAGTTTGGAGGTCTGTAGCCATTGACTCTGCAGAAAGTTGGCGACCTCTGTGCACTATGCGCCTCAGCATCTGCTGACTCCGCTCCGTCATTTTACGTGGCCTACCACTTTGTGGCTGAGTTGCTGTCATTTCCAATTGCTTCCACTTTGTTATAATACCACTGACAGTTGACTGTGGAATATTTAGGAGTGAGGAAATTTCACCACTGAACTTGTTGCACAGGTGGCATCCTATCACAGTACCATGCTGGAATTCACTGAGCTCCTGAGAGCGAGCCATTCTTTCACAATGTTTGCAGAAACAGTCTGCATGCTTAGGTGCTTGATTTTATACACCTGTGGCCATGGAAGTGATTGGAACACCTGATTTCAATTGTTTGGATGGGTGAGTGAATACTTTTGGCAATATTGTGTATGTAAATGCTAAAATAGATTAGCAAAACATTAGCATGAAGGAATCACAGTTCCTCCTCTATAAACCGTTTTCTTCCAGGAATTATGATTACGTCAGAGTGTTGCTGTAATACTCTATCACTTCCCTGATTTCCATAGAAGGCCGTAGCTGTGAAATTGAAAAAGTCTGCTCGGCTGGTTCTGCTCCGCTCGGCCGTACAGTCGGTCCCTCAGTGAGGTCTGATAAACACTGGACTGTAATCACTCCCATATGTGTCTGCATAGCTCTGCATCGCTGACACACAATCCAGCCTCGCGCACAATGCTTCGCTCATTTAGACAGAAAAATAGATTCAAATTACCAGAAGAAAAAATACACAGGCAAAAAAATGAGAAAGAAAAATTCCCTGACTTGATTACAGCCCTGTATAAACTTTTCTTCTTCTACAGGGACATCTGCTTCCATTTAGGGCTTTAAGACACATACCTACACATTAAAATGCACTGTGCACCGCTCCGGGAAAGCTCAGACGCTGGAAAAACATTTCCCATTATAGCTGGCTGGAATAAGGAGTGAGTTGTACTTACAGCAGGGTATCGGTTGAGATGTGGCCAGCTCGAGCACAAGCCACAAACCACTTTCATATAAGAGTCATATTGTGAAGAGTGTCTTCCTTTTTTTGCATAAACTTCCTTTTTTTTTTGTAAGCCTCGGCTTATGTGAAGGATGACGCAAAGTGAAAGTGAGTGTGTGCCGGAGTATGAGAGATCAGAAGAAGCCGGCATGGACACAGTCTGTGTGTACAGCTTCACGCCAGCCCACTGCCCCCATCATAACCCCTCCGAGAGAGATCCAAGAGAGGCAGAGGAGGAAATGGAGCCTGTGAAGGGTTACTGTTGTACAGTTTTATCCTGCGGTTTGAAGGGAGGCCGGCCAAAAAACCTCTTCATGGTTAGAGAGAGAGCAGTGGAGAGAAAGAGGGTCAGAGGGGTGCAAGTATAGTTTGAAGGTGCATGAGGAAGCCTCTACAAAGGGGTATATTAAGCAGAAGTTCTAAAGATGGAGCTTAAATTAAGTTGTTGACATGTAGATGCTTTTAAAAACAGTGTAAGGGGGTTTCCCAAACCGCTGAAAGAGTTTTTGGATTTTTTTTTACTCTGTGCTATTTCTTCTGAGCCAGTTCTTAGTGCCAAAGCTTAAAATAGAGGTTCAAGAAGTTGGTGCAAACATTCCAGCAGTGATCGAAAGGCCTGAAGAAATTCTACTATCTACTATTGAAAAATATAAGTTTACAATTTTACATTGACATTTTTCCAATGTGTGTTCATTTATATTAGGAGCTGAGGTTGGTGTAATGTTGTTGTTGTTGTGGGGTGTGAAACTTTTTGCTGATACTATCGGTGCCAACATGGTTATGTTAAGTGAATCCTATAAAAGCTTAGTAGCATGCCAAAACATATCAAGCATATAAAACTAGGGTTCATGCAGCGTTATTTTTGGCAGCTTTTTAAAATTTTAGTCTTAGTTTTAGTCTTTAAATGAAATGCATTTTAGTTTTAGTTACATTTTAGTCATTTCTACCCTTTTTAGTTTTAGTCCATAAAAAGTCCTCACATTTTAGTCTTTACTTTTAGTCCAAGCATTTATTTTCTTGCCTAAATCTTGTACCAAATCATGGTAGTGTGTTCTGTGCACTCTGCCAAACCTGGGGTCCCTTCTTTCTACAGCTGAGAGGCGGAAT
The DNA here is from genome assembly GCF_018320785.1 of Cheilinus undulatus. NCBI lineage: Eukaryota > Metazoa > Chordata > Actinopteri > Labriformes > Labridae > Cheilinus > Cheilinus undulatus. The sequence continues at coordinate 38,970,440 of NC_054881.1, forward strand.
AAATAGAGCTACAATGTTTTTCACCAGATTTACCCACAGTAGAGAAATATCACAGATTTTGAATGTCTGATGAAAACTGAATTCCATTTTAGTCTAGTTTTAATCATCTTGACAAAAACTAAACTTACTTTTTGTCAGTTTTAGTCATCACAGATCTAATTTTGTTAGTCTTAGTCATTGTTTTAGTTGACGAAATTAACACTGGGGTGATGGGAAATTTGTTTTTTTTTTACTCGATGAAGTTGCTGTGAAAACAGATCTCTTGAAATATTTAAGCCACAAGTACAGATTTCCACATCATGATTGAGCAGGGGGGGAACGTCTAAAGACGTCACAGGGAGTCTGGGAATCATGAATGTCTCTATGCAGTTATAGATAAGTGTTTCCCAACCGGTCCAACAGAGAAGAAAAAGTGACACACTGCCACCAAAAATCAACAGGTTTTTATTGATTCACTGATAAAACTCTAAAACAGGTCTATGCATGCTTTTCTTATCCAAAGACCTTCGTATAAACTACTTAAAAATTTCTTTATCATAGTTTTTGTCAATACGTGAACATCTAGCTGTAGCTGCTGTTGTAGCTGCCTCAGAGCAGCCAAAGCTTCTTGCTCCCCCTAAGATCTTTGGTGCCCCCCTGGTTGGGAACCAATACTGTGGTTGTTCAGGGTGTTTTGTCACATCCTCAGATGTCAATTTCAGAAGGATTTGTCCTGAGAGAACCTAAATACAGTTGTATAACTGACTCAGCCTCTCCAGAACACTCACCTTGTTGTCAGTAAACCATTTCTGTGCTCATTGTCATACTGAAAGATAAATATTCTCCCAAGTCGTAGTTCTCTTGCAGAATGAATAAGATTGTCCTCCAGGATTTTCCTATATTTTGCTGCATTAATTTCATCCTTTACTTTTGCAAGCCTTCCAGGTTTTGCTGCTGAGCAGCATCCCCACAGCATGGTGCTGCCACCCCTGTGCTTCACAGATGGTTTGGTGTCTTGTCTGATGGCAAAAAAGCTCCATTTTGTTTTCATCAGACCAAAGAACGTTCTTGCACTTAACCTTGGATTCTCCCACATGCCTTTGATGAACTCTAGTCCAGACTGAATCTAAGTTTACTTCAACAGTGTCTTTCTCTTTGCCACTCTCCCATAAAGCTCTGACTGGTGAAGAACCCGGCCAACAGTTGTTGTCTGCAGAGTCTCTCCCATCTCAGTGCTGAAGCTTGGAGCTCCTTCAGAGTAGTCATAGGTGTCTTGGTGGCCTCTCTCACTAGTCTCCTTCTTGCACACTCACTCAGTTTGTGAGGATGGTCTGATCTTGGCAGATTTACATGTGCGATATTTCTAGTGTTCAAAAACCTTTTATCTGAATTGCTTGGAATATTTTTTATCTTCATGGTGTAATGGTAGCCAGGAAGACTGAAGGACCTTCTACACGCAGGTGTCTTTATACTACAGTCACCTAAGACACATTCTCTGCACTCAGGTGATCCTGAGTTATTTTAAAGGGGTTGAATCATTATGAAATTACTTATTTTATCTTTTGCCTTTATTGTGTCTTTTTGTCAACAAACCAAATTATATTGACCATGATTGATTAATAAAAATCAATGAAAGGGTAAAACCTCTAAGGGGGTGAATACTTTTTATGGACTCTGTAAATCGGTTGTAAAGCAAACTGAAGAAGTAACATACAGCTACAGTACAGATGTTTTCTCTAAGAATCTGTCTCAAAATTCTGACTTTTTAGCACATATCCATGGCTCACATTATTATAATTTTGACTCAGAGGATCTGTAAAGTGGCATTTTACCAGTTTACCATAGAGAGCTTCCATATTTATACACAACAGGGTCCATGAACACAGCTGCAAATTCTTCTTAATCAACTAATTCATGTATATCGTTATATATGTTGTATTAAAACTCTCTGGAGTTTGACAGCACATCCTTGACGGTGACGTGTGATAAAAGTTGGAACCACTGGAGGGCAGACTCTCCCTGTGAAACTCTGTCAACATAAAATGACAAGACAGGATTGTAAATACATCAATTATGAACAAACATAGACTCTTTGACTATTGATAGTGAAGTTTAGAGGTTTTAATTAGAAGGAAACCGTTAGAATTTTGAGTTATTTTAAAGCAGTCTAAGCAGGTTTGAAGCAGTGCTGATGGCACAGCGGCATTGGTCATTCATGCTTTTCCACTAGGAGGAGTTCTTGTATAAAGAACCACCGACATGAATGACAAGAGCTCGGCTCAAGTAGTTTCAGCTCTGGGTTTCATTCATAAACAGATAAAATGCTTGTTGTTTTTCTCCAAGTTCTAAACATTTCCACAGCCCTCATCATCCCTTTGCATAGACTAATAGTCAGCAGTCACCAGGACTGAAGACTATTTTGATGTACAAGCACACATAGTTCACCTGCAGCCCAAGGGTGGAGGGCAGAGTTTCACCCATAGCAGCTCCAGTCGTACCAGACGAAAGGTTAATTCACCTGATCACGTTTAATGAGAGCAGCGCCATCAATCCCTGCCGCCTGACACTGTGACATTTCACAGAGGCCACACTGTGACCTGCTGCCATTTGGGACGCTCCGAGAGCACATAGGCCAAGCTCTGAATTCAAATCATTGAAATGTGTGTTTTCATGTGTGCATACTTTTTTTACGTGTGTAGAAGAGAGAGATGTGTAATCTTTAACAGTGACTGTTTTCTGATTAAACATCCTCAAATGCATTTATTTTAATATTAGTCCCTGAGAGTTGCAAAAAATACCCAGTTATGGACATGTAACTAACAATACACCATCTGTGTAAGGTTGAATGATATTGAAAATGGATTTTTTTTTTTATTGTGTGCTGCCTGTTGCAGTGCCAGAATTACAACTTTGGATGGGCCAATGTAATTTGTTCATCAAGCCAAAAATAAAGTTAATTTTGTTGTTGCAGCCTGATGCTACAGTCAAAAAAAAATCATTTTTATTCTCATTAGTCTACACTCAGTGCTCCATCATGGCAAAGTGAAAACAGAATTGTAGAAATTTTGCTAATTTATTAAAATTAAAAATCTGAAATATTTAACATTAATTTAAAACATTGACAAAAGGGGCTGTGCAGAGTTTGCATGTTCTCCCTGTGCATGCTTTGGTTCTCTCCAGGTATTCCGGCTTCATCCCACTACTAAAGGCATGCTCGTTAGGTTAATTGGTGATTCTTAACTGGCTGCAGGTGTGAGTGAGAGCATGCCTAGTTGTTTCTCTGTATGTCAGCCCTGCAATTGACTTGCAACCAGTTCAGGGTTTTCCCCACCTCTCACCCATTGACAGCTAGATAGGACGCCAAAGATTTGTTTACGCTGAAGTTGTCAAAATAACGTTTGCACACATCAACTTAAATCATGGTATTAAACTAACAATGGTCTTTTGGTAAGTAAACATGCATACGCTTTTTTCTTAGTCAATAAAACAATAAAGGTGATGTTAAATGTGCTGCAGTTTTTAACTTTTGCTTAGTTTGTTCACTCCAGGTGCAGCACAATGGTTGCACGGTAGTCAAATAAGGCCGTTTATCATCACCACTTCCTCCTCCAGGTTACAGATTATCCTGACTAAAAGCCTCTTCATAAAGAAGTGACATCAATTGATTTGCATGTTGTACCTAGATGTGTGACTGATAATAACCCCACTGTATTTATGCTTTTAGGACACTTTCCATTACACGGTGAGCCAATACTTCTGTTGTTTTTCATTTCCATACATTTCCAGCAACATTTTCATCTCCTGTGTTCATAGAAATGACTTGTTGTATGAGTAGTTGCCCTGTTAATCACATTGCACACTCTTACACACACCATAACAGAGGCCCTGTTTATCCTGGCGTGGGAAAGGTGCCGTGGTCAGACATGGCTTACTCTGGGAGACTAAAAGGCCGGAGTGGCAGCTGTCCAGAGAGAAGGCAGCCCAGCTCACAGGGATTAGTACACTATTGAGTCAAGAGCTCCTGATCCGCATCCTGCAGCTCTGTGAGCGCCGACTTCGGAGGCTGACGTGGGAGTGTGAGCGCACACACTCAAGTTTGTGTACTTGAGCACCACAACCCTGACTGGCATGGACACAAAGATCCGGCCCACACACCATAATGCCTACACCTACGTTTATATCCTGGTCTTTGAAGGTGTATTCATCTGGGAGAGGGAAGGCCTGGGATAGTCCAAAACTGCTTGGTCCCAGAGAAAAACAAATCAAAATTTCACTTCCTTAATGATGACGAAGCATTCAGAAGATTCAAAACAAGGGGCGTGGTTATGCAGAGCGAGAAAGTTACTTTCACGGTGCGAAATTAGTTTTTCTCCAATGACATGATGCAGACTATATTTACATATCAGCCTGCTGTTTAAGGTTTAGTCAATCCAAAAGTAAACAGGATGCTCACAGAATTCAAAGGTGGCACACGTCAATAACAAAGGTTGCATTATTCCGTCAGAACATATAAGCATCGATAGAACACATTAGCACCAGGAGAAAATGTAAGCATCAAGCTTGTTAGATTTATCAGGAGACTTCAGCATCATAAAGACTCATAAGCATATGTTAGCATTATGAGGAGAAATAAGCGTTATGAGGACACAACAGCATTATAAGGCCACAATAGCATCATAAGGACACTTAAGCATTTTAATTACAGGTTAGGATTATGAGGACATGTTGGCATTATGAGGACACATAAGCATTATGAGGACATGTTAGCATTATGAGGACATGTTAGCATCATAAGGACATGTTAGCATTATGAGGACATGTTAGCATTATGAGGACGTGAACATTATGAAGACATGTTAGCATTATGAGGATATGTTATCATTACGAGGACATGTTAGCACCATGAGGACACGTAAGCACTATATAGAAAACGTTAGCATTATAAGGACATGTTAGCATTATGAGGACATTTTAGAATTATGAGAGCATGTTAACATTATGAGGGCATGTTAGAATTATGAGGACAAGTTATTATTATAAGGATATGTTATCATTATGAGGAGAAATAAGAATTATGAGGACACAATAGCACTATGAGGCCACGTTAGCATCATGAGGACACGTAAGCATTCTAAGGACACATTAGCATTATGAGGACACATAAGCATTATGAAGACATGTTAGCATTATGAGGAGAAAAAGCATTATGAGGACATGTTAGCATTATCAGGATATGTTAGCATTATGGGGACATGTTAGCATTATGGAGACATGTTAGCATCATAAGGACATGTTAGCATTATGAAGACATGTTAGCATTATAGGGACATGTTAGCATATCGAGAACATGTTAGCATTATGAGGACATTTTAGAATTATGAGAGCATGTTAACATTATAAGGGCATGTTAGAATTATGAGGACAAGTTATTATTATAAGGATATGTTATCATTATGAGGAGAAATAAGAATTATGAGGACACAATAGCACTATGAGTCCACGTTAGCATCATGAGGACATGTAAGCATTCTAAGGACACTTTAGCATTATGAGGACACATAAGCATTATGGGGACATGTTAGCATTTTAAGGATATGTTAGTATTATGGGGACATGTTAGCATTATGGAGACATGTTAGCATCATAAGGACATGTTAGCATTATGAAGACATGTTAGCATTATAGGGACATGTTAGCATATCGAGAACATGTTAGCATTATGAGGACATGTTAGCATCATAAGGACTTGTTAGCATCATAAGGACATGTTAGCATTATGGGGACATGTTAGTATTATGAGGACAAGTTATTATTATAAGGATATTTTATCATTATGAGGAGAAATAAGAATTATGAGGACACAATAGCACTATGAGGCCACGTTAGCATCATGACGACACGTAAGCATTACGGGGACATGTTAGCATTATGAGGAGAAATAAACATTATGAGGACATGTTAGCATTATAGGGACATGTTAGCATTATGACATCATGTTACCATTATGAGGACATGTTAGCATTATGAGGACTCCTTTGAATAATAAGGTAAACTTAGCAACATGAGGAAAGGTTAGCATCATGAGGACAAGTTAGCCATAAGTTAGCCATGAGAACACATAAGCTTCATGAGTTAGTTAGCAAGTACATTCCCTAATCCCCCAAAGATTTAATAGTTGGTTTGAGACTGTAAAGGTAAAGAAAATGACACCGACTTAAGCATTCATTGGTGAACCATAGGATTGTGATGATTATGGTGCCCCCTATGGACAAAGTAATTCTTTTTTCTTTGCTGATCTATTCCTATGTATTTCTGACATAGAAACGCCATCATTTTCTGTGAAGTATCAGTCCTTGACATGAAAGAATTATTAAAAAGAGGATTTTCCAGTAGTGTCCTGCTTTTTGTCTTCTTAGTAATGACCTTGTCTACTTTTAGGTCATATTAAAGGCATTAGCATTAATTTCAGTCTTTTTCATAACAGGCTAAAATTCCTCAGTGGAGCTTTAAATACAAACATCCCATATATTTACAAGTAGTCATGAAGCATCAGTGGATTTAAGCTGTGACCTGGAGCAGGTTGCTGTCATATTATTTCTCTTACTGCAGCTTTGTGTAGGCATTCAGGATGACACTGTAGCTCCAAGCTACGCTAACAGACTGATCTTTGAACGGGAAGTCTTCCTCTTCTGACTTCCCTCGTCACAGACAAGCTTCACAAGCGATTGTTAAAACACCAGACGCCCTCATGCAAAGGCGAAGTGAGCACAGCGTGTCAAAGTGTGACAATGGGAGTGTGTGTGGTGGAGTTGTGTTTATGTAACGTGAGTGTGAGCCAGAGTGTGACAGGCCTCGAGGCTCTAATTAGAGGTGGGGGTGTTCAGGTATCTCAGGCTGATTGTTTGTAACCGGATCTTTGACGTGAGAAAACTGAGGCTGTATTATTTTCTGCAGTCTCTTCAGAAAAGGCTCATCTCTTCTTCACAGCTGCAGCAGGTTTCAGCTGCATTTGAACACAGGCTTCGTTTTAAACTGAGTCACACTTAGAGAGAGCAAATGCCATGTGTGTTAGTAGCTTTAGGTGTTTTCCTGTGGTGTGGTGTGTCACAGAGGGGGGTTTTCTGCTGATTAAAAATTGATGAGCAGCTGAGTGCTGTGTAGCCTGAGCCCAGCATTCCTGCACTCTTTCATGTTGTGTGTGTGGACTGAGCTGTGGCTGAGCTATTGTGAAGGTATCAGATTTAGCTAAGCTCTCGTTTCATCTGTAATTCCATGTGTGCTTGTTTTTGTGTATATGTAGACGCGACGGAGCAGGGTATGAAAACAGAGTCTGTTTTGACATGTTCCAGCCAGATTCCTTTTTGTTAGCAATATGAGGACATGTTAGCATTATGAAGACATATTAGCAATATGAGGACATGTTAGCATTATGAAGACATATTAGCAATATGAGGACATGTTAGCATTATAAGGACATGTCAGCACTATGAGAAATGTAAGCATTATGAGGACACGTTAGCTTTATGAGGACATATTAGCATTATGAGGACATGTTAGCATTATGAGGACATGGTACCTTTATATGGACACATTAGCATTATGAGGACACGTAAGTATTATGAGGACATGTTTGTATTATGAGATCATATTAGCATTATGAGGACATGTTAGCATTATGAGGACATGTTCACATTATGAGGACATGTTAGCAATATAAAGACATACAAGCACTATGAGGACATGTGAGCATTATGAGGACACGTAAGTATTATGAGGACATGTTAGCATTATGAAGACATGTTAGCATTAGGAAGACATATAAGCAATATGAGGACATGTTAGACATGTGTGCTTGTTTTTGTGTAAATGTAGACGCGACGGAGCAGGGTATGAAAACAGAGTCTTTTTTGACATATTCCACCCACATTCCTTTTTGTTAGCAATATGAGGACATGTTAGCATTATGAAGACATTTTAGCAATAAGAGGACATAATAGCATTATGAAAACCTTTTAGCAATAGAGAACATGTTAGCATTGTGAGGACAATATAACATTGTAAGGACATATTAGCATTACGAGGACGTATTAGCATTATGAGGACACGTTAGCATTATGAGGACATGTTAGCATTATGAGAACATGTTTGCATCATGAAGACTTGTTAGCATTATGAGGACATTTTAGCATTATAAGGACATATTAGCATTATGAGGACATGTTAGAGTTATGAGGACATATTAGCATGATGAGGACATGTTTTAGTAGAAGAACTGGTTGTTTGGCTCCCAAACAGCTCATCAAGTGGTACCAGTTTGGCTTTTTTAAAGGTGGATCAAATAACAACAATGGAGGAAAAGAAACTGGCAAATGGGAGCTAGCTATAGTGGTTCACATTAAAGAGCCACTTCATACGACATGTTCATTACTCAGTCACTTACCCCACTAGGATTTTTTTATATGTGAAAGAGGCTCAGCTAGCTTCTTCGCTTAATAGAAGACTCTTGTCTCCCCGTCATCTGACTAGACAATGCCAGGAGGTCTTCAGGACTGACTTAATTGCCATATTGACCACCTTCAAGCCACACCAGGTGAATTAGTCAAACTGTGGGAAAATCTCTTTTTGTAAATTGTAGGGATGTAGAAATTGCCTCATGGTAATTGCAGTGCACAGGTCCATTTAGAGCTGTTAAGTACTAACTTTCCTCTGTTATCATTCATTCCTTAACGCTGTGCCCCACTGCCTGACCCCAACAGACATCTGTGCATCATCAGAATTACATGACTGCAGATAACCTATTTTTGGACTGTTGGACTGTGCATATTTCTCAGTGTGAACACATCTATGCACTCAAAATATTAAGTATTAAGTGCAGAAGTATTCAGTTTAGAAGCATTAAGAATTCAGGATCATGTGATTGCAAAAAAACCTATACTATGGGAAAAGGTGGGAGAGGGTGTGACGGATGGATACCAACCAATCCTAGATTCAAGAATCAGAGGAGGATTTCTGTCCTGTATGCATCCCGATTAGCATCCTTTCTCAGAATGTTTGGTTTTGGTGTCTCTTTAAATGCAAATGAGCACTATCGTGCACGTCGCATTCTGCAGTTGTTTTCTTCGGTGTCCTATGCATTGCCTGCTGTTAACCAGAGTTTCCAATGTGCCAACGTTTTTTTCTCTATCATTTTCAACATTTTTTAGACGTGTAGTAAGCTGTCCCTGGCCAATTAAGCAGTGAACAATTTTTCCTAGCACTGAAGTCATGTGACCTCTGTGCCACCTGTGAGTATCTGCAGCTGATCAGACAGAAAAAGAGGAAGAGGAAGAAAGTCGAGCATCCCTTCTGTTGAGAGGGATGTCTCATGTTAAATATGAGCCTCTCCTGTCATTTTCAACAGCAGTTGGTGCTGTTGATGTTATTCTGCACTCTATAAATTAGGGATTGTTATGCACCAACAACCCTCCTAGCACAGATAAGCAGTTGCAGTCTGACCACTGAATGTTGAGTGACACATTTCAAATTGTTAAATGTGTTATGCATGAAATGCATGGCTGAATAATACTGATATAAGGCAGGCACTTGTAAGGAGAAGCTGTAGGAAGAAGAGCAGAAGTGCTGTGCGTATGAAGAGAGCAGAGTTTTGAAAAATAAGTTAAGTAAAATAGTTATTTCTGAACACAAACTGGAATTACCAGAAAGAAAGGCACTATTAATAATCTAAGTGTTTCAGAACTTAAACAATGTCCTACGCAGCCTCTATTATTTTTTTTATCCGAAAAAGGAGCAGAAAATGCCGCATAGAGCGTAAAAACCATATTTCAGTCAGGAACACTGTCGTCATTCATTGTCTGAATATGAGAATGCAACAAGCTTTATGCTATAAAGGAGGTGGCTGGGGTGGCGGAGGTGAAGCTTTGCCAGTACCAGTGAGGTGCATCAGCATTTACGCAAGCAGGGATAAGTAAGAAGTATTTATATTTAAATACACCAGTGTGTTGAGAGAAAGAACTGTGATTGGCTGTGGGAGCTAGGAGGTGATAATCAGGATCAGCTGGCTGTCAGCTGATCCTAGTTTGGCGTATGAGTAACGTGTCCTGCGTGAACTAACACTGAGTTTCTTAAATACAACCTTAAATTACAGATGAATTAAAATAACCAGGGTTCCTAGGTAAGGCTAATACTGTGCGAATAGGCCTATAGACAAACCACAGAGGACTGGATTAGCTTATTTAGTTGGTCTTAATATACTCGGGATACCCAAATATATGTGCAATAACACTGAAAGTGGATTCTTCAGGATATATCCTGTTTAATAGGCAACTATAAGTATGGTTAATGCTGACAATTTACACAACATACATTTGTTTTTTTTCATACTAAGAGGTAAACTTATATTACCTTATTATAAATTAGATCTATAATGTAAAAAAACTGTATTGATATGGTTCCCTTTTTTTACAGAATTGTTGTAATTCCTTCCATTGCGAGCTCAGATATGTTTCCTAAAACAAAACATCAGCTGACAGCATTGTTCTAGCTCTGGTGATAACATGCTTTATGATAATTTTCTTATTTATCACCTTCTACAAATGTGCAAAACCAGCTGTCAGATATTGAAGTGTTTCATGATTCTGTGCTCTCCCATGCACAAATATAGACTCTTTTTAAACATACAGTCGTGTGACTGCGTGACCTCAAACATTGAGGAAGTCATGTCAGTGCCTATAAATCACCAGAGTGGATGTTTGTGCTGACATGCCATCCATCATCATCCACCCATCAGTGATGCAGTAATGTATTTAAGATCAATCTCAGGCCTGTCTATGCTGTGTCTCCAGCTTCGACCTTATAGTGTTTATGAAGAGGGTAAAAATAAGACAAACAGAGTGAAAGCTGAAGAGTTAAAAACAGAGAGGAGGGAGGCTGCATGAATGAAAGACTGAATGACCTCATCTTTGCCCAGACCTGCTGTTGAGTGGGATTATGGGTAGACCCTGGAGAGGACATAAAAGCGAATTGATTTGAGAGAATCTGAGAGGTCAAAGAAACACAAAGATCAGTTTGTCCTTTAAGAGAAATGTCAAAGCATGTGGTAGCACCATCTCATCGGTCAGACTTAATATTCACTATTTTCACCAGAATAGGACAGCTACATTACTAATGCTACATCTGTTATTAATCAGTTACTGATGGGAATCATTTTAGGGATGCTAGGTAGTGGAAATTTTCTTCAAGTGGTAGGAATGTTACCAAAATTCAATTAAGATATGTAACATGATCAGTTTATAGTATTTATTAATGGTAGACAATATTTGTAACAGCATACAGACCTATTAAAGTGACTGAATTAAAAATATAAATGTTAATCACAACCTGGCAACCCAAAAAAATGCACTTATAATACAACCGCCATCCCAAAAAGGTTGGGGCGCTGTCTAAAATGTAAACAAAAATAGAATGCAATGATTTGTAAATCTAATAAAGCCATTATTTATTCTCAATAGAACATAAACAGGATATCTGATGTTAAAACTGACATTTTTCCATTACATGAAAAGCAATAGCTCATTTTGAATTTGGTGGCTACAACACATCTCAAAAATGTAGGGACGGGGCGACAAAATGCTGGAATGGGTAGTAGTTCTAATGAAAAACAGCTGGAGAAGCATTTTACAAATAATTAGGTTATTTTGCAACAGGTCAGTAACATTACTGGGTACAAAAGGAACATTTTAGAGAGGCAGAGTCTCCCAGAATCAAAGTTTGGCAGAGGTTTACTAATCTCTGTAAAACTGCATCTAAAAATTGTGGAATAATTGGAAAAAAACACTTTTTCTGTGAGCAAGAAAAGTTCACCGGGATGCAGGTAGCCACTGTTTACATCACCTATAAAAGTTTTCACCCCTTTGGATGTTTAACCCTTTTATTGATATTATAAAACAGCCATGGTCAATAAAACTATTTGCTACAGAGTAATGTCAATCAAATGAAAATATGTAAGCTGAAATAGGTGACTGCATAAATATTCATCCCCTTAAAGTCAGCATTTAGTAGATGGACATTTGGCTGTGGTCAGTGCCTTGGTATTTTGTTTATATCTTCTATTCAGTAACTTCTTTTTTCTGGGCAGCTTGGCGTGTTCTTTTGTCGTCATGGTGTAATGGTAGCCAGGAATACCAATTAACTAGTGACTGCACCTTCCAGACACAGGTGTCTTTATACTACAATCACTGAGATACAATCACTGCACTCAGGTGATCCCCATTTCACTAATTGTGAGACTACTAGCACTTTAAAGGGGGTGAATATTTATGCAGTCACTTGTTTTACATTACATATTTATATTCAATTGACATTACTCAGTAGAAATCTATTTTCACTTTGACATTAACGAGATTTTTGTATTTTTCTTTGCCAAAAAAAGCCAAATTGTATTCATCATGAGTGATTTAGAAAGTCAATGAAAGGGTAAAACAACCAAGGGGGTTAAATACTTATAGGCACTGGATGTCTGCAAACCCCATGTACAGGGGTTCAAACTCACCCTTTTTAAAGATTATTTTTATTCATTTTTTCCTCTGTAGGAAAAGACAACTGAATAGAGACAGCAAATATGGAGAAAGTGTGGAAGAAGGCATAAACCAAACAGGCATGAGGACTAGGAATCTATCATAAGTCAAGTTTAGGAGGATTGTGGCCTCGACAGATTTGCTAACGAAGCTAAAGCTCACAGAGCTCCGGCAAATCTATACTATTGAAGCTAATGTTAGCTAAGTTTGCTACACAGCTCTGTGATCTCTGTAGCTTACATAGCTATGCTAGTTTTATTTGCTAAGGCTCACGTTGCTCAAGCTAACTTAGCTACATTAGATTAGGTACTCACGTTAACTACTTAGCTAGCCCAGCTATGTTAATGTTAGCTAAAGCTAACAAAGCTAAAGTGAGCCACCTTTACTGTAGGGGAGAGTGGGGTGAGTTGTGCCAGTTTTTACTCAAAGTGACTTTAAAGGGATACTTCAACATTTTGGCAAATTCGCCCATTGCCATAATTCCTATAGTCTTGGTAATAGGTTCGTTACCTTTAGTTGTCAGTGCAAGCTATTTTAAGATCGGCGCCACAGAGTTCGGACCTGCTGTGCCAACTCAATGTAAGCAGACGGTATTCCAGCTTTCCCTCATCAAACTCATCAAATACACAATCCAACAACTCCAAAACGCTCTCGTGGACAAGTTGTGACCTGTACATTCACCACGCTATGAAATAATAATGTATAATTATGTAACATTACGACACATGAAGCAAATACTCGGAACTATTTCTTGAGTAAACCACTGGGCGGAGTGACACGGTGCAGCAGCCATGTCTGGAGTGAAGTTCCGGCTTTGTATTTAGCTTTAAAACATCTCCGTCTCGTAATGTTCCATGATTATTTCATAGCGTGGTGCATGTACAGGTCACAACTTGTCCACGAGAGCGTTTTGGAGTTGTTGGATTATGTATTTGATGAGTTTGATGAGGGAAAGCCGGAATACCGTCTGCTTACATTGAGTTGGCACAGCAGGTCCAAACTCAGCAGCGCCGATCTAAAAAGTAGCTTGCACCGACAACTGAAGGTAACGAACCTATTACTAAGACTATAGGAATTATGGCAATGGGCGAATTTGCCAAAATGTTAAAGTATCCCTTTAAAGGGAGGCCATGACAGTAATGCCTCCAACTTAAGTATGTACATATATTTCAGGATGTGGTGCATCCCTGGGAACAGTAACTTTGGATCTGAAATAAACTGTTTAAGAAATATAGCTTTCAGAAAAAAAAGTGGTCTTGTAGCACAACTTGCCCCCGGTGTGGGGTAAGATGTGCCTTTGGGGAGAATACGCTGGGGTAAATTGTGCCAGTGATTACTGAAGATTATTGAAGTAAAACAGAACATTTTAATCTCATAAACTGTAATGCTATATAAAAGCAAGACAAATTCAATACAAAATGACTCATTTAAGGTTTATTTAGATATCGTCACCCTATTAAACTAATGGCATAAGTCATATTTCTAGTTTTTGGGAAAACACAAAAAAACTAAATACACATTATATGATATTTGTGAATCATTTCAGGCAACAAGGCTTTGGCAATAGATGCCTGTTGACATACATAGAACACTGTCTGTCAATTATGCAACATACTATATATGAATAAACTGATTTAGGCCAGTTTCTTAACATCTCATTGTTACTTAGGCCACTTAAAAACTGAATAAAACTGCTCGTTAATAACATAGTGCAAACTCAAAACTGAAATCAGTGTTAGCTTAATTAAACAAGTAGAGGGTAAATTAAACACTGATGAGGCCCATCTCCTCACACCTCCAGCTGTTCTTGGCTCTTCTTTACTGGGTTCTAGGTGTGGTTGTGTGGTTTTGTTAGGGTGGGTGTGTCGGTGTGTGTCTGGGTGTGTGGGTAAGGGTCTATGTCTGTTGGTCTGGGATTTGTGTCTCTGGGTATTTGGGTCTGGTTGTGTGGGGGTCAGGGTTCAGGTGTGTCTGTGGGTCTGGGTTTGTGAGGGTCAGGGTTCAGGTGTGTCTGGTTGTGTGGGTGTCAGGGTTCAGGTGTGTCTGTGGGTCTGGTTGTGTGGGGGTCAGGGTTCAGGTGTGTCTGTGGGTCTGGGTTTGTGAGGGTCAGGGTTCAGGTGTGTCTGTGGGTCTGGGTTTGTGGGTATTTGGGTCTGGTTGTATGGGTGTCAGGGTTTGGGTGTGTCTGTGGGTCTGGGTTTGTGGGTATTTGGGTCTAGTTGTGTGGGTGTCAGGGTTTGGGTGTGTCTGTTGGTCTGGGTTTGTGGGTGTGCCACTGGCACAACTTAACCCAGGCCCTTTGGCACATATCCCCCCCAGCCCCACCATTTTGAAAAACTAGCATGATCCAGCAGTTTAGAGCTAACATCATGCTAACTGTAGACTCATTGTGTAGCCGACTAAAGCACTAAAACGTGTGTGAAATGTTTTCAAACTTATCTATAATTGTTCAGACACAATAATCAAAAATACCTTGATCATAGAAATTTTACATTGAAAGGAAAAAAAAACAAAACTTTTTTTGAGCTAAAAAGTGCTTACCTCTCATGCCATGTGTCTCTCTTCTATGCAAAATGAGTAAAATGGATGGCTCTTCAAAATTATGTGGTCACATGACTAATTTCTTCTATGGTTTTCTAGAACAAGGGGTGGCACTACTTCCCCCTTGGCACAAATCACCCCACTCTCCCCTCTCTATTTCTAAAATGGGTCTACTTAATTCACCCCGAGATCAGACTGCTGACTCTTTCTGTTTTATTTATGCGTGTTGCTTGCTTTGTAATGTATGAAATGTACTTATTTCATCAATATAACTGCCATACTTAAAAACTGTGAAGCAGTATTTCCGTTCTGACAGGTTAAGGTCTGCAAGAGGTGGTGCCTGAGATCTACAGTCTGCAGCTAGACTGTCTTAGATTGCCTAAAGGGGATTGGATTTGCAGTCTTTATAAAAGATAATAGTTTTGTAAGAATTATTAGCGAGTTATTGTTGTTTAAAGCCACCTGTACGAACTCATAGGCATGTAAAGGTAATGCGTAGTAATTTGATAAACTTCAAAATAAAAGCCTTGGTTAATATTTGAGAAAACTGTGACTTTTTCCGGCTCCAAACTGACTGGGAATCCCTTTTAGAGCAGAAAACGTGTTATATTTCTTTCACATCTTCTTTCGATGCTGAAATTGGAGCTGGTCCGACCTCCCAGCCTCTGCTCTGCATCCTGACATCACTTTCTGCTCCAGGATACTGTAACTGTAAAAGAAGCTTCACGTAATCCACGGTGACGTAAGTGGAAGAAGGGGGAAAAACACCGATAAGAATAATTTGCGTTGAATGGTGCTTTTTCCTTCACTCTGCGGAGCCTGCGGCTAAAACATTGTGTTGGATTGAAATGCACCACTGCTGTGAGAGAGTGAGTGAGAGGAAGAGAGAAATAGGGAGGGAGGGGGTGAGAGAGAGAGAGAGAAAAAGAGAGAGAGGGATCACACAGTAAACACACAGCTCCTATGGCAGATCCGTTCCGCTTCATAATAACGCTGTTACGCGAAGAGGAAGACTGAAAGAGAGAGAGCGAGGAGCAAAGAGCCCGACCACCAGCCGGGTTTGGATCAGCTGTGTTGCCGGAGTTTGCGCCGAAGTGATGCTCCTGCGCTCCTAGCAGCGATAAGGAGATAAAAACGGGGGAGAAAGAGAGGAGAAAGCCGGCTTTTCTGTTGGAGAGACACCGCATGGGGACATGAACAGTGTGGATCCAGCGTCTACCAAACTGTTGACTTTCAATCAGCGGTAATAACGCTACACTTCCCTGTGTTTGTGCATGCCTCCTCTCATCTGTTGAATGCTCTTTGCTCGCTCTCCTCTGTCCCTGCAGCGCTGGCATAGTTTAACGCAGCCTGGAGCAGTAAAGCCAAAGCTGGGAGCACCTGCACCGAGCATTTGTCGCGCGTAAAAGTGCCAAATTACGCTCAATCATGTTCGAGTGTTTGGGTAGTAGTTTTAAAACTTGTGCCGGTATTTGTCAAGTGCACGATTTATTGATCTTTTTTTCCATTTAGTCTTGGCAAACTGAGCGTCTCTGAATCCACAAGTCTCTCCAGTGTGGAAGTCCTGACGCTCCTGAGCAGCCACAACAGCTTTTAATTAAACCACAAACAGAGCAGCGTCATGTGCAGCTTTATCGCCACTTTGATGAATCAAAACGGAATATTCTGCTTATTAATTTACCCTTTATTGTCTCTGTGAGAAGACATTATGTACACGGAAAAATATGAATAATTCATGGCATGCATTGCAGTTCAGGGTAGCAGCTCTGGCTCTCTGTATGACAGCGACAGGAAAAAAGGCATGAAGGCAGGCATCTGGCTTAAACTGTGCAACTGAGTTGAGATGTAGTCCAAGGTTACTGAGTAGTAGCTCATTTCAAGCCTTTTAGATGGATCTGCAGCTCTTTATTGGCAAGATAGCCAAGGCTGCAGTGACTCTAATATAAAGAGAGAAGGAGATCATAGAGGGAACATACAGCTCTGCCAGTAGCAGAGAGGCTTCTAACCATGCTGCACCAATTGTGCAGGGAGAGAGGGGAGCCAAAGATGTCCTGAAATGTCCATTAAACGCTCTAGTGACTTGTCATATTGCTGTAATGGCTTGTTATGTCAGGAATTAGCTTTTTTCTCTCTTTCCTGTGTGTTTGTTCAGCTCATTCTCGCAGTGGTCACAGCTTGCGTTTCTAGTTTCTGTGCATAATTGTAGCAAAATGTGTTTTTTTACAGATGCAGAAAAATGAAATACTGAAGGGTTACACAAGCCTGTGTTTATTTGCACTTTGCATTTTTATTGCTACTGGCAACATCTCTGACTCTGTGTATCCAAAACTGGACTATAGACCAGACAAAACACTGCTCAATAATGTGCAGTACTATCACCATGATATTGCTTTCAACAGATATAAGCTTGAAAAGTTATGAATCAAAATTTGCAGGCAGAAAGAATTCTTCAGATATTTACAACCAATATATGCGCTGCAAATATCATAAAAAATCTGTATGTGTCAGCTAATTAATCTGTTAATCAGCTGTAAATATTATCCTGTATCAGCTGTAAACAACTGCCTATATAGGGAGTAAATGTTGGCCCATTTTGGCTGTATGTATTGGTAATTATCAGCAGTAAATATAGGTGTGTATTCCTAGCACCAGCTGTAAATATCTTGCCTATATCAGATTCAAATATTGACCTATATCAGTTGTTAATATCAGCCTATATTAGCTGTAAATATGAGCCAATATCAGCCTGTAATAGCTGTTAATATCGATCTATATCAGTTGTAAGTATATGCCTATATCAGCTGTAAATATCAGTATATATAAGCTGAAAATATTGGCTGATATCTACTGGAGATATCTGTATATGTCAGCTATGTAATCCGTACACATTGACAGTAAAATATTGGCTTATATCGTCGTGAAATATCAGTATGTATTGCTTTAAATATTGGGGCTCACCTCGGCTGGAAATATTTGTTTGTATCACCTATATAATCTGTTCATACTGACTGTAAATATTGCCCTATATAATCTTGTAATATCGGTTTATATCAGCTGTAAATATTGGCTTATATCGGCTGGAGATATCTGTATACATCAGCTATATGATCTGTACATACTGACTGTAAACTATTGGCCTATATAATCTCAAAATAATTATTTATCTCAGCTATAAATATTGGCTTATACCGGCTGGAAAAAGCTCTATATCCCAGCTTTATAATCTGTACATATTGACTATAAATCACCTTTGATTGTCACCTTTTTAATACTGGCTTTAAGCTGTAAATGTTGGTGTATATTGCTAGCGTCAGATGTAAAAATGGTATATATTATGTAAATATCACCATATATCAGCTGGAAATATCTGTAAATATCAGTGATATAATCTGTGACTGTTGGCTTTTATCAGCTGTAAATACTGACCTTGTCAGCTTTTAATAATGCCAAAATTAGTCTTGAATATCTGAAATATCAGCTGTAAATATGGGAATGCATTGGCTATAAATTTTGGCATATACCCGCTTCATCTCAGCCAAACCTCTGGACTTTTGTGCTGTGACATCATCTGCTAACAACCTACAGTATATTACCTTTGTGTACATGGGAAACACTGTACATGAGACACAGTCATAGCTGCTGATGCCTTGTGGACAGATGTTTAACTGTTTTTTTGCAGTTGGATGTGATGAGTAATTTTTCATCACCTTGTGGGGATTTTTATGCATTGCATTCTCCTCCTGGCAGTGTTTTGTTGCTGCTACATCTGTTAGCGTCCAACACTTTTAGTGTATTTGGCTTTTCTTTCTAACACAATTTCAAAAAGAGTAAGTTTATGGAGCGATTGAGGAGTCCTCAGAGACGTGAAATGATGGTAAAATGTGCTAAAAGGATTGGAGTTTGTCTCAAGCAGCAGTTGGAGGTTTGCTATGACAGTTGGCAGAGTGATTTATACCTCACATTTTACTGAATTGTGTGGAGACTTTCAGTAGCCACTGTCCATTGTCTTGTGACAGGAACCACAATTTGTAACCTTTCCCGTACTCCATTACCGAGGCCAGCAGTTTAAGTAATGAATATCCATTTTACTTCTTTCTGTGTCAGAGCCATTTTTTTTTCCAAGCTTTCAAAGTCATTTTTCTTTGGCTAACGGCCATGGGGCTGCTGGGAATCTGAGCTGCCGTGGTGCAGAGTTCAAGTGATGCTGTCCAAACATACAGGAGGCTTTTGAAGGAAGGATGATGCTTTCAGCTTTATTTCTCTGAGTGTGTAAGGCAGCATGTAAGGTTACCAGACATGCAATCAAAAAAAGAAAATGCAGCTGCAAGGTTCAGAATCTTATGGCACACTCACACTAGGAAAGCCATATCCTGTCCAAGCACAGATGACCCCCAAAGTCCAGTTTGTTTGGCTTGGCACCATGCTCAAGCACGGCACATTTCCCTGGCCCTGGCATGGATGGAAGAGGTAGGAATGTTATGGTTGCTCATGCACAGGCACACATATAACTGTCGTGAATTAATGTACCTATGTTACATCATAGAGACACCCAGGAGTGCTAGAGGGTTGTATCACACCAAAACTACTCCTAATGAGCCACAAAGTCATTGAAGTTGCTGTCTTTCTCTCTGCATTGCTCTCCATTGTGCTAACTCTGAGTCTGCACTCCATGTAAACGACTATGCACGTGTCACATCATAACCTGCAAAGAGGTAACCGTGCTCAGGCTGGCTTTGGCTTGGAGCAAGGGGGGAGAGGGCAATCATGCTTCAGCATGGTACAAGACAGCCCCCCCCACCTTTCAGAAAATGTGTGCTGAAACAAGCCCTTTTCAGACTACCCCCTCATGATGTCATGTGGGGAGTTAGCCCCGCCTACAGGTTCAGTTGGCCCTTCCCGCTCGGGAAAAAAAGTTCTGCCTTCCTCTCCTGATACTCAACAGAGAGGAGGATCAGGAGAGCCAAATCCATTTTCTGCATTTTCTGAGACAGGCGGAGTCAGGGGCGGAGTCAGACTGCTCAGTAACATTTAAAGACACAGGAACAGCTCGTTCTAAGCAGGACTGAAACAGAGGGGTTTGTTAAACATGCAAAAATCCAATACTGGAGTGTTTTTTCAACAACAAACTTCACAGGCATGTTTTTGGACTAAAATATGTCTTAAAAGGGTAAAATATGTCCCCTTTAATAGACTAAGCAGTAAAGTAGAGCTGCTCTTAGAATCAATTCTAGTCTTGCTGTCGTGGACCAGAAACTCTTTGATGGCTACAATAACAGGGCAGATGACATTTCTTGGTGTTTGGAGCAAAATAATGTTGCTAGTTTTCTATACAAGTGGCATCAGTTTCTAGAAATATCCAAGCTAAAATAGCTGAAAGCTCTTCTAGGTTACCTTAACTTTAAATATCTGTGATAGTGCTGGCAGAGTTTGCCATTTAGCCCATGTGTCATGCTCCACCACATCTGCAGACGGTTTAACACCAAGTTTTTATAATACATTAAATAATGGACATGCGTCATAAAGTTGTTGAGAACCTTCAGTCAAGGTAAAAGTGTAGATTAAAAAGAAAATATGCCCCCAAAAATCCTGAAATCAATCTCAGATCAGCAGGACAAATTTGCTTGAAATTAAATAACTTGATTTTCACTGATTAAAAACAGGATTTGGATAATTTCAGACTATATTTGGCTATATTTGAATTTTGTCCAGTATGAAAAACCTCCCAATGTAGCCGATCTTTTAGCCATTTTGATTTCTCATTGTAAATTCTAGGACATACTGTTCTTGAAATTGGAATATGTCATCTTCACAGCAATTGACAGGTACATGTTCCTCATCAGACGTGCAGCACTTTACCTCAGTGCCTCATTCCACCTCTCTGATCAGAACAGCTTTGTGGTTTGACAGGAACTACCTTGTCCACTAACAGCTCTTACTTTACCACAGTGTACACCTCCTACATGTGTTAAAAATGCCTCATTTTTAAAGCCAAAAATCTAAATTTAAGGCAAAAACACCAAGAAAAAGGATCCTTAATCTTGCAAAAGCACTTTTCCTTTATATGGTGAGACATTTAGGTGTTTACTTTCTGTGGGAAATGCTGCGTAACTCAAGCCGAAACAAGAAAAGCTCCAGAGAAAGACGTTGTCTGTCCACTATGTATTTAATTTAAACATCATAGCATGCCTGGACTCAAGAGGAGATGAGTTTCTACAGTGGAGTGGATTTTATTACAAAGGTGGGTGGGGTTGCATCACTCTATCACCCCCCCCAGATGCAATCCTTTCCATGACCCCTTCTCAGAAGAAGGTGAAGGCTTGCAGAGATAGCCACCTGCACAACAAGAAATAAAAAAGTGTTAGCACATGGAGGTAAAGCTGTGATGGAGTACATGTCATGATGCCACAGCAGACCTCACCCCATTAACGCGCATGTAGAGGAGGAGAGACTGCAGGAGGAGAGTGAGGTAAAGACACAGTGATGGATTCATCTTCTCCTGCAGACACTTTAAAATGCGTCCGTAAAGCTTCAGTGTACATTATGCATTAACAGCTCCACTCTGCAGAGAGAGACAGAAACCTGACCTGAGAGGGAAGAGTTAAGAGGAGATATACGAGGAGCGGGGGATGAGGTCCAGGGAGGCAGAGGAAGTAGAAAGCATGCAGGTTGTGTCATAACTCTGGCAATCATGCTACAGGCTTTCTTATATTGGTACAAGATACCCCCCACCATGAGAGCACACACCAACACAGAGAGGAAAACCTTTCACATAGTTTAAACAATCTAGGACCAAAAAAAAGACATAATTGAATTTTGGGAAAGGAGCTTTGCCAGCAAAGACCTAATAAATGCAAATTTGGACCATGAATGAATGAGTTTTAAGGAGGGAAGCAGCAGATATTAAATATTTATGTATTTTAAGGACAACTTCCCTTGCATTAGGATGTTTTACCCTTTAATTGATTTTGAAAATCAGTCGTGGTCAGTATAATTTAAAAAAACACAAAAACCATCTTGAATGTCAAAGGAATGTTGATTAAACAAAAATATATAATATTACCTCCCTTTAAATTGACTGACCTAATTCTACAGAGGTCCAGCCAAATGATGCTAGCAGTTTAAAGACACTTGTGTCTGGAAGATCCAGTCACTGGCTAATCAGTATTCCTGGCTACCATTACACTGTGCAAACAAAAGAACACTTCAAACTGCTCAGACAAAATGTCACTGAAAAGTAGAAGTCAAGGGATGGATACAAAAAGATTTACAAGTCTCTGAACATCCCCCAGAGTTCAGTTAAATCATCATCAAGAAATGGAAGGAATATGTCACATGTGTAAATCTGCCTAGATCAGACCGTCCTCACAAACTGAGTGAACGTGCAAGAAGGAGACTAGTGAGAGAGGCTACCAAGACACCTATGACTACTCTGAAGGAGTTCCAAGCTTCAGCAGCTGAGATGGGAGAGACTCTGCAGACAACGACTGTTGGTTGGGTTCTTCACCAGTCAGAGCTTTATGGGAGAGTGGCAAATAGAGATTAAGGGAGCTCTCACACCTCTGTCGTTTGGTCCGGACTTTCGGACTTTTCTATTTTGGTGCGAAATGATAGGTGTGAAACTTCCCCTGGACCATGGTCCGGACCAAACAGCCGGACCTTGGTCCAACCAAAAGAGGTGTTCTCAGTCCGGACCAAATGGAACCACAGTCTGGTTCATGCCCAGTGTGAAAGCATTATTTTGAACGGTTCAGACCTTCGTATCAATGACAGGAAATTACGACATGACTACCGGCAAAGGAAATCCATCACCATAACAAAATGAACCGCGGAAGAGCCCACAACAATCTCATGGACTGAAATTAAGCAGCAGCCTGGACAGGGTGGGCTAACGGTAGCTGCTTTACTTTACGCGAGGAGTAGAAGTGTCCGTTATTATGTTAAATGGGGATTGTCCAAGCATGGATATTTAATAAAATTGTAGATAAAGTTATGCCTCACTATTTACAGCTAATCTTTTCAACAGTTTTACAACACATACCTTTTCTCCTGAGTCGGTATTGCAATGGCTCGCAGGATTGCATATTTTCTTCTCCTTTCCTGTTGACGACGATAAAGTTGTCGTCTAATGATAAAACTCAAGATGAACTCGGACCAGCCTTACGTACAGCTCTTCAAGTTGTCGCTTTTGGTAGTAGAAAATCAACAATAATATGATAGTGGGAATGACGATTTCATTCATTTTTTTACAACATTCAAGACTCCATTATTCAACGTGTTGACGTCAGACACCCGCTGGCCAAATGACCAATCAATGTAAACTATAGAGACATGCAAACCACGTAGTTGATGACGATATCGCATAGGTTCGTCATGTAAAGTCTGTTAGTCTGGTTGCAATAATGACAGTGTGAAACCCAAACAGACCGAACCAAATGTATACAATGTAACAAAAACACAAACCTTGGTCTGGACTTTCAGGTGTGAAAACACCCTAAATCTGGACTAGAGGTCACTAAAAGGCACGTGGGAGACTCCATGGTCAAGTGGAAGAAAGTTCTTTGGTTTGATCACAAACACACCATCCCCACTGTGAAGCATGGTGGTGGCAGCATCATGCTGTGGGGATGCTTCTCAGCAGCCGACCCTGGAAGGATTGGAAAGATAAAGGGTAACGTGAATGCAACAGTTAATGGACAATCTTATCCAGTCTGCAAGAGAACTACGGCATGGGAGAAGATATATTCTCCAGCAAGACAATGAGCTGAAGCATACAGAGAAAGCTAAATGTGCTAAATGCTAAAGGGCTGTTGGTGCCCGATCCCAGTGCAACCTGACAGAGCTTAAGTAGTTTTGCAAAGAAGAATGGAGTCCAGATATGAAAGCCTGATTGAGACCTATCCACACAGGATAGGAGCCAAAGGTGACTCCACTAAATACTGACTTGAAGGGGTGAATATTTATGCAATCACTTATTATTTTACATCACATACAGAAAAGCCAAATTCTGTTCAACATAATTGATTTATAAAATTAATAATCAAGAGGGTTAGTACTTTTAATTGGCACTGTAGCTTGAGTTAGCTCCTGATGGCTTTTAAATATACTTTAATCTAGCACCAAGGCTCATTATCTTACTCAGGGTTCTACAGAGCATAGCTTTGAAAATCCTCCTGTTCCTGACTCAACAGTCCAGAGCGTCAAATTTTCAAACTTGTTTCTGATTCATGTGGATTTCTTTTATGAATTAGCCTTTGTAGCATCTCTGTGTATGCGTTGGCATATTAGAGCAGCAGTCAGCTCTCATAGACAGTCTCCATCTATCACTTGAGTCTAATTCAATCAGGACCCATGTCTTAATCAAAACCGGGTTGGCCGCTGCTCTTGGCCAGTCACTATGCCACTGGCAGACCCTGCACTTTGAGACGACTCAGACAGGAGTAAAGAAAAATAGAGGAAGAAATGATGTAGAGTAGAATAAAAAGACAAATCAGTCTGGAAGTCGAGCTGATTCCCCAATGCTTGTTGCATTAGAGATGTCACAGAACATGCATGTCTGTGTTATGTGATGGAGGCCATGTGTTTGACTATGCGCTTGTATTGCAGCTCTGCCTCGGAGGACTTGGGCTGCAGGCGTGGAGACTTCAGCAGGAAACACTATGGCTCGGTCGAGCTGGTGAGTCCCACCCACGATGCACTCATCTGCTTGTTGCTTTTGTTGTGTCTCCTCTTCCCTTCATCCTCCTCAGTGAGATCCCCTGTTCCTCTCTCTTTCTGCTTTTTTCTCTTCTGTTGGTGTGAAAGGACGACAGAGGGGGACTGATGAGTCATGACGTCCTGGGTGTGGTTCAGGGATGTGTTTTTTTAAATTTAGCCTTTTAGTGATGCAGGTCTCTTCTCCCAGGGCACCCTTCAGAGTTAATTTGTTTTGTTTTGACCCTGTCGGTGTAAAGCTGCAGCACAATGTGTGTCTTTGTGGTTGATTACTAAGCTGTTGAGTCATTGTTGCTTTGGGGAGGGGGGTGGGTGTCTGTGTCTGTACATCCCGATAGCCGAGAAGAGCAGGAAGCCCCCGAGTTTGGCACTGCCATCGTACTTCCTACCAGAGACATATTGTGGGTTTGTCCCTGAGTGCTGCACCACCACGTGTGTGGCAGATTAGTGTTGAGGAGAAACCACATGCTGCCTATCAGCTCCAGCAGACTGACAGTGTGCACAATGCTGCTGTGTGTGGGTGTGTGTGTGAGAAAAAAAGGAGAGAGCCGTATCCAAACGCTGTGTGGAGTGTGAGCCAGGGTGAGGTCAATGATAGCCTCATATTCAAAGTGGACCCGACGCACAGCAGAGATGCCTGCAACTTGTCTGCAAACCTGCTCTTTCCATCTGTGTCATGATGGACAAATTTACAGTCTGTAAGCTTTAAAATAGACATTTATTCATCTTATGCTGTAACAGTCATAGGCCTACTGACACCGGCCTTAAACGTAGTCATTCTAGCTTCTGATTAGTTCATTTGGTGACACATGATGGTGTGAAGTAATGTGGTGAACAGTTAAGAGCTGCACAGAAAGTTACTGATCTCTGTCATGTTGTTTCTTTCTCTCCACAACACATCAAAACCCCTTGATTAGCAGTTCTTTAGATTAAGAACACCGATGCACTGTGCAGGGATGTAGCAAAGCACCCAATTCACAATCTGCCAAGTATCAGGACACTGTTTTTATTGGTGCTGCACAATTAATCTAATCACAATCACAGTGTCAGGCTGTGCACACAGAATTGCATTAAAGCAATTGCACTTATTAGTCCTCTTGATTTCTATGAGAACTTTTTAGTTTGTTTACTAACAAAGTCAAGGATATTCTGCAAAATATCACACCCCCAGCCTTTATTTTAAACCCAAGGAGGGAAAATTTAGTTACTTTAGTAGTTTTGAGCCCATGCCATTTTTATCTGATATTTTATCCCAGATGAAAACAGCTACAGGAGGTTTTGATGTTTTAATATTTTAAAGGGGACATATTTTACCCCTTTACGACAAGTTTATATTGGTCTCAGAGGTCCCTAAAACATGCCTGGGAAGTCTGTTGATGAAAAACACCCCATTGTTGGATTTTTGTGTCTAAAACTCGCCCTGTTTCAGCCCTGCTCAGAATGAGCTGTTTCTGTGTCTGTGGCTTTAAATGTTCTGACTTCGCCCCTCTCAGGAAATCAATGTGACTGAGGTGGCTTTCACCCTAGGGGTCCGGTCCCGGATCCGAGTTCACTTCAGCCCAAAACCCAGCTTGTTTTGGTAGTGTGAATGCAAACGAACCACGCCCGGGCACCGGGCCCAGGCCCATTTGGGGAGGTGGTCTCAGGCACAAGTGTGTCCGGGTACGGTTCAATGTAGCCAGTGTGAAAGCAAGCCAGGGGGCAAAGTAAGTCTTAAGTCTTAAGTCTTAAAAAGCATCACACCATTTAGCTGCACAGATATAGACACAAATTTTAACAAGTGTACGTAGCACCGCCCACTACAACCGACAAGTACCAGCAAATAAATTGTGATTTCTAACAGCGTCATGGGTTAATATGAGCATGGAGAAGTACTTTAAAGAGAGCTGATTTTGATCGGTAATTTTGGAGCAGGTGTATCATCCCATCTAGGTGTGCCAAATACGTTTCCTTGTGGGCGTGTTTCAACAAAGTCCAGTTGTTTTCCAGCTCTGTCACTTTCTCTGTCAGTGATAAAGAAAACCGGACTCATGTTCCTGCTGTATTTTTACGTCTTTTGTGTGTGTTTAAGAACAAAGCTTGTCTTCTCTTTGGCATTATTCAGAAGAAATGACGGAGACAGTGACTGTAAAATGTAGCGAAAGGTACAACGATTTAGCATTTTATACAGAATCTGTTCATATGTATGATTTTGTTATGGAACCATTTTCTAACTGGTACAGCCAAGATGTCTGCTAAGAGGTATTAAGAACAACTGGAACAACAGAGTGGCGTGCAAATCAATACAGACAGACATGCCGCAGATGATAAAAGTAAGATACCTGAAACTGAGTTATTACAGCCACTCTCCTCTCAGTCTGGGACAGTTTTCAGCTGGCCTCCTTCTGTTAACGTGCTGCTTCTTCTAATAGCCAGAACACGCTTTTATATCCCCATCTTACCTCCAATTTCCACATATGATGGCTGCACAGAGAATCATACTGTGCAGCAAATCACTCCTTCTCTAGTCAATCAGAGCAATTCCTGAAGCGCCACTCTGCTTCATTGGAGATACACAGCAGGTCTGTTTTCAGTGATGACCGACGCCAAACCACGTCAATCCACACAGATCAGATCGATCTAATGGCTGGAAAAACATGCAAAGCATTCTGTCAACTTCAATGCATGGACTCCCAATCATAAATCATCACTGTACCAACATTACGTCTCACCCTGCAGCACAAGCAAAAGGTCATCAGGTCAGTGGGTCACAGAGCTACAACACCATTGATGAGGAAAAGCTAACTTTTGAGGCAACGAGCTACAGAATTTTACATGAAACAAAAGATTCTTTGAAGCAAACATTAATCCTTTAACTTCATAATGTTACTCACCCATGGAGGAAGCAAATAAAATCATAGAATCATGTCCAAATTAACAGCAAATCAACCCCAAAAAGGCAAACTTGTCAGCTCTTGTCGTATTGTTCCTGCATGAACCTGCAGTTGTCAGTGATCTCTGCTGTTTTGTCTCAAGCTGATCAGGGCTGCGCTGCACTGTGCACGCTCTTATTGCATGATGGTACATCTTAATGGAACAGCAGAACTTTCCTCATTTAAATTAAGTGAAAGAGAACTTCTTAAACTTCAGCCAAAACTCTTTTTCAGCCATTATAAATATTAAATGTTAATCGGCATCAGTATGGCCTCCTTTATGCTGATAAGTTGCCATAAGAAATGAATTGCTACTTCAGAGCAGTCATTGTAATTAGAAAATGTAAGAATATTACCAAAACAAAGGAAGCATGAATTTTCAGAAATAATTATTTCCAGTATGATTATGTTTTTATGAGATGAAGATACCTGGGGGATTAACAGGCTGTGAGGAAAGTAATATAGAGAATTAATGTTAGAGTTTGATAAATCCAGGTTGATCTTCAGAAACCACCTTAGGGAGGATAAGCACATGATTCCAGGCTTAAATTCAAGCAATTATCTTTGGTCCTTGACCTGCAGGGAAGTTCAATCTTTTGTTATTCTGCTGGAGAAGAAATAAAATCGCTTCTGTGAACATACTGGAGGAAGTGGCTCTGTCAACTCGCACCGTTTAAGGTCGTCCGTCTCCAGGGGAGGATTGTGCAAAGGTCGGGGAAGAGTTGGAGGAAAATTCAGGTCCTGCTCAACAAACAGCCCCTTGTGTTGACAATGCTAAATCTGTATGCTTGTACTGTGTCGGTCAGTCCAGTGTTAATCAGCAGCATATTAGCATCTGACATTTCCAGAAAAGTCAGAGAAGTCATGAAATGAGGAGGGTGGGATCATTTCACCTCCTCCGCCATGCTGCAGTTTGGACTGGTTCAGGCTTTTCTGCAGACGGATTTCAAAATGCTGCAATCCAAGTTGCCATGTTTTAAGCCTTTTCTAAATAACACATGAACTTATAGCAACTGGGACAAACACTCAAATAAAAGGGCTGAGCAAGCTTTTATTTCTGACTGGTCGATACATTCGACTCAGCGACCAGGAAATGGAAAGCTGACATTTTTAAACTGTGAAAGATAAGCAGATGATGTTTACCATTATAGACTTTTTATAAGACGTCTCCAGAGAAATGCTGCAGATCAGGGAAAGATAAGCCAGCTGATATAAGAGAAAATATCATATTTTTTGTGAGATTTTCTCATTTATTCCAGTTTTCTCAGAATCAAACTCTTTAAAAAATGCCTAATACTAAATCTCAGTCTTCCCTCTTAGTAAAATTTAACAATTGCTGTCAGAAAAGCTCTATTGTAGATTAATTCAACTCCAGATAGCGAGCCAAAGCAATCCCACAACTGTTGTCAAAGCCAGGGTTTCAAGAATATTCATCAGCCTACATTACCCAACCAATCCCACTAAAAGTGTTTAGAGTAGCTGGAGAAAGCATTTACAGACTGCAGTGTACTACAGTGAAAATGCAGCCTCACATATGATGTTCAAGTATTTGACCTAACCTTGGATCAATTATATCTGGCCTGAAAGATCATATCATATTTGTATTTTAACTGGCCCAGCAGTATGAGGTCTGCAGATTTCCCCCAGTATAAAAATGGAAACTTTAACTTGATTATTTAAAATATCCTTGTTAAACCATAAGAACCTGAAAAAGTAAAGAGTAAGAAAGATTTCATAAAAAGTCAAGAATGTGGGGAAAGAAATAAATTTGTGTTTTATTTCATATTTTCAATTTTGCACCTCAAGATCATGATTCAAACTTATAATTTTGACTTTTCATTTCATACTTTGACCTTTTCAACTCATGATTTGGACTTTATATATCACACTTTTATCTTTTAGATTCCCACTTTTAAATTTTAAGTCATATTTTGACTTTTAAACTCATGATTTCAATTTTTATTTCATATTTTGACATTTGAAATTAATAATTTTTACTTTTTATATCATATTTTGACCTTTTAGACTCCCAATTTTAAATTCAAGTAATATTTTTTTAACTTTTTAAGTCATCATTTTGAATTCTAGCTGATATTTAGACATTTTCAACTCCTAATTTTGGCTTTATAATCCCATATTTTGACCTATCAGACTCACAATTTAAAATATTTGACTGTTCAAAATGTTTTTTTCAAATTTTATTTCATATTTTGAACTTTCAGACTTAGGATTTTAAGTTTCTCCTCATATATTTGCTCTTTAAAAACATTATTTTTCTATTTTTAATGTCGTGTTCTGATTTTTTGAACTAATAAATTGGAATTTTTATCTCAGATTTGAGCCTTTAAACATATCGTTTTTACTTTTTTGAATTTCCAAATGATTTGTCATCAGTGCTGTTTTTTCATATTTTGTTATCAATGAAATGAGGTTGACAGTTATAGTTAAATGTTGACCCTGTTAGGCCCTCAGGTTAGTCCTAAATCCAGAATCTGGCCCCTGCTGTGATTGGGGAAAGGGGGACTAAATACTTCCTGAGTGACCTGTATAATAAATTACTAAACCAGGACTTCTCCCACCTGTCTACTGTGGTGCACATGCCTTCAAAATATGTCCAAACACCTTTTCAGTCTCTATATTTGTGTCTTATGCCATTTTTAAAACAATGAAATTTAATTCTTTAATGGTTTTAAGTCTGCTAGTCCGTACATTTATCAGCAACCCACAAAATATCAGTCTTTATTTTATTTTATGATCCATTCTTTAAAAAATAAGTATCGTATAAGATACAGCAGTATCCTTACATTAATTATTGACATTATTAGTTTCTTCAGCCGTCAGTTCTTTTCAGAAAGCGTTTCCAAATGTCTCAATGTAAGTGAGAGAAGGTGATTTAAAGCAGAATCCCCCTAATAAGACAGAGCAGCATAAGCAGAGCTGTGACTCATCCTGCCTGTTTGTTTTATTTTTGGCATCAGTGGCGGTAGCAGTTACCAATAAAACCGGCTACCTCCACAGACCATCATAACAATAAGATTCACACACACAAACACACACACACACACACACATACACACACACAAATACAGAAGCTTCTGTGACTTTATCAGATCCAAGTATATTTTAGCTTTACTTATAAATAGTTTGAAGTAGAAAGCCTTCACTCAGAGTTTTAGTGTATTTGAGAGGAACTCTTGAGTCAGGGGCATTTGGTGCTTTAATTTTCCCTCTACTTTCACAGGGCCGGCTGCCAAGAAGCAACCCCACAGCATGATGATGCCACCACCTTTTGGTTTTCTTCAACTGTGATTTTTAGTGGCTTTGAAATGTTTCTGTATCCACCCCCTGACTTATACTTTTCAATAATCTTTTCTCTGAGTTGCTTGGAGTGTTCTTTTGTCTTCGTGGTGTAATAGTAGCCAGGGACACTGATTAACCAGTGACTGGACCTTCCAGAAACAGGTGTCTTTATACTACAATCACTGAGACACACTCACTGCACTCAGGTGATCCTCGTCTCACTAATTGTGAGACTGCTAGCACCAGAATTAAGTCAGTCACTTTAAAGCGGGGGTTCTCAAACTTTTTGGGGCTAGGGGCCCCTTACAGGGCAGAAAATTTTCCAAGGACCCCCACATAACCCTCACACTGATTAAACATGTGTTAACTGCCGTTTGTACTCCTAGATGCTATATTTTCAACTCTTAAACCTAAAACCTACAAGCTCTTGTCCTGTTGAGCGTGGCTTCTTACTTTTTGCGTTCTTTGAGCAGCCAAATAAGAAACCCTCTGGGCTTTTTCTTGTGCTTTTTTTATGTATGATGAGTGACAGATTTAAGTTATATCTCACCGTCATATCTGAATTTTTACTGGCCCAAAGCTGAATTATGTGGGAGAGATTGGTATAGTATGGTTATTTTATGGTGCTGTGGTCCCTATATGTATTTATTTCATTTTTAATTATGTGGCATTACTGCAGTTATTTATTTTGAATTTTTTTGCAGACCCCCAAGCTGTGGCTTGCAGACCACCAGGGGTCCTTGGACCCCAGTTTGGGAACTACTGCTTTAAAGGATGGTGTAGATTTGTTTCTTTTTTTCATTACATATTTTTGTTTAATTGACATTACTTTGTGAAAACCTGTTTTCACACTAACATTAGAGAGGGCTTTTTTGTATTTTTTTTTCCACAACAAAGCCAAATTATATTGACCATGATTGATTTATAAAATCAATTAAAGGGTAAAGCATCCAACTTTTTGGCTTGCTTTTAGTGTTGGAGGATGAAAAAAAAAATGGGTTAGAAGTGTCCAAAAATTGATACAGGTGGCAAAATGGTCGAAGAGCAACAAAAACATGTCAAAAAAGGGGTGAAAAATGACTAAGGCAGGCAAAGAGCAGCAAAAAGGTAGGAAAAATGGGCAACAATGGGGGAAAAAATGGCATTTAATGGCAAAAGGCAGCTTAAATGTGTGAAAAGTGGGAAATAATGGTAAACAAGGGGGGAAAGTTGCTCAAAGCAGGATAAAAGAGGCTAAAAGTGTCAAAACAAGCAAAAAGTGGCAAAAAGAAATTGCAAAAGTGGGCGTAAAGCTTTAAAAAAGGATCAAGTGGCAAGGATTAAGTGGCAAAAAATGGAAAAATGGGCAAAAATGGATGAAAAGAGGCAAAGTAGGCTTGAAATTGCAATTATTGGGTGAAAAATGAAAAGAAAAAGTGACAAAAAAAGGGCAGAAAGTGGCAAAAATGGGTGAGAAGTGACAAAAATAAGTCACAAGTCGAACAAAAGGATAAAAAAAATGAGTGAAAAGTGACTATAACAGGCAAAAAGAAGCAAAAAAGTAGAAAAAAATGGAAGGAAAAGTGGCAATAAAAGGGAAAAAATAGCAAAAAGCAGGATAAAAGAAGCAAAATTGTTGAACGAGGGTATAAACAGGAACAAATAGGCAAAAAGAAGTGGTAAAAGTGGGTGGTCTCTGGGATTCATCCTCTGTGGACCTCGAATGGCTGTCCCAAGTTTTACTCCAATCCATGAAACATTTGTTGAGATACGTCCATCTGTGTCATAGTGATGGACCAACCAACCCAGAGCATCTCAGACATTACTAGCCAAATACTATGGGTAAAGTAGTCTTAATCCAGACATACTGAATTACAGGTTTACCTACAATGACTCTACAGTCATCATTCAGACCCTTTCACTATACTGGAATATACAACTACTAAAGAAGTCTACAGGTCCATGCATTCCCAAGTTTCCCATCTCTGCAATATAAATGAGCTAACATGCTAGATGGTCTGCATTTAAAGATAGAGACAAACAACATATAGGCAGCTCTCACCCTGTGTTGTTGCTTAATTCATGCACATATCCACGGTTTGATATCACACAATTAAACATGTTTCATCCTGACACAATTAAATGGTCTTTTTTGAGGCCCAGAGATAAAGGCCATGACAGGCAGTTAGAAGTGGGGGGGATGTCACTGAAGCTGTTTGCTATGGCACACAGGAAAATGAGAAAATGTTTGATTTTTTTTGTTTGTGTGTGGGCATTTCTCTTTGGTCTGAGCCGTTTGGTTTTTAGTTAACATCACAAAAGATTCAGACTTCAGTCAGGATGGGTGTATGTGCCCATGTTTGTGTGTGAAGGGTGAGCTGTCAGTCTTTCTGAGTGCCTGGTGAGCAGACGGCTCCACTCCCATCTGCCTGCCAGTGTTACTGTCACTGCCTCGGAGGCTTTTCACTGCAATGTCACATTGAATTTATTCCCACACTCTGTGAGTCTCACAGTGTGTGACTACATCTGATGAAGCGTTTATTTACATTAAAGTGAAACTGTATGCTTTTTCTGAACAGCGGCCGCCGTGGCTAAAAGAGGTATGACAGTATGAAGTAGTGATGCACCAATGCATCGGTGAAAAGTCAGCCCATCAGCAATATGTGTCAATGTCGCCAGATATCCAGGCCGATAATCAGTCGACTCCTAGTGATTGCACATTAGCAGTTATCTCAGATGTCGTGCTCTATTGAAGTGCAGCCACTCACCACATGCAAGGTCTGCAGAGACTGGGAGCTGAGTTGGGTTATAAAGACTTAATTGAGGACCTCACCATATTCAGCACGCCCTGTTCACAAGCAACTGTGCCTTAAAGTTTGTCCAGCCTCATGAATTCCTGTCGAAATCAAAAG
This sequence comes from Cheilinus undulatus, assembly GCF_018320785.1. NCBI lineage: Eukaryota > Metazoa > Chordata > Actinopteri > Labriformes > Labridae > Cheilinus > Cheilinus undulatus. The sequence goes on from NC_054881.1 coordinate 39,004,346, forward strand.
AGGCTTCGATAAAAATACACATTATTGCAATTCATTCCTCTCTGGTATCTCCTATAAATCACTCTCTCACCTCCAACTGGTACAGAATGCAGCAGCTCGGCTTCTGACTGGTTTTAACAGACGACACCACATCAACCCCCCTTTTAGCATCTTCACACTGGATTTCCGTTTGTTTTAGAATTGATTTTAAGATCTTATTGATTACTTTTAAAGCACTGAAGGGCCTGGCTCCAATCTATATACAAGGACTTTAAACTCCCTATGAGTCAACCTGCAGCCTTAGGTCCTCGGTCGGGGGCTTCCTGGTCATTCCAAAGTCGAGACTCAAATCTAAGGCCTCATCCACACAGAGACGAAAACGATATATTGCCATTTCGTTTTGAGAAGATTTAAAGTAAACACGGAATCGTTTCAGGAAATATCCACATAAGTACAGAACCGCTGAAAACGGTGTAGTGCATATGCCAAGCCTGTGTGTGGCGCTGTAACGCTGCCACAGACATTCACCAAACGAGAGAAGAAGATCACAGAAAACTGACACAGACTTTCTTCTAGTTGCCCTTGTGGTTGTTCTCTGCATTGGATTTAAGAACATATGGTGTATGCGTTTCCCGGTGGTGGTAAAAGAGCATCAGATTTTGCTATAAAAGCCATAACAAGCTCAGTAGCTTCTGCAGCATGAACACAACCCTGTAATCAGCCATTGTTGTTTTGGTCAGACCCGCGCAGGCATCTTAAGAAAGCTACGCTGTGTGTGACATAATCGTTTCAAGAAAGATGCGAATAGCTGTCCACACGTAGACAAAATGGTAGTCGTTTACGGATTAAGCACTCTGTATCGTTTACAGTCACCTGTAACGCTGTTTCCGTGTGGATGAAACGCCGATCCGACAAAAAACTTTTGTGTATACACCTGAATTCGTTTCCGTGTAGACGGGGCCTAAAGGTGACAGGGTCTTTTCCTAACCTGATGTGCCAGATGGATTATTTTCACACATCTATCTGGGAAACCTTCAATACTAAGTGTTTGGGGATGGGCAGAGGATTTGAAAAAACTTGGAGTGTGTTTGGATGAACGTTCTGTCTGTCACATCTTTACAGGCCAATCAGAGCAACAAAACACGTGACATAGCTACAACCGAGGTGCGTGTGTGCAGCTACCGAGGAATAACGTGAACCTCTTTTGGACGACTGTCATTTTTGAAAAGAAAACAACTCACTGCTGTTCTTTGTTCTTCTTTTAATGAAGAAATGTCATCAAGTTCTGATCAAACTGGCGCTTTAGCAGCATCCACACAAAACTCTTCCACCATAATTGCATTGGCCTTTTGTCGCCGCTTGCATACGTCACAACTCAGCTGCACCCGAAAGTACTGCCCCTTGACACTGATTGGTCCTTTCACTCTTTAACCGGGCCCAAACTGTTCAGAAAGCAGCTTTGCAAGATGGATTCGCCAGTGAGAAACAAGGAAACGGGCATATCCATCTGCTTTGCAAGATTAGCCTTCAGGGCCCCTCGACTTTGGAATGACCTGCCCGAGGAGAAAAGGCATGCAGAATCATTGGCATCTTTTAAATCACTTATTCAAACTCATTTTTATAGACTTGCTTTTATGTGATGTCATCTTCTTCTTATTTGGTTTTTGTCTTATCACAGATTCTTACCTATTTTAATTTAATTTCCTCTTAATCTCACCTTTACTCCCTGTCAACCTCATTTTATTTCCTTGCCCCTTGGCTGTTTTTAACTGTTACTGTCTTCCTCATTTTAATGCTTTTATGTCTTTATTGCTTCCCTTTTGTTTACCTTTGCTATTATATTTATCAATTTTACTGCTTTTACAATTTTAGATCTTGTTTTGTCTCGCTTTACTATCTGTTTTTGCCCCCTTTATTTGCATTTTACTGCCTTTTCTCATTTTTCTCCTGTTTTGTTTTTACTCCTCTTTGTTTCGCTTTTAATTTCTCACGTCTTTAATTTTGGTCCTCTTGGTCTCAGTCTGTGCAGCTGGGTTCCTTTTGTTTTGATGGTTCTTGATGTCTGTGTCCTGCCTGCATTCTGATGATGTCCATGACGTCTCAGTGGTTTGATGTCTGCACTCTGATTGATGTTTGTGATGGCATCACATGGCGTCTAGGTTTTGATGTAGTTTGATGTTGATGAATTATTATCTCATCCATATTTTTGGTTAGATTCTTTTAGTGTTTGGATTCTGCTGATGTTTGCATGTCACGTTCTGTCTTCTTGTCTTTTGTTTGGGCTTGTTGCTTTGTTCTTCTGTTTGCTTCTTCACATGTCAAAGTACTTTGTAAACCCATGTTTTTAAAAGTGCTGTAAGAATAAAGTTATTATTAGTAGATTTATACGTCAAGACTAGAACTGCTGTGGTTTAGTTTTGCAGAACTACACAGAGTTAGTGGGCGGTGTTCATCACCCGCATCCACAGAGGAACAAACACTTGCAAACGTGACGAACCCTCCTCAGACTGCAGAGGAAATGAGCTCACAGGGGTTGCTCTTTAAAAGCTGGAGTGCAGGAGTCTGTAAAGCTGATTATCACAGGGATTCCAAAGATGATTATGGTTCTGAAGCCCTCGTCTTTTATTGTTTTCCATTCTTAAATGCACTTAAGGTTTTTTTACATTTCCTCCTCTGAGTTTTAGGCTAAGCTTGTGATTTTGGGCCTGCAAATGGATCATCATTAGACCTATAAAAAGCCTCTAGGACCCCTGCTTGGATCCCAACAAGAAGTCCAACAATGCCTTTAACCTGTTGCAACTTTTGTGTATGTAATTCTGTGTTTTTTAAGGTCACATATTATGCAAAGTACACTTTTTCAGGCTTTTCTAACAAAAATATGTGCCCATGGCCTGTCCACACCCCCCCCCCCCCCCCAAGAATGAGATAAATCCATTCCCCCCCTCTGTTTCTTCACCTTTCAGAAAATGTGTGCTGAAAGAAGCTGTTTTCAGATTTCCCCCTCATGATGTCATGTGAGGAGCCACATCCATTAAGCCACATTCATTTCCTGAGAGAGGCGGATTCAGGGGTGGAGTCAGACAGCTCATGAAAGTTTAAAGCCACAGACACAGAAACAGCTCATTCTGAGCAGGGCTGAAACAGAGGAGTTTTTAGACATGCAAAAATCCAATACTGGTGTGTATTTTCAGCAACAAACTTCTCAGGCATGTTTTGGGGATCTCTGAGACCGATATAAACTCGTCTTAAAAGGGTAAAAATGTGACCTCTAACATTCCATGCCAAGAACACATCACACTGGACATGCCTGCCTACAAATATCTCATCATAGCGCCCCCTACTGGCAGCAGGAAGTGGCACAAATGGATCTCTTCAATGGTTTTGCTGTAGCGCCACCTACTGTAAGACACCAGTAGCACCTCTTTCATAATGTGTCCTATCTTCCATGAATTTCTCATGATTAATTACAGCCCTGCCCTGATCGCTTCTACATATCAGCCTCAACCATGCTCATGCTGCCACCTACTGTTGAGTGGCAGTACTACCTCATACACAAAATGCTATTAAATGCTCATTATTTACCCCTGGTCCGCCACAACTTAATATTTGCTGGGAAACAAGGGCCCTTGCAGCCAAAGTCCTTCGTTTTCTGTACTTAGATTCACTTGATACTTTTTAATAGGAGCTCAGTTGCCTGTCTGATACTAGTTTGAAGCTTTTGATTCTTACTCTGGGCTAAAGGTTGGGGGTTCGTGGTCTTTGTGGCTCCTCTAAATTGTGCAATATTGAATATTGTCATAGTTTCATTTGCTGGCTGTGTTGTCAACTTTCTGTAAAACCTTAAGTCAAGGTTAAAAAACAAGCGCTGCATGACAGTTCAGTTTTTACAAGCATAAAACTTCATCAAAATGCATCGTCTTACTGGTTGTGATTATCTCTGAGTATCAGTCTGGATGTTGAATTCTCTTTGTCATTGTGGTGTCTTGTCCAAGTCTCTCTCCTTACCTCTTGCTCGTCTCCCCATCTGTCCCTCCACCTCCCACTGTCTCTTATACATAACTAACGGCCTATTAAAGGAGCTGATGCACGGCTCCATGCTGCTGTGCTGCGCTCTGCTGTAGGATTCACTGCAGCATCTGCCCACTCCTGAGGGCCGTTAAAGCTGTGCACCCTGTCACTGTGGCTCCTGGGTGGGTGGTTGGTCTGATGCCTTCAGTCCTGGTGATTAAATTAGTCATTGCCAGTCCTGCTTTAGTAGAGGTGGGAACATATGGATGTGATGCTGCTGTTTGCATGGCTGGGTTTGTCTGAGCGTTAATGCTAATCAGCGGCACATCAGCAGCTACACTGTAAAGGGCTGCAGCAGTGAAGCGACAGTGAAACATCAATAATGGCATTATAATTCATGATATGATTCATATCAGGATCTTGCATTGTTTTGCACATTTTTTCAGATTTTAAACACACGAGTTCGTGTGAGAAACAGAACTTAGGGAAGAAAACATTCTGTATTTGTTTCTGTTCTCAGTGATGCCAACTTCCACTTCCTCTTTTAAATGCAGCAGCTGTAGTATTTTTATTCTGACCTGTCTGAGTCAGTGGACGACTTTTGTGTCACACATTTATGTCCGTACAGCTCCCAGGTTCTTTGTAATGTCAGTGAAATATTAAAAGAACTTCTCCTAGAGTCATGTCCCAACCTTTTAGTAAAAACACAACACGATTTCTGTCTTGATCCAGTTTGTCCTTACTGAGTCTAACATGAAGCTTAACCACGTACAGATTTATCACCATAAATGCTTTTTAAACACCGGTTGATCTATTTCCCAGGTTTCAAACTCAAGGCCTGGGGGGCCAAATCCGGCCCATAGTTCAGTCATGCCCGACCCACCAGATCGTATGATATTTCTGTTAGAACTGGCCCACCAGTATGAGGTCTGCAGATTTCCTCCAGTATAAAAATGTAAAATTAACCTTGATGATTTATAATATCCTTGTTGAGTATTAAAATTAGAAAATGTAAGCAGTAAAAATAATTTGATAAAATGTCAGGAACGTGGGAAAGAAATTAGTGTTTCAATTTTGCATCTTAAGGTTATGACTAAAAGTTATGGTTTTGTCTTTTCATTTCATATTTTAACCTTTTAGCTGAATAATTTAAAATTTTAAATCCTATTTAGATCCTTTAAAGTCATGATTTTGACTTTAATCTCAGGTTTTGACCTTTTTCAACTCCCATCTTTAACTTTTATCTTATTTTTTTTACCTTAGAAATACAGGATTTTTAATTTTCTCAGTCTACTGACCTTTTAAAATGATGATTTTGTCTTTTATCTCATATTTTGACCTTTTTCAACTCCTAACTTTAACTTTTATCTCAACTTTTTACCCTAAAAACACAAGAGTTTTAGTTTATCTCAGTTTTTTGACATTTTAAAATCATGATTTTGACTTTTATTTCATGTTTTGACCTTTTTAACTCTTTAAGTTTAACTTTTATCTCATTTTTTAACTTAAAAACTCATGATTTTTAATTTTATCTCAGTTTTTTTGACTGTTGGATATCATGATTTTTGTCTTTTATCTCACATTTTTACCTTTTTCAAATCCTAACTTTAAATTTTATCTCATTTTTTTACCTTAAAAATGCATGAATTTTAATTTTATTTCATATTTTGACATTTGAAAGTCATTATTTCGATGTTTACCTCATATTTTGACTGTTGAAAATCATGATTTCGAATTTCATCTCAGTTTTTGACTTTTAAAATTCATGGTTTCAATATTACGTCTCATATTTTGCCTTTTAAAAACATTATTATGACTTTGCTGTCATGTTTTTACCTTTTAAACTTCTTAGTTTGACTTTTTATCTCAGATTTTGAGTTTTTAATTTATCATGTTTACCTTTTAATCGTAAAATCATTTATCATCAGTGCCAAGTTTTTTACCCCCATAATTCATTTCTGGTGAAAATAAGGTTGACATTTTATGGTTAAATGTCGACCCTGTTAGGCCCTCAGGTTAGACCCAGGTTCAGAGTCCGGCCCCTGCTGTGATTGAGTTTGACACCCCTGATCTATTTAAATAAAAATACAGTTAACTAAAGCAGGCCTCTCAGTTCAACCTGACCAGAAGTGTGGGTATTGTTGGTGGCATAGCTAAACTAGTCAGCTGGTTTGCTTGGTTGGAAAACAGAGAAAGAGAAACCTGTCAATTGTCACGTCTTTCAGGTGCTTTTATTTTCATCCAGACCTTCATCTGCAGGTTTACGAGCTTCTCCTTTTTATTGCTTTCTCCTCATTCCTTTAATTTTCTGCTTCGCCTCTTCCTCTTCTTGTCTTCCTCTTTCTGTAATCTCATCCCTAATTTTCACCTTCCTCTCTTTCCTCTCATTAGTCTCTCATATCTTCTCTCTGACTGTGCACCTGCCTCATTTCACACCCCCAGCAGCCACTAACTGCCTCCCTCCTCCTCACCCTCCGCTGCCTTCCTGCAGGATTATGAGTCTGCATGAACAGGCGCACTGATGAGATCAATTATCTATCAGCAGTCACAAAAGTATTGATTTGAATATTTGCAACACACACAGACACAGATGCATGCGTACTTCTCTGTCCACACTGCAGCGCTCCTTTGTCCCGCAGGCCTTGGGGAAATCAGAGGCTCTCTCTGCGTGCGAACGCCAGCTCGATTGTGTTTGTGAATTGCTTGAGTCGTGCTGCTAAAGGAGCTGTTTAAGTGTGGGATTGTGCATGTTTGAGTTTGTGTATTAGTGCATCCCTGGCTTGTCTATAATGCTGGAAAGCCTTGGCCTTTCTCCCATTGGTTAGGCATCTTAGAGGCCGCTATTATTCTTTTATCACTCTGCTTTTTGTTGTCATTACACATTGCTCTTTGCCTCTCATCCCCAGTGGCCTCATCCTTCATTCCTCCCCTCTCCCTTCTCTCTATATATACATTTGATGCCCCCTCTCTCCCCTTACCCTCCGCTCTTGCTCCCTGGAAGTGGTGACGTGTTTTATGGGTTGTTTGTTAAAGCGTGGAAGCATAGCGGTTCCCCTCCTGTTTCCTCCTGTCTGCCTCCCCTGACCCACTGGGAATCGTTGGAGGGCAGCCTTTTTCCTTCTTTGCCATTCTTCTGTTGCATGATTTAGGAGCTTCATGATGCATGCATGTGTGTGTGCTTCAACACATGCACACACCGACTCCCCAGAGCGCTTAATCGCTCCTTTGCTCCTGCTTTTTTTCATCCTTTCATCCAAAATACAGCAAAACCGCATCTTCACACACAGCAGCACCAACACTTACCAAAAAACACTTTTAATACAGAATGTCTCCGTTATTTTTTATTTATTTTTTTTTTACTAGGGAGGCGGTGCAGCGCTGTGCCTGAACACTGCATCGGTTGCCCCTCCATTATCCTGGGATTGGACAGTTAATGTTGCCAGAGGCGAGAGAAATGGAGGGAGATAGAGGCCTATAGCCGCAGTGTTTATTTTCCATTTTCTGCACACGTGCACAGAACAAAAAAAGCAGAACTTACATGTCGAAAAAAGCATGTAAATAGATATCAGCACAAGCCACCACACCAGTGGGGGAAAAAAGCAGAAAATATATTTGTCTGCAAGTCTCTTAATATGCATATGAAAGGAGAGACAGCAGTATATTCTGCAGCCTCTTCTGAGATACGGCCAATTATTGTACAGAAACGGCTCCGTCGTTTATCAGAGCTTCACACCTGCAGTAAACATGCTGCGCTCTGGTTTATATTATCTCATTAATAACAGCAGAACATGTGGAGAGAATTCAGCTACTGCTGCACTTGTTTGCACATTAGGACTGGGCAAAATCAATGTAATATGAATAGGATTATTCAGGATATGAAAGTTAAAAATCACAGTTATTCAGTGTTTTGCATCATGATACTGAGTTCACATTTTTCCAGTCTTTTTTTAACTTCTGCAGTGACACAAGATCGATGGGACTTCTGCATGGACATACAGGGCCTTTAAAAAGTATTCACCCCCTTGGATGTTTAACCCTTTACCTACTGAGTCTAAAAATGGCGATTTGGACATATTTTGTTATTATGGCTGTAAAATAGTCAGGAAATGCCCTAAGTCTGAGAGCTTTGGTCCTTTTTCCCAGAATACTTGAACTTGACTTTTCAACATCTGGTTAATGGTTATTGTACATTATATGGAATTGTCAGCAGTTTAAAAGAAGAAAAACACAAAAACGTATTTGTTTTTCATGGCTTTTATGAGAAGAAATTTTGTTATTACTCATGAAGTTTTGATTTGACATTTGAAATGTGAACCTATACATGTTAAGAACAATCACCAGTCATTATTTGAGTCTAGGACTCTAGGTGTGCAAAACACAGTGCAAAAGATAACTATATACATAGGCCACAATTAGTGCAAATAAAGGTGGAAAAATGCATTCTCAACATTCTCAAGTAACATATTGTTATTGCACATGACAGACACGCACAAATGCCACTATCTAACGCTATTTTTTGAAAACAAAACACCACTCTCACTCGCTCTCCTCTTACTCTCTTCCTTCACTGTCCTTCTCACTCGTCTTCTGCCAAAGCTGCCGTTTTCATGCTGTTCGACATTACCGTATTATATATACCACACATCATATTTTGTCGGAAAGCACAGATTCTCAGCTCTCTGTCAGCGTTGGAATTTTTTAGATTGAACAAACTTTCGAGGAGTTACAGTGTTGAGAATCAGTGTAGCGGTCTCGGGATACTTCTAGTGTTTTGCTATGGTGTTTTGCTATGAACGCCCACGTCATATGGTTGGGAGTACCTCAATGAAACATTTATGTGCGCATGCCCACAATTCTCAGCTTTCCAACACCATTGGAATTTTACTGATCAGACAAACTTTGACAGAGTCACGGTAATAATACTCCGGACATATAAAACGCAGTGCCGGCACCGGCTCAGTAGGTAAAGGGTTAACCCTTTTTATTAATTTTATAAATTCATCATGGTCGATATAATTTGGCTTTTTGGCTACAATCACAGCACTGAGTCTGTGTGCATCGGTCTCAATCAGGCTTGCACATCTGCACACTGCAATTTTACTCAATTCTTCTTTCCAAAACTGGTTGAATCAGGCCAGTCCTTTTCAAGTCCAGCCACAAATCCTCTATTGGATTGAGATCTGGGCTTTGACTCGGCCATTCTAGAACATTCACCTTGTTGTCTTTAAACCATTTCTGTCTAGCTTTCTCTGTATGCTTTGGCTCATTGTCTCACTGGAATAAATCTTCTCCTAAGCTGTAGTTCTCCTGCAGACTGAGTCAGATTGTCCGCAAGGATTTTCCTATTTTGTTGCATTTGTTTTACCCTCTACCTTTATAAGCCTCCCAGGGCCAGCTGCCTAGAAGCATCCCCAAAGCATGATGCTGCCACCACTGTGCTTCACAGTGGGGATGGTGTGTTTGTAGTGCCCTAAAACTCCATTTTGGTCAAATTAAATCAAAGAACTTTCTTCCTCTTGACCATGGAGTCTCCCACATGCCTTTTGGTGAACTCTAGTCCAGACTGAATCTGAGTTTTCTTCAACAGTGGCTTTCTCTTTGCCACACTCTCACTAGTCTCCTTCTTGCACGCTCACTCAGTTTGTGAGGACGGCCTGATCTAGGCAGATTTACACATGTGACATATTCCTTCATTTCTTGTTGATGGATGTAACTGAACTCTGGGGATGTTCAGAGCCTTGGAAATATGATTGCATCCATCCCCTTACTTGTACTTTTCAATAACCTTTTCTCTGAGTTGCTTGGAGTGTTCTTTTGTCTCCATGCTGTAATGGTAGCCAGGAATCCTGATTAAACAGTTGGTCAAAGAGCCAAATTCTATTCACCATGACTGGTATATAAAATCAATAAAAGTGTAAAACATCCAAGTGGATGAATACTTTTAATAAAAAACTGTACTTGGTATGATAAATGTATGATGACTGTATAACACATTTACCTTTCAGTTCAGTTTAAGGTGCAGGATCTCATGAGCTAATCTAATCCTCCAGCCATGTTACAACATATCACATTTAATTAAGCTCAAACAATAAAGTCAGTGTGACATTTATTAATGATTTTATTCAGAACATGGAGCTCTCTTCTTTCATCCTCACTTGCCCACAGGAATGTTTTGAATGGACCTCACCCCTCTGTCTGTTTCCATGATAAGTGCTCTCTCAGCACTCTCCCTCATCACTGTTCGGTCTGACATGATCTAATGAGCCGCTGGAGGAGGGCACACCATGCACTTTCTGGGATCATGAACACTGAGGCATGCCTTGTTTTGTACAAGTTGTACCAGCCATTCAGAAAATAGTGTTAGATTTCTGCTTATAGACCCTTAGAGACAGAAACAGTGTCTTATATGTCATTTAAGCTTTAGAGCACAGTTTAACTAGTTTTGATGCTGTTTAGGATATGCCTGAAGTCTTTTCTTATGTTTCTATTGTAAGAGATTTTATTGACTTTACTATAAATTATATAAACACTCTGCAGATCATAAATGAATCAGTAGTCGCAGCCCTAGTTTCAAAGTGTCTGTCAGTACTTCGTAGAGGTCAGTTACACTTTGAGGTTTCCGTGTTCAGTGTTTTCCTCCCAGGATTTTCCCTCTCATCCTCTTCTTGCTCGACTCCACCAGAATGTTTTAGGCCATCTGGATGGATCACAGCGTGTGCGCTGTGCTGAGACACAACCGTGCCAAAAACTTCTGAAAAGCCCGTGTTGGCACAGCGGAGACCTCTACCGGTGAGGGGAGGACGGTATCAAGATGGTCAAAGAGCAGAGGGCAACGAGGCAGAGGAGAGGAGGAAGAGCAAAAAAGGGAGGAGAACCAAAGGGTCTGTTGCCTGGCTACAAACATCTTTCTATGCAACGATGTTGGGAGTGATAAGAGGGGGAACGTGAGGAGGAATAGATTAGAGAGGATCCTGAAAGTGTATGGGTGAAAAGATGGTAGAAATCATTCAGTCTGCTGATAAAGCCGATGGAGAAAGAAAGAAAATGTGTCGCTAAAACCCTTAAACAGAACCTGACTGACAAAGCAACACATAGAACACAGAGCTATTAGTCTGGAAAAGTTACAAAGCCATTTCCAAGGCTTTTGGACTCCAGTAAGAGTCATGACCCACAAATGGAGAAAACTTGGAACACTGGCAGACCTTCCCAGGAGTGGCTGGCATACCAGAATGACTCCAAGAGCGCATGGATGGCTCATTCGACACATCTAAAGACCTGCAGGCCTCACTGACTCAGTTAAGGTCAGAGTTCATGATTCAATAGTAAGGCAGAGACTGGGCGAAAAATGGCAGCCATCGCAGGTTGATACTGCCTTCAAAAAGTATTTGACCCCTTCCTGGCTTCTTATTTTTCTGTTTTTAAATGATGATTTCATTTTTAAGGGAAAGAAAGCCGACCAACCTCACTTTCCCTGAGTGAAAAGTCTCCTTGCTATATCATGATTTAACTGTGATTAACCACATTCTTTGGAAAGCTGAGTTCAGTTTCAGTATCCACATCCAGGTCTGATTACTGCCAGACCTGTTTAATCCAGAAATCCTGATTGAGCCGACTGACAAAATGAAGCAGGCTTAAAGATCTCAGAAAGCAACACATCATGGTGCCATCTAAAGAAGTTCAAGAATAGATGTTAAAGTCATTGACAGCTATCAGTCTGAAAGACTTACAAAGACATTTCCAAAGCTTTTGGACTCCAGTAGGAGTCATTACCCACAAATGGAGAAAATTTGGAACAGAGTGAGCCTTCCTTGGACTGGCCGGCCTACCAAAAAGACTCCCGAGAGTGCCCTGACAACTCATCCAGGGGGACCTGCAGGCCTCACTTGACTCAGTTAAAGTCAGAGTTCATGATTCAATAATAACGGGGCAATTGTTCAAAAATACATGCTAAAGTGACCGCTTGGGAGCCAAAATATGTGTTAAAGTGCCCTCTTGGAAAGCAAAACGTGTGTTAAAGTGCCCTCTTAGAAGGCAAAACGTGTGTTAAAGTGTCCTTGAGAGCCAAAACGCATGCTAAAGTGCCCTCTTGGGGGCCAAAACGTGTGCTAAAGTGCCCTCCTGGTTGGCAAAACACTCTAAACTTCCCCCTTGACTCTTTAAAACATGATAAACTGCCCACTTGGGTGGCAAAAAGGCATGTTTAAGTACCCCTCTCATTGGCAAAACACACTAAACCGCCCTCTTGGGTGAAAAAAAACACTTAATTGCCCTATTGGCTGGTTAAAACATGATAAACTGCCCTCTTGGGTGGTAAAAACGCGTGCTTAAGTGCCCTCCCAGTTGGCAAAACACAACTGCTCTCTTGGGTGAAGAAAACACACTAAACTCCAGAAGACTAAGGACCAAGAAATACTATTAAACATTAATGTTGCAATAACTTTTGTGTTGGGCCCTTTTTTTATCTGTATTGAGCCAGAACTGTATCTTACAGAACCAGTTTGGATTATCTGGTGCTAATATGGTGTTAAAATGCACTAGAAAACAGGAAATGGCATCTACTTAATTAAAAATGTTCTGGGGGAAGACCCTCAGACCCCCTAGGGATTTACTTATTTATTTCTGTGTGTTCTTCACAGTCCAACGTTGAATCTACACAGTTCTTGAGGATGCTGATCCTAACTACAAACTAACTTGAGTAGTCTGTCTAGTTAGTCTGCTTTAAGGCTATATAATGTGCAATTTGTATAACATATAAACATGTCTAAAGTGCCCTCGAAAACACACAAAACTTAGTGCCCTCTTCAGTGGCAAGAACACGCTGTATGTGCCCTTTTTTTTTTCTTTTCGCCCCTGCCCTTGAAAAAGTCTGTGCACGCCACTGGTTATGCAGCAGGACAGTGATCTGAAACACACCAGCAAGTCCACGTCTGAATGGGAAAAAAAAAAACTAAATGAAGGTTTTGGAGTGGTCTAGTCAACGTCTGGACTTAAATCTGACTGAGATGCTGCGGCATGACTTTGAACGGGCCGTTTATGTTGAAAAAACCCTCCAGTGTGGCTGCATTAAAACAATTCTGCAACGACGAGTGGGACAGAATTCCTCTGAAGAGATGTGAGAGACCCACTGCCAGTTATCACAAATGCTTGCTTGCAGTTGTTGCAGTCAAGGGTGGAACAACCAGTTATTAGGTTTGAGGGTTATGACTTTATCACATAGGTCCAGGGAGGTTTGAATGCACACCATCCTGGCAGCATCATGCTGTTGGGATGCTTCTCAGTAGGGTAAACTCAATGTGGCAAAAAAAAAGGGAAAATCATGGTGGACAGTCTTATTCAGTCTGCAAGAGAAGTGTGGGAAAGATTTATTTTCCAACAAGACAATGAGCCGAAGCGTACAGAGAAAGCCACGCAGGAACAGTTTAAAGACAACAAGGTGAATGGCAAACTTGTAAGCATTCAGGGTTTATCTGAACATTAAGCTTTTCCAAGACATTGTTTTTACTTTCATAGAATAAATCCTGTCCTCCTCTGGCCTCTCTTGTTTCGCCTCTTCTCCCTCTATCATTAACTGGACCGTTTTGCTCTCATAATGCCTCCTCTCCAACAGTGTAGTAGAGAGAGGTGAGTCAGCAAGAGACAGATAATTGGGGACGATAAGTGGTGGGTGGCAGATGTGAGAATGGAAAAGAAAATCAAGCATAAAAACAGTTTTCACAGCAAAGACAGAGAGAGTGGGAGAAACTACAGAGAAGACTTGAGTTATTACTGATGATTAAGGAAGTGTGGAGATGAGTCTTCACAGCCTCTGTGGGTAGAGCTTTGCAGTTGGACTCATGTTGCTGTTGTCACATGGAGTTGATGTGTCTGCCACGGTTCCTCTTTTGCCAGCTCTAATGTATTTATGACCTGCTTATTACTGTCTGCCACAAGTCATGGTTTGTCAGGTGCCTAATTTTAAACATCTCCCTCTCTCTGTCTCCCTCTCAGCTAATTTCCAGTGACGCAGATGGGGCCATTCAGAGGGCAGGGCGCTTCAGGGTGGAGAATGGCTCTACAGATGAGGTAAAGAATACACTTTTGTGCTCAGATGCATCTAACCTTTTCACTCTACCTTATAATGCTCCCATAAGTAGCAGATAATGGACAGTATATTCAAAATTAGGGTCATTCTCAAAGATTTAGATGGGTTTTTTAATAGCAGTCATCTTTCTTTGGAGAAATGTAAGATTCTTTTTGCCAAATGTGTTGTAAAAAAATCACATTAATATCATGTTTTATGGTTTAAAAAACACTCACTAGGTTAGCATAAAGACTGTGAGCAAGAAGAAACAACTAAGCACCTGCCACTGAGACCATTTATTACCACATTAAGACAGAATTGCAGGACTTCATGCAGGACATCGTAGTCATACGCCCAGCCGTGATCATCTGACGGCCACCTGATCCCAATTATCGCCTCCCAGCTCCCACAGCCAATCACAGCTCTTTCTCTCAACACGGCGGTGCATTTAAATATGATATACTTCTCACTAATCCCTGCTTGCATTAATGCAGGTGCAAAGCTTCACCTCCTCCACCCCAGCCTCCTCCTTTATAGCACAAAGCTAATGCATCCACATTCAGATTCATCCTACTGTGGATTAATTGCTTTTAAACAAACGTTACTTTATTCAGTTTGCATTGTCAAAAATGCAGAGACTTCTACGCCAAGTAAAACTGTAGATCCGTTTGCAATAAAATGGGTACATGTATGACTGAAGTTAAAATATAGAAGTGTTCTCGAGGGGCAAAGACATGAGTGGAGACCTTTTTTGCAATTTTTGCAAATTTTATTAAAAAGAAAACTGGAATGTTACATTGATTTAAGTATTCAGAATCTTTGCAATAACGGGTAAAAGGAACTGCCTGCAGAGGTTTAAGAAAGCATTTTTGCAAGGCACGAATCTGGTCACTCTGACTGAGCTCCAGAGATCATGGGTGTAGATAGGACAGCGTTCCAGAAGGACAGCCATCACTGCAGTTCTCCACTAATCTGGGCTTTATGGCAGAGTGACTAGACAAGTTTATTCAACCCTGTTCAACTAAAGAGCCAAGTTGTTGAAAAGTGGCAAAAATAGGTTAAAGTGGCAATGACAGGAGGCAAAAATGGGGGAAAAAATCACAAACAATTGAGTTGCCGATGGTCAAAAAGCGGCAAAATTTAAGTGAAGAGTGACTAAAATGGGAAAAAAGGCTGTTAAAAGGTGGGAAAATGGGGTAAAAGTAGCATTTAATGGCAAAAGGCAGCTTAAATGCACGAAAAGCGGCAAATAAAGGGGGAAAAATTTGCAAAAAGGCAGGATTAAAGTGGTTTAAACAGATGAAAAGGGCAAAAACAGGACAAAAGTGGCAAAAATGGGTAAAAAGTGGCTAAAAGAAGTGGTCAAAATGAGCTAAAAGCAACAGAAATGGATTAAAAGGGACAAAAAATTGTAAATAAGTGCAATGGAGATATGCAGAGAAAAAAATAAAGGTTGACGATTAAGTTTGATCATTAAACCTACTTTTAAACATGGGAAACAAACTGGTCAATGTGACTTACAATTTATAATGTTTTAAGTCAGAATTTTCATTTCTAAGGTTTTCTGGGGAATAATATTTAAAATTAAGACATGAGAGAGCCACAAATCATCACAAAAGAACCGCATGTGGCTCTAGAGCCACACGGTGAGTATCACTGGACTAGACGGAAGCCTTTTCTCAGTGTAAAACACATCAACGTCTGATTGGAGTTCGCACAAAAACTCCAAATGAAAGCCTAGTCTGTGCTCTGATTGCTCAGTTTTTTTGGGCATCCAGCTTTCACAGGAGTCCTGGTTGTCCCGAACTTCTTCCATTGGAGATTTATGGAGGCCACTGTGCTCCTGAGAACCTTCAGGGCAGCAAAAGAGTTCTTGTAGCCTCCCCCAGATCTGTGCCTTGCAACACTCTGTCTCTGAGCTCTGCAGGCAGTCCCTTTGACCTCATGGTTTGGTTTTTGCTCTGATATGCACTGTTAGCTGTGAGGCCTTCTTTAGAGAGAAGTGTGCCTTTCCAAATCATGTCCAGTCAGCTTAATTTAGCACAGGTGGACTCCAATCAAGGTGTATAAACATCTCAGCAAAGATCAGAGAAATAGGAGGAACCTGAGCTACATTTCAAGGGTCTAAATACTAATGGCAATATGATGTTTAATTTTTTAATATGCAATACATTAAAAAAAATTCTGGATGGGATGCTGAGTGTAGATTAATGAGAATAAATTTCTTTTTGTTCTACTGTAGCATCAAGCTGCAACAGAAAATAACTGAGAAGTGTGACAGGGGTCTGTGTACTTTTTCAATGCAACCTTTAACAAGTTGCCCCCAGCTACAAGCTGCTTCACTTCCTTTGTCACAAATTGAAAAGGTTGGCCTACTAAAAAGATTCAGAGATAATGTAGATTTTAAAGAGAGGCACCTAAATCACTAAAGCCATCAGTTTCTAAACAGTGCATTTTGCTAAAGAGATATCTAAGTTACAAAGTTGGGTTACGTTCACATTTCTGGATCAACAAGCTCTGATTTAGATCGCTCAAATGTGAAAGAGCATGCTCAGTCTTTACCTGCTGGTGTAATTCAGGATTTATTTTAATGTAAGTAAATGTAAAGGCTGTCTTCGAAGGTTCCAGTTTGAACAGAGAATCCTTGTTCCAGGATATTTTACATCAGTGATACTCGACGAGTGGCTCTTTTGTAAGGATTTGTGGCTCGTTTATGTCTAAATTTGAAATATTATTCCCCAAAAACCATTATAAAGGAAAACTTTGACGTCAGAATTATCCATTGCAATTTGTTTCCCACACTTTTACAGCAGGCTTTAACTGTCTAATTTCTATTGTCCTTTCTATTTCTATTGCCCTCCTTTGCAATTTTTTTGCCCATATTTTCCTATGTTTGCCATTTTTGCCAGTTTAAGGTGCCTCTTGCAATTACATGTCACTTTACCCATTTCCCCCCACCTTTTTGCTGCTTTTTGCCAATTTTAGTCACTTTTCATTTATTTTCCCACCTTTTTTCCTGCTTTTTGCCAATTTTAGTCACTTTTCATTTATTTTCCCACCTTTTTTCCTGCTTTTTGCCAATGTTAGTCACTTTTCACTTATTTCTCCCTCCTTTTTGCTGCTTTTTTGCCGATTTTAGGTACTTTTCACTCAGTTTTTGCCACATTTTTTCCACTTTTTTATCATCATTGCCACCTGTAAGCCATTTTGTCACTTTTTCGCCACAGTTTTTGTCAATTATCACCCAGTCTCTGCCATTTTCTACCTATTTTACCTCTGTTCACCCATTTTTGGCCACTTTTTTTTTGCAGCTTCAACTTAGTTTTATTGCCACTTTCACCCACTTTTTACCTCTTAGATTGTGGCTCTTGCAAAAGTATTTTTCAACAATTTGGCTGTTTGGTTGAGCAGGGTTGAGTAACACTGCTTTACATCATAATAAAGGAATAACTGCAGACGCTGTCTCTCCCTGCACCCAGGCCTGGCTGTCTGTGATTTTCTGCCCTGTACTGTAATTAGTAATGCTGCATAGTGGAACAGTTCTTCGCAGAGGAGACTGCTGTGACTCAAGCTGTGACCATCATGATGACAATGTGTTATGTGTGTTTACGTGTATGTGTGTGCGACAAACAGACCTCGGACTACACTCCAGGAACCTGGAGGAGGACTGACGTCCACCTGGAGAATCCAGAGTACCACACCAGATGGTTCTTTAAATACTTCCTGGGAAAAGGTCAGTCCTTCTCTGCTGTGTTTTTAAATCTGTGAAGGTGAGGAAAAGCTTTGAATTTCTCCACAGGACGCTCCTTATCAAGTCAGCCTCTTCCTTCATAACTTGTTAGCATCCAGCCATATCCCCACTGAGAGTCTCAACTACACTCTAATCCCATATGCTGCCCAGGGAGGAAGTCCATAGAGGGCGTGCAGCCCCAGCACTGTAAGGCTTTCCTCCTGGAGATAACGCAATTAAGATCAGGCTGCTGCTACAGCTCAGCTGCCCAGCAGCCGCCATTCATATCCCTGGAAATTGTTAAATAATACATTAGAATTTGTCACCTTTTTTCACCTTTGTGACCCTCAACATCCCCCATACCTAATTAACACCTCTCCTGCTCTCCGTGTTGGTGGCGCAGCATTGTGCAACAAAAGCATGATTGTCCGAGGTTTCTTTGATGAGCGCCTTCAGCTGAAAGGTTGAGGAGGGGAGGAGATGGATGGGGATAATTGTGAAGGAATGAAAGGCAGCAAAGAGACAGTGAGAGAGAAAAGAGAAGCCATTTCCTCATTTCCTCCAGCAAGGGTCTGATTGTTGCTACGGCACAGACAGTTTAGTTGGCACGACCTGTTTGGACTGCAGCTGAACCATCTGCGTCTCACAGCCTGATCAGAGCGGACTGCATAGTACAACATGAACTCAGGCAGATTATTCCAACATGAGCACTTCCTGTCTAATGAAGCATCCAATACTATGACTAATTCTCATTTTCCTGATAATAGGGTGACGTAGATTTTCCTTGTTTGTCTCCATGTTGTCTTGCATTAATCTGAAAGTAATTCCTGTTTAGATTCAATAGAAAAAGTCAAGCTTCAACACTAATAAAGCCCAGTCATAGCACACCTGAGGCTTTAAAAGTTGCTAATTTAGAATAAAAACAGCTTGAGAAAATGAAGAACATGGATTGCAGAGTGAAGAAAACACTGCCCTGTCAAAAACAGACTGAAGAAGGGAGATATGGAGACAGAGACCCTGGATCTAATTAGGTTTGGAGGTCTGTTTGCTATGGCTTCTAATGATGTTACCGCGTCAACCGAGGAGGCAGAAGCATGAATGTACGACTCCGCTGTGGCGTGTCAGAAGATCTTTGTCCATGCACATGTCAAACATAGAGAAAACAAGCAATGGGGCGAGAAACACAAAAGGGAGGTGGTAAATAATGAAAGAAAAGCGGGAAAGACGGAAGAAAGAGGTCATGGGTGATGATGGGGGAGGGTTGACTGTCTAAACATGTTGGTGGCAATGCCATAATCTCCTATAGCCATTGCAGTTCTTTGATTTTTGTTTGTGACATTTTCACATTAAATATTCAGCTTTTCCTCCATTTCCCTCAGTTCACCAGAACTATGTGGGTACAGATGCAGAGAAGAACCCCTTCTATCTGTCAGTCGTCCTCTCAGACCAGAACAACCAACGGGTTCCTCAGTACAGAGCCATCCTCTGGAGAAAGACGGTGAGATCACCAGCTACAAATGATGCTGCATTGCTCTAAGGAGTAGTGAAAGTGGGACAACAACAATGTAAAAAGCAATTTTACAAGTAAAAATTCAACATTCGAATTTCTACTGGCATTGTCAGGATCAGAGTTGCATCAGATTTTAGAAAGCAGGATCACACTAAAGAAATACTGATGCAACAACAATTTATACATTTACAGAGTCGATGCACAGTATTCATTCCTTTGGATGTTTAACCCTTTTAATGATTTTATAAATCAATCGTAGGGAATATAATATGGCTTTTTTGGCAAAAATATCAGGCCTTCCAGGGCAGTATGCTGAGACGCATCCCCACAGCATGATGCTGCCACCACCGTGCTTTACAGCAGTGGTAATTTTGGCAGCTATTTCTAATTTTAGTCTTAGTTTTAGTCTTTAGATGAAATGTCTTTTAGTTTTAGTCAGATTTTAGTCATTTCTACCCTTTTAATTTTAGTTTAGTTTTAGTCCATAAAAAGTCCTCACATTTTATTCTTAACTTTTGCACCAACCATTTATTTTCTTGCCTAAATCTGGTACCAAATCATGTTAGTGTGTTCTCTGCGCCTTGCTAAATCTGGGGTCCCTGCTTTCTACAGCTTAGAGGCAGAATAGCTACAGCTACATTGTTTTCTGGCATCAACATTACATTTTAGTCTAGCTTGATGAAAACTAAACTTACTTTTGTCAGTTTTAGTCATCACAGATCTATTTTTGTTAGTTTTAGTCTAGTTTCGTCATGAAAAAAGGCTGTCAATGAATAGTTTTAGTCATAGTTTTAGTCGACAAAATTAACACTGCTCCACAGTGGGGATGTGCAGTGCCTGGCGTCTCATCTGATGGCCAAAAAGCTGCATTTTGGTCTCATCAGACCAAAGAACTTTCTTTCTCTTCACCATGGAGTCCCCCACATGCCTTTAGGTGAACTCTAGTCCAGATTGAAACTGAGTTTTCTTCAACAGTGTCTTTCTCTTTGCCACCCTCCCATAAAGCTCTGACTGGGGAAGAACCCGGCCAACAGTTGTTGTCTGCAGAGTCTCGCCCTTCTCAGCTGCTGAAGCTTGGAACTCCTTCAGAGTAGTCATAGCTGACTTGGTGTCCTCTCTCACTAGTCTCCTTCTTTGTGAGGACAGCCTGATCTAGGCAGATATACACATGTGCCATATTCCTTCATTTCTTGATGATGGATTTAACTGAACACAGACTTTTACTTTTTTAATAACTTTTTCTCTGAGTTGCTTGGGGTGTTCTTTTGTCTTTATGGTGTAATGGTACTCAGACATACTGATCAACCAATGACTGAGGGTGAATATTTATGCAGCCACTTATTTGCCTTACATATTTTTGTGTAATTGGCATTGCTTTGTAGAAATCTGTTTCTTTGTCCTAAAGGCCAAATTATATCGACCATGACTGATTTTTCGAATAATAAAAGGGTCAAACATCCAAGGGAATGAATACTTTCTATTGCACTGTAAGCGGCCCAGTCATCCTGATATTTTTGGGATGTGGCCCTCAGTAAAAGAGGTCTGGACACTCTAATGTTTTAAGCCCAGATTAATGTTCAGTAGACACGTTTTCCATCACTGTAAACAGATTATGGTGGCACTTTTTCAGGGATTTAATTATAAAAAGCTACACAATGGCATCTCCAAGTGGTCTTAAACCCCCCTGAGTGTCTGTGCGTGTTTGTGCGAGGTGTGTTTGCAGTGAGGTGACTCAGCTTCATGACCAAGATAGCCTGCGACTAATTTTGGCCTTGGGCGTCATCTGGAACCTGATTAGGGTGCTGCACCTCCGCTGACTGATCACATTGATTTATCTTGTTTCTGTCTGACTCCAACTGGAACAGGATGTTGTTGTTGTTGTTTCTGCCAAATGAATCGACCCTGTTTCTCTGAGCTGTTCTGCTTTAATCGGGTTCTCTTTAATTGCTCTATAACTGATTGAAATATATATTGTTAGCCTGCACTTTCCCCTCCGTGATTTTGTTGGATATTCTTCTATGATCAGGGATTGCAGCAACAGGTTCAGCAAAGTGACTCCTCTGGGATAAAGGTGATTGAAGCCTGCTGTGCTAAGAGTGCGCAATCCCTGATCTGTGTCATTTCTGTCCTCACAGGGCACTCTGAAGATCAGCCTCCCCTACAGCCCGACAAAAACACTATCAGTGAAGTCCATCCTAAGGTGAGAGGTGCCGCCTGGAGCTCACACAGTTAAATCCACAAGACTTAAGTAGTAGCTTCAGATGTGATATGAAGACCTGAAAACAGTTCTATTAGTTGTTGTTACTGGCACCTTA
Source organism: Cheilinus undulatus (assembly GCF_018320785.1). Taxonomy (NCBI): domain Eukaryota; kingdom Metazoa; phylum Chordata; class Actinopteri; order Labriformes; family Labridae; genus Cheilinus; species Cheilinus undulatus. The sequence goes on from NC_054881.1 coordinate 39,025,948, forward strand.
TTAGCCAATCAGCACCTCAAACTTTGAAAAATAACTGACCACTGAGGAGAGCTTCCTTCTGCACACATGTGCAACCATGCCAGGTGTCTGTTGCTTTCACAAAATATTATCAAACCTACATGAGAATCAAAAAGCAGCACAGTACCAGCCTGAGAAAGTACAAAAGTCTGTTCTGATAATGTTTTGGTAATGGTTTAATTTGTAAGGAGCATGCATTTGTGGGGTGAGCAGCAGAGCTGAGTATGCGGGTCGCACCCATGAAAAACTTGCCAAATCCTCTCTGCCATTCCTAAACAGCTTCTTCCGCCATGCACTCCTGTTGGTGTTTTTTTGGTGGATTGGTTGATTGAAGTCTGAAGAAACAGGAGCCTCAGTAGAATGTGGAAGAACCCTACACAGCCACAACAGCCTGGCTCCTCCTCTTAATGCTGGTCACCAGCCTGTGGGATGGCATCCCATTCTTCAACCAGCATTCGTTGCAAGTCAGCCAGTGTGGTTGTAGTGGTCACTCTGGCACCAACAGCACAACCAAACTGATCCCACAAGTGTCCAATGGGGTTGAGGTCAGGACTGCTGGCAGGACGTTCCATCCTCTCCTCTCCACTCCCAGATTCTGGAGGTAGTCTCTGATAAACTCCGCTCTGTGGGGGCCAGCTACATCACCTGGGAGGATAAAGTTCAGTCCCAGACCGTGGATATATGGGATTGCCGCTGGTTGCAAAATCTCATCTCCATATCTCTCTGCATTGAGATTTCCTCCGATGATGACAAGCCTCGTTTTTCCAGCGAGGGAGATGCCCCCCTACACATCACCCTGCCTCCACTAAAAGATGTTGCTCTATCAGTACAGCAATCAGCATAGCATATTCCACATCTTCTCCACACTTTGACTCTACGATTCAACTTAAAATGGACTCATAACATTCCTCCACATGTTCAGGTTCCATTGCACATGTTGCAGACACCAGCACTTAAAGGCCTGATGATGACTGGCAGTCATGGCAGGCCTCCTGGCAGCCTTATGAGACCAGAGATTCCAGATTGTGTTTGCAGAGACTCATCCTGCAGACCTTAACTGCAAATCTGTAGAAGACAGCCTATGGTTCCTAATTGCTGTGTCTCTGACATCCCCCATTATATGGTACTTGGCCTTCAGTTTGAAGATGGCACTTGGGCTCACTCCAAATAATGCCGCAGCTTGGTTTTGCAGAACACCAGCTTGAAGTTGCTCTGTGGCACAGATCCTGTCCAGATCAGTCAAATGTGGCATGCTAATTCTTGGAGCAGACACCTGCTGACCACTTTAGCAGGGCCCATGCCCACAGGTGCTTACAACCACATATTCAGCTCTGCTGCTCTTCCCACGAATGCAATTCCTTACAAATTTGGCACAGTTTAAAAGGGACATAAACAGTCTTTCCAACAGTATGAGATTTATTACAACAAAGCATTGTTAAGTGATCTACCAAAAACACATTTCCCTACTTTTTTTTGCTAAGTTTGGAGCCTGTCTGACATCACTATTACTATAAAAAGCACTATTAGACAAAAATGAAACCAGTTACTTCAAAGCACACACTGGAGAGTGTTGCTTTCTAATACATTTTTATTTCTTTATTTAATATCATGCTTTTAGTGGCAGGTTGCATTAATAAAAGGAAAGAGAGTGTTATGAATGCATGAAACAGGAGATTGTAAATTCCTCAGGCTGAGCAGCGTCTCACTTTGGACGAGAACAAATGATACAAGCAGGAAGAGAAATCCCCCCTGAATCAGGTCTCACTCGTTTTTCCGTGTCATCCTTTAAGCTATTTGTCTTCCATCGATCCTAAATACACCTTTCTCTTTTTTCGTCACTGCTCCCTTTCCTCCTCTTCCTCCTCTTCCTCATCATTTCTTCACTGCCAGTGCAATGAACATGGACCGGTTTGAGAGAGGCCCTAGGGAGATCCTCAACCCGGAGATCCAGAAGGTGAGAATAACACCAGAGTGTTGTGGCATCGGCTCAGCCGCATCTAAACTAAAACATATCCTCAGGGTGTGAAGGCTCAGTCCTGCAGAGCTGCTCAGTGAGAATGATAATTGTTGTGTCGTCTTTCCTTAGGATCTGCTGGTGTTGGAGGAACAGGAGGTAAGAGATGAGGTTCATTTTATGGTCGATTCAGCTCGTCTGCAGACTGTTTTTAAAAATTGTTGTTTTTTTGGTTTGATTCTTCTTTTTAAAATGTTTCTGTTGTTCAGCCACTTTTACAATCTCTCATTACCACAGATATTAATCGTTTCATTTTGTTTCAACAAGGAGAAAAATATACTCTCAATCACCTGTTCATCTTTTTTTCTCCATTAAAAAAGTGTTTTTTGAACACCTTTTTGGGTTTCTTTTACATCATGATTTCTCCCTGTTTTTATAACATTTTTAACAGCGACAGTCCTGTTTGTTTGGCAGAAAATACAAAAAAAATAATGCGTCGGCAATGATTGATTCATTATTTTAATTTGCTTTGATTTTTGCAGGGATCTGTCAACTTTAAATTTGGTGTCCTTTTTGCCAAAGAAGGACAGCTCACAGATGACGAGATGTTTAGCAACGGTAACCCACTGCTCACTTCATTTTCACACTTAATAAGAGGATGGTTCCAAATTTTGGAAAAACAAATACAGGTGCATCTCAAAAAGTTAGAAAATCATGAAAAAGTTCCAAATCTTCTTGATTCATCTAAGTGAAACATTCCAAGATTTTTTTTGTTTTAATCTTGATGATTAAGGCTTACAGCTCATGAAAATAAAGAACCTGCTATCTCAAAATATTAGAATATTGTGTAATATTTCTCTCACGTTGGTTCAGTTCACAACTGCAATTGTGATAAAGACTGCTGACTTGACTAAAATCCAGAAGACAGTCACTGACATCCTCCATGAGGAGGGTAAGCCACAGAAGGTCACTGCTGAAAGCCCAGGCTGTTCTCAGAGGCTGTATTAAAGCATGATCATGGAAAGTTGACTGAAGGGAAAGTGTGGCAAAGCAACAGGTATGATCTCAACCTTCAGAGGATTGTCAAACAGCAGATTCAAGAACTTAGGGGAGCTTCAGGATGAGTGAGCTGAGACTGGAGTCAGTGGCTGAAGAACCATCACACAGACAGGTCCAGGAAATGGACTATAATTTTCGTGTTCTTAGTGTCTCACCTGGGCCAAGGAGAAAAAGATCTGGACCAAATCTCAGTAGTCCAAAGTCCTGTTTTCAGGCTAAAGTAAATTTTGAATTTAATTTGTAAATCAATGTGTCAGAGTCTGGAGGAGGATCAGAGAGGCTCAGAATCCAAGGTGCTTGTAGTCCAGTGTTTTCAGATTCCACAGTCAGTGATGGTTTGGGGTCAATGTCATCTGCTGCAGTTGGTCCACTGGTCTTTATCAAGTCCAGAGCCAACGCTGTCAGCTGTCTACCAGGAGATTTTAGAGCCTTTCATGCTTCCATCTGCTGGGACGCTTTATGGAGAGACTGATTGGACCACGGACTGATCGCCTCCATGCTATGTTGCATTGTTGCAGTAATTCATGCAGCATTCACGCAACATTTCTGTATAAAAATTTTTTTTTTTTTGACTGATGTAAGCTGTAATCATCAAGATTAAAACAAAAGTATTGAAATGTTTCACTTTGTATGAGATGAATCTACACTTTATGGAAGTTTCACTTCTTGAATTAAACCACAGCAAAAAGTTAAAATTTTCATGATTTTTTAATTATATGAGATGCACCTGTTTATTAAAAATATTCAAAGTCTAGATGAGAACATCTTTTAATTTCTGATGCACGTTCTCTAACTTTAAAGCCTGGGGCACCCATCAGATAGCTTGGTACAGCATTGATGGTAAACAGTGCTCCTAGTTCCCTGCCTGCAAACCCTGTTGGTTTAGTTTAGTTTGGTGTGAGCACTATTTAGGGTGAAACCAAGCTGCAAGCTCCAGTGTTGAAAAAGAAATCCAGCGCAGAAGTGCAAAAGCTGCAGTTCCCTGAATGTCCACTTGAGGCTGGCCCCAAAAGCCCTGAAAGTCCCATTAAAACCCATGTTAAGATGCTGGTTTTTAAAGTGAAAAAAGACATGTTTACAGCCTAGTTTCAACAACACTTATGCTTTGACTTGTTACCTAATTAACAGGTACACATGCTACAGGGAGATTTAGTAAATTTCTTATCCTTTAAGGTCACAATAAGGCAGAGAGTTATGCATACTTTCGGATTATCCGTGGCGTTCCGGAGCTGACTGACAGGTGGGAGCATTGTAGCTGTTGGTCAGGATGCTTCAGGGCAGCTCTCTTTGCCTGCTGATCAAAAGTTAGTGTAAAATAGCATTTCTAAAAAAAGGGACTTCTATCAACAGGCAGCAAACTCATACATCAATGGGTGATGTCACTGAGATTAAAACTGAGTCAGTCTATTTTTATTGTCTATGATATAGTTTCTGGTAGTTTTAGTCTTCTCCACTGCACGGCAATGAGAAAAAATAAATTGTGCTTCAATGTTTGTTATTCACTAAGCCATATTTGTGTTTCTTTCAGAGATGGGGAGTGAGAGCTTCGATAAGTTTCTAAATCTTCTGGGTGATTCCATAACACTTCAGGGATGGGCAGGTTACCGTGGAGGGCTAGACACAAAGAGTAAGACCATTTACACGGCTTCATCTCTTCATTTTACATCTTTTTTTAAAGCTTTTCCAAAATACTTAAGTCTTTTTTATGTCTGTTTTCCTGCAGATGACACTACAGGGATAAAGTCCATCTACACAGTGTATCAGGGCCATGAGCTCATGTTCCATGTGTCCACCATGTTACCCTACTCTAAGGAGAACAAGCAGCAGGTGGGCATGTGCATGTGCTGCTTTTGCAGATTTGATCATTAGCTACTGTGCCTTTAAAAAGTGTCAGCTCATTGTCTTCATGGAAAATAAATCTTCTCTCAAGCCGTAGTTCTTTTGCAGACTGAGTAAGATTGTCCTCCAGGAGTTTTTGCTGCCACTTTCATTTTATCCTCTGCCTTTACAAGCCTGTCGAGAAGCATCCCCACAGCATGATGCTGCCACCACTGTGCTTCACAGTGGGGATGGTGTGTTTGTGGTGATGTGCAGTGTTGTCCTCTTGACCATGGAGTCTCCCACATGCCTTTTGGTGAACTCTAGTCCAGATTCAATCTGAGTTTTCTCCAACAGTGTCTTTCTCTTTGCCACTCTCCCATAAAGCTTTGACTGGTGAAGAACCCGGCCATCAGTTGTCGTCTGCAGAGTCTCTCATCTCAGCTGCTGAAGCTTGCATTAAGAGGGCAAATTAAAGCCACGTCTTCAGCTTTTAAAATAAACTGATTAAAAATTTCAATGCAACTCTGCTCAGGTTTGATTTTTTTTTAAATGCAGCTGTTGTAAACATCACAGCAGTGGCAGGCAGACCCACATGTTCAACAACCTCATTCTCCCCCTTATTATTGATCGCCAGAATGTATTTTTTCTATCTTGAGAAGAAATCCAATTCTGTATCAGATCTGCTAAACACCAGCCTGATAAAACCACACAAGTATTGGCAATACTGAAAGGAGCTCAACAGTAAAGCAATAATGTCCTTTCTTCTTTCTTCTTTGGTACCTCCAGAGGAGGACTGTCTTTGTCCGGGGTCAACGATGGTAGAAAAACACTGAAGACTGAAAATGTAAGGGCCACAATTCTGAACCAACAAGAGGCTATCAACCTAAGTTTCTCTGATAAGAGCTGCTTTTTATTAAGGAGTAGCTAATCCTCCAAAGCTCATTCATTCAGCGGTAAACCTTATGTACATGGATATTTGGTGTTGTTGATCATTTTGGGTCCAACTCTCAACATTGGTGTTGCACTTAAATTCTTCATCTTGTAAGAGGAAGAAACAATGGGATTGTCCTCTACAGGCTGAAACCTGGCTGCAGCAGTAGCCCTGTTCTCTCTGGAGGTTGGTGCCGTATGTAGTCCCATCTTTTGCTTCACAGAGACTCTTCTTTTTCAAGGGACTCTGGTTCAGAAAATAATGTTTTCCCCTTCTATTGATTTTATAAATAGGATAGTATAAAGACACCTGTGTCTGGAATGTCCAGTCACTGTTTAATCAGTATCCCTGGCCACTATTACACCACGTAGACAAAAGAACACTCCAAGCAACTCAGAGAAAAGGTTATTAACACTTCACATCACCACAAACATACCTCGTCCACTGCGAAGCATGCTGGTGGCAGCATCATGCTGTGGGGATGCTTGTCAGTGGTTAAGCCTGCGACCTGTAAGAGAACTACAGCTTGGGAGAAGATTTATCTTCTAATATGACAATGACTGGAAGCATACAGGGAAAACTACACAGAAATGGTTTGAAGACAACAAGGTGAATGTTCTGGAGTGGCTGAGTCAAAGCCCAGACCTCAATCCAGCAGAGAATTTGTGGCTGGACTTGAAAAGAGCTGCAGTGTCCAGATGTTTGAGCCTGATTGAGACCTGTCTACACAGACGTAGTGCTGTGATTCCAGCCAAAGGAGACTCTACCAAATACTGACTTGAAGGCAGTGAATATTTTTTATAGGCACTGTATGGCTATGATTTATTATGTTTATTCGGTATCCTCATTGACCAAGTTGTTGGTAAGAATTAGGCACAAACTGACTTGAGTTTTACCTTGTAGTAACTGAGATACCTTTTTTGGTATCTAACCCTATCTAACCCTAACCCTGAACCTTCCCCCTTACAGCTAAACCCTGAAATGCAAATTTAAGGGTTTATAACAGCAGAAACTGGCGCTAGTTAAGTTTTTGTACTGTTACAGTTACAGTTACAGTTTTCTGAGGTTAGGGTTAGGGTAAGGATGAGTTTGGATGAAAGCAGAAGTAACATGTTTCAGACAGGAAACTTCATATATATTTGATTTGTCTTCTCATATTTGGTCCGTCCTCTTGCAGGTGGAGAGAAAGAGACACATTGGAAACGACATTGTTACCATAGTATTCCAGGAAGGAGATGACGCATCGTCGTCCTTCAAACCGTCTATGATCCGTTCCCACTTCACCCGTATCCTTCACATGAATGACCAATATAGAAAAAAAGAGGTCATCAGTGATGTTAGCCAGAGAAGGAATTACACAGATTTCACATCAGACCTGTGATACACCATCTTTGACCACTCGTGTGTCTCCTGTGTGCATTAGCAGTGTTTCCTTGACTCCGTTTCCAGATATTTTTGCATTAGTTAGGTATAATAGCCAGAATGACAGTTACAGGTGAGTGCTCTGAGAAAAGCTCCAGCCCACTCTGGTCTGCAACTTCTAAAAATCTCACATCAACTTTATTGTAGAAAAAAGAAAAAAATATTATCATTTAAAATGGTCGATGGTTAAATGGAAGCTGTTTTGGACCCATGCTCATCTTTAAGGAAATAACCACATCCACTGTTTTAAATAGAGATGCAATCCATTAAAAAAATGATTCTTGACTATGTCCATATGAAAATAAATAACATAAAATGTTCAGTTCCAGCTGGACTCCATTAGAAGTGTAAGAGATGTTTTAATTTATCTCTGCTTTGTCACAGGTTGAAGATATTCTCAGAGGAGAGTGTTCCACTGTTTGGACCCCCTCTGCCGTCTCCACCTGTGTTTACTGATCACCAAGAATTCAGGGACTTTTTACTAGTCAAATGTAAGAAAAGGTTCCTTTTTTAAATTGCCATAATATGCATGTAAAAATGGTACCATGCATTTTTTCTGATGTATGCTGATGCTTCCTCCAATGCAGTAATCAATGGAGAGAAAGCCACACTGGAGACGCCAACGTTTGCTCAAAAGCGTCAGAGGACCCTCGACATGTTGATCCGCTCACTTTACCAGGACCTCATGCCAGACCTGCACAAGGTAGGGCTTCATCCTGAGCTCCAGGAGGGAACTTTTCTGGTCCGTTCTTGGATAAGTGTGCTTTTTGTTCATCAAAGTTGTGTCCTTCTTGTCACTTTGGTCACTTCAGAGAGAGAGGCTGTTTCCACTGCTGTTCTGCTGTATTCTACTGCAGCCCTCAGTCTCTGCATACTGCACCACACTGACTGGATACTGCAATGCTGACTTTCTCAGCAGGGCCCCCCTTTCTCTCTCCTTACATCACTTTTGTTCTCAAAACTCCTGTTTTCCTTCTTTTAACTGTTGCTTCTAACAGTACTTTGTTTCCTCTGCTGCTGTTCTCACTGCCAGGGTCTGCCTCTAAGACCCCTCTCTGCCTTTTCTTTCCTCTGTGTGTGTGTGTGTGTGTGTGTGTGTTTGCGTGCATGTGTGTGAACATTTTGGGTGTTTTAGGTTCCTTTTTCTCCCCAGAACATGTTAAACCGGCGCTCCTTCAGCGACGTGCTGCCTGAGTCTCCAAAGTCAGCACGCAAAAAAGAGGAGGCACGGCAGGCGGAGTTTGTCAGAATAGGACAGGTAATAAACGCACAAAAACAACACAAACAAGGCATTATTAACCAATTGGAGATCTGCAGTGAGGACACACCCACATTTAAACACAGAGGTGCAGCCAATTGGTGCTAACTGTCTCCCAGTTAGTGAAATGGGGATCACCTGAGTGCAGTGGATGTGTCTCAGTGGTTAGGAGGTCCAGTCACTGGTTCATCAGAATTCCTGGCTACAATTACACCATGAAGACAAAAGAACACTCCAAGTAACTCAGAGAAAAGGTGGTATAGAAGGAGAAGTTAAGAGGAAGGAGACAAAAATATTTCCAAGGCACTGAACATCCCCCGGAGTTTAGTTAAATCCATAACCAAGAAATGTTAGATCTGCCTAGATCAGGCTGTCCTCAAAAACTTAGTGAGTGTGCAAGAGGGCGACTAGAGTGAGAGACCACCAAGACACCTATGACTACTCTGAAGGAGTTCCAAGCTTCAGAGATGGGAGAGACTCTGTTGGCCAGGTTCTTCACCAGTCAGTCTGGACTACACTTTACCAACAGGGATGTGGGAGACTCCATAGTGAAGTGGAAGAAAGTTCTTTGGTCCTATGAGACCACAGACACACCATCCCCACTGTGAAGCACGGCGGTGGTAGCATCATGCTGTGGGGATGCTTCCTTAGCAGCCAGCCCTGGAAGGCTTGTAAAGGTAGAGGATAAAATTAATGCACCAAATTTAGAAAAATCCTGGAGGGCAATGACCTGAAGCATCCAAGGGGGTGAATACTTTTTATAGGCACTGTAAATATCACATTTATTTTCATGTTTTTAAGGTTGCTTTGCTAGTTTGATCAGTTAAAAAGATAAACTCAGATTTAAGCTGAAGTTTGGTCATTAGCTCACAGAAGATAAACATTGCTTTTTAAAGCCGGAATAAGACACATTCTAACTCCCTGCGCCTGCATGTATTTGCATTTTAACACCATTCAAAGCCTTAAACAGAAGCTGCAGGTATCTTAAAAATCCACTGTCTCTTGTTTGTGAGGATTACAGTCACTTTCTCCATTTTAATATAGCCATTAAAGTGACTTATTCCTGATAGACAGCAGAGTGAAACGCTGCAGGAGGGTCAGGGTCAAATAATGATATAAGAAGTGGTCACTGAGTCCACAGTCGAGTCGTCATTATCGGGTTGATGTAATGATCATTACACCTCTGCTCTGAGTGCTTATGTAACTTTAATTTTCCAGGAACAAAAACTGGAAACACAAAGAAGGTAAGCATGTAAAGAACTGTCCGTGGTGCTGAATCCCTCCGGAAACAATTAGTGTGTTCTGGTCTGGAAATGATGCATGTTTCTAGGAAAAAATGTGCAGCCTATTGTGATATAAAGATCTTGATAGTGCTACTTTTGATTTGACTTTGGACTGAATCAGTCAGAAACTAAAAATATAAGTCCAGCCACAAATTCTTTTTTGGGTTGAGTTCTGGGTTTACCTATATCTTGAGGCAGTCATTTGACCTTCTACCTTTAAAAGCCTTCCATGGCCAGCTGCTAAGAAGCATCCCCACAGCATGATGCTGCCACCACTGTGCTTCACATGGTGTTTATTGTAGAGATGTGCAGTGTTTGGTGTTCTCCAAACAAAACTCCTTGTCTGATGGCCAAAAAAAGCTCCATTTTGGTTTCTGAAGCTCAAAGAACTTTCTTCCAGTTGACCATGGAGTCTCTGAACCTTTCTCTGAATTGCTTGGAGTGTTCTTTAGCCTTCATAGTGTAATGGTAGCCAGGAGCACTGCTTGATCAGTGACTGGACCTTCCAGACACAGGTGTCTCTCTAATACAATCACTGAGACACATTCACTGCACTCAGGTGATTTCCATTTCACCAATTTTGAGAGTACTAGCACCAAGCACCACCAGCAGTCACTCACTTTACATATTTTATTTTATTAACATTACTTTGTAGAAATCTGAATACACTGTAAAATTAAAGATGTTTTTTTGTAGTTTTGTTACATGATTGACCCACTCATCCTTTCGTATTATTCCTCATCTTCCCTTTTACTTCAAAAATCCAAATTGGCTTCAAAAATTCCTGCAATCAAAGCAGGTGTGCTCTTTTTTCTAGCGTACACTGAATAAAAAATGCAATAGTATTGGTACATGCAAACTGAAACAGATGGACACTATAAAAATAAAACGCAAAGTACATTAGACACCTTTTTTTGTTCTAAACATTTGTTTTTGTTTCCACAGTATTTTCTGCCTCTTTTGTCCCCTTGGTTTGTTGTCTCTATTCTCAACCTTGTTCATTGTGTTTTCTGCCTTATTTGTCTTGTTTCTGTCACTCTCTGCTCATAAACATGATGCCCGACATCGACTATCTGTGCTGTAAAGCGTGAAAACAAAAGAAGCAAGACATGTCGAGTCATTGATTTGTAGATACCAAGCGTTTTCCTTCAACCAAACTGACTCTGTATAAGTTCACGCACCAGATGATGCAGATTGTAAAGTCTGATTTCATGTTGATAGGTCAGAATATTTATGTTTTTATGGATATTATCAGACAATGCTCCAACAACAAGGAGCAACAAGCCATAATTCTGTTGGCTGGTATTGATTTCCAGACCGGCTCTTCATGCAGATATGTAAATAGAAACAGCCGACTGTGCAGCTAGTCAACCTGATCAGATGGTTGCTGCTTTGTGCAAACAGAATTCTGTTTGAAATCTGATGCAATTACACCTTTTATTTGGCATATAAGACACTCTTTCTACAGTTGCTAGTCGTCTTGCTCAGATCATTTCCACTCTGGTGAGCTGTTGTCACAGTCGTCAGCATAAATAAGCATGAAAACAAGAAAGCAACCCTAGCTGTGTGGTTGTTTATTCCTGATGAAATACAAGGTGCATAATTCAACAAGCTTGCTCCACTGCTGTTCTTCTTGTCATGCATTTACATGCACATTTAACATGCAAGAGGCAGTTTCATTAATGCAGGGGTAATGATTAATGCCTTGTCCACATAGATTTTAAATATCTAGGACAACAGTTGTGTTAAGAAGTCACTCAGAGCTTAAGCCTTTAATACAAGAAGGATGAAGTTTTTAAGCAAATCACTTGAATCTCTCCTTTTTGTTGTAGTTCATCGCTCTACTCCTCAGTATTTCATAAGGCAGGGGTCATCAGGGCCAGATTTAGTCCTGACAAAGACTCTGGGGTCCAGACTTTCAGATAAAAAACAAAACAAATATTTAGGTCTGATTAACATATTATTGTATTAGTATTGTATTTTATAATGTATTTTCTTTTGAAATGCAGGAAATGTTTAAGCATTACCAGTGGGATCCATTCAGTCAGACAAGTGATTTTGCACTGATATTAACTCTTTTTAAACTTTATAAACCCTTCTCACTACTTCAAATGGCCTTTCCTGCCCATTTTGCCACTCTTTAACCCCTTTTTGCAACTTTCATGCCAATGACTGCCCCTGTGTACCACTCTTTAACCCCTTTCCACTTATTTTTCAGGTCTTTTTTGCTTTTTTTTTTTTGGACACTTTTAACCCATTTTTGAGACTTTTTGCCCATTTTTGCCTCTTTAATCCATTTTTTTGCCATTCTTAATCCCTTTTAAACCTCTTTCCTGCATGTTTTATCCCCTTTGTGCCACTCTTTTATCCATTTTTGCCACTTTTCATCTATGTTTGCCCCTTTTTAACCCCTTTTCATTACTTTTTTGCATCATTTTTGCCACTTTTAAACCACTTTGAAAACTTGTTGCCCTTTTTTTCCTCTTGTACAAACTTTTGCAACATCTTAACTAAGGGTGGGAATCACTAGCGGCCCCATGATACGATATTATCACGATTCTTGGGTCAGGATTCGATATTATTTTAGTTTTAAACATTTTGCAATACAGTGAGTATTGCGATATCATATATTGCGATCTCTACCTTTTTTTTGACTGTTTTGCTGATTTAGAATTAGTCTTGCCCTCATGTTTGTTGTTTTTCCCTAGTGTTTTATTTTCACGTAGCACTTCTTGCAAACCTCATGTGTCCCTGCTTGCGTTCCTAATGTCCTTCCCCTGGTGCTGCCATGTTTGTTTTACTAACTTTTCTCCTGCTCTATGACCGTCACCTCTGCTGACAAAAAATTGATTTTATTTTTCCACTAGCGATTAATTTGAAAAAAAAAACGATTCTTGGTGGAAGAGAGGATTATGATATATCGCCAGACAAAATATCGCAATGCTATGCTGTATTTATTTTTTCTCCTACCCCTAATTTTAACCTCTTTTCACTATTTTTCCTGCAATTTTTTTGTCCAATTGTGGCACTCCACAACCCATTATTTTACACTTATCACCCATTTTTGCCTCTTTCTAACCCCTTTTCCCCACTTTATCTGGTCTTTTTTGCAACATTTCTGCCAGTCTTTAGCCTTTTAAAAGAAATATTTACTAATAATGGCTGACAAGTGAATTTCTTTAAAGTCATTCTAAAACTATTTCAATATTAATTGTTTTTCGGGAAAGGATTGAACAGCTGCAGACATTTAAAGCTAAAAGATACTCTTAAAACCACAGCATCTTCTTTTCCTCCTTTTCTGAATTTAATGACCTTCTAGGGGCCGGACAGGATGCTCTGGGGGGCCTGTTAAGGCCCTTGAGCCGCCAGTTGATGATCAGTGTCATAAAAAACATATGTAGTTAAACTCCAATGGTTAAATCAAAATTTAAAAAACAACAAAATGTGCTGCTCAGAGCTGTGCTGATCAGCTCCAACCACCTCTGTTACTTCTGTCATCTATTAATCCTTATATGGCATTTCTCCTACTCTTCAATCTTAGATCAAATTTTCCTGATGATTATATGTCCTTCTTTTTACTCGGGTAGGATTTTGAATGCTTTTTAATGTGTTCTGGAGTATCTTCTGCATTCATGCATCGCTCTTTTTAGCTCAATAATAGATCAGAGCACTTCCCCTAGCGCTGCAAGCTAAATCATCCAGAAGTGACAGATGCGGCTTTTTAATATCTGATGCCATTTCATGTTCAGGCTCTGAAGCTGAAGACCATCGTGAGAGGAGACGCTCCAACCAGCCTCGTCACCACGGGCCTGTGCAGAAAAGAGGTGAGGGGTTGTGTCTTTCAGACTATTCACTGCAGGAAATGTGAGCCAATAAGTGCTATTTACTGTTAGACTAATGACAGCAAATCCGTATCCTAATTCAAACTGGTTCCACAATAATAGGAGTCTTAGAAGTTTTGGAAATCTTGTGTTTTTAATGCATTCAGTGAAAGTTAGCAGGCATCAGCTTTTATATCTGTGCTTTTGTGTTGTATGTTCACTGCAGCCATGGGAGTCCCAGTCATTCTGCAGCACTTTCCCCTACGAGATTGTGTGTGCAGACTCCTGGGGTCAATCTCTGCTGGTTGCCACGGACACAGCGGGGGTCATGCTGCTGGATGGTGAGATCATCCCTAATCGATATCTCCCTATGTCCTCCAAAATAAAAGCCACCCATCCATATCCATTCAATACTGCGCTCGGCTGAATGCCACGGCTAAAGCCTAGCATGACGATAATAATGATGTTGTGCATGTTTCAGGGCCGGATCCTGCTCTGCCAAACGCCGGTGAGTGACAATTGATTAATCCTGAGATACGACATGCTTTCAGGGTCTTTGTTGAAGTTGGACAGCAGGTTTTTATAAAAAACAGTAAGACAGAATAGCTTTATTTCTTTGCAGCTGTCAAGTTTTCCTATTTTAGAAGTGACTACAGTGTTAGAGTTCAACCTGGTACAGTTAGGCACAAAAGGCAGCATTGCATTAAGATGGTGCAAAAAACACTGAACTTCACTAGTCAAGATAAACCTTATGTCTCTGCAGAGAAACCAAACAATAACCTAAGTCATAACATAACTAAACTAAGCACAAAAAGTAAGTAAATTATTTTTTGGTGGATTATGTCTTCGTTGTAACAGTGCAGTCTTATACCATTGTAGGGCCTGTTTATTTCCCTTTTAATTGGTGCCACGTATGTAAGGAACATGCATTTGTGGGATGAGCAGCAGGGCTGAGTATATGGGTTGCACCCATTGAAAATCTGCCAAATCATCTTTGTCAATGCCAAACAGCTTTTTCTGCTGTTTATTAACTCTTGTCTTCATCACCTGTGAGCATGGGCATGGCTACTGTGGTCAGTAGGCACCTGCTCCAAGGACCGGCTTGCCACATTTGACTGATCTGGATAGGGCCCATGCAGTAGGCCAAGTTCAAAGGGAGTGTCAGAGATAGGCCACGTTGTGGGTGTCCCAAGAGGACAATCTAGAATAGACTGCATGCAGCAAATCCCTGGTCTCATAGGGCTGCCAGGAGGTCTTTAATGACTGTCCTTCACCATCAGGCTCTTTTGTGCTGCTGTCAGTAGCAAGTGCACTGGAACCTGAACATGTGGAGGGATCTTATGTCCAGCAATGAGTCCAGATTCTGCCTACATGAGTCAGATCATAGGGTCAAAGTGTGGAGAAAGTGCAGAGAGCGCTATGTCGATTGCTGTACTGATGGGGTAACATCTTTAGGTGGAGGAAGTGTGGTGGTGTGGCGTGGCATCCCCCTCACTGGAAAAAACAAGGCTTGTCATCATGGAGGAAATCTCGATGCAGAGAGATGGGGATGAGGTACTACAACCAGTGGCAATCCCATATCTCCACAGTCAGGGACTGAATTCTGTCATCTAAGATGACAACGCTCGCCCCCATAGAGCGAGGTTTATCAGAGACTACCTCCAGAATTTGGGAGTGGAGAGGATGGAATGACCTGCCAGCAGTCCTGACCTCAACCCCCTTTGAACACTCATGGAATCAGCTTCCGTGTGCTGTTTGTGCCAGACAGGCCAACACAACCACGTTGGCTGACCTGCGACAAATGTTGGTTGAAGAATGGGTTGCCATCTCACAGCAGTGTGTGACCAGGCTGGTGAGCAGCATGAGGAGGAGGAGCCAGGCTGTTTTGGCCATAGACATTATATACGTAGACACCTCATTGACTGGGTTTTCCCGTTGCCACTATACGTCAACGTGTCCGCCAGATTGCCAGAGGCAAGACCGTTCCATAAACAAATGCAAGTATATAGGGCATGAAAGGTTTTGTGATTGTTTGAAATGTTATGCCACGCGATCTTGTCAGCCCCACGCATCACAGGAGTGAGGCATCTTGTCCAGAAATGCCTCTGGCAAAATGGCGGCAGCGTTGATGTACAGCCCACTGGCCAATGCGGCGTCTACGTATATTATGTCCATAGTTGTAGCCATGAATCGATTCTTCAGCCTTCAATCATCCAATCCACCAAACAAGATGGAATGGCAGAGGAAGCTGTTTGGAACTGGCAGAGAAGATTTGGCAAATTTTTTAATGGGCAGAACTCACATACTCAGCTCTGCTGCTCATCCTACAAAGTCATGTTCCTTACAAATGTGGCACCATGTGAAAGAATAAAAAACAGGCTTTCCAGCTTTAGAAAAGTTGGGTTAAATAAAACGACGGGTGTGTGTTTGCTTCTTTTTTCTGCAGTTATTCTTTGGTGGTTTCTGTGAGGTGGTTTCTCTTGTAGGATAATTAAATATTACTTCGATTTCACACTTCTTTTTGTCATTTATGATGTTTTTCAGAGACTCAGACTCTCCCTCCAGTGCAGGTTTTCGACAAAACCATGTTGGTGAAGCAGATGCACGTTCTCGAGCCTCAGGACCTGCTTATCACCAGGGCGGACAAAGGTAAAACTCATTTAAAAAACTGGAGAATTAAGCTCTCTGCACATCAGAGTCAGCTCTTCTGTTTGTCATTCATTTGTTTTTTTAGCAGTGGAGCAGTATTTACAGCAGACCTTTTCTCTCATTATTCCTACTTTCTTTCTCATTTCACCTCCATCATCCCTCTCTGCGCTGTTGAGTACGTACTTACCCTTTCAACCTCCATCGGCCGAGTGAACACATCGATCTCTCGCTGGGATATAAGGAAGCTGACCTATAGAGAACCAATCCCCGCCGGGTTTATGTGTGTGTGTCTGTGCAGAAGAGTGTGTGTCTGTTTATCCTGCAGGACTGGATTGACTGTGAGGGTTTTTGTGAGCAGACAGATTAAAAAAATGAGACACATGGACTTGAAATCATTTAAAACAGAGCTTTTGTAACAACAAACAGCTCTACAATTGCTCCCATGTTTGTTTCAACCATGTCATTAATAAACAAGCAGATGATTAGCTCACCCTAATATTGACAAACATGGTTGACTTGGTTTTGATAGTGATAATGTGATGGCAGTGCAAACATTTGTCATGACTGTGCGTGGGCTTTGATAAAGCCTCCAAGAAGCCTCGGACTAATCCTCCTCATTGTCCGAGCGTGGGAGGATGCTTAAAAAAAGAGAGACGGCAAATTAAGAGTAACCTTCACATAAAAACGCAAGCGGCTTTTGTGTTGTGTTCACAGGGAAGGACGCTCGCCTTTATGTGTTCAGACTGAGCGCGCTCAAGAGAGGCCTGGAGGAGAAGCAGCTCGTCAGGAGCAAGTGTGACAGCCGGGAGAACAAACTGGAGAAAACAAAAGGTATGCAGAAATGTTCAAGAGAGCTCCAAGACATGCAAATTACTCCACACAAGTAAAAAACACAGAGATTTATTTAATTTCAGCTTAATTCCTGAAGAGTTAGTACATAATTTATTGTGTTCTTATGGTGTTATAAACAGTATTTCTCCTGTTTTTACTCTCTATTCACTTTTTAGATAAACATACTTAAAATAAAGTCAAATTTAATTCAGGAATAACTAAGCAATGACCAGCTTTAAAGCTCCTGTTAAAGGAGCTTTGTGTCATTTAGTGCCCTCCGGTGGACATAGTGGTACCATTTGTTTCTTAGCTGATCTCTCCTGCACAATCTGAAATGCAAGTCCCACAGGTGCAATACTGTGCAGAACTGTCAGGCATGTTTTGGCCCAAAATCGTGGCTGAAGTAAGGGCGTAAATGTGGCAAGAAAGCCCCCCTGATGGTACCACTGGGCAGGAAGGAGGATCGGTACAACCCCTCTCATGCTCTGGATGTCCTTGCATATTACAAAGTCCACACCTTTAAGGTGGAGTAAGAAGTAGATGTGTTGAGTTAGCAGGGCCTAGGGTGCCAGCTGAGCGATCGTAGAGTTGCCATGAGCCCCCTGGTCGTGCTGTGGATGTCCCATTGGCCCAAACAACACGGGCGTCCTCCAGAGGGTTTACTGGGGGGGGGGCAAAAGAGATGCTGCCGAGCTTGACCTTGGCTGCAGAGTGACATATGTCAAACTAGATTCTGGCTACACAACCCCTCCCTTTCTAGTCAGTGCACCCTAAGCCCCCTACATGCTGAAAACATGTACTCAAAACTGTATATAAGACACAGTCTATTTAGGGGGGTCTCTCAAAGAGAAATAAAAGGCCAAAAACTCTTCCTGTTTATCAAGTTCCACTGCATGTGTCGAGTTGAATTCTGGCCACCCAGCCCCTCCCTCTCACATCTCTGGTTTTGGCACCTTTTGGCCCCAGGGTGAATCCTTAATACCCTACATGCCTCAAACTTATGCACATGCACAAACCCTTCCTTTCTTGTCAGTGCACCCTAAGCACCCTACATGCCTAAAACTCAAAACTGTATATAAGACACAGTCTTTCTTCAGGGGTCTCTCGCAGAGAAATAGGGACTAAAACTCTAGCTGTGTAGCAAATTCCACTGCATGTGTTAAGCTTGACTCTGGGGCCCTACCCCTGCCTATCCAGCCCCCTGTTATGGCACTTCAGGCCCCGTGGTAAATAAATAGCACCCTACACGCCTCAAGCTTATGCACATGACTGTATTTAGAATGTAGTCTGTGTTGGGGGTCTCTCATAGAGATAAAAAGGTCTAAAACTCTTCCTGTGTCACCAAAGCTCCTCTTGCTACCCAGTCGATGAAAAGTTGTTCAAGGAGCCTGGTATACCAAGAAAAAAGACTAAGTCGTTTAGCAAAATTCCACTGCATCCAAAACATGCAGTTTCTGTGCAGATGTGTAGCTCCTTTAGAGCTTTCTTTCTCACCATGTGGAGTTTGTGATCCTGCATGCTACCAGTAGACTAGTTGAGCTCTCAGTCTATGGCACTGATCAACTGGCAGCCCGGGGGGCCATATCAGGCCCCCCAAAAGCTTCCTGTCTGGCCCCGAAAGATCATTAAATTCAGAAAAAGGAGGAGGAAAAGAAGATGTTGTGGTTTTAAGAGTATCCTTTGGCTTTAAATGTCTGCAGCAGTTAAATCCATCCCACAAACAATTCATAATAAATAGTGTTAGAATGACTTAATATTTGATCTATTTTTACAGAAATGTACTGTCAAAATTAGTAGATATTTAAGAAAGGGTTAATATTGGCAGAACTGCTGACAAAATGACCAGATAAAGTGGTGAAAAGGGGGTTAGAGAGTAGCATAAATGGGTGATAAGGGGCAGAATGTGTTGTGGAGTGGCACAAAGGGACAGAAATATGCAGAAAAAGTTGTGAAAAGAGGTTAAAATGTGGCAAAAACTGGTAAAGAGGAAAAAAGGGTCAAATAGTATCAAAAATTGGTTACAAATAACAAAAAATAGTGCAAAAAAGTAATGAAAAGGGGTTGAATGTGGCAAAAATAGAAGAAAAGTGGCAAAAATGGATAAAATAGTCCATCAAACATCCATTCTTCACATTTGCTACTTGTCAGTGTTGGCAGAGATTAATTGAAGATGTTCGGACAAAGTCAGTTACGGTCTTAACAAATCAATAGTCAAATGTAATTTATGCCTGGCATGATTATATTAACAGAAAAAGAAAATTAACATTTCAGTACAGGATGGAGTGACCTTTAAAAAGGCCCTTTCAGCAGTGCAAACACACGACCTCTGACCTGCTGCTGCTGCGTGACCAGCTGTCTGTGCTGCATGCATTGATCTGTTGGATTGCCCTCCCCCCTCCCCCCTCTTATTGTCCCAGGTTGTCATTTGTACTCGATCAACACCCACCACGGCTCCGAGCTGAGGATAGTAGCAGCCATCAGGAACAAACTCCTCCTCATCACCAGGAAACATCCACGGGTTGAAAGCTTCAGCGCCGTGGCGGCTGGAGCTGACTCGCCGGTGGAGGAGTTTCAGTACATACGGGTACGGCAAAGTTTGGAATAAAGCTGTAAATGAACATGCTGAGATATAGTTTAGCTACTCTTTTACACACACAAAAGGAAAAGGTAAAGTGTGCCATCATTTAAATCTAGAACAGTTAAATATTAGTGTTTGATTTAAATACAATGTACTAGAGCAGTCAAGGAAGAAATCCCTCAGCTCAGCTACGCCTTTATGCTGGCCTCCACAAGTCAACTGTGCTGACTTATGAAAAAACAAACATTTCTCCAGGGTTGTCAAGTTGTCAACCCTCCGTCACCCCCCCAGACGGCTGAACAGTGAGCTCAAGGAGACAGCCTTTATCTAACCATCACTGCCCAGACAGCCTCACCTCTAACAGACCCACACTTACATAGATAAACCTGGTTATAGTTTTTCATTTTTCAATAGAAAAGCATGTCAGATCTATTAGTTCCCTTCCTACATATACCATTTTATACCAAAACTTTGAAACTCTATGCAGATGATGTGGTGAGGGAGAAGAAGGTAAAGGGAACAAGTCAAGCAGGTGTTAACAAAAAGAAGCACTGAGTAATTTAACACAATTCTAAAATGAACAGGGAGCCAGTGAAGGGACGGGGTAATGTGTTCATGTTTTTGTGCATCTGTTAAAAGACGAGCAGCAGCATTTTGAACCGACAGTAAGCATGCAAGAGAAGCCTGGTTAATACAGACGTAAAGTACATTACAGTAGTCCAACCGTGTAAAAAAAAAAAAAGGGCATGAATACTTTCAGTCTTCATCAAACAACACAGTAGTGGCAGCATGACAGCATCAGGTCCAGTGACTAACATCACACATCTGGAAATTGTGCATCTTTGTTAAGGAGGACCTTGCCAAGGATGTCATGGACACAGTCTCCACAGCAAAACAACTAAAACTCATGCAGCATGTATTAAGTGTTCTGTTACATCACTAGGGAGTGACGGTCCTGTCTACAGAGATTTGTAGTCAGTTCAGGAGGTCAGACTAAACCCAGCCTTAAAGCTTTAAAATCATACAGACAGTAAAGGTTATGCTCCTTTTAAATCAATCCATATGTGCGTAAAAGCACTGAGGTGAATCTTGTCCTATCGATCTTCCAGGAGATCTGTCTGTGCGACCCGCCAGTGGTGATGGCGTTGGTGGACGGCCCGACGGGAGAAAATGACAACATGATCTGCGTGGCCTACAAACATCAGTTTGACCTGATCAATGAGAGCACAGGAGATGCCTACAGGCTACATCATGTAGATGCCAACAGGGTGAGGCACGCACACACTCATGGACAGGCTGCTAGGGTGAATCAACATGCTGTCATTCACAGCCTCCAGCTGAACAGGGAGGAATGATGAGGAGACTCGAGTATGAGCAGCTGCTCCATCTAAACTGTGTTATTATTCTGCTTTTACCGTTTATCCTTTGTAACCAAATATGAGACAGACTGCTGAAATATGGCCGACATAGTTCTCCAAGTACCTTGGCATCATTTGTTGCAAACATGTCCTCTCTCCAGGCTTTGGATTTAAAATTTTCCCTTTAACCTGCCTCGTCTCCTCCTGCAGGTAAACTATGTAGCAGCCATTGATGTTTATGAAGACGGGGAGGCGGGTCTGCTGTTGTGTTACAACTGTGAGTCTCACTTATCTCCAAGTTTCTGTCTGCAAATTGAAGCTACAAACTTTTGGTCAAAACCCACGGAATAAAAACAAAAACACATCCTTTACTTTGAAAGTCCAACCTGCTTCCTGTCTCTCCTCCAGATATTTGTTACTATAAGAAAGTTTGTCCATTCAACGGCTCCACACCCATGATCCAGTCCAACACCTCAGACTTCCACTTCAGCTGGAACCAGATGCCCAATGCTATCGGTACGTTACCACGGAAACAACACTCTGGCTCCACCTGGCCCTTTCCTTTCCTGCAGGCCTGGCCCAGGGCTTGCCGTCACCATGGAAACACCATGTGTGGTCACAAGCATCCAATTGGCCAGCATGATTATTTGTGTTGTGTGTGTTTGAGTGCATGTGTCTGTGTTTGTGATTTTTTTTATCGATGCAGAAAGTGATGAAAGGCTTTTGAACCCTGACCCCGTTTGTGACATGTGTGCTCTCTTCACACTAAGGCACCAAACTCAGAAAAACAGGCAGTAGGCTAATAAAAGCTCTGAGATATTGGAGAACCTCTGTTTGGGCTTTTCTCATTGATGTTTTTATAGCAGCAGTGACTCTCGTATAAAAGCCCACAAACATTCCCACCAAACTCTTTAGAGACAATCCTCCTAACTCTGCATTCAGCTGTTTTTAGCTCCTTGTTTCTAATTTTACAGGCACTAAATCTACTATTTCAGTCCCGTCATGCTGCTCTGAATTTTAAGCAGCAACAGCTAACTGTTTTCTGTTACAAAATAAAGCTGGTCCACTAAAGCCATTCACTGTACATGAACTATTTAGCACAAAATGATATGCAATGTTCAAGACAGTCTGGCTGCAGACAGCAGCTGGAAGCTAAGGCTAATGCTAAACAAGCTATGCTGGTTATGGAGCTACATACCTAATGTGGCTACACTGGTAATTTAGCTAAAGCTAACTAAGCCATGTTGTTAAAAAAATAACAAAACTATGTTAGCTTTTGCTAGTTAGCTACAGCTAATCTAACTATGCCAGCTTTAATAAATGTAGCTAAAGCTAAAGTAGCTACCTAAGCCACATAGGTAACATAGCTAAGGCTAAAGCTAGCTCTACTGTTAGTTATGAAGCTACATAGGTAAAGAAGCTAAGGCTTACAAAGTTACATTATTTAAAGAATAACAAAGTTGCATTTGCTTGTTTAGCTTTTGCTAAATCAGACCAAAATACAGTTGCCTACCTTCAACTGTTGGCTTGATTTGAAAAAATAATCACAAAAAAGTCAAAATCAAAAACCTGACATTTAATAAAGTAAACAGCCTGCTTACAAGAAGAAAAGCTCAGCTTCCATAAAATCACCCTTATGCAGCAAACATAGCTAAGGCTAAAGTAGCTGTGTCAGCTACATAGGTAAGAAAACTAAGGCTAAAGTAGCTGTGTCAGCTACATAGGTGAGAAAACTAAGGCTTAAGCTAACCAAGTTATGCTGGTTATGGAGCTACATACCTAGTGTAACTGTACAGGTAATGTAGCTAAAGCTAACTAAGCTATGTTGTGTAAAAATATTACAAAACTACGTTAGCTACAGCTAATCTAACTATGCTAGCTTTAATAAATGTAGCTAAAGCTAAAGTAGCTATAAGCCAGATATGGGTAACATAGCTAAGGCTAAAGCTAACCAAGCTACATTAGTTATGAAGCTACATAGGTAATGAATCTAAGGCTTACAAAGTTACATGATTTAAAGAATAACAAAGTTGCATTTTTCTTCTTTAGCTTTTGCTAAATTAGACCAAAATGTAGTAGTCTACCTTTAACTGCTGATTGAGACAAAAAACTTGGACTGTAGAAATTACAGACTCACACTGGCTTTAGCTGCTCCTTTTCTGCTCAGAAAGTCCATGAAAAGCACTCCTAAACTTTGAAGCAGCTCCTTCTACTTAAAAATACACTGCCTGGCCAAAAAAAAGTCGCCACCAAAAAAAGGTCACACACTCTAATATTCTGTTGGACCGCCTTTAGCTTTGATTACAGCACGCATTCGCTGTGGCATTGTTTGGATAAGCTTCTGTAATGTCACAAGATTTATTTCCATCCAGTGTTGCATTAATTTTAATATTGATGATGGGAGAGTCTGACCACTACGCAAAGCCTTCTCCAGCACATCCCAGTGATTCTCAATGGGGTTAAGGTCTGGACTCTGTGGTGGCCAATTCGTGTGTGAAAATGATGTCTCGTGCACCCTGAACCACTCTTTCACAATTTGAGCCCGATGAATCCTGGCATTGTCATCTTGGAATATGCCTGTGCCATTAGGGAAGAAAAAATCCATTGTTTAAGAAATGAGAAGTTACTCATTTCATCAGCTGGAGTTAAATAACTTGTTGTCAACTGAAAGATAATCGCCCATGCAGTAATTATCCAATAGGAGGCTTGTACCTATTTGCTTAGTTAAATCCAGGTGGCGACTTTTTTTTGTTTTGTTTTGTTTTTTTTGCCAGGCAGTGTATGATCCCAGTGTTAAAATCTGCTCGCCTAACGAGCCTACCAACGGCTACATTCATGATGCGTTCGAGGACAGTAGGATGAAATTATTATCCAAGTGTGAAAGTAGCAAATCGTAGCTGAAATGGACAAAAGGCACCAAATGTGTTAACAGTGGCTAAATGGGGCAAAAAGCAGCTAAAATTGGTTAAAATTGGTAAAATGGGTAAAAAATCGGAAGAATCTGGTGAAATTGGGAGAAGGGAAAGAGAGAAAATGTCAAAAATGGGTTAAACGTAGCAAAAAAAAAGGGTTAAAAGTGTAAAATAGTGCAAAAAGTAGCAGAAAAGGGTTAAAAGTGGGGAAGATAAGTGGCAAAGATTGGCAGAAATTGATTGAAGGTGGTTAAAAGGGGTGAAAAATTGGAAAGATGCTGCAAAATTTGACAAATAGGGGAAATGAAAGATTAACTGTGGCCAAAAATCATTTTTAAAAGTGGCCAAAGAATTTCTTAAAAGTGGCAAAATAGGCGAAATAGCAGCGTTATAGGGTTAAGACTGGGGAGAAGAGGTAGCAAAAAGTGTCAAAAAATGGCAGCGGAACTGTGGCAAAAATTGGGAGAAGAGTGGCAAATAATGGGCCAATAGTGGCTAAAAGAAATTCCACAAAGATGTTAATAGTGGGGATAAGAAGTGGCAAAAGTTTATTAAAAAATGTTGCAAAAAGGGGGTAAATTTTGAAAAATGCCACAAAATTGGGAGAAAAGGGGAAATAAAGGGTCAGCAGTGACCAAAGAAAGTTCAAAATAATGAAAAAAATTAAATAAAAGTTGCAAATATGGGTCAAAGTGGCAAATAGTGCAAAAGTATCAAAAATGGGTTCAAAGTGGAGAAAAAGAAGTGGCAAAATAGAGCGACAATGGATTAAAAGTGGCAAAAAATGGGTGAAAATTAGAAGAATGTGGCAAAATTTGGAGAAGAATGGCAAATAGTGGTATAGTAGTGGCAAAAAAATCCAAAGCAAGTGGCAAAAATAAATTTAAAGTGGCAAGTAGTGCAAAAAGCAGGAAAAATGGGCTATAATTGGAGAAATGAAATGGCAAAAATGGATTGGAAGCAAAAATAAGCAGCAAAATTGGGACAAATAATGGGTCTACAGTGGCAAAAAAAAGTTCCCTGAAAGTGGACTTATGATTGACTCATAAACTCATGGACTAATGATGACATTTTAAAAGGATAGTCTGGGGGACTCTGCTAAATGTCCTGCACTGTTTGAGTGGGATAGTTGAGCAAAAAGACTTGATAGAACAGAATGTTTTTCTGATGCCCCCTGTTGGTCATCCCTCTTCCATTGTTGCACATTCATTTTGTCTTTCCAGTCTGCGCTTTCCCCTACATCCTGGCCTTCACCACGGACTCCATCGAGATTCGGCTGGTCGTTAACGGCAACCTTGTGTACACAGCAGTGGTACCAGAGCTGCAGTTAGCAGCCTCACGGGTCAGTACTTATTTGTAGTTTGTTTCTGTTAAAATAAATGGTCATAACTTGAGTTTGATGCAGTAGAAATTCATGACATGTGCTTCCAAAACACCCTTGGCTTCACTGTCGGAGCTCTTTTAAGCCTGTGAGTCTTTTTAGTGTTGGAAGAGCCATCGGTGTGTTGTAAAGTAGCTGTCTCAGCTCTCTTGTTTCAATCAATCTTTATCACCCTGTTGGGAAATATAGCTGGCTATCTGCATGGCTACAGAGCAATAATACATTCATAATTCATGCACACGTAAAGAGGCCACCTGATAAAAGAGATACCTTTATCCTCAATTGATCTCTTTGTATGATTTTTCATGTTCTTTCCTCTAATATTCCCCTGCATCAGTCAGATGCTTTCTGTCTGTTTATTGGTACAAGTTCATCTCTGATTCCTTCTTTGTCTCCAAACACAGTCGGATATCTATTTCCTTTCGTCTGCTCCGGTGAGCTCAGCATCCAACTGCAGTTCGAGAGACACCAGTTCCCAGAGTTCCCCGCAGACTCCCACTGGCTACGAGATGCCTGTATTTCCTTCGCCGCTTGGTGACGGTAAGCCCCGCTCAGCCAAAAAGCGCCGGAGGATGTTGATATTACTTCTTTGCTAGTAAAGGTTTCCAAATGTCAGTGTTGCCTGCAGACCTGTTTGACTTTGGATACTGCTGTTAGCCAGGAGCTCCGGAGCAATTTACATAAACTAGTCTCAGCAGAAAGGTTCACTGGAGGTGCAGTCTTTCCCCTAAAGAGTTTTTCTTTCTCCAGTATTAATCATGTGCACTTCTCAAGGGCAAGATATTTAATCGCTTTATCTTTCCCATCATTAACACCTCAAACTGACATAATTTAGTCTATTAAAATATGGAAATGTCTTCTTTTTGGTTCTACTGATGGTGACACTGTAAATGATCCCGATGTTCAGATTTCTTTCAGTTGATTTCTTCTGTTTAGATAGTTTAACCCCTATTACCCGATAATCTTATTAAACTTCACATTAAAGCTGACCATTTAAGCACTGATGGGGGATATTCAGACTCCCTGCACTTATTTCAACTTTCTTATGTTGCAGCCTGACGCTAAAGTCAAAAAAAAAATCAATTTTATTCTCTTTAATCTACACTCAGTTCCCAATCATGAAAAACTGAAAACAGAATTTTAGAAATTTTTGCAAATTTATTAAAAATAAATAACTGAAATATCACATATTGAAGTATTCAGACCCTTTGCAAAACACTTGAAATTTAGCTCAGGTCCCTCCCATTTCTCTGATATTTGCTGAGATGTTTCTGCACCTTGATTGGAGTCCACCTGTGCTAATTAGATTGATTGGACAGGATTTGGCACACATCTCCCTATGGAAGGCCTCACAGCTGATAATGATTTCAGAACAAAAACCAGGTCAAAGGTCAAAGAAACTGCAGCAGAGCTCAGAGACAGGATTGTTGCAAGGCACAGATCTGAGGAAGGCTACAAAAAAAATTTCTGCTGCAGTGAAGGTTCCCAAGAGCACAGTGGCCTCCAGATTTCTCAAATGGAAGAAATTTGACACAACCAGGACTCTTCCAAGAGCTCGTCGCCCACCTAAAAACATTCAAGCCCACTTGGCTTTTCTTGAAGATTTTTTTATCTCCAACCTGTCTTACTGAGCAAATTCAAATCAGTGATTTTTTTGGGACATTGTGCAAGCTCATGCTCAAACAGTTTTTTGGCAGCATTTTTGTGCTTGTTTTTTGCAGATTGTGCAAACTAAGTTTAACAAAATAAATGCTGAGTTTATGAGATGCTGGAGGGGGATGTTTCTGTTAACACTGGTCTCATTGCTAAGCTTCTTCCTGTCAAGAGATCATATACTGTTTAACTTCAGTCTATAAAAAAACCTTGGCTTTATTTGGAAGGGGCATTGAGACATGGCTGCAGTTACTTTCAAAGACAGGAAGACCATGACAATGATAATATATGCCAGAAAGAACATTTAAATGAGTTAAAAATTAGGATATGTGTTCAAAAATGATCAGGACAAGCCTGGAGTTTGCAAAAAACTCCACGTGACAGCAAAGTGGGTTTTCGTGTGCTTTGCACTTAGGTGTCTTACATCTAGCCGCTCTGCTGTAAAGCCCAGATCAGTGGAGGGCTGCTCTGACGGTTGTCCTTCTAGAGCTTTGTCCCATCTCCACACAGGATCTCTGGAACTCAATCAGAGTGACAATCAGGTTCTTGGTCACCTCTCTTAATAAGGCATTTAGTAACTGCTCATTTTTTGATCACCAGCTCCTGGAAGAGTCCTGGTTGTGCCAAACTTCTTCCATTGAAGAATTCTGGAGGCCACTGTGCTCTTGGGAACCTTCAGTGCAGAAATGTTTTGTAGCCTTCCCCAGATCTTAAATTCAAGTTCCTCAATCAAGGTGTAGAAACATCTCAGCAAAGATCCAGAGAAATGGAAGGGACCTGAGCTACATTTCAAGGGTTTTTGCACACGATCTGAGAACTCAATGTGATGTTTCAGTTTTTTAATTTTAATACATTTGCAAAAATTTCTAAAGTTCTGTTTTTATTTAGTCATGATGGAGAACTGAGTGTAGATTTATGAAAATAAATATCTATTTCTTTGACTGTAGCATCAGGCTGCAACATAAAAAAGAAAAAAATGAACTATGTGAACCGTAGTACAAGACTTAAACAGCTCTGCAGTTAAGTTTTGAGTTGTCTTCTTAGTTGGATAACCAATTTTAGGCTGTTTCATGGTCTTTTTTTGTCAACAAGAAAAACTATCCTGTAGGTTTTGCTTCTTCAACTCCTTTTATGAAGAATCTATGAACACCAAAAATTTCAAATCAAAGATACAGAACCCAATGCAGCTTAAATGCAATAGCGAGACTGTATTTAAATTTACTGTAATAGAAAAATCTTAATAAGATTAAAAAATGTCAGTGGAAAAATGGCAGCCATATGCGTGTAATCTGTGGAGAAGGAGTCACAGCTTTCTAAGCATTAATGTGCTTTGAAAAAATTCTTACAAACCACAAATTAAATCAAAAGAAACAGAACTATCCCCCCACATTTTAACAAATCACTTATTCAGAGGACACAATAAATGTCCTTTAAAGAAAAGGAAGGCTTTCAAGCATGCTTAAGGATCAATACAACTCCTTCCCTTCCAACATCCAGCCCACTTTAACGACCCCGTCCATCTTTTATGTGGATCTGACCAGACGGAGTCACCCCTCCCCCATCAGCTGACCTCTCCTCGATTGTTTCACCTGTCTTTAAATGGGGCGTATTTGTGATGCACGGCTGTAGTTAATGACATACCGGTTTGTCATTCAGCATTTGGATCATGGCAATGTCATCTTCATTATACTGTCTGGCCCTTAAAAGTGACACAAAGTCACCCTCAGATGCATTTGTGTGATTCTAACGCCACAGTGACAAGGACAAGGCCTCGGGAAAACAATTATTAAAATGTGCCGTGGCTGCTGCTGCACCATCAAGGCAGATTTTCTCTGTTTTCCTGAGGGGAGCAGGTATTTACAGGTCCCATTAAGACTAACAAGGAGGACAGTTTGTCTGTCGCAGCTTCAATTAGCAGAGGACGGGCTTTGTGCTTTTAGACTGATTTTAGTCATCATTTCTCTCAAAGGGATTCTAATTTTCTTTCCTGTTTTAGGTGGTTATGCATATAATTCTGCATCATTCCCTGTATTCACACAGCAGATGTTTTCCTCTGACATTATGCTAAGGTTGGGAAGCTTACGGGCTAATAATTTCTCGTCTTTAGATCGTATGACTCTAGAGAATCTGACAGCTACATCCTGAGTGATGAGCGATTGAAACCTAATGGACGGTGAAAGTCAGGAAGATCATCTGGACCACTGTAAATTTTAAAAAGAACATTTAGTAATGCAGTAAGCTTCCATCAGACAACAGCTTGTTTCAGTACCTGCCATCTCCAAGCTAAGATTACTGTTAGATAATGTAAAAATTCGGTTACACAGAATTGTGAGCCAAACAGTGGCTAAATGTTAACACTAGCTGTTGACCAATGATAGCTTATTGATCATCTTAAGTTTATTTACCTGTGTGGTAATGCATCTCCTATCTTTGCACAAGAATTTCAAAAGGCAGTGTTAGCATTTAGTGTCCTCAGCAGAAATTTGAGCTAAGAAGTGGATGGAGCCTCTAGCCTCTGAATGGAACTTTCATTTCACAAGCACCTTGGCCCTAACCTTGCAAAGCAGATGGATACGCCCGTTTCTGTGTCTCTCATTGGCGAATCCATCTTGCAAAGCTCCCATCTGAACTGTTTGGGCCCAGTTAGAAAGTGACAGGACCAATCAGCGGCAAGGGGAAGTACTTTCAGGGGTGGTGGAGTCTTGAAGTAAGTAAGCAAGCAGCAACAAGAGGCCGGTGCAGTTATGAAGAGATTAGCGTGGATGCTGCTAAAGCGACAGTTTTATCAGAACTTGACGACATTTCTTCGTTAAAGGGATACTTCAACATTTTGGCAAATTCGCCCATTGCCATAATCCCTATAGTCTTAGTAATGGGTTTGTTTCCTTTAGTTGTTGGTGCAAGCTGTTTCTAGATCTGGGAGGCTGATATGCCAGCTGTTCAGTTAATGCTATGGAGACCTCTGGCTCCGGCTTTCCCTCATCAAACTTATCAAATACACAATCCAACAACTCCAAAATGCTCTCGTGGACAAGTTGTGACCTGCACATTGACCACGCTATGAAAAAATCATGGAACATTACAAGACAAAGTTGTTTTTAGAGGCAAATGCAAAGCTGGAACTACTCTCGAGGCATGGCTGCTGGGCGGAGTGATTTCAAAAGAGCACATTTAGTGCAGGTACTATTCCTCACTAGCTGCACAGGCGCACCTAGGTCGCGGCTACATCAT
Organism: Cheilinus undulatus; assembly: GCF_018320785.1. Classification (NCBI taxonomy): domain Eukaryota; kingdom Metazoa; phylum Chordata; class Actinopteri; order Labriformes; family Labridae; genus Cheilinus; species Cheilinus undulatus. Next base: position 39,056,108 of record NC_054881.1, read on the forward strand.
TTGTTTTGTTGCTCTGATTGGCTCGTAAAGGTGTGACGGACAGAATGTTCATCCAGTCACACTCTGAGTTTTTTTTCAAAGGCTCAGCCCTTTCCCAAACATTTAGTGTTGAAGGTTTTCCAGATGGACGTGTGAAACAATTCCATCTGGCATGTCAGGTTACACCTGCCCCTCTTAATGTAAAATATCCTGCGCTGTCTCTTATGACTTAAGTGTATTTTAAAACACTGTGAGAAAGCTCACTGTGGTAAAATGCCTCGCATCATGTGCACATATGCACTAATTGATCTATTCATTGCACTTATAAACTGTTAGAAGGTTCACTGTGGTAAAATATCTTACCTCAGATGCACATTTGCACTCATCAATCTATTAACTGTACTTAATCACTGTAAGAAAACTCACTGTGGTAAAATACCTGACCTTATATGCACATTTGCACTTATTGATGTAGACTAGATGTCCTGTCTTAAATTTAATGTCAGAATGATAGATTTAGCTTTAAGTTCCCAGTGGTCAATGGTGATTTTAGTAAGTAAATGGGTGAATTATAAGAGTAACAGGACTGATGTTTTTCTCAATCTGGAAGAGTTTAAATGTCAATAGCTGAAAACTAGCTGTGTGATATGATATCAGCATTTAAGGTTCCCATCCTTAGCATGATGACTTGAAAAATGCCCCCATGTGAATATGGTTTACTGGACACCTACTGTGTGTTTGTGTGTGATCCTCAGCGTACGTTTTACCCTGTGTGTTCAGACTGTGTAACCCTCTTCTTCATCCCCGGTTCAGATTCTATACGGATCCCCTATGGTACCAAGCTTTCCCTGTACATGTCTAAGGATGCTGAAGGTACTGCAGGATTCTCCCTCCACTCGTTTCCTCAGTCCATGAAAACGCTCACAGTGCTGTCCCACTAACATGCACATGCTCCCAGAGTGTATCACCCTGTCTGCTCCTCCACGGCGGCATGTTGACTTGAACGTTGGTTGAATGTTAAGTGAACATTATGTCTTCCCCATCCCCCGACTTTCTGTTTTAACTAATTAAAGCGTTAGTGCGAGGGGAGGGGGAGAGGGTGGAGAAAGGTGATAAAGTGCAAAGTACAAAAAGTGAGCTGGAGGAGATAATGTCGATCAGAGTGGAGGGTTTGGAAATTAGAAAGAGAAAAGGTATGCATGAAAAAGGGAAAAAGGGAGGGGTTGTGTACAAGCAGGAGGTCGAGAGAAGAAGGGAAAGAGGGAAGGAGAAGACACGTCTGCCGCAGCATGATTTACAGATTGCACTGTCGCCATGGAGACTTTTGTCAGCCCCCTCTTCGATCCAAAGTGGTAGTCCAAACAGCGGTGCTGCCATCTGAGCAGGGTGAGGGTGGGGGGTATAGGAGGAGGAGAAGGAAAAGGTGGAAGGGGTGCTGACAAAAATCCCATCCTCTAACTGCCCGTGCGCCTGCTGTATCTGCTCCTTGGGGAGGGATTTATCAGATGTAATTGCATCAGTAATGTGAACAAGATGCTGTTACTGATGTGGCTGCTTACCTCCATCCACCTCCATCCATTGGCTTAAATAAACCCTGCAACAAATCAGCTGTCTTCCCTGGAGACTCCCTTAAATTAGTGCTCAAAATTCCTATTTTTGCATTCAGTGTGATGGAGTTTGACTCTTCCCCTGGTCCAGAATCGCATGTGGAATATATGGACCTCCATGACTATATATTCCAAATAAAACCTGCATGTTTTCTTGCTTTTTTGTTTTGTTTCTGTATGACAGCAAAGGTAGAGAAACAAGGCTCTGTAACAACACTAACACAGTGTACCTGTCAAACATCAGCAGTGACCCTCTATTTTCCTCCGTGGCTCTTCATTCACCTCTCACCCGCTGACATTTCAGATGAGACGCTCCTCTTTGTGCAGCGCAGCATTCACATTAATTCAGTCTTATCCAACATTTCTACCAGCCTGTCTCAATGGAGCAGAGTTTGAAATGCAACGCTGCTCCCTGCTGGTGCAATTAGAAACTTGCAGGATGCTACACTGCTGCTTGTTTGTTGGCTTTGTTTTTTCCATTTAAAATCTCAAAAATCATTTCAGAGGGTTACAAATGAACTTTAAGTGTTCATATTGACTGCTAAATAATCAGTGGTCTGCTATAAGTGGCTACAGTTTAACAGTTCTGTTTCATTAGCTCTGTGCAGAGAGGATGATTGCCTTTAAGATGACAGGCTGTTTCAGTAAATAGGGCCATTAATCATTTTTAGATTACCTTCGTTTGAATATGAAGAATCAGCTCAAAAAAATTCGGTATCATGAAATTAGAAAATGTTTGAGTGAGGAAGAGACATTTGTCAAGTCTAGATACAGGGCCTACAAAAAGTATTCACCCCCTTTTAAATGACTGACCAAATTCAACAGAGGTCCAGTCACAGGTTAATCAGTATTCTAGGCTACTATTACACCTCGAAGACAAAAGAACACTCCAAGCAACTCAGAGAAAAGGTTATTGAAAAGTAGAAGTCAGGGGATGGATAGAAAAATATTTCTAATGCTCAGAACATCCCCCAGAGTTCAGTTAAATCCATCATTGAGAATTGAAGGAATATGGCGAAAGTGTAAATCTGCCTAGATCAGGCCGTCCTCACAAACTGAGTGAGCGTGCAAGAAGGGGACTAGTGAGAGAGGACACCAAGAAACTTAGGACTATCTGAAGGAGTTCCAAGCTTCAGCAGCTGAGATGGGAGAGACTCTGCAGACAACAACTGTTGGCCGGGTTCTTCACCAGTCAAAGCTTTGTGGGAGAGTGGCAAAGAGAAAGACACGGTTGAAGAAAACTCAGATTCAATCTGGACTAGAGTTCACCTTAAGGCATGTGGGAGACACCATGGTCAAGTGGAAGGAAGTTTTTTTTTTTTCCAGCTATAAGGCAAGACACTATCCCACCACTGCAAATCACCACAAACCAGTGTTAGTTTTGACAGCTATTGTTAATTTTAGTCTTAGTCTTTTGATCACATTTAGTGATAGTTTTAGTTTTAGCCACATTTTAGTCATTTCTACCCTTTTGCGTTTGCCTAGTTTAAGTCAACAAAAACTCAAAAACATTTTAGTCTAGTTTTAGTCCATAAAAAGTCCTCACTTGTAGTCTTTACTTTAAGTCCAAGCATTTATTTTCTTGCTTAAGTCTGGTACCAAGTCACGGTAGTGTGCTCTCTGCACTCTGCACCCTAAATCTGGAGTCCCTGCTTTCTACAGTTGAGAGGCAGAAGAGATATAGATGCATTGTTTATGACAGATTTACCGACAGTAGAGAAATATCATGGATTTTGAATGTCCGACAAAAACTAAATTACATTTTAGCTTAGTTTTAGTCATCTTGGCAAAAGTCGTCTAGTTTTAGTCATCTTGGCAAAAGTCGTCTAGTTTTAGTCATCTTGGCAAAAGTCGTCTAGTTTTAGTCATCTTGGCAAAAGTCGTCTAGTTTTAGTCATCTTGTAAAGGTAGAGGATAAAATGAATGCAGCAAAATATCTGAAAATCCTGAAGGACAATCTTATTCAGTCTTCAAGAGAGCTACGACTTTGGAGATTTATTTTCCTGCAAGACAATGAGCTGAAAGCTACACAGACACAGTTTAAAGTCAACAAGGTGAATGTTCTGGAGTGGCCGAGTCAAATCCCAGACCTCAATCAAATAGAGACTTTGTGGATGGACTCAGTGCTGTGATTGCACCCAAAGGAGCATCTATATATACTTTGATATCTTTTACTTTGAATTTTTCTGTCAGAAAAGCCAGATCATGTTGACTATGATTGGTTCATAACATCAGTTGAAAGGTTAAATATTCAAGGGGGTGAATATTTTTATGGGCACTGCAAACAGTGCAAACCTCACAGACTCTGTAAGCTATCCAGTTGATAAAAACGATTAGTTTTGATTTATTGTTATCCAGACAGTCAGAAGAGTCTTTTGTAATGAGATAAATCATTCAGAGAAATGTTAAATGCTAGGAGTATATTTGTCTTATTTCAGGCCAAAATGATCTAATTACAGAACAAATATAATTCACTCACAATGACAAGTCAAGGTAAATTTTCATATAGAGAAATGTATGATATTGCAGAAAAAGTCCTAGATTACATTTGTGGATTAAAATTTGCAGCAAGCATTTAAGAAACTTGATTAAAGTGGCTTGATTGCAGCATTGGAAGCCTGTTTGACTTATTTAAAGCAAAACAATCTTTTATTTGATATAAGATATTTATCTGTATTCTCAGGTGAATGTGACATAAATCCAATAGTATTAGGTATTTAACTAGACCAGTGGAGTTAGTTTGCAGTTAATAAGGTGCATAAACAGTAAGATGCTTACTGAATAATGCTTCTCCATCTTTCTAGCCAGTTAGCAACAACACAACTAGAACACTGAAGTTTCCTCATTTTTGCCATGCATTAATCTTCCGCTTTCATGTGTCCTCTTTTTGACATTTCATCTCTGCTCTTATTAACTCCTGTCATCTTTTGTCACTTGCCTCTCTCCCTTTCCTGACTTTACTCGCCGCCTCCTTGTTTTTCGCTCCTTTTCTTCCTCTGGGATCTTTCCTTTCAGGTGAGGCTTCGTGTAAACACATATTCAAGATCCCTCTCTGCAACCTGGTGGGCCGGAGCATCGAAAGACCCCTCAAGTCCCCTCTGGTCAACAAGGTGCTGACGACGCCAGCCCCCGCCATGGTGCCCCCAACGCCCCTCATCTCTGCTACGCACTCGATGTCACTGTCCCGCATGGAGATCAAAGAGATAGCCAGCCGCACACGGAAGGAGCTGCTGGGTAAAAATACTCTCCTTTTATCATTGATAGTTTTAGAGTAGGTTCAGTTCCTTTAACTCACATTCTCTTAAACCTCTCTCCATATAAAGGGTTGACCGAGGAACCAAGTGGGAAGTCCGACAGCGGGACGGTCAAACAGAGGAGGATGAGCAAGAAGAACACTGAAGAAGAGCCCAAAGCACGAGCACTGACATCGACAAACAGCGACAGGTAATGCTGCAGATCCAACAGCAGAATAACGTCCCATCACTGAAGCTGAAGTTTATCCATCTGCACTCCACAGGTTAGCCTCAGAGTCTGTAGACTCAGACCTGGACGTCCAGCTGCATTGTTCCTCCAGCTCGGAGGCGGAGCCAGAGAAGGCGCTGCTGCGAGCGGAGAGCCCAACTCTGGTCAACGCCTTTGCTCCCTCCACGTCGTTTGAAGAAGATGTCCTGGACCTAAAGTGAAGACAATCCCATCGTGCACTTCTCTGCCCTCACACTTTTGTACTGTCACCATGGTTTTTATGGTTTGGGTTGGTTTGCGTTTCATTTGTTGTTTGTTGACTTACCCGTACGTTTGGTTTGTTCATACCCCTGGATCCTGGCTCTCCCCGTTCATCAGATGAGACGTGTGCAGTGGGAGTGAGGACGTGTCTGTGTGCATGTTTGTTCTCACAAGCGGTCCCTCTGCCACTGCGTGTCGGTTGTTTGTGTTGCCCTGCAGCAAATAACCCAAAGAGGCTATGAAGTAGTGTTGAGATGCCGTGGTTTCTTCAGACTTCTGCAGCAGCCTTGAGGTGATGCTAACCGTTTGATCCCAAACCACAAAGTGAATGTAAATCTGCGCACCGAGGCACGACTCAGATCTCATTCCCAGCGCCGTCTGCAGTCAGTAGAGCTTTTTCTGTGTTGTATATTATGTGATAATTTCCAATCCACTATCAAATGTTGTATGATATGCATATGTACGTGTACATCTGTTTATACATGAAAATGCCCACAGAGACATGCCTGTCATGCCTGCGGTGCATATTTATAGATATATTATAAAATCCCATTTTATTCCCGTATTTAGGAGAACCTGTTTTATTCTATCTGCACATTTTAGTCCTTATTCCGCTCCTTTTTCACAGTTTACAGGTAGACAGGGCTGGAGGCAGAGTCTCCCACAAGTGCCATTTCCCAGCATCCTCCACTGAACTACACCTCTAACAGCCACCGTATTATGGTGTCTTACAGTAGCAGCCATGATTGTAGTCCACGTTAGATTACCACAGGTCCTTTCACACATAGATTCACTAACAGGAGGCGTTGCTCTCAACCTTAAACCTGCATGATCTGCCTTTGCTACAAGTATTGTATCCTCTGCGCCAAATAATAGCTTCTGTGGAAACCAGGAGGCGTCATACCAAGCATACAAATGTGAAGAGAACTATGGGTAAACTGTCTACACTGTCCTGAAGGGAGAGCAGCAAGAAAGGACAAATTAAAGCTAAACTTTGTCCAAAAAATAGAAATGAATTACTGACTTCTTAATAAACCAAGATCCATCCATCTAGACTCATCTAGACCAGAGGTGTCAGACTCAATCACAGCAGGGGCTGAATTCTGAATTTGGGTCTAACTTGAGGGCCTAACTGGGTCAAAATTTACCATAAACTGTCAACCTCATCTTCAGTGGTGACAAATTATAGGGAAAATATGTAACATTGATGATGAATGATTTTGAGATTAAAAAAAAAAATTTAAATGTTAAAATCATGATCTTTAACAGTTAAAGTACTAAAAAAAAATCTAAACTATGACTTTAAAAGGTCAAAATATGAGATAAAAATTCAAAATTTTGAATCGAAAAGGACAATATTTGGGATTAAAAGTTATATTTAGTAGTTGAAAATGTCAAGATATGAGAAAAAGAATCTAAACCAAGAGTTTATAAGGTGAAAATATGAGATACAATTCAAAATCAAGAGTTTTAAAGGTCAAAATATAAGATGAAATTCTAAATAATAAGTTTTTAATGTCAAAATATGAGATAAAGTTGAAAATATTGAGTTATAGAGGTCCAAAGATGAGCTAAAAATTTCAGATTTTTAATAGAAAAGGTTCAAATTTATGATTAAAATTCAAAGTTAGGAGTTGAAAGTGTGAAAATGTAAGATTAAAATCAATTTCATGACTTTAAAACATCAAAATATGACAGAAATTTAAACTGTGAATCTAAATTTTTAAAATATGAGATAAAAGTAAAAATTATGATTTGAAAAAGGTCAAAATATAAAAATTCAAAACCATTACTTTAACTCATAGTTGTGAAATGCAAATTAGATAATACGAAATAAAACCACAAATTTCCTTCCCCACATTCCTGACTTTTTATCACAATATTTTAACTCTTTACTCTTTCTTATTCTTTTGACCTAACAAGGATATTTTCAATTATCAAGGAAAAGTTTACATTGTTTTACTGGAGGAAATCTGCAGCCCTCATACTGGTGGGCCAGTTATGATAAAATTATGATAAGATCTGGTGGGCCGGGTTTAACTGTGCCACAGGCCTGATTTGGCCCCCGGGCCTTGAGTTTGACACCCCTGATCTAGACCAGACTGTTTGATAGATTACCTACAAAGACCCAACATTAATCCACTATAACCTACTTGAACTGTTTTCTCTGCTTCATTAAATATTTTGTGATCTGGGTTTGCAGGTCAGGTTTTTTTCTTTAAACTTTTGGTATCCTTACCATTACCTTAATCCTTAACCAGAACCTAAACGGAGGTTTAACCTGATTTTATTTTGAAAGTTTTAGCATGTATTTCTGCTCTGACAGAGTTGAACCACCTGTGAGAGTGGCTGTCAGAGAGCCACTGTCTTAAGCCAGATCCTCTCAGTCTTGTTGGCAAAGTTGAAATAAGTGTCCAAAGAAATCAACCAGAGCTTAAAAGACTTTAAAAACCCCATCAAAATAAGTAAGTAGAGATGTAGCAAAAATCTTTTTTGGTTCTTTGCTCTTCTTATATTAAAGAAACTATTTATAGCTGCATCCAAGCCCATCTCTTCACTCGCTACCTTCATTTACAGCCTTGCAGTACAACTATCACCACTATTAGATAATTAACTGGTGTGGACAGAAACTTTTGGCCATGTAGTGTAGTTTTTTTTAATTCTAAAAACACATTTTTAGATTAAAGAAAGTAAAGGGGAACAAAGAAAAGGTCATCCTGCCTAAAATTTATAATTTTATGTGCATACAGCCGATATTTGGAGCCGCTAAAGGCCAATATTCATTCACTGATAACATTTTAGTTATATCAGCAAAAATGTTCATATCTGGCGATATCAATATCTTCATTTCTAAGCAAATATCAACCAATATCCTGCAGATAACACATGCATACTTTTATATTAACTGTAATAAATTAACTCCATAAGTCTACACTGGGAGAAAGCATGCAGTGAAGAAATAGTGGCACATAAAAGTCTATTCATGTGTCTTATACAAATGCAGAAAAACTAGCCAACAACCCTGTTTGATGAATACATGAACTTAAATGCTACAGAGTTTAAGGCCTTAAAGTCTTGCATGTAAAGCCTTAATTTTTGCTAAATTGATTTTTTTAGTTTTCAGTTCTATTTAAGCCCCCTCAAACACTTGATCTGAAAACAAGACAGAAATAAAACCAGGAAGCTGTAGGACCAGTGACTGGCCAGTTTAATGGGAGCTGCAGTTCTCTGTGTATGTTGTTATGAGAGCGCCTCCATGTGGTGGTTTCACAACACAGCAGCCTCCAGATCTTGCATGAGCCTCCTCCTCCTCGTCTCCCTTCTTGCCCCTCCTCTGCTCTGTTTTCTCTAACAACACTATAACACAACTCAGAAAAAAACTTTAAAAAAAAGGAAGAAAAAGGAAAAACGGAATAGGGGATTATACTCCAAGGTACTTTACTGTTTATTACTCTGAATGGGGGACTGGGGGATGTCTGGACATTTCGTTTTCTAACAGCGACTATCCCACTTATGACGTTTCTCTTTCTCCTGTATTGTCGAGTATTCTTTGTTCCTACCTCCCCTTGGCATTTTCACTGTTTATTTTGTTTTTATTTTTTGTATTTGAATCTATATTTACTGTTTAGACTGTTGCTGAACCTCTCTGTGATATCAAAACGAAAGAAAATGAACAAAAAAAACACCAAGTGTCTTAAAATATTGTATCGCCATCGTTTTTAATGCCAAGTACTACTTGTAAATGTTTGTGTATCAAATGTGGCCTCAAATGAAACTGAACTATATTATTATTATTATTAATATTATTATTTGAGCAATTATTTTAAACAAGTGCTGTAGACCACTGCTGTGAAAGTAGTCGATTCTGTTCATTGATATGTAATAAATATTTATGAAATTTGAACGGCTGCTTTTTATTCCTGTTGAGGTCACTGTTTTTATTTTGGAGCTCTTTAATTTTCAAATAACCAGTTGCAAGAGTTGTTGTCAAAAAACTTCATTTCATTGCTCTTATTCAATTGGAAACCCCCATATAAAGAGATACGTGGACACATTGGTACCCTTCCATTAAAGAAAGAAAAACCCATAATAGCCACTAAAATAACCTGAAACTGACAAAAGTAATAATAAATAAAAATTTACAAAAAATTAACTAATGAAAAGCAGACATTGCTTTTGAATTGTGGTTCAGCAGATTTATTTTAAAAAACAAACAAAAATTATGATACCCTTTGCTTAATGTTCTGTTATTATTTCTGTAACCTTCAATGAGACTTCTGCACCTGTCCCAGGTATTTTGGCCCTCTCTTCAAGGGTAAACTGCTCCAAACCAATGCTTTGGCTCATTCTCCTGTTGGAGGGCACATTTGACTCCAGAATGTTTGGCAGCTTTGAGATTTCATTGTACCCTGCACAGATCCAAGACCCCCTGTGCCAGATGCAGCAAAGCCACCCCAGAATATAACCGAGCCTCCTTTGTGTTCCACAGTAACTACACTCTTCTTTTCTTTGGATGCTTCATAGAGCTCATGTGACTCTCCAAAAAGCTCCAGTTTTGTCTCATCTGTCATCTGTCATCTGCCAAACATTTTTTATTTACATTTTGGTTAATTCCAGTCTTGCTTTTTTTAAGATTGGCTTTCAAAAGTGGAGTCTTCCTCAGTCGTCTTCCATCTATTCCATTTTGGCTCAGACAGTGATGATAGTACATTCTGACACTGATGAACCTTGACCTTGGAGTTGACCTCTAATCTCTTTGGAAGTTATTTTGGTATCTTTGGGCACCATTCCTATTACCCGTCTCTTTAATTTGTCATCAATTTTTTACTAAGGCTGCCATGTCCAGGGAGGTTGGCTACAGTCCCGTGGATCTTAAACTTCTGACTAATCTGGTCAGCTGTTGTCACAGGAACATGGAGCTATCCAAGATGGTCTTATATCCTTTACCTTTACCATGCTAGTCTATCACTGTCTTTATAATCTCCTTGGACAACTGTCTCCTTAGCTTTCTATGCTCAATGTTCAGTGTGGTACCAAAAAGCATAGTGACTACTTTTCAGCCATTAAACAAGCAGACTGACTGGCTACAAGTTTGAAGACACCTGTGAGGCTAATTAGAGGACACACCTTTGTTCAACATGTCCCTAAGGTCAGATTCTTTTATAGGAGTACCATCATTTTAGGCCAGGACTGTTTCATTAGTTTTTTTTTTTTTTTTAACCACAATTCAAAAGTAATGTCTGTGTATATAGAGACAGACAACCAGGCATGCTCACACTCAGGGCTTGACATTAACTTTTTTGCGCACCGGCCCCCGTGGCTACTTGTTTTTGAACAGTTATTAGCCACTAAGCATTTCCACTGGCCACAGTTTTGTTGTCAGGAAACTATGTGCTGTATGCCATATTGGGTACGTCTGGTATGAGATGAAACACATGCTCCATTTCCCTCTTTAATGGGTATTTAGTTCATACCAATACTAAAACACTGGCTATTAACACAGCTGGTTTCATAAACATATCTAATTCTCAGTCAGACAAATCTCCACCAGAGAATGCTGAGGTTGTGACACTGATAAATTCCACTGGCCAAAGTGGCTAGTTGGAGTCAATCTGGTACCTTCTACGGCTGAAATCCACCTGCATTTGGCTAGTTGGCAGGTGTAAATGTCAAGCCCTGCTCACACTCACACCTACGGGCAATTTAGAGTTACCATTTAACCTAACGAGCATGTCTTTGGTGGTGGGAGGAAGCCGGAGTACCTGGAGAGAACCCAGGCATGCACGGGGAGAACATGCAAACTCCACACAGAAAGGCTGAGACCAGGAAGTGAACCAGGAACCTTCGCTGTGAGGCAACAGTGCTAACCACCATGCATCCCCACCATTATGTATTTGGATGCTAGAAAAAATTTGAAGGTTGAGGTAGAAATTATGGTGAAATGTGAATTTTGTATGCAAAAAGAGTTATTAGTGCAAATCATAAATTAAAAATGGAACTATTAATATTATTTAAGAAAGCTTGCAGGTCTAGATTGTACCCTTTGTTATGGCCTATTAATGTAAGCATTGTAATAAAGACTACACCCTATTATGATAAAGACCAGAGTTAATCAACATTGCATCATTACACACTACAGTTGCTTTAAATCAAGGCTGATATTTTGTTGGTCAGTGCTGATTGCAGCCACCAGGTGGAGATAAAATAATGATTTAAATAAGTTTGGATAAAATCAAGGAGTTTTGCTTGGTAATGCTGTTTTTCTTAGAGAATGGTGCTGTCATTCTGTTTTTCTCATACTGACCAAAGGAGCCTGAGGCGAGCTCCACCCAGTGAACAACAGGCAGACCTGTCCAACATAAACTAATCCCCTAACAGGGGCTGCCGAAGGCAACAAAACCAGACCTTTTCTTTAAGCGCTATTCCCAGATCTGGTGTGAATAGATAAGGAAGAAGGAGGATTTTATATATCCAAATGTTTCCTATTACTCAACACATTTCACCACTGTGATTCCAGTGTGAGTCAGGCCGGGAAGCTAAGACTGAAAAAGAGTAAAAGTGTGAAGTTTGGGAGGTAAGACATTGTACAGACAGGTTCAGGCGACTGACGCATTCCCAGGGAATAGACACACCCCTGAACCCCTGCATTAGCTTTATGTTTCAGCAGGATCATATGTTTTCTTAATGCTCATTCACAGAGAAAGAAAGGATTAGGAGTTTCCAGTTCCCCTGCCCTCTTTGGGTACGTTATATTCCTTTTGTTTGGATTACAACTCCATATTCACGTCACATTCCAGCTCTGTAATTTTAAATTAGTCATCGCAGGTTGGAAAATCACTGGGATTGCTGGGAATACATCATGTTAGAAGCCGGGAAGACAAAAACAAGTCACACAGCAGTGAGAAGTAACCCAGCCAAAGAAAATGTTGAATCTCTGATAACATAACAGGTGACTGGAGCAGGTTATCGTGCAGACCATGTTTAGTAATAATATTTGGTATGAATGCATGCCTGAGCGCTCTCCTGTCTGTCAGTGCATCTGTCTGTGAGGCTTCCCAGCAACCCTTCTGGCCCCTCAGGATATGAATTGTGAACACGAGCACAGCCAAAGGTCTTACATAATAGCTGGAGGAATGCTGGAGCTTTGCCGCGGACTGCCGGATCATTTCACACGAACATTTTTCATACAAAGTGGGGCCCAGGCCCCCTGAATGATAAACTGAGTCAACAGAAGAATCTCTGCACTGAAAGACAATGCAATGAATGAACAAAGAACCATCAAATGCAGGTATTTTATGTTTTTATTGACAATAAGATGCATCCAAGGGTTCAGAAACACTGTTTACATGGAGCATAAAATAAATACGTAAATACAATACTTTAAATATAGTCTTCACAGATGAAAGTGAGAAATCATGTCGAAAACCTTTTTCACAGATAATTCTATATAGCTCTCTACTTGGGTTGTCAAAATTTATAGGTTTTTTCACAAAAAATGCTTTAGATAATGCAATCTGTATTTCCCAGAGCAAGGAATTTCTAACACAGCTTTTCCAAACATCCATTTTTTATGCTTGCATCATTTTTGTTTGAACACAGCACCAAAAACTACCAGCCTCCTTTAGATCTGGCCTTTTTGTTGAGCCATTGCAAAAATTATGAATGAAACCCCTTTTTTCTGCATGCTTCTGAATGTATGAGCAAAGCTGGTCCTGAATGCTCAATGACCAAAAACCCCCAAATCCTCCTGCCCATGCTGTCAAACGTTAGGCGACTGTTGTCCAGCAAAAAGGAGACACAACTGACTATTAGCACCAGGGGGTATTTTTTGTGAAATTATTTTGTTTCAGTGAGGAACACTGTTGTCATAAATTTTACCATTTACAATAAAATTAGTCCAAAAGCAATTAATCTGTAGTAGCATGAATCTGAATCTGAGGGTGCAATAGCTTTATGCTATAAAGGAGGAGGCTGGGGTGGAGGAGGGTAAGTTTTGCCAGCAGCAGCAGTGTGGTGCATCAGCATTAATGCAGGCAGGGATCAGTGAGAAGTACGTCATATTTAAATGCACCACTGTGTTGAGAGAAAGAGCCGTGATTGGCTGTGGGAGGCGATAATTGGGATCGGCTGGCCATCAGCTGATTACAGCTAGACGTATGACTCCTATGTCCTGCACTAACAAGCTTCATTTCTGTGCGCAAAGTAAAATAATTAAGGCTGTCAAAATTGATGCGTTAATGCCGATTAATCCATCATCATGATTAATCTGATTAATGCAATTAACCCATCTACAGCAGAGAATGACTCAAAATCCCTGTAACGTCTCTGGCAACGCATTTCGGGCAGTTTATCCAAGTAGGGTTACCGTCAAGCATGCCGCCGTGCATGCGCAAATGGGTCGTTGATCCAGTAGTGACCAACCAACTCAATATTAAAGACGCTAAACAGCACGTTGGCCCTCTCGATGGGAAATTTGAGTACAAAAAAAAAAGAAAGTAAGAAAGAAACTATTATGCACATTGTGCAGGAAGGAGTTTTCTTTTCACCGAAGCACTTCCAGCTTAAAATACCACATTAACATGAAGCATACATTCATCAGGCATTCTGCCAGCACTTTGGCTAATGCATCGCCAAGCTTGCGACAAACCACCCTCACGGAACGCCAAATTCAAAAGGGAGACTATGAATAAAAGTGAATATTTTTCATCAAATTGATCTGTATTGTTTCAAAATTTGACATTACCAGATGCTTACTGGGTGCCAAACATGTCTGGCCCAGCTACATTTCTTGATTTAAAAATTTGGCCCAGTTGAATCTGTAATTGAATAGCCCTGGCATATATATTCCCTTCTTTCATGAGTCTGCTTGCTTATGCAAAATGAAACGCGATTAATATAGATTACAAATGAATGATATTTAATCATAATTAATCTAAATTAATCCACAGCAACCCTGTGATTAATCTGATTAAAAATTCTAATTGTTTGACAGCACTAAAAATAATGTTAGCATCTAAAGTAAAACAAGGAAGTTTGGAAGAGCTGTGTCAAAAAAATCTTTGCTATGTTTAACGGCACTTGGGGAATACATAGGAGAGCTAATAGTTACATCCTCATTGGTATATCTATTTCCTAAAAAAGGTGTGAAGAAGAGGAAGTAATCCATCTAAATCTGCCCAAACATAATCTACATTTCAGTACTGAATGTTTTTGTGCAATTTTATAAACTTTGCACAAGTTTGCTTGCAATTTTGCTAGAAATTACCCGATACTGGGTGCCAAAGACTTCTGTTTTTGCTGCCATCCATACTGTTTTTTACTAGTATCATAAGAAAGTTTAAAATTCTTGCATCCTGACAGCCCACACAGGTTTTATTCTCTATCCAAAAAGAGTTTTTATCCCTTAAAACAATACAAAAACAATCTCTTTGACACATAAAGAGCATCAAGTTTTATCCCAACGACTGGGATCAAATCTCCTAACACGCCTTCAGTTATTGTGCCAGGATCCACTGAGAGTTTCTCCAAAGCAGCACACAAACACAGATGGAATATCCCCACAGGAAACAAATGAAGCTATGGAGGATACAACACCAAGTTGATGGTGGTCTGTGTTGTGTGTAAACACAAAAAAAGAGGCTGGGATGAACAGCAGCGCTGGAAAATTCCCTAAGTGGCTTTAACTAAATGTTTGTCAGTGGGTTTTTAAGTTTTTCAACAAAACATGCTTCAGAAAGGAGCAAAACAACCTTCATTTGCGTCATAAATAGACATGTATGGTCAGTTTTAAGACAATCTCACATTGTAAATAAAAATACTGAAGAAAACCTTCCCAAACCCCAGCTGAGGTGTTACATGACACCTTTAATTGCACTGACATTCTTGTCTTTATGCTCGTCCTCCCAGGAGGCCTCTCAGGTATCCTCCTCCTCCTTTTTTTTCCTGACAGGCCGCAAATCCTTCCTTCAGGCCGGAAAACTTCCTCTGGTTCATTATCCAGAACATTTAGGCATAAGCTGCGACACATGTGAGGATCTGCAGAGCCATGGAGATGCAAGGGACCTGTGCCACGGTGTAGGCCAGAGAGCGGGTGGGCGCTCGCAGGGCTAACAGGTAGGCCACGCTGTGCAGCACGCGACCCAAGAAGAAGACGAGGAAGTGGAGGCGGGCGACGGCCAGCGTGGGTCCTGTCATGGAGTAGATGGCGCCCAGGAAGAGGAAGGGGAGGATGTTCTCCAAGTCATTGAGATGAGCTCTGCAGAAAAAGGAAATTGATTTAGTCACACTTTACTTATTTTCCCTATTTGCATGAATCTTAAATTACGATAGTATTAGTATTAGTAATCATGGCTACCATTACACCATGAAGACAGAAATCTGTTTTCACTTTGACATTTGGGGAAAAAAGCCAAATATGTATCAACCATGATTGGTTTACAGAATCAATAAAAGGTGACTCATGTTAAAGAAGTCTGACTTTCTCCTTTCCGGTGACTCAGTCAGACTACGGCTTCCTGCTTCCTCTCCAGTCGCTGAGCTCAATTTTTCAATAATATTATTCTAAGAAACCTGCCCTGATAACAGTTCTTGCAGCAACATCACTAAAACAAACAAAAAAAAAACACTAAGGAAGGCAGATTTTTTTCTACGAGTAAAGTTGAATGAAGCTGAAATGAGGATTTAAAAAAGGGGATCAGGATTTGAAACTGTCTGTCAACAGGGGGTCGTTTCCTGTCACAAGATCAAACAAGAGTCAAACTGATGACAGATTTAGAGGAAACCTTTCTTCTGAGTTGTAAAAGAAAAAATCTTTTAATGCTTCAGTCACAGATCATTTCCTGACAAGTTAAAACAGAGCCGTGAGGCATGGTTCCTGCAGCTACCTGCAGAAACCACAGTTAACTCTAAAGGGCTGCAGAGGGCTGGAGGATACGGCTTAGAAATAAATCTCAGTGTTTTTCAAATTAAGCCCAATTTAACTGATTTTATTTCCTCATGGAAAAAACAGAAAAGAATTTACTCAAAACAATTTTGTTGTAAAATTGTCTTTTAAGGTGCACTGGGTTGTTTAAGAGTATTTAGCAGTAACATGAGTCATATTTTATTTAGTTGTACTGTATATGAATACTGAGTTAATTAAAAATACTGAGTTAAATTTAAATTCTCATAATTAGAACCAAAGAAAAACGAGAGCAACTACAAACACAACTCAGAGGTTTTAACAGTTACATTAAAGCAAGCGTCTCAAACTTGGGAGTGGTTTTAGATCCCAAATTAAATTTGAATCTACATTTTAATAAGGTCATAAGTTCCATCTAAGAAACATCATCAAAGTGAGACCTTTTTTAACACAAAAAGACGCTGAAATTTTAATTCATGATTTTATTACCAGCTATTTAGACTATTCTCTCTTTTTCCTGGACTACCCCAAAAGTCAATTAAAAAAACTACAACTTATTCAGAATTCTGCTGCAAGAATTTTAACCAGAAAGAAGAGAGTTGAGCACATAACCTCCCTTTTAAAAACTCTGCATTGGTGTCGCATTTCTTTTACAAATGATTTTAGAGTTCAGTCCCCCTAGACATTAGACTATCCAGCTCCACTGATGTTTTAAAAAGAAAACTGAACACACATCTTTTTAATGTGACTTTTAACATGCGGTATTTTTTAATGTTCTTTTATATTTTTACCTTAGTATTATCATTTTTTAATCTATGGTTTTGTATTTTATTGACTTTTCTTTTTTTTGTTTTGTCTCTCTACTGTTTAAATTTTATTTCCTCAATTTGTCTTATACTATTCCTTAGTATCTTTTGTTCTCTTTGGTTTTTATTGGTCTTTGTTGTCTGTCTGTTCCTTGTGAAGCACTTTGGGCTACATGTCTTATGTATGAAAGGTGCTATACACATAAATAAAGTTGAGTTGAGTTCACAGTTTTACTTTTGTTGTTCATATAAATCCTAATAAAGTAGATCTGGATCAGTCCTATTAGAAATAGTCCACATGTGCTGGCTGATATTTGGTAAAATCAGTCAGTTAACTGGCCTTTATTCTGAAACTTATTGTGGTGTTTGTTCACTTTAATAAGATCCAAGAGTTCGAAATGTTTACCACACGCCTGTCCTCTGTTCAACTGGGTAAATTTTCCACAAATATGATTTATCAGTAACATCAATGAATCACCCAGGCCCAGGCCTAGGCCAAAAATAAGGTAGAATTCCCCAGAAAACCTTAAATAAAGGGAAACTTTGACCTCAGAATTTATCCATGGTAAGTCACACTAATCAAATTTGTTTCCCACACTTATACAGTTGGCTTTAATAATAAACATTTAAATTTGTCTCTTTTTTTATTGCCCTTCTTAGCTTTTTTTTGCCCCTATTAATCCTTTTTTACTGCTTTAAGCCCACCTTTGTCACTTCTTTTTGTCCAAATTTAGACTCTTTTTTCCTGCTTTTAACTATTTGCAATTTTTTTCCCCCAATTTTTGCCACTTTTTAACCATTTAAACTGCTTTTTGCCATTAAATGACACTTTTTCCCCCAATTTTTTGCCACTCTTTGCTGTTTTTTTGCCCATTCTCTCACCTTTGGCTGCC
The DNA here is from genome assembly GCF_018320785.1 of Cheilinus undulatus. Classification (NCBI taxonomy): domain Eukaryota; kingdom Metazoa; phylum Chordata; class Actinopteri; order Labriformes; family Labridae; genus Cheilinus; species Cheilinus undulatus. The sequence continues at coordinate 39,074,016 of NC_054881.1, forward strand.
CTTTACCCATTTAAGTCACTTTCCACTCATTTTTTGTCATGTTTTTACCACTTTTTGACAATTTTTGCCTCCTGTAACACATTTTTTGTCACTTCTTACCCACATTTTGCCACTTTCTGTCCTTTTTGGCCACTTTTACTCCCCAATTTTTGTCACTTTTCACCTAGTATTTGGCTTTTTTGCCGATTTTGCTCTTTTTCATCCTTTTTTACTGCTTTTTGACAATTTTTTCCACTTTAACTTAATTTCAGTGCCACTTAAACCCATTTTTGCCACTTTCACCACTTAGATTGTGGCTCTTGCAAAGGTATTTTTCAACAATCTGGCTCTTTGGTTGAGCAGGGTGGAGTAACACTGCTCCATTTGATACTAATTTCAGTCCATTTACCAATTCATCTAGTCACTTTTGATTTAATAATGACACTAAATGCTAAGAAAAGTAAATAAAATCACACTTTTCACTGTGGGCTTCTCAAGGGCCCCTTCCAACTGTGGGCTCAGGTAATAAGTACCCTGTTTCCCCCCTGTGCTACACCCCTGTGTAAATATACATATAACTAGCTAAACCTGCGAAAGTTATGAATAAAAAGCTGTTAAAAACTAACAGCTTAGTTTTTACAGAATAACCTTTAAACATAACCTGTTGAGACTGGGGTATATCTGAAAAATAATATTCCTAATCTCAAAACTTTGATGAAAGAGGTATCAAATCTGATCATTATGTTTTGCATTGAGCTACTTTTGGTCTGTATTTCAGTTTCAAGCCAATGTGCATCACCTTAACAGTTCATATGCAGCTCTGAGACTTTTCACATCACTGAAGTCGATAGAAAACCGCTCTTTAAGTTACAAAGACGTTTAAAATCTCAACAAAGTAAGGGATTTTTCAACCAGACACCACAGCTAGGAAGAGAAGCTGCTGAAATAAGCATGAGTATAAAAACAGCAACAGTGCAAGTCATTTTCTCTGCTTTTTAAATTCTGCAAGCATGCTTCAACCTAAAGCTTCTGTAAGGAACATTTAGAATAGTTAATGTATTGCCTGTTTATTCTGGGGATTTTTAAACAAACAAAACCCCTCATCCAGCTGTTTTTTTTAAGTTGGGTCATATGAGGTGCTTGGCAGTAGTGGCAGTAGCCTTCAGTGATTTCTTGGCCCTTTAAGAAAGGCAGGTCATGCAGACAGAGAAGCTAGTCTCTACAGCAGGGGTCATCAACTACATTTGGACGAGGGCCAGCTTTTTTCTATAGAGGTGCTTTGGGAGCCGATACCTTTAAAAAATGAAGAAATGGTCTTATTAACCTATTTTTGTTTGAAAATTTAAATTTTCAGGGGAGCAGGTGGCCTAGTGGTTAAAGGCACCCCCCACGTATGCGGACGGCCCGGGTTCAAATCCAGCCTGAGGCCCTTTACCGCATGTCTCTCCCCCACTCTTGACCCTGCTTCCAACTCTATCCACTGTCCTCCTCTATCTACTAAAGGGATAAAAATTTAATTTTTGTTCAAATGTACATAATTGTTAGGCTCTAACAATGGGATAAGTCCTATTTATCACAGCCAGCCACAAGGGGGCGATTGAGATATTTTAGCACATGTTTTTCTGAATAAGTGGATGAAACATAAAGTCATCTTGAAACTGTTTCAGTCTCAGTTCTTTATGAAGTTGTTTTAATAGCTGTTGGGAGCTTATTCAAATAAAAAATAAATAAAAATACCACAACATGGCGCGCCGGTAGTCGAGTGGTTAAGGCGCATGCCATATACACAGGCGACCCGGGTTCGAATCCGGCCCGTGGCACTATTTCCTGCATGTCTCTCCCCGCTCTCTCCCCTGTTTCCGACTCTATCCACTGTCCTATCAAATAAAGGCCAAAAATAAATCTTTAAAAAAAAAAAAAAATACCACAACATATCTCTCCTCTGCACATGTTAACTCTTCAAATACTTCAGAGACTTAGTACATGTCTGTTAAGCACTAAGCCTATAGCCTAGCTTCCCTGCTTTTCTTAAAGGGGCAATGCTCAGTGAAATCACTGCAGACTAGTGCCACTGCTATTGCCAAGTACCTCATACAACTCAGCTTCGAAAATACTGAAACTTCCCTTTAATAGTCGCATGTATCAATGACAGATAATCTTTACTTTGGGAAATAAAAAAAAGGATGTTTCTGCAGAGTGGGCTTATCATGACTTTGTTGTTGCAAGATTTTAAACTTTGGCACAATATGCATAAAAATCAAATTGGATGGTTTCAACACCAAGAAAAAAAGTTAATAAATACATAAAGGGGGGAAACCCCACTGGCACCAATACTGGGTAAATAATATTAAAAAAAATAAAAATATTGCAATCACTTTCTGTGGTGAAACATAGCCAGATTAGACAGTGTTTATGGTTCTCTGTTGGGTGGGCTATGCCTATAACATTTCATTTTTCCTATAATTTTCATTGTTTTCAGTTAAAAAATGTCCATCTACCCATCCAACTTCTTCCACTTATCCAAGGCCAGGTCACGGTGGCAGCAGGCTGAGTTAGTCAACCCAGACAAATCATCTTAAAACATGTGGTTTCAAACATTTACATGGAGTTTATTGCTTTGACTGACACCTACCCTGCGGCAGCAGATGAATGAATAGAAATATTACTAAATATAAATAGCCAGTCATTCTGCTGATGGACTTATTTGTTTTTATAGGTCAGAAAGAGATGACTCTATAAATTTCAGTTTATTTCATAACCAGCTAAAAACTCCTCACAGGAGCTTTAAGTTACACCTTCTACATAGAGCTTTACTTGTAATGCAGCCTTTTATTTTTACAGTGTATTTCTACAACTTTGCAATCAGTTGAGTCAATAAAGTTTTTTCAAGTTTTTTAAATCTTGAAATCAGAGAACGTTGGAATCATTTGCAAGCGAGTTGTTAGTGTTAATTCCCTCTTAGTTACAGCCGTAATTAAATAGCTTCAAAGGTGTCCTTTCAAAGTAAAAGCATGTCGTGACAATGTCAAACCTCCTCTTCTCTTACCTCCGGCATCTTTCCACATAAGGATCCTCTCTGTGGAACTGTAATCCTCCGTGTCTGAGCGAGTCCTCCGGGTTGGCAAAAGCCTTTCAAAGAGAAAAAAACAAACTTTGAGTTAGAGAAAGTTTCAGGTGCTAAAAAAACTTTCCCTACGGAGACATTAAAGTCTATCTCATCTCATCTTAAAAACAATTTTCTCTCGAATAGAAAGTCTCACCTTTTTGCGCAGCCTCACTTGTCCCGTTATTATCGCGATGATGTACATTTTTATCACCAGAAGCACGCCGTAGAAAACAAAACAGGAGAAGACTTCATTTTTCATCAGAGCTGCCATGTTTCTCTAAATTATCCAACGTGAGCTCTTTAACCGGCGCGTGGGTGCTGTGTCAGAAAGTGAGAGTAAGCTCGCGAGGGAAGGCTGCTACATTTAAACTGTCTGCGGTGATGACGTCACCGCCCCTCAGACAATGATGAGCATGTGTTCGACGGAAGAGTCTGACTGCTACATTTATCACTCTGAGGTGAGGAAAACCTTGGCACGCGAAATATCAGAGCCCCAGGCTATGCTTAAGACCTCAAGTGGAGTAGTTTTCTCTCTTTTTATCAAGACAGAACGAATGAAAGATTCTGTTTGGAGTAAAAACATTCAAACATTTCTTCCCTGTAAGTACGCACAACGAAATGTAGCACGCACAAGTTCTCAGTAGATCTACTTAGCAGAAAAAATAAGTGAGTTATTCAACGAGAGGATACAGCAGCCCTAAGACAGGGGTGTCCAAACTATGGCCCAGGAGCATTGGCTTCGCTACGGGTGCAAACAGATGCACCCATGGTCTCACCAGACGACTGGAAGTCATGGCAGAGAGTGAATATTCCTCTATTCCTCCCAGCATTGGGAGTATTCTTGCTACAATTCGCTGTCTTTCTCTCTGTTACGCTCCGACTCGTTTCCTCGACCGGGCATGCATCTTTCAAACTCTATAAACTCCAAAACTTTGAATAGAAACACACCCAAAAACTGCTGTTGGGATTGAAGTTACTCATGTCCGCCATCTCCTGGTGTAAAGTGGTAACAGCACAGACCTCCGCCCTTAGCCCTATCTCCCAATAGTACAGAATCCTTTCAAAGATTCCTGGATCCAGACGGTGATCCAGATCACTACCAGAATCTAATCAGTTCTTCCTTATGCCATTTCTGACATTTCCTGAAAATTTCATCAAAATCCGTCCGCAACTTTTTGAGTTATGTTGCTACAAACTAACAAAGAAACCCACCCGATCACATAACCTCCTTGGTGGAGGTAATAAAGCTAGCTTTAGCAACATGACCTTTAGTAAATGAAGCTAAAGCTAACATAGCTATAAAGAGAATGTAGAAAGGTGGCATATGAGACGGCTTAGCTTTTGCTAAGTTAGCTACTTTAGCTATGTAGCTACATTAGCTACCTAGCTTGTGCAGCTAACAGCATTAGAGCATTTTAATGGAGGACAAGCTTTTTCTTTCCCTATAAGCAGACTGTTTCCTTGGCTTTGTTGCGGGCCTGTGTCCACAGCCGGCTTTTTTGGTGCTGGCAGCCCTTACTTTTAATTCAAACCAGTGTAGTCCAGCGTTCTGAGCGCTGTGTGATTTCACCACTAAACTAGCCTGCTTTGACCACTGCTGAGACCTTCAAGTGTCCCCTTCAGTTGAACTCTCCTTCAATGGAGAAAAAAGTAAAATTTCCCCATAATCTATCTTACAACAGAGTGGAATTCTATTGCATAATACAAGATTAATCCATCACTTGAGATCACGTTTACCGTGTAATACAGCAGGCCAAAAGGAAAAAAAAACCTCTCAATTAGATACATTATGAATGTGACTCAGAGCCAGACAATCTGACTTTCAGAGCCAGTCAGTGTTTTCTTTATGGTGGTCACACTGAGTAAAACATTTCTTGTAAGGCTGCTGACAAAATAAGGGGGGGTGGGGTTGGTTGTAAAACAAGGAAAATTCCCATTGCAGTTTAGACGTGTGCCAAAATTTGTTGCTCAACTAGTGAAGGTGCCAATTTCCGCCAAAAAACATTATGATGAAAACCTTTTATCTTTTTTTTAACAAGCCCATGCTGGTAAGTAATGAAGACCTTTCTGAAGTGCTGTTTTAACTATGATTTCTAGGGTAGTCTGTTCTAATTTAATGCTCCTCTATCATCCTATAAAACATTTTAGGGACAATTATTTTAAGAATTTACTCCACATTTTCAAAGAGTAGTCATCAATACACAGAATCTGGTAGACCTAATTATAATTCAGCCAGCACTGTTTTGTCAAGAGTCATACACGATACACGATACACAATTTTGTTATAGATGAGGAGTTGTTGAAGTTGAGTAATGATTGCATTTTCTAGCTTAAATTGAAAATACTTTGGGGCTGAATGTTTAAAATATTGCAGGTGGCTCCAATGGGCCTCTGAGCATCTCTAATGTTCCCACATACTACTGCTGTTAAGCTTTGTTGCTGTGTATTTTAAGCTCCTTAAAAACACCTTCCTGTTTCATGGCGACAACGCCTCATCATGGCCACAGGATTAGGGGCAGGCCTCTGAGCTCTTCGAGGTAGCATGGTAGAGTTCTTTGAAGGTTATAATAAAATCAACTTGTAATAATCTACAACAGTTCCTTCTTGTTGCCAGTTGATGGTGTTGTATTTAGAAAATTGCTAAAATACACATGCACAGACCAGGACAATTACATGATGCATGAATAAGTTTTAACAATGTAAATGAGAATAACAATTTTTGGTGTTTCGGCAATTTGCTATATTACAAAAAACACAACATTTGCCCCCCTTTCTACAGCCACAAGTTTAATATATTTGATCTTTAAAGGCTTTATATTTCCATTTACAAATCAATGAATTAACACATGGCCTGCTTCTTTTAAGTTTTGGCACTGTATATGTAAAGTTCCTAAAAAACAACTTCCTGTTTCATGGCGAATAATGCAACATCATACAGGATTAAATGCAGGCCTTTGGGCTCTCCAAGGTAGTATAGTGGAGGTCTTTGGAGGTTCTGACTAAAGCAACTTATTATAATCTAGTAGTAGTACCTTCCTGTTGCCAGTTGATAAAGTATTTTGGTATCTTAGCAAGTTGCTATATTATGAAAAATATCAACATTTTAGCCCTTGCTACAATTATGATATCTTTAAATCTTTAAAGAGTCTATATTCTCCTAATTTAATTGATGAATTAACACATGGCCCACCTCTGGTATGTCTGTGGCTGTATCTGTTAAGCTTCTTAAAAACAACTTCCTGTTTCTTGGTGAACAATGCATTTTCATGGCCACAAGCTTAGGCTCGGGCCTTTGAGCCCTTCAAGGTAGCATAGTGGAGGTCTTTGAGCTTCTGACTAAAGCAACTTATTATAACCTAGAAGTAGTACCTTCCTGTTGCCAACAGATGGTGTTGTGTGTACATAATTACTTGAATATACATGTACAGGCCAGGACATTTACGTAACATAAAAATAGGATTGTTATATTACAAAAAACTCTGCTACTGCCTCAAGTTTATCAACTTTTAATCTTAAAGGAGTATAAACTTTTTTAAAATTTAAGAATTAACACAAGGCCCACTTCTGTTAAGTTTTGTGGCTGTATATGTTAGGCGTCTTAAAAACAACTTCCTGTTTCATGGCAACAATGCTTCATGGTGGCTACAGGGTTAGGCGCATGCCTTAAAGGTCACATATTATGCAAAATACTCTTTTTCAGGCTTTTCTAGCAAGAATATGTGTCCCTAGCTTGTCAACAATCCCCCCAAGTGCCAGAAAAATCCATTCCCTCCTCTCCTCTTTTTCTTCCACCTTTCAGAAAATGTGTGCTGAAACAAGCCGTTCTCAGATTTCCCCCTCATGATGTCATGTGGAGTGTTAGTCCCACCCCAGACTCAGTTGTCCCTCCCCTGCTTGGAAGAAAGTTCCGCCCTCCTCAGAGCAACATCCATTTTTGGAGAGGGGCGGAGTGAGACAGCTAATTCACATTTAAAGACACAGAAACAGCTCGTTCTGAGCAGGGCTGAAACAGAGGGGGTTTTTAGTCAAGCAAAAATCCAATACTGGAGTGTTTTTTTCAGCAACAAACTTCACAGGCATGTTTTGGGGAACTCTGAGACCAATATAAACTTGTCTTAAAGGGGTAAAATAAGTCCCCTTTAACAACAGCTTTCAGTACTATACAGCTACATTATTTCAAGGTTGGGTAACATTTAAAACATTTTAGTTACTTTTATGCTACTTGTTGGCTCACATTGATGTACGTTCCAAAGCTATAGGATGCAGTTTTGTGTACGCAAGAAATCCAAAGATTGGAACGTGCATCAATGTGAGGTCACATTTAGTATGAATAGTGTGAAAGCATGACATGACCACATCCCATCTACAACCCCATTTATTGCTGATTCTGCACATTTCCCCGACAGTCCATCACATTTAATGACCTGTTGGTATATTTCAGCACCCTCCTGCCGGCCATCAGGTGTCGGTCCCCGGTGCCTGCCAGTCCAGGGTGAGAGAACTGCCCGAGCTGGTGTCGTCACAGCAGTCCTCTGCGTCAGAGAAGGAAGACATGTAGTGGAGGCCGGTCACTCTGTGGTAACCTCCCCTCAGCATGTGTGGGTAGGTGGAGAGCTCCATGGCTCTGCGGCCGCTCCTGTTCACCCTCACGGTCCACATGTCGACCAGCTGGGTGCACATGGCACAGCCCATGGTGTGAGTATGTAAACAGCTCAGAATATACAGGTGTAAACAGCCCTACGTACTGACACAGGTGACAGCACACATCGTCACTGATTCAGCTAATTCACTGACACATTTTTGCATTAAAGATGACTAATATATTTACCCTCACTGACTTCTAAGGTTTTGATTTACAAATAAAGTGCAGTGAATATGTAATGAAGACTATATTGAATGATATATTTACATTTTATTGCTTAAAATATGTTGTCTAAAGCTGTATTTTTTTAAACCAGGAATGTTATATCAATATTTATGCAGCTTAATTTAAGAGTAAAAGATTTGTGACCATAATACCACACAAATACTGTGAACAGACCACCTTATGTTAAGCCTGTATGGTAAAATAATTAAACTGAGAAAGGTAGTCAGCTGTACAGTCTGTCTCTGCAGCTTTAAACACAGATTAAGTAGGAGTGGTTTTCTGTGAATAAGTGAGTGAATATGTGTATTCCTCAGCATGAAAAAGGCTTACAGCACAACAAAAATAGACAACCAAAAAGGAAGGACACAGTGCAGAGAAGCACCAATCAAAGACTGAAGTTATTGATCATGCTCTCTTCTGTTTTTAGCCCCCATAAACCCATCCACAGTTGCACATCCAGCTCTGCCTGCAGGGTTACCATGAGGTCACAGAGTCAGTCTGCTTCAAGGTGTTCTCCGTCTCCAACGGCTGCCAGACGCGGCATGTAAATATTTACCACGGTTGCTTCTGCGGAAACACTTCAAGAGGTTTCACAGACGTAGAAAAGCTGAGACGGTGTGGTAAAGAACACAACTCTGCTGCTGACTTGCTCCTTTAATGACACTGCAGTGCTTTGATTTTGGCTTCGGCATGGTGCAGGATCACCGCTTCATCTCTGCTCAGACTGGAGATCTAATAGATGAATTGTTTCCCGTGTTGTGAAGGATTTCCTCTATTTGGCTGAACAAAGCACGGCTGTATAATAAGATCCCTGAGGAAAGAGACGGAGGTTAGCTATGGGAAGATTAATGCATACAATTCATTACTTCTTCTTCCAGACAAGCAAGAACAAAAGTTTGTCTAAAGCTAAAAATGTAGACAATAAAATAATTCAGCTCCCAATGAGCATAAAGTAAAAATTTGATTAAAAAGGGGGTGAAAAAACTCTGTTTAGCCATTTTTCCACCAATTAAAATACAATTCTGAAATCAAAGTAAAACAACCCACAATTCTTTGTATATTTGATTTAAAACAACTTGTTAATTTGAGGGTTGAGCGAGTAGTGGAATACTTCTTAATCATATTTTACTGTAAAAAAAAAACAAATCTGTTGCACAAAGACCTGCCAATGACTGATTATGATTTCTGTGCGGCTTATCAGTAGAGCTCATGGACAATTTCGTAACGCTTAATAAGAACAGATAGTGCCTATGAAAAAAGTTTTCACCCCCTTTGATGTTTTGCCTTTGTATTGATTTGATAAATCAATCATGGTTGATATAATTTGGCTTTTTTAGATGAAGAAAGTTTCCAAAAAAAACTCTTTAGTGTCAAAGAGAAAACATATTTCTAATAAGTCAAATCAAACAAAAATATGTAATGTAAAATAGGTGACTGCATAAATATTCACCCCCTTTGGACAACAGACAACAGAGGTCCAGCTAATTGGTGCTAGTAGTCTCACAATTAGTGAAACTGGGATCACCTGAGTGGAATGAATGTGTCTCAAGTCATTGTAGTATAAATACACCTGTATCTGGAAGGTTCAGTCACTGGTTAATCAGTATTCCTGGCCACCATTACACCATGAAGACAAAAGAACACTCCAAGCAACTCAGAGAAAAGGTAATTGAAAAGTCTAGGTCAGGGGATGGATACAAAAAATATTACGAAGGCTCTGAAAATCCCCCGGCGTTGAGTTAAATCCATCATGTGTAAATCTGCCTAGATCAGGCCGTCCTCACAAACTGAGTGAGTGTGCAAGAAGTAGACTAGTGAGAGAGAGGACACCTATGACTAGTCTGAAGGAGTCCCAAGCTTCAGCAGCTGAGATGGCAGAGACTCTGCAGACAACAACTGTTGGTCAGGTTCTTCACCAGTCAAAGCTTTATAGGAGAGTGGCAAAGAGAAAGACACTGTCGAAGAAAACCCAGATTAAATCTGGACTAGAGTTCGCCAAATGGAATGTGGGAGACTCCATGATCAAGTGGGAGAAAGTTCCTTTTTTGGGCATCAGAAAAGATGCCAAAAACTGCACGATGGTGGCAGTATCATGCTGTGGGGATGGTTTTTAGCAGCCTGGAAGGCCTGTTTTTTTGCCTAAAAAGTCAAATTATATTCATCATGATTGATTTATAAAATCAGTAAAAGGGTAAAACATCAAAGGGAATGAATACTTTATATAGACACTAATTATTTATTAAGTTCATTAATTCTGGACTAGAGTTCACCAAAAGGCATGTGGGAGACTCCACGGTCAACAGGACGAACGCTTTTTGGTCTGATGAGACAGCAAATGCACCATCCCCACTGTGAAGCATGGCGGTGGCATCATCATGGTGTGGGGATGCTTCTCAGAAGTGCAAGCCTGATTGAGACTCAATGCTTTGATTGCAGCCAAAGGTGGCTCTACTAAATACTGACTTGAAAGGGGTCAATATTCATGCAGTCACTTATTTTACATTGCATTTTTTTGTTAAATTGACATTACTTTGGAGACAGCTGTTTTCACTTTGACAATTAAGGGCATCTTTGTGTTTTTTAGTCAACAAAGCCAAAGTATATTGTCGGGTTCTTCACCAGTCAAAGCTTTATAGGAGAGTGGCAAAGAGAAAGCCACTGTTTAAGAAAACTCAGATTCAATCTGGACTAGAGTTTACCAAAAGGCATGTGGGAGACTCCAAGGCCTGCAAAGGCAGGGGGTAAAATGAATGCAGCAAAATCCTTGCAGACAATCTGATTCACTCTGCAAGAGAACTACAGCTTTGGAGAGGATTTATTTTTCAGTAAGACAATGAGCCGAAGCATACAGAGAAAGCTAGAGGAATGGTTTGAAGACAACAAGGGAGTCAAAGCTCAGACCTCAAAGGTGACTCTACTTAATACTGACTTGAAGAGGCTGAATATTTATGCAATCACTCATTTTACATAACATATTTTTGTCAACTTTCCCCAAAAAAGCCAAATTATAGTGACAATGATTAATTTATAAAATCAAATGACAGAACATCCTATAGGATGAACACTTTTTATCGGCACTGTATTTCAGCAACCATTATTTTCAACCTCATACCAGAATAACTACACCAACAGGCTTGCTGTGAGCAAAGTAAGAGAGCAGGTAAGTAGAGCACTCTGAGATAAAATGGGGGAACCACTCAAGTGTTCATAATGTGAAATATTAAAGATGCATCTACAAGCATTACCTGTTTACTCTGACAGCTGTAGCCAAAGACAAGAATCTCATTGAAATAGTTATTTTAAGCGGATAATATCACACTGCTGCTTCAGTGTTAAAAATAACTTTGAGTATCGTATACTCAGATCTGTCAGAGCTGCAGGAGAATCCATGCAGCTGACACAGATATGTCCTGGCATGATTGGTAATTATTCTGCTTCATTGTTACCGATCACAACCTGCCCTTCTGAATCAATCCTCTGACCTTCATGATGCAATCATAGCTGGTGCCCAGAGAGGAATAAAACCAGGATGGTTGAAAGGACAAGTGGTCTGCTGTACTTGCCACACCCATCCCAGCAGTGAATGGACTCAGCATGTGGCGCCGTCTTATAGCCAGCTCCCCCAGCTGTCGTGAAATCATATTCAACGTCCTGTACAACTATTGCTATGAGATATTAAATTATTCATCAGCATATCTGGTGTCACATGCAATGCTACCCTTTCAGCGTACAAGTAAGTATCCCAGCCTCGGTGACACTCGCAGTGCAGGAGAAATGTTGGTAATAAGGTGTGAAGGGATGATGCAGCTGCATCCGTGAATGTGTGGAAAAGGCTAGTTTTATTTTTGTCTCTTACCTGTGTCAGCTCCCCTGCCTCCATCACATCCTCTTCTCTCCTCTCCTCTCCAGCCCGGTTTGGTTTGTTATCCTCTCAGTCTGCCTCTGTCTGGGCTGGATTCAGCTCGGCATACGTATGGGACTCGAGATGACATCACAGCTGCTCACTTGGGAGTAGCTGCTTTTGTCTGAAACCAAAACAAGTAAACCCTATCACTGCTTTTCTCTTATACTTACCTCAGTCCTTCACTGGACAACAAATTTAGAGAGTGAATTTACTCGTTTAGTGATTCAGCTCCACTCTAATTTACCTGTGCTCATGCCAAAATGGACCAAATCCAAGTGAGTTTGTCAAGATAAGTAGTAAATCTTTAGAGCAAGTTTATGCTGATTAATGTGGACAAGCTAACGTGTTTGTTACATAAGGTGGAAGTCCTATCAAGTTTAAGGATTCTGCATTAGAGGATACGATATCCTCACTTTAAAACTCACAATAAAAGTATCAACAGTGTGGTGTACTGTCAGCCTCTGCAGAGGCAGAGTAAACCCATTTGTCTTTGACATTCAGGCTAGTTTCCATCCTTGTTTTAATTAAGTCTTAAAGCAAGTTCAGTATCACCCTCAAGTCTTTATATCACATAAGGACCTTGAGCAGGGTTGGGCAACTGGCAGTCCTGGGGCCACATGCGGTCCTCCACCTCGTTAAATGCAGCCCTGAAGTCAATTTCAAAACACAATAAATTATAAACGTTAAGAAAACAAGAAATAAAAACAGGAACATTTCTCATATCTTTTGCTACAGGTAAATGGTAGGTAATTTTATGTAGCTTTAAAATTGGTCAAAACTTTTCAAAACTTTATTCCATTTTTTTTTTATTTTTAAAAAAAATATTTTTTTGCTTTTATTTGTATTTGATTTGATTTTTTTAAATTTTAAAAAATTTTTTTTTTAAGTTTTAAAGTTTTTTGATTAAATTTAAAAAATTACATTTATTTATAAATTTCTGATTTTTTTTGTTTTTATCTGATGTATATCTTTGTTGTTTGCCATTTTTAAATTTCTTTTTTTTTTTTTTAATTCATTTAAAATTTATTTTTAATTTGTGTTCAATATGACTTACTTTGTAGTTTTTCCATTTCATTAAAAAATAAACTTATTCAGGGGAGCAGGTGGCCTAGTGGTTAAAGGTGCTCCCCATGTACGGGTTCGAATCCGGCCTGAGGCCTTTTACTGCATGTCTCTCCCCCACTCTTGACCCTGTTTCCGACTCTATCCACTGTCTTCGTCTATCCAATAAAGGCACAAAAATGCCCAAAAATAAATCTTAAATAAATTTATTCATTATAGTCTTCATTCCTTTTGTTTTGATTTTTGTTTCTTTTTTAGTTTTTAAAATTTTAATATATTTGATTTATATCCATTTAATTTTTCTGTATTAAATTTATTTTTTCATTTCATTTTGGTTTTTTTTCATTCCATTAGAGTACCTGAAATGTTTACATTCTTTATTTTTTATTTTGATTTTGTATCATTTTATTTTTTTTCATTTTTCCTTAATTTTATCTATTTTGTTTTTTATCAAATTTTTATTCATCAAAATTTCATAAAAATGTTCAATTTCAATTTGATTTAGTAATAGTTTTTAGATTTAATTTATATACAGACATGTATTATTAATTTAATTTATTTTAATATTTTATTTCTTTTTTAATTTTTTTGTATTTTATCCAAATGTATTTAATTTTTTAAATTATTATTATTAATAATATTATTTTACTTATTTTTTAAGTCAGCAAAGATCCAAAGAAATGAGAGTGACAGTGTTTTTGCAGTTTTTGAGTCTGAATCCTTCTGTCAATGTGATATTTCAATTTTCCTCCATTGTCAGAGCTGCCTTCTTTCTCCTTAACTTTTATAGGAAAAAACACGACCAGGATCACAAAGACCAGGCAATTTTAATCATTTTACCAGTCATGAATAATTACATAACTTATACAGACATTAAGACATCTCATTGATTTGAGGTCAACCACGTTACCAAAGCGTCTCCATTATATGACCACAACAGCCACACACTGTCAAATATGGGGAAAACATGAGCTGCAAAATCCTGTTGTGCTGTCTGCAGGGTGTCAAAATATTTCTGATGAACTCTGTCGAACCGCAGCAGAGTTTTTTTAATTTTCCACTGAGAGGTGAAATTGAAATCTCACACGCATAGAGACGTGCTGTAACACAAGCAAACAAACTCACAGGTGGGGTAGATCAAGTCATTATCACTGCATGTTTTCTTACCACTGCAATATAATAAACGGTCGGCTGATTAAACTACTCTAAAACCTTCAAATGTCTCTGACAGAATGAAGATTGCACAAAGATTGGCCTTTAGTCATTGCACTTACTCCCCTATGAAGAGTCAAAAATCACGTACTGCTCTGTAGTAACATATCTATCCATGGTGGGACACTTTGAGAGAGGTTTTTGTGGACATGAAGGATGAATTGTTCTTTGGACAGCAAATATAAAAGGAAAATGTCTTTAGGACATGGCTCAGGACAAGTCAATAATCTAGCATTTGGCACCGAATAGCGGGGAAATTTAAGTGAAATTTAAAGGGATATGTTTCCTCCGAGCATGGGTGTTCATAAAAGGCTGGGATAACTTTTATCATCAATGAGGCAGCTGTGATTTAGATTTTTCTCATGAGGGCATTTTAAATAACAAGCAGTGGCCCTGTTCATGCAACTACAGATCTCACCTGAGCCTTTAGGTTTCCTCAACTTTGAAGGCAATTCTGAGCTCATTTTAAAGATGTCAGGAAAGGAGCTGTACAGCACATCACTGCCTGGTACAAAAAAGCAAATTAATTTTAAAAGCTTAAAAAGTAAACACTAAAAACAAATAGACAAGAAGTTGATTTTCTAACCTCACATTTCTTCAGCTTTAAGTCTGAAAAAAGTGAAACAAAAATAAGATGACAGAACTTTACACCATCTGTGAAACAGCACAGCTCTTTTACATTAAAGTATGAAGCTTATGAAATTTATCCTGGGTTATTAAAATGGAACAAGTCAAAACATGATGGCTAAAACAGCTTCAGGATGTTTTAAGTTACCATCTGTTTTTTGTTAAGTCCTGCATCATCACTCTCCTTACACAATCACAGATTGTGTGTAATGTAATAAATCTGACTGAGGTGATTTTTCCTGCTAGAATTCACAAGGAAATGCAGCTTGGGAATTTAAAGTCCCTGTAAAGGGCTAAAAAAATCATTATTTTAGGTCTCTTGTATGGCAGGCAACTGTGTTATAAACCACCAGGCCAAATTTGAGTCATGAAAAACATCTCCAAGTTTATAAAATTAAGCTTCAAAATCATCAAAAATGAGCTGGTAAAATCTGCTCTAGGTTAGTGTGGGGGTGGTTGAGCTGAAGCCACGCCCACTCATGAGAAATAATATCCTCTTAGGTTTTAAAAAATGCTTCTGATCAGTTGGCTGGCTCTGTGCCAGAGCAGAGAGACAGGAGTTGGGGTTTAAATTTACTGTTTTCTGGTACAAATCTCTCCGTTGTGATACTTTTAATGACCTGTAAGCCACTTGGGCTGATAGATTTGGCTAATATACCCCACAATGAATGGCATCAGCGAACAAAAGACTGTGCTGAGATGAACTGCTCAGTGATTTTATATCATTGTAGTGTTAGAGGGATGGGGCATTTTCCCATAAAGACTCTTGATGTCATGGGCTCATATCATGAAAACAAGTCTGAAAGAGGTGAGCTACATCAAAATTGCAGTCAAACATAGATCTCAGTGTTTTCCCATGTTTACAGTAACCTTATTCCAGCAAATCTAGTGTGTTAGGACACAAAGTTTGGATTTCACTTTACATGGACTTTAATAGTACACTGATGAATGGACCTCTCTAAGACAGTGATACTCAAATGCCTGGCTCTTGAACCACATGTGGCTCTTTTATAACCTTACAAAGCAGATGGATACGCCCGTTTCCATGTTTCTCACTGGCAAATCCATCTTGCAAAGCTCCCGTCTGAACTGTTTGGCGGAAGACATTAGCTTGGATGCTGCTAAAGCGTCCGTTTTATCAGAACTTGACGATATTTCTTCGTTAAAAGAATAAAAAAGAACATCAGTGAGTTATTTTCTTTTCAAAAACAACAAAAGTCGTGTACTGACATGTCTACAGTCGCCATGATTTGCGGCTTTATGCAGATTTCTATGGAGTTTAGTACTCGGCAGGGGCGCAGCTAGGTAGCGGCTACATCACGTGTTTTGTTGCTCTGATTGGCCTGTAAAGATGTGGCAGACAGACCGTATATTTCCATTGGATGTGTGCAAGACAGAAAATGCAAGATAAAAACCAGTGATTCTTGACAGAAGGGACGAAATGTTCTGAGCTTGTCTTTATTCTTTTGTTTTACTAAAATAATCTGGACTGGAGATTTGTGTGGGTTTAGGTCTCAACTATGTTGTGTGTAGGATCAGATTTTTAATTCTGCATTTTTTTTCTCCAAAATCTTTTTGCCAATTGTGTCTTGATTTCCAATAACTCTGTGAGCTGCACCAAACTGAGTTTTATTTTACTTTATGAATTCAAGATGAATGTCAAGTTTTCAGTTATCCAATACTACCATTCGGTAAAATGAAACGTTTTCACTTACTCTTTTTACTGTCAGTCATCTGATGCATCTCATCTCTGAATTTCATGACTTCCTAACTTTATTTGTAATATTAACAATATCAAGCTAATATTTTATTTAAATATTTCATAACTGCATTTGAATAAGCTTGTATCTCAACAAATAAGAAGAATAACATGAACAGACAACAGTAACTTTTTGTAAAATTAACAAAACCATTATCTGATGAGAATAAATATGGCTTAAACAAGCTTTTTAACCCAAATAATAATCTAAATTTACTTTGCATAAAAAATGACTGAAATGAAAGACAAAGCTTCTGTATGCTCTGATTAATAAACATATAAATATTCTGTGTCGTTATTGGATTCACTCCCCCGTACTGTAAGATCAAACAGTTGACAGTTGTTAAAAAAATTGACTTGTGTTAACTAAAAATCCAAAATGGCTATTTCAGCCCTACTTTTCTGAGTTGATTGAACACATTTTTGGTTTAAAGTAAACAGAACTCTGTCAGTTTGTCTGAAATGCCTTTGGGCATTAGACGCTTTTGCACCATGAGTGAAGTTACTGACTCAGTTAGAGAAGGCCTGACTGTGGGGATCGTCCTCAACATAAAAAGTATAAGTATCTGAAATCTGTAGAGGAGTTCTTTCTGGGCAAAATGCCCCTTTTAGTCTTAAATTATACAACTGAACAGTTGGAGGTTGTTCAAAAATAGTCGTGGTAACATTAAAATCTTAAACAGCTGTTACAGTTCTAGTCATCTGAGTTGATAGGATGCATTTTTAGTTTTAAGTAAACATAACTCAGTTACTTGAAGTATTTTTCTGTAATTTTAATTACTGACAATTATTTGCCCCATTGGCATTAGACACTTTTACACCCTGAGTGAAGTTACTGACTGAGTAAAACGAGTCTGCCTGTGAGGAGCAATCACAATACACAATGGACGGCGTACTGAACATGATGGAAGAGGACTTCGTGGTCCATTGTGCACCCTTTAATTATTGTCACTTTTAGTCCTTTAAGTTGGACTTTTTTGAGTACTATAAATGTTCAAGATTAAAGAATAGGATAGAAATAAAAACAAAGTAAATTAGAGTGGACGAAGAACAGTAGTTTTATTAAAAGTGTATATAATCAGTTACCTCTAATAGTTTGTGGTCAATCTAACTTCATTATAATCGATTTAACAAATATTTTGAGTATGTTTAACTTGTTTGGCTTTACAGTGCAGGTTTGGATAATGGCTCTTACAAAGATTTTTCTTTTTTTTTCATTTGGCTCTTTGGTTGAGCAGGGTTGAGTAACGCTTCTCTAAAGCCAAGGTTAATGGAAAATTTAGAAAAGCTCCATCACCCCCACACAGATGTTTTTACTTATCCTGCCTCTTAAACCTTTACTCAGGATAAAGTTGAGCTGGGAATTTCTAAGATAGCACCAAATGGTCCCTCAGTAACATGGCTTAAAGATGAGGAAAGGAGCTATACATCCTCCAACACGTTATCAAGGCTTAATATGTGAGGATGTGTTCACGAATGAAGGCACAGTACTGAAAGGTTGGATGAGTATAATGTAGATGGTAAGATTTACTGTACTCTTTTGTGTATACTGCATGAACACGGGATAAAAAGCAGTGTTTATTCATATTTTATGGACATTTGTCATGAAAGGCGGGGTTTTGCATACCATCCTCCTTGTTTTAACATTTTGTGGGCTTGCAGGAATTTAATTAAAATATGGTGTTTATGGGAATTGATCTTTGTCTTCTTGAGGGGTTTCAAACAAGTTTAGAAAGCAAAACTACATTTGTTAAAGAAAAAGTTACCGTAAGTGCTGATGTTTTATGTTGTACTTCTGAGAAATATACTAACAGTGCCTGTAAAAAATATTTAACCCATTGGATTTTTACCCTTTTATTGAGTTTATAGATCAGTTATGGTCAATATAATTTGGCTTTTTTGACAAAATAATGCAAAAAAAAAAAAAAAAACAAGAAAAAAAAATACAAGAAATGCCTCTTTAATGTCAAAGTGAAAACAGATTGCTACAAATTAATTTAAAATAAATAAAAAAGGAATGTAAAAGAAGTGACTGCATAAATAATCACCCCCTTCAAAGTGACAGACGTAATTCAACAGAACTCCAGCCAATCGATGCTAGTAGTCTCATAATCAGTGAAATGGGGATCACCTGAGTGCAATGAATGTGTCTCAAGTGACTGTAGAATAAAGACACCTGTGTCTGGAAGGTCCAGACACTGGTTAACCAGTATTCCTGGCTACCATTACACCCTGAAGACAAAGGAACACTCCTAGCAACTCAGAGAAAAGGTGACTGAAAAGTATAAGCCAGGGGATGCATGAAGAAACATTTCCAAGGCTTTGAACATCCCCCAGAGTTCAGATAAATACATCATCAATAAAGGAACATGGCACATGTGTAAATCTGCCTAGATCAGACCGTCCTCACAAACTGAGTGAGAGTACAAGAAGGAATCTAGTGTGAGAGGCTACCAAGACACCTATGACTACTCTGAAGGAGTTCCAAGCTTCAGCAGCTGATATGGGAGAGACTCTGCAGACAACAACTGTTGGCCGGGTTCTTCACCAGTCAGAGCTCCATGGTTAAGTGGAAGAAAGATCTTTGGTCTGATGAGACCAAAATGGAGCTTTTTGGACATCAGACAAGATGCAACAAACACTGCATATCACCACAAACACACCATCCCAACTGTGATGTACAATTACAGCAGCATCATGCTGTGGGGATGCCTCTAAGCAGCCAGCCCTGGAAGAGGATGAAGGCAACAAAACAGGAAAATCCTGTAGGACAATCTTATTCAGTCTGCATGAGAACTGATGTCCAGACCTCAATCCAGTGGAGAATTTGTGGCCGGACTTGAAAAGGGCTGTTCACGCCTGATCCACATGGAGCCTGACAGAGATAAACATATAACTTTTTTCATCAAAAAAGCCAAATTATGTTTACCATGATTGATTTATAAAATCAATAAAAGGGTAAAACCTCTGGGGGGGGGGGGGGGGGGTACTTTTTTTTTTAAGCTCTGTAAAGGCCATTGCAGCAAGTGATAACACATCAAGAATGTAGGATTTTATTGGACGAGGTTATACTGCTTTAACCCCCTTTATTCTGTTCAGCAGAGCAAGGGAGCTTTCAAAAATACAGCTTTCCATTACAAAGGAAATGTTAAAATAATGTGGCAGTTAGCAGCCTCATATGGAGCTGCTGGCAGCCGTTAGAGCTTTCTGAAACTGACTGCTTAATACATTCTTGCTAAATGTACACTAATCTTTGAGAGATCATGAGCAAGACAAGATCTGAATCAGGTTTCCTCTTCACAAGAACTCAGCAGATGTGAGTTTCCGTTTGATGCCATTAGAGTTTAGGGCTTAACCTTGCATCAGAATGCCATTTTAATAAATACGCCATGATGTATATATTTTAAAAAACATGTTAAATTGTACAAAATAATTAAAATGAAAAATTGAAAGACACAGTGCCACATTACCACAGGGCACAGCTTCATTTAGTGCCAACTAGAATGAAAAGAAGCACAGTAACAGAAGAGGAAATGTTCCTCGAGTCACAAATAATGTCCCTGTTGGAGCCGGTCCTAGTATGAGCATGTTGTGCTGGTTATAATTCATTTTATCTTGGTAATCTGTCACATGGTACAAATGTCTTTAACATCGCCCTCTTCCTGTCAGAATGGGTACTGCATTTTAACTGAGAGCATAACTTTGAGGAACTGTGACTTAATCTACACTTTCAGAAGAATTTCAGATTTACTTTGTGAGCTATTCACAAGAAAATACATTAGAGATCATCATCATCACCCTCCAGCTTATTTATAGTTATTGCACAGGATACCTTGTGTAATTTCCTACTGAACTGACTCAAACGCTCAAATATGTTTGAGAAGTGCTCTAGAATGACAGGACTACTGCTGGAAGTCTATTTGCTTTTTCAGGGTAATTGTAGACATGAGCAGCTCTCTCATTATTAAAGCTCCATGCTGGGGATGGCTGAGGATGGAGGCATTGAGTTTTCAGGTTTTCTGTCTGCTCGGGCCGTTCTTGTGGGTTCAGCACCTTTGAGGGATTTTCATCAAGCTTTGGATACACCTTTTACCTTTGCAACTCTACTGGCTGACCCCAACTTACGGTCAAAACAGACTATTTGTCGACTTGATGTTTATAGAGAAAACTGAACAAACTGCAGCGTTAGGAAAGATGTTTTGCCTTTACAAAAATGTCGCAACCGTCTTTCCCGGATCAGAGTGGGGTTGTATTTGCATCACATTCGAACTGTGCCAGAGTCCACTTGAACCTTTGACCGGGCCTGGTGCCCCGGCAAAGCTCATTTGTGTTCACACTGACCTAAACAAACAGGACTTTGGGCTCAAGTGTACTCAGATCCAGGACCAGGCTAAGAGTGTGAAAGCACCAGAAGTCAAGAATGGACTGATTGGATTTTGGAGGTCAAAGTCATTATTTAGCCTCATGTTCATCCTTTAATGATGAGTGTGATATCTATCTACTTTGATGGATTTCTTTCAAACACAGCACTGTGACTCATGAACACCTGAATAGATTTTGGGGTCAAAGGTCAAGGTCACTGGGGTTTATCTTTATCCCTTGCTTGTGCATTAATATCTCAAGAGAGCTTTGAAGGACTTTCATCAAGTTTTGAGCAAAAAACACTCTGATTCATTGTTTAACAGACTAGAATTTGTAGGTCATACGTCAGTCATTTCTACCATTATCTCATGAATATATCTCAAGAAGACTTTGAGAGATTTTTGTCAAACTTTACAGATTTGCCAACTCCAACTCAAGGATGAACTGAGTAGATTTTTGAAGTCATAGGTAAAGCCTATCCCTTGATTTAAGATTTCTACAGAATACACTATAGAAACCACCCCAGCCTTTCTCCTTGAACAAACCACTCTACAGTACATTCAGAAAGTATTCAGACCCCCTTCACTGCTTTCAGTTTTGTAATGTTGCAGCCTGATGCTACAATAATAAAATATACAGTACTGAGCAGAAGTTTTAGGCAAGTTTGGGCCGAAATTTGAGGCTGAAGTAAGGTGTGTAATGGCGAGTACACCAGCTTAAGGTCCACATCGAGCGGGAAGGAGGATTGACACAACCCAGGTCATGCTCTGAATGTCTTTGTACATTACCAAGGGCATGGGAAAATAATCTGATGAAAACAAAACAAAAACCACAGCTTTAAGGTGGAGTTATGGGTAGATGTGGTGCTTAAACATAGTCTAGGGTACTGTTCGGGCGGGTAGGAGGGTTGCAACAACCCCCTGGTTGTCGTGTGTATGTTCTAAGCACTTGAAAACTGTTGGTGGTTGCTGGGCCTATTACCAGGGGTGCAAAGGCCTGGACAAAAGAAATGCTGTTAAGCTTGACCTTGACTGCTGAGCAGCACACGTACATGTCAAATGTGTCGACTCTGACTCTGGCCCTCCCTCCTCTCTTCAGCCCAGGGTTGTGGGACATCAGGATCTGTGAGGAACCGTTAGCGCTCTACATGCCTAAAACTTCTGCACAGTACTGTAAATATATTAATCTACGCTCAGTGCCCCATCATGACAAAGTGAAAACAATTAAGATATTTTTGCAAATTTGTTAAAAATAGAAACTGAAAAATAACTGATATAAGTATTCAGGCTAGGACGATCAAGATTAATCAAGTTAATTGTGATTAATTAAGGCCCACAATTAGTGGACTAATGTTTTTAATTGCATGCTTTATTGTCCCTTTTTCACACTTTGGCTAAGACCATGTCAGAATCTCCCTGCAGTGATGTAAAATAAGTCCATGAAACTCAGACAGCTCAGTAGACAAGTCCAAAGTCACCTGCACCATTTGGCCCAGGGGGGTGCAGTAAGGCCAGTCTACGCAGCACCAGCTGATAACTTCAGCCCTGGAGAAGAGGACCAGTCTACTGAAGTCTCCTCGGATTCAGCGACATTATTGCAGTTCAAGTCCAAGACATCATCAGCATTTTGGATTGGAGTGGAAAAGAAGTGGTAGTGGCTAAGCATGAGAGCCTTTGCCACACTTTTTCCTTTTGCAACATCCCTCCTGTTTGAGGATGTAGCAAAAGGATGTTTCCTCCACGATACAAAATCAAATCATAGCTGGACATTAAAAAAAATTATCTGAGAGACCCAGTCTCACATCTGCACCCGATATGCAAAAATAACTGTAGCACCAAAAAGGCTCACAGTTGTCACTGAAGTTACTGCAGAACTGGTTGTGTTTAAATCTGAAAGATGTTCATTAAGTTTTTATTTTCAGGGAATTGTTTATCTTCAGAGTCAGATTTTGAAAACTCTGAATTTTTAGGTTTTATGTTGCTGTAAATTCTAAAAAAGGGGGGCCTGGTAGAAAAAGTTTGGTAACCACCGTCTTAATTCATTTTCAATCAGTAGCAACTTCTTTTTTCTGTGGTTAAGTCAAAGGCTCAATCAATCTCCTCCCTAAACCGTGAGCCCTGATAGACTTAACTGACTGCACCTGGAGAGTGATGAGTGCACAAGGCTGCAAGGGCTCAAAGTTAAAGTAAAGGGCTTTTTTTTTAGCAGCGTCGTCACCTTCCATGTTTTTTTGTTTACCATTTTGCTCTTTTTGCTTCACTTTTATAGGGTTAGCTAGCGCGTAACCCAAGGGAATGCCTGTTATGTGTCACGATGCTATAAACTATGGGTAATTCCCTCATGCTAAGTCTGCAGAAATGCCCACTCACAGAAAGGTTGCATGCAGGGCTCAAGAGATCCCTCACACACATTACGATTTGACAGTGGGACAGCCCTAAGTGCTCACAGACTTAGGCCTTTGTTTTTTTCTGAAGTCACATGATTATCAAGGCCGTCAGCATGTCGGTAGGTGTGTGGTCTCCAGTGGTCTGACGGTCTGGCTGAGGATTAAAGATGAAAAATTGTTTGAAACTGTCCCGAAGTCTGTGGTCTCCCACGGTTTTAAAATCGTCTAGTGTGTGGCCACCCTTGGCAGGAAAGCCTCAAAGTCAGTGAGTGTGAGTGTGGAAACTGAGACTGGGCTTTGGTTTGTATCTTCGATCTACCTCTAAAAGTAGGTCTCTACCCAAACAGGAAGTCAATTACCTTTAGTGCAAGACAGCAGAAAAATACAAAATGACACAAAAACAGTTTAAAATTCATAACAGTGGAATTTTAAAATGCAATAGAAAGGGTGCAATTAATCATGATTAATTCTGACATTTAGCATGATTAAAATTTTAATCTTTTTGCACCATTTGCAAAAGACTTGATATTTAGCTCAGGTTCAATCAGTTTAATTTAGCACAGGTGAACTTCAATCAAGGTGCAGAAACATTTCAGCAAAGATCAGAGAAATTAGAGGAACCTGAGATACATTTACAGTGTTGTAAAATGTGATATTCAGATTTTTATTTTTAATAAATTTGCAAAATTTCTAAAATTCATGATGCGGTATGGAGTGTAGATTAAAGAGAATAAAAATGATTTTTTTTTACTGTAGCATCAGGCTGCAACATAGCAAAACAGAAAGTGAAGGGGGTCTGAATACTTTCTGACCAGGTGTTAGTTCTGGTTGAGCATAAAACATCTGCTCTGCGTCTTCCCTCTTTCTGAAATGCCTCAAAGGGTCTAAAAAGGTTTGTAGTTTCATGCATTTTGAAGTTTTTAGAGTACAAATGCCCCTGAAAATGGTCTACTGGAACACATGCATGTTTAATGGTATTTTCTCTCAGTCAGATGTTATTTCACTGGTTTTCAAGACTTCCATTCCTGAGGGCTCTGATATACTGTGTATTTAAGGTCGGAGGTGCAAGAGTTAGATCTAAGCAGTTCTCACGTTATGTCTTAAGTTGTTTCTATGTAGCTAGCAAACAGGCAAACAACACAAAGCCGAATGTCTCTTGGTTGTAAAGCACAGTCCTCAAATCTTTCTGTTGATCTTCCGACGTTGGCTCTGTGTCCTCCACAGCCGGTTTTAGCAGTATTTGACACCTAGTCACTACAGCAGCCACTGAAACTACAGAAAACAGCTCCAGAGATGTGACATGACGCCTTATTTTTCACACCTTAACATCGAGATCAGTTATCCAATAAATAAACAAACTATGTGATATTTAAATACCCCTCCTCCAGGATAATTCGCTGCTACATTTACAAAGTGCTCACGGCAAGGCTTTTTCACCAAGGTGCAAATTCCTCAGCTTCCTGTGAGGGCAGAAGTGGAACGGGTGGAATCAGAAGACCTAAAGGGGAGAGAGAAGAGTGAGGAAACAAGCTGAGAACAAATAGACTGTCCAGATTAGATACACAGATGTTTATTTTCTGCATGTTCAGCCTCCGTTACTCTTGGCCTGAAAGTTCTGATTTCTCAGCTCCCTGTAGGCCAGGAGGAATGTATGAGCACATGTGGTTCATGTTAGGGAAAGTGGGTGGAAATTTGGTCAGAGCTAGCAGCAAGCTTTCATAATCACAGCTTCCAGCAAATTTTTAAGACCAAAAAATAGTGAAAATACTTGTCAGTATGCAGGAATTTATGTCTGAGTTTTATCAAGGATTCTGCAGATTTTAGTGGGTTTCAGAAGTAAACAATCCAACCTCTTTTTATCTCAAAGTGCTCTCGTCTCCGCCTCGATTTTCCTTTCTCCATGGAGGCTGTCGGGGTCAGCCGGGGCCACGGTCTGCCTCACTGCGATCTCAGGGCCTCCGCCATAAATACCCAACAAGTACTGCCATGTCTCCTCTGAGATCTGACCGTAATCAGCACCTGAATGGAGAAATATCAGTTTTAAAAAAGCATCCATTAGTCTGTTTCTTATTGTTACTGCGTGTCTCCTCTCTCCCTGGCTCTCAAGCTTCCCTCCTACCTCCACCTGTAGGCTCCAGCACACCTGAGCCTGATCCGCACTCAAGAGTGGAAGAGGGACGCAGGGCTGCCCACAGAGCTGGCTGGCCCCTTAGAAACCCAGAGAACCCCCACTTTTGCCACTTTTTACCCTGACTTGTCAATTTCACCCATTTTTGCAGCTCTTTTGCCATTTAATACTACATTTTTTCACTTTTTTCCTACTTTTTGTCGCTTTTTTACCCACTTTGTACACATTTGCCACTCTATTTGGGTTTTTAACCAGTTTAAGTCACTTTTTGCCAATTTTCTGTCAATTTTTGCCACTGTAACCCACATTTTGTCACTTTTCACCCACTTTTGCAACTCATTACCAATTTTTGCCACCATTTTGTCCCTTTTTTTCCTACTTTTTTATAACTTTTTACTCACTTTTGCAACTTTGTACAAATTTGCCACTCCATTGTCTCTTTTTAACCAGTTCAAGACACTTTTTTGCCAATTTTTGCCACTCTTATGCCCTGATTTGTTACAATTTCCCCATTTTTTGCCACTTTTATCCCAACTTTTGTCATTTTTCACTCATTTTTGTCCCAGTTTTTGCTCCCAGTTCCAGTTTCCAGTTGTCCCAGTTTTGCTGATATCCAACTTTTTACACATTTTGCCAGCTTTTTGCCATTTATAACAATTTTTGGCCACTTTTTTTAACCAATTTTTGCCACTTTTTCCCTATTTTTATTCACTTTTTACCCATTTTGCCACTTTTTTCCCCATATTTGATAAATTTTAACCCCTTTTTTGGCCCAATTTGTTCCCCTTATGCCACTGTTTGTCACTTTTTACCCATTTTGCCACTTCATACCAATTCTTTGTCACTTTTCACCCATTTTTGCAACTTTGTACCAATTTTGCCAATTTTTGACCCTGTTATGTCACTTCTCACCCATTTCACCACTTTTTGGTTCTTCGTGTCAGTATCTGCCTTTTAATATTTGGCATCAATGTAAACAAATCCATTTGTTTAGTCCCACTGTTTAATGAAAAAGATGTAGATCGCTTTTTTGTCATGTTTTTTTGTGTTTCCAGGACTTTAAAGTGGCCTAAGATTGTGTGGACCTTACTTTGACAGTAAACCTTTACTGGTACAGAACAAAATGCATATACTGCCATGTCTTCTGAGAGTTGCCTTGACTATGATAAAGAAAACTGCGCTGTGCTGCATGCTTCCATGTTAGTGCCTGAGTTGTATCGACAAAAATTCTGCAGGTTTAAAAAGCAGAAAATGAAACCTACTGTGAACTGGTCGGGACTAAGAAGCCCTTTCTGATTTTTGCTGTTTATCAAAACAAGTAGATAACTTTAAAAAAAACCAGAGCGATCAGATTCTTAAAAATTACTCAACTCTTTTCGAGCAGTGTGACTTTACCTTGCTTGAGTTGGATGTGTCCGCCTTTCATGACTCCAATTTTACTGTTGTCAATGGGACCAGGCGGCTCTAAGAAAAACATTTAGAATATATCTAAAATATCAGTATGAAGAGAACTTTACTGCATAGCTGTGTTCATCTCTCTGCAGGGACGTACCGTTGTCTTTCCCCTTCACGAAGCTCTCCCACTCCCTGAACCACTGCATGCTGATGCACAGGATCACAGTTGGAGCCTCCTCGGCCTGAAACTCCTTGTTCAGCTATTTATGAGAGACGAAAAAAAAAAGCTTATTCAGCACGTATCAAAAAGCAAAGAAGATATATTTAGACACAGGTAACACCTCGCAGGAAAGCGGGCTTCTACCTTGATGAAAGTGTCTATTTCTGTTTTTCTGCGTTTAGCCAGAGCTTCGATCTCCACCTGGCAGATGGCACACATATACAGGTGGTTCACTGCTGGGCCGCCGCCAAAGCTGAAGACACACCAAACATTTAAGAGAGAATTTAGAGAACTCAATGAAAAGGGGATGCAAATGGAATCTTTTGTAAACATTCTGGACTGTCAGAACTTTTCTAACACCAGATTAGCCTGCATGAAATCAGACTATTGGTATAAATCGTTCTATTAGTGTAAGGACAGCCTGATCTAGGCAGATTTACACATGTGCCATATTCTTTCTATGTCTTGATGATGGATTTAACTCAATGTTTGCCAACCATTTTTCCTTGGACCCCCCCAACATGTAGCTATGAAAAGCAAAGCCTCCCCAGGACCCAAGAGAGAAGAAAAAGTGATAAGTGCCGTCAAAAATCAACATAGATTTTTACTGTTTCACTGATAAAATCCTAATAAAGGCCTATGCATGCTTTTGTATCAAAACATCTTTGTACAAACTACTTTATAACTACTTAACTACAGTTTTAATCAATATTTGCAAATCTTATTTTAGCAGCCTTAGAGCAGACAAAGCCTGCAAGCCACATATTTTATCTAATTTACATTACATTGTAGAAATCTGTTTTTACTTTGACAATAAAGAGGTATTTTTTTGTATTTTTTCTCATAAAGCCAAATTATTTTGACCATGATTGAGTTATAAAATAAACTAGTAAAGTGTTACACACTCACCTGTTGTAAAGGTACTCCCACACATTCTGCGGGACTATTACAACCAAGTCGTCGATGTAGTGGTACTTATTAGGAGGGATTCCTGCGCAGAGAAAAAAAGGATGTTAATGGGAAGATTTCTGGCCTGAAGTTGTGAGTTCACCCATAAATATTATAAGATTCTCCCCCTTCTTCCAAAACCCCCCTCTTTATCCCTGCTGGCCTCTTCAATGATTGCCTGGAACCTATTACAGTCATGAAGCTGTGGCTGGCTGGAGAGAAAGAACGAGCCAAATATCATAAAAATCTAAAAGAAATAGAGTTAAGACGTTATGTTATGATATACTGCAGAGCTGAAACAGCCTCTTCTTTGTTTTTAGATTGATCACTTTCTACACAGATTTTGGTCAATGTGTAGGCTCATGTATGTTTCATTTGTCCGTCACTGAGGGGATGAATCCACAGAGAAGTGTTTTTAACAGTGCTCCAGTAGAATCATTCTCTAAAAAAGGCAACTGACTGACTGCTTATCCTCATGGTTTCTGTTAAACTAAAAGCACAAATCTCAGACCAAAATGATGACATCAAGGATTTGATGAAGCAGATATATATCTGTTTCTACAGCTGGAAGTCTCAATTCCCCTTAAAGGAATACTGCCTGTGTTCTTTCTCTGAATACAAGAGGAATTTCTCCTCCCACATTTTTCAGATAAAGACATTTTTCACCACACACCCCCGTGCTGACAAAGAAACGTATGATTGCTGATGGGGCCCGGCTCTGCGAAGGTGTTGAACTTGTTCAGCCATTCTCTGGAGATGTAAAACTGCAGCAGGCTGGGCTCCTTCATGTTGGCCAGAGCCACCACCTTCTGCCTCTCCCTCACCGACTCCTCGCTACTTTTTCTGAACAGACACAAAAACAGACAGGAGAATTACTTTTAGCTAAATCTGCATAGATAAGGGGTTAAAGTTGTATTATACAATGTCAATTAAATAAATATGTAAGGTAAATTAAGTGACTTCATAAATGTTCACCCCCTTTAAAGTGACTGACCTAATTCAACAGAGGTTTAGCCAACTGGTGCTCACAGTTAGTGAAATGGGGATCATCTGAGTGCAGTGAATGTATCTGAAGTGCCAGCATTCCTGGCTACCATTACACCATGAAGACAAAGGAACACTCCTAGCAACTCAGAGTAAAGGTGATTAAAAAATATAAGTCAGGGGATGCATGCAAAAAAATCCAAGGCTCTGAACATCCCCCAGAGTTCAGATAAATCCATCATGAAGAAATGAATATTGCACATGTGTAAATCTGCCTAGATCAGGCTGTCCTCACAAACTGAGTCAGCATGCAAGAAGGAGACTAGTGAGAGAGTCCACCAAGACTATTATGACTACTCTGAAGGAGTTCCAAGCTTCAGCAGCTGAGATGGGAGAGACTCTGCAGACAACAACTGCTGGCCGGGTTCTTCACCAGTCAAAGCTTTATGGGAGAGTGGCAAAGAGAAAGACACTGTTGAAGAAAAACCAGATTCAATCTCAACTAGAGTTCACCAAAAGGCATGTCGGAAACTCCATGGTCAAGTGGGAGAAAGTTCCTTTTTTGTGGCCATCAGAAAAGAGGCCTAAAACTGCACATCCCCACTGTGAAGCATGATGGTGGCAGCATCATGCTGTGGGGATGCTTTGTAGCAGCCTGGAAGGCCCATTTTTTTTTGCCAAAAAAGCCAAATTATATTCACCATGATTGATTTATAAAATCAATAAAAGGGTAAAACATCCAAGGGAATAAATACTTTATATAGACACTAATTATTCATTAAGTCCATTAAGTCTGGACTAGAGTTCACCAAAAGGCATGTGGGAGACTCCATGGTCAAGAGGAAGAACGTTTTTTGGTCTGATGAGACAGCAAACGCACCATCCCCACTGTGTAGCACAATGGTGGCAGCATCATGCTGTGGGGATGCTCAGAGACTCAGTGCTGCGATTGCAGCCAAAGGTGGCTCTACTAAAAACTGACTTGAAGGGGGTCAATATTCATGCAGTCACTTATTTTACATCGCATTTTTTTTTGTTAAATTGACATTACTTTGGAGAAAACTGTTTTCACTTTGGCATTTAAGGGGCATCTTTGTGTTTTTTAATCAACAAAGCCAAATTATATTGGCCATGACTGATTTATTAAATCAGTAAAAGGGTGAAACATCCAAAAGGAGAGTGTACTTTTAATAGACACCATAAATTCTGACCTATAAAACAGAACATAGGCCTCTGCGTTCTGCACCACTGTCTCGTGGACTTCTGTCACATACTGGTCATCAAACTCGTACCACTGGCCGTTGATCACATTCTGACAGTATGCTATGTAGTGTCCACCTGCAGCCGCAGACAGAGGATAACATTTGAAAAAAATTGAAAGAGAGGTGGTTAGATAGATTATAAATACATTTCCGAGACATGGCACACCACATGAAGATAAGATCTTAAATGTTTTTATCAGTAGAAATGAAGCGGTCTCGTACTTCCTGCAGTGCCATGGTGACAGATGACTGACAGCAGGTCGTAAGTGGTGACTTGGGACGGACTCTCCTTTGCCAGGAACGGCCGCATGTCGAGGCCCTCCAGTGGGAAGGAAACATGACTGCTGATCTTGAACGAATACATCACCTCATGGCGGAACCGTTTCAGATGAATACAAAGAATCTGCACAAGCAAAAATACACTTTAAGCTTCCTTTAACTTCACTCATCTGCAGCAAAGGAAGTCAAAAAGATGCAAAAAAAATACCTCAGGAAGTCTAAGCACTTTGCAGTATTTTACACCGTTTCTCAACCTGTGGAAAATGACACACAGACTTAAAAACATCTTTGATTTTGGTTTATTTTCATGGATCAAATTTTAAAAATCTAACCAAAGGACAGAGTTTCCCCAGGTTTAAAAAAGTCTCCATCTTGGTCTACTCACTTTTTACATCTCTCACAGCTGTACATGTTGTCCCCTGAGGACAGAAGGACAGGAAATATAAACTATTAACAAATCTACGCTGAAAAAGGGTTTTAAATCAGTGGTTCTTAACTGGTGGGTCGGGACCCAAAAGTGGGTTGCGGAGCAGGTGTCTGAAAAAAATGGTGGCAAAAACCCTGCAGTCCTTATTAGACACGCATTGATACCTTTTATTTTACTTTTTTACTGAGAAATTGGGTAAATTTAGATGTTTGATAAATATTTAAACTAATTTATCTCCTCTTCTTGTACTAAATGGCGACTTTTTCTATGATAATGAAGAAATTTCACAAGTCCCCTGAAAAATTGGCAAAAATTGACACATAATGATGGGGAAAGAGGGTATAAAATGTGTCAGTTTTGTCCCTTTTCTTTTTTATATCAGGTTTTTTGTCCAATCATGCCCCAAACTGCAACATGTCCGATTAACTAAACATGTGTTGCTGAAAATTTTTTGGAAACTTGTGTTGTGAGCTGTCGTGTGACTGGTGGATCCTGAGGCCGGACCAGTTGAGAACCACTGTTTTAGAGGATGAGATTCTTTTACCTTTGAGTTCATCCGCAGCGAAAAAAGCAGCAAGGCAGTCTTCTAGCGTCACCATGGGCCCCCAAAACCAACTGGGGATACATGAAACTACGAACCTGTTTAGAGGCAAAACACAAAAGGAAAAAAAAGATCTTTATTTAATGATAAAATCACCTCAAATGTAGTCCTATATGAATCTAGATTAGCTCATGGCTGCTTTACTCAAATTACTCAGATTTAGCAACATCCATATTTGTCTAGATTCTCTGTATATCACATTTATGATCCTAAATGGCTCGTTCTTGAGAGCTCGCTGACTTTAAGAGTGGTGCTGTGATGGATGCCACCTTTGCAATAAGACGGTTCATGAAATTTAATCCCTGCTGGATATTCAATAGCAAACTGTAAGAGAAATTATTATAAAGTGGAAGCGTTCAGGAATAACAGCAACTCAGCCACAAAGAAGTGTTAATTTTGGCAGCTAATTTGAGTCCATGAAAACTCAGAAACATTTTAGTCTAGTTTTAGTCCACAAAAAGGCCTCACATTTTAGTCTTTACTTTTAGTCCAAGCGTTTATTCTCATGCCAAAATCTGGTACCAAATCATGCTAGTGTGTTCTCTGCCCCCAGCCAAACCTGGGGTCCCTGCTTTCTACAGCTGATAGGCAGAATAGATACAGCTGCATTGTATTTTGACAGATTTACCCACAGTGGAAAAATATCATGGATTTTGAATGTCAGACGAAAACTACATTACATTTTAGTCTAGTTTTAGTCATCTTGACGAAAACTAAATCTAGTTTTTGTCCGTTTTAGTCATCACCAAGGTTATTTTAGTTAACTTCAAGTAAATAACCAAAAGGAAAAAATCATTTTAGTTAACTGAAACTAAATAAAAACTGAGCTTTATGAGAATAATGAATACTAACTAAAACTAAATTCTGTGCTTACAAAACTAACTAAAATTAAATAAAATCAGAGACAAATGTCCTTAGTTTTAGCCTTTGTCAGCAGCAGACTGTCTGACATGAACACCCAGGCCCGGAGAGAGTGAAGTGGCCTGATTTGATTGCAGAAGACTTCACATAATGGTAAATTTCAGGTCTTGAGTTGTATACAAACATAAAAATTGAATAAGAAAATGAAATTGAAGGACCCTTTTGGATCTGGCCTTTGACAGGTGTCTCATATTGCTAAAAAGCTAAAACTTACACTAAAACTAATAAAAACTAAACTCAAACTCAAAGCTAAACTAAACTAAACTAAGAAATCAGCTGGAAAAGAAATAATTAAAAACTAAACTGAAATCTAAAGCAAAAATTCTAAACTAAACAAAAATAAAAACTAATGAAAAATCCAAAACTATAATAACCTTGGTTGTTAGTCTTCGTCTAGGTCTTGTCACGGGAAAAAAAAAAGCTGTCTATAAACATTTTTAGTCGACAAATTAACACTGCCACAAAGTTGAAGACCACTAAAATCACAGAGCGGAGTCAACGACTGCTAAGGTGCATGGTGCATAAAAGTTGCCAACGCTCTGCTGATTCCAGAGCTGAAGAGTTCTGAGCTTCCACTGGCATTAACGTAAACACAAAAACTGTGCAGCAGGAGCTTCATGAATGGGTTTCCATGGCCGAGCAGCTGCATGCAAGCCTCACATCACCGAGTCCAATACCAAGCGTCTATGGTGCAGTGTAAAACACACAGACACTGGACTGTGGAGCAGCGGAAATGTGTTCTGTGGTCTCTGGTTGGGTGAGTCTGGGTTTGGAGGATGCTGGGAGAACGTTACCTGACTGTGAAGTTTGGTGGAGGAGGGATAATGGTATGTGGCTGTTTTTCAAGGCCAATCCTAATGCTTCAGCATACCAAGAACTCTTGGAAAATGCTATGGTTCCAACTTTGTGGCAACAGCTTTGGAAAGGTCCTTTTCACTTCCAACGTGGCTGTGCACAAAGAAGGACTATAAAGACATGGTTTGATGAGTTCCATGTGGAAGAACTTGCAGAGAAACCTGACCTCAACCCCATCATCCATCTTTGGGATGAACTGGAATGGAGATTGTGGGCCAGGCCTTCTGGTCCAACATCAGTGCCTGACCTCATAAATGCTCTGCAGAATGAATGGGCACAGATTCTCACAGAAATCTTGTGGAAAGCCTTCCAATTGAGGAGGCTGTTAGAGCTGCAACAGGGGGGCCAACTCCATATCAAGTCATACGATAACGCATTCAGCTACAGATTTCTTTTGTTAGTCTCAGACTTATTTTGCCACCAATGCAATCGCCCCCCTGCATGTCAAATAGATCATTTCATAAAGTAAAATTACTGGGATTGTAATGCTAATGCTTCATTCCATTATGGTGTGCATCAAGCTAGCAATCTATCTATCTGTGAATAATTTCACACCTTCTGGAGAAAAATAAATCAGGCACTAATCAGCGTTAGGAAGACTGCATACAAACTAGAGTCGTGTCTGCATCCATGCCCTCTCATATAAATACCAAATACAGACAAAAGCCCAGCTGTATGAGCACACTCTCTACAAAGAGAGTGAGTCTACTGATTGCACAGCTGTTTTTGTCATTAGAAGGCTGGGAAAAATCAGCTGTCTCTCAGAAAAACTTCCCTGCCCTCAGACAGGAAAGCTAGCACACCTCCTCCTTCACTGTTTAACTCCCTCTGCAGCCTCATAGTCATCTCCTGGCTCACTGCTCAGATCTTATCTTGGACGACTGGGACGAGTATATCAGAGTCTTCCAAAGTCTAAATAATCTCTCCAACCTATCAGTCCTGGACACGATCCCAGACGTCCTCAAGGCTCGTTTTCTGCATGAGCCACACACACTGTTTTTAGAGATGCATTGATATCCACTTTTTCCCATCCAGACATCAATTACAATCCCTATATTTGAGAATTTAACAGTAATGAGCACCATTCATCCACCTGTACTGCTCTTCCCCTCCTAATAAGAACCCCAATGATAACATTTCTATTAAAAACCATACATATCATTGGCTGAAAAACACCAAATGCTTCTGTTCTGTTGGCCTTCAATACAGATAGACTCTCCAGTTACATGTTGTTTGATTTTTTTAAGAGAATTTGTCCATTTCTTTCCAAACGCAGCTGAGAGGCCAGAGGCATCTTTGTACATGCTAATGTTTAGGAGAGGAGGGACTTTTAGAGGAATGCTGGTTTCAGGTTAGATCTTTGACTGATATTTGCAGGTAACAGATTACAGGATTTCAGATAGAGGTTTTTGCAAACTCCAAAATAGGCTTTTATTTGTTTTGCACTGAGGGGAGGCTTCCGTGTTGCCACTCTGCCATAAAGCCCAGATCAGTGGACAACTGCAGATGACTCCAGAGAGAAGACCAAGAACCTGACAATCACTCTGAGCTCCAGAGATCCTGTGTGGAGATGGGACAAAGTTCTAGAAGGAAAAGCATCACTGCAACCCTCCACTGAATGCCCACTTGGATTTCAGATGAGATTTTTTGGTCCATGCAGGTTTTCATGTGTTTTGCAACAAGGAGGCTTCAGTCTATCTACTCTGTCATAAAGCCCAGATCAGTGGATGCTGCAGTGATGGTTTTCCTTCTGGAACTTTGTCCCATCTCCACACAGGATCTCTGAAGCTCAGTCAGAGTGACCATCAGGTCCTTGGTCTCCTCTCTTACTAAGATCCTTCTCCCCTGACTGCTCAGTTTGTCTGGGCGAACTGCTCCTGGAAGAGGCAGTTCCTTTGACCTCATGGCTTGGTTTTTGCTTTTATATCATTGTCAGCTGTGAGGCCTTCTATAGATAGGTGTGTGCCTTTTAAATCAGGTCCATTCAGTGTAATTTAGCACAGGTGGACACCAATCAAGGTGTAGAAACATCTCAGAAAGATCAAGAGAAATGGGAGGAACCTGAGCTCAATTACAAGTGTTTCTGCAAGGGTCTGGACACTAACTTAAAAGTGATATTTATGTTTTTTATTTTTAATAAATTTGCAAAAATTTCTAAAATTCTGTTTTCACTTTGTCATGATAGGGTACTGCGTGTAGACTCATGAGAATAAAAATGTTTTTTTTTTGTACTGCAGCATCAGGCTGCAACATAAGAAAACTGAAAAAAAATCAAGGGGGTCTGACTACTTTCTGAGTGCTCTGTGTTTGTGATAGGGTCTTATGGGACATGATTTTTTATTATTTGTTCATAATATTTAAAGTACTGATGGGTTCATGCAACTATTAATGGTTGTAATTTTGTACTATTGCCTGACAGCTAGGGCTGGACAATTAATTGAAATTTGATCGTGATTTCAACTTTGGCTTCTCACGATCATTAAACCATTATAATCAAAGAAAAATGATAAATGTGCCACGCAGCGTGTATGCAAGTTCCTACACTGTAAAAGCACCGTGAATGCACCTGTGTTGCGTTTGCAGCTGCAGCAAGCGTGTGACGTATGTGGATCAATAATACGAGGAGTGAGCGATTAAAAACATGACAGAATGACAGCCTTTGGTTGAGAAGAAGGGTAGGACATGGTAGGACAATTTGCATTTGCAATTTGCAAGTTTTACAGGAGTGCATGTAGATTGGGTATTTAATTTATTTATTGTTTTTTATTGCTATTATTTCATATATTATTATTATTTTACTTGTTACTAATTTAATTTTCATTGTTCTTTTAAGTTGTGGTTCAATAAATACTCGAGTTTTGAAATCAATGAATAATCGTGTTTATTGATCTTGACTTCAATATAAATCAAAATAATCGTGATTATTATTTTTGCCATAATCGTCCAGCCCTACAGACAGCAGTAGTATTCCATTTAAAAGCTGTTTGCAAACCACTATTTAAAAACGGGAAAAGAAAGCTGTCGTGCAAGGTGTTGGTGTTGAGATTCTTAACTGAAAAGTTCAGAGAGTCCTGTGAGCGAGTGAGAACTAAAAATGAGGTCAGGTGCAAACACTGCCAGGTAAAAGTAGAATATCATGAGTCTACACCCACAATGCAGCGTCATTTGAGAGGCCCTAAACAGGCCCATCCAAAGAACATCAGTCAATGGAGGTAAACTTACACTAGAATTTTGATATGATTTTTGGTATTAACCCTCTAAAGTCTGAAACCTCAAATAATAGCCAAAAAAATCTCATTTTTTCACCCTTCTATAGAAATAAAAAAATGTCATAAAAACTCACATAATTTTTTGTATCGTATTTGTTGCGTTATGTACAGTGCTTAACAGATGTATTAGACCACCTGTCATATTTGTCTCAAAGACCATCCAACATCATGAAGTGCTTTAATGCGGACTCTTTCATTTTCAGTCAGCTCTCCACATTTTACCATTTTGAACAGGAATGAGGAATTTCAAACTGAATTTACCCAAATTTGAGCCGGCTCACTGGGCTTCTCTGAGAAGTCAGAAATGAATCAAGTATAACATTCAACCACTAAATTCATTTTTCTGTTCAGGAATGCAAGTAAACAACTAGAATTTGACATATTAATCAAGAAATATTAATGTGCTTTACTATTTATTCAGTTTTTTTGTAAATCAGTAAATTTGAAAATTCATGGATAACAATAATAATTATATTTTAGCATTAAAAATATCATTTTGGTTAAAGAGCTTCTACATATTGGTGTATTAACCATTGCAGAAATATAAAAAATGATTTTGGTAATTACCAATGCTGTTAATTTAAGGCAGCTGTGGCATAAACCTTGCTTTGGTTAGGGTTAGGGTGGTCTAATAAATTTGTTAAGCACTGTATATCTTTCAATTGATATTCCCCTGGAGGGCTTTGTGCATCATTTATCAGACTGTATTCAAAAGGTTTTAAAGTAATTAATTGGTCATATTGATTAGATAGAGGTCTCAAAAAAGTCTGTATCAAATATGAAGGGAATGACAGTTTTTACCATATAATTTTTTTTAAATAAAAAAATATTTTTATTATTGAAAGATTATCAAAATAATTGAGTTTTTGCAATTTTTGCACTAAAAAAATTGAATCTGTGTATAATAGTTGACCTAAGACACCTCTAATGCAAAAAAAAGAGTTTAATTAAAATGGTACTCTGAGACACATTTGACTTTAAATAAATATTGCACGTCCTGCAATTTGAAAACTGCAATTTCATTAAAATGTCATTTACAGTACGGCTCTAATATTGATCATCAGGTAATACTTTTGCCCATCAGTTGTTTGTAAGTAACCTGGCACACAAGATGGATTTGCTTCACACAACCATCTGGAAAACCACTCATAGACAACATTTGGGAAAGGGCAGAGCCTTTGAAAAAAACCCTGGAGGGTGATTGGATGAACGTTCTGTCTGCTTGCATACCTCACTACTCCGCATCGCCCTAAAGTACTGCCCCTCGACGCTGATTGGTCCTGTCACTTTCTAACCGGGCCCAAACGGTTTAGACAGGAACTTTGCAAGATGGATTCGCCAGTTAGAAACAAGGAAACGGGCGTATCCATCTGCTTTGTGAGGTTAGTTTATACGTGGGTGAAAAGAATTTGCCTTGGGGACTTTCTCTATCACAAGTGTTGATATCTTTGAATTTCTTGAGAAATAAAAAAGAATTTCCATCAAAATGCCACAGATCATGACTGCATGGTGGTACTTGTCTAATCTTCAGCTGCATCTCACTTTACGCCACATGACACCTTTACCAGGAAATCAGTATTCAAATCATATCAATAACATCAGCGTGCTACAGTGAAGTCAGATTTCCACCTAATGCATGTGTTTTATATCTAAGCATAGTCTGCTGACCGCCGTATGGAGTCCATGATGAATGAGATCCAGCCCTGCGAGCTGTAAGTGTCAGGACAAACACCCGTCTTTACAGGAAGGTTCTGGTGGATGGACGAGTGGAGCTTGGCCAAGTCCTCTTTACCGGGAATGGGGAGGGACAAGTCCTGGAAGGTTTCCACTGTTGTAGAGACCTGAAACACAATCAGAGAGCTGGTTTATACAGCGTGCATTCATCACAAGAGCTGTAAACCAAGAGTGCATTACCCAGAGGGCTGGAGGAATGTTTAATTTAAACAAGCATGGGGTGGATGAGTAATTCAGGATTAAAAACAGGCTTTTCTGAGGGTGGATGCATGTGTGCACCCGTGTGCATGAGTTTAATCTACCACGCATCATAAGTTTTTACTTCTTTTTATCTGCGTTTCACTTTACAGTGCCTAAAAAGAATTCACCCGCTTGGATATTTTACCCTGTGAAAGCATTTTTCACTGCAGACCCTTTAAGTGGCTCTCAGCTAAGGGCCTTTATCCACTCTCTAATCAGATGTAACAGCAACAAAACATGTTATTAAGTGACTGTGCTGTTGTTTCTGACTAAATCCATAGCTCCCTCTAGTGTTCAAACATGTGAAGTGCAGCTTACCCTGTCACAGGTTAAACACTGAACCAGACTGAGGATGGAGCCGTCGAAGATGTCCGAGATCACGCTGCGATAGTGAGACTGCTTCTTCTTTCGAGCGCTGAGCAGCAGCTGAGCTGGAGGTTTGACGACGAGAAGAAGAATATTAGAATAATAAACATTAATGTGGGAAGCTTAGAACATACCAGAATCAGATTTAGAGTTTATATGCGTTTTAATATACATAGAAAATGCAGTTATTTAAAAACAAGGTAAGTATAAATCAAACTCACTATATTTAAAAAGAATAAACTGAAACCAAGAAAAATAATGCATGTTTACACAGACTTCTCTTCTGTTTACAACTGCTCAGTGTGTTATACTCACACGGAGAGAAAAGTGCACTTCAACCTAATGACCATCTTACAGTGCTCCATGGATGTTTTACCCTTTCATTGATTTTATAAATCAGTCATGGTCATATGACTGCCTTCAAGGATTTCCCCATGTTTTGCCACATGCATTTCACCCTCTACCTTTTCAAGCCTTTCAGGGCAGGCTGCTGGGAAGCACCCTCACAGCATGATGCTGCCACCACCATGCTTCACAATAAAGGCCAAACATAGGGTCTTGTCTGATGGCCACAACGCAAAATTTTGGTCTCATTGGACCAAAGAACTTTCTTTCACACAAACCAAATCTGAGTTTTCTTCAACAGTGTCTTTCTCTTTGTCACTCTCCCATAAAGCTCTGACTGGTGAAGAACCCCCCCAACAGTTGTTGTCTGCAGAGTCTCTCCCATCTCAGCTGCTGAGGCTTTGAACTCCTTCAGAGAGGTCATAGGTGTCTTGGTGGCCTCTCTCACTAGTCTCCTTCTTGCACGCTCACTCAGTTTGTGAGGACAGTCTGATCTAGGCAGATCTACATGTGCCATATTCCTTCATTTCCTGATGATGGATTTAACTGAACTCTGGGGGATGTTAAGGGCCTTGGAAAATTTCCTTGTCTCCATCCCCTGACTTCTACTTTTCAATCACCTTTTCTCTGAGTTGCTTGGAGTGTTCTTTTGTCTTCATGGTGTAATGGTGGCCAGGAATACTGATTAACCAGTGGCTGGACATTCCAGGTACATATTTCTATTTATGCAGCCATCTATTTTACATTACATATTTTTGTTTGATTGAACTTTCTTTGAAGAAATCTGACATTAAAGAGTTTTTTTTTTCAAGAAAGACAAATTATATTAACCATGACTGATTTATTAAATCAATAAAAGGGCAAAACATCCAAGGGGATGAAGACTTTTCATAGGCACTGTACATCACAATAACTTCACACTTTTTGTTTCTATGTCTTTATAAATAAGAGAAGCCACAATAATTTTCAAAGCCTAAATAAAAGCTAACAAACAAAAGAAGACAACTGGATGTGTAGTGATTGGTGTATTAATCAAAAAAGACCAAGCAGAAGAACTGCACTAACACTTGTAGCTGTACTTATTTCAGCAGTGTCCATATATGATCTTTAAAGCTGCTAATATTCTAAGAACTTGTGCTGGTAGGTAGAGGTTTCCTATACAGATATTTCCAACCTTTTTTGAAGGAGTACGCAGGTCCTGCAGAGCGGAGTGGACTAGACCGTGGTGGACTGGAGGATAGTTTAGGATGCAGCTCCTGGAGGGTTCGTACAGGGCTGCAGGGCATGGACTGAGGCTGAGGCTGAGGCTGAGGCTGGGGCTGGGGCTGGGTCATTGATGCTTCATTGTCTGGTTCTAGAAGAACAAAATCTTAAACACTTGAGAGGCTAATAATCTGAGACGTGATTGAAAATGTTACCAATCCAGACGGTTTTTACCTGGGCTGTTGTTGCTCTGTGTCTGGGGTTGTGTCGCCTCAGATATCTGGTTGTTCTCTTGGCTTTGGACCTCGCTGTTTGCCGTTGGCGTCCCTTCCTCCTCCTCCCCTCTTTCGGAAGCCCCTTCCTCAGCTGCTGTATCCACATCCGCATCCTCATCCATCTCCTGAGAGCCACCACGAAGAGGAGACCCGGACACCCTCCTTTCCTTCAGCCTCTCCTTCTCCGAGATCACCCCGCCGTTACCGACGCCCACAATCCCTCCCGCTGACGTCCTTACCCCATCGCACTCGTCCTGCAGGAGCAGCTCGCCATCAGCAGCTCCCCCTCCCTCGCCGCGGTCGCTGCTTGAGCCAGAGTCGCAGGAGAGGAATTCATCCTCAGACGGGGAGGGGTCTCCGTCACGAATCTCCTCGCCGTCGCTTCCCTCCGTGCTCATGTTGCACTCGGTCAGAGGCTCCTTCAGCTCCTCGTGCAGTTGATCCATCAGACAGCGCAGGAACTCCTGAGTGTCCTGTGGTCACATGGTCAGGGACAGAGAGGCAGAAGGCATTGATGTGTTTATGGGCAACAAAGGCTGAAGCATCATGACAAGGCGATAAAGCTGCAGGAATAATGATGTGAAAAGTAGTGATGCTCACAGAGCATAATCATGATCTAGTTTGGGCGCCTGGCTGATTTAATGTGCTCTAAAAAGTTATAGGACTTCAGTCAAACTGCACAAATTTGCATTATAATACATGATTTTAGATGGGAAACTTAGAGTCTGTTTTCATTTTAGTTAATGGATAGTGAAGAAGTAAAATTTGGGTTTTTATGGCCTACACTTTAAGTGTGAATGTAGGAGAACATTTGGCCAATCATAAAGCTGTTAAGAAAAGCAGAGAAGAAAACTGAATATATTTAAGATCTTAAAAGAAGATATTCAAAAATAAATGCACTGTAAATATTAGGAATGCAGAGATTAATTGCATTAATTGTAATTAATTAAGGTCCACAATTGTTGTTCTATTTTTTTTTTTATCCTAATTAATTGCGTATTTTTTTATTTCTCTCAGCATGCTTTGGTCTCCCTGCAGCCACAGTGATGTAAAATCCACCTTTCCTCCTTAACGTCTCATTTCACTTTAAACACTCACAGACAGCTCAGTGGACAAGTCATAAGTCAGCTGCACCTTGTGTTATCAAAATTTTACCTTTTTACTACTCCCTTATTTCATCAAATCCATAACAAGTTCCCTTTTCCATGGTTAAATTATGTTCTTCAACAGTGTTACTCAACCCTGCTCAACCAAAGAGCCACAATCTAAGTAGTGAAAAGTGGGTGAAAGTGGCAATACAAATAGGTTAAAGCTGGCAAAATAGGTGAAAAAGCTGCAAAAAAGTGGCCAAAAATGGGTGAACGGGGGTAAAATAGGCAGAAAATGGCAAAAACTGGGTGAAAAATGACAAAAAATGTGGAGAAAATGTGGCAGAAATGGGTGAGACATGACAAAAAAATGACTTACAAGTGGCAATAATGGTGAAAAAAAAAGCTGCAAAAACATGACAAAAAAATGAGTGAAAAATAACTAAAATTGGCAACATTGGGGGAAATGGAAAAAGTGACATGTAATGGCAAGAGGCCCCTTGAAAGAAGCAAAAAACGGAAAAAATGCTATTTACGAAAAGCAGGATAAAAGAGGTAAAAAGGGTAAAAAAGGGCAAAAAATTGTAAATAAGGGCAATGGAAATATACAGACAAAAAAATAAAGGTTGACAATTAAGTTTGACAATTAAAGTCTGATGTATAAGTGAGGGAAACAAATTGCAATGGATAATTCTGAGGTCAAAGTTTCCTTTTTTAATGTTTTTATATTTATATTTTAAATTTACACATAAAAAAGCCACAAATCCTAACAAAAGAGCCACATGTGGCTCTATTGCCACGCGTTGAGTATCACTGTTCTTCAATCTACCCATGAAGGCAGTTGTACATCCAAACACGAAGCCAATACGTCTCCAAATGCAAAATGACATCAGAACAGTTTTGAATGCAAAATAGTGGAATTTTACAATGCAATAAAAGGATGCATTAAATTGCGATTAACTACAGAAATTCTAAAATTAACTGCAATTAACAATTTCAACCTTTGACAGCCCTGATAAAAATATCAGAGGTGTTTAGAGAGAAATCCTCCAGGAGAGGGTCACATTACCACACTTTGAAAACCCCTGCAGTACTATTTATATTGTGTTTGTGCAACAACAGAGCCTTTGTGTGGCGGTTAGAAATAGACAAGGACAAACAGACAGGGAAAATTAACACACAGGCCAGACACTCTACAAACAGGCAGATGTCATCATTATAAAATCACTGCTAACACTTTTTATGGTATTAAAACAAAACCAGAAACTTCCTTTCAACATTTATATCTAGGGACCAGTGCGAGAGCCCTATTGGAATTGAAGGGATTGGGGGCCTTAAGTGAAAACTCCAGTTTTTTTTTCTCAAAAATTGTCCCCATCTGGTGGTGGAATGGTTTAAGTCCATCGCACGGTTTCCTCTAGGCGGTGCCAAAAGTGAGATAGGGCCCTGGGTAACATCTACATGCATGAAACTCAGTGCACATACTGTATGTATCATGACGAGACGAGAAAAAAATTACACTATGACCATCCTCTAAAACGTACAGGAACCAAACTATGGACGCCAAACGGGCAAAATTTGGCGTTTTTTTGCCTTTTTCACTGACGGACACTTTGCACATTTGAACGAACTTGTCTGAGGGATTTCATCAGATTAATACCAGAATTTTTCACTCAAACTAGACAACCTTGACATTTTTAATTGTGTTGGCTGCTTTTTGTGAGTTTCAAGGCATATTTATGTTTTTATTTCATGCT
Organism: Cheilinus undulatus; assembly: GCF_018320785.1. Lineage (NCBI taxonomy): Eukaryota > Metazoa > Chordata > Actinopteri > Labriformes > Labridae > Cheilinus > Cheilinus undulatus. The sequence continues at coordinate 39,117,577 of NC_054881.1, forward strand.
TTTATTGATTTTTAAAAAATCAGTAATGGTAGGTATAATTTGGCTTTTTGACGTAAAAAAACCCTCACAAACACATCATCTCCACTGTGGATCACAGTGGTGGCAGCATCATGCTGTGGGGATGCTTCTCAGCAGCTGGCCCTGGAAGGCTTGTAAAGGTAGAGGGTAAAATGAATGAAGCAAAATAAAGAAAAATCCTGATTGCAGCCAAAGGTGACTCTACTAAATACTGACCTGAAGGGGTGAATATTCATGCAGTCATTTAATTCACATTACATAAGCCAAATTATATTTAACAGGTTGGATTTATTAAATCAATAAAGGGTAATATATCCAAGAAGGTCTTTATACTTTAAATGTATGTAACAGATTTCTATGATTATCATACAACAGTCTCCTGATTCTATCACATTCTCTGCTTGTTTGTTCACAGGAAACTGGCGCATATGAAAGTGAGCGGGATTTACATATGCTCAGCTGATTGCCTCTCTGTAGGAACAGAAAGTTTAAGTGTCCCGGAAAGAAAACTAATCTCCTCAGACATAAAAAAAATTACTCTTCAAAATGTTCTGATCTTTTGTCTAAGTATTTTGTGTAAAGTTTACAAGGAAGAGACATAAAATGCATGATTGCCTTAGTTTGCTACATGAGATCTGAGGACTATTCCTTAAAACATGCAAAAAACCTAATTGCATGTATTCTTGTGAAAACTGTTAGTCAAAATCAGCACTTTAAGGGAAAAACTAATAGTTTTGGGGTGTTTACTAACATGAAACAAGGCATGTTCAAGCTGAGTTATGCCAGGTGTAATTACCTGCTGGGTGTTTGCCCCTACCTGCTGAGCATAACCTCGAAACATGGGGTTTACAAGTTTGATGCCATGAGACAGACTGGTAGGGACCACATAGCTGGGCCTGGCAGGGTTGAAACCATGAGAGTTAGATAAATAACCTGAACTGAAACAGCTTTCACAAGTATTTATTTAACTCTTTAAGGAGTTCTTACCGTTTTTTATGCCAGAGTTCTGAGATGAGTTTCTGGTAGCTCTTACAGAGAGCTGGCTTCTTATCGGTGCGGACCAATCCACTGCAGTCCAGGAAGAAGTGAGTAAGAGGAGGACTGGAAAAAAAAGAGGTAAAATTAACATGTGTTTCTTCTTTCTCTGTCAGAGCAGACGGAGAAAGACAAAGAAAATGAAGAAATACAAAAGGATTCAACCCCTTGGAGGTTTTATCCTTTTATTGATTTTATCAATCAATCATGGTGAATATAACTTGGCTTTTTAGACCATAGAAAATATAAATGATACATAGCATATAAAGACACCTGTTTCTGGAAGATTTAGTCACTGCTTAATCAGTATTCATGGCTACCATTACATCATGATGACAAAGGAATACTCAGAGAAAAGGTGATTGAAAAGTAGAAGTCAGGGGATGGATACAAAAAAAATTCCGACGCTTTAAACATCCCCAAGAGTTCAGTTCAATCCATAATCAAGAAACAGAAGGATAACGGCACATGTGTAAATCCGCCTAGATCAGGCCGTCCTCACAAACTGAGTGAGCCTGCAAGAAGGAGACTAGTGAGAGAGGCCACCAAGACACCTATGACTACTCTGAAGGAGTTCCAAGCTTCAGCAGCTGAGATGGGAGAGACTCCACAGACAACAACTGTTGGCCAGGTTCTTCACCAGTCAAAGCTTTATGGGAGAGTGGCAAAGAGAAAGACACTGTTGAAGAAAACTCAGATTCAGTCTGGACTAGAGTTCACCAAAAGGCATGTGGGAGACTCCATGGTCAAGTGGAAGAACTTTCTTTGGTCTAACGAGACCAAAACTGAGCTTTTTGGCCATCAGACAAGACACCAAACTATTTGTGAAGGACAGTGGTGGCAGCATCATGCTGTTGGGGTGCTTCTCAGCAGCCAGCCCTGGAAGGCTTGTAGAGGTGAGGAGAATTTGTGGGTGACTCAGTGCTGCGATAACAGCCAAAGGTGCATCTACTGAATATTAACCTGCAGGGGGGTGAATATTTATGCAGCCACTTACATATTTCTACAGTTCTTTCTAATTTTCCTTGTCATAAAAGCCAAACTATATAAATCATGATTGATGTATTAAATAAATAAAACATCCAAGGGGGTGATAACTTTTGATTTGCACTATACATGACTAGGGATGGAGCAGATGTTATGAGAGGAGGTTGCCTCACCAGTTGGACAGAGCTTGAAGAGCTGCATTCATGTAGCAGGAGTTTCCAATATTTTTCATTCCTGTCAGACCTACAAAGAGGAGAGAAGAAAATCATTTGGTTTCCATATCCCCCCAGACTGCTTTGAGTGTATAATTAAGCAGTAATGGCACAGTTTTAAATCTAGATGACACCACTAAGGGTTAATTATCAAAGCTTGTCTGGATAAAAGGGTCTTCAAGCTATTCTTAGGCTTCAAAGCAATTATATCTGATAAAAATGTCAGCTTTGACCTAATATTACAAGAAATGGCTTTAATAACTAGAGAAAGACTTTCATGGCGGAGCTTTTTGCACTAAGAACGTGTGTGATTTGAGGTGATGGTTTCAGGGAAGAAATCTTGACTTTTTGTACCTCTGGGTTTAAGCTCATCCTCCTCTGACTCTGAACCTTCTTCTTCTGCAACGGCAATGGGCACTGCTTTCAGCGGGTGACCTACTGGCTGAGGAGCTGCTTCCTGGGAAAATGATGAATGGATACTATAAATATGAGGGTGATAAAGGAGCAAAGTTGTGAGGCTTTTGAAAATGCAATGCTAGCACTTGTAGTTTTCCCATTTGTCTCATCAAACAGAGGAGGCATACACCACTGAAGTGCAAAGCTGTACCTGATCTGTAGCTTTACAGTGATGAGGAGCAGCAGGGATGGGCACCAGCGCCGGCCTGTGCTCCAAAAACACCTCCCGCTCACACACATAACACCAGATCCTGAAGGTGGTCAGATTCACGGTCAGGTTGTGCTTCTTAGCCTGAAAGGAAACACACAAATGGTCATTCAAGGGACTTTAAACTGTGTTTTTATCTTCTCCAAGAGGGTAAACTGATAAGCAAAGCTGTGAGAGTTTTACCTGTGCGTGCAGGGTGCTGTGATCAGAGTATGACTCGCCACATCCAACATATGGACAGTCACTCTATGGAGCATAAAGAGTGAATTAGAGAGGAACCGAAAGCTATTAAATCCTCTCATTTAGCTCACCAAAAGGTCACACAATCTTACTTTCTACTTAATTAATTAATTAATCTCTCACGAGAAGGTCAGTCTGAGTAAAAAGTCATAGCTGTAACTGTAATTATGCAGTCCTTGCTTGCTGAGTCTGAGATATGTCAGAGTTTAAAAGCTTTCACATTCACAACAACATTAATGCCATATATTGTCATCAATTATTCAGCATCCAGCTGGACTTCTAATCTGACATAGCTGCACTTGTGAGGTCAGAGTTAATGTGAAGGGGTGCACAAGCTAAAGCAGCAGTTTGTGGCTTTTTATGCCGTTATTTGAGAGACAGGGTGGTGGGAGAGAGGAAAGATGAGTCTGACTCAGACCACCCACTTTTAGGGCTGTAGCCTCTGAACTTCAGGCAAACAATGTGAAAACAAGGCCAACTGGTGCCATAAAAGAGAGAATTTTAAACATTTTTAGAGCACATTCAAGTCTCAAACCTACCTGCAGACACGCCCAGAGGTTTGGCCCTCCAGCTCCACAAGACTGGCAAGTTCCCTACAGCAAGAGAAAGACAACTTGAATTTGTATAAAATAAAAGGATTACATACAGTAGCATATGTACAGGTTTGTTGGTTTCATTAAAAATGAATAAGAGATAACAAAAGCCAGGTTGTTCTTGCTGTGATCTTGTTTTAAGCAATATATATGGCTTTGTTGACAAAATAGTACTGTCAATTAAATAAAAATATAGAATGTAAAAAAGTGACTGCATAAATATTCACCCTCTTTAAAGTGACTGACCTAATTCAACAGAGTTCAAGCCAATTAGCACTAGTTGTCTTATGATTAGTGAAATGGGGATCACCTGAGTGCAGTGAGTGTGTCTCAAGTGATTGTAGTATAACGACACCTGTGTCTGGAAGGTCCAGTCACTGGTTAATCAGTGTTCCTGGCTACTATTACATCATGAAGACAAAAGAACACCCCAAGAAACTCAAAGAAAAGGTGACTGAAAAGTACAAGTCAGCAGGATGGATACAAAAACATTTCCAAGACAGTGAACTTCAACAAACAGAAGGAATATTCCACATGTGTAAATCTGTCTAGATCAGGCCGCCCTCACAAACTGAGTGAGCCTGCAAGAAGGAGACTAGTGAGAGAGGCCACCAAGACACCTATGACTACTCTGAAGGAGTTCCAAGCTTCAGCAGCTGAGATGGAGAGACTCTGCAGAAAACAACTGCTGCCCAGGTTCTTCACCAGTCAGAGCTTTATGGGAGAGTGGCAAAGAGAAAGCCACTGTTGAAGAAAACTCAGATTCAATCTGGACTAGAGTTTATCAAAAGGCATGTGGGAGACTCCATGGTCAAGCGGAAGAAAATTCTTTGGTCTAACGAGACCAAAACTGAGCTTTTAGGCCATCAGACAAGACACCAAACCATCTGTGAAGCACAGTGGTGGCAGCACCATGCTGTGGGGATGCTTTTCAGCAGCCGGCTCTAGAATGCTTGTAGAGGTAGAAGGTAAAAATGAATGCACCAAATTTAGAAAAATCCCAGAGGACAATCTTATTCAGTCTGCAAGAGGACTACGGCTTGGGAGATGATTTACTCTCCAGCCAGACAATGACTTGAAGCATACAGAGAAAGCTAAACAGAAATGGTTTAAAGACAATAAGGGGAATGTTCTGGAGAGGATGGGTCAGAGCCTAGACTTCAATCCAATAAAGAATTTGTGCTGGACTTGAAAAGGGTTGGTCATGCCTGATTCAACCAGTTTTGCAAAGAAGGAGTAAAATTGCAGAGTCTAGATTGTGACCTATCCATACAGACTCAGCGCTGTGACTCTACTTAATACCGACGTAAAGGGAGTGAATATTCATGCAATCACCTACTCTACTTGACATATTCTATTAAACTAGCATTACTTTAAAGAAATTTGTTTTACTTTGACATTAAAGATTTTTTTCTGTCATTAGAGCCTAATTATGTTGACCATGGTTGAGTTATAAAATCCTTAAAATGGAAAATATCCAAGCAGGTGAACACTTTTTATAGGCACTGTAGGTTGCTGTTAATGTCATACAGAAGTTTGAAAATCTGCTACCATGACAACTCTGACCAGTAGCCCTAAATTGCAGCTCAAGTGGTTATCAATGCAATATGAACTGATGGAGACAAGGCTAAATATAGCAGACACAGCCAATGACCTGGACAGGACATCTCTGACATTGTGGAGAACATAATAAGCCAACAGATGACACCCACCTTGGATTTCTGAAGGAGGTCCTCCTTGGTCACCTCTCCAATAGAGTCCAGGTGAGGACAAATGTCTTGGTCTGCCATGGCTACTAACTGTCTTTACAGGGGCGTCTGCTGGTTTAACAGGGTAGATTGAAGAAAACTGTAGATTCAGATGTAGCTAAAGCTAGCTTTGCCTTGACACATAGACTGTAGCCATAGAAACAGCTCGCCTCCGACTGACAGCTGAAACACCAATAGTACAGCGGCAGTATTGTTCACGCCATCTTATCACAATAATAACCAGTATTTCAAGCCGTTATCTGGCAGCTCTGCAAAGTGAAAGGCCTTCTGTTTACCAGCGAAAGCTCAGAGATCATCTCCTGGCTGCAGCGATGATAACATCTGTTAAGAATGAGCCGTCTTTACCAGCACAGCCTGCTGACACGCTTCTTGCCGCTAATTATCACCGTCCATGTCAACAATCTCGGCTGGATGCGGCGAGGAAACCGTCAGATAGCGAGATATCGAGGAGCCGAGACGACGGACGCGATACCCCGGCCCACCGTCCCCAAACAACTCCGCCCCCTCCCATCCAGAGTCAGCACGGTCCGGCACGGCACGACGCAGAGGAGGAGGGGGGAGGAGACTAGGAGACGTCAGCTCTGTCCGTTAACTCTCCGTTAGCCTCCGTTTTCATCTTTATTACACCCCTTTGACTAATATTATTTATCATTGACAAATTATTTCATGTTTATCCTTACCAAATAAATCACTAAAACTGTCAAACATGACATTTTAACTACCTAACAGAATACATGATTGTTTACGGAAGTGACGTAACACTGTACGTCGGTTAAATGCTTCGTCATAGACGGCCACTGAGGGACATTCATTCCGGTGTGGTTTTAAATATATGGGACAAATGACTGACGAATAAACGAAAAAGATAACAAAAAAAAAAGGGTTCAAATATTTAAATTCACCGCTACTTTTTCAGTGTTTTGTTGGATCCATGTTAAATAAAGGGACACAATCTGAAATTCCTCAATTAAACTTTAAATTTAATGCAGTTTTGTACTTATAATACCACAGAATTTTTTTTTTTTTTTCAAATTATTTTTGCATTGCAATAAAGCTATAGATTGACAAATATGACTCATCTTCCATGGCATAAAGTCATAAAATACAATAAAATATCAAGATAACTGTTATTCTTAATTTTCCTACACTTGCATGCCAGACATTCAACTGTTTTGTTTGTTTTTTTATTGATTAAGCAACAATCTATAATAGAAGTTGAGACTTTTACATAAATACAGCTCAAAGCCGTGCACAAGAGTAATTTTACCCCTTGAGAAATGCACCCTTCTATCCTCAATCATTCAATTTTGGGCATATCTACAGGTTGTAGGATTTGCACCATTGCAACATGTTGTCTGCCATTTCATTAATTGATTTATTAATTTATCATCATGGCTTCTTTTTCCCTGTTATTCTTTTTGTTCAAATGATCACATCTGAAAACACACACTGCCTGTTACATTTAATTGTATGCCTTTTTTCATTGTTTTGTAAACTTAGCACAAAAAGTAAGGAAATTTGTGTTTGCTGGATTGTATTTTTGTTGTAACAATGCTTCTTGGCAATAAACCATATAACGTTGGAAAGCCTGTTTATGCCCCTTTTAAATGATACCACATTTGTAAGGAACATGCATCTGTGGGATGAGCAGCAGAGCTGAGTATACAGGTTGCACCCATGTAAAATTTGTCAAGACTTATTATGTTGTTTCACTGTTGTTTTGAGCTTCTGGTACCCCCAGGTGCCTGACTGTCTGTGATCATTGGGGCGGAAGTAGCTCGGTCTGGAAGGACTTGGGCCTGGAGGGTCGCCAGTTTAAGTCCCGTTCAGACCAGTAGTGTGAATGGGGGGGGGGCAGTCATCCCCCCTTGTGGCCCAGTTGTTGAAAAACACGTGCTAAAGTGGCCTCTTGGGAGCCAAAACACATGCTGAAGTGCCCTTGAGAGCCAAAACACATCCTAAAGTGCCCTTCAGAGCCAAAAAGAACACTAAAGTGCCCTCTTTGGAGCCAAAACACACACTAAAGTGCCTTTGAGAGCCAAAATGCATGCTAAAGTGCCCTCTTGGGACGCAAAACACATGCTACAGTGCCCTTGAGAGCCAAAACCCATGCTAAAATGCCCTTGGGAGCCAAAACGCATGCTAAAGTGCAATACTGGTTGGCAAAACACACTAAACTGCCCTCTTGGTTGGAAAAAACACACTAAACTGCCCCCTTGGCTGGTTAAAATATGATAACTTCCCACTTGGGTGGCAAAAAGGCGTGTTTAAGTACCCTCCTCATTGGCAAAACACACTAAACTCCAGAAGACCATTAGGACCAAGAAATACTATGGCACATTACTGTTGAAATGACTTTTATGTTGGGCCCTTCTCTGATCTATATTGAGCCAGAACTATATCTCACAGAACCAGTTTGGATTATCTGGTGCTAATATGGTGTTAAAATGCACTAGAATACAGGAAATGCCATCTACTTCATTGAAAATGTTCTGGGGGAAGACCCCCAGACCCCCTAGGGATTTATTTATTTATTTCTGTGTGTTCTTCACAGTCCAATGTTGAATCTACACAGTTCTTGTGGATGCTGATCCTAACTACAAACTAACTTGAGTAGTCTGTCTAGTTAGTCTGTTTTAAGGCTATATAATGTGCCATTTGTACAACATATAAACATATCTTAAGTGCCCTTGAAAACACGTAAAACTTAGTGCCCTCTTCAGTGGTGAGAACGCGCTGTATGTGCCCTTTTTTTTCTTTTCACCCCTGCCCTTGAAAAAATCTGTGCACGCCACTGGGTCAGATCATATCTGGAATTTGGCCTGGTAGCTGGAGAGGTGCCAGGACACCTCCTGAGCACAGCCGAAGTGCCCTTGAGCCCTGGACCCCCAGGAGCTCACAGCAGCGCTCCAACGAGGGCAGCAAGGCCATCACTCTGACATCTCTCCATTACTGCAAGTCCATGGGGATCCTGTTTGTGCATGTGCATTTGCATGTAACTGCTTATGTTTTTGTAGCATGAATAACAATAGATCAAGAGTGTAAACTTTCCCTTCAGGGATTAATAAAGTATGACTTAACTTAATGAGCTGCTACAGTGATCAGTAGGTGTCTGCTTCAAGAATCAGCATGCAACATTTGACTGATCTGAATAGAGCCCATATGAAAGGGCAACTTGAAACTTGTGTTCCACAAAATCAAATTGTGGCTTTATTTGGAGTGAGCCCTCGTACCATCTCCAGACTGAAGGCCAAGTCCATGTAATGGGGAAAGTCAGAGACAGGCCGCAAAGTAGGTGTTGCAATAAGATGACACCACAAGAAGAACGTTTCCTCACCCTGTCAGCACTTAGGAACCACAGGTTGTCTTCTACAGGTTTGCAGTCCAGAACAGATGGCATGAGGCCAAGCTGTGGTTTCATAGGGCCGCCAGGAGGCCTGCCATCACTGCCCTTCTTTGTCAGGCCCATAAGCACTGGTGGCGACAACATGTGCACCAGAACCTGAACATGCAAAGGAATGTTGTGTTCAACAGTGGGTCCACAGTCTGTCTATGGAAGTTGGATCGTAGGGTCAAAGTGTGGAGGAGACACAGAGAAGGCTATACTGATTGCTACAGTGATACAGTGACATCTTCGGTGGAGACAGTGTGATTGCCCCCACAGAGCGGGCTTTATCAGAGACTACCTCCAGAATTTGGGAATGGAGATGCCAGCAGTCCTGACCTCAAACCCATTGAAAACTAGTGGGATCAGCTTGGACGAGCTGATCGTGCCACAATGACAGACACAACCACATTGGCTGATTTGTGATAAATGCTGGTTGAAGAATGGGATGCCATTCCACAGCAGTGTGTGACCAGGCTGAGGCATGAGGAGGAGGAGGAGCCAGGCTTTTGTGGCTGTGTATGGTTCTTCCTCACACTAGGCTCCTTTAAGAAGAACTAAGATTCATATGACGTACTTAATAAATGAAACTGTATTTTTTAATCACATACTTTTTCATATCATTTCTTTATATTCTATGTTAATCATACTTACTTATTTATCATGGGTAATATCTAATTGCTTGATTTTTGATTTCCATAATCTACCACTTCACAACATGACAATAAATGTCTTAAATGAAGATTATTTAATCTTCAGAAAAATAAATTACACAGTCAGAATATCTAATTTAACTGATTAATTAAATAATTTTATTTGATTTTAATTTTCACAATTGGTGAAGTATGATGTGATGTGTCAATAAAAAAAAACTATGTTGAATATTCAATATTTTTCTCCTGCTCTCATGATTCTGAATAATATTGAGTAGAAGTTAATTCTCAGTATTGTAACTGATTATGACATACACACTAAATAAAAAAAAATATTGACTGTAAAACGTATTACTGCATAAAAACTAAATTTCACAAATTCATATTCAATTTCATTAGTTAATGTTTTTATATTATAATAATTTATATTAAAAAATATATGTTTATATAATTAAAATGTCAGCTTTTGTTAAAAACATTTTGTTAGAAAACATATAATACTACTACTACTACTACTACTAATAATAATAATAATAATAATAATAGTTCTATTATCATTCTTTATATCGATTTAATGTATTAGTTTTGTTTGTAAACGAGGATTATAAACAACAAAGTATCAAAATAACGCGGATCCTGGGTCAGACTTTTAACTTTTTAACTGCCTATCTCTGCTCAGAGCGTGTCGTTCGTAAATCTGACCTCAGATCGGCTCTTCCCAGGCCACGTAATCACGCTGCAAGCCTCGCGGTATTTACGCTACCCAGAATCCCTCTGTCTTCCTTTCTGCCTGAACCGACATGGTGGGTGCATAGCTGTTTCTTCTGAGAAATCATTGTAGCTTTTCTATCTGCTCGCATCCCTGTATGTATGCTTGTTCTGATATCATCAATTGTACAGACGGATTCTCTGAAACATATTCTTGTAAATGATGTTGATATTGAGCGTAGACGTGTTTTGGTATTTTAATAAGACTTGGTCAAATTGATGGTCGGTGTAGCCGGTAGGAGTTAGCACTGTGACTATGAGGAGCTAAAGCTAACGTGGGTGAGCACGTTTGATTTCTGGAGCTGTTTTCAACTGTTACTTTATTTTCGCTTCAGTTTGAATGGCTGTTGTCTTCCAGTCGGCTGTATAATATCACTTTATCCAAGGACTTGAACGCTGTTTGGGGCTGTAGCAGTGTGTCCAGCTCGGCTGTCACCGGTACAGTCAATGGGCCCTGGCGCTGCTCCCACTTGTCAGAATACGGATGCTAATGCTACAGCTAACTGTGGCTTCTCTTATGTCGTGGACGTGAAAGCGTCGTTGGTAGCTGAGTAATTAAAGTGTTTTCAGGTGAAGGACTCGTGTTGCTTTAGTGGCAGCGGCATTTCTGCTTACATTGTTTTTAAATGGCGCTGGACTGCTTGCTAACAGTGAGGTAGACTGGCCAGCATGGGGTTTGGCTAGCTGGAGTCTTAAGATGCTTTGAATTGGCAGTAGCAGCTTTCCAGTCTTCACACTGACGTGCTATCTTGTGCTTTTAGTATCGCATGTGGTTAGCCTATTTGCCAAGCAAAGGATGCAAAAGCCTAAGTGGGAAATAAGTTTAGCCTTGTTAGAAGTAACACATTTAGAGCATCATTGTAGGCCTGTCTAACACCAAATGTGTGTATTAGATCCCTTTACGCTGTGGAGTTTAAGTTCTAAGTATCTAATTGTGGAAAGTTGAGTTTTACTGATGAAAAATTGCAAGTAAACGCTAGCCTACTGGCTAAGTTTGACTAATTTGCTGGCAACATTTCAACGTTAGAGCCCTTGGTAATGCGTCTACCACTGTAGGTAGTCTATAGTAAACAACTTTGCTCAAAAGGTAAAGAGATTTGTGTTTGGTGAATCTCTTGGTCACAGTTCTTGTTGATGACTCCTGTGCTGTTGGAAACCCCACTCTGCATTGGCAGAGATCTGGCACAATTTTCAAGGGTGCAACCCACATAATCTGCTCTGCTGCTCATCCCACAAATGTGGCACCATTTAAAAAGGAAATAAACAGTCTTTACAACAGTAAATGTATTGATCAGGAGCATTGTTTCAACAAAGAAAAAATATACCAAACACATATTTCCTTACTATTTGTGTCAAGTTTAGATGTGATTAAGTGAAACGCTCCAAACAAGTGGAACCTTGTGTCTTCTGTTGTCTAAAGCATGTGTTTATTTTTCTTGACAGCCTAAGGGAAAGAAGGCTAAGGGGAAGAAGGTGGCACCTGCCCCTTCTGTGGCCAAGAAACATGAGGCCAAAAAAGTTGTAAACCCCCTCTTTGAGAAGAGGCCAAAGAACTTTGGCATCGGTAAGTAGCTCTGCAGCATTTTGGGAGGACTGAGACTCGTATAGTGCAGATGATGTAAAAGAATATTTGCTATCTTAGAAATACTGATGACAATTTTTCCACCAAGATCGCTGATGCACTTAAGATCAATAAGGTGCTTTAGCTTTCTTTGACGCTGGTCACTAAATGCTTTGTCTTATTCCACAGGCCAGGATATTCAGCCCAAGCGTGACTTAACACGCTTTGTGAAATGGCCTCGTTACATTCGCCTGCAGAGGCAGCGCTCCATCCTCTACAAGCGTCTGAAGGTCCCCCCTGCAATCAACCAGTTCACCCAGGCTCTGGACCGCCAGACTGGTGAGTCTTTAAAACTTTTTGGATTTGCAGCTTGCTGGGAAGTAGTTGCATTTCATGTACATTCATTATGGCTATGTTTTGACTTTTGCAAATGATGTGAAAGAATATTTGCTATCTAATTAGCCGTGCTGACATTTCCACCAAGATCACTGATGCAATAGAAATAAAGCAAACATGCATGTGGCCTCTTTATTGAATAAAGTTAATTTTGCTTGTGTTCTGGTTTCTCCTCAGCCACACAGCTGTTCAAGCTGGCCCACAAGTACAGGCCAGAGACCAAGCAGGAGAAGAAGCAGAGGCTGCTGGCTCGCGCTGAGCAGAAGGCCGCTGGAAAGGGAGACACCCCAACCAAGAGGCCCCCTGTCCTCCGTGCAGGTGAGCGTTAATGATCTGAAAGCTGACTGCTGAAATGAAGCAGTGTGTTACCACAAATATAACTAGCTACATCGTTAGAAGTGTCGTTTAGCCTGGCCTTACTGCAGTGATGACTTGAATTTCTTCACCTGAAACATTCCTTGATGGTTATTGAGCTTTTTAACCCTGAGCATTGGCCAAAATTACTTAAAACAGTTTGAGTCAGGGTGTTTTAAAATGGTAAGATACCAATGCTTTTCTTCCACCAGGCGTGAACACTGTCACCACTCTGGTGGAGAACAAGAAGGCTCAGCTGGTCATCATCGCCCACGATGTGGACCCCATTGAGGTGAGTTTTCATATTTGGTTTGGCAGCAGTCTGAGTTGAGTTGGTCTCTGGCAATGATGTCTGAATTTCTTCACCTGAATCATCTGTGTGGAACCAAACATACGAGCTTTTTAACCCTGAGCAGAGTCTAAAACCAAACCTGCCTGTTCTGTTGTTGTGGACATGGCGGTCTTTGGTCATACTGGTAGTTCTACTTCTGGATCATAAATGTGTAACGTTCTCTCTGTCTTTGCTTTCCTAGCTCGTCGTGTTCCTGCCAGCTCTGTGCCGCAAAATGGGTGTCCCATACTGCATCGTTAAGGGCAAGGCTAGACTGGGCAGACTGGTGCACAGAAAGACATGCACTTCAGTCGCCTTCACACAGATTAACCCGTAAGTATGCACTCAGACACAGCCAGCTAAGGTCTACTTAGGATTTAATACCAGGCACTCTGTTCTCCATCACAGTACACCCTTAGATAATACCTGCTGAACAAAGGCAGGCTACTACCAACAATTTCAGTCATTGATTCATTGGTTGATTGGATGCTTTTCAGCAGATAGTCAAACACTGTTGAAATGCAAAAGTCTACATATCTGTACTTTATTAACTAAAAGGAAACTACATTTTTATGAGTTGTGTTGCATTAAGTAAGTTACACATGCCACAGAATAAACACAACAAAATTAATAATTTTTTTTACTTGCACTAGCACTTTAAGATCACAACAGATCACATGACAGTAGCTTAGTGATTTGCTCTGAAGGACTCTAGGTAAAGCGGGATAATGCTTTTACTGCTTCCTCTGCCAGACATCTCCGCCACAGATTTAACCAATCAAACAGCTGTTTATTCATCTGTATGAAAAGGAGCCTCAGTCTTCAAAGCTTAATATAATGAGAACTTAGAGAAGTGTCACTCACTGCTTGATCAAGTTAGCGTTGGCGCATTAATGCTTGTTCTCGGGCTGGCCCTTATTCAAAGACACAAACCTCTCCTCTCGCAAAGTGGCTGCAGTTGGTAGTCATCCTTCCTCTCTCCTGGCCAAATTTTAGGGGGCATGTAAGACTCAGAGTGGGGTGGAGATCTTGGATTACATGAATGTCAGACAGTCCACCATTGTTTTTGTCCAGTCTCGTAACAGAAACATAACTTTAGATTTTCCTTAGTTTTTACAACAGAGCTACTCTTGATCGTCTCTGATATGTGAAATGATCGTTCTTTTGTTCTGCTAATCATGAAATAATCATCAGATGATTACTACGATCAGAGTTTTAACAGCTTCACTCATGATTCCAGCTGTTAAGTTACTGCTAAAATGGCGATAAACCAGAAGTTCTTTTGTCTTTTCAAGTAAGAGCTGTTTGTAAACCAGAAGAAAAGGACACTTGGCCTAAGACAGTACAGAAGCACAGCAAAGAGTTTGCTGAGAAAATCTTAGTTTATCATTAAAATCACTTCCCAAGGCAGTCATATTAAGGTAAAATATGATGAACTATTTGATAAAAAATCTGTTCTGAGCCTTTATTATAAATACTAGGTGTTATTCTTTGACGTTCATACCTTAGATCGTTGGTTCCTAACTTGGGGTCCAGGACTCCCTGGAGGGTTGCCAGAGATGCTAATTAAAATCATGATTAAGCATTTATTCATGCAAAAGTCTCTTCATAAGAAAGACTTTGTATTTTATATAGTGTTGAACAATAAAAACTTTTAAAATTTGATGTTAATTTTTTACATCCATGCATCACCTTTTCTCTGTGTGGGGCCTGGAGGACCTCAGCTCCTCTGATACAAATAAGGAGGTGTGTTATAGGAAAAAAGGTTGGGAACCACTTCCTTAGATTATGAACTTTTCAGTACAAACATAGCGTGGTTTATTTGCAGAGCAGCTGGTGCATTTAGGGGCTGTTGACATATTTGACTTACATCTGCTAGAGCAGATGTTTTGTCTGTCTAGCCCTGGAAAGAGGTTAGAAGGATGTTTCAGCCAAACGTGTGCAGCCCAACACAATAATTTAGGACAAATAGGCGTATCTGATTCTGGATCTGTGGCTTTTTGTCACATTGAGACAAGCTTTGTTCTGGAGACTCTTTGAAGCAGGGAGATAAAATCCTTTTAAAAAGTATGCAATGGTTTTGAATTCCATGTTTGATGTCCCACTCGTAACGCTCTGGGTTGCAATGATCTCTGACCAGTCAGTGGTTAGTCTTTCTTTCTGTCACATTAAAAAAACTACCAGTGACCAGGTATCCTCCCTAATGGAAAACTTAAAAGATGAGTTGAGTCATAGTGGAAAGGTAAAAAAACAAAGCACAGCTGTTTCCTGTGTTTTAAACAGATTTAAGTGCAGCATTGCTTCCTAACACACGGAGGGAGCCTAGTTTGAAAAGTTACTTTTCCCAAACATTAAGAGTATTCATCTTTGACAGAGGTTTTAATGAACTTGTCTTGTTTTTTCTTGCAGTAGCTGTCAGTCTAATAACAATGGTCATATTCTCTGTTATGGGTTTGCATACTACATTTGACCTTTTTTTTAATCTACAAATATTAGATTGCAGAAATAAAAGCTGTAAAATTAGCAGGTTGAGGATTGTTCATAAGGATTCAATGTATCTGAATGTCTCCTATCTAAAGGTAACATGATGCATAAACTTGTAATAACTGGTTTTGTTCTTCCCCAGTGAGGATAAGGGTGCACTTGCAAAGCTTGTGGAAGCCATCAAGACCAACTACAACGACAGATATGAGGAGGTGAGCATCAGTTAGCTGTGGTTGTCTGCTGAATGAAGCTTTAAGTGATGGACCAGTTATCACTCAATTCGTATTACATTTTTTGTTTCTCTTCCTCCAGATCCGTCGTCACTGGGGAGGCGGAATCATGGGTCCCAAATCCACAGCTCGCATCAGCAAGCTGGAGAAGGCAAAGGCCAAGGAACTGGCCACCAAGCTTGGTTAAATTGTTTGGAATAAAAAATATATGTCCTAAATTAAATGAGTTGGCTTCATTGTTGTCATACCCAAGTGTGTTACATGAACTCTGTTTCAGCAGGAGAATATTTGGATTAAAGTTAGTGTTTTTCTAAGTCAGGAGCACATCCCAGTATTATAACATGTCTGTTTGGTCCCCCTGAACATCAAAATGAGTTTTGGGGAACAAAACTAGTTGAATATTATAACCACACTGTGAGAAATGGAAAAAAAATGTAAGGAAAACTGGATCTCTATCGCATTTAGTATTTAGTCTGTAAAGGGAATATCATCAGGAACCCTGTGGAAGAGATGGTGTACCCTAATTTGATGAATAGGTTGTGGGATCTCTTAAATGCAAAAACTGGTTCAGAATAGAATATCACTATACAGGTACATCTCAAATTAGAAAATCATGAGAATTTCAATATTTTTTGTCACTCAGAGTGAAACCCATACATAGACTCATTACACAGAGTGAAATATTTCAAGCCTTTATTTCTGGAAATGGTGATTATGGTTTAGATACTGAAAACCCAAAATTCATTGTCTCAGAAAATTAGAGTATTACATAAGATCAATAAAAACAGGATATTTTAAACAGAAATATCAGGCTAGTGAAAAGTATGTTAATTTTTATGCTCTCAATACTTGGTTGGGCCTCCTTTTGCATGAATTACTGCATCAATGCGGCATGGCATGGAGGAGATCAGCCCATGGCACTGCACAGGTGTAATGGAAGTCCAGGTTGCTTTGATAGCGGCCTTCAGGTCATCTGCATTGTTGGGTCTGGTGTCTCTCATCTTCCTCTTGACAATATCCCATAGATTCTCTATGGGGTTCAGGTCAGACCAGTTTGCTGGCCAATCAAGCACAGTAACACCATGGTCATTGAACCAGCTTTTGGTACCTTTGGCAGTGTGGGCAGGTGCCAAGTCCTGCTGGAAAAAGAAATCAGCATCTCCATAAAGCTTGTTAGCAGAAGGAAGCATGAAGTGCTCGAAAATGTCCTGGTAGATGGCTGTGTTGACTGTGGACTTCAGAAGACACAGTGGACCAACACCAGCAGATGCCATGGCAGCCCAAATCATCACTGACTGTGGAAACTTCACACTGGACTTCAAGCAATGTGGATTCTGTGCCTCTCCACTCTTCCTCCAGACTCTGGGACCTTGATTTCCAAATGACATGCAAAATGTACTTTCATCTGAAAAGAGGACTTTGGACCACTGAGCAACAGTCCAGTTCTTTTTCACCGCCCAGGTAAGACGCTTGCGATGTAGTCTCTAGTTCAGGAGTGGCTTGACACGAGGAATGCCACATTTGTAGCCCATGTCTAGGATTGGTCTGTGTGTAGTGGCTCTTGATGTGCTGACTTCAGCCTCAGTCCACTCCTTAAATGGATTTTGCTTGGCAATCCTCTCAAGGCTACAGTTCTCCCTTATGCTGGTGCACCTTTTCCTACCACACTTTCTCCTTCCACTCAACTTTCTATGAATATGCTTGGATACAGCACTCTGTGAACAACCATCTTCTTTAGCAACGACCTTTAGTGGCTTACCCTCCTTGTGGAGGGAGTCAATGACAGTCTCCTGGACACCTGTCAAGTCTGCAGTCTTCCCCATGGTTGTGTAGCCTACTGACCCAGGCTGGGAGACCATTTAAAGGCTCAGGAAACCTTTGCAGGTGTTTGGAGATACTTAGCTGATTAGGGTGACACCATGAAAACTTTTTCACAATATTCTAATTTCCTGAGACACTGAATTTTGGGTTTTTATATAAAGGCTTAATAAAGGCTTGAAATATTTCACTCTATGTGTAATGAGTCTATATAATATATGGGTTTCACTTTCTGAAATGAGTGACAAAAATATTGAACTTTTCATGATATTCTATTTTTTTAGATGTATCTGTAGATCTTTCTTTGTGGCAGCTGGACAGCTTGTACTGTAATCATCCCTGTCTGCACTACAGTGGCTGTCATCCTTCTGGCATGGTCAGAGGCAGCTCAAGAATGATTTAAAGTCAACTAAGAATTACCATGGATGTGCAGATCATTAGCTATACAAGCAAAGAGTCAAAACTCATGCACTTTTCTGCAACTCCTGTCTGAATCAGCTGATGAATCTGTCAGTAAGTAATGAAAAAGCAGTGCTTCTTTTTCAGTCTGGCAGGTGTGCCATTCTGTTTTATCTTGATAAGTCTACAATCCCAGTTCCAAAAAAGTTGGGACACTGTATGCACCCATAATATATTGGATGTTGAAACAGAAATTTAACCTTTTTGGGAAAAATACTGGGTTTGTGAGATTTGACAATCATTGCATTCTGTTCTCATTTACATTTTACACAGTGTGCCAACTTTTTTGGCATTTGCCTTTATTACTACATGCATCCCCCGCCAGTCAAAGCATGTTGATTGTTTTTTAAATAAAAATGTTTAGTCTGGGATGACTTGAGAATTTTAAAATCTTAAAAAGGTGCCATGACAGAAAAAGATCGAGAAATGCTGCAGCAGAGAACCAATGATATAAATCTCTAAAATACCAGCAGGTTACAGCTGAATATTAAAAAAAACAAATGACAAGCATTTAATTAGTAGAATGTATTCTTATATACTCTCCTGGAGAATAATTCACAGCTATATACATATTTATCTGAAAGGAAGCAGCAGATGATAAACTGGATCAGACGATCTTCTTGATGAACTTTGCAAACCACATGTAGGAGGTGGCTGCACACAAACCATACCTGAGAATAAAAGATGGATCAAATTAATCATACATTAAGTTCAGACCGGTTTTAATGATAGAATATTATAAGCTTTTCATATTAAAGGAAGCTCCCACCTACCATGTCACTATGTACTGCATGTGTTCGTTCCTCAGAGTGACTCTGGTCTGTCCACCGATCGGTCCTCCAGGGATTGTGCTCCCTGCATCAGAAAATACACTCACTGGTTCACTAAAATATATAATGTATGGGTAATGGAGGTTTATCGGTTTCCTTTCCTGTAAAATAACTAAATATTTTCTCAGGTATTCTCTCTGGTGTCATTGAGTCAGTGCATCATGGGCTTTGCAGTTCCTGACATTTTACCTAAGTCTGCATCGATGAAGATGGGTTCAGCTCCAGTGACAGAGGACATGACGTCCAGGTCTCGGTAATGCCAGCGGTTTCTCTCCACATCGTTGTTAGGCACGAAGGGTTTTCGCTGCTCCGTCAGCCTGACTACACCGACCACCTCCACCTCACCCTCCACCTAGACAGAATACAGATAGTCATAAGGTTCGGGAAGGTGTCTCAAATTTACTGATCGATTCCAGCTCTATCCAATAGCACTTAATATGCATACATCCAGTTTTTTTAACTTTCATTTATATTCGTGAGATCACTCAGAGCCAGAGTTCACAATGACACTGAGTCAGTGCAGAGTTAAGGACAGACAAAGCATTTTAACAGCAGTGTCAACACGTTCCCTTTATGACCTACTATAGAACAAGTCCGCCAGAGCATATCTACATTTTTACATGCTGTCGGGCCATTTTTTGGAGTATTTGAATTGGCTATACATCAATACAACCCTTAGAACCCAAATTTTAATGAAATGTATGTGGTAAGTCTAAAGTAACAAATTAAATTGCTCAAAAGTGCAAAAAAAAAAAAAAAAAAAAAGGAAAATGAAAAGCGTTTTTTTTTACACATTTTCCTAAACACAGATGTCATAGCTATATCCCTCAAAGTTGTGATTGTAAAAAAGTTGCACAAAAAACCATATTTTCAGTATGTTCATAGCTTCATTTTTGAAATACACTCATGTTTATAAACTGTGGCAAAAATGAAAATAAAATGAAATTGTGTTCAATTTGCAAAAAAGACAGCATCTTTATAAAAAATAAACTATTTACAGCAATCAAATCTCTAAGGTGCCAGATACTTTTTCGCATTCATGTCTTTGCAGAAGACTGTGTTGGAACAATAACAAGCACAACTCGTGACCTCCAAGAAAACAACACATATATAGCCCGGATTATATTATAATATATTGTTTTTGATGTGTGCGCTTTATACTGCATTTCTGCAAAAGAAGGAAGGATATTTTTAGAAGGAAACAGAACTCTGGAACACATTGAATGTGTGATATGTTAGTGTTACTCCTCTGGTTTTATATGCAAAAAGAATTATCGCTCTGTCTCATCTGGTTACAATTCTACCCATAGTTCAAAATAGGTAAGCAAATGGATCGCTGGCTATCCCTTAGGTTTTAAAGGGTTAAAGGAAAGTGAAGCATAAGCAGATCAACAGCTCCTGGTTAGTACAAATGGAGCTTTAGATGGGGTTGTGAAATCTCTTTAGGGCTCGAGTGATGTCACGAGTCCTGAGCTAAACTGTGAGCGTTTTTGCAAAGGGTCTGAGTATTTCTTTCAATGTGATTTTTCAGATTTTTACTTTTTATACATTATGATAAAACTCGAAGTTCTGTTCCAGTGTTGTCATTATGGGGTACTGCATGTAGATTAATGAGGGAAAAATAAACTTTAGTATCAGGCTCTCCACTGAGCCTCATATTGCTGTAAGAGCAGAGTGATAAATGGGTCAGTTCTTAGAAATAAATATGTTGATGCGTCACATGTGTACCCCTAACCTGCCCCTTCATCCTGGTCTCCGGTCTTATCTTCTGCCTCGGTACGTATCCTCTGTTCACCAGGATTGAGATGCTGAAGGTGAAGATGAGATATCAGTGACTTGCGGATGTAAGACTGTAGTAAATTAAGTGTTTCACGTGTTTATCGTACCCAAGGTCAGTGCAGTAAAACGGAGTGATGACATTGGCGCCGCTCTCCCCGCTTGAGGACAGCCTGCCTGCCTCTCGGGCCTCTTTCTCCGGGTCGACAGGGGAACGTGGAAGGATGTACAGCTCCTGTGAGTGGTCATACCGTCCACGAACTCGCACCCTCCTGTACTCTAAGCTTTTCAGCTCATGAGGACTGAGATCAGGGAGAAAAACAAGAAATCCTAATTTTTAGAGGAAAAAAAGACGAGCTTGGCTCACAAAGAACGGTGTTAGTAAGTCAGAGAATTCATTCTCTCTGTTTCTTAAGCATTTTACATTTTGTCACTCTAAGCATGAAAAAACAGCATTATCCTGAATCAATTACCTGATTTTAAAAAGAACAAAAATTTTGCTTTCTGACCTTTCATACTTGTATGTATGTCTAAATCTAGTAATAAATCAGATCTTCACTTACTCAGTAGGAAGAGGAATGGGCTCTGCTGTGGTGAGCTTGGTCAGCTCATCAATCAGCTGTAATTTCCACTGACGCCGTTTCACCTTCACAGAAATTCAAGCATCAGAGTCAATCCAGCAAACAGCAAACCAAAGACAGAACAAACCATATCACATTTAGAAATGTGATGAAGGAATAAATAAGCCGTACCTGCCATGTGCCAAGGCCAAAGGTGGTGGCTGGGATGATCAGCAGGAACCATTTGAGGAAGGAGTCTTCTCCGCTCTCTGACCTTGCTGCTGTGGAGCTCGATGGTCGAATGAAGGGAACAAACCTGCCTGGAAATATAAAAACATGGATGTTTACCACTTCAACATGGGATGAAATGTTCCAGTTTTCCCTGAACATACTAGCCTTGCCCTGTCAAATGATTTGGAATGTTTGGAAAAACTGGATAGAAATTTTACTGTGCAGTCGATTTCTTAAAGCAAAAAACTGCCTTCTTAGACCTCCTGTGAGATTTGCATCATTTTACAACATAATAGCTTCCCACAAAAGTAAAAAAAACACAAAATTGATACAAATCTGAAGCCTTTAATGTAATAATCCCACAAACATAATAAAGTTCCCACGAATGTAATGGCAGTTGCCTACTGCAAAGATATTAACTACATATTTGAATGTAGAATTAAGATCTCTGGCTTTTAAAAATGGTTTCAACCTCCCACAAATGTAAAATGAACATGAAAACTGAACTTTTATGGTCATTTTTGTTTGTTGGGATCCTTTTTACAGCTGGGTTAAAGTCAGCTCAAGCTCAAGTCATGTAAAAAAAGGTATTCTTGGCCATTTTTTGTTCACCATGAAACAGGAAGTTGTTTTTTCAGTGTCTTAAAACGCTAGTAGTGCCATGAATCTTAGCAGAGTGGATTAAATGTGTCAAAACAGCGCTCTGAGGAGATTACAAATAACATATATAAACACTGTTCACCTAGCCAGTTTTATTTTTTTACTATAACTTAAAATCCCTGTCCACTTAAAAATTATTTTTAGTCTCAGAAGGTTTTAAAGCTATATTTTTAAGACAGCCTTGTCTTGTTTGTTTTGACTTGCAAAAAGCTTTTTTTTGTCAGCTCCCTATGAATTGTAAAATTACTACTATATTTGCAGAAATTTATTACGTTTGTGGGCTGGTAAAAATCTCCAGTTTTGAAAAACTTTTTAAACTTTTCACGACATAAAAAATCAGTTGTAATTATTGTTTTGTTGTAGACTTTTTACAACTGCCAGCGGGTTCAAACCAGCTTACACTCAAGTCACCTCAAAAATGTAGTCTTGGCAAATTCTATTTTATTTTTTTTTGCCACTAAACAGGAAGTAGTTTATCCAGCATCTTTACACTGAGGGCATGTTCCAAAAGTTCAACATTTCTGTCTAATAATTCATTTTGTTGGACTGATATTTTTGATAGATATTTTTTATTTTTGTGAGCTTAAAGTCGTAATCATTAAAGGTCTGGCAATATTTCACGATGTAAGAGATGAATCTAGAATATATGGAAGTTTTTCACATTTTGAGCTACACCTGTTTATCTTTATAAATCAACATTACTCACAGGCTTTTCTTGATAACGTCCGTTTATTTTCGGGTTTTAAACAACAGAGAAAATAGTACATTGGGTCCAATAATGTTCCACAGTATTGTTATAATTTCACTTACCGTCTGTTCGTTTGAAGAGAGTCAGTCTAGACAGCAGTAGAGTCCTCTTTAAATAAATAACATGCGTCTGTAATGAAAGTAAACCAGTTCAAAACTTGCAACCCAGCAAGGACGACATTCACAAAACACAGGACTACGTGAAGCCACGTTAAGGTCAAGAAAAAAGCCCACCTGTTTATGAAGAGCCGTAATCAGCCTGGTAGAATAAAGCAGCGCTGCTTTCAGAGGGGCCATCCTGAGTCAAAACATCAATGAAGGAAGGACAGAAATGATCGACTAAATAACAGCTACATAACTACTCTCACGGCGGACTTCTTTCAGTGTTACACCTTCCGGTATGATGACGCTCCGCCCAAACTTTTCCCCACGTGTGTTCAGAAATGTGTTGATATCTTTCGTCAGTGAAATCTTGTCCTTAATTCGTCCGTTTTGGCAGCTTTTAGGGGGAATTTGTCGACATGGACCTCGCCTCTAAGGACTCTTACATTCAGAAATTGGCCAGTAAAGTGTTTTCACAGCGAGAGCAGGAGCCGAAGAAGAGAGCGTTTGGTATGTTAGCTCACTTTATAGCACAAAATACACTCATTTATGACATTTACTGGTTTAGTTAGCTGTCATTTCAAGCACGTATGTTAAAGCCTGTGTGCTAGCAGCTGCAAATAGTACCCCAAATTAAAATCTGATCATAAAACCTCTAACAATGATGTCAGTTGACTGAAGGAGGCGCCACATTGTCATTTATCCATCTACTTTACACCTTAAAGGTACAGTAACACGTTTTAACAGGTTAGGTAGCACATTAAAATTATAACTACTTAATTATATGACTAGCAAGAACAAAGAAGACCATAAGCATGAAGGCTGAATATTTTGATATGGTTTATAATGCCTGTATGAATAAATGTTGAGGGGTAGGTGCCAGATAAGGAGAAAATATCCTGTTTCTGTAAACGTATTCCACAGCAAAGGTTCACTTTGAGTGCAATTTCGAGCTGTCAAACGACTATTTGATATGAAAACCTACGGAAGAGGATTAGGGCCACTGAAAAAAAAAAATTGAAACACATTTTATTTTTTTTACTTGTGAGAAAAAAAAGTCATAATACTGAGATTAAAGTAAGAAATTTGAGATTCAAGTCAGAAATCTGAGATTCTGACTCTCAGAATTCTGACTTTAATCTCAGAATGTGACTTTTTTCTCACAAGTAAAAAAATTGCCTTTAATTTTTTTTTCCAGTGGCCCTAATCTTCTTTCATAGAAGCCAAATTCTTAAAACTAAAAAAGAAAAAATCTGACGGTAAGGAATTCCTTAAAGAAAATGACAAAAAAGTCTGGAATCGAAATAATGAGATTTGAAAAAAAAGTCACAATTATGAGATAAAACTTGAAACTATGAGGTGTAAAGCCATAAATGAAATAAAAGTCAGACCTGTGAGAAAATAAGGGTTCAAATTATGATTTTATCTCACAATAAGGACTTGCTTAACTTTAATTTTTCTTAAACTTGCATTATTTTGACTTCTACGTTAGGATTATTACTATCTCATTCTGTTGACTTCATCTCATAATTTCAACTCTTTATCTCAAATATGACTCATTTTCTTAATTTGCTCTTCATTATAAACTGTAATACTATTTCTGTGTTTCTTTGCTTGTTAATGCTTGTGTTTTGTTGCTTTATGTTCAGTACATTTTAAGGGTAAAAGTGACTCTGGTCCTCCAAAGAAAAAGAAAAAGTGCAAAAAGAAGCATTTTAAAGAAAAGGTCGCTGATGAGAAGACTCCCAAATTTCCAAAGAAGTCTAATCCCTCAACTCCAGCACAGAAAGGCCCAGAATCGGCGAAACTCAAGGAATCCAAACCCCAGAGTGTAAATGGATCTACAACAGTGCAACCTAAAGGTACATCCCGTAGGATTTTGTTTCTT
Organism: Cheilinus undulatus; assembly: GCF_018320785.1. Lineage (NCBI taxonomy): Eukaryota > Metazoa > Chordata > Actinopteri > Labriformes > Labridae > Cheilinus > Cheilinus undulatus. Next base: position 39,142,328 of record NC_054881.1, read on the forward strand.
TCTGTAGAAGTTAATGCACTTACATCTTTTTATTTGTACTTGTCATTGCATTTTTTTCACTTCTATTCTTTTATTCACTCAAAGGAGGAAAGGTAGAGTCCAGCTTCTCCACAGTAGATGTTCTTCGTAAAAGACTGCATGAAAAGATCGAAGAGTCCAGAGGACAGGTGTGTAGAACTCAGATTTTTGCATGCTCTTTTTTTAGCCATTTTACAAATGAGTTCCTGACATGCAGATAATTTCAGGACATCACTGGAACTTTATTTCTGAATTTTCTTACTCACATGCACCTCACCGCTGGACATCATTAACTCAAATGCATATGATGAAATGGTGAAGGTTTGCATGTTCTGGCTAACGTGTATGGGACGACTATTTCATCTACCCTTTACGCCTCTTCAACATTCATACTGAAGGTGAAACGTCACAGAGCCTTAAATATCACGTCCTGAAACAGCACTGTGAACAAGTCAATCTCTCAGTATAAGAAATATTCACCCTGAAACTGAAAATGCAGAGAAATTTTCAGGATTAAAGTGCATGTGTAAAAGCGGACTTTAGTGTCAGTGTATGTGACTTTAAACTTCATTCACTGACTCCTCAACTAGAAACATTTAAAAACTAGCAAAACCAGTCCTTATTGACTACCGTTACATGTTTGCTTGTTCCAAACATTATTTTTAAAGTGTACAAACAAACATTTGTTTGTTCTGTTTCTGATGCAAATGGAAAACAAATCTGGCGTGGGAGATGAAACACAGCTCAGGAAAGCCTTATGTCATTGTGTATTTATTTATAAGGAAGTATGATAAGATTAACAAACAAATGCCTCGAATAAGTTCTTCAAAAGTTCAGAACCTGTGGTTGTGCATGCATGATGCTGAGAAAGAAAAACATGGACGATTAATTCAGTTTTCATTCTTTCTTGCTGTTATGTTTGTAAAAACAGAACACATCACCTCAGGGTTCTACATAGTTAATATTACTACGTAAGCCAATGTGTGTGAGTTAGCTTTAGCTCTGTTAGTTATGTAGCCACATGACCTACGTAGCTAACATAACTTTGTTAGCTAAAGATTTAGCTTCATTACTTGAATAGCTAATGTAGATTTTTAGCTTAAGATTTAGCTTTAGATTTAGCTCTAGCTACGTTGGCCATGTTAAGAGTGTTTTCATAGAGAACAGGATTTTTTTCTGTTAGCAGACTGTCTAACAGCTTTATTTTTACATTACTACGTAAGCCAATGTAGCTAAGTTAGCTGTATCTAAAGCTAATAAACACAACACAATCTAAAGTATCTAATCTAGCTTTGTTTGATTTAGCAAGGTTAATTATGTAGCTACATGACTTATGCAGCTGATGGAGCTTTGTCAGCTTTAGATGTAGCTACATTACTTACATGGCTATCTTAGCTGTTACCCGTGTAGCTAACTTAGCTAAATATATCTAACTAGCATAACTACTTCTTAAATGGGTGTATTTTAAATGCTGAATAATCTAATGTAGCTTTGTTTGCTTTAGCTATGTTTGTTTTTTAGCAACATGGCTTAAGTAGCTAATCTAGCTTTCGATTTAGCATTAGCTTCCTTACTTATGTAGCGAATGTAGCTTCATTAGCTTTAGATTTAGCTGTGTTAGCTATGTTATTTAGGCAAATGTTGCATCGTTAGCTTTAGCCTTAGCTACATTTACTGTGTTACTGTTTTCATAGAGGATAATCTTTTTCTGTAAGCAGACTGTTTACACAGCTTTATTTATTTTTACATTACTACATAAGCTAGTGTAGCTAAGTTAGATGTAGCTAAAGCTAATAAAGCAAACTGTTTGCATAACTTTTTCTAAAATGGGTCAAGTTTTGCAAATGCAACACAATCTAACATAGCTAATGTGACTTTCTTTTCTTTAGCTAGGTTAGTTATGTAGCTACATGACTTAAGTCATGTAGCTTTGTCAGCTTTAGATGCAGCTTCATTACTTAAATAGCTAACAAAGGTTTTAGCTTTAGATTTAGCAATTTTAGCTGTTACTTATGTAGCTAGAATAGCTCATTTATCTAAGTAGCATAACTACTTCTTAAAAGGGTGTAATTTTGCAAACACAACATAATCTAATATAGCTAATGTAGCTTTGTTTGCTTTAGCTAGGAAAGTTATGTTGCTACATTACTTAAGTAGCTCATGCAGCTTTGTCTGCTTTAGCTTAATTACTTACATAGTTAACGTAGGGTTTTTAGCTTTTGATTTAGCTATCTTAGCGGTTACTTATTTAGCCAACGTAGCTAAATTTATCTAAGTAGCATAACTACTTCTAAAAAGGGTGTAGTTTTGCAAATGCAACTTAACCTAATAAAGCTAATCCAGCTTTGTTTGTTTTAGCTATGTTTATTTAGCTACATGACTTATGTAGCTAATATAGCTTTGCTAGCTTTAGATTTAATTCTGTTACTTATGTAGCTAATGTAGCTTCAGTAGCTTTAGCCTTAGCTACATTAGCTGTGTTAAAGTGTTTTCATGGAAGATTTTTCCTGCAAGCAGACTGTTTCCTGGCTTTATTTAATATTTTTGTCAGGTTTTTATGGGTCAGCTATGTGACAATATCTCACCATAGTGTTCTGCAGCTGGTTTAAGGGGAGGGGGCTCTGAGTTTGCTTTCTGCAGCCAGACTGTCTTGAATAAAACTACTTTTTAGATTTGTTTTGGTTTGAAGAGGGATAAGCAGAAAACACAAGTATTATCTAAAACATAGGAACAGCACCTTTGAACAGTGTCTTAACATTCTCTTACATACGTTTATATTGGTTTAATATCATCTTTTTCTATGTGTCTGTCAGGAGAAGTATTACTCCTTGTACAGCCTTTTACCATCTTTTTTCTTCCCTATGTTACTTGTAATAAAAACCGCCATGTCAGATTTCCTGTAAGTGTACTTGGCAACATACTTGGCAATAAAACAAGATACTGATTCCGATACCACTATTTTTTTAAGATAACGTTCATCTTATTTATATTTTAAAACCCTGTGATTATCTGGTTTTATTTTCAGTGTTTTATATGCAACACAGAAAGAATAGCTATTGCAATGTTAGTGTTTTTTTCCTCCAGTATTGTGCAGCTCTAATAGGAAACAGAGGTTTTGATTTAGATGGATATCTAACAGTCAAATCTTAGCTGTTATTAGCAGCCGGTTGGTCAGATTTCATCCGGTTGCTTCATACAAAACATGTCCTGTTCCTGTGCTGCTACGGGCCACAGCTGGGAACATCTGGTTTTATAACAGCTGCAATATTTGTAGATGAATCACTCAATGAATAAGACATTTGATACAGCAGATGTCCCAGATTCTAATCCTTAAGGGAGCCATTTATGTGCATCTTCTTTCTTCTTTTTATTCAGCTTTGTTTGGTTCAGCATGTTGAGGGCTGATATGCTCAGTAGTAAATCATTAGTATGCTTTCTTTTTAACTAACATGTCAGGTCAATCTCTTTTTAGGGACCTCCAAAGGATGCATTATCAGAGGCCGTCCAGGCAAAGCGAGCGAAGAGAAAACTGGAGCGTGAGCGTAAGAAGAGAAAGAGAAAAGAGTTCCGCATGAAGAAACTTGCTGAAAAAAATGGCCAAGAAGAGCAGCCGGAGATAAAACAAGAAGCAGCTCAAACCCCGGCTTCAAGTAAAAGAGACCAGACTGCCATCATCTTCAACAAGGTGGAGACCGTTGAGGAGGGATACATGAGCAAAATGCAGAAGAAGAAGTTAAAGAAGCAGAGCATGAAGGGTCAGATCACGCCGCTGACGGGGAAGAACTACAAGCAGCTGCTGAGCCGCGTGGAGGCTCGCAAAACGAAGCTGGAGCAGCTGCGGGAGAAAGACGAGGGGAAAGCCCGCGAGATGGAGGAGAAGATGAAATGGACCAACATGCTCTACAAGGCCGAGGGCATCAAAATCAAGGACGACGAGAACATGCTGCGCACAGCGCTGAAGAAGAAGGAGAAGAGCCGGGCGCAGAGGAAGAAGGGCTGGGAGCAGCGCAGCCAGAACGTTCTGGAGAAGATGCAGCAGCGGCAGGACAAGAGACGGAAGAACATTCAGAAACGGAAACAGGTGAAGACAGAGAAGAAGAAGGACAAGGCGAGGAAGAAGGGCAGAGTGCTGCCTGAGGACTTGAAAAAAGCCACTGTTTAGAGGAAAGAGTGTGGGCTATAATTTTAAAACAACAGAATATACACGGTTTCTAAATGATGAAAAAAAAAACCTTAGCTTCTGTTGAGGACTGATATGATGTTTGTTTTGATCAATAAAATATGATCCTTCACTGACATTTTTGAACTTCTTTGTAGAAACTGATCATTTTGTGTGGATATAAAACTAAATACATTTGTTGCTATGACTCTTCTGGTCTACATCTGTGTAAGAAAATTAACAAGGAAGGTACCAAAGACTAATTCAAATAATGTCATAATACGGTGGAATAACTCAGTTTAAGCATTTCCTCTTTCTTGTAAATCTTGGCGGAGTTTCTGTAACTAAACCTCAGATTTCAGTCCTGACTGTTATGAGCTGGTTCATGTGTATTTGTGTGTAAGATAATTGATTCTTCAGTTTGTCTTTGTGGACAACCTTTTAATGGATGAAAACACACTTATTTGTTGTAAATGTAACTTTGTGTGTGCTAATAATCATTGACGGACTGATCTGTGTTTGTTTAGGGAAGTGGTGTGGCCTTTTGACTTAAAGCTCCTGTGAGGGTCTATTAATTAGAGTAGATTTTGGCGCCCCCTTAGGACAAACAGTACGTCTAATTTCTTTGTCAGTTTTGACTTTTTGTTTTCAACAATTGTTGAAACTTTTAAACCAATGTTTGCCACTTTTCGCCCATTTTGTCACTCTTCAACCCCTTTTTGCAACTTTCCTGCCAGTTATTCCCCTTGTGTGCCACTCTTTAACACCTTTTCACAACATTGCCAGGCTATTTTTACTATATTTTTGGTACTTTAAACCCATGTTTGTGTCTTTAGCCCAAGTTCTGCTATTTAACCCCTTTTAAACCACTTTTCCTGCATGTTTTGTCCTCTTCTTGCCACTCTATTATTCATTTTTGCCACTTTGTAACTCCTTTCCATTACTTTTTGCTCTATTATTATACTTTTGCTCCTTTTTTCCTCTTTTACCATTTTTTGCCACATTTTAACCTCTTTTTCTTCCAATTTGTGTTCCTTTGTGCCTCTCCATGACCCATTTTGCCATTTATCACCCATTAGTTTTGTAACACTTTTGCCAACCTTACCCCTTTTTTAAAAATATCTAATAAGTACAATTAGTACTGATAAGTACATTTCAGTAAAAACAAATCAAATTTTGATTCATTCTAAAACTATTTCAATACTAATTGTTTTTGGGGTGGATTTAACAGCTGCAGACATTTAAAAACAAAGGATACTCTTAAAACCACAACATCGTCTTTTCCTCCTTTTCTGAATTGAATGATCTTTCAGGAAGCTTTGGGGGGGCTGATATGGCCCCCAGGCCGCCAGTTGATGATCAGGGCTGTAGAGCATCAAGTTTTGCTTTTAAACGTGAAAATATGAAATATTCACTACATGCATCATCTAAAGAAATTTATCATTAATTATAAAACTGGATTAGCCCTCTGCCTTGCTAGTTGGTATCTTGTTTAAACATAACTTCCTGTTTACTGCTGATAGGAGTTCAGACTGAGTGAATCCTAAAAACAGGTCCACAGGGTAAACTTGTTAACACCAAATCAGAGGAACACAGTAGCTATGAGATGGTTTTAGGTCAGGATCAGAGAAATATCTTCATCTGGAAAAACATCACCAGGTATAAAGTATGTAACCCTAGGAGATAGGTTATTTTCACTGAGATAAATAAATACCCATTTTCACAAAAATCTTTTTTAAAATGTCTAACATGATGCACACATAACAGAAAAAACATGTTAATATGTCATGAACCCAAACAAAATTTAAAAAAATACACACATCCCAAAAGTTAGTACTCTATAATAAAATAAAAGCTGTTATATGGGACTATCTTAAAGAGGCGCCTCTAAAGCCAACTATGACAAGTGAAAGACCATACAATAATCATTTAGTTCAAATTGCTTTACCAAAACAAGAATAAAAAAAAACAAAACAAAATCCATCAGCATCATCACAGCATCAAACATGGAGGCCTAATACATGGTATAAATGATAAAAACTGATCATTTTATTGGATAATCACTGTTATTTGTACTTCAAAAACATTTACATCTCTTAATGATGTAATTCACACATTTTTATGATTAGTAAGTCCAATCACAAATTCAATTTCATCAAGTTAACTTTGACCACCATTTCTTGTTCCATCCAGTGTTAATTTTGTCAACTAAAACTATAAAACTATTCTTCGACAGCCTTTTTTCCATGACAAAAACAGACTAAAACTAACAAAATAGATCTGTGAGGACTAAAACAGACAAAAAATTAATTAATTTTTTGTCAAAATGACTAAAACTAGACTAAAGTGTTATTTAGTTTTTGCCGGACATTCAAAATCTGTGATATTTCTCCACCGTGGGTAAATCTGCATCTGCATCTCTTCTGCCTCTCAGCTGTAGAAAGCAGGGACCCCAGGTTTGGCAGGATGCAGAGACACACTACCATGATTCTGTACCAAATTTAGGCAAGAAAATAAATGCTTGGACTAAAAGTAAAGACTGAAATGTGAGGACTTTTTATGGACTAAAACGTTTATAGACTAGAATGTTTTGTTTCTGTCAACTAAAACTAGACTAAAACCAAAAAGGGCAGAAATGACTAAAATGTGACTAAAACTAAAATGCATTTCTTTTAAAGACTAAAACTAAAATTAAAAATAGCTGGTTAAAAATCAATACTGGTTCCATCGAACTTCGAGGCCTCTTTCCTTAAATGCTCATTGAAAATGTTTGAGCTGTAAATTACGAATAAAAATCAATCTCAATTTGCCTCTGTTTCCATCAAATCTACTTCGAATTCATCAAATCATTTCATAATTTATAGCTTTACTTTTATATCACTTAATTCACTTCCTTTTATAATTACATTTTTGTTGCTTTCCCCCTTAAATAGCCTTTAAGATAACTGTTATAGTGCATCATATAGCAACAAATATGTGTTATTTTGGACTCTGCTTTTCAAGTTAAATTAAAACATTCGTATTTTTAAACTCCGTTATTAACGTCGCCAAATGAATGTTACTGGAAGCTGTGTCTTTAAAACTGTGTGAATCCTAAAATAAATCATCTTAAACGCCAAACTAGCAAATCAAATGTTTACTTAGAAGTCGTTGTTTACATATTTCTCTGTCTCTGCTTCACTCACGCGCCGCTCTCTCAAGGCTGCAGCACGCACGTGCTCCACTCGGGGTTAATCTCGTTTGTAATCTCGCGAGAGGAAGTAAAAGGAAAACACAAGGAGGTTGAAGGGGAAGTCCAAGAGTTTGACAGGAGCAGCCAAGCGGTGTTTGATTTAAACTTTAAATGACTTCGAGCTTTTGCACACAAAGGCTAACGGAATATTTAAATCAGTCGTAGGCCCTGCGTCCGCTTTCCTGTCGGCCTTATAGACGCGTTAAAGAAGCCTGAGCGCTTCCTTACAGGACGATGATCCCTCTTTAATGGGAATATTCACCAACCTTTTCTCTAATTTCACTTTAATTCGTCTGAGTTTATTTAGAAACAATAACAGGGTGAGTCGAGCTGCACCGCTGTGATTATACACTTTAAAATACCAGCTGGAGAAATATTTTTCACCTTTCATTTTTTTGTTATTTCAGATAATCATGGCAAGACGGCTACATGCACGCAGGACGGAGGGGGTGGACAAAAACGTATGGTAAGAGATTTTATTGGTACAGCAGGACAAAGATCATGAAACTGAAGATAACAGTGAGCTGATTTAAAGGTTGCATGGTTAGCTATATGCTATTTACAATGAAAAATACATTAATCTACAGCAGGCATGCCACATAGTACATTAACATCTGATTGGTGGAGAATATGGGTGGTACAGCTTTGGATTTAAGATGAAATATTCTGTCATGAATGAGATATTTGCATGCATTTTGAGGTGTTATGGTATTTACTAGACTAACCCAAATATCTGACATATGGTAGATTTTAGACACTGCCTGTGTAAAGGAAAAACACATTTTTGACAATGCCTCTGAGAGAAAATAAAAAGTATTAAAGCATAATGTACATTTTTGAATGCTTAATTGGAATTTAGATGAGGATTCTCCAAAACAGAGGCAACTGAAGACAGACCATCTGCATTTAAAGATAGTTATCGCAAAGATTTCAACATTGATCTTGACTATTGGTTTATTTCTTTGTAGATTAGGTTGAATCAACTCATTCTTCTAATCAAATAAAGTCAGATTTATTTATAAAATGCAAATAAAAACACACATTTGCCGAAGTGCTTCACAACCAATAAAACCTGAAATAACCCCAATAAAAGAGCCCACATACACAACAATGCAAAATATAATAAAAAAATAAATATGAGAATTAAGCAAGAAAAAAATAAGAGCAAATCAAATAAAAATGAATGAAACTTCACCTCTTTGCGGTCAGTATTAGCAGCTGAGTCTGTGTGGGGAGGTCTCAGTCAGACTCAAACATCTGGACTCTGCAATTTTACTCCATTCTTCTTTCAGAACTGCTCAAACTCTGTCAGGAAATAAATGTTTCCCTAAGCCAGTGGTTCCCAAAGTGGGGGTCATCATACATTTGAGATATTATTGTAAAAACAATTCAATTTAAAATAAAAACATAGTTATTAAGAAATATTTCTGCTTAAATGTAAGTAAATGTTTAAAAAAAAACTACCTAAAATGTAAGTTTTATACATGATGCTTTATGCAACACCGTGCCCTTTATCCCCCCTTCAGGGAAAGCGGGGGTCCCCGATCTCTGACGCAGTTATTTTGGGGGTCACAGGCTGAAAAGTTTGGGAACCCCTGCCCTAAGCCGTAGTTCTCTTGCCGTACGGAAGAGGATTAGGGCCATTTTTGAAGGAGAATAAATTTTGGACAAGATGTGATTAAAGTTGAAATGATGAGAATTAAGTTGAAATTTCGAGAATCAACTCGAGATTTCGAAAATAAAGTTGAATCAGCCAGACGCTGTGTTTATGTGCTAATGAGAGAGAATCTCTTTGTTGTTAAATCCAATAATGAGGTATAATTTCACATATTCATTGATATGAGGCATAAGGCATTTTTTTTTGAGACCAGCACGATTGGCTGGCCAATCAAACCCAGTAATACCATGGTCAGTAAACCAGTTTCTGGTAGTTCTGACTTCACTGTGGGCAGGTGAAGAGGAAATCAGTATCTCTTTAAAGCTTCTAGTCAAATGGAAGCATGAAGGTCTCCAAAATCTCCTGGTAGATGGCTGACAGCGCTGACTCACCCCAAACCATCACTACCTGTGGAAACTGAAAACGCTGGACTTCAAGCACTGAAGGATTCTGTGACCACTGAGCAATGTGTCATGTGACTGCAATTATTTCATTTAACAGGGTTGAGTTCACAAAGCTGGCAGCCGACTACAAAGCAGTGAACCTGGGTCAAGGATTTCCCGACTTCTCCCCTCCAAAGTTTGTGCAGGACGCTTTCTGTAACGCTCTGAACGGCGGATTCCAGATGCATCAGTACACACGAGCTTTTGTGAGTGCAGTTACACATTTCCAATAAGAGAAGCTTTCTTATTGTCTTGATTTCATAAAAACTGATCGATTCACTTCCTGTTTCTTTGTTGTTTCCTTCCCAAGGGTCACCCCCCTCTTGTTAAAAACATGGCTAAATTCTTCAGTAGGGTCGTGGGACATGAGATCGATCCCTTTGAGGACATCCTGGTCACAGTCGGAGCATATCAGGCTCTTTTCAGCACATTTCAAGCTCTGGTGGATGAAGGAGATGAGGTATGATTGGTTAACTAAAACAGGAAGTCAGGATAATCCAAGGTGCAGCAATGGTTAGGGGATAAATAAGGCTGTCAGGGTTTGAATACTTAATAGATGTTTTAAAGTGATATAATCTCTGTTATTTAAATGATGGAGGGAGTCACAAATATCAATGCTTTTTCATAAGACTGGCACACAAGTGAAGAATAAATCCAATATAAAATTTGCAGACGATGTGGAGGAGTTTGCCTTCAAAATTCGGAGATTAAAAGAAGAAATCCCTCAATAATATACTTCTATTTTTGTTGCTGTGGTATAAAAACAGATGCAATTTAATTCTGACTAGTAATAATAATAATAACTGACACACTGAAATGAGTATTTCTGTCTTCCAGGTCATAATAGTCGAGCCATTCTTTGACTGCTACCAGCCAATGGTGATTATGGCGGGGGGAAAGGCGGTGTATGTTCCTCTGAGGCCGGTCAGTGCTGGTTTGCCTCTTTTATAGCTTCAGTGTTATCATGTGTTAAGGAGCATCAACCATTTTTTACATACTGGTAATTACAGAAAGCTGACGGCGCCGTCCTGTCAAGTGGAGACTGGGTTCTCTCTCGTGAGGAGCTCTCCAGTAAAATCACTCCACGCACTAAAGCCATCGTTATCAACACTCCTAACAACCCGCTAGGAAAGGTATGACACGAACTGCTGCAGCTTCTCTATGTTTACACTATAGATGTAAGTCTTCTGTGTTTGTTTTAGGTTTATAAGACAGAGGAGCTCCAAATGATCGCTGATCTGTGCATCAAACATGACTTACTGTGCATCAGTGATGAAGTGTACGAGTGGCTGACTTATGATGGAGCCAAACACGTCAAGATTGGTGAGATATATCCAACAGAAATCACAAAAAAAGTATGAATCTGTGTTACTAAGAATGCAAATGTTTTATCAGCCAGCCTTCCTGGGATGTGGGAGCGAACCATCACTATAGGAAGTGGTGGAAAGACGTTCAGTGCTACTGGATGGAAGGTAAACACACTCTCTGTTAAAGGATTCTAACAATGAGACCTATTTCACCACATTTTTATAATAATCTGTTATTCGTTGTCAGGTTGGCTGGGCCATCAGCTCCGGACACATCATCAAACACTTGAAAATCATTCATCAGAACACTGTTTACCACTGCGCCACGGCTGCTCAGGTAAGCTTTAAAATCATGAACATAGTTTCTATTAGGGCTGCACTGATTGTGAAAAACAGGTCAGGGGCCAACAGCAATCTGATGTTTACGATAGCTATTTAGCTGATCCCTGCTTGTGAATCAAATGTACTAATGTATTATGTATAAGGCAAAAATCTGTCTTAGTTATTTGAAAGAGTTAAATAGATAAAGATGCAGTAAAACAGAATTTAAAAAAAAAAAAAACCAATTTTATTGTTCCGTACGTTCTCTAGCACATTTGAGTGCTGATGAGTACAAGATTAAATATTTAATCCTGTCGTAGCAACACGCTAATGTTCAAAAGAGAGCTTTGGAGTGTTCTTAGATCAGAATCTTCTTTAAAACCCTTTAAAACCAACCTATGTGCAAGTCCGCCAGGACATATTCTTACATTTTTGGGAGTATTTTTATTTGCTTTACATCAATAGAACCCTGAGATCCCAAGTTTTACTAATATGTATTGACTTATCTTAACTACTACAATAATTTGCTTAAAAGTGCAATTAACCTAAAAAAATGAAAATCGTTTTTGGTTTTTCACATATATTTTAAAATACAGAAATTGCACAGCTGTATCTCTCAACTTTGTAAATGTAAAAAAGTTACACAATATCCTTTGGAACCACAGGAAATTTATTTGGAGCCTACATAACTTGATTTTTGAGATATTGTCAATTTTGTAAGATGTAAAGAAAACAAGCCAGATGAGTAGTTCGACTCTTCATCTGACGCTGTAATTAGTTCGAAAACTTTGCGCCAGCTGGTTGTTTGGCTCGACTAGAATTTTGCGAATCCATAACTACATATGACTACATAACTACATACGAAGTGTGTCAAAGGTGTGTGTGATGGATGTCCGGTGTGTGTGGGTTGTGTGTCTGAGTGTTTTTGTAACAAAGTAGGAGTAAAACGAGAGTGAGGGCGAGTATGTGTGCAGGCTAAGTTCTTCGGTGTGTTCCGCAGAAAAAAACTACAACTCCCAGGAAAACACAACACTTCCTGTTGCTGGGGGGGGCTATCGGGTAGGGACACGTAATAATCATGTGACAGCTCATGCCCACAACGTGATGTTTATTTCAACATAGGAAGTGCTGCAAATACCTGTGGTCTCGTTTATGAAGATTTTTGTTATGTGCGCTTTATTGTGTATTTTTACAAACCCATCACTGCAACGAAAAAGCGCTCTGAAACATGGTGAATGTGTGAAATGTTAGTGTAACTGCCCAGATTTTATATGCAAAAGAATGATCGATCTGTCTTATCCGGTTTCAAATCTATCGCCACTCAAAAATGAATATGCTAATCATAGCGCTGGTGCTGCACTGGGTTCTATAGAGTTAAAACTGCAAACAAGGGTTTTAAGAACAAATTTATGTAGCTGAATGGTTGGTGAGTGATAAAATAAGGTACAAAGGCCAATAAAAAACCTTTTGTTTGGGTATTTAACCCTTTAAGACCTAACACGTCACCAACGCCACATTTACTTTGCATTACCATTATTACACGACTGTTTGTGTTATCGGAAAAATTCAGTTCCTGTAAGCTGAGAAATAGTACTTCACAGCCAACATGTGGTATTACCGTAATTTCACCTTTCCTCACTAAAAACTTAGCATAAAGTTCCCCTCTTTACTGTATATCTTTATTTTCAACTGTTAAAACACTCTTAACATGCAGTCAAATGTAAATAACTGCCATTTATTAAAAGTTTTAAGTATTGTTGAAAAATGGGCAAAAGCACTAACCCACAGGACATTTTCTGGGCCTTTTATGGTCAAAATAAGAAAAAGTGTCCAGAAACTCAGGAGTTAAAGGGTTAATTCCTGCTGCAAGCTTCAGAAGCGTAACACAGAGGTCGATGGGGATGTACTCTCTTTTGGAGCAAGCCTCAAGTGGCCATTTGAGGAACTGCAGGTGTGGACATTTATTTTAGCTGGCTGCTTTTCAAAATCACTTTTCTTTAATGCAGCTTTAATTTTCAGCCTATTGTAATGTAATTTGCCTTTTATTACCATCCCTATTGTCACTTCAGATTCAGTTAGTATTAAGTTTAAATTAAAGGTTGCACAGGTACATAAGCTACTGTCTGTTTATGGGCCTCCTCCAAAGGGAGAAAAGGTTTTAAATTTACTACCTGTGTGGTGATTTCTGTTGTATTAATCAAAGTCTGCAATGTAAAGTTTCTGTGTTACTCTGTCAGCAGCATCTGTTTTACCATTTCTCCTCTCCTTGCTACAACGTGGTAGCTGAGCTCTGAATCTGCAAAGTGTGTAATGAAGTTGACAGCAATGCAGTCAGGAAGTCACTGTGCCCACCTCTGCTGGTCACTTTTGGCTTTGACTGAGGATTCTTCTGAACTAAATCAGCACTTTACAAGCTTTTATTTACTTACCACCTCATTCTCTTTGATGCTCACGATTATGACGTAATGAGGGAGAAAAGATAGTAAAATAAGTAGCAACACCTGCTAGCTTGGTCTGTGCTGCTAGGTATAGCATCATTTTGTGAGCAGTAAAGCAGCTGCATGCAGTGAACAATGAAAGGGTTGAATTTTCATCTGCATCCATGCACTTTCTCCTGGCATGGTCGCAGCATATAATGCATCCTATACACTGGGTTTCATCATATGTGTAATAATTTTTTCCTCCATCCATTTCTGCCTTCACCAGGAGGCGGTAGCTCAGGGATTTGAGAGAGAATACGATGTCTACGGTACTCCAGAGAGCTACTTCCTGCAGCTGCCTGCAATGCTGCAACAGAAGAGAAACAAGCTGGCCTCGTGTCTGCAGAGCGTGGGTCTGCAGCCCATCATGCCTGAGGGAGGGTACTTCATGATTGCAGACATTTCTTCTCTCAGTAAGTACAGAGCAAACATCTTCACATGTTTTTTTCCTCATTAGCGCCGTGTTAACAACACCTCCTTTCTTCATCTTTGGACAGGGGCGGACTTTCAGGACCAGAGCACTGAGGAAGAACCGTATGACTTCAGATTTGTTAAATGGCTGACGAAAGAGAAGGTAAAAGTCATGATTTAATGAGTTCTTATGTCAGATTTTTAGATTAATTTCTTTAAACATAACTTATGTTATGAATAGGGTTTGGCAACAATCCCAGTCTCTGCATTCTACAGTCCAGAGCACAGCAAGGAGTTCGACAAATACATCCGATTCTGCTTTGTGAAGGTAAACCTGACTTAAATGAAGCAAATCCAGTCACTCCGAGAGTCCTTCTGTCACGCTTTGACCTCTTTCTGTCTCACAGGAGGACGCCACTCTGGATGCAGCAGCAGACATACTGAAAAAGTGGAGTCAGGGACAGTAAAACCGCCCAGAAACAAAGCATTACCCGTCCATCCACATTTTCCCCGGCAACTAAACCCAGCCTGGGTTGCCTCCTCAGCTGAAATGAGCCACATGCTTTGTTCCTGTGTTACAGATAAATATGTCCACTTTTACTTCGTCCCTATGCAGCAAACACCGTGACACTGAAATCCTCTTAAGTGTTCCTTTGCAATAACTTAATATACATATTTTTGAATGTAATAACCTTTTCTCAGCAATCTAAGGGGTTTATTTAAATGTTTTCGCTTGAATCACGTCCTGCTGAAGAGATATTTTTCCTGAGACAAAGTAGAAAAAATGTAATAAAGATTTTAAGAAATCCACGTTCTCCTTTTAAATCTTTACAATTTTCACAGTGTTAGCTCATGCAAATGGAAGAACACACTCCATACTTAGTGTACATGTATATATTTTCACTATAAAATCAACTACGTCATCTGCTTTATTGCTGGAACAAATTTTGTCACATTTAATTGAAGATATTGGTTGGTACTGTTTTAGCCAGTTTCTCTGGCCAGTTTTAGCCAGTTTTTTTGGTTATAGATTGTGAATTTTAGTAGTTTTCTACAGAAACGCTACACGGACAAAAGTATTCAGCTTCCTGACCATTACATTAACATTGCATTCATATTTATGTACTTCAGTATGGAGTTGGTCCCCTTTTGCATCTACAACAGCCTCCACTCTTCTTAGAAGGCTTTCCACAAAATTTCAGAGTGTTTCTGTGGGAATTTGTGCCTGTTCATTCTGTAGAGCATCTATGAGGTCAGGCACTGATGCTGGACCAGAAGGCCGGGCTCACAATCTCCATCCCAGTTCATCTCAAAGGTGCTGGAGGGGGTTGAGGTCAGGTGTACTGGGGCACAGTCATTTTGGACCTTGCCCAAACCGTTGCAACACAGTTGGAACCATAGCATGGTCCAAAACGTCTTGGTATGCTGAAGCATTAAGATTGGCCTTTACTGGAGATAAGGGGCCTAGCCCAAACCCTGAAAAACAGCCCCATACCATTATCCCTCCTCCACCAAACTTCACAGCAGCCAGGCAGGTAACGTTCTCCCAGCATCCTCCAAACCCAGACTCAACTATCTGACTGCCAAACAAAAAGGCGAGATTCTTCACCCCACAGTCCAGTGTCGGTGTGATTTACACCACTCTATCCAACTCTTGGCATTAGACTTGGTGATGTGTGCTGCTCACCTCCGCTGCCCCCTTCTCAATACTACTTATTACTTTAAATTGAGGACTGTGTTTGCACTGGACCATAAACAGTCCATGGGTTTGCATGCACTCTAGCTTTACTTCCAGCCAAAGTCTGGCTGCAGACCTTAAACCTCTGAAGGCCACCACCAAAGACTGTTCATCTGAGATGCCAACTCTTTCAGAACGGAAGTGCCATCATTTGCCGGTACAACATATTCTTTATTTTCTAATTCAGCTTTATCTATAAACAAAGTTTGGGAATTGCATTCATGAAATAACCAGATTGTTAACACTGCAGACTTAAAAACATTTTATGGATAAAACCGAGAAAAAGATCAGAGGACTAATCTAGGATTAAATTAAGTAAGGACACGTTTTTGAAGTGGGTGCTTAAATGGTGGCTCACTTTAGCTCCATTAGCTTTAGCTAAAGCTAATGTAGCTACGCTGGGTACGTATTTAACATTACTGGATAAGCCAGTGTAGCTAAGTTAGCTTTAGCAAATTGGCATTTACCAATTATAGCTAAAACATACATAGCTACTTAGAGAATCTTGCTATGTAGCTTAGGTAGCTGCTTTGTGAGCTTAGCTTTTGCCATGTTTGCTACATGGCCACATTAGCTATGTTAGCTACATTAGCTATGTTAGGTACATTTGCTATGTTAGGTACATTAGCTATGTTAGCTACATTAGCTATGTTAGGTACATTAGCCATTTTAATTAATATTGATAATAATAATACAAAATAGTAATGATAATATTGATAACAATATAATGATAGTAATGATAATAATGATAATATAAAAACGATAATGAATCATTAATATAAGGAAATTCTGTATTCAGTTGCTTGGCTATAGAAGCTCAAATCATTTACATTCTAATCATGTCTGCAGCACAATGCCATTTTCATTCTGTAAATATTTTTTTGCAGTGATTTTCAGTATTTCTACTGTTTTTTCCAGTAAAATTAACAGTAGAGGAGTACAGATGTACTAAGACGTATTGTTGCAACTAATCATTGGCCTATTGCAGTTTGGAGGTTAGGTTGGTTTGCTTATTTATGTAAAGAACAGTCTTTTTATGTTTATTGTGAAAATTATGTTTATTTTGAAGTACTTCTTATTTCAATTACACCAAAATAATCCAAAGAATGTATTATCTTGTGCAAAAATAAACAAATTATTAGTGCATGTTTTACTTTTCATGAAAACTCTTACGTCACCATGTCCCCCTCTGTGGTAGCTACTGTCAGTTTTTCCAAACATGCTAAGAAAGACTTCTTGTTGGAGAAACACCAGCTCTCTTTCCAGGAGTGTAGACAAGGAATTGAATATTATCGAATATCATTACTACTTCTCGTCTTCAAACTCGTAGAAGCCGTTTATATAACATCATGTCCCTTCTCTTATCTGGGGAAAGCCTGCATTGTCTGTGACAGCTGTGCAATAATAAGCTTTATTTTAACCTTTTGTTGACCATGAAAGTAGAAGAGAGACTTGTATACTGTTTAAAAGGACAAAGCAGCTTCCTATCCATGTGCACTTTTCAAACTAACCTTTCCTCTGTGTGTTAACCGTTTCATTGTTTCTTCTCTTTGCACAGTGTTTTAGGCCTCCTGGTTTCATTCAATGGACAAATATGATTAAAGGGAAAGAAAAGTGCAGCCATAAAGGTACGAAAGGTTGAAAGTTCAAGGAAAGGAGTGGTGGAGGCAGCTGGATGTCGCTGCAGACTGAGCTGTCAGAGTTCATGAGAAACTGTCCACAGGTACGATCAGAACAAAAGACACAATAATCCAAGGACTGCTGACTTCACAGCTCAATTGAATCCTCTTTGATTTCAGATAAACATGACAGGACGACTCTCTGCACTCAGAACAGACGGTGTGGATAAAAATGTTTGGTGAGTGATAATAACAGATGGACCTTTGATACCTGAGCAGTGCAGGAGTTTAGAGGCAGGAAGGAAAGTTCTGGTTGTGTCAGCGACCAAGACGCTGCAGGGGAGCATGTATTTTTCTGTGTTTTAGTCATGAAGATAGTAAAGGTCTGTCTTAAATGTGGTTTGGGTGAAAGTTGGGTTGTAGTACCCTGAGCTAAGTCTGTCAGGGCTATAGAGCCTTTTAAGCCCTGCCCTCCTCAGTGACTGTTGGACCAGATTTCTTGTTGATAGGCAACTCAACCTTTTTTTACATTCAAATAATTCAGTTCTCTAATAAACTAAAATCTCAGTGTTTTCTTTTACCTTTAATCAGAAGTGTTCTGTGTGATTATCGGTAGGTTTAACTGCCTAGTGTGATTGTCCACAGACCTTTGGCTAAACAGTACCAGGAAAGATTAACTGGCGTCTTTTTAGCTGAAAGCTGGTGTGTAAACTGATGCCATAAAGTTGTATGAGACAGTCTGGCTGCAGACGGCAGATCTCAGACACCCCCTCTTGTAGACCGTGCACTACTGTGGAACGCCCCACCTCTGTCAGAACAGAAATACACAAGAACTTTCAAAATAAAATCAGATTAAACTTCTGGTCAGGGTTAAGATACGAAAAGTTAAAAGTCAAAAACCTGACCTGCAAAACCTGAGTGAAAAACATTTAATGAAACTGAGTAAACTAAGAGTGCTTATAGAAAAAAGATTGTCCTCCATGAAAACACTAACAAAGCTAACATAGCTAAGGCTTAAGCTAAAACTAAGGCTACAGCTAATGTGGCTAAATTAGTTTATGTTAGGTTTTCTAAACCCACTGTAGCTAATTTTAGCCTACATGAGCTACATTTAATTTGTAGCAACGTTTGCTATGTGGCTGCAATACCTATGTCGCTAACAAAAGCTAACTATGTTTACTAAACCTAATAGAGCAACATAGCAAGCTTTAGCTATGTTAGCTACATTATCTTATGTTAGGTTTGCTTAACCTAATATTTTCAATATTAGCTTTGTAGCTACATTAGCTTTGTCTATGTTTGCTTTTTGGCTGCAACACCTACACAGCTAACCAAGCTACATTAGCTACTAAAGCATATGCTATGTTAACTTAACCTAATGTAGCTAATGTTAATTATTTTAGATTTGGAGCTTTGTTTGTTATATAGCTGCAATGCTTATGTAGCTAACAAAAGCTCACTATGTTTACTGAACCCAATAGAGCAACATAGCTTGCTATAGCTATGTTAGCTACATTATCTTATGTTGTTTGCTAAACCTAATTTTTTCAGTGTTAGCTTCATAGCTACTTTAGCTTTAGCTATGTTTGCTATGTAGCTGCAAAACCTATGCAGCTAAAAAAGCTACATTAGCAACTTAAGCTTATGCTATGTTAACTTAACCTAATGTAGCTAATGTTAATTATGTTAGCTTTGTAGCTATGTAGCTGCAATACTTACGTTGCTAACAAAAAGCTAACTATGTTTACTAAACCTAAAAGAGCAACATAGCAAGTTAATGTAAGTCATATTAGCTACATTACCTTATGTTAGCTTAATTGCTGTATTAGCTTTAGCTACAGTATATTTGCTATGTATCTGTACTACCTGCATAGCTAACAAAGCTACATTAACTACTTAAGCCTATACTATGTTAACCTAACCTAATGTAGCTAAATAGATTATGTTAGTTATGTTAGCTTGGTAGCAACATTAGCTTTAGCTGTGGCTACATTACCTACGTAGACATTGCTATGTTTGCTAAAGCTCAGACAAAGCTAGTGTAGCTAGGCTGACTTATGTTAACTATGCAGCTAGCATAGCTATGCTAGCTTAATGTTTTGTATTTTTAATCCAAAACTGGATATACGTTGTCCCAGCAAATTACGTCACTTCTGTTCTGACAGATATTTTACAGTAGTGGTCTGTAAGAAGGGTCTGAGATTTGTGGTCTGCATCCAGACCCCTCTCTAAATGTAAACACTTACCACAAGGGAACCACACCCCACTCCTATCCCACTGTGGCACGGAACACTGTGCCATTCTCCCTGATGGATATTATTATACCATTACATAGCATTTCTGCTTCTGTTTTAAGGTGACAAAGCTGCGTATTGTTCCTTTAAGTGCGTTGTTTTGACTCTGTAAGTCACTGCTTGATATATAAAGGTGCTAAATCTAGAAATAAACACAACATGCCATAGTTTATTGACTTATTTATGCATTTATGCATTATCACAGAGTCTGTGCTTTATTTTGCTTGGGACAAATTGCTCTTACATCTCTACAGCATACAGTTGTACAATTAAACTATTATATATTTATATTATTTTATCCTATGATCATCATTTCAGTGTCTGACCTGTTTTCTGCCATCAGGGTTGAGTTCACAAAGCTAGCAGCCGACTACAAAGCTGTGAACCTGGGTCAGGGATTCCCAGACTTCTCCCCTCCAAAGTTTGTGCAGGACGCTTTCTGTAATGCTCTGAATGGAGGCCCGCTAATGCACCAGTACACCCGAGCTTTTGTGAGTGCAATCCCGTGATTCAGTGTTTTTAAATCCAGTTTTAAAGGGACACATGGATGCAAAACAACCAGCAAGACTAAACGCGCATTTTGCTTCACTTCTTTCCTCAGGGCCACCCATCTCTGGTCAAATCTCTGTCCAAATTCTTCAGTAGGATTGTGGGACATGAGATTGATCCATTTGAGGACCTCCTGGTCACTGTTGGAGCGTACCAGGCTCTCTACTGTGCTTTTCAAGCTCTGGTTGATGAAGGAGATGAGGTAGAAACCCCCCTATTCTGCTAGTTTTACACATTTTTAACAGCATTCTTCTATTTCTATTGGAGTTTAAGGGAGTTTAAACACATTACAAATTCAGCCTAGCATTAATAAAAGCAAGCACCTTTGGAGGACATAACTAAATTACCTGTAACCGCCCAAAGGATTACAGTGTAGTCATTACAATGGTTGGTGAAACCAAGATTATGGGACTACTACTGACCCAGTGGGCCCAAAAAGGCCCCATATCTGATCATTTAGGAGTCCTTTAACTTTTAGGCATGCTGCAGACTGAAAATAACCAGACTGAGACATGTTTGTCTTCCAGGTCATAATAGTTGAGCCGTTCTTTGACTGCTACCATCCAATGGTGATGATGGCAGGAGGAAAAGCGGTGTATGTTCCTCTGAGGCCGGTCAGTGTTCACACTTTTAAAGCCTCAGCAGCATTTGTCCACCTTCATCTTATATTTATGTGGCAATCTTGAGGTGGTCTTGTTTTCCTTCTTACTTCCAGAAAGCTGACAGCGGTGCCGTCCTGTCGAGTGGAGACTGGGTTCTCTCTTCTGAGGAACTTTCCAGTAAAATAACTCCACACACTAAAGCCATCGTCATCAACACTCCTAACAACCCGCTAGGCAAAGTAAGATTTGTAGCCGTGTTGTCTCTTTAAAGCTATCATCTGTGCATTAACAGTTGTTTTGTTTTAGGTTTATAAGACAGAGGAGCTCCAAATGATCGCTGATCTGTGCATCAAGCATGACCTGCTGTGCATCAGTGATGAGGTGTACGAGTGGCTGACTTATGACGGAGCCAAACACGTCAAGATCGGTGAGATATATCCAACAGAAATCACAAAAATATGTGTGAATCTGTGTTATTGGTGTGTTAACAGTGTCAGTGTCTTATTAGCCAGCCTTCCTGGGATGTGGGAGCGAACCATCACTGTAGGCAGTGCAGGAAAGACGTTCAGTGCTACTGGATGGAAGGTAAACACACTTTTTTAATGAGACCTCTCATAATGAGTCCTTCCTCACTACAGGTGAATGTCTCTGCAGGTTGGCTGGGCCATGGGAGCTGGGAGTGTCATCAAACGTCTGAAAGCCATGCATCAGATGTCGGTGTTTGACTGTGCAACTGCTGCTCAGGTACACGTTTGTGTTTGTGAGCATTTGGGATGTTGATGATGCAGTTAAGTATGACTTTGTGAGCTGACTTTGCATGCAATGTCAGCTACTGTTGGTGTAATGGTCAGGCAGCCAAATACTGTCACAGTCAACCTGATGTGTCAGGGTTGAGCCATGCCACCTCAGGAGGAAACTGAGTTCAGCCTTGTTTCTGTGATCTCATTTGTTCAGTCATCACTCAAAGCTCATGATCACAGGTGAGGGATAGAACCTGGACTGACCAGCTGATTGAAAGCTTTTCAATTGTCAACTAATATCGTCCCGTGACCCCCAACAGGATGAGCAGTATAAAAAATGGATGGATGGATGGACTAACATGGTGCAGATTAAAAGCTTTTTCAAAAGAGGATAGGAAATAAACAGCCATGATTTGTTACATGCATTTAAAACTGGATTTCATCAAACAAAATTTAATTAATTAAAAAAATGCTTTCTATAAAAGTGAAAAAATCAGCAGGTTAGAAAAAAAATCTAAATCAGCCTAAAAAATTGTAATCAGTGCATTTCTACTTAGAATTTCAGTGGCCCTGAGGATCAAACATGAAATATTTCAGTTGCTGCAAAATATTTAGGCTGCAGCAAAATATTTCCACTGTTTCGAAATTTTTGGGCTGCTGTGAAATATTTAAGAAACTGCAAGATATTTCAACTGTTACCATATATTTTGGTTGTTTCAAAATATTTTGAATCTTCAAAATATTTAAGTTGTTGCAAAATATTTGGGCTGCTGCATATTTATAAGATGCTAAATATGTCTACTGCAGAAAATAATTCCAGTTCTTGGAACATTAGGGCTACTGCAACATATTTAATGGTGCAGAACAGTTAAGCTGTTACAAAAAAATGGCCACTGTAAAATACTTTTGCATTTGCAACATACCAAGAAGCTGCAAAATATTTCAGCTGCGGCAAATATTTCAGAGGCTGCAAATTATTTTGGCTGCTGCAAAATATTTTTGCTGTTGCAACATATTAGGAAGCTGCAACATATTTTAGTTCTTTCAAATATTTCAGAGGCTGAAAAATATTTCAGCTACTGCAACATATTCCAGCTGTTTTAAAGTTTTTGGCTGCTGCAAAACTGATTAAATATTCTAGAAACAACAAAATAATTCAGCTGTAGAATATTTTAACTATTACAGCATATAAGGATATCTCAAGGTTTGGAAATAATTCAGCCGAAATATTTGAGCTGCAGCAAATTATTTCCACTGTGTTGAAATATTTAAAGCAATGCAAAATATTTTACCTGCAGAATATTTTGGCTTTTGCAAAATATTTTTGCAGTTGCATAATATTTTAGAGGTTGCAAAATATTACAGTACCTGCAGAATATTTTGGCTTCCACAAAATATTTTGAATATTTCAATTATTTAAGTCATTGCAAAATATTTGGGCTGTTGAGAACATTTTTGGCTGTTGCCAAATATTTCAGCTGCTGCAAAATATTTTAGAAGTAGCTGCAGAATATTTTGGCTGCCATGAAATATTGTGGCTCTTGCAAAATATTTTGAATATTTCAGTTATTTAAGTCATTGCAAAATATTTGGGCAGTTGAGAAATTAACCTAACCCCATCAAATTAAGCAAAATATGATGGCTGCAGCAAAACATTTCCACTGTTTGAACCATTTGGGCTGCTGCAACATTTTAAAAAGCTGAAAATATTACAGAGGCAGCAAAATATTTTGGCTAATGCAAAATATTCCCCCTGCTTTAAATAATTTGGCTGCTGCAATACTGATGAAATATTCTAGAAACTACAAAATATTCCAGCTGCAGAATATTTCAACTGTTTCAACATATAAGGAAGATTCAGGGTTTTAAATTATTTCAGCAGAAAATATTTAAGCTGCTGCAAATTATTTCCACTGTGTTGAAATATTTGAGCTGGTGAAAAAATATCTTACCTGACTATTGCAAACATTTTGGCTGTTGCAAAATATTTTGACAGATGCATAATATTTTAGAAGTTGCAAAATATTTCTGTCATTGTGAAATATTGAAGCTGTTGCAAAATATCTTGGCCACTGCTAAATATTTTTGCCGTTGCACCATATTAAGAATCTTCAAAATATTTCAGAGGCTGCAAATTATTTTGGCTACTGCAAAATATTGCCACTGTTTTGAAATATTCTGGCTGCTGGAAAAAAAAAATCAGATGCTTAAAAATATTACAGCTACTGGAAAATGTTTTTCTTGCTGTAAAATAATTGGTTGCATCTAAAACATTTTAGCTGTGAAATATTTTGACTTCCTATTTAAATAGCAAGAAATATCTCACAATTGTCCAAATATTTCGCAGTTGACCTTTTGGGCTACCGTAGAGAATGGTTGAAAGGAGCCACAGTGATGCAGCATGGTTGGAAGGTGAAAATCCGCTTGTCAGCGCCCTCTTGTGGGCGTATCATGTTTTGTTCACCAGAAATTACTCCAAGCATTTTTTGCAAGGCAGCTCTGTAGGATTATATAATTCAAGTATATATATTTACTATCTAGATCACGGGTGTCAAACTCAAGGCCCGGGGGCCAAATCTGGCCCACTGTGCAAATTTACCCGGGCCAGAGGATCAGAACATATTTTGATTAGAACTGGCCCGCAGGTCTGAGGTCTGCAGATTTTCTCCTGTATAGAAATGAGAATTTAACCTTGAAGATTTAAAATATCCTTTGTTTAAAATTTTTTTAAAAGTAAAGAGTAAAAATAATGAGATAGAAAGTAAGGAATGGGGGAGGAAAATGAATTTGCGTTTTCATTTAATATTTTCAATTTAATTCTGAAAATTCTGACTTAAATTTAGCATTTTGACTTTTTATCTCATATTGTGAACTTTTAGATTCCAATTTTAAATTTCAAGCCATATTCTGAAATTTTAAGATCATGATTTCAAATTTAATCTCATATTTTGCTCTTTTAAAGTCCAAACTTTGACTTTTAATCCCATATTTTAACTGAGTAAACTCACAGTTTAGAATTTTATCTCATATTTTGACCTTTTAGATTCACAATCTTAATGTAAGTTATATCTCAGCCTTTTAAACTCAAAATTTAGTTTATTTTATCTCACATTGTGATCTTTTTAACTCCTAATTTTGATCTGTAATCCCATATTTGGACCTTTAAACTCATGATTTTTACTTTCTACCTCATATATTTGCCTTTTGAAAACATTATTTTGATTTTTGGTTTTGTGTTCTGACCTTTTAAACTAATATTCTGATTTTTGATGTCAGATTTTGAGCCTTTAAACTTGTCATTTTTAATGTCAAAATCATTTATCATAAGTTTTTCTCCCCTTAATGAATTACCAGTGAAAATTAGGTTTACAGTTTATGGTTAAATGTTGACCCTGTTGGGCCCTCAGGTTAGACCTAAATTCAGATTTCGGCCCCTGCTGTGGTCGAGTTTGACACCCCTGATGTAGAATATTCACTGACAGAATTTCTTATTAGCTTGATGCATGAACAGTTAGTTTATCCACTAATAACAATGACTGTAATGAGCTAATAATGTTTCTGCTGAAGCTGTTAACAAAACCTGGCTCCTGACTTTATTTATTTACACATTATAAGACTTTTTACACAGTTTTCAAAGACACAAATACAGCATACGCTACACAGGCCACCATATAGAAATAGGCAGCAGATCCTGTGCACATCATAAATCTCCTACCAGGGTCATGCATCAACTCCTCTATCCCTTCTTGTGTTCTTCATCCATTTCTGCCTTCACCAGGAGGCGGTAGCTCAGGGATTTGAGAGAGAGTACAAAGTCTTTGCTACTCCAGAGAGCTACTTCCATCAACTGCCTGCTATGCTGCAACAGAAGAGAAACAAGCTGGCCTCGTGTCTGCAGAGCGTGGGTCTGCAGCCCATCATGCCTGAGGGAGGATACTTTATCATGGCAGACATCTCCTCTCTCAGTAAGAGTCTCCAGAGCCTGTATTACACTTTTAAACTAACATATCATAACAAGATGCAAAGCAATGACAACCAATTAAATATTAAAAACTACTTATTCTTGATAGCGGTGGACTTTAAGGACCAGAGCGCTGAGGATGAACCATATGACTTCAGATTTGTTAAATGGATGATCAAAGAGAAGGTAATGGTAGATATATTATTAAATCTTTACTTAAGATAAAAAGATGACGCTTTCTCAAGGCAAAGAGATTTTCTGGTCTCACAGTTTTCTAAATTCCCTGCAGGGTTTGGCAACAATCCCGGTCTCTGCTTTCTACAGTCCAGAGCACAGCAAGGAGTTTGACAAATACATCCGATTCTGCTTTGTGAAAGTAGGCGAAATCCAATTTCTTGCTCTGAGTTTAATCTTAATTTGATTTGGTACATGTCATATTTTATTTGCAGCTCTTTGGCTGTCCCTTTTTCTAACTCCAGCTCTTATTGTGTGACAGGAGGACTCAACTTTGGATGCAGCCGAGGACATCTTGAGAAACTTTAGCCTGTAAAATAAACACATTATGGAGTTCACACTAGTCATGCCTTATGTCTATTTTAAACCCACAGACCAGGAGGACCAAACTAAAGTCCAAACTACAGTCAGATGTGGTCCATGGTCCATCATGTTTAAAGTGCATAACATGTCATTATTTACCCCGTTTTTCCCCCAATAAAGACCCCTTTGACTCTAAATTAGCCCCTTCTAGGATTTTAGCCTGATTGACACCCCTAATAACGACATATACACGATAAATTTTCTCAGTATTATTCACTCTCATTGTTTGTACAGAGCAGCCCGACTTGAAGGGATATTTTAGTTCTTTTGAAGCTGGGTCATATGAGGCAATAGTAGTGGCACTACCCTTCAGGGTTTTCTGTAAGTGTTGCCCCTTAAGAAGGATTCATTGGTCATAATGACAGGGAAACTAGTGTGCACAGCAGAACAGAAGGGTACAGTTTCCGGTATTTAGAGAGTTTTTTTTTTTTTTTTAAGGATTTAGATGGGGGGGGACGGTGGATGGAGTCGGGGGCGGGGTCAGGGGTGGGGGGGTATGCAGTGGGGGGCCTCAGGCCGGATTTGAACCCGAGCCGCCCGCGTACATGGGGAGCGCCTTTAACCACTAGGCCACCTGCTCCCCTGTATTTAGAGAGTTTTAAGTAAAAATGGGCCGAGTAACAATGTTGGCTCAAATATACGCTCTATCAAAAGTTTTTGAAGCGTTTTATTTTTCACCCAGAAAGCGCCTGTGTTTGGAACTATCTTGCAATGCAACATTCGGTTATGTGTTCTTCCGCCACAGTGTGTCTTCATTTCCTGATCAGCTGTGCTGCATGGGTATGCAGGGTTAGATGGAAAATTTCAGTAGAGCATATGTTCAAGCCAACATTGTTCATTATAATAATAACAACAACAATATTTATCATATTATTATTACTAATGTTATGATAAATATTGTTGTTATTATTATAATGAACAATGTTGTTCATTGTTCTTACAAATATTTACTGTGTTCACCTGATGACCAACAGAAGGGAATGAAAAAGGGACAGAGGGAGTATAAAGTTCTTGTGCTGGACCCGCTAGTTTCTCTCTCTGGGCCCTCGATGCTTCCAGGCCACAAGATCACGTCACTTTCAATAAACTTTATTGACAGAACCAACTTTACAGACAAAATAATAAATTAAATAATAATAATATGACTAATAATGTGACAAACATTATCAAACCAGACATTTATGATTGCAAATAAAAACAAAACAACCTGGCAATCATAGAAAGTAAAGTTAGGTATTTTAACCTTTTATGTTGTCATGGCAACTTCAACTCTGACAGCATCAGCTACACATACAGAGAAGAGAACTGAACTGAATGCCATCTGCACCCAATAAATTAGAAGTAGTGTGCAATGTTTCTACATTCATAAATTAAAAATGTAGGGAAAGGGGATCAATCAAATCCTAAAACTACACAAGAAATATACCTTTGACTTCGCTGTGTGTGCTCATCAGTCATTTCAGATCAATGTAACTCTTATAACAAAGAGTATGGTCTGAAGTGTCTTAAAATTATTATTATTATTTTATAAAAGAAGTCATCAGGGCTGTCTTTGACTGAACACTTACACAGTGGAAAGTGGCCAGATTTTTATTAGTCATCTAACTTGGGACAACAGGTAGGAAAAATATCAAAATATACGTTTAAATAACAAAACAGGTTTGAAACAGTGACATTAATAAATAAATATAAACAGGAAAATGATACTGCTGATAATATAATTATTGATTCTGAAACAACGTTTATTAATAACTTATTTATTGTCTCATATTTGTAACTTTTCCTTGAAATATTGATCAACATTTGAATTCCTGTTTCCTTAAGTGAATTTACTTTATCGGATAAAGAAGTCAGAATCTGATGAATATTAAGCCGTTATTTATTCAAGCAACACTGGTAAAGTAGGAGCTCATAGTTTACATATACATACAGGAAATGGACGTAAGACGTAAGGTTTCTTACTTGTGATTGGTGGAGATTAATTCTAGAACGCTCATCCGAGGGTATAAATAGAAGCTGAGATCAACGTTCGTCCTTTTTCATCGAGAGACTTTGAAAGGTATGTATTAACTCTGAGCTAGCAAGCTAGGCTAAAAGCTAGTTTAAGCTAGCTAAGCTCGGTCATTTTATATTTTTGCTTCGTTTTTGTGAATAAATGTATCATGTTTGGTGTGAAACAAAAGATTGAGTGTCTTTGTTGTCAGAAATATTGTTAGGTTTATCGAAAAAAAAGTGAAACGGTTTCTGGTTGAGAAATGTTAGGCTTGGTTTTGAAACCTTAAAGATTTTAAATCAAATTTGAGGGTATGAGATTTTTGAATGCTGTAAAATCTAAAGAAATCTGTCTTGTGAAGAGAGGCAAAACAAGGCTATGTGTTTTGTTGTTAAAATAAAATCTAATTTTGACCTTTTTTTCATGTTAATGCATTGATTTGTCCAAGAAATGAGATCTGTAAAAACGTTCCAAAAATGGCCGTCATCAGTGACATCATTAGGTACTTTCCAAAAGTGGCTGTGATCTGGAGTTCTAAATGGAAACAAAAATCTCAGTCATTCCAAAAGTGGGACTTGGACATTTATTTTCACAAAATTGTCACAAAATGGCTGTCTCTGCTCAAGCTAGTAAAGTTTTCAGCAACCTTTGTGATTCATTCACTCCTGTTTTATTAACACCTAAGAAATACTTTCACCAGAGTACTAAAGCAGCATTAAAGTAGTACATCAGTGATGAGTTTCACTCTGCTGTAGAAAAATCAGTCATTTTAAAATATTTTAGAGTCAAATGTACATAGCCATTACCACTAGATGGGGCAAACAGTGTTCTAACAGTTCAACTACAGCAGACAGTTGATTCAAAAGCCTTTTTTTTAAAAACAATGAGAACTAGATTTATTTTTTAATTAGGCTATCAGTCAGGGTTTTGAGAGTAAAAATGTATGCTTTTGTTGGACAATGATAGCACACCTTTTAAACTTGGGATTTTGAGTTTAATCTCATATTATGACTTTAAAAACTCATGATTTTGACCTTAATCTCATATTTTGACCTTTTGAATTTGTTATTTTTGCTTAAATCTTATTTTAACTTTAATCCCATGTTTTGACCTTTAAAACACAGGATTTTGATTTTTATCTGGTACTAAATCTCATTGGTTGACCTTTAAACCCAGCATTTTGATTTTATCCCATATTTTGAATATTTTTACCTATGATTTCAATGTTTTATCTCATATTTTTGACCTTTTAAACGTACAATTTGGACGTTTATGTCCTATTTTGACCTTTAAACCTCATGATTTTGACTTTATCTCATATTTTTCCTTTTGAACTCATGATTTTGAATTAAATGTAATATTTTCACCTTTTAAACTCATCATTTTGACTATACCTCATATTTTGACCTTTTGACCTTTTTAAACTTAGTATTTCGAATTTTATCTCCTATTTAGACTTCTTTGACCTGCTGAAAACATTGTTTTGGCTTGTTATTTCTTCTTTTGACCATTTGAGCTAATACGTTTGCATTTTATCGCTGATCTTTATCCTTATGATTTATTGTGACTCCTCATATCTCAAAAGCGTTTGTTATAATTTTCCCCATGATTAAATACTTGTGGAAAAGAGGTTGACAGTTTATGGTTAAATTAGACCCTGTTAGGCTCTCAGGTCAGACCTAAATTCAAAATCCCACCCTGCTATGGTGACGTTTGACACCCCTGTTCTTTAGCATGACGTTAACATGCCGCTCTCTTTTTCTCTTTACTGTACTTTGATTTTGTTTTAATGTTTCACTGTAATGAAGGTGTATGTTGTGATAGTATGGGTCTTTGCATTTTTTGTTTGATAGGATAAGTAATATTGTTATACTATTATTAATTTCTTTGATATCCTTCATTCTTTATTCAATATAGCTTCATTGAAAATGTCCTCTGAACTCTTGTCTCTGAAATGTTCCTTCTTGAAGCGTATACCATGTTCAACTAATGATTGCAAATATGTAATGAAAATATGTTTTTGTTAAAATAGTTTTGCAGTTT
Organism: Cheilinus undulatus; assembly: GCF_018320785.1. Taxonomy (NCBI): domain Eukaryota; kingdom Metazoa; phylum Chordata; class Actinopteri; order Labriformes; family Labridae; genus Cheilinus; species Cheilinus undulatus. Next base: position 39,172,492 of record NC_054881.1, read on the forward strand.
TACTGATACTTCGTAGGGAATTTGTGTTTCAGAACAATAAAGAGAGAGAGAGAGAGAAAGAGAGAAATCAACAACTGAACGGAGTCAGCACTGCAGGACGGAGAACACCATCGCAGGAGAGAGTGAAGCTGAGGAAGCTTGACAGAAAGAGTGACAGAGCGAGAGAGAGAGAGAGGGAGAGAGAGAGGAGTGAAAGGACGGGAGATGGCAGACAGAGAGAGGCGATGGAGCAGGAGGGAGGAGATGGAGAGACAGGTAAGTATGGAGGAGAGTAGGAGGGAGGAGCGAGGAGGACAGGAGAGAGGGAGACAGGGCATCATTTTCAGACTGAAGCTCTGGTACCTTGAACACAGCAGAGACAACATCATAAAAGCTGTGACCAAGACAAAGGGTAAGTGGGAAACGCTTCTAAGGAAACAGGAAGCTTTAAAAGAAAAGATCAGGAAGGAGAAGGAGAAGGGAGTAAGACAGGAGTCAGAGGAGAGGCATAAGAGGGAGAAGAAGGAGAGACAGGAGCAGGTAGAGGGAGACATACAGTTGCTGATAGAGAGGGATAGGAGGATTTGGGAAGAATGGGACAGAATGGAGAGAGAAAGAGAGGAGATGATGGGCAGGAAAAGGAGTGAACAGGATAGTATGGGACAGATGCAGGAGGAGAGAGAAGAGCAGGAAGAGAGAGAGGGACAGGATATAACTGAATGGATAAAGGAGACACAGGAAAGGTGGCTGCGGAGGTTAATAGAGAAGCAGACACAGGAGCAGATAGAGAGGGACAGACAGATGCAGGAAAAACGGGACAGAGAGGAGCAGGCAGAGAGGGAGAGCCAGGAGCCGGAGAAGAGAGAGAGGAAGAAGGAGGTGGGAAGAGAGGAGGATACAGATGGAGGGTTACAGGAAGACATAGAGAGTTGGGAGCAGGAGGAGAAACAGGAACAGAGGGAAAGAGAGAGAGAGGGAGACGGGGCATCATTTCCAGACTGAAGCTCTGGTACTTGGAACACAGCCGAGACAACATCATGAAAGCTGTGACCAAGACTGAGGAGAAATGGGACAAGCTTCTAAGGGAACGGGACGCCTTAGAAGAAAAGATCAGGAAGAAGAAGGGACTTAGGAAGGAAAATGAAGAGGGAGTAGATTTTGTTCAGAAGACAGAGGAGAGGGAAAGACAGGGACAGGAAATTAGTGAGTGGATGAAGAAGTGGGATGAGCTGTCAGAGCAGTTGAAGTTGAGACAGGAAATGGGGTGGTGGAAACAGGGGGAGATACAGGAGCAGATGGAGAGGGAGAGCAGGAAGACAGAGTGGGAGACCACTAAGTCTATACTGATGGATGGAAAGAGGGAGCAACAGCAGAAAAAAAAATTGACATGGCACTGGACAGTGGAACATATGGATAAAATATTACAGGAAGATATAGTGAGCTGGGTGTAGGAGGGGAGACAGGAGCAGAAGCAAAGAGAAAGAGCAGAGAGGGTGTTCAGCAGAAGAGGGAAAGGGAGGCAAGGGTGATACAGAAGCAGAGGGAAAGGCAGAGGTGGGGACAGGATTCTCATTGTCTTTGGGATTAAAAAAGATAATTACTGTCTAGTTAAAGAGAAAATACAATTAAAGTAGTTTTAAAAATTAAAAAAAAAAGTAAATAATTTTAGAGTTAAAGTAGTTTTAAAAATAAAAACATGTATATTCATTTATTTTGTCTCTAAAATAAAGTTGTTTGTCCTCTAATGAGGGTGGTGGTGGCAGGGTTAGATTATAAAGGATAATGATTGGCTAGTTTAAGAATTAAAAAAATAGAATAAAAGTAGTTTTAAAAAAATGAAAACACGTATATACATGTATATTTTTCACTAAAATATAGTAATTTGTCCTCCAATGAGGGGGGGTGGTGGCGGGTTTAGATTATAAAAGATAAAGATTGTCTAGTTTAAAAAAAATAGAATTAAAGTAGTTTAATTTTTTTTTTAAAAAGTAAATATTTTTAGAGTAAAATTAGTTTTAAAAATGAAAACACATATATAAACATGTATATAGATTATAAAATATAATGATTGTCTAGTTTAATTTTTGAAAAACAATAAAAGTAGTTTTAAAATAAAAAAAAAAACATGTATTTTTAGATTTTTCACTAAAATATAGTAATTTGTCCTCCAATGAGGGGGGGTGGTGGCGGGTTTAGATTATAAAAGATAATAATTGAATTGAATAAGTGAAAAAAAAATAGAATAAAAGTAGTTTTAAAAATTTTTTAAAAAGTAAATATTTTTAGATTAAAATTAGTTTTAAAAATGAAAACACGTATATAAACACGTATATAAATTATAAAGGATAATGATTGTCTAGTTTTATTATTGAAAATAGAATAAAAGTAGTTCTAAAAATTAAAAAACTATGTATTATTAGATTTTTCACTAGAATTAAGTTATTTGTCCTCTGATGAGAGGGGGTGGTGGTGGGTTTAGATTATAAAAGATAATAATTGTCTAGTTTAATAAATAGAAAATAGAATAAAAGTAGTTTTAAAAATTATAAAACATATATTATTAGATTTTTTCACAAAATAAAGTTATTTGTCCTCCAGTGAGGCAGGTGGTAGCGGGTTTGGATGAAAATATACACTAATTGTGTAGTTTAACAATTTAAAAAATAGAATAACAGTAGTTTTAAACATTAAATATCTGTATTGTAATTTTTTGCGAGAATAAAGTTATTTGTCCTCCGATGAGAGGGGTGGTGGTGGGTTTAGATTAAAAAAAAGATAATGATTGTCTAGTTGAATAATTAGAAAATAGAATACATTTAGTTTTAAAAACAAAAAAAATCCTATAGCAACAGCCTAGTCACAAACCACTATTTGTCTGATTAATCGTCTTGTGTCTGGTGTCAGCACGAATGCTTTACTGCTCCAAATCGCGTTGGAGCCTCCCAGACCGATAGTCGTTTATGATTCTAGGTCGTAGTGCCTCTGACAGAGCACCCACAGCAACCAATGAGAGTGAGCAGCCAGGGTAGCGTCACCATCCGGATCATAGGTACTTTCACCGCTCACAACCATAAACACAACAGTAGCTTCATTCAGCCAGGATTTCTTCCTCAGCCTTTCCCGTGTTTTAGGATTTTTGCTGCACTAAGGTCGGCAGGTGTGTGGCCTCCAGTGATCTGACAATCTGGCTGTGTGTGTTCAGAAGATTAAAGAGGAAAAATCCTTTGAAATTGTCCAGCTGTCTGTGGTCTCCCTTGTTTTTAAAATCATTTCAGATTTCAAACATATCTAGTGTGCGTCCGGCCTGAGCCTATAGCAGAATAACTAGGGCTGATCCAAGCCTCAGCTAGCGAAGGAAAAGCATGTAAAATAAGATGTTCCTTTATTAGTCCCGCAAGGAGAAATTCCAAATTTACAGCAGCAAGAGTGGAGAAAACAAAGCACATGAGAGTAAAAAGAGCATTCAAGTAGTACAATGAATAAATACAAAATAGGAAATATAGAAATGGAACTTACAAATAAAAAAATAGAAATACTATTTACAGCTGTTATGTACATGTTGAATACATTACAGATTGGATATGGACATTTATATGTACACCTACGTGTATATACACATATATACATACATAATTATATATACACAGGGAAAAGAATCTGTCCAAGCACAGAGCCTTGTAGAAGTCCATAGCTAACTTTGATGTGTGTAGAGAACTCATCGTGAACTTCTGCTAACTGAGATGGATCAGATGGAAATGATTTTAAGCAGCTCCTGCACTGTCAACTTATTGTTGTAGTCTGTGTTATCAGATAAAACAGTCAGTGTTTGGAAGCAGCACTAAGATGTAATGAAACAAGCTGAGAGAATAGAGCTCTGTCTGCAGCTAACTGTAGATCTTTAGGCACTTGAACCACTGTGCTGAGCTGGAGTCTAAATCCAGACTCTAATGTGTTCTAATAGTGTTCATTTCAGACAGTCCCAGAGCTGCTGAGCACGACTTTCCCATGGATCTTTGCAGCTAAATAGTTTAGATATAGGTCTATACTTAGCTAAGGTGCCTGACCTTCAAATCTAGTGCGTCTTTGACTAACACAGTTACCATACAGTATTTGCACCTCTTTGGACTTGACATGTTCTCTACTTTTCTCTGAAGTTCTCCATCAGCGGTTTTGTCAGAGGCGGAGCCAGAAGAGAGTTTCTTCCTGTTGGATGAGAACACTGTTGCACCAGCGCCAGGAGCTGGCTGCATTTGTTCAGGAACTTCTTCAGGCTGTCCCAGGAACAGTTTGATGCTGTTCTTGCCATTGCGGCTCCCAGAATCGCACGGCAGGATACCCCATGCATGTATTTTACATATATGAATATATAATTCATGTGTCTTGGGTTCTGCTGGGGGTAGAGTGCACATTTTGAATCCTTGTCTCCAGGTTTTGGATGTTCTGGCAGGTGATGGAGGAACATCTCTACATGTAGACGCCTGCGTGAAAGCAACCTGCATCCTCCAGAGCCTTCTGAGGTCAACAGGGGCCCAACCTCAGTCCCTGAAGACTCAGTCCCCCATGGAAAGTGCTGGTCTTCTGGGATCCAACAAGTCCACCAGGATACTGATGCAGCAGACGGAGAGGTTCACTTGGTAGTTCACCTCTGAGGCTGCTGAGCGCTCCTGGAGGCATTTAGTTGTGACCAACCCTACAATACTTCACAAACAAAAGGCCCTTTTCAGGGCCATTGCACTCTATAAAGAGCAAAGTTTCCTTACTTCAAAATGGCCTGCCTTAGAGCTTTCCATCATTAGCTATAACATAAAGCGGTCCTGTCTGCTCCTGGATCTGGCCCTAGTCAGGATGAGAGCAGAGAGGGGAGACGCTGGCGGCTCATCTTAACATTCAGACACTAAATAAGAGCAAACTGCAGGAAGCTGATAAACTTTTTAGGGGTGATGGGGCCTGAATATAATTTGTAAAGTGGAGCTGGAGATGGAGCAGATGATTCAGCAAATGAACGCCATTCATGCTGATATTTGCTGCCATAGTCCTTTGGGCCTTTTAGGTCAGAGCTATGTTTAATCTATATTGATATCAGTCTATCAGCTAAAATGAATCTGTGGGCTAAATATCAGCATATTGTGCTTCCCCCTGTCTAAACTAAGAGTAAAATAGTAAAATACAGCACAAGCTTCACATTCTAATGTGGCTGCGTTTAATTTTATTTCTTGAACTTTCTGCGGACAAGTTAGAATTGGACCACAGGCCACAGTTTGGACACCCCTGGCAAAAAAGAAACGATAGACCTGGGGGTTGAGATCACATCAGTGTATTTATCTCTGTTCACTAAGAATTTGAGCATTTTGTTTAGAAAATGTAGAAAGGACATGGAAAGATGGAGGAACCTTCCACTGTCCATCGCTGGATGAATTAATGTATAAATGAACATGCTGCCTGAATGTATTTATTAGATGTTGGTGTATGAGCCCCAACAGCATTTTACTTGAGCTAATTACTCCACAAGAGGAAAGGTTTTTAAGCAGACAAAAATCTTTCAGAAATGACATGTTCCATCTTTATTTAGTTTACATCACTGAAGAAAGCCAGCTTTACTTTGATACCAGGTTTATTCCTGTAGACCAGGGGTTTTCAAAGTGTGTGACAGTGAGCCTCTCCTAAGGAGAACTGATCCATTCAGTGGACCCCCACCCACAAAAAAGGATTCAAATTGAAAAAAAAAAAATTAAACAACAACATTTCAAACATTTATGTCTAATCTTTAAACATTTTTAACATTATTATATTTTGGATATTTTGGTTTGCAAATGTCCTTAAACATCTGCCTTTCCCTCTTATTCAGTTATAATGCCATTAAATACCCCTTTTTCATATTTTTGGGGCATTTTACACCTTCTTTTTGCCTGTTTTCCCCCATTTTTTTTCACTTTTATCCCATTTTTGCCCTTTTTCACCTTTTTGCCAATTTAAGCTACCTTTCATCATTAAATACCCCTTTTTTTCAATTTCTTGCTTATTTTTGCCCCATCTTTTTGCCACTTTTTACTAATTTTTGCCACTTTTATCCCATTTTTTGCCCTTTTTAAATTTTTTTGTTTTACCATTTTTTTAGCCACTTTTCATCCATTTAAGTGACCCATTGCCATTAAGTACCACTTGTTTCCACTTTTTGCCCATTTAAACTACCCTTTGCCATAACATACCACTTGTTTCCTCTTTTTTGCCCATTTTTGCCACTCTTGACATTTGAATCACTTTCCACTGATTTTTTTGTCACTTCTCACCCATTTCTGCTACTGTCTGCCCATTTTTCCACTTTTCCTCCCCATTTTTGCCCCTTTTCACCCATTTTTTTGCTGCTTTTTGACCATTTTGCCACCTTTAACCTATTTTTATTGCTACTTCAAGCTGTTTTTGCCCCTTTTCACCTCTTAGATTGTGGCTCTTGCAAAGGTATTTTCAACAGTTTGGCTCTTTTCTTGAGTAACACTGCTCTATAGCATGGTCCCTATAGTTACTATGTCTATCCATTTTGCACAGCAGAGGTTCGCAAAGCAAATCAACTCTTTTCTGGTTTCTGGTTCAGTGCCTCCCCTGAAGCTCTGTGGCGCCCCCAAGGGGAGGCCCGCCTCACACTTTGAAACCCACTGGTGTAGACATTGTAGTTAAAGCAATATTTAGTACTTTATTAGGTTAGGGCGTGTTATTTTTAAGCTTGAGACTTAGAAAATGGCCTAGCTAATAATTCAGTTGTATTTTTAATGAATTATTTGGAGACAGTAATTTTGTGATAATGATTTAATTCATCATCTGTTCATTTCAATCAGTTTGCTGCGTTTGGGAGAACATTTCAACCCCTGTGTTAATTCAAGACTGCGGAGTAGTGGTGCATGTGTCTTTCCTTTAACCACAAGAGTAACACCAGTCCATAAATCCTTCCTGAGGACATGAATAACAGTTCCATAACCAAACTCTTTCAATCAAGCACAAACAGTCCATAAATCAAACGTTCCTCAAGCACAAACAGTCCAGAAATCAAATGTTCCTCAAGCACAAAGAGTCCAGAAATCAAATGTTCCTCAAGCACAAACAGTCCATAAATCAAACGTTCCTCAAGCACAAACAGTCCATAAATCAAACGTTCCTCAAGCACAAACAGTCCATAAATCAAACGTTCCTCAAGCACAAACAGTCCATAAATCAAACGTTCCTCAAGCACAAACAGTCCATAAATCAAATGTTCCTCAAGCACAAACAGTCCAGAAATCAAACGTTCCTCAAGCACAAACAGTCCAGAAATCAAATGCCCCTCCCCCCAAAGTTCAAACAAAATCAAACCCAGTGTTCAATGGTCAAGGCCTCTTCAGCCAAAACCAAAATGGTGTGTGTGTCAGAGAATGTCGGGGTATACGGGAAATAAAAGGTGACAGACAGGTGTGGGAGAGAAGGTAATGGGGTAAACTTGCAGTTAGAAGAGTCTGAGTCAGAATCAGGAGGTTAAAGGGGACATATTATGCAAAAATCACGTCTTCAGGCTTTTCTAACACAATTCTGTGTCCCTGGCCTGTCCACAATCCCCTCAAGTACCAGAAAAATCCATTCCCTCTCCCCCTCTCTTTCTGCACCTTTCAGAAAATGTGTGCTGAAACAAGCTGTTCTCAGATTTTACATCTAGTGACCTCACCAGGGGCCTAAGCACCCGCCCCCAGGGTTTGTTGGCCCTCCCCCACTTGGAGGATAGTTCTGCCCTCCTCTACTGATCCTCTCAGCTACCAGCTGAGATGCTGGATAGCTCACTGGGTTTCCCTGCTCCAGGAGATTGATGGTTCAAATCCCAGTCTAAACTTTGGGGAAAAAAAGTGTCTGTAACATCACCATTGCTGCATCAATTTCCTGAGAGGGGTGTGGTCAGGGTGGAGTCAGACAGCTCATTACCATTTACAGACACAGAAACGGCTCGTCCTGAGCAGGGCTGAAACAGAGGGTTTTTAGACATGTAAAAATCCAATACTGGAGTATTTTTTCAGAAACTTCACAGGTGTGTTTTGGGGACCTCTGAGACCAATATAAACTTGTCTGAAAAGGGTAAAATATGTCACTGTTAACAATCCATGACTGGAGGATAGCCCGGCCACCAGAAGATTTCAGTGCCACCACAGAGAGAGGATTTCACACTGCTCCAGGATTTTAGGATTCACATATGTAGAAGGCTCCAATGTAAAAAGGCTAATTGTTCACCCACTCTGGACTTTCTATGTGCTCTCTTTTCCAGTTTTTAGCAGATATATCACTTCTTTATACTGTGTTTTTTGGTATTTGCACTCCTTCTGTTTTCTCTCTCAGTCCCTCCAGAAAGCCATTGTCTCCCTTCTTCTCCTCATTCAGCTCACAGGTGTCTACAATTAACACACTCTCCTCTGCTGCACCACACCCCCTCCCTCTCACTACTCTGCTGTGCAGCAGGAATCACCCGTCTGCTACAGTACCTTATATTTGTAATGAGTGTAGTAATCCAGCAAAGGATCAACAGTTTGTGTTGACTGCTCTTGCAACTTCTGCTGCTTGACTTTGAGGAGGAAGGGTCAGTGTGAAATTCTCATGAGGGAATTAAGCTGCTAGAATGCAGCAAAGCCAGCTCTATTTCCATTGCTATATATCCCATAGGACACTGATCATCAAAAGCTTCCTGTCCCCAAAAGATTGTTAAATTCAAAAAAGGAGGAAAAGAAGATTTTAAGAGCATCTTTTGGCTTGAAATGTCTGCAGCTGTCCCACAATCCATCCCACAAAAAAATAGCATTGAAATAGTTTTAGAATGACTTAACATTTGCTCTTGTTTTTTTTTTTTTCCCAGAGATTTACTGTCATTATTAATAAGTATTTTAAAACTGGTTAAGGTTGGCAGAAATGCTGCAAAAATGACCAGATAAAGTGGCGAAAAGAGGTTAGATGTGGCAAAAACAAAAAAAAAAGTAAAAGAGGAAAAAAGGCACAAAAGGTATCAAAAATTGGTTACAAATGACAAAAAAGTGCAAGAAAGTAATGAAAAGGGGTTAAAAAGTGGAAAAATTTGATAAAAGAGTGGCCCAAACGGGATAAAACATGCAGGAAAAGTGTTTTAAATTGGGCTAAAATCGTTCAAAAATTGTTTACAAGAGACAACAATGGGCAAAAAGTATCAACGATAGATTAAAAGTGGCAACAATGTGTTTCAAAGTTGCAAAAGATGTTGAAAAATGTCATAAAAATTGGTTAAAAATGGAAAAAATAGTGCAAGAAAGTGGCAAAAATTGATGAGTGTCACAAAGGGGATTAAACATGCATGAAAAGTGTTTTAAATTTGGTTAAAGTTTTTTAAAATAGGTTAAAGAGGCAAAAAGTATCAACAATGGGTTAAAAGTGGGAAAAATTGGTTTTAAAGTTGCAAAAATTGATGAAAAAATGTGATGAAAAGGGGTTGAAAAGAGCCAAAATAGAAGAACAGTGGCAAAAATTGATAAGAGTGTCACAAAGGGGATAAAACATGCATGAAAAGTGGTTGAATGGGGTTCAAAAAGAGGAGCTCCAAATGATGGCTGATCTGTGCATCAAACATGACCTGCTGTGCATCAGTGATGAGGTGTACGAGTGGCTGACTTATGACGGAGCCAAACACGTCAAGATTGGTGAGATACATCCAACAGAAATCACAAAAATATGTATGAATCTTCAGTGTCAGTGTCTTATTAGCCAGGCTTCCTGGGATGTGGGAGCGAACCATCACTGTAGGCAGTGCAGGAAAGACGTTCAGTGCTACTGGATGGAAGGTAAACACACTTTTTTAATGAGACCTCTCATAATGAGTCCTTCCTCACTACAGGTGAATTTCTCTGCAGGTTGGCTGGGCCATGGGAGCTGGGAGTGTCATCAAACGTCTGAAAGCCATGCATTAGATGTGGGTGTTTGATTGTGCAACTGCTGCTCAGGTACACATTTGTGTTTGTGAGCATTTGGGATGTAGCTCATGATCACAGGTGAGGGATGGAACCTGGACTGACCAGCTGATTGAAAGCTTTTCAATTGTCAACTAATATGGCCCCGTGACCCCCAACGGGATAAGCAGTAAAGATAAAGGATGGATGAATGGACTAACATGGTGCAGATTAAAAGCCTTTTTTAAAAGAGAACAATAAATAAACAGCCACAATGTGTTATATGAATTTCAAGCAGGATTTGGTCAAACAAAATTTATTTTAAACAAATGCTTTCTATAAAAGTTCACACAGCAAGAAAATTGGCCGAAAATCAGCAGGTAAAAAAATAAAACAAAAATCTAAATCAGCCTAAGAAATTGTAATCAGTGCATTTCTACGGAGAATTACGGTGGCCCTGAGGATCAAACATGAAATATTTCAAAAGCTGCAAAATATTTTGGCTACAGCAAAGTATTTCCACTAGTTTGAAGTTTTTGGGCTACTGTGAAATATTTAAGAAGCTGCAAAATATTTCAGCTGTGGCAAATATTTCAGAGGCTGCAAATTATTTTGGCTGCTGCAAAATATTTTTGCTGTTGCAACATATTAAGAAGTTGCAACATATTTTAGTTCTTTCAAATATTTCAGAGGCTGAAAAATATTTCAGCTACTACAAAATATTCCAACTGTGTTAAAGTTTTTGGCTGCTGCAATACTGATTAAATATTCTAGAAGCAAAAAAATAATTCAGCTGTAGAATATTTTAAGGATATAAGGATATTTCAGGGTTTGGAAATATTTCAGCCGAAATATTTGAGCTGCAGAAAATTATTTCCACTGTGTTGAAATATTTAGAGTGATGCAAAATATTTTACCTGCAGCATATTTTGACTTTTGCAAAATATTTCTGCAGTTGCATAATATTTTAGAAGCTGCAAAATATTACAGTACCTGCAGAATATTTTGGCTTCCACAAGATATTTTGAATATTTCAATTAATTGAGTCATTGCAAAATATTTGGGCTGTTGAGAACATTTTTTGGCTGCTGCAAAATATTTAGGCTGCTGCAATATATTTTAGAAGCTGTGAAATTTTTCAGTCATTGTGAAATATTGCGGCTGTTGCAACATATTAAGAAGCTGCAAATATTCCCATTGTTTAGAACATTTTGGCCACTGCAATACTGATTAAATATTCAAGAAACTACAAAATATTCCAGCTGCAGAATATTTCAACTGTTTCAACATATAAGGAAGATTCAGGGTTTTAAATTATTTCAGCAGAAAATATTTAAGCAGCTGCAAATTATTTCCACTGTGTTGAAATATTTGAGCTGGTGAAAAAATATCTTACCTGACTATTGCAAACATTTTGGCTGTTGCAAAATATTTCGACAGATGCATAATATTTTAGAAGTTGCAAAATATTTCTGTCATTGTGAAATATTGAAGCTGTTGCAAAATATTTTGGCCACTGCTAAATATTTTTGCCGTTGCACCATATTAAGAATCTTCAAAATATTTCAGAGGCTGCAAATTATTTGGGCTACTGCAAAATATTGCCACTGTTTTGAAATATTCTGGCTGCTGGAAAAAAAATCAGATGCTTAAAAATATTACAGCTACTGTAAAATACTTTCCTTGCTGCAAAATAATTGGTTGCATCTGAAACATTTTAGCTGTGAAATATTTTGACTTCCTATTTAAATAGCAAGAAATATCTCACAACTGTCCAAATATTTCGCAATTGACCTTTTGGGCTACCGTAGAGAATGGTTGAAAGGAGCCACAGTGATGCAGCATGGTTGGAAGGTGAAAATCCGCTTGTCAGCGCCCTCTTGTGGGCGCATCATGTTTTGTTCACCAGAAATTACTCCAAGCATTTTTTGCAAGGCAGCTCTGTAGGATTATATAATTCAAGTATATATATTTACTATCTAGATCAAGGGTGTCAAACTCAAGGCCCAGGGGCCAAATCCGGCCCGTAGTGCAGTATTACCCAGCCCACAGGATCATAACATATTTTGATTAGAACTGGCCCGCAGGTCTGAGGTCTGCAGATTTTCTCCTGTATGGAAATGAGAATTTAACCTTGAAGATTTAAAATATCCTTTGTTTAAATTTTTTTTTGAAAATAAAGAGTAAAAATAATGAGATAGAAAGTAAGGAATGGGGGAGGAAAATGAATTTGTGTTTATTTTCAATTGAATCTGAAAATTCTGACTTAAATTTAGCATTTTGACTTTTTATCTCATATTGTGAACTTTTAGATTCCAATTTTAAATTTCAAGCCACATTTTGAAATTTCAAGATCATGATTTCAAATTTAAACTCATATTTTGCTCTTTTAAAGTCCAAACTTTGACTTTTAATCCCATATTTTAACTGAGTAAACTCACAGTTTAGAATTTTATCTCATATTTTGACTTTTTAGATTCACAATCTTAATTTAAGTTATATCTCAGCCCTTTCAACTCAAAATTTAGGTTTTTTATCTCACATTGTGATCTTTTTAACTCCTAATTTTGATCTGTAATCCCATATTTGGACCTTTAAACTCATGATTTTGTATTAATACCATATTTTGACCTTTAAACTCATGATTTTTACTTTCTACCTCATATATTTGCCTTTTGAAAACATTATTTTGATTTTTGGTTTTGTGTTCTGACCTTTTAAACTAATATTCTGATTTTTGATGTCAGATTTTGAGCCTTTAAACTTGTCATTTTTAATCTCAAAATCATTTATCATAAGTTTTTTTCCCCTTAATGAATTACCAGTGAAAATTAGGTTTACAGTTTATGGTTAAATGTTGACCCTGTTGGGCCCTCAGGTTAGACCTAAATTCAGATTTCGGCCCCTGCTGTGGTCGAGTTTGACACCCCTGATGTAGAATATTCACTGACAGAATTTCTTATTAGCTTGATGCATGAACAGTTAGTTTATCCACTAATAACAATGACTGTAATGAGCTAATAATGTTTCTGCTGAAGCTGTTAACAAAACCTGGCTCCTGACTTTATTTATTTACACATTATAAGACTTTTTACACACTTTTCAAAGACACAAATACAGCATACTCTACACAGGCCACCATATAGAAATAGGCAGCAGATCCTGTGCACATCTTCTTCATTCATTTCTGCCTTCAGGATCTGAGAGAGAGAGCTACTTCCATCAACTGCCTGCAATGCTGCAACAGAAGAGAAACAAGCTGGCCTCGTGTCTGCAGAGCGTGGGTCTTCAACTCTGACAGCGTCAGCTACACATACAGAGAAGAGAACTGAACTGAATGCCATCTGTAGGAGCCATAATGTAGTATGTGTGTATGTGTCACGTGGTGTTTGGGTTGCTGTGGTAACGCACGGGAGCTTGGGTCACGTGATGTATGTGGTGAATGCCGGTTAGGACTTAGAGGCGTGTTTACCTGCAGTCAGGTGGAGAGAGGGGAGCGGGGTAGCCGTAATTTTTGTTGACCGCTTCGCTTCGCTTTGCCTTTTGTTTGCTACTGTGCACTCGAATCCGTCCAGTGTGTAACCGTGCAAGCTGCTGTTTCATTAAAAACACCTAAAGTGCATTCAGAGCCTCAGTGTGCTTCTCTTGACAAGCCGGCAGCGCGTCGGACAAAATACAGGACCCACACCTTTCCTCTCAAGCGACAAGGCTGGTTTTTGGAGTCGCTACACCATCTGCACCCAATAAATTAGAAGCATTGTGCACTGCTTCTACATTCAGAAATTAAAAATGTAGGGAAAGCAGATCAATCAAATCCTAAAACTACATAAGAAATATACCTTTGACTTCGTTGTGTGTGCTCATCATTCATTCATTTCAGATCAATGTAACTCTTATAACAAAGAGTATGGTCTGAAGTGTCTTAAAATTATTATTATTATTTGATAAAAGAAGTCATCAGGGCTGTCTTTGACTGAACACTTACACAGTGGAAAGTGGCCAGATTTTTATTAGTCATCTAACTTGGGACAACAGGTAGGAAAAATATCAAAATATACGTTTAAATAACAAAACAGGTTTGAAACAGTGACATTAATAAATAAATATAAACAGGAAAATGATACTGCTGATAATATAATTATTGATTCTGAAACAACGTTTATTAATAACTTATTTATTGTCTGATATTTGTAACTTTTCCTTGAAATATTTATCAACATTTGAATTCCTGTTTCCTTAAGTGAATTTACTTTATCGGATAAAGAAGTCAGAATCTGATGAATATTAAGCCGTTATTTATTCAAGCAACACTGGTAAAGTAGGAGCTCATAGTTTACATATACATACAGGAAATGGACGTAAGACGTAAGGTTTCTTACTTGTGATTGGTGGAGATTAATTCTAGAACGCTCATCCGAGGGTATAAATAGAAGCTGAGATCAACGTTCGTCCTTTTTCATCGAGAGACTTTGAAAGGTATGTATTAACTCTGAGCTAGCAAGCTAGGCTAAAAGCTAGTTTAAGCTAGCTAAGCTCGGTCATTTTATATTTTTGCTTCGTTTTTGTGAATAAATGTATCATGTTTGGTGTGAAACAAAAGATTGAGTGTCTTTGTTGTCAGAAATATTGTTAGGTTTATCGAAAAAAAAGTGAAACGGTTTCTGGTTGAGAAATGTTAGGCTTGGTTTTGAAACCTTAAAGATTTTAAATCAAATTTGAGGGTATGAGATTTTTGAATGCTGTAAAATCTAAAGAAATCTGTCTTGTGAAGAGAGGCAAAACAAGGCTATGTGTTTGGTTATTAAAATAAAATCTAATTTTGACCTTTTTTTTCATGTTAATGCATTGATTTGTCCAAGAAATGAGATCTGTAAAAACGTTCCAAAAATGGCCGTCATCAGTGACATCATTAGGTACTTTCCAAAAGTGGCTGTGATCTGGAGTTCTAAATGGAAACAAAAATCTCAGTCATTCCAAAAGTGGGACTTGGACATTTATTTTCACAAAATTGTCACAAAATGGCTGTCTCTGCTCAAGCTAGTAAAGTTTTCAGCAACCTTTGTGATTCATTCACTCCTGTTTTATTAACACCTAAGAAATACTTTCACCAGAGTACTAAAGCAGCATTAAAGTAGTACATCAGTGATGAGTTTCACTCTGCTGTAGAAAAATCAGTCATTTTAAAATATTTTAGAGTCAAATGTACATAGCCATTACCACTAGATGGGGCAAACAGTGTTCTAACAGTTCAACTACAGCAGACAGTTGATTCAAAAGCCTTTTTTTAAAAACAATGAGAACTAGATTTATTTTTTAATTAGGCTATCAGTCAGGGTTTTGAGAGTAAAAATGTATGCTTTTGTTGGACAATGATAGCACACCTTTTAAACTTGGGATTTTGAGTTTAATCTCATATTATGACTTTAAAAACTCATGATTTTGACCTTAATCTCATATTTTGACCTTTTGAATTTGTTATTTTTGCTTAAATCTTATTTTAACTTTAATCCCATGTTTTGACCTTTAAAACACAGGATTTTGATTTTTATCTGGTACTAAATCTCATTGGTTGACCTTTAAACCCAGCATTTTGATTTTATCCCATATTTTGAATATTTTTACCTATGATTTCAATGTTTTATCTCATATTTTTGACCTTTTAAACGTACAATTTGGACGTTTATGTCCTATTTTGACCTTTAAACCTCATGATTTTGACTTTATCTCATATTTTTCCTTTTGAACTCATGATTTTGAATTAAATGTAATATTTTCACCTTTTAAACTCATCATTTTGACTATACCTCATATTTTGACCTTTTGACCTTTTTAAACTTAGCATTTTGAATTTTATCTCCTATTTAGACTTCTTTGACCTGCTGAAAACATTGTTTTGGCTTGTTATTTCTTGTTTTGACCATTTGAGCTAATACGTTTGCATTTTATCGCTGATCTTTATCCTTATGATTTATTGTGACTCCTCATATCTCAAAAGCGTTCGTTATAATTTTCCCCATGATTAAATACTTGTGGAAAAGAGGTTGACAGTTTATGGTTAAATTAGACCCTGTTAGGCTCTCAGGTCAGACCTAAATTCAAAATCCCACCCTGCTATGGTGACGTTTGACACCCCTGTTCTTTAGCATGACGTTAACATGCCGCTCTCTTTTTCTCTTTACTGTACTTTGATTTTGTTTTAATGTTTCACTGTAATGAAGGTGTATGTTGTGATAGTATGGGTCTTTGCATTTTTTGTTTGATAGGATAAGTAATATTGTTATACTATTATTAATTTCTTTGATATCCTTCATTCTTTATTCAATATAGCTTCATTGAAAATGTCCTCTGAACTCTTGTCTCTGAAATGTTCCTTCTTGAAGCGTATACCATGTTCAACTAATGATTGCAAATATGTAATGAAAATATGTTTTTGTTAAAATAGTTTTGCAGTTTTACTGATACTTCGTAGGGAATTTGTGTTTCAGAACAATAAAGAGAGAGAGAGAAAGAGAGAAATCAACAACTGAACGGAGTCAGCACTGCAGGACGGAGAACACCATCGCAGGAGAGAGTGAAGCTGAGGAAGCTTGACAGAAAGAGTGACAGAGAGAGAGAGAGAGGGAGAGAGAGAGGAGTGAAAGGACGGGAGATGGCAGACAGAGAGAGGCGATGGAGCAGGAGGGAGGAGATGGAGAGACAGGTAAGTATGGAGGAGAGTAGGAGGGAGGAGCGAGGAGGACAGGAGAGAGGGAGACAGGGCATCATTTTCAGACTGAAGCTCTGGTACCTTGAACACAGCAGAGACAACATCATAAAAGCTGTGACCAAGACAAAGGGTAAGTGGGAAACGCTTCTAAGGAAACAGGAAGCTTTAAAAGAAAAGATCAGGAAGGAGAAGGAGAAGGGAGTAAGACAGGAGTCAGAGGAGAGGCATAAGAGGGAGAAGAAGGAGAGACAGGAGCAGGTAGAGGGAGACATACAGTTGCTGATAGAGAGGGATAGGAGGATTTGGGAAGAATGGGACAGAATGGAGAGAGAAAGAGAGGAGATGATGGGCAGGAAAAGGAGTGAACAGGATAGTATGGGACAGATGCAGGAGGAGAGAGAAGAGCAGGAAGAGAGAGAGGGACAGGATATAACTGAATGGATAAAGGAGACACAGGAAAGGTGGCTGCGGAGGTTAATAGAGAAGCAGACACAGGAGCAGATAGAGAGGGACAGACAGATGCAGGAAAAACGGGACAGAGAGGAGCAGGCAGAGAGGGAGAGCCAGGAGCCGGAGAAGAGAGAGAGGAAGAAGGAGGTGGGAAGAGAGGAGGATACAGATGGAGGGTTACAGGAAGACATAGAGAGTTGGGAGCAGGAGGAGAAACAGGAACAGAGGGAAAGAGAGGAGAGAGGGAGACGGGGCATCATTTCCAGACTGAAGCTCTGGTACTTGGAACACAGCCGAGACAACATCATGAAAGCTGTGACCAAGACTGAGGAGAAATGGGACAAGCTTCTAAGGGAACGGGACGCCTTAGAAGAAAAGATCAGGAAGAAGAAGGGACTTAGGAAGGAAAATGAAGAGGGAGTAGATTTTGTTCAGAAGACAGAGGAGAGGGAAAGACAGGGACAGGAAATTAGTGAGTGGATGAAGAAGTGGGATGAGCTGTCAGAGCAGTTGAAGTTGAGACAGGAAATGGGGTGGTGGAAACAGGGGGAGATACAGGAGCAGATGGAGAGGGAGAGCAGGAAGACAGAGTGGGAGACCACTAAGTCTATACTGATGGATGGAAAGAGGGAGCAACAGCAGAAAAAAAAATTGACATGGCACTGGACAGTGGAACATATGGATAAAATATTACAGGAAGATATAGTGAGCTGGGTGTAGGAGGAGAGACAGGAGCAGAAGCAAAGAGAAAGAGTGGAGAGGGTGTTCAGCAGAAGAAGAAAGGGAGGCAAGGGTGATACAGAAGCAGAGGGAAAGGCAGAGGTGGGGACAGGATTCTCATTGTCTTTGGGATTAAAAAAATAATTACTGTCTAGTTAAAAAGAAAATACAATTAAAGTAGTTTTAAAAATTAAAAAAAAAAAAAATATTTGTAGTTTTAAAAATAAAAACATGTATATTCATTTATTTTGTATCTAAAATAAAGTTGTTTGTCCTCTAATGAGGGTGGTAGTGGCAGGGTTAGATTATAAAGGATAATGATTGGCTAGTTTAAGAATTTAAAAAAATAGAATAAAAGTAGTTTTAAAACAAATGAAAACCCGTATATACATGTATATTTTTCACTTAAATATAGTAATTTGTCCTCCAATGAGGGGGGGTGGTGGCGGGTTTTAATTATAAAAGATAAATATTGTCTAGTTTAAAAAAAATAGAATTTAAGTAGTTTAATTTTTTCTTTAAAAAGTAAATATATTTTTAGAGTAAAATTAGTTTTAAAAATGAAAACATGTATATAAACATGTATATAGATTATAAAAGATAATGATTGTCTAGTTTAATTATTGAAAAAAAATAAAAGTAGTTTTAAAAATTAAAAAAAACATGTATTTTTAGATTTTTCACTAAAATATAGTAATTTGTCCTCCAATGAGGGGGGGTGGTGGCGGGTTTAGATTATAAAAGATAATAATTGAATTGAATAAGTGAAAAAAAAATAGAATAAAAGTAGTTTTAAAAAGTTTTTAAAAAGTAAATATTTTTAGATTAAAATTAGTTTTAAAAATGAAAACACGTATATAAACACGTATATAAATTATAAAGGATAATGATTGTCTAGTTTAATTATTGAAAATAGAATAAAAGTAGTTCTAAAAATTAAAAAAAAACATGTATTTTTAGATTTTTCACTAAAATATAGTAATTTGTCCTCCAATGAGGGGGGTGGTGGCGGGTTTAGATTATAAAAGATAATGATTGTCTAGTTCAGTAATTAGAAAATAGAATACATTTAGTTTTAAAAATTATAAAACATATATTATTAGATTTTTTCACAAAATAAAGTTATTTGTCCTCCAGTGAGGCAGGTGGTAGCGGGTTTGGATGAAAATATACACTAATTGTGTAGTTTAACAATTTAAAAAATAGAATAAAAGTAGTTTTAAATATTAAATAACCTATGGTATTGTATTTGTTCAGTGGAATTAAGTTATTTGTCCTCTGATAAGGGGTGGTGGTGGTGGGTTTAGACAAAAAAAGGTAATTATTGTCTAGTTCAGTAATTAGAAAATAGAATACATTTAGTTTTAAAAACAAAAAAATCCTATAACAACAGCCTAGTCACAAACCACTATTTGTCTGATTAATCATCTTGTGTCTGGTGTCAGCACGAATGCTTTACTGCTCCAAATCGCGTTGGAGCCTCCCAGACCGATAGTCGTTTATGATTCTAGGTCGTAGTGCCTCTGACAGAGCACCCACAACAGCCAATGAGAGCAGACAGGGCAGTGTCAGCAGCGGGATCATAGGTACTTTCACCGCTCACAACCATAAACACAACAGTAGCTTCATTCAGCCAGGATTTCTTCCTCAGCCTTTCCCGTGTTTTAGGATTTTTGCTGCACTAAGGTCGGCAGGTGTGTGGCCTCCAGTGATCTGACAATCTGGCTGTGTGTGTTCAGAAGATTAAAGAGGAAAAATCCTTTGAAATTGTCCAGCTGTCTGTGGTCTCCCTTGTTTTTAAAATCATTTCAGATTTCAAACACATCTAGTGTGCGTCCGGCCTGAGCCTATAGCAGAATAACTAGGGCTGATCCAAGCCTCAGCTAGCGAAGGAAAAGCATGTAAAATAAGATGTTCCTTTATTAGTCCCGCAAGGAGAAATTCCAAATTTACAGCAGCAAGAGTGGAGAAAACAAAGCACATGAGAGTAAAAAGAGCATTCAAGTAGTACAATGAATAAATACAAAATAGGAAATATAGAAATGGAACTTACAAATAAAAAAATAGAAATACTATTTACAGCTGTTATGTACATGTTGAATACATTACAGATTGGATATGGACATTTATATGTACACCTACGTGTATATACACATATATACATACATAATTATATATACACAGGGAAAAGAATCTGTCCAAGCACAGAGCCTTGTAGAAGTCCATAGCTAACTTTGATGTGTGTAGAGAACTCATCGTGAACTTCTGCTAACTGAGATGGATCAGATGGAAATGATTTTAAGCAGCTCCTGCACTGTCAACTTATTGTTGTAGTCTGTGTAATCAGATAAAACAGTCAGTGTTTGGAAGCAGCACTAAGATGTAATGAAACAAGCTGAGAGAATAGAGCTCTGTCTGCAGCTAACTGTAGATCTTTAGACACTTGAACCACTGTGCTGAGCTGGAGTCTAAATCCAGACTCTAATGTGTTCCAATAGTGTTCATTTCAGACAGTCCCAGAGCTGCTGAGCACGACTTTCCCATGGATCTTTGCAGCTAAATAGTTTAGATATAGGTCTATACTTAGCTAAGGTGCCTGACCTTCAAATCTAGTGCGTCTTTGACTAATACAGTTACCATACAGTATTTGCACCTCTTTAGACTTGACATGTTCTCTACTTTTCTCTGAAGTTCTCCATCAGCGGTTTTGTCAGAGGCGGAGCCAGAAGAGAGTTTCTTCCTGTTGGATGAGAACACTGTTGCACCAGCGCCAGGAGCTGGCTGCATTTGTTCAGGAACTTCTTCAGGCTGTCCCAGGAACAGTTTGATGCTGTTCTTGCCATTGCGGCTCCCAGAATCGCACGGCAGGATACCCCATGCATGTATTTTATATGTATGAATATATAATTCATGTGTCTTGGGTTCTGCTGGGGGTAGAGTGCACATTTTGAATCCTTGTCTCCAGGTTTTGGATGTTCTGGCAGGTGATGGAGGAACATCTCTACATGTAGACGCCTGCGTGAAAGCAACCTGCATCCTCCAGAGCCTTCTGAGGTCAACAGGGGCCCAACCTCCATCCCTGAAGACTCAGTCCCCCATGGAAAGTGCTGGTCTTCTGGGATCCAACAAGTCCACCAGGATACTGATGCAGCAGACGGAGAGGTTCACTTGGTAGTTCACCTCTGAGGCTGCTGAGCGCTCCTGGAGGCATTTAGTTGTGACCAACCCTACAATACTTCACAAACAAAAGGCCCTTTTCAGGGCCATTGCACTCTATAAAGAGCAAAGTTTCCTTACTTCAAAATGGCCTGCCTTAGAGCTTTCCATCATTAGCTATAACATAAAGCGGTCCTGTCTGCTCCTGGATCTGGCCCTAGTCAGGATGAGAGCAGAGAGGGGAGACGCTGGTGGCTCATCTTAACATTCAGACACTAAATAAGAGCAAACTGCAGGAAGCTGATAAACTTTTTAGGGGTGATGGGGCCTGAATATAATTTGTAAAGTGGAGCTGGAGATGGAGCAGATGATTCAGCAAATGAACGCCATTCATGCTGATATTTGCTGCCATAGTCCTTTGGGCCTTTTAGGTCAGAGCTATGTTTAATCTATATTGATATCAGTCTATCAGCTAAAATGAATCTGTGGGCTAAATATCAGCATATTGTGCTTCCCCCTGTCTAAACTAAGAGTAAAATAGTAAAATACAGCACAAGCTTCACATTCTAATGTGGCTGCGTTTAATTTTATTTCTTGAACTTTCTGCGGACCACAGGCCACAGTTTGGACACCCCCGGTAAAAAAGAAACGATAGACCTGGGGGTTGAGATCACATCAGTGTATTTATCTCTGTTCACTAAGAATTTGAGCATTTAGTTTACATCACTGTAGAAAGGACATGGAAAGATGGAGGAACCTTCCACTGTCCATCGCTGGATGAATTAATGTATAAATGAACATGCTGCCTGAATGTATTTATTAGATGTTGGTGTATGAGCCCCAACAGCATTTTACTTGAGCTAATTACTCCACAAGAGGAAAGGTTTTTAAGCAGACAAAAATCTTTCAGAAATGACATGTTCCATCTTTATTTAGTTTACATCACTGAAGAAAGCCAGCTTTACTTTGATACCAGGTTTATTCCTGTAGACCAGGGGTTTTCAAAGTGTGTGACAGTGAGCCTCTCCTAAGGAGAACTGATCCATTCAGTGGACCCCCACCCACAAAAAGGATTCAAATTGAAAAAAAAAAAATTAAACAACAACATTTCAAACATTTATGTCTAATCTTTAAACATTTTTAACATTATTATATTTTGGATATTTTGGTTTGCAAATGTCCTTAAACATCTGCCTTTCCCTCTTATTCAGTTATAATGCCATTAAATACCCCTTTTTCATATTTTTTGGGCATTTTACACCTTCTTTTTTACCTGTTTTTTCCCCATTTTTTTTTGCACTTTTATCCCATTTTTGCCCTTTTTCACCTTTTTGCCAATTTAAGCTACCTTTCATCATTAAATACCCCCTTTGTTCAATTTCTTGCTTATTTTTGCCCCATCTTGTTGCCGCTTTTTACTAATTTTTGCCACTTTTAGCCCATTTTTTGCCCTTTTTAAATTTTTTGTTTTACCATTTTGTTGCCACTTTTCGTCCATTTAAGTGACCCATTGCCATTAAGTACCACTTGTTTCCCTTTTTCCCAATTTTTGCCTCTTCTTTTAGCCCTTCTTCCCATTTTTTTTCCACTTTTTGCCCATTTAAACTACCCTTTGCCATAACATACCACTTGTTTCCTCTTTTTTGCCCATTTTTGCCACTCTTGACTGCTTTTTGCCCATTGAAATCACTTTCCACTGATTTTTTTGTCACTTCTCCCCCATTTCTGCTACTGTCTGAGCATTTTTCCACATTTCCTCCCCATTTTTGCCCCTTT
This sequence comes from Cheilinus undulatus, assembly GCF_018320785.1. Classification (NCBI taxonomy): domain Eukaryota; kingdom Metazoa; phylum Chordata; class Actinopteri; order Labriformes; family Labridae; genus Cheilinus; species Cheilinus undulatus. The sequence goes on from NC_054881.1 coordinate 39,195,193, forward strand.
TCACCCATTTTTTGCTGCTTTTTGACCATTTTGCCACCTTTAACCTATTTTTATTGCTACTTCAAGCTGTTTTTGCCCCTTTTCACCTCTTAGATTGTGGCTCTTGCAAAGGTATTTTCAACAGTTTGGCTCTTTGCTTGAGTAACACTGCTCTATAGCATGGTCCCTATAGTTACTATGTCTATCCATTTTGCACAGCAGAGGTTCGCAAAGCAAATCAACTCTTTTCTGGTTTCTGGTTCAGTGCCTCCCCTAAAGCTCTGTGGCACCCCCAAGGGGAGGCCCGCCTCACACTTTGAAACCCACTGGTGTAGACATTGTAGTTAAAGCAATATATAGTACTTTATTAGGTTAGGGCGTGTTATTTTTAAGCTTGAGACTTAGAAAATGGCCTAGCTAATAATTCAGTTATATTTTTAATGAATTATTTGGAGACAGTAATTTTGGGATAATGATTTAATTCATCGTCTGTTCATTTCAATCAGTTTGCTGAGTTTGGGAGAACATTTCAACCCCTGTGTTAATTCAAGACTGCGGAGTAGTGGTGCATGTAGAAGTGGGCATGCTCTTGATTTATGTACTATGTAGTATTTCCCAAGGATCACCAGTCCATAAATCAAACGTTCCTCAAGCACAAACAGTCCAGAAATCAAACATTCCTCAAGCACAAACAGTCCAGAAATCAAATGTTCCTCAAGCACAAACAGTCCAGAAATCAAACGTTCCTCAAGCACAAACAGTCCAGAAATCAAACGTTCCTCAAGCACAAACATTTCAGAAATCAAACGTTCCTCAAGCACAAACAGTCCAGAAATCAAATGTTCCTCAAGCACAAACAGTCCAGAAATCAAACGTTCCTCAAGCACAAACAGTCCATAAATCAAACGTTTCCCAAGCACAAAGAGTCCAGAATTCAAACGTTCCTCAAGCACAAACAGTCCAGAAATCAAATGTTCCTCAATCACAAACAGTCCATAATTCAAACGTTCCTCAAGCACAAACAGTCCAGAAATCAAACGTTCCTCAAGCACAAAGAGTACAGAAATCAAACATTCCTCAAGCACAAACAGTCCATAAATCAAACGTTCCTCAAGCACAAACAGTCCAGAAATCAAACGTTCCTCAAGCACAAACAGTCCATAAATCAAACGTTCCTCAAGCACAAACAGTCCAGAAATCAAACGTTCCTCAAGCACAAACAGTCCAGAAATCAAATGTTCCTCAAGCACAAACAGTCCATAAATCAAACGTTCCTCAAGCACAAACAGTCCATAAATCAAATGTTCCTCAAGCACAAACAGTCCATAAATCAAACGTTCCTCAAGCACAAACAGTCCAGAAATCAAACGTTCCTCAAGCACAAACAGTCCATAAATCAAACGTTCCTCAAGCACAAACAGTCCAGAAATCAAATGTTCCTCAAGCACAAACAGTCCATAATTCAAACGTTCCTCAAGCACAAACAGTCCAGAAATCAAACGTTCCTCAAGCACAAAGAGTCCAGAAATCAAACATTCCTCAAGCACAAACAGTCCAGAAATCAAATGTTCCTCAAGCACAAACAGTCCAGAAATCAAACGTTCCTCAAGCACAAAGAGTCCAGAAATCAAACATTCCTCAAGCACAAACAGTCCAGAAATCAAATGTTCCTCAAGCACAGACAGTCCATAATTCAAACGTTCCTCAAGCACAAACAGTCCAGAAATCAAATGTTCCTCAATCACAAACAGTCCATAATTCAAACATTCCTCAAGCACAAACAGTCCAGAAATCAAACGTTCCTCAAGCACAAACAGTGCATAATTGAAATGTTCCTCAAGCACAAACAGTCCATAAATCAAACGTTCCTCAAGCACAAAGAGTCCATAAATTAAACGTTCCTCAAGCACAAACAGTCCAGAATTCAAACGTTTCCCAAGCACAAAGAGTCCAGAAATCAAACATTCCTCAAGCACAAACATCTAGTGACCTCACCAGGCGCCTAAGCACCCGCCCCCAGGTTTTGTTGGCCCTCCCCCACTTGGAGGATAGTTCTGCCCTCCTCTACTGATCCTCTCAGCTACCAGCTGAGATGCTGGATAGCTCACTGGGTTTCCCTGCTCCAGGAGATTGATGGTTCAAATCTCAGTCTAAACTTTGGGGAAAAAAAGTGTCTGTAACATCACCAGTGCTGCATCCATTTCCTGAGAGGGGTGTGGTCAGGGGTGGAGTCAGACAGCTCATTACCATTTACGGACACAGAAACGGCTCGTCCTGAGCAGGGCTGAAACAGAGGGGTTTTTAGACATGCAAAAATCCAATACTGGAGTATTTTTTCAGAAACTTCACAGGTGTGTTTTGGGGACCTCTGAGACCAATATAAACTTGTCTTAAAAGGGTAAAATATGTCACTGTTTACAATCCATGACTGGAGGATAGTCCGGCAGATAGTCAGGTACACATTTGTGTTTGTGAGCATTTGGGATGTAGCTCATGATCACAGGTGAGGGATGGAACCTGGACTGACCAGCTGACTGAAAGCTTTTCAATTGTCAACTAATATGGCCCCGTGACCCCCAACGGGATAAGCAGTAAAGATAAAGGATGGATGAATGGACTAACATGGTGCAGATTAAAAGCCTTTTTTAAAAGAGAACAATAAATAAACAGCCACAATGTGTTATATGAATTTCAAGCAGGATTTGGTCAAACAAAATTTAGTTTAAACAAATGCTTTCTATAAAAGTTCATAGAGCAAGAAAAATTGGCCAAAAATCAGCAGGTAAAAAAATAAAATAAAAATCTAAATCAGCCTAAGAAATTGTAATCAGTGCATTTCTATGGAGAATTACGGTGGCCCTGAGGATCAAACATGAAATATTTCAAAAGCTGCAAAATATTTTGGATGTCGCATCGTATGGAGAAGTTGCAAAATGAAATATTTCAGTTGCTGCAAAATATTTAGGCTACAGCAAAGTATTTCCACTAGTTTGAAGTTTTTGGGCTACTGTGAAATATTTAAGAAGCTGCAAGATATTTCAGCTGCTACTGTATATTTTCGCTGCTTCAAAATATTTTGTATCTTCAAAATATTTAAGTTGTTGCAAAATATTTGGGCTGTTGCATATTTAGAGGATGCTAAATATGTCTGCTGCAGAAAATAATTCCAGTTCTTGGAACATTAGGGCTACTGCAACATATTTAACGGTGCAGAACAGTTAAGCTGTTACAAAAAAAATGGCCACTGTAAAATATTTTTGCATTTGCAACATACCAAGAAGCTGCAAAATATTTCAGCTGTGGCAAATATTTCAGAGGCTGCAAATTATTTTGGCTGCTGCAAAATATTTTTGCTGTTGCAACATATTAAGAAGCTGCAACATATTTAAGTTCTTTCAAATATTTCAGAGGCTGAAAAATATTTCAGTTACTACAAAATATTCCAGCTGTGTTAAAGTTTTTGGCTGCTGCAAAACTGATTAAATATTCTAGAAACAAAAAAATAATTCAGCTGTAGAATATTTTAAGGATATAAGGATATTTCAGGGTTTGGAAATATTTCAGCAGAAAATATTTAAGCTGCTGCAAATTATTTCCACTGTGTTGAAATATTTGAGCTGGTGAAAAAATATCTTACCTGACTATTGCAAACATTTTGGCTGTTGCAAAATATTTTGATAGCTGCATAATATTTTAGAAGTTGCAAAATATTTCTGTCATTGTGAAATATTGAAGCTGTTGCAAAATATTTTGGCCACTGCTAAATATTTCTGCCGTTGCACCATATTAAGAATCTGCAAAATATTTCAGAGGCTGCAAATTATTTTGGTTACTGCAAAATATTGCCACTGTTTTGAAATATTCTGGCTGCTGGAAAAAATATCAGATGCTTAAAAATATTACAGCTACTGTAAAATATTTTCCTTGCTGCAAAATAATTGGTTGCATCTAAAACATTTTAGCTGTGAAATATTTTGACTTCCTATTTAAATAGCAAGAAATATCTCACAACTGTCCAAATAGTTCACAATTGACCTTTTGGGCTACCGTAGAGAATGGTTGAAAGGAGCCACAGTGATGCAGCATGGTTGGAAGGTGAAAATCCGCTTGTCAGCGCCCTCTTGTGGGCGCATCATGTTTTGTTCACCAGAAATTACTCCAAGCATTTTTTGCAAGGCAGCTCTGTAGGATTATATAATTCAAGTATATATATTTACTGTCTAGAACACGGGTGTCAAACTCAAGGCCCGGGGGCCAAATCCGGCCCGTAGTGCAGTTTTACCCAGCCCACAGGATCATAACATATTTTGATTAGAACTGGCCCGCAGGTCTGAGGTCTGCAGATTTTCTCCTGTATGGAAATGAGAATTTAACCTTGAAGATTTAAAATATCCTTTGTTTAAAATTTTTTTGAAAGTAAAGAGTAAAAATAATGAGATAGAAAGTAAGGAATGGGGGAGGAAAATTAATCTGTGTTTATTTTCAATTGAATCTTAAAATTCTGACTTAAATTTAGCATTTTGACTTTTTATCTCATATTGTGAACTTTTAGATTCCAATTTTAAATTTCAAGCCATATTTTGAAATTTCAAGATCATGATTTCAAATTTAAACTCATATTTTGCTCTTTTAAAGTCCAAACTTTGACTTTTAATCCCATATTTTAAATTTTTAAACTCACAGTTTAGAATTTTATCTCATATTTTGAGCTTTTACATTCACAATCTTACATTTAAGTTATATCTCAGCCCTTTAAACTCAAAATTTAGGTTTTTTTTAATCTCACATTGTGACCTTTTTAACTCCTAATTTTGATCTGTAATCCCATATTTTGACCTTTAAACTCATGATTTTTACTTTCTACCTCATATATTTGCCTTTTGAAAACATTATTTTGATTTTTGGTTTTGTGTTCTGACCTTTTAAACTAATATTCTGATTTTTGATGTCAGATTTTGAGCCTTTAAACTTGTCATTTTTAATCTCAAAATCATTTATCATAAGTTTTTCTCCCCTTAATGAATTACCAGTGAAAATTAGGTTTACAGTTTATGGTTAAATGTTGACCCTGTTGGGCCCTCAGGTTAGACCTAAATTCAGATTTTGGCCCCTGCTGTGGTCGAGTTTGACACCCCTGATGTAGAATATTCACTGACAGAATTTCTTATTAGCTTGATGCATGAACAGTTAGTTTATCCACTAATAACAATGACTGTAATGAGCTAATAATGTTTCTGCTGAAGCTGTTAACAAAACCTGGCTCCTGACTTTATTTATTTACACATTATAAGACTTTTTACACACTTTTCAAAGACACAAATACAGCACACTCTACACAGGCCACCATATAGAAATAGGCAGCAGATCCTGTGCACATCATAAATCTCAAAATATATCAAAATATACGTTTAAATAACAAAACAGGTTTGAAACAGTGACATTAATAAATAAATATAAACAGGAAAATGATACTGCTGATAATATAATTATTGATTCTGAAACAACGTTTATTAATAACTTATTTATTGTCTGATATTTGTAACTTTTCCTTGAAATATTTATCAACATTTGAATTCCTGTTTCCTTAAGTGAATTTACTTTATCGGATAAAGAAGTCAGAATCTGATGAATATTAAGCCGTTATTTATTCAAGCAACACTGGTAAAGTAGGAGCTCATAGTTTACATATACATACAGGAAATGGACGTAAGACGTAAGGTTTCTTACTTGTGATTGGTGGAGATTAATTCTAGAACGCTCATCCGAGGGTATAAATAGAAGCTGAGATCAACGTTCGTCCTTTTTCATCGAGAGACTTTGAAAGGTATGTATTAACTCTGAGCTAGCAAGCTAGGCTAAAAGCTAGTTTAAGCTAGCTAAGCTCGGTCATTTTATATTTTTGCTTCGTTTTTGTGAATAAATGTATCATGTTTGGTGTGAAACAAAAGATTGAGTGTCTTTGTTGTCAGAAATATTGTTAGGTTTATCGAAAAAAAAGTGAAACGGTTTCTGGTTGAGAAATGTTAGGCTTGGTTTTGAAACCTTAAAGATTTTAAATCAAATTTGAGGGTATGAGATTTTTGAATGCTGTAAAATCTAAAGAAATCTGTCTTGTGAAGAGAGGCAAAACAAGGCTATGTGTTTTGTTGTTAAAATAAAATCTAATTTTGACCTTTTTTTCATGTTAATGCATTGATTTGTCCAAGAAATGAGATCTGTAAAAACGTTCCAAAAATGGCCGTCATCAGTGACATCATTAGGTACTTTCCAAAAGTGGCTGTGATCTGGAGTTCTAAATGGAAACAAAAATCTCAGTCATTCCAAAAGTGGGACTTGGACATTTATTTTCACAAAATTGTCACAAAATGGCTGTCTCTGCTCAAGCTAGTAAAGTTTTCAGCAACCTTTGTGATTCATTCACTCCTGTTTTATTAATAGCTAAGAAATACTTTCACCAGAGTACTAAAGCAGCATTAAAGTAGTACATCAGTGATGAGTTTCACTCTGCTGTAGAAAAATCAGTCATTTTAAAATATTTTAGAGTCAAATGTACATAGCCATTACCACTAGATGGGGCAAACAGTGTTCTAACAGTTCAACTACAGCAGACAGTTGATTCAAAAGCCTTTTTTTTAAAAACAATGAGAACTAGATTTATTTTTTAATTAGGCTATCAGTCAGGGTTTTGAGAGTCAAAATGTATGCTTTTGTTGGACAATGATAGCACACCTTTTAAACTTGGGATTTTGAGTTTAATCTCATATTATGACTTTAAAAACTCATGATTTTGACCTTAATCTCATATTTTGACCTTTTGAATTTGTTATTTTTGCTTAAATCTTATTTTAACTTTAGTCCCATGTTTTGACCTTTAAAACACAGGATTTTGATTTTTATCTGGTACTAAATCTCATTGGTTGACCTTTAAACCCAGCATTTTGATTTTATCCCATATTTTGAATATTTTTACCTATGATTTCAATGTTTTATCTCATATTTTTGACCTTTTAAACGTACAATTTGGACGTTTATGTCCTATTTTGACCTTTAAACCTCATGATTTTGACTTTATCTCATATTTTTCCTTTTGAACTCATGATTTTGAATTAAATGTAATATTTTCACCTTTTAAACTCATCATTTTGACTATACCTCATATTTTGACCTTTTGACCTTTTTAAACTTAGTATTTCGAATTTTATCTCCTATTTAGACTTCTTTGACCTGCTGAAAACATTGTTTTGGCTTGTTATTTCTTGTTTTGACCATTTGAGCTAATACGTTTGCATTTTATCGCTGATCTTTATCCTTATGATTTATTGTGACTCCTCATATCTCAAAAGCGTTCGTTATAATTTTCCCCATGATTAAATACTTGTGGAAAAGAGGTTGACAGTTTATGGTTAAATTAGACCCTGTTAGGCTCTCAGGTCAGACCTAAATTCAAAATCCCACCCTGCTATGGTGACGTTTGACACCCCTGTTCTTTAGCATGACGTTAACATGCCGCTCTCTTTTTCTCTTTACTGTACTTTGATTTTGTTTTAATGTTTCACTGTAATGAAGGTGTATGTTGTGATAGTATGGGTCTTTGCGTTTTTTGTTTGATAGGATAAGTAATATTGTTATACTATTATTAATTTCTTTGATATCCTTCATTCTTTATTCAATATAGCTTCATTGAAAATGTCCTCTGAACTCTTGTCTCTGAAATGTTCCTTCTTGAAGCGTATACCATGTTCAACTAATGATTGCAAATATGTAATGAAAATATGTTTTTGTTAAAATAGTTTTGCAGTTTTACTGATACTTCGTAGGGAATTTGTGTTTCAGAACAATAAAGAGAGAGAGAGAGAGAGAGAGAAAGAGAGAAATCAACAACTGAACGGAGTCAGCACTGCAGGACGGAGAACACCATCGCAGGAGAGAGTGAAGCTGAGGAAGCTTGACAGAAAGAGTGACAGAGCGAGAGAGAGAGAGAGAGGGAGAGAGAGAGGAGTGAAAGGACGGGAGATGGCAGACAGAGAGAGGCGATGGAGCAGGAGGGAGGAGATGGAGAGACAGGTAAGTATGGAGGAGAGTAGGAGGGAGGAGCGAGGAGGACAGGAGAGAGGGAGACAGGGCATCATTTTCAGACTGAAGCTCTGGTACCTTGAACACAGCAGAGACAACATCATAAAAGCTGTGACCAAGACAAAGGGTAAGTGGGAAACGCTTCTAAGGAAACAGGAAGCTTTAAAAGAAAAGATCAGGAAGGAGAAGGAGAAGGGAGTAAGACAGGAGTCAGAGGAGAGGCATAAGAGGGAGAAGAAGGAGAGACAGGAGCAGGTAGAGGGAGACATACAGTTGCTGATAGAGAGGGATAGGAGGATTTGGGAAGAATGGGACAGAATGGAGAGAGAAAGAGAGGAGATGATGGGCAGGAAAAGGAGTGAACAGGATAGTATGGGACAGATGCAGGAGGAGAGAGAAGAGCAGGAAGAGAGAGGGACAGGATATAACTGAATGGATAAAGGAGACACAGGAAAGGTGGCTGCGGAGGTTAATAGAGAAGCAGACACAGGAGCAGATAGAGAGGGATAGACAGATGCAGGAAAAACGGGACAGAGAGGAGCAGGCAGAGAGGGAGAGCCAGGAGCCGGAGAAGAGAGAGAGGAAGAAGGAGGTGGGAAGAGAGGAGGATACAGATGGAGGGTTACAGGAAGACATAGAGAGTTGGGAGCAGGAGGAGAAACAGGAACAGAGGGAAAGAGAGGAGAGAGGGAGACGGGGCATCATTTCCAGACTGAAGCTCTGGTACTTGGAACACAGCCGAGACAACATCATGAAAGCTGTGACCAAGACTGAGGAGAAATGGGACAAGCTTCTAAGGGAACGGGACGCCTTAGAAGAAAAGATCAGGAAGAAGAAGGGACTTAGGAAGGAAAATGAAGAGGGAGTAGATTTTGTTCAGAAGACAGAGGAGAGGGAAAGACAGGGACAGGAAATTAGTGAGTGGATGAAGAAGTGGGATGAGCTGTCAGAGCAGTTGAAGTTGAGACAGGAAATGGGGTGGTGGAAACAGGGGGAGATACAGGAGCAGATGGAGAGGGAGAGCAGGAAGACAGAGTGGGAGACCACTAAGTCTATACTGATGGATGGAAAGAGGGAGCAACAGCAGAAAAAAAAATTGACATGGCACTGGACAGTGGAACATATGGATAAAATATTACAGGAAGATATAGTGAGCTGGGTGTAGGAGGAGGGACAGGAGCAGAAGCAAAGAGAAAGAGCGGAGAGGGTGTTCAGCAGAAGAGGGAAAGGGAGGCAAGGGTGATACAGAAGCAGAGGGAAAGGCAGAGGTGGGGACAGGATTCTCATTGTCTTTGGGATTAAAAAAGATAATTATTGTCTAGTTAAAAAGAAAATAGAATGAAAGTAGTTTTAAAAATAAAAAAAAGTAAATATTTTTAGAGTTAAAGTAGTTTTAAAAATAAAAACATGTATATTCATTTATTTTGTATCTAAAATAAAGTTGTTTGTCCTCTAATGAGGGTGGTGGTGGCAGGGTTAGATTATAAAGGATAATGACTGGCTAGTTTAAGAATTAAAAAAAAAAATAGAATAAAAATAGTTTAAAAAAAAATGAAAACACGTATATACATGTATATTTGTCGCTTAAATATAGTAATTTGTCCTCCAATGAGGGGGGGTGGTGGCGGGTTTAGATTATAAAAGATAATGATTGTCTAGTGAAAAAAAATAGAATAAAAGTAGTTTTAAAAATTTTTTAAAAAGTAAATATTTTCAGAGTAAAATTAGTTTTAAAAATGAATACACGTATATAAACAAGTATAGAGACTATAAAGGATAATGATTGTCTAGTTTAATTATTGAAAAAAAATAAAAGTAGTTTTAAAAATTAAAAAACATATATTATTAGATTTTTTCACAGATAAAGTCATTTGTCCTCTGATAGGGGGTGGTGGCGGCGGGTTTAGACAAAAAAAGGTAATTATTGTCTAGTTCAGTAATTAGAAAATAGAATACATTTAGTTTTAAAAATTTTTTAAAAAGTAAATATATTTTTAGATTAAAATTAGTTTTAAAAATGAAAACATGTATATAAACATGTATATAGATTATAAAAGATGATTGTCTAGTTTAATTATTAAAAAATAGAATAAAAGTAGTTTTAAATATTAAATAACCTATGGTATTGTATTTGTTCAGTGAAATTAAGTTATTTGTCCTCTGATGAGAGGGGGTGGTGGCGGGTTTAGATTATAAAAGATAATAATTGTCTAGTTTAATAAATAGAAAAAAGAATAAAAGTAGTTTTGAAAATTAAAAACATATTTTTCGACTTTTTCACAAAATAAAGTTATTTGTCCTCCGATGAGGAATGTGGTGGTGGGTTTGGATGAAAATATACACTAATTGTGTAGTTTAACAATTAAAAAAATAGAATAACAGTAGTTTTAAACATTAAAAACTCTGTATTGTAATTTTTTGCGAGAATAAAGTTATTTGTCCTCCGATGAGAGGGGTGGTGGTGGGTTTAGATTAAATAAAAGATAATGATTGTCTAGTTGAATAATTAGAAAATAGAATACATTTAGTTTTAAAAACAAAAAAAATCCTATAACAACAGCCTAGTCACAAACCACTATTTGTCTGATTAATCGTCTTGTGTCTGGTGTCAGCACGAATGCTTTACTGCTCCAAATCGCGTTGGAGCCTCCCAGACCGATAGTCGTTTATGATTCTAGGTCGTAGTGCCTCTGACAGAGCACCCACAGCAACCAATGAGAGTGAGCAGCCAGGGTAGCGTCACCATCCGGATCATAGGTACTTTCACCGCTCACAACCATAAACACAACAGTAGCTTCATTCAGCCAGGATTTCTTCCTCAGCCTTTCCCGTGTTTTAGGATTTTTGCTGCACTAAGGTCGGCAGGTGTGTGGCCTCCAGTGATCTGACAATCTGGCTGTGTGTGTTCAGAAGATTAAAGAGGAAAAATCCTTTGAAATTGTCCAGCTGTCTGTGGTCTCCCTTGTTTTTAAAATCATTTCAGATTTCAAACATATCTAGTGTGCGTCCGGCCTGAGCCTATAGCAGAATAACTAGGGCTGATCCAAGCCTCAGCTAGCGAAGGAAAAGCATGTAAAATAAGATGTTCCTTTATTAGTCCCGCAAGGAGAAATTCCAAATTTATAGCAGCAAGAGTGGAGAAAACAAAGCACATGAGAGTAAAAAGAGCATTCAAGTAGTACAATGAATAAATACAAAATAGGAAATATAGAAATGGAACTTACAAATAAAAACATAGAAATACTATTTACAGCTGTTATGTACATGTTGAATACATTACAGATTGGATATGGACATTTATATGTACACCTACGTGTATATACACATATATACATACATAATTATATATACACAGGGAAAAGAATCTGTCCAAGCACAGAGCCTTGTAGAAGTCCATAGCTAACTTTGATGTGTGTAGAGAACTCATCGTGAACTTCTGCTAACTGAGATGGATCAGATGGAAATGATTTTAAGCAGCTCCTGCACTGTCAACTTATTGTTGTAGTCTGTGTTATCAGATAAAACAGTCAGTGTTTGGAAGCAGCACTAAGATGTAATGAAACAAGCTGAGAGAATAGAGCTCTGTCTGCAGCTAACTGTAGATCTTTAGGCACTTGAACCACTGTGCTGAGCTGGAGTCTAAATCCAGACTCTAATGTGTTCTAATAGTGTTCATTTCAGACAGTCCCAGAGCTGCTGAGCACGACTTTCCCATGGATCTTTGCAGCTAAATAGTTTAGATATAGGTCTATACTTAGCTAAGGTTCCTGACCTTCAAATCTAGTGCGTCTTTGACTAACACAGTTACCATACAGTATTTGCACCTCTTTGGACTTGACATGTTCTCTACTTTTCTCTGAAGTTCTCCATCAGCGGTTTTGTCAGAGGCGGAGCCAGAAGAGAGTTTCTTCCTGTTGGATGAGAACACTGTTGCACCAGCGCCAGGAGCTGGCTGCATTTGTTCAGGAACTTCTTCAGGCTGTCCCAGGAACAGTTTGATGCTGTTCTTGCCATTGCGGCTCCCAGAATCGCACGGCAGGATACCCCATGCATGTATTTTATATGTATGAATATATAATTCATGTGTCTTGGGTTCTGCTGGGGGTAGAGTGCACATTTTGAATCCTTGTCTCCAGGTTTTGGATGTTCTGGCAGGTGATGGAGGAACATCTCTACATGTAGACGCCTGCGTGAAAGCAACCTGCATCCTCCAGAGCTTTCTGAGGTCAACAGGGGCCCAACCTCAGTCCCTGAAGACTCAGTCCCCCATGGAAAGTGCTGGTCTTCTGGGATCCAACAAGTCCACCAGGATACTGATGCAGCAGACAGAGAGGTTCACTTGGTAGTTCACCTCTGAGGCTGCTGAGCGCTCCTGGAGGCATTTAGTTGTGACCAACCCTACAATATTTCACAAACAAAAGGCCCTTTTCAGGGCCATTGCACTCTATAAAGAGCAAAGTTTCCTTACTTCAAAATGGCCTGCCTTAGAGCTTTCCATCATTAGCTATAACATAAAGCGGTCCTGTCTGCTCCTGGATCTGGCCCTAGTCAGGATGAGAGCAGAGAGGGGAGACGCTGGTGGCTCATCTTAACATTCAGACACTAAATAAGAGCAAACTGCAGGAAGCTGATAAACTTTTTAGGGGTGATGGGGCCTGAATATAATTTGTAAAGTGGAGCTGGAGATGGAGCAGATGATTCAGCAAATGAACGCCATTCATGCTGATATTTGCCGCCATAGTCCTTTGGGCCTTTTAGGTCAGAGCTATGTTTAATCTATATTGATATCAGTCTCTCAGCTAAAATGAATCTGTGGGCTAAATATCAGCATATTGTGCTTCCCCTGTCTAAACTAAGAGTAAAATAGTAAAATACAGCACAAGCTTCACATTCTAATGTGGCTGCGTTTAATTTTATTTCTTGAACTTTCTGCGGACCACAGGCCACAGTTTGGACACCCCCGGTAAAAAAGAAACGATAGACCTGGGGGTTGAGATCACATCAGTGTATTTATCTCTGTTCACTAAGAATTTGAGCATTTAGTTTACATCACTGTAGAAAGGACATGGAAAGATGGAGGAACCTTCCACTGTCCATCGCTGGATGAATTAATGTATAAATGAACATGCTGCCTGAATGTATTTATTAGATGTTGGTGTATGAGCCCCAACAGCATTTTACTTGAGCTAATTACTCCACAAGAGGAAAGGTTTTTAAGCAGACAAAAATCTTTCAGAAATGACATGTTCCATCTTTATTTAGTTTACATCACTGAAGAAAGCCAGCTTTACTTTGATACCAGGTTTATTCCTGTAGACCAGGGGTTTTCAAAGTGTGTGACAGTGAGCCTCTCCTAAGGAGAACTGATCCATTCAGTGGACCCCCACCCACAAAAAAGGATTCAAATTCCAAAAAAAAAAAAAAATTAAACAACAACATTTCAAACATTTATGTCTAATCTTTAAACATTTTTAACATTATTATATTTTGGATATTTTGGTTTGCAAATGTCCTTAAACATCTGCCTTTCCCTCTTATTCAGTTATAATGCCATTAAATACCCCTTTTTCATATTTTTTGGGCATTTTACACCTTCTTTTTTACCTGTTTTTTCCCCATTTTTTTTTGCACTTTTATCCCATTTTTGCCCTTTTTCACCTTTTTGCCAATTTAAGCTACCTTTCATCATTAAATACCCCCTTTGTTCAATTTCTTGCTTATTTTTGCCCCATCTTGTTGCCGCTTTTTACTAATTTTTGCCACTTTTATCCCATTTTTTGCCCTTTTTAAATTTTTTGTTTTACCATTTTGTTGCCACTTTTCGTCCATTTAAGTGACCCATTGCCATTAAGTACCACTTGTTTCCCTTTTTCCCAATTTTTGCCTCTTCTTTTAGCCCTTCTTCCCAATTTTTCCACTTTTTGGCCATTTAAACTACCCTTTGCCATAACATACCACTTGTTTCCTCTTTTTTGCCCATTTTTGCCACTCTTGACTGCTTTTTGCCCATTTAAATCACTTTCCATTGATTTTTTTGTCACTTCTCACCCATTTCTGCTACTGTCTGCCCATTTTTCCACTTTTCCTCCCCATTTTTGCCCCTTTTCACCCATTTTTTTTGCTGCTTTTTGACCATTTTACCACCTTTAACCTATTTTTATTGCTACTTTAAGCTGTTTTTGCCCCTTTTCACCTCTTAGATTGTGGCTCTTGCAAAGGTATTTTCAACAGTTTGGCTCTTTGCTTGAGTAACACTGCTCTATAGCATGGGCCCTATAGTTACTATGTCTATCCATTTTGCACAGCAGAGGTTCGCAAAGCAAATCAGCTCTTCTCTGGTTTCTGGTTCAGTGCCTCCCCTGAAGCTCTGTGGCGCCCCCAAGGGGAGGCCCACCTCACACTTTGAAACCCACTGGTGTAGACATTGTAGTTAAAGCAATATATAGTACTTTATTAGGTTAGGGCGTGTTATTTTTAAGCTTGAGACTTAGAAAATGGCCTAGCTAATAATTCAGTTGTATTTTTAATGAATTATTTGGAGACAGTAATTTTGTGATAAAGATTTAATTCATCATCTGTTCATTTCAATCAGTTTGCTGAGTTTGGGAGAACATTTCAACCCCTGTGTTAATTCAAGACTGCGGAGTAGTGGTGCATGTAGAAGTGGGCATGCTCTTGATTTATGTACTATGTAGTATTTCCCAAGGATCACCAGTCCATAAATCAAACGTTCCTCAAGCACAAACAGTCCATAAATCAAATGTTCCTCAAGCACAAACAGTCCAGAAATTAAACGTTCCTCAAGCACAAAGAGTCCAGAAATCAAACGTTCCTCAAACACAAACAGTCCATAAATCAAACGTTCCTCAAGCACAAACAGTCCATAATTCAAACGTTCCTCAAGCACAAACAGTCCATAAATCAAACGTTCCTCAAGCACAAACAGTCCATAAATCAAACGTTCCTCAAGCACAAACAGTCCATAAATCAAATGTTCCTCAAGCACAAACAGTCCAGAAATAAAACGTTCCTCAAGCACAAACAGTCCAGAAATCAAATGCCCCTCCCCCCAAAGTTCAAACAAAATCAAACCCAGTGTTCAATGGTCAAGGCCTCTTCAGCCAAAACCAAAATGGTGTGTGTGTCAGAGAATGTCGGGGTATACGGGAAATAAAAGGTGACAGACAGGTGTGGGAGAGAAGGTAATGGGGTAAACTTGCAGTTAGAAGAGTCTGAGTCAGAATCAGGAGGTTAAAGGGGACATATTATGCAAAAATCACGTCTTCAGGCTTTTCTAACACAATTCTGTGTCCCTGGCCTGTCCACAATCCCCTCAAGTACCAGAAAAATCCATTCCCTCTCCCCCTCTCTTTCTGCACCTTTCAGAAAATGTGTGCTGAAACAAGCTGTTCTCAGATTTTACATCTAGTGACCTCACCAGGGGCCTAAGCACCCGCCCCCAGGGTTTGTTGGCCCTCCCCCACTTGGAGGATAGTTCTGCCCTCCTCTACTGATCCTCTCAGCTACCAGCTGAGATGCTGGATAGCTCACTGGGTTTCCCTGCTCCAGGAGATTGATGGTTCAAATCCCAGTCTAAACTTTGGGGAAAAAAAGTGTCTGTAACATCACCAGTGCTGCATCCATTTCCTGAGAGGGGTGTGGTCAGGGGTGGAGTCAGACAGCTCATTACCATTTACAGACACAGAAACGGCTCGTCCTGAGCAGGGCTGAAACAGAGGGGTTTTTAGACATGCAAAAATCCAATACTGGAGTATTTTTTCAGAAACTTCACAGGTGTGTTTTGGGGACCTCTGAGACCAATATAAACTTGTCTGAAAAGGGTAAAATATGTCACTGTTAACAATCCATGACTGGAGGATAGCCCGGCCACCAGAAGATTTCAGTGCCACCACAGAGAGAGGATTTCACACTGCTCCAGGATTTTAGGATTCACATATGTAGAAGGCTCCAATGTAAAAAGGCTAATTGTTCACCCACTCTGGACTTTCTATGTGCTCTCTTTTCCAGTTTTTAGCAGATATATCACTTCTTTATACTGTGTTTTTTGGTATTTGCACTCCTTCTGTTTTCTCTCTCAGTCCCTCCAGAAAGCCATTGTCTCCCTTCTTCTCCTCATTCAGCTCACAGGTGTCTACAATTAACACACTCTCCTCTGCTGCACCACACCCCCTCCCTCTCACTACTCTGCTGTGCAGCAGGAATCACCCGTCTGCTACAGTACCTTATATTTGTAATGAGTGTAGTAATCCAGCAAAGGATCAACAGTTTGTGTTGACTGCTCTTGCAACTTCTGCTGCTTGACTTTGAGGAGGAAGGGTCAGTGTGAAATTCTCATGAGGGAATTAAGCTGCTAGAATGCAGCAAAGCCAGCTCTATTTCCATTGCTATATATCCCATAGGACACTGATCATCAACTGGCGGCCTGGGGGCCACGTCAGGGCCCCCAAAGCTTCCTGTCCCCTGAAAGATTGTTAAATTCAAAAAAGGAGGAAAAGAAGAGTTTAAGAGTATCTTTTGGCTTGAAATGTCTGCAGCTGTCCCACAATCCATCCCCCAAAAAAATAGCATTGAAATAGTTTTAGAATGACTTAACATTTGCTCTGTTTTTTTTTTCCCAGAGATTTACTGTCATTATTACTAAGTATTTTAAAACTGGTTAAGGTTGGCAGAAATGCTGCAAAAATGACCAGATAAAGTGGCGAAAAGAGGTTAGATGTGGCAAAAACAAACAAAAAAAAAAAAAAGATGGGAAAAGAGGAAAAAAGGCACAAAGGGTATCAAAAATTGGTTACAAATGACAAAAAAAGTGCAAGAAAGTAATGAAAAGGGGTTAAAAAGAGGAAAAATTTGATAAGAGTGGCACAAACGGGATAAAACATGCAGGAAAAGTGTTTTAAATTGGGTTAAAATCTTTCAAAAATTGTTTACAAGAGACAACAATGGGCAAAAAGTATCAACGATGGGTTAAAAGTGGCAACAATGTGTTTCAAAGTTGCAAAAGATTTTGAAAAATGTCATAAAAATTGGTTAAAAATGGAAAAAAATAGTGCAAGAAAGCGGCAAAAATTGATGAGTGTCACAAAGGGGATTAAACATGCATGAAAAGTGTTTTAAATTCGGTTAAGGTTTTTACAAAAATTAGGTTAAAGAGGCAAATGGGGGCAAAAAGTATCAAAAAGGGTTAAAAGTGTCAGAAATTGGTTAATATTGGTGCTAAATGACAACTGAGGAGGGCCCATTCTCTGGGATTTTCAGGGGTCCGGCCTATTCTGTTGTCAGGCCTGCTGCGTTATAGATAACAGGGATAGATCTCACTGGTAATGCCTAAAATAATATAAAACATTTCTTTTATTTTTGTGTATTTGAAAGTCCGGCCCCCAGAGTTTCTGTTGGGACTAAATCCAGCTCTTGTGCAGATGTACTTGATGACCCCTGCCATGGGACTACGAAGTGTGACCCACTTTATTTGACCTGTGACTGACCTACCTGTAAATTCTCACCAGAACAACCAAGAAGTCCTGGGAACAAAATGCAGCAAAAATCTGCATGATGGCATCAGAAGGGATTAAGAAGTATACTAGACTTAAAAGTAATTAATGGGTATAGCTGTGTGTACCCTGCACTAGAACAAGGGTTTTAGCTAAAAAACAAGACAAATAGCTGCCAAAAAGGAAGTTTGTCTCAGACTCCCGTCTTCAATCAACACAATAATTCACTACGCACAAAACGAGCCACGCTCTGCCCTGTGCCATGCTCTCTTTGTGTTAGGTTGGTATTTGGGGATATTTTTTTTAAAATAAAAAAGCTAAATAAATGAATAAATAAACAGTTGTAAGCACTGGCACACTCATAAAAGAATCTGTCGAGCTCTGCACATGCAGGTCTCTCTAAAATCTCACTCCTAACATTTCTGGTTCAACTCTTTTGGGGTTCTGGGGTTTAAAGTATTTATTTGTGCCACTTTTGACCCCTTTCCCGACCCATTTCTGCCACATTATATATATATATTTTGCCACTAATAGCCCATTTCTGCTACTTTTTAAATTCCAGTTTTGGATTTTAATAAAGGGGTAAGGGAAACTGATTTCCTGTTTGGATACAGACCTGCTTTTACAGGTAGGACGAAGATCATAACATGAAGATAACCACACGAATTAGAATTATTTCTGTTTCTTTTTTATCAGTGACTTTAAGAAAGTAAAAGGATCCAATCTCGTACAAATATTACCGCTTTGTTGAACAATGTTTAAAAAAAAAGTCACTTGTAAACAGTTACAGTCCAGTAGGCGGCGGTGATGAAACTGTTATGGGTGTTACACAGAAACCACGAAAGTCCAACGAAGAAGAAAAACCCGGAAGTAAATAAACTTCACGTGTGCGCAAAAATGTCCGCCGGTATCCCAGCAAAAAGAGCAACCTCTCAGGTATAATCACACATTCTTTTAACATAAAACCCCAGTGTATCTTTTTATATTTCATACTTGTAAAGCGTGTTTTTGTTTTCACAGCCTGAGGAGAGGGTGGACTGGAAGAAAAGGAAAGCGGAGAGTAAGTAAACAGCTAACGTTAGCAACATTTAGCTAACTCCTCATAGCTGCACGCCGACCGTTTGATTTGATACATGAGCCGAAGAAGACGTTTCATTTACTTTAAGTCAATATTAAAGCCTTTCAGTGGACTTTATTGACGATGAAAATAAAGAGTGAGTGATTTTTAAACAGAGTCTAGTATTGCTAAGTGTCAGTAATAATATATGACGTTTATTTTGTCAAAGCCAGAATTCTTGAGGCATTTGTTTTTTAAAAAGGTAAAGTAGTTTAACGTCATGGTCGAACCGTTAATTTAATTCAAAGTTAATCTATTTCTAATGTTAGGGTTGTCATAAAGTGATCGTTTATTACATATGTTTGCTTTTGTACCCAGTTCTTATCATTATCAACCATTTACAATAACTCTTTTTATTTAATTATCCCTCATATTTTTTCCAATACTTTATTTTTTAAGATTTTTTTCCGTTGCATTGAAGCACAAAAGAAAGAAAACAGCAAATTAATCCCTTAGAAAATGAAAATAATAATAAAAACTATTACATCTGTATACAGCACATACAAGCATACATGCCTATATATATATATGCATTAGTTCATATGTGTCGCTACAATAAAAAGTGTAAAATATAAATATGTGCCAACATGGGATTTCAGGGAGGAGTTTCTGAGAAAGATACCTGTACATTAAAGGTGACGTTGGAACCATTTAAAAAGTCACAGGTCTGCTCGGATTATTTTGTGACTTGGTATCCTTAGACCAATTTTAGATAGAAATACTCACCCCATGAAACTAGATGCACGTGTTATCTTACGAGCAGTGCATTTGTAAAGTGTAAAGATCTGGGCTTGGAGTTTGCAAATAACTCCATGTAAGGGCCGAACAGGCTTTTGTGGATCTCTGGAGCTCAGTCAGAGTGACCATCAGGGTCTTGGTCTCCTCTCTCACCGAGGTCCTTCTCCCCTGATTGCTCTGTTTGGCCAGGTGACCAGCTCTTGGAAGAGTCCTCATTGTGCCAGACTTCTTCATTAAACTACATTTAATGATACAACATAAAGCTTTGATTGCCAGCAAACTCAGATTGGATGACATGTGTTTACAACCTCTTCTTTGGTGGTCTTAATGTTAATATCCCAAGTTCTTTAGATGTTTAAAGATGTCCCTGAGTGTCACCTGTTTTACTCCCCAACAGTAAAAGAAGCTCGAAAGCAAAGAAAAGAAGCTAAACTGATCAAACAGCTGGAGAAGCAGAAGGAGCTGGAGGCTGCAGAGGCTGCCAAACCTGAACAGAGCCAGAACCAGAAAGGTAACCACACTATCATTTCTAGAGTTTTCCATGTTCCTGTTCATGTGATTGAAACTTAGTAGTCCGTACATGTCTCTGTTAGGTCGAGGTTACACCGTGAGTGTGGCCCTGCCGGGCTCCGTCCTCGATAACGCTCAGTCCACCGAACTGCGGACGTACTTGGCCGGACAGATCGCCCGCGCCTGTGTGGTTTTCTGTGTCGACGAGATCATCGTGTTTGACGAACAAGGAGAAGATGCCAAGTAAGTTCATTTAAGAGCTTATTGTCACTGAGCAGTCCTGAAACATGTGAACCTTTAATAACAGTTCATGCTTTTCTTCTCTTCCTGCAGGAGCGTTGAAGGAGAATTTACAGGTGTGGGGAAGAAAGGACATGCTTGTATTCAGCTCGCCAGAATACTTCAGTACCTGGAATGTCCTCAGTAAGAAGAACTTCATTACAGCCAGATCAGCAGTACGAGCCAAGTTTGTTTACAGTTTTTTTTTTTCCACCAGGTATCTACGCAAGTGGTTTTTCCCAAAGCATCAAGACTTACAATATGCAGGTAAAAGTCCCAGTGACCTTCTAAATGCAGTACATTATAGTAAGGGCTCACCTCAGACAAAGGTAGGACAACTAGAAGTGTATTTTCAACTCCAGACCCGCTGCAAGTATTTCCCTCCATCTCAGACTCTGTTAATTCACAAATCATCAGAGGTCCACAGGTAATTCTAGTCCTGTGTGAATAATACTTAAGACAAAATAGCAATGTTGAGTGTTTTAACAACGTGGTAAGTACCACAATCTCTGACACTGTCAGCTGAAAAACCACCACTGAACACAGTCACTTGGTAGGCAAGGCAAGTTTATCTGTACAGCACATTTCAGCAACAAGGCAATTCAAAGTGCTTCACACAGTTCATTAAAATACATTGACAAAGGGAAAAAGAAACATAGTGAAAACATTTTAAACGAAGCATGTAGAAGGTGATTAAAAACAGCAAATAAGACCCACACAAGATAGACACATCCCTAGTGCCATTTGTCTGAACTTTATAGAACATAACACCTGCTCTCCCACAGCAACATTTACAGTATGAGCCTTAAAATTGAAAAAAAAAAATCTGCTTACAAGTTACTGTTGGATACGAATCAGTCAAAGTGTAGAAACTTCTAAGCAAAGGCTTTGCCAGAGAACAGTCTTGTTTTGTTTGGTGATCATTGGATTAGAGAGTCAGATGACTACAGCAGATATATTTAAAACTCTCTCTCTTGTAGCTCTTGCACAATCTTAGCCTTAACTCTAATCTAATAAGAAATGCTCTCTCAAATAAAACATTTCCTTTATTCTCTTTCTCACTAAATCTACATAAACCGTAGGTTCTCAAAGTGCGGCCCGCGAGCCAATGGCAGCCCGCAGAAACATTTCTGGCGGCCCGCAATTGTTAAGACAGGAAGCAAGGCACACTGAGACTGACCATTTGTTCTAAATAAGTTTTTACATATATTCTGAAATAGACTGCACACAGGACTGTTATATCTCAAATTTGACTGTAGAGGGCAGAAAACCCCAGGGATTTTGTGTGCATTACAATGTTTGTCAAGGTTTTCTCAAGTTTTGCCAGGTTTAGCTTAATTTATTGATTAAAATGTGTTTAATGCACATTATTGGATGCAGACCAATAAATGTTGAGAACCCCTGACATAAACCCATCTGTAGTGCAGTTGGAGCACAGAACTTTGGATAACATTAAAGTAGGACACCGTTTCACAGCTTTTCTTTTATCTTCCAGGCTTGCTGAACCCGTTAGACTCTCCTCACCACATGAGGATAGATGATGAATCAGAGTACAGGGAGGGGATAGTCCTGGACAGGCCAACCAAACAGGGGAAAGGCTCGCTAGTCAACTGTGGAATGAGGAAGGTAAGTACTTACCTGTAGTCAGTTAAGAATCATTAATTCTGTAAATGATCAAAATGGGTATTTGTATTATTTGAATAATGGCATGAATCTGTATTAGTGTATTTTAACTTTGACTTGACTGTGTCCTCGTCTCTTTCAGGACGTCCGGATTGATAAACAGCTACAATCCGGTCTTCGAGTCACAGTAAAGCTTGATAAAACACAAAATCAAGGTATAGTATTTTCTTTACATGCGTTTTTCTCCAAATAAAAATTCACTTTGCTAAAGAAAGCCTGATTGTCTTTGTGTTTGTCTGTTGCCTGCAGAGAGCAAACTTTTCAAAGGTGTAGTGGTGGCTCCTAATGTGCCCAGGACTGAAGGAGGTCTCTACTGGGGCTACAGTGTCCGCTTGGCGTCATGTCTCAGTACGTCATCTTTTAAAGCGATACACAGATATCTCCCAGACATAGTTTATACTCTAAACTGTTTAAATGTTCACTGTTGGTTTGTTAATGCAGGTGCAGTTTTCACAGAAAGTCCTTATAAAGAAGGATACGACTTGACGATCGGAACCTCAGAGAGAGGCAACAACCTGGACCAGACAACTCTGTCACCATTCAGGTAGGTTCACACTCAGTACGCTCCGTGAACAGTCCGTTTCAAGTCCAGCCATAAATTCTCTATTGGATTGAGGCCTGGTCTTTGACTTGGCCACTCCAGAATGTTCCCCTTGTTGTCTTTAATCAGGGCCTGCTGCAAAGAAGCATCCCCACAGCATGATACTGCCCCCGCTATGCTTCACAGTGGGGATGGTGTGTTTGCGGTCTTGTCTGATGGCCAAAAAGCTCCATTTTGGTTTTGTCAGAACAAAGAACTTTCTCCCTCTTGACCATGGAGTCTCCCACATGCCTTTAGGTGAACTCCAGTCCAGATTTAATCTGAGTTTTCTTCAACAGTGTCTTTCTTTTTGCCACTCTCCCATAAAGCTTTGACTGGTGAAGAACCTGACCAACAGTTGTCTGCAGAGTCTCTCCCATCTCAGCTGCTGAAGCTTGGAACTCCTTCAGAGTAGTCATAGGTGTCTTGGTGGCCTCTCTCACTAGTCTCTTTCTTGCACGCTCACTCAGTTTGAGGACGGTCTGATCCAGGCAGATTCACACATGTAACATATTCCTTCATTTCTTGATGTTGAATTTACCTGAACTCTGAGGGATGTTCAGAGCCTTGGAATGTTTTTGTATCCATCCCCATCTTCTGCTTTTCAGTAACCTTTTAGCTGAGTTTGTTGGAGTGTTCTTTTGCCATCATGGTGTAATGGTAGCCAGGACTACTGATTAACAAGTGGCTGGACCTTCCAGATACAGGTGTCTTTATACTACAATCGCTTGAGACACATTCACTATGCTCAGGTGATCTTCATTTCACTAATAGTGAGACTACTAGCACCAGTTGGCTGGACCTCTGCTGAATCACTTTAAAGGGGGTGAATATTTCTGCAGTCACTTTTACTTTTTAACCTTTAAATAAGTTCCCAAACCTGATCTTTTCACCTTTAGGCATCTTCTGGTTGTTTTTGGAGGTCTTCAGGGATTGGAGGCCAGCGTAGATTCTGACCAGAACCTGGATGTGACTGACCCCAGTGTTTTATTTGACCTTTACCTCAACACATGCCCAGGTCAGGGCAGCAGGACCATTCGCACAGAGGTGAGGGACAATTCAAGATAGTATGACTGATTAAGCTCACCTACAGACATTGTTTCCATAAGACAAATGTCAAATCTTTTGTTTATAATTGCGCTGAAATGTTCTTATTTTTTTCTCTCTGCAGGAGGCCATTTTGGTGTCAATGGCAGGTCTGAGACCGAAAATCACTGCTGCTTTTGCAAAAAGCTCCAATAATACAACAGAATAAATAGAGGTGTTTTTCCTCTAACATGTCACACATCACCAGATGAATTCAAAGCCATGGTTTCGTATCTCTCTTGTGTTTTTTTTTTTATTTCTCTACGTCTGTGTTTGATTGCTCAACAAACTGTTCACATTAAAAAATAAATCCACAGGCTTGAAGTGGCTGCATCTTGTTCATCCAGAGCATATCATATATTTTTAAGATGGTACAGAATGTTTCATGAAAAAAAGTTTTATTACCAGCACAATGTGGACAAACAAATGGCACTGAACTTCCTGGAATAAACACCGCCATCAGATTTCTGAGCTTTGAGATCACACACATGCCTGTCCAGAGAAATGGCACATTTATTAGAAGAGTCAAGGCCTTTACAGGTCTCCTAATGAGGATGCATTTATCTTCCTGTTAGAATACATGCTGCATGCATCCATACATCTCTTCATATACTAGCAGTTAATTCTCAGGCACAGAGTCAATATTAATAGTGGGTTAGTTCAGGGCTGGCAGTATTCTTTAGGGCTATATGAAGGATATGTAAGGATTAGATATACAATATGTATAAATGAACAGTCTTTTAAGTAACCTAGCCTCCATGAAGCTTGTTAGGTTTAGTTTGGAAAGATTTCAACAACTTTTTTGGACAGTTTGAAGGCTGTAGTTTAAGATTTAGTCTCTTGCATTACTTCCAGTTGGTATAAATGAACAGTTTTTACATAATAGTGATGAAATTTAAGTTGTCAATAATGTGATTGTTACGGATGGTCCCTAGTGTAGCATAACTAAAGGCCAGAATTGTGTATAATATTTTAATTTAACTGGGCGCCAGACAGACAATTAAGTCTATCATTTAAAATCTCAGGGTGGATAAAAGATATTTAAGGCCTTAAGAAAACAACGCCGCTACAAAAGGAATGAAGGCCAACAATCAGTTATGTTTCTTTTGTCTTTCCTTTAACCACAATTCAGAGTAACACATTAACCCTTTGAGGACATGAATAACAGTACCATAACCAAACTCTTTTCAATGAAGGCAAATATCTCCATGCATTTCATCAATTTACAACATAAATCAGTTCACTCAGGTAATGACCCCAATTGTCCCAACAGTTCAATATAATTCAAATGTCCCACAGCACAAACAAAACTATTTCAGTGTTTCCCAAGATTCACCAGTCCATAAATCAAACGTTCCTCAAGCACAAACAGTCCATAATTTAAATGCCCCCCCTCCACCCAAAGTTCCAGCAAAATCAAATCAAATATTCCCCAAAGTTCAAACAAAATCAAAACCCAATGTTCAATGGTCAAGGCCTCTTCAGCCAAAACCAAAATGGTGTGTGTGTGTGTGTGTGAATGTCAGGGTATATGGGAAATAAAAGGTGAAAGATAAGTGTGGGAGAGAAGGTAATGGGGTTAACTTGCGGTCAGAGGAGTCTGAGTTGGATCAGGAGGTTAACAATCCAAGACTGGAGGGTAATCCGGCCACCAGACGACTTCAGTGCCACCACAGACAGAGGATCTCACACTGCTCCAGGATTTCAGGTTCACATATGTAGAAGGCTCCAAAGTAAAAGGCTAATTGTTCACCCACTCTGGACTTTCTATGTGCTCTCTTTTCCAGTTTTCAGCAGATATATCACTTCTTTATACTAGTTTTTTGGTATTTGCACTCCTTCTGTTCTCTTTCACCCATCCTCCATTGTCTCCCTTCTTCTCCTCATTCAGCTCACAGGTGTCTACAATTAACACTCTCCTCTGCTGCTCCAAACCCCCTCCCTCTCACTACTCTGCTGTGCAGCAGGAATCACCTGTCTGCTACACTGGTTAACTTAAATAAACAATATTATAAGTAATGATGAGTAATGCATTAAAATAGATTCAGTATTGTTTGAGTTTGAGGAGACTATTTGTGTCTCTTTAAATGTCTCTTAGCGATAGAGTCCTGCGTCAGACAGCTAACATGCTGATTTCCTGGCCATTAACACCTGCCTGTGCAGTGTGTGTCTTCTCTCCCTCCCACCTGTACGTGCAACATGCGCGTCCAATTCCTCCTACAGTCAGTACGGAATGACAGAAGCTGCGTTCATTTTAAGAAATTATAATATTGTATTCACTTAAGCACTGTCCTCAACAAATATGTTTTTTTACTGTTCTAATCAAGTTTTCTCACTGAATGAAGCATGACAGAAAACACTCAAATCGCTCCAAAAACATCAGCTACAGCTGACAGCCTGTACACTCACTTCACCTCCGCTGCTACAACTCCATCCTTGGGGAAACACTGAGACCACTGAACCTTTCTGCTAAATCCTACTGATGAAGAACCGCTGAAAAATCACCTTCTGTTTCCTAGCATCTGGTTAACTTCCTCATAACGCTTGATGAGTTTAAGTGTTTCTGAGGTCTGCGTGACCATGCTTTGAAAATGAGGGCATTTTCCTCGATTACAGTGAGTATTTTAGAGTTGTTCATTCTGAGGGAAAGCTGACATTCTTGAGAAAACAACCACAAATTGCCTTTTATCATGGCATAATGGAGAGTTGTTAAATGCATGGATGCAAGTCCACTCTGGGCTTCCATAGGTCTGTTTGTCATGACTAATGCCTGTAACCATCCTCCCAAACATGACAAACTTTAGTGCATTTTCAATGCATAATAACAAAAGTTTTAAAAATATATATAAAAATCTCTTCATTGATTCCTCTTCTATTCACAAAAACATTTTAGTCCTCGTGGAATCGTGTTGCTCAGAAACCCCTCAGAACTCTGCGCTCCTCTGTCAATGAAAACACTCCCATACATCTCCTCAGTCCTTTGGTCCAATAATAGCTCTCATGAAGGCTCTTTCATTCCCCCGGTGTCCTGAAGAAAGCCGTCATTCATCATTTGTCTCTTTGAATCCGACTCAAAAGGAAGGAACAGTGAAATCCAGCTCAAAGCATTCAGAGAGCTCTCTTTCAGAAGTCTCTTCACCACTTGGGATGAGTGAAGGTGATGTTGTACTGCTTGGCCCAGCGTGCAAACACTTGTTTCTCTGTGATGAAGCGGTGGTGGCTCCCTCTTCGGCCGCTCTCATTCTGCAGGTACGTTAAACATTCATCAGGTCCCCGGGGCTTGTAGTAATGGTAGGGCATCTTTTTGGATCCAGATTTTTTTCTAGAAAGGAAAGGGTTTAATTAATTTAGCTGTGACCTGACAAACTAGAAACTCTGGGGCTCGCTATGTTTTAAAGACCCTCATTTATCAGAAACCAGAAGAGATTCAGGCACAGAGGCTAAGTCCATTTCTTATATATTCTATAATTTACAGTTGCCAATACAGGACTGCCAAATAAAACTAGAAAGGGTGTTATGTATGAAATTAAATCATACATGACTCCACAAAGCCATGCGTATACTCACATGCAGTGATTGGGTGGGACCATCCCGTAAACTTTGATATTATCACAGATCTCAATGGCTATTACCATGGTGAACCAGCCTGTGCTCAACCACGAGTGGGATTTCTGCCTGTGGATAAACAGAAACAGAGAGCAGAGTTAGTAAAAGAAACTAACACCCACTATGGAACTGGTTCGATATACAAGCACAATTCCAAAAAAGTTGAGGTGTTTTGCAAAATGTATTTAATGACATGCACATCTCATAAACTCATTTAATTCACAATAGAACATAAAATATCAGACACTGAAACTGAGACATTCTACAATTTCATGAAAAATATTAGCTTATTTTGAATTTGATGGCAGCAACACATCTCAGAAAAGTAGGGATGGGGCAACAAAAGGCTAGAAAAGTAGGCAGCTAATTAGATTCATTGCAACAGGTCAACATGACTGGGTATAAAAGGACCATTTTTTTGTGCCCATTTTTGCCAATTTTAACCACATTTCACTAATTGTTGTGCTAGTTTTTGCCTCTTTGAACCTATTTTTATCACTTTCTGCTCATTTTTTAAATCTCATTTCTGCCACTTTTAACCCATTTTCATTGTCTCAAGAAAAGGGATTTATATTTTGAAGAAAACTATATTATGCAGCATATAAATAATACAAAAATATTCTTGCTTTGATAGGAGTGATGAATATTCATGGAAAAAAGATATTGCTATCACAGCAAATTAAAATAGACCATGATATTGCTGATGTCCATGGGACCAACCACAATCTGAGGCAAAAGAAAAACTGTTTGGTGGTCAGTTGAACCAAAATTCGAAATTCTTTTTGGAAACCACAGATGTGGTTGCTGCTCCTCCAGGCTTTAACATTCCTCTCCCTAAGCTGGTCTCCTCACTCACAGATGTTTACAGACAGTTGTTCAAAGAAAAGGGGATGCTACACAATGGTAAACTTGGCCCTGTCCCTACTTTCTGAGATGTGTTGCTGCCATCAAACTAAAAATGAGCTAATATTTTCAATGAATGATAAAAAATCTCAGTCTCAACATCTGATATGGTGTTTATGTTCTGTTGTGAAAAATATAAATCACTGCATCCTGTTATTATTTACATTTTACACAGCACCCCAACTTTTTTGTAACCAGGGTTTTAGATTGTGACACATTTCCTTCATCACTCACCTGTCTCGTCCAGTCTCCCTGTGAAATAGATTGTCAAATTTGCGCATCTTACTGGGCGTGACAATGAAACAAGACAGGCTGCTGTAGGTCATGCTGACTCTCTGGATCAATCTGTACAAGGTTCCTTTTGAATCCTTGCTGATCTTGCTCGGGGGTCCCCAGAAGATGATCGTAGGTTTGCTGTCCATCCGATGCAGAAACTCCTTAGGCCTGTGGACCAGCCCGTACACACTGGAGTGGGCTACCACCCTCAGGGTGGTGTGGCTCCCCACGTCAGTCTCATACCCCATGGTGGGGGCATCATTCATTCGGATCACGCACTCGGTATGGTCGATCTCTTCTCCTGCTCTGGTGCCCAGGACGTGGCTGGAGCTGGTCACCAGTGCACAGTTATGGCAGTGCAGGGACATGTTCTGGAAGGAAAAGATGACAAGTGTCCTGATTGGCTGACAGGAAGAGCAGGAAGTGAGGGAGATGCAGAGAAAGAAAAGGAGTTGTAACCCCACTCAATGATCTACTTACTGTCACTGTACATCGGCCCTAAAACCAGCCCAGCCCACCAGGAATTCTCCTGGTTCTCCACATTAGCAAGTCCAGGCCTGGTCTGATTTCATCTAGAAGCCTCTTTGTGACCTCAAGCAGTAAACAAGACATTTTGCATATTTCCCTTGACAAAGTTCACAGCGGGTTGCATGGTGGTACGCAGGAAGCAGGAGGAGATTTGTATAAATAATGTAACAGTAATGTAGAGGAAAGGATCTTTAGTAAGATAAGACTCTGTCAGCAGAGGTCTTCCCTAATCTTCACATCAGACACACGTTAGTAAAAGTCTCTAAAGGTGTCTGTATCTGCCTGACTACTAACAACCATCCACCTTTCAATGAAATTTAGTATACACAATCATGTTCTACAAGCCAGGGTGAAATGAGTCCACCATTAGACTGATGTTAACTCATTCATACTGCACTGTCGGCATCGGAGAGTGTAGACAACGACCATATTCAGCAGCTTTAACACTAGGGTATCTGGCGAGAACAGGCTCTGTCATTTCATGCTTAGCTGGAAAAACAAGATCAAATCTTTCCTAACAGTGAGAAACATTATACTGCTGTTTTGGATAGTGAAGACACTGCACATGCATGTATCACAGTTTTATTTGAAAAGCTTTAAAAGTTGCAATATTTCTATAACTTAAAATATGTCTAAAACCAGTTTGATATATTCATTTTTGCAGCAGCAGTTTTATGCACATCATGCAAAAATTCAACACAGTGGTCCATTTAAATTTGACACACTTCTCACTAATCCCTGCTTGCATTAATTTCGATGCACCACGCTGCTGCTGGCAAAGCTTCACCTCCTCCACCCCAGCCTCCTCCTTTATAGCTTAAAGCTTGTTGCACCCTCATATTCACATTCATTCATTCATTCGTGTCCTTTGTGCTCCGAGACAGCAACCTTGAGGCACATTTTGACGTAAGATCAGTCTGTCACAAGGTAGATATACATGGAGGCATGGCAGGGTTTTGAAGAGTCTGGCAACAGGAATTGAAAACAGAAGGTGACAGGTGAATGCAGGACAGAATCAGGGAACGAGGATGGTCCAGTTTGTCGGAGAGGGAGAGAAGGTTAAAGGAGGTAGGTTATTAGGTAAGCACCAGTTAGGCCAGTTAAAGGACGCTAAGGACTGGGAGATGCAGGTAGATTTAGGAGGGAAACTTGTTGTGCCACAGGAAATGGTTTGCACCAATCTTAGGCCTGACATAGTGCTGTGGTCTGCCAGTCAGCGTGTAGTTTATTTTAAAGAGCTGACGGTTCTGTGGGAGGATTCTGTGGAGGAAGCCTATGAAAGGAAGAAGCTGAGATACGCAGATTTGGTAGCAGAAGCTGAACAGCGAGGATGGAAAGCTCGGACTCGTCCAGTAGAATTGGGATGTAGAGGGTTTGTAGCAAGGTCAGCTGTTTCATTACTTAGAGAGCTGGTAGTGCAGGGACAGAATTTGCGAAAGACAGTCAAGGAAATGTCAGATGAAGCAGCTCAGGCCAGCCAGTGGATTTGGATGAGGAGGAGTAATGCCAGCTGGGGCAAATGAGGGTTGATGAAACCCCATAACTTCTCTATCCGTTAGTTTCGTTTAATCTTCTCTCTACTCTGTCTTCCCTCACGAAAAAGAGGGAGTAGGGGGGTAGGGTGCCACGCCACGCCAGGCCGGGGGTGTGTGTTAACCCATGACAGGGTACTACACCTTTAGCTCTGCCTCCCCCACCTTATTGCAAAGCTTGCTCTCTCTCTCTCTCTGTCTCTCTCTGTCTCACTCTCCCTAATCTGTCTCATTTTCCCCTCTTTTTTCCTCTTAGTTATTGGTAATAATTGTTGCACTGTAATCATGAGTGGTGCTAAAGAAGGTAGTATTGGCATTGCATGTACGGAGCCTGGGTCTGTTGAAGGTGGCATGCTGTAGAGGCTGTGTGGGCCATGTGGTAAGATGATGTCTGCGTGTTGGCATGGTGGGTGGTGAGAGCCGGCATGGAGGGCTCTGGGACGCTGGAGATCACTGTTCAGCCCTCTGGAGGTGTCGTGGGACTAACTGGATGAAACACTGACGAAGGAGGGTTCCCACTTGACAACCCCGGTGAAATGCAGGTTTCTTACTACCCATGGGTCTGCACGGTTGACTTGCAGAGGCAAATAGTAATGGATCAGGGATTTCTTCACTGAGCGCTGATCCTCTTTATAGGGCACAAGTATCTTGTGTTTCTTTCAAATAAAGCTTGTTGCACCCTCATATTCACATTCATGCTACTGGGAATTAACTATTTCTTAAATCATTTCATTGTTTTTAACACACATTGTCAGAAATGTAACTGTCCATATGGGGGTTTCTAGCCATGTGCTCCCTGTAAAGTCAAAGCATGCTGCTTGACTAACCCAGGGAGTGTCTTTAGAGCAGAGCCTTCCCACAAAGTAAAACTGTAGATCCATTTTGCAATAAAATGGTTAAATGTATGAGTATGTTCCTGACTGAATGATTTATTGCCTGAATTTGTTTAAAAATTCATACAATGAGGAACCTAATAATAATCACATATTAAATTGCAGTTGCAATATTGGGGGGAAAAGTCGCAATTAGATTATTTTTGCAAATCTTTCAGCCCCAATAAGAAAGTCAGCTCACAAATCTCCAAAGCAACATTTTCCAGCTCTTCCTGGGGGATTCCCAGGCCAGATATGAAAATAAAATCCCCCAGATAGTCCTGGGTCTACCTGGGGTCTCCACCCAGTTGGATGCACCCAGGAGGCATCCTGATCAGATACCTGAACCACTTCAACTGGCTTCTTTTGAAGCACAGGAGCAGCAGCTCTACTTCGAGCTACATCCAGATGTCTGAGCTCCTCACCCTATCTCTAAGGCTGAGCCTAGCCACTCTCCTGAGGAATCTAATTTTAAACACTTGCTCTCATTCTCTTAGTCATTACCCAGGGCGTTTCCCAAGGTTAGAATGAAGATCGACTGGTAAATTCAGAGCTTTGCCTTCGGCTCAGCTTCCTCTTCGCCACAAAGGTTCGGTACAACAGACTGCACTGCCAATCCACCAGTCAACATCGCAGCCCAGTCTACCTAAGCTTGTATTTGTTCTGTCTTAACCTGTGTTGCTGCCATGAGGAATTCCTGGAGAAAGAGATACAGTTCCCGCTAAAATAAAGGATTGATCAAAGACTAACACTGGAGCTTGGCGGTTTTTGCAGTGTTACAGAGTTTTTGCATTCTTTTGATAATCTAATTCTGGGTTATACCATGCTATGATGTGTATATTCAATGCAAACAGGGAACAAGCACAAAGAACGCACAGATCAAGTAGAGGAAGGTGTCATCAGGCTCACCTAGAAAAAAATGTGAGGAAGCACCTCAGATATGTCCCCCTCCTGTTTGTCTTGATGTTATCTTACATATGCAGCAGCCTTTCACTGACTACAGTATGTGTACATTCAGTGTCCCATGGGAAATCACTCTCTTTTTGGTGTATTTTTATGTGGGAAATCCAGTGAATTCCAGTTACTTTAAAGGTACTGCATCTATTTTGAGCATGAGGGTTTTACCAGCTTAGAATGAAAGATGTTTTTACTTTTGCAGCCACATATTAAACCACATTCAAAGTGAACTAGACTGAAATGAGTCCTTCCTGACTGACACGCGTCATCTCCCTCCAGTAATGACATTCCCATGCTTGTGTTCTCCCAGTTAGCTACCTTGTTTCCACTGACTGGAACATATCCTTCTCTGCCAGCCCACTTTTTCAGATCTGTTGTCACCAGAGTGTGATTTGTGGCCACATGGAAGGGAGTGTAGGCTTCCTTGCTTACAGTTTCCTTGCTTACAGCTTTCTTGCTTAAACTGTTGGAGCCATACAGGATGAGGAAGGTCACCAGGACGAAGAGGCCCATCAAGATGACAATCCTGTGGCTCTGCTGTCCCTGTAACAAAGAGAAATTAAATGTAAATAGAAACATTAATACAGTTCTACTACACAAGACTTTTCTGAGGTAACTGTTGAATGATTTTTCTGCAGCTCTGCCTTTCAGTTAGATTTATTAGCTGCTAAAATAAAAGTGAAAGCCATCAGAGCTAAAATCATCAGACTTTTTTGTGTAAAGACCTCAAGCATATTATGAATATTCAAAAGATAAAACATTTATAAAAGGGCACCAGTTGTATTTTTCACACTACCAAATGTTTCAAATCATTTGAAGGAGTTAACATGACACTGTGTGACACTCTCTCCACTCGTAGGTCAACATTAGATTACTCTAAAACATGTTTTCTTCATTTAAAGGTCACCCTGGATTACTATTGCTTTACTTCAAAATCCAGGAGGACTTGTTCCACTGGGAAGGCATGCCACAGATAATTTTCTTACATTTTTTTCATTTGAAGGGTGCCTCATAATGTTTAATCCATGGTAGAGTATCAAAGAGTGACTTTAATATAGCTTTTAAATTCTCTGCATACATTTTTACCAAGATTCAATAAGATTTTTTCCAATCTATGATCTTTACTTATTGGTTTATTTATTTACAGTGCCTTTTAAAATGTATTCACCCCCTTGGATGTTTTACACTTTAATGGTTAAATAAATCAATCATTGTCAATATATTTTGGCATTTTTGACAAAAATATGTCATGTAAAATAAGTGACTGCATGAATATTCACCCCCTTTAAAGTGACTGACCTAAATCAACAGTTCAGATAAATCCATCATCAGGAAATGGAAGGAACAGAAGCCACATGTGTAAATCTGTCTAGCACATCACCACAAACCCACCATCCCCACTGTGGAGCCATTGGTGGCAGCATCATGTTGTGGGGATGCTTCTTGGTAGGGCTGGACGCTAATGGCAAAAATCAAAATCCCGATTAATTGAACTCCTTTCCCTGATTACAGATAATTAACGGTTATTCCACCTCCTGCTTCGGTTTGTGCTGTAAATATTTTAATCATTTTAAAACAAATAACTGAAATTTTGTATATTTAAAAGGTTAATGCATCA
The DNA here is from genome assembly GCF_018320785.1 of Cheilinus undulatus. Taxonomy (NCBI): domain Eukaryota; kingdom Metazoa; phylum Chordata; class Actinopteri; order Labriformes; family Labridae; genus Cheilinus; species Cheilinus undulatus. The sequence goes on from NC_054881.1 coordinate 39,229,039, forward strand.
ATCTTGTGTACTTCAAGAACAAAATTATGTGGCTTAATCTGAGGGTGTAAAGGTACGTGTATTCGTACCGTACCGATTCGGTACGGGCCTCTCTGTATGGAACAGACGTGTAGAGGGGACTCCATCATATCTGCAGCTGCTTCATAGGTAAAGTTATCCTCAGATTTCAAACGGCTCTAACCTCTTTATCCGCCAAGATGGGCTGTGAAAAGTTCTCCTGAACTCCCTAGTAGGTCCCAGTGGTTAAAAAAGTAATCCAGTGCTGAAATCAGCAGGATAGCAAACCTAGCAAGCTAACTGACGGTGTATGATGATGCGTTCAAGTTGACTGGGAAGTTTAAAGAATGGGTGTAAATATGTCAAAGTATCAATTAAAATAACCTAGTCATTCAAAAATGTATTTATTTATTAATATTTTTATTCATTGAACACCTTTTGGAAAGAGATTGTAGCATTATTAATAATTTAAATGTAATTTATTCAGCCTATTTATTTTGATATAATTTAATCTAAGAAAAAAATCTGTTATTTATTAGCTTTTATTATGGTACCAAAAATGTACCGAACCGTGAATTCAGAGCCGAAGTACGTACCGAACTGAAATTTTTCCGTACCGTCACATTCCGAGCTTAATCTTTAAAATTCTGCTCTCTTTAAACAGTTTTGTGTAACAGTGTAGTAACTAAACCAGAGTGGTGCTGATTCCAGTTTGGCTGGACATTTTCAAATGAATTTTCCTGGTCTGAACTCCTGTTTGATGTTTATTAATTCAGAACCAGCTCGGTAACTTGACGGAGTTTCTTCATACATTCACAAACTGAACAATGGCAGGAGTTGAAGTTCAACAGGAGAGGATGCATTTAGAGCAGAGATCTTACTGATTAAACGGACGGCACCGATCTCTGTAACTAGATATCTTTGGGGTTAATTTACTAATGTGTGACGCTCAGATAAGATTATGTTTGATTAATGCTGTATAGGTATTACCTTGATCATATGTATCATCCTCGTGATGCTCAGAGAGAGAGAGAGGAGCCCCCCTCACTGCCCCGCAGTTCAAGTTTTACTCCGGAGAGCTTCCTGTAGTATTGGATGGGGTAGTGTAAGGTGACTGCTTCTCACGTAGTGTGCTTCTATGGTGCATTAATAGAGAGCTTAACAAGGAGACAAAACCGGAATAACCAACACAGCAGGTTTATGCTGATTATGGTTATTTTTCAATTAGCACTACTTCCTGGCAGCCGGCCGGGAAGGCAGGGCTGTTTCTAGCCATTTTAGTGCCCTAGGCCAACTTACAATTTGGTGCACACGCATTATGGGAAATAAGATGCCGCCATGATGGGTCACACACAGTCTCGCGAAAACGGGGAATCATAGCACCATCAGCTTTTCACAGCCCCCTCCTCAGCCTCAGCCAGAAATTCTGTTTTGGATTGAGGTCTGGGCTTTGACTCTGCCCCTCCAGAACATTCACCCTGTTGTCTCTAAACAGGGCCAACTGCAGAGAAGCATCCCCACAGCATGATGCTGCCACCAATTTTCTTAACAGTGGGGATGGTGTTTTTGTGGTTTCATCAGACCAAAGAACTTTCTCCCTCTTGACCATGAAGTCTCCCACATGTCTTTTGGTGAACTCCAGTCCAGATTGAATCTGAGTTTTCTTCAACAGTGTCTTCCTCTTTGCCACTCTCCCATAAAGCTCTGACTGGTGAAGAACCCGGCCAACAGTTGTTGTCTGCAGAGTCTCTCCCATCTATGAAGCTGAAGCTTGGAACTCCTTCAGAGTAGTCATAGGTGTCTTGGTGGCCTCTCTCACTAGTCTCTTTCTTGCACGCTCACTCAGTTTGTGAAGACGGTCTGATCTAGGCAGATTTACACATGTAACATATTCCTTCATTTCTTGATGTTGAATTTACCTGACCTCTGAGGGATGGTCAGAGCCTTGGAATGTTTTTGTATCCATCCCCATCTTCTGCTTTCCAGTAACCTTTTAGCTGAGTTTGTTGGAGTGTTTTTTTGCCGTCATGGTGTAATGGTAGCCAGGACTACTGATTAACAAGTGACTGGACCTTCCAGACACAGGTGTCTTTATACTACAGTCACTTGAGACACATTCACAGCACTCAGGTGATCCTCATTTCACTAATAGTGAGACTACTAACACCAGTTGGCTGGACCTCTGCTGAATCACTTTAAAGGGGGTGAATATTTCTGCAGTCACTTTTACTTTTTAACCTTTAAATGAGTTCCCAAACCTGATCTTTTCACCTTTAGGCACCTTCTGGTCGTTTTTGGAGGTCTTCAGGGATTGGAGGCCAGCGTAGATTCTGACCAGAACCTGGATGTGACTGACCCCAGTGTTTTATTTGACCTTTACCTCAACACATGCCCAGGTCAGGGCAGCAGGACCATTCGCACAGAGGTGAGGGACAATTCAAGATAGTATGACTGATTAAGCTCACCTACAGACATTGTTTCCATAAGACAAATGTCAAATCTTTTGTTTATAATTATAAATGTTCTAACTTATTTTTTTCTCTCTGCAGGAGGCCATTTTGGTGTCAATGGCAGGTCTGAGACTGAAAATCACTGCTGCTTTTGCAAAAAGCTCCAATAATACAACAGAATAATAATGAATTTCTTTGTTTTTCCTCTAACATGTCACACATCAGCAGATGAATTCAAAGCAATGGTTTCGTATTCTCTTGTGTTTTTTATTTCTCTACGTCTGTGTTTGATTGCTCAACAAACTGTTCACATTAAAATAAATCCACAGGCTTGAAGTGGCTGCATCGTGTTCATCCAGAGCATATCATATATTTTTAAGATGGTACAGAATGTTTCATGAAAAACTGTTTTATTACCAGCACAATGTGGACAAACAAATGGCACTGAACTTCCTGGAATAAACACCGCCATCAGATTTCTGAGCTTTGAGATCACACACATGCCTGTCCAGAGAAATGGCACATTTATTAGAAGAGTTAAGGCCTTTACAGGTCTCCTAATGAGGATGCATTTATCTTCCTGTTAGAATACATGCTGCATGCATCCATACATCTCTTTACATACTAGCAGTTAATTCTCAGGCACAGAGTCAATATTAATAGTGGGTTAGTTTGGGGCTGGCAGTATTCTTTAGGGCTATATGGAGGATAACTGCTATATAAGGATAAGATATACAATATGTATAAATGAACAGTCTTTTAAGTAACCTAGCCTCCATGAAGCTTGTTAGGTTTAGTTTGGAAAGATTTCAACAACCTTTTTGGACAGTTTGAAGGCTGTAGTTTAAGATTCAGTCTCTTGTATTACTTCCAGTTGGTATAAATGCCCTAAATGAACAGTTTTTACATGAAAGTGATAAAATTTAGGTTGTCAATAATGTGATTGTTATGCATGGTCCTTCCTAGTTAACTGTTAAATAAAGAGAATATCATGAGTAATGATAATTAATAATAAAAAAGGGCATGCATCCATACAGTGCTGATTTTCCTGTGATAAAGGTTCAATTCAGATTTCTAAATTCAGATCTGTAATCATTTTTTTTGCAGGAAAAATCAGCATTTTTATCTCAGGATAATAGATATGGCAGGGCTCCCGCAGAAATAACCAGGGCTTATTTGTTACCACAGGAAAAAAGAGTAAACTAAATTAAATATGGATGACAGCGCCTATAAAAAAAATTTCACCTCTTGGATGTTTTATCCCCTTATTGATTTTATAAATCAGTCATGGTCAATATAATTTGGCTTGTAAAATAAGTGAGAGCACAAATATTCACCCCTTTTAAAGTGACTGAGCCAGGTCAACAGAAGTCCAGCAAACTGGTGCTAGTATGGGGCTTTTCCACTATGGCTTTTGGCCGTGCTGAGCCAAACCAAGCCGGGCTGATTTGCATTTCCATCACCAGTTTGGCCATACTAAGCTGGGGGGATTTACCCCTTATGCTACTGATAACCCCCCTCCATGATAAATTTTCAATCCCACAGGGATACAGGGGAGATTCATTTTACCCCTGCCTCTGCTCCAGCTATCTGTAACTCTGTTACAGTGGTGGTCTAATGTCAGCATTCACTGTATGACTTAAATATTTATGACCCAAGACCAAAACTCCAGATTTTTGTGCTCATACTACGGTACAGGGAGAGAGAGAATGTGAAAACAGCTGCTTGCAGCGCTGTCTATCTAAAGTTTAATTTTTGCTTTAACATGATGATGTAAAGTCATTCAGACCAGGAAGTGCAGAGAGATTGAGGGGGGCTCAAAACACTGCGTCATCAGCTCTAGACCCACCCTTAAACGGGTAGCTCGGTTGTAGTGGAAAAGCAAATCCCCTGCTGCGCTGGGCTGTTGTGCCGAGTTGCGCCATGTAATGGAAAAGCCCCAGTAGTCTCACAATTAGTGAAATGAGGACCACGTGATTGCAGTATAAAGGCACCTGTGTCTGGAAGGTCCAGTCATTGGTTAATCAGTATTCATGGCTACCATGAAGACAAAAGAACACTCCAGGCAACTCACAGAAAAGGGCTGGCTGCTGAGAATCATCCCTACAGCATCATGCTGTCACCACTGTGCTTCACAGTGGGTATGGTGTGTTGGTCTTGATGGTCAAAAAGTTCCAGTTTGGTCTCATCAGACCAAAGAACTTTCTCCCACTCGACCATTGAGTCTCCCACATGCCTTTTGGTGAACTCTCGTCCAGATTAAATCTGAGTTTTCTTCAACAGTGTCTTTCTCTTTGCCACTCTCCCATAAAGCTCTGACTGGTGAAGAACCCGGCCAACAGTTGTTGTCTGCAGAGTCTCTCCCATCTCAGCTGCTGAAGCATGGAACTCCTTCAGAGTAGTCATAGGTGTCTTGGTAGCCTCTCTCACTAGTCTCCTTCTTGCACGTTCACTCAGTTGGTGAGGACGGTCTGATCCAGGCAGATTTACACGTGCCATATTTTTTCCATTTCTTGATGATGGATTCAACTGAACTACAGGGGATGTTCAGTGCCTTGGGAATGTTTTTCTATCTGTCTCCTGACTTAGACTTTTCAATAACCTTTTCTCTGAGGTGCTTGGAGTGTCCCTTTGTCTTCATGGTGTAATGGCAGCCAGGAATATTGATAACAAGTGACTGGATCTTCCAGACACAGGTGTGTGTTTTCTGTTTTCACTTTGGCATTAAAGAGGGTTATTTTGTCAAAAAAAGCCAAGTTATATTGACCATGGTTGATTTATAAAATCAATAAGGGTGTTGGACAAACAGTGCCTTTCTATAGGCACTGTTTGTCCTGTTTGGGCTACTGTAAAACAGAACAACAATCAATGCAATTTAAAGATTTTTTAGTTTATCATTGATAAATACTGTAAAACTTCAGATAAAAGGCCATTTGACACGCCTGCTGCTGCAGCACTGGTCAGAGATTCTCTCACAAAGCTGCAACTTGATACAGATAGGCTGTCTTTCACTGTAAAAATATGGGGTTTATAATTGAATTTGTGCCCTTATAATCAACCTTTCTGGTTAAAAGTCAAATTTAATAGTCTCTCTGCCTTGCTGCTGAAGTCTGTCTCATGTTGACGCCTGTCCAGATAAAGGCAGAGTGACTTCATAGTAAATAAGAGCCTGGGCTATAAGTTGAAGTTTTACAGCAGATTGAAAACAGGGGTTATTTAAGAAACTGCACCTCCTTCTGTAGAATCAGAAATTTTACTTTCACTTTCATTCTGCCGTGCAGCTCTGATACTACCAAACCGAACAGCACATCTATTCTGAACTGATTCTGCATGCACCAAAACTCCACTGAGGTAAACAGGTTTGAGTTCACAATGCAACAGTTTTATATTCTTTTCATGAAAACATTCAAGTGCAAACAAAGTGCGGCAGAGTCTCAGAATCCAGGGAGTAATAATACGGCTAACAGGAAGAGAGTTGTAAAGTTAAATCTGTTTCTCTTGTATAAATCTGACTCTATATAATCTCTTCATTCTTAATGTGTTCAGTTAAAACAGAAAATAAAAATAAAGACAAACAGTTGAGTGATGTTTGTTGTTCCTGAATGAACACAGAGAAAACTAAATATACTTTCATGCTTCTTAGTGAAATAGGAATTATACCAAAGCAACATCTGTAGTTAGGCTGTAATCTGAGCATCTAAACTTAAAATACTACTCAAAATGTGTCTGTAGCACCAAGTTTCCCTTGTTTGCTGATTTATCCTTGTGACAGCTCTGTTTCAGTGTTTCCCAGTGGTAGAGATTCTTTGGGCTGAGATGTCAAACACAGTCATGTTACAGGAAACTGTAGAAATGTTAATACAGAGCAGGAAATGTCGTATATCAATGCTGGAGCTGTAAATGCAAAATCTGACATGTCAAACTCCACGTGGCTCATAGCTAATGTACAGCAGGTAGAATACAGTGATTGTACGGAAGCCCCAAGAGGACATGCATCCACACATTATATAACATAGTTTTGCCGTGGTAGCAAGTTCATTTCACTTGTTTCTTGAGGTCCTGGCTGATTTATCTTGTCATGCTGGTTTTCTGGAGTTAAAGTTTCTCTTTTAAGTTCTTGGGAAGTGAACTTGTCATCAAGGGAAAACCAACATTGAATAAAGGGCTATTAATTTTTATTTTTAAGAGTTAAAAGACTCGTTGAACATCTATTTTTTAAACTTATTTCTGCCATGATTATATAGATGGTTTTTTTAACCAGGGTTGGTTTAATTGGCCCGGATTAGCACCATCTGCTGGGTGCACACCCAGGGTCTCATTTATAAAACAGTGCATACAAACCAGACTAAAAGTAAACATGTGCCCAAACCTCGGAAATGGCGTGCACCAAAAATAACTCAGATTTATAAAACTGTGCCCATGCACATCTCCAAGCAATCTTCAATTTATACATCCTAATCCACCTGGAAATGTGCGCCCGTAGATCTACCGCCTGTCTTGCCCTTTGCCTGCCTTCATCCAGCCGGCGTTCCTGTCTATACATTTCATAATCATTAAGAAACAAGCGTCTGTTTTTATCAGGATTTTAGCAGCACTAGTCGCCACCCACTTCTCTAAAAATGGCTCACCAGAAGCCTATATAATTCCCTATCTTTATATTTTTATGTTCTTGCTCAAATCAATGCCCTAATATTTTTCCAAAACATGCCGTCACTCTTTTTTGTTCTTTTTTAGCAATATCATTGAATAAGTTAGCATATACCTACAAGCTAACCTTGCAACATAGACAGATTTGCCAGTCTTCGTCTGTCATGAGGCAAATCCATCTTGAAAAGCTCCAATCTACAATGTTTGTACAGAAACAAACATTGTTCAGACCAGCCAGCATCACTTAAGGAGAACAAGGAGGTAGCTATGGGCTGATTTAGCTCAAGTTTAGCAGCAGAAATGAACAATGTTTCTGTATAAAATAAAGATGTTTTTGCTCTTCTCCCAGTCTGCTTCAGCATGGGTTTGTGATCGTTACGGTGGGGTTTTCCGGTGTATCCACAGCTGCTGCTGCGGTAGCTGTTAGCTTGGATGAAGCTGTAGGAAAGTGGCACTTGAATCTTTTTAAAACAAGAACAAAGAGTCACAATGAAAGCTTGTCTTGGCAGATAAGATGTTTCTACACCTCTCTCAACTGGCCATGGCATCAATTGGCATCATTTCTTTTTGCTGAGGAGGTCCGCCATTTGAAAACTACTGCAGCGGTAGCCTGACAGCTCAGGTGTACAACCTCATTTTGTCTTGTTGCTCTGATTGGCCCATCATGAATGTGACTGACAGAACGTTCCTCCAATCACCTCCCAGGAATTTTTCAAAAAGTCCTGCCCTCCAAATGCTTTCTATGGCAGCTTTCCCAGAAGAGTGGGAAATATATCCATGAAATGAAACAGTCAATCTCATGTCAGGTTACCTACAAGCAGGATCAAGTTATGAATGAATGAACAGGCCCAGCTAGAATCATTCAGGCACACTCTAGATTGTAATAATGGTGCTGTGCCTGCATTTATGATGAAATAATAACTTTAAAGAAAAATCCTCAGTCATTTAGAGTGGGCCACTGGTATGGAGGGGTGGACCCAGACCAACAAGGCCTGTCCACGCCTGGAAGGAAGTTAGAGGAAATAAACCTTCTGGAATAGAGGTGGAGGTGTTAGTGAATAAAAGGGGGGCCCCATCTTCCCTTGAGGGGGATATTGCACCTTATAGCCTAAAGCATTGCGTACAAAACAAGCACTTTAGGTAGTTTTTATAACCTTTCCTTGCATTTAAGTACAATTAACTCTTACTATATACGTTTTGATCTTAATTTGAACTCATGTTAACAATATTTCTTAAAATAATAGATACAATTTAGGATTTTAAGTCAAATAAAATCTCCCCTTGTTTTATAGATTTATGCATCCTGTGAAAAATGAGACCACTGAACCTTTCTGCTAAATCCTACTGATGAAGAACCGCTGAAAAATCCCCTTCTGTTTCCTAGCATCTGGTTAACTTCCTCATAACGCTTGATGAGTTTAAGTGTTTCTGAGGTCTGCGTGACCATGCTTTGAAAATGAGGGCATTTTCCTCGATTACAGTGAGTATTTTAGAGTTGTTCATTCTGAGGGAAAGCTGACATACTTGAGAAAACAACCATAAATTGCCTTTTATCATGGCATAATGGAAAGCTGTTAAATGCATGGATGCAAGTCCACTCTGGGCTTCCACAGGTCTGTTTGTCATGACTAATGCCTGTAACCATCCTCCCAAACATGACAAACTTAAGTGCATTTTCAATGCATAATAACAAAAGTTTTAAAAACATATATAAAAATCTCTTCATTGATTCCTCTTCTATTCACAAAAACATTTTAGTCCTCGTGGAATCGTGTTGCTCAGAAACCCCTCAGAACTCTGCGCTCCTCTGTCAATGAAAACACTCCCATACATCTCCTCAGTCCTTTGGTCCAATAATAGCTCTCATGAAGGCTCTTTCATTCCCCGGGTGTCCTGAAGAAAGCCGTCATTCATCATTTGTCTCTTTGAATCCGACTCAAAAGGAAGGAACAGTGAAATCCAGCTCAAAGCATTCAGAGAGCTCTCTTTCAGAAGTCTCTTCACCACTTGGGATGAGTGAAGGTGATGTTGTACTGCTTGGCCCAGCGTGCAAACACTTGTTTCTCTGTGATGAAGCGGTGGTGGTTCCCTCTTCGGCCGCTCTCATTCTGCAGGTACGTTAAACATTCATCAGGTCCCCGGGGCTTGTAGTAATGGTAGGGCATCTTTTTGGATCCAGATTTTTTTCTAGAAAGGAAAGGGTTTAATTAATTTAGCTGTGACCTGACAAACTAGAAACTCTGGGGCTCGCTATGTTTTAAAGACCCTCATTTATCAGAAACCAGAAGAGATTCAGGCACAGAGGCTAAGTCCATTTCTTATATATTCTATAATTTACAGTTGCCAATACAGGACTGCCAAAGTAAAACTAGAGAGGGTGTTATGTATGAAATTAAATCATACATGACTCCACAAAGCCATGTGTATACTCACATGCAGTGATTGGGTGGGACCATCCCATAAACTTTGATATTATCACAGATCTCAATGGCTATTACCATGGTGAACCAGCCTGTGCTCAACCACGAGTGGGATTTCTGCCTGTGGATAAACAGAAACAGAGAGCAGAGTTAGTAAAAGTAACTAACACCCACTATGGAACTGGTTCGATATACAAGCACAATTCCAAAAAAGTTGAGGTGCTCTGCAAAATGTATGCAATGACATGCACATCTCATAAACTCATTTAATTCACAATAGAACATAAAATATCAGACATTTTAACTAAGACATTTTACCATTTCATTTTACCTGTTCTTATTTACATTTTACACAGCGCCCCAACTTTTTTGTAACCAGGGTTTTAGATTGTGACACATTTCCTTCATCACTCACCTGTCTCGTCCAGTCTCCCTGTGAAATAGATTGTCAAATCTGCGCATCTTACTGGGCGTGACACTGAAGCAAGACAGGTTACTGTAGGTCATGCTGACTCTCTGGATCAATCTGTACAAGGTTCCTTTTGAATCCTTGCCGATCTTGCTCGGGGGTCCCCAGAAGATGATCGCAGGGTTGCTGTCCATCCGATGCAGGAACTCGTTAGGCCTGCGGACCACCCTGTATACACTGGAGTGGGCTACCACCCTCAGAGTGGTGTGGCTCCCCACGTCAGTCTCATACCCCATGGTGGGGGCGTCATTCATTCGGATCACGCACTCGGTATGGTCGATCTCTTCTCCTGCTCCGGTGCCCAGGACGTGGCTGGAGCTGGTCACCAGTGCACAGTTATGGCAGTGCAGGGACATGTTCTGGAAGGAAAAGATAACATGAAAGCTGAGACAGTGTGGCCAATGACATGCATCCCTATTTGCAGCATTTGGTCAGCTCTGCTTCGAAAGTTTTCTGGGCATGACCAAGCGTCCTGATTGGCTGACAGGAAGAGCAGGAAGTGAGGGAGATGCAGAGAAAGAAAAGGAGTTGTAACCCCACTCAATGATCTATTTACTGTCACTGTGCATCGGCCCTAAAACCAGCCCAGCCCACTGGGAATTCTCCTGGTTTTCCACATTAGCCACTCCAGGCCTGGTCTGATTTCATCTAGAAGCCTCTTTGTGACCTCAAGCAGTAAACAAGACATTTTGCATATTTCCCTTGACAAAGTTCACAGCGGGTTGCATTGTGGCAAGCAGGAAGCAGGAAGAAGGAAGAAGGAAGAGATTTGTATAAATAATGTAACACAGTAATGTAGAGGAAAGGATCTTTAGTAGGATAAGACTGTCAGCAGAGGTCTTCCCTAATCTTCACATCAGACACACGTTAGTAAAAGTCTCCAGAGGGTTCTGTATCTGCCTGACTACTAACAACCATCCACCATTCAATAAATTTTAGTATAAAAAGATCATGTTCTACAACCCAGGGTGAAACGAGTCCACCATTAGACTGATGTTAACTCATTTATACTGCACTGTTGGCATCAGACAATGTAGACAATGACCATGTTCAGCAGGCTCTGTCATTTCATGCTTAGCTGGAAAAACAAGATCAAATCTTTCCTAACAGTGAGAAACATTATACTGCTGTTTTGGATAGTGAAGACAATGTGGTGTAAAGATAAACCGATATGGATCGGTTAACCAATCTTGATGTCATAGGTCAGCGGAGCCCTGGATTGGTAAAAATGCGGCACGAACCGGTCTAACGTTATAGATTGGTTCATTGATTGCTGTTTGTTTTCATAGCCCGTTCCGCCACGCTCTGGCTTGGCGTCTGTAATCTCGCACGACTCACAGTGACCTTTTACCTTTAAACAAGAGTTCCGTTCGCCGTAGGTGCTCCCTAGGTAGCTGGATGTGTTTCACAGGTTGTCACCTAAACATCTTTCAGTTACAGTTCTGTACCTCAGGAAAAAGTCATGTGGACTTTATATGAAGGAAGGATAACTTTCGAAATGTCTGCCCGTCTTTTCCACCAAGTGAAACTGTAGACTGTATCCATTTTGCAATAAAATGGTTAAATGTATGAGTGTGTTCCTGACTGAATGACGGTTACAATATAGAATAATAATAATAACTTTATTTATATAGCACTTTTTAAAACACACAGTTACAAATCCAGACATCAATCCAGATAGTCCTGGGTCTACCTGGGGTCTCCACCCCGCTGGATGTGCCCAGGAGGCATCCTGATCAGGTGCCTGAACAACCTCAACTGGCTCCTTTTGATGTACAGGAGCAGCAGCTCTACTTCAAGCTACATCCAGATGTCTGAGCTCCTCACCCTATCTCTAAGGCTGAGCCTAGCCACTCTCCTGAGGAATCTCATTTCGAACACTTGATCTCATTCTCTCAGTCATTACCCAGGGTTTATGACTATAGGTGAAGGCTGGAATGAAGATCGACTGGTAAATTTAGAGCTTTGCCTTCCGGCTCAGCTTTCTCTTCACCACAATGGTTGGGTACAACAGACTGCACTGCCAATCCACCAGTCAATAACACATCTCACAGTCCAGTCTACCTAAGCTTGTATTTGTTCTGTCTTAACCTGTGTTGCTGCCATGAGGAATTCCTGGAAAAAGAGATACAGTTCCCGCTAAAATAAAGGATTGATCAAAGACTAACACTGGAGCTTGGTGTTCTGGTCACCAGCTCCTCCAGTCTGCATTTTGCAGTTTGTTTGTGCAAGATAATCAAATCACTCTTGATGGCTATAATGTGGGTCTGTGTTTGAGAGTGGATGGAAATTGAATTAGAACAGGAGAGTCTTCCATCATGCGTGACTGAGAGTTCATGGGTGGAAATGGCATGTAGCATGGAGGGCTCTTAGCCATCTGGAGATTGGAAAAGTGCTTTTAAGCTCAGACCATTAACTAGTTACCCAAGCACATGTCAGAGCCCATCACCATCAACCGTGCTGTGGGTTTTAGTAATTAGAAAAGCATCATGGCATGGCTAGCATAAATGGACTAGCAGGGCTACGCCCTCCCTTTCTGATACAACAAAGAAGGGAAAATTATTCTTAAAGTGACTTAAAAAGCATTGGTTTACATTAGGCCTGGGCGATATGGCCTAAAAATCATATCACGGTATTTTTCTTGCCTTTGACGATAATGGTATTATATGACAGTATTACAAAATTAAAAAGAGATAATGCTTTTTAATCCAAATTCAAGTGTTATTAACCCCCTTCTCCACTTAAAACAAGCCTTTGATGGTATAGTCAATTTATCTCCAAGTATAGGAACACAGAAAACATGTTTTATTTTTTTAAGTCCCTCTAGGTTTACTTCTGTCTAACTGCACTCCAAGCTTCGCATTTCATCTCTAACCTGATGAGGTGTGTTAAGCTGCTAATGACTTGACCACGTTTCCTAGTGAAGGTGTTCACAATAAAAGCGTTTCAGAAAAATAACAGCCGCGGACTTTTATTTTGAAGAGCTTGACGGAAGCATTGTGTTTAGCATTGAGTTAGCTTAGCTTTGGCAGCCGTACCGGGGAATACAGCCAGTTTACAGCAGCTTTTCTGACCTCATTTAACATCGCAGCCTGGATCTTTGACTCACTGTGGACTTAGAAAAGAAAGTCATACGTTAAAATAGACCTTTAAATGGTTGTTTATGCCGTTGTAAGAGGAAGAGCTGCAGCGCTGGGCTTTGAGACCAGCCAAAGCAGCACTTAGCTTGTGTTACAGCCCCAGGCAGGCTGACAGAGACGGCACACTGACTTAGTTGTGGTACAGCCGAGAGGAAAAAACATGTGTTTTTGCCAGCTAACTCACACTGAGGCATATATGATGACGTCATTAACAAGCGTTATCGCGATTGTTCGGTAGAGTCCAAATCTCTACCGTAGGCCAAATTTATATCTTTTATACCATCTACCGCATATACCACGCACCCCTAGTTTGCATTTAAGAGCACGGATTAGCAATAAATAATCATTTCAATGCAAAAAAGAAAAACATTTTAGGAGTGTCAAATGAGGTTTTTGCATTCTTTTGATAATCTAATTCTGGGTTATACCATGTTATGATGTGTATGTTCAATGCAATCAGGGAACAAGCACAAAGCCAAATCAAGTAGAGGAAGGTGTTATCAGGCTCATCTAGAAGGAAATGTCAGGAAGCTGCTCAGATTCACATGTGGACAAAATTGTTGGTACCCCTCTGTTAATGACAGAAAAACCCACAATGGTTCACAGAAATAACTTGAATCTGACAAAAGTAATTAAAAAGTAAGTAAGTAAAAAATTCAATGAAAATTAACCAATGAAAATCAGACATTGCTTTTGAACTGTGGTTCAACAGAATTTTTTAAAAACAAACTCATGAAACAGGCCTGGACAAAAATGATGGTACCCCTAGAAAAGATTGAAAATAATGTGACCATAGGGACATGTTTAACCAAGGTGTGTCCTCTAATTAGCATCACAGGTGTCTACAAACTTGTAATCAGTCAGTCGGCCTATTTAAAGGGTGACAAGTCATCACTATGCTGTTTGGTGACATGGTGTGTACCACACTAAACATGGACCAGAGGAAGCGAAGGAGAGAGTTGTCTCAGGAGATTAGAAAGAAAATTATTGACAAGCATGTTAAAGGTAAAGGCTATAAGACCATCTCCAAGCAGCTTGATGTTCCTGTGACTACAGTTGCACATATTATTCAGAAATTTAAGATCCACGGGACTGTAGCCAACCTCTCTGGACATGGCCGCAGGAGGAAAATTGATGACAAATCGAAGAGATGGATAATACGAATGGTAACAAAAGAGCCCAGAACAACCTCCAAAGACATTAAAGGTGAACTCCAAGGTCAAGGTACATCAGTGTCAGATCGCACCATCCGCCATTGTTTGAGCCAAAGTGGACTTCATGGGAGACGACCAAGGAGGACACCACTGTTAAAAAACAAATCATAAAAAGCGAGACTGGAATTTGCCAAACTGCATGTTGACAAGCCACAAAGCTTCTGGGAGAATGTCCTATGGACAGAGCGGACAAAACTGGAACTTTTTGGCAAGGTATATCAGCTCTATGTTCACAGACGCAAAAATGAAGCATACCAAGAAAAGAACACTGTCCCTACTGTGAAGCATGGAGGAGGCTCTGTTATGTTCTGGGGCTGCTTTGCTGCATCTGGCACAGGGTGTCTTGAATCTGTGCAGGGTACAATGAAATCTCAAGACTATCAAGGTATTCTACAGAGAAATGTGCAGCCCAGTGTCAGAAAGCTTGGTCCCAGTCGCAGGTCATGGGTCTTGCAACAGGATAATGACCCAAAACACAGAGCTAAAAACACCCAAGAATGGCTAAGAGCAAAACATTTGACTATTCTGAAGTGGCCTTCTATGAGCCCTGATCTAAATCCTATTGAACATCTGTGGAAGGAGCTGAAACATGCCATCTGGAGGAGGCACCCTTCAAACCTGAGACAACTGGAGCAGTTTGCTCATGAGGAGTGGACCAAAATACCTGCTGAGAGGTGCAGTGGTCTCATTGAAAGTTACAGAAATTGTTTGATTGCAGTGATTGCCTCAAAAGGTTGTGCGACAAAATATTAAGTTAAGGGTACCATCATTTTTGTCCAGGCCTGTTTCATGAGTTTGTTTTTTAAAATAATTCTGTTGAACCACAATTCAAAAGCAATGTCTGATTTTCATTGGTTAATTTTCATTGAATTTTTATTTATTATCACTTTTGTCAGATTGAAGTTATTTCTGTGACCATTGTGGGTTTTTCTTTCATTAACAGAGGGGTACCAACAATTCTGTCCACGTGTGTATGTCCCCCTCCTGTTTGTCTTGATGTTATCTTACATTTGCAGCAGCCTTTCACTGACTACAGTATTTTTGCATCTAGTTTTCCATGGGAAATCACTCTCTTTTTGGTGTATTTTTTATGTGGGAAATCCAGTGAATTCCAGTTACTTTAAAGGTACTGCATCTATTTTGAGCATGAGGGTTTTACCAGCTTAGAATGAAAGATGTTTTTACTTTTGCAGCAACACATTAAACCACATTCACAGCGAACTAGATTGAAATGAGTCCTTCCTGACTGACACACGTCATCTCCCTCCAGTAATGACATTCCCATGCCTGTGTTCTGCCAATTAGCTACCTTGTTTCCACTGACTGGAACATATCCTTCTCTGCCAGCCCACTTTTTCAGATCTGTTGTCACCAGAGCGTGATTTGTGGCCACGTGGAAGGGAGCGTAGGCCTCCTCGCTTACATTGTTGGAGCCGTACAGGATGAGGAGGGTCATCAGGACGAAGAGGGCCGCCAAGATGACCATCCTGTGGCTCTGCTGTCCCTGCAACCAAGAGTGATTAAAACAGATGTAAACAGAGACATTAATACAGTTCTACTACACAAGACTTTTCTGAGGCAACTGTTGAATGACTCTTCTGCAGCTCTAACTTTTAGTTAGACTTATTAGCCACTAAAACAAGAGTGAAAGCCATCAGAGCTAAAATCATCAGACTTTTTTGTGTAAAAACCTCCAGCCTATTATGAAAATTTAAAAGATAAAACATTTACAAAACCACCACACCAGCTCTATTTTTCAAACTATCAACATGTTTCAAAGCATTTGAAGGAGTTAACATGACACTGTGTGACACTCTCTCCACTTGTAGGTCAACATTAGATTACTCTAAAACACGTTTTCTTCATTTAAAGGTCACCCTGGATTACTATTGCTTTACTTCAAAATCCAGGAGGACTTGTTTCCTGTTTTTTATATGGTAAGGCACCTTGAAGTGCCATTTATTGCAATTTTTCCACTGGGAAGGCATACCACAGGGAATTTTCTTACACTTATTACACTTGAATGGTGCCTCGTCAAGTTAAATCCATGGTAGAGTATCAAAGAGTGTACTTTGATATAGCTTTTAAATACTCTGCATACATTTTTACCAAGAATCAACAACAGTACCTTTTAGACATTTTTCAAGAGTACCTGCAGCAGTTTTTAAGGAGAATGATCGTTAGCTCTACTAAAAGAACCACGTTAAGAGGGCTACGTTGGGCTCAGTCCTGAATTTAAGTTTTGCTTGCACTAAAACTGTTTAAGTTAGTAAACAGGGCACAGTCTAATTCCTTAAATGCACACAGAAGCTTTAACGCTCTTCATAGTGCTGCAGACATACAGTATGAGCATCTCCACTGCTCTGATGCGCCTCATGACGCACAGGAAGGGACTGGCACAGAGATACTGAGCCAACATACTGTTATTTGAGGGAAAATCCCTTCTATACATAAAGATTGGCCTCTTTTCATAAAGCGTTTAATTTACAGACAAGTACAGGGACAGAAGGGGCAAAGAGTGTAAAAACGAACTCTCTGTAGGAGCTGACTGGAGTGCGCTGCGCTTTTTTGCACTCACAAACAATGATCAGGAAATAGTTCCACCTACGGCAAAACAAACTATATGTACATAAAGTCTGTGAATATGACCCTCACTTTACTCTTATTGATATAACCAGGGTAACATTAGTCCAGGCTGTCAGCTGTTATAGCCAATGTTTATTGAATGTTATGGCTGACAAGGATTCGAGTTTTCTTCATCTGCCATAAAGATAAGCCGAAGCATACAAGGAGAATGTTCTGGAGTGGCCGAGTCAAAGTCCAGACCTCAACCAATAGAGAATTTGTGACTGGACTTGAAAGGGTGTTCATGCCTGATTCCTGTTCCAACCTGACAGAAGTTGAGCAGTTTTGCAGAGAAGAATGGAGAAAAATTGCAGAGTCCAGGAGTTTGAGCCTGACTGAGACCAATCCACACGGACTCAGAGCTGTGATTGCAGCCAAAGATAACTACTAAATACTGACTTGAAGGGGTGAATACTTATGCAGTCACTAACTTTACCTTAGATATTTTTGTTTAACTGGCATTACTTTGTGGAAATCTGTTTTCATTTTGACATTGAAGAGTTTTTTTTCCCAAGAAAGCCAAATAATATTGGCCATAACTGATTTATAAAATCAATAAAATAGTAAAATATCCAAGTGGGTGATTTTTTTTTTATAGGCACTGTACTTCAGCTCATACTCAAAACTGCCTCAAAATCATTGGATGTAGTATATCACAAACTTTCTTTAGCTAAATGAGAACAAAACTATAGCTTTAGTTTCTTCTCACCAAAACACAAAAAACAAAATTTTATAAAATCAAGCAGAAGCAGGTTTTACAGCTGATCATATTTCTTTGGCAGACTTGAACGGCTACAATTAAGCTTTCCAGTTAGTTTTAACATTTTAATGCTTGATTTTGCTTCTGGCTACATTTCCAACCACTGTAGTTTTTATGGACTGATTTGTGGCTTTAAATCCTCTAAAAGGGCCCTTGTGGTTGCAACACATTACCACATTGTTAATGCATTTGTGTGATAAAGACGAGTGGGTGAGTCAGAGTTTCCCTGCATTTTTGATGAATTACTTCATCATAAGCCCCTTTTTTATGAAAAAGAGGGGGGTTTTTAAGCTTCAACACTTTTTATACAATGATTAAAGAAACTAAGATTGGTTAGTTTGAAAACACTTGGCATTAAAAGAATCTAAGTATTGAAAAATTTAACAATCTTAACCCTTTATGGCAATCATTAAAATACTTTGAAATTCAAAATTTAGGCTCTCAAGTATTTTTGTGGACATCCCTTTTTTTAAACTTTTATCACACACTTTTCTAAATATTTACAGTGAATAGATATGGCTCCTTGCCTGTTTATCATAAAAAAGTTCCCATACAGTATATATACTGTATAAATAGTTATTTATAGAAAAATAAACATATAAAAGTCAAATGAGTTTCCATGTACACTTTAAAGATATCTAAATACAACATTTTTATTTTGATTTGTATAACCATTTTGAGGTGCATAATGACACTTCAAAGACGAACTGACCTGCTGCTTTTCCATAAAACCTAGGACCTGGAACAGAGACCGGTCAGATAAAACCACAGAGTGGTCTGAGATGGCTGCATTGTCTCCTGACAGGGTCAGGGACGTCAGGGTTGGTGTGGTTGTCTTTAGATTCTGACCTCTTTTGGAGGAAAGACATGACTGGCTTCAAAATACTTCATAAGATATGTTGGTACAACCAGTTTTATCTTATAATTCCAACAGGAGACCTTTAATAATCACAAATATTCAATCACAATGGGAATTTTAGCAGTGAGGAGACGCACAATAAAAATGAAAACTGACTGATGTAATTTCAGTGTAATAATGATATACTGTTGTACAAACTGACTAGAATCATGTATACTTCACTATTTATTAGGGCTGGGCAATTAATTGTAAATTAGATTAAATGGTTGCAATATTTCTTTAACTTGAAATGTGTCAAAATACCAGTTTATTAAGTCAACTTTTTGCAGTGGCAGAGATTTTATGCACATTATGCACACATTCAAGTGTCATTTTTTTCAATAATGGTTTAAAAAAATCCTCCTTTTTGTGTTTTATGTATGTTTTTCTTAATCAAAATGAGTGACATAAAAATGATAATGCCCTTAAACAAAGCAAATGACATCACATTTGCAATACAAGCAAAAATAGTTAGCTCATTCTATCTAAAACTGATGAAGCCTAGCGTTACTTCACAAAAGTCATATCCCAGCTGAGATCAGCTGATAGCCAGCTTCACCTCCTCCACCCCAGCTGCCTCCTTTATAGCTTAAAGCTTGTTGCACCCCCATATTCAGATTCATGCTACTATGGGTTAGTTGATAATTTCATTGTTTTCAACACACATGGTGTTATTTATGGAATTATTTATTGCTTGAATTTGTTGAAAAAGATTAACCAAAGAATAATCGCATTTTAAATCACAATCGCAATATTTGGGACAAAAAAAAAAAATCACAATTAGATTATTTTTGCAAATTGTTCAGCCCTACTATTTATACCATTTATTTTTATACCTTATAATTCCATAAGAAGACCTTTTTTTAGAAACAAATATTGAATGTGTTATGAATTTAAGCAGAAATAAGGCTCAAAGTAAAATAAAAACTAACAAAATCCACATAAGTATGATATAAAATAGAATAATAAATAGATATCTTTAAAATAATAAAAACCAGTTATAAAAATAACCAAAAATCACTCCTATTTTAATTGTTATTTCTTGAAAATATCAATAAATTAATAAAACTTGCCACTGGGTCACTCTCTGGCAATATCTTACACTATAAAGTACTATTAGCCTCTATACAATTAGTTATGTACAAGAAACTAGCCTTAGTATGGCTTCTAGATGATTTGGCCATATGTTTAAACTAAGGCTGGGCTATCAATCTAAAGTTAGATTAAATTGCATTATGGCCTATTGCAATTTTCAATAGGCAGATGGTGCAATTATACTTCTACTAGTGTGTGCCAGTTTAATACTTTTTCTTGAAGGATAAGTGTTAAGTGTTCAATACGTGTTCCACACATCATGCAAATATTAAAGTGAAGTTTTGTAAAAAAAATTTCTATTAAAAAATGTTATTTTTGTTATTAAAATGAGTATGACATTAAAATTATAATTTCCTTCAGTACAACATTTCATATCCAATTTGCAATATGAAAATTAGATCATTTATTCAAAATCGTTAAGCCAGAGTTAATCTAATATTGTGTAGGTTATAATATAGAGTGACTTAGTGCTAGTGTTTAAAAACAATCACATATTAAATAGCAATTGCAATATTTGGAAAAAAAATCTGCAATTTCTTTCTTTTTTTTTCAATATTGCTCAGCCCTAGTTTTATATTTTACACCCCTCAATGGGTGTATGTTCAAATATGGTTCCTCCATTTTTCACACTAAAATTGCTGAATTGCTAGAAATCCTTTGCAAACAAACCCTATTGTGAAATTTGGCACTACTATTCACCTGTCTATTGAGAAAGTTTCATCAAGTTATCATGGTTAGTTAAGATTTTAGAGCCATTTGTTTGGGACCAAGAGATGTAAAACTGCATTTCGCAAGTTCTGGAGGAAACAGGAAGTTTGGGCGAATGCTGATTGGTCAGATGCTGTGACCTCCACTGATTGGCTGAGAAAAATCATTCTGCTTCTACTGTATTACAGAGTGTTGAGTGAATATTAACATTTTCCTTGTGATTTTCTACATCGTCATTGCTGACCTGGTATTCTGTACTTCTGCTTTCACTATAGGCTCCATAAACCAACATCCTATGTGAACACTGAAGTCAGTGAAAATAACGAATAGATTTTAGCTCTTAACACTAAGATGGAGCAGGCATAGATAAGTCCTACTACTGCCCTTGCCTGACTGACAGTACAATAATATTAAAAACAGGCTTCCTACCTTGCCGTTGAGCCTGAGTCCCATCCTTTCGATCAGGCAGTGCACCAACACACTGGCTGTGAATGTCTGTCATCATACCTAAAGGGAAAGCAGGCCAAAAAAACGGATGTTCACCAAAACCTCATACTATCATTCAGTGTCTTTTTTAATCTACAAACATATAAACATCTGTAACATTTCATAAAGAGTTTTGGTAGATAATTTTACAGCCTCGTCTCACAGAAACACGATAGGTAATGTGACTGTTATCTACTGTTATTTTTAAAAAAGCAGATAACGACAACAGGCAAATGAGTGTCACAGCCGAACTAGGCACGTTTACATACTGATTAAGCTACCTACGTAGCATTTACAACAACAGCTAATTTTCTCGTTTGTTTTGACTGAAAAATACCACGTTACGCAGCCATTCACCGTCCATTGTTTACGTACATTTGTTAAGTGTCTTTACAAATCCATATCCCGCTGATGTGATTAAGGTATTAACTGAAGTGTCCCGTCGAAAGTGTCAAATTAAACGCCAGTGTTTGCTAATCCGCTTTACCGTTTCATGGCCGTTGCAGTGCTTCTGTGTTGATGTCCCCCTCATCCCTCCTCGCGCGCCCCATCTTCCTGCACCACTTCTGACGTCACCGCAGCGTCTCTCACTGCAGTACAGGGATGAGTGTTTGGGTCGTGTGGGGGCTGTCCGACTTAAGTTAGTAATGTGTGTGTGTCTAACGTAGGGATGGGCCACTCTGGAAACTGTTAATTTAACCACTGTGATAACGGATAAGTTAATAAGGAAGAATATGTTGTTTACATGATCATTTATTAAACAAACTAACATTTACAGTGCATTCAGAAAGTATTCAAACCCTTCACTTTTTTAAATACCACGTTGCTGCCTAATGTTACATTTTTATTCTCCTCAATCTACACTCAGTACCAAGGTTATTATAGTTCACTAAAACTAACTAAATAACTAAAACTAAAATTCGAAAATCATTTTAGTTGACTGAAACTAAATAAAAACTAAGCTGAATCCCCGCACTAATATGGTTGGCTTTTTTTGCCACTTTTTTTTTTGGTCTATATATTTTCATTGCCCTTATTTGGCTTTGTTTTGCCATTTTTTTTCTCTTTTTTTTCCACTTTCATCAATATTTACTGTTTTAAGCCACTTTTGCCATTTCTTTTGATCACTTTTTGCCACTTTTACTACTTCTATTCCATTTTTGCTACCAGTTTTTTGCCTCTTTATCCTGCTTTTTGCTATTCGCAATTTTTTTTTTCCTTTTCTGCAATTTTTGCCCTTTTAAGCTGTGTTTTGCCATAAAATTCCACTATAAACAATCTTACCACTCTTTGCTTTTTGACTATTTTTCCCATACTTTTGCCCATTTTAGTCACTTTTACACTAATTTTTAACGTTTTGCTGTTTTTGGTCATTTTATTGCCACCTGTAACTCATTTTTGGTAACTTCTCACCTATTTTTGTCACTTTCTGCTCTAATTAAGCCACTTTCCTCCCTGTTTTTCCGCTTTTCACCCACTTTTTTTCCAATTTTATGCCCTTTTTGCCACTTTTTTGCTGCATTTTGATTATTTTTTCCAAAGTGAACTTATTTTTATTGCCACTTTCTCCCTTTTAAGCTGCATTTTGCTATTTAATGTCACTGTTTTCATTATTCCTCCCACTCTTTTGATTTTTGACTATTTTTCCCATATTTTAGCCCATTTTAGTCACTTTTACACTCATTTTTTGCCATGTTTTTGCTGCTTTTTGGCCATTTTTTGCCACTTGTAACTCAATTTTGGTAACTTCTCACCCATTTTTGCCACTTTTTCTCCCTGTTTTTCCACTTTTCACTCACTTTTTTCCAATTTTATTCCCTTTATGGCACTTTTTTTACTGCTGTTTGACCATTATTTGCCACATTTGACTTATTTTTTTGCCACTTTTCACCACTTACATTGTGGGTCTTGCAAAGGCATTTGTCAACAGTTTGGCTCTTTGGTTGACTAGGATTGAGTAACACTGTATAATGACCTTGCTCGGTACCAAGTAATGACAATGTGAGAGCATAATTTTAGAAATCATTGCAAATTTATTTAAAAAAAAAGAAATACCCTTTATAAAAGGCCTTGCAGCTAATTATGCATATTGAAGCAAAAACCAAGCCATGAGGTTAAAGGATCTGTCTGCAGAGCTCAGAGACAGGATTGTTGACAGGCACAAATCTGGGGAAGGCTCCAAAAATTCTGCTGCACTGAAGGTTCCCAAGAGCACAGTGGCCTCCGGGACTCCTCCAAAAGCAGGTCGTCCGGCCAGTCTGAGCAATCAGGGGAGAAAAGCCATAGTAAGAGAGGTGACCAAGAACCTGATGGTCACTCTGACTGAGCTCCAGAGATCCTGTGTGGAGATGGGACAAAGTTCCAGAAGGACATCCATCACTGCAGGACACACTCAGACATAAAGGCATTCTTCCTCAGGAGCTGATGGGGGATTTTAGAAAACCATTCACTTCAGCCAGTTCAAGTTGATCTGCCAAAAGTTAGATAACTGGAGTTTTTTATGCTGAGGTCAGTTGTTCAGTTCCAGGAAAGGATCATGTTCTTTTCAAGATGTTTTCATTAGTTCCTCTGATATTTCATCTACCACATTGTGTTGCATTGTCTGTTGTCTATCGTATCTGTTGTATAATACTGTATCATCTAAAGTGCACAAACACAACTCTGCATTAGTAACACAACAGTTTAGATAGGCAGTGTGCTGAAGTTTTCCTTAATTTTAACAGTTACTTCAGATAAGGTACCTGTGGTAAATCTGGTGGTCTGTTTCTCTGACTGTGCAGGGTTACAGTCAGACTTTCACGTTACTTATTAGAGTGAACTCAAACTCCTGTGGATCACTCTGTAACTGGTTACACAATGTCCTGGCAAGAGCTGGAATAGGGCCCACTTGACTGGGGCAACCTTTCATGCAGTATATTCTTTCATTCATGCATGGCAGTTTCACCAAATTTCACAACTTCAATAATTTTAATATTGGAGGTGGAGGCTTTGACAAATCGGGAAGTCTCCAAACAGAAATGTCTCATTGTTTGTTGTTTCATGTATGCCCTTGAATGTTTGCCAGGATGCCAATTGACGAGGCAGACAAGACATTGTATCAGGGTTGCCAGGATGCCAACTGAAAAAGCAACAAAAATACTGAGCGCCTAAATTTAGCTGATGTTTTAAGATATCTGATTTAACACATACATGTGGGGCAAAAGACCCAATTTACTGCCATTGTCTCATTATATGTGGTGGATCTTTAATTGCTGGTACATTGCATCTATAGACTGCATAGGAGGACGTGAAACTGTCGATGATGCACACCCACATTGTTCTGAGAAGATATCTAATCAGCCAAAGACCACGTGGCTGGACAAAGACTGTGCAGAGGCTCTGGCTGTATTTGCATGTATGAGATCTGATAGAAGCAGAAGTACAGTGAACTCAGGAAGTATTCAAACACGCTTCCCTTTATTCAAAATATAACAGTCGAAAAAACTCATTTTTGTTCTCATATATCTAAACTCAGTACCTAATCCAGGCTGAGGAAGGCTACAAATTTGCACTGGAGGTTCTCAAGAGCAGAGGCCTCCAGAATTCTCAAATAGAAGAAGTTTGGCACAACCAAAAGCTGGTCACCTGGCCAAACTGGGTAATCGGGGTAGAAGGGTCTTGGTAGGAGAGTTGACCAAGAACCTGATGGTCACTCTGACTGAGCTCCAGAGATCCTGTGTGGAGATGGGACAAAGCTCTAGAAGGTCAGCCATCACTGCAGCCCTCCACTGATCCAGGTTACGGCAGAGTGGCGAGACGGAAACCTCTCCTCAGTGCGAAACTTTGGTACCCAAGAAGAGCAACCAGCCTGCAACAGTCAGTTTGCATTCAATTTGCATTCAAGTTTGAAACAAAACAGCTGCAAGAACAGGAACAGTCCTAACTCAGTGTTACTCAATGTGTGGCCCTTACATGATGATTTGTGGCTCTTTTATGTCTTAATTTGAAATATTATTCCCCCAGAAAACCATAATAAAGGGAAACTTTGACCTCAGAAATTATCAATTGCAAGTCACATTAATAAGTTTTTTTCCCACAATCATGTTTGGATTTATGTGTCAATCAGTTATTTTTTCTGTGTATTTCCATTGCCCTTATTTGCAAATTTTGCTCTTTTTTTCCATGTTTTGACACTTTTAATCCATTTGGACTGCTTTAAGCTCAATTTTAACACACTTATTTTTGCCACTTTTGTCCTGCTTTTTGCCATTTTCTCCCTATATTTAGCAGTTTTTTTGCCACTTTTTACCCATTCAAGCTGCCTTTTGCCATTACATACCACTTTCCCCCATTTTTTGCCACTCTTTGCTGCCCTTTGCTAGGCACACATGCCAGATGGATTTGTTTCGTTCTGTCACATCTTTATGGGCCAATCAGAGCAACAAAACACATGACGTAGCTGCGACCCGAGGTGCATGTGCGCAACTACAGAGGAATAATGTGAACCATGGCGAGACATGTCAGGACACGACTTTTGTCATTTTTTTAAAAGAAAACAACTCACTGCTGTTTTTTGTTCTTCTTCTAATGAAGAAACGTCATCAAGTTCTGATGAAACTGGCACTTTAGTTAAACTTGCCAAGCAGATGGGTACGCTCGTTTCCTTGTTTCTCACTGGCGGATACATCTTGCAAAGCTCCCGTCTGAACTGTTTGGGCCCGGTTAGAAAGTGACAGGACCAATCAGCAAAGAGGGGCAGTACTTTCAGGCGCAGCGGAGTCGTGACGTAAGCAAGCAGCAACAAGAGGCCGGTGCAATTATGGCGGAAGAGATTAGCGTGGATGCTGCTAAAGCGCCAGTTTCATCAGAACTTGATGACATTTCTTCGTTAAAAGAAGAACAAAGAACAGCAGTGAGTCGTTTTCTTTTCAAAAAAATTCCAAATATGTGTACTGACATATCTGCAGTCGCCATGGTTCATGTTATTTCTCAGTAGCTGCGCACACGCACCTCGGTCATGGCTACGTCACGTGTTTTGTTGCTCTGATTGGCCCATAAAGATGTGACAGACAGAACGTTCATCCAATCACTCTCCGAGTTTTTTTCAAAGTCTCTGCCCTTTCCCAAACGCTTTGTATTGAAGGCGTCTCAGGTTATGCTTTAGCAATATCCACACTAATCTTTTCTGCCATAATTGCACCGGCCTCTTGTTGTTTGCTTACGTCACGGCTCCACCACCTGAAAGTACTGCCCCTGATCGCTGATTGGTCCTGTCACTTTCTAAGCAGGCCCAAACAGTTCAGACGGGGGCTTTGCAAGATGGATTTGCCAGTGAGAAACAAGGAAATGGGTGAATCCATCTGCTTGGCAAGGTTAGCCTGATGCCATAGTGAAAAAAAAACAAACTTTTTTTTTCATTCATGAATTCAACAATTCATTCATATTTAGAATGTAGAAGAAAAAGTGAAGGGGGTCTGAATACTGTCTGAATAATTTGTGTATGAGAATGTGTTTGTAGCAAAACTCACACAGGTTAAGACAGCAGGTTTATTCTTGGTCAAACCAATCAGCATTTTTAAGTTTACATTCAGGTGTTTTATTTGTACAGTTCAGTCCAGTAACAGGTGAATTATGGCTACCAAAAAGTCAGTAATAAAACATTTAAATTCAAATATTCAAAGTATGAAAAAAGACAAAGCAGTTCATTCAGTAGTGCAAATACAATCGCAGACTTTGGCCTCAGTCACAAAGTAAGAATCACGAGACTGAAAAGGCATGTGCTCATTATTCTAGATGCAAACAGAAATAAAAAGGAGTAAACAATATAATCTCTGTTATTTTAATGGCCGAAAGCAAACATAGACGATGCACTGACTAAATGGGTCATCCATTGCTTACATAGCGGATCTGTCACCAGCGGGCAAACACAGTCACTGTATAAATGTCAATGACCAACAGTCTGAAAACTTCAGAAAACAGAATTACATCTACACTGTATGACAAAAAAAGCATTTGGCCATACCTTTTATTATTGCTGAATTCAGGTGTTTCAATCAGACCTGTGTCACAGGTGTTTAAATCATCACCTAGCCATGCAGTCTCCATTCTCAAACATCTGTGATCCTAAATGGTTCGTTCTGAAGAGCTCAGTAACTTTAAACGTGGTACTGTGATGCAATAAGACAGTTTGTGAAATTTTATCGCTGCTGAAGATTCCAGTCAACGGTGAGTGATATTATTAGAAAGTGGAAGAGTTTAGGAACAACAGCGACTCAGCCGCGAAGCACAAGACCACGTAAAAACAGAGCGGGGTCAACGGCTGCTAAGGAGTCGCCAGCGCTCTGATTATATAGCTGAAGAGTTCTGAGCATCCACTGCCAAGTCCAACGGTGTGATCCAGTGAAGGCCAATCTTAATGCTTCAGCATACCAAGACATTTTGGACAATGCTATGCTTCCAACTTTGAGGGAACAGTTTGTGGAAGGCCCTTTCCTATTCCAGCATGACTGTGCCCCAGAGCACAAAGAAGGACTATAAAGACATGGTTTGATGAGTTTGGTGTGAAAGAACCCTGACCTTTAACATCGAGCACCTTTTGGATGAGCTGGAACGGAGATAGTGAGCCAGGCCTTCTGGTCCAACATCAGTGCCTGACCTCACAAATGCTCAACAGAATGAATGGGTGCAAATTCCCACAGAAACACTCAAAAGTCTTGTGGAAAGCATTCCAAGAAGAGCAGATGCTGTTATAGCTGCAAAAGAGGGGGATGCTTCATATGAAACTACATTTATTCTAATACAATATTATTACAGTCCCTGTAGGTGCAATGGTCAGGTGGTCAAATACTTTTTTCAATAGTTCATAGGAAGGGTGAAAAGGAATTCCTACAAAAAATTGCAGACAAGCTCCTTCATTCTGTCTAATTTGCACAAAAATGCCAGTTTTACTGCAACTGAGGGAGTGTAGGAATTTGTCAGCATTTAAAATGATAATATTAGGTATCTAGGACTTCTATTTTTGACGCCTTAATATTGAAGCAAGAATCAGTATAGTTTGATTTTTACCAGCATCATATTAAGGTTTAAAACCCTGTTATTGTGACAACCCTATAGGACTGAATATCAGTGGAATGCTGTTGGACACATGGCCTCTCTGTAGTTACAAATTTGTACCTTCAGCTTTAGGTTTGGCATACACATCATTGCATAAACATGCTGCATGTTACAGAGCTATATCAATCATACATTAAGTCCTGCATTTGAAAAATGATTGCACAAGTGCAACAAGAGAACATCTGGGCTAAATGAGAAGATAACTTCAGTTATGTCTGGCATTTAAACAGCATTGCTTTTTCTAGCCAAGGCAAGACAACAGCAAAATTTCAACAGCAAATTTACAAAAAATACAAATAAAAAATATTTAAAAAGTCATCTGCTGCTTGGCCGGTGTTTCACTTGTTTTTGGTTTAGTCTATAGGCTGATACTGTGGAGATGAGGCTACAAAAAGAGAAGGGCTTTAAACGAAGTGTTTCTCACTCTAGACATGACAACATTTCTTTAACAGCTCACTGTCATGTCTTAAGGCAAGATGCTGCACAATTTTACTGGGCAAAACAAGACTGTGGCTGAAATCACTCAACGAAACTAATCTTAGATCATCAGGGAAATTAAGCTTTTATCTTTTGGCAATCAATTTCTGTTCTCTATCAAGTTTCAACCTGAAAACCTGAAAATCAATGCAAAGCCCAAGAAACAGCAGTTTCAAGTTTCCACCTGGGGTTAGCTCTAAAAATCAATGAATCCCCACCATTCCTCATCATAAAATATTCATATGGACAGCAGCTAAAGAACATGTTTACATGCATATTCAAAAAGGAAACAAAACTGGTCTAAACCATTTTTTTTCTTCATTAAAACTATCAAGAATGGACTTTTTATTGCTTGTTTGCTTTGATTATATTAAGGCAAAACCAGGAGAGGTTGGACAGAGGTTCACCATCAGATTCCACATACTCTATCTGCACAACATCCCGAACGCACTGCAGATCTTTTCTAGTCAATCTTTGCATTTCCACAGCACGCGTCACGATGGAGATAAACTCTAAGTTGATTTGAGCCCAGGCCACTAAAATGTGTCGATCACAGAGAGCAGATCACTATAGAGCTATTATTACTGCAAAACTGTTTGCAAATGCACACAAAGATCTGTACACAAACTTGCAAATGGGTAGATAAATTTGCAAATGCGACGAAGGCAACAAAACTCAGTGCTTAAACTTACAGATCTGACTACACATTTGCAGATCATGCGTGGCAGAGGTGCTGCAAAAATCACCTGTGTATGACAGCCAAATAAGAGGCAGACTTCAGTTGTAACTGAAACTTTGTGAGTATTTTGACAACTTAAAGCAAAATAGAGTGAGTTTTCTGAACAAAAATAAACCAAGCCCACAATTAAAAAGTAAAAATTGGTCTATACATACAGATCTGTGCACACATTTTTAGATCTTAGTACAAATTTGCAAATCATTTAACAGATGTTCAAATCTTTGCACACATTTGCAGATCTGTGCACGTATTTGCAGATCTGTAAACACATCTGCAGATCTGTGCACGTATTTGCAGATCTGTAAACGCAGCTGCAGATTTTTGCATGCATTTGCAAACAGTTTTGCAACAATTATGGCTCCCTACTGCATGCATGCACACATCTAAAACAGAAATGAGAATGCAAGAAGTATTAGACTGATTTCAAATTCAACACAAAGCACAGAATCCCCACTGTGCTCATCACTATCTCAGCATCAATACAAGCCACAGACCACTGGTCAGTCAGAGGGTCACAGAAGTAAGGCAATGCCATAAATGAGAATCCCCAATATACTCACTCATGGTAGGAGCAAAAAAGGCACCAAATAATAGTGAAATCAACTGCAAATCTTCTAATCTAATCTTGTGTCTCGCTGTTAAGGTAGTGCTCTGCTAGTCTGCACTTTAGAAACAGTTAGCAAGGTCATACAGAGCAAAACTGGTGCATGAGAAACACTGTGGACACAGAGTATGTGGATATCACAGGTTTAGGTTTGTTTCAGATCCACCTCTTTGCCTATTTAAAGTCAGTTAAGATAGCATTTCTCAAATGGAGGCTGCAATAGTTGGGCTTCAAAATGTAACTATAAAAACCAAATGGTGACAACACTGTCACTACGTCCATGCTTTATACAGTTCATGTAACATATTTACAGTCCATGTTATTAAAAATGCAAACATTAACAGCTGGTTCATGATTCTAAATTCTAATAACTGTCGGTTTGGGACCTCTGTGTTTTACCCTGAAAATAACACGAGAAAATTAAAGGCCAGCTTCACTGTTAACACTATTAATCTTAGAAACATCCACAAACACTTCCTATCTCATAAAACCAACGTTCTGTTTGCAGCTGCAGCACAAAACCTAAAATTGTGCACCATAAGACATAAAATCAAGGCACAGGTTTAAAACATGTAAGCTTTGGTATAAACGGGTTTAAGTGTCTTAATATTTTCTATCAGCACTGACACTGATTTATGGCTTCACATAGCAGACGTATTGAGTTAAGGCAAAAACCACAGCCTTTAAAGAGGGGAATAAAAACCAGAAAAACAAGAGTTTAAAAAGGAAACAGTCTGGGTTTAAATATCTCTCTCTTCAGGGGCTCCACGACGGGTATTTAAACTCAATCTTGTGCCGAGTCGCCCATCTGGCATAGATGGCCTTCTCTGTGATGAATCGATGACCCCCGTGCCGGAAATGCTCGTGGAACTTATACATCTTGCACTCATTGCTCCGGCTCTTCTCATAGTAGTGGTAAGGAACAGAACGTTGATTGGCTTGGCTGTTGAGGGGAGAAAACAACCAGTTAGGAGAGAAAATGATGTGGAAAAAAAAAACACACTTGGTGAAAGAAAGTCTACATCAGAAGAAGATGGAAACCCCTTGGGTTTAGTAAGATGCCAAAATGGAGGGGCTTTTTTTTAAACGGTGTTTGTTTCAATGACCAGCAGAGGGCGACTGCTAAATTCATCTCATACAATGTGAAACATGTCAAGTAGGGATGCATGATATTGGATTTTTGCCTATATCTGATGTGCTGATATTTACAGATTCATTTAAGCTGATATAAATATTTAAATATGCTTTTCGGACAAGAAATTTCAGTCCTTTTGGACACACTTTAGGGTTTGAGGATGACCAAACAAACTTTAGTCCTTAAAAAATACTTTAAAGTTTAAAGAATGGGGATAAATAAAGACAAAGACGTCAACTGACATAGGTCCGTTGGTTCAGCCTAAAGCCTGATTTATGCTTCTGCGTACCTACGCCGTCGACGCAACACCGTCTATGACCATTTGAAGTTCTGAGGGAACGCGTCGTTCTGCAATCCACCACCATGCCGCTAGGGGGGTGTGTCTGTGTGTGTGTGGTTTCAGAGGGGTCACATACAAATCCTTGTTTATCTTCCGGTCACAGTAAACAATGGTGACCGAGGTGGAGTGGGTATGTTTGGAGTTGGAGCTCATCGATATCGACGAACAAATTCTTTTGTTGCAAATGTTGAGGCACAGATGACAGGGAAGACGTTTGCAGAGGTGGTCTGTACAACCACTAAACGAGTCGATGCTGAGAATAGGTGGTTCGCCCACTGAGGGACCTGGATGAAGAAATTACATTTTGAGCAGACAATCACACCCTTTGCGGTCCGTGTCACCGTGACGCGTAGTTAGGATTTTTTGGAAGTGCGTGTCAGGCTACGGCGTAGGGGTCCGCGTCGACGCAGAGGGCTATGCGTAGCTACACTGTCAATGCGACGCAGAAGCATAAATCAGGCCTAAAACTTGACAAATTTATTAGTACATATGGAGAAAATTTACAGTCGATGTATGCTGAAATACACCGACAAAAAATCGGCAGAAATTTTGATATCTGCAGATACAGATACCAGACTGATAATATTGTGTATCCCTAATTTCAAGGTTTTTTGTTTTCTATCTTGATGATTACACCTTACAGCTCATGAAAATCTACAATCAGAACTTCTTTTATATTTTCTACGTGTCAGTCAGAGGCTCAAGCATGTGTAACATTTATATTTTTTTCATGTAAACCTGACTATGAGGAGGAGAGACAGCCCTGTAACTCAGGGACTCAGCATGTTTCGGCACTGTGTGTATTGTGTTGTTTCATGTTACTCCTGTTTTGTTTATTTTGGGGTATAATAGGTGTTACTGTCTCGCCGTCTGGAAAACAAATCTACCAACAGGTACAAATGAAGTAACCTGAACCTGAACCTGGACAGAGGTGGACTTTCATCCCAGGAGTGCAATTCCATAGGACGAAAGGACTTCCCAAACTGATGAAAAGATTTTGCTTTGTCTGAAATACTTCAGGGAAACTGTATCATCTTAGGGCTGCTTATCTAAAGAGAGATCAGTCCCAGAAATGGCTGCACTCAGTCAGAACACTGAAGGAGGGGTAGAGGGGAGGCAGGAAGCGGTGACATGACGGCACTTCCTTGAGGATGTTTATGCCTCACTCTGAGGCTCTGTTATTACAGAGTGCAGGTAACTATTAAACATAAGTGCTCTGGTTTTTGTATTACAATCTATAACTAATAGAGTGTCCTCTTCTCTAAACCGCCCCATCCATGCTGTATATTCACGTGTGAAATGGCAACAAATATGACTACAGATAGCAAGGGAACATCACACCTCAAAACTGCAGCTCTAAAACCTCAGTTTCAGAGTGCTTCTCAGCAGCACGTTGCCAGGATATGACAGTTGACTGTAACGCCATTTTTAAATGCTTCATATTTCCTTCTGCCAACTTGAAACGTACCCTTGAAAAGACCAGTTTAATCTACTTCTCTTCAGCCATCTTGATTTTGATTGGTCGGTGCGGAAGAGTGAACTATGTTCACCTGAGAGTGCTGTGATGGGAAACATGGGCGTTTTTCTCAGATCAGGACAACACTTACAGTACGTTGGCTCTGAATTAAAAATGGGTGCTGTCAGCTCAAAAATAAAAAATGGCGGACACATGTCCTCAGATGGCTTTCTGAATAATAGAAGTGTGGTTAAGGTAACTGTATCGGGTCAATCGAGGCCGTTATGACGGGGCCTGAAGTAAAATCTTTTCAATGGGGCCAACAGATCCTTGTGGCTCTCCTGGGCATGGTGTGAACTGTGCTGTTTCATGTTTCTTCTGTTTTCTATCATAATGGGCGCCACAGTCTCGCTGGCTTGTACCTACAGGTAAAAATAAAGTTGCCTAAACGTGAACCTGGGCTGGAGCTTCATCATAGGACAATTCAACAGGGACTTCCCAAACTGATCAAAAGATTTTTTTTGTCTGACGTATTTCGATGAAATAAAAACCATATCAACTTTGGGCTGCCTATCTGAATAGAGTCTTCAGTTTCAAGGATGATAAGGTGAGTGGTATGACTCATGGCATGGCTGCTTGTCAATGATTGGCAACAACAAAGGTGAACAAGGCAAACCGGGCAAATATGGCCACTCCTGACACCAAATCAGGGTTCCTATATGCTTTTAAAAGTCAAATTAGAGACTTTTTAAGACCTGAACCAAGAAAAATTAGGACCACTTGTTGCAAAAGAATATTTTTGGTCCTAAATGCCCAAAATTGATGATTTCTGGCACATTTAATGCCTCTATTCTATCAATATAGTGATATTTCTCAAAACACATGGTATTGAGCAGGTTTGCTGAGCTGATTCTAAACAGTTTAAGAAATTAAAAGCAGAATAATACTTTTGTCAGGAAATACCTGCTAAAATAAGGGTAGGCTGTATGGATTTTTAAGTGAGCAACCTGTTAGCACAAATGTTAGTTTATTAAATCACAGATAAAATCAGAGAGAGGTCTGGGGTATCCCCCAGGAAATTTAGAACATCCAACTCTAAATTCCCTGAATTATGAAGAATATTTATGCAACTATTTGTTAAGTAAGATGATTAAAATTGTATAAGGTTGACTAGAAAACAGAGATTGGATAAAATGTAAGACCTCTCACTGGTTAAAATCAGACTTTTTAAAGACTTTTTATGGCCTTAAATTTCCAATGTGCAGTTTAAGACTATTTAAGACTTTTCAGGGATCTACAGGAACCATGCTAAATACAAGGTCTTGTTGGCATAGTTGCCAAATTTAAGACTTCAAATGCCACTCCAAACACCAAAAGATGATTTCCGAGTGTCTGCATCTACTTCTCATACAATCTTTTGTCAAGAACACAGAGTTACGTCTCACCTGCAGTAATTATCATTGACCATCCCATAAACGTAGATGCTGTCGCACATTTCCATAGCCAGAATCATCGTGAAGAATCCGGTGCTGAGATACGCCCCGGACTTCAATCTGAGTGAGAGACACCAAACATTTGTTCTTCACAAACATAATTCACTGAGGGTATAAACAACACAGCACATCTTTATAGGGATGTAATAATACACTCAGGTCACAATAAAAATAAAAAAAACAGTTTATAAAGATATTTTAAAATTCAATTTTAATACAAACATGGGATTAAAGTCAATTTATGAATAAAGAAGATTCTTCTGAAATTTAAAATACAGCCACTCTGAACAAAAAATCTTGATATTTCCTTTTCAGACTGGGTGCGTGGCGGCTGCAGCTCATCTGTGTTAAAGCTCGGTTATTATTTCAGTGTGCATGTTACCAGTCATGACTTCAGACTGCCAGTGTGAGCGCCACATCTCACACACCAGATATGTACATCTCAAACACTGAAAATCTAGAGAAAAGAAGGCTCGCCTATATCGGCAAACTGTGTGCATCTCTGCCACAATAGACAGGAATGACAGCCACATTTACAATTAAGGATGAAATTGTTATCATAAACTGGCAGTTTATTTTGTTAATTCTTGTTTCTGTGTGCAACGTAAAATAATGTAAGCATCCAAAATAAAACTAGGATGATTGGAAAAGCTGTGTTAAAAATTCCTTGCTCAGCTTAACAGCACTTAGGATACTTAATAAAAAAAAAAAAGATTTTTCATAGGGGAGCTACTAATTTTGGTCTTATCTGTACCATATTTTAGCAGATATGTTTAAATATTTAAAATTATTCTGAACTTTTAAGTGGCTTTTAAATACAAACAAGGATTTATTTTTCACAAGAAGTTAGTTGAACAAATTTGTTTGCATGTTGTGTGCTTTCGAGACTCGGTCTCGACCCACAAAAGTCTTGGTCTTGTCTTGGTCTCCGTGCACTGGTCTCAAGTATGGTCTTGAGTACAACACTACCTGTGATGGTACAAGCCAAGACTGACACGCACAGCGGCCGCCATGCAGCCGCCATGCACCCGGTCTCAAACCGGCATGAACTACAAAATCTTCACTTATTCCTGCTTTGTCTCTTTACCTCTCTTCTTCAATTTTGGACATCAAACAAGAAAAGACAAGAGCAGGTATTGCCTGTTGCTGGTTAAAAACACTCAAATATAGATATTTTTGCTAAATTAATTCAAATGTCCATTAATAAACTAGTGCAAAAATTAAGGGAATTAGTGCTCGGTGGATCATTTCTTTGTTGCTTCTTGGTAATAAATCTTACACTGTTAGAAAGCCTGTTTTTATACCTTTTAAATGGTGCCACATTTGTAAGGAACATGCATTTGTGGGATGAGCAGCAGAGCTCAGTATGTGGGTTGCACCAGTGGAAAAACTTGCCAAATCTTCTCTGCCAATGCCAAACAGCTTATTCTGCTATTAACTCTTCTTTGGTGTTTTTTTGGTGGATTGGATGATTGAAGTCTGAACAGTGTAAGATTCATTGCCAAGAAGCAACAGAGAAATCATCTACTATGTTTATATGGAGTTGTATTGTGAGATATCATTCCATCCCTGATGTCTGCATTTAAGAGAGTATGAATTGTGTTTGTTCTAAACAGTAACTTCTTCCATTATTGCATTAAATTCAGAGATAAACAATGCCTTTTGCATAACCAGGAATTAAAATTCTTGTCTATTATAAAATCGTCACGTACCTGACTGATTATCTTCCTTTCAATGTGTAGACTGCAATCATTCTACAGCCTACTTTACAGCCTATAATCTATGAGTATACAGCCTAATAGCACCATTAACTGACATAAAAACTTTTACAGCTCTTTAACAAACTCAGTCTGATAAAGAGTACAAACTCATAGGCTGTGCCTCATTGGCTGCTGAAAATTCACTCTCCTGGATTGTTTTAGAATGGTTTCCCCCCAACACTGGTTGTCACTGACCTTTATCAAGTTATAAAATGGACTTCTTCCCTTCTGTTTGCCTCTTTTATCTCCGTCCCTTTAATAACATACCTGTTTTTCCCAGTCTCATTCTGAAAGACATCATCACAGCGCTGAACCTTCTCTTTGGTCAGAGCATACATCGTCACATTAGGATACTTCTTTGCCATTTTCAGGATAGCGTTGAAAATCCAGCCTTTGCCGTCCTGCCTCATGTTCCTCTCAGGACCCCAGAAGATGTACGTGGTATTCGTCGGGTCCTGGAAAAAGAGCTTTTCCTTTTTAATCAGCTGTAAAACACTGCTGTGAGCCACGACTCGAACGCTGGTGCGTCTCCCAACGTCTTTCTCAAACCCCCGAGTGGGCGCAGTGTTCATCCGGATCACGCATCCGGTCTGGTCTATCTCTGCCCCAGCGCCGGCTCCGAGCATGTGACCTGAGCTGGAGACCAAGGCGCAGCCGCTGCAGTGCATGTCCAGGAGCTGTTGAGGAAGACAGCCGGGGGTTAAAAAGAATGTTTACCTTTTGATTTTCTGCACATACATAATAAGAATGTAACAAACAGGTTAGTTCATACCAGAATGACTTCATGTTTAGATTATTTTCAAGTCAGACATGTTTCATGTGTTGTTTTTAAATGTGATGCTTACTCACTGATGCTATCTGTTTACAACAAAATATGCTCTCTTATCCAACATTTAATCTTGAGATGCCAATAAAACTCAATGCACAAAGACTTAATGCATTACAACATAGAAATACTCCCATAATAATCTTTGATCAGTGGTAGTTGCTTTGATTTCTGCTATATGTTTTTCTTTGCAATAAACCAGTAGATATAATTGGTTGTAACTGTTGCAATAAAACTATTTTCTAAGCTTATGAATATGCTTTAGAAAAAAATGTGAGCAGAAGCAACAGAACCTGCACTGCAGCCCTTTCAGAGATACTTTATACTCATACTTTAACCGCTGTTAAAAAGAAACACTATCTCCTACATCTAAATGAATCAGAGACTCTGAATCATCTATTCACTGGGCCAAAGTTTGGCTAAATACATCCTGTATGTCCCAATCATAAACTAAAAAACTGTTCAGTGAGCACTGCAGCTTAAATGATACCAGCTGTTAGGCGGAAGCCACCAAACACTTTCTCTCTATGCTGCCATACATAAACTCATTAATAGAAATTTTAACAATGACTTCCAAGGCACTGAAGATCCCCCAGAGTTCAGTTAAGACACCTAGGAGGAGTTCAAAGCTCTAGTCAAAGCTTTATAGGAGAGTGGCAAAGAGGAAGCCACTGTTGATTAAAACTCAGATTCAATCTGGACTAGAGTTCAACAAAAGGCATGTGGGAGACTCCATGGTCAAGTGGAATAAAGTTTTTAGGTCTGATGAGACTCCAACGGTGCATTTTGGCTATCAGACAAGACCATCCCCACTGGGAAGCACGGTGGAGGCAGCATCATGCTGTGGGGATGCTTATCAGCAGCCGCCCCTGGAAGGCTTGTACGGGTAGAAGGTAAAATGAATGCAGCGAGATAAAGGAGGACAATCTTATTCAGTCTGCAATCAATCAATCAATCAATCAAACTTTATTTATAAAGCGCTTTTCATACATGACATGTAACTCAAAGTGCTGTACATAGACAAATTAAAAACATTCCCTCAAACCCACCCACCCCCACCTTTTGCTTAATATAGACAGAGTCATTCCCTCACACCCACACACCCGCAACCACCCTATCCCACTATCAACCACCCTATAGACAACAGTTACATGTGCACCCACTCACACCCACTCACACACACTGTTTCACAAACACACACACACACACACTAAAATAGTGGACATTAGGCTGAGTACAAGAGGCTGAGTACAGATGAACCAGTTGAGAAAGCGCCATAAGAGGGGCCGTCTGCACCAGGAGCAGCGAGTCACCCACAGCTACAGGACACCGACGCAGGACCCAGAGGAGGGATGAGGCAGAGACACCAAACCTCCACCAGGAACCCACGAGACAGACCCCTGCAGCCATAGCCGACCACCGCTCCTGGTGCAGAGGGCTCCCCCAGAGGAAACACTGGAGATCCTACAAATGATAAAAGGATAAAAATAAGTAAAACCTCAGTACAAATAAAACCTAAGAACTAAAATATAAAATAGCATAACTAAAAAATTAAGGTAGGAAAAGAATAAAATTAATAAATAAATACAGATTGAAGGCCTAAAATAAATAAATATCATAAATAAAATAGATAAATATTAATCAAAAGCTAAGCTAAAAAGGTGTGTCTTGAGCCTGCTCTTAAAAACATGAGCGTTCTCTGCAGCCCTGAGGTCCTCTGGCAGGCTGTTCCATAGACGAGGGCCGTAGTGCTGGAAAGACGCCTCGCCATGAGTGTGTGCCCTGACTTTGGGAATGACTAAGAGCCCGCTGCCAGAGGAACGCAGGGTCCGCGAGGGTTCATAAGGTAAAAGCAGTTCTGAAAGATAAGAAGGCCCAAGACCATTAAGACATTTAAAAACCAGTAAAAGAACTTTAAAATTGATCCTAAAACACACGTGGAGCCAACGCAGTGATTCTAAAACCGGTGTAATGTGGGCCCGCCCTCTGGTCCTAGTCAGGACACGTGCTGCTGAATTTTGGAGTAACTGTAGACCTGAAATATTCTTTTTGGGAAGACCAGAGAGCAGGGCATTACAGTAGTCTATACGACTGGTGATAAAAGCATGCATCAGTGTCTCCGTGTTGGCTTGAGAGAGAATGGGGCGGACTCTGGCGATGTTCTTTAGATGATAAAAACCTATTTTTGTTACATTCTTAATGTTTGGAATAAAAGTCAGCTCAGAGTCAAAAATTACACCCAGGTTTTTCACTTGTGATGATGGATTAAAAGACAGTGCTTGTAGTTTGGGTAAAATTTTCTCTCTCAAGGCCTCAGGACCGATGACTAAAACCTCAGTTTTGTCCTGTTAAGCTGGAGAAAGTTTTCTGCCATCCAGGATTTGATATCTAAAATGCAGTTAAAAAGAGCATCCATTGGCCTGGTGTCATCAGGAGACATGGAGATGTAAAGCTGTGTCATCAGCATAACTGTGGAAGTTGATTCCATGTCTCCTGATGACACCGCCAAGAGGGAGCATGTACAGGTTAAAAAGCACAGGACCTAAAATCGAACCCTGGGGCACACCACATGTGATTTTATGGACTTTGGAGGAGCATGTGTCTACACTTCCCATGAATGTTCTGTCTGTGAGGTAGGAAGTAAACCATTTGTGTACAGTACCAGAGAGGCCGACCAGATGTTTGAGTCTATTTAAAAGAATAGTGTGGTCTACTGTATCGAAGGCAGCACTTAGATCCAGCAGAACCAACACCGTCACCTTTTGTGAATAATAATTTAATCTAAAATCATTTAAAATCTTTGTCAAGGCAGTCTCTGTACTGTGGTTTACCCTAAAACCAGACTGACATTCCTCATGAATATCATGTGTCTAAAAAATAATTCAGCTGAATAAAAAACAAGTTTCTCTAAAATTTTACTTAAAAATGGTAAGTTAGACACTGGTCAGTAATTGTTAAAGTCATTAAAATCTAAATTGCTCTTCTTCAACAGGGGCCTCACCACTGCCGCTTTAAAGGCAGCGGGAAAGACCCCCGTCTGAAGTGAACAGTTCATCATGTTTAAAAGCTCATCTCTAAAAGATCCATAAAATGACTTAAAAAATGAGGTTGGAATTGGATCTAAAAGACATGTGGTGGGCTTCACTGAGGAGAAAACTTCATTAAGCATCTCAGCATTAACCAGGACAAAACTGTCCAGTGTTTCCTCTGGTAAAGATAAACACTCAGACGTGTTAAAAGCAGAGGTTCGGCTGGATAAAATATCACATCTGATAGTGTCAATCTTTCCCCCGAAGTGGGCTGCAAACTCCTCACAGAGAGTGTTTGTGGGAGTTATTTGAAGTTGAATAAAATCAGGGTTAAAAAGATGGTCAATGGTGGAGAAGAGAACTTTTGGGTTATTTTTATGGTTTGTGATTATTTTAGCAAAGTATGAATTTCTGGCATTTCTGACTGCATAATTGTAGGCTTTTAGATGTTCATTGTATATTTTAAAATTTACTGTTATTTTACTT
This sequence comes from Cheilinus undulatus, assembly GCF_018320785.1. Classification (NCBI taxonomy): domain Eukaryota; kingdom Metazoa; phylum Chordata; class Actinopteri; order Labriformes; family Labridae; genus Cheilinus; species Cheilinus undulatus. Next base: position 39,269,385 of record NC_054881.1, read on the forward strand.
TTCCTCCATTTTCTTTCTGCCACTCTGCAGTTTCTTTTCAGTTTTTTGACTTCATTTCTCCATGGGGCTATAGGCTTAGGGCGAGCCTTTTTCAATTTAAGTGGAGCAACTGAATTAAGTGCATATTGAAGTCTACTGGTAAAATTATCAACGATAAAATCACAGGGGGCAGGTGAAACAACTGGAGGATATTTTTCTAAAACTTGAATAAAATTTGCAGCTACTTCAGGGGTCAGATGACGCTTCCTCACAGTTCTCACAGAGGTCTCCCGCTGGATAAAAACGGTGATATTAAAAAACACACAGTAGTGGTCAGAGACAGCCAAGTCAACAACAGAGGACACACTGGCGGACAGGCCATAGGTGATGACCAGGTCCAGAGTGTGTCCTCTGTTGTGAGTTGGCTGCATGACGTGCTGAGTAAAATCCATATTGTTAAGAATATTTAAAAAATCACTCGCAACAGGGTCTAAAATGTTATCTATGTGCAGTTTAAAATCACCGATTAAAATAATCATATTGTAAGAATTGTGTAAAATTGATAAAAACTCTGAAAACTGTGGGATAAAAAGACTGCACCTTTTTGGCGGTCTGTACACTGTCACGCATAAAATTGTAGGGTTGTTAAAAACAATAGAGTGGTATTCAAAACTTGTGTAATGTTCAAATAAAATAGGTTTGGTTGGCAAAGTGTTTGTACTAATAGAAGCAGTGCCACTTCCCCTTTTACCATTCCTAGTTGAAAATGCAAAGTTAAAATCAGGTGGGGAGGCTTCAGTGAGAACAACTGGTGCATCTGCACCCAGCCATGTTTTAGTTAAAAATAAGCAGTCAAGTTTGTGCTCTAAAATCAGGTCATTTATAATAAAAGTCTTGTTCAGCAGAGAGCGGACATTTAAGAGGGCCATGTTTATGGTAAGGGGGGGCTGATTAACTGTAGGATTTTGTGGTAAGTGAGTTTTAGGGACAGATCTGAGATTATTAAAGTTAATGGAAGATTTGTGGGAGGTTTTACAGATAGGCCGCTCTCTGCTGATGATTACTGGAATGTGGAATGAACAGGAGTTATTTGAGTCTATTGGGACATCAGTGGATGATGAGGGGGGAGGTGTATTGGCTATATTGTCAAGCAGATTCCAGTGTGAGTTCTATGTTGTGTGAAAGAAGGCGGGATCCAGAGAAATTGGGATGTAAACGGTCCTTTTTGAATAGTCCAGGTCTCTTGAAAAATTTAAGGAAGTTGTCAACATATGGGATTTGGTTTGCAGTGCAGAATGATTTGAGGAATGTGTGTAAGAGTCTCAAGCGGCTGAATTTGATGTCTCCGAAACGAGGTGGTGGAAGTGGTCCTGAAACTATTATCTGTTTGTTTAAACAAAGAGAAATATGGCTTGAGAGGTTATTTATTTTCCAGCAAGACAATGACCCATAGCATACAGCGAAAGCTACACAGGTTTAAAGACAGCAAGGTGAATGTTCTGGAGTGGCCGAGTCAAAGCCCAGATCTCAATCCAATAGAGAAAAAATTGCAGTATCAAGATGTGCAAGCCTGATTGAGACCTATCTACACAGATTCAGTGCTGTGTTTGCAGCCAAAAGTGTTTTTACTTATTTAATTGACATTACAAATCTGTTTTCACTTTTACGTTAAAGGGGTTTTTAGTAAAAAAAAAAAAAAAATTAAAAATAATAATAATAATAAGAGGAGAAAGAATACATTTGAGTGGCCCTACAAGTTTAGTTTTATACACTGCAGAAATATCACTTTAAATTAAATTAAAAACCTAATTAAATAGTAAGCGGGCCAAGGGTTCCCTTTTTTTATTCACATAAAAATAGAAAACACTGGTTTAGGCCGAGGATCCATCCTATCTTTAATAATCATCTTCTGTATAGTTTAGTACAGTGGTTCTCAAATGGTGTGGCAAGGCACGAGACAAGTCTAGGTGTGCCTTGGGAATCTGGCTGGACTCCTGAAAAAACCCAGAGAATGGACCCTCCCCAGCTGTGATTTATTGATAAGTGCGTGTTGGATCAGTAGCATTAGTGCTAGCATCCTGGCTAACAGTTACCTCATTTGGCAAGCTATTATTAGGTTGAAATTGGTGTTGTAATTATCATTATTCATGCTACTTTTAACCAAGTTAATCAATTTTTCTACTCATTTTGCCACTAATTTTGTCAACTTAAACCATTTTTGCTGCTTTTAGCAATTTTGCGACTTTTTAAAATACTTTTGACACATTTTTTGCTACTTTTTTGGAACTTTTCGCCACATTTAACCCATTTTTGCTACCTTTTGATGGTTTTTGCCTACTTTTGCTATTCTTTAGACATTTTTTGCCAATGTTTTCATCACAGTTTACCGTGTTTTAATAACTTTAACCCTTTTTTGATACTGTTCTGCCACTTGTAACCTATTTTGTCACCTTTTTGACACTTTAAACCCGTTTTGCCACCTTCCTGCTAATTTGCACTCAGTTTGCCTTTCTTTGGACACTTTTTGCCCAATTTTGCCCAGTTTTTAGTCATTTTTAAACCATTTTAACCACCGTTTTACAACATTTAATCCTTATAGCCACTTGTAACCCAATTTTACCACCTTTTTGACACTTTCAACATGTTTGCCACTATCAACCAATTCTTTGGCCCCTTATGCCAATTGTTAACCATTTTTGACTTTGTCTTGCCACTTTTTACCCAATTTTGCCATGCTTTATCATCACTTTAACCCATTTTTGCCACCTTTCAGGCACCTTTTGCCCCCCACCCCCCTTGTCTGGGTCCCAGAAACCTCTCCCCTTTATTTCCCCTTATGGGCCACCCTGACTGTTATATTATTAAAAAGTCTATTTTGTATTGATATGAATACGGTGTGCCTTGAGATGTTGGCTTAACCTTAGGTGTCTTGGGCAAAAAAAGGTTGAAAACCACTGGGTTACTAGAGCTCTTAAGCTATATAGGACAGTATCAGCTGAGGGGGTATAGCAATTAAATCCTAATTTAAACTGAGGTGGAAGGTAAGTTTGCTAAAAGTGTCCAGTTTTACCTGAATTCAACCAAAGTCCTGCCTCTCACCTGGTCCATCCTGCCGGGGCTGACCCTCTTGTAGCCCCTGAGCACGAAGCTCTTCCTCTCAGCAGGGGTCCCATCGTCCTTCGAGAGCACATATCCGAACCAGTACAACACAGGCAGGCTCATGGAGAGCAGGCAGAGCCAGCGGCGCATCTGCATGCGGACAGAGAGGCTCAGCGGGGGCATCCTCAAAGCATGACCATCTGGTGAAAACATCCATTACATTAAGTAGGCGATCTTACCAGAGGCGTCATATCAAACCGGAGAGCCGGATGACTCCCATTCTCAGCCCGTTTTAACTCCAGGGAGGAGTGGCGAGGGACAAAAAGTCAGCCATGGACGAATCACGATCAAGAGGAATTCATACTCGTATTAATGGCTGCTCTCGCTCAACTCAGATAACTGTTCCCAAAATGAGTCCTCTTTTGTCATGCAGCAGAAGTTTTTGTCATCCTCCGATAGACAGCTGTCGTAAAAATCTAATCCAACAAAAGGATGTCCGATTCCCCTGCAATAAAATGATATCTCTGTGGGTTATTACCACTACTTTACCCGCTTTGTTGACGCAGCTACCTAATAAATATTATTTCAAAATCACACTGTGTTCCTCTATTCAGAACGAAGCTTCCGGTCCGCAACAAAGGTCTCATTTCCAGCATCTAAACAAATCTAAAATATATATATTAGCTACACTCCTTTCTGATCCTAAATGTTATATTTTTGCTCCCATGTGCTAAAATTCCATTGTACTATATGAGAGACGAAATAAAATGAACTCTTTACTTTTCGAAATGCTAATCCTCGTGCTTTTATTTTCTTAAAATGGAGTTCACATCCGGAAATACAGAGTTCTAAAAACTTATGGTGGGTTTACTTAGATATGATGTACGAAAAAAGCCAGCCAGCCTTTGAGAGCAAAATTTTACAACCACAGGGCCAAGGTCCCCAAAACAACTCCTTATTTATTTATTTATTTATTTATTAATGAACTAAAGTTTTAATTTCAGTCTCTTGGATTAACTTAAAAAATCCACGTCAACGATTTCAATTTATTTTCAAATCTGCTTTTACACATATATTGTTTAGAATTATTTATATACTTTTAATGATTTCATTATCCCGTGCTACTGAACTTATTTTTTTTTTTTTATCGTGTTGTATAATCTGATACGTACTGGTACGTCTGATTGTTTGTCAAAGGAAACTATTCAATAAAGTTTAATCCAGTAAAAAAAATTATAAAAATAAATAAATAAAATTATTATTATTATTATTAAAACCCAGCAGGTTTTAATAATAATATTAATTAATAATTAATAATTAATTAATAATTTGGTCATGTGTCTTGCGGATTGTTGTTGTTTTTAATATGAGACACATTTGCACCATGAGTGAAGTTATTCAATAAGTTAGACTTCCCACCTGTGACTCTAGGTGTTCTAAAAGGACATGTAATGGAATATCCTTCTTAAAAACAAACTTTATTGAACAATTTCAATGTGCAAACAATCAGACATACCAGTTCATATTAGTTTTTTGTTAAAAGTTAATTGAAGACACTCAAAACAACATTTTAGTTCAATCAAAAATAATTTAAATAAGGAATAATCAGTTTGCATTGCCTTGCTCCTAGACTCTGCTTTGCTCTCTCCAGAGGAGACCCACCTTGCAGATTTTCAAAAATATGAAACATTTTAAAAGTGTGGTTTGACTATATGTAGTGTGGTCCAACATGGACACCTTAAAGTGTCTGACTCTATATTAGCTATATTAACACTTTCACTTTTGCTGTATATTTTATTTTATTACAGAGGTGTGACTTTACCTGAACAACCTGGTTGGATATCTATAATCTTGTTGATCTACAGAATAAGGAAAGATTTGATTTTACTGTTCACCTCGTCAGAGTACCGAAAGCAAAGTTTAAATGAACTACTTTAAACTTTTACTTTAAAATGTATAGACCAGTACATATATTTTTGCTCCAGTAAATTTTAACCAGAGCAACTGTACTTTTACTTGAGTATAAAGCCGTGTGCTTTCTCCACCTCTGGTTTATCATATTTGATGTTTTTGTCCATGGAAGACCGATGCTAACCTTTCTGTGACCTGATTGGCTAGTCAAAGTTTTGGGCCTCTCACCTTACATTCGATTGGTCAACGAAACGAAGCCTAGCCTGCGTACGCCTCATCCGATTGGTTCGTGGATACATCAGTAAAACTGCGTTCCCGGACCGTCCCGCCCCCTCTCAGTAAGCTAGTGTGCGGCTTTCACTGCCTGTGACACAGGAATGTCCTTCCCGGTCGCCTTGGATTCTCACGGTATGTAGATATCTGAGAGATAATGTTAGCTGCACAGTCTGTGAAGTGTGCACAGACATGCTGGAGCGTCTGAGGTGTCGGTTTAAAGCTCAACGGTCTGGGTTTCTGTAGACCGGATGATGCTGTGTTGTGAAGTGACAGATGAGCTAGGCTAGCTGAATGCTAGCTAACGTTAGCATGCTCGTCTGTGGGGTTTCTCTCTGCATGGTAACGCTCTTTATTACCTCTCATTTATTTAATCAGTTTAACTTGACACCGATATTATATAGAATTCTAATCAAACTGCCGGCTGACTTCATTACGGTCTAAACTCCTGGGGCATGCTAACTGACTAGCCTGCAGTAGCCATTCTTTATCAGTTAGCAGCCTCTCCATACTGATTAATCTGTCACGTCTGAATGAGAAGTTACTGTTTGTTGTCAGTAAGCCTTATATGAAGGGAGAAAAAGCCAACCACTCCTGTCTGTCTCGCTCAGTAGGTGTCTGGTCAATTGGCTGCATACCAGACAGTGTAGATAGGTAAGTAGCTGGCAGACAGTCAGGTTACTCTCCCACTTAACAGTTAATGTAAGCTTAAACCATGGACCTTGACAAGTTAATTCTAATTTGTCTGGGTCTGGGAGGTTTTACTCTTGAGCTTACTGCATGCCTCTGGGGAACATTGTTCTTATTGATACCATGTTTTTGCTTCAGGGCTGTGTGATAGCAAAAACACAGCCAGACCTACAGAAGTTATCAGCCCCCCCCCCCGAGTAAATTTCATTTTTATTAAAGTATCCCCCAAGTGCTGTTAAATACGGCCTTTCCAAAGATCCTAGTTTTAGTTCATATACTCACATTACTTCACTTTGCACACAGAAACAAAACTATTTCACAAAAACGACTCTGGTTGAGATGATTAGCCCCGTTAGAACTGACCTTTATGTTGAGCCATAGCACAAACTAAAGCTGTGCAATGATGTGCTTTCACTTTGTAATGCTCAAATCTTTAAAATCAAGTCAAAACTGAGGGGTATCTTCACATCTATAAATAACATAAGAACATCAGTACGCGTTTGAGCTGTCAGTGGAGACATCATCATCATGGTAAAAACAAAAGAGATCAGTTTAGACTTGAGAAAAAACAAATGTTGATGCTCACAATGCATGTGATGTAATCATTTCCAAGCATCACCTTTAAGCCAGACTGAAGTCTGCTAAGAACAACCTGCATGTCCTTTAGACCAGTGGTTCTCAATGTGGGGGTCGGGACCCCATTTGGGGTCACGAGACACTTTGAGGGAGCCGCCAGATGCCTTCAAAAAAACAAACAATATTTTTTAAATGTTTTTTTCCCACCCAATTATTTGCCACACATTTTTATCACTTTCCCCCACCAATTTTTGCAAATTTTAACCCATTTTTTGTCATTTTTAATCCATTTGCAAGACTTCTTTTCTGACTGTTTTTCCCATTCTTGCTGCTTTCTACCTATTGTTGTCTCTGTTGACCCATTATTATGGATATTAACTTATTTACACCACTTTTTGCACAAATTTTTGCCCATTTAAAGTACAATTAACTATTTTTATGCCCATTTTTGTATGTGTTACCCACTTCTGCCAAGTTCTCTGCCTTAGTTAACCCATTTTGCCACCTTAAATCCCCTTTTTCCCACTTTTAAATCCCATTTCACCAAAGTTTCCAGCCACTTCTGCCACCTAAATCCACTTTTACCACTTCTTATGCCTTTTTTTTTTTGCCATTTAATGCTGCCTCTCTTAACTATTTTTGGCATCCTAACCCTTTTCTTCTACTTTTAAAATCCCATTTTAAATATTTGTTGCTTTGTTGAGAATTGTTTTTATTCAGGTCGAATATAAAATATGGTTATTACAACTTAACTGTAGAGTGGACCATGATTTTGTTGACCTCCCGGGCCCCCCAGTTTGGCTGGGCCTCAGAAAGCTCTCCCATTTATCCCCCCTTATGTGCGGCCTTGTCTACACATGACTGTTCTAGAAAGTTCACGGCTGTGTTCAACCACCTTCAGGTACAGTGGGGGTCCCCGGTCTCTGGCACCTTTATTTGTGGGTCAAAGGCTGAAAAGGTTGAGAACCACTGCTTTAGACAGATGAGACCAAACTAGAGCTCTTTGGCCACAGGGATGTTGGTGATGTTTGGAGAAAGAAGAACGATCACTGTCTCCACAGTGAAACATGCAGTTGGAGTATGCTGTGGGGATGCTTCAGTGCATCTGGAATCGTGTAGACGTGGAATGAATCTTGAAGAAAGGATATGTGAAGATTTAGAAAGAAAATCTCAAGCGATTGGTAGCAAAACTTGGTCTGGGCTGTTGCTTTGTCTTCCAAAAGGATAATGGCCCAAAACATATGTGGCTCCTGGTGAAGAACTACCTCCAGAGGACCAAAGTGAATGTTACTGACTGGCCTGACAAAAACCTTAACTTGAATCTCTTTAAAAATCCATGGGGTGAACTGGAGGTTCATGCCAGACAACCATCAACAACTACAGGCTGTTGTCCAGCGAAAAGGAGACACAACTGACTATTAGCCTCAGGGGGAAAATGATTTAGACCCTGGTAGTTTTTAGTTTTCATTGAATAATTTTGTTTCTGTGCTAAGTGAAATAATGTAAGCATCCAAAATAAATCTTGGATATTTGGAAAAACTGTGTTAAAATACCTTTCTCTCTTTAACAGCACTTGGGAAATACTATCAAAAAGGCGAAATTTTCATAGGGAGGCTACTGATTTCATCTTTAGGAAAGTAGCATCTTAAGGAAGCCAGTACAATCAGATAACTGTTGAAACTCCTGTGATCTCTATTTGTAGGGTCACAAAGTCAGCAGTCATAAACTGGACCAGTCGGGAAACAAGGTGTGGATGACGAGCTTATCAGCAAGCCCTGAGCTGGCTGATCTCAGACCAGAGAGGAGACCTCATTCAGGGTGACTGTGAGGAGGCTTTGTGGAGTGGTGGCCTGAAGACATTTCAATATCTGAGATGTCTGTCAAACAACCTGACGGGATGTCCATCGCCCAGGCTTTGGCCATGACTGTGGCTGAGATACCTGTGTTCCTCTATTCCACATTTGGCCAGGTAAACTACTTTGCATTCATTGCTATGTTTTGCATCTCTCTTCACTCTCACTCTAATCTCTTAAAATGCAACACATTGGCTCTGCTACTGTTTCTCTGAGCAGTTTATGTTGACAGCTTATGTTTACCTTTCCTCTTGTAGTCCATATTTTCCCAGCTGAAGCTCACCCCAAGTCTGAAGAAGGTGCTGTTCGCAACAGCCCTGGGCAGTGTCGCTCTGGCGCTCACAGCTCATCAGCTGAAAAGGCGAGGGAGGAAACGTAAGCAGGTGACGCAGGGGAAGGAGGGCCAGAAGACTGTAGGGATACCTGAAGCGCTGTTGAAGACAGGAAGGCCGTCATCATTGAAGAGAGGTGTGCATGATTCCAAACTACAACTATTTCATAAACCAAGGAGAGGAATGGGTACATCAAAAGTTGCCAACAAACTCCTACTCACTGCAAAAATACACCAGCAGGGTTTCATATTTTTGCTTTTTTTCTCTCAGTACTGAAACATTGCCAAGGTGTAGACTATTTACACAGTGTGAAGGAGTTTCTTGCAATTTGACAATGGAAAAAAATAAATTTCCCATTGCTGGGTGCATAGGACTCCTATTTTTGTTGCCAGTCTTCTGGTTTTGTGACAAGCCTGTTTCATATCACATGAGAAATTATTCAGCTCTGTTTCTGCTGTTTAGACACACGTGCATGAACATCTAATGGCACGTTTACAGATGAGACATTTTTTCTCATGCAGGTCAGTTTACTGGCCGACAGATGATGAGTCCCAGCACACGGAGCAATGACACCATGAGCGGAATTTCTTCCCTTGCCCCCAGTAAACACTCAAGCTCCTCACACAGCCTGGCATCGGTTAGTATTCTCACTAATTTTGTGGATTTTTTGGGTTTTTTGTGCATATCATTTAAGTGGTTCCATGCCTTTCTAATGCATCTTTCCTGCACTTGCATGCTTCTTTATGTCAAAGATGCGGGTTCCAAGCTCTCCAAACCAGTCAGTTAATCCATCCACCCCCTGGGAAGCAGAGCCTGTGGTGGAAGAGTCAGCGACAGTGGAGGACGCAAATGCAGAGAATCTCTACATAATGGGTAGGTGTTTACTACGCTTCGTTTTTTTTTAAAAACTCTATAAACATGATGGTTTAGATCATTTTTGTGTCTTGTGCATCATGTAAAGGTTATTTCTTTGTATTCTTGCCACATTATGGCAGCCTTATTATACATCAGCTTTAAAACAAGCCTTTTACCAAAGCCTGGGAGGGGAGTTTTTATCTCCAGACGTCTGAGCCACAAAGCAGTTAAACTTATCCATGGTATCTTTTGGTTAACTGTGTCATTAACCCTTAAAAAAGGACATGTCGCTAAATGGTCACACATCAGAAAGGTGATGTTGTGCACATGAGCCATCGGCTGTTTGTCATATTTCACGATCCTAGTCCAAACTATGATGGTGAAATATATGAAGGAACTCCATACATACTCAGACTAAAATCATTCAACTGCAAAACAAGTGCAGAAAGAACATGTACAAAAATAATCTAGAGAGAATGTACAAATTTAGGCTTATAATATTGCTGAATCATCACACTAGATCTGAATCTAAAAGTCCTGTTCCTTACTCTGTATTCTTGTATCATATTTGGCATGTCTGCAATTTAAGACATTAGAATTTAGCTTCAGCCCTGACAGCTGGTATTAGCTGGTATAGTACACAGTCCCTATAAAAAGTTTTTTACCCCTTGGATGTTTTATCCTTTTGTTGATTTTATAAATCAAATCAATCAAAATTATGGGTGTTAGTAGTCTCACAATTAGTGAAATGGGGATCACCTGAATGCAGTGTCTGGAAGGTTCAGTCACTGGTTAATCAGTATTCATGGCTACCATTACACCATAAAGTAAAAAAAACACTCAGGGGATCCAAGGCCCTGAACATCCCCCAGGTTTGAGTTAAATCCATCATCAAGAAATGGAAGGAATATGGCGCATATGTAAATCTGCCTAGATCAGGCCGTCCTCACAAACTGAGTCAGCGTACAAGAAGAAGACTAGTGAGAGAGGCCACCAAGGCACCTGTGACTACTCTGAAGGAGGAGCAAAGCTTTATGGGAGTTCGTCAAAAGGCATGTGGGAGACTCCATGGTAAAGTGGAAGAAAGTTCTTTAGTCTGATGAGACCACAGTGGTGTTTTTTGGCCATCAGACAAGTCGGCAAACACACCATCCCCACTGTGAAACACAGTGGTGGCAGCATCAGGCTGTGGGGATGCTTCTTAGTGCTGAGATGGCAGCCAAAGGCGCCATCACTTAAAGGGTAAAACATCCAGGGCGGGAATACTTTTTATAAGCGCTGTACATTGAAGTTGTAGGAGTTGTAGGAGGTTTCCATTGCAGTATTTTGTATTTCATAATGTGCAAGACACTTTCAATGGGGTACAGCTCTGGACTGCCATGCTGTTGTAGTTCATGCTGACTGTGGCTTGGTATTGTCTTGCTTTAAATAAGCATGAATTTTGCTTGGTCCTTTCCCACTCTTGTCTCTTGCCTGTCCCAGCTTGTTCAGAATGTTTGCGTAGATCCAAAATATAATCATGTTTACCAGTCTGAACTGACAAAGGATTTGCAAACCACTGTAATCTCTTTACATTTTACATGATGTCCTATCTTCTTTGGGACAAGGGTTTGTAAATCAAGTTGATCTGTATTGCATTTAGCCGTATATTTGATCATGTTAGAGCTGACATGTGTCTTCCTGTTAGGGATGGAGCTGTTTGAAGAAGCGCTACAAAAGTGGGAGCAGGCCCTGAATATTCGACATCACACTCACTCAACCTCCAGCAACAACAGCCTCGCTCTGCAGGGGGCAACAAGTGCAGACTTTCCTATGGTAACCCTCAAACAAATCATTACCAACCTTGGCTACTTGACTGTTTTGCATGCTTGGATTATGTTCCAGTCTCTGAACAATGTTGGTGTAGAATTTCAATGTTTGAATACAATGAATTTGAAAGAAATTATATAAACTACAGCTCTTGATTTTACACCATTAAAGCAACACTGTGTGATGTATTTCTATGTAGGCTGAAGTTCGTAATAAAGTGTTTGCAGAGAAGCTGGAGACATTACTGCACAGGGCGTATCATCTACAAGAAGATTTTGGCAGCAGTATCCCAACAGACAGTGTGCTGGCAGACTTTGGTAAGTTATGTTGAGCCTTTAAATACAGATGAGGATGACATTATTATTAGCCCCCCTATGAAAGGTATTTCCCAAGGGCTGGTGAACACAGCAAGGAATTTTGAACATGTTTCCAAACATCCTAGATTATTTTGGATGCTTGCATTATTTTACTTTGCACACAGAAACGAAATTATTTCACAGAAGCTTCCAGTGTCTAACAATTTCATCCTGATCTGTATAGTTACATTTTTATTGATAAACCAGAAAAAAAATCCTTAAGTTTGGAGAATAAGTCTGGAACCAAATTGCATTTTATGGTTCAGGAAGGCGCTATTGCAGCAGGGATTGGGTCTGTATCAGACTTATCAGCGGGTGCACACATTTATACTTCTGTTAAATCAATCCGTGTATAATTTTTCTCCTTTTATTTGGTTTTTGTGGCGTTTCTTTGGCAGAGAGTGAAGGGACTCTTATCCTGCCCACGGTGGAGAGTTTCCACAGATTGCGGGATGATGATGCAACTACGGTTACCTCTGATGACTCTTTCTTCTCCGCTGCAGAGGTTGGCTTATTTCTTCTGTATTCACCTTAAATATTCTCACCCTATAAGTCTTGCAGAGAAATCCACACCTGCTGCTTGCTATTTTAAGCCTCATTACACTGAGCAATGTGTGTGTTTTTTATGTGCAGCTTTTTGATGAAATGTGTCTGGAAAACGTCTACCAGCCACTGAAGCCTGCAGCTCTCTATGAAGAAGCCTTGTCTCTGGTTCGGGAGACTAAAGTGGCTTATAGGTCTCTGAGGTAACTAAAGAGAATCAACTATGCCTAAATACTTAAAGCTGCATTAATCAGCATGAGTGGCTTCAAGCGTAAACCCACTGAGATTCATCAACAGGCTCTGCTGCTGACTTCAGCACTTGTTTTAGTAGAGTTGCTGTGGTTTTATTCTCATCAGTGTCATTTCTAGGCAGCTGATTTTAATGAGAAATGCGCTTATAGGTGCACCATTGAGCACCAGCTGGCAGACAGAAACACCTCTTAAATTTAATGTTTTTTGTTTACTGAGTGTGTAAATGGATAAACGGTAGATATAGACAGGGGATAATAGAAGATATTGTCCTTGTTTAATTTTAAAACTCAGTCTTTTCTTTTCACAGGACTGAATTACTTGAATGTTTTGGTGACCAAGACTTCCTGGCCAAGCTTCACTGTGTCAGACAAGCATTTCAGGTCTGTTTCTGCTCAGACATTCATATTCTCTTTTCTTTTTTTGATTGCTGTCTTCCTTCGCAAAGTCTTGCCTTTAATAGAGGAATTTTCTGATGTTTGACATAGGGATGCTTCTAGCGCACTACTTTCCTTGTTGGTTAAGCAAAAAATTGATCAAAACAGTCTCAGAGTTTGTTAAGAAAACCTGTTTTATACAGAGGAGAAGCTTCCGTCTATGCTCTCTGCCGTAAGCCCAGATCAGTGGAGGGCTGCAGGGATGACTGTCCTCCTGGAACTTTGTTCCATCTTCACACAGGATCTCTGGAGCTCAATCAGACTGACCATCAAGTTCTTGGTCTCCTATCTTACAAAAGCCCTTCTCCTCTGATTGCTAAGTTTGGCCAGGTGACCATCTGTTGGAAGAGTCTTGCTTGTGCATGACTTCTTCCATTTGAAAATTATGGAGGCCACTGTGCTCTTGGGACCTCTCAGTGCACTCTCTAATATGCATTTTCAGCCATGACACCTTCTATGGAAAGGTCTGTGCCTTCCCTAATCATGTCCAAAGAAAGGAGAAGCAATCAGCAACGAAGTCCCTAAGCCTAAGTAAATTCTTACCCACCATGCCAACATGGACACAGTCTTTCTTCAACAGACCCAGGCTTAGCAAAAGGGTGGAGGAGGCAGGGCTCTACCTGCCCCTTCTGCCTACCCTACCAAGACTTCCAACTTCAGCAACACTACTATTCCTGTCCTAAACATGACACCTGAATCTGCAAAAGCTACACATGAGATATGGAGGAGAGAGAGAGCTTGGGAGAAGAAGCAGTGCTAGGGTGAGGTACCCTGACTGGGGCTGGCACTCACCCCAGCCAGACTAGGCTGACACTCTACCTCCCCATTCTGCCTACCCTGGCACAACTCATAATTATACCTTCAACAGACCCAGACTTAGCAAGAAAGCAGGGGAGGCAGAGCAAGGGTGAGCTGCCCTGCCTGGGGCCAGCACTCAACACTGCCAGACTAGGCTGACACTCTACCTCCCTATTTTAACTTTCCCAGCACGACTCATAATTATAACTTCAATAGACCCAGACTTAGCCAGAGGGTGGTGGAGGCAGAGCTATGGTGTGGTACCCTAATTGGGGCTGTACTCATCCCTGCCAGACTAGGCTGACTGACACTCTACCTTCCCATTCTACCTTCCCCAGCATGTCTAATGAAATACCTTCAACAGATGCAGGCATAGCAGGAGGGTGGTGGAGGCAGAGCTAGGGTGAGGTGCCCTAATTGGGGCTGGCACTCATCTTTGCCAGACTAGGCTGACTGACACTTTACCTCCCCATTCTACCTACCCATCGCACGACTCATAATTACAACTATCACCCATCATTTAAGCCCCTAGCCAGCATTTTTCCTCCTGATCCAAATCAACTGACTTGCCTGAACTGCTTCATCTGAGATATTCTTTGCAAACTCTGTCCCTGCACTCCAGCTTTCTAATTAAAAAACACAACTGACCTTTCTACAAACCTGCTACACCCCTCTTCTACTGGTTGAACCCTAACTTTCCATCCTCATTGTTCAGCTTCTGCTCCTAAATATGGGTATCTAAGCTTTGCCCTTTCATAAGCTACCCCAAGCTTCAACTGTGTCCAAGTTGTCTGTCTTCAATCAAGGTGTAGACAGACACAAATCTCTGCAATGATTTAGAGAAATGGGAAGCATCTGAGCTGAATTTCAAGTGTTTTGCAAGGGGTTTGAATACTTATATCAATGTGATATTTTGCTTTTTCCGTTTTTAAAACATTAGCAAAAATGTCTAAAATTCTGTTTTCCCAGTGTCATGATGGACTGCTGAGTGTAGATTAATGAGAATAAAGGCGCCATCAGTTTGCACCTCGTGTGTAAGTGAGAGATCTCTGATGTAATGCCACCCTGGCAGAAATTTTGCCAACAAACCTCACGCCGCCTCTGTGCAGGTGAAGTCTGAATGGGCCATGACTCAGGTTTCTTCAGCTCAGGTGGCTTCTAGCCCAGAGCTCCAAGGTCAAATAAAAACTAGCAGCCAGGAACAGTAGAGGGGACTCACAGTGTGCCTTACATTCAGAGAACTTTACACTAAGACATTAATCTTTCCAATCAGCCAGAGCTCTGAAGAAACCAGATGCCCTCTGTGTATAATGAAAGCACATTTACGATAACATCAAAGAGTCATAAGCTGATAATGATTTTGTTTTTTAGATCCTGTTGTTAGATGAAACTCACCGGACATTTTTCATGGAGACCGGGAAGCAAATGATTACAGGCTTAATGGTGAAGGCAAACAAGGTAAAACACTACTCACTTGGATCAGCACTTATTTATTTGTCCTAATTGGATCAACAGAACGAGCCTGTATTTACTCTGCTGTAAACAAACAGCTTCTGCTTTGTTGTTTTATCTACCTTACTATCTTCTCATTTGTTTATTTTTTCTTAATTCAGAGTCCTAAAGCCTTCCTGGAGAGCTACGAGGACATGCTGCTGTACACTCAGAGGGAGGAGACGTGGCCCATCACCAAGATGGAGCTGGAGGGCAGGGGGGTGAGTAACATTACTGTTCTCAGTGTTATACTTTTATTTCCTTTTTTTTTTTTAATTCTATTGAATTATTTAAAGCAAACAGCTTTTTATAACATGTCTTAGTTTGCCTTGTACTGTGTTGTTTTTGCTTGGATGTTTGTTTATTCATGGCAGCAGAGATGCTCAGGCAGATTACATGAACCTGAGATCTCCTGGGACTAAGGAATTAAAGTTTAACTGAAGCACGGCCACCGCAGTCACAGCATGGTGTCCTTTACTCAGAGTAAAGCTGCCTTTACACTGAAGTGGTCTGTGTAAATGGCAAACAAACCATCTTTACTGAAAAAATTGATTTTGTTTAATCTACTAAAATGGTTTCATTACACCAGAATTCTCTGCATTGTTTCATTGCCTGATGGACGGACTGATGAATGCTTTCCTGAAATAAATTTAACTATCATGTGTCAAAATGTTCAGTAACCTTTTCACTCCTTGATGTTTAAAAACATTGTCACCACTGTTACATCAATGACAGTTTACATGGACTTTAGTATTCCAGTTATGAGTCATATCCCAGTTTTGATCATATCCAGGATACTGTGTTTTCATGTGCACAGAGAAACCTGATTATTCATGTTCCTGTAG
Source organism: Cheilinus undulatus (assembly GCF_018320785.1). Lineage (NCBI taxonomy): Eukaryota > Metazoa > Chordata > Actinopteri > Labriformes > Labridae > Cheilinus > Cheilinus undulatus. The sequence goes on from NC_054881.1 coordinate 39,285,481, forward strand.
ATGTGAGAATTCCTAGTATCCTGGTTTATGGTCACCACATCTTATCTGCGCAGGTGTGTGTGATGTTTATTTTATTTTTTGTATTATTTATATTTTCAATAAGAACAGAGCCATAGCATCCCACATCACAACTTGGCCACAAGACTTCCTGTTCCTTTTTTTTTTTACCAGAAAAACAAAGCAAACTGAGCCAAAAAGGATGTATACAACCCAATTATAGTGATAATAGTACATAAATAAATAATCAGATCCAAGTCCTCGGCCCATGGCACATTTTCACAAAAAAACAAATAAAGATATTAAAAAATATATAATATATAATAATAATAAAATAAATTTTAAAAAGAAAAAAACTAATAATAAATAAATAAAATAATAATAAAAAAATAATAATAAAATATATCATGTTGCTCACTGCCACTTTAAATATTCAAGTCTCTTTGTATTAACATAAAAATATAGTAATTTAGTGACTGTTTCATGTCTAATTCTCACCCACCCAGTCCTCCTTATCTGCCTTAGCACAGTGATGCATTTCCTGAGACTTTACCGCCACCAAGTGGAAAAACTTGAAACCACCTTTAAGATTCTCTCAAACCTTTTCTGACCTGCTCTCTTCTATGTACTCAGTGTGATTCCTTAAAAACAGGAAACATAAAATCAAGCAGACATTGATACAGTACATTGTAAAGACAGTAGCACTTTGTATATAATGTACTCACAGGGATACTGCCCCCTGCAGGTAGTTTGCATGAACTTCTTTGACATTGTGTTGGACTTCATCCTGATGGACGCATTTGAAGACCTGGAGAGTCCGCCGTCCTCTGTGGTGGCCGTGCTGAGGAACCGCTGGCTGTCTGACAGCTTTAAAGAGACAGTAAATTAGTGACACACTCACAGATTCCCTCATCGTGCCAGTGATATGTTAGTGAAATGCCTCTTTAAAACGTGTTGTGTTTTTCTGGCAGGCTCTTGCTACAGCGTGCTGGTCGGTCCTAAAAGCAAAAAGGCGTCTTCTTATGGTGAGCTTTAGCCTGTTTTAAAACAGAGGACTTTTTCACAGTTATCCATGGTGTGAACCGTCCCTTTTTTGATGACACTCTTACTTCTCTCCACAGGTTCCCGACGGGTTTATCTCCCACTTCTATGCCATATCAGAACATGTGAGCCCAGTTTTAGCTTTCGGGTTTTTGGGACCCAGGCAGCACTTAAGTGAAGTGTGCACAATCTTCAAGGTGAGAGAATGACCGTCTGATAGGCTTTTACAAAATTATTCACCTCCCTGAATGTTTTAACCTTTTATTGATTATACTTACTTTACATTGCACTGTATTTTGTTTATGTAAGCAAATAACTGCCTGGGGCCTAAGGTGGTCCAGATTTTTGATACTGACATCATTAATTTCTCCTCTGTCTTGTGCAGCAACAAATCGTCCAGTACCTTAAGGACATGTTTGATCACGACAAGGTCCGCTTCACCTCGGCCCAGAGTTTGGCTGAGGACATCTTGAACCTTTCCCATCGGCGGAGTGAGATCTTACTGGGTTATCTGGGCATTGACAGCCTCATGGAGCTCAACGGAGCGCTTCCCAGAGACACAGAAGGCTCTTCAGGAACCAGCAAAGAGGACTATGATGACTGAGGGCTTCGTCAGGCTCCTCCAGGCTGAAAACAGTGGGCTAACCAAGGAGGGAACGACAACTTTCAGCATCAGCATTAAGACTCCATTAAGAGGATTTTTTCATCGGCAGCATCACCGGTTCTTCAGCGAACACAGGAGACTGCTGGGTCTCTCTCATCCACCTCTCACTTGTTATCTGCTGCTGTTGCGTATCAAAAATGCCTACTGTAGTCATGTGATCTCAGATCTGTGAGGATTCGTCTCTGCCTTGTTTCGTGACGTGGACGCTTCATAAAAACCGAAGCTGTGACACGTGAAGACTGGGCCTTCTACACTGTTATTGCTCAACTTGGATCAAGTCTTTTTGGAGAACATGTGGTTTCAATGTAACCTTCCTTTTAACTGACATGTGGAATTTGATTGAACACCGTTGTTTTTGTTGATATGTGAACAGAAATGATATAAGACTGCTGATATTGTGCATCTTGAAGCTTTTAATTAAAGGGGAAGGATTTTTGTTAGCTATGATAATTCCTGACAGACTCTCGCTGCATGATGAAGGACCTGATGGATTTGTCTCTTCACTCATTGTTCCTTAATCCTCTTTAATCTGAAGGAATATTTGTCCTAATCTGGTTCAGTCAAGAATGCTAGGATTCCAAATATCGCAAAAAAAGTATTGATTCTTAAAAAAGACACTGTAAAGTTGGCTAGAATATTTTTCAGCCAAATTCAGTGATCCCTCAGAACCAAAATTGTATTTATTTATCATTTATAGGTGGCATGAAAGGAAACTTCAAACATCTGTTCATTTAAGCCTCACATAGGATTATTGTTATCTTACAACAAGATAAAAATCAGAACCTGCTCTCAGGAAGTAAGAAAGCTTGAAATCAGTATATAGACATGAGCAATGCAGTGTTTGTTTTTTTTTGTTGTCTGATTCTAAAAGTGTGTCTTAACTGCATGTGACAAAAGTTAGTGACAAATCAGTTTGATTACATCCATTCCTATCGTATCTTATCATCTACGGGTGAAGGCAGACAAGGAACAAGGAAAGAGGGAGATGACAAGGAACCAGGAGTGCCTGGCAGGAATGTTGTCTTACTTTTCTTTCACTTTCCCCACACACTGAGCTTGTTAGCCTGTTTTTTAAAGAGGGAAAGTAAAACCAGACAAGACAGCCTGTCTGAAGACTTCATCTCTCAGAGACGGTTCATCTGAGACGCCGTCTATTTCAGAACACAATTGGTACACTTTATTCATCAACAAAGTGTGGCAGTTACAGTCATGACATAACTACATTACAAACATTACAGACCAAACAATGTTTTATAAATAATACAAAGGAAATATAGGTGTAATCTGGGATTAAATTATCTGGGACAAATTTAAAGAACTAGTTACAGGAACTGTGGCTCGCTTAAGCATTGTTAGCTTTAGCTACAGCTGACATAGATACGCTACAAGCCAATGTAGAACAGTTAGCATTTGCAACTTCAGTTTTAGCAAGACTACTGTAACTTAAGCTAACACATGTATGTATCTGACATTACTGCTTTGTGAGATTATTTTAGCTACGTTAGCAATGTGGCTATGTAAGCTATGTTGTTCATATCTATAGCTGAGTTGGCTTTAGCAAATAAGGCTTAAGCTATTGAGATATGTGGAGAACATAGCTATGTAGCTTACATTACTGCTTTATAAGCTTAGTTTTAGCTACTTTAGCTGTATAGCTCTGTTATCTATGTAGCTAATGCAGCAGCTTTGTACGCTTAGTTTTAGCTACTTTAGCCATATAGCTTCGTTATCTATGTAGCTAATGCAGCAGCTTTGTGCGCTTAGTTTCAGCTACTTTAGCTGTGTAGCTCTGTTATCTATGTAGCTAACGCAGCTGCTTTGTAAGCTTATTTTCAGCTACATTAGCTGTGTAGCTCTTATCTATATAGCTTATGCAGCTATGCAGATTTCCAAAGGGGACAGTGTTTTTAATGGAGCTTATTTCCTGTCAAAAGACTCTGTACTTGACGTTATTTAATCTTTTGTTATCAGGTTTTTCCAGTCAGCTTTTTAACTTTTGGTATCCTAACTGTTACTTTGACCCTAACTCTAAATTGAAGTTTAATCTGTTTTTATTCAGAAATTTTTAGCATGTATTTCTGTTCTGAAAGAGACTGTCTCAGATAAAGGTTCTGCAGCCAGACCCCTCTCAGACCAGACGGTTTACCATTGTATAGAGCTTGTCAACTTAAAATTCCTTACTCCCCTTACCTTACCATCAAAATAAAAGGGGAAAACTAAAAGATACGGGTAGAAATTTAAATATTGCAACCTGATATCTGATGCTCACATGCTGTTAGGATGCGGTGTAACCCTTTTTTAAATGGGTTCAATGCTTGAATTCCTTTCAAATATTTCCAGCTTAAAGCTCCTGTGAGGAACTTTACAATTGTTTTGATTTTGGCGCCGCTCTTTAGACAAAGCAGCAGTTAATCTCTTTATAAACCTGCTGTGTAAAAATGAAAAATTTAAAGGTAAATGCAGTGGAGTGATGTTTATTACTGTGCCTTGATACCTACCCCAGAGCTGGTATAACAGGCATAAATAATTATATAAAAGTTAATTTTCTGTTTCGATGGTCTTGTTTGCTTTTGTAGCTTACAAAGGGACATCATTGTAAATTTCAGTCTGTTTCATAATGACTTCCCCACAGGAGCTTTAATGTTTTAGAAGTAGTAGCTTTAATTAAACACAGGGTAAGCTTTAATAGGAGATCTTATAACATGGTTACACTCAGCAGAGAAAATAATCAAATGCATGTTATATTAAGATACAAGTCTGCACTTTAAGGGTAAAATTTGGCTCAAGAGTTTAAAAACAGGGCCTTCTTGTTAAAAAAAAGTGCTTAATTGCTGCATAAAACCATTTTCCACTATTCTTTTAAAGAAGTAGCTCACCATAAAGGAGTAACCCACATATTATTGAAGACAGTGATGGTTTTGTTGTGTCCCAGTACGCAGTGATGAAGACCAAGAGTGCACAGTACTAGTAGGCTGAAATGGAAGCAGCTAAATAGTAAACACATCATTTATTCTATCACTATGCTGCTTTTCTTTTTTAACTTCTCTCAGTGTAAAATCGTCTCCTCGGATGTGTACATGGCTGTGGAGACTTTTAATAAAAGCAATCAGTGCCATTTACTAGACTTAGCAAGATTTTTTTGTTTCATGAGGCCCTATATTGAAGAACCTTTAATGAAATTGTACAGTTAGACTGACATACATTACAAGTGCACTGATGATGCGTTTGTTCCTTTCTTTCTTTGTGAAATTAGAGATAATCTAATACCGGTTTGTCCTTCCTGTTGTAGATTTCGGAGTTTTGTCCTGATACCACTCACCCTCAACGTGTAAAAAAAAATCAATATCAGTAGAAAAACCTTGATTGTTGACATACTGCTAGCTTTAATTTGCTAGCATCACACTGAAACTTCTACTGTATTATATGGGAGCTCAGTAGGGACACTGGTACTGTTATTGTGACAACTTTTTGTGAAATTCTGTCATAGGCACAGAGACACAGAAGCGATGTTAAGATGCCTGGTCAGACTTGAGTTTTCCTCTAATATGGATAGCACTATAAATGCAGATTTATGATATGCAAATGGATTTATTTTTCATGGGAAATTATTTATTTTAAAAGGCACTAGAGTAACAGAATGTATGCTTGTTGCTGCCTGCATGAATGAAAAAAGGGAAGACAATTCTGTCAGATCATTTTGGGTTTCTTAAAGCTCCTGAGGGGAAACCTTTGGTTTGGTTTTGGCGCTCCCTTTGGACAAAGAGTACCTCTTTCTCCTTGCAGCTCCTGTTAGTTTTTCTTCCAAAGAAAAACATTTGGCTTTTTTAGCTGTCAAATACCTCATTCTCAGTTGCTACTAGGTTGTTTGACACCTACCCCCCCTTCAGCAGTTTCAGGCATTACAAATTGATATATACAAACAATCAGTCGTATTGTAAATGGTCCCTTTTGTTCTTTTTCTCATGAAAATTCACCAAAATGAATTTCAGCCTGTTTCATAACGAGCTAAAAAATCCTCACAGGAGCTTTAAGTTTTTATTTTAGCCATCCATCACACAATAAGAGGGCATCTGCTCTTTTTTTTATCCAATCTCATACATTGTTTTTTTTCTGGTCTAGCAAGAAAAAGCAGGATTTTGATTTCAGCACCTCAGAAAAATCATTTAGCTTTTCCAAATTTCATTATTATACCACTGTCATCTTTTTAGCCATGCTTGTTGAATTATTCGTTTGTATATATAGCTTTTTTCCAGAACATGGAAGACTTCTTCTTTTTGACATATGTGCAGTTCTTGTGTTTTAAAGCATTTTGCACTTTATCAGAAAAGCAGGAAGATACAGGAATGTCCATCAGCCCTCTTTGTGAATAATCAACCCTAAAGTTAGATTAAATTATTTATTGCATCATATAACTGAGAAATTATAGGTAAGATTAAACTGTACAGTAGAGAAACTATCTTTTCCAGGAAAAATATAATGTGTTAACTTCTCATTCCGTCCAAAGCTTCAGTTTTCATCTTTGAAATGTTTAATTTGTACTGCATGTGGTCCAGTCCCAGGCCAAATAAACAGAGTATATTTGCAGCAGTATGCATTGTGCAGGCTAATGCAGTCCTGCCACTGGTTAGTTTTGTGTTCACTGCTTTTTCTGTCCCAGAGAGGATGAAGTCCTCCAAAAGCCTTTGCATGTGAAGTGTACTCTCCAAACACATACGTTAATGTATCCCTGCAATATCTAGTCCCAGACTCAGCTCTAGTTGTGTTTAGCTCTGACAATTTCAATTAGAAATAAGATTAAGGAAAGATCTAGGAACATGTGAAAGTCAAGAACCTCTTATTAGTTTAGATTTAGTAGAGTGTAGGATTCTCTGATGGCCAAATGTGGAAAGAATGATCGCTGTATTGAATTTTTCCTTTGCAAGTCTTTGCTGTATGCTACAAGTGTCCTAACCATGCCTTTTGTCTTTTTTAATGTTAAATGACATGTCAGCACAAATTGTAAATTGGTTTTGATTCTCCATGTTAAATGTTATTTTTGTTATTAAACATGTTTAATATGCCTTTTCCCAAAGATGGTGTCTGACTTTATTCAGTGTTCCAACAGTAAGTGCTGGTAGTGTGTTTGCTCTTTTATTTGGAATGTTGGGATAATGACCAATACAATTAATGCACGTGCACAGCCTATAAAAACAGTCACTCCCTTGGGTGTGTTATTGGTTTTATAAATCAATCATGGTCAATATAATTTGACTTTTGTGACAATAAAAATCTCTGTGTCAAAGTGAACACAGATTTCCACAAATCAATGTAAATTCAATGAAAATATGTGATGTGAAATAAGTGGCTGCATAAATATTCACCCCCTTCAAGTCAGTATTTAGTTGAGTCACCTTTGGCTGCAATCAAAACTCTGAATCTGTGTGGATAGGTCTCGGTCTGGGCTTTGACTCTGCTGCTCCAGAACATTCTCTTTGTTGTCTCCAAACCATTTCTGTCGCTTTCAGCGCATTGTCTTGCTGGAAAATAAATCTCCTCCCAAACTGTAGATTATCAGGATTTTCCAATATTTGGCTGCATTCATTTTACCCTCTATCTTTACAAGCCTAAACTGGCTGCTGAAAAGCATCCCCACAGCATGATGCTGCCACCACCGTGCTTCACAGTGGGTATGGTGTGTTTGTGGTCTCAACAGATAAAAGAAATTCCTTCCACTTGACCGTGGAGGATCCCACATGCCTTTTGGTGAACTCTAGTCCAGACTGAATCACAAAAATCTCTATTGAGGTCTGGGCTTTGACTCAGCGACTTCAGAACGTTCACCTTGTTGTCTTTAAACCATTTCTGTGTAGAAGAATAAATCGTCTCCCAAGCTGTAGTTCCCTAACCGACTGAATAAGATCGTCCTCCAGGATTTTCCTGTATTTAGCTGCATTCATTTTATCCTCTATCCAGGACTAACAGCTGAGAAGCATCCCCACAGCATGGTGCTGCCACCACCATGCTTCACAGTGGGGACATGTCTCTAGTCCAGATTGAATCTAAGTTTTCTCCAACAGTGTCTTTCTCTTTGCCACTCTCCCATGAAGCTTTGACTGGTGAAGAACCCGGCCAACAGTTGTTGTCTGCAGAGTCTCTCCCATCTCAGCTGCTGAAGCTTGGAACTCCTTCAGGGTCATAGGAGTCTTGGTGGCCTCTGTCACTAGCCTCCTTCTTCCTTCTCACTCAGTTTGTGAGGACGGTCTGATCTAGGCAGATTTACACATGATGGATTTAACTGAACTCTGGGGGATGTTCAGTGCCAGTTCCTTCCCCTTATCCTTTTCGATAACCTTTTCTCTGAGTTGCTTGGAGTGTTGCTTTGTCTTCATGGTGTAATGTTTGCCACAAACACTGGTTAACCAGTGACTGGACCTACTTTACAAAAAATGTTTTCACTTTGACATTAAAGTGGTTCTTTCTTTTGTGGTTTTTTAAGTCCAAAAATCCCAATTATATTGACCATGATTGATTTATAAAAGGGTACAATAGGCATGATTATCTTGTAGTGCATACCCCAGCTTTAAGTAGCTACATTGACATGAAGAAAGGAAATTTTACACAGAGTCATAATGCAGTTTATGGTTGTAATTTTCCAGGAAACATAATGTTAGAGAATACCTCAACATTATAAAGAAGGTCCAGATTTGATGTGGTTCTCTTTTAGCTCTTTGTAGAACTTAGTGGAGTTAGAATAGAGAGAGTTCTGGTGTTCCAGTGTATGACCAGCAGAGGGCGCACAACACGCATTAAAATGTTAAGCTTAGAACTCTTAATAATGCTGCTCATACCTTCTGCACAATGAGATTTTCTTTCTATTCAGGTATATGCAACTGCCCTCAAAACTTCAGTATAGCAAGCACAACTGCTGGAAATAATCAATAGTTTAAACAGCATGGCAGAGCAGTTTTAAAGTTGTTATAACTCCAGGACAGGGCTTCATCACGGCTATCTTGAGACTGAGCACACAAAAGTGACACATATCCAGGGCCTTCTCCTCCTCTGTTATTTGCTTTCAGTTGGAGGTACTCAGCCCTTTGGATTATGTTAGTTTGTTCATGTTCTGGTTTTGCTGTTTACTTTCTCAGTCTGGTTTGACCATCAGTGTGCACCAGTGGCTATGCTTACATTTGTGTGTGTGTGTCGTGGTCATGAAGACTGAAAAAGCTACATCTAATATGATGTTAGTCTTAACAGACCGATTTAAAAACATTTCGTGATGGTCCTGAAGCATGTTTGGGCTTCTTGTTTGTTGTTAAACACTGATAGTTGCTCAATATTTGTTTAAGGTCGGTTTTTCCCTGCATGACAGTAAACATTACATTTCATCCTTTTTTTGCGGTGAGTTTTGTCCATCTTGCAGGTGAATTACAGTTCACTGAAAGTTACACAACACCTGTAGTGCAGTTGATTACAACAGACATGCAATTTATCCCAAAGAGAAGGTTGAAATGTTTTTTTCTGTTTTCCATCATTTTAAAAATAGTGTAATGCTTTTAACAGGACTGAATAATACAAAGAGAGATGTATTCATCCCATCCTCAAGGACAGGGGTGTCCAAACTTTTTCCATTGGGGGCCACATGTAGAAATAAAAAAGGATGGTGGGGCCACTTTCATATACCTCACCTCGATATTAAAGTAAGTAAATCCAATCTAATGTAGGTTAAAAAACGCTCAGTGATTGGGTATGCTTTAACGGTTAGTTGATGGCCCCAGTCGGCTCTGGCTACTGCTGGCTCCACCCCTGGAACATTATTGGTGTTGCTATTTGCTGCTGTAGTCCATAAGGGCGTTATAAATTATGATATCTTTCCTATTTTGATATTGTGTCTAAATTTAGTCCTTGAAAAACAGCATTCAAATGTGTTGTCAAAATGTTTGTTTACAGTATTAGCATGGTAGCACTGCATTGTGCTGAAACCAAGAAGGGTAATACAGTCTAACACAAGCTTCATGCTCTATTTTTAGGCCATATTTCATTTAAAGAATTTTGGGGGGGCCAATCAAAAATGGGCGGTAGGCCACATTTGGCCCCCAGGCCATAGTTTGGACACACCTGCTCGAGGACATCAGGATTTGCAAAATAATACGGAAAAAAAAAAGTTTAACTGAGGGTTAATCATGTATAGTAGGACTGGTTGTTTCACGAGACTTATGGCCCTCCATGGCTGGCTGCTGAGAAGCATCCCTGCAGCATGATGCTGCCACCACCGTGTGCTTGTGGTAGTGTGCAGTGTTTGGCATTGTCTCTGGTGGTCTAAAAGCTCAGTTTTGGTCTCATCAGACCAAATAGCTTTTTTCCACTTGACCATGGAGTCTCCCACATGACCTTTTGGTGAACTCATGGTGTAATGGTAGCCATGAATACTGATTAACCAGTCACTGGACCTTCCAGACACGTGTCTGTATAGGACAATCACTGAGACACATTGACTGCACTCAGGTGATCCTTATTTCACTAATTGTGAGACTACTAGCACCAGTTGGCTGGACCTCTGTTGAATTAGGTCTGTCACTTTTCTATTCTATCAATAGTTAAATCATCTTAGATAGCACCATTTAAACAATATTGTATTTGGACTTCTTTAAAAAATAGGGCAGGTTATGGTTATTGCAGACTATACTCCCATTTGTTACACATAAGTAAGTTATTTTTAAAAACCTGCTAATTTTACCCACCTAATTTAGTTTTTCATGTGCACCAAAACGCTACACGATAAAAGAGAGCATTTCAGCAATCAGTTTATTGGCTAAATATACGCAAAAGTCTGAAAAACTTCACTTTTTATTCTATTTTTTGAATGAGAGCATCTCTCTGCTTAAAGACGGAGTTCTGGACTTTTGTGTTTTTTGTTCATTCAATAATTCTTCTCTATGGGCTAAATATCTCATCTCTGGTGTGTGGCTGTGATTGGCCGGCTTCAACACAGGGCTCCGCTCCCCATTGGCTGAGCGCGTGTCTGGGGCGTTTCACTGGGACAGCCCGGCTGTGTCCGGGTAAGATGGCGTTGGAAGAGCAGTGCTCGGCACCACCTCAATGGCGGTCCATATCGTTGACACACGTAGAATTCCCCGAGGGTGAGTAAAGTCGGCATGTTTCTGTAACTATTTAAGACCTACTTACCAACAGCCGCTTCGTTATCCTCGAAGAGTGCATGTGTTTGCGTGCTACTGAATGGACACGGCCGCTGGTGCTGCTGCTAAATAGTGAGCTGCTGTGAAACCTCGAGCACAGCGGGGAATGTAGCCCGGACTGCCAAATTGTGAGACAGCGCCGCATGCGCAGTTGGCGTCAACGTCCACAATGAAAGCTAGTTAGCCTGATAGCTATTCTAATATCGGTGTTTGATTTGTTCTTTATTGAAAAAGCAAATATTCCAAGTCTTGTAACAATGTGGGGGAAAAAATCAAGTACTCTTAACAGTAAAATATTATTTTTTCCATGGTTAAATTAAATACATTTATCGCCTTACGGGATAGCAGCCGCGGCTATGCTAACGTGTTAGCTAGCTTCTTGGTCAGATACTGTTAAGTATAACAAGCATAACCCACGACATACCAAGCTGTTTGAATTTATAAAACTATTTTTAGCCAGTTTGATAATATGAAAAGTAGCGTTGCTTTTCAAACTCACTATCTTCCTATCTGCCAGAGACTAATATAAAACCATCCGGGTTCACTGAGTAAAGTGTCACTCCCACTTGCTAGGTAGCCTCACTGGGGTTTGGATAAATGCCTTAACTTCGGTGCCTTGTTGCTGTTTTTAGGTGATCTGACGGGACATGTGCTGGCCTACATCAGTCTCCTTCCCATAGCAATTCTTGTGGGTTTTGTTACACTCATAGTATTTAAACGGGAGCTGCACACGGTGAGTCTGATTTCACTTTAAGAGGTTTTGTTGTAAGAATTTCAGTTTTAATGGCACTATTTTACTGGACTTCATTGCTTTAATGGTTGCAGGAGGTAGGAGGTATGTACATAAGCTGTCATATGTTGACCTTTGTATTTCTTCTGCAGATTTCCTTCTTCGGTGGGCTCCTCCTCAATGAAGGGGTGAACTGGCTGCTCAAGCACATTCTCAGAGAGCCGCGCCCATGTGCAGGTAAATGGTGCAACTAGCTGATATCTAGATTGAGCAACTTGAAAAAACAACTTTATAACAAAGGAAAGCTACATCTGATATCACTCTCATTATCAGCAAAACTAGTCAGGTGTCCAAGAAGGGCTGTCATGATTCTAGTATGATCAAGCAGTAGTGACACCTGTGTTGATTTAATAACAAGACAATTCTTAGGTTGATAATTTGTTAAATTTTTAAGAATTGCAAGCCAACCCACGCACACTGTCTAAATTGCACAAAGACATTGTACTAAAACCTCGGCATATTTCTTGTTTTGCTTGCAATTTTTGATAGGATTCATTCCTTCCTGCACACCTGTCTCATGAAATACAGGTGCATCTTAAAAAAAATTAACGTATCATTTAAAAGTTCATATTCCCCCTTGTTTCACTTCAAATAGTTAAACTTCCACATATCCTAGATCACAGGTGTCAAACTCAAGGCCCGGGGGCCAAATCCAGCTGGTGGAACAGTTAAATCCGGCCCGCAAGATGATCTCATATTTCTGTTACAACTGGCCCATCAGTCTGAGGTCTGCAGATTTCCTCAAGTGTAAAAATGTGAACTTATCCTGGATGATTTAAGATATCCTTGTTAATTCATAAAATCTGAAAAAGTAAGGAGTAAAAATATTTAGGTAAGAAGTCAGAAATGTGGGAAAAGAAATGAGTTTGTCTTTTAATTTCACATTTTCAATTTAGCATCTCACAATTAGGACTCAAACTTAGGATTTTAACTTTTTATTTCATACTTTGAGCATTTCAAGTCACAATTTTTACTTCTCATATAATATTTTGAGCTTTAAGATTCATAATTCTAATATTTATTTTGACCTATTTAACCAATTATTTTGTGTTTTACCTCATATTTTCAACTCCAAGCTTCGACTACATAATCCCATAGTTTGACCTTTTACACTTACAATTTAAAATTTTGAATCAAATTTTGACTTTTATTTTATGATTACAAATTTTGTTTTAGATTTTGACCTTTTAAACTCATGATTTTTGACTTTCTTTCTAATATATTTGCCATTAAAAAACATTATTTTTCAATTTCATGTTTTGACCTTTTTGAACTAATAAATTTACTTTTCTCAATTTTTGGCCTTTTAACTTATCTCTTTAACTTTTTAAATGTCAAAATTGTTTATCATCAGTGCTAAGCTTTTTTTTCCATATTTTGTTACCGGTGAAGCAAGGTTGACAGTTTATGGTTAAAAAGGTGACCCTGTTTGGCCCTCAGGTTAGTCCTGAATCAGGAATCTGGCCCCTGCTGTGATTGAGTTTGACACCCCTGTCTAGATTCATCTCATACAAAATGAAATATTTCAAGACTTTTTTGTGTTAATTTAGGTGATAATGGCTTATTTCCGCAATCTCAAAATGTTAAACTGTTGTGGAAAAGTCAGAATTTCAAAGGTTTCCCGAGGTCTCATTCTCTCAAACTGGTTCAGTACATCCAACTAATCATGGGGAAGACTGCTGACTAGACTCTTGCCCAGAGGTCAGTCGCTAGCTGTGTTTTCATTGCAGTTTTTCACAAAATACCATAAAATACTAAATAATAGCCCGGGCATTTATTTGTCTCAATCACTGAGCAGACCAGGCGGCTATTTGGAACAGGCGTTTAATTCCTTTCTCACAAAAATCTTGCTTAGCAAAAATTGGAAAAATATGGTAAATTTAATCAAACTATGTATTTACACCAGTATGAATATCACTTTTACATTTTTAAGACAAGATTACAGTACCATAGTTATACTTTTGTCTTCTTCTGTCAACTCAACACCCTGTAAACACTTTAAATACTGATAAGGAACTAAACAAACACAAAGTTGATGACAGACAGTTTAATGTTAATGTCGTACTTTTTATTTTCTGGCTGCACCGGGGCATGGCGCTGCTATCTCACTTGAGAACACCAGCAAGGGACGGGGGTGCCCCAGCCAATGAGGAGGCTAGTACTCTCAGCCAATTGGGCTCAGGTCAGAGGGAGCGTTCTTATTGGCCGCTGTAACTACCGTATCTCAGTTGATTCAGTGGCGGAGTTACGGCGATGTTCGGCCCTGTGTAGAATTTGTTCATGATGAGATGAAGTGTTTTCTTACCTGTGATTCGGCCATTGATTTCAGTGGAAAAGCAGAGCAAACTAGAGAGAGCAGGGAGAGACATGCAGGAAATAGTGCAGCGGGCCTGATTCGAACCTGGGTCGCCTGTATACATGATGCGCCCCTTAACCACTCGACTACCGGTGCGCCCCTCACATATCGGAGCTTTAAATAAATTACACCTGGCATTTATTTGGAACAAGCGTTTATTTGTCAAAATGTACTGCCACACCTGGCGGTTATTTGGGACCCAGTAGTTATTTGGTATTTTACGGTAAAAGCAATATTTCTAAAATTTCAGCTTATTAATATTGTGCTTTGAATGTGTTTCCAGTGTCGGGTGTTTTGGGCATGAGCCTTGTAATTCTCATAAGATTTCATCTTGCGAGACTCCACTGCAAGGAAGATGGACGCTCAAAACCTGTTGTGTGTTGGTACGGTTGTGATTACATCTGCAGCGGTTGCCTTGACAATTTTGAACAAAAGACAAGGCAACGGATGATAGTTCAGAGGCAAAGTCCTATGTATGGCAAAAGCCACGTATAAGGGTATAAGTATGATGTTGAGAAAAGTCTCGGTCCCCTCTTCTGTCCACACGTACTGTGCCATGTTGTCTCTGAGTGAACTGGTCATGTGACACCGTACATCACGTCCTGTGACGTGTAAATGCGGAAAAAATGTTTCCATTACACTTTGCAATACATTCCTATATCGAAACATCTGTGAAGCACCTTATGAGGGCATAAAAGCTTTTTAGCGATATTTGAGAGGTTCAAGTGTTACCAGTTTTTGTATTGCGCTATTTGGATTTTGCACATTTGTAAGGGTAATGGGTAACAGGGTTGAGCTCAGCCTTCAGAGGATTGTCAAACAAAGCAGATTCGAGAACTTAAGGGAGCTTTACAAGGAGTGGACTGAGTCAGTGGAACAATAGCCACCAAACAGACGGGTCCAGGAGATGGACTACAAGTGTCGTGTTCTTTGTGTGGAGCCAGTCCTGAACTACAGATGACACCAGACTGTCACCAGACTGTTGCTCAGTGGTCCAAAGTCTTGTTTGCGTATGAAAGGGAGTTTTGAATTTCATCTGGAAATCAATGTCCCAGAGTCTGGAGGAAGATCTGAGAGACACAGAATCCAAAGAGCTTAAAGTCCAGTGTTTCCAGTCTCCACGGTCAGTAATGGTTATTGGTGCCATGTCGTCTTCTGCTGTTGGTCCACTGGTCTTTAGTCCAGAGTCAACGATGTCAGTGTCTACCAGGAGATTTTGGAGCCCTTCATGCTTCCATCTGCTGGGAAGCTTTATGGAGATAATGATTTCCTTTACCAGCAGGACTTGGTACCTGACCACAGTGAGCCAAAACAACCAGAAACTGGTTCACTGACCGTGGTGTTACTGTGTTTGATTGGCCAACTGGTCTGACCTGAACCTAGTAGAGGATCTTTGGGGAAATGTCAAGAGGAAGATAAGAAACAGCAGACTCAACAATCAGATGAGCCAAAGGCTGCTATCAGAGCAACCTGGGCTTCATGACACCCCAGCAGTGCCATGGACTGATCGCCTCCATGAGTGCATAAACTAACATAATTTTTCAGAAGGTCACAGTTCTGTATTATAAATCTTTTTTTTTGGACTGATATTTTGTGATATTTTAACATTTTTAGGCAGTGAAGGTTTTTTTGTGGGCTGTAAACACCAAGATTAAAACAAAAACGTCCTGAAATATTTCACCTTGTATTAGAATAATCTGGAAGTTTCACTTGTTGAATTAAATTTTTCATGATAGTCACATTTTTGTCGATTTGCCTGTAAATGAATTTTTCAAAGTTTGGGCACTGTTTGATACTATAGTTCATTACATTTAGAAAATGTTAACATAAATAATAGTCTAAAGCAAATCAGGTGGATCTTAGTATGATGAAAGGATGACTGTTATTTATAAATACAAAAGTAAAAATGGGCGTTAATGGAAATGTTCTAAAAAAATAAGTTTCTGTCTTTAGTTCAGATTTTCGGTTTCAAAGCATGAACAACTTCTGCTTACATGATAGTGTCAGTAAATGAGAGACAATCTTAAACCAAAATAAATAGTAATTTAACCATGGTATCTATTTTTCTTTGAAGATATTATCTCTACTTAAAAGTTTTTTTTGTCTCCCTACAGGAACCCACTCCACCCTGCACACAGATTATGGGATGCCCTCCAGTCACTCCCAGCTTATCTGGTTCTTTGTTGTTTACTTCTTTCTTTTCCTTTATTTAAGGTGAGCTGGGGTCTTCTGGATGTTTAAAGAAGGTTTAGAGTGGGAAGTAAAGTACAAAAAAGACAACTTAAGATGCTAATTTAGTCTGGGGATGAATAAATACTATCTCTACAGCTTTTGTGTCGCACAGCTTCATTTCACATTAATGCAAGGCAACACTGAAACTTATTCATTTTATAGATGAAAAATGTTTTGTCCCTCATTAGAAGCTGCCTGTCTTCCATTATGACGTAGAGCTCATGTGAATCGTGGTCTCTCTTTTCAGAATGCATCAAACGAACAATGCTCGATGTGTGGACTTGCTGTGGAGACACATACTGTCCATCATCCTGTTGGGCATGGCCTTATCAGTCTCATACAGCAGGTACGTTCCTGTTTCAAGACTAAAATATCTCGTGCATAAAAAGAAGAAAGTGTAAGCATCCTAAGATTATTGAATACTTGGATTTATTCAGCCCACCTCATGAGTTCTGTTGAATTTGATGTATTTTCTTGATTTTTTTTCCTGTTGGAAGCTGTTTTAGAAGGCATCCAGGGGTGGGCTTGACTCCTAGCACCTATAGCTGCCCTCATGCGCTTTGTGTAACGTTCCCATCAAAATAGTGGCCCATGTACTGGAATCTAATAAGCTAGCCGTGACGCATGTCTCCAGTCATTTGGGGATGCCTTGAGTGCTACCATTGGATCTGTGTCTGTGATTGGAGGGAGCATGGATGTTGTAGAGCAGTTCACCTACCTTAGCAGCATCGATCTGCTGACTGTGTGGCTAAGATCTACTGCAGACTTGAACTTGCACACGGGTGATGGGTAAGCTGAGCAAGACAGTTTGGCGTTGGTATCTGAGCATGAGTACGGAGGTTAAAATCTTTCCATCTTTGGTCCTCCCGGTCTTCCTATACTGTTACAAGGCCTGAACGCTGACTGATGGAAAGCGGCGCCAGCTGGACTCCTTTGTGACGGCTTCTCTCCAGCACATATTTCAGTATCATTTGCAAGACCATGTGTCTAATGCTGACGTGTTTAGGAGAGCAGGAATGGGAAAGGTCAGTTGTGGGAACCTGGTGTACTTTCCCAGGCCTGATCCAGCTCACAGCATACTGGGTGCCTGGTGGGCAGGTTCAGACACTGGGAATGGCAGCGTGCGTCATGGAGGGTTCAAGATACCTGCAGAGATGGGGCATGGGCCTGACACAGGCCTGGATGATGGCCATCAGGAGGGCAGAGCAGTGATCTGGGAGTGTATCGTTGAGCAAATAAACTGAAGACACTGCTCAGTAAGGAGCAGATGATCAGCAGAGGAGGGCAGCATGACCTGCAGGCTCTAGGTTTGTTTCATCAATGCAGGTGGAGAGCTTAATTACTGTGTTATAGCTAGTAGATGTACATGCAGCAAAAACAGTGGTGCTAAAAGAGCAACACAGCTGTTCAGAAACTTTAGGTTGTGGATTTTGGTTGTGGACTGTTTAAACCTTTGGGAGAAAAACAGACTGCAGCTTATAAATCAGGATGACTTGTATTCCAAATGTTACAGTACTTTCTATTTGCTTTACTGCAGAAGCCATAAATGGACACATCCATGCATTTTCTTCATAACATGAAAATTACCAGTTTTTTGCTCAAGATTTGAACTAATTAATCTCATTATCTCAGCATAGCAATGCTGCATTTCCTGTGAAGAAGAGTAAACCTCTCAAGATTTTAATAAACCAGTTAGCAGGAAAAAAACTGCTTTATTATCCTGAGAGTGGATCAAAACAAAGGTACTCTCTTTATGAGAGAACAGAGTTAATAAAATGTGTGGATGCTTTGTGTAGGGTTTTCACATGTGGCTCATTCATCAGCCTTGAAAGTATTTGCTATTATTGTCCACAGTAGTAACAGTCTTCCAAGTTTACAGTGTGCTCAGGGCAAATAGACTAGAATTTTTTAGATTATTGTTTGACCGGCCAGTCTGCTCACACTTTGAGCACAGGAAGCCAAACTGTGCTATTTCCTGTCGACACTATTTTTACCGTGAGAGCAAGCAAAGTGTGATACCATAACACACGTTCAGCAAAGTATTTAGTTTGCTGGTTCTTGCAGATGCTTAAAGCCTTTAAAATCTCATGTAGAGATTGCAATTAATCGGAAATTAGATTAAATAGCAATATGGTGCAATATTTCTTTAACCTCAGGTTAGTGTCAAAATATCCATTTAAAGTGTTTTTGCAGCAGAGATGTTATGCATTATGTGCCTTTCATATGCAGTTATTCAAGTGTCATTTTTTAGAATAGTTTACAAAAAATCATGCTTCCTTTAAGTTTTTTATTAATGTATGAGAATGCATAAAAATGATCATTCCCTTAAGTAACAATTCAGATCCGGTTTGCAATGCGAATCAAAATCATCACAATCAATCTAATCTAATGTTGTGTTTGTTAAAATGGGGAACTTGAGAATTAACCACATTTAAAATTGCAGTCACAATTCTGGGGGAAAAATTGCAATTAGACTTTTTCCTAAATCGTTCAGATTTAAACTTTGAGGTCATTAAAGTCTTAAAGCCTTAATTTTACTTGTCTTAGGTATTAGATCAGGGTTGTCAAACTCAATCACAGCAGGGGCCGGATTCTGGATTTAGGTCTAACCTGAGGGCCGAACAGGGTCAACATTTAACCTTAAACTGTCAACCTCATTTTTACCAGTAATAAAATATGGAGGAAAAACAAAAAACAAAAAACAAAACAGCACTGATGATAAATCATTTGGAAATTCAAAAAAGTAAAAAATGATAAGTTTAAAGGCTCAAATCTGAGATAAAAATTCCAACCTATTAGTTCAAAAGATCAGAACACGATATTAAAAATAGAAAAAAAATTGTTTTTTTAAACAGCAAATATACAAGGAGAAAGTTTAAATCATAAGTTTGAAAGGTCAAAATATGAGATGAAATTTGAAATCATAAGTTTAAAAGTCAATTATGTCTTAAAATTTTAAATTGTGAGTCTGATAGTTCAAAATGTGGGATTTAAAACCAAAATTATTGTTGAAAATTTTAAAATATGAGCTAGGGTTCAAAAGTATGACTTAAAAAGTTAAAAATATGATTTAAATACAAAGCTGGGAATGTAAAAGGTCAAAATATTATATAAAAAGTAAAAATTTTTAATACAAAATGTCAAAATATGAGAAAAATTTAAAATTGGGAATCTAATAGATAAAAATGTGACATTTAAAGTCCAAATAATCATTTTAAAAGGTCAAAGTATGAAATGAAAAGTCAAAATCACATTTTTATGTCGTAATCTTGAGCAAAATTGAAAATAAGAAATAAAAACACAAATGAACTTTCCCCCTTGCATTCTTGACTTTTTATGAAATATTTTTTACTCTTTACTTTTTCAGGTTTTTAATGGCTTAACAAGGATATTTTAAATAATCAAGATGAAGTTTACATTTTTATACTGGAGGAAATCTGCAGACCTCATACTGGTGGGCCAGTTAGAATACAAATATGATAAATGTGATAATCGATTAATGGGCCGGATTTGGACCCTGGGCCTTGAGTTTGAAACCTGAGAAACGTCTGAATCCTTTATCAAATCTTGTTCTTTATTTGCACTCAAACTTTGAATGGAGGACAGAGAGATTGAAAATAGAGAAATGGAAATCTAAGGACGTTTGATTACAACGTCGAAATACTGACCATTGTTCTCAAGGTAAACTGGAATTTTAGGGTGATTTGAAGTCAAGGTGATGAAGCTTTTTAAACAACAACACTGAGGATCAAAGAGGGTCAGCCTCAAATGAAATCCAGTACATAACCCTAACTTTTAACATAACCCTAATTTTCTCAAAATGATCTTTTAAAAGTGTGCAGCAGCCCTAGTTTGCAGCTCATTTATGAAACTGTTAACATGTTTTCTCTCTTTCTCAGGGTGTACCTGTTGTATCACACCTGGAGCCAAGTTTTCTACGGCGCCGTGGCCGGTAGTACGATTGGCATAGTCTGGTTCTTTTTCACACAAGAGGTGCTGACACCAATATTCCCCAAAATAGCAGCGTGGTAAGTAGTGCCCTCATTTCTCTGCTTCCTCCTTGTGTCACAGGGGAGGACAATTCCTCCTCAGCCTGAATAAGTAAGTGTTTAAAATGGCTCTATTATGGCTGCTCTAATTATCTTTTCCCTACACTTTCGTTTCACAGGCCAATATCAGAGTACTTCCTGGTGCGAGACACGAGCTTGATCCCCAACATCTTATGGTTTGAATATACAGTGACCAGATCAGAGGCAAGGTGAGCGTTAAAGGACAGAAAACAGTCACACCACGAACTGCTGCATGCTTGGTCCTGTTTATTCTCAATGCTTTTTGTATTTGATACCGTGCATGATCACATTTTTTAAGAATAATTTCTCCGGATCTTTGCTGAGATGTTTCTACACCTTGATTGTAGTCCACCTGTGGTAAATTAGATCGATTGGACACGAGAAGACATAGAAGGCCTCACAGCTGACAATGATATCAGAGCAAAAACCAAACCATGAGGTCAAAGGAACTGCCTACAGAGCTCAGAGACAGGATTGGTGACAGGCACAGATCTGGTAAGAAAGGTGACCAAGAACCTGATGGACACTGACTGAGCTCCAGAGATCCTGTGTGGAGATGGGACAAAGTTCAGCCATCTAGAATATCTCTGCTCCATTAAGCTTTCCCTAAACCCAGACCAATCTCCCAGTCCCTGCTGCTGAGAAACACCCCCTCAGTATGATGCTACCACATCATGCTTCACTGTTGGGATGGTATTGGGCAGGTGATGAGCAGTGCCAGGTTTCCTTCAGACATACCATTTTGAAATGAGGCCAAACAGTTCAATCTTGGTTTCTTAAAGGTCACATATTTTACCCTTTTAAGACAAGTTTATATTGGTCTCAGAGGTCCCCAAAACATGCCTTTGAGCTTTGTTGCTGAGAAAACAATCCAGTGTTGGATTTTTGCATGTATACAAACCCCTCTGTTTCAGCCCTGCTCCGAACGAGCTGTTTCTGTGTCTGTAGCTTTAAATGTTACTGATCTGTCTGACTCCGCCCCTGACCACACCCATCTCAGGAAATGGATGTGGCTCCCCTGATGTTAAAATATCATTTGGCAGACTCCTTTATCCAAAGTTAAGGACCTTGCTCAAGGGCCAAAACTGTACATGTACATGGATTATGCACTGAATGGGATTTGAACCATCAATCTCACAGACCTAAGTCAGCAGGGTAACCCATTGAGAGGAGAGGCAGAACCTGGGGGTGGGGCTAACTCCCCACATGATATCATGAGGGGAAAATCTGAAAACGGCTCGTTTCAGCACACATTTTCTGAAAGGTGGGGAAAGAGAGGGGGGTAAGGAATGGATTTTTCTGGTACTTTAGGGGATTGTGGACAGGCCAGGGCCACATATTTTTGTGAAGAAAAAACCTGAAAAGTGATTTTTGCAAAATATGCCCCCCTTAACACCAAAGAATCTTGTTTCTCACAGACTGAATGTCTTTTAGGTGCTTTTTTGCAATCAGGTGGGCTTTCATGTGTTTTGCACTGAGAGGGTTCCATCTAGCCACTCTTCCACAAAGCTTGGATCAGTGGAGAGCTGCAGTGATGGTTGTCCTTCTGGAACGTCCTATCTCCACACAGGATCTCTGGAGCTCAAAGTGGCCATCAACCATCTTTGGCACTTCTCTTACCAGATCGGTGCCTGTCAACAATCCCGTGAGCTCTGCAGACAGATGTTTGACCTCATTGCTTGGTTTTTGCACTGATATCACTGTCAGCTGTGAGGCCTTCTACAGGAAGATGTGTGCCTTTCCTAATCATGTAGAAACATCTCAGCAAAGATCAGAGAAACTGGAGGAACCTGGGCTAAATTAACAGTGTTTTGCAAAGGGTCTGCATACTTACCAATGTGATATTTCCATTTATCTGCAGCAATATAAAAAAACTTGAAAAAGTGACGGGGGGTCTGAATACCATCTGAATGTTCAGTAATCTGCCTTGTTAGCACTTTGTTTTAAAGAGGGCGTGGATTATTCTGAGCATGTCTTTTTTTGTTCTTCTAGGAATAGACAACGAAAGCTGGGAACAAAACTTCAATGATCTGCACATTTTCTTTTATGAAACTGAATTTAGGACCACAAACACACATTCACACATGTCCCACACACACAATCTCTAGTACACACACAGACAAACGCTCGCTCAACAGAAACACACTGGAGAACCATCTTCTGGACTGACGCGGTTGCGAGGAGAACAGGGCGGAACCCGTTTACAGGAGTGCCTGGACCTGACCCGGAGCCTACAGCCTGAGCAAGTCCGTCCACACGCCTCTCCTCCTTGTACAGCTTGCCCACAATGCTCTTCAGTGCATGCAAGACTGTGCAAGAGGCATACTATTTAAGGATAGATTAATATATATATTTTAACTATAAACGCACGCTGACAGTAACAGTGTACTGTAAGGAGATTGGAGGATTCTGGCTCCGGTCAGACATTGGTGGGCGTCATTGCAGCATGTATTTAGTGATTCCTTTTTTAACTCTTCTGATGGATAGCTGGTGGGGGAGAGGGGGGAGGGGGGTGGGTTATGGTTAGGTTTTTTCCATTTTTCATTGTTATATAATAGAAAAAGAACAATTTCTTAAAAATATTGGTAATGATGTAATATACAGGAAAATTTGCACTTTGTGAAATTGAAAAAAGACGACTAACACTAGTTAAATGTTAAGATCCTCCCCTTGTTTTCCCTCATCAGTCTTTGCTTTGTATCTATGACTGTCAGTCCTAATGTATTAGACTCCAAAGCTGATCTGCAAGCTGTGTAAATTTAATGTACTATCAAGCATCCAGGTTGTGGTTTCTCTTCATATCCACGTGTGAGGATTATGAGACTGAATCGCAGCAGCAGGTTTTCTGGTTGTTTTTTGTTGTTAAACACTTTGGACTGAGGTGTTTTTTTGTTTCTCTGAGCGCCTCACTCACAGTAGCAGCCTGGGAACCGAATTCTGGGAAACGATTCTCCTTTTTTTTATTCTTTTATCCTGTTTTTTTTTTTTTTTTTTTTTGCTGTTGCAGAGAACAGTTTTTTTAACTGCATTTCCAAAATAACATTCCATATCACTTGGTGAGAAAACGTACACACTGACTGCCGAGGGGATGTGTTTTCTTTTTTATTATTGTGGAAGAAAGGAAGAAAAAAAAAGCCTCAGGTCAGTCGTAGCATGCGATTATGCTTAACATCCTCACAGCCCACGGCAGCTGATGTAGAAGGCTGCTGAGTGGGGATCTGAAGCTGATTTAAAACTGTCATATCATTAGCTCCACAAAGGGAAGTAGTTCTCTTAGAATTGATTTTTTTTCCATGTGTAACCTATATCAGGCTGAATAAAAATGTGTTTATGTACGAGACATGGTTCAAGCTTTATTTTACAGTCACACTGGTGTGTTTTAACCTTGCAAAGCAGATAGATACGCCAGTTTCCTTGTTTCTCACTGGTGAATCCATCTTGCAAAGCTCCCGTTTGAACCGTTTGGGCCCGGTTAGAAAGTGACAGGACCAATCAGTGACGAGGGGTAGTACTTTCAGGCGCGGCAGAGTCGTGACGTAAGCAAGCAGCGATGAGAGGCCAGTGCAATTATGGCAGAAGAGATTAGCATGGATGCTGCTAAAGCGCCAGTTTTATCAGAACTTGATGGCATTTCTCCGTTAAAAGAAGAACAAAGAACAGCAGTGAGTTGTTTTCCTTTCAAAAATGACAAAAGTCATGTACTGACATGTCATTCTTCGGTAGCTGTGCACACGCACCTCGGTGGTGGCTACGTCACATGTTTTGTTGCTCTGATTGGCCCGTAAAGATGTGACAGACAGCACGTTCATCCAATCACACTGAGTTTTTTCGAATCCTCTGCCCTTTCCCAAACGCTTAGTATTGAAGGTTTTCCAGATGGATGTATGGAACGCATCCATCTGGTGTGTCAGGTTAGGTGTGTTCATTTCATCGAGTAAATGTGGCGCTGGATATTCAGATTACTGATCCTCTACCTGGTGCATCAGTCCCTTTGGTACATGTTTGAAGGTGAATCATTTGTCCTGATACTCCAATTCTAAATTCCAAGAGCCATAAAAAATGGGACACAATAATAAAAAAAACACTGCCTACCACAAAAATGCAATAGGAGGTACTGTGGAGCTCAATCATGATCAATCCCCTCCATGTCAGTATTTAGTAGATTTAATTTGGATGCAGTCACAGCAGTCAGTCTGTGTGGAGAGGTCTCACCCAGGCTCAAATATCTGGTCACTGCAATTTAACTCCATTCTTCTTTGCAAAAATGCTCAAACTCTGTCAAGTTGCACAGGGATCAGGCATGAACAGCCCGTTTCAGTTCCAGCCACAAATTCTCTGTTGGATTGAGTTCTGGGCTTTGACTCAGCCACTCCAGAACATTCACCTTGTTGACTTGAACCATTCTGTGTCAGAGAAATCGTCTCCCAAGCTGTAGTTCCCTAACTGACTGAATAAGATCACCCTCCAGGATTTTCCTGTATTTAGCTGAATTCATTTTACCCTCTACCTTTACAAGCCTTCCAGGACTAGCAGCTGAGAAGCATCCCCACAGCATGATGCTACCAAAGAACGTTCTTCCTCTTGACAATGGAATCTTCTACATGTCTTTTGATGAACTCTAGTCCAGATTGAATCTGAGTTTTCTTCAACAGTGTCTTTCTCTTTGCCACTCTCCCATAAAGCTCTGTCTGGTGAAGAACCCGGCCAACAGCTGTTGTCTGCAGAGTCTCTCCCATCTCAGCTGCTGAAGCTTGGAAACTCCTTCAGAGTAGTCATAGGTGTCTTGGTGGCCTCTCTCTCTAGTCTCCTTGCACGCTCAGTTTGTGAGGACGGTCTGATCTAGACAGATTTACACATGATGGACTGAAATGTGGGGGATGTTCGGAGCATTGGAAATATTTTTGTATCCATCCCCTTACTTCTTCTTTTCAATAACCTTTTTCTGTGAGTGCAGTCATGTTAAATTTGGCTCCCCTAAAAATATTAAATATTACAAGAAAAGATAAGGGAAGAAAACCAAACAGAACTAGCACGATAAACATGAAGCTTAAGCAAATGTTTAAAACTTAGTGAAATACATAAAACATGCAACACGTTTGACATTAAAGAAGTTTTTATTGTCAAAAAGCAAAATTATATTGACCATGATAGATTTATTAAATCAGTAAAAGGATAAATCATAGATTTTATTGGTACTGTAGCCCTCTGTTGAGTTAAAAACGCCTGAACTGTTTCCTCATTTGTGAGACGAGTCGTCTGCTATCACTGCCTGAGAACATCAGCCGTTCCTTAACACGCCTGAGTGTAAAAAAGACGTGTGCCCTATTTAAACGACCCATCCCATTTTGGATTCACTTTGCAGGTCTAACCTCAGGCTATCCCCAAACACCCGCCGGGAGCGGGCACAGCCTAGATAAAATGTGAGGAAGACCTCGACCTATTTTTGTTTCTCCAAGCTATTTCACTCTAACATACTCACATGAGAGCACTCTGGTTCACGTCCAGAAATAAGAACAGTTAGAGTGAGAGAGAGATGGTTCTGAGGTAGTGGACAGTCCTGCACAGGAAGGGAATGTCTTCACTAAAGTTTTTATTCTGGGTTTTTATGATGTGTTTCTTAGCTTCATATTTGTTATTGGGCTCTTATAAATGAGTCTCCTGGGCTCTTGTGTTGTACAATGTTGTAATTCACCCATTTAATTTAATGTTGTTGTTTTTTAAGCTCCTGTGAGGAGTTTTGACAGGGGTCTGTCTGCAGACTGCAGATCTCAGACACCCCCTCTTGCAGACCACTACTATGAGGTACTACATCTGTCATTAGTACATCTGTTCATCTGCCATAAATGTCTAATCAGTCAGTACGGCCAATGCCTGACCACGTCTACATGCCTGAGTGCACTGAGTTGCTGCCATGTGATTGGCTGGTTAACTATCTGTGTTGATGAGCAGGTGTACCTAATAAAGTGGACTGTAAGTGGATATTGCACATCTCAAACTTTGTGGTTCTGGAAAAACCCACTGAAGTTAGAAACACTAGAACACTGACCTCTTCTGGATGAAGCTTGGTATTACCTGTCATGAGTTATGTGGCGCTTCACAGAGGTCACAGAGGTGACCAGGAACCTGATGGTGACTCTGACTGAGCTCCAGAGATCCTGTGTGGAGATGGGACAAAGGTCCAGGAAGGTCCACTGCCGCCCTTCACTGATCTGGGCTTTATGGCAGAATGCAATGATAGCCTCTCAGTTTAGCCTCTCAATTTCCATTGAAATTTGGGGAATTTGCTTGAAATCTTTCAGGAATTTACATGGAATTTTATGATATGGTTTTAGTGAAAGATTTGAGGACTATTTAAAGAAATTTTGGTACTTATCTTGGCATACTTTAATAAAATACTTAAGAATTTTCAGAGATTTTTAGGACATTTCCTTGAAATCCAAGGGAATTTGTTTGGTCTTTGGAAAGTAAAATTTCCAAGAAATTCTCTTTCAAAGACAAGGCTGATGTTTTAACTTATCAGGCCCTACTTTTCCCAGATTAGTGGGATAAACTAAAAATGTTTTCCAAGCAAAAGCTCAGGTCTCAGGAGGTTTTTTAAAATGAGATTTTAAAAAGATGTTTAAGAATCTTCACAAAAAGTTTGTGGGGTCATGTGTGTATCTTTTAGTAATTTTATTTTGGAGTTGGATGCGATATTATAGGGGAATTTCCTTCAACAATTGTCCAACAATTTCCATGGGCTTTTTAGGGAATCTGAATGTTTTGTGGTGTTATTTAAAAAAAAGTCCATAGTTTAACATGGATTTTACTGGTACAGTTTGAACAGTTTAAATTTGATTCACAAAAGGATGAAATTTGCTTTCAATTGTTTATGGATTTAAAAAAAATAATTCTTAGGCCTTTTTGGAAAGTTTGACTGAAATGTTTGAGGAATACTTTTAGAATTTTATTCTTTTTTTTTTTTTTGTTACTGTCTTGCAGATTTTAGGGAACTTTAGGGAATCTCTTTTTGTGTTAGAGATCTGAAATAATTCTAAAGGAAATTTTCCAAGGCCTCTAGAACTTTTAGAGAAAAACACTTGTTCTTCATCAAAATGATTTCCTACAATTAAAGAATAAATGTTTTTGTGCAATGTGGTGAGGCAAATCTATCATAAGCAGACATAATTTTTTAATGGAAACTACTTCCTGTTCAAAGACAGGGCTTAAGTTTTAGACTTATCAGGTCACACTTATTTTAAATAAATAAGAGACTGTAAATGCATTCAAAATAAAAGGACTGGTCTCAAGAGGACACGGCTTATAAAGCTCTTGCAAGGAACTTTAGACTTGCAATGATTTTGGTGAACTGGTATCTCTTTAGATGACCTTTTTATAGACTTGTGAATACACTATATTTCCAAAAATATTCACTCACCCATCCAAATAATTAAAATCAGGTGTTCCAATCACTTCCATGGTCACAGGTGTATAAAATCAAGCACCTGGGCATGCAGACTGTTTCTACAAACATTTGTGAAAGAATGGGTCGCTCTCAGGAGCTCAGTGATGTGTCTCCAGCGTGGTACTGTGATAGGATGCCACCTGTGCAACAAGTCCGCTGGTGAAATTTCCTGGCTCCTAAATATTCCACAGTTAACTGTCAGTGGTATTATAACAAAGTGGAAGCCACTGGGAATGACAGCAACTCAGCCACCAAGTTGTAGGCCATGTAAAATGACGGAGCGGGGTCAGCAGATGCTGAGGCGCATAGTGCGCAGAGGTCGCCAACTTTCTGCAGAGTCAGTGGCTACAGACCTCCAAACTTCATGTGGCCTTCAGATTAGCTCAAGAACAGTGGTAGAGAGCTTCATGGAATGGGTTTCCATGGCCGAGCAGCTGCATCCAAGCCATACATCACCAAGTGCAATGCAAAGCGTCAGATGCAGTGGTGTAAAGCACACCACCACTGGACTCTAGAGCAGTGGAGACTCGTTCTCTGGGTTTGGCGGTTGCCAGGAGAACGGTACATGTCTGACTGCATTGTGCCAAGTGTAAAGTTTGGTGGAGGGGGGATTATGGTGTGGGCTTGTTTTTCAGGAGCTGGGCTTGGCCCCTTAGTTCCAGTGAAAGGAACTCTGAATGCTTCAGCATACCAAGAGATTTTGGACAATTCCATGCTCCCAACTTTGTGGGAACAGTTTGGGGATGGCCCCTTCCTGTTCCAACATGACTGTGCACCAGTGCACAAAGCAAGGTCCATAAAGACATGGATGAGAGAGTTTGGTGTGGATGAACTTGACTGGCCTGCACAGAGTCCTGACCTCAACCTGATAGAACACTTTGGGATGAATTAGAGCGGAGACTGAGAGCCAGGCCTTCTCATCCAACATCAGTGTGTGACCTCACAATTGCGCTTGTGGAAGAATGGTGAAAAATTCCCATAAACACACTCCTAAACCTTGTGGAAAGCCTTCCCAGAAGAGTTGAAGCTGTTATAGCTGCTAAGGTTGGACCGACGTCGTATTAAACCCTATGGATTAAGAATGGGATACCACTTAAGTTCATATGCCAGTCAAGGCAGGTGAGCGAATACTTTTGGCAATATAGTGTAGGGCTTTATTCAAACCAATATTCTTCATCTTACTTTTTAAACAGTCAAATGCGTCAATCGTTTTGAAATTCTGCCATGAAAAGTGAAACAGAAGGCTTCTCCTGCAACATGCAGTAATATGAATGTGACACTGAGCCCTCTGTAGATGTTAGACGTTTAAAATAACTGAAAATTCAGTCTTCTGTGCTTTCAAAGGTCATATAGAGGTATCAGGATTGAATCAGTCTGTTTCATAAACATCTACATTTTCTTACAGGAGCATTGATTTTCATAGGTTAAATAAACAAATACAGTATCACTGAGCATGCAGATAGATGGACATCTCATCTAGAGATGATGACTTCTAGAAAGTTCCTGCTTATTCAGCAATTGTTATAACTGAGCAATATCATACAATCTATAAAGATGACGTCATATCAAAGAAAAGATTAATGGGCATGAAGCACATCCCATGCTGCTCAGTGTAAAAGAACAAAAACCCTTCCCTGTGTGTGCACCTCCACAGCTATTATTCCTCCACTAGATGGCAGCAGAGTCACATCTACAGTGCAGTTTGGTACAAGCTGGACACAAAGAAGAAATTCCCTCTTAACCTATGGATATAGTTTTAAACTTTATCTTAATTTCAGTTGTAATGTCATTTTGATTTTTTTCTACCTGAATGGCTGATCTCTCTGAAATAGTCTGGCTGAACTATTTCAGGAAAGCTGCCATCTTTATTTTTAGTATTACTGATGCACTATTATTAATAATAATAATTACACTTTTATCTTTCTTTTCTTTACAATCAATATTTTCTTTTGAGTTTGTTGTAATCAAGGACACTTGAAATAAAATTAACACCCCAATTCCAAAAAAGCTGATGTGTGTATAAAATGGAAATAATAACATCAGTTGATGATTGCCAGTTCTCACAGAACATAAACAACATGTCAGATGTTGAAACTGAGGCATTTTAACATTTCATGAGCTCATTTTGAATTTGATGGCAGCAACACATTGTGCAGCATCCCCTCTTCTTTCAACAATAAACCTCTGGGAAGCGAGGAGACCAGTTGGAGTTTAGGGGGAGGAGTGTTGTCCCGTTCTTGTCTGGTGTAGGATTCTAGCTGCTCCACAGTCCTGGGTCTTTGCTTAGTTTTTCATTTCCTGATGCTCCAAATGTGTTCTGTAGGTGAAAGTTCTGGACTGCAGGCCACTTCTACTCTTCTATTGTGAAGCCATGGTGTTGTGACGGATGAAAACAGAAACGTTTCTCTTATTATTGTCCGCTACTGGTATATGGTTAGTTCGTTTTGGTTTTTATTTAAATAAAACAATTTTAAACTTGCTTTCTTTGGATTGTTTTTATTTACACCATTTTATCTCTTACCCTGCCTGTTGCTCTCTGATGACCTTAATGAGTCAGGGACTAGGTGGAGTTTAGTGGGCTTAGCCACTAGAGGGCAGAGTTTGTCCAGAGAGGAGGCTAGTGAGGAGCTGAGTGTCTGTAGCCTCGTTAAAAGAGAGTGAACAAGTGAGAACTTGTTTCCTTTATAAAAAAAAATCCCCTGATATTTTAGTTGTTTTAAAAATTTGTATTTAATTTTTTCAGTTTTTATTTATTCTTATGTGTTTTAAATATAATGTTTTATTTTTTTTTTTTTTAAATTTATTTTGGGCATTTTTGTGCCTTGATTTGATAGAGGAGGACAGTGGATAGAGTCAGAAACAGGGACGATTCGAACCCGGGCCGTCCATATACATGGGGTGCCCCTTAAACCACTCGGCCACCTGCGCCCCAATACAATGTATTTTTAGTTTTTTTTTTTTATTAAAATATTAATTAAACTTAATTCCTTGTTTTTTTTTTTTGATTTTTTTTTTTTACATTTTTAATTTTATTTTATTGTATTTTTCTTTATCAATTTATTTTATATTTTTTAAATTTATTTTATTTACTTTTTCTTCTTTTATTTTAAGTAGATTTAATTGGCTCCAAGTGTTTCTGTAAAACTTGCAAGTAAAATGACAAGTACCTATCACGTTCACATTAAAAAAAAAGCAGATTAAAATGGGTTTAATTCTGTTTATCTCATCAAAGTTACTATTTCTATTTGAACTTTAGTTTAAAAACAATAATGCTGGTATAAGAAATTCTGAAGTGTTAGTAATCACGGGTTAGATTTAGAATATCCAACCAGCTGAAACATTTTGGCCCTTCAGTAAAATTCATGTGGCTCTCTTGATAGTCAATGTTGCCCATCCCTACTCTAAAAGCTCTCTCTACTTTTCAGCATTGATAGTTCCTTTCCAGATGTTAGAGCAGCTCACGCCATAGGCACTAATGCAACCCCACACCATCAGAGATGCAGACTTTAGAACTGAGCCAGGAGAACAAGCTGGATGCTCCCTCTCCTCTTCAGTCTGCAGGACATGCTGTCTGTGGTTTCATCTGACCACAGAACAGTTTTCCATGTTTCCTCAGTCCATTTTAAATGAGCTTTGTCCCAGAGAAGATGGCAGTGTTTCTGGATCCTGTCTTCTTCTTTGCATGATACAGCTTTCACTTGCATTTGTGGCAAACTTTATTTTCTTGATGGGTTTTCCTTGAATTAAAAAAACACATGAAAGGCACAGAGCTATTTGAAAGCAACCTGATGAATTTTACTCTCACTTTGAGACAAATCAGCCTTATATGAATAAGCTAGAAATCAGGTTCAATACATTTATTATTGAAGTGTATCAGCATGCTTGTGTATTTCCCATTGACTTTGATAAATCTATGATTTTTGATATATTACCATTACTTTAACTATTAAGAGGCCTCTGCTGCCTTCAGTTGTTCTCTCATTGCTTTTCCACATATCTCCACTGGGAGGCGACACACACTGACCGTACTTCTGCCCCATAAGGTACGAGTTTCCTGGTTGTAGGATAGACTAGTTCAAGGACAAACCACATCTCTGAAGGTCAAAGCAGGCGAAAAAGGTGTCGCTCTATACTAGACAACACTCTGATGATCTGCAGGAAACTTGAACAACTTTTAGTGTTGATTTCTCTCCTCCTTGTTCTGGCCTCTCCCCTGCAGCAGTTTGAGTCTGTATCTAGAGAACAATAGGAGAGACCGTTGACAGAGTCTGTTAGGTCTCCCTCCTAGGCCAGCTGGTGAATATGTTTTTCTATTTTTACTCAATATGCTGCACTAATTTTAGCACTGCAGAGTAAACAAACAATCGACACAAACAGTCATCAAGCTGTGGCTGGGCTCCTGCTAAACCAAATGTTCTGTCCATGAAGCTCAACATCTGCTGCTGTACACCTGTGTTTGCTGAAACCCTGCCATGCTAGATCATGGAGTTTCAGTTTGGAGTTAGTAGCCATCAGCTGACTTTATGACTCACTTTCTAGTCTCAGAATGATGTTTTATAGAAACACAAAGGTGGACTCTTATGCTACGGAGGCAGAGTTGTTGATGCAGTAGATGTGTATGTCCCACTGAAGCACTCGTCTCTTAGACCAACGGCAGGTGTGCTGACTGTTAAAAGGAGGGCCTCACAAGAGAAAAAATTTTTAAATTTCACTGCTTCAAATTTCTTCAACAACTTCAACCCTGACCACTGAAAAAAAAGAATTAAATGTTACACTCTTTTTATGCCAGTTATTGTACACCATGTCACTGTTATTTTTTATGGTAAAAAAAAAACACAAAAACACCATATTTCTCATATAAAATGATCTAGATTTAAAAAAAAAAACTTTTTAAAATAAATACAGTCTTGGCCATGTCAATAATGAGTAGTAAAATTGATTTTGATGCATTGAAATTTTTTTTGTAGTGCCAAATGCCATATTTTAGCTCCATCTGTCCTTGTTTGTCCATATTCTGGACATACAGAAAACTGTTAATAAAACACTCTTTTTTCAATATTTGTTTTAACTTTTACTCACTCAAATCTCTTCAACAACTTCAACCCTGACCAGTAAAAAAAAAAAATCAATTTGACACCCTTTTTATGCCAGTTATTGTCCACTATCCCTATGACTTGGATTCAGTGAGATAGCGTCCATGCTAAACAGATGAGTCTATCGGAGCGAAAAACACGCCAGTTTTACAATCCTTTTCTCAATCCTCCTCTACCAAATCATATTTCAGCGAATGCATTTGTTCATGTTAGGTTTATTTTATGTACAGGCATAAAAAATAAGAGGAAATATGTAGGATATGAACCACGAACACGTGCATTTCCACCTCTAACCAAAATGTGACCGTGATTACGCTAATTACACGCATATATAAATTTACTGCATATTTGAGATATGAAATATTCTCACCTATTGATGGAAAGGACCTGTGCATCTTCATGCATGTCCATCCACTTGCTATGAAGTTAGGGCAAACTTGAAATTGGTCAAAGTTCCCCCTTTCTTAGTCCCAGACTGCAGAACACAGAAACTGCATTTTCAACCGTAAACACTCCACTTATGGCATGTCCGGTTGTAAACATAGACGCATATTTACACCGGAGCACACACATAGGAGCACACAAACTTTTCCTTACACATGAAGCCCACTCTCAGACATTCATATCTAGTGGCAGTGGGTGACGTAACGCTTCAAACACTCTGAGTCCGTGGAAGAAATCCTGCATGTGCGTTGCTGAAGGGGTGAAAATGGTGTGCTGGCACTATCTGCTGGATCACTGTGGAATGGGGAAATTTAGAGCCCTGGTGATCGAATGACTGCATAGAAAAGGTTGCTGTATGTTGTTTTGGTGCCATAGACACACAGTCAAAAATGTGTTTTTAATAGAAGTCTATTGTCCAGATTTTGGACAAACAAGGATGGAAGGAGCTATTTGGCATCAGTAGTTTTTTTAATGAAGAAAAATAATAATTTTGGCCAAATTTGATGCCTCAATCTATAAAAATGTGACTATCAACTCAAAAAAATGATGATAAAAATGATGAATATGCTCAAAATGGACATAGTAGGATCTGAGGGTGAATAAAGCCAATAGCCAGTGGTATAAGAGTTACTGCTAAGAAGCTTTGTTACATCAAAGAAATAATCTACCAACACATATTTACTTACTTTTGGTGTTATGTTTAGTTATTGCAGTTATTTTCCTTATTCCAACAGAATCTCTCAGTTTTAAATGATGCCAACATGATGCCATGACTCTATAATCCAGATGCATGTTTTTTAACTCTATCTCTGCTGTTTTCTTGTATGTAAACCTGCACTTGCATGTCAACATCACCCTTTAATTCTGTAACATTTATGTTCTTCATCTACTCTCTTTACATTTGTGTTTTTTCATTTCTGTTTTCTCTGCCTCCCTGCGTTTCTGGGTACCACACCGGTCAACTGAAAAACAATTTCAACCTTTTCATCGGCACAATAATGTGTTAAAAGAGCCACAAAAATGAAAACATCTTAACTTAAAAATGATGCTATCTGCCTTGAAAAGCAGAATGTGATAACAGAGCTTCCACCTGTGAGATTACATCACAGCTTTAATCAGATTTCTATCAGGTAAAGGATCAAAGCTGAGGAATAACGACATTAACAATGCATAC
The DNA here is from genome assembly GCF_018320785.1 of Cheilinus undulatus. Taxonomy (NCBI): domain Eukaryota; kingdom Metazoa; phylum Chordata; class Actinopteri; order Labriformes; family Labridae; genus Cheilinus; species Cheilinus undulatus. Next base: position 39,319,959 of record NC_054881.1, read on the forward strand.
AACTCTTAAACCCTCTATAAATATAAATAGAGACCTAAGACTCTTTGATGAACAGTACTGCCTGAACACTCCCACGTACAAGCACCATACAAGCATACCTGTGTAGACCAAGCAGCAACTACTGGTGATGAAAAACAGAGCCAGAGCAGAAACATTTCACTTCCTGGAGTGTCTTTAGGCTGACTGTAAAAGCCAAGAAAAACAGTTTAGGTCTCTGTTAGAATGTATATAACAGCAGGAATAATAACAGCAGCCTGGTTCAATACATGGATTAGGTGAAGCACGGTGGTGGCAGCATCATGCTGTGGGGATGCTTCTCTGCAGCCGGCCCTGGAAGGTAGAGGGTAAAATGAATCTTATTGAGTCTGCAAGAGAACTAAAGCTTGGGAGAAGATTTATTTTCCAGCAAGACATGTTTGGCTGGAAAATAAACCAGAGCCAGCTGCATCTAGCTGCTACATTCTTGAAAATATATATTCACCGATAGGCAATGCAACAGTGAAAAACCCCCACAAATCTATGGCTAAGTTAGCTCTAGCAATGTGGGTTTAAGCAAACATAGCTTAAGCTAACTTAGCTACATAGACAGTGTAGATGCGTAGCTTATGTAGCTGCTTTGTGAGCTTTAGTCCCATTAATTATGAGGCTTCGTTGTCTATGGCTTAGTTAGCTTTAGCAATGTGAGTTTTAGCAACCAGCTTAAGCTAACTGAGCTATGTAGACGATGTAGAAATGTAGCTTATGTAGCTGCCTTGTGAACTTTATCTAAGTTAGCTACATGGATTCCTTGTCTATGACTAAGTTAGCTTTAGCAATGTGAGTTTTAGCAACCATAGCTTCAGCTAGCTACATAGACAGTGTAGATGCATAGTTTATGTAGCTGCTTTGTGAGCTTTAGCTACATTGATTACGTGGCAATATGAGTTTTAACAAACATATCTAAAGCTAACTTAGCTATGTAGACAGCGTAGATATGTAGTGTATGTAGCTACTTTGTGAGCTTAGCTATGTTAGCTAGGTGGCTTCGCTGTCTTTGGCTAAGTTAGATTTAGCAGTGTGAGTTTTAGCAAACATAGCATAAGCTAGCTACATAGACATTGCAGAAATGTAGCTTATGCAGCTACTTTGTGAGCTTGAGCTATGTTAGCCACGTGGCTTCGATGTCCATGGCTAATATAGCTCAAGCTCTGTGAGTTTTAGCAAACACAACTCAGGCTAACTTAGTTATGTAGACAGTATAAATATGTAGCTTGTGCAGCTGCTTTGTGAGCTTTAGCTACATTAGCCACGTGGCTTCGATGTCCATGGCTAAGTCAGCCTTAGCAATGTGAGTTTTAGCAAACATAACTCAGGCTAACTTAGCTATGTAGAAAATGTAGATACATAGCTTATGTAGCTGCTTTGTGAGTTTAGCTACGTTAGTTAAATAGCTTTTTTATCTACAGCTAAGTTTTCCTTTGCAATGGAGCCTTTAGCAAATGTAGCTTAAGCTAATTTGGACAGCGCCGATACATAGCTTAGTAACTGCTAAGTGAGCTTAGCTTTAGCTACATAGCTATGTACCCCCATTATATGTGTAGCTTACACAGAAAACAAAGCTAAGTAAGCTAAGCTTGTTGCGTTTAAGTGTTTCATTGAGGACGAGCTCGTTTCCTGTGAGCTGGCTGTTCACTTGGCTTCACCAAACATTTTGTACTCAGAAAAGAAAACTGCAGTGATGACTGTGAATATGTTGATAATTCTGAGCTCAAGGCTGAGAATAAAACATCAGTAATCAATACTCTGATCAGATCAGCTCAGACTGATGACTGGTGGTCAGATCAGCACGGTCTGACCACCAGTCATCAGCGTCGTTTCTCCAACATTTTCCTCTGCGCACAGACGTAACGCTCCCGGTGTATCGGTTTAATTAGTGCCTGTGTTGACTGGTGACTGGCAGCCAAACATGCCATTAGATGTCCTCTTAAAGCCGCTGATTAAAGGGAAGGAGTCCTTGAGAATGCCTCTCTGTTGATTATTATTATTTACTACATTAAACATCCTCATCACTTACACCTTTAATAAAAAAATAAACTAATGCAAACAACCACTGATGCACTTGGCTGAAAGTCACCAGTTTACATGGTCACTGTTTGAACCGTAACACCGGTCTTGTTTTGAGTATTTTTACAGCGACTCCTAAAACAGACTTCATCTGTCCCAGCTGGTTCTGTGTGAGATCAATCTAGAATAAATGGAAGTTTCACTCCTTGAATTAAATCACAGAAAAAAATCAAACTTTTTCATGATATTCTATTTTTTTAAAATCCACCTGTATGTATATTTGGCACCTATAGGGATTTTAGACTTTGAATCTTAGTAGCTGATGGCTTGGCAGCTTCTTAAATGCCTTACTTGCGTTATTAACTAAACTCAGCTAGAACTCGAGTTTCCTGGAGCAGATTAGGTCCAGGAACAAAGCCAGGGGCTGCTGCTGTTCCTGGGACTCCCTCATCCTCGTAATCCTCCCAGTCGAAGCGAAAAGCTTCTGATCCTCCTTAATGTTCTTGTGTTTTGTCACCTGTTTATGCTTCTGCTCGGTCTTAATAGGGATGTTGCTGGATCCCTGCTTATCAGCCCTTATTATAGCACAGCCTCTGTCAGGTTCTGTGGATGCAGTAGTGACCACATTATTAATGGATTTAGATTTTTAACAGCTGAGCTTCGATCAAAATGGGCAAAAATACAAGCTTAGTTTGTGGATAGTGGGAAATATTTTCTTTGCTTAATACCTGTGATATGGAAATGCTTGTAAACAAACATTTAGTCACTTTTATTTGACGAAGAGATTTAAAAAAACAGGCAAAATGTGTGTGTTGGGCTTCAATTTACAAATCTGGCTCAGGGAGCTGCAGACTTTATAATTACTCTCCATGCAGCATTTTAGTCAATCTTCATGTATGCTAGCATATGTTTGTGTGGACTTCTGTTTATAATAAAGACTCAACTTTAGCTGCCCAGTACTGCAGACACCAAATCTTGGCAGGTACATGGACAAAAGTATTCAGACGCCTGATCATTCCACCAAGAGGGACTGTATTGACATATTATTCAAATATGAATAAAGAATAGGATTGGGAGTTCAAGAAGCCGAAATGAGATTCCTTAGGAGTGTGTCTAGCCTCAGCCTTGGACTTCTGGCTGGAGCTCAAAGTCGTAGTACTAACAATAGTTAGTTGTTATATACAGCCAATGAGTTGCTGTGTCCCAGCTAATGACTAGCAGGCCTGTCTTTAGCTGGGACTTGGCAGCAGACAGTCTGAACCAGACAACATGTCTAAATCCAAACAAGCGTAGAGAGCAAAACTGAAAGCTTTCTGTGACAGAAAAAGATTTCTCTCTCCACTCCTGGTCTGTTTCGGCATGGCTGTCCGATCATGGCGGTGAGCTTGCCCCGTTAACTCCACCGTTAGCTGTTAGATTGGATGTCGCAGTAGGACCGCTGCTGTTTACTCAGACCTAGGCACCGTTCTTGTTGAAATCAGGGCACAGCCACAGCGACGGCTTGTCTCGTGCAGATGAGGGCTTTTTGCTCTTTTCTTTGTAGTGTTGACTTCCATTCATGCAGTAATAGCAAAGAATACAGGGAGCGTCAGCTGAGTCGATGTGTGTCTGTGTTTAACCAATCAGAAGCGGTAGAACAAAAGCAGGAGGGGAGGGGGGACGATGCTGCTCAGGTTTCATCTCCTCACACACAGAAGGAGCCAGACAGAGAGAGACAGAGCAACATGTAGCTTTTCATATTTCAGTAACCACTTACTTTACCTTTGGCTAAAAATAATAAACTACTAACAATCATGACAACATCACTCTGCCAGAACACACATTTCAGTCAGGCATTTCAACAAGCATCCCAGATAGTTACGGTCAGCCATATACTAGGTTTATTTACCTAGTCTTGTTTAATTTTAAACTTAAATATCTGTTTGCATTAGAGTTGAAACCATCCATGTTTATTTAAACAGACAACAGTCTTTTGCATCATGCACTCAGAGTCTTTCACTCCGTTTTTTTCTGCAAACTCCAGGCTGCTGTCTTCTGCCATCTGGCCACTCTCCCACACAGTCCAGATTTGTGAAGAGCTGCACTGACTGTTGTCTCTCCAGAAAAAAAAAATCTTTTAGCCGAGGAACGCTGTAGCTCAGAGAGACAGGTCCTTGGATCCTAAGTCACTTCCAAGACTGGGGTCCATTGTTGCCGGTCACTTGATTTGTGGTCTGACATTCAGGTCTTGGATGGAAAACCTGGCAGCTTTAAACTCCCTGTGTTCCCATTTAACCCTACAGCATTCACAGATTCTACTTTTTTAATTTGGCAGAGTAAAATAAAGAAAATACAGAAAATGAACCACACAGACAGTATGGTTCATATAGGTGCAGTGTATTAATTTTTCTCTCAGTGTTTGCAGCACTGTAGAGACCCAGTAAACACACAGAGTACTGTAATGTAAGGCAAGTTTATCTACAGAGCCCTATTCATGCACAAAATGATCCAAAGCACTTTAAAGAGCAGCAAAAACATTAAAAATGAAACATTACATTCCTCTAGATTTTTTTTAACACCCAGCTAGTCATGTCTCTGTTCTCGAGGATATACAGTGCCGTGAAAAAGTATTTGCTGATTCCTGATGTTTTTGCATATTTATCACACTTAAATGTTTCAGATCATCAACCCAATTTTTATATTTCACAAAGACAACCCAAGTAAATACAAAATGCAGTTTCTGAATGATTATTTTGTTTTTTAAAGGGGGAAAAAATCCAAACCTATCTGGCACTATGTGAAAAAGTAATTGCCCCCTTATTAAATCATGAGTTAACTGTGATTAACCATAGTTCTTGGAGAGCTGAGTTCAATTTCACTGGCCACACCCAGGCCTGATTACAGCCAGATTTGTTGAATCAAGAAATCACTTAAATAGAAACTGTCAGACAAAGCGAAGTAGGCTACAAGATCTCAAAAAGAAACGCTTCATGCCATGATCCAAAGAAATGGGAAACAAAGTGAGTGAAATCTATCAGTCTGGAAAAGATTACAGATCCATTTCCAAGGCTTTGGGACTCCAGTGAACCACAGTCAGAGCCATTATCCACAAAAAGAGAAAACAAGGAACAGTGGTGAACCTTCCCAGGAGTGGTCGGCCAACCAAAATGACTCCAAGAGTGAAACGACGACTCATCCAGGAGGTCACAGAAGAACTTAGAACTAGGGCTGGGCGATATGGCCTAAAATTGATATCCTGCTATGTTTTTGCTATATCCCGATACACAATATATATCGCGATATTTTGAAACGGCCTCTCAGCAGCTGTATAATGTTTTTGGATTTTTAATACAATTGTTTGCAGAAAATAAAATCAATATAAAGTCAAATTTAACAGTTTTATTTTGAAAAGGACTTCATTCAGTCTTTTACTAATAAATCAAAAATAAATAAATCATGAAATACTCGGTCTTTTACAGTGTATGGAAAGTCCTGAAATGTGTTCTGTTACGTTTACGATTGCTGACTATAAAATGATTATTTTTCTCATTAAGGGTGAAGCAAACCTACACAGAACTCACCAGTCATGCTTGCAGTAAAGGGCCAAAATCCTGCAGTCTAGTCCTCCATTCAGGCTCACAGCTGTCATTATATTAGTCCGTTATCTGTGCTGATGAACGCTGGATCAGTTTATGACAAGTTCATAACATGAGTGTCTTTAGACCTTATTCAAGAAACTGTCCTGTGTGATCATGGGGGTAAAAAGCATGTCTGGAGGCAGGAACATTTTAACTACTCATTGTCAGTGTTTTGAGCTGTAAGGTTGAGATAAGTCTCCGTAGTTGTGGAGATGTGGATCACATTTGTCCGTTGCTGGGCCGTCGACTCTGGCAAAATGCTCGTACCCAGGTAAATCTCGTATTCTGGTTAAGTGTCTTTTCGACAACACTGGGCTCATGTCTTTAGCGACATGTTGTGATACTGCCGCCGTTATCTCGGAGACATCTTGCGGCATATTTTAACGAATACCGCGTGAGTTAAACCTCGTCCTTTTCAAAATTGAACGACTGCTCACCGCTGCAGATCCAGCGTTGTTTCTTGCTGTCTCAAAATTCAGCTAACTCCCAGCTAACTAGCCACACTGCTCTGTTTACCTTCCTCTTTCCTTGCTTCTTGCCGCTGATGTGTATGTGCAGAGGAGATTTCTGGATGTGCGCAGCCGCATCGGAGAGAGAGTGAGCGCTCTGCTGTGAGAGATGCGTTCAGGGACAATGGGAGAAGCGAAACTCCAGCGAGAAATGCACGCTGGCGGCTCAAAACTTCCACATAATTTTTACTTGGATATTTGCGATATAGTCATTTTATACATCGTGGGTGGCAAAAGCCGGGATACATCGAGTATACTTGATATATTGCCCAGCCCTACTTAGAACCACATCCAAGTACAGGCCTCACTGACTCAGTTAAGGTCAGAGTTCATGACTTAACCATCAGAAAGACACTGGGCAACAATGGCATCACAGAAGAGTTCCAAGGCCAAAACCACTGCTGACTGTAAAGAACACAAAGGCTCATCTCACATTTGCCCAGAAACATCCTGATGATCTGCAAGACTTTCGGAGAAATATTCTGTGGACTGACAAGACAGAAGTTGAACTTTCTGGAAGGTGTGCAGCCTGTTACATCTGGAGTAAAATAACACAGCATTTGATAAAAAGAACATCATGCCAACAGTCAAACATGGTGGTGCCACTTGCTGTGATTGATGGAACGATGAAATCTGCCGTCTACCAGAAAATTTTGAAAGCCAACGTCAGGCCATCAGTTCATGACCTCAAGCTACAGCACTCTTGGGTTATGCAGCAGGACAACGACCTGAAACATACCAGCAAGTCCACCTCTGAATGGCTCAAGAAAAAACAAAATTAAGGTTTGGGAGTGGGCGAGCCAAAGTCTGGACCTAAATCCAAATGAAATGCTGTGGTGTGACCCTAAACACACAGTTCATGCTGGAAAACCCTCCAATATGGCTGAGTTAAAACAATTCTGTGAAGAAGAGAGAGATAACATTCCTCCGCAGTGATGAGAAAGACTCATCACCAGTTATCACAAATGCTTGATTTCAGTTATTGCTGCCAAGGGTGGAACAACCAGTTATTAGGTTCAGGGGGCGATTACTTTTTCACACAGGGCCAGATAGGTTTGGATTCCCCCCTCTTAAAAGATTAAATAATCATTCAGAAACTGCATTTTGTATTTACTTGGGTTGTCTTTGTAAAATATAAAAATTGGTTTGATGATCCGAAACATTTAAGCGTGATAAATATGCAAAAACATCAGGAATCAGAGAGGGGGCAAATACTTTTTCACGGCACTGTAGATGTTGATTTTCCAGGTATGTGCAGATATGCCTGGCAGAATTTGGGCTGAAAGATTGGCAAAAATAATCTAGTATTGTGATTTGATATGCCAATATCATTAAGTTACTCACCTTGTGTATTTTTCAATAAATTCAAGCAATAAATCATTCAATATTACAACCAACATTTAGTCAGGAACACTCTTGTCATACATTTAATCATTTTATTGCAAAATGGATCGACTACAGTTTGAAAAAATGAAATTATTTTGAAGCAATTAATCCACAGTAGCATGATTCTGAATATGAGGATGGAACAAGCTTTAAGTTATAAAGGAGGCAGCTGGGGTGGAGAAGGTGAAGCTTTGCAGTGTGGCGCATCAGCATTAATGCATGCAGGGATTAGTGAGAAGTACGTCGCCTTTAACAGGATCTTTTGTTGAGAGAAAAAGCTATGATTGGCTGTGGGAGGTGGGAGGCAACAAGTGGTGTAAGCTGGCTATCAGCCAATCACAGCTAGGGGTATGACTTCTGTGAACTAATGCTAAGCTTCATCAATATTGGGTAGAATAAACTAAAACGAAAGATTAAAAAAAATACAGCAAATTGCAATTATTGTTGCTCATGTTGCAAATGTGATATCAGTTGCTTTATTGAATGGGGATTATCGTGCATAAAATCTCTGCTGCTGCAAAAATGAATGTATTAAACTGGTATTTTGACACATTTCAAGTTAAAGCAATATTGCAACATCTGCGATTTGTAAATTGCAGCATGCCATATTGGGATTTAATCTCATCTACGATTCATTGCCCAACCCCAGTCAGAATTGTCCTGTTTTTTTTTATAGGTTTAAATACACAGTGAGCTGTGCAGTTTTGTCAACAGTCTATTTTCCCATGACTAAAATTAGACTAAAACTAACAAAAATAGATCTGAGATGACTAAAACTGACCAAAACTAAGTTTAGTTATCATCAAGATGACTAAAACTAGACTAAAATGTAATTTAGTTTTTGTCAGACATTCAAAATCTGTGACATTTCTCCACTGTGGGTAATTTCTTTTTAAATACAATGCATCTGTATCTACTCTGCCTCTCAGCTGTAGAAAGCAGGGACCCCAGGTTTGGCAGGGTGCACAGAACACACTAACATGATTTGGTACCAGATTTAGGCAAGAAAATAAATGCTTGGACTAAAAGTAAAGACTAAATGTTTTATGGAATAAAACTAGACTAAAACTAAAAAGGGTAGAAATGACTAAAATGTGACTAAAACTAAAATGCATTTCATCTAAAGACTAAAACTAAATTAACACAGGAGCTTTGTACCACCACAGCTTTAAATGCTAATTTCAGCCAGCCAATCATCATGCGTTTCAGCCCTTTATAAGTTACTCCTGAGGAGCTCCTGTTCATATTCTGTGTTTAGCTGATGGAACATGTCATCAACAGGGCGCTGATGGACAGCAGAGATCCATCTGAGAGCTGCAGGGGAGCTTAGTCCACATGCTTTTCTGATTTCCTGAGTTCTCTGACAGCATCATGAATATTTCCCCATGCTGGCATCCTTCACAGCTGCAAAATCTTTTGGAAGTTTCCAATAAAAAATGTTATAGCTATAATAAGCACAGGTAATGCTGGACAAACGCTGAACTGGATGGACTACACTCTACATAATGAGGCAGGTAAGCATGCACGAAACATTTGAGGGGAAGAAAAATTAAGGAATATGAAAATTGTTTACTCATTAAACTTTAAATCCAAAGCCCTGAGTGCACTGATTTGTTTCCTCTAAAGGCATTATAATAATGACAGTGAAACAGCAACAGATTTCTGCACACAGCCCCCCGTTTCCATTCTGCATGAATGCATTAAGGTTTGATGTGATCAGGTGAGTGACAGCTGCTTGTCCAGCTGTCTGCCCTCTTCTCCACCAGCCTGTGAGTTTGAAACCCTTTGGGTGGCTAATAAATGCGTCTCCGTCTGTCTCCATCTATGTGTGTCTGAAGAACAAGTAAGGCATTACGGTAAAAGCAAAGCTGAATCAATCAAGTTTCCGGTGTATCTAGAAAGCTTTGGAGCGGCTGTCTACTAAGTCATGTCAGTTTTCTGAAAAACAGCCAACAAAAGCTGTGTGGAAATTCTGAAAACAGGAAGTGAAACATCCTACCAAAAGACCTGCTAATCATAACATCTGAGGGCAGCGTGGGCACCAAAAATACATATCTATCATCGCCTACCCCAGGTAAAAGTTGTTAATCCTGAGCTGGTAAAACAGGAGGAAAAGTGGAGCAGATTTACAGACGGAGGTGCACATAGATTAGTTTATGATGTGAGCTACAAGCTTACAATACTCAGATGGTTAAAATCTTTATGCCAGCAATCACACTGCAACCTTTAAGAGTCAAGAGCCAGAGTCAGGGTCCGCACATGTCCATCTGCAGCCAAGGTCAAGCTCAATGGCATCTCTTTTCTCCAGGCCTTTTCACCCTGTAGGCCTTGGGACATCCACAGCACCACCAGGGATTTGTGGAACCCCTACTTCTGGGACCAGGGGCCACATCAGGCCCCCCACGGCCTCCCATCTGGCCCCAAGGGGATTATTATATTCAGAAAATTTAAGAAGGCAAAAATATGGCATGCAATTGTTTACCTTCTCCCTTGAATTTTAGATTAAATCTACAATAAAGCCGCTTATCAGACAAAACTAGTATTTCTGTACTTTGGCATAGTAAACACATACTAATAATTGTTATCTTGATAAAAGTTGCAGTTCTTTGCCTTAATTTTCTAACCTTGCAAAGTAGATGGATATGCCCATTTCCATGTTTCTCACTGGTGAATCCATCTTGCAAAGCTCCCATCTGAACCGTTTGGGCCCGGTTAAAAAGTGACAGGACCAATCAGCGACGAGGGACAGTACTTTCAGCCGCGGTGGAGTCGTGACGTAAGCAAGCAGCAACAAGAGGACTGTGCAGTTAAGGCGGAAGAGATCAGCGTAGATGCTGCTAAAGCGCCACTTTGATCAGAACTTGACAACATTTCTTCTTTAAAAGAAGAACAAAGAACAGCAGTGAGATGTTTTCTTTTCAAAAACAACAAAATTCGAGTACTGACATGTCTGCAGTTGCCATGGTTTGTGTTATTCCTCGGTAGCCTGCACCTCGGTCGCGGCTACGCTACATGTTTTGTTGCTCTGATTGGCCCGTAAAGATGTGACAGAAGAACATTTATCCAATCACACGCCAAGTTTCTTTTTCAAATCCTCTGCCCTTTCCCAAACGCTTTGTATTGAAGGTTTTGAAGACGGATGTGTGAAACAAATCTATCTGGTGTGTCAGGTTATCGATTTTCCACATAACACTCTTTGAGAGTGCAATGTCCCCTTCTGAGAATCTTCGCAGAAGATCTGTTTCCTGCATGTTTTTGGCCAATCAAGACACAGCATAAAGAGGGCTCCAGAAATATGCAGCTAAAATATCTCAATCGCCCCCTAGTGGTTGGCTCCAGTATAGGTGATAGGGACTAATCTCACTGTTAAAGGCTTAAAGTTCCTAATTTGGAAGGAAATAGCATTTTTAACAATAAATTGTTAATTAGTCAAAAACACTGATGTTACTTTAGTTTATTTCAATGTCTGGCCCCCACAGCTTCAGTCCAGAAAACGCTGGCCCTTGCGAAAATGGAGTTGATGACCCCTACCCTAGGTCATGCTTACTCGCCACATCCATCCCTTACTCCGCCCTAAAGACGTGGACTTTCCCACCGATTATTTTTCCATGCCCCTGCTAAATGCAAGGACATCCAGAGCATAACCGAGGTTGTGTCAGTCCTCCTTCCTGCCCGATGATGCCCTCAGGCAAGCTTCCTCGCCACATCTATGCCTTACTTCAGCTTTAATTTTCGGCCCAAATCTGCCTAGAAGTTCTGCACAGTACTGAAGCTGCTGCAGCATGGTCCATGGTACGGCACCTTACACACCTTCATATTACCTATCATAAAAACCAGTTCTTTTATTCTGATTTTGGTCTCCTTTCGTTACTCCACACTTCAAGTTGGGGCAAACTTTTGTCTGTGTTTAAATCTGTAGTCTAGCTTGATTCTACAAGATCAAATCCATGACACTGATGCTGTCCAAACTGACTACAGAACTGTGATATGAGTCATACAAGTGCAAAAAGCTAGACTTCATTACTTTGTGAACTTCTCCTTTTGGTGCTTTTAAATTCTATCAACTTGATCTGATCATTCATAATATAAATTGAGCAGTGAATTTATTGTGTCTTGCATTTTACTTAACTCATTTTGCACACTGCATTGCAGATCTGAGAACATTTGGCACGGCTTTATCTCCTGTGTCCTCAGGGAACCTCCTGGCTCAGCTTCATCAAAAACACAACAGCAACAACTGAGACATCTACAGGCATCATTCGAATATAATATGCTGTTCTTTCAAATTTACAGTGCCTACAAAGAGTATTCACCACCTTGGGTGTTTAACCCTTTTTAATGACTTTATAAATCAATCATGGCCATTCTTCCCCATCAAGTCAGTGTTTAGTAGAATCACCTTTGGCTGCAAAACTGCTCAGACTCTGTCAAGTTGCACAAGGATCAGGCGTGAAGAGCCCTTTTCAAGTCCAGCCACAAATTCTCCACTGGACTGAGGTCTTGGCTTTGACTCAGCCACTCCAGAACATTCACTTGTTGTCCTTGAACCATTTCTGTGCTGTTTTCTTCGTGTGCTTTAGGTCATTGTCTTGGTGAAGAATAAATCTTCTCCCAAGCTGTTGTTCTCTTGCAGACTGAATAAGATTGCTCTCCAGGATTTTCCCACTTTGCAAGCCTTCCAGGACTGGCTGCTGAGAAGCATCCCCACTGCATGATGCTGCCACCACCATGCATCACAGTGGGGATGGTGTTTGGCCAAAAAGCCCCATTTTGGTCTCATCAGACCAAAGAACTTTCTTCCTATTGACCATGGAGTCTCTCACATGCTTTTAGGTGAACTCTAGTCCAGACTGAATCTGAGTTTCCTTCAACAGTGTCTCTCCCATAAAGCTTTGCCTGGTGAAGAACCCGACCAACAGTTGTTGTCTGCAGAGTCTCTCCCATCTCAGCTGATGAAACTTGGAACTCCTTCAGAGTAGTCATAGGTGTCTTGGTGGCCTCTCTCACTGGTCTCCTTCTTGCTTGTCACTCAGTTTGTGAGGACGGCCTGATCTAGGCGGATTTACACATGCGACATATTCCTTCATTTAACTGAACTCTGGGGAATGTTCAGAGCCTTGGAAATATTTTTGTATCATTCCCTGACTTCTACTTTTCCATAACCTTTTCTCTGAGTTGCTTGGAGTGTTCTTTTGTCTTCATGGTGTAATGGTAGCCAGGGATACTGATGAACCAGTGACTGAACCTTCCAGACACAGGTGTCTTTATACTACAATCACATGCTATGTGCCAAAGGCATAACTAAGGCCTCATCCACCCGGAGATGAAAACGATATATTGCAGTTTCGTTTTGAAAATGTTTTCCGTAAATACGGTATTGCTTCAGGAAATATCTGCGTGAGCAAGGAACCACTGAAAACGACTGAAACACTGTAGTGCATATGCCAAGCCTGTATGTGGCGCTGTATTGCTGCCACGGAAATGCACCAAAAGAGAGAAGAAGATCACAGAAAACTGACACAAACTTTCCTCTAGTTGCCCTTCTGATCATTCTCCGCGTTGGATTTAAGAACATCTGGTGTCTGCTGTTCTCGGTGGTGGTAAAGGAGCATCAAATTTTGCTGTAAAAGTCATAATAAGCTCAATAACCTCTGCAGCATGAACACAACTCTGTAATCCACCATTGTTGTTTTGGCTGGACCCATGCAGGCGTCTTAAGAGAGCTACGCTATGTGTGACGTAATCATTTTAAGAAAGATGCGGTTGGTAGTCCACACGGAGACAAAACGGTAGTCGTTTATGGATTTGTGCACATGGGGACCCGTTTTCAAAAAATATCGTTTACAGTCACCCAAAACAGCGTTTCCATGTGGATGAAACGCAGATATAACAAAAAAACGTTTGCGTATACACCTGAATTCGTCTCAGTGTGGACGGGGCCTAAAACTCAGGTTTGATGTAAAAAGGAAATGCAATCAGTTTGACTGCTACAAGGAAGCCCCGCACCTTATAATATTAAAGGAACACTACCACTTGGAAAGTACACTTGTCTGCTCTCGTAAACAGATTTACAAAGAAGGATCAATAATAATTTCATCTCTGTAGTCGGTGTTAAGACGTGGAGGTTTGTTTTGTCTGCCTCTGCTTTGCAGAAGAAGTCTTAGGAAGCAGGATATGTTTGAGCAGCGTGGTTAAAAAGCCGATCACCTTTTCACAATAATCATTATTTCAGCAGATGTATGTGAAGAAAAACAAACAGGGACCCTGTTTCCTGTTGGCCTAGATGCAGAAGTCATGTGCATCCAACACGTTCTCATCATCATGGCACTGGTACAAGGTATGATGGCATGGCAGACCTGGTCACAGATGGTACACTTAGGCGCCCCAGCGGCTGCCTGCTGACAGGACACACACGTTACACATGAAACACTGTTATCCTCTGCTTCCGCTCCGGACTCAGGCCCTTGTCTATACAAATATCACTCATGCACTCTTTAAAGATCTGGCAGGCTTCTCTATTTACCTTAACAATCTCACACCGTACGTGCTGATACCTGGGAACAGGGATGCTATGTGTTGAAGGTGTAATAGAGTTTTACACAGCTTGTTTTGAATGTTTGCATCTTTTGTAACATCTGCTTTAGCTAAAAAACAAAGAGAACTCAAAGCATAAATCATTAAAAGCAGAAAACACAAGAGTGCAGAAGGATTCTGACACAAAAAGAACAGACGTATCATCTAAAACACTCCCACTTTAAAGCAGATTCTCTAAGATAAACAGAGAAAATCCAGATTTTACCAATATGTAAAAGTGCCCATAAACTTTCATGCATCAAATAATTGCTCTCTGGTGTTCGTTCTCAGCTTCTGTTCCCATTTCTGCAGGCAGCTTTGCTTTCTTGCTCTTTCCAAATTGACCTTATTGACTCCATCTCTGTCTCTTTCTTGTGATAAAGTGCTTTTGGCAGATCTCATTAAAGCTAGACGTTACATCTAAAAGAGACTTATAGCAGATCTCCCCAAAGGCCTTTTGCATCTCTTTAGCAACATGGAGGAGTTCTTGAATCAATCAGAAATTTGAATGCTCCCACTGTTCCCTCTCTTGACAGTCTTTAGACGTCCTAAGTCGTGGCGGTTGGAGAGGAGAACGATGACCTCCTTAAAGCCAGATATACTTTATTAGAATAAATAGAAGTGAGAAATGAGCCGGGGCATTAACACACTGTGCTCATTTAAAAATCAGATCCTTTTAGTTTCTAGTCTCACCAGAGGCGCTGATAAATGACAGTAATGTTGGTCTGTCAGTCGGTTCAGGACTGAATACAATAACACTAAAACAGTGATACTCAACGTGTGGCTCTTTTCTGATGATTTGTGGCTCTTTTTATGTCTTGATTTGAAATTTACCCAGAAAACCTCAAAGAAACTTTGGGAAACTTTGACCTCGGAAATTACCCATTGCAAGTAACATGTTCAGTTTGTTTCCCACAATTACACAACTGGCTTTGATTGTCAACCAGTAATTTTTGTCTGTATGTTTCCATTGCCCTTTTTTGAAAATTTTGCCCCTTTTTTCATTTTTTTGCCACTTTAAGTTCATTTTTACTGCTTTAAGCCAACTTTAGCCACTTCTTTTTGCCATTCTTTGCCACTTTAATCCCATTTTTGCCCTTTTTCACCAGTTTTTGCCACTTGCATCCTGCCTTTTACAATTTTCCACCCTTTTTTTGCATTTCTTGCCACTTTTTGCCCATTTAAGCTGCCTTTGCCATTAAATGAATTAATTTATATTATCGTGAATGATATTTTATAGTTCCTAGCTTTCTAATTTGTGTTTATGACTAATTCATCTCTACACATTTTAACTGTTTAATCCTATTCTTACTGCTCTGAGTTTTATTCCTTTCTGTCTCTGTTTATATTTTAGATGCTCTCACATCTCTGGTCCTTAGGTGTCTTTTTATGTAGCTGGGTTCCTGTTGACTGGATTGGTCTAGGTTATTCTGGGATTTTATTATTGGTCATTACATTTATTCTGGAATTTTACATATCTAGGTATTATGATGTGTTTTTAACTTGACATGATTTTGGGCTTTGAAATGTTTATGATTGTTATGATGTTTGGGATGATTATGATGTTTGGGTTATGTTTCATGGGTTCCTCTGTTGTTGGGGTTTTGTACTACCTGTTGTGTTCTTTCCCTGTGTTTTGATGCTTTGTCTTATTACCTTCGCCAAAGAGGTTATGTGATCCGCACAGTTTGTTAGTTTGTTTGTTAGCAACATATCTCAAAAAGTTGTGGACGGATTCGATTTTGTGGCGAGAGAAAGAGCTGTGATTGGCTGTGAGAGCTGGGAGGTGATAATCTGGATCAGCTGGCCGTCAGCTGGCCGTCAGCTGGCCGTCAGCTGATCATGGATGGGTGTATGACTACCGTGTCCTGAATGAGCTAACGCTAGGCTTTATTTATAGTATCCTTAGCCATTGTACAGTTAAATTAATGATGCATTGTTATGCAAATTCCAGAGGCACACCTAGACTTGCCTCAAGGCACACCACAACATTTGAGAACCACTGCTGTAGGGCACTGTGAGAATATGATGTATCCTACTGCATACAGTATCTATGTGAGCTGTTTTTACTGATGCATTTACTGTATCTTGAGCCCATCCTGTAGTAGGCGGCTGTGTCTCAGTTTGATCTGTCAGTTTCTTTGAAAAGGACGCCGAGACTGAGCCGTGCCGCCTTCTGAGCAAAAATTCAACATCTTCAGGTGACTTAAACTCCAGATATGTCACTGCTGGAGACGGTGTTTACACTGCGGAGTCATACATTTCTAAAACATCTCTGCTTCTTTGTTGATGAACCTCGCTTCCTTCCCTGGTGTCACTCGTATTCTTTTGTGTCTGATTAAAATAAAAAAGAAAAAAAAAAGATTATTTCCTGCTCCAATTTCTCTTGACCTCCATACTGCTGAGTGGTGCTTTTTCCCTCTGATCTCATTTTTAATCAGCGCAGTTGGACAGGCTGGAATCAGAGCAGTGGGTTTCTGAATTCCCTCCCGCTGCTTGAATTGAATAACTGTCATTGTGTTTACCAAACTCCTGTTTTCTCCCATGTATTTTGGCATACAAAGGACTGAATATTTGCTTCTACAGTAAAAAAAAAGACAACATCAGATGCTTCTTGTCCTCTTCTTCAAAGCAGTGTCTCTTCTTTCAGTCTGTCTTTGTGGCAGGTTATACTTCACACACACATTTGTTTTCAGACAAAGCCATCTGGAGGTGTGTGGACTCTGCTGTTTGCTATGACTGTGAGGAATGACGGTCAGCTCCCTGGTGTCCTTGATAGCCCAAAGTTTCTCTGTATGAATAAAAGTGTCCAACCTGCAGAAAGATGGGCCGGCGTCACCTGTGGTTTTGGCATATCATTGCCAAACACACACCAGGTGTATCATTGAGATTATGCAAAAATATGCACCCTTAACTCTCTACAAGAGGATGAAGATTTTTACATGTCATTTAGTGGATTTGCCTTGTTGTCACACTGTTGGTACAACAGCAAATCATATCTTACAGTACGGCTTAATGTCTAATTTTACACAAGCCTACCTCAGTGGAGGGTATGCAGCAGACCATGCCCCTTCAGTCAGACGTACAGGCAATATGGCTACCTGCAACACACAGAGCAATTGAAAAACGTGACTAAAAAAGGCAAATATCTGCATACATAAACAACTTAACTAAAGACACAACTGGACTGTGGATATTGTTGATTTAAAATCCACAGAGCAGAGGCTAAAGGTACTCATGAGCCCAGTTTGATCTGAATAAAATACATTTTTGAGTTATCACAAAGCTTTAGATCAGTTATTTCTCTGTATTTCACTAATCCGTTTCCTTCTCTTCATTTAGCTTTAAGTCTGCAAAAAGATCGATCTGTTTGTTAAATATGTAAACAAACTTCTTTTGCAAAAAAAAACCCTCTTTAATGTTAAAGTGAAAACTGATTTCTACAAAGTAATATCAATTAAATAAAAATATGTAATGCAAAATAAGTGACCGCATAAATACTCCACCCCATTCCAGCCAGCTGGTGCTAGTAGTCTCACAACTCGTGAAATGGAGATCACCTCAGTGCACTGAATGTGTCTCAAGTTATTGTAATATAAAGTCACCTGTGTCTGGAAAGTCCAGTCACTGGTTAATCAGTATTCATGGCTACCATTACACCATGAAGACAAAAGAGCACTCCAAGCAACTCAGAGAAAATGTTACTGCGAAGTATAAGTCAGGAGACTCTGCATGTCAGTGTTAATTTTGGCAGCTATTTTTAATTTAAGTCATCATCTTTTGATTAAATGTCTTTTAGTTTTAGTCGACGAAAACTCAAAAACATTTTAGTCCAGTTTCAGTCCATAAAAAGTCCTCTCATTTTAGTCTTTAGTTTTAGTCCAAGCATTTGTTTTCTTGCCTAAATCGGGTACCAAGTCATGGTAGTGTGTTCTCTGCACCCTAACAAACCTGGGGTCCCTGCTTTCTACTGCTTGGAGGCAGAAGAGCTAGAGATGGTTTACCCACAGTGGAGAAATAACACAGATTTTTAATGTCCGACGAAAACTAAATGACGCTTTCATCTAGTTTTAGTCATCTTGACGAAAACTTAGCTTACTTTTTGTCAGTTTTAGTCCTCACAGATCTATTTTTGGTTAGTTTTAGTCTAATTTTTGTCACAGAAGAAAAGACTGTTGACGAATCGTTTTAGTCATAGTTTTAGTCGATGAAATTAACACTGCTGCAGACAACAACTGCTGGCCGGGTTCTTCATCAGTCAAAGCTTTATAGGAGGGTGGCAAAGAGAAAGACACTGTTAAAGAAACAGATTCAATCTAGACTAGAGTTTACCAAAAGGCATGTGGGAGACTCCATTGTCAAGCGGAAGAAAGTTCTTTGGTCTCTGTGGCACGGCGGTGGCAGCATCATGCCGTTGGGATGCTTCTCGACAGCTGCCCTGAAAAGATTGTAAAGGTAGAGGGTAAAATGAATGCAGCAAATTATAAGATAATTCTGAAGGACCACTTTATTCAGTCTGTAAGAGAAATACGGCTTGGGCGAGTTATTTTCCAGCAAGACAATGACCTGAAGCACAGAAATGGTTTAAAGACAACAAGGTGAATGTTCTGGAGTGGCCGAGTCAAAGCCCAGACCTGCTTTAGCAGTTTTGCAAAGAAGAATGGAGTAAAATTGCAGAGTCCAGATGTGTAAGCCTGATAGAGACCTATCCACACAGAGTCAGAGCTGTGATTGCAGCCAAAGGTGACTCTACTAAATACTGACTTGAAGGTTTGCTTTTATGCTAAATTATATTGATAATGATTGATTTAAAAAATCAACAGCAGTATAAAATATCCAAGTATGCAGTCCCTTTTTTAATAGGTACTGCAAAATGTCCTTGAAGAACATGATGACGAATCAATTGCTGAAAAGCAAGTACTTTTACATCTGAATTCAAGCTGCTTACAGTGTGGGCTTTCTGCCACACTGTGGTTAAAATTGCAGAGACTCCACCTACTGTGATGTCACATGCACTACCTCTACACATACATTTAAATTATTCTGGTTAAAAAGAAATGTCCCAAACACTACGGCTGCTTTAAGGCAATTGAAAAACAGCCCTCCTGCTATTTCTTCTTCTATTACGGTAACATTTACAGAGTATATTATTTCCATGCATTTTACACATGCAAAAGTAATGCTTCATTATAACTAACACTTCATGAAAAATGCTTTATTATTTAATCTTGCAGTGAGGCTTTAAAAGCAGAATGAAATCTACAGGAGAGGATTATCTGCAGAGTACCTGCTCGCCCTAAGCCACTTGTTACTGAGAGGTGAACTATTTGATGTTTCAGCCCTGGAGGTGAATGAAGAGGGGCTTTGACAATATCTTAACTAGGAGTCTGAGCCCCCAGTCACCGAGGGCCCTCTGGCACAATAGAGCTGAAAATGTGCAGAGCAAGGTTCGGTTCACACAAACACACAGCAGGAAAGATGTACACACATCCACAAACAGAAGAGGAATGAAGGGGGGAGCTTAATCATATCTCATGACAAAAACAGCAGAAGTTAAATAAGTAGGTGGTCTGCTACTATCATCTTATTGTTTTATCAGGTATGTCATTTTCATTTCAATGTTCATTACATTTAAAGATGCATATTCCAATCTAAACTAACCATGTGTGTAAAATTTAAAGGTGCCTGTGTAGCTAAATATTTAGGACTTAAATACATTAAGGTCCTTAAATATTAAGTGGAGAAAAATATAAGAGGGAATCAGAACTAAAGAACTAAATTATAACTAAGTACTTCAGTAAAATATTTAGCTATTATACATGAGAAAACTTTGACTTTTAGATTTAGGTTGCCATAACCTACAGTTATTTTTTCATTATAAAACATGATTCACTCACCTGTCTTTAATATTCCTGCTGTAACACACCTGTTCTGGAAACAAGCAACAATTGTGTTTTTTTAAATTTTCTAACTTTGCATTGATAGCCTGCAGAGAGGAAAGCTATTCAAATCTTGCACGTTTTGTTACTTCACATGTGCTCTTCTTCACCGGTTTTAGAGAGTATGTAGAAACGAGTGAAACAGCGCCACTCTTGATTGTAATGGCCTCTTAATACCTCCCATTCTCAGTGGTCAAAAACGGTATTGCACCCTTACCACGTTGAGGCCGTGTTTTGGAGTTAACTGAGAACAACCGAGAGCAAATAATTAAAGTTTTATCACTAAAACTTCAAATTTAAAACAAACATACCAGGATGTGCTCCCAAAAGTCTAACTGTGTGATCCAGGTTCCCCAAAACCCTGAAAAAAATCGTTTAAAGTTAAATATTTTAAGGAAACATACCAGAGCTGGCCTGCTGAAGCTCCCATCAGCCCATCAGCGACAAAAGGAGGAGAGCATTTTTCATGACAGCTGGTGTTTGGGACGTTTTACAGTATGGATATGGAGGAAAGAAAGAAATGTCAACTTCAACTTCAGTTCAGGTAAGTCAGATACACTCTCTCTGTCTCTACCTGCTCTGAGATGATAATACGGCTGTTTAATGGTGTTCTTTTATAGAAAGGACATACGAACTGCTGTACCTTTATAAGCTTACTCAAAGAAGTCTCTGAATGTCCCTATATGAGATGTTTATGAACACATTTGACTGATGCTGAATGGGATTAATATTATTATCCTACCCTTTATATGTTTTATTCTTTTATTTTATTTCCCTAATATCCTCGGGTTCTTGTGTTGCTATGTTCTTGGATTTCTTTAGGTTCATGTGTTGATGTGTTCTTGCTCTTTTTTAGGTTCTTGTGTTGCTGTGTTCTTGGATTTCTTTGGGTTCTTGTGTTGCCATGTTCTTGCTCTTTTTTAGGTTCTTGTGTTGCTGTGTTCTTGCATTTCTTTGGGTTCTTGTGTTGATGTGTTCTTGCATTTCTTTGGGTTCATGTGTTGATGTGTTCTTGGATTTCTTTGGGTTCTTGTGTTGATGTGTTCTTGCTCTTTTTTAGGTTCTTGTGTTGCTGTGTTCTTGCTCTTTCTTAGGTTCTCGTGTTGCTGTGTTCTTGCTCTTTCTTAGGTTCTTGTGTTGCTGTGTTCTTGCTCTTTCTTAGGTTCTTGTGTTGCTGTGTTCTTGCATTTCTTTGGGTTCTTGTGTTGCTGTGTTCTTGCATTTCTTTAGGTTCTTGTGTTGCTGTGTTCTTGCATTTCTTTAGGTTCTTGTGTTGCTGTGTTCTTGCATTTCTTTGGGTTCTTGTGTTGCTGTGTTCTTGTTTTTTTAGGTTCTTTTGTTGCTGTGTTCTTGCATTTCTTTGGGTTCTTGTGTTGCTGTGTTCTTGCATTTCTTTAGGTTCTTGTGTTGCTGTGTTCTTGCATTTCTTTGGGTTCTTGTCTTGCTGTGTTCTTGTTTTTTTAGGTTCTTTTGTTGCTGTGTTCTTGCATTTCTTTAGGTTCATGTGTTGATGTGTTCTTGGATTTCTTTGGGTTCTTGTGTTGATGTGTTCTTGGATTTCTTTAGGTTCTTGTGTTGATGTGTTCTTGCTCTTTTTTAGGTTCTTGTGTTGCTGTGTTCTTGCTCTTTCTTAGGTTCTTGTGTTGCTGTGTTCTTGCTCTTTCTTAGGTTCTTGTGTTGCTGTGTTCTTGCTCTTTCTTAGGTTCTTGTGTTGCTGTGTTCTTGCTCTTTCTTAGGTTCTTGTGTTGCTGTGTTCTTGCTCTTTCTTAGGTTCTTGTGTTGCTGTGTTCTTGCATTTCTTTGGGTTCTTGTGTTGCTGTGTTCTTGCATTTCTTTAGGTTCTTGTGTTGCTGTGTTCTTGCATTTCTTTGGGTTCTTGTGTTGCTGTGTTCTTGCATTTCTTTGGGTTCTTGTGTTGCTGTGTTCTTGTTTTTTTAGGTTCTTGTGTTGCTGTGTTCTTGCATTTCTTTGGGTTCTTGTGTTGCTGTGTTCTTGCATTTATTTAGGTTCTTGTGTTGCTGTGTTCTTGCATTTCTTTGTGTTCTTGTGTTGCTGTGTTCTTGCATTTCTTTAGGTTCTTGTGTTGCTGTGTTCTTGCATTTCTTTGGGTTCTTGTGTTGCTGTGTTCTTGTTTTTTTAGGTTCTTGTGTTGCTGTGTTCTTGCATTTCTTTGGGTTCTTGTGTTGCTGTGTTCTTGCATTTCTTTAGGTTCATGTGTTGCTGTGTTCTTGTTTTTTTAGGTTCTTTTGTTACTGTGTTTTTGCATTTTCCTTAGGTTCTTGTGTTGCTGTGTTCTTGGATTTCTCTGGGTTCATGTGTTGCCATGTTCTTGCTCTTTTTAGGTTCTTGTGCTGCTGTGTTCTTGCATTTCTTTGGGTTCTTGTGTTGCTGTGTTCTTTTATTTAGGTTCTTGTGTTGCTGTGTTCTTGCTCTTTCTTAGGTTCTTGTGTTGCTGTGTTCTTGTTTTTTTAGGTTCTTGTGCTGCTGTGTTCTTGCATTTCTTTGGGTTCTTGTGATGCTGTGTTCTTGCTTTTTTAGTTTTTTTTTTGTTGCTGTGTTCTTGCATTTCTTTAGGTTCTTGTGTTGCTGTGTTGTTGCATTTCTTTGGGTTCTTGTGTTGCTGTGTTCTTGCATTTCTTTAGGTTCTGGTGTTGCTGTGTTGTTGCATTTCTTTGGGTTCTTGTGTTGCTGTGTTCTTGTTTTTTTAGGTTCTTTTGATACTGTGTTCTTGCATTTTCCTTAGGTTCATGTGTTGCCGAGTTCTTGTTTTTTTAGGTTCTTTTGTTACTGTGTTCTTGCATTTCTTTAGGTTCTGGTGTTGCTGTGTTCTTGTTTTTTTAGGTTCTTGTGTTGCTGTGTTCTTGGATTTCTCTGGGTTCATGTGTTGCCATGTTCTTGTTCTTTTTAGGTTCTTTTATTGCTGTGTTCTTGCATTTCTTTGGGTTCTTGTGTTGCTGTGTTCTTGTTTTTTTAGGTTCTTGTGTTGCTGTGTTCTTGCTCTTTCTTAGGTTCTTGTGTTGCTGTGTTCTTGTTTTTTAGGTTCTTGTGTTGCTGTGTTCTTGCATTTCTTTGGGTTCTTGTGATGCTGTGTTCTTGCTTTTTTAGTTTTTTTTTGTTGCTGTGTTCTTGCATTTCTTTAGGTTCTTGTGTTGCTGTGTTCTTGCATTTCCTTGGGTTCTTGTGTTGCTGTGTTCTTGCATTTCTTTAGGTTCATGTGTTGCTGTGTTCTTGTTTTTTTAGGCTCTTGTGTTACTGTGTTCTTGCATTTTCCTTAGGTTCTTGTGTTGCTGTGTCTTTGCATTTCTTTGGGTTCTTGTGCTGCTGTGTTCTTGCATGTCTTTGGGTTCTTGTGCTGCTAGGTCCCTGTTTGCTTTAGGTTCTTGTGTTGATTGTTTCTTTGGGTTCATGTGTTGCCATGTTCTTCTATTTTTGGGTTCCTGTGTTTCTTCTTGGCTGCTTCTCTTTAGGTTCTTGTGTTGCTGTGTTCTTGTTTTTTTAGGTTCTTGTGTTGCTGTGTTCTTGCTCTTTCTTAGGTTCTTGTGTTGCTGTGTTCTTGTTTTTTAGGTTCTTGTGTTGCTGTGTTCTTGCATTTCTTTGGGTTCTTGTGTTGCTGTGTTCTTGCATTTCTTTAGGTTCTTGTGTTGCTGTGTTCTTGCATTTCCTTGGGTTCTTGTGTTGCTGTGTTCTTGCATTTCTTTAGGTTCTTGTGTTGCTGTGTTCTTGTTTTTTTAGGCTCTTGTGTTACTGTGTTCTTGCATGTCTTTGGGTTCTTGTGCTGCTAGGTCCCTGTTTGCTTTAGGTTCTTGTGTTGATTGTTTCTTTGGGTTCATGTGTTGCCATGTTCTTCTATTTTTGGGTTCCTGTGTTTCTTCTTGGCTGCTTCTCTTTAGGTTCTTGTGTTGCTGTGTTCTTGTTTTTTTAGGTTCTTGTATTGCTGTGTTCTTGCTCTTTCTTAGGTTCTTGTGTTGCTGTGTTCTTGTTTTTTAGGTTCTTGTGTTACTGTGTTCTTGCATTTCTTTGGGTTCTTGTGTTGCTGTGTTCTTGCATTTCTTTGGGTTCTTGTGTTGCTGTGTTCTTGTTTTTTTAGGTTCTTTTGTTACTGTGTTCTTGCATTTCTTTGGGTTCTTGTGTTGCTGTGTTCTTGCATTTCTTTAGGTTCTTGTGTTGCTGTGTTCTTGCATTTCCTTGGGTTCTTGTGTTGCTGTGTTCTTGCATTTCTTTGGGTTCTTGTGCTGCTGTGTTCTTGCATTTTCCTTAGGTTCTTGTGTTGCTGTGTTCTTGCATTTCTTTGGGTTCTTGTGCTGCTGTGTTCTTGCATGTCTTTGGGTTCTTGTGCTGCTAGGTCCCTGTTTGCTTTAGGTTCTTGTGTTGATTGTTTCTTTGGGTTCATGTGTTGCCATGTTCTTCTATTTTTGGGTTCCTGTGTTTCTTCTTGGCTGCTTCTCTTTAGGTTCTTGTGTTGCTTTGTTTCTGCATGGCTTTGTATTCTTATGTTGCTGGGTTCTTCTGGTTTGTCTTTGGTCCTTGTGTTGCTTTGTTCATATGTTGCTCGGTTTCTCAGTGTCTGGGCTGATTCTGAGGGTCTGGGTTTTGTAGGGATATTTCTACTTCCACGCTTTGTCATCGTTGTTTTTTGGGTTCTTGCTGTTGTTGAGTTGTGAACTTTTGTTTTTTTTTTCTTAAAACTTATCAAACCTAACACCTGTGAAGCACAAGTATCTCAGAGTACTTGATGAAGTCCTTTCTAAGACTAAATCACTGGGTATGTCCGCTGTTGACATATTCTGTTGGCTCAGATCACTGAGGCTTGAATAATAACGTACATATTTTTGCAGATTGATAGCTTGTGGCTTGTATTTAGGAGATTATATGGTTGTTTGAGATCATTCCCCCTCCATGTTTGGTTTTGAAAATGTGCTAATGTGGTACACAAAGGCAAACACTATAAGCTCTGAGATATTAAAAGGCTCTGCAGTATGCTGTAGATATATTAAAGATGCCTTATATATGAAGAAACCCTTTAAATATGTGCATGCTTGGTGTTTGTAGTTTTATATCCAGCATCAGGGTGTCTAAAACATTATAGAAGAATGTACTCAAGACATCTGTTGAAGAATTAGATAAGCTCAGTAAACGACACATCATCCCACTAAGAATATGTAAGAGAAGAACAGCTGTTCCTAATCTGACATTTTCCATCTAAAAGCACTGAACCAGCCAATGGCTGTCGTTCTCTTTACTGCTACACTAATTGTCCTCTGCTGTCTTTTATCATCGTATGTGTCAGTTGGTGGTCTCTTATTTATCCCGACCCGAACCCAGAAGAGGCCATTAGACTCCTCTGGTGCTGCTCTGCTAATATAAGGCAGCGTTTAGACTGACTTCAGCCCCCTCATTCATTTGAAGGCCAGTACAGCATCACAGCAGGGGAGCCAACGCAGAGGAGTCTGGCAAAAAGAACTGGGTCATCCAGCAAAAAGTGTAAATCTGGCTTAACTTTGACTCAACTTTTTGCCAGACTCCAACATCATCTGGCAAAACTGTGCAGAATTTTGGCAAATCAAACAAGAGAAAGTACACATTTCTGGTTTTAGTTAGGTGTGGTTTACTGTTAGCCTTGTGGTTTATGCATGAAAAGACAAAAGAATAATAGACATGATAACTTGCATGAGCTGGAAGACTCATGCATATAACAGCTGCACATTAAACTGGACTTTTTTTTGTTTCATGATTTTAACCAGATGCAGCAAGCCCCATCCAAGGCAGTCTCCTTGTGCTGTATTACAGCATAACTTTCTACTTAAGGACCATCCAAAAGCTTCCATCTCTGCTTACAGAGTGGAAGTTTTAACTCCTCTGTGCCACAAAATGCAATAGCTGGAGGCGTCATGCTACTGTACTTAAGTTGCATCCTTGTGAAGGTAATATCTCAGAAAGGCTTGGAGATTTTCTACACAATCTCCACCGTGACTCCAGGACAAACTGGTCTGAGTTCTGTGGAAGTCACAGTAACCTCACATCTGTCCTCTTCTTTCATAAAGGCTAGAAGGAGTGTCTATCAGTCGCCTGTTTGTTCTGCTTTGAGGAGGATTTAACTGATCATTGCAGGCTCCTCAGAGAAACTCAGGGAAACTACACTATATTGCCAAAAGTATTCACTCACCCATCCAAATTATTGAAATCAGGTGTTCCAATCACTTCCATGTCCACAGGTGTATAAAATCAAGCACCTAGGCATGCAGACTGTTTCTAGAAACATTTGTGAAAGAATGGGTCGCTCTCAGGGGCTCAGTGAATTCCAGCGTGGTACTGTGATAGGATGCCACCTGTGCAACAAGTCCAGTGGTGAAATTTCCTGGCTCCTAAATATTCCACAGTCAACTGTCAGTGGTATTATAACAAAGTGGAAGCGACTGGGAACGACAGCAACTCAGCCACGAAGTGGTAGGCCACGTAAAATGACAGAGCGGGATCAGAGGATGCTGAGGGGCATAGCGCACAGAGGTCACCAACTTTGTGCAGAGTCAATGGCTACAGACCTCCAAACTTCATGTGGCCTTCAGATTAGCTCAAGAACAGTGGTAGAGAGCTTCATGGAATTGGTTTCCGTGGCCGAGCAGCTGCATCCAAGCCATACATCACCAAGTGCAATGCAAAGTGTTGGATGGAGTGGTGTAAACAAGCGGCAACCTCCAGTCCTGAAAAATGAAGCCAATGTGGAAGTGCTAAAAATTGCAATACCGCGAGTGTCCACTTGAGGCTGGCTGCAGGAACACTGGAAGTCTCGTCTGCACACATGTTAAACACTAGAAACACTAGAAATAAACTGGTTTACAGCCTGGTTCAAAAAGCCAAACATGTCTCATTAGCTAGTGTCTTATTATGCTCTCACTGTACGGGGGGAGGATTTTTTTGTACCACGATCGTTTGGATGATATTTAGGATAAACCTCACTTCATGCTGATTGGCATGTCTCATTTGAATGACACATAGCTCGGCAGGCAGAGGCTCCGTTTCTGTCAACTGGAATGCTAGCTAGCTAGCTGACAGGAAGTTGGGCTTGGTGGGCGGGCCGTTAGGTTGATCCAAAGTTGGATTGAGATCACGATTTCAATATGGACGCCTCTGCGGATTGGCTTCAAGAGCTGTTTGAGTCCGCCTATTGCAAGCAGACGAATGACGTAACATCGGGTTTGCCCAATTCTTTTTACAGTCTATGGGTGTAAAGCACGCCGCCACTGGACTCTAGAGCAGTGGTGACGCGTTCTCTGCAGTGACAAACCATGCTTCTCCATCTGGCAATCTGATGGACGAGTATGAGTTTGGCGGTTGCCAGGAGAACGGTACTTAACTGACTGCATTGTGGCAAGTGTAAAGTTTGGTGGAGGGGGGGATTATAGTGTGGGGTTGTTTTTCAGGAGCTGGGCTTGGCCCCTTAGTTCCAGTGAAAGGAACTCTGAATGCTTCAGCATACCAAGAGATTTTGGACAATTCCATGCTCCCAACTTTGTGAGAACAGTTTGGGGATGGCCCCTTCCTGTTCCAACATGACTGTACACCAGCGCACAAAGCAAGGTCCATAAAGACATGGATGAGAGAGTTTGGTGTGGATGAACTTGACTGGCCTGCACAGAGTCCTGACCTCAACCCCATAGAACACCTTTGGGATGAATTAGAGTGGAGACTGAGAGCCAGGCCTTCTCGTCCAACATCAGTGTGTGACCTTACAAATGCACTTGTAGAAGAATGGTGAAAAATTCCCACAAACGCACTCCTAAACCTTGTGGAAAGCCTTCCCAGAAGATTTGAAGCTGTTATAGCTGCAAAGGGTGGTCCGACGTCATATTAAACCCTATGGATTAAGAATGGGATGTCACTTAAGTTCATATGTGAGTCAAGGCAGGTGAGCGAATACTTTGGCAATATAGTGTATATCTGATACTGGTATTGGAACAAATCTAGTGCAGATGCATGTGGGCTTGGAAATGGCCTAAGTTACACAGAGCTGGTCCTAGGTGGGTGGATGCCCGTTATAAGCAGCACCTGGTCCCGGTGCTCATGAATGAACGGTCCGTGAACATCACTGACGTGGTGATTGTTTATTTTACAGTGTTACTGTCACAGCAGCTCAACATGATCGGGCATTATGTATCGCAGAAAGAAAAACTACTGCAGTGCCAGTTTTTTCTGGTGGATGCAGCAAATTTTTGAAGCCCAGATATAAATCAGTATCTAGTCTTTCCAGTGAGGCATTCTTAGGGTTGCATGCGTTGAAAACTGTTGTGTTCAGAGGGAAATAATAGGGCTTGAGAGGGAAGTTCAGACTGGACCAATTCCTGGAGACGTTAGTTATTCATGTTTGAGTCTCAAATTCAGAATTAAACTGAAAGGACAGTTGGATCCAGGCCCCCCAAGTCTAACGTCGAGAAGTTGCAGTGGTTCCGGAGCTTTTAGACGATTTGACAAGCACTAGATTGAAAGCACTGACGTCTATGCTCACATCTCCTTTCTGTAATTCTGACTCTCCTCTCATTCAATAAAAATTTAACCAGGCCAACTGTCTCCTCACTTCTGTCAAATCACTGACTTCCTGTCAAATGCCTGGAAGATTTACTTCGGTGTGTACTCTGCTGTAAACACCTAAGCCCAATCATTTCTGGAGTATGACAGGGATATTATCTTAATATTTGCTTATCACGTCTAGTAAGCTTTGTTTGCTCATATTTTCAAAACAGCTTCAGTGGCTGAGATCCAAAACAAGCTAAATTTGCCACCTGAAAGCATGCTGACATCTCTAAATGCAAAGCAGAATGAACCAAAACATCCAGATTTGTTTCTCACAGCACATAAACTCCATCTGTGACAGCAGTGTTCAAAAATTTCAAAAAATACATCTGCGATGTTATCAAAGAGTATCACAGAGAGAAACACATGATAATGGCTGCAGATGTTCCTGTAACCAGTCAGATTCAGGAGTCTGAAGCCACGGGCGCCTGGTCTCACATCTCCTTGCTGTCTGCAGGAGTGGCATAGAGGGCACACGTCCCGCCCGTCCCACATCTCCAGCTCTCACGGCTCTGAAGGCAGCCCCACCACCACGCTGAGCCTGACAGCTGAGCGGATCGACAAAGATTTCAATATTTTGCCTGAAGCACAGGCGTTTTGTGGGTTACAAGCTGCACAGCAGCAACCATTTTTCACAAATGTGTCAACATGTTTGAAAACGGCACAGTGATACCTCAGAGGTAAACGTGTTGGTAAAAAGACGATTTGAGAGACAGTGGGAAGACTGCCAAACTGAGGCCTATTGTGAGCACTCCAGAAGCTTTTTTTCACAGACAAACCGCCTCAAAACTTTGCAGAAACATCACTGTCACCTTCAAAGCCTCCAGTAACAAAGCAAAACTAGTCTTTTGGAGTAAGACATTTTGAAATTTATAACCAAAAGTCACTTTTTTAGATCTTCTTTAACCTCCTAAGACCCTGCATGCACAAATGAGGACATTACATTCTGTCTGTGCCACAACACTCCACAGTAATACTTTCTACTGTTAGAATTTCTGAAAAATTGTCTTGACTGTCCATTGAAGTATTAGTAATTCACTTATGGGTAGAATTTGCAATGATAATTTCAATGACTTCCATGGATAGATTTGGGATTATTTTGTGGAAATCTGTGTAGAATTTTTTTGTATGTTTTTTATATTATTTTGTATATTTCTGAGGGTTTGATTGGAAGTTTTATTGCAGTAAAAGTTTTGAAAATTTGCATGAAAATTTTGGATTTTTCGGGGGGGTTCATTTTTGTGTTGATTTGAGAAATATATTTGCATTTTGGGGAATAGTATTGTATTGTATTGTATTGAATAGTATTATTCGCTCACCTGCCTTGACTCACATATGAACTTAAGTGACATCCCATTCTTAATCCATAGGGTTTAATATGACGTCGGTCCACCCTTTGCAGCTATAACAGCTTCAAATCTTCTGGGAAGGCTTTCCACAAGGTTTAGGAGTGTGTTTATGGGAATTTTTGACCATTCTTCCAGAAGGACATTTGTGAGGTCACACACTGATGTTGGACGAGAAGGCCTGGCTCTCAGTCTCCACTCTAATTCATCCCAAAGGTGTTCTTTTGGGTTGAGGTCAGGACTCTGTGAAGGCCAGTCAAGTTCATCCACACCAAACTCTCTCATCCATGTCTTTATGGACCTTGCTTTGTGCACTGGTGCACAGTCATGTTGGAACAGGAAGGGGCCATCCCCAAACTGTTCCCACAAAGTTGGGAGCATGGAATTGTCCAAAATCTCTTGGTATGCTGAAGCATTCAGAGTTCCTTTCACTGGAACTAAGGGGCCAAGCCCAGCTCCCGAAAAACAACCCCACACTATAATCCCCCCTCCACCAAACTTTACACTTGGCACAATGCAGTCGGTTAAGTACCGTTCTCCTGGCAACCGCCAAACCCAGACTCGTCCATCAGATTGCCAGATGGAGAAGTGTGGTTTGTCACTGCAGAGAACGCATCTCCACTGCTCTAGAGTCCAGTGGTGGTGTGCTTTACACCACTGCATCCGACGCTTTGCATTGCACTTGGTGATGTATGGCTTGGATGCAGCTGCTCGGCCATGGAAACCCATTCCATGAAGCTCTCTACCACTGTTCTTGAGCTAATCTGAAGGCCACATGAAGTTTGGAGGTCTGTAGTAATTGACTCTGCACAAAGTTGGTGACCTCTGCTCACTATTCCCCTCAGCATCCTCTGACCCCGCTCCAACATTTTACATGGCCTACCACTTTGTGGCTGAGTTGCTGTCGTTCCCAGTCGCTTCCCCTTTGTTATAATACCACTGACAGTTGACTGTGGAATATTTAGGAGCCAGGAAATTTCACCACTGGACTTGTTGCACAGGTGGCATCCTATCACAGTACCACGCTGGAATTCACTGAGCTCCTGAGAGCGACCCATTCTTTACAAATGTTTGTAGAAACAGTCTGCATGCCTAGGTGCTTGATTTTATAAACCTGTGGACATGGAAGTGATTTGAATACCTGATTTCAATAATTTGGATGGGTGAGTGAATACTTTTGGCAATAAAGTGCAGGTATCCTTTGATATTTCTAGAATGTAATGGATTTTTGGAATTTGTTGGCATGTTTAGGGGAATTTTCCATCATTTTCATGAAACCTTGGGAATATATATTTTTTTTTTGGGGGGGGGGGGGGGGGGTTGGGTTTGGATTTTGGGTTTTTTTTTGTTTTTTTTTTTCAGGAATTATAAATGGAATTTTCTAATAAAAATTTAGGCTTTATAATAAAGTTTAGTTGAAACATTTGAGGAATACTTGAAGAAATTTGGGGTACTTTTTATGGCAAATTTTAAAAATATGATTAATAATTTTTCACACAAAGGTTGGTCATTTCTTTGGAGTTTTACTGAATTGTGTTGATATTGTTTTTGTCAAAAGTATTTACTGTTTAAGGACAAGGCTGTGCTTTCCAAACTTATCAGGTCTAAATCATCCCAAGTAAGGGGAAGAAACTAAAAATGCATTCCAGAAAAAAGCTCACTGTGTTGAGCTGCCCGTCCTCACTCAACACTTCACTATGTGTGCTTCAGGTGTTGGCACTAAAGGTGATAATAATCTGCACATCTGCTCTGTAAGCTCTTCTTAGTTCTGGCTACAGCATCAATAAGCATTTTAAATTTTGTGACTGAACTTCTGCCTCAAGCATCATGTTGGTGCATCTGTGATGCAGCAGCCTGAATGTTTTCATATTAAGAGGACACACAGAGTCTGCATGCAGAGGGATCAGCTCTCTGACTACTGGTGGTGACAGACTGACTTTGAGTGTAGTGGAAACTGCTCAGGAGAGCCACATCCATTTCCAGGAGGCGTGGTCACGGGTGGAGTCAGACAGCTCATTAACATTTAAAGACACAGGAACAGCTCAGTCTGAGCAGGGCTGAAACTGAGGGGTTTTTAGTCATGCAAAAAATCCAATACTGGAGTGTTTTTTTCAGCAACAAACCTCACAGGCGTATTTTGTGGACCTCTGAGACCAAAATAAACTTGTCTTAAAGGGTAAATTATGTCCCCTTTAAATATTTACTAATAATGGCTGACAAGTAAGTTTCTGTAAAAAACAGATCAAATGTTAATTCATTCTTAAACTATTTCAATTTTAATTGTTTTGGGTGGATTTAATGGATGCCAAAAGATCCTTTTAAAACCACAACATCTTCTTTTCCTCCTTTTCTGAATGTAATGCTCTGCTGGGGGCCGGACAGGAACCTTGGGGGGGCCTGATGGGGCCAGTTGATGATCAGTGACTTACACCAATGTGATATTTCAGTTTTTTATTTTTAATGAATCTGCAAAAATTTCTAAAATTCTGTTCTCACTTTGTCATGATGGGCTTCTGAGTGTAGATTAATGAGAATAAAAGTAATTTTTTTCTACTGTAGCAACAGGATGCAACAGAGGAAAAACAAAAAAAGTGAAGCGGGTCTGAATACTTTCCGAATGCTTTGTACTTGTTGGTTTGAAACACTATCTGAGGGTCCAAATCCATCATGCACAAATAATTTTTTATCCCTGATCTGCAGTGAGACCCCCTCTTTGAAGAACAGGCTGCAAATGTGGCCGACAAACGGCCCCAGCTGCAGCATCAGTGTTATCAGTAACACCAGAATACAATCAAAAATGAGCTGCAACATAATAAAAATTGTCTGAGGAGCAAATAGAAGTCCAGCCCAAAAAACAAATTGCTTATTTGCCTCTGACGCTAATTTATAGAAAAAGAACACAGACACCCAAAATTAATTCTTTCTAAGTTATTCAATGTTTGTTTGCACAATTTCATCAAAAATAATCGGCATTTAATAGAATAAACTGTCACACAAGTGACTGACTTTTCCCAATGTGATTAAAGCAAACATAATAACTGTTCTCCTAGATACACTCTATTCTTTTATAATAAATCAGTGCTAGTAGAACTGTGGCGGTAAAACAGGCCTTTATAAGACCGAGTGCTTAATAGAGGGAGCCTGACGGCGGTCCTGGTGGAGCCAAGGTCTTTAAAGGTCTTCATGTGCTCCTAAACAGAATCTGATAAAGAAATACTGACAAATAAAGAAGATGGATGGATGTTGGAGGAAAAAAACAGACAGACAGTGGCTTTTCAGTTTAATTTTCTAAACTTGCAGAGTACATTAGTTTTAAAACAGCTGCTTCTCAACGTCTGGTAGATATTCAGAATAACCAACCAAATCACACATTGAAGGAAAAATGCTTTCTGTCCCTAAAGAAGGCCCTTTCTTTGCCTCTATATTTATTTGAAGGCGGGTGTAATTTAATGGCGTAAAATTCAACAAAGGAGGCTTTAAATCAAGAAAATATCATTCAGCAAACAGACGAATCTTCCTCTAATTTTGCCAGACTGCATAACATCAAAAGCAAACCCACAATCATGATGGGTTAATTTGGCATATTTATTGTTTAACTTCACAATCAGAGTAAAAATTGAATCAGTTAAAATTGTGTTCTAGGGTTGGGTTAGAATAGCAGAGTTTGTGATCATTAGCAGGGGTTGGAGACTAGAGCCCGACCGATATGGGATTTTTGGGGCCGATGCCGATAATGGGGGCTAAAAAAAGCCGATTTCTGATATATCGGCCGATATATGAAATAAGAACATTGATATACACAGGATGTATACTGTACATGAACACAAATTCTCATATTTATATATTCTTTGTTTATTTCACAAAAATGCAACTTAGACGACATTAAAACGCTGTATAATAGTCTTATATTAGATAATGGTGGACATGTGAATGAACAGTTGCATTTATTATTGTTTATTCTTGACTCCTGTCTCTACTCCTCTAGGCAGTAGAGACACAACTGGTCAACTACAACTCCCACAATGCTTTGCATGTCAAACAAATATGGCCGCCCACTGAAGAAAGTCAAAGTACATGATCGAAAAAGGATTAAAAATGGATTAAAAGGTGCTTATTATCGGATGTAACGCTGTGGATTTAATCTCCGAAGACCCCGAAAAGTCACCCAAGTTCCGGGCTCGCTACAACGGTGTCCTTTAGAGCTAGGGAGACATCGATGGTGGCAAACGAACGGCAAAATGGTCAGGTTTCAGAGGAGAATAGAGTAAGTTTCTATGACTTACAGTTCAAAAGTTATCAGTGTTTTTATAAACTGTGTCACGTCTTTTTGTATCGGACAACACTGTCCTCAGAGACTCTGGAAAGTCAGCCAAGGTCTGGGCTCACTAGAAAATGTTCTGTAAGAGCTACAAATGCTTGGTAGACATGATTAGAAAGGCACAGCGGATCCGTGTCACGTGAGCTCTAAGGGTTAATATATCGGCTGCATATTGGCCGATGTTGATTAATCTGTGATACGCTATAATCGGCCTGATTAATCAGCCCACCGATCAATTGGTCGGGTTCTAGTGGCGACATTTCTTTTTCCTTTTAAAAATCAAAATAATTAAATATCATCATGATGCAGGAGAAAATGGGGGAACTCAAAGCTTCTGAGGAAAGTTATTGCCCTTTTCTCC
Source organism: Cheilinus undulatus (assembly GCF_018320785.1). NCBI lineage: Eukaryota > Metazoa > Chordata > Actinopteri > Labriformes > Labridae > Cheilinus > Cheilinus undulatus. Next base: position 39,354,616 of record NC_054881.1, read on the forward strand.
TCCTATCGTGATGCTATCACATGGTATGAAATAAAACAACAATGACAGAAACATAGAATCTGTTAACCAGAGTTAACCAGAGAATGTATTTTTAGCTCGGAGATTTTTAATGTACAAATTAAAGACATGATCAGTGGTCAGGATTAAAAAAAAAAGGCATCTTCTGTGAAGACTACAAATCTCCAGAGCTCCCCAGGTAATAATAATTACACGTGAGCACATTTTGGAAGTGATCTGGATCATTTATTAGATTTTTTTATTTTAAAGTATTTTATTTTAATTCATTATCGTTTTTAACAAGGAGCTGCCTTGGTGCTGTGCCGATTCATTTCTTTTGAAAAGGGAACATTGCCTAAAAGCATTTAGCTGGCTAAAGGCAAATGACTTTTATTTTGAAGGAACACGACAGGAAAGAGTTTATCATAGTCTCCTTACCGCTCATCAGCTGTTTACAGCGCAAAAAAGCAGACAGTTTCGGTATTTTTTTAAGTGATAAAGACGGAACTGTGATGTTGATTCTTAAATTTGTGGGAGATTTTTGGAGTTACTGTTAAAACTGAGCCCGGGATGTGTCTCTTACAACGGGAACCGTCCCTCGGAGTTGGAGACATCTGGTCATCCTACTGTAAGCCAGTAGCTTTTAGCTCAGATGTAGCTGTAGGAAAACGGCAGTTTAATCAGACTTTGACCGCATTTCTTCATTAAAAGAAGAGCGAAGAGCCACTGTGAAAGCTTCTCTTAGCAAAAAAGATGCTTTTGCACGTCTCCTGATAGCCTTGGACATGGATTTTAGCCGCAAATAAGCTCTACTGTCTGATTGGCACACCATACATTTTACAGAACGTTCGTCCAATCACCAAGTCTGGCCTTTCCTAAACACTTTCTCTGGGCGGTTTACCAGATGAATGTGAAATATCTCCATGCAGTAGATACATAACAGTCTATCTGGAGTGTCGGTTTAACATTTAAGGAGAAAAAGAGGAAATCTGAGCATGAAAAGGCAGCTTTAATGGAAAGTTTAAAGAGAAATGGGAGCCCAGAGTCAATGAGTCACACTCCCAAAATGCTTAAACGCTCTCCTGAGTTTTGCAACAATAATGACTCCGTACTTAACCTGACCCGTTTTGCTCTTTTGTTTAGGGTCTGCCACCATGAATCAGCTCCTCTGCATCGTATGCTGCTGAGGCAGAGAGAACAAAGACAGAGAAATCACGAGTGGGCAGTAAAGAGAGCGGGAGCATGGACGGTAACTAAAATGTATTCCGAGTGATTCAGGATAATTCACTTGTTTATCAGCGGTGTACTGAACTACAAAGTCTCACAGCTCCAGCTGACATGCTCAATAAAACAGGCAATAATGTGAGTGAAACAGATGCCATAAAAACAGAATATTAGGATTTTATGGCTTCTGGCAGAACAGCTAGGGGGCAGATTTTGTCTGATAGAGAAGACCGGCCTGTTTGTGTTATATTTAGACATCATTGATCCGACATGCTAAGAGTCTGGACTGTAGATTCAGAGAGAAATCCACTTATATATTTATGGAGTCATTTAAGTTGGCGTTTATTAGTATTGCTTTTTTTCCCAGCTGACTGAGATTTCCTGCCGACCTAAGCTGAACTTATTTGTATTCACAACAAAGAAGATGTCTTACATTTTCCATGGATTTAAACTCGTTCTTCAGGGACGTTTGTGCTCAGGGCTTGTGTCCCAGCACTATTTTTTATGTCTGGCAACGCCTCTGGGTGTCTTTACAGATTTCTTTTGCTCAGCCTCGGGCTACACGCCTCAGGTAGACACCTCATCAGGATGAGTGACAGGAAGTTGACCAACTAACGGGGAGCAGAGCGGGACTGCACTCTGCTGACTCAAAGATGAATAATGTATATTTAATTTAATCACAATATGGATTCAATTTCCATTTGCAAATCACATTATTGTTAGTGTAAGTCCTTGGGAGGAGCACCTGCATCACATCTGTGCCTCTTCATGTGTAAAGAGAAAATGCAATGTGTGCACCGTGATGTCAAGCCTCCAAAGCCAACTGGTGCGTCAGGATGCTAGGTGGTGGCCTGATGATACTTAAATTATTCATGCATATTAATGCCGTTTTATGCAGTGATTTTCACAGGTACAGTCGTGCTGTGGCGACACTTTGGTGGTAACAGGTGGACTTTAAAATCTACTTTCAGCCACTGCGGTTGCACCAGCTTCACTTCTCTATTTCTCTGGATTTTTAAAAATTTTGGGCTGAAAATCAAACGAGCAGGAACGTAAAAGTGCATTTATTATGACTGTTTGGTATTTGTCCATCTGTTAGCTCTTCTGTCTGTCTCATTCCTGTGATCCTGTTACTTGAGTCTGGCACAAATATGTATATGAGTTCAAGCTAAGGTTAACAAATCAGCAATTCTTTGCATGAAAACTATATAAATATCATTATTTTACTGATCAGTAGTATTGAAAAAAGAAGCAAAGTAAACAAATAAACATTTCTATCTGTACAGGAGAGAATAAATCCATGAAAACTTGCATACAAAAACCCACACTGTCTACTAAACCATAGCCATATTTGTCCAGTTTAGACACAGTACAGATGATTGCTTGAATTTCAATAAGCTACTAGTAAAAATCAGAAGACTTCTATAAATATTTGAATACCACAGTAAAAAATCAGGAAATATTCAGACCCCCTTCACTTTTTTTCTTTTCTCCAATGTTTCATCCTGATCCTACAGTCAAAAAAATCCATTTTAATTCTCTTTAATCTACACTTAGCACTCCATCATGACAAAGTGAAAACAGTATTTTAAAAATTTTTGCAAATTTATAAAAAATAAAAAAATGAGATATCACATTGACATAAGTACTCAGATCCTGTGCAAAAACACTTTGCACCAATTATCTGGATCTTTGGAGTCCATCTGTGGTAAATTAAGCTGATTGGACAGGATTTAGAAACACACTTTTCTATAGAAGGCCTCATAGCTGACAGTGCAGATCAGAGCAAAAACCTAGACATGAGGTCAAAAGATCTGCCTGCAGGGATCAGAGACAGGAGGCACGGATTCTGGGAAGTCTACAAAAACATTTCTGCTGCTCTTAAGGTTCCCAAGAGCACAGTGGCCTCCAGAATTCTTACACGGAAGATGTTTGGCACGACCAGGACTCTTTCAAGAGCCAAACTGAGCAATTGGAGGAGAAGGGCCTTAACTCCAATTTCCACATACAGCGTCACCGCCGCGATCTGCCGGCGAATCATACTGTCAGAGCATTTCCACAGCCTGTGCTTCCGTCTGGCAGAGCACCACTCTGCTCTGCTTGGTTCGAGTTACGCCGCAAACCTGCGGTGCTTCTGTGCACGGTGTAGTCGTCGTATGTGGAAATTACAGGTTAGTAAGAGAGGGGAACAAGAACCTGATGGTCGCTCCGACTGAGCTCCAGAGATCCTGTGTGGAGATGGGACAAAGTTCTAGAGGGACAAGCATCACTGCAGCCCTCCACTGATCAGGGCTTTATGACAGGGCGGCTAGATGGAAGCCTCTCTTTGGTCCAAAACACGGGTATCAACCATGGCGAGGCGCCTCAGTCTATGTAATTAATCGTAAATGCTGTGAAGTATTCACTTATTTTATGAGACATCACTGCAAAAATGGGATATGACACTCATTTAAAAGACTTTTCTAAGACACGAAATAAAGATTAAATTTACATTTTTATGCTGGAGGAAATCTGCAGATCTCATACCAGTGGACCAGTTGTAATAAAAGTATGGTATCATCTTTCAGGCTGTTTGTAACTGTACCACAGGCCAGATGTGGCCCCTTAGGCCTTGAGTTTGTCACCTCTGGAATAAAAGGATTGGTCCTCTCTTTTGGTCTTAAGTGAGACTTTAAAGGTCACATATTTTACCCTTTTAAGATGCATTTGTATTGGTCTCAGAGGTCCCCAAAACATGCCTGTGAAGTTTTTTGCTGAAAAAACACTCCAGTATTGGATTATTGCATGTCTAAAAACTCGTCTGTTTCAGCCCTGCTCAGAATGAGCTGCTTCTGTGTCTGCACCTTTAAATGTTAATGAGCTGTCTGACTCCGCCCCTTTCAGGAAATGGACTCAGTGGATGTGGCTCTCCTGATTTAGCCAAGTGGAGGGTAAGGAGAGGAGGGCAGGACTTTCTTCCAAGAGGGGAGGGCCAACCGAGCCTTGGGGCGGGGTAAACTCCCCACATGACATCATGGGGGGAAAATCTGAGAGCAGCCTGTTTCAGCACACATTTTCTAAAAGGTGGAGAAATAGAGAGGAGGGAATAGATTTTTCTGATTCGGGGGGGGGGGTTGTGGATAAGCTACAGGCACATATTTTTGTTATAAAAGCCTGAAAAAGTATATTTTGCATAATATGTGACCTTTAAAGTGCAGTTTTCATGGGCCATGTGTGCCGTATCATGTCGTGACATGAAGTTCCCTGTTAGTCAATCATCAGCGCGATTAAAAAAGTTCATTTGAGCTCATTAAAACAAGCTGCTGGATGGCTTTGTCACTCATGCATTAGCTTAGGCTTGTTTTAAAATGCTTTTGTGGTTCTTGTTGCGAGGCCGCTCTCAGCAGTACCTGAAGGTGAGTCTGCCCTTAGGCACAGAAAGCATTTTAATGGTGCCATCACATTAACAGTCTGCTACAATATGATTAAAACATACAGGTCTAAAAAGAATCATGGGGCCTGCTTACTTGAAGAAGAACCGTGTGTAGTTACACAGTTTTAGATTCAGACACAAATGCACCACAGTTGTATGGACTGAATGAACCACGGAGTGGGGATTAAACAGCGTGACTCACACTCAATAAGCAGCTACCTGAGGCCTCATCAGCTATTCTTTATAAGCACAAGTCTTAAATAAAGTATGAAAGAGCTGCTTGTGAACTTATTGACTTTACAGCATCATTCAGAGTTTAGATCTTGTAAAGAGCCTGATTCATGTCCATCTCCCTACTGTCTGGAGTCTGCGTGTTCTCTTTCCAGGTACTCCGGCTTCCTCCCACCACCAAAGACATGCTTGGTATGTTAATTGGTGACCCTAATTGTCCGTATGTGTGAGTGTGTGTGCGCCTGGTTGTCAGCCCTGTGACGACCAGTCCAGGGTGTACCCTGCCTCTTGCCCTATGACAGCTGGGATAGTCTCCAATCCCCTAAACGGGATAAGCAGTGTAGAAGATGGATGGATGTATCTGTGCATATGCAGATCATTAAAAAGTTCATTTTCCCTGCGTGGTGGCTCTTGATCCACTGACCCCAGTCTCAGTCTACTCCTTGTGAAGCTCCTGTAAGTTCTTGAAGCTTTGTTTGAAACTCCTCTGAAGGCTGAGCTCATCTCTGTTGCTTGTGCTCCTTTTCCATGAGTCTGCTTTGACACAACGCAGACAAAGCCCCCACCCCCTAAAAACAACAAAAAATCAGTACAACCCTTAGTCTTAAATAGTCCTAAAGTTTAAACGCTCTGCAGATCTTCAGTTCTTATTGACCCAAAGCTGCTGGGAGTGAAAAGGAGAGAGCAGTAGTGGGCTGTTCATATTTCAAGGTTGGCAATAGCGTCGTTTTTAAGTCCTTTTGGTGTCTCATAAAGATGCAGTTCAGTTTATGTCTCTTACAGACAGACAGGCAGCGGAGGAGAGGAGGTGACTCTGTCTAGATTCATGAATACCAAAACGTTTCCAGGGTAATTGTGCAGCTTTGACATGCTGCAGAGGTCTGCCTGAAATTTTTGGTGATTAGAAACAAGAAATTCCCCAATATTGAGTTTCTAGGACTTCTATTTGTGTTGCCTCAGTGCAGGAGCAGGTATTAGAAAAGTGTGTTTTTAGTAGTATTGTATCAAAGACTAAGGTTCTGGTGTCCTGGCAGCCCTAAACTAGGTTGTGATTGATGCATGGATATTATTTTACAAACAGAGCATGATTTCAAAACCGAGATGTACAAGCTTTTTTCATCCAGATCCCCCAAAACACGATTTGCTCTGTCAGTCCTCCTCCCTGAGGGCTTCATCCAGCAGAGGTCTGCTGTACCTCTAACCCGTGTTTTTTTTTCTAAGGGATGATGAAACATGAGACGAGCCCCAGTGAAACAGCAGAGAAACTCATAACCCTTCATGTACAAGGAGTGGTTTGGCTGTACAAAGTGTGGCTGGCAGAAACTCTCTGGCACACATGGGGCTCGGCTCGCGTTTCCTTAAAACAAAGTAAGATTTCAAGGCAGTTAAGACGTGGAAGCCTCGAGGACCCGTGTGGAATCCACAGCAGAAAGTAATCCAAACAGGATGCAGTGGTACAGCTGGGAAAACAGCACCGAGATGACACGGACAAATAGAGACATTTTTTTCACCAAACTGTGAGTCACATCGAGGAGAAGACAAACTTGTTCAGCCGCTCCTCTCCCACGTCTGTGATCTCTTACACAGACACACAGAAGCGTTGGCAGGTGCTACTGTCTACCTTCAGAAGGCGCCGTATAAGATCCGTTTTTAAGTGTTACGTTCCTTGTGCATGGCTGCGGCAGTACTTTGTCCTGCTCTCCATTTTTAATGCTAATGTTCAGGTTGTCTCACGGCGAGCTCCAAAGACACCCACTCTATCCCTGTGCAGACATAGAAAAGATAAAACAGAAATTGAAAGTTGATTTAGCATCTTTTGCACTCATTATACCGGCTTCTCAGAGGTGGAATAAAACCAGAAGCTTTGTGTTGTTCAGAGTTTACTCTCATTCATTTTTCATGCGTCTCCGGGTTCATCTCACAGCAGCAAAGCACAGCGTTGCTCCATTTTAATTTAATTAGGTAGGCCAAGCTGAATATTCATTTATTATTGTAATAAACCCTAATGATAGAATTAGTCACAGTTTTGTCTTGGATGGAGACGTCATTTGGCAGTTCCAGTCTAATTAGTCAGGGTTGAAATCGGTAAAAAATGAACATGAGAGCGATTATTTCACTAAATGGATCAAGGACACTTTGTTGAATAGTAATAGACCTGAAGAGGGTTTCCACTGATAACCCAGCTGTACTCTAAAATATGAAGATAGTCAGAACTCTTCCTCACATTTATGGTTCACTGGTAACCCGTAGTAGCTTGGACTGAACTAGGGATGGGACTGTTGTATTCTATGACATTGGCGTCGTTATTTATACCCCTTATGATCACAGTAGCCATCAGTAACACTTTTCATACTTTTTATTCTTTTGTGAAAAGACGAGATAATAATATATACTGATGAAATAAATGACTGTTATAATCTAATTATTTACCGTAGAAAGTCTTGGCACCAGTTGTTTCAGTGATATATCAGAATTAAATCACAGCTTGTGTTAGAAAGTCTTATTTTCATCCTTAGTATCTATTTAATATTCTGGAAAAACAAACACATTTCTCTGCCAAAATTATATTATTGAAGTTTCTCAACAACATAAATCTTTTCTTCTTTACAAGTGTTTGGGTACATCCTGACCACGTTTTAATCTTTGCCTGATTTTCAATCAATCAGTTAGTCAATTAATCAATTAATCTTTGTATGTATGAATGGTGGCAATTGATAACCACAGCTATTTAAAACACTGCAAAGAGAGTGTCTAGAACATAAAAATAATAATCAAAAAATAAAAATGGAAATAATAATTAAAAAAAAATTATAATGAACATAAAAGATAATAATAATAATATTAAAATAATAATAACATGATGATATTAGTAATTACAGTAATAGTTTTAATTATAATGAACAAAATAGATTATTATTAAATGAAAATAAAAAAAATAATAATGATACTAAAATAAGAATAACACTTACGGTAGTAATGATCAAAATAATGACATTTACAGAAATAATAATAAAATAATGAACATAAAGAATTAAAATGAAAATAAAAAAATGGTATTAAAGTAATTATAACACCCATTAAAATAAATAGATAAATAAATAATAATGATAATAACATTTACAGTACTATTAATAATATAATAGACAAAAAAATAAAATGAAAATTTGTAAAAAAAAAAATTGTATCAAAGTAATTATAACACCTATAATAATGAAAGTAATAATAATGATGATGATGATGATGATGATAATGATAATGATAATAATAATAATAATAATAATAATAATAATAATAAAGTCCACCACTCCTCTTTAATGTCTCAGTTCACTTTAAAATCTCACAGCCAGCTCAGAGGACAAGTCAAAGTTCATCTGCTCCTTGTGATTTCAAACATTTACCTTTATTCTGAGCAGGTATGCATCTAAATCTTTAGTTTAACTAAAAACAGTAGAAATATCAAAAATGACATTAAACTGTTTAAAATGCAAAATAGTGGAATTTTAGACTGTGATCAAATTTAATGGCATTAACTACAGAAATCTGAAAATGTATTGTGATTAAATTAAAAATTGTAATTTTTGGACAGCCCTATTATAACTGTCATAACTGATAGTAATAGAAATAAAAATCCTGACCCCTGATGTTGAATTCATCATAACATTATTGTATGTTACCTTGTGTATGGAAGTAGCTTTTATTATTCTTATTTCAACTCTGATGCAAACATTTTATTTTTTGTTTATTTATTTTGAATAACTGGATTTGGAAGCTCTTACCGTGGCTGCTCTGAGGAGGAGGACGACTGTCCTGAAAAAGAGAGTCCATCCAGTCTAAAGACAATCCAGGGTTCTTCCTTTTGGTTCAGTCCCATGCTCGGTGTTGTTGTGCTTGGCTATAGCGCTGATGTTCCACCTCTTTACTGGGACACAGTTTTTTAACCAGTTTGATTTTTTAATGACATGACTCTGACATTATGGGACCCATGAAACCTAGCGCCTAAAATAAAAATAGGATGTTTGGAAAAGCTGTTAAAAACCTCCTTGCTCTGTTTGTCAGAGCTTGGGTAGTATCTTTGCCTACTGGCTAAAGTGCTATAGCAGTCCTATGGGCAATAAAAGCTAACCTACAGCTCTGTAGGTGTCAGTGTAGATGCACCTCAGCAGAACTGCAGGGTTTAGTTAACCTTTCAAGAAAGTGAAGTTTATATCGAAAAGTCTTCTTCTCAACACTTTGGTTACCAATAAAAACACAAAATGAAACAAAAACACAGCTTTATTTTTTCTTTTCTCTACTTTTAATGTTGTGTAGCTTTTCCAGCAACAGACGAGATAACTTCTCTTCAGGGATCCTTGTCCTGACCGGTGAATTAGCATGCTAACTGTAAGAATGCTTTAAAACAGTGTTACTCCACTCTGCTCAACCAAAGAGCCAAATTGTTGAAAAATACCTTTGCAAGAGCCACAATCTAAGTGGTGAAAAGTGGCAAAACGGCTTGAATAAGCAATAAAAATAAGTTAAAGTTGGCAAAAAATGGTCCAGAAGTGGCAAAAACGTGGCAAAAATCAGAGAAAAGTGACTAAAATGGGCATAAAGAAGTCAACAGTGGCAAAAAAAGGGCAAGACAAGGAAATAAGTGGCATTTAATGGCAAAGGGTAGCTTAAACAGGCAAAAAAAATGGTGACAAAGAAGCAAAAATTGGATGAAAGTGGTGAAAAGAATTGGCAAAAATGGGCAAAAAAATTGGAAATAAGCGGTATTTAATGGCATACGGTAGGTTAAATGGGCAAAAATGGTGTAAAAGTGGCAAAAAAATGGTGAAAAAGAAGCAAATAGAAGTTGCAAGTAGGGGAAAAGAATGGGGAACAAATGGTACTTCATGGCAAAAGGTAGCTTTAATGGGCAAAAAATGGGAAAAAAGAAGCAAAAGAAGTTGCAAAAATGGGCAAAAAAATAGGAAACAAGTGGTATTTAATGGCAAAAGGTAGCTTAAATGGCAAAAATGGGATGAAAGTGGCAAAAAATGGGGAAAAAGAAGCAAAAACTGATTAAAAGTGGCAAAAAGAATTGGCAAAAATGGGCAAAAAAATTGGAAATAAGTTGTATTTAATGGCAAAAGGTAGCTTAAATGGGCACAAATTGGATAAAAGTGGCAAAAAATGGGGAAAAAGAAGAAAAAGAAGTTGCAAAAATGGGCAAAAAATATGAACAAGTAATATTTAATAGCAAAAGATAGCTTAGATGGGCGAGAAGTGGCCAAAAATTGTGAAAAGGCAAAATGGGCTAAAAAAAAATTGGAAACAGGTGGTATTAAATGGCAAAAGGTAACATAAATGGGCAAAAATGAGATAAAAGTGGCAAAAATGTTGAAAAAGAAGCAAAAATTGGATAAAAGTGGCAAAAAGAATTGGCAAAAATGGGCTAAAAAAAATAGGAAACAAGTGGTATTTAATGTCAAAAGGTAGCTTAAATGGGTGGAAAGTGGCAGAAATTGGTGAAAAAGGGCAAAAATTGGATAAATGTATCAAAAATGGGATAAATGGGACAATTAAGTTTGATTAATTTCTGAGGTCAAAGTCTCTTTTTAAGGTTTTCTGGGGGAATAATATTTCAAATTAAGACATAAAAGAGCCTCAAATCATCACAAAAGAGCCACATGTGGCTCCAGAGCCACACGTTGAGTATCACTGCTTTAAGAAGGAATGCAGATCTGTAGGAACCACCTGGTTGGTCGAACGATGGGTCCAAAACTACTCCACTGACAACCATTAATAAGCTGTTAAAGTATAAGTTTGGTATCTAGTCCCATAATCGTAATTTTAGCTGGATTCTCCAGTATTTATTCTTGCAGACCAAACCTACTGCTGACTGGATCTTACTATTCTCTAAAAACACCAGAGACCGGCATCTTCTCTTCTAGCTTGTGGCAAAACCAGAACAAGCTCTCTCACTCAGCGTCATTATTTAAATCTCTCCATTTGTAGAAATGCTTCCTTTGCAAGAATCCATCAGCCCATCCATGTTCCTCTCTAGTATTTCATGCTAAGATCATGTTTCCAAACATCCCTGGTGTCATGTTAGTGCTGTATCTAGACACCACACATCTGTCACTCATTACTGTATACTGCAATGCATCCTCCTCTGGCTGCAAGCTCTACCTGCTCTTTGATCTACAGTCAAATGTGTTTCTTTACATCATTCCTCTCTTTTCTACATTCATAAATATTCCCTTCCTACTCTGTGTTCTTGACACCGTTCAGGCTCAGAGGGGATGAGCCCTACAGACAGAATCACTAATACAACCACCAACAGCTAAGAAATAGAGGAGTAATACCACAATCCCTGTCTTGTCATTCCTTAGTCTTACTTTTGTCTTTGATGTCTCCAGTTGTAATGCTCATGTCTCTTTATCCACTGTGTACCTGGGCTGACTCAGCGATGGAACATTTCTCCGTGAAATGATGTTTGGAGTTCTGCTGAGCAAAAATGAAACCTGAAGGGCAAGAGGCCTTTCAAAGACACGGGTGACTTCAAGGAGAGTCAAAGATTGCAAATATTGCCTCAGGGAGCCTTTCTCTTCAAGGTCATGGATTCTTTTTTGTTAGGGCTGAGAGATATCACAACAAATATGATCACAACGTTTTCTTCTCTTAGATAATCAATACTTGTTTGTCCTTGTCAGTGGTTTCTGCCTCTGTGCTTGGATGTTGACTGGTCTGATTTTATAGTTTTTTTATTTATGAAGTATTGCTAATGCAGCTAAATGCGTGAAGCACAGGAGTAATAAAAACTTTTCCTGCAGGGTCTGAGGTTATTCTCATGCATCTTCTTCTGTCTATCCTGGGTGGCAGCAGGCGAGACTTTTTTGTTTTAATCTTGATGATTACGGTTTACAGTTCACAAAAATCCACCTTCTCAAAATATTAGATCAGTCCAGAAATGTTGACCTTCTGGATAATTCTGCTCATTTATGCATTCAATAGGTTGGAGCTCCTTTGCACAAATTCCTGCATCTCTGCTGGTGTCATGAGGCGATCAGTCCGTGGCCCTGCTAGGCTGTTAGGAAGCCCAGTCTGGATTGTTGAGTCTGGTGTGTCTCATCTGCATCTTGACATTTCCCCAGAGATCCTCTATGACAAGGGTTCTCAACCTTTTCAGCCCGCAACCCCAAAAATAAAGGTGCCAGAGACCAGGTACCCCCACTATACCTGAGGTTGAACATCGACATACACTTTCAAGAATTTAACCTGAATAATAACCACTCTCATCAAAGGAACAAATATCTTTTTATTCATTTGTGTAGTGAAGAGTCCTCTTAAAAATATAAATCCCTTTTCTTAAAAACAGAATTGAAATGGGTTAATTATAGCAAAAAAGTGGCAAAAATTGGCATATAAAGTGGTTAAAGGGGATAAAAAGTGCCTGAAATGGCTTTAAAGTGGCAAAAACAAGCATATGAAGTGGTTAAAGGGTATAAAAAGTGGCTGAAATGGCTTTAAAGTGGCAAAAATAAGCATATGAAGTGGTTAAAGGGGATAAAAAGTGGCTGAAATGGCTTTAAAGTGGCAAAAACAAGCATATGAAGTGGTTAAAGGGGATAAAAAGTGGCTGAAATGGCTTTAAAGTGGCAAAAATAAGCATATGAAGTGGTTAAAGGGTATAAAAAGTGGCTGAAATGGCTTTAAAGTGGCAAAAACAGGCATATAAAGTGGTTAAAGGGGATAAAAAGTGGCTGAAATGGCTTTAAAGTGGCAAAAACAGGCATATAAAGTGGTTAAAGGGATAAAAAAGTGGCTGAAATGCTTTAAAGTGGCAAAAAAGATGGAAATTTTGTGAAATCGGATGACAAATCGATACAAACTGCCAAAAAAAGGGGCTGAAATCAGCTGAAATGGATTAAACTTACATATGGGCGTATCAAAAAGTGACATGTGGCATAAAAATGTGGTAAAGAGGGGTTAAAAGTGGCAATAATGGGTCAGCAGAGCCAACAACAGGTGGAAAGTGGCAAGATTCAGTTTAGTAGTGGCAAAACAGGAAGAAAAAAGTGGTGGAAAGGGTTTGAAATGGACCACAAAAATGGGTTTTGGATGGCAAAAATGTACTAAAATTGGCAGGAAAAGTGATTAAAAATTGGTTAAAATTAGCCAAAATTGGTGTAAAGTGACAACTGTAATTTGTGCACGTTTTTTTAAGGCATCTGGAGCCCCACTCTCAGTGTTTTGCGATCCATCTCCTTACGCCGTTTCTTTTTCCACACAAACAATGAACCAACGCCAATTTTAATCGGATCAGAGTCTGCTTGTTTGGTCTGCGAACCAGACTATCGGGGACATGACTAATCTGATGACTTCTGTGGTTCAAGAGCGGCTCGACACCAGGAACACAAGACTTGTAGTCCATTTCCTGGACCTGTCTGTGTGGGGGCTCTTGATCCACTGACTCCAGCTCCGCCCACACCTTGTGAAGCTCCTGTAAATTCTTGAATCTGCTTTGTTTGACAATCCTCTGAAGGCTGAGCTCATCTGCTTTTGCACCTTTCTTCAGTTCCTTCAGTAATCTTTCACTGAATCTGGTTTGATACAGCCCCTGAGAACAGCCTGGTCTTTCAGCAGTGACCTTCTGTGGCTTACCCTTCTTGTGAAAGGTGTCAGTTGTCCTCGGGACAAGTCAGGTCAGCAGTCTTCCCCATGATTGTGGTTGTGTGGACTGAACCAGAGTGAGAATTAAATATCAGGAAATCTTTGCAAATTGGACTTTTCCTTGATTTTCATCAGCTGCAAACTATAATCATCAAAAAAAAAGTCTTGAAATGTTTCACTTTGTATCAGGTGAATTGAGAATATTTGTAAAGGTTAATGCCTGACGAGGTGTCCAATTATCAGGGATTAATGGACATGGAGGCCTGAACTGTCCGACGGCTGCCTCTGCGAAGCCCATTAACCCCTGATAATTGGACACCTTGTCGGGCATTAACCCGCTTATACCATGGTCACTTGCCAACAAAAATAATCAATAAAACTGCTAATTTATAATTTCATATGTTTTGTGATTAAAAATAATAAGTTTTACTAAAACAACAACTTCTTTCCCCAAGCAACGCCTGAGGTCTTGACTAATTACTGGAATAGCCATTCCAATCCCATACTGTTCTTAGGGAATGTAAATGTTATTCAGTACTCCAGTAAATAGGACGGGCCACAGATACGAAGTCACAATGGAACAAAGAAATAATAATGAGTTTTTTTCTTTTGTTTATGTTATTTGAATCTTCTGACAATAGTTTATAGCAGTTAGAACAGGAGGGAAGTGAGTTTTAGCGACACTCACCTCTCGGAGTTAAGGTGAGCCTGGTAACAAGACGTACATCAGATATAGGAGATGAGACCGTCTTACGTTGCTGGTCTAAAACCTGGAGTCTGTCATTTGTTTATGTCAGTTAAGTGACAGCTGATGCCGGCCTGCAGTCTCCTTAAGAGGGTTACACACCGCCGCGCGGTAGCTACCCTGAAAACCACCCCCCTGCTGGAGGAGTCCCCTGAAATGCCAAGCGATTTTTAAAGTGCTGCTGCCGCCGCGGTACAAGGCGGCAGTGACGTACAGGTGCTTCGGTGAACGTCACAGCAGAGCCTGCCCGTAAGTCCATCACAACCCCCCCTCCCCAACAACACGTAGAGTACCTCACAGTCTCTGTATATTAACATGTATAACGTACTATTAAACAATGGGAAAAATACGGTTCCATCATCAAAATCATTCCCCCTAGAAAATACGTTTCAGTGGTTGGTTCCACAAATTTTCTTCTGGTTGTCTTTGTACGACGGTAGAGCTGTGTTGGAGAGCTCTCCTCTATTGTTTGCTTTGACCCATGAAGCCTGCCATTTCCGGGTTCTCTCCCTCCTTGGATGTGATTGGCTGCTGCCAGGAGGCTGCCGCCAGAAAGTTCAACACGCTGAACTCCGAGCGGCAGGACAAAATCTGTGCGCGTTCACGTGGGCGGCAACCGCTTCTGGGTCCTACCGTCGCGGTTAAAACCGCTTCCTGTCTGCGGCCCTTCCCTCACTAAAATGACTGGCGGTAGCGAGTTGCAGCGCGGCGGTGTGAAAAGGGCTTTAGGCTGGCAGGGCTGTACTCCCTGCTCCGAAAATATGACTGTCTCAGGTTGCTTTAGTTACTCCTAGTGGAGTAACGGCTAACAGCTTCTGTGCATTAATTTGGAACAGTGTAATGATTTTTTTGACTGGAACTACTTGTGAAGTTCGGTTTCCATATATCTAAAGTTAATGGACACCAATGGAATTTTCAGAGCCAATCAGGATCGAGTATTCACCAAGACCATGGTATAAGGAAAATTAACTTTCTGTAGTAAGTCAAAGGAAAAAAAAATGAACTTGTACATTCAGATTTTTGGAGTTGCATGTCTTATTGGGAGTGCAAAGTAAAATGTGTTTTTTAAATCCCAGTGATTCTGCAAGTGACATTCCCAGATATAAAAACCCTTTGCAACTTTAATCAGAATAAAATAATTTTATATTCTCTTGACATGAAAGCAGTGCTTTGTGATTGTCAGACAGACTGTAGAGATCAAACCGGAATCGTCCAAAACAAGGGCATAGATGGAATGAAGGACTTGGACTTTTCTCGCCTCGGCTTACTCTTTCTTTTCTCCAGCCCGCTGTAGAAAGAAGACTCGAACAGCATGAACATTTCAATGAAAAAAAGTACAAGCAAGAAGGCAAATAACAGTCATATTTACTGCAAGGTTTACACTCAGTGTAATAAAATGCTCATTTGGAATAGTTGTAAATGTCATTTTTTTTATAATTTATTGTAACTCCAAACAAAAATAATTTCTACAAAAAATATTCAAATAATGTCATATAATATTGATACGTGGATGATATCTTTTCTCTCTCTTTTAGACTTCTGATAAGTTAAATTCTGATAAATTCTGCTTCCTGAATACTGTGTGAAGATTAAATCTCGCTAAGTGTGGCAACAATCACTCATTCCTATTACAACCATAATAGTGACTAATTTTTTATAATCTGCAAACCCCCTGGATATTATAGAATAAGTATAATCTCTGCGACTGTTAGTGGGCACATTAGATACAATGACTGAAGATAGAATTAAAAAAAATGCAGCAGAAATAGAATAAATGTAAAATCAAGTCTCATCTTTGAGAGGAAATGAAACCTGGTTATTATACTATGTAGGCCTCAGCAGCAGGATCAGAAAGCTCGCCTCCCGACCCGTCCCCCGCGTCTTTAACCGTCCATACACGTGTCTGTTTTCAAAGGAGGCGAGATCCGTAACTTAACCAAGAAAAAGAAACGAAAAGAATAAAGGTCCTCGTGGTTAACAACAGCCATTCCCTTTGAAGTGAAACAGTGGTGATTTAAGTGTTTTCTTTATGCTTTTTGGTTTGATGCACATTGCTCCAGCTCAGGAATAAAGGGAACAGTGGTTGGTATGATTTTTTCCCTTTCACCTGCTTCTCTTTTTTCTCTGAGGTCGCTCCTTTTTTTGTTCAGTTTGTCCTTCTTGCACCTGAGCACACACTTGGTTTTGTAACAGTCCTGTGAGGTGTGTGTTTGTGTGTTTGGGGCTAGTTAGTGTGAGTGCATTTGCTTCTTCTTCTTTTTTTTGTTGTTAGCGTAGCGTGTGCTGCAGTGTCTGTTCGTCGGGTCCATGACTTGGGGCGGGTGACCCCATCCCGCTCACGTACACATACATAAACGCACGCTCCCTTGTCTGAGGGGGATTTGATTTTAGATTTTTTTGTGGCTCAGTGGGGCGTTAACGTGGCCAGCAGGTGGGCTAGCAGAGTGCAGAGCAGCAGGGTGGCCGTGGTAGGGTGCAGGGAAGAGGCGGCGTTGCAGTCCTTGCCCGCCTCGCAGCGGGGCTGTTGGCACAGTACCCCCTTGAACTCTGGAGGACAGATGCACTTCTGGTTCTGGTTGCACGTTCCTCCATTCTGGCACAGGAGCATCTCCTCATCGCAGACGTTAGCTGTGAGCGGAAAGAAGAGAAAAAACACGGCGTGAAGGAATCGCAGAGGTAAGGCGAACACGAGAGAGGAGTTGGGAATAAAGAGGGCACAGCAAAGCGACGGAGTGACAGGTGGTAAAAGGAGAGTGGGGGAGTAAAGTGCACAAAGACGACAGAAAAATGTTAGGAAAAAAGGAAGGCAGGTAGGGGGAGACAAGGAGGGGCAATGTAAGAGGCATGATGGGAGACAGGGATACACGGGGAGGGGAGGAATTCAGGGCAAAAAGAACAAAGTGAGAAAGAAATGCAGGAGGAAGGAAAGAGGCAAGATAAATTCTTCAGTCTTTGCCTCAGGGACAACAACAGGTAACACCTGCCTTTTTTGTTTTTTCAGCCCTTTTTTCACTGTTTTATAGAGGCTGCACTTTCTCAGGATCAAGTCAGAACAATCCTCTCAGACGCAGCACTAAATACGCTCTCTGTCATATTTGCTAAGTCATAATTAGAGGAGCAGATAACATAATTACTCTGCTGTTAAAGTCATTATAGAGCAAGTTACAATGCACGAGATACTTGACCTAAAAATCTACAAGGAGGCAAAAAAGGCAGCAGCCGTCTATGACAAGAAATAATTACACAAGCTAACATTTCATCACACTGAGGATAATTGCCTTTGCTGTATTTGGAGTAAGATGTCAAATTTTAAACAGACTGCGCTGCGATGTACGTAGTCCCATGTTGTGATAAATAAACCCCCTGGTTAAAAAGCAGGCACGCCTGAGGAGGCTGAGTGTGTGCGTGGGTATGGAGGGTCCATGTGAGGCTCCTGACTAGATGCTAGATGGTGGAGGAAGACTATTCCCTGTAATGGGGTTAAGCAGTGACAGGGTCATCAATTAAAAAGGCAGCAGTTGCTGCTAATGAGCTACATGATCTATCCCCATCAGGGTGAGGCACAAGCTAAGTGGCACAGGACACTTGCAAAGGTTCTAGTGGACTACAACATGTTGATTTTTGTTCTTTTTCGATAAAGTTACTAAAAAGACATCTATTTCACACAAAAAAATCAACATGTTTCAACATACAGTGCTTAACAAATTTATTAGACCACCCTAACCCTAACCAAAGTAAGGTTTATGCCACAGCTGCCCTAAATTAACAGCATTGGTAATTACCAAAATCATTTTTTATGTTTCTGCAATGGTTAATAAACCAATATGTAGAAGCTCTTTAACCCAAATGATATTTTTAATGCTAAAATGTAATTATTATTGTTATCCATGAATTTTCAAATGTATTGATTTACAAAAAAACTGAAAAAAATAGTAAAGCACATTAATATTTCTTGATTAATATGTCAAATTATAGTTATTTACTTGCATTCCTGAACAGAAAAATGAGTTTTAGTGCTTGAATGTTATGCTTGATTCATTTCTGACTTCTCAGAGAAGCCCAGTGAGCCAGCTCAAATTTGGGTGAATTCAGTTTGAAATCCCTCATTCCTTTTCAAAATGGTAAAACGTGGAGAGCTGACTGAAAATGAAAGTCCACATTAAAGCACTTCATGATGCTGGACGGTGTCTGAGACAAATATGACAGGTGGTCTAATAAAGTTGTTAAGCACTGTATGTGAGCTGCCTGGCCATTGAAAACATTTTTGTTTGAAATACAAAGTCTATGAAGATTCAGCTTTATGTATTCATTGTTCAATTTACCATGAAACAAATCTGTGTTTGCAAAAAAAAATAAAAATAATGCACACAAAAGCCCTGAAAGGACAGCATCCATTAGGGGTGCACGATAACTATCAGGCCGATAACAGGAAATTACTACGTCATTCCGATAAGTCCGATATCATGACGGCTAGCTCTGATAACATATATGTTTTTGTCAGCATGGCAGTGCTGACGTTTGTTTTCTTTCTCACGAGACTACACATTCCGAAACAGCAGGTGGCGCCGCAGTACACAACCTGCTGTTAAGCACCAGAGAAGAAGAGGAAGTAGCCCCTTTGTTAAAATGCTAACAACAAGGTGGTGTTATTCAGTATTTACGGGGAGGATAACACGACCGTGTGTGTAGAATTTGCCCTGCAAAGGTCGCAAAGAGTAGAAGGAAGTCCTCGACGGATCTTATAAGTCACTTAAGAGTCATCATGCTAATGATGTTAAAACGAAGTGAACTAGCCTCAGGCGCGGGCATTAGGACCGAGTCAACGGCTAATACCAGGCAGAGTGCTGATCCTGAGCAGGCATTGAAAACAGCAGAAAGTTTGCCAGAGCCAAAAGGCACAACATTATTATAACAAAATCAGTCTGACAGTCTCCTGATCCTTAGCTACTTTATAGACGTACACCTGCCTGCTCTGTTTGACGTGGTTTCATTCAGTCTGATCGACGTTAGGAACAGAAGTTTAGCCATAGACCACGGTGGACTTTACATTCTTAACCTATCTCTGATATGACTTATGTCAGTGCATATTGTTAGTCTTTATGTGAAACATCAGCTCACTTTAATTCTGCCTTAAGCAAAAAAAAAAAAAAAAAAAAAAATAGACCCCCCAAAAAATCTCCCATTTGTCAAGTATAACAGCCTGTTATCATTTGGTTTTATGGGGGAAAACCATCTGTCAGTTGTTTGTGTATGTTGTACTTGGTACACAAATGTTTAACTAAAAAAGTTACCTATATTAACAGTTATAAAGTCAGAATAGTTCTTTGTTTTTTTGAAAAACACAAGTGACATTAGTTAAAATTAGTTATGTCTTTGTTCACTACATATTAACCCCTTCTTACCCCCAGATATGCATAAACACATCAAATAAACTTCTTTTGTTAAATCAACAATTGAAAAAAATATATTGTTATTATCGGTTATCGGTATCAGTTCAAAAAAATACTTACCGTGCATCACTAGCATCCATACATTTTATGACTTTTTGATTGCTTTGCCAAACTCTGATTTGTGTATCTTGGAAAATCAAGATAAGTTCAGCTATTTTCTCAAGATCTTGAGAAAATATTTTAATGCCACTGAAACACCAGCTTCATATAACATTATCATGAAGGCCAGATCTTACTAAAACAACCAGAATTTACAAAATTTAAATACAAATATGTAATGAAAAATAAGTAACTGCATAATATATATTGATCTAATTCAACAGAGGCCTAATTGCTGATCATTAAGATTACATGAGTGCAGTGATTGTAGTATAAAGACAACTGTGTCTGGAAGGTCCAGTCACTTGTTAATCAGTATTCATGGCTACCATTACACCATGAAGACATAAGAACATTCCAAACAACTCAGAGAAAAGGTTATTGAAAAGTTTAAGTCAGGGGATGGATACAAAAATATTTCTAAGGCTCTGAACATCCCCCAGAGTTCAGTTAAATCTATCATGTGTAAATCTGTCTAGATCAGGCCGTCTTCAAAAACTGAGTGAGCGTGCAAGAAGGAGACTAGAGAGAGAGGCCACCAAGACACCTATGACTACTCTAAAGGAGTTCCAAGCTTCAGCAGCTGAGATGGGAAGAGACTCTGCAGACAACAACTGTTGGCTGGGTTCTTCACCAGTCAAAGCTCTATGGGGGAGTGGCAAAGAGAAAGACACGGTTGGAGAAAACTCAGATTCAATCTGGGCTAGAGTTCACCAAAAGGCATGTGGGAGACTCCATGGTTAAGTGGAAGAACGTTCTTTGGTCTGATGAGACCAGTGTTGGGGGTAACGCGTTACAAAGTAATCCGTTAGAGTACTAAGATGACTTTTTTGGAGTAACAAGCGATGTAATGTGTTAGTTGTACAATTCAAGTAATCCTGTTATTAGTTACATTTTCATAAAAGTAATCTGTTACTGAAAGAAAAATCCCAAATTTCCTCTCTCTTCCATAGCTTCAAAAAGAGAGAAAGAAAAAAGAAGCGCCTTAAAGAGTCTGCTCTGTTTGTCCTTCTCTCTTCCTGTAGTCATGTTGGCACGTAGTGCCCTACCAGCGGAAGGTAAACATTCTGTGCCATTACATGCACATTGTTAGCTTGTTGAGCCAGCAAGATTACAGACAGGACAGCAGGCCACAGTGGAATTATCCCCATTATGATGGATTTTTGGATGAAAGGGACAAGAACAGCATCATGGTGAAACATAAGTTTAAAAGCTCCATTTGCTTTCATTGAAACAGCTGTTCCAATTATGTGCTGTTATTACGCACAGCATTCAAGTGATTCTGTCTGCCTCTGCTCAGCTTGTTGTCAGATTGTGAGCATGTTAAAGAGCTGTGAAGGTTTTCCTGTCTGTTAGCGTTGTTCTCAGGCTGCAGAGATACAGATTATGGGCAGTAAATTAGGCTGTAAATTGGCATTAGAGTCAATCAAATGCAGACATGTGGTTGTTATCTGTCGTTGTTACAAGCGCCGAGCGGATCGAGTGGCTAAAGGGTTTTAATATTTAGTAACGCAAAAGTACTCTAACACGTTAGTTTTAGAAGTAGGTAACGCAGTAACGTAACAAATTACTTTTCTCAGTATGTAACGCAGTAATCTATCAAGTTAGTTTCAAAAGTAACGCTACCCAACACTGGATGAGACCAAAATGGAGCTTTTTATCACCATCAGATAAGATAAACACACCATCCCCCACTGTGATTCATGGTGGTAGCAGCATCATGCTGTGAGGATGCTTCTCACCAGCCCTAGAGGGCTTGTAAAAGCAGAGGGTAAAATGCGTGTGGCAAAATATAGGAGAATCTTATTCAGTCTGCAAGGGTACTACGCCTTGGGAGAAGATTTATTTTCCAGTAAGACAATGAGCAGAAGCATACAGAGAAAGCTACACAGAGATGGTTTTAAAGACATCAAGGTGAATGTCCTGGAGTGGCCGAGGCAACCCGAGAGTGCTTGAGCAGTTCTGTAAAGAAGAATAGAGGAAAATTGCAGTGTCCAGATGTGCAAAGCTGATTAAGACCTATCTACACAGACTCAGTGCTGTGAAGGTGACTCTACTAAATACTGACTTGAAGGGGGTGAATATTTATGCAGTCACTTATTTTACATTACATATTTTTTATTTAATTGACATTAATTTTTAGAAATCTGTGTTCACTTTGACATTAAAGAGGTTTTTTTGTCAAGAAATTCAAGTTATATTGACCATGATTGATTTATAACATTCCAGCAGGGAAAATCGATATCAGGATTTATTCCCTACATAACGTGGACTGAGCAGATACCAGTAAACAGTGTTTATCTGAGTTTAGTCAGTGTAAAGCTAGCTTTTATTGCACCAAACTGCTGATTCAAACAAGAGTTTTTATCAGGCAGAAGAAGTCTCCTGAATATTCAAGTGTTACTGTTTTAGGAGTTAGTGTGTCTTGTAATCAATGTTTAAAAATCTGTTCTCTACTCACTGTTACAGCCTTGTTTCCAGTGGTATCCTGGCAGACAGTCGTCACATTTGGCCCCTGTGGCGCCCTCTTTACATTGACAGAAGCCCGTGCCGTTACACCGATCGTGGACAGAACCCATCTGGTTGCAGTTGCACTCTGAAAGAAGCAAGAGATGGATGAAATAGGGATGGAGTCATTATGATGTTGAGGTGATTTAAGATAGAGTCAATCCTGTTTATTTGTCGTACTGAAACCACACGTTTGCTCTGGTGCTGAAGCCTCTAAGGACTCCAGGACTGTGCAGGCAGTTTCTTGAAAGGATGGAGATTTTTGGTGTTGCAGGGATGAATTATTGTTCTTTTTTAGGTGACATTTTTATTTTGGGCCTTTTGGCTCTTCATTCCATTCCCCTGACTCTCTTCCTCTCCTTTTTCCCAAATCCACTGTCCTGTCTCTCCAACAAAAACATGCTTTCTGTTCATGGCTCCCAAGGTAATTATTGACTAAAATGCATCAAAGCCTACCGTCAACCCCGCTTCTTCCACCGCTCTGTGAGTGACGTCATTCTGCTCACACGTCTGCACACTTCTTGAAACCTGTACCTAACCCGTTCCTTCATTTTCATCAACCCGAGTTTGTTTTTCCGCTCCAACAGAAACTGACAGGTGTCAGGAAGTATGACATATATTAGATGTTGTTTGGATAACTAAGCCTATCTTTAAAGGACTGAAGGCTGTTTTGATGGCAGTGTTCCTGCTTTCAAAGGCAGGTAGAAAAAGTGAAGGAACATGGTGGCGTCTTTGCAGTCGAGGGAGCCGCAGAAGTGTTTTTGTTGTGCTGCATAATTAAACAAATTGAAATGCGGTCTGTTAAATTCTTATGATTCACTTGGCCTTTGAAACACCACAAACATCCCGTCACAGAAGCCTGCTGCAGGCATGCTCACACAGACATTTGTACCAATAAATGTCTAACTTATTGTGGAGCTAAATGTCAAACAGTTTGAACAGATCATGGGTTCACCTCCGCTACAGAATCATGACACTGACCTTATTGAACCTT
This sequence comes from Cheilinus undulatus, assembly GCF_018320785.1. NCBI lineage: Eukaryota > Metazoa > Chordata > Actinopteri > Labriformes > Labridae > Cheilinus > Cheilinus undulatus. The sequence continues at coordinate 39,377,916 of NC_054881.1, forward strand.
GTTATTCTCGCCTTAATGTTTCTCTTTTCTGCCAGCAAACATCACCACAAATATATTTATTTAACCTGATATCTAAATTCACTATATTGCTAAAAGTATTCGCTCACCTGCCTTGACTCGCATATGAACTTAAGTGATATCCCATTCTTAATCCATAGGGCTTAATACGACGTCGGTCCACCCTTTGCAGCTATAACAGCTTCAACTCTTCTGGGAAGGCTTTCCACAAGGTTTAGGAGTGTGTTTATGGGCCTACTTTCCATGCCCAAAACCAAACTCCGAACCTATGGAGACAGAGCCTTCAGTGCTGCAGCTCCCACCCTCTGGAACACTCTTCCTGCAGACATTCGTAGCGCTCCATCTCTGGACATTTTCAAAAAACATCTCAAGCACCACCTGTTCACCACAGCCTACAGTCTTCACTAAACCACCCCTTACACTCATCCTACCCCTCACATAGTTTGTCCATGTCTATGTGTTCCTGTAAAGCGTCCTTGGGTTTCTTGAAAGGCGCTATATAAATTCAAGATATTATTATTATTATTATAATGTTTGACCATTCTTCCAGAAGTGCATTTGTGAGGTCACACACTGATTTTGGACGAGAAGGCCTGGTTCTCTGTCTCTGCTTTAATTCACCTCAAACAGGTCAGGACTCTGTGCAGGCCAGTCAAGTTGATCCACACCAAACTCTCTCATCCATGTCTTTATGGACCTTGCTTTGTGCACTGGTGCACAATCATGTTGGAACAGGAAGGGGCCATCCCCAAACTATTCTCACAAAGTTGGGAGCATGGAATTGTCCAGCCCAGCTCCTGAAAAACAAGCCCACACCATAATCCCCCCTCCACCAAACTTTACACTTGGCACAATGCAGTCAGACAAGTACCGTTCTCCTGGCAGCTGCCAAACCCAGACTCGTCCATCAGATTGCCAGATGGAGAAGCGGGATTCGTCACTCCATAGAAGGCATCTCCACTGCTCTAGAGTCCAGTGGTGGTGTGCTTTACACCACTGCATCCGACGCTTTGCGTTGCACTTGGTGATGTAAGGCCTGGATGCAGCTGCTCGGCCATGGAAACCCTTCCATGAAGCTCTCTACCACTGTTCTTGAGCTAATCTGAAGGCCACATGAAGTTTGGAGTTCTGTAGCCATTGACTCTGCAGACAGTTGGCCACCTCTGCGCACTATGTGCCCCCTCCATCATTTTACGTGGCCTACCACTTGGTGGCTGAGTTGCTGTCGTTCCCAATTGCTTCCACTTTGTTATAATACCACTGAGAGTGACACTGGAATATTTAGGAGTGACGAAATTTCACCACTGGACTTGTTGCACAGGTGGCATCCTATCACAGTACCACACTGGAATTCACTGAGCTCCTGAGAGCGACCCATTCTTTCACAAATGTTTGTAGAAACAGTCTGCCTGCCTAGGTGCTTGATTTTATACACCTGTGGCCATGGAAGTGATTGGAACACCTGATTTCAATTATTTGGATGGGTGAGTGAATACTTTTGGCAATATAGTGTATGTACTAGGTTCCTAGGGATCAGCGCTAATGCTGACAGCTTTTTTATTCTAGTCTCAGTCTTTGAGATGTTTGAATGTGTAAATTTAAGATTTTAATGTTAACTACAGAAAAAAGAAGTTGTTATGGATTGAAAAGGAAATAAGGAGACAGCAGAAAAGGTCAAAGGTGGAGATGACTCCTACTTGTCCTCTGAGCTGTATTGAGTTTTTTACTTTACCCAACTGTGGCTGCAGGGAGACTCTGATGTAGGGCTGGACAATTAATCACAAATTAGATTAAATCGCAGTATGGCCTACTGCAATTTACAAATCACACAAGGTGCAATATTTCTTTAACTTGAAATGTGTCAACATAGAAGTATAATAAATCTAGTTTTTGCAGCGGCAGAGATTTTATGCACATTGTAAAACACTCAAGCGTCATATTTTTTAAAATGGTTTACAAAAATCCTCCTTTTCGTGTTTTATATATGTTTTCCTTTATCAAAATGAGTGACATAAAAATGATAGTGCCCTTCAATAAAGACAATGACATCAAATTTGCAATATGAGCAAGAATATTTATTTCATTCTATCTAAAATTGATGCTTAGTGTTAATTCACAAAATTCATACCCCAGGTTGCGATCAGCTAAGAGCCAGCTTCACCTCCTCCACCCCAGCTGCCTCCTTTACAGCTTAAAGCTTGTTGCACCCTCATGTTCAGATTCATACTACTATGGATTCATTGCCTCTGAATAGTTTTATTGTTTTCAATACACATTGTCATAAATGCATGTATAACTGTGGGGATTTCTGATCCCTGCAAAGTCAAAGCAGCTGCTTGATGAACCCAGGGAGCATCTTTGAGCAGAGCCAAATAAAACTGGAGATCAATTTTGCAATAAAATGGATAAATGTATGATGAGTGTTCCTGACAGAATGTAGGCTGTAATATGGAATGATTTATTGCTTGAATTTGTTGAAAATACATAAGATGAGGAACCTAAGAATAATTGCATATTAAATTGCAATTGCAATATTGGGTAAAAAAAAAAAAAAATCACAATTAGGTTATTTTTGCAAACCTTTCAGCCCTACTCTGATGTGTTAAAAGTGACAATAAATCATGTGATCAAACATGGTTAAAAAAAGAAAAAGTAATAATCGTGCACCTTATCTAATTAGGTGCTTTCTGTGCATCTACAGCAGACTACAACTTTTGTATTCAGAGCAGTGAACTGTCCCTTTAACCCAGGGGTGTCAAACTCAGTCACAGAAGGGGCCGGATTCTGAACTTGTAGCTAACTTGAGGGACTAAAAGGGTCAACATTTAACCATAAAATGTCAACCTTATTTTTACCAGAAATGAATTATGGGGGGAAAAAACTTGGCACTGATGATAAATGATTTTGCGATTACAAGGTGAACACGAAAAGTTAAATACTAAAAATCTGAGATAAAAAGTCAAACTTATACGTTTTAAAGGTAAAAACATGATATTAAAAGTCAAAATAATGTTTTTAAAAGGCCAAATATGAGATAGAACACTGAAACCATGAATTTTAAAGGCAACAACTGACATAAATTTTAAATCTTAATTTTTAACTGTCAAAATATGAGATAAACATTGAAATCATGAGTTTCAAATGTCAAAATGTTAAATAAAATTAAAAAATCCTGCGTTTTTAAGGTTAAAAAATGAGATAAAATTTAAAGTTAGAGGTTGATAAAGGTCGAAATGTGAAATAAAAGTGAAAATCATGATTTTAAAAGGTCAAAAAACTGAGAAAAAATTAAAAATCATGAGTTTTTATTGTAAAAAAAGTGTTAAAATTCAAAATTAGGAGTTTATAAAGATCAAAACGTGAGATAAAAGTGAAAATCATGATTTTAAAAGGTCAAAAAACTGAGATAAAATTAAAAATCGTGAGTTTTTAAGGTAAAAATGATATAAAATATAAAATTAGGGGTTAAAACATCAAAATGTGAGATAAAAGTCAAAACAATGACTTTAAAAGGTCAAAATAGGGTTTAAAATGTAAAATTATTAATTTTAAAGGTTAAAATATGAAACAAACATTAAAAATTATAACTTTAGTCATTATTGTGCGGTGCAAAATTGAAAATATAGAGAAAACATATTTCTTCCCCACTTCCTGACTTTTTATCAAATTATTCTGACTGTTTATTTATTTTACTTTTATGACTCAGCGAGGATGTTATAAATCATCCAGGTTTAGTCTACTTTTTATACAGGAGGAAATCTGCAGACCTCAAACTGGTGGGCCAGTTCTAATAAAACTATCACATGATCTGGTGGGCCGGGTAGAACTGCACTTGGGCCGGATTTGTGAGTTTGACACCGTTGCTTTAACCCAAACCTAATGAGCTCATTTATTTCAGAATTAACTATGAAATACTGATGAAATACAGCAAACAAAGAGGCCAAGATTACACAACCAGAGCAGTGTGGTTGTTATTGTGGGTCATGTGCATTAATTCTGACTCCTGCCTGGGAGCCAATGAGAGCGACGACCTACAGAGGATGTACATTTGTGCAGATGCTGTTTTTGTTGGGAGATGCTGGTGTGAACTGGTTTCTTTTGCAGAGCTCCATGTACCAGTTTGCTGGCAGAGAAGCCTCACTTGTGCTGACTCCAAGGCCTGGCCCTGTGTGCGCCCCAGCCATGGCGAGTTTCTACCCTCCAACCCCCTGCAGTCCGCCTACAGACAGATCCAAATCAACAGAGTGACCTCCTATTCGGATTTGCCCTTAAAAAGATGAAGTTTTAGAGAGTAAAGACTCGACATAAAACGATGTGTGACTTTCCAAAAGAAGCGAGTGTTTACCCACAGTGCATTCAGAAAACATTTCAGCTGCTGAGTGTTTGTTTTTGTTTTGGCTCTGAACTCCAGCACACTGGATTAGAAATGAGGTTTTTAAGTGTTGACTTTCAGCTCTGAGGGTGCTCCAGGGTGTTCCCATCAGTACAAGGCAAGCTGTGCAGGACTTTAAAACCTTTTCATACATAAAGTAGTACCCTCAGATTAAGGACAATGCAGTGGAAAAGCAATTGAATGCTCCTGACTGATCAAGTCAGTCAGCTGAGCATACTGTTGAGCTTGCCTAAGGCCAAAAAGTAGACAAAAGCCCTGGAACAGACGGAGATGAAGATGGCAGAGGTGAAGGCCTGGAGGAGCATCTGAAGAGGATTACCTGCTGATGTCTGAGGATCGTTAAATTTAGCCAGTGGCTGATTTCAAAGGATAAACAAGAATGCTTAATTTAAATAAACTTGTTTACACTAAGTGATTGACAAAATTTCTCACATTTAAACTTGGAACAGTTTTCTTTTTACAGTGGTTTTTATGTGCATCCAGTTGATCTGGAATAGGCTGGACTGAATGTGACAAGTGGGCTTTAAAAGCTGTTTTCAAACAGCTGACAGCTTGTTTGGAAACTTTGCAATTAAAATCAGCAAGAGTGAAAGGAAATAGGAAAAAGTAGTGCCTTTAGGACCAAAACAGTGTGCAGAACATAGGAATTGAGAGGCAAAAGACTGAAAATGCCGTGCTTTTCTTTTGCAGTCGTTTACTGAGTTTGAATCTGCGTTGCATATTAGATTTGCGTGGCTATTTTTTAAGCAGAACTTTGCCTTTTTGCAACACATTCTTGCAGCATTACCCTGATTCTGCCATTCAGTGTTATTTTCGTCGACTAAAACTATGACTAAAACTATTCGTCAACAGCCTTTTTTTCCATGACAAAAACTAGACTACACCTAAAAAAAATAGATGTGTAATGACTAAAACTGACAAAATGACTAAAAATGGACTAAAATATATTTTAGTTTTCATCGAACATTCAAAATCTGTGATATTTCTTCACTGTGGGTAAATATGTCAAAATGCAATGCATCTGTAGCTGTTCTGCCTCTCAGCTGTAGCAATCAGGGCACCCAGGTTTGGCAGAGTGCAGAGAACACATTACCATGTTCTGGTACCAAATTTAGGCAAGAAAATAAATGCTAAAGTAGAGACTAAAATGGACCTTTCATCAACTAAAACTAGACCAAAATGTTTTGAGTTTTCATCGACTAAAACTAGACTAAAACTAAAAGGGTAGAAATGACTAAAATTGGACTAAAACTAAAATGCATTTTATTTAAAGACTAAAACTAAAATTAAAAATAGCTGCCAAAATTAACGCTGGTTTCCAAACAGCTGACAGCTTGTTTGGAAACTTTGCAATTAAAATCAGCAAGAGTGAATGGAAATAGGAAAATATAGTGCCTTTAAAACCAAAACAGTGTGCAGAACATAGAAATTGAGAGGCAAAAGACTGAAAATGCTGTGCTTTTCTCTGGCTGAGTGGTTAGTGCAAAAAGGATCTTGGTTTGAATATAAGACAGAGGGTCGTTTGGTAATTGTTTGCATGTTCTCCCTGTGCATGTCTGGGTTTTCTCTGGGCTTCCTCCCACAGAACACGCTCGTTAGGCTGATTAATTGACTCTAAATTGCTCGCAGGTGTGAGTGTGCCTGCTTGTTTGTCTCCATTTTTGTGAATGACTAGTGATCTGTCTGGGGTGTGTCCACCTCTTGCCCGATGACAGCTCCAGCTTCTGGCAATGTCAAACAGGACTAGCGATATACAGGTGGATTATCGGTAGATGGATGTTTTTTTTATTTTCAGCCTGTTTTATTGAAGGAAATAGTTTGGGGAGTTACAGTTTGATTGCTCAGGTATGCCTTGAGCCTACTACTTGTGTGGTCCACCCAAGTATATTTGCTGACCTTTTTTTTTTTTAAACAACCCAAATACAATCGCCAGAGAGATATGTGCTATTATATCCCTTCTACAATCTCATCAGTTGAGGTGCAGTGTTTCATGTAAAAAACTAAACACCGACATCCGACCAGCCACCCAATCTCCCATCACTTATTATGTCTGTGCTCAGTGATACATGAATTTGATCATAAATCAATTTATTAAAATATATGTCATGTTATCGCTGTGCTTGTTAACCTGAAAACTTGCATATTTTTCATCTACTTGTATTTCCTTATGTGGCCGACCTGCCTGTATTAATATGGCGGCGACACTTCCAGTTTTAGAAGACGAGATATGGTGGTGATTTTCCGACTTCTGGTGTAAATGGAGGTCCTAGGCTCCATCAAGGTACTGTTGGAATTTTGGGGAAAGTTTGGTGAGCTTGGGGCGTATAAAAGCCCCGGAAATTAGTGATTCTTTTGACAGAAAAAAGGCAATTTCCTCTTTAGAGACTGAACTAAGACTGGGTTAAACTGGGTTACTTACACCCTGAAAATTCATGTTATGAAAGTGGTATCATGAATTGTCTCATACATTCCTTCTTAAAAATGTTTTAATGTTGTGTGCATTTGTTTAAAATTTCAGCTCTATACAGTCTGAATCATTCACTTGAAATAAGCCTGGATACTGTAGCAGTTTTAGATTTAAACCAGTGAAACTAAAAGCATCTTTTTCCCTGTTTTCCACCTCAACACAAACTCCACCTCCATCCTCTCACAGACACACCGTCTCCTCCATGCACTCTCTCTGTTTCCACCCTCCCGCAGACTGACCGATGCAGACGCTCTCATCATCCAGCTCGGCAGAGGCGTTGCGGAAGTATCCCAGCCTGCAGTGTTGGCAGTTCTGGCCCCTGGTGTTGTGCTTGCAGCTGACACACGTGACGATGTTCAGGTAGTCGATGTAGCTGCAGCGGTTGGAGTGGCCGTAGCACTCACAGTCTGAAAACAACAAAAAAAAGGACAGATTTAAGATTCTGGGAGAGGATTGTTACGGTTCAGATCGATCCTTAAAAGGAGGGGTAGGATTTGTTTAAGGGTTCTCCCTTGACTCCTCAACGACTGCAGGAAATGATGAACAACCCGGACTAAGAGACGCGTCTGAAAGTTTTAGTTTGGAACGTCAGCGCACAAATGAATGACTCTGATATTATTTTATGACTCGACTTTCTGACTCTATATTGCCTCAATAAAGACAAACCACTCCCTCTCCATTCCTACACTCGCAGGTTTGCTGAGTCTGCTTCGCTGGGCTGCACTGATTACTGATGGGAATTCCACTATCCTGTGTGCGTGCTTATTGGTGTGAATGTGTGCAGGGCGTGAGTACAAGCATGTTAATTGTGTCTGGGAATTTAACTGCATTAGCAGATGAGTAGATTATAAGCTACAGAATCATAACCGAGGGAGTTTGAGGTGAGTGATGCTCTGTAGCGGATGTTTTCAGGCTGCACCTGGTGCTGTGGAGTCACTGTGACCCTGCTTAACCCTCTCTTCTTGCTTATTTGTTCCTCATTTTCCACAGTCTTGTGCTCATAAAAACCTGCACAATCTGAGCTCTTAATTAAATTTTCTCTTTGTAATTCATGACTTATCTGGAAGGATTTGATTGCACGCTCGTACGCTTGACAAATTAAGCCCTCATCTGAATTTCACACATGCTGCAGAGAGCACCTTTCTTTTCTGACTTTCCCACAATGATAGAAATGTTAAAATGCTCCTGTATGATGTGCATTTTGCAGAGGGGTGTTGCTCCACTTTCTTGCGAAGTGTATCTCATCTGTGCCTGGTACCTAATTAAGGTTTTATTAAGCTTCAGAAGTTGGCTGCAGTGGTATGCTGCAAGGCATCACTGTCCTCTAAAGAGGCGTTTACCAGGCATGTTTATGCAAATACACATTTAAATGCACATTAAAAAGTCGGAGTTTAGCTGTTTAATCAGCCGTCACATTATTATTTTATTATTGTTTGGTTGATGATGCCAGCTGAAATATTAATGAGCAGGTTTAAAGGAAGCCAGCGCAAGGAGCACCATAAAGTGCCTCTCTCAGCACTGAGGGAAGTGTGCTAGCAGAGGGGGAAGAAGTGCCTAATTAAATATAAATGGCCAATTACTCCACCGACTAGAGAGGCAATGGGACATTGTTCCACAAATTAACGTTACGAGTCAAGATGCTGCTTTATTGGTGTTTATCAATTGTGAATTGTTAACGGTGAAAGAGAGGAAGTGCTTCAAAGTGTCTGAAGGTTGAAAGAAAAGTGGTGTATTCCGCTAACAAGCCCCCTCTTCGGATATCAGTAAACAACTATGTCAAGGTAGGTAACTGTTTGATGGTTTAATATGAATTTAAAGCAAAAACACTTACCTTGATCATGCACATAAAGAAACAAAACCACCAAGGAGGCACAGATGCATGGGGAAAGAATGAAAAAACATGCAATGAAAGGAATTTTTCCACAGGTTTCCACTCTACAAACAGCATCAGAATGACAAAAAGAGCTCAAAATCCACTGATCTGAAGCACAGAATCCAAGCGGATTTAGTTAAGCTCAAGTCTCCAGCTGGTATCTTCAGACCGCATGCTGCTCATGTTGGTCTCTTACCTTTGAAATCATCGTATATGATCCCAAACAACTGTCTGGCCTGAGGCACTCCTGAGGTCAAGTACTTCAGAAGCCCTTGGGGGATGAAGGAATCCTTGTTTAAGACTCGTCAACCACATCTTACAGTCTTCACAGAGCTATACCATCACACAGGTGGAGTCTATGGGTTACTCTCAGTACTACAGCAGGGTCGTATGAATCAGACAGAGAGGATTCCCGCTGGATTTCTACCTGACAGATGGGGGTTGCTTTGTTCTACAAAGCTGGCATAATCTTCACCTAGTGCAGCGTTTCTTGACTGGTTGGAGGGAATCCAAAAGTCACACTCAAGGTCTTACACAAGAATGTGCAGACTTGGAGTTCTATGCAGATGAGGAGGGAATTATCAGCCCTCCTATGAAAATATCTTTAAAGTATGTGCTGTTAAACAGAGCAAGGAATTTTTAACACAGCTTTTCCAAACATCCTAGTTTTATTTCGGATGCTTACATTATTTTACTCTGCACACAGAATGAGAATCAGCACCTCCAAATCTGAGGCCATGGTCCTCAGTCGGAAAAGAGTGGAATTCCCCTTTTCCAGGTTGGGAATGAGATCCTGTCCCAAACGAAAGAGTTCAAGTATCTTGGGGTTGAGATTGACACGTGGATGGGTGCGGCGTCGGCAGCAATGCGGTCTCTGCATCGGTCTTTCGCCTTTCGACTCAGCTCTTTCTTCACCACGACAGACCGTTGCAGTGATGCGGTCTCTGCATCGGTCTGTCGTGGTGAAGAAAGAGCTGAGTCGAAAGGTGAAGCTCTCCATTAACTGGTTGATCTACGTTCCTACCCTCACCTATGGTCACGAGCTGTGGGTTGTGACCGAAAGAACGAGATCGCGGATACAGGCGGCCAAAATGAGTTTCTTCCGCAGGGTGTCCGGGCTCTCCCTTAGAGATAGGGAGAGAAGCCCAGCCATCCGGGAGGGACTCGGAGTAGAGCCGCTGCGCCTCCGCGTCAAGAGGGCCAGATGAGGTGGCTCGGGCATCTGGTCTGGATGCCTCCTGGACGACCCCCTGGTGAGGTGGTCTGGGCAGGTCCAACCGAGAGGAGGCCCCAGGGAAGACCTAGGACACACTGAAGAGACTATGTCTCTCAGCTGGCCTGGGAATGCCTTGGGATCCCCCGGGAAGAGCTTGATGAAGTGGCTGGGGAGAGGGAAGTCTGGGCTTCCCTGCTTAGGCTGCTGCCGCCGCGTCCTGACTTTGGATAAGCAAAAGAAGATGAATGGATGGATAGATGGATGGATGGCACACAGAAAATTTCACAAAAACTACCAATGATGATCTCCCTGATTCTGATAGTCAGTCGTTTGTTTTAGTTTTAGTCTCAGACTCGTTTCCTGAGGAATCCCAGCCCATTCTTCTTCAGCTAATCCCTCAAGCTCCTCCAGATTTGATGGTCTTCTGGCATGGACCTTGGTCTTCAGTTCACCCCTCAATTTTAAATTCAAGTCAGGGCTTTGTGTGAGCCAGTCAGTAAAGTTCACGCTGGTCTTCTGGAGGTTGTTCTTCACCAGGAGCCATGGATGTTTCGGACAAGTGACGACCCATACTGGTGCTTGAGGTTTTCTTTCAGAATTTTCCCACATCCTTCTCTCTTGATAATTCCTTCCACATGTATGAGATTCCCGGTCCCAGATGCACTGACTCATCCCCACAACATAATACTCCCAATGCCGTTTCATTGTGGGGACGGTTATCTTTTTCTTTTTCTCCAAACATCACCAACGTCTCTATGGCCAAAGAGCTCTTGTTTGGTCTCATCTAAACAAAGGACATGCTTCCAGTATCAGAATCTTTCTCCAGGATGTTCTAAGGAGACATCGGTCTGGCTTGAAGGTGTTTGTTCTGCAGACTTTTTCGTGGTCCGTTCCTGTGCAGGGCTCTAGTGATGGTCTCCTTGAGATTACAGTTCCTGACTTGGCTAAGTCTTGGCAGTTTTTCTGGGGTCTTTAGACACATCTATCACTAGTTTTCTTTCCAGAGTCTTTGAAATCTTTCTCTCCCTACCTCTGCCAGGCTTATTCTGGACTGTGTGGCTCTCTTTGAATTTCTTGATGATCCTTTTCTCTCCAGTTCTTGACTCTTGGACTGTGGGATAATTTTGTAGATCCGTCTCCTGCTTTGTGAACATCAACAGAACAGTCAGTTCTAAAGGGGGCTTATAATTTAGACCCTGGTAGTTTTTGTGAAATAATTTTGTTAACAAAGTAATGTTAGCATTCAAAATAAAACTAGGATGTTTGGAAATGCTGTTGCTCTGTTTAATAGAGCTTGAGCGACACTTAAGAAAGTGCAGTTTTCATAGAGGGGCTAATAACTTCATCCTCATCTGTACATCTTGTTTGCTCAATACAAGATTATCTCTTAATATCTTGAATGGACTGAATAATTGTTTTTAAATACATTGTGGGGTTCAAGTCTGTTCCAGTTGAGAGAGGTGGAAGGTTTCTGATTCCAGCTTCTGTGCTCATGTTTACGTGTTCTTGCTCCCAAATGGCTTTTCCACTGACGTGTAAATGTGGATGCAAACATCAGCCAGTTAAATAATTGTAATAATGTGGAGCAGTTCTGATAAAACAGACACTTTTCTATAACTACATCTGAGCTAATCGCTTCAGCAGTAGCTGCCACTGTTTACACCAGCTTACAGTACAACTCAACCCACCCATAACTATTGCAAACTCGTGTGAAAAGCTTTCAGTGCTGATCTTTTCTTGTTGTTTGATAAAGAAATGTGGTCCAGTTCTCGTAAAACTGTCACTATATGAATTATCCAAACTGTGACACCTGGGGAAGCCATTGCAAACAGCTTCAAGTCCAACTAAACCCGCCCGTAGTGACCGCCTCATTCTCCTCCAGTGATGTCTATCGGTTTGATTAGTTTTTGGTTTGGCACAAACATTGTGGATTGGAGCTTGTTGAGATGGATTTACCTGATGACAGAGATGTAGGCTTGCAAATCCATCTGCTTTGCAAGGTTAAGTGCTTCAAGGACACATCAGTGCAGGATTGTTGTTGGCAGAGTTTGACAAACTTTTCCTGTCTCACAACTCCAGCCTCATCATTCTTCTTTCACTTTGCCATTCGGTGAGTTTGGACTAGAGTGTCTCTGATCTCACTGACCAGCTTTACTGACAGACACAAAACTGACATACCAGACTTCAAATCTTGTGTGAGGTGTCCAAGACGACCTTGATGATCATTTACTAGGACAAACTACATAAAATTGTAGAATTTTGGGGGGCTGATAGGACCTAGAACTTCCAAGAGGATCTGTTGCAGACCTCTACAATGGGGCAACCCCGTAACCTGACACTCCAGATGGATGTGTTTCACACATCCATCTGGTAAACCTTCCATAGCCACGGTTTTGGAAAGGGCAGAGCCTTTGAAAAAAACTTGGAGGATGATTGGATGAACGTTTTGTCTGTCACATCTTTACGGGCCAATCAGAGCAACAAAACACTCGACGTAGCCGCTACCAAGAGGCGCATAACGTAAACCATGGCGACTGTAGACATGTCAGTACACGACTTTTGGAAAGTAAACAACTTACTACTATTCTTTGTTTTCCTTTTAACAAAAATTTTTGTAAAGTTCTGGTGCTTTAGCAGCATCCTTGCTAATGTCTTCCGCCATAATTGCACCGGCCTCTTGTCGCTGCTTGCTTACATCACGACTCCATCATGCCTGGAAGTGAGAAGTGACCACATCACCCAAGCCAGAACAGAATGACATATATGTTTTACTCGCTGTCAGAGGTGACGGTAAGCGGCTATTTTCCACAGCAGCAGAATTTAATGAACAAAAATTGAAAATTACTGTGCGTGACAAATCTAAATTTAACACACCACAAAGAGGGTTATGTTAAGACACCCAAGGCGAAGGGGTAGGGGGATAAAATTGAAAATAACACACCATAAACTAAGGAATAATCCAAAGAGCGTTAGGGTTAGGTACCCTGAACACTTAAAGTTAGGGTTAGGCTAAGTGGAAGTGGGATAAAATTGCAATAACACACCACAACCTCAAAAAAACCCTAACAAGGATTAGTACATCACTTCTTGCCCCACAGTGGAGGTTGTCCCATAGCAGAGGTCTGAAACAGATAAGCCCAAAACGCCCCACCATAGAGGTCTGCAGCCAGATACCTCTCCAAACCCAGCAACGATTGGGCAACAACTGGGCTTAAAATGTGCAGTCTGACCTGGACATTAGCTCGACCAACTGTGTTCTGGGTACCACTGAGTCAAAGGAAATAGCATCAGAGGGGAAGTGGCTTTCATAAATCATGACAATTTACGAAGGGGAGATCAAACACTGAATTGGTTAATTCTACTAAAAACGTCCCTCCGAAAACTGAGAGTGGAAGAGAACTTTTTGTCACTCAGACACTCCAAATGGATTTAAATTACATTAATGGTCCCAATGTGCAACCAGTCAGGAATTACTGCTCTAATAGTACCACATGTTCAGACTCTACCTCTCTTGTTATCATCTTCCTCTTCTTCCTCTTCCTCTTCTTCTTCTTTTTTGTCTTTTATAATTGTCTTATTCACCTCATGGCCTCCGTCCAGGTCGAGCAAATTAACTCTATGATGATGGTGGTGATGATGGTGGAGGTGAACTAGAGAGAGGTAACAACCCACAAATCAGCCTGTATCGATGATTATCTCGGGCTGGTAAGATCTACTAACATGACAACACCTATGATTTAGGAGAATCCCTGCTATCATCAGCCTTGTTCATATGTGCATGTGCATCTTTATGCACAGAAATGCAAGAAAACTTTGTTAAGTTTACCTTGCCAGGCACGTTAAAACATTCTTTTGAAGAAAAAAAACTGTGTTGCTGTTTATCTCAAGAGCATTTTCAATGTCAAATTCATCTTCATGAAAAAAAAAAAAAACTATGGCGCTTTGCCTCAAAGCATATGTTGACTTACAGGCTCTATATTTGTTGTTTCCTTTTACTGTGAGCCAAATAAGAGTTTATCTCCATGTTTACCACCAAACATGTTATCTAACGTTGCTACTGTACATCTAAGAACTACTGCAAACAAACAATGGTACCTCTCTTCTCAGCATCTCCGTGCCCAGATGGGATTCTGTGACCAGGAATCCCAGGTCCATGCGCAAAATGATGATGGGCTGAAACACCACAGTCGTCACTGACATATCTGGTCCAGCAAAAATGAGCTAAATACTGAGAGATTTCCACAACTACATGATAAATACCTTTATGATCAGTTGTCATTTTGATGCCATGGCTCACAAGGATTTCCTTCTCGATATCATCTGAGACTGAAAAACCATCAAGCATCATTGTCATCATGGAGAAACTAAAAGGCCCCTTTCCTTGCTATTTGAACCATGAACATTTGTGTTTTCTATCTTGCCCCCCAAGCCTCTTCTTCCTGCAGCTGTCTCCAAAAGTACGCAGCTAAAGTTGGAACCAAATTAAGATTTTATAGCCCAAGTTTACCCACAGGCTATTGTGTAGCAGAGCAGATACAGAAACATGAATTCAGATACATTTCTCTTGTTTATGTGCCCCATTTTCTAGCTTGGAGTTGGCAGATTTAGCTTCTGAGGAAAGTTTATCTACTACAGCTACATCTGCAAAGGAGATACCTTTTCTCACATGCCCATGCACAGATGAGGTTGGTTTTTTGTGGCCATGAGTTCCAGTTACGTGTCCCTCAGGTGGTTCTGTGACTGAAACTAAAACATCAACGGCGTAAGAAGAAAACATTTAGTTATCATGTTCATGTTTTCAGGAGCGTCTTTTTCCAACTCAGGATGTTGTAAGTAGTAAAACTGGTCTACAGTTACGTGTAAACTGTAAAAAAGTACAATAAACTATAAAAATATCAGCACTTGTACCTAAAATAAGTACCTTTTACTTCAGGTTTGTGTTCTTTACGCTCAGATCTTCTGTGTTCCAGAGAGGTCGTTGTTGTTGTTGTTGTTGTTGTAAGGCTGGGAGTCTGCTGAACGCGTCCCTCAGATGTCATGGAAACTAACACACAATATATTTCATAGTAAGTAAAATGTCACTATTAGTGCCGTAGAAGGATTCGGCTAATTAGAGTATGTTGACTTAATTGACTGTGCTAACGTCACTACGCTAACTTGACTGTGCTAGCCTTGATTTGCTAACGTGTCAGTGCTAACTTGACTGCGCTTACGTGACGGTGCCAATATCACTGCGCTAACTTAACTGTGCTAATGTGTCTGCGCTATATGACTGTGCTAAATTGACCGCACTTATATTAAGGAGCTAAATTGACTGTGCTAACATCACTACGCTAACTTGACTGTGCTAATGTGACTGCACTAACGTAACTGTGCTAACCTGGCTTCGCAAATGTGTCTGTGTCAACTTGACTGTGCTAACATGTGGTAGTAAAGTAATTTTACTAATGCAGCTGTGCTAAATTGACTGTGCTAATGTCACTAGGCTAACTTACCTGACTGTGCTCATGTGACTATGCTAACTTGACTGTGCTAATGTGACAGTGCTAACTTGCTTTTGCTATTGTGACTGTGCTAATTGTGTTACTGTGACTGTGCTTACTTTACTGTGCTAATGTGACTGTGCTAACATAACTGTGCTAATGTGACTGTGCTAACTTGCTTTTGCTATTGTGACTGTGCTAATTGTGTTACTGTGACTGTGCTTACTTTACTGTGCTAATGTGACTGTGCTAACATAACTGTGCTAATGTGACTGTGCTAACTTGCCTATGCTAATGTGACTGCGCTAATGTAACTGTGCTAATGTGACTGTGCTAATGTGACTGTGATAACTTGACAGTGCTAATGTGACTGTGCTAATTGTGCTAATGTGACTGCGCTAACATGACTGTGCTAACTTGACAGTGCTAATGTGACTGGGCTAATGTAACTGTGCTAATGTGGCTGTGCTAATGTGACTGTGATAACTTGACTGCGCTAATGTAACTGTGCTTATGTGACAGTGCTAATGTGACTGTGCTAACTTGCCTATGCTAATGTGACTGCGCTAATGTAACTGGGCTAATGTGGCTGTGCTAATGTGACTGTGCTAATTGTGCTAATGTGACTGTGCTAACATAACTGTGCTAATGTGACTGTGCTAATGTGACTGTGCTAATGTGACTGTGCTAACATAATTGTGCTAATGTGACTGTGCTAATGTAACTGGGCTAATGTGGCTGTGCTAATGTGACTGTGCTAATGTGACTGTGCTAATTGTGCTAATGTGACTGCGCTAATGTAACTGGGCTAATGTGGCTGTGCTAATGTGACTGTGCTAATGTGACTGTGCTAATTGTGCTAATGTGACTGTGCTAACTTGACAGTGCTAATGAGGACACTAACATGAGGACGCTAACATGACTGCGCTAACATGACTTCAGCCTCCAGTGTAAATCATTGGGGTTGATTCGATGCATTGATCTACAGCTGATGTTATTTCTCAAAGTTGCAGCAGTGCCAGTGCAGCAGGAAGTTTATTAGAGTTTCCTGACTGCGAATGTATCACTACTCATCACAAAAAAAACATCAGTCAGCCCCTTATTAATATGGCCGATAGGAAATAACCCCAACTCAATTTATAGTCCAGTCATGAATAAAGAGAAATGAAAAAGTAAAGTCAAACTTCCTCTGGGTTTGTTGTTCTCAGCTCTTATGTCACACTGACAAGGCCAGGTTTACTATGTTTTTATTTAAATATGAACCCACTCCTCTATGACTGTTAGCTACTTTCCACAACATGAGGGAGGAGTGTCAGCGTCTGCCCACTCAGAGACGCTGTATGTTAATGCAGACTGATGTAGTTTCATCAAGAGTACAACTTCAGACTGACGACTGCTTTCATTGGTCAGAAAGAGCCCGATTAAAAATGCCCTTCTATTGTTCTTGCTCCCCGTGCATGTATGATTTTTTTCTGTGGCAATGGGTCTAAAATCTCAGATTTGAGGCTGAAAACTCCAAATTTAGATAAAAAGTAAAATAAAGGTGGATTTCTCTGGTTTTTAGCTGTTTTAGGGTTGCAGTACTGCATGACTACATTTAACAGAAACTACAATAAAAACATCTACCTTCTTCTTTAACTTTTGCCTCCTCCTTCTCTTCCTCTTTTTTCTCTTCCCCTCCTTCCTTCTTCTCCTCTTCCTCTTTCACCTCCCTCCTTTCCTCCTCGACTTTCTTCTCCTCCTTCGTCTCAGATGGAGTCGCTGTTTTGTGGCCAGGAGAGCCGTGCATGCGTCCCTCAGAGTTCTGGGAGACTGTCACCACAATCATCATCATATCAAGGACAGGACGCATTACTCAGGGTTCAATATTTCACAAACTTCTTATACGACTGTGAGAATCTAACTTTTAATCCCCACAGTCACTAGCTTTCATGAACTTTCCCTTTATCCTACCTGAACATCTTTCTCTGTCTGGGAGAAAAATGTGGCACAACTATCTATCTGGGGTGTAATACACCTCAACAGTATTGTATTTCTCGTGTTTCAGAGCAAATCAATCGCCTATTTCTCTCTAGAAAATGACTAAAAGAAAATCTAAGCATCATCATTTCAATCCAAAACTGCCGTGTGAACACAAGGACTCGGGGGAATCAAGATAAACAGCTGGTGGGACTAATTCTCCAGAGAAATGCCATTAAATCATCGCAGAGGAAGAGGGCGACACAAGATGATGTAATTAAATGAGAGCTGGTGAAACCAAAGAGAAAATCTGCATAAAACATGAAGACTTTAATGGAGAGACAAATTTAGACATACTTAAAAGACTGATTTGCAGTTTTAACACAATAAAAGTTGATGAACTACATTTTTACTGCCCCGCACGTCAACTACAATCTACCTCTGACTCTATAAACACATACCTGTCCTCTCTGGTTCCTTTGCTTTCACTTCTGCCTCCTTGTTCTCTCTCTCCGTCCCTGTCCCAGATGGGAAGTGACCACTAATGTCAATTTACATGCAGAATTATGTGGTTTATGATGATCATAGCCACTAAAATACAGAAGAGATACCTTTCGGTTCTTTTTTCTCCTCCTTTCTTTCCTCCCTATTCTCCGCTGAGGTTCTGTGGCCGGGAATCTCACGTACAGGCGGCTCAGACATGTCGGGGACTGACACCACAGTCAGGGTTATAAAGAGTGATACCAGCACGCATTTTAAATAATGAACACAGTTCTGACTCTAAGGTCTGGGATGTCTACGAACAAAGGCTTCTCTACTGAGCGACAGGTGAAAAAGGCCACAGCCGCTACTCTTCTACATGTGAGGATGTACCTTTAGGCTCCTCCTCCTTCTCCCTTTTCTGCACATGCTCAGATGAAGCTGCTGTTTTGTGGCTGTGAGTCACCGGCCCCTCAGAGGTCTGGGGAACTAAAACACCACAACAGTGAACTAAAATTACAGCAGGAAAGAGAATGGCTTAGTTGCCACTGAAAAAACAAACAAACAAACAAACAAACAAAAAAAAAACCCCATCTAGACCAGAGATGGGCAATAAAAGGAGGAATATCTAGCATTTCTAATAATTTATTAAATCAACATTTATGTTTTTAAACTCAACTGTGATGGAAATAGTTTACTGAATGAGAAAACACAGAATTAAATAAATTTCAAGCTCCTTTTTCAATGCAGTGAAGAAATTTCTTGCATATTTTTTTATAAGTGCATTTAGTTTTCATGCAAGATTTTATTACAGAAACAATCTCAGCCACTTAAATACACTGAAAAAAGGAAAAAAAAACAATAATAAAGATTGTTTTTTTTAAATTTGGATAAAAAAATGAAATAATATATTTTAAAGCAATTAAGAATAAATAATTAATTAAATATTTTAATAAAATCAAAACTAAATATTATGATTTCTTTGAAGATTTCTTGATGTTATTGAATAAGAAATATATTAATTATATACTTTTATCTTTATTTAATTTTTTAAAATTTATTTTAATTTAAAATCTATCTGTTTTATTTGATTTAATACATTTTAATTTTTAATTGGATTTGATTATAAATTAATTAGAAAATAAAATAAAAACCATAAAATGAAAAACAGATAAGAAATTCAAAAGTTAATAAATTTTAAATATGTTTAGATTTTAATTTGAATCAAAAACATAAAATAAAGCATATTTCAAACAAATTTAAAAATTAATTTTAATAAAGTAAATACAAATAAAATAAGAAATATATTGATTAAATACTTATTTATTTATCTGTTTTATTTTTATATATTAAATTTTAATTTGATTTGATTCAAAATGGATTTAAAAATAAAATATAAAACAAAATAAAAAAATATAAGAAATTTGGAATTTAATACATTTCAACTTTTTAATAAAATAAAACAACAACAAAATAAAGCATGTTCAAAACAAATTTAAAAATACATTTTAAAAAGTAAATACAAATAAAATGATAAGAAATACATTAATTAATTACTTTTATTTAATTCAATTTTTACATTTTTTATTTTTTTTTAATTTAAAATGTATTTGTTTTCTTTTATTAATTAAATTTTATTTTTAATTGGATTTGATTAAAAATGGATTTAAAATAAAATAAAAACAATGAAATAAAAACATATATATAAGAAATTCAGAAGCTTAATAAATTTTAACTTTTTACTTAACTAAAAAAACAATAAAGCATATAAAAAAAATAGTAATGTAAATACAAATAAAATAATAATAATAAAATAATACAGAATAAAATACATACGTATTTTCTTTGACTGGAATACATTTGAAAATAAAAAGTTTGTATCAGCCATACCAGTAGCTAAAGACCATATGATAAATGTTTCTGTTTTCATGCTTTAATGGCTGATTTTGACTGTTTTTGGAAGGTTTCTGATTTATCGGTATTTGAAATTGACTTCGGGCCACATTAAATGAGGTGGAGGGCCACATGTGGGCCTTGGGCCGCCAGTTGCCCAACCCTGATCTAGAATATGAAATCATCTTTCCATTTTACACAGTGTTCTAACTTTTTTGTAACGTCAGCTTCAGGAAGTAGCCACCAGTGTAGCCAGGGCCTTCAGTAAATCCAGGAGTTTCTCCCTGACTCCCTGTTCTGTGTTTGCAGTCAGGCTAGAAATGAGAATGGGGTTTGAGTTGAGAAACAGTGAATTGAATTTATAAACATCTAAATCTTCCTGGGATGAAAGAAGATGGATTCCTGGATTCCATCATGGCTACTTTGTTTCAGATCCTTTGCTCTTCACACAGTCTGTTTCTCTGAATACAGCCAAAGCCTGTTGAAACACCAGTTGGCAAAACTGCTTGGACAACAAAAGGACACGAGAAAGCTTCAAACGGCAGAAATGATGTCCTTCTCTTTTAGATTCTGTTTTCATACACACAATCTGTAGACAGAGGCTTCAGGAGGGCCAACATTTCACTGCCTGACAGAAAACTCCTACCCTTGTTCCACTCCAGCACAGTAGGTGATACAATAGAAGGCTCCAAAAACAAGAAGAAAAGGCAAAACAGCCTCTCTTTATCAGAGATTATGAAACAGCCAGCATAGTGATGGAGACACGTTTTTCACTCTTAGAATTCCTTTAAAAGGAACGGATCCACAAGATCTCAGTCCACTCCAAGTATAAAAACTATGACAAAGTTTCCACCGTTAAAGTTCACTCACAGAAAAGTTGAAGCATCTCCGTGTAAACTACAGCGTTATTCTACAAACATCTATGACTACGGGAGAAAAAGATACCTTTGATTTCAGCTCTTTCCTCCTCCTCCTCTTTCTTCTTATCTTCTTCTTTTTCCTCCTCCTCCTCCTTCTGCTTCTCTTTCCTCTCATCTTCATCCTCCTCCCTCTCCCCCATCTTGACAGCTTTCTCTTCCACCTTCTTCTCTTTTCCCTCCTCTTCCCTCTCATCCTTTTCCTCTTCCTCCTTCTCTTTCGCTTCCTCCTCCTCCCTCTCCCCCTCCTTGACAGTTTTCTCTTCCTCCTCCTTCTCTTTTCCCTTCTCTTCCCTCTTATCCTTTTCCTCTTCCTCCTTCCCTTTTGCTTCCTCCTCCTCCCTCTCCTCCTTCTTTTCCTCTTCCTCTTCCTTCTTCTCCTCCTTCTTTTCCTCTTCCTCCTCCTCCTCCTTCTCCCTTTCCTTGTCATTTCCCACTTCCTCTTTCTCCCTCTCCTCCTCCTTGTCGTCTCCCCCTATCTCCATCCTCTCCTCCTTTTTTTCTTCCTCCTCCTTTCTCTCATTTTCCTCTTCCTTAACCCTCTCCTCTGTGGCATTTTCCTCTTCCTCCTCCTCTCTTTTCTCCTCCTCCTCCTTCTCGTCATTACCCTCGTTCCCCTCCTTCTTCTCCTCCCTTTCCATCCATAGCTCAGGTAAGGGGTTGATGTCTCGCGTCCCATGCATTTGTCCCTCGAACATTCGGGGAACTGAAACAGGACAATTCTCGTTAATATTAAATGTAAAAATAAGACTCGCTGTAGTATGTATGTCAAGCCTGTAAGTGGCGCTGTAATGCTGACGGGGAAATGCACCAAAAGAGAGAAGATTACAGAGAACTGCCCAAAACTTTCTCCTAGTTGCCCTTCTGGTTGTTCTTTGCGGTGGGTTTAAGAACATCTGGTGTCTGCTGCAGATTTCGCTGTAAAAGTCATAATAAGCTCATTAGCTTCTGCAGCATGAACACAACCCTGTAATCCACCATTGTTGTTTTGGTTTGACACGCACATGCGGCGTAAGTAGGCTACGCTATGTATGACGTAATCATTTTAAGAACGATGCAGTTGGCTGTCCACACTAAGACAAAACGGTAAACGTTACAGATTTGTTCACTCTTGTTTCAAAAAGTTGCGTTTACGGCCTCCGTGTGAATGAAATGCAGATACGACAAAAACTTTAGCTTTTACTCCTGAATTCGTCTCCGTGTGGAAGGGGCCTAAGTGCAACTGTATTCAACGCAGAATCACGTTGTCCAAAACGGCATGGACAGGGCTCACTGCGATGTCACCATCTCTCTTCCCTGTAGCTGGATGTTCATTCTTGGGGCGTCCTAGCTAATTAGTGTGGGAAGAGCCATCAATGAGAGGAGGGCTGTACTGGACTATTCACAGTGGCCACTTTTGTCTTTCTTCCGTACTACTCCCAGTGAACCATAATGGCTGGACTTACTGCTTTAGCGGAGGTTACAGTTAAGATCACCAGTACGAGGACTAATATGGTACAACTGATGGAAAGACTCAATTTTTATATGAAATGCAGATTTTTAATGTGGTGTACAGTTAACAGAGCGCTGGTTAGCTATATGTTTGGATGATTTGTTGGTGTCATCAGTGGAGGCGAGGTATGTGGTAGCAGCTAATGTGCTAACAGGCTAACTCAAAGCTAACTTAAGGTGCTAATGTGAAGCTAAGCACTGCTGTCTATGTGTTAAATGCAGATGTATATTGTTCTATTGACTTCTATGGATAAAGGCTGGTCATGAGTATTGAGTATCTAACAGGCTGTAATAACAGGGTCAAAATAACTCACGTTTACAGTCGGCTCAGTTTCTACTGTCTTGGTCTTGGGTCAGATTCAGGAAGAAAAATGTGTGCCCAGTCCTGTCTGAGTGCAGACTTGCTGCTGTTATATTCCAATTATTGTTCTGAATGGCTGAAATTCTGATGGTCTGAATATTGACCTCTACTGGCTTTAAATATTGGCCTATATCAGTTGTAAATGTCGGCCTATATCGGCTGTAAATATTGTCCTATACTTGCCTATATCTGCCTTTAAATAATGGCCTTTATTTGCTAGGACTATTGGCAGATATGGGCTGTAAAGATTGGCCTATGTTGGCTTTAATATAATAGCCTATGTGGGCTTTAAATATTGGCCTATATTGGCTGTAAATATCAGCCTGTATCAGCTGTAAATATTGTCCTATATTTGCCTATATCTGCCTTTAAATAATGCCCTGTATTTGCTAGAAATATTGGCCAATATGGGCTGTAAATAATGGCCCATGTTGGCTTTAAATATAAGCCTACGTTGGCTGTAAATATTGGCCTATATCGGCCGTAAATATCGGCCTATGTTGGCTGTAAAAATTCTAACAGTCATTTCAGCTGGATATAAAAAAAGTCTATTGGGTCCTCTGGTCTGAATACTCAAGTAAATGTGAAACTTCAGTTTCATATTTTTAATACATTTGCAAAATTTTGTTTTCACTTTGTCATAATGGGGTAATGAGCGTAGATTAATCAGATTAAATTTTTTTTTTTGTTGTTTTTTTGTTTTTTTTTTACTGTCGCATTGGGCTGCAACATAAAATTGAAAAAAGTGAAGGAGGTTTCAATCATTTCTGAATGCACTGATTGGAGACTGAAACACCATTGCCAAAACTAAAACAAACAAAAACATAACTGTAACTGTTGTTTGAATTGTTTACTGCACACAAGGAAACTGTCATCTAGGTTTCTACTACGCTACTAACACTACATCTCTATGTTTAACCTGCTTCCTCCTTTCTTTGTTCCCCTTCCTCTGATGCCGTTGTTGTTCTGTGGCTGCGAGGTTGATCTACATCTCCCTCAGGCTTGTAGGAGACTGTCCATCCAACATTAGTGCACAAAGAAGACGGAAAAAGTTAGAAACAGGTCCCCCTTTACCAGCTTTTTGCCTCTTATGTAAATCTGCTGCTGTATTTCACCAGTACATCTAACCCAGTCAGCTCAGCCACTTCTGAAACTGTCCCGTCAGCCCCCTCTCCACCTCCTCCCTGTTCTCAGATAAGGTTTTGTGGCTGTGACTTTCATGTGGCTGTCCCTCCGACTCGTGGCCGACTGAAACACCACAACTGTCATTGATGTAAAAGCCAAAACATCTGCTGCTCTAAATTATACATGCTTTTTTTCTGTAAGCGCGGCACCCTGAAGAATTAATCCATCTAAAGTGATTTCTTTTTATTTCATGCCCTTCAGCTCCAGTCTCAGAAAGAAAATATGACACTCCTGTTGCTAAAATGATGATGGAGCTGTGTTGTTTGACTGACAGGCTTGTTTTCCTCAGTTTACCTCATTATCTAAGGTTTTTACTGCACTGAGCCCAACAGTATATAAATGTGCAAACAAACATGGCAGGTATTAAAGCAGGGGCTCCTTAACTTTGTCATGCCAAGGCGTCTCGTTGGGACCCCCCTTTTGGAAAATGTGTTAAATTCCGTACCATGTCCTGTCTTTGTGCATCAGCTTTATCGTTTTTGTCTCAGCATTAATCAACCGTAACAGTAAACATGATTTCTCTCTCATTATTCATGCATGACATTCAATAAATCTCTCCTCCATTAACTGTTAGCACAGCTGAGTCATGTTCAGTCCGGTCGTCTTTTCTTTTTAGAGGCTATTCCACTTTAAGAGGAGAAAGGCAGCTAGTTTTTAGTGGAACAACGACTCTCAGAAATGTCAGTGTCACTCTTACAGTAGCAGCTGTTGATTCTAAATAGCTGGAGTGGTAAGTCTTACTTATCTAATGGAAAGACAGTCATAGAAAAAGACAAAAAATGCAGCTGTCACAAGTAATATATTTGGTGATTTTTTTCACTTGTTCCATTTTAACTCCAATTTTCTGAGAACTCCCTGGCACCTTCTGGTGACCCCCAGCTTTTAAAGATAGAAGAGAAATAACCCATCCACCCATCCATCCATCCATGCATCCATCTATCCACCCATCCATCCATCCATGCATCCATCCATCCACCCATCCATCCACCCATCCATCCATCCATCCATCCATCCATGCATCCATCCACCCATCCATCCACCCATCCATCCATCCATCCATCCATCCATCCATCCATCCATCCATCCATCCATCCATCCATCCATCCATCCATCCATCCATCCATCCATCCATCCATCCACCCACCCATCCATCCATCCATCCATCCATCCATCCATCCATCCATGCATCCATCCATCCACCCATCCATCCACCCATCCATCCATCCATCCATCCATCCATCCATCCATGCATCCATGCATCCATCCATCCACCCATCCATCCACCCATCCATCCATCCATCCATGCATCCATGCATCCATCCATCCACCCATCCATCCACCCATCCATCCATCCATCCATCCATCCATCCATCCATCCATCCACCCATCCATCCACCCATCCATCTGACAGAACAATAAAGTACGACATGTAAAATAAAAAAAGTTAACTATTTGTATCAGCCATTGTGAACATTCTGCTGATGTTTACAACCCATATATTGGCTTTAAATACGGGCTAATATCATCTGAACCCATCATGCCAATAAAAACTGTTAATATGAGTGTATACCACCTGTAAATAGCGATCTACACTGGCCTATATCGACTGTAAATATTGGTCTATATAAGCTGTAAACAGCCTACGTCAGGTGAAAATATTGCCCTATATCTGATATGAATATTGCCCTACACTGGTTGTAACTACTGGTCTATATTGGTTGTAAATATTGGTCTATATTAACTGCAAATATTGGTCTATACTAACTGTAAATATGGGTCTATATTAACTGTAAATATTGGTCTATATTGGTTGTAAATATTGGTCTATATTAACTGTAAATATTGGTCTATATTGGATGTAAATATTGGTCTATATTAACTGTAAATATTGGCCTATGTTGGCTTTAAATATAAGCCTATATTAACTGCAAATATTGGTCTATATTGGTTTTATGTATTGGTCTATATTTACTGTAAATATTGGTCTATATTAACTGTAAATACTGGTCTATATTAACTGTAAATATTGGTCTATATTGGTTGTAAATATTGGACTATATTAACTGCAAATATTGGTCTATATTGGTTGTAAATATTGTTCCATATTAGCTGCAAATATTGATCTATATTGGTTGTAAATATTGGACTATATTAACTGTAAATATTTGTCTATATTGGTTGTAAGTATTGGTCTATATTAACTGTTAATATTTGTCTATATTGGTTGTAAGTATTGGTCTATATTAACTGTAAATATTGGTCTATATTGGTTGTAAATATTGGTCTATATTAACTGTAAATATTGGTCTATATTGGATGTAAATATTGGTCTATATTAACTGTAAATATTGGCCTATGTTGGCTTTAAATATAAGCCTATATTAACTGCAAATATTGGTCTATATTGGTTTTATGTATTGGTCTATATTTACTGTAAATATTGGTCTATATTAACTGTAAATACTGGTCTATATTAACTGTAAATATTGGTCTATATTGGTTGTAAATATTGGACTATATTAACTGCAAATATTGGTCTATATTGGTTGTAAATATTGTTCCATATTAGCTGCAAATATTGATCTATATTGGTTGTAAATATTGGACTATATTAACTGTAAATATTTGTCTATATTGGTTGTAAGTATTGGTCTATATTAACTGTTAATATTTGTCTATATTGGTTGTAAGTATTGGTCTATATTGGCTATAATATTGGCCTGAATTAGCAGTAAATTTCTCCCCCTTCAATGAATGTAAAGGGGCCTATATTGGGGAAAATATTGGCCTATATTGGGTTTGACTTTAAATGCTGGCCAGTACTGGTTGTAAATGTTTGTCTGTATTGGCTGTTAATATAGGCCTATATCAGTACAAATATTGGTTGATATTGGGTTTCAATAATGGCCTATATTTGCTAGAAATTTTGGCCAATATGGGCTGTAAATAATAGCCTATGTTGGCTGTAAATATTGGCCTATATCGGCCGTAAATCTCAGCCTATATTGGCCTATACTGATTTTAAATATTGGCCTGTATCTGCTGTAAATATTGGCTAATATTGGCCTATGCTGGGTTGAAATATTGGCCTATATCTGCTATAAATATTGGCCTACAGCCTATACTGGGATTAAATATTGGCCTGTATATGCTATAAATATTGGCTTACATTGGCCTATACTGGGATTAAATATTGGCCTATATTGGCTGTAAATATTGTCCTTTATTTGCCTACATCTGTCTTTAAATATTGGCCTATATTGGCAGTAAGTTTCATCCTATATTGGTTCTAAATATTGGCTTTTAGTGGCTTCAGCCATCACTGTGATGGCTGGAAAAATGGCTGCCTTGTAAATATGATAAATGGTACACCTTCTTTTGAAAATACCTGTTATTTCTGCTATTCTCTCTGTTTCCTCCTCCTCTTCCTCTCTTTCCTCCCAGCGCTGCCGGTTCAAAGTTTTGCCGCCATAATTCTCTGGTACGTATTCCTCGGGATTTTGGAAGACTGAAACACCAAAATCATCATGTGAGGTATCCCCCTTCCTCCCCCTCATCCTCACACACCTAACTAGTAAGAACTTTATAATTAGACTGATCCTGCAGCGGGTAAAGATTACTGATATCATCTGCCCTCGTCTCCCTCCCAGTCTTCCTCTGAGACCTTGTTTTCCTTCTTCTCTTTCTCTCTCCCTGTCAGATAGTGGATTGCCCCTGCAGGAGCCTCAGCCCTGGGCTTGGGAAAAAGCTGTGAAAGTCAGAGAGGCTTGAGAATCTCCTTCATCACTCCACTTTTAGCCTGGGTGTGAAAAAAAAGACATGCACTTCCTTTTATCTGAATGGCATGAAATTTTCTGACTGACACTTGTTCTAACTTGCCTTGTGTGTTTTTTCTTTGTGTAGCAGAAGATTTTTTTCTGCTCCTATTTTTGTTCCTGTATTTACCCAAAATATCCAATGCTATGCATTCTTTAGAATTACAGTAACAACATTTTCAGGGGTGTTTTCTGTATGTTTGGATTAAATCTGCTTTCCTGTGCAACATTTAGCATAGAACAGCTCGAATCAATAAAGGTACCAGAGAAAACTTAGCACACACAACCCCGCTTTCACTGCATTTTTAATTGCCTCTTGCTCAAAATTTCCCTTTATTTCTCTCTTTCTCTCTATGTTCCACTTTCCCAGAGGGCTCTATGCCATTCCCAGCATCCTTTGCTCCATGTTTTTAGGGCTAGAGTGAGCACAAATGAAAGAAGAGAGAGATGTGAAACTAGTTCAGATCATGGATTATCTGCCCTCCTCTTTCTCTTTCTTTTACCTTCCCATTCATCCCTACACAGATGCTATTCAATAAATCGAATCACCAAAGAGATGATGAAGAGTCAAAGCTTCCAATAACCAATCACACGAAGCGACCACAGCATGCACATCATTGAGGGACTAATGATCACCGGGTGTCAGCAGAGTGCAGGGCTGCACGCTTCCATCTGTATGTCCCCTTGAGGTGTTTTTGTGCAGGATGTACATCTCCAGTTGTTCTTTTTTTTCTACAGAGAGGGGCATCCTGCAAGCATCCTGCTCCCCTGTGGAGCGTCCCCCTTCAGGCAACCTCCCTCCCGCCCACTCACTCCCCCTTCATGCCTCCCCTCTCCCTCGGGCCCCGGTGAGACAGGGCGCCAGCAGCTGTTCTCACAGCAACCCGGACCATTTCACACAACTGGCGCCGAGCCATCCTTACAACTCATCAAAGTAACCCCTGTTTACTGAGATACTCATGTCCGACTCACGGCCCCTCTATACCTACTCCTGCACACATCTGTCACAGCTCCAAACACAGAGGATTGAAAAAACAAAAACAAACTCTCTAGTGGGAGTGCAGGAGTCTGAGTCACGCTTGTTTCAAAGGCTGATGTATCACAGCAGTGAGCATAAATGCATTTAATCTCAGTAACCCTTGCTGCCTTGAGGGCGGGAGCGATTTGAACACTTCTTGGTATTAATCTCCATCAGATCAGGTCCACACTGCCCTGACATCAGACACAGCGGCCGGACCAAAGGGGTTCTCGCTTTCTCTGTGCTTACTGGAAGGAGACAGGTCAGTTTTTGAGCCTACGCTGCACTCAGGCAGTCCTTAAACGAGTTTGTTTTTATGTGTGCTGACTTTAGCTACCCTAATATCAGGACTTTAAACCTTGTTAGGTGCCACTGCAATGAAAATACAAGTCCAAGGCACTTGATGTTTGGCACTTTGTTTTTAACCCTTAGAGCTCATGCGCAGGCACACCCCTTTGTAAATTGCTTGGTAACTTTTGAACTGTAGGTCGTAGACACTAACTTGTTATTTCCTGTGAAAGCTCTTTGTTGTGCCTTTCTAAATATGTGCTTTATGCATTTGTAGCTCTTATAGAACATTTTCTAGTGAGCCTGGAACTTGGCTAACTTTCTGGGGCCTCTGAGGACAGCGTTGTCGTATACAACAAGAAATGACACAGTTTAGAAAAACGTTAATAACTAATAACTAGTGCTGTCAAGCGATTAACATTTTTAATCAGATTAATCACAGGGTTGCTGTGGATTAATTTAGATAAATAATGATTAGATATACATTTTTAATCTATGTTAATCGTGTTTCATTTTGCATAAGCAAGCAGACTCAAGAAAGAAGGGAATATACACTGCCTGGCCAAAAAAAAAGTCGCCACCTAAAAAAGGTCACACACTCTAATATTGTGTTGGGCCGCCTTTAGCTTTGATTACAACACGCATTTGGTGTGGCATTGTTTGGATAAGCTTCTGCAATGTCACAAGATTTATTTCCATCCAGTGTTGCAATAATTTTAATGTTGATGATGGGAGAGTCTGACCACTGTGCAAAGCCTTCTCCAGCACATCCCAAAGATTCTCAATGGGGTTAAGGTCTGGCCTCTGTGGTGGCCAATCCATGTGTGAAAATGATGTCTCATGCTCCCTGAACCACTCTTTCACAATTTGAACCCGATGAATCCTGGCATTGTCATCTTGGAATATGCCCGTGCCATTAGGGAAGAAAAAATCCATTGTTTAGGAAATGAGAAGTTACTGATTGCATCAGCTGGGGTTAAATAACTTGTTGCCAGCTGAACGATAATCACCCATGCAGTAATTATCCAACAGGAGGCTCGTACCTATTTGCTTAGTTAAATCAAGGTGGCGACTTTTTTTTTGGCCAGGCTATTAGGGCTATTCAATTACAAATTCAACTGGGCCAAATTTTTAATAATGTAATAACTGACTGCCTGGGCCCACAGTAGGGAGGGGCCCTTGAGAAACCTGCAATTTAAGGTGTGTTTTTCTTTATCTATTTTTCTTAGTTATTAGTGTCATTATTGAATCAAAAGCGACTACATGAATCAGTCAACAGACTGAAATTGTATGAGAAAAATACAGTACTGGGGGGCCCCTGCTCCGCCCTTAAAAATATCCAAATGGTGTAGTACAGGGCTGAAAATGAATGCAAAGTAAAAATATTGCTCATATATGTGGGAATTGTGGTTTAAAAAAAAACATTAAAATTCATAGATATTTGTAAAAAGAGCACATTTGTTGCTTGGCTAGCCGGTTAAGCAGGGACCCTGTGTAATATTCTTTCTGGGGGCCCAAAGCCCCTAGCTACACTCCTGCTCCTGCACACTGTCTAAACTGCACAAATGTAGATAATGCTCCCTTTCTTTCTGCCTTTGCTCTCTTTCTTATTTTGAAAATAATCGAATGCTCTTTGCCTTCCTGCCTCTGACTTCCTGTCTGGGTCCTTTGGCTTGACACTTGCCAGACTCTGGCTTCAGACAAGAGACTCCTTGTGTATTTTTAGTGGTGCAGAGTAGAGGGACACGTCTGAGACACGTCTGAGACCTGCACTGGTGCATCAAGCTGACACACCAACATCGACCCAGGAAGGCGTAGCAGACGATATAGGTGCACACACGCAGTGGCATCAAATGCTGATACCAACAAAGGCCCAGACCACATTCCTCCCCCTGACATCCAGAGGGGAGTCGGGTATGTCAGCCAAAAAAACTCCTGCAGTCTGAGACCGTCCTCAGTATTAATTCTGCGTCTCTCGTTATCGAGTCTTAACGTCACTCTGATCCCGCTGCTGATGCTCCTCAATCCTTTCAGTGCCTTTGAATGATGCAAAGACAATGTCAACTGAACTCAGAGTCTTAAAAACCTTCCCCTGCCGCTCCTTTTTCTCCCCTCTCTTGCTCTCAAAGCTGCCTCTCTCTCACTTACACATTAACTAGATTGCACCGCCGCTACCTAAATCCAATAAGCTTCTATGACATATGATATCATGCTGAACAACATACAATCATGTTAGTGACTTTCACCTCCTGAAAATTGTCCATTTCCACATTGTTCCACAATGTAAAAACATCTAAATTGTTGTAGATGAAAATAATCGACTCGTTATAAATGAGGTTATTCTGTTTCCCTCTACTTTAAATCTGTCTAGAGCTGTGGATGGGCCTTACCTCCTCTCTGTCTTTCCCTGGACTCTGAGTCTTTTCTCTCAGTTTCAGACAGGCCGGTACGGTGCTGGACAGGAATCAGGGGATGGAGGATGGACTCTATTGTGATGGTGTGGGGATGATGATGAACAGAATGATGTGTGGGCTCCTCTGGGACCGGGAGAGACAGATGTGGAGGGTCGGGGATTGTTTCAGAAGGTGTGAACTCCTCTGGTGTCTCCAGCTTCTCTGATGGAAAGAACACTGAAGGGGGAGAACTTGTGCTATAAACAAATCTGATGGGAACCAAAGCCCCCAGTTAACAGGATTTAATGATAAAAATGCTCTCTGGTATCAATAGGTTAGTAGGATGAATCGGTAAACACGAGAAAACTGTTTTTCAGATAGCATAGAACAGACAATTTGATATTTGGTGAAACCAGAGTAGAAATGGCTCATAATAGTTACTTTATCTCCAAATGGATTTATTTTTCACAGCCTAATAAGACCGAGCAATTCATCAAATTTAGAATAAATCACAATATGACCTTAGAAGAGACGTTTCTGTAAACTGGGGTCTGTTTTCAGTTTGGTGCTTCTCTGCTGTTGGGGCCCAGGCCCTCTGGCTTTCACACACTCTTTTAAACAGAGAAAGATAAAACACCAGCAGCAAGGTGACCAGTTTAACACTGCAAGAATAAAAGTTCTTCAATGTCACAGGCTGGTTTAATAAAAAAGTAGAAATAAAATAAATAAAAACCAAATTATATCTCAGGGATGCAGGATATACCTGGCATGGTACTCATATAAGCATATGTTAACTAAACAAGACTAATGACTAATGACTGGTAACAGTAATTATCTTGATAAGATATGAACATAAACAATAGAAACATTCCTGCTGATTTTTACATATATCAGCTGTGAATACTGGCTATACTGGCTGTGAATTCTGGCCTATATCAGCTGTGAATACTGGCTATACTGGCTGTGAATACTGGCCTATATCAGCTGTGAATACTGGCTATACTGGCTGTGAATACTGGCCTATATCAGCTGTGAATACTGGCTATACTGGCTGTGAATACTGGCCTATATCAGCTGTGAATACTGGCTATACTGGCTGTGAATACTGGCCTATATCAGCTATTAATATCAGCATCTATTGGCTGTATATATTGACCCGTATGGGATGTTACCGTTAAACTAAATCAGTTTTGAATATTGGCCTATATCAATTTGAATACCAGCATCTTTTGGCTTTAAATATTTATCAATATAGGCTTTGAATATTGGCCTGTATTGACTGAAAATTTTTCCCCCTATCAGTTAATAAAAAAATGCCTGATACTGGCTTTAAATTTTGTCCTGCAGGCTGTAAATATTGACCTGTAGAGGCTGTGAATATTGACCTATATTGGCTGTAAATATTGGACTATAGAGGCTGTACATACTGGACTATAGAGGCTGTGAATATTGGCCTATAGAGGCTGTAAATATTGGCCTATAGAGGCTGTGAATATTGGCCTATAGAGGCTGTAAATATTGGCCTATAGAGGCTGTGAATATTGGCCTATAGAGGCTGTAAATATTGGCCTATAGAGGCTGTGAATATTGGCCTATAGAGGCTGTGAATATTGGCCTATAGAGGCTGTGAATATTGGCCTATAGAGGCTGTAAATATTGGCCTATAGAGGCTGTGAATATTGGCCTATAGAGGCTGTAAATATTGGCCTGTAGAGGCTGTAAATATTGGCCTATAGAGGCTGTAAATATTGGCCTATAGGGGTTGTAAATATTGGTCTATAGAGGCTGTAAATATTGTTCTATAGAGGCTGTAAATATTGACCTATATTGGCTGTAAATATTGGCCTATAGAGGCTGTGAATATTGGCCTATAGAGGCTGTGAATACTGGCCTATAGAGGCTGTGAATATTGGAGTATAGAGGCTGTAAATACTGGACTATAGAGGCTGTGAATATCAGCCTATAGAGGCTGTAAATATTGGAGTATAGAGGCTGTAAATACTGGACTATAGAGGCTGTGAATATCAGCCTATAGAGGCTGTAAATATTGGAGTATAGAGGCTGTAAATACTGGACTATAGAGGCTGTGAATATCAGCCTATAGAGGCTGTAAATACTGGACTGTATTGGCTGTAAATACTGGACTACATTGGATGTAAATATTGGCTTACATTGACTGTTAATATTAGCCGACTTGGTTGTAAATATTGGCCTATAGAGGCTGTAAATATTGGCCTGTAGAGGCTGTAAATATTGGTCTATAGAGGCTGTAAATATTGGCCTGTAGAGGCTGTGAATATTGGCCTGTAGAGGCTGTGAATATTGGCCTGTAGAGGCTGTAAATATTGGTCTATAGAGGCTGTAAATATTGGCCTGTAGAGGCTGTAAATATTGGCCTGTAGAGGCTGTAAATATTGGCCTATAGAGGCTGTGAATATTGGCCTATAGAGGCTGTAAATATTGGCCTGTAGAGGCTGTGAATATTGGCCTGTAGAGGCTGTAAATATTGGCCTGTAGAGGCTGTAAATATTGGCCTATAGAGGCTGTAAATATTGGCCTGTAGAGGCTGTGAATATTGGCCTATAGAGGCTGTAAATATTGGCCTGTAGAGGCTGTGAATATTGGCCTGTAGAGGCTGCGAATATTGGCCTATAGAGGCTGTAAATATTGGCCTATAGAGGCTGTAAATATTGGCCTGTAGAGGCTGTAAATATTGGTCTATAGAGGCTGTAAATATTGTTCTATAGAGGCTGTGAATATTGACCTATAGAGGCTGTAAATATTGGCCTATAGGGGTTGTAAATATTGGTCTATAGAGGCTGTAAATATTGTTCTATAGAGGCTGTGAATATTGGTCTATAGAGGCTGTAAATATTGGCCTATAGAGGCTGTAAATACTGGACTGTATTGGCTGTAAATACTGGACTACATTGGATGTAAATATTGGCCTATACTGGCTGTAAATATTTGTCTACATTGTAAATATTGGCCTTAATTGGATGTAAATATTGGCCCTCATTGGCTGTGAATATTGGCCTACATTGACTGTTAATATTAGCCGACTTGGTTGTAAATATTGGCCCCATAGAGGCTGTAAATACTGACTGTATTGGATGTAAATACTGGACTACATTGGCTGTAAATACTGGACTACATTGGCTGTAAGTATTGGCCTACATTGACTGTTAATATTAGCCTACTTGGTTGTAAATATTGGCCTGCATTGGCTGTGAATATTGACCTATATTGGCTGCAGATATTGCCCTATATTGTCTGTAAATATTGGCGGACACTGTCTGTAAATATTGGCCTTTATTGTGATGGAATTTTTAGTTGTAATCATCAGCCACACAATTAGTCAGTCTTTCTGATGACAGAGGTGCTTCAATAACCCCTTAACATCAAATTTTAAAGATGAAAACTTGAAAATGAATCTATTATGAATCAAACATATTTCGTAGAGCCCCATAGCACGCCAAACAAAGGGCTGATGGGTAACATATTGTCTGCCTGTGCGATGGAGAGCCTTCTAACTGCTGGGTTCTGCTGGTGGAGCTTCAGCGTCTGTTGCATCAGTAGCATGAGGAAAGGGGATGCAAATGCAGTGAGGAATGAGCGGGCTAAGACATTAGCATAGGAGATGCTGCCTCAGATTGTTTATCTAGAGAAAGCCTAGCTCACACAGACACACACATGAGCACACACAGTGATACACACAGGAGTGAGAACGCACAATGAAAAGTGTGATTTCACACTGCTGAGATCGGCTAAACTCCAAATCTGTTCCACAACCCTTTGAGTGCTGGACGGTTGTGTTTTTGTTTCTTTAAAAGCGAGACTGTTGGAGGTGTGACTATTGTTAATATGGTCCAAATGAAATCACAGGCTCTTTGTCAGAGTGGACGGCCCTGTTTTACACTTGCACTGTTGTGAACGGATGTGTGCATATGTGTTTGCTGACACTCAAATTTTGTCTGCTCAAGATCTGAGACACAAAAGGAAGCAGTGGAAGTCTCATTCACATCAGCACTAATTCAGTTGGACTGTATCTTTACAGCTCATTCAGAAAGTATGCAGACACCCTTCACTTTTTAAAGTTACGATGCCACAAAATAAATTATTATTAATTACACTTTACGCTCAGTTCCCCATCATGACAATGTGGAAACGGAATTCTAGAAATCTTTGCAAATTTATGAAACATAAAAAAACTGAAATATCACACTGGCATAAGTATTCAGAGCTGTTGCAACAAACTTGAGATTCTGCTGGGGTTCCCCCCATGTCTCTATATTGTACAGAATTTACTCCACATGTTGTTGCAAAATATTCACTAGAATTCAGGGAATTCAGTTTTGGATGCTCAAAATTTCCTAAGGGACCCCGAGACACCTCTCTTATTTATAGTACTTGTTATGATTAAGCTCTGTGCTGATGTGAAACACCAGTCCAGAACTCTAAACTCTGGGCTACCAAGTTGGCCATTCAGTCCTGTTATTTCCAGCTAAAATCCCCAGTTTAAAAGCAAGAGTTACACTCAAGCTGTTAAGAGCAAAAAATGCTCCATTGACACCCATTCAAACTTCCATTTAAGCATAAAACATGCATTCTATCATATCTGGGTGTCAGTCTGGGATTTTGCCTTTGAATTGATCATTTTTACTACTCTCCACTAGATGGCATCAGTTTGACCATATTTGGCATATGGAGAAAAAACCTGCTAAACTTGCAAAAATGAATAATGCATAAAAACCAATGTTGCTGCACATCATTGACATTTTCCAGGCCGTAATAATTCAACACAAAAAAAATTTACCTTGCATGTAGTATATTGAAAATAATTATTTTTTCTGTTTTTTTGTTTCAGTGAAAAACCAGGTGGCATCATGGCAAAAAACTGGCACTTAAAGGGTTAAAATCTTTAAAAATTAATAAATAGTTGAAATCAATAATAAGGTCAGTAGTGAGTGAAAAAATAAGCTAAATGAAAGTTGAATTAGATATTAATATATAATATTGTTTGTAATTAATGTCTGAAAAGCACTTTTTTGCACTTA
Source organism: Cheilinus undulatus (assembly GCF_018320785.1). Classification (NCBI taxonomy): domain Eukaryota; kingdom Metazoa; phylum Chordata; class Actinopteri; order Labriformes; family Labridae; genus Cheilinus; species Cheilinus undulatus. The sequence continues at coordinate 39,414,223 of NC_054881.1, forward strand.
GCAGCTTCAGAGTCGTCTGTGACATTGCCTAAAAATAATAATGCATAAAAATCAATACGGCTGCTAATCATTGACAAATCCCAGACTGTAACAATTCAACATAAGAAAATTAGTTTGTATGCGGTATATTGAAAAAAAATCATTGCTTTGTTTTTTCAGCAAAAAACACAGTGGCATAATGACAAAAACTGGCACTCAAAGGGTTAAAATCTTTAAAAAGTAATCAAGATTTGATATCAATAACAAGGTCAGTTATGGGTGGAGAAATAACCTTAATGAAAGTTGAATTAAATGTTTATGTGTAATATTTTTTACATTTACATATGTGAAGTGCATTTTCTGCTCTTAGCAGCTTCAGAGTCAGTATTTGTCATTGCACAAAAAATAATAATTCTTAAAAATCAATACTGCTGCTAATCATTGACAAATCCCAGTCTGTAATAATTCAACACAAGAAAATGACTTTGCATACTGTGTATTTAAAAAAATTAATTGCTTTGTTTTTTCAGCAAAGAAACACGGTTGCATCATGACAAAAACTGGAACTCAAAGGGTTAAAATCTTTGAAAAATAATCAATATTTGATATCAATAATTAGGTCAGATGTAGCTGAAAAAAACAGCTCAATGAAAGTAGAATAAACTTATTAATGCACATTTTTTTTTTATGGCTACTGAATGGAAAGAACATTTTTTGCTTTTAGCAGTTTGAGTGTGACTAATATTAAAACAATCCTTAAGAGTTAAACTAAAAATGGCTGTAACTACACATGAGCACGGTAGACATTTTCTTAGTGGTTTATATTGCCAAAACAAAGTGTTAGCAAAAGGACAAAAACCGCTAAGAGTTTAAGGAAAAGTACAATTACTATGTTAACTGTTGAAATAATAGTTTAAGGCCAGACAAACTGGTAAAGATATCTTTAATCCTTGATCCACCAGTGATTTCTGCAAACTCTTTAAACTCTTTCTGGCAAACTGCGTGTCATAAAACTCCTTCCACATCCACAGGACTGCATAAAAATGTCACTGAAATCCTCGTGTTCCCTGAAGGACGGTGAGTCGTCCACCTCTGGAGTAAAGTACATACTTTTATGAAAGTAGACAGTTGGAAAGCAGGCGTGGAGAAAGCGTCGGCCCAGCATGGGAAAAGGGGATCTGGCAGGCTTTAATTCTGGGCTAGCGGGGGATTTGGGGTCTGGGTTTTTACTTGTCTCGTAAGCTCTATATTATGTATAAAAGCAGGAAGTTTGCAGAACTTTTAACTATTCATGGCTGTTTTAGCATCATTACACTGCAGCCATGACTACGTTAACCATTCTAGCTAGTGCGTACCTTCATTTAGATCGAAATAAAACGGGTCTAGAGGGCTGAAAAGAGAGTTTCCAGCCTCTGAATCAGGCCTGCTGGAGGCGATGGACTCTGTGTGTGAGAGTGAGAGACAAAAAAAAGGGTGGAGGCAAGGTCTTAGAGTCATTTTCAGGCGCCATCACTTTCACCTACAATACATCAAGCGTCTAATCTGATCCGTTACATAATCTCATGACATGTGCCTGTCAGTGTGTGCAGATGAACGGTCCCAGGACACACACTCCAGCGCGTTTCTAGTGTGAGCCACACGTTTCGAGGTGTTCTTCCATTTGCATATAATGAGATCATTTGTCAGTGGCATTAATACAGCCTGAGAAATGATAACAATAACGTCTAATGCCACCTGTCAGTCTCAGCATTCCCTTCATTTATTACCACACAGTCGGACATTGATTTAGCTCCATTCTAATAAAGGCATTGAGATTCATGACCAGTTAAAATTTTACCAGCACTGCTAATGGTGAAGGCCTGATTTACAGCGTGGATGTTTTTAATATATTTCATGATTTTCCAGACATGATTCAGTCCACTTTGAATGGAAATACAGGGATTTCAATAGACAGAGGCACAGATGTGATTGCAGTTAATCTAATGTAGCACATCTGTGGTGTGTAGCTACCGTCGACTACATGTGTGCCCATATTCAGGGTCTCCTGCAGCTCTGGGACCTGCTTTTTGAACGCTGAGATAGAGTAGTGCCATTAGGGGTCATGGTGGCTGCCTGGTAGATGTATGACTAGGTTTTAGGATTTGGTTCACGCTGACCTCTTTCCTCTCCCCTTCCCCCTTTCTCCGCTTAACTCCCATCTGTCCAGGCGTCCAATCAACTGCAGCCTCGCTGGATCAGACTCTCTTGCCAATAGGTTGCTAATCCTCATCTGAGCATGCTCAGTGGTTTAAATTGGGGCAGAGACATGACAAAAGGGCACTACTGCTATGACAAGCTGTCTGAGCCGTAAGTCGTCCGTAGTGTTTGTGTGGATAAGTGTGCTTTAAATCTTAGCAGGGATCTGAGTGGAGAAATCCCACAATACACCAGGCTTGGATTAGCATTTTTAGATTCCTGGAAAAGTAATAAAGCAGCAAATATGATTTATATAACCCATGTTTCTGTGGGTGAAAAATTGACCAATAAAATCCCAGACTGCTTAAACACTTGTCTACAGAGATCATAGGCCAAGACGGCAATGGCTTTGCACACAATGCTGCACAGTGCAGATAAAAAGTATTCACTCCTTTGGATGTTTTACACTTTTATTGATCTTATAAACCAATCATGGCCATTATAATATAATGTTTTCGACAAAAAATCCCCCAAAAGTCAAGACAGATTTCTACAAAGTAATGCCAATTAAATAAAAATATGAATGTGCCTCAAATGATTGCAGAATAAAGACACCTGTATCTGGTAAATCCAGCCACTAGTTGATCAGTATTCCTGGCTACCATTGCACCATGAAGACAAAAGAACACTCCAAGTAACTCAGAGAAAAGGTTACATCCCCAGAGTTCAAGTCCATCATGTGTAAATTTGCCTAGATCAGGCCGTCCTCACAAACTGAGTGAGCACGCAAGAAGGAGACTAGTGAGAGAGGCCACCAAGACACCTATGACTACTCTGAAGGAGTAGGGAGATGGGAGAGACTCTGCAGACAACAACTGTTGGCCGGGTTCTTCACCAGTCAGAGCTTTATGGGAGAGTGGCAAAGAGAAAGCCACTGTTGGAGAAAACCCATTGAATCTGGAGTAGAGTTCACCAAAAGGCATGTGGGAGACTCCATGGTCAAGAGGACAACACTGCACCATCCCCACTGTGAAGCACGGTGGTGGCAGCATCATGCTGTGGGGATGCTTCTCAGCAGCCGGCCCTGGAAGGCTTGTAAAGGTAGAGGATAAAAATGAATGAAACAGGACATAGGAAAATCCTTGAGGACAATCCGATTCAGTCTGCAAGAGAACTATGACTTGGGAGATTTATTTTCCAGTAATACATTAAGCTGAAGCATACAGAGAAAGCTACACAGAAATGGTTTTAAGACAACAAGGGGAATGTTCTGGAGTGGACGAGTCAAAGCTCAGACCTCAATCCAGTAGAGAATTTGTGGCTGGACTTGAAAAGGGCTGATTCCTGTGCAAGCCTGAGCAGTTTTTGCAAAGAATAATGGAGGAAAAACTTCAGAGTCCAGATTTTTGAGCCTGATTGAGACCCATCCACACAGACTCAGTGTTGCAATTGCAGCCAAAGGTGACTCTACTAAATACTGACTTTAAGGGGGTGAATATTTATGCAGTCACTTATTTTACATTTCATATCCCTATTTAATTGACATTGCTTTGTAGAAATCTGTTTTCAGTTGGTCATCATGTCAAAAAAGCCACAGTTTATAAAATCAATATAAGGGTAAAACATCCAAGGGAGTGAATACGTTTTATCGGCACCATTTGTACCTTTCATTTTTAACGTGTCTTAATCTCATAGCATGTCAAACGTCATCCACATAGAGCAGTAGCACGTTTGCGTCTAGGTAGAGGGTATCAGTGTGAGTGTGTCCAAACAGTAGTAGTGACCGCTGGGTGAGGAGGGAACCTTAGCCCTCATATCCCTGGGAGAGAGAGGAGGAGCATGAAGATGATTTATGGCTTCCACAGAACTGCACCATATGCCCTGCATAACACCGCTCACACAGACGCCGATGCTCACACACACACACACACACACACCCACACACACACACAAGCTTCCACAGACAGAGATAACAAGGGTTTATTCACCTTAGGGTCAGGTAAGAGCCATGTACACTTCCCTAATCCTGAGATAAAAAAGGCAGAATAGGTGTTATCTTTGTCTCAGGTGTCCTGAAGTGCTGCTGTACATTCACATTAAAAGAGGTGAGTTTATGATTTTAATAAAGTTTAGTCTGTTAACTCATGATTTTATGGATTCAAGTGCAACACTAGCAGGGAATGGCAACACAAAGAGACTGGAAATCTTGAGCCTAACCCTTAGAGCTCACGTGGTACGTGAGCCGCAGGCACATCCCTTTGTAAATTGATGGGTAACTTTTGAACCGTAAGTTGTAGACACTAACTTGTTTTTTCCTGTGAAAGCTCTGTGCCGTGCCTTTCTAAATATGTCTTTTATGCATTTGTAGCTCTTAAAGAACATTTTCTAGTGAGCCTGGAGCTTGGCTGACTTCCTGGGGTCTCTGTCATATACAACAAGAAGTGACTCTGTTTAGAAAAATGTTAATAACTTTGAATCATAAGTTATAGTCATCACTTTTATTTTCCTCTGAAAGCTGACCATTTTGCCATTCGTTTGCTACCCTCAATGTCTCTGTAGCTCTTAAGGACGTCATTCTAGCGAGCCCGAAACTTCGATGACTTTCCGGAGTCTTTAAGGATTAAATAAACGGCGTTAATAATAATAAGACGATAAGCATCCTTTTGTCCATTTTTAATCCATTTTCGATCATTTACTTTGACTTTCTTCAGTGGGTAGCACCATATTTGTTTAGGGCAATCTTTACATGCAATGCATTGTGGGAGGGGCTGTCCTCCAATAGCAAGATTAAGATAAACCTCAAAATTAGAACGATGTTTGCCAAGTATAAATTAGTGCATTCTGTCTGAACTAGTTTATCTACACAGAATGAAGCCCATTCTGACCAGTTCCACTGGTTTGCCGGCTAACTTTTTGAAACCTTTTTGTATTTCTACGGCCCCGTCCACGCTGAAACGAATTCAGGAGTATACGCAGAAGTTTTTTGTCGTATCAGCGTTTCATCCACTAGGAAACAGCGTTTTCGGAGGCTGTAAACACTACTACAACAAACAACTGCAGGCTGAGACCCTGCAAAGTAAAATAATGTTAGCATCTAAATTTTCAGACAAAAACACGACAGTTTTTCAGAAATGTTAATCACTTTTTTTTCAGTGTTGAGGTGTGTAAATGAGCAGATTAGACAGGAATGACTGGTAGATGCTCTGGTTGCATGCTAAATCTAGTTTAATAATCTCGTTATGGCCCTGAATGTTGAACCTGGCTCTTCCTGTGATGTCGTGTCCTACACAGCGGACTTCAAACAGCTTACACAGGCCTGTGTTAAAGCTTCTGTCAGCCCCTCCTAAATCACAGCTAATCATTGACTTATTTGAGTTCCCTACTGATGTCAGCCAAACAACAAAAGTGCTGCGCTGTTCAACAAACGCTCTTAATGGATTTCCTTCAGACAAAAAGAAAAGGAAAAAAAGCCCGTCGACTTCACAGCGGAGCCGAAATCCCAGCTCCGCCCACGTCCTAAGTGCTTTTCTGGAGAACCATGAGAGGTCCTTCAAGATGGCAGGTTTAAATATAGCATAAGGGCGAGCCGGGGTTTTCAGGTCCACTTGACTGTACATTCAAGTGGCTGACAGACTCTGTTCAGGTCCGTCCTGGGTTGTTTAAAATCAGTCTGTCAGAACAAATCAAGTCTGGATGTCCATACAGCTTAACGCCATAACACTCAGCGCAGGACAACCCCCGGACGCCATTGACGTCAGAGAGTCGCACCGCCGGGGAAACAGCCAATGTACATCTCCCGTCTTCAGGCTGAATTATGTATGATATATACACAGACGCAAACACGCTGCTTTTCAGCATCCATAAGCATATCAACACGCACAAACACACACTCGCTCTCTCAGTCTCCACTCAGGGCTGGAGTTTATTCAGTTAGCTGTCGCCCTTGTCTGAAGAGGTTGAACAAAAGTTACTACACTACATCAAACAGGAAGACATTTCTCTACTCTAGACTCTGCAGACCGGACCAGTAAATCATAACATTTAGAGCTTTTATATTGTCTAATAAATACGGCTAAACCTGGTGAATGAGATGGACTTTTAATACCCAGTTTTTCATCTAAAAAATGGGATGCGTCCTGCATTCCAATTCAACCAGTATACCAGTATGAAATGCTGAGATATGCACCTATAATGACCCCAAGTTCAACCGCCAGCATCATCCTGTGCACACAACCTGACATGATTGTAAACTGGCTTCCCTTCATTGTGTATTGGAAGCAGCTGCTTCACAGCCCTCAGCGTGCTGAGATTTACCTGAGCGGTGAGGACTGGCGCCACTTTTTACCGCCTTTTCTCCTTTATTAGGTCATAATTAACCTCCTGAGACCTGAGCCTTTTTTGGAGTGCATTTTTTGGAAATTTTCTCTATTTTCCTTTCCAAAACCCCAAAAAATCCACAAATAAATTTTTTTTGAAGCATCTCATGAAAAGTACCCAAATATTTCTTTAGATAGTCCTCAAATCTTTCAGTGAAAATTTCTCATAAAGCCTAAAAATTCCATTAAAAATTTCCCCCAAAATTCCATGCAAATTCCTGAAAATTTTTGAGAAAATTCCCCAAATTTTGAAGTAAATTCCCCCTTAAATTTCTTGGAAAATACTAGAGATTTTCAAAAACATTCTCCAAAGTCCCATGAAAATGATGGAAACATTCCAATCCCCTAAAGTTTTCATAGAAACATCCTGAAAAATTCAAAGCACAATCCTGAACCCCTAATTCCCAATCCAACTTTCCAAAAAATTTCCTAATAATTTCCACATAAATATGCATAAAAATTGAAATAAATTCAAAGAAATAAAATCTTTCAAAATATACAAGTGTATCCTGTTAATTTCCATAAAAAAATCTTGATAACGTCCAAGCAAATTTCCTAAAATATTCAAACACCAAATTGTCCTAGCATTTTTAAGCAAATACCTTAAACTTGAAAGGACATTTTGAACAATTATGACATCAATTCTAATACTAAAAATGATTGCGATAATGTAGGAAAGCCAAAATGTAATGTCCTCATATGTGGATGCAGGATCTTAGGGGGTTAAAGAAAACATAGGCTATACTACATTCATTGCATTCAAAGCAATCAATGTCTTGCAGCTGCTTAGGCTAATCTTATGGGTCCTGCAGTTGTGCTGCATTTTGGTTCAGTTTTCTGACCAATTCTGTCAATTCAGGCTGCTACTGTGAGACGCCGCCTCTGTCAGGACGCAAAAAATTACAAATACAAGCTAAGACTTTAAGAATAACATCAGTTTAAACTTCTGGTTAGGGAAAGGGTTTGATACCTAATGGTCAAAGTTAAAAACCTGACCTGCAAAACCCAATAAAAAAATGTTTTTCTAAAGCCGGATGTAGTATGCTTACAGGAAAGGAACCTTGAAAACGTTCTACTGCAACTCATGTAGCTAAGGCTAAAGCTAATGAAGCTACATAGGTATTATAGCTGAAGCCAGTACACCTTTTTACAGTTTTGCAAATCTCACATTTCTCCATATTTTATTCAAGTAAAAAGCTACGTTGCTAACATTGCCAAAGCTGAAGAAGCAACATTAGCAACATTAGCTTATGCTACATTTGCTAACTTAGTAACATAGCTACATTACCTACATGGTTTTTCATGAAAGTGCACAGCTTTTTTCCCTTGTTAGGCCATAATCCTGCATTTAAAGACAATATTGGCTAAAGTGCATTCAAAACAATGAATGTCCTGCAGTAGCTCAGGATAATCTTATGGGTCCTGCAAAGTTCAGAACAAAATACATGAGAGACAGTACAAAACTGACACATGTCACACTACCTTTTCCCACAATTACTGGTACACTTTTGTCCATTTCCAGAAATTTTGCAAAATTACGTCAAAAGATGACTTCTGAGTTGTGCACTGAGGTTTTTTTAATAGTGAAACGAAACATTAAGGAGCAGCGGTGGACTTCTTTTCTTTCAGTCTTTCAGGAAGACGTGTGGCTTTACTGTAGTGTGTTTAGAGGGACAATAAATCATGCGATTAATCGCAATTCGAAAATATTAGTGCACTAATATTGGACCTTGATAAATTGCAATTATCTAGATCAGTGTTACTCAACGCTGCTCAACCAAAAAGCCAACTTGTTGAAAAATACCTTTGCAAGAGCCACAGTGGTGAAAAGTGTTGATAACAGCTTGAAGTAGCAATGAAAATAAGTTAAAGGTGGCAAAACTGGTCAAAAAGCAGCAAAAATGCATGAAAAGGGGCACAAAAAAGGGGGAGAAGAAGTGAAACTATGGTCAGAAAGTAGCAAAAATGGGTGGAAAGTGACAAAAAAAATTACAGGTGGCAAAATGGTGGCAAAAAAAATGGGTGACGAGTGAAGTAGTGAAGGGTGAAGGTAGTCAAGAGTAGCAAAAATGGGCAAAAAAAAGGAAAACAAGTGGTATGTGATGGCAAAAGGTAGTTTAAATGGGCAAAAAGTGGGAAAAAAAATAGTGAAAAAGAGCCAAAATCGGAAAAAAGTGCCTAAAAGAAGAGGCCAAAATTTTGGAAAAAAGGAAACAAGTAGTATTTAATGGCAAAAGGCAGCTTATTTGGACAAAAAGTGGCAAAAAATGGGGAAAAAGTGGTAAAATGAAGTTGAAAAACTAGGGAAAAAAGTGGTATTTAATGGCAAAAGGTAGCTTAAATGGGTAAAAAGTGGTAAAAAATTGTGAAAAAGGGCAAAATCAGAAAAAAGTGGCTAAAAGAAGAGGCATAAATTAAGGAAAAAATGAACAAGAAGTATTTAATGGCTTATTTGGACAAAAAGCGGCAACAAATGGTAAAAAAGGTGAAATATTGGGAAAAAGTGGCAAAAATGGGGAAAAAGTGGCAAAACTAAATCGGAAAATTAGGGAAAAAAGGGTATTTAATGGCAAAAGGTAGCTTACATGGGTGGAAAGTGACATAAAAGGGTAAAAATTGGATAAAAGTGGAAAAAAGAAGTTGGAAAAATAGGAAAAAAAGTGGTAATTAACGGCAAAAGGTAGCTTAAATGGGTGAAAAATGGCAAAAATGGTGGAAATAGCAAAAAAGGTTTTAAGGTTTTCTGGGGGTATAATATTTGAAATTAAGACATAAAAGAGCCACAAATAATCACAAAAGAGCCACATGTGGTTCACGCTGAGTATCACTGATCTAGATCAATCTTGACAGCACTAATAAAAATCGAACACTTCTGTGCTATTGACTGACAACCATGGCTGCTTTCACACTGCAGGCCAAAATGACCTGAAACTGATTAAAAAAATGAAGATCTGATCTTTTCATGAGTGTTTGAATGGCACAGTTCACACTGAAATCTGATCTGTTCACGGAGATTCACTCTACTGTTGGGCGTGAATCCAGTGAAGTGAATGGCGATGTCTGGTACAGGCTACAGTAACATGAAAAGACAAAAAGCATCAGATCTGAGCATTAAAAGCTTGCAGTGTGATCGCCGCCTCGGTGACGCTCTACCTCTAGCTATGACTAATCTACTTTTTTGTCCCGCACCTTCCTTAGAGGCTCCAAAGGGCTCCTGGGTAAAAGCCAGGAACCATTCAGTGTCTGAGGTGGTTGTGGCGCTCTCTGCTCCACCCTCCCCTTCCTCTTCACCTTCAGTGTCACCCTCTGCTTCACCTTCATCTTCACCCTCTGTGTCATCCTCAGCTTCTGAGACAGGGCATGAAGTACAGGACTTTAGTTCAACATAAACACGGGTAAGAATCACGCTAACATTCAATCCAGAAACCTAAGACTAAAGTGATTATCTGCCCATTTACACGGCTCATTCTTCCCCCCTATTATCTTTCCAAATAAGCTGACAATTGTTTCTAATTGTGAGAGGAGACAGACTTCTGCAGTGCAGTCCAATTGCTCAGTCTCTCCATGCAGCAGCCTTTTTACTGTCCGGCCATGTGGAGAAAAGCCCAGTGCTGTCAGGGTTGATGTTGCCACTTTGCCGATCGTTTCTGTCTAACAGCTCGGAGGCTGAGAGCCTCTCCACAGAGAGAATCCCTAATCAAATTCCCTTTTATTCCTGCCTCCCCGAGCTCCTCACCCAGAATCACACTGCATTACAACGCACTAACATATGCCAACATCCTCCTCTCTCCTCTCCAGCACCCATCCTTCCCAACCCCCTCTTAAACTCTTCAATCCATCACCAGCGCTGTCTTTAGTCTGAATAAGTGAAGCAGCAGAACTGTGGAAGAATTCCTCCTGTGCAGGTTAGTGTGATGTGCTGTGATGAAAGGACATGGCGACAGAGAGGCCTATTAATAATGAAGCACACAGGGCCCAAGCTGCTGCACTGACAGCAGAGATGCAGGCAAAAAGAGAAATGAGTGACTAGAGAGCCAGCGGAACATCACAGGGGAGAGAGAGGGGGGGAGAGTTTAAGAAGACGCACACAAGGGGAGGTGTGGGGTTGAAACTTAAATGTGAAAAACAATGAAACATAAAGAGAGAGACAGAGGGAGAGATGATACAGAAATAGCAGCTCTTCTGCTTTGCTTTGTGTTATTACTTACTGGAACCGGAGGGTGAACCAGCAATCGTACCTGCAAGAGAATAAGGAGAGGAAGAGGAGATGAGAACTTGTTTATTTATGCATACAAATTGCCTAAAGTCTTGACTCTGCCTCATTCATCAGGCTCGTGTGGCGGAGAGATTTTAGGAGCTATCCACCTCTCAGCATGTTAGGCTAATTTCTGGGTCTGCACTGCCTCCCCCGTCCTCTCCCTCTTTACTTTTCCCTGTGATTTCATGTCCCGGCTTTTTCTGACTTCCCCAATTGACTTTAGCAGGAATGATGATCATCAACTGGTGGCCCGGGGGCCATATCAGGCCCCCAGAAGCTTCCAGTCCGGCCCCCAGAAGATCATTAGATTCAGAAAAGGAGGAAAAGATGTTGTGGTTTTAAGAGTATCCTTTGGCTTTAAATGTCTGCAGCTGTTTAATCAATCCAACAAACAATTAATATTGAAATAACTTTAGAATGACTTAACATTTGATCTATTTTTGCTCAAATTTACTGTCATAATCAGTAGATGTTTAAAAAAGGGTTACGGTTGGCAGAAGTACTGCAAAAATGACCAGATAAAGTGGTGAAAAGAGGTTAGAGAGTAGCAAAAATGGCTGATCAGTGGTGAAATGGGTTTTGGAGTGGCAAAAAAAGGGACAAAAATGGGCAGAAAAAGTGTTGAAAAGAGGTTAAAATGTGTCCAAAAAAAGAAAAGAAAAGAAAAAAGGGGCAAAGAGTATCAAAAATTGGTCACAAATGACAAAAAATAGTGCAAAAAAGTAATGAAAAGAGGAGCAAGAAATAGGAGAAAAGTGGCAAAATGGATAAAAGCGTGGCACAAAGGGGATAAAAAGTGGTTTACATGGGTTAAAGAATGGCAAAAATGTGTTATAGAGGCAAAAGCGGCAAAAATTGGTTTTAAAGTTGCAAAAATTGTAACAAAAAGGGTTCAAAAGTGGCAAAATCTATAAAATTGGCAAAAAGGGGATAAAACATGCAAGAGGATTGGTTTTAAAGGGGGTTAAAATCTTGCAAAAAACTTGGTTAAAGAGGCAAAATGGGGTTAAAAGTGTCAAAAATGAGTTAATACTAGTACTGAATCACAAATGTGGAGGACCCATTTTCTGGGGTCCAGCCAGTTCTGTGTCAGGCTCCTCGGGGCCTGCTGCATTACAGATATAACAGGGATAGATCTCACTGGTAATTCCTAAAAATGTCCTGCATTTTGAAAGAAAATACCAATACTACTACAATAATACTTCAATCAAACCCTAAATATTTCCTTAATTTTTGTATATCTTAAAGTCCAGCCCCCGGAGTTTCTGCCGGGACTAAATCTGGCCCTTGTGCGAATGTTCTTGATGACCCTGATGTAAAGTTTATGTGTGTCCAGAATCCTTTTCTACTCGTGGATTGTTTCAGACACAATCATAACTTTTGAACCCTTCTGAGATGACAGTCAGACTCCAGGAGCATCTTGTGAATTTTAATGGACCACAACTGCTCTCTATCTGGCTCCCAGCAGATTCCAGTTAAAAATATGTCTGTAGATCTGTGTTTTAAAACTACGACAGTATCGAGACGTACCAAAATATCCACATTTCTGACAACCTTATCAAGGTTTCATGCAGGCGTTAGCATCCCATGTACAGATTTTAGTATTTAAATAACACAAGACTTTTTAATGTATAAAGCCCTGAAGTATGGAAGAGTGGCAAGCAGTGACTGGAGATGCCATTTTCCTATTGGGAGCTTTCACAATAAAAGCCCTCAAGAATAAGGATAACAGCCACGAGCTTTAATTGTGGAGGAACTGATGAGGAAGTAGCATGGTTGTTGTTAATTAGCATTAGCTTTGACAGCTACAGTGTTTACAGCTGCATGTTTGGCTTTGTTTAATCATGTTGGTAATGTAGCTATGTAGCTAAGTTAGCTTTAGCACCTGTAGGATAAGCTAATGTTGCTAACATAGCTGTGGCAATATGAGCAACGTGGCTATGTCACTTATATAAACATGGAGAAATATGAGATTTGCAAAACTGTAAAAGGTTAGCTTTAGCCTTAGCTACATTAGCTGCAGTAGAGCCAACAAAGACTTACATCAAGAGAGTCATGAGTTATAAGTGGCAGAAATAAGTGGTGAAAAGTGGTTAAATGGTGCACAGCAAATTAAGAAAGGAAAGAAAAAGTGGCAAAAATAGGTGGTAGAAATGGTGAAAGGCAGTTAAAAAGGGGCCAGAATGGGTTAAGGGTGGGCTTGGAGTGCCAAACAATTGATTAAAAGTGGTTAAAATGTGCAGTAAAGGGTGAAAAGAAGCTAAACGGTGGGAAAAATAGGGCATAAGTCAGGAAAAGTGGTTAAAGAGTGGCAAAAATTGGCAGAAAAGTCGTGAAAAGTGGCTGAACATTGGTTAAATTTGGTTAAGAATGGCCAAAAAAAAAAAAAAAAAACAGTTACGCAACAATTATCAGTTAAGAAAGGAAAAAGTGGCAGAAATGGGTGGTAGAAATGGTGAAAGGCAGTTAAAAAGTGGGAAAAAAGAGAGACTAAGTGGCAAAATTAGGTTCAAAGCTGCAGAGAAAGTGGTGAAAAGTGGTTAAAGAGCAGCAAAATTTGGTTAACAGTGGAAAAAAAAACAGATATGCAACAAATATGGGTGGTAGAAAGGAAAAAGTGGCAGAAATGGGTGGTAGCAATGGTGAAAGCCAGTTAAAAAGTGGGAAAAATAGAGTAAAAGTGGAAAAAGAAGGATTCTAAGTGGCAAAGGAAGTGGTGAAAAGTGGTTATAGAGTGGCAAACATTGGTTAAAAGTGGCCAATTAAAGGGATAAGCTGCAAATATGGGTTAAGAAAGAAAAAAAGTGGCCAAAATGGGTGGTAGAAATGGTGAAAGGCAGTTAAAAAGTGGCAAAAATTGGGTTAAGGTTAGGAAAAGTTGGCTTAAAGTGGCAAAATTTGGCTTGGAGTGTCAAACTATTGGCTGAAAGTGGCAAAAATAGGCAGTGTACGGGTGAAAGCAGTTAGAATAGGGTTCATGTGGAAAAGCAGGTTAAAAGTGGTGAAAGATGGTTGAAGATTGGCAAATGTGGCAAAAAAAACAGTCACGCAACAATATGGGTTGAGAAATGTTAAAAAGTGGCAAACATGGGTGGTAGAAATGGTGAAAGGCAGTTAAAAAGTGGCAAAATGGGTTAAGGGTGGGAAGTGTTGGCTTGGAGTGGCAGTTTGTTAAAACTTATGCAAAATAGGTTCAAAATGGTGAAAAGTGGTTAAAGAGAGGTAAAACTTGGTTAAAAGTGGCAAAAAGTGGATATGCAGCAAAAAATGGGTTAAGGGTGGGAAAATTTGGCTAAAAGTGGCAGAACATATTAAATGTAAACAAATGAGGAAAGAAATGTAGCAAATAGGCAGAAAAGGTGATTAAAAGCTGTTAGAAAGTGGCACGAATAAGTAATTTCAACAGATAATCCAACAATAGCCTTACACTTTCCAGCTCTAAAACGACATAACTGTTAGCCAGGATGCTAGCACCAGTGCTGCTGGTCCAGCACTCTTTTGTGTAGCATTTCAAGTGAGCAAGCTGCAAACATTTTAATTTTTAAAGTTCTGCTAATGGGATTCAGGACTTTAAAAGGGTGGTAATGGGCTCTGAAGGTGGTTGTCGCTGCCATTAGAAGTGGCTGGGAAACAAAAGCTTGATAAAAAGGGCTGAGCCATTCTCTGCAGAGCGTGTGCAGGTACAGGTGTGTGTGTTGGTCTCTCTCTGTGTTTGTGTGAAAGCAGAAAAGCAGGGAGGGGCTGCCCTAGATTATTATTTCATCAGAGCTAGCTACTGTAGCCGGCTACACTCTCCAAGAGGATTTCCCCCCCACGCACTCCCACGGTTTTTACAGCGCTCTGATCTGCTCTCTGCACCGAGGTGACGGCAACTCGCATGGCACAGTCTCTCCGTCATTTTCTCTACACTCGGTTCTTTCAACTCGCTCCATTGATCCTGGTTTTCATTGAAGACCTGGGAGCTGTGACAAAAAACCCTCTGCGTTCATCAATCAAGAATGCTGAGGAAAGTGATTTAAAATAACCGCCTACATATTCATTTTCAAAGGAGGGATGTCATAATTCATCATGTTTGATTAGAAACATTCAAATGACTCGGTTTGGGATCATTACAGCAGGCTCAAACAAGACGAGCAGAAAGAGTGTGATTGGCATAGAGGAATCTCTCTGTCTGTGTGGTGACCTTTTGGGTTTTTCTGTAAGGTTTTCCTCCTGATGAGACTTGCAACTGCATTAGCCATGCTAAACTACCAGCAGCCACAGCTTCACACAAGGTCACACAAAGTCAAGGGTGGCTAAAGGGGAGCTTCCTGGGGCCCAGCCAAACTGGGGGGCCAACAGCAGTCAAGAAAATCACGGTCAATTTTAAAGTTACGCTGTGATAACCATAACAACATTACAACATAACAAACTATCAACTTTATTATGTGGCACAGTACAGCCTGATTAAAATATGAACCCTTTTTCTTAAACCAAAATCCCCCTTTTTGTCGCTAAAGTTAACAACATGCATGGGCAAACTGGCTGAAGTATCTGGAGTGTGATGTCAAACTTCAGGGCTAAGCCACATGTCAGGATGACAGAGGATAAAGCAGAGGGAAATGAAATAAGTTTAAGGGAAAAATACTTGAAAAATTGGTAAAAAGGTGCAAAAATGGATAAAGAAAGGCAAAAAGAGGCAAAAACTTGATGGGAAAAAGTGGAAAGTGGTTAAAAACTGACAAAACGGGGTAAAAGTAAGAAAAAATGGGTAAACTAAGGCAAAACCAGGGCAAAAAATGGAAGCATGGTGAAAAGCGGTTAAAATGTGAAAAACATTGGGCAAAAATGTTTAAAAAAAATTGTTTTGGCAAAAGGTGAAAAGCTGGCAGACATTGGTCCAGAAGGGCATAAAGGGGCAAAAATTGGGTGGTAAAATTTGGAAAGTGGTTAAAAGTGGCTATAATGGGATAAAGATAGAAAAATAGGGTCAAGGAAGAAGAAAAAGTGGCAAAAAATCGAGGTGAAAATGGAAGAAAAGCTATTAAAATGTGACAAAAATGGGTCAAGAAACACAAAAAGGGGCAAAAGATGGGAGGGGAAATGGAGAAAGCGGTTAAATGTGACAAAAAATGGGTCAAAAAGCACAAAAAGGGGCAAAAATTGGTTGGGGAAATGTGGAAATCGGTCAGAAGTGGCTATAATGGGATAAAATAGGAACAATGGGTCAAGGAAGAAAAAAGGGGCAAAAAATGGGAGGGCAAATGGTGAAAAAGCAGTTAAAAAGTGGCAGACATTGGTCAAGAAAGGCAAAACAGGGCAAAAATTGGGTGGGGAAATGTGGAAATTGGTCAAAAATGGCTATACTAGGATAAAATAGGAACAATGAGTGAAAGAAGAAGAAAATGAGGCAAAAAATGGGAGGGAAAATGGTGAAAAGCTGTTAAAAAGTGGCAGACATTGGTCAAGAAAGGCAAAACGGGGCAAAAATTGGGTGAGGAAATGTGGAAATTGGTCAAAAATGGCTATACTAGGATAAAATAGGAACAATGAGAGAAAGAAGAAGAAAATGAGGCAAAAAATGGGAGGGAAAATGGTGAAAAGCTGTTAAAAAGTGGCAAAAATAGGTTAGAATAGGGAAAACATCGGCCAAGAAAGGCAAAAAGGGCAAAAAATGGATGGCAAAATCATGAAAAGTGGCCACAGTTGGTTTAAAGTGGAAAAATGTGGAAAAAACGAGCAGAAACAGCGCAGAAAAGAGGTTAAAGAATGGCACAAATAAGTAATTTTAACATCAGATCCAAGTAATAGCTCGACCAACTTTTCAGCTCCAAAAGGAACTAACTGTTAGCCAGGATGCTAGCACCAACTGATCCAACTCACATGCATTGATAAATCAGTAAATCACACTGGGGAGGGCTCGTTCACTGGGCTTGTCAGGGTGGGCAGACAGTTCTGTGGGTGGGCCTGCATAAAGTTAGAGGCCAAGAGACCCACAAGGCCTAGAAGGAAACCAGAACTGTGAGACAACCAGTATGCATACTGTAGTTTAAAGAAAACTCCTCAAAGCATTTCTAAGATATTGTTTCCAGGAATGGCCCTAACAAAGGACGCCTACAGCATGGGTGGTTATTTGGCTGGAAACACAGCTGCACACACTGTTCACTAACGTCCATGTGACTACACTCTTCATCAGTCACAGTTATGGTCCGCTGCTCCAGAAGGCAGATATTTTATTGTCTTCTACTCTAATGTATTATTTTAGACGTAAAATCAGGAGATGTTGCTGTTCATGTTCTTTGTTTAATGTTTAATTCACTACAGGCTGTGCCAACCATCACAGATAGTTCTAAATATCACTAGATAGAACAAACTGTCACGGCTGCCAGCTCTAAATAAATGAGGAAACCTAGAATAACACTTCTGGGACTTTTGGTAGACTTTTAATGCTGAGCCAAATAGTTACCAAAAACTTAAATACAAACTGAACCATGACCTAAAAATATGTAATGCAAAATAAGTGACTGCATACCCTACAGGTCAGTATTTAGTAGAGTCACCTTTGGCTGCAATCACAGCAGAGTGTGGATAGGTCTCAGTCAGGCTCAAACATCTGGACTCTGTAATTTTACTCCATTCTTCTTTGCAAAACTGCTCAAGCTCTGTCAGGTTACTCAGGTGTGACCAGCCCTTTTCAAGTCCAGCCACAAATACTCTACTGGATTGAGGTCTGAGTTTTGATTCGGCCAAACCAGAACATTCACCTTCCCTCCTTAAACAATTTTTGTGTAGCTTTCTTTGTATTCTTCAGCTCACTGCATTGCTGGAAATTCTCCCAAGCCATAGTTCTCTTGAAGACTGAATCAAATTGTCCTCCAGGATTTACCTATATTTTTCAGCTCTCATTTTACCCTACTGAGAAGCATCCCCACAGTATGATGCTGCAACCCCTGTGCTTTACAGTGGTGATATCAGTGTTTGGCATCTTGTCTGATGGCCACAAAGCATCATTTTGGTCTCATCAGACTAAAAAAACCTTTCTTTCACCTGACCATGGAGTCTCCCACATGCCTTTTGGACTTTATCCAAGACTTTATCCAATCAGACCTAATTTCGTCATGTAGAAAGTAGGGGCAAGTTAGGCATATGTCCAATCACAGCTACTTTGGCTGTGTGGAAAGGTGGGATGAGATATGGGGGAGATCCAATCACAACTGCCTTAGCTGAGTGGTGGCGGGGTAAGTTGGGGAGAGAGGCAATCAGTCGACTAAATTTACTGTAAATGTTGGGAAGTTTCGTCAACTAAAACTAGACTAAAACTAAAACAATTGAGACTAAATTAGGACTAAAACTAAAAGGTATTTTTGGCAAAAGACTATAACTGAAACTAAATTAAAAAGTGCTGTCAAAATTAACACTGCTTGGTGGCCTCTCTCACTAGTCTCCTTCTTGCACGCCCACTCACACTCACTTTTCTCTTAATTGCTTGGAGTGTTCTTTTGTCTCATGGTGTAATGGTAGCCAGGAATACTGATTAATCAGTGACTGGATTTTTTTTTGTCAACAAAGCCAAATTGTATAGACCATTTTTGATTGATGAAATTAGTAAAAGGGGAAAACATCCAAGGGGGTGAATACTTTTTATAGGCACTGTTTATTCTTCTGTTATTAATTAAGGGTAAAGTCTGCAGCAATGCTTTTATAAGTTGGCTGAGCTAGCAGCCACCCTACTGATTAACATGAAAGGGCTGAACATTACTGTGTCTGCGTGTCACATGGATGGGTACGTACAGGTGTTGGGGGTTCCGTTGGGTGTGGGCAGGTAGGAACCGGCCTTCCAGGACTTTGCTTTGAAGCCCTTCTTGCAGCGCTGGCAGTCCTGGCCGGTGGTGTTGTGTTCACACTGGCACTGGAGGTTCCCATCCTGCAGCAGGCACTGGGAGGCGTGGAGGTTACACTTACACCTTTAAAGCAAGAAACAGGGAACTCAGGTGAGACCAGATGGCATGAGGTGACTTTAATGCAGTTTTAATAATGGGAGAGACGGCGGAAGCAATGTATTGTCAGAAGATGGAACGACTCTTAGATAACAGGATTACAGCCCTGGGAAAAAGTGCATTTTTCTATACTGAACCAGGTCTTTAAAACACATTTTATACTTTAAACAGAAAATAAGGAGTCAGACTTAGAAAAAGCAGCTTTTCCCCTCTGTGTGAGGGGGGATGCGTGTTTCTGTTAGATGTGTGGTGTTATGGCTGCATAGAAAACATCCATATTATTTATTTTTGCTGTTTCAGTTGAACTGTGGTTGTTTTGTTGGCATCCTCACTTATCTTTTTTTTATCTCTGAATAACATCCATGGAGCGAACTTCTCAGGATGTTGAGGAAATGACTGAAATTAAGTAGTAATCACAGAAAACCAGCTGTTATCTTGAGATAAATAAGTCAGACTAAAACAACTCCAAGTCCACCTCCAGGACTGCATTACCAGTGAAAGTCATTTAGTTTTAAAGTCGAGTTAAACCCGTCTTTTATGGCTAATATTGACTTGTTGCTTCCGCAGCTTTCACCTATGCATGCAGCAGAAATGAGCTGTAGAAATAAGAGTTCCAACACTCTTAGAAGTATGCGATTAGACGTTGGTTTATCTAAAGGAGGATATCACAGTTACTATGTTAGGTTTTCCATGTGGAGTGCTATTCTCTACTTTTCTCTCAGAAAAAAAAAAAAAAAACCTGGCAGAGCAACGGCGCCGTTTTTATTTGATGTTTGCTCGCGCAGTTTGTACAGTTGCCAGTCCATCTGATTCTGTGTCATTTGATTTCACCAGCATTCAGGCATACAGTCGACATAGTCCCGGAGTGAAGTAATGAAAAATGAATTAAACTGCTTTCACAAAATGTACCCACAGTCAGACATCCAGGCTGGATGAATGCTGAGCTCAATAAATCATCAGTGTAACTCGTGTGTTTAATTGGCATCTTTGTATGTTTTTCTAACAAGGAGGCCAAAAATTCTGAGAACCCACCCTCTCACACTTAAAGAGCTGCTTTATCTTCATCTGTTTTTATAGTAAACCCAATGTTTTTTCCATTCTTATGAGTTCTCTGAGTCAGGGGCTTCCCTAACTTATCAGCAGTGCAAGAGACCAGGGACCCTAACGACCCTGGAGGTTAAAGAATGTAATGTACAATGGACGAGTCATTTTAAGGCTTTATTTACAGCAGTGTTACTCAACCCTGCTCATCCAAAGAGCCAAATTGTTGAAAAATACCTTTGCAAGAGCCACAATCTAAGTGGTGAAAAGTGGCAAAAACCCTAACCTTAACCCTAACTGCAGTCAAGATGGCTGACATGGGCAGCGCTATACATCCAATCCATGCCGGAAGTCCCAAGCGGAAGTTTCTTCTTCATGTTGGGCTCAGCTGCCAGTGTTTGTCTGACTTTGTCGCGCCTAACCCTTGGTGCTGGATCTCATATATATCACCTTCCCCACTGCCTTACCCTGAACCCAACCACTCGGGTTTTAATGCCTAAGCCTAATCTTAGCCGTACAGACTTCCGGTTGAGACTTCCGGTATGGATTGGATGTATGTCGGCCATCTTTTCTGCATCAAGGTCCTCTTGATAAAAATAGGGAAAAGGTGGAGAAAATGGTCAGAAAAAGTAAACAATTGGTGAAAAAGGGGTGAAAATTGGGAGAAAAAGTGGGAAATGGGTCAGAAAGTGGCAAAAATGGGTGAGAAGTGACAACAAATGAGTTACAGTTGGCAAAAAAGTGGTTCAAAAAATAAGTGAAAAGTGACTAAAGTGGGCAAAAAGCAGTAAACGGTGACAAAAACGGGCAAAGAAATAGGAAATCAGTGGTATTTAATGGCAAAAGGTAGCTTAAATAGGTCAAAAGTTGTAAAAATGATGACAAGGGACAAAAATGGGATAAAGGTGGCAAAAAGAAGAGGAAAAAATTGGTGAAAAATATAAAACAAGTGGTATTTATTGACAAAAGGTAACTTAAATGGGCAAAAAGTGGCAAAAAATTGTGAAAAGGGGTGAAAACTGGGAGAACAAGTGGAAAATGGGTCAGAAAGTGGTGAAAATGGGTGAGAAGTGATAACAAATGAGTTACAGGTGGCAAAAAGTAGTTCAAAAAATAAGAGAAAAGTGACTAAAGTGGGCAAAAGGCAGTCAAGAGTGGCAAAAACGGGCAAAGAAATAGGAAATAATTGGTATTCAATGGCAAAAGGTAGCTTAAGTAGGTGAAAAGTTGCAAAAATTGTGACAAGGGACAAAAATGGGATAAAGGTGGCAAAAATGAGGGGAAAGGGGCAAAAAGAAGTGGACAAAATTGGCAAAAATAGAAAACAAGAGGTAGCTTAAATGGGCAAAAAGTGGTGAAAAGGGGTGAAAAATGGGAGAAAAGGTGGAAAATGTGCTAAATTTTTGCATTTTTTGCAGCATCCTTCTATGTTATTGTAATTTTTGAGTTTTATTGTAAATTAAACCAAACTGTAGTTGGTTTTGCACAAGTCTTGTAATTCTTAGTGTCAGATTAGGAAAAATACAATGGATTAAAAAAAGGAATATCTAAAAAAAAATTGATTTTTGAAGGAACTTGGGCTGCCATACCAGAATTTAGCAAGTCCTAGGCATGCAATGATGGGAATTTGCCTGTTTTCAGTTGCCGGTTATTGCAGGAAAACTACAGCAGACTGTTTAAATTTTACTGGCAGCGTTTCAGTGCCAAAATGCTGCCAATCATCTTTGCGATTTAGACTGCAGAGGAGTGATTGCAGTGCTCAGTGATTTCATTTCTCTCCTGCACACCTGTCTTATAAAATAGATGTCGTCTCTTTTAATAGGGCCAGGATTGTTGGGAATCTGTGATGCAAGTATTTTTCAAAAATAGCTTCCTGCAAAATTCAAGCGTCTGCGTCTGAGTCAGATTGCAGAAATGTAGTGCGTGCCTGTGGGTGTGCAGAGGCCGACCCCAGCAGAGGTTAAAGCCCAGGTGGGCTGATTCAAAGACGGAAGTTTTGCCGGGAAGAAAATGAGGATCTTAAGGACATTCCGCAGTGACGACTTCAAATTACAGCCTTTTCCAGATGAGCGGCTGGACTCCAATCCAGTTTGTTCCACTGGAGTGAACAGCTATCCGTCTGCATCAAATATTCAAAGAATGGGCCCTGTATTCTGGTGAGATGACTACTTCAATCTTCCTTCCTCACACTAATCTGCACTTTCTCATCTTTTTTTTTTTCATTTCTCAGCATAACTTTAACGATGACAGAAACTTAGAAACACACGCTAAGCTTTAGAGGAAAAAACCTGGAGACAGTCGATCATGGTGAGTTGCGTCTCGCTGCATCACACTGTTGCCTTCAGTCCTATAAATTACCCACGATCCTCTGTGATCACCTGGACGAGCTGACAGGACGTGCCAGGGAGAATCCATCCACCGACAAGGCCTTGTTTCCTGCATGCTTTTCTGAAGGACACGAGCTGTCCACTTAGCGAGGACGGAAATTGAACATCTCTTTTTCTCATGGAGAAAATAGGGAGGGTGCGCGTGCGAGCGTGAGCGCGTTCGGGCTCCGTGTGATTGTGATGCATGCGTCTGAGAGCGGCGATGACAGACAACAGATCAGAGAAGCACAGCCACGGTGACTAATGCCCGCGCTGAGTGACTGACAGCGGCGAACGTATCACCGCTTCTCATCCCCTGCGTCGTCAGTGATAAATCTCATCCGCCCTGTCTTAAAAAGTGGAAGCGCCACTGAGTGCAGGATCTAAAAGTTGTAGTTTAAAATCAATACTGAGGAACAGAGTGATGTTCTAGGTATGCTGCCGTGCTCTGTGTGTCTTACGGGCCTAATGGCTGGAGCGCAGCAGAGGAAATGGCCTCTCTCTCTTGTCAATTATGGTGCAGTTGACGTACTCTGAGGTTAAAGCAGGAATGGATTCATGAATCCAGCTTGATGGAATATCACTGCTGCCTAAAAAAATCAACTCCTCCATCAATTCAGTCATTAAACAGGCTTTCAGGAAGTTCTGATTAAGGTCAAACTTATCATACTTTTTTGATGCCACGTGTTTTAAAATGATACAGACTGTTTTTGTTACTGATCGATGGTAACGCTAAGCTCCAAAACGTCATCTATTTTATAAGACAGGTGCTCAGGAGAGGTATGAATCCATCAAAAATGCTGGCAAACTTCTGCACACTGTCATAAAAAGCATCCATAAAAAACTGGCAACATTTTGTCAGGGATCTTTGACGTTTTATGGCTGAATTAAATTTCTGCTCTGGTATCAATAACAGGGCTTCACCCTCCAAGAGCTTTCTAGGCACGTCACGGCTTCAAACTACATCACAACAAAACATGCCAACGCCTGCTTAGGGGCGGCTTAGCTTTAACTCTGCACAAGCAGTCAGTTTGGAATGGGCTGGTTCCTGAGAAAGGGTCTCATACATGATATTGCCAAAAGTATTCACTCACCCATCCAAATAATGTAAATCAGGTGTTCAAATCACTTCCATGGTCACAGGTGTATAAAATCAAACACCTAGGCATGCAGACTGTTTCTACAAACATTTGTGAAAGAATGGCTCGCTCTCAGGAGCTCAGTGAATTCCAGCGTGGTACTGTGATAGGATGCCACCTGTGCCACAAGTCCAGTGGTGAAATTTCCTCGCTCTTAAATATTCCACAGTCAACTGTCAGCGGTATTATAACAAAGTGGAAGCCATTGGGAACAACAGCAACTCAGCCACCAAGTGGTAGGCCACGTAAAATGGTGGAGCGGGGTCAGCGGGGTCAGGGCTGAACGATTTTGGAAAGTAATCTAATTGCGATGTTTTTCCCCAATATTGCAATATATGTGATTATTCCTTAACTTTCTAATATTTTCCTAAACAAGGGCTGAAAAATTCCTTAAAAGTTTCTAATTCTGATGATTTTGAATCATCTTACATATTGGATACGAATTGTTGCATTTTGTCATTCTTGTATTTAATAAGAAAAAGTACAAAAATGAAGAAGGTTGGATCTTTAGTAGACTCTTCTCAAAAAACGGCAACTGAATGATTGCATGATACACCATGCATAACATCAAAACTAAAGCATAACAAAAGTTTAAACAAAAAAAGTTTAAAACTGGTATTTTGACTCAAATTTCAGGTCAAAGAAATATTGCACCTTTTGCGATTTGAAAATTGCAGCAAGCCATATTGCGATTTAATCTAATTTTCGATTAATTGCCCGGCCCTAGCGCAGAGATTGCCAACTTTGTGCAGAGTCAATCACTACAGACCTCCAAACTTCATGTGGCCTTCAGATTAGCTCAAGAACAGTGGTAGAGAGCTTCATGGATTCATGGGTTTCCATGACCGAGCAGCTGCATCCAAGCCATACATCACCAAGTGCAATGCAAAGTGTCGGATGCAGTGGTGTAAAGCACACCGTCACTGGACTCTAGAGCAGTGGAGACACGTTCTATGGAGTGACGAATTGCGTTTCTCCATCTGGCAATCTGATGGACGAGTCTGGGTTTGGCAGTTGCCAGGAGAACGGTACTTGTCTGACTGCATTGTGCCAAGTGTAAAGTTTGGTTGAGGGGGGATTATGGTGTGGGCTTGTTTTTCAGGAGCTGGGCTTGGCCCCTTAGTTCCAGTGAAAGGAACTCTGGATGCTTCAGCATACCAAGAGATTTTGGACAATTCCATGCTCCCAACTTTGTGGGAACAGTTTGGGGATGGCCCCTTCCTGTTCCAACATGACTGTGCACCAGTGCACAAAGCAAGGTCCATAAAGACATGGATGAGAGAGTTTGGTGTGGATGAACTTGACTGGCCTGCACAGAGTCCTGACCTCAACCCAATAAAACACCTTTGGGATTAGTTAGAGCGGAGACTGAGAGCCAGGCCTTCTCATCCAACATCAGTGTGTGACCTCACAACTGCGCTTCTGGAAGAATGGTGAAAAATTCCAACAAACACACTCCTAAACCTTGTGGAAAGCCTTCCCAGAAGAGTTGAAGCTGTTATAGCTGCAAAGGGTGGACCGACGTCGTATTAAACCCTATGGATTAAGAATGGGATGTCACTTAAGTTCATATGCCAGTCAAGGCAGGTGAGCGAATACTTTTGGCAATATAATGTATTAATGTCTTGTTTTCTTGGATAAAAAATATCTTTTAACATTGCAGCTTTTGGAAAATACCACCAAATCAGCCCCAGACTTCCAAAGGTCTGTGAAATCCAGGAGGGACTGATTAAAGTAAAATATTTAGTCTAAAAGTCTGGAAACTTTGCAAACCTGGCGCCCCCCTGACCTGCTTTCTGACTCACGCCACATTACAGACCAAGAAGACCAAGATTTCTTCCAACGTTGCACTCCTTCCGCATGAATGATGTGACACTCGGACTTTTCAAGTGGCGCCTCTCTTTAGCTCCCTCTCTCTGGGATGACAGCTTGCGCCGGGATTTCTCCCGATCTTTTCCTTCAGTCTCTCCGCGCACAAATAATACATAGGCCACAATCATATGTTAATGTGCAAGATGTCTGCCTTCACTGCAGAGTCATCAAAGCAGGAGTCGCTGCTGGGAGGAAGTTAAGATGGGACAGCTGGATCCATCACAAGCCTGTCTCTTTACTGAGAGATGAAATGAGAGAAGGTGAGCGGAGGGGAAAACAAAGAAGGGCAGCAGAAGAGAGAGAGGGAGAGAAAGTTTGGGAACTGAAGCAAATAAGTGATTCAAATGTATTCCAGTTTCCAATTTGAGCCACACACACAAGGTGGTGTTTTAATTAGCTGCTGTAGTTTTGGGTCAATAATTCTGTTTCGCAGACTGTTGAAGACTGACCTCCCAAGATAAAACAGAGTATCTGTTGGTTCAGCATATGGGCAGAAATGTTTACAACCATGCGACAAAGGATGCCATAGGACAGGAGTTATGACTCCCGTCCAGAGAGAGGAAGAGGAGGAATGTTTTCATCGAGCCAAAGTCTGCAGGAAAGGAGGTCAGCGTGGATCATAGGGCTGTTTGAGCATTCTGTTGGTCAATTTTCAGATCCTGATTATTAAACATGACTCTTTATTGACTTTCCACTAATCTTGCATGTATTGAGCGTTGGGTTTCAGCGGATTTCTTTGAACTTTTCTATGATTCAGCTCCAGAATAAAGAAAATATTCAAGTATTCTCACAATACAAATGGGTGAATATTTTAGGTAGGCAGGCCAAGAAGACATCAAACGTGAGATATCACTTAAACAAATAAGTGTCGAACCTTGAGGTACATTTAGGCTGAAATTTGAGGCTTTAGCAGTGTGTAGATGCCATGAGTAAGCCAACTGAGAGCACTTGTAAGTGGGAAAGAGCCCACTCATACGCTGGATGTCTTTGTATATTACCAGGGTCATGGGAAAAAAGTCTGTTGAAAAGATAAAATCAACACCTTTAAGCGGAGTAAGGCTTGGATCAGACCCGGCAGCATGGGCAGGCACTGGGGGTCCATGCCCACCCACGGAGTCAGCTGTGCCCGCCCTGGGACTTGAAGCTGTCCATATTTGGGTTTTGTTTTTTTTGTCAGAGTAACCATCTTCAATTATTCCTATCTTGATTTGTCGATCCTACAATTCAACCCATCCAACCATCCAACGAAGACAACGTGCTAGCCAATTACAAATAGAGGGGGGGCGGGTCACTGAGCCATACCGAGTCATACGTTCATGAGCGAACCGCATCAGGGTTCATTTGGAAGCGGACCAAGACCCCCTGTTTTCAAGCGGACCAGAGTCTGCTTGTTTGGTCTGCACCAGAGTTCGTTTTAGCTTTCACACCACTCCAAACGAACCGGACTGTCCGGGAAAATGGACCAGAGTTCATTTAAAGCGGACCAAACAGCTCTGGTGTGAATGCACCTTTAGTTTTCTCCAACAGTGTCTTTCTCTTTGCCACTCTCCCATAAAGCTCTGACTGGTGAAGAACCCGGCCAACAGTTGTTGTCTGCAGAGTCTCTCCCATCTCAGCAGCTTAAGGCTGGAACTCCATCAGAGTAGTCCTAGGTGTCTTGGTGGCCTCTCTCACTAGTCTCCTTCTTGCACGCTCACTCAGTTTGTGAGGACGGTCTGATCTAGGCAGATTTACACACTCCTTCCATTTCTCTATGATGGATTTAACTGAACTCTCTGTTCAGAGCCTTGGAATGTTTTTGTAACCCTCCCCTGACTTTAAAATGTGCTTTTCTCTGAGTTGCTTGGAGTGTTCTTTTGTATTCACAGTGTAATGGTAGCCAGGACTGGACCTTCCAGACACAGGTGTCTTTATACTGCAATCACTTGAGACACATTTACTGCACTCAGGTGATCCTCATTTCACTAAATGTGAGACTACTATGCCTGAAGCCTTCACATGACTGTACTAAACTTTGGGACGGACTGCTTTTAAATGGATTAAAAAAAACATAAGGAGACTTGTCCTGCAAATGACCACTAAGGGTGGGATGAGTGAGGATGTGAGGAGGTGCTGGATGGTAGAGAAATAAGAGAAATCTTTGTTTTGTTCCGAGAGACTGGTGCTAAAGTGCAACATCTGCTTTGAAATCATTCAAACTGAATTACACCTGCATTGACCACCACACGGAGCACACAGGACCTGATCAGCTTCTTTTACAGTTAAGTAAAGAGATCATTACATCATGCTTTTTCTTTTCAGAGTGCACTCAGTGATCCTGCCCCCCTCTGTCTGATGTCTTCCCCATCACATTAAACACATGCTCAGTCTCCTACATCACTTCAAAAGCATGCAGTCGTTGTTTCCTGTGTTATCCCTGTGCATTGTTGGACATCTAATCCCTAATGGGAAAGGCGGACTCCACCACTAACACTGAAAAGTTCTATATATAGAGGCACTTCACAGATCTAAAGAAGACAAAAAGAGGAAGAAGAGCAGATAATCAAATGCACACAACTGAAAGAGATGAGAACCGTACATTAGACGTTACTTTAGAGATACTCATAACCTCTCAGTATTATTATTATTTTTACTAAATCTGATGTAATACAATTTTTCTTGTGCACAGGTAAGGTAGATGTTTGATGTTCAGCAAGAACATCACTGTATTTACACTTCGGCTCAGCATATAAAGGCTGGAGTGTCCCAACTTTTTATTTTTCTATTGAGGACCAGATGCAAAAAATATAAAAATACTGAGTCCCTTTGGTGTACCTCACCTTTTACTAATTAAAGTTAGTGAAACTAAACCAATGTAGGTTAAGATATGCTTAGAAGTTGAATTTTTAATGACCAGGAAAGTAAAGGGACTGACCTAATCCAACAGAGGTGCCGCCAACTGGTGCTAGTAGTCTCACATTTAGTGTAATGGGGATCACCTGAGTGCAGTGAATGTGTCTCAAGTGATTGTAGTATAATGACATCTGTGTCAGCAAGGTCCAGTCACTGGTTCATCAGTCTTTGTGGCTACCATTACACCATGAAGACAAAAGGACACTCCAGGCAACTCAGAGAAAAGGTTATTGTAGTCAGGGGATGGAAACAAAAACATTTCCATCCCCCAGAGTTCAGTTAACTCTTAGAGCTCCAGCGGCACGGATCCACCGGCACAACCCTTTGTAAATTGTTTGGTAACGTTTGAACCGTAAGTCATAGGCACTAACTTGTTTTTTTTTCTTTGAAAGCTCTCTGTTGTGCCTTTCTAATCATACCTTCCACGCATTCGTAGCTCTTAGAGAACATTTCCGAGTGAGCCCAGGACTTGGCTGACTTCCTGGGGGTCGCTGGAGACAGGGTTGTCGCATACAACAAGAAGTAACAAAGCTTATAAAAATGTTAATAACCAGAACATTACGTCATAGACACTCTATTTTTCCTCTGAAAGTGGACTATTTTGCTGTTCATTTGCTATCATTGATGTCTCCATAGCCGTTAAGGACACTGTTCTAGTGAGCCCGGAAATTCTGTGACTTTTCAGGGTCTTTAAAGATTAAATCCACGGCGTTAGATCCGATAATAAGCATCGCGCCATATTTGTTGAGGGCAGTATTTACATGCAATGCATTGTGGGAGCGGTAGTCAACCAGTTGCTTCTGTACTGCTTAAAGGAATGGCACAAATGAATCTAACTGCAAAAAACGCGCTTGAACTTTTTTGTACATATGTAGATATTTTGAAGACTGCTAGTTACAGAATGTTTATTTTTTCAGTGTTTTTCTCCCCAAGAGACGGGAGAACAAGTCTGTGCAAAGAAAAGGCTAAGTCACTATTGTTTACTGTGTGTTATCACTAAGAATGTTTGAGTTTCAAGTTCTGATTTGTTTTTTTAATTTTGTCTTTAGAGTCCTATAACTTTTTCAGAATTCAAGTGACATTACTGTAGTAGACATATTCTTAAAGCTCAGGTTGTCCTGAAAAAAAAGTGTTTAGAGCTTGACTGTGCACGACAGGGTTGATGTTTTACAAGCTTTTTAAGAAAAAAAGTCCAGACGAGGCATGATGGTGAAAAAATAGCTCTAAGAGTTAAATCCATCATGTGAAAATCTGCCTGGATCAGTCCGCCCTCACAAACTGAGTGAGCGTGCAAGAAGGAGACTAGTGAGAGAGGACACCAAGACACCTAGGACTACTCTGAAGGAGTTCCAAGCTTCAAAGTTCTCTGGTCAGATGAGACCAAAATGGAGCTTTTTTGGCACCAGAAACACACCATCCCACACTGTGAAGCAGTGGTGGAAGCATCATGCTGTGGGGATGCTTCTCAGCAGCTGGCCCTTGAAGGCTTGTAGGTAAATCAGTCTGCAAGAAGAATGGAGTAAAATTGCAGGATCCAGATGTCTGAGCCTTTTTGAGACTTATCCACACAGACTTAGTGTTGTGATTGCAGCTTAAGGTGGATTTACTAAATACTGAATCAAAGGGGGTGAATATTTCTGCAGTCACTTGTTTTTTTCTTTGATTAAAAAGGCCAAATTTTGTTGATTTTGATTGATTTATGAAATCAGTGAAAAGGTAAAACATCCAAGTAGGTGAATATTTTTTATAGGCATGGACCAACTGATGCTGCACCCCCCCCTCCCTCCCAGCTCTTTAAATGGCATTCAAAAGGCATTTTAAGAAATTCCGGGGTCCGTGCAGCAACTGAAATCTTTAGGTTTAGTTACTCTTAAAGTTGAGTCGTTACCACTGGCCCTTGTGCATTAATAATTATCACAACTTTTTTGAACACTGAGCACGTACGAGCGCGTAGTAACCCTAATGACTCCTGCACCCGTAGACAAGCGCGGTTTCAGATCTGCTGCCCAGCCCGTTATTACTTTGTTTTCGGTCTCTTGAGTCTCACAGCGTGGCGCCGAATCACGTGCTGAATCATGTTGCTATTTGTGTCTCTTGTGATACTTACATCCTGTTTTTGTCTCATCATCTGCTTCCCTCACTTTGAAATGACTTGACCTTACTTCCACGCTTCTTTTTTAGTGTTAAAAAAAGAGCCGAAAGCCCCCTCTGCTGGTTATTGCAACATGTTTGTCAAATCGATTTAAAATGTTTGTATTTGTGCTGATTTTTAACAGCATTCTGAGGTTTGCAGCATCCCTGTTTTGCAAGATACAACAACTCTATTTTATAAGAAGTGGGATCATGCAGTATCACATATGTATGCCCCACATCTCTGCATGCTGTCACTGTTTTTGTATCTAAGCAGTGATCATTAGTAATCATCACATAGCTACAAAAGTGTCAGCCTGTGTGTTTCTGTGTCCGCTCTCCCTGCAGTCTGTCTCTGTGAAGTCATGTCGGCACAGTGTGTTTAATGATACGAGGACGGCCTGTTTTAGACGGCGGAGACGCAGCAATTAGGAGAATAAATAATAAGAAAGATAAACAAACATCAAGGGGGGAGTCATGTGGTGGCAGAGCCTGAGAAAGCAGCTGGAAGCAGCAGTTAATGGGGCTTTATCCGTCTCTTTACAGTAGTCGAAGCAGATTCCTCTATCCTTCTCCAGGGACGTGGCTATCACTGCCTCACTTTTATTTTCAGTTTTGCTCTCTCCTCCCACTGTCTCTTTTGCTCCTTTGCTACTCCCAACATGCAGCAATGTGGCCGTTCTGGTCTGCAAGCCTTTCTTTTAATTTATCCTTGATCCGTTTCTGTCTTTTTCCTCTGTCCGTGTAAGCGGGCTTTGGCTTTGTCGCTCCTGACCGTTGCACCATGTTCACTGAGGAGTGCATGGGTAAATTGGGTTGTGGACATGTGTTTGAGAGCAGTGGGTGAAGGAGAAAATAGAGGCTTTGGATGATACAGGATGCCGAGCAGTCAGTACGGCATGGAGCAGGGAAGCGGTGTCAGAAGCCCTGACAAACCCGTAGAAGGAGGGGCAGGAGGAGGGGCTGCCATCGATGCGCTCTAACCTGTGATGACAGACTGCACCAACCCAGCTGGAGATCCCCCTCCTCCTTCTCCTTCATCCCTCTGTGTTCGATCAGCCGTCACTGAGAAGGCCCGGCTCGCGCTGACTTCCTCCCCTGATACCACAAAGCACACAACCTGCTGGAGGAACAGCGGAGTGAGAGCCTAATGGGCGATGAGTGTCAGTGCTTTTATCAGAGAAAGAGACTGAGGACCTGAAGCAGAGCTGACTGATGGCATGGAGGGCCAAAGGATGGATGAAAAAGCAGAATAATGGACAGGAAATTACAATGTATTGAAATAAAATATAGGAAAGTGAGCAGCAGCTTTGGGAAGGGTAGAATATCAATATTTTGTACGCTGGATGAATCCACATCATGCATACAAAGGATATAAATTCCTTCCAAATTAAAAAAAAAAGAAAAACGTCAGGCATAATGATGGATCACACAGAATTTTAATAATCAGGAGATTTCCAAACCAGTCAATTCAGTCAAGAAGCAGGACTGCACACTTGGCAGAGATCTCTGCAACATCAGTGATCAAACTCGAAAATAAAGTGAGCGCTGTGCTGGGCTTTGCAGTGGAATGCATCAAATGGGGGAAATTTTAAGTAAGTAGAGGCCCAATGGCTTGTGCACGAGTAACTTTTGAGTCTGGAAGCCTCAGTCATCAGTTCAAAGGATGCACGTTACTGGATTCTGCTGATATCTGATATACTGATAAGTCCAAACTCATCGTAAAGAACACCAAGTGTGCTCCGTGCAAAGAAAGGCTGAGTCAAGCAGTGCTGAGAGGGGCGGGGAAGTAGACTGTCTGCCTGTCCAACCATTTTTTTTCCACTTATCTGCGGTGGGTCACAGTGGCAGGAGGCCAGGTAAGTCCACTGAGACATCCCTCTCTATAGAAACATCTTACATCTCTTCCTGGGGGATTCCAAGGCATTCAAAGGCCAGATGAGAAATATAATCCTTACAGCAAGTCGTAGGTCTACACCAGGGTCTCGATCCAGGACTCCAGCAAGTCCTGGGTCTACCCTGGGGTCTCCAGCCAGTTGGACCTACCTGGAAAATCTCAACAGGGAGGCCAGCAAGTCCACTTCTTCCTGGGTGATTCCAAGGCATTCCCTGGCCAGATAAGAGCTATCTAATTCTTCCAGCGAGTCCTGGGTCTACCCCGGGGTCTCCATCCAGTTGGACATGCCCAAAAGACCTCCACATGGAGGCAGCCAGGAGGTGCCCAGCTCTTCCTGGGGATTCCAAGGCACTCCTAGGCCAGATTGGAAATGTAATCCCTCCAGCAAGTCCTGGGTGTACCCAGGGTCTCCATCCAGTTGGACATGCCTGGAAGACTTCCACATGGAGGCAGCCAGCAGGTGCCCAGCTCATCCTGGTGGATTCCAAGGCACTCCCAAGCCAGATGAGATATATAATCACCCCCATGTTCTGGGACCACCCCACCGTCTCCATCCACTTGAACATGCCTGGAGGACCTCCACATCGAAGCAACCAGGAGGTCTCCTGCTCTTCCCAGGGGATTTCAAGGTGTTCCCAGGCCTGATGATACATAAAACCCCGTCAGCGAGTCCTGGGTCTACCCTGGGGTCCCCTTCCAGCTGGACATGCCCGAGAGACCTCCACAGTGAGGAAGCCAGGAGGCATCCTAATTAGATGCCTGAACTACCTAAAGCTGAACCCAGCCACCCTACGTGGAATCACATGATCACTTGAACTTGCGATCTCATTCTTTTGGTCATTACCCAGAGCTAAAAACTCCAGTAGAAGAGTGGGATAGAGTGAGCCTCCAGTAGTTGGAAGTCTCATTCTACTGCTAGGGACAACAGCAGAGAACAGTCTCACTAAGTACACAGTGTTTTATAAAGATCTGGGGGTT
This sequence comes from Cheilinus undulatus, assembly GCF_018320785.1. Taxonomy (NCBI): domain Eukaryota; kingdom Metazoa; phylum Chordata; class Actinopteri; order Labriformes; family Labridae; genus Cheilinus; species Cheilinus undulatus. Next base: position 39,447,302 of record NC_054881.1, read on the forward strand.
AAGCTTTCTCTTGAAAGTAGAAAGAGACTCTGCAGATTGAGTATAGGTTGGTAATTCATCCACCATCAGGGGACAACAGTGGGGAAGAGAGAGCCGGTGACATAGGGCACCGGTGTGACGGAAGTACCAGGCGCCTTTCGCTGGCTGAGCGAGGCAGGTGAGAAGGAGGGTGGACCTGGATGAGGGATTCCAGGTAAACTGGAGCAGTTTTAGTTACTGCTTTGTAGGCAATGAGTAGAGTTTTGAATTTGAAGTGAGATGAAGCCAATGTAAAGAGATGACACATGATGTCTTGGGTCGGTTTGCAGTCCAGGTCAGCTCCCTCTTCGCTGTGACGGTACGGTACCACATCTGCAACATCGCCGATGCTGCACCAATCCGCCTGTCAATCTCAGGGTCCATTGTACGCTCACTTGTGAGATACTTGAAATCTTTCACTTGGGCCAAAGACACCTGGAGGTGTTTTCCAATAGAGAACCATGGCATTGGACTGGGATGTGCAGACCCCACTGCAAACCATCCTCGGCTGTAGAAGCCAACAGCAGATGGTAAAAATCTGTTTTTACTTTCACATTCAAGGGGATCTTTTGCAATTTCTTTTTTGTCAAAAAAAGCCAAATGATATTGACCATGATTGATTTATGCCTTTTATAGGCACTGTGCATGTCATGAGTTACAGTTATAAACCAATGAGGGAGAATAAACTGATGTACTGGAGTAAGAGGACTGGTTTATTTTAAGTCCATACAAGATTAAATGAAAACAGCATGTCTTTGAAACATGTCTGGAGGTGATATTTAAGCATGCTCATGAGTTAGGGTCTGATTGGTCGAGGGCGGCCTGTAGATCTGACTGTGAATCCTGAGCAGAGTGGAGGGGCGACCGAGCGAGTCGAGTGGGAGTTGCGTGAAGCCTGGATCATTGATCAGCTGCACGCCTTATTGGTTTCCTCTGAAGTCTTTATCACCGCGTCCCCTCCCACTTCCTCCTCCCGCCTCGCCTCGTAAATTCAGCGCAGCTAATTGGACATGACTGCGTTTATGTTCCAGCTTCATAAATTTCTTTCTCTGAAGGGAGAGAGGATCGATTTTCCTGGAGTGCAGCCTCCCGTAGCAGCGTGAATCTGTTCAAACGTTCCCTCTCCTCTCCACCTCTCTTCACCTCACCCCTCCTTCTTCTCCAACATGCATCCTTTACTTAACAGATCTATTCTCAATAAATAGTTCTCTGGGCCCCTGGTGACATTTTTCATAAATCATCGCTCTAAAACTCACAATCTGTCAACGTCTAATGAGAGATGTTGACCACACATATTTTAGACCCACTTCCTGCCTCAATCATCATCTCTTTCTACTTTCAGTCGTCTCCCACATGACATCTAGGAGATAAAACATGAACATCTAACTCCATGTTTCTCGAAGGGGGCTACTAGCGGCACCATTTGGACCACCAGGGATACTTTGGAGAACTGCAGGGGGTCCTTTAGATGTTTTTTAAATATTAGTTTGAGAAATATCAGTCATGCATAATTCCAAAAATATGTTACTATGAGGACTTGATAAAAGGTTTGATGAACTACATTTAACATTCTGTATTCCTTTTTAAATGCAATCATTAACAGCTTTAAACAATCAGCTCTGATTAGGACTTCAAACACATGCATTTGTGCAGGATGGGCAGGATTGCACCGCTTATTAGCACATCTCAGTCGTCTTTTGTTGTATATAGAACTAAAGTCCATGTAGAGCAGCCAGCTCACAGTAAAGGCTGGAACCATACTGGACCAAGTCTGAGTGACGTCAGCCTTTTGGTCACTGAAAAGGACTTTGGAAGCAAATCTGCAGCCATTACCACATTTGAAAACTCCTATTCAAATAAACTGTGACAAAGACAGCAGTGGAGCGTAGGTGGGCCCGATGCTCCTAAGCAGGGAGTCACACCATGCTGGGTGGTAGTCGTATTAGCCATAACCCCCTGATTATGCCTCCTTCTTAAAACCAGAAACCACATTAGCAACACTGTCCCATGCTCAAGCATACCTGCCTCTGTATTCTGACCAGCACAGGTTGCAGTATGGGCATAGTTTGTTTAGAAATTCTGCCATGAAGAAGAAAGAACACAACCATGACGACCACTTGGGCTGACATTTGACATTTCACTGTGGGGACAATGGAGTCCATCCTGCAGGCTTCTATGGTTTTTATTGGTTTTAAGACACCAATGCTGACCGTCTCCCTACTTCTACACATGCCATGCAGTGTAGAGGATGAAACGTGTTTTCAAAGATGACATTTGATATTGCATTTACAGCTCTGCTGACTGAAGAGTGCTACGTTCTTGGCACGGTTGCACTCACATCTCCTGTGGACCGTGCCTGAGTCCACATGAATCAAGACCACTTCTACAGCAGACTCAGTTATGTTTGTGTTCACACTGACCATGGGTTCCAGGTTTCTGATGTGAAACCATCTTTTAAAGCTTCTTTAACTTCCTCAGATCCTCCGTGTGTTACATTTTGGCTTTTATACAACATAGTAATCATTTTTACTGTGAGATTTTTTCAGAATTGTCCAGAATGTCTGAATAATCAGCTTGATATGTAGGAAGAATTTGCTGTAACATTTTCTACAAATTGTTATTAGGATTATTACTGAATATGTTGGGATTAAAATGGGAATTGGATTGGAAATCTTCAAGTATTTTAATGGAAATTTTGAGGATTGTTTATCTATTTTTGAGAGTTTCATTGGAAGTTGTTGGAAAAAAATTGCTTTGAATTTTTTAAACATTTTTTCATGGAAATTTCGGAAATTTATTTGGATGTTTGGAGGACATATTTGAAATTTTCAGGCACTTAGGAAATTTACCATAATTTTGGGGAAGTTAGAATTTTTGGTGGGGTTTTCTTTGAAATTCTTTGGTATTTCTGTGGAAATTTATTGGATGTTTGGGAGAATTTTAAAATTTCAAGCACTTGGGAAATTTATCATAATTTTTTGGAATTTAAATTGGTTTTTCGGTGGGATTTCTTTTGAAATTCTTTTGTTTTTTTCATGGAAATTTGGGAAATGTATTTTTTATCTTTCTGGAATTGGACTTTGACCTGGGAATCTGGGTGAGGGGTTCTGAAATTAAGGAAAATTTTCATGGAAATTTCAGGGACTTTATTTGGATGCCTAGGGAAACTTTCTGTCATTTTTATGGATTTTGGGTGAATAAAATTGTAAATTATTAGGAGGACTTTGCAATCAATTTGGGGGAAAATTTGTATTGGATTGTTAAGGCTTTATAAAAAGAAGTTTCAGTGAAACATTTGGGGAATATCTGAATAAATTTTGGGGTATTTTTTCTGGGATGCTTTTAAAAAATGTTTGAGAATTTCACAAATATTTTCAAAGAATTTTTGAGGAGTTTGGAATGAAATACATCCAAGAAATCCAGAACTTTTAGTGGAAATTTTTTACATACTTTGGCTGACCTAGTTCTTGTGGTCCATCTGTAGACATAAGTTTCGGTTTTTCTAGTTCCTGTTCAAAAACAAGTTTTTAAAGTTATCAGGTCCCACTGATTCAGTATAAGTGGGTGGAATAAAAGTGCATTAGAAACAATAGCTCAGGTTTTTGGACTTTAAAGCTCCTGCAGAAACTCTCAGGTTGTGTTGACTTTGGTGCCCCCCGATGGCAAAGCAGCGTTATTCTTCTGCAGAGGTAAGTTGTTCTTTCTGACACAAACTCATCCTTTTTAATGTTACATGCCAAACAAGGAACTTCCTTTCAGCTGACACCTACCCTGCGGCAGCATAAAAATAACAGGATAGAAATGATCTTGTTGTTGCCCTGATAGTCTGGTTGGATTTTGTTGGTCGTATAGAAGCATCTGTTTACATTCCAGCCTGTTTTATAGCCCAGTCTTCTTCTTTATGGAGCTTTAAACTCTTTAAACAGCCTTTTTCCTCTGAAGATGTACAGTTCTGTGAGTGTTTGTGATCACAGTAAAGTGAAGCTCTGCTCTTTCTGGCTATAGACTGAAGAAGTATTTCAAATATGCTGCATAATTTAAAAGAAAACTTTGAGAATCACTGATGTAGGGAAGTTTGGGTCTATTCCTTCAGTGCAGACCGTTAGAGACGCTTCATCCTCACAGTAAAAATATTCAGCAGTGCGAGGTTGCTGTGTGAGAGAAATGTCCGGCAAAAAGACATCTTCAATTATTCAAAGCGCAGGAATGACCTTGATTGTCTTTGCAATCCACACCCGTGTGTGTGTTTGTTATCAGTGAGTGTGTGACCTCCCTGGTGTGTGTGTGGGATGATTCATTATATTAGCACAGCGAGTTAAAAGTGTGTTTCAGTGTGTAATTCTGCACTACATAAGAGGAGAGATGGAGCTGCAAAGAGAGAGAGAGAGAGGGAGAGGGAGAGATTGTGAGTGACTTGGCATCCAGTGAATTATTTACACAGGATACAGTAAATGGCTGTTGCGTGCATGCCATAGCCTGGGCTCAGGCTTGAGATCTCCTCTCTGATTGGTCGGTTTGAGCCGTGTCAGGAGCAGTCAGTCAGTCAGGCCCGCTCTGAGCTACCTGCTCTCTCAGATATGTACTGTATGCACAGGAGCAAATAACTAAATAATGGAGCCTGTATGGGCACATCCTGTTCTGCAGTCCAGACCTCAGAGGACTGAGCGGAGACTATGAGCGTGTGCATGAGGGAGAGAGAGAGGGAAATATTGGAGCAGTTCAGGTGTGGATTACATGCCAGCTGTGTAAAAATTGTTGTTTATGCTGGCCTTTCAAACTGCAGGAGTAATTAATATGCAGCTTCACAGGATTTTGTCACCCCGGCTGTTTCCACAGACTTTGTTTATGAGGACGAGACGCAAGCAGTAGATTTCTCTATCGTTAAACTGTGAGTGTTAGCCTGGTCTAAGAGCTAGCCCACTGATCCGGCTCCTCATCTTTCACTTAGAGAAGTTTTTATCCTGGAACAATACTTTCGACTTCCTGTAACTCTTATGAACCCTCAGGCATCACTTTCATTTACTACCCTTTAAAGCCATTAAGGACAAAAATGTCCACTTCCAAAACACTGCTATAAAAACTTCACAGATGAATATTTTTTCTTCTTTTCTTGCATAAATCCGTTAAACAACTTAAGCTGTGCTCAAAACTACCAAACATTCAATCATTTTGAGGATTTTAACCCTTTAAATGCCAGTTTGATAACTTAAAGTCAATGTTGTTTTTTATGAAAAAAGGGAAAAAATGTGATATCTTCCTTCAACCAAATGTTGGATGGCTGGGGCATTATTTCTACATCCAGCTTGGATATGTCAATAATTAGCCAAAATATTGACTTTGATGCATTTTTAGTTTTTGTGTAGCATCAGATTTAAAATTTACTACCCTTTTGAGTCATTAAGGACAAAAACATCCACTTCTAAAAATGGCGATAAGTGGTATACATAATTTTTTTTCTGCTTTTTTTTTTGGTCAAATCTTTTGATCAACTTCAGTTCTAACCAAAACAATCGATTTTTGAATAATTTTCAGGATTTTAACCCTTTAAATGCCAGTTTGATTACAGGATGGTCATATTTTTTCTAAAAAAACACACAAAACAGTCATTATTTTCCAGATAACTAATGTTGGGGGAGTGGGGGGTGTTTTTAAAATCAGTCTGGGGTATGCCGAAGATTTGCCAAAATATTGACTTTAATGCATTCTTAGTTTTTGTGTGGTATCAGATTTAAAATTTACTATCCTTTCGAGTAGCTGTTGGACAAAAGCGTCCCATTGACTCCCATTCAAACCACATTTTTTGATCTCAGAGCCATTGCATGATATAATCATGCATTCTGTAATGTTATGGTTTCATTTTTGAGAAAAATAGTCAAATTTGTCATTTTTACTGTTCATCACTAAAATCAGCTATTTTCCCATTACAGGTCAATGCATGAAAAGCCTGTCCTTTCATTAGTTTTTGTGCTTGTGTTATTGACCTTATAAGGCTATTTCAAGATAGTGTTTGTATGTGTGCATGATTGAAAATGATTGAATGTTTGGTAGTTTTGAGCACAGCTGAGGTTGTTTAAGAGGTTTATGCAAAAAAAAAAAAACAGAAAAATATTAATCTGTTAAGTTTTTATAGCAATTTTTTGGAAGTGGACATTTTTGTCCTCAATGACTTTAAAGGGTAGTGAATCTGTTTCACAGTGTTACCCCGACCTGTTACAACAATTGAAATTTGAACCAAAAAATTTGCCTAAAAGAAAATTCGTTGCAAAAAATTAGACCATATGCACTAACACAGCCAAAATGGTGAGCAGAGAAAGAGGAAAAATTTGGCCAAATGGACAAAAACGTCCCTAGTGATGCCTGAGGGTTAAAGCATCAGAGTGGTGTAAAATGTGTCCATGGTTAGATAACAATAAAAGCAAAACCTCAGGGTGATTTGGAGAGATTTAGGATACACAGTGGACGAGGAAACATGGGAGGATTCTGTCCAACATTGGTAAATTTACTGGAGAAGCCAGGGCCAAATTAATTCAATATGAAAACCTGAACTGAGATGATTTCACCCCTATAAGACTAAACACTGAGGGATATGTGTTGGAATTGAAAAACAGAACAAAGTGCTAATATCCAACCGCTTATTTCTGGGAATGCAGAATGCTCTTCCCATTACGGAATAGTGTTTTGGAACTCAAGAAGGACTGTCTAGAGCAGGGGTGTCAAACTCAAGTCCCAGGGGCCAAATCCGGCCCGCAAGATCATATCACATTTTAACTTTAAATCAGTGCATGCAGTCTACATCCTTTCTTAGGCCGGTTTAATTCCAGGATTACTGCTGTCACAGTCCGGTCTTTCTTTCTCCCTTAATAAATCTCCTTAGATGAGACTTGATTCATTGTTTGACTGGGAAAATTTCAGAATAAAGGTATTCTGTAGAAATGAGGTGAGTTTCTCCACAGAAATAACTAGAAAAGCACTCAGAGAGCACAGACCTCCACCATTAGCCCTATCTCCCAATAGTACAGAATCCTTTATAAACATTTCTGGATCCGCCCCCATGTGCCCCTCACCACGGCATTTGCCGAGTACTCCTTTCCCTGCAGGGTGGAAACATAGTGAGGCTAAACACTGGCTTCGCTACAGGTGGACTGTCATTGTGGAAGCATTGTCTGCCGGTGCCGACAGATGCACTGACCGTCTCACCCATGGTCTCACTGGACGACTGAAAGTCATGGTAGAGGGTGAATATTCCTCTATTCCTCCCAGCATTGGGAGTGTTCTCGCTACAATTCGCTGTCTTTCTCTCTGTTACGCTCCGACTCATCTCCTCGACCGGGCATGCGTCTTTCAAACTCTATAAACTCCAAAACTTTGAATAGAAACACACCCAAAAATGCTGCTGGGATTGAAGTTACTCATGTCCGCCATCTCCTGGTGTAAAGTGGTAACAGCACAGACCTCCGCTATTAGCCCTATCTCCCAATAGCAAAGAATCCTTAAAAAAATTTCTGGATCCAGATGGTGATCCGGATCAGACCCAAAATGTAACCAGTTCTTCCTTATGCCATTTCTGACATTTCCTGAAAATTCCATCAAAATCCGTCTATAACCTTTTGAGTTATGTTGCTAACAAACTAACAAACAAACAAACGGACCCGATCACATGACCTCCTTGGCGGAGGTAACAAATTGGTCTTTTACTTTGAAAAGCTCACACCTGCAGATGAAAATATTTTCAAGCCCCACTTGACAAAAAGCGCCCTGTACATCAATAAAGTTTGAGGCTAACAGTAGTTTTTTTTATATGCATGATGTACAGAGCATATGTTAAATGTATAGGCTGCCATTATTGTGCAGTGCACTCTGGGTAGTGATGTCAGATGGCTGTGTTGTTCTTCCTATGGAGCGAGTTTCATTTTAACCCTGAGAGTTAATCCTGAGACTCCTGAAGATGTGATGGTTCAGCCTAAACTAGACCCTGTCCCAGCCCACATACACAGAATCCCTGCTTCTCTCCACGTGAAACGCTACTGTCCCCTCAACACACGCTGAATATTATCACCCATGAATAGACGGAGCCTTAAAGCCACTGACCGCTGAGATAGCTGACCCTTATTAATTCATACACATCAGACACATTTTCCTAGCATTTGGAACTTGGTGGGTGGTATTTTAAGAAACTGTGCTGTAATATTCATGCAGCATGATGCAGCATGAATGATGCAGAACGGCTGACACACTTTTGACTGAAGCAGCCATGTCACTGTTTCCTAAATGGATAGTTTGGATTTTTTGGAGGTGAGGTTGAGGTTGTATGAGGAATATATCAGAGAGAAGGAGAAAGTCAGTAAAGGTCTGTGTGGAGGAAGCTATGTGCAACTGTGGATGGAGTTTGATGCACTTTTGGGTGTAAAAATCACTGACTGTGTTTAAATAAGGCTCATGCATCTTTATCTCCTTCTGTTGGACAAAACTGAATTAAAAAAACCTCTCATTAAGAGCACTGGGGAAGCTGTATCCGGTAACAAAGCTCTTAATCATGACATTAGATCCACTTATTTTGGCATTGGATAACTAATTCTCCGAAATTTCCTGCCATTTTTTTACCACCTCCGCCTATTTACGTTACTTTTTGCCATTAAATGCCAATTTTTGCTCATTTTTGCCCACTTCCCCCACCTTTTTGCTTCTTTTTGCCCATTTTAGTCACTTTTCACTCATTTTTTGTCGTTTCGCACCCATTTTTTTCCACTTTTCACCACTTAGATTCTGGGGTCTCTAAGATTTTAGAAATCTGTTTGTTTCTTCAGGCTTTTGCTGCCAGGAGCACGAACAGTACACTGGAGTCGGCCATCTTTGTTTTGGGCTTCCCATCTGGGCATAAGCCTACTTGCGCATGGATAGTTACTGCAGCCGCAGTGCGCATGTCCGTTTTCAGAAAGTGCTGTTTTCCCTGTTTACACGGAGACGGGGGCATTTTTAAAAACTTCCACTCTGTAGTCTGTTTCCAAAAATTTCTGTTGCCGTGTAAACGGACAGCCAAAACGCTACAAAACTTTTGCGTTTTCACTCGAAAAACATTGTCGTGTAAACGGGGCATTAGTAGGAACACAGATGTGCGGGTGAAAAAAGTTACAAAGGAAAAAGCTTCCCTACAGCTGAAAACATTCAGTGTTGCACAGGTTCACAACTTTTTCTCTCTGGTGTTTTTCATGAAGATTTTTCTCTGCAGACTCAGTCCACAGCTTCCTTCTTGTGCTAGTACGCCTCCTCCAAATGGGCGCTGCACTGGGCGCCATCTACTGCAGCGAATACATTCACTATCCATAATTACCTCACACGACCCCGCTCTGAAATCCTAACTATCCCTTTAAGGCCTCTCCTGTCCGGCCCGCTCGTCCCGAGATCACTGTGTAACTGTGGATATTAGAGTGTGACCTCCCTGCAGAGTCCTTACCGCTGCTCAGTGTGTTTTAATGAACACTACAGCCAAGAGAAACACCTGGGGAGAGAGGAAATTGGGTGTGAGCTGGTAGTGTGTGTATGTTCGGGGTGGCGGTGTTATTATACATCCTCGTCTTATTTAAGATCCGAACGAGGAAGAAGTAAAGGGATGAAAAAGTGATGAAGAGACAGAAACTCAGGCACGGCGAGGGGGTTTGGTGGGAGGTTCTTCCTGTTGTGCAGCCCCCCTGCGGAGGCTAGGGACCCCCTGGGGGCGGTGCGGATCTGTTATAGGGTCTTTATGTGTTTTCTATGTGTGTGTGTTAGATTGAGAACTTTAAACAGAATACATTTCTCCTCTCTGAGACAATCTGCCCGCCACATGAACTTTGGAGTCTCTTTCGAACCTCTAATGTGTGAAGGCATTTCACTTTCAACCAGCACTGCAGCACATTCACAAACCTCAACCCTCAGGCCTTCAACTTACACCAAATCCTGGTGAAAACACAACTGTTTTATTTTCCCTTGAATTCTAATGATAACCACAAACACAGAAAGTCTCCCCAAGCTGTGCCAGATGACTGTAAATGTGTGTGCGCTTTATTCCAGGGAGAGCATACAATGAGGATGCCTGTGAGGAGCTGGGATCAGCCGAAGGACAGGGGTTAATATAATTATCCCACTAAAACCTTGAGACTGAAGGAACATCATTAGTCATCGCGAGAGGAGAGCCGCCCTGAGCCGCGGGCCAAAGGAGAGGAGGAGACGAGGTGAGGGGAGAGGAGAAGGATAGCCTCAAACACACCAGCACAGTTAGCAAGACAATTAGTACAAGGACTAAAACTTGAGGCTCTTTGTTAAAACAGAGGAAAGGACAGTGTTTACCAGCTTTGCTTTGCTCATTCAGTAATTATATTTGAGCATAATAATCTCAATATAAATTAATTACTTCTGCTGGAATTGGATATGAACGTGTAATGATCCTCTGGTGGAGCGGTGGCGGCAGTGTTATTTAGCAATTAATGAAATGACCTCAGATTTAATATGTGCTTATTGGACTCTATATCTTCGTATGAACTCTGAATGTGCTCTGTGGCCTAAGATGAACTGATGGGTAATAAAGCTCACGTCTTCACTCTGATAAGAAGTTAAGGGAACTTTAGCTGCTGACAAAAACTTACTGATAACTGGGGCAGCGACTTATTTTAATGATTTATTAATCCTGTGTTAAGTTTCCCCTTAAAGATGTCAGTAAATTAAAACTTTACATGGCCTGAGCTGATGCCTATGGGGTAAAGAACCATATATGGTCACTTAGGTTGACTTCCTTTGTGACATACCAATCAACAGTGGCCCAGAGAATCTCAAACTTCCTGTTTCCCCCAGAACTCGTTAAATGCAGTTTTACATCTCTTTTGGCCACACATAAATGGCTCTAAATGTCATGAGTCGTATTTCTAACAATTACTGCAATTTCATATTTGGACATACACTATATTGCCAACAGTTTTCGCTCACCTGCCTTCACTCGCATATAAATTTAAGTAACATCCCATTCTTCGGTCCACCCTCTGCAGCAATAACAGCTTCAACTCTTCTGGGAAGGCTTCCTACAAGGTTTAGGAGTATGTTTGTGGGAATTTTTGACCATTCTTCCAGAAGCACATTTGTGAGGTCACACACTGATGTTGGACGAGAAGGCCTGGCTCTCAGTCTCCGCTCTAATTCCTCCCAAAGGTGTTCTATGGGGTTGAGGTCAGGACTCTGTGCAGGCCAGTCAAGTTCATCCACACCAAACTCTCTTGCTTTATGGACCTTGCTTTGTGCACTGGTGCACAGTCATGTTGGAACAGGAAGGGGCCATCCCCAAACTGTTCCCACTAAGTTTGGAGCGTGGAATTGTCCAAAATCTCTTGGTATGCTGAAGCATTCAGAGTTCCTTTCACTGGAACTAAGGGGCCAAGCCCAGCTCCTGAAAAACAAGCCCACACCATAATCCCCCCTCCACCAAACCTTGCACTTGGCACAATGCAGTCAGACAAGGCCCATGCATGCTTTTCTCATCAAAAAAAGACTTTGTATAAATTATTTGATAACTGCTTTATCATGGTTTTAGACAATATTTGCAAATCTAATTTTGGCAGCCTCAGAGCAGACAACGCCTCATGCCCGCCCTAAGATCCTTAGTGCCCCCCTGGGGGGTCCTGGTCTCCAGGTTGGAAACCAATAACCTAAAAAAATGTTCAGTCTAAATGACCATCATGGCCTCTTTCACAGCTGTAGAATTCTGTCAGTGTGAGTGGTACAACTGTTTTGGTGATAAGTTATTCTCTGGGACAGTTTTTTCCTGTGCATGTGTTAAAGGTGTTTCATCTACTTCGGATTTTCTACAGTCTAACATACACTATATGGACAAAAGTATTTGGTCACGCCAGCTAATTGTTGAATTCAGGTGTTTCAATCAGACCTGTATCACAGGTGTATACAATCATCACTGAGTCATGCAGTCTGCATCTGCAAACATCTGTGATCCTAAACGTGTCATTCTGAAGAGCTCAGAGACTTCAGCGGAGTACTGTGATGGATTCCACTTTTCCAGTAAGACAGTTTGTGAAATTTCATCCCTGCTGGATATTCTACAGTCAACTGTAAGGGATATTATTATAAAGTGGAAGAGTTCAGGAACAACAGCAACTCAGACATGAACAGGAGACCACATAAAATCACATGACTGCTAAGACACATGGTGCTAAAAAGTTGCCCACACCACTGATTCCACAGCTGAAGAGTTCTGAACTCCCACTGGCGTTGATGTAAGCACTAAAATTGTGCAGCTGGAGCTCCATGAGTGGTTCTCTGTGGCAACCTGCATGCAAGCCTCACACCAACAAGTCCAATGCCAAGTGTTCTGTGGAGTGATGAATCACGCTTCTCTGTCAGATGGGTGAGTCTGGGTTTGGAGGATGCTGGGAGGAAATTACCTGCCTGACTGCACTGTTCCAACTGTAAAGTTTGGTGGAGGAGGAATGATGGTATGGAGCTGTTTTTTAGGGTTTGGGCTCAGCACCTTATCTCCAGTGAAGACCAATCTTAATGCTTCAGCATACCAAGACTTTTAGGACAATGCTATGCTTCCAACTGTGTAGCAACAGTCTGGAGAATTCCCTTGTCTTTTCCAACATGACTGTACCCCAGAGCACAAAGGAGACATGGTTTGATGAGTCCAGTATGGAAGAAGGGAGAGCCCTGACCTCAACCCCACTGAGCACCTTTGAGATGAGTTGGAGCTGAGATAGCGAGCCAAGTCTTCTGGCCCAACATCAGTGTGTGGAAAGCCTTCCAAGAAGAGTGGAGCTGTAGCTGCAAAAGGGGGCCAACTCCATATCAAAGTATAAGCATTTGAAGACAGTATCATTACAGTCCATGCTGGTGTGATGGTCAGGTGGCTGAAGTGTTTCTGTCGTCCTGCATCTTTGCACTGCAAAGGTAAAAAGAGGCTGTTTTGTCACTGAAGCTTTATTCCCTTTCTTCACCTTCCTACAGCAGCTGTTTTAGGCATGAATCTGTGTTTTTGCCTTGGTGAGGCTCACTGAACAACAGTATTGACTGGAAACACCTTACAGGAGCGCTAAGTTGCCATTAAAGTGAAAAAATGTTTTAGCATGTAAGACAAAGAAAAACCAGCAAATCCGTACAGCTGGGATGACTAATTAAAGAAGTGTTTGGTAAAATGCACTCCCCCAAAAATTCCCAAAGACTTGGTGAGCTTTCAAAAACAGTAATCTGGTTATTGGCTGATGGTAGCAGCTCTTAATCAAACACAGAGTCATGGCAGCGATCCCAGTCTGTTCCTGGAGCTGGAGAACTGACACAGTGAAAATTAACTCTGATATTAAATATCAGATTGCTGCTTAATCAAGAAATATAAAGTAGAAAAGCTAAGCTAACATTGCCATAATTGTGTATTTGGACCATTTTAATTCCACCTAATATACACATAATAAATGAGTTATGATTTCAGATTGCTAATGTGCAGTTTAGGAGCTGCTTAGACTTTAAAGTGAACTCACACAGAGTCGTCATGTTGGCTGATCATGGTGTGAGCTTCATGTTTGATCCTGAGCTTGTACACTTTATTTCACTCCAAGGGCGCTCAGTCAGAACAGCTCTTGTGGATAAATTTTGTTTTGCATCTAAGTACACTATATTGCAAAAAGTATTCGCTCACCTGCCTTGACTGGCATATGAACTTAAGTGACATCCCATTCTTAATCCATAGGGTTTAATATGACGTCAGTCCACACAGCTTCAACTCTTCTGGGAAGGCTTTCCACAAGGTTTAGGAGTGTGTTTATGGGAATTTTTGACCATTCTCCCAGAAGGACATTTGTGAGGTTCCACACTGATGTTGGACGAGAAGGCCTGGCTCTCAGTCTCCACTCTAATTCATCCCAAAGGTATTCTACGGGGTTGAGGTCAGGACTCTGTGCAGAGTCAGACTAGTACCGTTGTCCTGGCAACTGCCAAACCCAGACTCGTCTGTCAGATTGCCAGATGGAGAAGCGTGATTCGTCACTCCAGAGAACACATCTCCACTGCTCTAGAGTCCAGTGGTGGCGTGCTTTGCACCACTGTATTCCATGCTTTGCATTGCACTTGGTGATGTATGGCTTGGATGCAGCTGCTCAGCCATGGAAACCCATTCCATGAAGCTCTCTACCACTGTTCTTGAGCTAATCTGAAGGCCACATGAAGTTTGGAGGTCTGTAGCCATTGACTAGTGACCTCTGCACACTATGCGCCTCAGCATCTGCTGACCCCGCTCCGTCATTTTACGTGGCCTACCACTTCATGGCTGACTTGCTGTCATTCCCAATCGCTTCCACTTTGTTATAATACCACTGACAGTTGACTGTGGAATATTTAGGAGCGAGGAAATTTCACCACTGGATTTGTTGCACAGGTGGCATCCTATCACAGTACCACGCTGGAATTCACTGAGCTCCTGAGAGCGAGCCATTCTTTCACAAATGTTTGTAGAAACAGTCTGCATGCCTAGGTGCTTGATTTTATACACCTGTGGACATGGAAGTGATTGGAACACCTGATTTCAATTATTTGGATGGGTGAGTGAATACTTTTGGCAATATAGTGTAGTTCCCAGTAAACGAGTGTGGTGAACATTCAGTGTGTAGTTGGGTGCACATAGACACATACTACATGCACACATGGACTGAGAGGTATAGAGGCTCATGGTCAGAGAGATTCAGGGTCTCACCCTCATACTTGTTTTAACTCTGCGTATACGTGCCTTATTAAAAATATCACCTAAGGGTGCATTTAACTCGTTCATCTCCTGACTCGTCTTTTTGTATAACTTCTGTGCATTATCCTAAAAACCACAACACTCTCATGGAGGCAAACATTCCAGTAAAAACAGTCTGTTTGCATAACTCCAAATCTATTAGAATTCACTTCCTACAGAGTTATTTCTCCTTTATGAATGGGATCTGTTGTGATTGTTAGATCCTCCTCTATCTGGATCCTCTCCAAAATATTAAGGCTTCTCTCTTGGCTCGTACTCAATCAGGTCAGCAGTTTTTCCAGCTAACAAGCTAACGCCACTAAAAACAACCTTTTTGATGGAGGTTGCAAAAAAGTCACGCCACAAGGTCCACTTCCTCACTCGTCTTAGAGCTTTTAACAACATAGTCTTCATCAGCAGATTGAGCTGAGCTTTAACAACAGCGCTAAGGGGAAACTGTTAAAGGGCTAATGCAAAGTTTATAAATCTGCTGTCCAACTCCAATCTCTGATGAAGAGGAAGGTCAAGAATGCTTCAGTGACTGGGCCTCCAGTTTTTAGACAGCCCTTGAGTCACTTTAATAACATGATATTCGTGGAGGCAACTGTGAGGAGTTTCTAGCTCATGATAAGATTATTACAGACGTCTCCTGCTCCTGTTTTGATGTGATCTTTTTGTATAAATGGTGGCATGTAAAGTGGAATAAGCAGTATAACAGGGAATCACCAGACTCTCTGTAATTACTCCTATCAGGTCAAGAATTGAAGATAAAATCACCGCATCGTACCTCCACTCTGTCTAAATCTGATCACTATATAAACTAGAAAAGCACTCAGAGAGCACAGACCTCTGCCATTAGTCCTCCCAATAGTACAGAATCCTTTAAAAAATTCCTGGATCCCCCACCATGGCATTCGCCGACTACTCCCTCTACTGGTGGGGTGGACATGTGGTGAGGCAAAGCATTGGCTTCGCTACGGGTGGACTGTCGTGGTGGAAACATTGCCTGCCGGTACCAACAGGCACACTGACAGTCTCACCCGTGGTCTCACCAGATGACTGGAAGTCATGGCAGAGGGTGAATATTCCTCTATTCCTCCCAGCATTGTGAGTATTCTGGCTACAATTCACTGTCTTTCTCTCTGTTACGCTCCGACTTGTCTCCTCGACCAGGCATGCGTCTTTCAAACTCTATAAACTCCAAAACTTTGAATAGAAACACACCCAAAAATGCTGCTGGGATTGAAGTTACTCATGTCCGCCATCTCCTGGTATAAAGTGGTAACAGCACAAGCCTCTGCCATTAGTCCTATCTCCCAATAGTAAAGAATCCTTAAAAAAATTCCTGGATCCAAACGGTGATCCGAATCACTCCCAGTTCTTGCTTATGCCATTTCTGACATTACCTGAAAATGTCATCAAAATCTATCCACAACTTTTGAGTTATGTTGCTAAAAACAAACAAACAAACAAACCCACCCGATCATATAACCTCCTTGGCGGAGGTAAGAATGGTGTAGAACAGTGTTTTTCAAAGTGTGAGGCGGGCCTCCCCTGGGGGGCGCCACAGAGCTTCAGGGGAGGCGCTGAACCATAAACCAGAAAAAAGGTGAATTGCTTTGCTAACCTCTGCTGTGCATGGAGCAAAATGGATAGACTTATAGTTACTATAGGGACTATGCTATAGAGCAGGGTTACTCAACCAAAAAGCCAAGTTTTTGAAAAATACCTTTACAAGAGCCACAATCTAAGAGATGAAAAGTGGCAAAAACAGCTTGAAGTAGCAATAAAAATAGGTTAAAAGGGGCAAAATGGTAACCTGACACGCCAGATTGATGTGTTTCACACATCCATCTGGGAAAGCTTCAATAGGAAACGTTTGAGAAAAGGCAGAGGCTTTGAAAAAAACTCGGAGTGTGATTGGATGAATGTTCTGTCTGTCACATCTCCACAGGCCAAACAGAGCAACAAAACACGTGACGTAGCCGCTATTGAGCGGCGCTTGGGCTGCTACCAAGGATTAACGTGAAACATGGCGACTATAGACATGTCAGTACTCGACTTTTGTTGTTTTTGAAAAGAAAACAACTCACTGCTGTTCTTTGTTCTTCTTTTCATAAAGACGTGTCATCAAGTTCTGATAAAACTGGTGCTTTAGCAGCATCCACGCAAAGCTCTTCCTCCATAACTGCACCAGCTCTTGCTGCTGCTTGTTTACGTCACGACACTGCCGTGCCTGAAAGTACTGCCCCTCATCACTGATTGGTCCTGTCGCTGGCTAACCGGGCCCAAACGGTTCAGACGGGAGCTTAACAAGATGGATTTGCCAGTGAAAAACAAGGAAACGGACGTATCCATCTGCTTTGCAAGGTTAGGAAAATGGTCAAAAAGCAGCAAAAAATGGGTGAAAAGGGGAAAAAAATGGGGAGGAAAAGTGGAAAAATGTTCAGAAAGTAGCAGAAATGGGTGAGAAGTGACAAAAAAAGTGGGTGGAAAGTGATTTAAATGGGCAAAAAGCAGTCAAGAGTGGCAAAAATGGGCAAAAAAGAGGAAACAAGTGGTATTTAATGGCAAAGGGTAGTTTAAATGGACATAAGTGGCAAAAAATGATTTAATAAGGGAAAAAATTTGGATAAAAGTGGCAAAAATTGGAAAAAAGGGCAAAAAAATGGGGAAAAAAGGAAACAAGTGGTATTAAATGGCAATGGGTAGCTTAAATGGACAAAAAGTAGCAAGAAATTTAAAAAAAAAAAAAAATGGGGCAAAATTGAGAAAAAGTGGCAAAAAGAAGTTGTAAAATGGCCAAAAAAAATAGAAAAAGGGGCATTTGATGGCATTATAACTGAATAAGAGGGAAAGGCAGATATTTAAGGACATTTGCAAACCAAAATATCCCAAATATATTCATGTTAAAGATGTTAAAGATTAGACATACATGTTTGAAATGTTGTTTAATTTTTTTTTTTTTTTTTAAATTTGAATCCTTTTTGTGGGTGGGGGTCCACTGAATGAATAACTTCTTCTCAGGGGAGGCTCACTCCTCCACACTTTGAAAACTCCTGGTGTAGAAGCATCTCTGCAAAGATCCAGAGAAACAGGAGGAACCTTGTTGCAAAGGGCCTGAATACTTCAGGGTCAATGTGATATTTCAGTTTTTTATTTTTAATACATTTGCAACATTTTTTAAAATTCTGTTTTCATTTTGTCACGATGCAGTACTGAGTGTAGATTAATGAGAATAAAACTATTTTTTTACTGCAGCATCAGGCTGCAACATAAAAATGAATAAAATGAGGGGGTCTGAATACTTTCTAACAGTCTGTGGTTACGACTCTGCAGAACGTTGGCGCTGCGTGATCGAGGATGGGACAACTCTGTGGTAAGAGAGGAAGTCTCCTCCATCAAACAAGTGTCTGATCTCAGTACGAGCCGATGCTGACGGCTCGTTTTCTCTCCTGTCCGGACTCTGATTGATGGCCTGGTTATCTGCATGCGAGTAATGACAGCCAAGTCAAGACGCTGGTGTGTTTTTGAACGCACCATGCCTGTAATAATGCTATGCTAATTAATGTGGCTGACTGAGAACAAACCATCATTCCAAGGACACCCTCCCTCCACCTCATGTTCTCCCACTTACAATTCCCAGCATGCTTTTCAGCTTTAAAGCACGCTCGCGGTATCAAGAGATTCCTCTCTCACCAGATGCTGGGTGAGGCGCAGAGCAGACGCTGCTGGGGACGATTCTTTTATTGTATTTGTGAATTTAACAGGATATTTATGGGATGAGTAAAAGAGGGGGGCGGAGGAAAAAAAGAGAAATCTGCTGAAGAGGGAGGGGATGAAAAAAGAAACAAAAGACGAGGGAATGAAAGAAAACAGGCAAAATCGCTGACTTTAACTTTCTACCCTTCTGAGGGGAAATAAACTGTGATTATCAAATCAGTTACAACCATCGTGTCATAAATCATCGCATATGAGAGGAACAATGACACCTTCCTCATTGCGGTCTCTCAGCTTTCTGCATGCCTTTCTTTTCTGGGGGAGTGCTCATGAATGATTTAAAAAGTGATCTGTTTCCGAGTCTCGGCTGCCTCGCAGGGAGAGATCTGGGAGAAGGGAGGAGCTAGAGCGGGGCTGGGAGGGTCCACGCATGAATGTTTCCTGTCAGCGGCGAGAATACACGAGCTACGGCTCCGACGCTCTCGTCACACATCGAGCCGGCATCGTATATTTCATTCATGAGGGGAAAAAGGTGGCATCACTCAAGAGCAAAGCGGATTTTTGATCATGAAAGCGGCAAAATAAGGAGAATGTGGCGTTGTTTCTGGCTCTGTGGTGGCCGTTTGAAGTGGAGAATAATATTTACAGAGCACCACACCTCACATCATTCATCACAAAATCACACACCCCAGCTAGTCCCATGAAACTAGGAGTTAATCCATCATCTGCCTCCCTCTTCTCTTTCTCCCCCTCTCCCCCCTGATCCTGGCTTATACCTCCCATCCTCTCACCTTCACTCCACAAAGGACACAAAAGAAAACTTTGTTCCAATTCTAAAAAATACCGGCAACAGTTTGCAAAGTCACCCCGTGTGGATGATGAAAGACAGAGAGAGACCCGGGGCTCAGAAAGGCAGAAACAATTGTTCTTTCTCTGTCCACAGTGGACAAAATAGACAAGGCTGGAGGTCAGACATCCTTCAATATCTGCACCATCATCCATATTCATGTTTCCAGAGCAGCAGCAAAGCTTTGTAACAGTCTGATTTAGCATCTGTAAGAGATTCTCTAATTAGTTCATCCTTCAGGAAGCGGTGTCCCTTTAAATGTGGACGTCAGGGTTACAGCAGGTTTGTGATTCTCAAGTTTTAATGAGGACATTGCCGCTCAGATTCTAACTGGTGGAGATTTCTGCATTAAAGATTTGCAAGGAAATGACTTCTGATAATTTCACTCTTCTTTGCAAGGTATTTAAAACTTTTATGGTTCATCATTAACGGCTTAATGATAGTCACAGTCATGCGTTACACTCATCTAAGATATTTAGACCTGCACCAAAGACTGTATAAAACATGGACGTAGTCTGGCCCTTTAGTTTCTTCAATGTAATTTTGAAGCCCAACAATGGGAGTATGGGAGTCACCATACTGGTAATACTGACTCTCTTTCACTCTTAAAGGGATACTTCAACATTTTGGCAAATTCGCCCATTGCCATAATCCCCTCAGTCTTAGTAATAGGTTCGTTACCTTTAGTTGTCCGTGCAAGCTATTTTTAGATTGGCGCTGTCAAGTTTGGAGCTGCTGTGCCAACTCAATGGAGTCTTACAATATTCTGGCTTTCCCTCATCAAACTCATCAAATACACAATCCAACAACTCCGAAACGCTCTCATGGACAAGTTGTGACCTGCACATTCACCACGCTATGAAATAATCATGGAACATTACGAGGCAGAGATGTTTTAAAGCTAAATGCAAAGCCGGAACTACACTCCAGACATGGCTGCTGCACCGTGTCACTCTGCCCAGTGGTTTACTCAAGAAATAGTTCCGAGTATTTGCTTCATGTGTCGTAATGTTACATAACTATATGTTATTATTTCATAGCGTGGTGAATGTGCAGGTCACAACTTGTCCATGAGAGCGTTTCGGAGTTGTTGGATTGTGTATTTGATGAGTTTGATGAGGGAAGGCCGGAATGCCATAAGACTCCATTGAGTTGGCACAGCAGCACTGATCTAAAAATAGCTTGCACCGACAACTAAAGGTAACGAACCTATTACTAAGACTATAGGAATTATGGCAATGGGCCAATTTGCCAAAATGTGAAAGTACCCCTTTAATCTCCAGAGACTCAAGCTTTTGTTTGTAATGCAATTCTAGTTTTTCTTGCTTATTTGGGATCAGTGCGACCTGATGAGTAACCTAAGCCCTGTCTTTGAACAGGAAGTAGTTTTTACCAGAAAATGATGTCCTTATATGAGGACAACAGGCTTCTCTTACTGTGCAACACACAAAATTTAATGCCTTTTTTTTTAAACATTTTGAATGTGTAGGGCCAGTTGGTAGAGGATATTCAGTCAGTAAAGCCTGGTATGAAGTAAATTTACACTAACGGTCCTGGAGGTCTTGGAAAATGTTTTCCAAATGTTTTAGTAAAACTCTTGAAAAAGCTTAAAGATAGTTTTCTGTGAATTCCATACACAACCCCCCACCCCCCAAAAAATTCACCAAACACAGAAATAAGTCCCTTAAAATTCCATGAAAATTTTTGAATGCATTTCTCTACCAAAATTTTCTAGTAAAATTCCCAAAACATAAAAAAAATCCAACTTCTCTTGAAAGTCTTTACCTGTAGTGTTAAGTTTCATTTCTCTTCTGAAATATGTCAAGCCACCACTGAAAACTCCACATTTTATGATGTGAGCTTTCACAATAAAAGCACTCAAACAGAATAACAACTACACTTTTATTGTGAAAATATTCCTGGAACCTTGGACACCTTGTTTGTGCCATTGTATTAGGAATTGCTGCAGTGCTGGGATAAAGTCAAACCAAGTCTATCTATTGCAGCACAGAAGCTGGGTTAGAGCTCCAGACATGCAGATAGAAACACTTTGCAAAGTGAGCACACTTGCTTCATGTTGCTGTTACTACAGATATCACACATTTTAACTGTTTACTGTAGTGCATGCTAACAACACTGACACAGGCAGGTGATGTATGGTTACCTATCTGGCTGTGCTTAAGCACCAGAGTGGAACACACTGATGAGGGAAGTCAAACTGTTGTCTGTCATATATCACTCGACAATGCTCATCGTGTTTACCCGCCACTGTTAGTGGTAGTTTGAGCCATCTGTGGCATCAGTCATGCCTCCTGTGTGCTCTACAACACAACACATGTTTAAACCAGTGATGACAGTGTTGTTGCAGAAATACTACCAGTGGACCACCGGTCCGGCACAGTTTCATGACCCTGCTTCTTCCTCTCAACCAGCCTTAGGTATGCTACTCAACTCAAGTCCATGCATGAACCCATAGACATGTTATTAAAAACACTGCTGCTAAAATACACCACATTTCCTGATATGGCTGCTTCATAATAAAAGCATTTCATTAACATATTAAAGGGGACTTTTGTTGTGAAGAGTTTGATGGAAATAAAATGAATTAACTGAGCTTGTGTAGCTACTATAAGCAGCAAATTGGTTGCCCACTCTCCACAG
Source organism: Cheilinus undulatus (assembly GCF_018320785.1). Lineage (NCBI taxonomy): Eukaryota > Metazoa > Chordata > Actinopteri > Labriformes > Labridae > Cheilinus > Cheilinus undulatus. The sequence goes on from NC_054881.1 coordinate 39,469,291, forward strand.
CTCCATTCCCTAATCATCCTGGACTCATGAGCTGAAACTTTTAATGGAGATACAAATCCACTCCAGCACATCGCCTTTGTTGAAACACTAGACAGATCAAAGAAACACTACAGGGTAGCAGCCGCTACTGTAACTTTCAGACATCCAACTTGGACCGGAGGGGAAACACGATCACATGACTGCTTAACTCTGACTCAAGGAGGAGGCGGTGTTGTTTGGTCAATGAGCGGATCTGTGTGAGACCGTGCCCCCAGGAGGACTTAAGTACATCCGAATGTAAAAGACAAATAAGAGCATAACTGAGCCTTAAGACCAAATCCTGGACTCACTCGAGGAACTGCAGTTTGGCTTCAACACCTGAGGTGACCTTTTGGCTCATCCAGAACAGACAGGAACAAAATCAGTGCAACAACCAGACCTCTATGTGAACTCCATCACCTTAAAACAACTCTGAGGACTCGGGTCAACAACAGGCTCTGCTGCTTATGTAGTGGCATGCCGGTTAACGTTAGACAATAAACTGATTTCCTGCCGGTCCAGCTGGAAGAACTGATTAATGCATTTAAAGGCTTATCGGACACCAAAACATGGCACAACAGTCTGTTTGAAAAGTTCCAAGAACTGTGTAAAACATGACCATTCAGATTCATCTCGGTCTCCTTTGAGGGTCCAAGACCTTACTGATAGATAACGTATGGATCAGGCTCCAGTAAAAAACAGTTGGTTTTGCTTTAATTTACTCACTGTACTTATTTTTTTTTTACTCATTTCCTTCTCTATTATTGTAAAACTCTACTAATCTGAGCTTTAAATGTGAATAATCACTGTAAATCTCATCCAGATGGGGCTTCCCATGTGCCAAGAACTTGTTTTGCGTGCGCTTTGATTTTCAGTTTAGTGTGGCGATGTGGCGTTTGGAATAAAACTGAATCCACCTCAACTAATTGGGATTAGCACATAGATTCCTAGTCATGATATCGACTCATTTTAGATAAAGCTATTATTGATTTATATCAGGTGTAAATATAAACATCTGTGAATGTAGATCTACATTTCCCCAGTACAGAAGCCCTGTTAATTTCTCAATACTACATTATCTTTGGATAAAAACACAAATTTTACGCTGATATTGAGTTATTTTCCCATGATCTTGAAGTGTAACTAAAGCCAACTCATTACTGTACCGCTGGAGGGCGGCGGGTCAGGGGTCACCTCCCTGACGGCCCCGTCTGGCCCCTCCACTCCTCATCCAATAAGCTAAGAAGTGATTACTAGTGCAATGCTTATAAGATTATATTGAAGGTAGTCACCATGTATCTGTTATTGTCCAATTACTGCCCTAACCTCAACTGTCTTCTTTACATGCCCCGTTATTTAAATGTCAATATGTTTTTTAACCATAGCGGTGCATTTGTAGCCACTGTATATTTCTGTAACTACAGCCCTGTGTAGGAGGCTTTCTTAATCCCACTCCTGCCCGTTCCTGCTGGATTTATGACCATTTCCGCCCACTCCCACAGCCTGTGCCATCCACTCCCACCTGCATCCCGCACAGATTCTTACAATAAATATCCAGAATAACAGGAATGGTAATATGAATGCGTTCACGTAAGCATCACCTTGAAAAAGTTTCCTACATAAAAGAAGAAAAACTAAGAAAACAACCCAAAAAAAAGCAGCTAGAATTGTTTCCTGATCGCTGAAAAGTTCATGCATCATAAAAACTGCAGCACACTTCCATCAGCTCTTAAAGACAGTAGTCTAATCTTTACTCTCTCTATGGTGTGCTTTTACTGCCATCATCTTTAGTTGCTTAATATAATAAGGCATGGAAAGGGGCGTGTTTCCCCAAATAACTGCATAATGGCTCAGCATCTCTGCGTGCCGGTGCATATTTGTAGAAATTGTCCTGCATCACAATAAGGGAAGCATTAAAGCTGTGCCTTTTGACTTATTTACAAAGTTTAAGCTCATGCATTTTAACGAGGAGCTTTAGCAAGGCATCATAACATTTGGCTGCATGAAGACAGACGTATATTTAAACATGTTCATGCAGCGCCGCCGACTACAACCGGCAAATAAAAGCAAATAAACTGTGATTTGTTACAGCACCATTTCACACAACTCCTGTGTTGTTTTGTTTAATATGAGCACAGAGAAGTGCTTTAAAGAGAGCTGACTAATCAAGGAATGTGGATCATCACATCCCAATGTGCCAAATACGTTTCCCTGTGGGTGTGTTTCAACAATGTCCTGTTGTTTTTCAGCTATTTATAAAGAGTTATAAAGATAAACCAGACTCATCAGCATGGCGTAGTTTCTGCCTTTTAGCGTGTGTTTTTGAGAGCAAAGACGGTGTCCACTTGAAAATTCCAAGCCTCCAGTTAGATCCATCATCAAAAACATGCCCTGAACTTGCAATTCTGACTCCAAAAGTCAGAGCACCCCAGTAACCCCAGTTATGAACTCATGGCAAATGGAGGCCATTAAACTTGGGTGCAACATCATTCTCAGCTCCAACATCCAAAATAAATGGTACGCAGCATGAGCGTACGTATTATACAGTGGAAGTGATGTAATGGGGGCAGGAAGGGGGCAAACTGAAGCAAAAGATTTATTTTGGGGCTTTTAGTGCCTTTAATGTTAAAGGGGGGCAGTGGGTAGAATAGGAAACAGGGATGAGAGAGTTCGGGAGAGACACAGGCCGGACTCGGACCCTGGTCGCCCATGCACATGAGCTACACCTCAAACCACTAGGCCATCATTGTCCTACAATTTTGGATTTATGAAAAATCTGCTTATATTTCTGATATTTTCATGGCACCAGTTTTGAAGCAGTACACCCAAGAAGTCTTCTGAGTGGCACCAAGGACAACTGGAGCAACGGTGTGGCCGTGCAAATCAACACAGACACACAGACAGACAGACATGCTGCAGATTACAGTAGTAAGATGTCCAAAATTTGAGACAGCCAGGTATTATAGCTACAGTCTGTTTGAATTATCTCCCAGAGGTTTGAACTGTCCTACTGCGGAGCTGTTTTGTTCAGAAAAGTCCAAGACACGCTTTTAGTACAGCTGTGCTGCTGTTTTAATACCTTCCTGTTTTGCAAAATGAAGTTTGTGCATCTCCTGCCTATAGTACGGTAGTTTGGCTCCATATCTGCAGTGATCGCTCTCAGAGCAGGCTGACCTTTCTGCAGTGACCTTCTGTGGCTTACCCTCCTTGTGAAGGTGTCAATGATTGTCCTGTGGACATTTGTCAAGTCAGCAGTCTTCGCCATGATTGTGGTTGTGTGTGCTAAACCAGACTGAGAGAATGAAGACTCTGGAATCATCAGGACTTTTCAACAATTTTCTAGTATTTTGACATAGTGGATTTTTGATGTAAGCTCTAATCATCAATATTAAAACAAAAAAAGTCTTGAAATGTTTCACTTTCTTACAGAAAATGTGAGAGTATGTGGAACTTTTTGAGGTAAATTACGGTTTAAAAAATGAACTTTTTCATGATATTCTATGTTTCCCAGATGCACCTGTATATATCGTGATCTCTAGAAAAGAGCCAGTCATTCAGCTTTTAAAATGCATGACTTTTGGTTATATCTGAGTGATCTTTGACCTTAAATGCACCATATTCTGCAGATTCATTGTTTCTAACACTGAATAAAAATTAAAAGGAGCTAAAATAAGACTTTATTTTGTATTCAGGTTTGATTATTACATGATGAGGTGCAGATATGACTCAGAATCCCTCCAGATTAACTCTATGGTTGCTCAATTTTTCCTGAATTTTGTTTTCATCTTTGCTTTATAAATCATCATTTCTTTTAGAATAAAATCAGAACTACAGATCCAGTTTCTTTGATGCTGAATCACAAAGTACATCTGCCTCTGCGGCCGTCGTGATTCAACCACAGAGAGACAAATAAAAACACCTACTGCGACATGAAAGTAGACATAAAAACTGCTTTAACTCGCCTTCTTTTACTCCCTGCAACATGTTATTAAACACCAGCTAGGTTTTCTGTGCCAGTCTGTTCCAGTGTGTGTGAGATGGAGAGCTTAAACCTCTCAGCACATTAGCTCTGTCAGCAGGGGGCCAGGATGGCACTGAGAGAAACACAGATGCACGGCGGATAAATGAGTCAGGCAGGCATGAAACAACACGACCATGTAAAAACACTCCCAATATCATTAACATTCATATGGCTCTGTTCTTATTTTTTTGGCAGGTGGGCTTTTAACTAATTTTCACTACTGGAAAATAATTAATCTTTGGAGTCAGAGCAGGCCTGAAGACAAGACCGGGCTGATCTAATGTGATGAGGAGTTCAAGAACAAAGAACTTAATCTCTAAATTGTTTTCTGCTCTTGGACTGGGGTTAAACTTACCATGACGCGGACATTTGTGGATTTCTGCGAACTGCTAATTAGCTTCTTTGTAAGCGTGCTAGCATCCTTAGCTAACATGTAAACATCATGACCATCACAGGTGTGTCCCACTCCACTATTGAGTTTCAGGGCTGCTCCATTATGGCGAAAATCAAAACCACCTTTACTTGGATTGATACTGAGGCCATGCATTACATGCTTTTGTCAAACTTAAACACTTATAACACTTTGACATTCAAAATATTCCTAAAAAAAAGCCCTAAATGAGGATAAAAAAGTGATAAATATGTGATATTTAGCAAGTATTACAAAAACTATGGACAAAACGTGCAACAATCATGCAGCACAACAAATTTAATCTCAATTATCTTGTTTTCATGATTCCAGGAAGTCAAAATCGTAATTGAAATCAATCTCTTAATCGCCCAGCATTATCAAGTCTGCCACAGAAAGATTAAGTATGTCCTTATATACAGCGCTTAACAAATTATTAGATCACCTGTCATAAAAACGAGAAAACATAAATATTTTAGAAATCTTTCAAAAACTTGTTTAAAACAAAAAATGTTATTTTCATTTATTTGGCAAATAACAAACTGAAACAACTAAACAGTCCTTTTTCACACATAATACCCAAAAACCTTCATATTTTGTATGGCCTCCTTTGGCCTTGGTAACAGCTGTCATTCTTGCTGCCATTGGTTTTATCTACTTTTCCACAGTCTCTTTTGTTATTGAGTTCCTCATAGTCTCTAGCTGTTCCCACAGACTTGCTTTAGATGAAACTTTGGTGCCATCAATCTTTGAATCTACTAAATCCCAAATTTGTTCAATAGGATTCAAATCTGGACTCTGACTTGGCCAGTCCATCAGTTCCAGTCCTCCAGATTCCTTTTTCTTGGTCAAATAGTCTCTGCTGTCACAGCTTTGAAGTCTGCTTGGGGTCATTGTCTTGTTGGTATATGAACCCACGACCAATCAGATTCAGTCCAGAAGGGATTCCATGATGCACTAAGACGGTGTGGTAGACGTTCTTGTTCATGATACCGTGGATTTTCACTCATTTGCCCACGCCGTATCCACAAATGGAACCCCATACCATAATGAAATCTCCAGCGTGTTTCACTGTGGGTGCAATGCATCTGGCATCAAACCGTTCTCCAGCTTCTCTGCTGACATAAACACGACGATGCCAACCCAAGAGTTCAAACTTGGACTGGTCCGTCCAGATTACCTTCTTCCAGTCATCAACAGTCCAGTGTTTGTGCTCCCTGGCAAATCTGAGGTGTTTCTGGATGTTTGCAGGCCTCAATAATGGCTTTTTAGCAGCTGTTCTTCCCTTTAAGCCTTGTTCCATCAGTCGTCTGCTTATGGTCATTCTGGAGACTTTCTCAGACTCTGATCTAGAAGCATTCATCTCTGCCTGAAGATCAGCAGTGGTCTTCCTTCTGTCTCTAGTGCTTCAGATCTTGAGGTGTCTGACACCTGCTTCAGTTAACTTTGGTTTCCTGCCTCTTCCTTGGCGCATTTTGTAAGTACCAGTCTCAGCAATTGACTCCAAAGCATACTTGACCACACTGTGAGAACACTTTATGCCTTTCCCTATTTGTCTCAGAGACCATCCAGTATCATGAAGTGCTTTAATGCGGACTCTTTCATTTTCAGTGAGCTCTCCTCGTTTTATCATTTTGAACAGGAATGAGGAATTTCAAACTGAATTCACCTTTTTATACCCAAATTTGAGCCGGCTCACTGGGCTTCTCTGAAAAGTCAGAAATGAATCAAGCATAACATTCAACCACTAAAACTCATTTTTCTGTTCAGGAGTGCAAGTAAATAACTATAATTTGACAAATTAATCAAGAAATATTAATGTGCTTTACTATTTTTTCAGTTTTTCTGTAAATCAGTAAATTTGAAAATTCATGGATAACAATAATAATTATATTTTAGCATTAAAAAAATATCATTTGGGTTAAAGAGCTTCTACATATTACAGATATGATTTTGATAATTAACCAATGCTGTTAATTTTGAGCAGCTGTGGCATAAACCTTACTTTGGGTGGTGGTCTAATGAATTTCTTAAGCACTGTATGTCTGTCCAATGAAATACCTGACTTTTCTTCTGCATGAAGACTTGCTTTGTATGTACAATTTCCTTCAATACAGCATGCTATTCAGTGTATGCTGATCCACAATCCTTTGCACATCCAAACACATGCTACAATACACAAACCCCCTTAGATGTTTTACCCTTTTATTGATTTTATAAAATTAATCCTGGCGAATATAATTTGACTTTGTTGACAAAATAAAATAAAAAACACCCTCTTTAATATTTTAAGAGGGATGAAAACAGATTTCCACAAAGTAATCCCTGATAAATAAGATGTAATGTAAAATAAGTGACTTCATGAATATATAGCCCCTTCAGATCAGTATTTAGAGTCAACTTTGGCTGCAAACCCACTAACAATCGACTAGTGACTCCTTTCCCATTGCCAGCAGACCTGGGTCTGATGGCCAGCAGACATCTGCGTGGCTGTTTTTTTTTTTTCATCCCACATTCACCTAAGTGTGAAGTTCCTGCTGGAGCCGATCGGAGGCAAACAGATAAAAACCCGTGTCCATTGCAGGGTCAGTCGACGCGGGTCTGAATGCCGATTAGAGCCTTTCCCTCTGCCAACAGGAGCAGATTGTTAGCGTGTTTAAACGGGTTTGTCGGCCAGTGGGAAAGGGGTATCAGGCAGATTTACACATGTGACATATTCCTTCCGTTTCTTGGTGATGGATTCAACTGAACACCGGGGGATGTTTGGTGCTTTGGAATTTTTTTGTTATCCATACCCTGACTTATACTTTTCAATAACATTTTCTCTGAGCTGCTCAGAGTGTTCATTGGTCTTTATGGTGTAATGGTAGCCTGGAATACTGAACAACCGGTGTGGTGTTCTGGGCAGTTCCCACTGGGAGGAGGCCCCAGGGAAGACCCAGGACACGCTGGAGAGACTATGTCGCTCGGCTGGCCTGGGAACGCCTTGGGATCCCCAGGAAGAGCTGGATGAAGTGGCCGAGGAGAGGGAAGTCTGGGCTTCCCTGCTTTGGCTGCTGCCCCCGTGACCCAACCTCGGATAAGCGGAAGAAGATGGATGGATGGATGGATGGATGGATGGATGGATGGATGGTTGGATGGATGGATGGATGGATGGATTGATGGACGGCTTTAACTGAACTCCAGGGATGTTCAGAGCCTTGAAAATGTTTTTGTTTCCATCCCCTGACTTTAGTAACCTTTTCCCTGAGTTGCTTGGACTGTTCTTTTGTCTACATGGTGTAATGGTAGCCAGGAATACTGATTAACCAGTGCCTGGACTTTCCAGACACAGGTGTCTTTAAACTACAATCACTTGAGACACATTCGCTGCACTCAGGTGATCCCCATTTCACTAACTGTGAGACTGCTAGTACCACTCTTTAGAAATCTGTTTTCACTTTCACATTAAAGAGGTTGTTAGTATTTTTTTTTTCATAAAAGCCAATTTTTATAAAAAAGGTGTGCTTTTGCTCCATTTGACACCCACCCTCCACCACGTTCAGAGATTAGTAATGACAATACAGAAGTAGAAAATCTTAATACTGATGATCTTGTTTGCTTTAGTTATTCATAAAGTAGCCTGAGATTTATCATGAGAGTATTCCATAACCAGAAAAACTCCTTACAGCAGCTTTAATGTACTTCATATGAAAATACCATTAACAGGATCCCCCTCAGTGCAATGGTGGTAAAAATAAATCGTGGTGTCTCTTCCAGCACTCGTCTCTGCTGACTGACAAAGGACAGTAATGGACACTCGGCCTGCATACTTTGCTTCTCTTGAATGCCCTTCTTCCCCCATCAGCCAATCAAATCAAATTGTGCGGCAGGGGGGTGAAGAGAGCGGCGATTACAAGCGAGGAAAGAAAAACGATGCCGGCTGCTCCTTCTTCTTCTTCTCCCCCCCTTCATCCTGCTCTAGCTCCTTCTCTCTGGCTTTGCCCTAATCCACTTAGTTGGCTCTTCCTGAGCTTACAGCCTTTCCTTTATTCCATTATAAAGACCCTGCGTACGACCTGCTGCTTATTTCATTAAAAAGGCCCAATCCATGACCCAACGTCTAATCCATAACGCAGACTACAGGGCTCACTTTAGTCTGTGCAACAGCCAAACGAGGCGGCTGACAGATGGGACGGAGGAAGCCGTCGTGGAGAGCTGGAGCTCCGATGAATGAGGGGGAATTTGAGAGCTCTGCTTATGAGTAAAGCTTCCCGGTGAATGTGATTTCACTGATGTAAATGATGATAGAGCTGAGGCTTTGCTACTCTATCTTTGATGGTTGGAGATGGCTTTCTCATGGCCCATCAGTGATATGGAAATGGCCACATCTGAGGGTCGGGTATAGCCCGTCAGATGAGCAGTAAGCCAGAGGGCTTTCTAAACCCTAAACACCTTGGCTTGGCGTTCAGACTGTAGTGAGAGCCATGGCTCATTACAGTTAACCTTGGGAAAACTTACAAAGTGAGCCATGCTGAATTGATAATGATATTCTATCGACTCTTTCCGATTTGACTTTCCCTCCCTTTCCTTTGACCTTCTCCCCTTTTTGCCACCTCGGAGCACCCTTTCGCTCCAACTCTAGCTGCCCTCCACCCTCCAAACTTGCTCGATGTCCAATTTTCTGGGCGTTTTCATCATGTCCACGAATCTAAATTTACAGTCACCAACCAAGCTCCCCTGCATTTGCACTTAATAGGCGCTCAGGTTACGTTTTTATTGATAAAGCAGCACTATTTTGCCCTGTGTACCTGGCTTCCCGCGTACCTGTGCCAGCTCTTTAGGGCTAGTCACTCTGACAATGCAGCGTCAGATAAATGAGACACATCTCCCACTGCTTGATGGGAAAAAAGAGCTTGTTTTGCTGTTTCTGCCCAGGGTCAACTGAGATCATGAAGAACAGTTAACTAATAATAATCACTTTAAACTGCTGGAGAAGCCTGGGGACACACAATACGGCCAGGAAGTGACTACAACCTCTCTGTCCATCGATAACGCCAGCGTATCTCATTACTGCTGCGACCTGTGCTGCACTGCCGCTCGCTCCTGATCATATAAAACCCATTTCAGTGCAACCGTCCCCTGCTGGAGCCCCAGCCAAGTGGAATATTCATTATTCAAATTTTAAGCATTGGGAATCCCAATATGTTACTAAGGCCAGATGAGATGAGATGAAATAGCTTAGCCTTTTGTCCGGGGGAACATTGACTAATCGTCTCGCTCCCCCAAAATCAATTTCCCAGCCGTAAGCATCACACACTCTTGATTGTACTGTACTGTTGAAGACCCCCCACCCACTATCACCTAATACTCCAGCTCGGCTGCCCAGAATAACTTATTGATTAGTGATTATGTTACGGGAGGTGTGGGAGGCCGGGGGGGCGGAAGACGGACTGGCCTCAGTCATCTCCACAGGGCTAAATTTGGGTCCTCTTGTTACCAGATCCAGCACATACTGGCACTATCGTGAGCTGTCGCCATGCAGAGCCAGCTTTCCTGCTCTCTGGAGAAGAGAAATCAAATACGGTGGTGTGGAAGTGCGAGAATTTTTAAGAGCATACAGAGCAGAGGTGGATCAACACCGAGGCCGCCTATAAGGGGGACAAAGGGGAGGGCTTTCTGGAGCTCAGTCGGTAAGGGGGGCCATGGAAGTCAGGAAAATCATGGTCCATTGTAAAGTTTAGCGGTGAGAACCATATTTTATTATTAACCTGAATAACAACCACTCATATCAAACCCATTTTCTTAAGCTGAAATTCCTCTATTTTTTTTCATGTTAACAAGGTGCACGGGCAATTTGACAGGATAACAGAGAATGAAGTAGAGGAACTGAAATAACTTAAAAAAAATAATGAAATAATTGGGGGAGATGCAACAGAGGCAAAAAAGGGTGGGAACATTGTTGAAACTGGTTACAAAGCTGCAAAATGGGATAAAGAGACAAAAATGGGCCAACAAAGGCAAAAAGGGGCAAAAATGGAGAGGAAAATGGTGAAAAACACTTAAAAAGTGGCAAAATGGGTTAAAAGGAGCAAAAATGTGTCAAGAAAGGCAGAAAGCAGCAAAAAAAATGGTTGGGAAAATGGTGACAAGTGGTAAAAATTGGGTTTAAAGATGTAGAATGCATCAAGAAAGGCAAAAAGAGGTAAAAATGTGTGGGAAAATGCTGGAAAGTGGTTCAAAAGTGGCATAAATTGGTTAATAGAGGCAAAAATAGGTCAAGATGGGCAAAACTGGGTGGGAAGATGGTGAAAAGTGGCTAAAGGTGGAAAAAATGGGTTTAAAGAGGCCAAAATTGGTCAAGTAATGCAAAAAGGGACAAACAAATGAGAGGGAAAATGGTGATAATTGGCAAAAATTAGTTGAAAAACCCAAAAATGGGTCAAGAAAGGTAAGAAGCAGCAAATAATGAATGGAGGAAATGCAAAACATGGGAGGTAAACTGGTGAAATGCAGTTAAAAAGTGGCAAAATGAGTTAAAAGAGGCAAAAACGTGTGGGAAAATGGTGGAAAGTGGCAAAAAAAAAATGGTTAAAAGAGGTAAGAATAGGTCAAAAAAGGCAAACATGGGTGGGAAAATGGTGGAAAGTGGTTAAAAAAAGTGGCACAAATTAGATTAAAAAATGTGGAAATTTTAAGTAATGCAAAAAGGGACAACAGATGGATGAAAAAATGGTGATAAGCAGCAAAACTTACTTTAAAAACCCCAAAATTGGTAAAGAAAGGCAAAACAGATAGGAAATTGGTGAAAAGTGGATTAGAAAGTGGGTAAAATGAGAAAAAGTTGGAAAAAACATGCCTAGAAAGGCATTAAGGTGCAAAAAAGTGGAGGAAAATGTTGAATAGTGGTTAGAAAAGAAGCAAAATGAGTTAGAAAAAGGTAAGAATGAGTGAAGAAAGTAAAAAACAAATGGGTAAGTGGTGAAAAGTGGTAAAAAGTAGAGTCAAAAATAGGTCAAGACAGGCATAAAGAGACAAAAATGGGTGGAAAAATGGTGATAAGTGGTTAAAAAGTGGGCAAAAAATGGGTTTAAAGAAGCAATAATAGTTCAGTTAAGGCAACAAGGGGGCAAAAAAATGGGAGGTAAAATGGTGACAAGCAGGTTAAAATGGGCAAAAGAGGGTGACAGGAAGCATAAATTAGTCAAGAAAGGCAAAACATGGGAGGTAAAATGGTGAAAAGCTGTTAAAAAGTAGCTAGAATGTGATAAAAGTGAAAAAATGTGGAAAACACTAGGAAAAATGGGCAGAAACAGTGATGAAAAGGTGTTTAAGAGTTGCATGGATAAGTAATTCCAACTTTAGAACCCATTACAGACTGACACACTTTTCAGCTCCAAAATGAAGTATCTGTTAGTCATGACGCTAGCACCAATGCTACTGATCCAACACAATCACAGCTGGGGAGGGCCAGGTCTCAGGGATTTTCAGGGGCCCAGACTATTCTGTGGGCGGGCCTGCGTACTGACACTGTGGAGAGCTGTCGCCAGCTTCCCTGCTCTCTGGATGAGAGAAATTAAAAAAGTGTTGTGGAAGTATAAGAACTCTTTAGAGCGTACAGTGCAGAGCGGTGTTGCAGGCGGATCAGCACAGCAGGGAATTGGAGACGGATGATAAATTTTTCGATGTGAATCATTCGTGGACTACTAAATAACAAAATAAGCACAAATATTTGAACACATGGATGGTTGATTATTAAATCTGCTGCTTGTGTCGGAGATTCAGGCATGCTGATGGACTGTTTCACCCTCAGGGGTATTGGGCTGCTCTCTCTCTCTGATTCTGTGCTGAGCCTGAAAAGTGGCTGTGATCAATACCTGCAGGCCCTTTCCACAGTGCCAGAGGGCTGTTTGTGAGTGTGTGTGTGCTTATGTGTGTGTGCTGTGTCAGCATCCACTCAGGACTTCATCAAACAACCCCCCCCCCCATACCTTGACTGCACACACAAGACGCCCACGTCAGACAACGCCCCTCGCACACAGTCGCTCATTTTCACTTTCCCCCTTCTGACACACCAATCCCATCACTCTCTCTCCCTCAGCACCCCCCCCCCCCATTCCACACCGTCCCAACAAGGATGTTAAATACCATTCAAATGTCAGCCTGCTGTATTGATTGGAATGATAATTCTGAAAGGTAGGAGAGATGGCTTGTTGATGCTAAGCAGGCGCGTGACGGCTCCGAGCATCCTTCACTGTCACAAAGTTGCCATGTAAGGGTTCCCGGCTCCCCCGGCAGCATGCGGATTGCGGTTTACGTTAGACCACCGAGGCTGTGTGTTTCTGTCATTAATCATTGTCCTCACAGGGCAGCGACAGGCGGACGGGGATTCATGTTGGGAGACAAAGGGTCATTTTAACGCCCCTCAGATCAGAGTGTGAGTGCACCCATGTCACATCAGAGGGTGTTTGTTTTTCACCACCAGGTCTCACTTTCTTTACTGAGCCGCATCATTTGAATTATTGGCCCAAAGTTGTTTATTCTGCTCGCGTTTCTGCTCTCACTGTGAAGTGTCTGGAGTCATACGACCAAAATATCAAACATGCCAGAAATCCTTCCAACCAGGCGAGAGCAGGTCGTCGGGTCGTAGTCGGGCTGTACACAGCACGACAAACGACCCCTGGTCTGGCTACAAGTTGCCTGACTTCAAAGTGAGTCGTGCAGGTCAAAATTCATGGCTGAATTGGAGGAAAATTGCACAGTGTACACAGGGGCCTCTTCTTTACACCATAGAACACTGATCATCAACTGGCGGCCCAGGGGCCACATCAGGTCCCCCAAAGCTTCCTGTCCGGCCCCCGAAAGATCATTAAGTTCAGAAAAGAAGATTTTAAGAGTATTCTTTTGCTTTAAATTTCTGCAGCTGTTAAATCCATCCCACAAACAATTAACACTGAAATAGTTTTAGAATGATTCAACATTTGATCAGTTTTTACAGAAATTCACTGTCAAAATTAGTTGATATCTGAAAAATGGGCAAAAGGTATCAAAAATTGGTTACAAATGACAAAAAATAGTGTAAGAAAGTGAAGAAAAGGGGTTAAAAAGTGGCAAAAATTGATAAAAGAGTGGCATAAAGGGGATAAAATGTACAGAAAAAGTGGTTTAAAGGGGGTTCAAATGTTTCAAAAATTGGGTTAAAGAGGCAAAAAAGCATCAACAATGGGTTAAAAGTGGGAAAAATGGTTTTAAAGTTGCAAAAATTGTTGAAGAAAATGTAATAAAAGGGGTTAAAAAGTGGCAAAAAATGGATAAAAGAGTGGCATAAAGGGTATAAAACATGCAGAAAAAACTGGTTTAAAAGGGGTTAAAACCTTTCAAATTTGGGTTAATGAGGCAAAAAGGGGCAAAAATGATCAACAATGGGTTAAAAGTGGGAAAACATGGTTTTAAAGTTTCAAAAATTGTGGAAAAAAATGGGGTTAAAAGGGGTTAAAAAAAAAAAAGTGGTAAAAAAAATAGAAGAAAAGTGGCAAAAATGGATAAAAGAGTGGCACAAAGGGGATTAAACATGCAGGAAAAGTGGTTTAAAAGGGTTAAAATCATGCAAAAATTGGGTTAAAGAGGCAAAAAGTATCAAAAAGGGGTTAAAAGTGTCAAAATTGGTTAATTTTGGTGCTAAATGACATTAGGGAGGGCCCATTCTCTTGGATTTTCAGGGTCCGGCCAATCCTGTCAGGCCTGTCTCCTTGTGTCCTGCTGCATTCTAGAGAATAGGGATAGATCTCACTGGTAATGACTAAAAATGTCCTGTAGGAAAATACAAATACTACTGCAATAATATTTCAATCAGACCAAAATGTTCATTTAATTTTTGTGTATTTGAAAGTCCGGCCCCCAGAGTTTCTGTTGAGACTAAATCTGGCCCCCGTGCAAATGTACTTGATGAACCCTGCCATAGAAGGTAATGGGAGAGGAGGCTTCAGGGCTTGGCCTGTTAAAATTTAGTATTAATTCAGCTCCTTCTCTACGTTCAACCAAAATGTAAAATTATCTGTTGAGTCACCTTTGTTGTCTTAGAAAAAAACAGCTAAGAGCCGAGCTCATTTATAGTCGTCGGCCCTGAAAGATCTTCTAAACGTACATCTTGTTGTTGACTTGAACAACATCTTAGTGTTTGTCAAAGTAAGCATTAATGCGCTAGCTACTGTAGTCATGCAGAGCGCTCGGGTTTCATCTGCTGATGTTAACAAATATCCTAATTCTGCTGTGGGGTGGCTCGAACTCTGTTTGACTCTAAAGAGATCTAAAGCTCTGAAAAGTGACACTTGGAAACTCTAAATAGCTACTTCCTGCTGAGCACAGTCCCTGTTTAAAGCCTTTAGCTTCTGTACCAAAATAAGCCTTAAATGAGGGGAATTTTACATTACTGAGGCTCAGGAGTTTTGTTGGTTTTTAACAGCGTCTTTGAATCGCGCATCAGATAGAAATCTGTAGGTTTATTGCATGTCAGACTGCGAGAGATTGGTCGAGTAGAGAGATCAGAGGCATGTCATCAGCTCACAGCATCCATCTGTGCTGCTTCTGTGTTTTAAACTGCAGCCAAACAGTCAAAGCTGCTTCAGCTCCGCAGAATTTTCTTCTTTGCTGGAGTTAGACTCAAATCTTCTTTCAAATGTCTTGCAGTTTCTGTGTGTTATATCCAAACAGCGAGCGTTTTTTCTAGTACTCTTACGGGTTGGTTTGTGGATGTTTGTTGTAGAGGCGTTAAAAAGAGAATCTGGTTTAAAACTTCTTAAACTGTGCTTCTGTTTATGAAAAAAGAATTCCCCTAAAGTGAGTTTTATTTGACTCCTTTGCCAGTCTTATGAGTAACGTAGAGAACTCTTGCACTCACCTGGCAGGTACCTCGATGTTGGAGATGGCATAGAAGTACTTGAGCAGGTTGTCTCTCTGGACGTAGGTGCCTCCGAGGGCGGGCCTGAGAAGCCTCAACCTAAGGTTGGTGAAGGTGAAGAAGTCCCTCAATCCCTTCATACTTTCCATGCGAGTGTACAAGTTGTCCATGTTCTGTAGCCGCTGTCCTGCAAACACAGCAAAGCGCGCCCGCACCTCGAACTTCACGTTCTTTTCATTCTTGGAGCCGACCCAACGCGAGTACTGCTCGGTGCAGATGACCCGCGTGATGTTAGCGGGCGAGAGGTCGCGCACACGCTTCGGAGGCAAGTTGAAGGCGTCTATGCAGTCGTCGGCATAGTACTGGTAGGGCTGCCAAGAGCGTCCGTGGTCCATGGACTTATCCATGATCATGATAGTGGGCCGGCCGTACTCAAACGTGATCTGGATGTCATCCGTGAGCTCCAGACTTTTGTTCCAGGACAAGGTGATGTTGGCCAGCAGGGGCTCCGGGTGGCGTCTCCATGTGACCGTCTGCCAGTAGGTGAGGAGGCCGTTTCGTTCACGGTCCTGCATCAGCTGAGGAGGGTGGGCCAAGTCTGGATTAGAGGCATCGCACTCGTCACTGCAGAGGTATGGGTTCTCCTGAAAGAGGGATAACAACGGCATACAAACACATCAGTCAGGGGTTCAGAGAGGGTGTCAGTGATTTCTGTTTTAAAACAACAATCAAATATCAAACAAACAGAGACAATTTAAAGCAATTTGACAAAAAATATGCAGTTTGGCATTAACAAGCAGAAGACCCTCTCTGCTTTTACCTTCTCTTGTTGGGAATCAGTAGCCTCAGAAAAGGATTATTGAAAATAATGGATAAGAAAATGTGATTGTGGTATAAAGAGACCTGTGTCTGGAAGGTCTCGTCACTGGTTATTCAGTATTCCTGGCTACCATTACACCACGAAGACAAAAGAACGCCCCAAGCAACTGAGTGAAAAGGTTATTGAAAAGTAAAAGTCAGAGAATGGAGTTCAGTTAAATCTATCATGAAGAAATAAAGGAACATGTCACATGTGTAAATCTGCCTAGATCAGGCTGTCCTCACAAACTGAGTGAGCGTGCAAGAAGGAGACTACGGAGAGAGACCACCAAGACCCCTATGACTACTCTGAAGGAGTTCCAAGCTTCAGCAGCTGAGATGGGAGAGACTCTGCAGACAACAACCGTTGGCTGGGTTCTTCACCAGTGAAAGCTTTATGAAAGAGTGGCAAAGAGAAAACTCAGATTCAATCTGGACTAGAGTTCTCCAAATGGCATGTGGGAGACTCCATGGTCAAGTGGGAGAAAGTTCTCTGGTCTGATGGCCAAAATAGTGCTTTTTGGCCATCAGACAAGATGCCAAACACTGCACATCCACACTCTGAAGCATGGTGGCAGCATCATGCTGTGGGGATGCTTCTCAGCAGCCTGCCCTGGAAGGCTTGTACAGGTAGAAAGCAAAATTAATGCGTAAAAATTAAGGAAAATCCTGGAGGATGATCTTATTTAGTCTGCAAGAGAAATACTGCTTGGGAAAAGATTTATTTTACCAGCAAGACAGTGAGCCGAAGCATACAGAGAAAGCCGGCAACAAGGTGGCCGAGTCAAAGCACAGACCTCAATCCAAAAGAGAATTTGTGGCTGTTCTTGACAGGGGCTGTTCACACCTGATCCTGGTGTAACCTGACAGAGCTTGAGCAGTTTTGCAAAGAAAATTGGAGTAAAATTGCAGCGTCCAGATGTGCAAGCCTGACTGAAGGGGGTGAATATTTATGGAGTCAATTATTTTTCATTACACATTTTTGTCAAATTGATGTTACTTTGTAGAAATCTGTTTTCAGTTTGACATTAAAGAGGTTTATTTGTATTTTTTTCTGGTAAAAAGCCAAATTATATTGACCATAACTAATTAATGAAATCAATAAAACATTCATTAGGCACTGCACAACATGAGCCAGATGCAATCAAAGCCAGATTTGTTCTTTGGTATTTTCTAGTCGAATTTGAAGATTTAGTAAAGACTCTAGAGTCTGTTTGGATCACTGATGGCTCTGTAGTCAGGGTAGATAAAATAAGGGTGCAGCATTAAAGGGGACAGCATAGGGCAGTAATTCCAGTGACTAATCAGCAACATCAGGCTAGTTTTTTCTCATAAAGCTATAGCAGACATTAAACTTTTATAACTTTTGGTTGATGGTGCAGAGCTGCAGTTTGGGTTTGTTTAGGAACGTCACCAAAACAACTTGGTTCGGGTTAGGTAAGAGATCTTGATTTGTCTGTTCACATGTTAGTTATGTAACTTTAGGGCTGAATCCCAGCTCTCCCCTTAACCCTCCATCTTAACCCTCAGTCTCAAAATGCACGTTCCCGTGAAGTGTGAGGGCTCTCCCGAGAGTTGAGGGGCGAGTTTGAGGGCTTTATCTCCCTCAGTTTTCAGATGTTCCTGGAGCTCCCTTGGTATTGAAGGTTATCACTCAAAGAAAGATAGCGGCGAATGCGGTGAAGAGTCACAAATGTAATTTTCTTTGTCAATAGAGAGATAAAAATTAAGAAAAACTACTCCAATAGCTTAGGTAATGTTATTTTATGGATTATTTGCCTTTTTGTAGCGTAATATTTACTTTAATCTTTACGATCATAAGCCGGTAACCGTGCCGTCGCTGACAAGCCTGCGAGTTACAACTGGTGTTTGGCGTTAGCTAATGGCCGTGTTATACGGTGACTTTCAGCTGAATATGCCTGTGGTTGTGGTGTTTATACATTTGGTTGAATATTAACATGTTCTTGTTTTTCCTCTTCCTCTGAATCAACACACTACGCAGTTTTGGCACTTTACTGCCCTCTACAGTCTGAAATTGTAACTGCTATTAAGGGGTGTCCCATTTCTAAGTCACCAGATGACCCTTCCACTTGGTTTTGAGGGGCGAGTTAAGACTGACGGTTGAGCTTGAGGGTAAGATTGAGGGTTAAGGGGAGAATTGGGATTCAGCCTAACATACACCATGTAACTACCCTACTGTATATGGCATGACTTTAGTTACATAACTAATGCACATTAAGGGAGACAACTTCATAGTGACGTATGGGAAATGATTCCTGGTTTCCTGTGTGAAAGTCCACTGACCTCTACAACAGGAGGATTTCATCTCTGCATTCTTTATCAACTGGATTTGATGTCAGATCACAACAACAAACTCCCGGACATAGTCTGGGAAGAGTTTAATCCTTAGAGGGTCACATTGTCATATCCTGACCTATGAATGGCCGAGCTGCTCTTAGAGATGAGAATGAATTGTCCCAGAACTCCACACAGCATTAGCTTGCACAAGGTTACCTGCTAGTGGGGATTTTAATAAAACCAATGTTAAATAAACATAAAAGAACTGATATAATCAATGTGTTCCACTCAGACACAGCCTCAGGCTCGGTTTAAAAAGCAACCCTAATGACCTTATTTTTCAGTTTATAATGTGCTTCAGTGTTGCATAGCTTCCTGAAAATTGCAATTAATCACATTTCTACTACACAGTGAACACAGGGCCTTTTGGGGACCCTGTGGCATTTGGTTAATCAGCCCCACAAGAACGACACCCCCTGTGGACAAAACAATCTTTGCTGATTTTCTTCATTCCATATTCAAGCACAGTTTTAAACTGAAACATTTCATCCTGCTTTCTTGTTTAGGTTTAGGTTTATTTATTTATTTAGCAAGGAGGGAACAAAGCCCAATGGGCTGTTACAAGACTTCCAACCCTTTCAATAATCACAAACAGTTCATATTTATTAGGCTAACAAACAAACTTTGAAAAAATAAGTAGATGAAGTACTAAAATGATCAATGTTAATGTAATCGCCGGAGGAAAAGTCATTAGGTGTAAGACCGCCTTAGGACGAGCCAAAAAAAGATGTTTGATTACTGAAACTGACTAAGAGTAGTTTAGTTCTTTGGACTTTTCATGGTCTAAGACTAGTCTATCGATCTATCAATCTGTCTATCTATCTATCTATTGATCTATCTATTGATCTATTGATCTATCGATCTATCTATCTATTGATCTATCTATCGATCTATTGATCTATCGATCTATCTATCTGTCTATCTATCTATTGAGCTATCTATTGATCTATTGATCTATTGATCTATCTATCGATCTATTGATCTATTGATCAATCTATCAATCTATCTATTGAGCTATCTATTGATCTATTGATCTATCGATCTATTGATCTATCAATCAATCAATCTATCTATCTATCTTTCTATCTATCTATTTATCTATCAATCTATCTATCTATCTATCTGTCTATCTATCTATCTATCTATCTATTGATCTATTGATCTATCTATCAATCAATCAATCTATCTATCTATCTATCTATCTATCTATCTATCTATCTATCTATCTATCTATCTATCTATCTATCTATCTATTGATCAATCTATCTATCCATCTATCAGTCTATCTATCGATCGATCGATCGATTTATCTATCAATCCATCTATAGACTGAGCCTTAAATCAAAAATAGCTGTCAGTGTTAACACTGCTGCAGGATGTGGTCAAACCTTTAACAGCAAAATCACACAATCATTGGTTGATTTCGACAACTCGGCCTGGGATGAATAATAATATAATAATAATAATGTTTATTTATGAAGTCAAAGTACCATCTTGAATGATCATCCCAGCCCGCCCTTGTTTCTTTTTATGTAATACTATATCAGTACAGATTAAAAAAGCATGACTAAACAAAAAAAAGAGTCTGTATTGTCTCCAGAAGAGCGGTTTATAAATGAGAAGTGCCTCCGACTCCCCTCTGAGGCCCTGAGAGAGACACAGCTCCAAAGTAAACTCGCCAAACAACACAACAGGAAGTGTGAAGGTCAAGAGGATCGTGCATCATCGCCGTCTTTGCATAGACAGCAGAGTGCTGCTGCACTTTTAACTCCTGAGAATTGATCCTCCTCTTCTAGCGATGCCAAGACTTTCAAAGCCGCGGCCCCTCTTTAGGACTCAGGAGTCAACGGGATTACTCCCCACCTCTCCTTATACCTGCAATAATAAACGCCTTTCACGCTTCTCCTCTTCCTTTTTAACCAAGAAAACAAATTAAGTCTGCTCGTTCTGAGTCCTTCATTTCCATGCTGGGGAAAAATGTCAGGTCCTGCCCTTCCATTGACCTAAATCCAGTTTGCACAGCCATCCTCCAAACTTCTGATAAGTTTCTCAGCCTCCCAGAATCCTTAATTCCTCATCCGTCCGCTCATCACATGGAGACATTTGCAGATATTTGAGCTAAATTGACGTAGCTTACTGTTATAATCTAGTTGTCTGACATCTACATCACCACAGAAGTTCAATATTTGCACAGAAATCCCAGAGATCCTCTCAGTCATCTCTCATGGTGCTTAATTTGCAAAATGCAGCTGTAGCAGTGTTTAGATTGTATCACAATCAGACGGCTCAGCGCGCCCCCAGGATGTACTAATTAGCCTGATAAGGGCTTATTATTATCTTCTCTGATATTGAGTCGTTCATTATATCAAAAAGGGCTGGTTATTTGTTTAATTTGTCCCAGTATTCACTTTTAATGCACTGCCACCAGCTCCTTCCTTTGTAGCGTTACTCCAAACCCCCCTCATGTCACTCCGGCTATGAATGCATTTTATTTAGGAGAAGAAGTAGCTGCTGACGCCTGTGAAGTTTCCACTCCACTGTGTTTTCTACACTTGTAGTAACTGATTACTTTTTATAGCCGTGTTAAATCCTTCTTTTATTTATTGGGAATCCAATAGTCTGTCTCAATTTTACTGCATTCAGCCTAACAAGCTCTTGATAGAGTGCAGAGCAAGTCTTAAAATATCCTGCCTTTTTTCTTCCACCTCCACCTCCTCTTCCTCTCCTCCTTCCTCCTCTTTTATTATTCCTTTGCCGGCAAAGTTATTTCTCCGTCTAATTGTGGCGTTTGAGGATGTGACCGGCGCGGCGTGGTGAGGTAATACAAAAGTGTAGACAACAGCAGTGACTGGAGACGAAAAGAAGCCGATTTCAGTGATTGCTTTCTGAATATTTTTAGATGTTTGAATAATATATGAACAAAGAACGAATGACAAGAAGCAGCGAGAAGCAAAGTAGGTGAAGTTAGGACGCCGATCCCATCCCGAGTGGCATCAAACATGTTTGCTTGAGCAAAGCTCTGAAACTTTAACATTCGACCTGCATGTGACAACAAGAATAACAGGAGCTTGTTTGTGATTCAAACAGTTTTTATTAATTTAGCATTTCTACTGTATGTTTCAGCATAAAACAGATGTTTTATGTGTCTGGCTTTCTAAAGAACTGAGCTTTTCTTCATCAAACTTTGAAGAATTACACTAGACTATGCTCCAAACTTAAGAAACTTCTTTGCTTTAAGTGAACGCTGACACATTTTTACTCGCGCTCTCACTAAGACAGATTTTTAGTAAACTCCAGGAGCTCGCCTCATGGATGTATAGCTGCTTGCATACGTTGGCAAAACTTCTAATGTTTTCAGAAGTTTCGGGGTGAGCCATGATCGCAGAAAACTTCACCAAGACTTTTTAGTCTCAGTAAAATCTCAGCTTTGAGACAGTGTGAGCGTGCAGCAGGATGCATTCAAGGAAATTCACCACAAGCGAGGAAGAGTGATGGCATCTGCGTCACATGACTGATGCAATCTTCAAAGCTGCTTCAAACTATTTTGTTCTCATATGTGCTCAAGTTTCACGTGGCTTTGATTGCTCGGCCTAGTGCACAGGTGTCAAATTCAAGGCCCGGGGGCCAAATCCAGCCCATGGTGCAGTTATACCCGGCCCACCGGATCATATCATATTTTTATTATAACGGGCCCACCAGTATGAGGTCTGCAGATTTCCTCCGGTATAAAAATGTGAACTTAACCTTGATGATTTACAATATCCCCGATGAGTCATAAAAATTATGAAAACTAAAGAGTAGAAATAATTTGATTAAAAGTTAGGAATGTGGAAAAGAAATTTGTTTTCATTTCATATTTTCAGTGTTGTATCTCACAGTTATTACTCAAAGTTATGGTTTTAACTTTTTGTCTACTATTTTGACCTTTTAGAACAACAGTTTTAAGTTTTGAGTAAAAGTTTGATCTTTAAAACTCAGAATTTTTTAGTTTATCTCACATTTTGACCATTAAAACTCGTGATTTTGGATTTTGCCTAATATTTTGACCTTTACATCTCACAATTTTGACTTTTTCTCTTGTATTTTGACCTTTCAGATCAACAATTTTAAATTTTGAGCAATATTTTGACTTTTAAAACTTTTTAAACTACTTTTATCTTACATTTTGACATCCTCAACTCCTAACTTTGACTTTTATATCTTAATTTGACCTTTAAAACTAATGATTAAGAATCGTATTATTGTTTTGACCTTGAAAACTCATGATTTGCAATTTTATCTCATTTTTTGACTTTTAAAACACACAATTTTGAACTTTCACCTTCAAAAATTATGATATCAACTTTCTATCTCATATATTTGCCTTTTAAATACATTATTTTGACTTTAAATGCCATGTTTTTACCTTTTGAACCAATAAGTTTTATTTTTTTATCTCAGATTTTGAGCCTTTAGACTTCTCATATTGACTTTTTAAATATCAAAATCATTCATAATCAGTGCTAAGCTTTTCCCCCATAATTCATTTCTGGTGAAAACAATGTTGATAGTTTATGGTTAATATTGACCCTGTTAGGCCCTCAGGTTAGACCCAAAGACAGAACCTCTGCTGTGATTGAGTTTGACACCCCTGGCCTGGTGGATTTACCCTCTACCACAGTGGTTCCAAAACTTTTCCATGGAAATATTCACA
This sequence comes from Cheilinus undulatus, assembly GCF_018320785.1. NCBI lineage: Eukaryota > Metazoa > Chordata > Actinopteri > Labriformes > Labridae > Cheilinus > Cheilinus undulatus. The sequence continues at coordinate 39,492,524 of NC_054881.1, forward strand.
GCCCCCTCTCCATCCTACTTGCAAGTGGGGGGTTGGCTATAACATTAAACTGCAAAATTTTAAGCAATGACAACAACCATCTCCCAAAACAGTGTTTTAAGTTTTATAACACTATGCTCGGCCAGCCAAAAGCGTCTGGTATCAGGGCCCAACTCCCTTTGATCTGCAGAGTCCCTTCCTACTTTCAAGAGAAATCTAAAGAGCTCTTTGGAGAACACTATGCCGGGGCTAGACTCTTCTCCGCTGTTGTCCCTGCTGGTAGAACGAGTTTCCCTAATACAGTTGGCTTGCACCGTCTCACCCTACCTCCGGGGGTTTCGCGCCCAGCTCTTTGTAAGTGGGACATAAGGTGAGACCGTAGAGAGTGAAGACACTAGAGCCCGACCGATATGGGATTTTTGGGGCCGATACCGAAACCGATATTGGGGGCTAAAAAAAGCCAATGTCCGATGTATCGGCTGATATATGAAATAAGAACATTGATATATACTGTACATGAACACAAATTCTTGTATTTATATTATCTCTGTTTATTTCACAAAGATGCAACTTAGACGACGTTAAAACGCTGTATACTTGTCTTTTATTAGATAATGGTGGACATGGGAATTAACCGTTGCATTTATCATTGTTTATTCTCGACTCCTGCATCTCTACTCCTCCAAGCAGTAGAGATCGAAAATGGATTAAAAATGGATAAAAAGACGCTTCTTATCGGATGTAACGCTGTGGATTTAATCTCCAAAGACCCCAAAAAGTCACCAAAGTTCCAGCCTCGCTACAACGGCGTCCTTTAGAGCTACGCAGACATCGATGGTGGCAAACGAACGGCAAAAAAGGAATAATTTTCTATGACTTAGGGTTCAAAAGTAAGTAAGAAACAGAGGGGTTTTAGACATGCATTGGTATCAGCCCCGATAATTAGCCCTAATAACGGGATGTACCATCATTTCAAGCACAGATTCTCCTGACATTGTTTTGATATTTTCCGTAGTGCATGCATGAAAACTGCTTTAAGCTCAGAGTAAGGAGCCAATCAGAGAAAAGGATTTCCTCACTTGTTAAACTTCCTCTGATCTTTTCAGTGATGCTTTTGTGTGATTAAAGTCGTACAGCTGCTTTGTAGTAAATCCAAGCATCAACCTTTATTGCTGTTAAAAACGAGACACAAAGCAGTTTCTTAAATGTTCACTTGGGGCTGTCTCCAAAAACCCACCTATTCACAGTCATAGATCCCTGTTTATTCAGCAGAAATAAACAGGACTACAGCCAGGTTAAATCCCTGCTTTTTGAAGTTATTTTTTACTTTTTTTTGCTGTACTGTTATGAAATTCATTTATGCATAATAATGATCACAATACACATAAAACTGGAATTATTTCTCATGCCATCACAATCTTTAATTGCTGCATCTCTAATGTATACCTCCTACAGAGACCCCTGAAGCTGTGTTCAATTCAAAGAGAAGAAGAAAGCCTCAAAAATGTAATAAAAGCGTTTCTTCCTTTAGTAGTAGATTCTTATCTCCAGCTTTCATATCTATCAGTGTGATAACACGCTTGATTAATGTTCCCTCATTGATGAAGTGTGGAGATCTCTGTTCCAAATTTACAATAAACTCCAGGAAATCCAGGCGGGCCAAAATGCAGAGTCATGCTAACTCTGGTACTGTTAAAGCTGTGCATAATCACATGCACACAGTTGATTTGCCTTGATTAACTCCTACTGAACCATTTTTACACAAACACCTCCAGCCAACTGGTGCTAGTAGTCTCACTGTCAGTGAAACAGGGATCACCTGAGTGCAGTGAATGTGTCTCAGTGATTGTGGTATAAAGACAACTGTGTCCGGAAGGTTCATCAGTATCCCTGGCTACCATTACACCATGAAGACAAAAGAACACTCCAAGCAAAAACATTTCCAAGGTACTGAATTCACCCGAGTTCAGTTAAATCTATCATGAAGAAATGGAAGGAGTATGCCACATGTGTAAATCCGCCTAGATCAGGAGACTAGTGAGAGAGGACACCAAGACACCTATGACTACTCTGAAGGAGTTTCAAGCTTCAGCAGCTGAGATGGGAGAGACTCTACAGACAACAACTGTTGGCTGGGTTCTTCACCAGACAGAGCTTTATAGGAGAGTGGCAAAGAGAAAGACACTGTTGAAGAAACTCAGATTCAGTCTGGACTAGAGTTCACCAAAAGGCATGTGGGAGACTCCATGGTCATTTGGAAGAAAGTTTTTCGGATGGATGAGACCAAATGGAGCTTTTCGACCATCAGATGAGATGTACCACACACTGACATCACCACAAACCAAGGTTATAATAGTTTCAGATTTTTCATTAGTTTTTATCTTATTTAGTTTTTAATCTTTTGCTGTAGATTTTAGTTTAGTTTTTTTTTGTTTTAGTGTTGGTTTTAGGTTTTTTTAGAAATATGACTCACCTGTCAAGGGCCAGACCCAAAAGGGCTCTTTACTCCTCATTTTCTTATTCCATTTTTACATTTGTATACAACTCAAGACCTAAAATTTACCATTATGTGAAGTCTTCTGCAATCAAATCAGGCCACTTTACTCTCTCCGGGCCTGGGTGTTCATGTCCGACAGTCTGCTGCTGCCAAAGACTAAAACTATGGAGATTTTATCTCTGATTTTACTTCATTCTAGTTAGTTTTGTCAGCACAGAATTTAGTTTTAGTTATTTTTTGTTTTTCTCATAAAGCTCAGTTTTTATAACCTTGCAAAGCAGATGGATACGCCCATTTCCTTGTTTCTCACTGGCGAATCCATCTTGCAAAGCTCCCATCTGAACCGTTTGGGCCCGAGGGGCAGTACTTTCAGGTGCGGCAGAGTCGTGACATAAATAAGCTGCAGCAAGAGCTGGTGCAGTTATGGAGGAAGAGATTAGCATGGATGCTGCTAAAGCACCAGTTTTATCAGAACTTGATGACATTTCTTTGTTAAAAGAAGAACAAAGAACAGCAGTGAGATGTAGAGATGTGACAGACAAAACGTTCATCCAATCACACTGAGTTTTTTTCGAAGCCTCTGCCTTTTCTGTAACGTTTCCTATTGAAGCTTTCCCAGATGGATGTGTGAAACAAGTTAACTAAAATTACTTTTACCTTTTAATTTTAGTTATTTAGTTAGTTTTAGTGAACTAAAATAACCTTACTACAAACACACCATCCCCACTGTCAAGCATGGTGGTGGCAGCATCATGCCGTGGGGATGCTTCTAAGCAGCAGAGCCTGTAAGGCTTGCAAAGGTACAGTGCTTAAAAAATGTAATAGACCACCTGTCATATTTGTCTCAGAGACCATCCAGCATCATGAAGTGCTTTAATGTGGACTCTTTCATTTTCAGTGAGCTCTCCAAGTTTTACCATTTTGAACAGGAATGAGGAATTTGCTTTGGGGGGCCTGATTCGGCCCTCGGGCCGCCAGTTGATGATCAGTGGTTTATGCAGTCACTTTAAATTGTATTGACCCTGACTAATTCTGCTTCTCTTTAATATTTTGACTCCATGAATTAACGCTGACCATCCTCTCTGCGTCCACCTCTCATGTTCGTAAAAGCTGACTGCAATGATTTTTGGGTGCAGTATCACTTCAAACAGCAGTTTCTTCTGTATGATCTTATCTCAAACGTGAAAGCAATACAGCACAATATCGATGTGCTGCACGAGCGCGGATCGTGTGTCACCGCTCCTTCAGACCTTCACTTTGTTTTGCACTTGTTTTGCCAAGAAGCTGCTTCCGCCGACAGCTCTGCCTTTTGAATAGAGTCATTGGACTGTACCGGGGGAAAGTGAGCAGTCAGTCAAACCCGCTCGAGTGGTCTAATAACAAAGGCAAAAGTTACAATCCTGCGAGGCCGACATTATAAATCATCTGATTTATGGTGACAACGCAGAGTGGGGGAAAAAGTCCAAACATAAGCAAACACTGAGGCGCTGCTGAGGATCACAATGCGTGTGAAGACACAGTATCTGCACGGTAAAAAAATACAAACTGCAGATAATCCATCTCTTTCCTCGATGGAACAACACAGTAGCATTGTCCTCTATCTGATAACCCAATTATCTCCCTTGCACTGGCTCAGATAGAGATCACTGTCAGCACAAACACACTTAGGATGATAATCTACAATACTCATAAGCGACTGCAACCGGAAAGCATGATTAGAATTAGATCGAGGAGGTTGTAGTGAAAGTCAGAGGCTACTTTTAGTCTGCTTTTGTGCACTCCATTAGTGCCTTTTTCTGACCTTAGCACAGACACACGTTGGCACACACGGGACTGGATTAGTGCGCTGTTGTTCCGGGAATGACCCTCGACTTACAAATCCTATTGAAAATGATCACACTGTCACACTGTCCCAGATACAACACAGACGTCACACAGGTCTGCTCCTGAAGTGTGGAGGTGTGGAGGTAAAGGAGCTGGACTGGCGCTTCGTTATGTCTTGTTGTCTCTTTGTTTGGTCTCTCTGAGAAGCCGGTCAGGATTAACTACAGTAGAGGTGATTTTCACTGTAACATAGACGATTATTATCCCCCCTGCGAGGTTCTTAGGGGTTATGTTTAAGCCCTTTGTGTGCCCTGTCCTCCTTATCCCAGTCCTGCCTCCACTCCGCCCCGGCCCAGTGTATGTATATCCACACTGCTCACTACACACTTGCACAAACACACACAGATCCCGGCCAACTGCTGCAGCAGGTGGCTCGCACTGCTAAGCCCCTCCAGCAATTATCCGCGCTGGGATCCTGTCTCCACGACAACAGCCGCCATGATTCCCCCATGTGATGAGTGACTTCCTTGTTTTCAGAGGCGGGATAACAATGTGGCACTCGTGTCCAAGTGCTGAAGTTAGTCAGCTAGGGCCAATTGATCTATCACTGAGCCCCTCCCACAAACAGCATCAGCCAATCGAATTCCATGCAGCCCAATAACACACTCAGACATTCGTCTTGCTGACCTCTACAGAAAAGCATCAGAAATTTGTATTTTCCTGCAGTTTTATCGAAATTAATCTAATTATTAGAAAATTAATTAACACTAAATTAGAAAATAATTAGAAAAAATGGTCAAATGATGGCACAAACCACTGATGTGCTATGGCGTGTTTCAACTTTGTCATGCTCAAAACTCGTAGGATCAAGAACTGGAGTGAGAAAGAATTCAAAGAGAGCCACACAGACCAGAACAAGCCTGGCAGAGGTAGTGAGAGAAAGATTTCAAAGACTGTGGAAAGAAAACTACTGAGAGATGTGTCTAAAGACCCCAGATCAACTGCCAAGACACTAGAGAAGGACTCAGCCAAGTCATGAACTGTAGTCAAGAAGACCATCACTAGATTCCTGCACAGGAAGGGACCAAGAAACAGACACCTTCAATCAAGATTGAAGTCTGCTAGGGCCACCTGGAGAAAGACTGAGGTTGAGCTACCCCTTTGATGGACCTGATGACGCAGCATTTTGAGTTGATGACGTTAAATAGCTGTGCTTCAGAGGAAGCATTTTTTCCGCCCACCAGAAAAAGAAGAAGCATTGTTTGGTTTAGCTGTCAATGCTGTTGTCCAGAGGTAATTCAAAGTTAGGTGCAGCGGTTGCTACCAATACACATCAATCTACGAACCACTGTGTGAGCAGGACCATTCTGAGCACAGCTCAGCATAAATCAGTATGGCATGGTTCAGATCGGCACAGCCTAGAGTTAAAGTGGAAAAGCCCCGTAAGATGTAGCCATTAGAAAGATGGCACTTTTCAGCTAATATAAAGCTGTTTGTTGCTTATTCCTTTGAGATTTCTGATTTCTTTCTGCCACATACCCTCTATTAACAAAGCCACAAAGCTAATGTAAGCTACATCTACGTAGCTCGCATAGTTGCTTTTGCTATTAAGCTTTAGCTTCATTTGCTGAAGCTCACGTTGCTAAAACTAACTTAGCTACATTGGTCTATGTAGCAACATTAACTGCATAGCTAGTGTAACTATGTTTACTTTAGCTGTAGCTCACTTTGCTACACTGTATCAAAAAGTAATGTTAACTACATAGCTAGTGTAGTTATATTATATTTGAATAAAGCTAATTTAGTTATATTGGCTAACATAGTAACATTAACTACATAGCTAGTGTAGCTATGTTAACCTTAGCTTAAGCTAACTTATTGACATTTGTTTACATAGTAATGTGAACAGCATAGCTAGTAAAGCTATGTTAATTTAAGCTTTAGCTACATTGGCTAACATAGTAACGCTGACTTTCTATTAAGTGTAGCTATGTTAACTTTAGCTAATGCTACCTTAGAAACATTGGCCCACATAGTAATATTAACTGCATAGTTAGTGTTGCTATGTTAAACTTAGCTAAAGATAACGTAGCTGCATTGGCTAACATAGTAACATTAACTTTGTAGCTAGTGTAGCTATGTCTACTTTAGCTATAAATCACTCAGCTACATTCGATCAAAAAGTAATGTTAACTACATAGCTAGTATAGTTATATTATCTTTGAATTAAGCTAATTTAGTTACATTGGATAACATAGTAACATTAACTACATAGCAAGTGCAGCTATGTCAACTCTAGCTATAGCTCTCCTAGCTACATTGGCTAACATAATAATGTTAACTGCATACTTTAGCAAAAGTTAACTTAGCTACATTGGCTAACATAGTAACGTAACTATGTATTTAGTGTAGCTATGTTAACTTTAGCTAAGCTAACTGAGCTACATTGGCTGACATAATAACTGCATAACTGCATATGTTAGCTGCATAAATAGCATAGTTATGCTATCTTTAGTTACAGCTAAGTTAGCTTTAGCTAAAGTTTACTTAAACATAGTTACCTTAACGAAGTATTTAGTGTAGCTATTTTAACTTTAGCTAACGCTAACTGAGCTACATTGGCTAACATAATTTTGTTGGCTGCATAAACAGTATAGTTATGCTATCTTTAGTTACAGCTAAGTTAGCTTTAGCTAAAGTTTACTTAAACATAGTAATGTTAACTATGTATTTACTGTAGCTATGTTAACTTTAACTAAAGCTAACAAAAGTGAGATACTGTTTGTGTATCTACTTCTTAAATGGCTCTATGCATAATTTAGCCCTGATTAGACCTCTGAGCTTTTCTCTGTTTTATTAATAAATGTTTCTCAGTCTCTACTTTTAGTATTGTGGTTATTTCGTAAATGTCACTGCCAGACTTCATGAAAAAAGTCAAAATGAAAATAACAGGGGTTGAGTTGTTCCGGCAAATAAGGGAGAGAGAAACGGTCTGTGAGAGTGGGTGTCTGACGTCTCCGGTCTGCAGCCTGACTATTTTGTTGACCTGGACAGCGTGTTGAATCTTGACTCTCACCCCCTGAAAAAACTATCTTGACCTTTTTTAGCATTTCATTCAGAAAACCCTGCTGAAATTGTGCTTTTGTAACACTTTCTTCTCTCCTCTGTGACAGTTTCTGTCACCCACTAAACATCCTCCACCTGCCTCTCTGTTTTATTTCTCCTCCACTTCTAGAAGTTTCTAAGTTATATTGCTAGCAGGGGGAATAAAGGGAGGGACACACACTCAGAGAACACAATTTATTTTGTTTGGAAGAAACATCAAATGAAATGACCCTCCCATTAAAAAGGCCACCGAGGGGACAAGAAAGGGATATTGCTTTTTCACTTATGACGTTAATCTTTTATTTCATCCCAGGTTTTCCCATCATATGGAGGATTCTTGTTACCCCGAGTGAAGATTGTGTGTCTTTGTGTGTGTGTTTAAAGTGGAGCGCATGTAAGGAAGTCATATACCTGCTGTTTGCTTTAATTACCTGAAGCGGCGATTATTCGCCGGCTGTGAAATGTCTCGCCGAGGCACCAAAAAGCAGTCGGAGAAGTGTAAATGTGTCTTCGTTGTGTGTTTGCGTGGGTGGGTGTTGTTTATGTCTGAGTGTGTGCGTGAGAGCTAAAAGTAAATGTTGACTGTAGGCATGTGTGATTGGCTGGAGGAGGAGGAGAGAGGAAGACGAGGGACATAGAGGGGACAGCATGCTGGTCTGTCTAACTCACCGTGTGACCACGAGGAGTTAAAAGAGTTTCAAAATCAGGTAATAAATACGGCAGATACAGAGCAAATATCCGGGACAGTCACTGGGCTTTTTTTTAAGCAGTGATGAGGTGAATTCAGGTAAAAGCTATTATCTTTTATGGATGTCTGTTATTAAATCTAAACCAATCACAGAGGAGGAGATGTAGATAAAGAGGGGCAGACACGCTGGAAACATCGTTTTAAGCTTTTAGACAACATTGCATTAGCTATCTTTATAAAACCTGATATGTTGTTTATGTCTAAAAGGAAAAAGTCCACTGATGGCTTCACTGTGTTTGAGCACAGAACCAATCAATTCTTTCATCTTTCTATTTGAACCTTGCACTACGTTTCTCATGATGCAACAACACAGTCCATTTTTCGATTGCAGACTCAAGCCCAGTCCTAATGCACCCCTTGCTCCTACCATTTAGCCCTGCATCAACTTTTTGCATGTTCACATTTATGCACAAGGTGAGGTGTGAAGGCTACAAACAGAAGCAACCCAAAACTGTCTGCACTGAGGAGAGGCTTCCATCCAGCCACTCCTCCATAAAGCCCAGATCAGTGGAGGGCTTCAGTGATGGTTGTCCTTCTGGATCTTTGTCCCATCTCCACACAGGATCAGCTCAGTCAGAGTGACCATCAGGCTCTTGGTCACCTCTCCTACTAAGGCCCTTCTACCCCAATTGCTCAGTTTTGGATCGTCGTCTAGCTCTTGAAGTGTCCTGCTTGTGCCAAACTTCCATTTTAGAATTCTGGAGGCCACTGTGCTCTTTGGAGCCGTTTGTCCCCAGATCTGTGATTTTGCTCTGATATTACTGTCAGCTCTGAGGCCTTTTATACTTTTCCAAATCATGTCCAATCAGTGTAGCTGACCACATTTGAAACTAGAAAAGCACTCTGAGAGCGCAGACCTCCGCCATTAGCCCTATCTCCCAATAGTGAAGAATCATTTAAAAACATTCCTGGATTCGTCCCCATGTGTCCCCTGCAATGGCATTCGCCTATTACTCCCTCCTCGGTGGGATGGACGCACGGTGAGACAAAGGATTGGCTTTGCTACGGGTGAACTGTCATGGTGGAAGCATTGCCTGCCGGTGCCAACAGTTGCACTGACAGTCTCACCCATGGAGTGGAAGCCATGGCAGAGGGTGAATATTCCTCTATTCCTCCCAGCATTGTGAGTATTCTCGCTACAATTAGCTGTCTTTCTCTCTGTTACGCTCTGACTCATCACCTCGACCGGGCGTGCGTCTTCCAAACTCTATAAACTCCAAAACTTTAAATAGAAACACAAACAAATGCTGCTGGGATTGAAGTTACTCATGTCCATCTGGTGTAAAGTGGTAACAGCGCAAACATCAGCCATTAGCCCTATCTCCCAATAGTTCAGAATCCTTTAAAAAATTCCTGGATCCAGACAGTGATCTGGATCACTCCCAAAATCTAATCAGTTCTTCCTTATGCCATTTCTGACATTTCCTGAAAATTTCATCAAAATCCGTACACAGCTTTTTGAGTTATGTTGCTAAAAACCTAACAAACTAACTAACAAACCCTGCCGATCACATTACCTCCTTGGCGGAGGTAACAGCAGCAAGAGACACAACAGAGAGGGACATTTTAAGTTTAAGGAGTTAAATATTACTGTATTTATATATATTAACAGCTAAATTATTATACATGAACTATTTTAATTTACTCACATCTCTGAGATCTCAATTTGATGGTTAAGGGCGTAAAAACCTTTAAACTGTACCTTTACTGTTGGCATCTACAATAAAGAACAGCTGCTGTAGTGGATGCAGCATTATTATGACATGTTAATTACCCCAAATCAACATGATCGAGATATTTATCGAATCATGAGGCTGTGGGAAACACCCGGCCCTAGTCTACATCTATAATGTGTAAGGGTTTTTGCCCTCCAGGCCTCTGAAAGCTATGAATGCACACTCTGAAACGTCTCTGCTGCACATAATTCAACAGTATGTTTCATTTATATACCCAGACATGGCCTGCCTTACTCTGTCTGTAATTAGCTTTAACTTGTTACCTGTGTAGGTTGGTTAGGTAAGACTACAGGGTAAGCCAATCAGAGGTGTCATGGGGCGGGTCATACTGAGCCAGCCTCTGGGATATCTGGCGTTGCATTGGAGCTTGCTTTTCCTCTTCATAAGTCAAATAGTGGAAGTTGAACATCAATGTGCAAATACAAAAGGCCTTTTTCTTTCTGAAACACAAGCTGTTCATCCTATGCTGAATAAAAAATGAAGGTATAATTAAGAGTATACCGGTTCTGAAGGCAGCTCTACACCGCTGCAGCTTTCTCACAAAATGCTGCAGCACACCAGACCAGATGTCGCTGGTGAAGTTATTAGTTTCCTCTCCAACACATATTGCTAAAGGAATATTCTCTTTATTTGAACTTTTGTGTTATATTTATAGATTTTGGTCCTGTTTAAAAATACTTTTATTCACCACTTGCATTGTTTCGATCTTAAGGAAATATGGCTTCCAGGAAGAGCAATGTCAATCAGGGCGCTGAGTGTGTCTCACAGATTTCCAGAAAGTTTTAAATCAATACAAATCAAATCCAGCGCTCGTCTTTGAGTCTGACTGAAAGCAAACACAGAAAGTATCCCCACAGATATCCGCGCTGAGAATATTTCCATGAGTTCAAGTTTTTGGGGAAGTTGTTTGAGACTCCTTGCCTCAGTTTAGGATTATTCATTTTTTACAGTCCGAACTCTTACAGCAACCTTCATTGAACGATTGAGAGTCTCCTCCAGCTTTCCAAACATTTCAAATCAACAGAAATCATCTCTGGTACTTCTCCGCAGTATTTCCATGGGACTTCTTCCTGCCTGAATATTTGAGTTGGATTCTGTTGCGCTGAAATGTTTGGAAAGCTTTGAAGACAGTTGGAAAGCAAAGAGACTCCTCATCCTCGTCTCTGTCTCAAATCTCTCTGATGGAGTGAGAGAGGAGTTTTAACCCTGAACTGAATTCAGGAGGGACACAAATGTGATAATAGCGACCAGCTAAATTGGGGTCAAAATCAATCATCAAAAAGTAGCTTGATCGGAGATTGATTGCTTCTGTCTTTTCCCACAAAACCTTGGCAAACCCCCATACTATCTATTAAAGGTGATAAAAGTGTTCATTATTCCCTGTTTACATTTCTCTTTAGTATTGTTTAACTGGGAGTCAAGTTGATTAGAAAGAAATGGAGTTAATCTGAGATTGACTGTTTCTGTCTCCACCCACTAAACCCACATAAACCAGCATACCAGCTCTTAAAGTGACTTTAGAGTTATTTTTCCATTGTTGCATTGTTCTTAAATGTTTTTTTTTAATTGGGTGTCATAGTCATACAGAAGTTTAGTTAATCTAGGATCGATTGCTTTGGTCTGCACCCCAAAAAACCTTTTGTAAGCCTTTATGCAAGCTGAAAAACACCAAGAGTCTTTCCCTTTTTCCCCCTTTTCATTTATGTTATGAGAAAGGGCTTACTTAAGATCGACTGCTTTTGTCTGCACAGACAAAACCTCTACCACTTCCATGCAAGTTTTATCAATAGAGAAATGTTACAAAAGAGATAAATCTACCTTATTTATTCATTGTGTTATTCAAAATGTGAGTCAACCTGATTTATGACATGATAATGACTTGATCTGAGGTTGATTGCTTCTGTCTTCACCTACAAAACATTGGCAATCACCTGTACTATCTTTACAGGTGGCAAAAGTGTAAATTATGCCTTGTTCACGTGTTTCTTTAGTTTGATTTTACTGGGTGCAAAGTTATTTATAAGGAAATGGAGTTAATCTGAGATTGATTGCTTCTGTCTCCATATACAAACCCATAAAAACCAACATACTAGCTCTTCATGTGACGAACGGCTCATTTTCCATTGTTGCCTTGTTACCTCCACCAAGGAGGTTATGTGATCGGTGGGTTTGTCAGTTTGTGTGTTCGTTTGTTAGCAACATAACTCAAAAAGTCATGGACGGATTTTGATGAAATTTCAGGAAATGTCAGAAATGGCATAAGGAAGTACTGATAAGATTTTGGGAGTGATCCTGATCGCTGTCCAGAATCAGGAATTTTTTGAAGGATTCTTTACTATTGGGAAGTAGTGCTAATGGTCTATGCTCTCTGAGTGCTTTTCTAGTTCTTAATTGGTTTGTTTAACTGGATGTCAGTGATAAGGTACATAAGACATCTGGGATTGATTGCTTTTGTCTCCACCCACAAAGCTTGTATAAACTTTCCTACAAGTTTAATACCAATAAAAGTGTTCATTATTAGTATTATTATTGTTATTATTTCCCACTTTTCAGGGTTTATCCATGATGAGAAAGGGCTAACTTATGATCGATTACTTTTATCTGCACAGACAAATCCTCTTGAACCTTCATAAAAGTTTTATGAAAGTTGTAATGCTATAAAAGTGATTATTCTGCCTTTATTCAAAATGGGAGACGACTTGATCCATGACATGATAATGGCTTGAGCTGTGGTCGATTGCTTCTAGGGCTGAAGGATTTTGGAAAATAATCTAATTGCGTTTTTTTCCCCCCAGTATTGCAGTGGTGATTTGATATGTGATAATTCCTTAACTTCCTTTTATTTCTAAACAAGGGCTGAACAATTCTTTAAAAGTGTATAATCCTTATGATTTTGACTCGTATTGCAAACTGGATATGAATTGTTGCATTGAAGGGTTTTTGTCATTCTTATATTTGATAAGAAAAAAAGTACAAAAATGAAGAAGACAGGATTTTTTCTAGACTATTCTAAAATAAATGGCACCTGAATGATTGCATGATATGTCATCTCTGCTGCAAAAACAAGCTTAAAACAGGTGTTTTGGCACAAATTTTCAGTCAAAGAAATATTACACCTTATGCGATCTGAAAATTGCCGCAGGCCATATTGGCAAAGTCTAGTATTAACTTTAAAGGTGGCAAAGTGTAAATTATTCCTTAACAAGGTTTCAAGTTAATTATAAGGAGTTAATCTGAGATTGATTGTTTCTGCCTCCACCCACAAAACCTACACAAACCTGCATACTGGCTCTTAAGAAGGGACACAAATGTGATCATATCCACCAGGGCAACAGGATCCCTTTTTAATCTGCTGTCCAGCCAAAGTTTCAAAGACAGCTTCCGCTCTGCATATGGCCTCTCCTCTGCTAACAGGCGCGAGTCCTGAGATCCTGATTGGTGAGACGCGGCGGTTCGTTAAGTTCACCTTAGGCTGTCTAAGCCCCCGCAGCCAATCCCTCTTAGTATCACCTCTGCGAGGGATAAATCTCACTTATAACTACCCTAGCGTTCTGCCAACACATCTAAACACACTCTGATCACTTTCAACTGTGTCCTGTTGGGGAAGCAAGCCATGCCATTACATCACCGCACCCTCCCCCACTTTTCAGTTCAGTCACTCTTCCTCTCTCTTCGTTAATTATGCCCTGCGCTGTCAAACCTGCTCCTGCTGCGTCCAAATTCACCTCCAAGCGTGTATTATTAGAACGCCGGCCACCTGGGCTGGCTTGCCACCCCAGGGAAGTGCATCAGGGATGGCCCACTGCTGGATGTAGGTGGCCCTTTTGCACGGCCTCGATGCCCCACTGCTGCGCGGGGCACGCCGGCCGAGGCCCTGGCAGCTCTACACTGAGTAGGGAGGCTGAAGCATGGCCATAGGCCCAGTCTGGGAAGCACTGATCCACGCTACCAGCTGCCATCTTCCTCCCCTTCCTGCATGCTCCCCTTCCGCTGCTGCGCGGCTTCTCTCTCTTCTCATGTCTATTTTTAGAGCTGGCTGATTTCTACCTTCTAAAACGGGCAAATGTGTTTCTGAAACAGAAAGGTGTCGTATTGTTTTTGTTTTTCTTAGACATACGACCGTGCATGCTCGGCCGGCTTGTGCACACTGTACATTCCTGCATTTGCATGCGCCCGCTCTCTGTTCCCGGCCTCAAGGGAGACTTAGTGATTGAAGGTTTCGGTTCAAAAACCAAAAAGCGAAATAACAAACAACGGGCGCGATGAGACCTCTTTTTCTTTTTTTTTTTAGTGCTGCGTTTTTTTATATCGACACTGTGTGTACTACTGTGGAACTGTGGTGTGATTTCATCTTTCTGCTTAGCTAAGCTTGGATCTTCCTCACCTCTCCCTCATCATTAGCTCTTCCCCCCCTCTCTGCAACGCGCCACCTCGCCCTCCCTCTCAAACCTCCTTACTCCATCATCCTCAACCGCGAGCGAACGCTCTAGAGTAGCTATCATACGGGAGGAAAACTACAAAGAAACTAGTGAAGCTCCCAACGCAGTGCTAGTGACAGTAGCATCTTTGTCAAAGTGCTGGAAGCCCGTCATGTCGATGGAAGCCAACATGCTGGCCTGTTTGGATGAGGAGAAAGGATGCTGCATTCCCAGAAAACAAGAGAGATAAATAGAGTGGAAAAAAACACATCCCTGTGGAGATAGAGGCACCAAAAACTACAGTAAAGCAAAGCAAGCAAGGAAAGCTACAGTACATCAAAAAAAGAACCCAAAAAGTGAATTCATAGTTTTATGAAAGCGTGGCAGCACTCTTAGGGTGAAGGGAATGGGGGGAAATTATTTGCATCTTCCGCAGTATGTCTCAAGTCTTATTAAGGATGAGCAGCTCTCTGCACTGGGTGATGCAGCCTCCTTTTTTTTTCCTCCTCCCGGTGCCCTGACTTTCCCTCAACTTGTGGGATTGCTGAATGAGTGAATGTAAATGTACACCAATTAGATAAGAAACTGGCTTTCCTGTAAAGCTGCCAAATCCGGAGGGACCTGGAGGAAGAGGGAAAAAAATGCCTGAAAATAAATGATCTGTATACCAATAACCCTCAGCTAATAGGGAGTTTGTGGGTGAAAAGAAAGAATGGGAGTAATGGGCTTGAGTCCCCTTGAAGCTGAGTGATCTGGAACTCCAAGTGTAGGGCTCTCTCTTAGATAAATGCATGCATATGGTTTAAAGCACCAGAAATAGACAAAAACCATTCAGAGAGTTATTAAATTACAGTATAAAAACATCTCTGGCCTCTCATTAGGGCCTGAGCACCGACCTTGTTGGTAAGGACACTATTGCATCTGTAGGTGTTATTTTTTCTGTTGGAAGAGCCGCTGATTTGGCGGCTCAGAAATGTACCCAAATTTACAGAAAATGTTCCCCAAGAGCAAATTTAGGTGTTTTGGTGGTATCATGAATCCGTCAAGCAGTGAGACAGGAGGCTGGGAAGGAGCTATGTGTATGAAAACTGGTACACATATGTATCATGATTAGATGAAAAGTAAAGTCTTTGGCACCATCTTCCAAAATGAACAGGAAGTGAACTGCAGACAGCTAAGTGTCAATTTCGGCATTTCTGGGCGATTGCCAATTTTCATATTTTAACGAACTACGCCTAGGGCTTTTAGCTGATTGACTCCAGAATTTTTTTGCTCATACTCGACAATCTGGAGATCTAAAGGTGTGCGAACTGTGAGTTCTCACCATAGGACCAGGCTGTGACTGGAACCCAAACCTCAACTACATTTTTTTTTACATTTTTTGCCATGAAATTACTCCAATAATGCCATATAACTTTTTAATGATTAAGTCAATCATCATCAAACTTGACAAGGATGATCACACATTGATCCTGAATACATTCATACATCCATATCATTACTTTTTTACAGTGCCCCCTTCTGGTAATCAAACATTTCCACCTCTGATTTCTTTAATTTTCCTTGTAAATATTCAGCTCCTGCAAACCCTTCAGCGGAGGCTTATGATTTTTGGTGTGCATATGGGTCATCATCAGACCTACAAAAAAGCCTCATGGACCCATGCCCAAATCCCAACAGGAAGTCCACCAACTTCATCTCAATTTCACATTAAGGCAATAGACTTTAACCTATTACAACTTTAGTATACAACATTCTGTGATCTTCTGCTCTTTCTTGCAAGACAACAGTATCACACTAAACACGCTCACATGCAAGCATCCCATCATCGCACCCCTTACTGGCAACAGGAGGTGACACAAATGGGGAATATCTACATTCCTCTTATTGTGCTGAAGCTATTGAGCTCTGATTTTGAAAGACAGTACTCAATAATTGGCCACAACACAGACAGGTTACATATGCTGGGGTGCGAGGGCCCTTCAGTGCTGCTTGCAGCCCTAGCTATGTATGAATTTGACTCCATCATCCCTTATCCCTTAAGTAAACTTTCATCTCCCAGCTCTCTCACCCTCTAAATCCCTAGATCTTGCACACCATGGGGGTGCCTCGTTCATTCCCAGCAGCTGCAGATGACCTGAGAAGAACCGCAACTTTCCACTAAAAAGACCCCGTCTGACTTAAAAGTGCTGACTAAGACCGGACTCCTTCCTGTCCCGCCCTCTCCAAACCTCACTTTCTTTCTTCCTTTCTTTCTCCTTCTGCACTCTGGATCCTTTGGATGGAGCGACGCTGGCCAACCCTTGTAAGGAAGCCCATTAAGAAGCCCATCAATATTTCATCATTGCTCACTCAGAAACATAGTTATAGAAGTTTCCAGGCCGGGGCCATTAGGGGGCAGACGTCAATACGTTATGGCAGCAAGCATCTCTCTTCACTTCACCCTCCCTTCGCCGTGTCCGTCTCCCATCTCAAGAGAAGACATCGGAGAGGCTTTCTGAAGACGACGGCGGTTTCCGCTACCTCTGCATTAAACAAATCATTAACCATTAGGTACCCGAGGAGGTCCATATCCTCTCCTGCTCCCCTGCTCCCTGTCAAACGACCCTATTTGCTGTTAAGTGAGAGGAAGGGGGGGGTGACACATCTTCGGTCACACAGAAACAAACTAATTAACAGAAGGACATGATGTAGACCGCCTGCCTCTGCAAACACTCGGTGTGAGGTTTTGACTCATGGTTGTTGAGACAGGTCTGACACCTCCAGCCGGCCAAACTAAGCGAGCGGACACTCGATCATCAAGAGGACGAACTTGCTGTCTCACAGTGAGTCAAATCTTATGAGTCAAACATAAAAAACTTTCCAGTGAAGAGGCGAAGGAGGAAGCTTAATTGCGTCCCTCGTAGGATTACAATGATTTTATAACCCTTGTTTCAAATTATTACACTTACATTAGCCGGGATGGGAACAAGCCTGCAGGCCAAAGCGTTGTTAAATATTGCTGTGGAAGACATTTTAACGAGTTCTTCCCCCCTCAGCTCACCCTTCAGTGTCCTTGGAAGTAAAAAAAAAAGGTCCTGCTATGCATTTTACCAGAGGAAATCAAACCAGATCCCGCGCTGCCAAGTCCATACTAATGTAAACAACACCTCCAGAGCTCTCAGAGGGAGGTCGAGCTTTGCCAAGTCATCGCACTTATGTCATCCCTTTTAGATCCCTATAGCTTTAATAGTGTGAATCCTGCTCTGACTTTAGTTCGACCTTTTTTACTCAGTCTATCTGAAGCTTAATTGCATGTTTGGCGAGTAAAAAGCTAAATTCACCGGTCTGTTTTGACCTTAAAAGATCATAGAAATATGGATGAGGATCTAAACTTAAAGCCGTTACAACATGTGTGAACATCAGTGCTTTTTAAAACAGATAAACCGCAAGACAAGTGTGCATTTTTCATTCTGGATTGCTTAATTTTGCTCTCTAAACATTATATCACCTGCAGATCAGTTATTCTGGGATCTGTAAAGCAGCCTAAAGATAATAGTTTGGGATCTACTGTTTCTGTCTGTGCCGTCTACACAGCTTTAAAAAGGTGCTTATTTTACATCAGTGCGGTTCTTTATTGTTAAATGGGAGTCAAGCTGATTCTTGATCAGAAAAGTGGCTTAATCTGATTTGACTGCTCCTGTCTTCACCTACAAAACCTTGAAAAACCCCCATACTATCTTTAAGTGTGGCAAAAGTGTCCTTGTTTAAATTTTTCTTTAGTTTTATTTAACTGGATGTGAAATTGATCACACAGGAATGGAGTTAATCTGAGATTGATTGCTTCTGTCTTCACCCACAAAGCCAAAATAAACCCGCATAGCAGCTCTAACTTAATTTTCCATTGTTGCATTGTTCTTAATTGGTTAATTTAATTGGGAGTCATAGTCGAAAGGAAGTTCAGTCTGGGATTGATTGCTTCTGTCTCCACCAAAAAAAAAAAAAGTATGAAAACATTCCTACAAGCTTAATAACACCAAAGGCGTTCCTTTTTTCCTTTTATCCCTCCTTTCATTAATCTGTGATGAAAAACAGTTTACCTCAGATCGACTGCTTTTGTCTGCACAGACAAAACCACTTGAACTTCAATGCAAGTTTTAACAAAGTTAAAATGCAGACAAGTTGATCTGGGACATGATAATGGATTGATCTGAGATTGATTGCTTCTGTCTTCTGTGGCTAAATAGTTAATCTTCCATTGTCCAGTTGTTCTTAATTGGTTTATTTAATTGGATGTCATAGTCAGAGGGAAGTTGAGTCAGTCTGGGATTGATTGCTTTAGTCTCCATCCAAATAACTTGTGTTAACCTTCCTACAATTTTAAAACACCAAAAGTGTTTCCTTTAATTTAGATTTCCATCTTTTTATTGGGGAGTTTATCCATTATAAAGAATGGCTTAATTAAGATCGACTGCTTTTGTCTGCACAGACGAAACCACTGAAAATTCCATACAAATTAAATAAAGTTAAAATGCTACAACAGTGCTTATTCTACCACATTTATATTTATGATTTAGAGACGACTTGATCTGTGATATGCCAGTGGCTCTATCTGAGATCGTTTGCTTCTGTCCTCACCCACTTAACCTACAAAAGCCAACATACAAGTTCTTAATGTGAGGAAAAAGTTAATTTTCCATTGTTGCCTTGTTCTTAATTGGTTTATTTAATTGGATGACATAGTTAGAAGGGAGTTCAGTCAGTCTGAGATTGATTGCTTCGGTCTCCAGCCAAAAAAAAAACTTTGGTAAACCCTCCTGACAGTGTCACAATTTTTTTTTTTTTTTTTAATTTCTCCTTTTAATTTAGGCATTTATCCATGATAAGAAATGGCTCAATCAAGATCGACTGCTTTTGTCTGGAAAGACGAAACCCCTACACAAATTTCAGCAAGGCTAAAATGCTACAAGAGTGTTTATTCTACCCTATTTATGTGCTGTGCTATTTAAAATGGGAAACGACTTGATCTGTGACATGCCAATGGCTCTATCTGAGGTCGATTGCTTCTGTCTTACTATCTTTACAGGTGGCAAAAGTGTAAATTATTCTTGTTTATATTTTTCTGTTTTATTTACACCAGTGTGGAGTTGATCATTAGAGAACTGAGTTAATCCGAGATCGATTGCTTCTGTCTCCACCCACTTAACCTACAAAAACCAACATATAAGTTCTTAATGTGAGGAAATAGTTAATTTTCCATTGTTGTGTTGTTCTTAATTGATTTGTTTAATTGGATGACATAGTTAGAAGGAAGTTGCATCAGCATGGGCTTGATTGCTTTGGTCTCCACCCAAAAAAACCTGGGTAAACCCTCCTGACATTTAAACTAAAATTTAGCCGTTTATCCATGATAAGAAATGGCTCAATCAAGATCGACTGCTTTTGTCTGCAATGATAAAACCCCTGGAACATCCACACAAATTTTAACAAGGCTTAAATGCTACAAAAGTGTTTATTCTACCGTATTTATGTGCTGTGCTATTTAAAATAGGAAACAACTTGATCTGTAACGTGATCTGAGGTCGATTGCTCCTGTCTTCACCCACAAAATCGCAGTAGTTGGTTGCTGGTAACTGCTTGCTGCTAAAACGTCCTCTGGTTATTTTAAAAGCTAACACGTCACCATCTGAGTTAGAGAGTGACTTTTATACTTCTTCAAACATTTTTAAAGTTTGTCTTTACTCAGCCTGCGTCCATGCATTCTAAAGTTAGAAATAGAAGTTTAAAAGGTGCCAAACGAGACCGGACATGGACTCACCAGCGTGCAGAACCTCTCAGGCGGGTTCCCACATGTGATCCCAGGCGGATCCACCTTGATCCGCATATAGTCTTTCATGGACATGGCTTTGGGCTGGCACGCGTAATGCTCCCACATCGAGCCCTCATCCGTGCTCACCAGGGACTTGCACAGTTCGTACTGGCCCAGCGTGGAGGCCAAGCAGTGCAGCAGCAGCAGAAACACGGCCTGGAGGAGCATGGCAGGCTGGTGGTGGTGGAGGAGGGGGGTTGGTGGGGTGTTTGGATCGGGGATCGGAGCTCAACGGAGAAGTGAAGCGCATGGAGCGGTGATCATGAGGAAACGGTGGGCATCCTCACCGCCATACTGCTGCATATAACCGGCACAGTTCTCCTCCAGGGTTGTGGATGACAGGGAGGGACGCTATCGACAACTTTCCTCTCAGTGTCTCTTCACAAATATCGACGGGCCCCGCAGCGCCGAGAGTGGGACACTTTCTTGTTTTGACGGCTGACTTCCTGAGGAGGATGAGCGATGGATGGGTAGACGGATAATGTTACAGAGATGGATCTGTGCATACACTTTAACCATAGTGTTGCTGGGAGTTGGGCGGGTGGCGTTAACGCGCATCCATGCTCATAGAGGCTGTGCGCCCTGCGGGGAAACGGTGCAGCCGGCTGGGGAGGATGAAGAAAAAGGAGGCTGCTGCGTCTTCAGGTACATCCATTGGACGTTCTGCGCCGGCCGTGCTCCTCTGATTGTCCTAGGGTTGAAATGAGGACAAAAGTGGAGTTAGTGCCACATGCTTAATCTCAGAGTAAACGAATACTGGATGTGCTGCATGAGCTCAGTTTGAGATGAAATCCATCCAGCTTGCTGTTGCTCTTTTGCATGAATAAAAGTTTAATGCAAGTCTTTGAAATATACATGTGGATGAGAGGGGTGCGTTCTTATTTTGTAGGATAATTAACTCCCCAATTATTCCGTGGTAATTGGCGGTAATTTAGCTTGGAGAGTGGTGAAAACATCCCATTCGTCTTAAGACTATATGAGGGGAGTGTTTGGCACAGAGAGCTGTCAAGTTTTGGTGGAAATTTGCAGCTTTATTTGTCATAAAGTTGCGCGTAAAAACGCACTAAAAGAGGAGATAACCTTGTGCGTAAAAACACGTGCTCTTGCCGGGTGCGTGCAGGAGTTGTAATCGCTTTTATGGCTTCAAATGCAGGAGCTTTAGATGTGTTTTTATAAGTGCACTGCAAGAAAAGCAACCTTAGACACATATGTAAAAGCAGTGAGTGGATATTTACTCCGGATGTGTGCGTAAAAGGAGATAATTTGCGCAAAAAGTAACTTATTTCCATTATTTCCCTTAAAAATGCCTCACGTGCTTGGAGGGCTATCAAGTATAGACTTAGTAGATATTTCCAGCATGCTGTCAGTGATTGCACATCTAACTTTAAACACAACAGTTTGCATGTATTTAACCATAATTCCATTTAAAAGTGAATCCATGATAAATGCATCCACACTGACACTTTTTGCAGTGTGCCCTCATTGATCATAATCCGGCAGTCATCCCGCACTGACAGAAGCCAGGTCCTTTGCACAGCCTGTCCCAACACAACAACCCTGCAGACTTAGTTCAGCTGTCAAGTGAAGTCGCCAAAGCGATTTCTCGGCAGCTGACAGCGTCGTAGGGGTGTGTCATCTCCAACAGTATGCACCCAAAAGGCGCAGAATCTGTCCTAATGTGCGTCTCTTGTATGTTTATGAATAAGTGCTCGTGTCTAGAATGGTGTAAATAAAGCTCACCGCTCTGCTTATCCCGCACAGGTCCGGATAAATGTGCACAACTCGCACCAGCTCCTCGGTGCAGACTTCAAACAGCAAAAACGCACCGTGTTGAGGCTGGATCAGATAAAGCACTTACTTCTAACGTGCATCCGAGAGACAGGTCAGCACTTTGTGTGCTCGGATCCCCCTCCTCCTCCTCCTCCTCTTCCTCCGATCGTCCACTGTAGCACTCGCTCCCCGCCGCGGTCCTCACTGTATACTCCGCGTTATCCTCCGGCCGGGCTCCTCGCTGTTTGTGTTTTTGTCTTCTTCTTCTTCTGCCGGATACTTTTTTTTTTTTATATCACCGCGGACGGCTGCGCACGCGAGATCCGTGTCCTAGATCTGGGAAACGACTGGGGGAAAAAGAGGAGTGAAATCCAGCGTCAAGGAGTATCAAAAGTATAAAATATTGACTTTGAGGAAAGGCTTGTGCCCGCCCTTCTTCCCCCCCTCTCCTCCGCCTCCTCCTCTTCCCACTTTACAAGCTCGGGTTTACCCGGGATGCTCAAGGGCAGAGAGAAAGAGAGAGAAAAAGAGGCTTTATGGAAAATATCACCCTCCCTCCTCTCTCTCTCTCTCTCTGGCTCCCTCCCTCTCTCCCTCCCTCCCTCTCTCTCTCTCTCTCTCTCTCTCCCTCTCTCTCTCCCTCTCTCTCTCTCTCTCTCTCGGTTAATGCCCAGGCTAAATCCTTTTACCATCACTTTCAATCACTATCTGAGCTTTTATCTGCTCCGGCCCTGCCGTCTGAACCGGGGCGGTGAAACTTCCCCTCTCCAGCTCCGGCTCCAAACTCTCTCCTCTGGGGTCCAGGCTGCACCCTGTCCGCTCTGAAGCTGCAGGATGGGGGGAAAGGGACACAAGTGTTACTGTTCCAACTGTACCACGGTCATTCATCTGTCCACTGATGTCACATAGATGGATAAATAAATAAATAAATACAATCAATCAATCAATCAATACATAGATAAATAAATAGATATAAAAATAAATATCTACATCAGTCAATCAATCAATAAATATATGAATAAATATATAAATGAATAAATACATAAATAAATACATAAATAAATACATAAATAAATACAACAATCAATCAATCAATCAATCAATCAATATATAAATAAATAAATACATAAATACATAAATACATACATAAATGACCGGCTGTGGGGTCCGTGACCACCACGTTAAAGCCGTTAACTTCTACATGATCTTTATTTCAAGCTCCTGTGAGAAACTTTGAGTTTGTGTTGACTTTGGTTCCCGTTGGTACGGTGGCCCTGAAGGTCAGCTGCAAAAACATTTCACTGAATGCCAACTAATTCATGAACACAAAAATATTTTATGAAACACAGAATATTATCCAAAACTCAAAAACATTTAATAAAATGTTGAATATTTTTTGTGAATCAAAAACATTTTGAGTAATGTGAAAATGTTTAATGAAACACAGAAACGTGGAAACGCACAAAAATCTAAAACTCAGAAATATTTCATTATATATGAAAGTCAAATCCCAAAATCTTTAATAAAACACGATTCATGAAATGTAACAAAGACTTTGTGAAACTGACGTTTTATAAAGATGCAAAACCACAAAATGAAACACAGAAACATTTTGTCAAATGCAAAAACATTTTATGAAAATGGAAAACAGAGAAACAAAAAAATATTTTTGCCACACTAGAATATAAAGTGAAATGTCAAAGTATTTAATGAAAGACAAAAAACAATCCAAGACAGGAAGCAATATCTTGTGAAACACAAAAACATTCAATAAAATACAAAAACATTTTATGAAATAAAAAAATATGTAATGAAAATGTTTAATGAAATCTAGAAATAATTGATGAAATACTAAAATTATCTAATGAAACACTGAAACATTTAATGAAACACAAAAATTAATGAAACAAAAAATGTAATGACACACAAAAAATGTTGAATGAAACACACACAAAAATAACACTCAAATGTCTGAGTAAAAATATTTAATGAAACACTAACATTTTTAATGGAAAACAAAAACATTTACTGAAACACAAAAATGTTTAATAAACACTCAAATGTTTGATTAAACAAAAATATTTAATGAACCCCAGAAACATTTATTTATACACACACACATTTAATGAAACACAAAATAATTAACACTTAAATGTTTGATTAAAAATATTCACTGAAACACAGAAACATTTATGATACCAAAAAAAAATTATTGAAACACTTTTAAACATTGTATAGAACACATAAAAGCTATAAAGACACAAAAATGTCTCATGAAACAAAAACATTCAATAAAACACAAAAATGTTAAACACTAAAATGTTTGATTAAATAAAAAATTAATGCAACACAAACACAAAAAATTAATTAACACTTAAATGTTGATTAAAAATATTAAATGAAACACAGAAACATTTATGAAACACAAAAAATGTTTAATGAAACACTAAAATTTTTAATGGAACACAAAAAATTATGAAACAAAAAGTCAACTAAGAGTTAATTATTTGATGAAGAATATTCATTGAAACACAAAAACATTTATTGATACACAAAATTACACAAAATTTATAGTACACATACAAGCTATAAAAACACAAACATGTCTCATGAAACACAAAAACATTCAATAAAACAAAAAATGTTAAATTAACACTAAAATGTTTTATTAGACAAAAATATGTAATAAACCCAAGAAACATTTATTGATACACAAACACATTTAATGAAACACACAAAAAAAATAATACTTAAATGTTGATTAGAAATATTCAGTGGAATACAAAAACATTTATGATACACAAAAATATTTATGGAAACACTTTAAAAACATTTTTAGAGAACACATAAAAGCAATAAAAAAAAACAAAATGTGTCATGAAACACAAAAACATTTATTGATACACAAAATCATTCAATGAAACACTTTAAAATCATTTTTATAGAACACAAAAAAAGCTACAAAAACACAAAAATGTTCAATGAAACCCCAAAAATAATAATAAACCACAAATATTTAATGACATACAAAATATCTGATAAAGCATAAAAACATCTACTGAAACACAAAATATATTGTATTACGCCAAAACATTTAGTAAACCATCAAAGTCTTATATTAAAAAAACAAAAACAAAACCAAAACCAAAAATAATCCAGGCAACAACAGTTCTGAAACACAAAATATTCAATGAAACACAAAAACACAAAAGCATTAAATGATGTGTAAAACATTTTAAAACTGATGGTAAAAAGTGACTGAAATGTTTCCCAAAGTGGTTTATTTCTCTAAAAATGTTATGTTGATTGAAATGTGTTTAGAGTTTAACAATATGTTTTTGGGTTTGGTAAAATGTTTTTGCAGTTGACCTTCAGGGCCACCATACCCTGAGAACGTTAGGTCTTATCTCTCTGTTGGGTTTGTCCTGTATTCGTGTGGGAAGTGTTCCTGAGTAAAACTCATCCCGCTCTGTTTTAAGAGTCAAACTGCTGTGATCTTTACAGAGTTTCAACAGCCAGCTTCACCCGTCATCTACCCCAGCAGCTGTTAAAGGCTTTAAAAACGACCTCATAGAAATGACCAGTCCTGCTGCTGAAGTCCTAAAGAAGCGTCAGTATTGATTTTTATGTTTCATGACAATTGAAAACTCCTCAGAGGAGTTTTAGAGCTTTAAAGGTTTTTGATTCATCCTGTAGGAGATGCTCTGACTGGGTTAATATACACTGCCTTGCATTGTTGATTATCTACAATAGAATAAGTCTGTCCAATTTTGGACATGACAAACTAGATTCTTTTAATGAATACCAGCATCGAAAAATACAGAAACTTTAAAAAAAATCTATTTCATAAAACAGCTGCTTAGGAGATGAATGAATCCACTGACTTCCTGTCACTCTCTTGAATAGTCTGAGGGAGTTTTTCCTGCAATTTTTCTTGAATAGAAACATTGGGCACTAAAAACTTCTATTCTATTCTATATTTATTGACATGATATCAAAACAGGTATTAATACCTTTTAATTTTTTACAAGTTTTGTATTTAAGTTGAAATTCTGGTGCCATGATAACCTTACCTTTAAAGCTCCTGAGAGAAACCTTTGGTTTATGCCTGTCAAGGTCGTTATAGTTCACTAAAACTAACTGAATAACTAAAACTAAAATTCAAAAATCAATTTAGTTAGCTGAAAGTAAATAAAAACTAAGCTTCACACAAAAAACAAACAAAAAAACTAGCTAAAACTGTATAGTGCGCTTACAAAACTAACTAAAATAAAATAAAAACGGAGACTCAATAACCTTAGTTTTAGTCTTTGACACAACCAGACTGACTGGCACCAACACCCAAGTCTGGGCAGAGTGAAATAGCCTGATCTGATTGGTTAAGACTTCACACAGTGGTAGTTTTATTCAAACATCATCATTAAGTAAATAAATGATGAGTAAAGAGTAGCCTGTTTGAATATGTTTTTAAAAATGTATGACGCTCACTCATCCCCGACATCTATCCATAAAAAACTAACACTAACAATAAAACTAATAAAAACTAAACTAAAAAGAAGCATTTTTGCTAAATAAAAAATAAATTAAACAACAAACCAGCGGTCAAAACTAATAAAAACTAAATCAAACACATCAAGTGAAAACGAAATAAAAATAAAAACTAATGAAAAATTTAAAACTACTATAACCTTGATGCCTGTTTTTGATTTTGTTGATTTTGTCTTAATACCCTTTACCATTGCATCTTATAAATGTCAAATATATTCTTCATGGAGATCTTTGCTGTGGAAAATGTAACAAACAAATGCAGATTTCTGCAGGGAGCTGTCAGTCACTTTACTTGACACCTTTTCCACACGGCAGCATCTCCAGGCTTTAAAATTAACAGTAGGCCTATAAGAATAGCCACTCTGGTTTGCTTCCACGGCTCATTGAGGAGCATTAGAATCTATTTAACTCTCTGGTATCCTACACACTAGTGCCTCATTTTCCTCCTAGTGTGGGGTTATTACTGTAAATAAAAGTTATATTAGTTTATTTTTGTTTAATTTTTTCCTTGTTTCAACTTGTGCCATTAACAAAAATACCAAATACTCAATAATTGTCATATCTTTTAACCCTTTAACTGCCATGTTTGTAAACAAACAACATTTTTTGATGAAAAAAAAACACAAATTGATTTTTTTCAAGATACTACACTGAAAGTGAATAACTTATCTATGGATGATTGCAGCCTGGGATATGTCATTGATTAGTATCAACACTGGTTAAAATGCATTATTTGTTTTTTTTGTGAGGTCAATTATTCTAAAATACTCACGTTTTTCACCCTTCTGCACAAAAAATGCACACCTTTAAATCCTGTTATAAATGTCATACATTTCGAAATTGTTTTACTATTATTGAATTATATTTTTCTTATTTAAGGTCAGCCCTAACCATAAATTTCAAATAATCATTCATTTTAATTTTTTTTAACCCTTTAAATGCCATGTTTCATTGATGATGTCACTGCATTTTTAGATGCAAAATACACTAAAAATGTTTTTTTTGCACGTTACTACATGAAAATTAGATAACTTATGTTTTGATTATTGCACAGACACACAGACTCACACACTGATTTGCACTTAAACAAAACCTCAGAGTTAGTGAGAAGGGGAGCAAAGGGCAGTATAACACTGAAATCTGGTGGAAAAAACATGTATTACCTGCCCTCGCCCATATATGGTAAAAGTGACATCACAGGGTAAATAAATGGTCCAGGTGCAAATGTAAAACCCCAACTCTCAAATGAAGCCCAGAAACCAGAAAATGCATGATTCATGCCTTAATGGTGTATGGATCAAAAGAAGTGGTTTGAATGGGTTTCAATGCGCATTTTTTGCACACCAGGGACATTAACGCTATAAAAGAGGTTTACTTTATTTATGTTGGGCTGATTGTTGTGGCTGGGACAGAATTTTTAAAATTGTGCAAAAATGAACAAAACATACAATACATGATAATATTAATTGTGAAAGAGGACAAAGTTTTTTAAAAATATCAACTAAGAGTGCATTTTTGGCACAGGGGTACCAGAGGGTTAAGTCTCACAGTAGCTTTAACTTAATAAGAGATTTTCTTGTACCTACTTTTACATCATTTTAGTACGAGTTTTAAACCAACAACAACAAAAAGTTAACAGATGCCTGCTCTCTGGACTGCTTTTGTTTGTGTACCAGAGCTCAAAAGAGTTCACCTGAATCCAGGTAGTCACACAGGCTGGGGGAGGCGTGGGGGTGGGGTGCATACCTCTGTAAGATGCTGTTTATAACACAAAAGGTGGAGTTTTAACTCAAATAGGTCACATTACATTTCCATGTCTGCAGCTGCAGCATGCTGCAGAGCTGTCCATGGTGCTGAAATGAGGCAGCCCAGTAAACCTGCTGGTAGGAGTTCAAAACTCATCATAAAACTGACTGGCATTAATGCAGATGCCTCTTCAGGATGTACAAGAATTCTGATAATTGCTCCAGATTGCTGGTTCAGTGTCAAAGTCATCAACAGCACAGAGACATCAAGTACTTTGGTTTACATTTTCCTCTGAAAAGATCCACTTTTAGTGGCTACTTAACATAAGCAGAGGAAGATTTTTCATTTGAAAACACATAAACAGGACAAGATAATCACAGACATAAAGTACCGTTTTTCCACAGGTGTCTCCATATTGGACATAAACAGAGACAGAAGCCCTGACTTCCTTTCCAGAAAACGCCAAATTACAAACATTAATCTACAAGACATTTTGTCATCCTCCCTTATGTAGGAATTTCTAGCAAGTTATGAAACTATGCATGCTACAGGGAGACTCAGTTCCATAACTTTTTCTACCTGCAGACATCACATCATGAATATTTATCAAACAACCTGGTTATAAGCCAGTTATCCAACACAGAATATACTCTACACCAGTGGTTTTCAAACTTTTTCGCACAAGGCACATGTAGGGTTAAGCCAAAATCTCAAGGCACACCATATTTAAATCCATACAAAATAGACTTTTTAAATAATGTTACGGTCAAGGTGGCCTATAAGGAGAGATAAATTGGAGAGCTTTCTGGGGTCCAGCCAACTGGGGGATCACGAAGATGGCAAAAGTGGGCAAAAATGGGTTAAAAGTGATGAAAAACCAGGGCATAATTGTGCAAAAAGTGGCAAAAACAAACTCGGAAATTGGCAAAAATTGGTAAGATAGTGGCTAATCAATGGGTTGAAATTGGCAAAAACTTGTTGAACATGTCAGAATAGAGGCTAAAATGGTTTACAAGTGGCCTCAAAGAGTCAAATGTTGTAAAAAGATTGTAGAAATGGATTGAAAGTAATAAAAAAGGGTGAAATTGGCAAAAAAGTGGCATAAATGGGTTGAAAGTGTCAAAAGGGGGCAAAATAGATTACAAGTGGCAGGAAAATAGGGTTAAAGTTGCTAAAAGGTGGAAAAAAAACGGGGGGGGGGGAGTTAAAAGTGATGGAAAAAATGGCAAAAAATAGCCAAACACCTGCAAAATTGGGTGAAAGGCGGCAAAAAGGTAGCAAGACTGGAATACATGTGGCAAAAAGTTCCAAAAAAGTGGCAAAAATTGGTCAAAAGTAGTATTAAGAAGTGGCAAAAATGCTTAAAAAGCAGCAAAATGGTTTAAGTTGTCAAAAGAAGTGGCATGAATTAATACTTTCAACACCAATTTAACCCAATAATTTTAACCCAGTGCTTTTCAGCTCCCAATGACGTAACTGCTAGCGCCAGTGCTACTGATCCAACACACATGCACTGACATCATCAACAAATCACAACCGGGGAGGTCACATTCTCTGGGGTTTTTCAGGGGTCCAGCCAGATCTGTGGGCTGGCCTGGTTACAGTACTTGCCATAAACTCGTAGTAATAACGTATGGTACAAATTCCCATGGCACACCTAGATTTGCCTTAAGGCACACTAGTGTGCCTTGCCACACCATTTGAGAACCACTGCTCTACACATCTCTACAGGCTGTTGTCATTGCATTTGTGCATTACCTACATGTGATTCACACGATAGTTTACATTTTTTAATATCAGTTTAAACTTGTCAACTACAGAGCTACAAAACTTGAAATGTAGCTCAAGTTCCTCCCATTTCTCTGATCTTTGCTGAGATGTTTCTACACCTTGATTGGAGTCCACCTGTGGTAAATAACACTGATTTGACCTGATAAAGAAAGGCACACACCTGTCTATAGAAGGCCTCAGCTGACAATGATATCAGAGCAAAAACCAAGCCATGAGGTCAAAAGGAACTTCCTGCAGAGCTCAGAGACAGGATTGTGGACAGGCACAGATCTGGGGAAGGCTACAAAAACCTTTCTGCTGCACTGAAGTTTTTCAAGAGCACAGTGACCTCCACAATTCTTAAATGGAAGACATTTGGCACAACCAAGACTCTTCCAAGAGCTGATGGCCCAGGCAAACTGAACAATCAGGGGAGAATGGTCTCAGTAAGAGAGGTGACCAAGAACCAGATGGTCACTCTGACTGAGCTCCAGAGATCCTGTGTGGAGATGGGACAAAGTTCTAGGAAAGACAACCATCACTGCAGCCCTCCACTGGTCTGGGCTTTATGGCAGAGTGGCTAGACAGAACTCCACAGAGGGGCCAAGCTAGCCTCAATACACTGGTTACATCAATTCCCAGTCTTGGCGCTGGTTGGTGCATGTCTTCCCCCGACTCTCTCTTCCCATGTTTCCAGTCTTTTTTTCAGCTACCCTTTCTGATTAAAGTCTGAAAAGCCCCAAAAGCACCCAGTGTACGTCACTGCCTAGACTGCCAGTAATGGTCGCCTATGCACGAGTTTGAGTTTGTCACCTCCGCCAAGGAGGTTATGTGATCCGCACGGTTTGTTAGTTAGTTTGATTGTTAGCAGCATAACTTAAAAGTCATGGACGGATTTTCATGAAATTTCCAGGAAATCTCAGAAATGGCATAAGGAAGAACTGATTAGATTTTGGGAGTGATCCAGATCACCGTCTGGATCCAGGAATTTTTTAAAGGATTCTGTACTATTGGGAGATAGGGCTAATGGTGGAGGTATGCGCTCTCTGAGTGCTTTTCTAGTTCAATATATGTTTAAAAGATTGTGCCATTAATACAATAAAGTCAACATGCCTTATCATGTGGGTTTCCTTAAAACAAAACAAAACAAAACAAAAAAACCCAGTAAATACAGGCAGGCAGAGACCACTTTGTCCAAAGAGGGCGCCATAATCACCAGTAGTAAAACTTACATTAAGGAAGCATTAAAGGAAAGATTAATGGGATTATTTCCAGATTTATTTATTTTTAGCTCAAAGAGCCATTCCTGAGTTGTAGGATGGGAGGTATAGTTTCCAGGACTGTTGGGGCTTTACAAATATAGCACACAAATTTCCTGGCCTCTGCTGCTTCACTTTTGACCTTTTTCTAAGAAGACTAACCTAACACCCTTGTTTGCACTCACCTCCTGTGGTTTAACTTCTCACTTCGCTGCAGCGATGTTGAAATGTGCTCCCACATGTGTCAGTGCACGGTGACGTCACTAATAAAACAAGCCTAAAGCCTTCAGAGGGAGTCTGCCATACCATCAGAGGATTCAATCGCTGCTCTGATTCTTTCGGGTAAATTGATGCATGACTTGACCTCCTCACCCTTTTTAGGCATTCAGATTAAAAAGCAACAGTAAACCTCTCAGCACTTAAGTCCTGTGATAGCGCTGGTTCATATACATACATGCTTAGTAAAAAGCCTCCAGTGAATAATTTAACCAATCTTTTTTCTTACCCTGACCATGTTATGGAACAGCCCTCTGCTAAAAATGGAGTTTATAAATATGTGAGGGGCTTATAGAAGTCTGGTTAGGAGCTTTTTACGGAAGAATAACGGATTTATAATGATACTTGCAATATTTTTTATTCATTTGCTACCATTAAACTTCCCTGGAGAACTGTAATCCAGGCACGAGTGCTTTTTAAGAATGTGAAATCTTGAATATCAACATTTCCCCAAAATAGTTAAGCCTTAAAGAAGGATTACCTGCAATGAACTGGCAACTGCTGAAACAAGTGAGAGTAGATAGGCAGCCGCACTTTACCAATGCTGAAAGTTTAATAATGACGTTTTGACCCAGTTTCCTTCCTCAGGTGACGATATCTTATAAGACCATCAACATAAAAACAGATTCTGGGCAACACAGTGTTGCAGTGATTGTTGACATGGATAGAAACATGGTAACTATGAATTTTTATTTTGCCTTTTCCCCATGTTTGATTTGCAGTGATATACATTTTTTGCACCTTGGGATGTTTGGCATGTTCAACGACACACACCACCGTAGTGCTACTAAATATATTAATGCAAATCTGCAGGTTTGATCCACATTTTTCAAAATCTATCATCAAATGCACAGTATGTAAAATTCTGCCACCAGGGGGCTCTCAATTAAATTAATAGCACAATATGATGAGTACAGACCAGCACTGCTCAGCTCCACCCAACTCTGCTGTTTCCGTCTTGTGTTGAATGGAGGACCCTGCTCATTAAAGACAGCACCTCATGAAACAGAAAGCAAACTTTTTTTTTCATTCAAAAAATTTTTAACATGATGAGGGACTAATGCAATTAAAAGTACACTTCCGTGTCTGCGCTGGAAGCAGTCCCAGAATGTTAAAAACATCTGAGCCATGATACTTACCAAATTTCTCCCCTCTACATTCAGGAGTGAGACGGTACAAAAATGGCTCAGATCAGAGGACTCCTTCTCCTTAGGAGTCAGGATTCCCTGTGCTCCATGATGCTAAAAAAGTTTCCCCTCCACATTCTGGGGTAAAATGGCATGAAACTGGCCCAGATCAGAGGACTCCTTCTCCATAAGCGGGGTACACACATAAGGATTTTCTAAATCTTAAGAGATTTTTTATCTAAGATAAAAAAAAAATCAGGCATTGAACAGTTTTGATTGTACTGTGTGTGGTGTGCTCCATTAATCTCAACACAGCACACCACACACATCATGATTCTGTCCCACCACCGATCTAGAATCTCATCCTCCAAGCCAGAAATCTCGCGTGATCACACGTGATCTAACAAAAACAAAGAAGAAGAAACATAGCAACAACTGGAAAACGCAACACGCAACATGAAAGAGGACATACGAGAAGAGAGAATGATGGCGTTCTTCTGACTATTTTCAATGGAAAAATCCAGAAGTTGAAAAAAAGAAAAGACTGTGGAGAAAATCCTGGAGACAGCACAGACACGGACTTTATAGTCTACTGGGCGAGCTAGAGGTGAGTTGTTGTCAAATTAAGCTAATGGCTGGTGTTATTAGCCTAGTGACACTAAAGCCTAAATGTAACTTTGCTAAACAAACTTTAAGATGCTTCAGCAGGTCAGCCATGCTTGTTTTTATTTATGCCTGCTTCCTTGTTCCTCAGTCAGCTCTCTTCTTGTTTGGCTACATTCCGTTCCACATCACAATTCACGGAGTCACGACTCAGGAGTTGTCGGTGTTCCCCACACACGAAGATTTTTGGTCATAAATAATATTTATAATCGTGGGCCCTGACCGTTTCCGGAGCCGATTATCGGGACAAATTCACTCTTAACGCACCTCAGACCACAGGATAATCTTATAGGATAATTTTATAAGACATAAGATAATCAAGCGTTTGCTGTCCTTGGTCGGGAAGGGGGGAAATCGGGACAAAAACAGCCCGATTATCTTTATGTGTGTACCCCGCTTTAGGAATCAGGATTCCCACTGCTCCATGATACTAAAGAAAATGTTCCCCTCCACATTCAGGAGTGAGATGGCCCGAAACTGGCCTAGATCAGAGGACTCCTTCTCCTCAAGAATCAGGATTCCCACACCAGGCTTTTGGGATAGATTGTGTCTCCAAAACTAACCTTACTAACCACCACAGAAACATAAGGTGTGCTGTTATATTACCTGTAGGGGACTCTGTTTGGCCTTGGGGCAGAAGAAGAAGGTCTCATTACAGTCTGCACTTCCATCCACCTTGTTGGTTCAACATCGACATTAAACTATCACTCCAGCTTGTCTGGAGAAAAGCCTAATTTCTTATTCTTCCGTGAATCTGGGTGAGTCTTCTTTGAGCTGCCATCCCTTTTCCTGAATTGATCCCTATAAAATGCTGTCCTCACCCACTCCTTCTTCTTCTTCTTCCTCCTTAGATGTTCAGCCCGTCTATGGTTCTACCTCAGGCTGCAATCACAGCACTGAGTCTGCATGGGTAGGTCTCAATCAATGTGGACTTTGCAATTTAACTCCATTCTTCTTTGCAAAACTACTCAAGCTCTGTCAGTTTGCATGGGGATCAGGCATGAACAGCCTTTTACAAGTCCAGGCACAAATTTCCTATTGGATTGAGGCCGGGGCTTTGACCAGGCATTCCAGAACATTCCCCTTATGTCTTGAAACCGTTTCTGCACAGCTTTCTCTGTATGCTTCGGGTCATTGTCTTACTGGAAAATAAATCTTCACCCAAGCCGTAGTTCTCTTGCAGACTGAATAAGATTGTCTTTCAGGATTTTCCTATATTTTGCTGCACTCATTTTATCTTCTACCTTTACAGGCCTTCCATGGCCGGCTGCTGAGAAGCATCCCCACAGCATGATGCTGCTACCACCATGCTCCACAGTGGGGATGGTGTGGGCGCCTTGTCTGATGGCCAAAAAGCTCCCTTTTGGTCTCATTAGACCAACGAACTTTCTTCCTCTTCCTCTTCCTCCACACTCATTTTTACCTTTACCTCTATCTTTACAAACCTTCCAGGACAGGCTGCCAAGAAACATCCCCGCAGCATGATGCTGCTACCACCATGCTTCACAGTGGGGATGGTGTGTTTGTGGTGATGTGCAGGGTTTAGCGTCTTGTCTAATGGCCAGAAAGCAGCATTTTGGTCTCACCAGACCAAAGTACTTTCTTCCACATGTCTTTTGGTGGACTCCAGTCCAGATTTGAGTTTTCTTCAACTGCGTCTTTCTCTTTCTCACTCTCCCATAAAGCTTTGACTGGTGCAGAACCCGATCAACAGTTTATGTCTGCAGTCAGAAACTGAAAATTAGAGAGCAGCTGGTAGTCCTCTTCCCATGTGTTGGCGGGGCTTAGAATGGAGGTAGGGGTTGAACTGAAAATGCATGTATGAAATATGTTTGAGGATCTGAATGACACGCAAAGAAGGAATCCCTGTAGCATCAGTGCGACCTTACAGCTGAGAACAACAAACCTAAAATGATCAGACTTCACTCTCTTTTTCCAAAGTCATTACCTAAAGTCAGAATATATTTGATACCTGCTATTTTGATGGCTAAAAGATGATGCCGTTGACAGGAGATCCATTATTAGACTTTAGAGTCACTGTGGTAATTAATGGATGCTAACTAGTCATCTGAACCTTTCATTTTGGCAGATTTTATGAAACAAAAGACCTGCCGCAGCATCCTTAAGACTTCAGAGGGTCCTTGCACCTAATTTTGGAAACCACTGTAGTAACTAACACCATTGTTCTGCCAAGACTGAGCAGATGTGTGTAATGATTGCATAGTGAGCCAGGATGCTGTAATTCACACTCCTGAGGTGAGTGACGACCATTTGGGCTTACATAATCACATCACACCTCTGGGCACATTTTAAGATGAAAGTGACAAAGAAAAACAACAACGGTGAGAGGAAAGAAATGCTGAACATCTGTATGAAACACTCAGTAGACCCAAGACAGAATCGATGCTTTGTCCTTGCAGGGCCTTCCCTCGCTCTCTTTTTTTATACAGCTGAGGACAGAGCCTTCTTTTCTCAGCACTGTGAGCAGGATCAGACTGAAAGACAAATTTACCCCTCAGGGATCAATACAACATCACAAATATGGCGGCCATAACAGGCTGCTGTTATAGAATAACACAGGCCTTTAATCGACACTTCACCTGGGCGAGAGGGGGAAAGAGCAGGGATGGATGAATCTGTCCAACTGCTGCTGAGTCCAAAATGAAACACAGACTTTGAGCTTTTTGTGGAGTAAAAACATAGAGTAAGACTAAGAGAGGTTTCAGATGTGAGCCTTTAAAATCTTGAGTCACAGATGGCCGAATGGTTTGGTCATGGCCCATGTCCGTGGGCAGCCCAAGTTAAAGTCTGTCCTATGGCTCCATGTCTCTTTCTTAACCTCGTATCCCCGTTTCTGGCTCTTTCCACAGCCCTCTTCAAATAAAAGTATAAAAAGTTTTAAAAAATATTTTTATAAATAATAAATGAAAAGATAGAAAGTCATAACTATGAGATAAAAAGTTAAAATTATGAGATTAAAGTCATGGTTTGAAATGAAAAATCTAAGTATGGGATTAAAATTCAAAAGTAGGAGATAAACGCCATAATTGTGAAACAAAAGTTGAAGTTGTGATTTTTTTCCCAATAATTCCGACTTTTCATCAAATGATTTAGACTTATTTTTTTAATTATGCCATTTCATATCAAAATTCCCAGGACAGTCTGGCTGCAAACAGCAGATCTCAGACTACCAGGACAGAATTCTACATGCTAAAACGTTCCAAATAAAACTGTCTGGTCTCTGAGTTAGTGTCACTGTAAGGGTCAAGGTGGCGGTTCTGATACCAAAGTTTAAAAGTCAAAAACCTGATTATAAAACGCTAAATCAAGATCAGAAAACAGTCAAAAGCTTGTCTTCCAAGAAAACACTCTAGTGCAGCTAACATAGCTACATTAGCTATATAAGCTACGTAGCTTAAAACTGTACACCTTTTGAAATGCTGCAAATCCTATAAACTAATTGTATTAATGTACAAAGCTGTGTAGCTAACCTTGCTAAAGCTTACAAGACAATGTGACTTAAGCTAGCTTATGCTATGTTTTCTAAAGCTAACTTAGCTACATTAGCTATGTAGCTACTTTACCCATGTAGCTTACCTAGCTGTGTTAGCATGAGCTACGTTTTCTAAATCTCACATTACTAATGTGAGCTTATACAGCGTTATTGGCCTGTGTAGTAAACTTAACTACATAGCTAGCATAGCTATGATTGCTTTAGCTAAAGCTAATGAAGCAAAGTGAGCCACTGTTCACATAACTGCTTCTAAAACTGGTCTATACATAATTTAGTCCTGGATTAGACCTCTGACTTTTTCTGTTTTCTTTATGAGATGTTGTTTAGTCTGTAATATTTCCAGAGTGGTTATTTCGTGAATGTTAGTACCAGATGTATGAATGAAGTTGATTTAAAAGAAACCTTCTAAAACAGGAATACACTGTAGTGCAAAACTGATACACTTAGGTCCTGACAGATGCGGAGTCCCACAGTAGCCTAGTGGTCTGCAAGAGGAAGTGTCTGAGGTCTGAGGTCTGCAGCCAGACGCCTCTTCAAAATCAGGACTTTATATTTTATGATTATGACTGAGGGCCTTTGCACACTGAGACTGTTTTAATCATGCATTAAAATAATCAATCTGATGCTTTTCTACCTGTGTTTGCACACTGACACCGAAACTTTATTTCTTTCAGAACAGGTTCGATTCAATGCAAATTTTCGCTTCAGCCATTTCTATGGAGGATTCATGATTCTTAACAGCACCTGCTCACTCCTTCTTTCTCGCTCGCTCTGTCTCCTTCTCTCACACTGAAACCTCACTTTAAACTCTGTAGTTTGACCGTGTGTTACGTGGAAATCAGCCATGGAGGTATAAAATCACATAATATAACATGTTTGCTCTCACAAACTTTGCTCTCCATCTCCCTAACTTGGATTTACTGTGGAGTAATGACATCCTCTAAAAGAATCGTCAAACTCTGGTTTGTTGTTCTCAGCTTTTTGTTTACAGCACTTGTTCCTAATATAAGGATTGTTTATGTGTCTCTCTGTCTCTTAAAAGGAACATATTTTACCCTTTTAAGAAAAGTTTATATTGCTCTCAGAGGTCCCCAAAACATGCCTGTGACATTTGTTGCTGATAAAACTCTCCAGTATTGGATTTTTGCATGTTGGTTAGTAATAACCCATGACCATGCTGACCACGCCCCTATCAGGAAATGGATGCGGCTTAATGGATGTGGCTCTTCTGATAGGATCAGGAGAGGTGGGTGGAACTTTCTTCCAACTGAACCTGGGGGCAGGGCATACTCACCACATGATGTCATAGGGGGAAAATCTGAGAATAGCTTGTTTCAGCACACATTTTCTTAAAAGCGGAGGGAGGGCGGGGGGATTTTTCTGGTACTTGATGGGATTGTGGACAGGCCAGATGCACATATTTTTGTTAGTAAAGCCCAAAAACGAGATTTTTGCATAATATGTCCCCTTTAATATGATTCATACATGTGTTTTTCAGTGAACCCCTACCTCTCTAACTGCTAACCCTTCTCTGTTTCTTTACTTTCTTGTTTTACTCAAATACAACTCTAATTGTTCTGACTTTTTCAGGTGAGTTTCCACCCTCTGTAAAGGACTGATCACTGATTCAGTGATGGTCACTGAGTGTCAGTCGGGCTTGAAACATGCCTTAGTATGATTAAGCTCCAACATTATTTTCACAAATGGATCAGGATTACATGTGTAGGCAGGCAGTGAAGCTGATTGCATTTTGATGATGTGCTGCTCTGATTCCAACAGAAATCAGGATCATGTTTAGCCAACTTCACATTTTTTACTGTGTGTGATTTTACACTTTAGTGAATTCTCCTGAATGTGCATCAGTAACCTGATAGAAATGTCAGCCCTCAACATGATGGATGAGTGATGGTGTATTCTGGAATTCAATTATGTCTAACTAAATAAGAGCATCAATAACAATAGGACAGGCTGTCCTGGCTCATAGACCTGTTCGCTTCAGCGGCAGAGAGACTTCACCATGCTTCTCAAACTTTAGCATCCTTTTGATTTGATTTGGACATGGCGAGTCTTACGTAATGTCTGTGATTTATTTAACAGTTTGTATAGAAATCTGTGAACATGTGAATCATTCGGCTCCCTGCAGTGAGCACACTGAATCTGAAAAGTTGTGTCAGTATGTGGTTAAAAAAAAAGCAGATGACAAGATGCTCAGGCTGTGTCTTGTTCTTGTTTCTCCCCCTCCTCCTCTCCATCTTTCTTTATGCTCTCCCCTCTCTTTCACTCTCTCTCTGTTTGTATTTTGGCAGAGGATTGAACTGTCAGAGTAGCCTAGCTGGCAGACCTTGATAAAAAAATATACCCTTCATCGTGGCAGCCTGCAGAGTTTGGACAAGGTTCAAGATGGACTTCATCCCACCCTCTCCCCCTCTCTCTCCCTCTCTTGCTCGCTCACGCTCTCTCTTTGCAGGAACGATGACGTAAAAGCCAACCTGTGCGGGAGTCACGCTCTCACATAAATCAGTTTAGAACTTTATGCGGCGCCCCACACAAGTTGTGCATGATCAGAAATAATTTATCTATCCATCGAGAGAAGCTTTGAACAGATGGCCGGCCTGTAATCCCTCATCCACATGGCGTACAGTAACATACCATTTTATGGCTGTCCACACAGCCTGATGTCCTTAAAAGATCTTTTCTGAAGCCATGAGCCCACATTGTCTTAAATCCATAAGAAACTATATTGTCTTAAAGGAATGCTTCGCCTATTTCATACACTAGAATGTCTTTACAGTGTTTAAGGAGTAATTGTGCATGAATGAAAAGTTTGATAAGACCTTTATTGCTCTGGGATTGCAGGATTTCTGTATTCTGACCTGTGTGATATAGTTACTTAATCACCAGTGCCAAATATCAATATTCTATTTCAAGAACATTGGGCTCTAAACAGATTTTCCTACCAGTTTGACTCACTGTGTTACTAATTCATGACTCCCTCGGGTTGCACTTGTGACATGGATGAGGGTGACGTAAACGGAAGTTAATCAGCAAAAGAAAAGTGACAGTAGGACAGAGAAAAATTAGGATTACAGCTTGATAATGTCAGACAGAAGTGAATAAATAAGGCATGATATTAGGCTGACACCAAATTAAAGTGAGTATTTACATGCATCCTGCATTTTGAGGTTTTTAGATTGTTTTGTTTTCTTCATTAATCATGTTTTAATTTATCACTTGTAGTGCTGTCAAACGATTAAAAATTTTAATCAGATTAATCACAGGGTTGCTGTGGATTAATTTCGATTAATCATGATTAAATATCATTCATTTTTGATCTATATTAATCGCGTTTCATTTTGCATAAGCAAGCAGACTCAAGAAAGAAGGGACTATATGTCAGGGCTGTTTGATTACAAATTCAACCGGTCCAACTGGGTGAAAAGAAAACTCCTTCCTGCAGAATGTGCATAATATTTATGTCAGTCCACTGTTATATCTTGGGTTTTTTCTGCTCAAATTTCCCATCTAGAGGGCCAATGTGCTGTTCAGCGTCTTCCATATCGAGTTGGTTGGTCACTACCG
Source organism: Cheilinus undulatus (assembly GCF_018320785.1). Classification (NCBI taxonomy): domain Eukaryota; kingdom Metazoa; phylum Chordata; class Actinopteri; order Labriformes; family Labridae; genus Cheilinus; species Cheilinus undulatus. Next base: position 39,532,931 of record NC_054881.1, read on the forward strand.
GATCAACGGCCCATTTGTGCACGCCCGGCAGCGTGCTCAACGGTAATTGTACTTGGACAAACTGCCCGAAATGTGTTGCCAGAGACGTTGCAGGGATTTTGAGTCATTCTGCGCTGTAGATGGGTTAGTTGCGTTAATTCGCGTCAATTTTGACAGCCCAATCACTTTAGGATTGTTTTGCAGCATATAAATTAAAGTAATGTTAGATTAAACCGACTGCAAAAATTAGGGCAGATATCAATGTTTGAAATAATTTAGCTGATGGAAAATACCAATTCTGATGTTTTTTTTGTTCCTTGTTACATTCTTTGGTGTTATACAGTTCCTATAAAAAGTATTCATCCCTTCGAATGTTTTTCCCTTTAATTAATTTCAAAAATCTATTTTGGTCATTTGGCTTTTTATTTTGACCAAAAAGACCTAAAAACAATCTAATGCCAAAATGAAAACAGATTTCTACAAAGTGATGTCAATTAAGGCTTTATGAGCCTTCCAGGGCCAGCTGCCTAGAAGCATCCCCATAGCATGATGCTGCCACCACTGTTCTTCACAGTGGGGATGTTGTATTTGTAAAGATGTGCTGTTTTCAGTGTCTGATAGACAAAAAGGCCCAATTTGGTCTCATCAGTGTGAGGGAATTCAGCCTGATCACTCACAGTGTGAGTCAATCAGTGCTGTACCAGGTGTGGGTGAGCTGATTGGCCCTGATGAGGGCCAGGTGTGGCCAGCTGATATAGACACCTAGGCTGCTGCACTCTGTGCTGACTCATTATCTCACCTTCAGAGATATTGAGAGCATCTCTCTGGGTTTTCTTGTGTGTGTGTGTTTTCTTGAAAGAGTTTGAAAAGAAACATATCTGAAAGGTTCTATAAAGATCCTAAGTTTATCAGTCACTTGAAGACCATTGTGTCAGGGCTAAGGATTTTAACTCAGCCATTTTTGGTTTCCCTTTTCTAATTGGGCTAGTGGTCTTTAAGTGTCCTTTTTAAGTGTTCTCAGACTCCCAAGTTGTTTCTATTTGTTGCCTGCTGCTTGGCAGCAGTGGTTTAGTTTCTTCATTATCTTTCATACGGGAGCTTTTGGGTTATTACTAACTAACATATAGTTTTTGTTTTCTTTCCCCTCTCCCTATTGATTGTTTACGATTCTTGTGGTTATCCTTTTTGAATAACTTTTTGAAACCCATTGTCTGCATTTGTGTCCCACTGCCCCGCCTTTCTGACAATCAGACCAAAGAACTTTCTTCCACTTGACCATGGGGTCTCCCACATGCCTTTTGGTGAACTTTTGAGTTTTCTTCAACAGTGGCTTTCTCTTTGCCCCTCTCCCATAAAGCTTGGAACTCCTTCAGAGTAGTCACAGGTGTCTTGGTGTCCTCTCTCACTAGTCTCCTTCTTGCACGCTCACTCAGTTTGTGAGGGCGGTCTGATCTAGGCAGATTTACACGTGACATATTCCTTCAGTTTCTTAATGATGGATTTGAATGAACTCTGGGGGATGTTCAGAGCCTTGGAAATGTTTTCATATCCATCCCCTGACATAAACTTTTCAGTAAATATTTCTCTGAGTTGCTTGGGGTGTTCTTTTGTCTTCATGGTGTAATGGTAGCCAGGAATAATGATGAACCAGTGACTGGACCTTCCAGACACAGGTGTCTTCATGCTACAATAACTGAGACACATTCACTGCACTCAGGTGATCCCCATTTCACTTATTGTGAGACAACTAGTACCAATTAGCTGGACCTCTGTTGAATTAGGTCACTCAATTTAAAGTGGATGAATATTTGCAGTCACTTATTTTATATTGCATGTTTTGTTTATCTGACATTACTTTTTTGCCAAAAAAAGTCAAATTATATTGGCCATGATTGATTTATAAAATCAGTAAAAGAGTAAAACATCCAAGGGGGTGAAGACTTTTATTTATCTGGCTGCAATCTAGAGAAAAAAAAGTTTGGATTTGTTTCGTTTCCAACACTTCACGCCTTTTCTTTGCTTTTTTTGGTCAATAATCCTCATATGTCTCCCTCCAGACTGCACAACACCTGTCACTATGATCATAGATGTTCTCTAAACTACCAGATGGGTCCTCCACAAAATGAATAGAGACACACAAACACATGTGCACATGACCACACAAAACGCGCGCACACACAGAAACCGTGGTCTCCTAGCAACTCCTAGTTAGTGGTCCTACCTCGGGAGCGATGCTCTTTTCACTTACATCAGGTGTTTGCCCACCAGGGAGACCAGAAATAACCTTGAAGTGACCCTGAGGCGCACACACTTTTCACCTCTTACCCATAAACCACAGCTCACCCTTTCACCTGGCCGACCCCCTCCCCCACCAAAAAAAAACAAAAAAAAGATCAGTTTTTCTTCTGTTATTTCCCCCCACATTTTTATTTTATTTTCCACACCTTGTAAACCTTCAAAATAAGAGTCACAGTTGACCTCTGCAGTCCTGAGAATCTGATTGGTGCCAAGAATTTGGTGGTAATAGATCCAAAAATAACACCTGAGGGCTTCTACATCACACATTAGTTGTTTTATACGGGGGATGACAAGCTGTGGACTCAGTGTGTGTCCTGTGCCACACTGGGTCCGCAGCAGAGGCACTAATCTACTGAGAGTGAATGAGCTCACATAGAGGCGCTGGGCCTTATGCACCAGTATCTTCCTTTTCATAATTAACTCTTAAGAAGATTTCTGTGTGGGATCAATTACATGTTCTAAAGCTGCTGATTTGTTTGTCTTGTTTGTGTTGATGAATGTCTTGAGCTTGTAAGCTGGAAGCATGTGCACATTTCCCCTAATTAGCATAGAGAAACACCCCTTTTATGCCCATATAAGGCATGCTACTGCAGGGCAGTGTGCAAGCACAGAAGAGTGAGAAGAGAAGAAGCGAGATATCAGTATCATCCAAATTAAAATAAGTTCTTAAAAAAACACACTTTTTGATACTGATAGTTCTGAAGCTGCTCCAAATGTCACTAAAAGAGGAAAATATGATTCTATTTTTAGCACCAGTAGTAGATAATAAAAACATCCTACGAACATATTTACTGGATGAAAAAAAATTATTCTCATTAATCTACACCCAGCACCTCATCATGACGAAAGTCGATGAAAGTTTTATACATTTTTGCCAAAAAAAGTATTATGTTAGCAAAGATGCTAACAACAACACAGAATCAAGCTATAAAAGGTAATGTTGCTAATGTTAGCAAAGATGCTAACAATAACACAGAATCAAGCCATAAAAGATAATGTTGCTAATGTTAGCAAAGATGCTAACAATAACACAGAATCAAGCCATGATAGCTAACGTTGCTAATGTTAGCAAAGATGCTAACAATAACACGGGATCAAGCCATAATAGGTAATGTTGCTAATGTTAGCAAAGATGCTAACAATAACACAGAATCAAGCCATGATAGCTTATGTTGCTAATGTTAGCAAAGACGCTAACAACAACACAGAATCAAGCCATGATAGCTGATGTTGCTAATGTTAGCAAAGACGCTAACAATAACACGTGATCAAGCCATGATAGCTAATGTTGCTAATGTTAGCAAAGACGCTAACAACAACACAGAATCAAGCCATGATAGCTAATGTTGCTAATGTTAACAAAGATGCTAACAATAACACGGGATCAAGCCATGATAGCTAATGTTGCTAATGTTAGCAAAGATGCTAACAACAACACAGAATCAAGCCATGATAGCTAATGTTGCTAATGTTAGCAAAGATGCTAATAATAACACGTGATCAAGCCATGATAGCTAATAATGCTAATGTTAGCAAAGACGCTAACAACAGAACAGAATCAAGCCATGATAGCTAATGTTACTAATGTTAGCAAAGATGCTAACAATAACATGTGATCAAGCCATGATAGCTGATGTTGCTAATGTTAGCAAAGACGCTAACAATAACACGTGATCAAGCCATGATAGCTAATGTTGCTAATGTTAACAAAGATTCTAACAACATAACGTGGTCAAGTTCTGGTAAAACTGACGCTATACTAGAGCTAAATCCAAGCTTATCACTGCACTGAGGCAGCCATTGCAAATTACTTCCAGGTCAGCTAATCTCCGCCCATAGCTGCCATCTTGTTCTTCTCAAATGCCGCTGATTGGTCGGAACAGCGTTTAGCTCAGCACAAACCTTGTGGACTGAAGCTTTTCAAGATGGATCTGCCTGATAACAGAAATAGTCTGTTAAATCCACCTGCTTTGCAAGGCTACCATTTTTCTGATCTTTACTGAGATGCTTCTGCACCTTGTTTAGAGTCCGACTGCGGTAAATTAAACTGATTGGAGATGACAGCGGACAATGCATATCAGAGAAAAAGCCAAGCCGTGAGGTCAAAGGAGCTGCCTGCAGAGCTCAGAGACAGGATTGTTGACAGGCACAGATCTGAGGAAAGCTATAAAAACATTCTGCTGCACTGAAGTTTCCCAAGAGCTCTCAACAGTGGCCTCCAGATTTCTCAAATGGAAGAGGTTTGGCAGAACTAAGACCCTTCTGAGAGCTGAAGGCCGGGGCAAACTGAGCAATCATGGGACAAAGTTCAAGACTGACAACCATCACTGCAGCCCATCTCCACACAGGATCTCTGGAGCTCAGTCAGAAGCTGGGTTTCCATGATTGCATATACAATAATGCAGTATGTAAAACCAGGGATTCCGGAACAATAATATGTAGAAGAACAGAGAAGAAAAAGGAAATCAAAAGGTTGTCAAGAGATCTACCTCCCAACCCCCACCCCAAAACTCGACCCCTGACCACCCTTCACTCTCAGTTATATCATAATGCCTAGTTACTGTATTTTCCACATTTATTACTGCTTGAGGGCAAGGTATGAGATTAGAGGATTCCAGACCTTATTGAACTGTGGGACTTTATCCTTCAAGGTGTATCTTATCCTGTCCAAGTGGAGCGTGTTAGTCAAGTCATCTAGCCACATCTTCGGAGTAGGAGCCATCGCACTCTTCCACATCATGAATATTTGTTTCTTCGCTATTATAAGGCAGTAAGAGAGGAAGCACTGCTGTGCACTGCTTAGTTTCTTAGATAACTCAGACTGGCCCAGAATGATAAGAAAAGGCTCTGGCTCTGTGTTAACCTTCATAATCTTAGATATAATACAGAAAACATCCATCCAGAAGCACTGAATCTTGGAACAGAGTACAAGGCTATGGAGATGATTTTTTATCACAGGTAGGAGATGTTTTTGGATATATGGAATGTAGCTTCTCCTTGGAGTAGTGCAGCCTATGGATAATTTTGAACTGGATAAGGCGATGTCTTGCATTTTGTGAACAGGTGTGCATAGCCTCTAAACTTTCCTCCCATAAATTTGCAGGGATTGTAGTCCCGAGTTCCTCCTCCCACTTGGCCTTAAATCCATCAGCAGTAGGAGAACTGATTATAAGTATATTATTATAAATTTGGGACAGCAACTTCATTTCATTTGGTAAAAATTTAAGACAATCATCTGTTATTGAAGGTGTTTCATTCTCAAAGTCCTTAGCGTTTCCTTATGTAATCCCTAAGCTGTAAATACCAAAAATCCTGTTTTGACTTTGTCATGATGGGATACTGAGTGTAGGTACATGAGAATAAAGATTAATTTTTTCGACTGTAGCATCAGTAAAGAAGTGAAGGAGGCCTGAATACTTCCTGAATGCACTGTAACTGTGTTTGTTAGTGCAGAGCTGTGTCAGGTTCATGAGTGAGGTGTGCTACATTTGTGCATGTGTGCCGGTGCAGTATGTGTGCTGTGGCCTCTTTTTCAGCATGTCGTCGGCGTGTCGCTACGACTGAACCTCCTCTGTGCCCCCCCCCCCCCCGTGATCCAGTGATCGATGCAAAACCACTGGAGGTGCCTTTCACACACAGCCGCTGCGCTCCTCACTGTAAAGTGTGTGCTGCCACACTGAAGGTTACGGTAACAAACGCAGCCTCACACTTACCTCCTTACTCAACGGATCAATCAGTCATTCACTCCCTCACCCCTCCTCACTCCTGCTCTTTCATCTGTCATGCCATCAACAGGAAAGTTGCACCCACCACCCTGAGAACTTCAGCTGAGTCTAATTGACCTTACTGATGCAAACAAACACTCACTTACTCATTCATGTGCTGAGTGAATGAGTGAGCTCATTGTTCACTGACTCAGCTGCTTCACTCAGCCTCATAAAAGTCAGTGGATCAGAGATATAAGGTCAGCTCTGCATGTGAGAAAGGGCGGACCGCTGTGATGTCACATTTACTGATATGCACTGGAGGTTAAGAACCTGAAAGTCCCTATCAGCTGACCTGAGAGGATGATCAGGCTCATTAGGGGGTCCATGAGTCATTTATTAAGGGTCAGGTCATGTAGAGCTTCAATAGTTAACACAATATTTTAGGCAGACATGGAGATGAACAGGGAGCCAGTGCAGAGGCAAGGATCAGAGTTCTGTGATCATGTTTTCTTAAACCAGCGATGAGTTTAGTTGCAGAGATTTCATCCCTGTGGAGTTTCTGGTATTTTACTAACTGCTGTTTAATTCATGAGTCAAAATCAGGTATGCATGACATCCATTTTCCCTATCTCCAACTCTTTTCCACATAATATAGTCTATATTTGTCCAACCTTGCAGTGGGGTGTGTTGGAGTTTACCACCTGCATGGTTTCAGTCTAAAGGAAGACAAAACTTTATATTTTACACAGACAGAAACAAGAAATACAGTACCCAGTCATGCTGCATTTCAGAAATACTCTGTCGATATGAAGTGACAGAAATCAAGCACTTTTTGTGAGGCGTCATGCATTCAGTCTTTAAGTCTGTTCTTACTATACATGAGTGTGTTCCTTCATCTTGAATCGACATATCAGTGCTTATGTATGTTTATGTCTTTGTACGGTGCAGGCCAGAGTAGGCAAGGCCCCTTAAAAACCCAGAGGTTGGGCCTTCAGTTGTGATTTATTGATGATATCACTGCATGTGTGTTGGATCAGTAGCATTGGTGCTAGCGCCCTGGCTAACAGTTATTTCATGTTGGAGCTGAAAAGTGTGTCAGACTGCTAGAGGGTTTAATGTTGAAATTATATATTCACGCTATTTTTAACCCACCTTATCCGCCCATATTTGCCACTTTTTTTCTTAGACAATTTCAAACCTTTTTTGCTGTTTTTCACTAATTGTGGCCATTTCTTTTTGCCACATAGAACCAACTTTTGCCACTTTTACTTTTTTGCCAAATTTTTGTCCTTTTTCACCAAACTCTGCAACTTGATTTGCCACTTCAATTTGATTTGATTTATTTCATTCCTACACCAAAGAAACTGAAGGAACCCACCAAAACAGCCACAGAACTCTTTAATGAGGTTTTATTTTGCGATTGTAACCCCTTCTTGTTGCTTTTGCTCATTGTTGCTCCTTTTCACCTATTTTTACCACTTCTTTTTTTTTTGCCACGTTTTGCCTATTTGTGCCAGTTCTTTTTCCCACATTATCAGTTTTGGACTATTTTTGCCCGGTGTTGTTTCTTCCTTCTTGCCAGTTTTACTTATTTTTCCAGTCTAACCCATTTTGTGGGGTCCTTTTGCCATTTTAACCCATTTTGCCCCTTTCACACATTTGTGTCATTTCATTTTACCATTTCAAACAATTTTTCCCATTTTTTCCCCATTTTTGACAACTTCTTTTTGCCACTTGAACCCATTTATGCCACTTTTTGCACATTATGGGTCTTCTTTTTGCCCTTCTAACCCATTTTGCCACTTTTTGCCACTTTTTTCCTATTTGTGCCTGTTCCTATTGCCACGTTAATCGGTTTTGGCAGTTTTGTCACTTCATTCTTGACAGTTTTACCTAGTTTTTCACTCTCACCCATTTTTGTGGGTTTCTTTTGCTATTTTAACCCATTTTGCCTCTTTTGACCCATTTGTACCAGTTCTTTTTTCCACATTAATCAGTTTAGGCCACTTTTGCCCGTTTTTGACACTTTTTTGCACACTTATGGGTCTTCTTTTTGCCATTTTAACCCATTTTGCCAGGTTTCACACATTTGTGCCAGTTCTTTTTTCTATTTTAATTACTTTTGCCCTTTTTTGACTTCTTTTTTGCAATTTTTACTACTTTTTTTGCAATTTCCCCAATTTTTACTACTTTTTTTTGCAACTTGAACCCATTTTTGTCACTCTTTTGCACATTTATGGGTCTCCTCTTTGACATTTTAACACATTTTGCCACTTTTCACACATTTGTGCCAGTTCTTTTTGCCTCTTTAGCCCATTTTGTGACTTCTTTCTACCAGTTTACCCCATGTTGTAATTTTTTTCCTATTTGTGCTGCTTAATTTGCCACTCTAACCCATTCATGCCACTTTTTGCCCATTTTTGTGACTTCTTTCTACCACTTTAACTGGTTTTGGCCACTCCCGCCTATTTTTTGTCTCTTTTTCAGAGTTTTTCATTTCTTTTCCATCTAAGTTTTCTCAGTTTCCCTTTCGGAGTCACGAGGTAGCTGCCTTCCAAGCTGTTATTGGGCGAGAGATGGGGTAAACCTAGGACTGGTAGACTATAAATTCCTAAACTGTCAAGAGGAGGGGTGAAAAAATATCTGATGAAACCAAAATGTAATCTCAAAATCTCTTTAAGATCCTTTTTGGTATTTAGTAAACGCTGTAAAACCTAAAATGCTGTTTGCATGTGTATGGAAGGTCAAAATGCACAGAAAAACCTTTGTTTTAGAAAATACCTGCCCACGCATAGACAAGGTCTGAGTGAGAATCCAAATGTAGGTGCTTAGAGCCTGTCTGTTAGAGCAGCGTCCCAAACCTTTAGTCATGACCGGTTTCATAAAAGTCAGCGTTATCATGGACCGCCACCTGTGTCTTAGATAATAACACACCTGCCTCCCATGTCCGTCACAGAGGACCAGACTTAAAGCCTTGTGGAGGCCTTTTTGCTCAGATTGCCCTCTGGTGATCTTTGAATACGGTCTCCATCTTTAGGTTATATATTATAAATTCTGTCTGAACTGTGCAGCCTTCTACAGATAGGAAATAGACGTCAGAGAGGTTTCTGAGGAGGATTTCAGACGAGAGCAGATACAGAAACCCTGATTTAACACCTTGAACTTTTCCTGACCCAGCTCTGTAATGCAGATGTTTGATGATTTATGTTAACAGACATCACATCAGGGTGGAATTAAATAGTTTTTATTCAGCATGAATGTAATTGCGTTGAAAAAATAGATCTCTCAAAGTTCTTGTAACTAAAGATGAAGAGATCATTTCCCATGTGCTAGCATAGCCACTTACACGCCACCTCAGATTTATAACTCAGGGCTCAGCAGCAAATTAAAGTCAGAACAAGAGGAGGATAAAAGATTTACAGTCTATTCAGGAGAATGGTGGGCTAACAGTCGTTCAGCCTACTCACACCATTATATCCTTCATTAAATGAGCTGTAGAGGAGAGAATGAGATTTATCCCGCCGCTCTCGGGGCAAACAGGGCACCGTCTCCTCTTCAGACCGACGCTCCGTGTTGACATTGGTGGGGGATAAATCCAGCTCGATCAATAGCAGCTTTTCGTCTCATTGATCCGCTCAGACAACCTCGCCCTCGTCCCACCCTGAGGTTCTTCCGCCAGGCTGACCCCTCTCCGTCACCTGTGGACTGTGTTCATTCATCTATCTACATATAGAGCCTATCCGTTTCACCGGGCCAGGACTGTGACATTGTGCAGCGAGAGCTGCTGCCAGAGGACTTATGATGTCATGTTTAAAAAAAGAGAGGGTGTAACGACAGATTACCACCTTTATATCGTTTTTATGCATCTTAAAAAGGCTGTCAAATGATTAAACTTTATAACAGGGGTAATCACCCAGAATCAGAAGGTCATCATAATTAATTGTAGCTGTAATCATGTTTAAAATTAGATTATTTTGTGTTTGAAACACATTTTTAGGTCCATATCTAGAATTTGAAGCAATTTCTACTTGTGCCTTTATTTGGGATCATATCAGTGCAGACAAATGTCATCTTAACTTTAAGGTTTAATGATTCAATTGGTGCTACAGGCAGCTCTAACAGCTTGAACATATTCAGGAGCGCATGTACAAAATGACACACTGACGTCCAAAGATCCCCCGTTAATACGAAAACATTTTCACTTTTCAGGAGTTCCAGTTAGATTTTTTTCTGATGGCCCCTCTGACTGAGCTCCAGAGATCCAGTGTGGCCTCTTTTGGTCTCTTCCTGTTGATCATCCTAATATTTAAATTATTATTTCATTTTTTTCTAATTAATATTTTTTATCATTTTCATTATTTACATCTATAATTACTCACAGATATGCAATTATTTGTTTAATTCATATATTTATTTAGATATTTATTTGCAAAATATCAACTTTAGATTTCAGTTTTAATTCTAGCACAACGCATTAACAATGTGAGGATTTCAACTAATTAACTCTTTGAGTGTCAGCCCTTTTATAAAATGGAAAGTGGCTTGTGCCAGCGTTTTTGGCCATTTTGAGTCATCTTTCAAGACCCACAGAATATTTTGTACTATGACTCTGAAAACACAGAATAGCTCAAATGAAAGAACAAACTCTATTTCATCATGGAAAAAAACGTTTGTTTGCACCTTGTTCCGTTTTTATTTGATTTATTTGAAGTTGAATAGAGTCTAGTTTCACCAAAAGACCACTTTTTTTTTCTAGAAAGCTGAGAAAAATGCATTTTTGTGAAAGAGAGTCTGTCAAGCAGAACAGTGATTTGAATGTTATAATTTTGACCTCAATGACATAAAGACACCTGAAAATTGTATTACAAATGTTATTTTATTGTAAAATAAATACAAAATACAGCACAATACAACTGGACGGCTGCCACGGGACTCCCCTAGACGACCACAACCTCTCCTGTTTGCGTGTCCCCTGGCACTGCCAGTAAATTATAGAAGTAATTTAATATATATGTTATAGATATTATTCATATAATGCATAATCTATAATAAAGATTTTTTTTGTTCTTACCTCTTTTTCTGCCAACAGATGGTGTTGTAGAACTGCATAGGGCTTGCTCTTCTCTCAAGTCTGCTTCTGAAATCACGAGTGAACACGAATGATGGTTTTATTCAATAAATTTGGCTGAATAATCAGTGGGTTCCTAAAGTTAACTTACCTCCATCGCTCTGGGACAGAGAACAAAACTGGCTCCACCCACTCGCCAGCCATTCCTCAGAGTCTGGGCCAGAAAAGTCCATCTCTGAGTGGCGTTCCTGTATGTATCAAGCTGGCAAACAGATGGCTTTTTCTCCGACGCATGGGGGAGACCTCGCGGCATTCTTTAGCCTCTTGGCCAGCCGAGGCAGATGAATGAAAGCCCTGATGCCTGGACTCGCTGTCTGTTTTAGTGAGTTGCCGATTTCTCACGCAAAAGTTGAACGTTTCTTCCAGCATCCGAAACTGGCCACCTGACTCCCTCAGCTTTTTGGGGAACATTTTGTGCCGATACTGAATATTTTAGAACTTTTAGCTTTGATTACCTCCATCCCGGCGACTCCACTTCCTGCTCTCATCTCAGTAGCTTTGATCTACCGTCTCTTCCGTGTTCCAACTACATATCCCAGAAGCCCCAAAATTACTCACAGGGACCGTGAGAGCGCCCCCGTGTGCCAGCCGTGGAAAAACACTTTGGCGTTTATATACGTCAATAGCAATCAATGAGTTAAAGTTACTTAAATGAATAAATTTAATCTAATCTAATATTATATATGAATATTATCATTACTTCTTTACATTTAGTCAAAATTAATTCAGCATAAATGTGACCTGACTTTAACAAAGTTATCAGTACATTAGCTGAATGATTCTTAAAGAGGTATGCAAGATTCTCACTTTTCCAAACAGGCTATACACACTAAACTCAGAATTTTACATTTATAACTTCATTTATAAAAAAATCAGCAGATCTGGGAACAAACCAACAATATAAAATATTAGGAAGAAATAAAATAAACACACAGATGACATCTGTGGTCCGTCTCCTTACCTGCTCTGTTTGTGCTCAAACTCACTGAAAGAAATTCACCTGTTTATAAATCAAGCAGCACCTATAGCTCAGCTGACTCACAGGAACTGACATTTTACTTCGCTCTGCCTTCCTTCAAAATAAAATAACCTAAACAGGTATGTACGAAAACTCTTAAATTCTATCTACTGCTTAAAGAATCTTAAATGAACCAGCTAACTATATCTAACCACATTTATCTTTTTTCTTAAATATGCTTATTAAAAGAACATTAAGATTCTGACCAAACAAATCTGCATTGTAGTCTGGATTCTGTGTTCTGTTTTATAAATGAGACCCCCGATCTTAAACAATTTAAAGCTCTTTTCTTAATGGAGCCACCAAGCCAAAACTCAAAACAAACAAGAAACCAAACAGATCCTTCAAAATAAAGTCAAAATGTTACTTTCATCCTCACCGTTGAATTTTGCAAACCCTCCTCTCATTAGAAAGACCATATTTCTAAGTTTGCTCAATCAAACAACATTATTAATCCTTCTGGGGCTTTGGCTTGGAGCTGCCTGATCATTAAAATATATAAGACAGCAACATACACAAAAACAACTCAGAGCTGGAGTATAGATTTAGATCATGAAGCATGAAAATAGACTGATTGATAAATCATAGTAGGAGATAAAGAATCCATCTGTCAGTGCTCATCTGTCAGTAGATGAAAAAGAACGTTTGGCGGTTGCTATCACTATCATGTTTAGACTTCACTTGATTAAACTAGCCCTGTTTTGTCGCATTCATTTTACCCTCTACCTTTACAAGCCTTCCAAGGTCAGCTGCTGAGAAGCATCCCAACAGCATGATGCTGCCACCATCGTGCTTTGTGATGATGTGCAGTGTTTGGCATCTTGTCTACTAGCAAAAAAGCTCCATTTTGGTCTCATCAGACCAAAGAACTTTCTTCCGCTTGACCAGATTAATGCCCCATCCACATGGACACAAATTCAGGCGTATACGCAAAGGTTTTTTGTTGTATCGGCATTTCATCCACATGGAAACTGCGTTTTGGGTGACTGTAAACAATACTTTTTCAAAATGGGCCCCATAAATCCATAATGATTACCGTTTCGTCTCCGTGTGGACGGCTATCCGCATCTTTCTTGAAACAATTACGTCACACACAGCGTAGCTCCCTTAAGGCGCCTGTGTGGGTCCGGTCGAAACAACAATGGCAGACTACACGGTTGTGTTCGTGCTGAAGAAGCTACTGAGCGTGTTATGGCTTTTACAGCAAAATCTGATGCTCCTTTTAACCTGACACGCCAGATGGATTTGTTTTACACATCCACCTGGGAAAGCTTCAATAGGAAACGTTTGAGAGAAGGCAGAGGATTTGAAAAAAACTCGGAGTGTGATTGGATGAACGTTCTGTCTGTCACATCTCTACGGGCCAATAAGAGCAACAAAACACGTGACGTAGCCGCTATCAAGGTGTGCTACTGAGGAATAACGTGAAACATGGCGACTATAGACATGTAAGTACTCGACTTTTGTCGTTTTTGAAAAAACAGCTCACTGCTGTTCTTTGTTCTTCTTTTAACGGAGAAATGTTGTGAAGTTTTGATAAACTTGGCGCTTTAGCAGCATCCACGCTAAACTCTTCCTCCATAACTGCACCAGCTCTTGCTGCTGCTTGTTTTCGTCACGACTCTTCTGTGCCTGAAAGTACTGCCCCTCGTTGCTGATTGATCCTGTCACTTATGAACCAGGCCCAAACAGTTCAGATGGGAGCTTTGCGAGATGGATTCGCCAGTGAAAAACAAGGAAATGGGCGTATCCATCTGCTTTGCAAGGTTGATGCTCCTTTACCACCACCACGAAACGCACACACCTGTTCTTAAATCCAACGCGGAGAACAACCAGAAGGGCAACTCTCTTTTGGTGCATTTCCATGGCAGCAATACAGCGCAGCACACAGGCTTGGCATATGAGCTACAGCATTTTCAGTCGTTTTAAGTTGTTCCATGCTTACGCGGATATTTCCTGGAACGATCCTGTCTTTATGGAAAACTTTTCCAAAACAAAACGGCAATATATTGTTTTCATCTCTGTGTGGACAGGGCCTTAGTCAGAGTTTTCTTCGACAGTGTCTTTCTCTTTGCCACTCTCCCATAAAGCTCTGACTGGTGAAGAACCCAGCCAACAGTTGTTGTCTGCAGAGTCTCTCCCATCTCAGCTGCTGAAGCTTGGAACTCCCTCTGAGTAGTCATCAATAACCTTTTCTTTGGGCTAATTGGAATGTTCCTTTGTCTTCATGGTGCAATGGTAGCAAGGAATAGTGATTAACCAACGACACAGGTGTCTTTATACTAGAATCACTTGAGACTTAGCATAGCATTAACTTGCTTGCCCTGATGTACTCCTTCCCAGCTCTTAAACCCTAACAGACGTATTTTTCCCCTCTGTCTGGGTCCGACTGTTAAATTATGTAAGGGTTTTTCTACCAGAGGGCTCAACAGAACGTTTGATTTCTTCTGTTTTGAAGCCACCCCACTTCATCTTTTGCTGTTGACAATGTTAAACTCTTACAGCAGCCATAAGTTTTTGTCACTTAGTTGAAAAATATTTGTTCTTTTGGAGTTTTCCCTCAACAACTGACAACTTCAGAAAATGTATACACTGAATTTGAGACTGCGTGACAACTCAAATATTTAACAGAACTACCACAAACCCTCCTCTGTGTCTAAAAGTCTGAGTGTCAGTATAATATAACCAACATGAGTAAATGATGTGTCCAGGTGACATTTCTTTCATTATTCAGTGTCACAGACGAACATCATTGGGAATATTTTATGATTGAAAGCCAGGAGGCTACACCGGAGGAAGGCCGCTCTGACCTCTTGCTGCAGCGGTGTTTTGTTTCCGTCTCACAACCAATGGTGGTCTTTGTTTATTTCTGTCCTTCCTCGGGGGTAAATAAGACCCCGCTCTGGCAGAGAGGAGCCTGGGTAATGAGGCTTGTGTCTTTGGAAGCTTTACATCCAACAGGTCAGGGTTCAACCTCTGGGATAGAGGGGAAATGGATACGAGGCTGGAGGGATCTATTTATATTCTATTACTTTATATTATATTTCTCTGTGTGAGTCTGTGTTTGTGTGTTATGTCCTGTAACAGTATCACTGCAAGTCATTATCATCTCAGATGCACAGAACAGTTCACAGTAAAACAAAAACACATGCTAAAAAGAAGACTTCTGACATGCTGTTTATGCAAGCCCAGATAAACAGCTGTTTTGTGTAATCCTTACACACCTCATCGTGTAACGAATATGATTTGAATCCAGTACCTCAGACTGCACATGGACATGGTCGAAGATGCCTTCATCTGGATTGGACTAGTTTTGTAGATCCACCTAGTCAACTGACATGAAAAATGCGAGGCTTTTATTCTGTCCATCGAGAGCTGTTCTGACCCTCAAAATACACATACTCCGCCTGCACTGCAGTCAAGGTGCAAGACATTTTGCTGTCACCTACTGCAGGTGACTGGGAGCACTGTGCAGTTAAAGAAAAAGGGGTTGATTTCTTAATCATTTTGACATTATTTCATTTTTTTGTTTGTTTCCATCATGGGTGATTTTGTTAGGAACTTAAAAGGTTCATGTTTGCTACAAAGGATGTGTGGTTTTATCTTAAATTCTGCGGTTTCCCACCTAAAAATTTGAAGAGGGGGTATAGTACTTTTCCAATTTTTAAAACATAAATATAAAGTCACAATGTTGGGTGTCCATACTTCACGTATGCAATTTTTCAAACTGCAAGATAAACGTATGTGGCAGTAATCTTGGAATTAGAGTATAAACTGATGAAAACGGTTTGTTGGGAATATCTCCGGAAATCTCTCCGAGATCTTCACGAGACGAGATTTCGATGGAGTGAACTAATGAGGTCATTGCAATAGGATCTCCTGACTGGTTTGTCCGTGCTGCCAGCAAAGCGGAACAGACCGCCCCCACAAGGCCTTTTTTGCCATTTAGTAACACAGTAATTAAACACTGGTGTTAAAGAGACAGCAGCGAAAATGAAGCGTTTCAGACGGAGGTTAAAATAAGGGTTTTTCAGGACGCCAGTGTGAGAAACATGAGGATTTTTTCTGAGCTTTAAACCATGTGAAGCTACTACGTGGGTATCAGATAGATGGTGTAAAGCCTTGAAAAAAAGGCATAATACCTCCACTTTAACACGTCTACATCAATAGCGCCATCATAGCTCTGTGACCCACTGTCTGCTTGTGGCCTGTAGCTTATGCCACAGAGTGAGATTTATCATTGGTACAGTGATGATTTACTTTGGGGAGTTTATGCATTGTGTTGTATTTTGAAGTTGACTGGATGCTTTGCACATTTTGCTTGCTAGCTGGATCGATTTGCTTGACGTGGAGTGACACGTTTTGGAAGTGGGTGATACTGAAAAAAGCTCTGACACATATGTTGAGTGGAGCGGAACACGTGAAGTGGAATTACAAATACAGACAAGAAAGTGAGCGATTCGCTCTGCAGTGCGGAGCACGTGGACATTGAAGGGTGAATGATGAGAAGCGTGGCTCTCTTTGGAGCTCTGGCTTTTTTGCTCAGCCCAGTTATATAACAGCCCTACTAAGGGTCAAGCTCTGGGGTCATTTATTAACCCTCTGAGAACGACATTGTCGTAAACCACAATAAGATTCTCAGGTTACAAAAGGATGAATAACTTTTGAACCACAAATTGTAGCCACTTCATTCTGCCGTTCTAATGACACTATCCATGCCTTTGTAGCCCATATGGAGTCTTCTTAGTGAGCCTGGGACTTGGGTGATTTCCAGGGCATTTAAAGGTTAAATCTTCATCAGTATGTCTGATATTGGACATGTTTTTAGCCATTTTTTGATAATTTCTGCAGCTAGCTGCTAATGCTAGCCCCTACATTGATTTGTCAGATGGGCTGTAATAACCAATGGCAAGCTTTTTTTTTTCTCGTCATGTCATGCAGAGACAGCCTGAATGGCTCAGAATGGAGAGAGAGAGAGACAGAGAGCCTGTGATGTGGCCCTCTGTGTCCCTGCAGACAGGAAAAGCTTCTTCACCACTATTTCTGCCATTTTTTGCCACTTTCAACCTTTTTGTTTTATTTTTTTAACCAATGACAACCCTTTATTCCGCTTTTTACATTTTTTTTTTAATCCTGGGCTTTTCATGCCTTCATTCTATAGAGGAGGACAGTGGATAGAGCCAGAAACTGGGAAAGAGAGCGGGGAGAGACATGGGGCAAAGCGCCACAGGACTGACCCGAACCCGGGCCACCCACGCACATGGGTAGCGCCCCAGACCACCAGGCCATCTATGCGTCCCTTTACCATTTTTTTCTTTTTCTTTTTTTTTTTTTACCAATTAGGGGGCTGGCTGCCTTTTTCTGTTGTTGTTTTTAGCCCTATGCTATTTCTAACCATTTGGTCTCTCCTGAACTTTTTGTCTAAAAAGCTAGTGAAACATCAACCCTGTGGTGCACAATCTCTAAACATCCTCTTCTTCAGGACAACCTAGGCTTCATGAATATGTGTGCTGCATTAATGTCACTTGAGTTTTAAAAATATAAAGACAAAAGAAAAAACTATATGGAAATAGAAACTAAGGTTTTTGTGTGAAACACAGCAAACACTGTCTAAGATTCTTTTTGCACAAACTGTTTCTCCCATCTGTGACAAAAAGTCTTCAAAATATCCACATATTTACAAAAAAGTCCATGCACTTCTTTGTGTTAGCTTTATTTGTGCCATTATTCAAATCACCTCCTGTCTGCAGAGATACAGAGGGCCACATGACAGCCTTTCTTTCTCTCCATTTCTGCTATTCAGGCGGTCTCTGTCATGATCTGCTTAGCCAGGCATGTACAGTATGGCAAGTATTACGGGACAACAGTGGTTGTCACAGCCCATGTGACAAAATGATATGGTGGCTAATGCTACGCTAGTGGAAGAAACTACTGAAAACTGATTGAAATTGTTTAGAAAAAGAGTCATTCAGTATCTGAGTTTTGGTGTGGATTTAATCTTCCAGTGCCCCGAAAAGCGACCAAGTTCCCAGCTGTCGAGGAAAGGTACCATAAGTGCTACGAAGGCATGGATAGTGTCATTAGCACGGCACAATGGCTTCAAGAAGGGAATAAGTGGCTATGATTCATGGTTCAAAAGTTATTTAACTTTTTTTTTTTTTTTTTTTTTAACTGTGTCTCTTTTTGTCGTATAAGCGGTAAACAATAGCGGTCTCAGAGGATTAAAACAACAACATGAGTAGCGGTTAAAGGAAACTGGCTCCCAAACTGGAGCAGGCTAACATCGCTACTTTTCATCTTGAATCATCTTGTTGTCGTTTTAATCTAACCAGTCCCTGAATGGTTTCATTGCTATGGTGGTGTCCTTTAACATCAAATTAATGACAGCATGAGGAGAAAAGCTGTTAAAAAGGCAAGTCTCTTAGCTGGTGGTTGATTTGCCCCATTCATTCATGTCACCAGCAGCACACAGCAAGCAAAGATACCGAGCCAAGGAGAGTCAGGGATGATGTATGGGCTGTTGTTTGCATAACCGGCCAGTAAGTGATTTCCAATATTAGGTCGTCACTGAATATGTATTAATGCACAGCACAGACATGCATACTGAACAGCAGTGATTTGGTTTCTGAATGCATCGTTAATGCAAGCAGATTCTGAGAGAAAACATGCAAACAAACTTAAAATATTTATGTAAAAAAGAGTAAATGTCCAAAACTCAAAGTTTAGTGTACAGCGTGTTCTTTGAAGCGTAGAGCCACAGACACTAAATTTAGCACAAAAATTAAGGAAATTTGTGTTTGTTGGATCATTTTATTTTTGTAACAATGCTTCTTGGCAATAAATCTTACAGCATTGGAAAGTCTGTTTATTTCCCTTTTAAATGGTGCCACATTTGTAAGGAACATGCATTTGTGGGATGAGCAGCAGAGCTGAGTATGTGATTTGCACCCATGAAACATTGCCAAACATTTTTTGCCAATGCCAAACAGCTGATTCTGCCACTGACTCTTGTTTGGTGTTTGGTGGATTGGATGATTGAAGTTTAAAGAAACAAGACATATTGGCAATTTAAAAATGTATTCATTTAATAAACAGGAGTCTCAGTAGCTTGTGGAAGAACCATACACACACACACACACACAGCACAAACACCAGCTTGAAGTTGCCCTATCACACGGGCCCTATCCAGATCAGTCAAACGTGGCATGGCGATTCTTGGAGCAGACACCTACTGACCACTGGAGCAGGGCCGATGCTCACAGGTGCTGCTAATCAGGTGCCAATTAGGCACATTTATAAGGAACATGCATTTTTGGGATGAGCAGCAGAGCTGAGTATGTGGGTTGCGCCCATGAAAAATGTGCTGAATCTGCTCTGCCAATGCCAAACAGCTTATTTTGCTGTTACTATTGACTCTTGTTTTGAGCTTCTGGTAAACCCAGGTGCTGCTAATCAAGTCCAACCCCCATACTCAGCTCTGCTGCTCATCCCACAAATGTATGTTCCTTACAAATGTGGCACCATTTAAAAGGGAAATAAACAGGCTTTCCAATGCTGTAAGATTTATTGCCAAGAAGCATTGTTACAACAAAGAAATAATGTACCAAACAGAAATTTCCTTTCTTTTTGTGCTAAGTTTATACAAGGAGATGATAACATTTTCTTACATTAATTATGGATTAACAGTTTAACTTTAACTCTAAAAAGGTGCTTAAATTTTAAATGAATATTTTTCTGACAGAACATCCCTAAACCTGACTTCAAAACGAGCAAAACTAAAAAGAGTAACAAAAAGAAAAGGTGCCATAATTCCCTTATCAGAACAAGATGTAAACAACTTCATCTGCTGTTCCCCTCTTGTCTGACTTTTCTGTTTCATTTGCTCTAAAACTTTATAGTCTGATGATGTCTCCTTATTGGCTGCATTCTCCCCTCAGTACATCGAGACCTTATGATGGACACAGAAACTGACTGATGTCAGGCCGAATAGAACCACATACAAGGTCGATTTGATTAATTTTTGTGTCTCACTTTCTCCGTTTGTACCATTAATAACACACATATGCACTCTATCAACAGCAATCCGCCCCAGCAGGCCCCTTTGCTCTTTGGGTTTTTGAATGACAGCCCAAAGAATCGCCGATTAATCTTTTATTGCTTTGAAGAGTTTATAAAAAAAGATCACAGATGGCAACAGGAGCAGCTGTTATTAAATTATGGCCCAATGCAGCTGGGAGTGCATGAAATATTGACAGGGCAATAAAAGCTTGTTGATTTGTTTTCTGCATGTGTTTTTATATCAGCATCTATCTAGTCTCACACTGAAGGGATTGAAGTTTCACTTAACAGAATATACTTTATAATTAGTCAGTGAGTCCTTTAGCTGTCACAGTACCACACTGGAATTCACTGAGCTCCTGAGAGTGACCCATTCTTTCACAACTGTTTGTAGAAACAGTCTGCATGCCTAGATGCTTGATTTTATACACCTGTGGACATGGAAGTGATTGGAACACCTGATTTCAGTGATTTGGATGGGTGAGTGAATACTTTTGGCAATATTGTGTATGAACCAGTCCAGTCCATGTTTACAACCACATGTGTCTTTAAAAATTCTTGGTGATTTCTGACCCCAGAATTAGGATCAGGTTGTGATAATCAAGGGAGGCAGCATAGTAGAGTGATGAAGTACAGGGACTTTCAGCACCATGGAAGCTCCCTGTAGACCCGACATCACTATAGCTATATTTCTCCAGCTCGGTATAAATCCAGTCCCTGTGGAATGACATATATTTAGTGGGGATACTGAGCATCCAAACTATTGGTATTCATGTCGGCCATTTTGTTTATTATTCTTCCGGCTGTCTCCTCCATCATACTTTGTCATATCGACACCATTTAAACTTTAAAAATAAAATTAGTTTCTACGTCATTCGACTGCTATGACTTTTCTCATTTCTAACTTTTAGAATTTTTAAAATATGGCTATTTTCATGCTACTTTCAGCTATTTCCATGCTTTTTCAGCCATTGAATGCAATTTTCAGCTACTTTTAGGCCAAATTCTGCTATTTTATGCTATTTTTAGCTATCTTAATGCTACTTTCAGCTATTTTAATGCTACTTTCAGCTATTTTAAGGCTACTTTTAGCTATTTTTTATTTTTTTGAGCTATTAAATGGCATTTTCAGCTACTTTTATGCTATTTTATGCTATTTTCAGCTATTTTTGTGCTTTTGCTATTTTCAGCAGTTCTTCCACAATTCAGCTCTCAGCATACCCACGCAATTTCAGCTGAAATTGCAATTTTGATCTAGCAATCTAATGTGCTGATTACACAGGGTAGGTTGCATGCCTCTACCCAGACTCTGAGTTCTGGGTCTTAAGTTTTTCTTTTTCTGTCATTGCTGTTGGCTTAGATCTCGGTGCAAAGCCTCATGACTTGTGGCAATACATGCACCAAATGCTCCCAGCTGCCAAACTTTAATGGGTGTGTTTGCACAGTCTGTTGATTAATGCAAATTCTTCGATGAATCACACAAAACATGGCAGATAGCGGGGACTCATTCTGGTGCTATTAGTGGTTGCAGTGCTTTCTTTGTGGATCAGGCCCGAGTTGTCCTGTTAAATGTTTTTTTTCTTCACTTCCCAGCCCCTTCATGCAGTGTTTGTGCCTTTTTTGTTCTCCTTGCTTCAGAAACCTTAAAACATCCTGTGAACAAACAGCAGCAGCTGTTTATCACGACCCAGTGCCACCAATAACGGTGTTTAAAGGAACCTCTGCTAATTACCATCAGATGGAGCCGCCTGCAGCAGCCCAGCACTGCTGCGCTTCAGTGTATGACTCCAGTATGGACCAAAGGTTTCACTGTAACTAAAGCATCTCCTTCTTTCTGATATCCCCCCTATTAGACCCAGACAAAGAACATTGATTCTCATGCAATTATTTTTTCTGCTCCACCACAACTGGATGATTTCATCCGATGCTTTAAAGTCTGTCTACTTTGGTCTGTGTGTTAGTGTTACCTTTTTATGTGCATGAACAAGCTTGTGTTTGTTTACTCCCCTTACACAGGTGTATTCCTGTTTTGCACCTTTCTTCTCAGTTTCCAGAAGTACACTCTGTTCTTTTGTATATGCACGTGTACTTTTTAATCAGGGTATCGGAGTATTTTCCCACACCGTGCTTGGTTAGGGGTTAAGGGCCGGGGCTGGTGGGTGTTAGTATGGGAATGTAGCAGGCAGTGGGTGGAGGTCTGGCCAGAGATTAGCCCTCCTCTGTCTGAGTGATCCCAGGACTGCAGTAAAGGCAGGGCCAGCCTCTCCTCTGCAGCTCGGCACGTAGCCGTTAATGTAAACACGATCAATATGTTTGTTGTGAGACCTGCACGACTAAGAGGAGAGCGAACCACCAAGGAACGAGGTCGGGATCAAGCCTCATTCTCACTGTCTTTGTATAATCTACATGTCCTTCCTCATTTGACTGTAGCTTCTCTACTTTATTGTACACTTTGGATGTTTAAATTATTCTATTTGAACACCTTTAAGAGCCTGTCTGGTGCTGAGTAGGATTCAGAGAAGCTGAATTTTGAAGCACTGCAGAAGAACATGAAGTCCAGGTCTGCTATCGGCCTCCATGAGCTGCTTCAAGAAAACTTAAGCGTTATTAAAGTTTGAAAAACGACTTTTAAAAACCTCTCCAGAGCTATAAACTCAGTAGTCTATTGCAGTGGTTTTCAAACTTTTTGCCCAAGACACACCAAAGGTTAAGCCAAAATTTAAAGGCTCACCACATTCATATTGACACAAAATAGACTCTTTAAAGCAGTGATACTCAACATTAAGCTCTTTTGTGATTATTTGTGGCTCTTTTATGTCTTAATTTTAAATATTATTCCCCAAAAAACCTTAAAAAGGGAAACTTTTTGGCCCTTTTCACCCATTTAAGCTATATTTAGCTATTAAATACCATTTTTCCCTATATTTGCCCATTTATGCCACTTATTTTGGCCACTTTTATTCTATTTTTGCCCTTTTTCAATTTTTTTTGGCCGCTTTGCACCCATTTAAGCTATATTTTGCCATTAAATACCACTTGTTTTCTATTTTTTTTCCCATTTTTGCCACTTTTAGGCCATTTTAGCCCCTTTTCCCCATTTTTTGCCCATTTTAGTCACCTTTCACTCATTTTTTTGCCTCCTGGAACTAATATTTTTTCACTTCTCACCCATTTTTGCTATTTTCTGACCCCTTTTAAACTTTATCTCCCCATTTTTGCCCCTCTTCATCCATTTCTGCTGCTTTTTAACCATTTTTCCCACCTTCAACTTATTTTTATTGCTACTTCAAGCCGTTTTTTTGCCACTTTTCACCCATTTAAGCTACCTTTAGCCAATAAATTCCACTTTTTTCCTATTTTTTTTTTGCCATTATTGATACTTATTTTACCACTTTCAGCCCATTTTGCCACTTTTAGCTACTCTGAACTGTTTTTTTGCCCATTTCAGTCACTTTTCACTCATTTTTTTGCCCCTTTGGACCATTTTTTGCCACCTTTAACTCATTTATTGTCACGTCTCACCCATTTTTGCTACTTTCTGACCCTTTTTCAACTTTATCTCCCCATTTTTGCTACTTTCTGACCCTTTTTCAACTCTTTCTCCTCATTTTTGCTACTTTTCATCCATTTTTGCTGCTTTTTAACCATTTTTGCCATCCTTAACCTATTTTTATTGATACTTCAAGCTGTTTTTGCCACTTTTCACCACTTAGATTGCGGCTCTTGCAAAGGTATTTTTTAACAGCTTGGCTCTTTGTTTGAGCAGGGTTGAGTAACACTGCTTTAAACAATGTTACAGTCAAGGTGGCCCAGAGGGTAAAAAGGGGAGAGCTTTCTGGAGTCCAGCTTACCGGGGGATCATGGATTTCAGCAAAACCGTGATCCATTGTTAAAATGAACTGTGATAACCAATTTATTTAACCCAAATAATAAAGACTCATGTATTTATGTTTTGGTAAGATATAGATAGAAAATAAGATAGATACTGTGACAGCTGTAATTTAGAAGAATTGGGCAAACACTGGCCAAACACAGGCAAAGAGTGGCAAAAATTGGTTAATTTTTCTAATGTGGCAAATTTTGGAAAAAATGGGCAAAAAGTGTCTAAAAGGTGGCAAAAATTGGTTAAAAGTGCTGAAAAAATGTGGCAAAGAATGGCAAGAAAGTGGTTGAACAAAGGCGAAAATAGGTGAAATTGGAACAATGTTGTAATAATGGGTTCAAAGTTGCAAAAAGTTGGTAAAAAGGGATTAAAAGTGATGAAAAAATTGCAAAAAAATGGCCCAACTATAGCAAAATTGGCAAAAAAAAAAAAAAAAAGGCCAGACAATGGGTTAAAAGTGGCAAAAAAAGTGAAAATGTCAAAAAGGTGGGAACAATAGTTGTCCAGTAGCAAAATAGTAAAAATGGGTTAAAAGTGATGAAGAATATGGCAAAATAGGGGAAAAAAGTGGCCAAAAAGAGCATATTATTGGTGAAATATGGCATAATGTAGCAAAAATGGGTTAAAAGTAGCAAAAAAGTGGTAAAAAAAATATGAGAAAAAGTTGCAAACAATTGGTAAAAAGAGGTTAAAAATGATGAAAACTTTGGCAAAAATTGCAGCTGATCCAACACACATGTACTGATATCCATAAATCCCATCTGTGGAGGGCCCCACTTTCTGTTTTTCTTGTTCAGGGGCCCAGCCAGATCTGTGTGCTGGCCTGGTTACAGTACCTGCCATAGAGTTGTAGTAATAACGTATGGTTGTACAAATTCCCAAGGCACACTTAGACTTGCCACCATTTGAGAACCACTGGTCTAATGTATGAAACTAGTGCTGCTGATGCAGATTTGATTATTAGCCATTAAAGATAGACTCGTCAAAAACAATCCCCTTAATGTCAAAGAAAACAACCACCATGGCCTCTGAATTTGGACTGTCTTTGTGGTTTTCCTCATCCTCGGTGAGGATGGTGTTTTCCAATGAATTGACTTCCATTTTCTCTTTGGATTGTTTTGGAAATGTTTGGGTTTCCTTCTCTTTGTTTCAAAATGCCTCCACAAATTTACAAGAAGTTTTCCTTTTGATCAGGAGTCAGAAGTTTTTAAACGATTTTGCAACACTTATGTTCAAGTCTTCATGCAAAATTAGCTGAACTGTCTCTTTATCAATGGAGACCATTTCTGCTATCATTCATATACTGATCCATCCATCCATCCATCCATCCATCCATGGGTTCTGGGTCTGCCTCGGGGTCTCCTTCAAGTTGGATGTGCCTGAAAGACCTCCACAGGAAGGTGCCCAGGAACCATCCTGATCAGACGCCTGAACCACCTCAACTGGCTCCGTTCGATGAAATTGAGCAGCGGCTCTACTTCGGGATCCTTCCAGATGTCCGAGCTTCTCACCCTATCTCCCACAGCCAGTGCGTTGAGGACCACAGCCTGAGTATGTGGGTGCCTGCTCTACCAACTGAGCCAAACAGGTATCCATAAGCCTCTAGTTTTAACCCTTAGCCAGGCATACAATGTGCAATATTTTTAAAAATTCAGGCATGAGTTTTCAGATGCCTGACTCGAAGTCGAGCTGACTTTCAGCGTCCGTGTGATCATGCATCATCTGTCGTGCAATGTTAATTGGGACAGGAAGGCCAACCATGGCCGACCTCAGCAGACCAGCTGCTCCAGACTGGTCGCACGTACGACTGCACAAACAACAGTGGGAGCAGAACAACAAGCAGATTCTCCAGCTTTGGGGCATTTTTTCCTTTGTCAATTGTCGGTCAGCATCTTAAATCACCATGACAAGTAAGAATACCTTTCTGTTGCCTCCTCCCCCATAAAAAAGGAAATAAACAAACAGGAAAGCCTCTCTGCAGACCTCCAGCTTACATGGATGACGGTGCTGTTTGACGTGTGAGACCAGTTTTTGTCTGGTTATGAAACCAACTGGAAATAATTTTAATGTCTCTTTATGAGCCACAAAAACAAACAAGACCATCAGACTAACGACTGACTCATCTTATAGAGTTGATTTAAATGTCTGAAACCACGGCTGTGGGCCAGAAAACCTATAGCACGCCTCCAAAACAGCCTTTTATTTTCCCTTTCCTTCATTCTTAATGGCAAAGATTCTTCATTAGAAATTCATTTTAATGGACAAATAAAGCAGGCTAAGATTTGCCTTACTAAGACAAGTAAAAAGAAATAACCACTTTCTCCACAGGGGCGCCAAATCCGACATACGGCAGGAAGTTCATCTCGGCAGCTTTAATTAGACACAAATTTCCCTGTGAAACACAGATGTGCAGGATAAATATGCCACTTCCTGCTGCTCTCTATTGTGTCTTTCTGTTTACAGCCGTGCCTATTGTATCTCCACACCTACATAAAAGTGAGCCATTGTTAATACTATTAGTCACAGCTGTGCTGTTGTGACGGTTCATTGTGAGAAATGAACTGTTATCCTGCAGAATAACCCTAAAAATAAAGATCAATGACTGCATCTCTGGAAGTGTTAAAGAAAGAGGGATGACTTATTTACTACCACCAACACTGATGAGATCTTCTGTTTACTCGTCAAATAAAATAAAATAGACATTTTCCTCTTTATTTGGATTTATCCAAGGATACAGAAAGAAGGAAAACTCTCACATTTATTGGTTCTTTCATCATATTTCAATGCATTTTTTTGTAGGTTATTTCACAACTAGATCTGTAGTTGTGGGTCACATTAGTAAACTGTTGGGCCACCTTTTCTCTCACTGACCCTGGCAGGGAGTTTTTGGCAAAAAACAAAAAATGCACCCAGTCAACTCATACTTTGGGTGGAGTCTAAAAAAGGTTTTTAAATCCTCTGGGGCCATGTCTTTAGTGGAGCTAGTAAAGGTATGAATCTTTAAGTATTTTCCCTGTATGACATCATGTAGGGAGTTAGCTCCACCCCCATGTTCAGTTGGCACTCCACACTAAGAGTAAAGTTCTGTCCTCTGCCACTGCCAAGGCCTGTGTCATTATATAACTTTTATAGTTCTCTGGTTTTTTTTTTTGTTTTTGTTTTTGTTTTTTTTGTCATGACTAAATGTATAAGACATGTCAGAATTTGTATATCGTTCCAATAAAGAAAAAAAAAAGCCACATCCGTTTCCTGAGGGGGCGGAGTCAGGCAGCTCATCAATATTCAAAGCCACAGACACAGACACAGTTCGTTCTGAGCAGGGCTGAAACAGAGGGGTTTATAGACATGTAAAGACCTTTAAACTTTTATTTTGGGCAAAACAGGACGGGCTGAGCAACTGAGGGCTCTACTGACAGTGCAGGCAGTATGTAAGTAGGAAAGACACAGCAATGAATAAATTATTGATATTAAGAGCCAGCGCTGCTAATGCTAACAGTTCTGTTAATGCTAATGAGCCATACACCTCCTGCAGCATCTGTGATGGAAACAGCAAATGGAAGAAAACACTTGCAGCATGTAATAAAGTACATTTAGATATTTGTGTTTAATGTTTTGTGTTACTGCCACTATAATTTTGGCGTAACCTTTAAGCATATTTCACCGCATTTTATTCAATGTCTTCCTTTTGAAATTCAAACCACTGCCAGATGACAGATTCAGGGCAGTTTTTCGGAACCAAAACATCCACATCCAACTACTGTCTTGACTACTGGTCTAAGAGTTTTCTGGATGGAGGGGGAGCGTGCTGCTTGCCATGAGAGAGGCTTAAGGAGACTGTGGGAGAAGTGAAACACCACAGGGAATTGCACGATGTTGGCTTACAACCTCTTTGTAATTTATACTCAATGGAAGAAAACACTTGCGGCAGGTCTGCGGTTGAAAATACACACAAGATGTAATAAAGTATGTGTAGAAAAATTGATTCTTTGACATTTTGAATTGATTCAGAATAATAGACATTAATATATGCGATTCTGACGTAAATCAGTCTTTTACAACCAATTCAGTGCTGTTTTCTGCTGAACCAAATTGTCTGTATCCATCTCAAACTACCGTCTCGACTACCTACCTCAACAGTTTGCTGAATGGTGAGGGAGTGTGCTGCTTGCCATGAGTGAGGCATCAGGAGACTGTGGGAGAAGCCAAACTCCACGGAGAATAGCATGATGACGGCTTACAACTTCCATGTAATTTATGCTCAGTGTTCCTGATATAGTCATTTTATACATCTCACGTGGAAAAAGCCAAGATATATCTAGTACAATTAATATATCGCCCACCCCTACTGTGCAGCCTATCTATACTAGACATTTTCTGATTGCATAGGAAAGAGAAAAAAAGCTAGTGGTCATCCAAGATAAAGGTCAGGCTTATTAGTAAGGATTTATAATGTTTGAAAAAGAAATATTTAAACACTATCAATGAACATATAATCCAAAAACAAAATGTTTAATTTTTAAAAAAAGATTCATACAAATCAGTATCACTGAAAGAACAAAGATGTATGAATGACTTAAGTGTTAATGCTTATTTAAAGAGTACCTAATGCATAACAGTGTA
The DNA here is from genome assembly GCF_018320785.1 of Cheilinus undulatus. Lineage (NCBI taxonomy): Eukaryota > Metazoa > Chordata > Actinopteri > Labriformes > Labridae > Cheilinus > Cheilinus undulatus. Next base: position 39,561,622 of record NC_054881.1, read on the forward strand.
GTTATAAATGTGTCTTGGTTTACTATACGGTATGTCCCTTTATTGTTAGAGCATGTACCATCCACTGAGTAGCCTTGTTTGCAAAGGCACTTACACCAGCCATTATCAGCTGATACCATCAAATTTAGTCTCAGAGGATTAAATCTATTACACAAATGAAATGATTAATTATAATTATTGTGAGAGATAACTAACATAAAGCCGTTCTCTCATAAAATGCTTTGCAAACAACAAATATAGCACCCTATTTTAGGTTGTCTTCTGTTTATCTGAAATGTTCCAAGTCTCTCATGATGCTCCTACTGAGTAAATGGCACAGTTAACCAGACAAACAAGTCAAAATACCTCTGGACTGCAGTCAGATCTCCCCCTCACAGTGTAAATAAAGTTTCACACCACCACCTGTGAGCGCAAGTGTGAGAAAGAAGAGACATATTGTCCACAGGTGGAGCTGCTTATCCGTGTTCATTCTCGTGGCGTCTTGTGGGACTCCAACAATAGAAGCTCGGAGGAACCTGACGGAGCTGTGGCACCGTCCGATCTTTGTTCTGTGACTCTCGGGCCCGGGAACATTTGTTCTCCTTCATCCCTCGATATGTGTGGGATGAACAGATCCTTCCCAGGAGAGCCTGAAAACATTTGTTTGCTTCAACTCTCTCCCTCGATCTGCTCCATCCTCCTTGCCATCCTTTCCTCTTCTCCTGCCAACATTCTTATTATTCTTCATCTTCTTAATCTCTTCAATCTTTTGCCTATTTCTATTTAGTTTGATTTAGCTTTTCCCCCCATCTTTTCCACCTCCTTTTATTACAGTGTGCCTGTAATCATAAGAGTGGAGTTTGTGCAAAAACACACCCACACTTGCAAAATAACAAGCTTTGAAATTCTCATGAGGGGATGCTTTTATAAAGGAGTGTTGAAGTTAGTATTTTTATACACCTGCCCTTCTACATTAGCCACAGGAAGTTTAGAAGCACAACATGGATATTTTTTTAACTAGAAACAAAAGAAAGTTGTATGTAGGATGTTGGGGGTTACACTCATTTATAACTGATAAGTAACTACATTACGCATGGTGTTAATCTGCAAAGATGAATCAAGGCTGGTGACGCTGTCTGCTAACTTTAGCCACATTCTACTCGACACTTTTTTACTCTTTTGCCGTTTTTTCGAGGAACTAAAATTTTCCACCAAAAACTCTGATGCATGCCCGCTCAATAGAAAGGGCAATTTTCTGACTAATTCTTGGTAACTACAGCATTCATGTTGAACAAGGGGAAACCACCACATCTCCGGCCATGGACTACAGATGGACAGACTGAAGTTCTGTGTGACAGTGAAAATGCAGAGGTGACATCTCCTCGGACTTAGCCACAGTGACAGTTTTGCCAGAACTAGACAGCGTGTCTTTATTGAAATATATTGAATATTGAATTTCGTGACAGCAAAGATGTTTTCGCTGTTCTCCTGGTCTGCATTGGCATGGGTTTTTGATTGATTGGCTCAGTAGAGTCACATGTTGCTAGCGTTAAGACGAGAGAAGCAGCACAGGTCAAGTAAATCCTTGTAAATGTGAAAGAGCCGCCCAAGCTGAGATAGGAGTAGTCTTCACACAGGTACTCATGGGTTCAGATAGACTGGCACTTTTGGTCCAGATCAGGACTGCTAATCCATGTCCTCTGCGGTGTTTATTTCGTCGACTAAAACTAGGACTAAAAATGTTTGTTGACAGCCTTTTTTTTCCATGACAGAAACTAGATTAAAACTAACAAAAATATACCTGTGATGATTAAAACTGACAAAAACTAAGTTTAGGTTTTGTCAAGAAAACTAGACTAAAATGTAATGTAGTTTTAGTCGGACATTCAAAAACCGTGACATTTCTCCACTGTGGGTAAATCTGTCAAAAAAAACAATATATCTGTATCTCTTCTGCCTCTCAGCTGTAGAAAGCAGAGACCCCAGGTTTGGCAGAGTTCAGAGAACACACTACCATGATTTGGTACCAAATTTGGGCAAAAAATAAATGCTTGGACTAAAAGTAAAGACTAAAATGTGAGGACTTTTTATGGACTAAAACTAGACTAAAATGTTTTGCGTTTTCGTTGACTGAAACTAGATTAAAACAGGGGCACGCCGGTAGTCGAGTGGCCAAGGCACGCACCATGTAAGAGGTGGCCCGGGTTCAATTCCAGCCTGTGGCACCATTTCCCACATGTCTCTCCCTGCTCTCTTCCCTGTTTCTGAGTCTATCCATTGTCCTCTATCTAATAAAGGCCCAAAAATAAATCTATGAAAAAACTAGACTAAAACTAAAAAGAAAAGAAATGACTAAAATGCGACTAAAACTAAAATGCATTTCAGTTTAAGACTAAAACTAAAACTGAAATTAAAATTAGCTGCCAAAATTAACACTGCTCCTCAGTACAGATATTTAATTTCATTATTATGTTTTATCAGTTTTATTTGCAGGAAATATTATCTGCAGTTCCCACATGCAACAGCTGCGCTCTGCTCCGAGACAAGAGCCCAGAGAGCAGCAAGTAAACACAGGAATACGAGCAGGAGCAGGATTGAGGTTGATTTGTCATGCATTCCAACATGATTCAGTGATTTTATTGCTTTGGCCATTGTTTGCTTAAAAGATGTGCTGTTTTATGTAAAATTCTGGTGTTAACTCATCAGTGGCACCGTTGTAGCTCTGTGACCCACTGACATCCTGATGACCTTTTGCTCTTGCTGCAGGATGGGACGTTAAGTTGATAAACTGATGATTTATGATTGGGGGTCCATGCATTGTGTTGTTTTTTGAAAGTACCAGATATTTTTTTTTGACTTCCTGCTCGGAGTTTTCTGATCGACAGGAATTGGCAGTGGCCAACAATGAAAAAAGACATGCAGCGTATCTGCAATGAAGCAGAGCGGAGTTCCACTTCAGGGACACTTCTGTGGCAGTGGAACTTGCAGCTGTTGTGTGTGAAAATTGTAAGTTAGAGGATTTATTTGTGTTGCTTTTTATTTTGCATCTTTTAAATCCTTTTTTCACTCTTTTTTCATGTTTAATAAGCCTCAGGCTCTACCAGCTATCACATGGAGCTCTCAATATGACGAGAAGGATCAAACTGTAAGCTACACCACTGTCAGCTTTAGAGTAAGAGACCTAGAATCAGTCCTATAGATTCAGGACTTTATCTTCCTTTTTTTTATTACCAATGAACTGAGCTAGTGCTGAACCGTGGCCCCAAAACCCAGGATACAAAACCGTGACCTACCGTTACACCTCTACCACTGACACAATGATCCCGTGACAGTTTTCTCAGCATTCTCTCCATTATAAACTAGACGTTTAAATACAATTTAAATGCATGCTAAGCCAAATATAGAAACAGAAGCCAGGGAACATCCTTAGTTTACACATGCACGTACATTTTATTTAGTTCCACTTCCTCTTTATCCAGGTTGAAAGTCTTAAATCTGTTCCCATTGCAGCCTACAACAGAAACACTTGAAACACACACTCCCTCTCTCACACACACTCCCCCCTGACTAAGCCAGTGACACTCCTCTGTGGATGTGACTTCTCTCTAGAGTCACTAGATCACTGTCGGATTAGCCCCCGATTTCCCTGCAGGCAGTTGGGGTGCCCTAAGTGTGTCTGTATTTTTCATTGTGTGTATCCCTGCCTGTGTAATGGCGGGGAACACGCTGATTAACAGTGAATGTGTGCTTGCTCCCGGCGCTGGCACAGTCATAGGGAAGTGCTGAGCCGTGTAAGCACCTGCTTTACCCCCCACGCCCCTGACCCTGTGAGACGACAGAATAAAGACATCAAGCTCACCCCCTCCTCATCCACCCTCGTCGTCTCTTCCCTCTCCTCCACAAACATGTACTCACACAATACGTCTGGAATAATATGTGCCGAGGCCAAACAAGTAAACCAAACTGTTTTTGCACCACCTTTCACACGCTGGCTGCCCGAGTCGTCCTGGAACAGATCTGCTGTTCCACCGTTTCTCAGATCCATGGCCCAAACCCGGTCCTTGGTCCCAACCAACAAATTCCACATCACAGAGTCAAAATCTTTGGCTTATCTTGTAGAATCTGGCAGAACGATTTAAGACGCGAGCTTTGAATCAAACAAAACAGGCTGGGAGGAAAAACACAGATCTCCTGCAGGGAAGCCTCATACCAAGAAAAGAGAGGCAGGAAGTAGAGGAGCATGTATTCAGTGTCAGTGCTGGGGCTCAGCAGCAGCTTGCTTTTATTTAAAGGGACTCACAAACTGTTAAAGGCTGGTTTTCATCATATTTGTTGTTTGTTTATTTATTTCATAACATATGGGCATGTTAGCTGAAAGGGTGGCACTCTGTTTTACCTTCTGTAGCTCTACTATGAGTTTAAATGTGGAATATCTACTCTGTCTATAAAAAGTATTCACCCCATTGGATTTTTTAACCTTTTATTAGTTTTATAAATCAAACACAGTCAGTATAATTTGGCTTTTTTGACCAAAAAAAATGGCAAAAACGCCCTCTTTAATGTCAAAGTGGAAACAGAAGTCTCACAGTTTGTGAAATGAGGATTGCCTGAGTGCAGTGAATGTGTCACAGTGATTGAAGTAAAACGATGCCAGTCACTAGTTCATCAGTGTTCCTGGCTACCATTACACCATGAAGACAAAAGAACACTCCAAGCAACTCAGAGAAAATATTATTGAAAAGTGTCACTTTGTCATGATGGGGTGCTAAGTGTAGATTAATGAGACTGCAAATTTGACTAGATGGGACACTGATACGAGGCTAAATACTAACCTGACGTACAGATGGGTTTGTTTGACACATCCATCTGGTAAACCTTCAATACCAAGCATTTGGGAAAGGACAGAGGATTTGAAAAAAACTTGGAGTGTGATTGGATGAACTTTCTGTCACATCTTTACGGGCCAATCAGAGCAACAAAACACGTGATGTAGCTGCAAAGAAGGTGCGCGTGCACAGCTACCGAGGAATAACGCTTAACATGATGACTATAGACATGTAAGTACTTGACTTTTGTGTTTTTGAAAAGAAAACAACTCACTGCTGTTCTTTGCTCTGCTTTTAACAAAGAAATGTCATCAAGTTCTGATAAAACTGGCGCTTTGGCAGCATCCACGCTAATCTCTTTCGCCATAATTGCACCGGCCTCTTGTTGCTGCTTGCTTACGTCACGACTCTGCCACGCCTGAAAGTACTGCCCCTCGTCACTGATTGGTCCTGTCACTTTCTAACCGGGCCCAAACGGTTCAGACGGGAGCTTTGCAAGTTGGATTCGCCAGTGAGAAACACGGAAACAGGTGTATCCATCTGCTTTGCAAGGTTACTTTAGGCTTTGTTTGTTGTGAAATAGCGGCTGGCTAACATATTCTACGTGCATTACTGCCCCCTGGGTTGGGTTGTGGATACTAAAGAGTCGCTGGTTTCTTCTGCCGTCTCATGATGACATAGCTGTCTAATTACTGCATAGCCAAACTGACGTACGAAGGTTCAGGACAAAAACCCTTACCATAATGAGACTGCAGGGTGGATCTCAGATTGAAATCTTTTCAGCTTTTTCTTATTCTTCTATTTCAGACTTGAACTGAATTCCATCACTACTTTGTGAAACTTGAATTGACTTAAAATGAGTTCTTCCTCTGTCCAGTCAGTCTGCTTTGCTGTTACTTCAAAGGCCTTCTTACCCTTAATGTGTTCTTTTGTCCTGCAAGGCCACCGAGGCCAGGGTAGCATCTGGTGTCTCGTCTGCAAAAATTAGATGGGCTCGTGAAGGATTTTTGCTTTACCTGCATCTAAAATTGCACCACTTCAGGGAGACGAAGTATTTGAAGCAAAGTCTTGAATAAATGTTTCATTTGAATTGTTCTGTTCGGTATAATAACAGTTTATAAGGATTTAAATAGTTCTGTGATGCTGGAAGGTTATTTTATCTTTGCTAGGATATAGAGTACTGAAATATCTGACTTGTTTATGGAACAGCAACGTTAACACCTGTTCAAGTGAGCATGCAGAGAGTGATACTGCACACCAGTGACACCAGAGGACAAACTGTCATACAGTGTGATGTAACTGATGCAAGTTTAGAACTTTCTCCATCTACACATCAACACTGTAATCACTTTTATTTATTTATATTTTTTTACAGAGAATTTCAAGTCCACACACAAATTCTCTATTGGACTGAGGTCTGGGCTTTGACTCAGCCACTCCAGAACATTCACCTTGTTTTTTTTAAACCATTTCTGTGTAGCTTTCTCCGTATGCTTCAGTTTATTGTCTGAGAGGAAAGTAATTCTTCTACCAAGCTGTATTTCTCTTGCAAACTGAATAAGATTGTGCTCCAGGATTGTCCTCTATTTTGCCAAATTAATTTTATCTTCTACCTTAACAAGCCTTTCAGGGCTGCCTGCTGAGAATCATCCCCACGGTATGATGCTGCCACTACTGTGATTCACAGTGAGGATGGTGTGTTTGGCGTCTTGTCTGATGGTCGAAAAGCTCCATTTTGTTCTCATCAGACCAAAGAACTTTCTCCCACTTGACCATGGAGTCTCCCACATGCCTTTTGGTGAACTCTAGTCCAGACTGAATCTGAGTTTTCTCCAACAGTGTCTTTCTCTTTGCCACTCTCCCATAAAGCTTTGACTGGTGAAGAACCCGGCCAACAGTTGTTGTCTGCAGAGTCTCTCCCATCTCAGCTGCTGAAGCTTGGAACTCCTTCAGAGTAGTCATAGGTGTCTTGGTGTCCTCTCTCACTAGTCTCCTTCTTGCACGCTCACTCAGTTTGTGAGGACGGTCTGATCTAGGCAGATTTACATATGTGACATATTCCTTCATTTCTTCATGATGGATTTAACTGGGGATGTTTAATGACTTTAGAAATGTTTTTGTATCCTTCCCCTGACTTATACTTTCAAGTAACCCCTTTTCTGAGTTGCTTGGAGTGTTCTTTTGTCTTCACAGTGTAAAGGTAGCCATGAATACTGATGAACCAGTGACTGGACCTTCCAGACACAGGGGATGGTCACTTTAAAGACCCTGTAAAGTGAAAATAAATCTGTATTTAGGTTTGTCATATGAAAAGTCACTATGTTGTGAACCCCTAAATCAAATTTCTGTTAGATAAAACATCTCCAAGTTTCCGAAATTAAGCTTCAAAATCATGAAAAATGAGGCAGCAAAATCTGCTCCAGGATGGTGTGGGCGTGTCTGTTGAATGAGCTAAAGGCACGCCCACTCAGGAGAAATACAATCCTCTCAAACTTAAAAAATGTTACAGTCTGAATTGAAGAAAGCACTCAGGCTACATTCATTCCCTTGACCTGTTGTTGTCCTTAGTAGAGGAGACAAAGTCCGTTTTCTGGCTCAAATCTCTGTTATGATACTTTCAATGATCCAAAGTGCACTGTGGCTGATAGATTTGCTAAATTGACCTCACAATGAAAAGAAAAACAGCATTTAACGGCGTGTTAACTTTCAATAAAGGCAGTGACATCAGCTAACAACAGACTGGACTGAGATGAACTGCTCTGTAACTTATATTGTAGTGTTAAAGGGGTGGGGGTCATTCTCGACTGTGGGCTCGTGACATCATGAGTCCAGATATTGGCCCCGCCCACATTAAACCAAGCCAGGAAAGAGGTGAAAAATGTTGTCACGGTCTAAATCCAGAATTCAGTCACATGTAGATCTCAGTGTTTTCACATGTTTACAACAAACATATTCTAACATATCCAGTGTGTTAAGACACAAATTATTTCACCTTACAGGGTCTTTAAAGTGGATGAATATTTATGCAATCACTTATTTTACCATATATATTTTTATTTAATTGATAATACCTTTTAGAAATCTGTTTCTCTTTGACATTAAAGGTGTTTTTTAGTGTTTTTTTTTCTTGCAAAAAAGCCAAATTATATTGACCATGATTGATTTATAAAATCAATATTAGGGTAAAACATCCAGGGGGGTGACTGCTTTTTCTCGTCACTGTACTAATAATGGGCCTTAATCTATTGCAGTGGATGCCGAATTGTCCTATCGGCCTCCTTTTCGTCCACCTGTGTTTATTTTTGGTGCCCAGATGTGACCGCTCAGACAGCCCTGGTGAACTGCCGGTTCCGTGACATGCTGAGCAGAGCTCTGCGCGGAAGCGCTGACACCGCCAGGGTCTGACGGTGATACCGGGACGCTGGAGGTCTCTCAAGTGTCGCCGACAGCTATGGCCACAAAATTTGATATAGCTGCAGTGGTGAGAATAAAAAAAGGAAAACACAAACGGCAACCTTTAATTATGCTGGCCGGGCTGCTTCCCAGAGAGTGAAGTGTGGAGGTCACTGCGCAGTGAGACTTTTTATTTATCAAGTTAGTTTCATGAGGAACCTGAAGCTCGGGTTTTGATCCACCTCCTCCTGTGTGCATCTGGGCTCTTTAATCAAACCTAAGATCCTTCTTCACCTCAGATCTTTCTTCGTGACATTCTTCAAGGGTTAATTTGCCAACAGCCATCAGCAGACGTGTCAGTCTGTAGTCAAATGATCTCCCTCGCAGTGAAAAACAGCTCTTAAAATTCACTCCGTCTCCGCTGTCAATCAGCGAGGGCTGCATCAGATCAGAGTTTTGCCTGAGCCGAATCTGAACTTGGTGGAGATCAGTGGTGTCAGAGAATTCCCCCGGCCTCCCTCCATCCCCAGAAGGTCACTTTGCCGCAGGCTCTCTTCTCCTTTCTTTGGCTCTGAGAGTTGTGGGAAAAGCTAATGTGGCCGACTAATGAGAGCGAGTGAAAAAGACTGGGGGAGAGGGCGAGGAGAAACAGCAGCCGGCAGATTAGCTCCAAATTTTTGATTTAGAATGTTAATCCGTTGTTAAAAGTTGAACTCTGTGTTCGTGGCGCAGCACCAACAAGCTTTCTGCGTCGCTAAGCAGCACATGTTTTTTCCCTGCTCGTTTTCGGTGGACCGGCTTCCTCCTGAAAGCTGATCAAAAGCTGTTTAGTCGTCTGCGTGTAGCAACACCACCATGCCTTTTTACTTTTTGTTTCTGCACACGCATTTCTCTCTGACACCAGCGGCTTTAATCATCAGTGGAGCGAGGCCACGGGCAGAAGTCAGTGATGACCCACCCACGCTTATTCAGTGTGTTTCTCTTTATGCATCGTCCCCCCTCTCTTGTTGCTGCAGTCCTGCTCCTCTGCTAATGACCCAGCAAAGCACCTTAATGACAAGGAACACACACCCTGCTGTTCTGTGAGCCACGACTAATAAGTCGGTCAGTCAAACACAGAAAGTGTTGCAACCTTGCCAAAAAGGAACAAAAAAAGAAATCAATGATGAGATTTCACAGCTCCCATCAGTCAGATCTGTTTGGGTCTTTGATGGGCAGGAGGAGGAGGTGGGGGGAGGGTGGTGTAGCACTTCAAGTAAGACGAGAGTGAATAGTAAAATCAGAATTTGTTTATCTTTTCTGCTAATTCCTCATTAAAACCAGTCCGAGGCAGCAGGAGCCCTTTGATAAGAGGCAGCGCCGTGTTTGCTTTACTTTCTCTAAGCGCCGTCAGCTGCTAGGCCCTCTGTGTGAGTTGGCTGCACACACTGAGACACTGTTGATTTACCTTATTTATAAATGCATCATTTTCATACCTCTTTCATTATTTGTTTTCTCAGTTTTAATCTGTTGAATCGGAGGTGGACAGCAGCGCTCCGATCCCGTCTCAAGCGAAAGTGTTGGTTATTAAACAGCACCCTTTTTTCTGCTTCCATCTCTTACATGAAACAGCCAGTAATTGCTCTGATGCTTGGCATGTGCATGTGTGCGCGTAGGATGAGATGTGCGTGTGCGCAGCCCACACTTTCAGCTCCACATGTGTGTAACAAGGGCTGTTTTGTGTTTAAAGACGAGGCCGTGTTTCACGGGTCGTTTCCCTCCGATACCGCCGGGCCCCGCTGCCCCCAGACTGCGTCAATCCAAAGTCGGGTTTGACTCCAGCTCATTTTTCAATCCTGCCTCATGTCCAGGTTTTAATAAAGCCGGTGGAAGGGTTGGGAGAATTAAAGGGGGAAATATGGGGCGGAGAGGGAGGGGGGGTACGGGGGTGTGAAAGGCACTAATTCCAGCGTGGCTTGGTGCTGGTTTGGGATCTCATTAGTGCCGTGTTGTACTGTCACACATACGCGTTCGCTTGCTCAATCATAGCTGGCAAAGACCTGTTTAAATCCAAAATGAGTTTCTAGCTGCAAAGTCTGATTTATAGTTGGGGTGCGACCTCGGAAATACCACAGGGCTCCGTCTCAGTGCCCCCATTTTTTATGTTTGTTTTTGTGCTTCTCCTTTCACTTTCTCTCACTTTCCTTAAACAAATCCTTCCTTTTTTCTTTTTTTTTCGCTTTTTCTTCACTGATATGATCTGGAAGGAACATCTCAAATCTATCTTCCAAGTGTGAAGGAGTCGTTCATCCAAATACCAGAAAAACATTTAAAAATAAATGAATGTATTTTCTCACTTGCTTACATAATCTCTGTCAATGGTTCCCAGGTTGAGAGTAAGACGGGGTTGCCAGGTCCATGTGACAAATAAGAACAATGGCTGATCAAAACCATCCCATAATTAACTCAGCAGATAATAAAGCCAGCACAAAAACAACCTCTACAGCACCGTAGATACTGCCTTTAAAGTACAATAGTGTTGCAATCATTTTAAAGGGGCTCCATGCAAGATTTAGAAAAATATCTGTGTAGTGACACCGCCGGCCATTAGGCAAACTACAGCAACATTGTGTTGCTCGTCCACGACGGTGTGCTCCCTGCTCATGAACAAGCCTCCAATTCATCAGCTGATTAACACGGAGACCAAGGTGATTTACCGGCATCATGTATACAGATGAGGTAAGTGAAGTAACACTTAAAAGTGCCACGAACTAAACATGAAAATGAATAAAGCATATTTGAACCTCTAGTGCGGTACAAAATTAAATATTGGTTCATATGAGGCGATTAGAAAAGGACGATATTTTCGCGACCATTTCTATGAATGAACAACTTCGCTACTTAGTAGAGCATTGACCAATTTTATTGTCTTTTTAACGTGTGTGATGTGTATTGAATGGGACACGTTTTAGAGCAGAAGCAACAGGCTAACATTGCTTAGCTCTGATAACGGTGCCTCGACCGCGGATATCAGCTAGCTGACATTATGTGTTTAAGATATTTTACGAACTAAGTATCAAAAAAAAAAAAAACTCAGTAAGTTGAGTCCAGTGCCAGGAAGTAAGAAAAAGATGCAGTATTATCCGGACAACACTAAATGAGCAACGTGACATTCGCGTTGTTTGGATAGCATCTTCATAAGCAAGCTAACGTAATGTAGCATGGTTTATACAACATAAAATACTACATTGTATATTATGGTCCGAAGTGATGCCTTACCTTTTCAACAGAAAGACGGCCATCTCTGGATCGGTATTTATTCCGAGCGCCAAGCAAAGCTCCCTCCATTTCTCAAATGCTCCACCGATATTTATCCTTGATTTCCCCCTGCATCGGCCACACTCTCTTTTAGCTTGACAGGCTTCAGCAGATAAAACTATCTTAGGTTTTTTTTTATGTTTTCGCTGAGTTTGTATGGGTGTTTGGGCTGAGCTAGCCGGTCGTTTACTCGCTGAAGCAGCCTTCTCCATTCAACACACCATTGTCAGGTATAAACAGAGCAAGAGGGTGCATGCATTACGTAGTACCCGACGTCACTTCCGTCGAGATTTCGCGGAAAATTCGGCCCAAATTCTTCACAGAGAAATGACTTCCCAGGCTTTTACAGGCAAACAAGGAAGACATAAAGAGCCTCGTTCTTTACATCGGGATAAAGTGCGCACCATTATATACTCAAAAGTGGGAAGTTTTAAAGCAAAAATCTTACATAGAGCCCCTTTAAATGTTTTATAATAAGGGCATTACATGTGATTAACTAAGATCTATAACTGGTGCAAAAACCCACCTGAGCTTAGCCCATCTGCAAAATGTGGTGTCAAACATTTACCTTTTTACTCCTCCTTTATTTCCTTTCTTAAACACTCATACATTTTACCATTTAATTCCAAAATGGAGATACAGTTTTACACTTGGAGGAAAAGGCCCTGCATAAAGATGCTCCCTGGGTTAGTCAAGCAGCATAATCTGACTTTTCAGGGAGTGTGTAGCTAGAAACCCCCACATGGATGGACACTTTTATGACAAAATGTATTGAATACAATAAAATTTGTTCAAAAGCATCAATCCATAGTAGCATGAATTTCAAAATGAGGGTACAACAAGCGTTATGCTATAAAGGAGGAGGCTGGGGTGGAGGAGGTTAAGCTTTGCCAGCAGTATGAGCGCAGTGCATCAACATTAATGCAAGCAGGGATTGATGAGAAGTACGTCAGATTTAAATGGACTGCTGTGTTGATAGAAAGAGCTGTGATTGGCTGTTGGAGCTGGGAGGCGATAATTGGGATCATCTGGCTGTCAGCTGATCATACCTGCACAAATGCCAAGCTTTGCAGTTATGATAATGTCATCATTTTCAATCTACATATAAAAGCTGATCTGTATCCAAACAGGAAGTCAGTAACATAAGTTTAACCCTTCAAGCCCCTAGCTATTTTAACACGTTTTTCTCTTCTGGGCTTTTTGTCCTTAAAAACCTTGTAAAATATCAACCCTGTGGTGCAAAGTCAAGTTCTAAACATCCTTTTTTTCAGGACAACCGGGGCTTTAAGAATATGTGTGCTGCAGTAAAGTCACTTTAATGTCTAAAAAAGTTATGGGACCATAAAGACCAAAGAAAAACTTTATGGAAAGTAAAACTTTTAATTTTTTGATTTTAATGTGTGACATACAGTAAACGATAATTATTAGGACATTTTGTGCAGCTTGACAAAGCGTGACGTGATGCAGAGCAGCCTGTCACAAAGCATTGTGGGATACAATATGGTGTTTAGCATACAAAGCTTGCAGCAGAAACAATTGAGAATGGATAAAAAGGCGTTCCATATCAGCGTTACTGGTGTAGATTTAATCTAGAAAGAAACAGAAAAGTCACACAAGTTTCAGGCTCACTAGAAAAGCCTGTGCTGCAGATTCAGAGGCATGGATAGCGTCATTGGAATGGCACGAGGGCTAGCTTCAAGAGGAAACAAGGCAATGGGCTACGATTTATGGCTCGAAATGTATTTAACTTTGAATAACCTGTCTCTTCTTGTCATATACAACAATGAGAACACAGAAAAACTTAAATCAGCCCAGAAACATATAATAAATTGGAAATAGTGGAATTTTAAAATGTGATAAAAATGATGCAATCAACATGATTAATTACAGAAATTTTAAGAGCAACCCTGATTAAAAATTTTGATCGTTTGACATCCCTAAGTGTGATATTTACAAAATACACCAAACACTGCTCTAAACAGTTCTAGGAACACTGAAGGAACACTGAAGGAACACCACTTCTCTCAGTAGATAGATATTTTTGGTTTCCATTGACCTAAAAATATACGATATGCACCAGTAAAGATTTACTCACTCATCCACCCTGATCCCACGAGTCTTTGAATGTGTAGCACGATCCACTAAAGCAGTGGTTTTCAATGTTGGGGTCGGGGGTCACGAGGTACTGAGAAGGGGTCTCAAGATGTCCTAAAAAAAACTAAGAACTTTTTTAAATAACACTGTACCCACTCTACACCATGGTTGCCAAACTTTATCCAATTTGTGTCACTTTTCCACCATTTTTGCCCATTTTAACACATTTTTGCCACTTAAAAACTATCTTTATCCATTTTAAACCCTTCCCACCACTTTTTTCTGCCTGATTTTGCCACTTCTAAACCAATTCTTGCCACTTTTCATCTACTGTTGCCTCTATTTACCATTTTTTTTCTCTAATAACCACTTTTTTACCATTTTTACACCCATTTTTGACCATTTCAACCACGTCACTATATGATAAGCTCATTTTTGCCAGTTTAACCCATTTCTGCTAATTTTCTGTCTTAGTTAACCCTTTTTCCCCCCAGTTTATGTCAATTTTTCATCCCCTTTCATCAAAATCCTCACCCATTTTTGCCAATTTAAAGCCATTCAAGCCACTTTTTTAATCCCATATTACCACAATCTTTGTTTGTTGCCACTTCTGACCCATTTCTGCTACTTTTAATATCCAATTTCACCACCTTTTCTGCCATTTTTTGCCATTATTACTCTATTTTAGCCCTTTTAACCAATTTTAATCCTGGTTTTAACAAAAGGGTTTTACTGTTTTAAGAAAACTATTCACTCAACAAATGAATAAAAAAAAGATGTTTGTTTATTGATAAAAGAGGTTGTTATTTAGGTGAAATATATGGATATGGATACCACAGCTTAACTTTACAATGAACCATGCTGTTGCTGACCTCCATGGTCCCCTGGTCTGGCTAGGCCCCAGAAAGCTACCCCTTTTATCCCTTTATGGACAGCCTTGTCTCCACATGACTACTCTTGATTGTGCGTGGCTGTGTTCAACAACCTTCAGGTACAGCGGGGGTCCCCGGTTTCTGGCACCTTTATTTTTGGGGTCACGGGCTGAAAAGGTTGAAAACCACTGCACTAAATTACAGTTAACCTGTTGCTTCTCTTTCAGTCCTTGTGTTTTCCTCTTCCTCCCTGCTGTTTTTACTTAACATGCATTTAATTCATTAATTTTGCTTGCAAACTTTTAACGTGAGTGGGCGCTGGCAGTAAACACTGTGTGCAGCCTTGCTGTGTGCATGCAGGCGGAGCCGTGTCTGTCTGTGTGAGCCGGCACGGCCAGACTGTGTTTGTGTGTGTGTTTGGTTGTAGGACACATTTAATGTCTACCTGCTCCTCCGCTTGTTGATTGAGTCTGATTAGAGCAGAAACATAGTAGTTTATTTATGATACTCTATGCTATTTCACTGTAAACCTGCAGACAAAAATAATCTACCCACATTAGAGTCACGTTTCTATGACCAGGCCCAACTGAAACAGGAGAAAATGAGGCTGAACCACCTAAGGATTCACTCTTACATTACCCAATAAAAGTTCAACACTATGCAAAGAGATGAGGAGCAGCAGTAGCGCCATTATGCTCCTTAAAATGGAAAAGACCTCCATCGCAGCCAATCACATTAGAGCACAAGCAAGACTAACCAGTCAGCAGCAGGCAATGACACACCTAGTTAAGCACATACACAGAAGGTGCGACCACAGTCATAACAGAATAAAGAATCCTGGTTCCATGGGAAAGCTGTAGACCTGGGAACCCTAGACTAAGGATGAGCACCGCCATATCTCGTCTTCAAATACCAGAGGTCACTTGAACTGAACGTCTTCGTTGTTTCCTTCTAGCATCACCGCCATATTAATATTGGCAAGTTCGTCACATAAGGAAATACAAGGAGATGAAAAATATGTGACTTTTCAGACTAAAAATCACAGCGATTACATAACATTCATTTTACTAAATCAATTTATGATCCACATTCAAGTATCACTTTGCACAGACATAATATGTGACAGTAATATTATATATATTACAGACATAATATACACCATGTTGCCAGAGGCAAGTCCACTACGTCATTCAGCACAGTAGACAAGGATTGTGCATGTTTTCGGAATAAAAAGCTTAAACAAACAATGTTGAGAACCACTGATCTAGACGACGTCCCTGCTTCTTTCAGCGAGATAATGCCAGGCCAGATTGTGCGTGCGTTACAACAGCATGGCTTCACAGTAAAAGTGTGCAGGTACTAGACTAGCCTGGATGCAGTTCAGAACTGTCTCTCACTGAAAATGTGTGGCACATTATGAGGCGCAAAATACAGAAACCCAGCACTGATGAGCGACTAAGCAATAATGGGGAAGAAATCCACGTTAGAAACTTTAACTTTGATGTGTTTTTAGTCTCCAGACAATCACAGAGAGTAGAAGAAAGGTGATAAAACACAGTGGGAAGCACACTTCTGTCCCAACATTTTTGGAATGTGCATCCCAAGTGTACCAGTTTGCACACTAAATATCTTGTCATTGTGCTGAATTTAGTTGTATGTCAGCTGTGAAAGGATCTGCAAATCACTGTAATCTGTCTTTATTCGCATTATACACAACGTCCCAACTTTTTTAGATTTGTGATTGTGCATTTACCTCAGTTTCATTTGGTTGGCAGCAGATACTTCAGACAGAATTTTCCAAAAGTGATAAGTTAGAAAACATAAGTGTATTTATGGAGCGAGCCCTCATCCTCGGCTCTGCTCGATATTAAATCAGTTGTACAGCAGCAGTAATATGTTTCTTGTTTGTTTTCCCAGCATGTCATTTTAAATATGTAGGAATCCCGTATAAAAGAAAACAAAAACAAACACAGAAAAGGCTTATGTAACAGACGCAGCGTCTTTAAAGGAGAAATATACTGTAGACATTCCTCTGCAAGCTTGTCAGATTGATATTAATAAGATGAGCTGGGTTATTCCTCTTTGCTGCGAACATGATCTGCAGCTCAAACCATGAAAAAGCCTCTCATTTGGCCCTCTCTCTCTCTCCACTGTACCACTGTGTACCTACAGTATCTCATTTCCCCATGCACTGCTCCCTCCGATCCACACTCCGGTGAAGGGGCCTGACTCTCCTCTAAATCCGCCCGGGTTTGATCATTAGGACGTACAGGAGGAATCAATCCGGTGAGCGAATTCACATCACATACACCTCCAGCTCTCATCAAATGACCTTGACTGCTGCCGCCGCCGGCATCGCTTGCTTTCAGATGAGAGGCTAAGTATGATAGCAAGACGTGTGATGTGCAGATGAAGTATAGCTCTGCACATTAGCGCCTTCCAAGAGGTAAATTCGAGCGGGCTAATGAATGTGCCATGCTGACTAATTTAAAGTTCAGCTCCCACGTAAAGGTAATGAGGGCCGCTGCACACTTAGAGCAGCGTTCAGCTACAGGCCAGAGTCGCTGATTTGAGCTCCGACATCTGCAGTGTGAGAGGGTGGTGCAGGTTGTCTCAGAGCTGTTAGTTAACCGCGCTCGGCCCTCATTCTGATTATCTCATCAGCTGATCTCCTGTGTCAGCTCCTGGAGTGGAGGCCTGGGAGCTGACAGGACAAAGACCTCATTCAAAGACTTGTTAAATTATGAAGCAACACCTTATTTGTACCATGGATGGTATGAATAAAACTCAGCCACCCTGACATCTTTCATTGATTTGTTTGTTACTTCCTCTAGTGCTGGGAGATAACTAAGGAGGTTGGCAAATCCCAACTTGTCAAAGCTAAACATTGTACCCATGGCTTATTCATTAGCTGATAAGCTCAGCACCAGGATATGACTGGGGTTGTTGATTTAGCAGACTAAAGATGCAGAAAGAGAAAAAGTGCTCTCTTGGGCACAAAAACAGGGTGATTTGTTATTTCAGGGTGCCCTTAATGGACAAAATAGGACACAGTGCCATCTAAGGGTGGGCAAATCATAAAAGTGCCCTCTGAAGTGCTCTTCTAGTGGTCAAAATGCGACACTTCATTTAAATGTTAACCTTCCAGGAAACAAGACATGGTTGAATGCCGTCTAGGCTGCCTTCTAGTGGGTAAAACTTGATCAAATGGGTGCTCTTCCAGTGGTTAAACATGGTAAAATTCCCTCTAGGGTGCCACCTTGGGGTCAAAACATGACTGACTGCCCATCTGGAGTGCTCTCTAGTGGACAAGACTTGACCAAGAGCCCTTCCAATGGGTAAAACATAGTAAAGTGCCCTCAAGGGTGCCCTTCCAGCTGTCAAACATTGTTAATTACCCTATTGGGTGCACGTTCAGTGGGTAAAACATAGCAAAACATCCTCTTAGGTGACTTCTGGTTGATAAACCATGGTTAATGCTCTCCAGTGTACAAAACATAGTTATTTGCCCTCAATGGCGCCTCTTAGTGGACATAACTTTATAATGTGCTGTCTAGGATGCCCTTCCAATGGATACAACCTGATTAAATGCCCTCATTGGTGCCTACTTGTGGTCAAACATGGGAAATTGCCCTCTGGGTTGCCCTCTAGTGGACAAAACTTAATAATGTACCATCTTGGTTGCCCTTCTTGTAGTCCAAATACAACACTGTGACCTTAGGGTGTCCTTAAGGGGCCAAACATGATAAAGTGCCCTTCCAGTGAGCAAGACATGGTTAAACACTGTCTAGGGCCCCTTGACCAAGTGGCCTATTTGGTGCCTTCTTGTGGACAAAACATGGAAAAATACCTCACTGGTTGCTCCTCCAGGTAATTCTCCCTAACTGCAGGCTCACAGGCAGCAGTTTCAGGACCGTAGAAATAGGACCCATGCTTTGTCACTACAGCGCCACCAGTGAAGTGGAGGAGCATTGCAATTACACAAGTTAGAGCAGGTTCAACTGGACCGCAGAACCATGCCCTGTACCCCACTTACCCCTGGTTCTGTTGTAAATGTTCTGGTTGTTCACTTGTTTTCGGGTTGTAGTTAGTGGCAAATAAAGAAACATTTGGAAAAAGAGTTTGTGAATTAAATGGATGATCAAAGACCATGTATAAAACAGTAAAAAAACAAACAAACAAAAAAAAAACACCAATCATAAAAAAGTACTTCAAATTAACTTTAAATCTCTGCCTATCAAAGTCATGTTAACTCAAGCAACTTAATTGCAATGTTCATTGACTTCGCTGGGTGGCGCTGTTGTGACAAAGCATGGGTCCTAGTTCTACGGTCCTGAATCTGTGGCCCTGAAACTGCTGCCTGCGAGCCTGCAGATAGGGATTATTGCTTCGAGCGGTAAAATATGTTTAACTGCCCTTTAGGGTGACCTCTAGTGGACAAAACTTGATAATGTGCCCTCTTTAGTGCACGTGCAATGGTTAAACTATGGCACTGCAATCAAAAGGTGCTTTTCCAGAGAACAACATGAAAAAGTGCACTCATGGGTGCTTTTCCAGTCATCACAACATGATTATATATCCTCTTGGGTGCCCTCCAGTGGACACAATAATGTGCCCTCTTAGGTGCCCCTCCAGTAAAAAAAAAAAATACTGGAAAAGTGGCCCGTGCACTTCCTGTAAACAAAATGTGGTAAAATGCCCTCCTGGGGATCTTCTTGTGGAAGAAACTGTGGTTAATTGCCCTCTAGGAAGCCCTCTAGTGGACAAAACTTTAACATTATGCTCCCTTGGAGGCCCTCCCAGTGGGTTAAACATGGTAAAATTCCTCCTATGGTGCCCTTACAGCGAAGAAAACATTTAAAAGTACAAGTAAAATATTGGGCTTATGATAGAAAGTTTTTTTTTCTTTTTTTTTGGGGGGGGGGGTAGATTCAAGTCAATGCAAATCAGATCTTTGATGATAATATCCTTGCTCCTTTTTCATAATAGCTAAATTTTATGTTTCAAAATTTAAGGTTGCATTGCTGTAATTTAGCTATTGTTGAACAAGAGAAACCAAAAACAGATTTTAAAAAGGGAGCATTACGATATGTTGTGTCCATCTCTCTGTCAGTTTTTATTTGTGGTGTAAGAAACTTTCATTTTTAGCATTTATGAGTAAAGAAAAAAAGCTGAAAGTGTGTTTTGGCAAGGCTGTAATGTTTCATTCTGGCCTAGATGGATCTTGACTCACTTTTGGGGCAGACCTCAAGTGGCCACTCCAGGAACTGCAGCTTTCAGCTCTTTTGCTCTGGCTTCATTTTTCAGCCTTGCCCTCTGATGCTCATGTGCTGTCACCTTTCTGAATGCACACATAGACACTAAAAGCTGCTGCTACAGTGCAATAATGCAGGTTTGTGCTCCTGCCAGCTCGGCAGCTTCGCTAGCATCTTTGCCTTCCATACCAAACTCAACCCCCCTCTGTCCACACACATCCCGGTTATAAAACGGGTGTCACCTGCTGTGACTGAGGTATTTTTGTGGGTGACGATGTAATGTCTTCAGCCAGCAGTTCTGAGAATGCAGGTGGTTCGGAGGTAGAGATGAATGTTCCTCAGACTGGGGCAAATGTCGCCGTTACACAACTGAAGAGTAATAACGGTGATGAGGGCCAACTCGGTATTTTTTTTCCTCCCTCCTCTGCTGCTCTGTGCAGGAGCCTGGGCAGAGTTTCAAAGCCTCCTCTTTTCTCACTCTGACTCAGTTGGAAGGAAAAAGAAGAAAACAGTGTCCTTCTCCTGCATTTAAGCAGGAAATTCATCATTCTGGTTGCTGTTTGAGGACAAAAAGATTTCAGAAGTGGCTCAGTATTGTCACTTGAGCTCTGCATGTCAGGGTCATCCTTCCTCGACATTCACAGATTCACACGAGCTCACGCTGTTGTTGACATTCCCTCGACTCTTCCCTGCCTCGTATGCATCAGTGCATGTGACACTGGATTCTGAGCGCATCCATGCATGTGCTCCTCCTATGTATTCACCTTGTAATTTATTTATCTGCATATTTTGTTTTTTTTTTTTGAGTATATGATCCTTGGTGCTTAAGCTGGAAACATGCAAGCTGCAGCAAGATGTCGGCTTCGTTTTAACTAGGCTCATTAGCTGCAGAAGGCGGCACCGGTTAATTAAAATAATTCCCTGTTATCGCGGCTGCTTTGGTCAGCCAAACGATACCGGGGGACTGGTATGCAGCACAGACTGCTCTCGCTCGGTGAAACGGCGCTCCTCGACCACTGCTAGCACCTAATTAGCGCTGGAGGAGGAATATTTTACCGCGAATTAACATGCCTCGCTTCGGCCTGTGCTCTAATTGACGAGCCTCATCTGAGAGCCGGTGGAAGACTGCGGCTGCACGGCGGCTCAACTCGAGCGAAGGAGAGAGAAACACGCATAGAATTTTTAACCGTTTCATAATTAGTGAGTATCAAAAAGCTGCTTGTTTAGTGGCGAGCTTAAGTTCATCTTTATGGGTGTTGCACACTCACTGAGAGATGGGCCTCCCTCTGTTCTCCCATGACCTCCGCAGCACCCTTTGAAGCATGAAAGCAGGAAGGGGGTGTTACTCAGGTTAGAGGGCAACATGGTAAATATCCCATAATCCATGTTGGGATCAAAACTCAAAGGTCCAGCCTAATGAAAGCCTGTGGACGAGCCGTAATCCTGAGTAATAGGAAGGGATCCCACAAACACTCGGCTCATCAAGTCACTCTGTTGAATCACATTAAAACACAAACAACCTTCAAAATACATATTTAAAACCCTGGGGTGAGCTTAAGCACACAGCTATGAAAGAAACTTTAAGCACAGTAATATTTGATCGGGTTTTCTTGCTGGGCAGTGAGATAGTTGCTGCTGCAAACTGTCGTCCCAGGAGGCATGTTCACATGTTTTCAAGTTTATCTGAGATTAACTCACCAGCATGTTTGTGCACTGATCCTCCAAACTTAGAGCGTTTTTGTGTTAGCATCCCACTAAGGCAGCTCAGGACCAGGTCACACAGACAAGGTCACTAAATGATGATCTCCAGAAGAGCTGAGGAATTCATGTCATCTTCAGCACTTTAAAAAATTAGAACCTCAAATTTTTTTTTCTCGCACCTTTAACACCGGACTCACTCCAGGAGTAACCTGACACGCCAGATGGATGTGTTTCACACATCCATCTGGGAAAGCCTCAATAGGAAACGTTTGGGAAAAGGCAGAGGCTTTGAAAAAAAACTCGGAGTGAGATTGGGTGAGCATTCTGTCGGTCACATCTCTACGGGCCAATTAGAGCAACAAAACACGTGACTTTGTTGCTATTGAGCTGCACATGCGCAGCTACCGAGGAATAACGTGAAACATGGCTTATTTGTGACAACTTGTGGCTCTTTTTAGTCTTAGTGGGCTTTAAATGTCAAATTTAAATGTAAACCTTTAATTTTTTGTCTGTGGATTTCCATCGCATGTGTGCAAGACGGTGTTAAATTTGAACGTTATTTTTAATCTTAGTTTCAGTCTTAGTCTTTAGATTAAATGTCTTTTAGTTTTAGTCACATTTTAGTCATTTCTACTCTTTATAGCAGGCCTATTCAATTAGCGGCATGCAGCCAACAACCGAATTCTGGATCACTGAATAGAGCCAAAATTCCATGCACTATTAGTCCAAACATTTGTTGTCTTGCCTGAATCTGGTACCAAGTCATGGTAGTGTGTTTTATGCACCCTGCCAAACCGGGGTCCCTGCTTTCTACAGCTGAGTGGCAGAATAGCTCCAGATGTGTTTTATTTTGACAGATTTACTCACAGTGGAGAAATGTCATAACCTTGCAAAGCAGATGGATTTGCCCATTTCCTTATTTCTAGAAAGTCACTGCTAGAAAGTAGCAGGACCAGTCAGCAACGAGGGGCAGTACTGTCAGGCACGGCGGAGCCTTGATGTAAGCAAGCAGCAACAAGAGATCGATGCAATTATGGTGGAAGAGATTAGCGTGGATGCTGCTAAAGCACCAGTTTTATCAGAACTTGACAACAATTCTTCAAAAGGAAGAAAGAAAAGCATTGAGCTTTTTTCTTTTCAAAAACGACAAAAGTCTTGTACTGACATGTCCACAGTCTCCATGGTTCACGTTATGCAGCTCTAAGGAGTTTACTTCACAGTGGTGGCGCACACCTACGACCTCACCTGTTCTGTTGCTCTGATTGGCCCGCAAAGATGTGGCAGACTTCACATTCATACAATAGCCCTTAAAGTTTTTTTAAAGGCTCTGCTCTTTCCCAAACCCTGTCTATGAGTGGTTTACCAGATGGATGTGTGAAACCAATCCATCTGGCATGTCAGGTTAGAAATAGCGTGGATTTTGAATGTCCAAAGAAAACTAAATTACGTTTTAGTCTGGCTTTAGTCATCTTGACATAAACTAAACTTTTGTCAGTTTTGGTCATCAGAGACCAATTTTGGATAGTCCTATTCTAGTCTTCCTCATGGAAAAAAGGCTGTTGACAAACATTTTTAGTCATAGTTTTAGGCCGGCCACACACTACAGGATTTTAAGCCTGATTTTGGCCGAGATGTGACTTACCCAATGATTGTGGGGGCGTATTCCGACTGGAGCCTCCTCGCAAACGATTATTTGTCTGAGTAGTCTGCATGTGTGAGGTGTCAACATGATTCATTTACTGCTCCAAATTGCGTCGTGGCCTCCCGGACCCTGAATCGTAAATATCAAACATGTTTGATGTTTATGATTCTAGGTTGTGGTGCAGCTGACCGAGTACCAACAACAACCAATGAGATCGAGCACACCGGGTAGTGTCACCAGACGAATCACATGTACCTTCGCTCACAACCATTATACCAGAAAGGATGACAAATTAACCCCAAAAGGTAAAATAGTCCGCTGTTGACATAATATTCCTGCGTGAACTCGCAGTTCTCCCATAATCTCTTACTGCTGATCAGGGCTGCGCACCGTGGTGCAGTGCTTTAGACTCGCTTCCAGTGGGCAAGGTCCCTCGCCTTTGGTCGGACCAAACCCCCGGCACTTCAGTGCACGGCGCAGTCGTCCTATGTGGAAATTGTGGGGAAGATGGACGGATGGGTGTCTTTTATATGGATGTTTTTCTAGTAAAAACCTCAAAGATGCCTGCACAGAAAAGGTGCAGAGATCAGAAACCAGGAAGTTAGTATTTTTCATGTATATAGGGAAATAAATACCCAGGTTTTTTTCTGTGCACATTTAAACACAGTATCCCAAACATGATCAAAACGGGGACATGTAAACACACTGACTGACAAAAACCCTGGTGGCAGAAATGTGAGTGAATAAAAGGATCTGATGAAGTTCGTTGTGTATCTACGATTACCTCTGTGACTCATACTTTACTCCTACAGCAGAAAGATGTCTCTCTTCTCTCCGTTTGCATTTCGTCTCTCTCCCTGTAACAGCATTGTCACATTTAACATATTGGTTGTGAGCAGAGTGGGTGGGAGTGCGGGGATCTTCTTAAGAATGTTTTTTTTGTTTTGTTTTTTATCCATCTATTTGTATGTGGATGTTTGTTCTCAGCATGCTAATCTAGCAGTCAACAGTGGTAAAGCCTGAGTAGTGTTTCTTCACACACCCGGGAATCTTTTGATCAGACCAGCGCTGCCTGCTGAGTCCCTTCACAGCCCTGCCGAGGCTCGTTTGCAGCTGCACACACACACGCTCGGCATGCACGGGCTGCTGCTGGAATTGTCACTTAGACACACACACACTAGGGATCATACTGTACGCTGTCACACACACTTCACACACCTGTGCATTAACGTCCTCACACGGGAGCATAAAAACTATCTCTGTCCGGGTTGTGATAATGAAAGCAGAAGCATGAAGGAACACGCTGCCTACACACTGCATCCATTCATAGAGGCTTGAAAAAGAAACATACTACGATTCAACTTTAGCACGCACTCTGCGGGGTTCACACACACGCAGAGCAACACACACGCATGCATTGGAGCCCACTCACTGACACATGAAAGCAGACACAGAGACGAGCAGCCTCGGCGGGCCTCAGGGAGCTCTAATGGCCTTGTAGAGTGCAGTCAGGGAGAGTGAGGGTGAAGAGCAGAGCAAGGTGAAGGCGCGCAGCTCCACTTCTCCTTAACCCTTTATGGGCACTCATTGAGATACTTGGAACTCAAAATTTAAACACGAGAGCCTCCCCTGGGGGGGCGCAAGACTTTTGGGAAGGTGCAGAACCCTAAACCAGTAAAACAGGTGATTCTCTTTGCTAACTTCTGCTGTGTGGGGGACAAAATGGACAGATTTATAGTTACTATAGAGACAACGCTGTAGAGGAGAGTTACTCAACCCTGATCAAACAAAGAGCCAAATTGTTGAAAAATAAATTTGCAAATGCCACAATCTAAGTGGTGAAAAGTGGCGATTAAAAAAGGTTAAATATGGCAAAAATTGTCAAAAAGCAGCAAAAACTGGGAGAAAAGTTGCAAAAATGTGTGGGAAGTTACGACTTAATGAGTTAAAAGTGGCAAAAACATTGCAAACTAGAAAAGCACTCAGAGAGCTCAGACCTCCGCCGTTAGCCCTATCTCCCAACAGTGAAGAATCCTTTAAAGAATTCCTGGATCCAGACGGTGATCCGGATCACTCTCAAAATCTAATTCACCGATTACTCCCTCCCCATTGGGGTGGAGACACGGTGAGGATTGGCATTAGCTTCGCTACGTGTGGACTGTCATTGCGGAAGCACCCATGGTCACACTGGACGACTGAAAGTCATGGCAGAGGGTGAATATTCCTCTATTCCTCCCAGCATTGTGAGTATTCTTGCTACAATTGCTTTTTCTCTGTTACACTCTGACTCGTCTCCTCAACCAGGCGTGCGTCTTTCAAACTCTATATACTCCAAAACTTTGAATAGAAACACACCTAAAAATGCTGCTGGGATTGAAGTTACTCATGTCCGCCATCTCCTGGTGTAAAATGGTAACAGCGCAGACCTCTGCCATTAGCCCTATCTCCCAATAGTAAAGAAGCCTTTAAAAGATTCATGGATCCAGATGGTGATCCAGATCACTCCCAAAATCTAATCTGTTCTCACTTATGCCATATCTGACATTTCCTGAAAATTTCATCAAAATCTGTCCATGACTATTCGAGTTATGCTGCTAACAAACAAACAAACAAACAAACATACCCGATCACATTACCTCCTTGGCGGAGGTAAAAATAAGGAAAAAGTGGTTAAAATGGGCAAATATCAGTAAAAAGGTGGGGAAAAATGGCATTTAATTGTAAAAAGCAGCTTAAATGGGCCAGGAGTGACAAAAAGGGGCAAAAAATGGCAATAAAAGTGTCAAAAAGGTGAGAAAAGTGACAGAAAGAAGTGGCCAAAATGGGCTAAGAGCAGCAAACACTAGGAAAAAAAAGTGGCAATAAAGGGCAGAAAGCGGCAAATTGGATGAGAAGTGGCAAAAAAATGAGTTACAGGTGGAGAAAAATTGAGAAAAATGAGTGAAAAGTGACTAAAATTGGCAAAAAAAGGTGGAAAAAATGGGCAATGCATGAATGAGTTGCAAAATGGAAAATTTGTGGCATTTAATTGCAAAAGGCAGCTTGAATGGGCCAGGAGTGACAAAAAGGGGCAAAAAATGGCAAAAAGCTGGATAAAAATGTCAAAAATGGGCTAAAAGCAGAAAAAATGGAATTAAAGTAGCAAAACAAAATGCAAATAAGAGCAATGGAAATATACAGACAGAAATAGAGGATGACTATTAAAAACTATTTTATAAGTGCTGGAAACAAACTGATCAATGTGACCTGCAATGAATAATTTCTGAGGTAAAATTTTCCATGATAAGGTTTTCTGGGGGAATAATATTTCAAATTAAGACATAAAAGAGCCACAAATCATCACAAATGAGCCACATGTGTCACTGCTGTAGAGTCAGCTGTTATTGAGACAAAGTACTGAGTCTAGGGACCAAACCAGGGGATTTTTTGACAGGAAGTAGAAGAATTTTGGTCACTGAACGCCGTAAACACAAAGACAGCCTCTGCAAGTTCGATATTTTGCACCAACAACAATCAAAGTCAGGCAAGGCTGAAGATCTGCAGTTATGCAATCCTGCATCACCAGCAAAGATGCAAACTCACACTCCCCACTGAATTAGAGCATAAAAATCTGGTAGTAGTGGAAATTTCATGACTGAAACTTAATAACTGGCAGGAAAAGATGGATGTTTAAAGAGACCAAATGATCAAAATATAAAAATGAGACAAAATGTTTGAAAATGTAGTTGTTGCACTTTTGTAGTCTTTTTTTTTTTAGCGGTGGGGGTCCAAAGAAAAAATATTTTCTCTCCCAGTCTTTGAATCTCCTGCTCCAGAGCATTATTGGCAGACATAACTGATTATTTTTTACATCTGTTACTTGATTTTTTTTTTTTTTTTTTTTTGTTATTATGTTGGGCATATATGTTTAAAAAATGACAAATCAACAGTGTGCATGTAAAAACATGTTAATCAAGTCAACTGAGCATTTACTTGCCCAGATAAAAGTTTATTTAAATGAAAATTCATATTTTATGCAGGAATTATTCCTGAGGTATACCATGGCTATGGACAGTATTCATCCCCTTGGATGTTTTAACCTTTTGCTGATATTATAAATCAATCATGCTCAATAAATATTGGCTTTTCAATGATATAAAAATATGTAATGTAAAATAAGTGACTGCATAAATATTTACCCCCTTCCAGTCAGTATCTAGTAGAGTCCCATTTGGCTGCAGGCGCAGCACTGAGTCTGTGTGGATAGATCTCCTTTAAAAATCTGGACTCTGCAATTTTATTCCATTCTTCTTTGCTAAACTGCTCAAGCTCTGTCAGATTACACAGGGAACAGCCCTGTTCATGTCCAGCCACACAGAGCACAGCACAGAGGAAGTCCGCTGAAGTTACCATACGTGGTTCCTTGCCCTATAAAGGGTTAAACCAGTGATACTCAACGTGTGGCTCTGGAGCTTTGGCTCTTTTGTGATGATTTGTGGCTCTTTTATGTCTTAATTTTAAACATTATTCACCCAGAAAACCTTAAAAAAGGGAAACTTCTTTGCCCTTTTTCACAATTTTTTTCCACTTTTCATCCATTTAAAGGCGGGCTCAGACTACAAGAATTCAGCCAGATTTAAGCCCAACTGCGACGTCGCAGCTCGTCGTAAAAACCTCGGGCCCGATTTTGAGAGTCGGGAACGACAAACCGTCTTGTAGTGTGACATAATTAATGATGCGTCCAAGACTCCTAACGATTCCTCACAACCACGATTCAACAAGACTAGCATGTCAGAATTTTTTGTACAGTTTGACACCCTGACCTGATGACAACGACGTGAATCCTGACGTCTAACAACAGGAGAACATTTGCTCTTTATCTTTGCATCATCATTTCCAAGATTTACCACTTTTATCCCCTTTTATTTCCTAAAACTATGTGAATTTTGTTTGGAGAGCCAGTCCATATTGTCCTCCTCTTGATACATCCATACTTATTATCCATAATCCAATCCATCATTGCTTCTTATTGTCCTTTTTTGAGCAAAAGACTGCGACAATCACACGGAGCGCTCCTGTTGTAGAGTGATTGACACTCTTTGGCCCGCCCCCCAACAATCTGTGAACTCGCACTCAGTTGCGGAGACGGTGGTGACGTCAGCATACGCTGAGTGGTCTGGATCACTCTTGCAGTGTGGCCAGGCTGTCGGCCAAGATGGGACAAGATTTTGGCCACGTAGTCTGACATGGTGCCGTCGTGAACGACCAAAAAAATCTTGTAGTCTGAGCCGGCCTTAAGCTACATTTTGCCATTAAATATCACTTTTTCCCCTACTTTTTCCACTTTTTGCCACTTTTCTTGCAACTTTTTACCCATTTTTTTAAACACTTTTATCCCATTTTTGCCCTTTGTCACATTTTTTTCTCCCCATTTTTGACAGCTTAATTGACCTTTTCTCATTAAATACCACTTTTTTCCTAGTTTTGTCCATTTTATCCACTTCTTTTTGCCACTTTTATCCCATTTTTGACCATTTAAGCTAACTTTTGCCATTAAATACCACTTTTTTCCTAGTTTTTAACCATTTTATCCACTTCTTTTTGACACTTTTATCCCATTTTTACCCTTTTTCACAATTTTTTTCATCACCGTTCACCCATTTAAGCTACTTTTTGCCATTAAATACCACTTGTTTCCTATTTTTTGCCTATTTGTGCCACTATTGACTGCTTTTTGCCCATTTTAGTCACTTTTCACTCTTTTTTTTGCCACATTTTTGGCACTTTTGGACCATTTTTTGCTACCCGTAACTCATTCTTTGTCACTTCTCACTCATTTTTGCTGCTTTCTGAACCTTTTCCCCACGTTTTCGCCCATTTTTGTTGCTTTTTGACCATTTTTGCCACATTTAACTTATTGCTACTCCAAGCTGCTTTTGCCCCTTTTCACCTCTTAGATTGTGGCTCTTGCAAAGGTATTTTTCAACAATTTGGCTCTTTGGTTGAGTAGGGTTGAGTAACACTGGGTTAAACACACACTAACACACATAATTGCATGTTAACATCAGTGTGTGCTTTAGACACACTGTGGAAGCAGCACAGTGAAAAGTACAACCGCAGAGAAAGCACACAACTAACAAACATGCCACTACAAGCAGAATTCAACACACACTCACACTGCAGTGCTACAGTCAAGCGGCCCTGTCCTGATGAAGCTGCTGTTTCTAAAAGGAGCAGAACATGAATTATGCAGGTTCGTCTTCACATGAGGGGGTTTTTCTCCTTCTCCGCCGCATTCCTCCAAGCCAGCTGTTTTCTTTTTCTCCTCCAGTTTTCTCTCTTTCACTCTTAAACTCGTCCTCTCATCCCAAACACTTCTATCTTTTTCACTTTAAATCAAGCCCCCCCTCCCAAATACCGACAGCCCCTGCTCTCCTCTCCTCTCCCCTGGGGGTTCTCCTTTTCTGCTCTCTGCTGCACCCACCAACCCTTTTTTGTCTCTTTATCATCGTCTTGATATTACACACACACTTTCTCTCTGCATTCCTGCTCACTCATCCCCACGGATGGGAGTGCT
This sequence comes from Cheilinus undulatus, assembly GCF_018320785.1. Classification (NCBI taxonomy): domain Eukaryota; kingdom Metazoa; phylum Chordata; class Actinopteri; order Labriformes; family Labridae; genus Cheilinus; species Cheilinus undulatus. The sequence goes on from NC_054881.1 coordinate 39,591,237, forward strand.
GAGCAGAGGAAGGGAAGAGGGCCAGTGCTGCTCTGGTCGTATCGGATTCTCATAAGTGTGTGAAAGAGGAGACGCAGGAAGTCTTACAGTTTGTCATCTGCCCCTGTGGCTCCAGTTTCCCTTTTAAAGAGGCCTGTGACAAATGTCCAGAAATCCACAACCGGCACCGTGTTCAATGTTTGTTTGTTTGTGAAACAGGGGGTGTGGATTTGTATCAGTGTAGAGGTTGAGAGAGTGAGAGAAATTAGATTTTTACACCAACACCTGCCTTAGCTAACAGCGATGGGACGTATGTACATGTATGGGCCAGCTAACACCTTCAACTCCAATAGAAAAAGTGTCCCAGCTATTCTGGATGACCTAGAGCAGCAGGGTCCAAACTTTTTCACTAAAGGACACATACAAAGAAAACAGTATTCCTGTCCACTATTACACCATGAAGACAAAAGAACACTCAGAGAAAAGGTTATTGAAAAGTATAAGTCAAAAACATTTCCAAGGCACCGAACATCCCCCAGACTTCAGTTAAATCCATCTTTAAGAAATTAAGGAATATGGCACATGTGTAAATCTGCCAAGATCAGGCCATCAAAAAACTGAGTGTGCAAGAAGGAGACTAGTGAGAGAGACCAAGACACCTATGACTACTCTGAAGGAGTTCCAAGCTTCAGCAGCTGAGATGGGAGAGACTCTGCAGACAACAACTGTTGGCCGGGTTCTTCACCAGTCAGAGCTTTATGGGAGAGTGGTAAAGAGAAAACTCAGATTCAATCTGGACTAGAGTTCACCAAAAGGTATGTGGGAGACTCCATGGTCAAGTGGACAACACTGCACATCACCATAAACACACCATCCCCACTGTGAAACATGGTGGTAGCAGCATCATGCTGTGGGGATGCTTCTCAGCAGCCAGCTGTTTGAGGTGTTCCAGATGTCTAGGCCTGATTGAGACCAATCCACACAGACTCAGTGCTGTGATTGCAGCCAAAGGTGACTCTTGTTATGGCAATTTTTCTATGCTGCTGATGAGAAATGAAATAGAGACGTCTGACGGCCGACAAAAGGGTTTTATTCCTAGGAAGGTCAATCACACACACACAAGCATTCAGTATGCTAAAAGACCCAGAACATGGGGAGACTGAAACATTTATGCTTGAGGAAATGCCACCCTAAGGTATGCTTGACACCCCTCTGTCTGGGAAGAATCCACACCAGCACAGGGCTTTGTTTCCAGGTGGTCTGGACATCACAATTAAAAATAAAATGGACCTTTTGATTCAGTCATGGGCTCCAGGTTTAACACCTATTCAGGAACTAGCTACCCTTGTTGCTTCGTGTCTACATATGCAGTAAAGGTGACACCTTCCTAGCCCTATTGTTTTCCCATGTCTGTGAGAGGGTAGGCCATAGAAAAGAGAACACTCTACTAAATACTGACTTAAAGGGGGTGAATATTTATGCAGTCACTTATTTTACGTTACATATATTTATTTAATTGACATTACTTTGCAAAAAATGTTTTCACTTTGAAATTGAGGTTTTTGAAAAAGAAAATTAGGAAAACAAAGTTAAATGACCATGACTGATTTATAAAATCAACAAAAGGGTAAAACATCCAAGGTGGGATGCTTATTGAATATGCATAAAGGCAAATAGCCACTCATTCTCAAGGATTCTGGGCCGATCAGACAGATTTCAGCCAGATCTATAGCTGGATTGTCCTCTGGTCAGGATTAGAAGGACGATGACGTCTAATCATCACAAAACAAGAGCAAAGCTACACAAATCTGTCAAACTCTAGGAGAGTGATGGTGCCCAAGGATGATTATCATGATCTGCTCTGTAAATCAGGCCTAGAGAAGAACAGAGAGTGAAATCTGTCATGCTCAATCTTTTCTTTAGTTGTGTTTACCTCTGTTTTTTTTTTTTTTTTGTGACTGTGCCTCCTGTTTTCTCTTTGCTTCCCTCCTGTTACTCTTCCACCTGAGTTTCTGTTAGCCGGCATTCGCCAGTCATTGGCCGGTAAAAAGGGCGGAAGTCCAGTAGATAAAAATATAACCGGTCAAAATGTCCAACAGAAAACATGCAAATGACCAGATAAGTAAATACTGAATACTTGCATATTATATTTTGTGTAACCTAAAAGATATGTTGCAAGAATGTGTTAATATAAACTAAAAGTTGCCAAGACTTACTACATCTACTGTCCTGCAGTAGTGGGGTTGTTTATCTCCTCAGACGGCAAGCACATGGCTAATTTTGTATGCACAATGACATCAAAGCAAATTTATCTCTCTGCGCATGCTCAGTATTGCTGGGGACTATGCAGGGAAAGTGGGAAGGCTTAATATCATCAGCAGTATGGAGGGATTTTATGTCATCGCTGCGAGTAATGGAGAGGCTGAAACAAAGGGAACTGTATAGCTGAGCATCGTAAACACCGATGCAGCATCAGAGAGAGAGAGGCCTACGCCGAGCAGAGTTGTAGTGGACTTCGATAAACTACCTATGACCAGATAAAGTTGGATTGTAGTCAACACAAAATCACATCGTGCAGAACTCGTGCAGCATGGACCGCTTGGAGCTGATAACGAAGGCTCTGTCTCTCTTCCTGGCTAATTAGCAGAAGTAGTCTTGGATAAGCTGTTAATGAGAGGAGGACTGGACCAGACTATCTGCTGTGGAGCTTTTGTCTTTTCGGGACTAGTCCAAATAAACCAGGATGGTTGGATTTCCAGCTTTAGCAGAGGTTACAGTGATATGGTCATGAGGACTGATATTAGCAGCTGATGGTAAGACTCATTTTTCATTTGAAATGTAGAGTTCTAACACAGTGTCCAGTTGAGAGAGCACTTTTGTTATGTGTTTGGATGCTTCGTTGTTGCCGGTGGAGGATGGTATTTGGCTGTTGTAAGCTGCAAAGTTATGATAGCGGACAAAGTGCTAACAGGCTAATGGTGCTGATGTGAAGCCAACTGTTGTTGTTGATGAGTTTAACGTGGGCATATATTGTGTAACTGACTGCGTGTTTAAGGAAAAGCGCGTAGCTTTCATTTTGATACTTTAAACCATTTACACAAAAATAAGGGAGATTTATGTGTTTTGCTGCTGTTAATGCAGCAAAATACTGTCAAAGCAAATGTCCGGTAGTTTTTCTAAATGGCCAGAATTCTTGAGGACTGCCGGTCATTTTGACCGTGGACAAAAAAGTCCAGCGGAAACACTGTCTTCCACATGTTGTTTTTTTACTCATTCCCCAAGTCTCCGGTTGAAGTTTGTCGATTTTCAGTCCTTGTTTTTTTTCTCAGTGTTCCCCTGTTTGGGTTCCTAGTTACCTTTTCCATTTTTTTTGCTCTGCCATGTAATTTTTTTATTTCCTTGTGGTTTTTCCTTCCACCTTGATTGTACTTATTAAGCTCACCTGTGTCTCTTTTGTCACACCTGAGTCTGACCCCACCCTCTGTGTTTAGTTTTTGAGGTTCTCTGAGGTCGTTTCCGAATTCCCCTACTATACTAGCAGCGCGTACTGATTTTCCCAAAATGTAGTATGCAGTATGGAGTATGCAGTGCAATGCCAAAGTTGCAGTAGGCCAAAAATACCCAGATGACATACTGATTCAGGAAAATTTCACAGTATGCATCGAACCAGTCTGCTTTGCCTACTGTTACTCACAATGCAAAGCCCTGAGTCAGAGTTCATAATGGCGACAAAACTTTCACCGGAGCGGTGTAGGTTTTAAGCTTTATAACATGTACTATAGCAAAATAAATTGTAATAAGGTCACTGTTGTTTTTGTTTTGCCGTTACGGCTCCTAACGGCCAGAAACGTGCTGTCAAGTGTGTCCTTTCACTGCACTATACACGCTAAGCTAAAATTGGGGTGTAACGGTATTTGTATTTGGCCCGTACTGTCAGGGTGCACGGTTCGGTGCACGCATTAATACGCCGAAAACGTCTGAGTATTAAAAAAAAGTTGATTTCTCACTTCAATCCAGGTGGCAGCAATGAGCCTAAAAGCTGCCAGCATTACAGAAGAAGGAGCAGTTACAAAAACAAACGAAGAAGAGTGATGGCGTGTGTGGAGTTAGAAGAGCCGCCGGCTTCATTTTAATGACCCGTATAGCAATGGTGCTCTGGCTTTGTGAATCATATTAACTTTACCTTCAACTATCAGCCTAGGAGGAGTGAGAGAGGGACTCCGCTGTGTCATAGGTCAGATTTCACACGGCTTTAACCTCTTTATCCTCCAAGATGGGCTGTGGAAAGTTCTTCCAAACTTTGAAGTAGGTCCCATTGGTTAAAAAAGTAGTCCAGTGCTGAAGTACGTGTTGAAATCAGCACAAAAGACTCTAATTTGCATACTTCACAAGCTAACTTGCAGTTGTGTGATGATACGTTCAAGTTAGCTGGGAAATTTTAGAGTTTAAAGAATGGGTATAAATATGTTAATATATCAATGAAAATAACCTAGTTATTCAAAAATGTATTTATTTATTAATATTTTTAATCATTGAAGAACTTTTGGAGGGATGTTGTGGCATTATTTATCATTTAAATGTAATTTATTCAGCCTATTTATTTTAATACAATTCAATTTAAAAACCGAAATTAAATGTTATTTATCCGCTTCAATCACTGTACCAAAAATGTACCAAACCGTGACTTCAAAACCGAGTTATTTACCGAACCGAAATTATTCTGTACCGTTACACCCTAAAGCTAAAAACAATGGCTATAAAAATCGCAAAAAAATCAAATAAAAACATTTGCCAGATTTTTGTGTACATAAATGGATGGAAAACACTGTAGCGTCATTTAATACTGACCAGGGTATGACGTACTTCTGTATACCGGAAACCAGCTAAACCGGGCCAAGCATACTACACATTAACGTCCGACTGGCAGTCATACTGCATACTACTGTCGAATGCAGTACGCAGTGCGCAACACATACTGCATACTGCGTTTTGCAGGAGTATGCAGTAGACCAATTCAGAAACAGCCCCAGTCTTTTTCCAGTTTATTGAATGTCTCCTGCCTCTCATGATTCATGCCCTGAGTTTTTGGACTTTTGTCTTTGGACCAAGTTTTTCATGCAAGGAGTTAAGTTGTGAGTCTTTGCAGTGCCTAAGATTGGGTCCTCTTTTGTTTCACTATTTGCTTTAGGTGACACAAATTAGTACAAAACTCTATCCTGTGAGGGCCCTGCCCCATGAACAATTTGGTCAAAACGTTTAACTTACTTGGTAACAACATGAAAAAAATTTTAAAATGCCTCCATTAATTTTTTGGGATGCAGCACCTTAAAAAAGATCCCAGCAGCTGCAGGCATGCAGGGCCAATAAGGTCACCTATCTGCACAGCAGTGTGAGAAGTCACCAGCGGGCCAATCACCGCGGCTGTTTTCATCTCTCCCTCAAAGCAGCTGCTTTGTCCTTGTGGGATCGATCCACTGTGGCATTGTCGGGTCGGTTCTGCTGTGCCCCTGTCAGCAGGGAATCCAGGCGTTCCTAACAGGAGCACGTCACATGGTCCCCTGACTGGACATCTCCCTATCCATGTGGTCTGGATCCACCAGGCTCCAGAGCATATGTGTTCTGGATCCCTGAGCAGTGTGTGTTCACACACATGAAGTTTGTGACCTTGTTTGTACCTCTGGGATGAGAGAAGGCCCTCGCTCCAGGAAGCTTCTATGTCACTGTTAGAAACACGTAGTTTAACTGAATCTGTACATCAAGACCAACATTTAAAGTGTTTCTGCTTGATTCCAGGTATTCTCCCTAAGATTAGTCCTCTACTAGGCTTCCTGTTTTCATTGACTTTCACCGGTTGTATATTAATATGAACAACACCTCTTCATCTCCTTTAGTTGTACAAAACTGAGGCCAAAAATCCCCCATGATGAGTCCTGACAAATTGTGCTGGTGACTAGTTGGGAGCGTAAAAGTCTCCAACGTTCCACTGATTCCAGCGCTGACAACTGCAGCAGGAGCTTCATGACTGGGTCTCCATCACCGAGCAGCTGCATGAAAGCCTCACATCACCGATGCATAAATGCTCTGCAGAATGAATGGACACACATTCCTACAGAAACCCTCCAAAATAATGTGGAAAGCCTTCCAAGAAGAGTGAAGGCTGTTATAGCGGTAAAGGGGGGGCAACTGTAACTTAAATTTATGTATTTGATTGCCGTGTCCTTACAGTCCCTGTTGGTGTGATGATCAAACAGCCAAATACTCACCAAACATTTTGTGACTTTTACAGCTGTTATCTGACTTTGTCAGTCAAACTTATGAAAGCTCATTTCTGCCACTAAAAAAAGAAAAAATGTAAAAGGCATTCTAAAAAAAAAAAAAGAATCCTAAGTAAAAACTATAAATTACGTGGGAAAAAAGTCAAAATTATGAGATAAAAAGTTATTATGATGAGATTAAAATTCATTATTTAATAGATAAAAAGTCTCAATAATGAGATAAAAGTTAAAATTCTGAGATAAAAAGTTCTAATTACGAGATTAAAATTTTGATTATGAGATGAAAAATCTGAATAATAAGATAAAGTCAGAATTATGAGATAAAAAGTCATAATTATAAGATAAAAACATGAACTAATGAGGTATAATGTTATAATTATGAGATTAAAAGTCATAATTAGAAGATTAAAAAGTCTGAATAAGATAAAGTCATAATTATGAGATAAAAAGACAATTTTTGAGATAAAACTCTCAACTATGAGATTAAAATTTGAAATTATGAGATTAAAAGTCATAATTATGACATAAAATGTTGAAATTATGAGATAAAAACCTGAATTTATGAGATAAAAAGTTATAAATATGAGATTAAAAGTCAAAAATATAAGATAAATAGTCTGAAAGTTGAAAAAAGTCATAATTATAAGATAAATAGCTATAATTTTGAGATTAAAAATTGAAATTATGAGATAAAAATCCTAACAATGTGATAAAAGCCTTAATTATGAGATTAAAAGTTTAAATTGTGAGATTCAAAGTCAAAATTATGAAATAAAATGTTATAATTATGAAATTAAAAATTTAAATTATGGGATTAAAAGCCAAAATTATGGGATAAAAAGTCATTATTATAAAATTAAAATATATAGTTATGCGATTAAAAGTAATGATTATAAGATAAAAAAAGAGAAATTCTTAAATAAGAAGCTGAATTTACGAGAAAGTTTAAATAAAGAGATTAAAACTTGAAATTATGAGAGAAGAAGCTGAAATTATGAGATAAAAGTCAGAATTAAGAGATAAAATGTTGAAACTGTGAGATTCAGAACTGAAATTATGAGATAAAATGCTGAAATTATGTGATAAAAATCATAACTATTAGATAACTTTTTTATCTCAGAATTTTGATTTAGGATTTTTTTGTCCTTTTTTTGTCAGAACTTCCTAACTTTAACATTTTTCTTTTTTAATAATCAGAAATGGGCTTACATACAAACTTGATTTGTCTTTCCAATAAAAATCTTAAATCTGAATCATCTTCTCTTCAGTTCTGGTTAAAAATTCGAAGTTCCTTTGAAGATAGCTCACAAGAACACCCAAAGACCACCTCTGAGAGATGGTTTTCAGCGTGTCCTGCCATGCCGTTTCTCCTGCATTTCGTTCGGTGACATAGCTAAAAAAGGAAAGTGCAGATATTCCTACAACATAATACAAGACAAGGCAACAGCTTTGGATTGGGGGGGGGGGGGGGGGCAGCTGGGCCACCTAGGAGTGTTGTTTTTACAGCAAACACACATAAAGATGTTTTTCAGGGAGTGTCAGAAGGACTTACTTTCACTCTGCCAGCAGGGAGGGAGGTTGAGAGAAGAAGAGAGATGAAAGACCACTGAGTGATGGTGAAGATCTCTGCATTGTTAACCTTAAGGCACCCTGTTCTCCTCTGCTGGAATACAGACGTGCTGCCTCCCACTCATTTGTATTACTTCAGCTGTCCTCATGTTGGCCCAAAGCACTCCAACATTAGGGAGCCAAACTGTGGTTAGGATAAAACAAAGGTTTCTTTTTTCTGACATTGTCTTGTTCGGCTTCGTTACCACAAATCTACAGCTTGTTGCGCAATGGGCCGTCATTTTTCCAGCTCTTGTTCGGACATCTTTTTGTGTTTAATCGTGAGAGATTGAAAGGATTAAACTGGAGATTACGTATGGCGGGATTACACTGACCCCGTTATCTGGTGGCCTCTGGGACGGGATGAGCGGAGGGGAGAGAGGCACGGCGAGGGAGGCGGAGGAGGGAGAGAACCATGGGACCTGTCGAAGTAGATGAGGGTGGATAAATGACGAGAGAAAGAGAAGTGGAAGGAAAGAGGAGAAGGGGAGTTGGGAAGGGATTTGGGAGATAATTGTGTGGGATCAGAGATGTGTGAGGAATAAAAAAGATGGTTGGGTAACAGAATAAAAGATTCCTCAGGGTGGAGGCGAGGCATGAAAAGAAGGAAAGAGGTAGGAGAAAAGAACAGAAAGACTTTTAAAAAGGTGTGGCACACACAGAAGGTTAGAGACGTTATGGTTCTGTGTTCTTCTGACCATTAAATGAGGTTACACTAAGCTACATAGGCTAGCAGCAGTCAGATGACTGTGCAGGTTTTTAATAAAAACCCCAGGGTGTCCAATTTATTAGGAACACCTTATAGCTTAAACTGTAACTGCTGACATGAACCTGCCATCATTTCATGCATGCTTGACTCTTTCTTTTACCAAAGTTAAAAAATAGTACACGAGAAACCAATTAGACTGTATTTATGCCACCTCTACATATTTTAAATGGCTAGCTTAACCTCCTGAGACCTGAGCTGGGAAACTTGATCATAAAACCTCGACATTCTGATAAAAATGTAACCAAAAATTCCATGTTCAGTGAATCCCTCAAGTACCAATTTATGGCAAATTCCCCTCAACGTATATTTTTTTATTTCCCAAGAAATTATAAGTTTATTCCCAAAATTCCATGAAAATTTCCCCAACATCCAAATTCCATACAATTTTATAAAATTCTTGAAAATTTCCAAACTCATCCAAACACTTAAAAATGTCCTTAAATTTTCTTGAGACTTCTTAAAAATATTCAAGGGTACCCTTTAAATTCTCGGATCAAATAATAATAATAATATAATAATAATAATAATAATAATAATAAGGCTAAATTGTTCATAATTCCTTGTTTATACCTAAAGTCAAATCGAATTCCCAAATGTCCATGAAAATACCTGAAAATTATTCCAAAGAGCTTAACAATTTCCCAAATTCCATACAGCATAAACATTTAAATAAAATTTACCCTAAAATTCCATGTTCAGTATATTTCTAAAATAGCAAATACTAGCAATTTCCCCTAGAAGTTTTTTTTAATATATATATATATATATATAATCAATACATTACCAAAAATTCCATTAAAAATTACAGAAAAATTCCCCAACATCCAAACAATTTACAGGACTTTCTATAGTCCAAAACATTTACCAAAGCATTTGTCCTAGAACTACTTTGAAAGTTCTTAAAATTTTCAAGGAAACCCAACAAAATTCTCTTGCTAATAAAAAAAAATTACACATAAAGTTTCATACCATGTAAATACTTGAACATTTTAAAGCAAATTTGCTCCAGAAAGTCAAAGTAAATTCCCAAATATCCATAAAAATGCCTGAATATTTTTTAAGAAAATTGTTGAAAAAGAATTCTTCTTGAAAGAAATCCCAGCAAATTACCCAAAATTTCCAAACAAAGCAAGAGAACCTGGATGCACCAGAGGACCTCCACTTCACACTGGAAGTCGGAAAAGCACCACCATATCTCGTCTTCTAATACCGGAAGTCACTTGAACTGAACGTCTTCTTCCTTGTTTTCACCGTGTGTCACCGCCATATTAATAGAGGAAAGTCCGCCACGTAAGGAAATACAAGTAGATGAAAATCACTCGAGTTTTTGTGTTTACAAGCAAAACGATAACATTACATTTATTTCAATGAATCGATTTAAGATCCAAATTCACGTATCACTGAGCACAGACATAATTATGTGACGGGAGATTGGCTGGCTGACCGGACGTCGACGTCGCTGCCATGTTGCCAGAAGGAGTCGTTACATCATTCAATACAATCAACAAGGATTGTAGTTTTGGAATAAAAAGCTCAAACAACGAGATTACATGGATTTTAATTTATCATGTATAATAATAACCTGACATCTGGAAAACCTTCAATACACAGCGTTTGGGAAAGGGCAGAGCCTTTGTAAAAAACTCGAAAGGTGATTGGATGAAAATTCTGTCTGTCACATCTCTACGGGCCAATCAGAAACAAAACATGTGACGTTGTTGCTGCTACTAAGGTGATGAGCTACAGAGGAATAAACTTCATATAGAACTGCATAACGCCAACCATGCCGACTATAGACATGTCAGTAGATGACTTTTGTCGGTTTTGTCGTTTCTCTTATTTTCTCAGTTAAATGAAAAGATGTACTCCATGATTTAAAATAAAATAATTTTATATATAATATAGCTTCATATATATATATATATATATATATATATATATAATCTGATCGCAAAATCCTCAATTTTCTCTGATAAAAACACAGCTTTGTTTTCCTCTTCATAACCTATAATATTTCAGATATCAACCATAATCCAGTGCGATGTTAAGCCTTCTTTAGCCATTCTTTCTTCATTTCGTGAGTAGTGATTTACCATGTTTATCTTTCTTTAATATTCTTTCTTTAATGTTCCTGTCTACCGTTTATCTTCGTAAAGCTGTGTCGGTTTTAGATTCATATTTGAAGCCATGAAGACATTGGGAATCAAAATTTGCACCCCAGTTGGTTAACTTGTGCGTGGCCCCGTCACACACGTTGGAAAAACGCATTCACACTCCTACGTTCTCGCGTTAGCAGCAGCACATGTGCACACAAACACGTACGCCCATACAGAGTGGCTTATTACAAAACCCACATCCCATATTGAGGGATTTATTCATCAGATTCTGTGTCATCTCTGCTTATCCCATGTTTCATTCATTTAGAACTGCCAGTTTTGGTTTTACTGGAAGTCAGAACAGATTTATCAGAGCCACGGAGGAGCATCATTATGATTTGTCTGTACAGAGAGAGGGGGCAACATGAGTGTATGGAGAGGCACAGCAGGACTGTGGATGAACGGTGGATGAAGACAGTGGTGACCGGAGCTGGTCATCAGGTGGGTTTAACCCTGCATAAAGCCCTTCTCCATTCAGTGATGTGACCGAAAATATAGCCTACTGTAGCTGGGACTAAATCAAATACAGAATAAGACATTAATCTGGCTAATTCTTGAATTTATCAACACCTAATGTAATAAGATATTTTGGGTTTAATTTACATTATGAGGGGTGTTGATTGTAACCTTGCAAAGCAGATGGCTTCACCCATTTCCTTGTTTCTCACTGGCGAAATCCATCTTGCAAAGCTTCCATCTGAACAGACTGGGCCCTGTAAGAGAGTAACAGGTCCTATCAGCATCTTTGGAGTTGTGACGTAAGCAAGCAGCGAGAAAAGGCCGGTGCAATTATGGCAGAAGAGATTGGCATGAATGCTGCTAAAGTGTCAGTTTTATCAGAACTTGAAGACATTTCTTCATCAAAGGGAGAACAAAGAACAGCACTGAATTGTTTTCTTCACCAAAACGACAAAAGGTTTGCGTTATACAGTTCGCTATGGAGTTTACTCCTCGGTAGCGGCTATGACGTCGCTTGTTTTGTTGCTCTGATTGGCCCGTAAAGATGTGACAGAACATTCATCCAATCACCCTCTGAGGTTGTTTTTCAAAGACTCTGCCCTTTCCCAAACACCGTCCAAAGGCCCATTTATACTCCCTTTATGTACGAAAATGTATACGTCCTTTTCAAATGATGTTACCATCACTGCTCACATACTTCCATGCGTCCTTTACATTGGCATGGATGTTAACCAATACATCCGCTGGGGGGCAGCCCAGAGTCAAACGTTTATGACAACAACAAACTCAAAAACAAACATGGCGACTGTGGAGGAGGTATTGATAATGTACCTCTTGCATAAAAGACAAAAATAGAGGCAGTGTTTCTAACCAACTCGCACAACTTTAACTCAAAAAGTTCCGCCATTGTTATTCCTTCTCCATGTCTCACTAGAGCTATGTATCGGGTAGTGACAGCAACACTGTCCCCACGGTTTCCGGTGGTACTTCTCCGTTTGGCCCGTATCCATAAGCTTTATGGAAATGTGCAGAAATACGGACGAAATGAACACGGAGCACGGACAGAAGGCTCCACCCAGATCCGGATCTGTATTTAACGTTGAGCATAAATGGGCCTTATGGGAGGTTATGATGATTGTGCAGCTTCATATTTGAATTGTTTGGTTGCTTTCTTTTGTAACAACTCTACACGTCACCACAAACACACCATGCCCACTTTGAAGCACGGTGGTCGCAGCATCATTCTGTAGGGATGCTTCTCAGCAGCCTGCCTTGGAAGGCTTGTAAATGTAGGTAAAATTATTGTGCCCGATAGGAAATAGGAACATTTAATCAGTCGAAAGACAACCTCAGCTTGGGAGAAGATTTGTTTCCCAGAGTCAGAGTACCTTGATGCAGACAAGATGGACAACATACATCCAATCCATACCGGAAGTCTGTACGGCTAAGGTTAGGCTTAGGCATTTAAACCCAAGTTGTTAGGTTCAGGGTAAGGCAGTGGGGAAGGTGATATATTTGAGATCCAGCACCAAGGGTTAGGCTTAGGCGTGAAAAAGACTGACAAACACTGGCAGCTGAGTCCAACACAAAGAAGAAAATTCCACTTGGGACTTCAAGCATAGATTGGATGTATAGCGACGCCCATGTCGGCCATCTTGACTGCAGTTGTGTCCCTCTCAAAATCGCAGCAGGCAAAAGAGAGGTGCAGGTTGTCTGTTGTCCATGTGGTAATGTGTTTTGCAGTTGTGTGCCCACTGTAAGTGAATATTTTGACATTCAAAACATTAATTACTGCTGATGTACTACCAGACCTCCACATTTCTCCATCAGTCACATTTCCAAGGCGCTAGAACTGAATATAGACCTCCAGTTTGTAGCTTTATTTGCTAACTTTTGCATCATGCCACATATTGATTGTATAATTAGAGCTAGAGCAGCAACCTCAGTGCACCGACCTAATTGCAGTTCTAAAGTTGAAGGATTATTACTCTGTTCAATCTTTTGTTTGACTTTTGAGTGCCTCATCATACACAAAAAGTCATAAAATTTTGCAGCTGTATCAGGTCTTGCAAAACGCAAAACTTGCAATATATGATGGCTTTCAAGTATTCACATTCCAGATTCCCTCAATAGGGAAGATAGATAAAGATAAAGCCCCCTCCTTTATCTTTGTCCTACAATTATGAAATTTGGTGAGTAAATTCAGCTTGGGGAGAACTACAAGTAAGCCTCATGGAGCAACATCCTAACTCCAACAGGAAGTCCTCCATTTTGGCTAAATTAGTCAACATTGAGGTATTTTTGTCAGTTTCCAGGGGTCCTTTCAGGATTAACTCATCCAAGGGAATTCATCTTATTCAGCTCAAATTTGGGCTACTCATAGTAGAGACCTTAAAGATGAAAAGTTATTCTGCTTGTGTACAAAACTCAAAGGGCGTGGCCATGGCAAACCCTCAAATTTACACACAGGAAGTTGTTTGTAACTCAGCTGTACATGGTTCAATCTGTCTGAAACTTACCATACATGTAGAGGGTTCAGACCTGATTACATTCAGATGGTAATATTTTGTACATACTATAGCGCCCCCTAGCGGTGACAGGAAATAACTTGGTTTACAGTACAAGTGATTGTTTGAAGTTTGTCGTCAAAGGACATGGCCTTGCTGGGGGGACAAAAAAAAAGGTTGTCCATTTGTCTTGCCACCAAAATTTGAAGCATCATATCTCTGCATGCATCATTTTAAAGTGTTCATTTTTCTATTGAATGTGGTGAATTAAAACACTGGTCATGTTTTTGCTGTAGCAGAAAAAATTGGATGCATAAAGCCAGAAAATGAAGGATCTAGTAGTTAATACATTGTGAATCCAGCATACAGAGCGACGGCTATTGAGGCAGACTGATGGGCACTTCTTCTGCACCCACACCCTGTCCTCCTTGTTTACTCCGGAGGCTCTCTTTTGCATTGGCTACAATACCTTGATGTCACCCATCGATTGTCAGCAGTTAGAGAGACGTGCGCAATGCCCTGATTAGCATACAATTAGGATTGACCCGCTGCCCCTGGGACCGGACGGAGCGCGGGATGGATGGAGGGCTTTAGAGGGAGAGTGGGATGGAGGGAGGAAAGGAGCGGCCTGACACAGTGGCTTCTGTTTCTGCTGACACGTGCAGGACAGTGGTGGGGTCTCGGAGGGCACCCTGGGCCAAGGTGTGCCAAACCTGTATTGACATCTGGGATGGGTGTCTCGGCCGCACTGACGGACGCCACTATGAGGGCTTAATGGCCGCCCCAGCCAGGGAAAAGATGTATTAATGTGTGTGTGTGGGTCTGTGTGTGAAGAAGAGTGACTGCATGTTAGGAAAGTTGGAAAGACTTAGAAGGACTTTTCTAAGAATTATACAGCTCATGTTGCCCTATTTAGAAAAAATTGGTTCTAGGGCTGCAACGCCATGATCCTCTTTATATGATAATCCATTGTAGGACTGCATGCTATGATAAAAAGCAATATAGTTATCCCTTTAGTAGATATCACAATGATTCCTGCACAGTGGGTGTAATCGTTTTAAACCTTAAAAATCAGGATGATGTGATTGTGGAGTCTGTGACAAACTAAAAGCACAAATCAAAGGACATACACTGCATCACTGTAGATAATGCAATACTGCTTTCTAAATATACTCTAACATTTTTGGCAGCACCCAATCCTCTAGTTTTCAAAAGGTTTTGCAATTGGCCCTCTTGAGATTTAAGTAATTTTATTGGTAGATTTTGTAGCCACACAGTTGTTTCTTTTTTTTTTTTTTTTTTTTTTTTTTTGTAACACCTATAAAGCCGCAAAAATACCAGTGCAAGTCCCATCTTTTGGTTACAGATGAACAACTTTGCCATGCTGAAGTACCAGAAATAAGTGGTGAAAGAGTAGCAACAATTGGCCTAAGGTAATGGCTAAAAGTGGTAAAAATCATGAAAGGGGTTAAAGAAGTAGCAAAAATGGGTCATGAGTGACAAAAATGGGAGGAAAGTGGCAAAAAATAGGCAGCTGTAAGAGGGGAAAAGTGGTGACAGAGTGGCAAAAATTGGTTCAAAGTGGCAAAAAAAAAGGGATTAGCAGTACATGTGGGTTAAAAGGGGCAAAAATTGCAGATATATATGATAAAAGTGTCTAAATTGGTCCAAAGTGATAATAAATTGGCTTAAAGCAGTTAAAAAAAAAATATATATATATATATATAAAGTGGCAGGTGTAAGTGTGGAAAAGTGGTGACAGAGTGGTTAGAATTTGAAAAAGAGACAAAAAAGTGATAAGCAGTAAATATGGGTTAAAAAATAAAAGAAAAGTTGCAGTAATGGGCAGTAAAAAAGATGAAAAGTGATTAAAAAGTAGCAAAAATGGGTCATGAGTGACAAAAATGGGAGGAAAGTGGCAAAAATGGGCAGCTGTAAGTGAGGAAAAGTGGCAAAAAAGGATAAGCAGTACATGTGGGTTAACAGGGGCAAAAATACCAGATATAAGTGGTGAAAGAGTGGCTAAATTGGTCCAAAGTAATAATAAATTGACTTAAAGTGGTTAAAAAAATAAAAATAAAAATAAAAAGTGGCAAAAATGGGCAGATGTAAGTGTGGAAAAGTGGTGGCAGCATGGCAAAAATCTGTAAAAAGAGGCAAAAAAAAGGGATTAGCAGTAAATATGGGTTAAAAAAAGAAAAGCTGCAGTAATGGGCAGTTAAAATGGTGAAAAGTGATTAAAAAGTAGCAAAAATCTGAGAAAAGTGGCAAGGAAATGCTCTCTGTGGCAACAATTGGAGGTAGAAATGGTAAAGAGCAGTTAGAAAGTGACAAAATTGGTCAAAATTGGCAGAAATAAGTGGTGTAAGAGTGGTAAGAAATTGGTCTAAGGTAGCAAAAATGGCTAAAAGTGGTAAAAGTGATGAAAAGCATTTAAAGAAGTAACAAAAATGGGAGGAAAGTCGCAAAAATGGGCAGCTGTAAGTGGGGTAAAGTGGCAAAAATTAGTTAAAAGTGCCAAAGAAGGGATAAGCAGAACATGTGGGTTAAAAGGGGCAAAATGGCGTATAAAAGTGGTGAAAGAATGGCTGAATTGGTCCAAAGTGGCAAAAACATGGCTTAAAGTGGTAAAAATGATAAAAGGCAAAGAAAAGTTGTAATAATAGACATTAAAAAAGGTGAAAAGTGATTGAAAAGTAGCAAAAATTGGTAGAAAGTGGCAAGGAAATGCTTGCAGTGGCAAAGTTTTGCTAAAAGGGACAGAAATTGGGTGTAGAAATGGTAAAGAGCAGTTAGAAAGTGACAAAATGGTTTAAAATTGGGTAAAAATGGGTAGCAAAAGTAGTGAAAAGGATTGAAAGTAGCACATTTTTGCTACAAGGGTCAAAAAGGGTTTAACGAGGAGACAAATGTGCCAAAATGGGCGGAAACTGATGAAAAGCGGTTAAAAATGGCGTTAATAAATGCAATAAAAGTTTGACACTCTCTGTAAGTCTAGGACTTTTAATGTCCCTATTTTAATCAAAAAACTGAACCTGTACCAAACCATGACCCCAAAACCAAGGTACGAACCGAACCATGGCCCCTGTGCACCGTTACACCCCTAACACATCCACGTGCACACACACACACACACACACACACACAAACGAAAGGTCAGCCACACACCGACAGATTTGTTAAAGAAAGTGAATGATAGGCTTTTATTCTATTTCACTGTTCAGTTGGTGAGTCAGCTCAGTGGCCATGCTTAACACAAGTATTGTTATCCTCTTAACACCGTCATGTTAACATTCCCAGTGTGAGCTCTCATTGTAATAGTGCTGATGCGAGCATTCAGCTGCCTCAAAGAGCTGCGAGCACAGGTGCAGACACTTCATCATGCTGAAGAACCCTCACATTATCTAAAACAGATACTTGAAATTGAATTCTTGAGGAGTCCGATGATGGAAACCTGATTTTACAGTGCAGGGATTGTTTCTTTTTTTAAGGAGGCTTTCTGATCTTTTTCTATAATAGGAAAGCTGAAGACTGACGTCAACGTGGGGAGGGGGAAGTGGGGGTTCACTAAATAGTTGATAATTAGCCAGGGCAACAAGGGCTGCAGCCTCTGCCGACTGAGCCGAACCAGCGCCCTGTTTAAGTGTTTCCTTCAACAGCACGGAGAAAGCCCGAGTAAATGATGTGAACTTCTGAACTGTGTTTAATGGTTGCTGGTGAATCGCTGCGCTGCAGATCTAAAGCTTTGATGTGCATGATTTTTTATAAAATGTTCCACTGACATAAAACATAGCTTTTGAAAAACTGACCTCACATGTCAGAGATTTAAAGATGTGACCTTTGCATTATCTCCTCTGGTTTGATCCGTCATCTCACTTTTTCCATTCTTCTCTCCTCTCCAGACACACCCCACAGACCCCGGCCCGGCTCCTTCTGCAGCGGCAGCACTGAAGCCTTAATCAGAGGTGAGTATCAATACTATCGAACCCACAGATCCCTCTGCGTCCCGTGGCGTTTGTTCTGATGCATTGATGCGCTATTGACGGAAACAGGACGGTCCAAACGGTGACAAATTAAAATGTCAGCTGTGGCAAAGGTGAGCCTCAACTCCCCCTCCCCTTGCCTCGGCGCGTCCTTAAGGTGGGGTGACAGGCCATCAGCACAACGATTCCTGATAAAATGCTGACACCTCACTCGGTCACACACATACACGCACCAACAAGGGCACCGGTGACAAGGGGAGATGCATATTGAAAGGAAGGAGCACAAGCAGGCTGATAAACTGTGCCATAATGGTTTAATAATAGCATTTCTGTTGGAAATTTTGGAGTTAAAGAATTAGCTTTATGACAGAAAATAACAGATCATTTACCCTGCTGCTTCTTTACATCTCAGTAAAAGATGATTACAGACTACTGATGAATGCAAATTACATAAATGAGCATTTTCTGAGAATTACACAAATTATAATGCTGGTGCACAGTCGTGTCATTAAGCATGAGTAGGCTTGATGCACGGTTTCATGCAGCGTGTTCGGAGGAGGGAGATGAAATGAAGACAGAGTGACGGAGGACGCCAGTGCTAGGCATGCTGTCAACATTTAAATATCATCAGGGCCTGTGTGTGCACACTCCAGCCCATCTGCCCACGCACACACACCAAGAGTATATGATAACTGCAAAAAATTAAATAAAAAAATCCGTGATCAAGCTTTGTAAGAGGCGCCTCGCCTCTTTCTTCTGGCTCTCTTCTGACTTCCCTGACAGTTGATCTGGATGTAATTGTGCCTACTTATAAATGTTCTCCTCGCACATTAATCCGTCAATGTCACCGGCCCTGATGTTCCAGCTGTTCTTCTTTTGTCGTAATGGCGCCGCGTTGTTGATAAGCACAACTCTGACAGCAACTGTCCAACCGGCCCGGGACGGCTCGGCCTCCAGAGAACCCTCATCAGCCAAGAGGGGTCAAGGACTGCCTCTGATTGACAGCTCTGTTTAAGTTAGATCTACATGAAGTCTTTGTGTTTACATGACATGCATCCCAACTTCCAGGGACTAACAAGAGCCTGGGCAGGACGGGTGTCTTCTATCTCAGGCCAGAAGACTCCTCTGCTGTTGTAAGTAATGGATGCAGGGAGTGCTACTGTCCGTATCAGGTTTGTTTTATTCATGCTCTCTGTTGCAATATTAAGCCTGCTATCGAGCCATCCTTGACTGACCCGTGTTACCTCTGGAGCATGAACTCTTCGGCCTGATCCTATGTAGCTTCATCAACATGAGCTGTGCTCTAATTTATGCATCAGTGTGTGATTTCACAGAGCAACTATTAGCATAGCATCTGCCATCATGTTCATATACATGTTGGGTGAAACGCTTTCAAAAGGGGATGAATCTCCATAATCCTGCCTGTAACATAATACAAAATATCTATTTTTTAAAAATGGCATGGTAATATGATGCTCATGCATTTAAAAATAAAATACAGCTCAGTAAAAGGCAAACAGGTCAGCCACTCCTGCACCCCTGACTCGCTCTCTGATGGACAAACGGCTCCGTTTGTCGTGTCCTCTGCTAAAAGTCGCCGTCATTGAAAGTTTCAACAACATAAATCAATGAAATAAATAGCTTGCCTTCAACTTGCTGTGTGCACATTTAAGTGTGTGCAACACTGCAATACTTTGTGTGTGCAAAAGGCCATAAACTTTCAAGACCAGCTTCTTTTCAACTTCAATCTCAGCAGGTGTAATATCCTGCAGGTGGAGTGCAGCTGCTGACATGCACCAGGATGGGCATCTTATAAGCATTCTGGTTTGGCCCAGTAGATCCTAACTGTGCTGTCCAACCTCACTTGTTTTGATGGGAGGTCCAGCTCTTCTTAGAGATCTGGATTATTTGGCTTTGCTCATTATAAAGAACCAGTCCTTTAGCTCCCTTACAGCTCTTCATTTGATACAATTTTTGCCTTTTTTGTGTTTAATTTATTTCTCAAGGATCAGTGTGCAATGACTAAGCATTCATACACATGCAATGAAAAAATGGTGGCACCAGAGGTGTCTTGGTGGACTCCCTCACTCATCGCCTTCTTGCACGCTCACTCAGTTTGTGAGGATGGCCCGATCTTGGTAGATTTACACATGCAAATATTCCTTCTATTCTTCATGATGGATTTAACTGAACTCTGGGGAATGTTCAGAGCATTTTTTGCATCAATCCCCTGACTTCTGCTTTTCAATAACCTTTTCTCTGAGCCGATTGGAGCGTTCTTTTTCTTCATGGTGTAATGGTAGCCGGGAATACAGATTAACCAGTGACTGGCCCTTCCAGACACAGGTGTCTTTATACTACAATCACTTGAGACACATTCACTGCACTCAGGTGATCCCCATTTCACTAATTGTGAGACTACTAGCATCAATTTTAAGGGGCTTTTTCAGGGGTTGACCAGTTTATAGTAGTAATCTAGGGTGATTTCTTTTCATTTTGTTATTGGGTGTGGCTTAAGGGCTAAATTGTGCTCCCACAATACTTAAAAATGTCAGCTCTCACAGCAGGTTGTTATTCTCTGAATATGGTAGATAGGGACTCATCTATGTGGCTATTAAATAAAATCTATAAAAACTCTTAAGCATCACCGTCAGACATCACTGCAACAGGTCCTTTTTTTCTGGCTCTGCCACAACCCCGATATGTAACATGCCCCAACATGCATGAAGGTGCAAGGGCCCATTAAGTGGTGCTTGCAGCCTTCTTTAAATTGATCTTTTTAGATGCTTAAACTGTTAAAAAATAGCTAAATACCACAAGCTAACGCTGCATGATAAACATTCCAGTATAAGATGTGCAAGGGCTTCATCATGAAGCAACCAGGAAACAGTAGCAGCACTTTGAAGTTGCCACCATGAAGCTACAGTTATATAATAAAGTAGCAAAGATGCAATAGTAGCATGGTGAAGTCACAAAGAGGCAATGGTTGTATCATAATGTGACCAAGATATAATAACAGCATTATGAAGATACAGGAAGATAGTAGTTATATAATGTGGTCATGATACAGAAGCAGCATTATGAAGATACAGAGAGGCAATATCCAGTGTATTATAACGTGACTACGATACAATGGCAGCACTATGAAGTAATCAAGGGGCAGTAGTTCTATTGATAATCACTTGATTAAGATACAACAGCAGTATTATGAAGTAATGGAGAGGCAGAAGTTTAAAAATCAAGTAAACAAGATAAAACAGCAGTTTTATGAAGTAGCCAGGATGCAGATGTTATATAACAGCTGCATTCTAAAAATGTTAAGATGTATAAGCATCATAATAAAATAACCAGGGTACAAGAGCTACATTTTGGAGTGACCAAGACACTAACACAGGTTCATTGCTGTATAAAAAAAATCACTAGTACCCATATCCAAAGTTGTAGATGCTAAATGGAACCAAGAGAGGTGTTTGGCTGACTATGACACGCTGCATCTGCCAGAGTGGAAGGGAGGTAATTTGACCAAACAGCATTTTAGAAGGTTTTTTAAAATTCAGCTTTAATCATAAAGTCTGGCAGTTAAATTCATGAAAAAAATCAAACTGCAAACATTACAGACTGAGAAACATTTCAAAAATAAAACAGAAGGAACAAAAGGAAGGATTAAATGTTGGCTCACTTTAGCCACGTTAGCGTTATCTATAGCTAATGTAGCTTTGCTAGATATGTAGTTAACATTACTTTGTAACCTAATGTGTCTATGTTGGCTTTAGTTAAAGCTAGCAAAGCTAAAGTGAGCCACCTTTCACATAGCTACTTCTAAAACGGATCGAGCTTTAGCTCACAGAGTATAATCCAACATAGCTAATGTAACTTTGTTAGCTTCATATTAAGCTATGTAGCTAAGGAAGTATCATTAGCTTTAGCGTTAGCTGCATTCAAATGTTCTCATGGAGTACAAGTTTTCTCCAGTAACTAGACTGTTTACTCAGCTTTATTAAAGGTTTGCAGGTCAAGTTTTTGACTTTTAACGTCCGTATCCTGACCTGAAGTTTAATCCGATTTTATTTTACGGCATTTGTTTCCACCCGGACAGATGCGACATCTCACTGTGGTGGTCTGCAAGGAGAGGGGGCATCTGAGATCTGCTGTCTGCCGTCTTGAATGCCACAGGTCTATTCAAGAACTTCAAAAACCAAAAAAAGTAAAGTGGTAAATGAGAGCCGGTTCCTGTCATTCACATAAAAGAGCTGGCTCTTAAAACAGGCTTGTTTGCAAACAACACATGACTGCCGCTCTCTTTACCTGTTAGAGTTAAGCTGTAATTTCAATCTTAGCAATACCCCATAAAGTTTGCCCATTAAAAGCGCTGTCTGTCACACAGGAAGTGAATTAAATCAGTATTCCTATGAGCCTAATTGTTTTTCTGTCCATTTTTATTCCAGAATAGTTTTCACTATCCATACTAGTATTAAAAATATGATTTTATTTTTAGTAGTTAAACTCCTCTAATAGATTCAGAGATATTCTTTGTGAAGGCTGCCGGCAGATCCATTCTTCAGACGGATGCCACAGCTGTTGGCCGCTTCTTCTAATGTCCCTGGTCTTTGCTCAGGTTCTCCTTTTTCCTCCTCCAGCTGACTAAAAACCAAAAACACCAAATGTATTGATAGGTTTCCATGGTCTGTAGTTTAACAGAAGCCTAATGTCTGTGTAACTGTCAGTGATTTCATGGTTTCATACTGCTGACAAGCGTGTTCGTCTTATTTTTGGCAGTTTGTGCTGTTCTGTCTCTCTGGGAATCATTTCAATTCTCATAGGGATGTGATACGTTTTTTTCAGCCTGTGTGATGTTTTTAAGACAGCACAGAAATGACAACCTGACATTTTTTTTATGATAAAAATGAAGGGGTAATGTGTTGATGAATTGGAGTTTTTGAAGAAATTTTCTCACTATTTAAACGTAGCCTCAAAAACAGCACAGATGTGTTTTTCTTTGCTAGGCTCAGAGAGTGGATTCATGGATTTTAAAAAAGTAAACTGCAACCTTTAACAGATTTTTTTAAAACCTGCTGTGGAGAAAGAAACGTGTAACATCTCATTGTTAATATAAAACCATGTGATCTTGTTAACGTCCTTTAAACCCTGGAGCCCACATTAAGTCCTCGGGTTAAGGTTAGGTGTTCAGTCTAGAGCCCTGAAGGGGGGTTAGGTTTAGGCATAAGTCACTGAGCGGTTAGAGTTAGGGCAGGGTAGTTGGGTAGGGCATACCTTAGAGCCCACACTAAGTCCTATGGTTAGGGTTATTACATAATGCGACGTTATTACATAATGTGGCGCTACAGGCCATGTTAGCTAAAGCAAGCCACCTTTCATGTAACTACTTCCAAAACGGGTCTATACACAATTTAATCCCAATTTGACCTCTGACCCTTTTTTTCTGTTTTATTTATGAAATGTTTGGTCTATAGTGCATAAAATCCAGTTATTTCACGAATGTAACTGCCTGACTTTGATTGCGAATAAAGTTGACATTTTTTTTCTAATCTAAAAGGAGAAATAGATTGTACCGACAAATTACGGCAGTTCCTTTCAGAGATATTTGGTGTGCAGCCGGATTTTTAAACATAGCCTAAATGTCTACTCCGATTCAAGGATGATTTGATTAGGTTTTGGAGGTCAAAGGTCAAGGCCATTGAGCTTATCATTGACTCCTTGCTATCACAGAAACCATCTTAGCCCCTGATCCTGCCCCACGTCTCTTCTTTCACTGTCTGGTATTTTAACAGAGGTTTCTAACCACCAGGCAGTAGTGCTTCAACAAGACTGCACATTTTAAACCACCACTGATGTCTTTTCTTAAGTCCAACTCAATATTTTTGTCTGCTGGTAAGTCTGTAAACATCCACCAATGCAGAGAAAAGAAAGTCTATGCCAGGATAGTTTTAAGGACTGTCAGTAAAATTGACTTTCTCCTCCTTGAGGCTAAATCTTTGTTGGCTGATGGGATCCTCATGAAGAATTAAAAGTGCTGTTCAAAATGTCAAACTGACAAAATAAACCAAGTTGGGTGAAGTTACGCACCAGTCTGACTGGTGAAACAATAACGCCACGATATTGTTGCATAATTAAAGAGATTTCCATGTTTCTGTGTGGATAATGATTATCAGTAAACGTTTGATATAAACACTGGAACACGTCAGGGTGGCTGCTATATGGTGGGTCCACTACAGAGAGGAACATCGGCACTAAATAATGAAGGCCTGAAAGGCGAGCTACATAGATTTACACTAACGTTCACACTAAATAATTTGTGATTTTCAGCGCTTAGTTGGAGACCAGCTCCTTCATGTCACAACAAAGCATACTCTCAGCTTTGTTACAGACTCATCCCTCCCTTCCTTCCCTTCATCTCCATCATTTCTCATTTATTACCATCTTCTCTCACTTTCCTCTCTGACTCGTCTTCATTATCCCTCTCCCCTCCTCCGTCCCCCTCTTTCTCTCTCATCAGCATCTTTTCACCTGCGTTTTCCTCGTTGGTGGTGGAGCCACGGCCCCGGACCTCGTGGTTCGCGAGGTTCCAGATGGTCCGGCTGGCAGAGGGTTCAGATCTGACCCCCGGGGGCGGCTGATCCTGTCCTACCTGAAACCTCCAGGGGGTCCGTTAAGGGAACACGAATCTCAAGAAGATGAGAGGCAGAGGACGGGGGAAAGGGACGGGGAGGAAAAATTACATAACAAGCAAACCTGTCATTGACTACATCTCATCCTCAAATAGTTTCCTTCAAAGCGCCTCCACTTCCGAGTTGTTTGAAGCACGAGCACACGCGCTCTGCGATCACTCAAGTGCTGTGTAACTAAAAAAAACTGACTGCAACAGTAGAGCGAGGGAGGAAAAACAGACAGATCATATTACAGAGAGAGAGTATTGAAGACAATGAGGGGGAGCGAATGGTTAGGAAGACTCAGCGAGGCATGGATGACAGCTTGTGACGCCACATTAGTCATCGTGCAAAGAAGACAGAGGTGTCTGTGCGGCCTCTTTAGCACCGGCTCCTCTAATGGCTGGCCGATAGAGCTTCCCGTGTGTGTTTAGACAGCGGCTGCAGCAGTGTTGATGGAAACACACGTGGGGGTGAGGAAAGGGGGAGGGAAGAGGGGGGGAGGCAGGGCAGTGCTAATTGGGACAGAAGATCAGGGTCAGGAAGGAAAGGAGTGCGAAGGGAAAGAGGAGTGGAGGAGAGACGGGGAGTCCTCCAGCCCTCCGGTGGCTCGCTCTGTTTAATGATGCGTCTCTCCTCGTAATTAGCAGACGGTAATTAACGCTCGGATCACCTGGGTCTCTGCGGGTCACATTCCCCTCCCTCCACTCCTCTCCACTCTACAAACAAGCACCAGTCGCCTCCCTGCAGACCTCCCAGCAGCCCCTGCGGCTCAAACACAGCTATTAAAAGCATCCCCCACATATGGGGCGCACATTGTATGGATTTATCTATGGCTCTGTCTGAACCAGCTTGTGTTTATTTTCCTGTTTGTCGCTGCATGTGTGCATTTTTAGGGACTTTCTACAGGAGGCAGCCTGTGTTTTGTACACACGGTCTGTCAGGCTGTGTTAGAGCGGGCCTCACCTCCAGGCGGGGTTTAAATATTAAGACTGGAGCGGTGGCTCAGCATGCATATTTTAACGCCGGCCTTGTGTGGACGCAGGAAGTGGCACATTTGTGGTCGCTGGATGCATGCAAAAACTTCACAACTCACTTATCGTGACCTGGAGTTTGATTGGACGCAGTTATCAGACTTTAATAAGAGACACACCCCTTTTAGAAGCACAAAAATGTTTAAAGAAATACACACAGATGGTGGTGGAGACTCAGTATGCTTTTGCTGGCGTGCTCCGTACAGTTTATAAAAAATGCACTTGGTTTGACTTTTCTTTCCAGTTACAATCCCATCATGCTTTGTGCTTAATAATACAGGGGTCCAGTGAAAGACGTCGACTGAAGACGACCTTAGTGGAGAACCATCACAGGGTCAGGAGAGGGTGTGACTAAAGCTGTTTTCACACTTTTCCTGAAAATTTCGGAGAGGTTTTTGCTGGAACTGTCCTCAGCTCCCCTTTTACAGTCGTACTTCACGGCTGGAGATGTTCACAGTCAAGAGGTGGGCATTAATTGACAAAGAACAATGCGGAGGCAAAAATAAGTGCATAAATATTCACAGCAGTCCAACTCCATTCTTATTCGCTTCAACTTATTGTCTTGCTGGAAAATTAATCTCCCAAGCCGTAGTTCTTGCAGACTGAATAAAGGCCCATTTATGCTCAACATTAAATACAGATACGGATACAGACGTAGCCTTCTATCCGTGCTCCGCGTTCAAGTCGTCCGTACTTCTGCACGTTTTCATAAAGCTTACAGATACGGGCCAAGCAGTACCACCGGAAACCGTGGGGGCAGTGTTGCTGTCACTATCTGATACGTAGCTTTAGTGAGACACAAAGAAGAAATAACAATGGTGGAACTTTTTGAGTTAAAGTTGTGTGAGTTGGTTAGAAATGCTGCCTCCGTTTTTGTCTTTTATGCAAGAGGTACATTATCAATACCTCCTCCACAGTCGCCATGTTTGTTTTTGAGTTTGTTGTTGTTATAAACTTTTGACTCTGAGCTGCCCCCCCCCCATGGTTAACATCCATGCCAACGTAAAGGACGCATGGAAGTATGTGAGCAGTGATGGTAACATCGTTTGAAAAGGACGTATACATTTACATGTAAATTTACATGTAGTATGTAAAGGGAGTATAAAAGATTGTCCTTCCAGGGCCGGCTGCTGAGAAGTATCCCCACAGCATGATGCTGCCACCACCGTGCTTCACAGTAGGGATGGTCTTGTCGATAAGCAAAAAGCTTGATTTTGGTCTCATCAGACCAGAGAACTTTCTTCCACTTGATCATAGAGCAGGGTCATCAAGTACATTCGCACAAGGGCCAGATTTAGTCTCGACAGAAACTTTGGGGGCCGGACTTTCAAATACACAAAAATTAAATAAATATTTAAGTCTGTTTGAAATATTATTGTAGAAGTATTTGTACTTCCTTTTTTTTTTTTTTTAGGCATTACCGGTGAGATCTATCCCTGTTATCTATAATGCAGCAGGCCACAAGGAGACAGGTCTGGGCCCCTGAAAATAAGAGAATGGGCCCTCCACAATTTTGATTTAGCAACAGTATTAACCCATTTTTAAATGTTTAACTCCTGTTTGATACTTTTTGCCACTTCAAACCATTTGTTGCAAGATTTTAACCCCTTCTGACCCACTTTTCCTGTATGTTTTATCCCCTTTGTGCCACCTTTTTCCATTTTGCCACTTTTCCTCTATTTTTGCCACTGTCTAACCACTTTTCATTACATTTTTTTACTTTTTTGTCAAAGTTTTGCCACTTTTAACCAATTTTTCATACTTCTTGCAAAAACACATTTTTTGCCATTCTTGACCCATTTAAACCACTTTTCCTGCATGCTTTGTCCCCTTTGTGCCACTTTTTTTTTATCCCTTTTTGCCACTTTTTTTCTATTTTTGCCAATTTTTAACCCCCTTTTATCACTTTTTTTGCACTTTTTTTGTCATTTGTAATGAATTTTTGATACTTTTTTCTCTTTGTTTCATTTTTTCCACATTTTAACCTCTTTTCACAACTTTTTCTGCCAATTTTTGTCCCTTTGTGCCACTCCACAACCCATTTTGTCACTTACCACCCATTTTTGCTACTCTTTAACCCCTTTTCACCACTTTATCTTGCCATTTTTTCAGCACTTCTGCCATCCTACACCCTTTTTTTAAAATCTCCACTAATTATGAAATTAATTTTCTGTAAAACAGATCAAATGTTGAGTCATTCTAAAACTATTTTAATAGTAATTGTTTGGGGGTGGTTTAACATCTGCATATATTTAAAGTCAAAAGATGCTCTAAAAACCACAACATCATCTTTCCCTCCTTTTCTGAATTTAATGATTTTTTGGGGGCCGGACAGGAAGCTTTGGGGGGCCTGATGTGGCCCCTGGGTCCCAGTGGATTATCAGTGTCATAGAGTCTCCCCAAATCCCTTCTATGAACTCTAGTCCAGATTGAATCTGAGTTTTCTCTTTTCCACTCTCCCATAGAGCTTTGGCTGTTGTCTGCAGAGTCTCTCCCATCTCAGCTGCTGAAGCTTGGATCTCCTTCAGAGTAGTCATAGGTGTCTTGGTGTCCTCTCTCACTAGTCTCCTTCTTGCACGCTCACTCAGTTTACGAGGACGGTCTGATCTAGGCGGATTACCCATGTGACATAGTCCTTCATTTCTTCATGTTGGATTTACTTGAACTCTTGGGGATGTACAGCAACTTGAAAAAAAATTCTATCCATCCCCTGACTTCTCCTTTCAGTAACCTTTTCTCTGAGTTGCTTGGAGTGTTCTTTTTTCCTTAAGGTGTAATGGTAGCCATGGATACTGATAAACCTTGACACTGATGAGATTTTCATATATTTTGCTGCTTTCATATTATTCTCTACCTTTACGTTCCTTTCGAGGCAGGCTGCTGAGAAGCATGCCCACAGCATGATGCTGCACCACCCTGCTATGGCGTGTTTGTGGTGATGCAAAGTGTCTGATGTCCTCAAAACATAGCCTAATTTTTGCCAAAGAAGCCAATGATTAATTTATAAAATTAATAAAAGGGTAAAGCATGGACAGGTGTTACAGGAGGTTACAAAGGCAGCAGTGAAGCTCACATTTTTTTTATTATTTTGGGATTCAAATATCTCCCTAATAGTGAGTTAGGAATCATAAGTTATTCGACCAGACCCCAGACCTTTGCTCCTCCTATTTCCACACTTTTGTTCCCCTCTGAATGGGACATGTTGATTTTTTTGCCCCCTGAGGGTTTAGCGACGGCCCGTGGGATGTTCACTTTCTTATTAATTGAATTTTAAAGTGACCTTGTGGTGATATTGATCTTTATTTGATGGAACACGCCCACACACAGAGAGGAAGACTGCACACACATCCGTCCATCCGTCCGTCCGTTCTGCGGTATGCATCCTTCAAAAGCTCAAGGTTAGCGTAGCAGCAGCAGCGGCAGCAGCTAAGTAAGCAGCGAGGGCAGAGAGTGCTTGCCGGTGTGGAATATTCGTCAGAGTTGTGCGATGATGGCTGAAAGTTTGGGATTTGTGCTGAGACGTGCAATAAAGAGAGGGAGAGACAAGACGAGAAGGAGAAGGGGAAGGGAGAGTGAGTGAGTGAGTGAGAGAGGGAGCAGGGAGTGAAAAGGAAAAAGAGGAAGAGGAGTGTTATTGTGTGAAATAAAGCGGAGCTACAGCCAGGTGTGAGGAGAGAAATTCCTCTGACCTATTTTTTGAAAGAGTTTGGGAGCTGCATCCCCACTAGCAGCTCCCTCTCCTGGCTCAAACGAAGAAACACATCCATCTATTAAGTGTTTTCATTCCTCATTAGCTGCAATAAACGTCAGCTTTTAACAAATTGCCTGCGTCTGAACACGCTCATCCATCACTTCAGCCTGTTAACAACAGCTGTCACGGTGAATTCTGCTCGTTTGGCACAGAAACAGACCAAAGCTGGTGTTGAGTGTGATTGGAGGAAATGGTTCTGGATATATCTTAAATTTTCTTATTTGCAAAAGGAAAAGAAATCATTATTGCATCTCAAACAGCTTCATTTCATGGAGTTAGCGTGTTGCATGTGGCTGCGTCACACCCACAGAGTGTGAGAACCATCGGCCAGCGTGTGTGTCCGTGTGTGGGTGTGCGCTCTGCTCGGCTATATGGGAGTGTGAGGGTGTGAAAGAAGAAACTGTGGAAAGTATGTCGGCACAGATTCACTGCATTCCTTATACTTCACCGTCTGTCCAATCAGATCCTTAGCCTGTTTTTGTAATCAGACGGAAAATATGTCAGAATTTCAGACTGGGGGAAAAGAAGAAACGCAAAGACCTGAAACATAAAGATTTATCACGGGGAATTTTCAATCGGAAATGTCCGCATTAGTTCAAAAAGGACAGCAATAACAGAGGTTATAGACAGGGGCGTAGCTAGAGATTATGGACCCCTAGAAAGAACATTACACAGAGCCCCTTAACCAGCTAGCCATGCAACAAATGCTGCATCCTTTTTACAAATATCTCTGCATTTTTATGTCTTTTTGAACCATAATTTCCCCATTTATGAGCATTATTTTTACGCTGTACTACCATTTGGACATTTTTAAGGGAGCCCCCCCCCCATTGCAGGCTTCTCAAAGGTCCTTCCCTACTGTGGGCCCGGGTAATCAGTACCCTTTCCTCCCTGGGCTACACCCATGTTACAGATCATTTTTGGCTGAGTACTTGCATTACTTCAAATATTTCTGTTTTTAATCTGGCATATTCATAGCTGGTCTTTCTCATTTCATATTTTGGTATCCTTCCTTCCTCCGTTCGTGTCGTTTCCTCGCGTCTTAGCTCCACCCAGCAAGGAATTGAAAGAGAGATGCGAGGAAGAGACAGGAGGAGAGAGGAGGCACAACTTAGTGAATGAGAAATCCTTCACCTCACAGCGTCAGTCTGAGCGACGTCAGGTACTGATGATGGGATGATCAGCTGATTCACCCTCATAGCCCAAACATTAGCAGACCTGTACTTAAAATCATTTCAAAAACCTTTGTGATGACTCACCGTAAAAATGGTTAAAAAAAAAAAAGGAAAAAAAATGCAATAAAATGTATTAAGAAAAGCATTCTTTATATTACATATCTGATTATCAGTAGGATATTTTTCTGATCAATAATCCACCACAGAGCTCTGTGAGTTTGTTTATTTTTTCAGGTAAATAAGAACAATAAACAAACTTCTGCCTTAGTGAGGCCAAAATTCTGTATTATATATTCCTGTATAAAGTTAAAACATAAACATATTTCTTATTTAATCTATCTTTGTTTAAGGATTTATTTTTTTATTAAAAAGTGCTGTAAGAATAGAAACAGTCATGAACTGTGCAGAGATGCCGCGCCTCATAACCAATCATGTTGCACCTTTGATAAAAAGACTTCTGTGGAGGATACACCAGTGCTTCCTCACTCAACGCTCCTCCAGGAGCCGTTTCCTTCCTCGATCCTTGCCTCCTCCAGGTGCATTTAAGGAATTGGAAGATCCTTCATCATGGCGGAGGGAGAACGATTTCTGGGTCAGTCGAGGAGAGAGGAGGCGAGGATGGACAAAACTTTGTAGTGAGAAGCACCGATTGTATTTTCTGGCAGATCCATTTCCTGGTTGAAACCAGACTCAGAAATTGGGGAGAAATTCCTGATATTCCATGTGTTCGTTTTTGACCAAAAATGGAAATTGAATTCTGTTATTTTGTTTTCTTCATTTAATGAAATAAAAGGAAATTATGTGACCATTAGGAAAGGTGAACATTTCAAAATAAAAGCCTCCATGTCAAACAAGAGCCATCCATTGTTTTTTACAGTATGATAATAGTATTTTTGCCACTCTGAGATACACTATATTGCCAAAAGTATTCACTCACCTGCCTTGACTCACATATGAACTTAAGTGACATCCCATTCTTAATCCACAGGGTTTGATATGACGTCGGTCCACCCTTTGCAGCTATAGCAGCTTCAACTCTTCTGGGAAGGCTTTCCACAAGGTTTAGGAGTATGTTTATGGGAATTTTTGACCATTCTTCTTCCAGAGGCACATTTGTAAGGTCACACACTGATGTTGGACGAGAAGGCCTGGCTCTCAGTCTCCGCTCTAATTCATCCCAAAGGTGTTCTATGGGGTTAAGGTCAGGACTCTGTGAAGGTCAGTCAAGTTCATGTCATCCATGTCTTTATGGACCTTGCTTTGTGCACTGGTGCACAGTCATGTTGGAACAGGAAGGGGCCATCCCCAAACTGTTCACACAAAGTTGGGAGCATGGAATTGTCCTAAATCTCTTGGTATGCTGAAGCATTCAGAGTTCCTTTCACTGGAACTAAGGGGCCAAGCCCACACCATAATCCCCCCTCCACCAAACTTTATGCTTGGCACAGTGCAGTCAGACAAGTACCATTCTCCTAACAACCGCCAAACTAAGACTCGTCCATGAGATTGCCAGATGGAGAAGTGTGATTCGTCACTCCAGGGAACGCGAGGTAACCTGGCTTATTTCTTACCTCTGAAACTAGTGATTTTTTTCAGTTTTTCCTTGTCGAACGCCTTTCGTCCTTCTCTTTTGCATAGCCTTTTTCACTTCCTGACCCCCTAAGGACATTTGCACATCAACAAAATCAGCATTTTCAAAAGTTTCCACTCTGTAACCTGTGCATTGCATTTTCAAGAACCCAAAATACTGTTGACATGTAAAAGAACATGTCAATGTTCTTTTACATGTGCATTTTGTGCATTTTGGTGCATTGAAACAAATGCACCAAAAGTGACCTTTTTCAGGTGAAACTGTTGCATAAACATGGCCTCAAGTTTGCATATAAAGCTCCAGCTAAATTTTGACAAGTCTTACTTTGAGGTTCTGTTCCAATCAGAAGTCAGCACGTAGCACAGCTGTGTGAGAAGTAGAAGTATCATTATTATAGAAGTTTGACTGGTTATAAAGGCTGTAAGTCATTATTCTTGAATTATTATAAGATGATCAGTTTTAGGAGGATTTTTAACCTCATACTTTTGGAGACAGTTATAAAAGACAGTCAAGTCTTTCTCTCTTGTGAGCATCTTCCTCGGTGCAGTGAAGTTTTGTGCTGACACTCATTATGTGCTATTACTCAGGCCAGACATGCTAGCAGGGTTAAACAGTGAATCACACATCCCAGCTCTCTCTTCCTGGTGACATTAACGGAGACAGAAGGATGTAAAAGAGCCCCCAATCATTTCTGGCGTTTATCACGGACATTGACGCTGATTGTCTGCTTAACTGCTACACACAGGGGTTAATGGCGATTGATTGGACGCCGTTAATCACCGCGGTTTGTGATTACCTGGCAGGACGGTATCGATCGCTCATTGATCAGCACATCTCGGCCACTTCTCCCCTCTGTGTCTGTGAGCTCACTGTCATTTAGCGCTCGGCTGGTGCAATATTGTTGTTATGACACCCCAGGCGTCGGTGCTGCTCAATGACTCCCTGGTGGCAAATGTCTGCTGCGTTACACGAGCACCGGCCGGTCTGCAGACGTGGCAAAAGTACACACATTCATTATTCAAGTAAAGGAACAGAAGAGAAGAGTACAGATTTAGCTTCTTCACTGAAGGGGGAAAAAAGGGCAGAATCTGACATGCACTCAGAGTACGATATGAAAAAGTTACACTCTGCCCGGATGTTCGAATCAGTTGGAGGGGAAATGTCTGGAAGCTTCAGAATGTGTGAACATCTGTAGACTTTATTTTACTCTGTTTTTCTGAGATTATTTTTCTGACTAATTTGAGATAACTCTGTAAATGGTGAAGATAATGACAGCTAAAATCAGCTTGATTTATCACACACTGATGGATTATGGCTGCTGACAGCGGCGGTAAATTACAGAGTGTATCATGCTAGTCATCTTTAGCACCAATACTCCTATAAAGTTTGGCACCTTCATTAAGGTCCTGATTTGTGTTTCAATGCAGAGATGAGCCGTCAGCATCCACCCACTCTGCTGCAACATATGTTGTTTTCTTACTAAGCAGGGGCGGAGCTAGTCATAGCTGGGGTAGTAGAAGCTGAGCCGCCCTGAAATTTGATTGCCCCCCCTCCTTAAAATGACTGGAAACATTTCAATGACTCATTAACAGCTGACTAGGCAAATAGCCTTACTTTAATGTACGATGAAAACTAAATTACATTCTAGTCTCATTTTAGTCATCTACAGTGCTTAACAAATTTATTAGACCACCCTAACCAAAGTAAGGTTTATGCCACAGCTGCCCTAAATTAACAGCATTGGTATTTACCAAAATCATTTTTTATCTTTCTGCAATGGTTAATACACCAATATGTAGAAGCTCTTCAACCCAAATGATATTTTTAATGCTAAAATATAATTATTATTGTTATCCATGAATTTTCAAATGTGCTGATTTACAAAAAAGCTGAAAAAATAGTAAAGCACATTAATATTTCTTGATTAATTTGTCAAATTATAATTATTTACTGGCATTCCTGAACAGAAAAATGAGTTTTAGTGGTTGAATGTTATGCTTGATTCATTTCTGACTTCTCAGAGAAGCCCAGTGAGCCGGCTCAAATTTGGGTATAAAAAGGTGAATTCAGTTTGAAATTCCTCATTCCTGTTCAAAATGGTAAAATGTGGAGGGCTGACTGAAAATGAGAGAGTCCGCATTAAAGCACTTCATGGTGCTGGATGGTCTCTGAGACAAATAGGGAAAGACATAAAGAGTTCCGTGAACTCTTGGGTCAGCATCGTCGTGTTTATGTCTGCAGAAAAGCTGGAGAACGTTTTGATGCCAGATGCACCCACAGTGAAACACGGTGAGATTCCAGTCTGGTATGGGGTTCCATTTGTGGATACGGTGTGGGCAAATGAGTGAAAATCAACAGTATCATGAACAAGAACGTCTACCACACCGTCTTAGTGCATCATGGAATCCCTTCAGGACTGAATCTGATTGGTCGTGGGTTCATATACCAACAAGACAATGACCCCAAGCAGACTTCAAAGCTGTGACAGCAGAGACTATTTGACCAAAAAAAAAAGGAGTCTTGAGTACTGGAACTGATGGACTGGTCAAGTCAAAGTCCGGATTTGAATCCTATTGAAGAAATTTGGGATTTAGTAGATTCAAAGATTGATGGCACCAAAGTTTCATCTAAAGCAAGTCTGTGGGAACAGCTAGAGACTATTTGGAACTCAATAACAAAAGAGACTGTGGAAAAGTAGATAAAAACAATGGCAGCAAGAATGACAGCTGTTACCAAGGCCAAAGGAGGCCATACAAAATATGAAGTTTTTTGGTTATTATGTGTGAAAAAGGACTGTTTAGTTGTTTCAGTTTGTTATTTGCCAAATAAATAAAAATAACATTTTAGTTTTAAACAAGTTTCTGAAAGATTTCTAAAATATTTATGTTTTCTCACTTTTATGACAGGTGGTCTAATAAATGTATTAAGCACTGTATATAAAAACTAAACTTATTTTTGTCAGTCTTAGTCATCACAGATATATCTTTGGCTAGTCTTAGTCTAGTTTTTGTCATAGAAGAAAGACTGTCAACAACAATTTAAGTCAAAGTTTTAGTTGATGAAATTAGCACTGCAATGGCTGCCTCCTGTGTGGTGATTAGCTCAGATATAGCTCTAGTATAGCATTAATTTTACCAGAACTTGTCCAGGTTTCTGCAGGAAATAAAGAATAAAACAACACCAAAGGTTTTCATGATGGGAAAGATGTTCACTCTTCCACTGACCTACTTCAGCATGAGTTTTGAGAACGTTACAGGGGAAAGGGTTAGATGTTGCATGAGTGGTTGTATACAAGGGCTGCTAGTGGGCTGATTAGCTCGTACTTAGCCATAGCAGCAGTTTTGTCAGAACTAGACGACACCTCTTTACTTAAACAAGAGCAGGAGCAACACTGAAAGCTTTTTATGGTGGAAAAGATGTTTTCTTTCTTCTCCTGGTCTTCTTCTGCATTGATCATTAGGGATGGGTTTTACCAGTATATTCAATGGCTGCTCGAGCAGTAGCTGTTGACATCAATTTTATTCACCAAGAAGCTCCACCATCAACAGTCTACAGTAGCAGTAGCCTGTCAGCTCAAGAGAAGCGCATGCATATGTAATTTTGTCTGGTCACCCTGATTGGCCTATCATGAATGTGACACAACAGTCTTCCAATTAGAGATTTTTTGAAAAGTTCTGTCCTTCCTAAACGCTTCCTACAGGAAGCTTTCTCACATGAATGTGAAACAAATGCACGAAACAATCCATCTGGCATGTCAGGTTACTCCTGGGCTTGGATCTTCAGAAAACCTGCTAAAACCACTAATAATCTCTGGGGGACACCAAACTACAGTGCATTCAGAAAGTACGTAGACCCTTTACATCAACACTGTAGATTTAACTCAGGTTCCTCCCATTTCTCTCAGTTTTTGCTGAGATGTTTCTACAGCTTGATTGGAGTCTGCCTGTGGTAAATTGAACTGATTGGACATGATTTGGAAAGGCAAACACCTCTCTATAGCCTACAATGTATATCAACGCAAAATTCAAGCCATGAGGTCAAAGGAACTGCCTGCAGATCTCAGAGACAGGATTGTTGATTCCAAGAGCACAGTGGCCTCCATAATTCTCAAATGGAAGAAGTTTGGCACAACCAGGATTCTTCCAAGAGCTGGTCGCCTGGCCAAACTGAGCAATTATGGGAGGGTGGCCTTAGTAAGAGAGGTGACCAAGGATCTGATGATGACTCTGACTGAGCTCCAGAGATCCTGTGTGTAGATAGGACAAAGTTCCAGGAGGACAGCTATCACTGCATCCCTCCACTGATGGCTAGACAGAAGACTCTCAACGCAAAACACATTTGGATTTTCTTTCTTTCAAAATACAGGACATTTTTAGTCATCGCCAGTGAGATCTATGCCCATTATTATATTATTATTAATGGTCAAGGAGACAGGCCTGAAAACCCCAGGGAATGGGCCCTCCACAATTGTGATTTAGTACTAGTACATTTTTGACACTTTTAACCCATTTTTGATATGTTTTGCCTCTTTAACCTAATTTTTGCAAGATTTTAACCCCTTTTAAACCACTTTTCCTGCATGTTTTATCCCCTTTGTGCCACTCTTTCATCCATTTCTGACACTTTTTCTCCATTTTTGCCACTTTTAACCCCTTTTTATCGTATTTTTTTCAAAAATGTTTGCAAAAACACCGTTTCTGTGTGGATGAAACGCTGATACGACAAAAAACTTTGCATATACACCTGAATTTGTCTCCGTGTGGACAGGGTCTTATTCATGACATCATCAATGACTTGTCAAAGTTGACTCAACTTTCATCACTTGACTGTCGACCTTAAAATTCTTAAGTAATGCAGTATTAATAGTAACAAGCCTAAGGTGACAGATTATGGCTTTAAAATGTAGGAAAAAAAAGTAAAACGTTCATAGAAAAACAAGTATGTTTATGAAGTACAAAAACCAATAGACTCTCTATAAACAAAGGATTTCTGTTTAGTTACTTCCCACTTTCATTGGTCATCCAAACTTTGAATACATGAGAGGAAAACCAAACAGGCTTTTGTCCTCCTCGGCTCTCCTGCTCCATCCTGCAGTGACTTCCTCACTGAGATCAGGTCTATGGTCAAGTAAGGTGAGGGTGTGGTGTGAATTAAAAAACAAAAGTTTACTCTGGCTGCACCCCTCCTCTCTTTCTCTCTCTCTTTGGTCCCCGACTTATTCATTCCTGCACCTCAGTGTGCCAGGCTCTAGCCTCTATTAAAAACCTTGTCTCAAGTAATGAGTTTAAAGTCGGGGTGCCTGTCTAAGGGAGGGAATAGAAACAGAAGGACTGTGTGTTTGTGTGGAACTGCACACCCAGGATTTTGAGAATAAATGCATGTGTTTGTGTGTGCGCGGGTGCACGCGCTCAGACTTTGAGGTACGCTTTGACAGCTACGGATTTAATAAGCAAACGTTAAAGGTAGTGGAGAGGAGGGGGGAAACAGGGTGAGGAAGGGGGGATGCATAGGGCTCTGCTTATGAAATATGAATGACTGTTTCTGCATCTTCTCCAGCGAGTTTGATATCGTCTCTGGTTTGCAATTCCCCCCGCTCGGCTCAGAGCAGGATGCACAGACCAGCAGTCTTGGGAGAGCGGGTGTTGTACTGTATATAGATATCCGGCTTCAACTTGTCAAAGTGAGCCGAGCACACTTTTAATAGGCCGCGTCATATCTTAACTTAAAGCCATATTTTCTCTTTGGTGGAGGGTTTTTATGTTTTATCATGCACGCCCGATGAAGCTGCATGAGTCACCAATACTAAGTGACTTATTAAATTGGTGTCACACACTTTGTCTCACTTTGTTAACTGACAAGGTAAAGCAAAGTTATCCAAATGACTTGACTGCACTTTACCACAAAAAAGCTTTTTTTGCTAATGAATAATTTAAGAGTTACTTTTTCTTTAACATTTTAACCTTCAGTTGAGAAAATAAGATTATGCCTCCAAAGTGGGAGGTCAATAAATGTTCGAGAAATGCTCCATTTTAACTCCTGTGATACAGTCTACAGCATTATAACCTCCAGGGTGTTCTAGGTGTCCTCTTAAAACATGTGAAACTCACATCAAACAAGCTTTAGTTTCTGAAACAGTATTATTGACTGGTTGCAGGTTGATGTTTCAAATGTACGTCAACAAACAATTAGTGAGATATTAAAGAGCTTGGAGGTCAAGCAATAAAGAAATCACAATTTTCCTATTCAAGACACAATGTCGTTCAGACGGTTGGTTGTACTGTGCAATGAGTCCCGATACAACACAATACCATTCAATGCAATAAATTACATTACAAAAGGAAACCTTAGATTACTTTGAGAAACAATATGTTGCATCAAAATACCATATGAATACAATACAATACATTATGGAACGATGCAATACTTTACATTACAATACAAGACCAAACAATATTATTCAAAGTTACAAAATGACTTGACATGACATGTTACATCACGATACGTGCGTTATGTTACACTACAATTTGATACTTTAAAATACAGTATGATATGAAACAATACTATGCGATGTGATACAGTACCTTACATTGCTTTATAATATGCTATGACATGATACATTACTGAACAATAGGATACATTATGTCATGATACAAACAATACCATACAATTCAAAACAATATGATGCAATACATTACACTACAAAACGATACAATAGGCTACTTTAAGTTAAAATAACATTCAACATTACATACAAAAATACATTACGTTATGTTATATTACATTACATTACAACCTTACGATACAATACTTTAGGATATAAACGTATATGATACAGAACGATATAATTCGATACAAAACTCCTTATTACAAAATGTTACAAAATGAGACGTTCCATTAAGATACATTATAATACATTACATTACAATACAGTAAGATACATTAAGTTACAATATGACATGACCTGTTACATTACGATATGTACGTTATGTTATGTTGCATTACACTATGTTACAATACAATATGGTATGAAAAGATACTATGAGATATGATATGTTAAGTTGCTTTATGATAATAAACGATATGATACATTACTGAACAATAGGATACATTATGTTACCATACCAAACAATACATTACACTACAAAAAGATACATTAAGTTGTAATAACACATTACATAAAAAAAATACATTACGTTTTGTGATGTAACATTACGTTAAGTTACTTTTTCTTCCCTCACAGTACTTTATGATACGATCTTTCAGGATACAATATGAACAGATACAAAACTTTATGTTGTGTGTTGCCTTACTTTATGTTGTTACTTTTTGTTGTGTTACTTTATGTTGCGTTACTTTATGTTGCGTTACTTTATGTTGTGTTACTTTACGTTTCGTTACTTTATGTTGCGTTACTTTATGTTATGCTACTTTGTTATGTGAGTTTATGTCACGTTACTTTGTTGCGTTACTTTGCTACGTAAGTTTACATCACATTACTTTGTTTTGTTACTTTGTTGTGTTACTTTGTTACGTAAGTTTATGTTACAATACTTTGTTACGTTACTTTGTTACGTTACTTTGTTACATGAGTTTAGGTCACATTACTTTAAGTTACATTGTTGTGTTACTTTGTTGCATTACTTTGTTTTATTACTCTGTTGCGTCACTTTTTTGTCACTTTGTTACGTCACTTTATGTCACTTTGTTATGTCACTTTGTTACGTTATTGTTGCATTACTTTGTTACGTTACTTTGTTGCGTTACTCCTTTGCGTATCTTCATTGCACTACTTCATTGCGTTACTTCAATGCGTTACTTTGTTGCGTTACTTTGTTGCGTTACTTTGTTGAGTTACTTCGTTGCGTTACTTCGATGCATTATTTTTTGTGGTACTTTGTTGTGTTACTTCGTTTCATTACTTTGTTGTGGTACTTCGTTGCGTTACTTCGATGCATTATTTTTTGTGGTACTTTGTTGCATTACTTTGTTGAGTTACTTCGTTGCATTACTTCGTTGCGTTACTTTATGATGTTGCTTTGTTATGTTACTTTGTGTCATGTTACTTTGTTATGTTACTGTGTTACGTTATTTTGTCACTTTATTATGTTACTTTGTCACATTACTTTATGTTACTTTGTTACATTATTTTATGTTACGTTATTTTATGCAAGTTATTTTATGCAAGTTATTTTATGTCACATAACTTTGTTACGTTACTTTGTGTTACTTCAAGCTACAATGCAGTACATGACACTACATGTACACAGATACCATATGATATGACACATTATGTGATGCGTTCCGTTACATTACATTACAATACAACGCATTATGATACAATATGACATACTTCGACAGTGCTTCCCACCCTTTTTCCCTGGAGCCTCCCCTACTTGTATAAAAATGCTGGGCCCACCAAAGACCCACACAAATAAAAAATAGATTAGTGTCAAAAATCAACATTATTTTAATTGTTTCATGGACAGATCCCTGAGAAAACAGGTCTACTCATTTATCATACCAATAGAGGTTTGTATAAACTATTCAAATGAGTCTTGCCATGATATTAGTTGAGAAAAGCTGATCTTATTTTGACAATCTCAGAGCACAGATGTGAAATCAGTGCAATATGATATGAGCAGGCAATGAAATATGAAATGTAATGTTATATTTAGTACAAAACAGAATGAGACATTGTTTTAATCTAATACAGTAAAGAATCATACAAAATAGTATGGTAGGAAACATTTAAGAACAGCACTTTACAATATGAAACACCACAATATGATATAAGACTGTACGGTACGGTTTAATAGGATAGCACAGGTCATGATACTTTTTATTATGCAATAGGGGAAATCTGTCCAGCGCTGCCATTAAGCTGCCTTTACCTGAATCAGTAAATAAAAGCAACAGAAACAACAATTACTGAAACAGAGACCAATGAAAACCATAAATAACAGTGGGAACGTATGAACTCTGTAGAGCTGGTTGTTGCTGAAGCAGATCACACCTACAGTCACTTTAATGTCAGCTTAACTCACATTTTATGGACAGGTGATACACACGTTCTCACTGTGGAATAAAGAATTATCTTAAAATAAGAATGAAGTTAGAACCCTTTTGTCTTGATTCATTAAATGTGTCTCCTCTCTGTAGTGACAAGCTTTTCTTCCTGCATTCATGTTTTTGTCCAAACTGGTGTAAAGCTCTGGTCAAGCTGAGAGTTGAAAAATGCCCCTATCTTTTCTTTTAGTTCTTTTGTATTCTTCCCCCTTTATCACAAAAGAAGACAAATGCTTTTGCAAACATTGTTGTGTTAATCCAGCAGTAGAGATGCAGGATACATCCTTTAATCTGCCAAAGTTTGTAGCAACAAGAGCTGCAGAATAATCAGAGATGTAGACAAAAACAAGCAAACTTTAATAACTTATTTTCTCCTGAATGTTTTTAAATAACCTCATCTCATCTGGATAAGATTTTCGATTGCAGCCTCAAACTCTAAGAATTTAAAGTTATCTCCTCCTTTCAGCCCCTGCTCTTTCTGCTTCTTCCCAGTCTTGTTGTCATGAGCCTTTTCTGTTTGTGAAATAATTAAAGAGGTAATCTTTCTTTAACTCGTCTGATTTGATTTGACAAATCCTGGATTAAGGCGGCAGGAAGTTGAGGGTGCTGGTTGAAATTCTGTTTGAATTAGGTCTGGAGATTGGTCTGATCACTGCAGAGGTGTTGGTTCAGTTCTTGAGGGAACCTTTGAGCAAAGCCTCAGAACCCTTACCTGAAGGTAGGTGTCAGCCCCCTCCCCATCCATGCATGTGCATGTAGTTTGCATACCTTATTATACAGTATATCACGGGTGTCGAACTCAAGGCCCGGGGGCCAAATATGGTCCACAGTGCAGTTTTACCCGGCCCGCAAGAGCATACCATATCTTATTTACACCTGGCTAACCAGAATGAGGTCTGCAGATTTCCTCCAGTATAGAAATTTAATTTAACCTTGAAGATTTTTAAAAAATCATTGTTAAATTATAAAAATCTGAAAAAGCAGAGAGTAGAAATAATAAAATAAAAAGTCAGGAATGAGGGAAAGAAATCAGTTTGTGTTTTGAGTTCATATTTTCATTTTACATCCCAAGATTATGACTGAAACTTAGGATTTTGACTTTTTATCTTATATTTTGACATTTTGAATTCATAATTTTGACCTTTTCTCTCATATTGTAATCTTTTAGGCTCACGATTTTTCATTTTAAATCAAACTTTGACTTTGAATCCCATATTTTCACTTTTTAAACTCTTAATCGAGAATTTCATCTCAAATTTTGACCTTTTAGAGTCACAATTTTGAATTTTATTTTCTATTTTGACCTTTTAAACTCTTGATTTTGTATTTTATCTTATATCTTGACCTTTAAACTCATGATTTTAACTCTCTATCTCATATATTTCCCTTCTAAAAAACCTTATTTTGACATTTAATTTTGTATTTTGACCTTTACAACTTATAAAGTTGACTTTATATCTCAATCCCTAGTGTGATTGAGTTTGACACCCCTGCAGTATACAGTCTGTATTATACTCTTAATGA
Organism: Cheilinus undulatus; assembly: GCF_018320785.1. Classification (NCBI taxonomy): domain Eukaryota; kingdom Metazoa; phylum Chordata; class Actinopteri; order Labriformes; family Labridae; genus Cheilinus; species Cheilinus undulatus. Next base: position 39,633,779 of record NC_054881.1, read on the forward strand.
TTAACGTTGGTCTTTGTTATCATTGTAAAGAATATGTTTCGGAAAAACAAACTCTAACTATCCACTCTGCCACGTAGGCTATTGTGATAAAGCCATGTTTAAAACATATTTGTTGCCTCTGTCCCAGGTCTGTAGGCCGATGATTACATGCAGCTCTGACTTGATTAAGCTCAGATGTTACTGTTTCTGAGATTATTTCAAGAATCACCTAAAAATGAACAATAAAATGCTCCTCAGAGCTGCAGAGATTAGCGTGGATGCAGCTATAGACAGCATTCCTTTAGATGGTTAATGGACTTAATACACATTTAAATGCCACTGATGAAGCAGTGGGAGCAAAGTGGGGTTCAGTGTGAATGCAGGAGCTGGGGATCGAACCAACAACCTTACAATTGTAGATGTCCAACTCTACCTACAGAGACACAGTCACCCCAGGATTTTTCTTTTCACAGTACAAGTCATGTGAACCTACCCACAATTTCCATCTACAACATCTGTGCCATGCTCCACAGCACCACAGTTTTGCTCCGTGGCTAGAGTGCAACCCTGACCAGAGGTCAGAGATCACGGGAGAACTGCAACTTCACACAGGAGTAAGTATGTCAGCAGCAGATCATTTTACTTTTTTGGGTTGATCTGTCATTCATTCCGGCATGACTGATTTTATTGCTTCCACCATGAGTGGATTGGGAAGTTAAAAAATTAATGTTTGATTAAAGGATGTGTGGTTATATGTAACATTTCACTTTTACCTCAAAAGTTCCTCGTCAATGGCACCGTTGTAGCTCTGTGACCCACTGACCTCCTGGTGACCCTTTACTCTCGCTATGATCAGGAGTCCATGCATTGTGTTGTGTTTATAGACTGTAGAAAGAATTGGACAAACCCTGTGTGACATCAGTCGTCTGCTTACAACAGGCAGACTCAAACGGCTTTTGAAGCCAATCCGCGGCGGCTTCCATACTGAAATCGCTGTCCCAGCTGAACTTTGGATCAACCTAAACCCACCCACTAAGCTCGACTTCCTGTCAGCCTGCTAGCTAGCATTCTGGTTAACAGAAATGTAGCCTCTGCCTGTCAAGCTATCTGTCAATCAAATGAGATGAGCCAATCAGTGTGCAGTGAGGTATTTCCTGAATATAATTTATTTAAACCATTGTGGTACAAAAAAATTCATCCCCCGTACAGTGAGAGCACATGCAGACGTTAACTAATCAGACACGTTTGGTTTTTTGAAGGAGGCTGTAAACCAGTTTATTTCTAGTGAAAACAGCGGCTGTTTAACAGGTGATCAGACGGGACTTCTGGTGTTCTTGCAGTCAGCCTCAAGTGGACGCTTGCTGTATCGCAATTTTTTGCACTTCCACATTGGCTTCATTTTCCAGGACCAGAGGTTGACCCTTGGTTCTATTTTGAAAGTACTGGTCGATGGGAATCGACGCTAAAAAAAGACCTGCTGCATATCCCCAGCAAAGCGCAGCAGTGCAACTCTTCAGAAATGCACCAGTGCCAGACTGGAGCGTGGGCAGTGGAACTGCTCTGATTGAACAAAGAGAGCAATTTGCACCAGTAGATTACAGCGCAGTTGTTGAAATTGGAGCTTACACTTGCATGGTTTAATCTTTGAGAGAAGCAGAATCAACCAGACATCCATCTGGCAGACAGGTCAGCATGGGGACGCCCATCTAACCCCTGCATCGGGGAACTCAATCATCACTCGGAGCAAACAGCAGCAGGCTAGACCCTGGCATCAGCCTCCAAACTTTTTTCCTGCAAAGTGCAGAGCACCAGAAACACAAGGTAGAATTAATAAACAAAGCAACATTTTGGATTATTTGAAAAGAAATACACCTAGCAGCTTGTAAATAAAAAAGAACTGCAGGGAGGCATAAAGAGTTTAATTATTTAGCTTAATTATGTAGTTTTTCCCTAATGATGCAAAGGAGATTAATTAAAAGAAGTTATTTGTTTACTATGCATTAAAAGTATTTTTGAGTAATTCTTGTACCAAGATTGACTACAGGTCATGATATATTCAAAGGCACTAGAAGGTGGGTGCTGAGGGTGCTGTAGCACCCCCTGTTGGCAGGCAGTATGAGCACACAGACAATGTGTAAACAATCACAACTTAAAAATATTTAGCCCCTTTTTTACAATAGCACGTCATACATTTCCAAACGTCATCGTCAGGTCAAAGTGCATCGACAAGTCTTGCCTGCATGCAACTCACAAAAAAGGGATTAAAAACAGCCGCTGGTGTTGCAAGTTTTCTGGGTGGCCTGCATCCACGAACTAAGGAGCTGCTGAGAGAGGTGGAAAAGTTAGTAGAACTTTGCCTCTGCCTGCACGTACATGCATGTGAGTTTGTATTTAGTGGCTTTTTTATAACACAGAATACACACAGTAACAGATGCACTGTTGGTTGGTGCCTTTGGTGGATTTAGTTGTTAAAAATGTGTTTTACGGTATGAGTTGTGTGTGAGGGACTTGCGTGGACTTGAACAATGTGGCTGGTGTGTATGCAGTGTTTATGAAAATGTCAGGGAACTGAGCTTTGGGTATTGTGTAGTCTTTTGTTGCACAGTATTTGTGCCTTTGCAGAAAAATTAAGGAATAATGTTTTTGTTTGATTCACGTGTGTAAAGTTACGAACCTTCCTGGTATTGCAACGTTAACGGCATTTCAAAGATATTAAAGCAGCTAACGATTGCGTTTTGTTTTGGCAGTATGTGAAGTTATCACCTTAACTGAATGAAGGTGTGTCAGCTCCTGCACATAAACAGTAATGCACACACTTTTACCTTGCAGCACCCCTCAGCAGAAACATGATCTCGCGTGCATGGATATATTTGGAGAAAACATGCAGATCTACTTCAAATTTAGACAGCAAGAAGTCATAAATGAAACTAAATGATCTGCATTTCTCAGCAGGTGCTCCACTACGACACTGGCTATTTCAGCATCAAATGTTTGGACAGTCCTGTAGAGCAGTGGTTTTTCTATATAAACACCATGAAAGGGAGCTTGGCCTTAGTTCAGAGTGAAACAACCCACCCACAACTTTTCATCAATACAAGTGAAATAAAAGGCAAACAAGGTCACTGAACAATTAACTTTCTTTGTTTTCCTCTGTTTCTAATGTATATTAATTCCACCCCCTCAATGTTAAGATTAGACTCTCTCGTCCCAGCAGAGGGGTCCCCCTCTCCCTCCCTGGACCACAACACTAAAAGGGTGATGAAATACTAAAGAAAGGCATAAAGAATGGAGTTGAGCTTCTTGTTTCTTCGCTTCACTGTGCAGAGCGCAGAGACTTCCCTCATCTGTTCTCCCAGATGTCGTGTTTCTCCATTCTTCTTTTTTTAAACGTACACACTCAAACACACACATTTACCATCCCCGATTACTGGCTGCATGCACTCTTGGCTCAATAGGATGCATCTGAAGGTGTTACAGCGGCTCTCATTAGCAGTCTGACACCGATAATGTGGAGATAAAAGGATGCTTCACCCCAGCGTTTCTCTGTGAGCATTACTGTACTGCTGAGACCAACATCAGCGCTTACTGTATTGTTTTAAGCCGCCCCGTGGAGGAGAGACCGCTCCTCCCGTCCAGCCAGGGGAGAATTCTGAGTCTCTTTGATAACAGAATGACAACAGGGATTACAGAGCAGGGATTAGAGATGAATTAATGAGTCATGAGTATGCCTTTGTGTATGATTATCGCTGTTAACCAATCTACATACTTTTTCATTTAATTCTTCAATTGACCTTTAAATTTCTTCTGGGATCACAATCCTGTCTAGATGAGATAAAAGTTATACAGCTGCAACTAATGATTTTTTTCTCCTCAGCCATTAATCTGCTGCTAATTTATTCTATGTATAAATTGCTTGTTTGCTGCTTCAAATGTCAGAAATTTGGGAAAAATCCAAATTACCTAAATTTCAAAGTGACATCTTCAAAGGCCAAAAATTCAAACAGTGGCTTTTAACTAAGATAAAGTAAGGCGTCAAATCCTCGTTGTTATGATCATTATCGTCAGTTATCGGTTTGAAAAATTACAAAAGTAATAAATCATAAAGGTTCTGGTTGATTGCTCTTTGTTGACTGACTGATCGAATGCCTCAGCTCCAAAATAAGATCATGCAAAACTCTAAAAACAGAGATTTTCGCATTCTAGAGGGTGTTAGCCTTTTAGGATAGGAAGACAGGGATGACCAAGGCTGTTCATAAGGGAGGGTGAAGGGAGGAAAGGGCCCACACAAGTCAGCAAAAACATAGCCCACTGTAAACTTAGGTGTACTTTAATTTCCTTAAAATAATGTAAGCATTTTTTAGATGTGTTAACAAGTGTGTGGGCCATTTGAACCAAACCATTTGAAAATTTGTGGCGGAATTTACAGTCATGATCTGCACAGAAAGGAGGCTTTAACACCTACCTCGGACTTTTCTGTTTGGTCCGAACAAAAATGATAGGTGTGAAACCTCCCCTGGACCGTGGTCCGGACAAAACAGCTGGACCTTGGTCCGACCAAAAGAGGTGGTCCAGTGTGAAAGCATTTTTTCTAGTGAACCCAGTTACTTCTCTCTTTGTCCCATCCTGTCCAATCTTGTTTTATCTTTTTGTAAATTCAGCATCTTGTCTGGTCTTGTGAGCTGATTGTTTTGTCCCACCCCAAGTGCAAACCAACAGACATGAGATTCACAGACCAAACTGTTTCACTGAACCTTGCTTTAACATGGGTGTTAATGGGACTCTTGGGCTTTTGCAGCCAGCCTCGTGTGGACGCTGGGGGAACTGCACTTTCTTTGCACTTTTGCATTGGCTTCATTTGTCAGCACCAGAGGTTGCCGCTTGGTTGCATTACAACCTTTCCATATAAAATACCTCACTTCAGTAAATTCCTGACACAAAAAATCTTTAATTAAATTTTCAAAAGGACACAGTGTCCCAGTGGCTCAGTGGTTTCAAACTAAAGCGCTCAGCCATGATGAATGTAGCTGGGGGCCTCCTCTACCAGCCCACAATGTGTATAAAGTTAAGTCATCCTATTACAACAGAGTTAGTCTGCAGCAGGGCTGCAGGATGTTAGGATTTATAATGGAGGGTGACATGAGAGTATTTTTACCCCTGGCCCATCCCACTCCCACAAAAACACTGCTCTGTTTTTCCAATCTCAGAAGAATGACTCTAACCCCATTCTGCTAAGATGTTGTATTTTCTGAGTGTGGCGATTATCTCAGTGAATCAGAGTCGGAATCCAAGCACAGGAAGAGCAGGAATGTGCAGGTGATGCAGGTGCAAGATCCTTGTTTTTGTCTGGACTGCAGGGAGGACAGTTCAGCACCCCGGCTCTTCTATTGTGAAGCCATGCTGTTGTGATGGATGTGGTATGCAACCCCATACCATCAAAGATGCTTTTGAACTGAGCCAGGATAACAGGCTGGATGCTCCCTCTCCTCTTTAGTCCACAATACGGCATCCCGGGTGTTTCAAAAATGATTTATATTTTGATTAATCTGACCACAGAACAGTTTTCCATTTTGCCTTTGTCCATTTTAAATGAGCATTTCTGGATCCTGTTCACATACGGTTATCTCTTTGCATGATCCAGCTTTAACTGTCATTTGTGGATGGTACGGCCAACTGTGTGGACAGACAGTGATTTCCAGAACAGAGTCATGCCTGTTTTAATGCAGCGCCGTCTGAAATATCACAAGCATGCACTACAGCCCTTCAGCCTTGTCCCTTGCACACAGAGAAACTGATGATGACATTATGTACTGTAGATAGTAGGATATTCAAAGTCTTAACAATTTTACCCTCCCCATTTGTGTGTAAGATCATTAGCATTGATGCTAGCATCCTGGCTAACATTTAATCTATTTTGCAGCTGAAAATTATTACAAGCTATTAATGGGTTCTGATGTTCAGATTCATTTTCATGCTTCTTTTTAACCGCTTTTCATCCCTGTTTCCACTCATTATTTTTTCCACATTTTTGACCCCCTTTTGCTTCTTTTAACCAACTTTTGCCACTTTCAACATAATATTTCTATTACTTTAACTCCTTTGCGTTAATGTAGCCACCTATTTTTCCCACTTTTAAACTGTTTATCATCCTTTTTCCGCCCATTTTAACCCTTTTCTGCTTTTCTCAACCAATTGTTTTCTGCCTGTATGCTATTTTTGTCTTTTTAAACCCCATATTTGTCTCTCTGAACCCATTTTTGCCTGTCCTGCAACCATTTTTTTGCCACTTTTAACCCATTTTTCTACCAATGGAGACTGTTTTGGCCCGAGCTGTTTCTGGTTTTGTAGCTTTAAACGTTACTGAGCTGTCTGACTCCGCCCCTCTCAGGAAATGGATGTGGCAATTCTGATGTAACAGACACTTTTATCCAAAGTTCAGGACCTGACTGAGATTTGAACCATTAATCTCCTTGACCAAAGTCAGTAGGGTAACCCACTGAGCTATCCAGCATCTCATCTGGAAGTAGAGAGGAGGATCAGCAGAGGAGGGTGGAACGTTCTTCCAAGCGGGGAGGGCCAACAGAATCTGCTAACTCCCCACATGACATCATGAGGGGAAAAATCTAAGAGCAGCTTGTTTCAGCACACATTTTCTGAAAGGTGGAGAAAGAGAGGGGTGAAGGGAATGGATTTTTCTGATTCTTGCCTTTATGGGCAGCCTTGCCTATAATGGGGTAAATGACAAGGTTGTTATAGTTAACTAAAACTAACTAAATAACTAAAACTGAAATTCAAAAATCATTTTAGTTAACTGAAACTAAATAAAAACTAAGCTTTACCAAAAGAATGAAAACTAACTAAAACTTTATAGTGTGCTTACAAAACTAAAATAAAATAGAAATGTAGACAAAAATATCTGCAGTTTTATTCTTTGACACAACCAGACTGACTGGCACCTACACACAAGTCTGGGGAGTGTAAAATAGCCTGATCTGATTGGTTAAGACTTCACACAGTGGTAGTTTTATGTCTAGAGTTGTGTTCAAACATCATTATTAAGTAAATAAAATGATAAGTGAAGAGTAGCCTGTTTGAATGTGCTTTAAAAATGTTTTATGCTCACTCAGTCCCGACATCTATTCGTAAAAAACTAACACTAACACTAACTTTCTATATTTGTATTGTTAAAACACTCTTAAAATGTATTTGCAACTCTCTTGTCCAGGGCAAGCTTCCGTTTATTTTCGGGGATCAGATCGGTGACTCACGGTTTGATATCTGATATTTTCGATCATGTGTTTTAATAAATATCAGCCGATTAACCGAGGTATTCCTACTGAGTTTATCTTACAACATTACTGGCATGATAAATAAGACTGGGACCGCTGTTTGCCCTCTTTAATGCCTTTCTTTCTCTCTTCACTCTCTGTCTCCAGTTGTCTTTCCTTCCCTTCGAGGATAAGTGGAGAAGTGCTAAAAGCCCCTGTGATGTTGATGCTTGCACTTCCAATATGGTGGAGAGTAACCTTCCAAATAAAGCAGACTGTAGGGGTCTTTAGTGGATGGATATTTTTAGTAGATGAAGTATGAATGCTACAGAATTAATGAATGCATTAAGCAGAAAAACAACACCAATAGAATTATAAAACAGATTTTAAATCTTAAAATGACTGGTTTAGGTAAGTAAGGCTAGAAGGAATGGCACAGTTGGGTGTTTTATAATTCGGTCCCTTTTCAAAGCCCTCAGTGGGAGTGGGTGGAAGGCGCTTGATCTTCCCTTGTTCATATTAGATAAGTCAGATTCCAGCCCCCACCTCAAAAACCTATACTCACATTTACACTGCAGCTTATTGGATGTGAATATGAGCCTGTGTGTAGCTTTCCTTTCAGCTCAGGCCAGTGAGTTTGAGTCCTTTTGAACAGGCGCTAACATCAGGCAACTATGACAAGCGGGACGACCCTTGATCACTGTTAATTATCTAAGTGGACGTGAGGCTCCCAAACCACCAGAGCGATGCTGCAAGCTCGCACTCCACATCAGGGAGGGCCCGCGCTCGTGCGCTCTCAAAGCGGCGTGAGTCGCTCCTGTGCGGGTGCGCTCGCACGCTTCTCCTTCGCCGTCATCATCGCCCGTGTGACATCTTGCCCTTCAAGTGCGTGTCATGTTTTTCTCCGGCATCATTTGCAAGTCAAGCAAACTTCGTCAAACCTGTCAAACACAAAGCGCACTAAGGAGCTCTTGAGAAACGTCTTTAATGAAGCAGGGGCTATTTAAGATTTATGAAAGAGTTTAAAAACCCAACTACAATGGAGCGCCGTTACACCAGAATTCAAAAAGGTTGCATCATCTTTAGGAAACGATCCGTACTTGGGGTGTGGAGATGATGCATGATGAATTCCCCGCTGATTAAAAGTAAAGAACAGGAGGAGTGCCGTATCAGTTTTATATGTGCTCCCAACTATTACTAAACTTTTAGATCTCGTCACATGAAAAGGAAGAAAACTTCAGAAAAATTTGGCATTTAAGAGAAAAGGTGCTCTCTGTCAACTTTAAAAGTGTCCTCAGTCCGGTATGCATTAGCATAGCGAATCAATGTTGTGTGTTAGTCAGTTATGACAGGCCAGTCCATGGAGTGCCCACTGGAAAAGCCAGAGATTAGAACATGGATGGTCGATGTGTCCTTGGAAGTATTGACTGGATTACAACATACCTCTGATAGACAGCCTGTGTAATCCTGCTGCTCCTCGTGGGAGGGGATCTGCCAATAACATAAGAAATAATGGCCTGTTTTTCACATGAAACTGGTAACCCGCAGGTGGCTTCATTTGTAGTATAAATAAGGCGACTGGCTTCATGCGATGCTTCATTGATGTTTTCTGTTGATGCCTTAATTTGTGGCTGAAACAGCTGTTCATGCATATTTCTTTGTAGTTGTCTTCTCCCTGAAGCTGAATGCTTAGCGAACAAAATTCACAGCAGTTTTAACTTTAAAGATGCCGAATGAGTTCCATTTTATCTGCATGGTTGAGGGAAATATTCAGGAAATAGGCGGATATAGATCTGCTGATAGAAATGATGTTTTACCCTTTTATTGATATTGTATATTAATCATGGTCAATAACAATTTGATAAAAATCTGCAATGTATAATAAGTGACTGCATGAATACTCCCCCCTTCAAGTCAGTATTCAGAGTCACCTTTGGCTGCAATCTCAGCTCTGTCAACCTCATTTTCACCGTTAGTAAAATATGAAAAAAGATAACACTAACTAGAAGAGCGCTCGGAGAGCACAGACCTCCGCCATTACCCCTATCTCCCAATAGTGAAGAATCCCTTTAAAAATTCCTGGATCCGTCCCCATGTGCCCCTCAGCACAACATTCGCCGATTACTCCCTCCCCGATGGGGTGGAAACATGGTGAGGCAAAGCATTGGCTTCACTATGGGTGGACTGTCATGGTGGAAGCATTGCCTGTCAGTGCCAACAGATGCACCCATGGTCTCCCCGGACGACTGGAAGTCATGGCAGAGAGTGAATATTCCTCTATTCCTCCCAGCATTGTGAGTGTTCTCATAACAGTTCGCTGTCTTTCTCTCTGTTACGCTCCGACTCGTCTCCTCATCTGGGCATGCGTCTTTCAAACTCTATAAACTCCAAAACTTTGAATAGAAACGCACCAAAAACATGCTTCTAGGATTGAAGTTGCTCATGTCCGCCATCTCCTGGTGTAAAGTGGTAACAAGCGCAGACCTCAGTCGTTAGCCCTATCTCCCAATAGTACAGAATCCTATAAAAAAAATTCCTGGATCCAGACAGTGTTTCGGATCAGTCCCAAAATCTAACCAGTTCCTCCCTATGCCATTTCTGACATTTCCTGAAAATTTCATGAAAATATGTCCATGACTTTTTAAGTTATGTTGCTAACAGACTAACAAACAAACAGACAAATGAACATCCCACCCGATCACATGACCTCCTTGGCGGAGGTAATAAACTGTCAACCTCATTTTCAGCATTAGTAAAATATGAAAAAAATGTAAATAACACTAATAATAAATCATTCTGAAATTAAATAAAGTAAAAACGATAAGTTTAAAGGTGTGACTCTTGAAGGTCAAAACACAAAAGAGGTCAAAATCATAACTTTAAGTCAGAATTGTAAGATGCAAAATTGAAAATATGAAATGACAACATTAATTTCTTTTTCCCCCCTTCCTTATTTTTTGTTTAACTTCTTTTACTCTTTACGTTTTTTCAGATTTGTATAATTTAACAAGGATATCTTAAATCATCAAGGTTAGGTTCAACATACTGGTGGGCCAGTTATAATAGAAAGATCATAAGATCTTGCGGGCCGGATACAACTGTACAAATTTGCCGGATTTGGTCCCCGGGCCTTGAATTTGGCACCTCTGCTATATTGGATTGAGCTCTGGGCTTTGACTCTGACTCTTTCCAGCTTTACAAACCTTCTAGAGCCGGTTGCCAAGAAGTATCTCCACAACATGATGCTGCCACCACCAAGCTTCATAGTGGGGATGCTGTGTTTGTGGTGATGTGTTGTGTTTGACATCTTGTCTGAGGGCCAAAAAGCTTCATTTTTGTCTCACCAGACCAAAGAATTTTCCTCCTCTTGATCATGGAGTCTCCGACATGCCTTTTGGTGAACTCTTGTCCAGATTGAATCTGAGTTTTCTTCAACATTGTCTTTCTCTTTGCCACTCTCCCATAAAGCTTTGACTGGTGAAGAACCCGGCCAACAGCTGTTGTCTGCAGAGTCTCCCCCATCTCAGCTGCTGAAGCTTGGAACTCCTTCAGAGTAGTCATAGGGGTCTTGGTAGCCTCTCTCACTAGTCTCCTTCTTGCACGCTCACTCAGTTTGTGAGGACTGTCTGATCTAGGCAGATTTACACATGTGACGTATTCCCTCTATTTTTTTGTGGATGTTCACTGCCTTGGAAATGCTTTAGTATCCATCCCCTGACTTCTACTTTTCAGTCACCTTTTCTCTAAGTTGCTTGGGTGTTCTTTTGTCTTCATGGTGTAATGGTAGCCATGAATACTGATTAACCAGTGACTGGCTCTTCCAGACACAAGTGTCTTTAAACTAAAATCACTTGAGACACATGATTAATCCCTGCGGAGATATTTGATTGGTCTTACAGATAATATGGAAGTGAGTTAAAAACACACTAATTGTAGAATTAAAGCTGCATTTGTACAAAAACAAATAAAAAATTTTTAAAAAATCAAGATGGGCTGTTTTTCTGAGCTGAACCCGACTGTAGATGGTTTGTATGTTAAAAGAAATGTTCCCCTTAGTTTTTGGGCTTTAACACAGCATTTTGTTGTGAGTGGGAAATCAAAATCTCAGTTTCTTCCTGTCAAATCTAAACCAACTCTGAGCTTTTAACAAGAGGGAGTTTGTTGGCTGGCTCTTCTAAACTGATCCGTCCTTGCATTAGCTGACGTGCTGTCTGATGTAGAGAGATAACTTCTGAGTGTCTTTACTGTTATTCCCCGCAGACGTAGTGAGGAGAGACCAGAGTAAACAGAAATGCTCTGTGACAACTTCTATCTGCACGGGGAAGTTGTGAATAGACCGTGGCTAAGGGAAAATTACATCATGCTCGTGGACTCTCCATCTGTCTTTCTTTGGGGAAAGAGGGAGCTAACTATGCCACAGGCCCAGAGTTTGAGTTACAGCATACTCGTGCTGGCAGGTGGATCAAAACCACAAGCTTCCCTCCTAAGGGGAGAGGTCTTTTATAGTGAAATGAAACAAATAAATCCAAACAAGGAAGTTTAAGTGATCGGGATCCCCTTTTTCTCCTCCCTGTCCACTTCCGAGGGGGTCACTGAGTGAATCTAAGTGTTGGAGTGTTTGTGTGTGATCTCGCCGTTGAACACATTCATGCAGGCAGCATTGTGTGGAAAGAAGGGGAAAGCAAGTGAGAGATGGAGGGAGAATGAAGCAGGGGGAGCACAAAAAACAACACTATCAAAGGAGGGCTTCAAAGACTATCAGCTGCGTCTCCTGGGTAATTTGCGATCCTGCATTCTTCCGACTTCAAAGGGGCCGCTGTGTGTTGGAATACTGCAAGTGGGAGAGTAAAGGGGGGGGGACGAGGGAGGGAGAAGGGGGGAGAATCTGATTTCTCTAATAAATGCTGACACCAGGCCTGTTTGATATTAGATTCAGGGAACAGTTTGATTTGTTATCGCCTTTGAAACTCTCCGGACGTCCTTCAGAGAGGCAGGCTGACTAGCACCACACCCCGAGTGCAAAAGAGCAGAGCAGAGAGCAGCAGCGTGCCACGACGGGAGCCAAGTCGGATGACTGTCAAGGAGCGATCAGGAGTCGATCTGTCTGAGTCTTTGTCTGTCCGATCTGAGCATGCATTACTGCACAATCAACAACTCATTACGGCCATAAAGCATCATAAGTGGTAATTAAGCCTGTTTGTTTACAGCGAGCAGCAACCTCTGGTGTTGGAAGGAAGTGCAGTTCCTTGAGTGTCCTCCTAAAGATGGCTGCATAAGCCAAGGAACTTACATTTAACCATACACAAAAATACCTGTTTTTGCAGCTCATATGAACATTTCAGTCTAGAAAAATAGATCTGTTTTGATTTTAAAGACTTTATACATTTGCATGATTAAGGACGTGGCTAACAGTGTTGTAGTACTCAAGTCCAGGACTCAGACTTGAGTCCAACTAGAGTCCTGATTTGGAGGACTTGTGACTCGACTTGGACTCAAGCGCTGATGACTCGGACTTTGACCCGGACTCGAGCTTTAACTGTGTCAGGACTTGAGGATGAAGAGGAGGACTCAGTGTTCACGCAGCCCCCGGCAGGTGCGTTCACCTGCATGCATGTTCACGTGAGTCTAACCTGCTGTCTGTGAAAACAACCAGAGGACAGAGAGCAGGAGGAGCAGGGGAGGCTGGGTGACAGAGAGAGCAGCTGATAGGTTGATAGGTAGCACAAACCTGTGGCTCTTCTCTGTATTCCTGCAGTAATCTTTACAAGAAATTTAACTAAAATGCAGCCAGCCTACCTTTGAATCGCTGAAAATCTCCATCAGCTGCTCAGACTCATCATATTTTCTGCTGTTGCTGCTGTACAGTAATCCTCCTCAGTCTTGGACAGGGTGATATAAACTCTTAAACCTTGTAGTGAGTCCCGTTAGTTAGATATATCAATCCAACATTGAAATCTGCGTTAACATCGGCGAAATGACGCTGATTAGTGAGCTAAACAAGGTGGCATACGGTAAAATGATGATGTGTTTAATGACAGCTCAGACTTTGGAGTATCGAAGGGGGGACGAAGTTAACCCTTTACCTACTGAGTCTAAAAATGGTGATTTGGACATATTTAGTTATTATGGCTGTAAAATAGTCAGGAAACGCCCTAAGTCTGAGAGCTTTGGTCCCTTTTCCCAGGAGTACTTGAACTTGACTTTTCAACATCTGGTTAATGATTATTGCACATTATATGGAGTTGTCAGCAGTTTAAAAGAAGAAAAACACAAAACAGGATTTGTTTTTCATGGCTTTTATGAGAAGAAATTTTGTTATTGCTCATGAAGTTTTGATTTGACATTTGAAATGTGAACCTATACATGTTTAGAACAATCACCAGTCATTTTTGGAGTCTAGGACTCTGGGTGTGCAAAACACAGTGCAAAAGATAACTATATACATAGGCGACAGTTAGTGCAAATAAAGGTGGAAAAACGCATTCTCAACATTCTCAGTAACATATTGTTATTGCACATGACAGACACAGAAATGCCACTATCTAACGCTATTTTTTGAAAACAAAACACCACTCTCCCTCGCTCTCCTTTCACTCATTTCCTTCACTCTCCTTTTTCACTCGTCTTCTGCCAAAGCTGCCATTTTCGCAGTGCTGTTTAACATTACCGTAATATATATACTACACGTCACATATTGCCGAAAAACACAGATTCTCAGCTCTCTGTCAGCATTGGAATTTTTTAGATTGAGCAAACTTTCAAGGAGTTACAGTGTTGAGAATCTGTGTAGTGGTCTCACAATACTTCTGGTGTTTCACTATGAATGCCCATGTGATATGGTTGCGAGTACCGTAATGAACCATATATATGTGCATGCCCACTATTCTCAGCTTTCCAACGCCGTTGGAATGTTTCTGTTTGGACAAACTTTGACAGAGTTACGGTAATAATACTCCGGACATATAAAACACAGCGCCGGTGCCGGGTCAGTAGGTAAAGGGTTAAGACCTTTTTATGATGTGTTCAAATGTCCCATGGAGAAAATTGGAATTTCTGTTTTTTTGTGAGAAATCTGAATAAATCCAGTCATTTTAAAGGAAGAATATAAGACAGAGGTAAAGCATAAGTTCAGTTAAAAGAACATGTCTCATTTTCCACCCTAAACACACAAATAATCCTGTTAATATAATATTATCCATGAAGAGTGTAAGAGCTCCTCTGGCCCTTTAGAGTAAAAAGCTGAAGAAATTCAAACATTAATGAAACACATCAGTGTAACCCACCTGGAAAACTGGAATGGCTTGAAAATAATTGATGATTTAATTTAATTTGGATCAAGGCTTTAAGAACTTGGGACTTGTCTAGGACTCGACCTGGACTCGGACTCAGGTAAAGAGGACTCGACTCCACCTTTTTGAGTGTTTGTTTGCCATGCGATCCTTGGAAAGTCAAAGCATGCAGCTTGACTAACCCGGGACTCACCTTGTGAGCAGAGCCTTCTCCCCCAAGTAAAACTGAATATCCATTTTGCAATAAAATGGGAAAATGTATGATGAGAGTGTTCCTGATCGAAAAATATTTTGGGTAAAAACCAACAAAATAGCCTTAAAAAAACGGCTCCGTATCTCTGCCTGTCATGTATGAGAGCTGTCTTAAAGCTTTGAACTGCAATGCATGATGGTAAAGATTGCTGGGCTAGCAATACAACCCTAAACATGATGCCAGATGAAATAGCTGCTGTGCATGGTGATTAAGCTACTTCTTGAAACAACACTTCAATTTCCTCCTATCATAAATATCAGTAAACTTCTACCAGTGAGAAAATTTCTCCACCAGACTGAACGATCCTTAAACTTTCATGAAATGCAGTCAATGTGTGAGAAAAAAAAAACGAGTTAAAATGTAAGATACTCAGAGATCTCATGAGGCTTGTCTGACCATGCAGAGCTGTTAGTGAGCAGCAGGGATGAACGGTTTGATCCCCAGAACAGACTGCAGGTAAAGACGGGAGGAGGAAGCTCTCAGGGGACGTCAGCAACAACTCTTCTATCAGGAGGCTTCACGGCAGCAGCTTTGCATTTCAGCACACTTTAAGAGAGTTTCTAAAAGTGAGGGTAGGCTTGTAATTTAGGAGTTGTTGGTGCAAAATCCATACTTAATTTTTGGATCTTACATGACCACTGTTCGACACAAGTCTGTGAAGTCTTAACAAGCAGAATCATCACAGGTAGGTCAATGTTAGCACACAGTAATAAAGGTCCTCATCCTAACCTCTCAGGACTCTTTCATAAGTTTTACACTAGTGTGAGATTTTAATTTCACAGTTTTGTTTTGGCTCTGATTCAACACGTTGTTGGATGAAATATGCAGATGATTCTGTGGCTTCTCCCTGATTCATAAAGCTATCCCTGAACAGCTTCTACTACATCTGTCCTCATGTTTCCTCACACCAGCGATGTCAGACTGCAGCCTGCTCTCAGAGGTCCTCCGGGTTGTGTCTTTACCGAGGGAACATACAGAGCTCGGTGAAAGGGCTTTAATGTGGGCAGCTCCATCTGTCTGCGCTGAACTACAATAAAAAAGGAAAATATTTTAAACACAAAGTCACGCACCGTTTAAAGGAGCAAGACGAGAAAGTGTGAATACTTTTTGTTTTGTGCAATTACTTTTTTTCTTGCCTCTGCAACAGCCGGGGATGGAGGCAGTAAATGTTCACACCCTTCGATGTTTTAGCCTTTTATTGATTTTATAAATCAATCATGGTCAATGTGATTTGGCTTTTTTGAGAGAGAAAAACCTCTTTAATGTCAAAGTGGAGCAGACTACTTCAAAGTGATGTCCGTCAAAACATAAATATGTAATGTAAAATAAGTGACTGCATAAATATTCACCCCCTTTAAAGTGACTGACCTAATTCAACAGAGGTCCAGCCAACTGGTGCTATAGTCCAGACCCGGAGGTATGGGTGGGCATTGGAGGGCCGTGCCCACCCACAGAGTCAGCCATCCCCACCCTGGGACTTGAAGCTGTCCATATTTGGGTTTTGTTTTTTCGTCAGAGTAGCCATCTCCTATTACTCCTGTCTCAATTTGTCGATCCTACAATCCAACCAACAAACAAAGGCAATGTGCTAGCCAATTACAAATAGAGGGGGCGGGTCACTGAGTCATACCGAGTCATACGTTCATGGCGTTCACCGTCACTAGTGTGCAGTGAACTGAACATGAATATCTGGAATTATTTAAAAAAAAAATGCAAAAGTAAAGAGGACAAGTGATGACGCAGATGGGAGCAAGCAGGAAGCAGCGCCATACAGCTTCTGTTGGAAACATTAGCACCGAAGTCAACAGCCACACTGGAGTAAACATTCATGCTAGGAGGGTTAGCTACAGCAGCTAGGGAGCACAAGGAGCAGCGCCAAGCAGCGTAACTAATCCGCATGGAAGAAACGTGAGTGACGACATCAACAACAACAACAACAACGAGGTACACGGTAACATTACAGCTGCGAAGAACAGCAACGGACCATTGCAGCCTAGTGACCCCGGCAAAGAAAAGCCCCAAAGACCACTCATGCTGAGCTTTCCTCCACGCCACATGAAAAAAAAGGCCCAGTTGCTGTTCTTCTTGACATAAATGCTTGACTTTTGAGTTGAATAAATCGAAGTGGCCACAATGCCACTGTTCAGCCTGAAGTAAATAAAATTTATGTTGAAAAGGTGTGCCCCACAATTGTAGTATTAAGACACCTGTCTCTGGAAGGTCAAGTCTCTGGTTTATCAGTATTCATGGCTACCATTACACCCTGAGAACAAAAGAACACTCCAAGCAATTCAGAGAAAAGGTGACTGAAAAGTAAATGTCAGGGAATGGAAACAAAAGCATTTTCAAGGCTCAGAACATCCCCCAGAGTCCAGTTGAATCCATCATCAAGAAATGGAGGGAATATGGCACATTTGTAAATCTGCCTAGATCAGGCCGTCCTCACAAACTGAGTGAAAGAAGGAGACTAGTGAGAGAGGCCACCAAGACACCTATGACTGCTCTGAGGGAGTTCCAAGCTTCAGCAGCTGAGATGGGAGAGACTCTGCAGACAACAACTGTTGGACGGTTTTTCAACCAGTCAAAGCTTTATGGGAGAGTGGCAAAGAGAACGACACTGTTGAAGAAAACTCAGATTAAATCTGGACTAGAGTTCACCAAAAGGCATGTGGGAGACTCCATGATCAAGTGGAAGAAAGTTCTTTGGTTTGGTGAGACCAAAATGTAGCCCTTTAGGTGCTCAGACAAAACACCTAACATTGCACATCACCACAAACACAGCATCCCCACTGTGAAGCACGGTTGTGGCAACATCATGCTGTAGGGATGCTTCTTGGCAACCGGCCCTGGAAGGTTTGTAAAGGTAGAAACTGTTTAGATTTTGGAGGTTATAGGTCAGTGGTCAAGATCATTTGCCCTCGTGGCCACAATTATTGGCTGTCTCAGGGTTGAACTGAGCAGATCTGGAGGTTAAAGGTCAAGGCCACTGAGCTTTAGGTTCATCCCTTGCTTGTGAACACAATATTTAAAGAAAGTTTTGAGAGACTGCGACTCAAGGATGTACTGATTAGATTTTGGAGGTCAGTGGTCAAGATCATTGGGCCTCATGCTCTTCACTCACTTATATCGTTTCTATGAATCACATTGCCACAGAAACCTTCCCAACCCTCCTTCCCTATCACCACTGTACTTTCACTGTCTGACGGTTGAATACCTTGCAGTCACCAGGTGATACATCTAGTGCCCTTCCTGCCCTCTAGCCCTTTCTTTTAGTAAATTTTGGTTCTGTGTTAATTCATTAGACATAGCTAAACTGCAGTTTTGTCCTCATCCCCACTTCAAAAAGATTTCGTCTCATGTGAACTCCACTCTAATTTAGGGTCATGTTGAATGTAAAATAAAAACAGCTTTGTTTTCAGGTATAAACTTGAGACACTTTTCTTTCTGCTCCCATAATTGGTTGAAAACACCATTCAGAGTTGTGTTGGTGCTTTGTCTTCTCTGTGTGTCTGAGCAAAAGGGCACTTGCAGCAAGAAGCATTATTTAATGTTTAAAGCCTTGGATCTCAGATGTCATAATTGGCCCTATAGGAGCTGTGTTACCAGCCAGTGTAAAAGCTAGAAGTGAATTTGTGTTTAAGAAAATGTACTCCTGTCTTAAAAATGCAGCTTAAAATCATTTTGAAGGTCAAGTGAATGGAACAAGAAAAAAAAGATGTGTCTTTCATCCCCTCATGTCGGCACACATGCCTCGTCTTGCACTTTCTTTAAAACATGGATGATGTATTAGAGTTGTGGCATAAACTCCTAAAAATAAACACTTCATGAAAAGACAAAAGTGCTTCTTGAAAGTGATGAAGAAAAGGAGCCATGGTGGGACAAAGTTTGATACTGTTCTGACAGCTGTCATGGTGTGAGTGTGTCAAACTGCAAAACTTAAGAGTCGTCTGATGGCTAAAAAAGTCAACATTCTGCAAAAAATCCCAGTAAAAGCTTCATAGAGATATAGACATTTGTCATTGTTACAAGTCATGTAGAGTGAAATATTCACTCTCTTTAAGTCAGTATTTAGTAGAGTCACCTTTGGCTGCAATCACAGCATTGACTGTGTGGATACTTCTCAATCAGGCAGCCGCTTTACTGCAATCTTCTTTGCAAAACTGCTCAAGCTCTGTCAGGTTACATGGTGACCAGGCATGACCAGCTCTTATCAAGTCCAGCCACAAAATCTCTCTTGGATTGAAGTCTGGGCTTTGACTCGGTCACTCCAGAACATTCACCTTGATGTCTTTAAATCATTTCTGTGTAGATTTCCCTGTATGCTTTGGGTCATTGCCTTACTGGAAAATAAATCTTCTCCCAAGCTGTAGTTTTCTTGCACACTGAACAACATTGTTCCCCTAGGATTTTTCTACATTTTGCCACATTCATTTTACCCTCTACCTTTACAAGCCTTCCAGAGCCGCCTGCTGAGAAGCATCCCAACAACATGATGCTGCCACAACCGTGCTTTACAGTGGGGATGCTGTGTTTGTGGGGATATTCTGGTGTATGTTGTCTGATTGCCGAAAAGCTCCATTTTGGTCTCACTTGACCAAAGAACTTTGTTCTACTTGACCATAGAGTCTCCCTCATGCCTTTTGGTGAACTCTTGTCCAGATGGAATCTGAGTTTTCTCAACATTTTTAACAGTTGTTGTCTGCAGAGTCTCTCCCCCTTCAGCTGCTGAAGCTTGGAACTCCTTCAGAGTAGTCATAGGTGTCTTGGTGGCCTCTCTCACTGGTCTCCTTCTTGCACGCTCACTCAGGTTGTGAGGACAGTCTGATCTAGGCAGATTTACACATGTGCCATATTCCTTCATTTCTTCATGATGGATTTACCTGAACTCTGGGGGATGTTCAGCACCTTGGAAATGTTTTTGTATCCATCCCCTGACTTTTACTTTTCAATCACCTTTTCTCTGAGTTGCTTGGGGTGTTCTTTTGTCTTCATGGTGTAATGGTAGCCATGAATACTGATCAACCAGTGACTGGACCTTCTAGACACAGGTGTCTTTATACTACAATCCCTTGAGACACATTCACAGCAATCAAATGATAACCATTTCACTAACTGTGAGACATCTAGCACCAATTGTCTGGACCTCTGTTGAATTATGTCAGTCACTTTAAAGCAGGGGGGGTATTTATGCATTAACTACAATTAAAAACAGATAAAACAAGAATAATGCAGTGTTTATTGTGTTATTTCATATTTGCTGTCAAACTGTACACCTTTCTGTTTATCTGTGCATTTTTGCATCATCTTTAACACACACACATTCAGACACAGAGCTGCACATCAAAGCATGAGAGCCGCTAACACCTGCCGTGTCATCGTCTTGCCCCACATCCTCCGCTCGCTGACCCGGGGGACGATTCCTGTATTTGATTATTCTGGGGTGATTGATGTATCGTACAGCGGCGTGGTTTGTATGCATATGGAAGCATGCATCACCATTGATCTATTGATGCATGGGATTCAGTAATGAATATGCAAAGCTGCTGAGCGCCTGTGCCTCCCAGCCATTGGCTATCGGTGAGATCATCAGAGTCACAGGTGTTACCTTCCTGCTGTCCAGTCGGGACACAAGAGGCTTGTAAATGAGATAATCATTACTAACACTCCTGTGCGTGTGCCAGATGAAAAATACCCCCCTTCCCTCCCTCCCCTTCTTGTTGCCCCCACCAGAGTCCCTCCCCTCCTTTTCTGTCTCCTCATTAGCGCTGGGTTTGGAACAAAGAGCCATCTGGGCACAGCTACCTGCCAGCTCAGGTGGGCCTTTACACAGCCCAGACGTCTTCTCTTCAGCATCTGTCTGCCACGATCAAAGACATCTCTGTTTACCCCCTAAACTCCCCCTCATCTCCCTCTCCCTCCTTTCCTCCTTCTCTACCTCTCTCTCGTTTCTGCCGTTAAAACCTCCCATACATTAGATAAGAATCATTCTAAATACAGCTCCCTCCTCCTCCCACTCCATGTCTCTCTCCGCCTCTTTGTCACTTCCCCGGCTCTCCTCCTCACCCTCAGGGTGTCATGAATTCTCCCAGACTGCTTTGTTTTCTGTTTTTGAGCTTTTTTAGATAATTGTTTGCCTGTATGTGTAATGAGGCAAACATGATTTTTTGGATTCCCTTGGTGCTTTGCATCTTGCAGCAGTAACTTGACAAATATATCATGCTCAATAATTATCTCCTCGTCCTCTAGCCTTGGGTTTGAGGTGCAGATATGAAGAGGAGAACAAGATCTTCTGAGTACAAACAAAAAAGTTACTCACAAAAGGTAGACAGAAATGTTAAGACTGTCACTCATTCAACATTTTTGACTCAACGCAAACTAAACTTTTCCAAAAATAATTAAACCTAACAGCATCAAACTTCTTATTTATCAGCCTGACGCTACAGTCAAAAAAATTTATTTTTATTCTTGTTAATCTACACTCAGTACCTCATCATGACAACATGAAAACAGAATTTTAGAAATTTTTGCAGATTTATAAAAAATGGAAATATCATGGTAACATAAGTATGCAGACCCTTTGCAGAAACACTATTAATGTAGCTCAGTCTCCTCCCATTCTTCTGGATCTTTGCTGAGATGTTCCTACACCTTGATTGGAGTCCACCTGTGCTTAATCAGTTTTAGGCCTGACAATGCATGTCAGAGCAAAAACCAAGCCATGAGGTCAAAGGAACTGCCTGCAGAGCTCAGAGACAGGATCGTTGACAGGCACAGATCTGGGGAAGGCTGTAAAAACATTTCTGCTGCACAGTGGCCTCCACAACCAGGACTCTTCCAGGTCTCCCATCCAAACTGAGCAATAAAGAAGAGACCAAGAACCTGATGGTTACTCTAGCTGGGTTTCCATTACAAATTTTTGCAAAATAAAAGCAATATTTCTTAAATTTTGATTAAGTACAATTGCACTTTGAATGCGTTTCCATTGAAGGGAGTTTTGGACATAGGCCTTGCAATTCTCGTAAAATCTCATCTCATGTGAATCCACTGCAGGGACGCTTGACGCTCAAAACCTTGCGTGTTGGTACGGTTTTGGTTACATCTACGGCGGTTGCCTTGATAATTTTGAACAAAAGACGAAGGCAACGGATGATAGTTCAGAGGTAAAGTCTGTATGTATGGCAAAAGCCACGTATAAGGGTAGAATTATGATGTTAAGAAAAGTCTCGTCTCCTCTTCTGCCCACATGTACCGCGCCATGTTGTCTCTGAGTGACTGGTCATGTGACACTGTATGTCTTGTCCCCTGACTTGTAAATGCAGAAAAAGTGTTTCCATTACACTTTTCCGATATATTTCTTTATCCAAACACCTGAAAAACCTCCTCATGAAAGCGTAAAAACTTTTTAGCAATATTCTAGGGTTTTTTGAAATTCAGGTGTCTCCATTACCAGATTTTTATTGAGCTATTTCGATTTTGTGCATTTCCAAGTGTAATGGAAACCCAGCTACTGACTGAGCTCCAAAGATCCTGAGTGGAGATGGGACAAAGTTCCAGAAGGACAACCATCACAGCAGTCTTCCACTGATCTGGGCTTTAAGGCAGAGTGGCTAGACAGGAGCTCCTCAGTGCAAAACACATGAAAGCCCAAACAGAGCAACAACGGATCGTAGATATCTATGACAATGGCTAAGTCGAAATTAATGGTAGAATTTCACTAAAAACTGATAATAAATGGACGCAGCCCAGGTCTCATCCTGCAGCATCAGCAAAAGGTCATCAGGAGATCAGTGGGTCACAGAGCTACGACTAGGAAAAGTTAACTTTTGAGGTGAACGCCACAGAATTTTACATGAAACCAAAAATTCTTTGTGGCAAACATCCATCCATCCATCCATCCTTTTTATATACCGCTTATCCTGCTGGGCGGGGGGGCTGGAGCTTTTCCCAGCCATCATTTGGCAAGAGGCGGAGTACACCCTGGACTGGTCGCCAGTCAATTGCAGGGCTGACATATAGAGACAGACAACCAGGCATGCTCACACTAACTCCTACAGCCAATTTAGAGTCACCAATTAACCTAATGAGCATGTTTTTGGTGGTGGGAGGAAGCCGGAGTACCAGCAGAGAACTCATGTATGCACAGAGAGAACATGCAAACTCCGTACAGAAAGGCACCAGAGGCAACAGCACTAGCAGTGCAGGGGCAAACATGAACATTTTACCTTCGTAATGCTGCTCACCCATGGTGGAAGCAATAAAATCATGGAATCATGAGCAGCAAACAAACCCAAAAAAGCCTAAATAATCCGCTTCTAACATACTGTTCCTGTGTGAACTCTACCCTCTTGTTTTGAGCTGATCAGGGCTGCACACAGCCCATTGTAAAGCTAATATTTTATATTCAACCTGAACAATAACAACAATTCTATTTATTATTTCACAAGCCCTTTTCAAAATGTAAACCCTTTTCTTAAAACAGAACTACCTTTAACTGGTAATCATAATAATGTGGATGGGCAGACTGACTAAACCATTTGGAAAGTAATGTTAGCATTTATAGCTAAGCTGTAATGTGCACAAACGTCAGGATGACAGGCGAAAATGGGCAAAATAGGTTCAAAGTGGTAAAAATTGGTGGAAAAAGTGGCGAAAGAAGTTACAGAGTGGTAAAAAATGGGGGTAAAGATGCAAGGAATGGATTGAAGGAGGCCAAACTAGGATAATAAAGGCAAAAATGGGTTAAGAAAAGCAAAAATGAGTGGAAAATGGTGAAAAGCAGTTAAAAAGCGTCAAAAATGTATTCAAAGTGGTTAGAAAAGGCTGGAAACAGTGATGAGTAGTGTTCAAAAGGTGGCACAATTCATTTATTTGAATGCCAGAACCCCATAATAGCTTGACACACTTTTCAGCTCTAACATGAGGTTACTATTAGCTATGAATGCTAGCACCAATGACACACACGCATTGATATAGTCAATGAATCACAGCTGAGGATTACTCGTTCTCTGGGTTTTTCAGAGGCAAATTCTGGGGCAGCTCTGCTTATTCTGTCCATTGAAACAAATAATGTGTGATATACAGTAAATGTGTTTTCTTAAATCAGAAGCTTTAAAGTGGTTTACTCAACCTCACTCAACCAAAGGACCAAATTGTTGAAAAATACCTTCGCAAGAGCCACAATCTAAGTGGTGAAAAGTGGCAAAAACAGCTTTAAGTAGCAAAAAGGGTCAGAAAGTAGCAAAAACAGGGGAGAATGAAATGAGTTACAGGTGAAAAAAATGGTCCAAAAGGAGCAAAAACGTGGCAAAAAATGGGTGGAAAGTGACTAATATGGGCAAAAAGCAGTCAAGAGAAGCAAAAATGGGCAAAAAAAGTAGCTTAAATGGGTGAAAAGTGGTGAAAAAGGGCAAAAATGGGAAAAAATGGCAAAAAGAATTGGCAAAAATTGGCAAAAATGGGAAAACGTTGTATTTAATGGGAAAAGGTAGCTTAAATGGGTTTAAAATGGGGAAAAAGGGCAAAAATGGGATAAGAGTCGCAAAAAGAAGTGGCAAAACTTGGCCAAAAATATGAAAAAAGTTGTATTTAATGGCAAAAAATGGGTGAAAGTGGTGAAAAGGGCAAATATGGGAGAAAATGGCAGAAAGAAGTGGCAAAAATGGGGAAAAAATAGAAAAAATAGTGATGTTTTATGGCAAAAAAAAGTGGGTGAAAAGTGGTGAAAAAGGGAAAAATGGAGGGGAAGTGGTAAAAAGAATTGGCAAAAATTGGTAAAAAAATTTTAAAAAAAGGGAAACAAGTGGTATTTAAAGGCAAAAGATAGCTTAAATTGGGGAAAAGTGGTGAAAAGGGCAAAAATGGGATAAACGTGGCAAAAAGAAGTGGCAAAAATTGGCAAAAAAGTGGTATTTGATTGCAAAAAATGGGTGAAAAGTGCTAAGAAAGGCAAAAATGGAAAAAAAATGGCAAAAAGAAGTGGCAAAAATGGGAAAAAATAGGAAAATCAAGGTATTTAATGGCAAAAAAAATGGGTGAAAAGTGGTGAAAAAGGGCAAAAATGGGAAACAAGTGGCAAAAAGAAGAAGTAAAAATTGGCCAAAAAATAGGAAACAAGTGGTATTTAATGGCAAAAGGTAGCTTAAATTGGCGAAAAGTGTCAGAAAATGGACAAAAAAATTAAAAATGACAATTTGCTGTTTAAAAAAATCGATCAAAGTCAAATATTTGGTGTGAATGAAAACTCCAACTTTTCTTTTTAGCTGAGCTATCTTTAGGTGTTTTTCAGTGCAATGCTGGTATGTTTTATGGGCATGTGTTCACACAGATCGATAAACATGCCGGGCTGTATGTGCAGACTGTAAAAACGCGGGTCATCCAGATTTACAGCTTGTAATCAGATGCAGATGGGTCCCTGGTCCCTTGGCGAAGGCAGCTTATATCATGGAAAGTATTGATGTTTATTTTTTTCTTCTTTCTCGGTGACATCCATTTTTCAGAGAAACGATACCGGCCGCCGTTGCCGTAGGTAACCCCATCTGCAGTCGTGAGATGGTGTATTCAGCTGGCACGGCCTTGTATATACGAGGGATCAGGGAAAGTGTTATCCTTTAAGCCAGGTGCTGCTGTTCAACACAGCCGGTTCCTGCTGACTGAAACACTTCCCTGCAAGCTTCTGTCTGCTCTTGATGCAGGCTGAGTGTGTGTGACGAGGTCACGCGGGCCCTGTGTGTGTCTGTACAGTACGAGTGTGAGAGCAGACTTTCTGGAAGCCTCTTCTGTAAAAATCACCCGTATTGCTGTGCTCAGAACTAATAAAGATTGATTAGTCTTCCTTTCAAGATCAATGGCGACGCTATTTTGGTTATGCCTGTTTGCCAGGATGCATTCTGATCAATGACAAAGCTATTTTTTGAGTCGAGGGCGAGGCCCAGATTACTTCAAGCGAAAAGCATGGCTGACGGCGCATTCAAGGCTGCACAGGCTTCTGCAGCTCGCCTGGACTCCCTTGAATAGTCTCTTCTGCTGTAAGTGTTGATGGTGAATTAATTCTGAGAGATTTCGCATGCTCTATGTCACCAGCAGGGACGATTACATCACTGTCATGGTACAACATGCCACCCGCTGTTCTGCTAGTTTATAAAATCACTCCCAGGAAACCCTAGCTAAAGTGCTACATGCCCTCTTGTCTCGCTCTTCCCCTCTCTGACCCTCCTACAAAAGCTTTCTCCTGCATTGACTTGGAATTGAAGAGGTTGAAGAGGGGGTCATTGTCCATTTTTCTCCAGCGTCATGTTCAGCAGGAGGTGGCCAACTGGAGCGTGAAACAAGGCTGTAGTCTGCAGGTAGCAGCCGCCTGAGCTCACCTGCAGCTAAATTTGCTCTGACAGGTGAGATCACAGCCTCGTGGAGGTGCACGGCGCCCGACAGAGAGGCGAGAAGCATGTGGATGTAGCAGCCGGGCCTCGCAGGACCCACCTCTGCACTATAGCCAGCGGGTTAACAAGATGGTTAAGGCTTCTAACAGTTTGGTTTTAAAACAGTCAGAATGTAGATTCACGCAATCGTCTGCCAAATCCAAGACAAAATGATAACAGAGATTAAAAAACAAATCTTAACTGGACCCATCACCACCTTCATAAAGACATAATGACTGAACCAAAGGTCTTCTGTAAAAAATAGTACAGCCAAAGTCATCTGCATCTTTGAGCGCTATAAAAAGCAGCAAATAACCTGCTGACTCTGAGCTCCACAGTGCACAAAAGAAACAGCTTATAAATTTAGACTGATTCTCTTTATTACTCAGCCAGTTAGCAGGATGGCTCCCTGAGATACTCCTGACAAAGTGCTTTAAATAACAACAACAACAAAAAGACAGATTCTGAAATGCAAAAAAATCTAGCTATAGTTCAGAGCTTAAATATGCTTTTAAATTTTTGAGACTCAAGGTGAACAAAAGAAATAAAACTTCAACTGAAGTAGTTTACCTGCTTCTGCTTTAAACTGCAAAAACTAACTAAGCAACCAAGTTTATGGGCATTTCACTGTAAACAGTTCTGTAACAACACAGTGACCTTCGTGCACCTTCGTGTGTGCACGGGAGACTGTCATTGCTTTTTCCATGTTTGGCGCACTGTCACGTAGCATGGCATGCAGGTTCTTTGCCTCTATTTTCCATATCCAAAACATGTTATCAAAAGCAGCTGCAACTGTGGCTGCTGAGTGAGCACTCCTGTGAGTGTAGGACAGGCTTTTTCAGAGTGAAATCTTCATATCCGCTGAGGCAGTGAGGCTCAACATGCTAAGAGGACGAACACTTGATGTCCATATATCCACAGTGAAGCTAATGTGGTTAGCTTTAACGAGGAGCTTCTCTACATGGCCGTTCAGGCTATAAGCACCTGCTAGGTATAATGTAGTGGGGCTTTAAATGCATCATTAGCCCACGGAAGCCCGTATATTCTACCACACTGAAAGGCTGATCATCAAGAGCTATAAAGTCAATGATTTTCCTGTTCAGCTCCTCATCAGGGTCATCAGGGTGACGCTTTTTCAGATGTGAAATTAAACTGCTGGTTTTAAAAGCGCGTTGTCGAGTCCTCCTTGCATCACATGTACAGTGCTTAACAAATTTATTAGACCACTTGTCAGGTTTGTCTCAGAGACCATCCAGCATCATGAAGTGCTTTAATGCGGACTCTTTTATTTTCAGTCAGCTCTCCACATTTTACCATTTTGAACAGGAATGAGGGATTTCAAACTGAATTCACCCAAATTTGAGCCGGCTCACTGGGCTTCTCTGAGAAGTCAGAAATGAATCAAGCGTAACATTCAACCACTAAAATGAATTTTTCTCTTCAGGAATGCAAGTAAATAACTATAATTTGACATATTAATCAAGAAATATTAATGTGCTTTACTATTTTTTGTTTTTTTGTAAATCAGTAAATTTGAAAATTCATGGATAACAATAATAATTCTATTTTAGCATTAAAAATATTTTTTTGGTTAAAGAGCTTCTACAAATTGGTGTATCAACCATTACAGAAACATCAAAAATGATTCTGGTAATTACCAATGCTGTTAATTTAGAGCAGCTGTGGCATAAACCTTATTTTGGTTAGGGTTAGGGTGGTCTAATAAATTTGTTAAGCACTGTACTTTCCAAGTGATGCAAACAGCCACTTTGCTGTCGTGTTCCCCCACCTCAAACTTCTTCCCCACAGCCGACATGTTGAGTTTGTTGTTGGAGCACATCTGGTGTCACCACATGCGCTCAATTGGGACGTCACATTATCGGCTGCACAGATCGGCATAAATTTTATTATCGTCCAATACAGATATTAAGTTTTTAAGCTATTATTGGCCGATACCGACATACTGCCAATAATATCATGCATCCCTAGTTTAAATGGGATATATTATGCAAAAATCTTTTTTTTTTTTTTTTTTTTACAAAAATGTATGCCCCTGGCCTGTCCAAAATCCCCATAAGTAGAAGAAACCCCCCCCGCTACCTTTCAGAAAATGTGTTCTGAAATAAGCCGTGATCAGATTTTCCCCTCATGATGTCATGTGGAGAGTTAGCCCCGCCCCCAGGCCATTTGGCCCTCCCCTTTAAAAGAGAGTTCTGCCCTCCTCTCCTGAGGATCAGGAGAGCCACATCTTCTTAGCCACATCCATTTCCTGAGAGGGGCGGAGTCAGACAGCTCAGTAAGATTTAAAGCCACAGACACAGAAACAGCTTGTTCTGAGCAGGGCTGAAACAGAGGGGTTTTAGACTTACAAAAAATCCAATACTGGAGTGTTTATTCAGCAACAAACTTCACAGGCATGTTTTGGGACCTCTGAGACCGATATAAACACGTCTTAATAGGGTAAAATATGTCCCCTTTAAGACCAAAGTATTTGTCACACATGGCAATCATTGAATTCAGGTGTTTCACTCAGACCTGTTGCCACAGGTGTATCATTGGTGGTTCTGGCATCTGATCTGGATGCCTTCCGGTCGCCTCCTTGTGGGGGGTTTCTTGGGATGTCCAACAGGGATTAGACCCTGGGGTAGACCCAGGACATGCTGGAGGAATTACACATTGATTTTTGATAATAAGCATGTCCTGCACAGAATTGTTGTGCTTTATTATAGCGGATATCAGCAAGGGGATCTAAGATCCCACAGCTCGAAACACTCAAATTCAGGTCCTCAGAGATCCCAGAAGAAAGGTAAAAAGTCGCATTTATAGTAACTGAGCTACTGATACATGCAAATACAATAGTATTTTATCCGTTAAATATACTTTTGGTTTGGTTTTACTCTAAGTCGTCTTGTTTTTTAGAGGCATGTCTCTTTGTTTCACATCTGCATATAACGTTGGCACTGCCGTTTCTGTAGTGAACCCATGGGTGGAGATTAAACAGCAACAGTGACTCACTCTCCTTAAGCTGCTGTATGAAGTCTCCCTTGTGCTGCACAGCTCAAGTCTATACAAATAAAGTATAAAAGAGCTGCTTGTGATCTTTAGAAGTTGAGGTAAATCTTGACTTTACAGCATCATTCATGTGCTTAGCTGACTTAGCTGTTGTTGCTTAGCTGTTGTGAAATTTGAAGGTTATCAGATGTGTCATATGAGAGTTGGGGGATTCTGGTGGCAGTAGTGCTAGGGACAGTTGTAGTGCCCTGCACGGGCCTATTATCTGGGCTCGAGTCTGGCCCTGGCTCCTAGGGGGTGGAACCCTAGCCTGGCCCAGTCCGACAGGTTCTCAGAATTATCAGGCACGAATCTGTATCAAGACTGACTTTTTTTGCGCATGCATGTTGCAGCAGCGCACAGCAACGGCTGACCTGCATGTCGCAGCAATTGTAGGCCTATTAACAAATAAACACTTCTATTCTATTCTATAGTAGAACTATTAATCAAATAAGAAGTCTGAACATGGCGACGTCCAATTCAACAACAGTGAGCCACTTAACATGGCAAAGTACTCCGTTCTTTAAACACCACAAGAAAAAGAGTCTGTTTACTTGGCATCATGCAGAAAAAGAATAGCATCCACAGTTTCAGGGGCAAGTCCAGTCCTCCTTTCTTCTATCACTCTTCCAGGTGCGCTGAAAGCGTGCTCGCTGCTGCTACTGCTGGCCAAGACACGTAAAGCGGGCACATAGAGCGGGGAGGGAGGGGGCAGAGCGGCTGCTGCGTTCATGTGTTGCCATTTAAATTGGTTAAACACAAACACAACACATCGCTCTAAGTGGCAGGTTAAAAACAAAAGAGCCCGAGCCCGGCCCATGTCCGAGGTAATGATATGGTCATTGGCCCAAAGCCTGGCCCTCAGGCTGTCGGGCCTAGGGCTCCAGTGCAGGGCTCTAGACAGTTGTTTTGGTCTGAAAGACTGGTACTAATGTGCAACTTACTGGACAGCTTCTCTGAAGTCATTCATATATAAACCTCTGATATACAGCTAGGTATAAGGACGGTCTGTTGGCAGTCAGGTGAATGGAGATGATAGGTTCTGAACACTGTTCAGTAAAAAGTTGGCTGCATGTTTTGGGTCAGTACCCACTAGAGTCATTTGAGCTTTAATTCTAATAAAAGATAATGTGTTTCATTAAGGTATAAGCCATACCATAAAAGATGTGGGAGTGATTTAACAGGACGTTATGGTGTAATATTAGTGTTAACTGTGGAATTAGCTGATATAATCTGGTTTAGCTGATACATATGTGAAAAACAAGACATCATGCATGAGGTATAAGCTGTTTTTTTGAGTGTAAATATGATTTTGTCCGTTAATTTGTACAGAAGGGGTCTTTAATCTTTCATAACCCAGGGGAAGCTGAGGCCTTCTGGTCCTTACAAGATAGAAATTAAGGGTAAGCTAAAAATAGACTGGCTTTTAGGGTCATTGCTAACATTTGGTTGCCAGCGGGAACCCTGACCAAGTTTCATCTCATAAATAGGAGCAGAAGAGTCACAGCTACACCTCCTATCCTGGTTTTACATCCCTGCGCTCTTTCCCCTGTGATGGTCGACCATCTTTCTGTCAGGATGGACGACTGAACAGAAGCAGTCTCTTTAAACTTTGCAGGGGGGAAACAAATAAGCAGAACTCTTGTGCATGTTTGGGTTTGTGTGTCACGTTTTCGCCCACTAGAGTGTTTTTATTTGTTTCACTCAGGTGCAAAACACACCACAGGGAAACCACACCCCGACACGCACGCACACACAAAACTCCCTACTCGAACTTATCCCGGCTCCACCGCTGCAACTCAGCAAATGTGGCGGGCAGGGTTTAATTTTCTGGCCCCCCGCCTCAGCCCCAGCTTCATGCATTTTTCATCACCACCATCCTGTTCCCACCCAGCCACTGCCGCTGCACAATGGTATTGATTGGCGATTAAGCCATCAAACTGTTATAAAGAGGTTAATATTTTAAAGCTGCTACGCTTTTCCACCCTCCTTACATTAACATGTACCCTCCAGTACAGGTTTGAGGCTTTTTAAGAGTTTCCGCTCTGATGCCAGGTCAGGTTATGAATGTTTGATGGAATGCAGACGGCGGGGTTTTTATGCCCCGCTCCTATACAGTGCTTACTCCGGCTCTGAGGTGGCGTGTTCGATCAGCTGACTGTGCCAAAGGTCGAGCAGGAACAGTGTCAGTCAGCAGGTAGACAGAGCAGGGTCACAATCTGCTAACCCCTCGTGTGGGATATGTCTAGTTGTTGACCAATTTGCTTATGGTAATTCTGATAGATCTCCAGAGGCCGCCTGGCAATATTGAGGGTTCAGCGTTAATTGTGACCGCTGGGCAAAGAATCTGCAGTCTCATCCTATTCGAGCATCTGATGAGCATCCTGAGTTATTTTTAGGTGTTAATCCTGAGGAGAGAGCCCTTTTTACAGCTTCTTAAGGTAATGCATGTAAACATTTTTGATACCTCTGCTATAAAAGGAAGTCTTTGTGTTCTAAAACACCAAAAATCAGTTTATCATTTTAAATCTAAAGATGGGCTTTCTTAGATTTGAGGAAAATTGTGAAAATTAAAGTTGTTTTTACACATGCAAACCTCAACATTTCATGAGCCTGCCCTTAAATCCTCCTGTGTTATTCACACAGGCTTTCTTTTAACGAAGTTTTAGATGTTGGATTTAAAGGGGGAGGACTCAGGAGGCAAGACAGGCATAGGGGGTTTTAGCAATAAGCTAAAGTAGGCAAACGCTTAGAGCCTCATGCTGCAAGAGGCCTCAAGACAGAGCCATTCTTGGTAGAGCTGGGCAACAAATTAAGCTTTTAAGTCACATTAAAACATTGTAAACAAGATACAGGCTTATCTACGGAGCTGGGTGTGATATGGTACAAAGTAATGCGTATGTAAAAAAGGGTAAAAAGCAACAAAAGCTACATAGACAACATATGTAACATAGCTGCATAGCTAATCTGAAGCTAACAAAGCTAATTAAGCTACTTGGATAAAATAAGTAATGCAGCTACCTAGCTAAATCTAAAGCTAACAAAGTGACATAAGCTACATTGATAATGTAGCTAATGTAGCAGTGTAGCTAAACCTAAAGCTCCTAAAGCAGCATAAGCTACATATATAACATGTAATGTTGCAACATAGCTTAATGTAAAGCTAATAAAACCTACTCAAGCTACTTAGATAATGTAGTTAATGTAGCTGCATAGCTAAATCTAAAGCTAACAAAGCAAAATAAACTATATAGATAACATAAGTAATGTAGCATGCAACTTAATGTTAAGCTATCAAAGCAACATTAGCTACAAATAACATTTAATGTAGCTGCATAGCTAAATCTAAAGCTAACAAAGCTACTCAAGCTACTTAGATACGTAGCTTATGTAGCTGCATAGCTTAATGTAAAGCTAACAAAGCAAAAAAAGCTACACAGATAACATAGGTAATGTAGCTGCATAGCTAAATCTTAAGCTAACAAAGCAACATAAGCTACGCAGACAACATAGGTAATGTAGCCGCTTAGCTAAATCTTAAGCTAACAAAGCAAAATAAGCTACATAGACAACATAAGTAATGTAGCTACATAACTAAATCTAAAGCTAACAAACAACAAAAGCTACACAGATAGCATAGGTAATGTAGCTGCTTAGCTAAATCCAAAGCTTTCAAACCTATATAAGCTACATATATAATGTAGATAATGTAGCTATGTAGTTAAATCTAAAGTAACTATACTACATGAGCTATGTGGGTAACATGTAGCTAAATAACTAAAAAAGCTAAAAGTGAACAAAGCTACTTTTTGCTAAGTAAGGTTTTGCTACATTTGCTTAAACTAGACCAGTTTCAGACTTAGTTACATGACTGGTAGCTCCCTTTAGCTTTGTTAGCTTTAGCTAAAGATACCAAAACACGTAACGTTGCCTTTCGTCTTATGTGGTAACGTTAATTACATAGCTAGCAAAGATATGTTAGCTTTAGCAAAAGCTAAGCAAGCTAAAGCAATCCACCAGTTGCAATGCCTCCTCTAAAACAGGTTTATACATTTCCTCCCGCATTTGAACTCTGACCTTTATTGTTTTATTTATAAAATTTTGTTTAGTCTGTCATGTTTGCAGTGTAGTTAACTAGCGTCACACATTTGCTTAAAGTTAACAATTTCCAGCAGGCTATTTATCCATTAGCCTTCTCTGTTAAGCTAGCTCTTTAGTTCAGTTGTTCATTAATGTCAACCTGGCTAAATTTTGAGATTCTGTCCCGTTAAAGTTAGCGAACTTTTTTGACCTTTTATCTGTTAGCTTACCTTAAGCTAACCTGAACAGTCACATACTTGGCAAAGCACATAGATGAGCTGGCAGGACTCCCGGTATACTGATGTACTGAGGTGAAGTTCTCCAGATATTAAATGTAAACTTACTGTGTCTTAATCTATTGAAACCAGACGATCAAATTCCAGCTGTGGAAAGAACCGGTTTACTGCAGTAGAGGAGCGTTTAAAAACTGTTTCTATTCTACACTCTTTTTTTGTAACTTGGTGAAATTAGCTCAGTGAAAGTAGGATATTAATGTAGAAGTGTAAAATGATTTGTAATAAATAACAAGCCTGGTCGTGTTATAGAAGAGAACAGACGTCTGGAGGGTTGACAACAATGAAGAACAACAGTAGAGAGGCGAGAATGGACATGTAATGGATTTATTTTGGGACTGTGTTTGAGAAGAAGCAGGGCTGAGAAACAGGAAATGTCACAGGTATAAGTCCAACTGGACTCACACCTGCTGGTCTTGGGACTAGAGTCTAAGAATATCACAAAGAAGAGGAGGAGGAGGAAGGTGTTCAGCCCTCCATTATGATGTGGACAAAAGGCTTTGTGTACAGACTTTCGCTCTGACTTCGAGTCAAGGTCAGGCAGTAACAGCCTCCGATTCCACCTGTTATCTGCCCCCGACTGTCGTACCGACTCACTGTCCACAAGCCCGAATCCATTCAGCTGATACGCCATTTCTCCGTGTGTCAGTCATTTCCTCGCTCTGCTTGACAGTGCAGACAAGTGACTCATATAATAAGAGTGGTGCTCTCCATTAGTGCCAGTCAGTTTGTGCTGTTTAAGTCCTTACAGTGCTCTCCTCCAGGGCAGAGCTGGATAACACGCTTGAGCAGTGTCCCAATCACTGTGATCACCTGTGACAAACCACACCGAGGCTCGGTCGATGCGCTGCTCCCCAGAGGGCCCGGGAATTAATGTAACTCTGCTGGTCTGTGTGCCTCTTAGTGCTTTTATTGTGGCACGACCGAAGCTCCAACAGAACATTTATAAACCATAATATTTGGAGAGTAAAAATCTGTTTATCTGAAACCAGAAGGGAGGAAATGGTGTCTTCTTCTATGACCAGTCCTTTTCTGAAGTGTCCCATCTCTGTGCATGCTAGCTTACACTTTGTTTCCAGTCACTGAGAGTTTTTGATCTCATCATTTTAACCCTAAACCTTACTGTCTTCTCACTGCAGCATAATAGGGATGGATGCTCCGCAGTGTGGATAAGAGTAGTAGAGGTCTGGGCTTTGACTCGGCCACTCCAGAATATTCACCTTGTTGTCTTTAAAGGGGACATATTATGCAAAAATCACTTTTTCAGGCCTTTCTAACAAAAATATGTGCCCCTGGCCTGTCCACAAGCTCCTCAAGTACCAGAAAAATCCATTCCCTCCCTCCCTTTCTTTCTCCACCTTTCAGAAAATGTGTGCTGAAATAAGCCGTTCTCAGATTTTCCCCTCATGATGTCATGTGGGGAGTTAGCCCCGCCCCCAGGTTCGGTTTGCCCTCCCCTCTTGGAAGAAATTCCCGCCCCTCTAATCTGTCCATGTACGCGAACGGCGAAGGTTCAAATCCGGCCTGAGGCCCTTTACCGCATGTCTCTCCCCCACTCTTGTCCCTGTTTCCAATTCTATCCATTATCCTCCTCTATCAAATAAAGGCACAAAAAATGCCCAAAATAAACCTTTTAAAAAAAATTTAAAAAGTTGCAGCTTGCATTACCATTTTTTTGAAAAAGATGCCACAAAATCAGCCATTTTTGGTTGCATCTTCCCCCCTAAAAAGTTGGCAATACTGGAGGGACTTCCCAAAAACAAATCAAAGAAGAAGAGGAAAATTAGTGGAATGAAAGGGAAACGGTGATGGAGGTAAAAACAAAAACGAAAACAGGCTCCAGAAATGAGCCTGGTGGAGAAAGCAGCAGAGGCACAAATGAAGGAACTGTGTGGGAGATTCGGTGCAGGCAGGGGGGAAGCGCAGAGCTCCGTCGGTGACTCCTAAGGGAGATTGTTCACAGCTATATTAATATAACACAGAGGGAGTAGTTAGGGAAGCTTTGTTTGTCTTGGGCTAAATTAACACTCCCTTATCATCATAATAGTCGTGTCATTATAGGAGAAGGGCCTGAAGAGTATTTATGTCAATGTTTTCTCTGCCATCTAATGAGCCAGGTTCTCATTCTTCAGCTAAATTAGCATTTGAATCTATAGTTGTTAGCTGGTATTCTGATGTTTCTTCTCTTTGGTTTCAGTTGGAGAAACAGCCACAGACATACGTGCGAGGTGCAGCAGGGTTCCAGCTGTTCCATGTCTTCATTAATCTGTTGTGTGCCGTGTTTTTCTTTCTCGTGTCCACAACATTTTGTTGCCGCTCTTTGTTCCCTCCTCTCCTCTTCCTCCACCTCTCTCCTCGCTCGTGTTGAACCTCCTGCTGCGTTTGCCTCCAAACGCCATCCGCCCACCGCCACTACCCCCATGCCTGCGAGAGTTTGTCCCTCATTATCGGTCCTTACTGCACCCTGACCAACCTTCCCACCCAGCATGGTGTCATCGCTTGGGTACAGTATTGTCTCATTATCTCCGCAGACACCAGAGAGGCCTGGCATTACAAGACATCAGACACTCCCCCTCGGTTAGAGGGCCGGGGGCTTCTGACGGGGCTGACAGCTGATTAAGATTGGCCAAAGGTTTCATCTGACCAGATAAACACGGATGAACAACAGCCTTCCTCTCTCAGTGCTGCCTGGTTAGCAAATCAATAATGAACAAACCTCATCTGCAACAGTTTATTAGGATTAAAAAAAAACAGGCGTCATTATTAAAGCAGATACAAAAACAGCGGCTCATTCTTCAAACCAAAAACTCTAATGAAAAACACACCAACTGGAGATGCTAAATTTACAATTTCTTAATTTTTTCCCCTGGGTTTGCTCAGGATGAGGCAAATTAGGTCCCAAAATCTAAGAGTTCTTTAACCAAATGACACAAAGGAAGACAAAAACAAAGATAAGTAATTTCCACATCAGTTAAACACACATTCAAATACAGGCGAGCTGGTTTGTCTACGTCACTGGTTCTCAATTGGTGG
The DNA here is from genome assembly GCF_018320785.1 of Cheilinus undulatus. Taxonomy (NCBI): domain Eukaryota; kingdom Metazoa; phylum Chordata; class Actinopteri; order Labriformes; family Labridae; genus Cheilinus; species Cheilinus undulatus. Next base: position 39,670,436 of record NC_054881.1, read on the forward strand.
GTTTGGACCCAAAAGCGGGTCACAAAGCTCTTTCCATTGGGTCACAGAGATCTGGTAGGTAAAACATGGCAAAAACTCTATGTATGCAGGCCCTAAGTAGTATACACTAAATTCAAACATGGATTTAAAAGGTTTTTTTTATATGATAATATATTTGGTCTAGATTTGTAGAAAAAAATCCAACATTTCTGAAACTTCTCAAAATTTTGGTCAAAATGACAGACATTGTGAGACCATGGAACAGCAAATACCTTTGCACTTTCACAGGTACTGTTCGTTTTAACTTACTATTGTATTCTGTCTCTGAATTGTAGTATTTATTATGACGTGTGCTGCTGACCTCTTGGCCAGGTCACCCTTGTAAAAGAGATCTCGATCTCAATGAGTTTCATCTGGTTAAATAAAGGTTAAATAGGGGTGCAGGTGGCCTAGTGGTTTAAGGCATGCCCCGTGTACGTGGACGCCATGGGTTCAAATCCGACCTGAGGCCCTTTAGCGCATGTCTCTCCCTCACTCTCGTCCCTGTTTCTGACCCTATCCACTGTCCTTCTCTATCAACTAAAGGCACAAAAATACCCAAAATAAATCTTTAAAGAAAAAGGTTAAATAAAAACATAATAAAATTTGACTCAGATGTCATGACCACAGACCTGTCGCCAAATTTGAACGAAAAATCCTCCATTTATAAAACAATTAAAAATTTGACCAAAAATCCATGACCATGGACCTGTCACCATACTCAAGCAAAAGATCAACCTTGGCGAAATGCCTTAAATCCGATGAAAAGGCATGACCCCGCACCTCTCACAACATTTGAGCAACTATCCATTATTTCTAATTCAACAAAATTCGACCAAAAGTCATGACCACAACCTGTCGCCAAATTTGAACCAAAAAATTTAAAAAAAATTTCTAAATCGACTACAAATTTGACCCGAGGTCATGATCAGATTCAAACAAGTCAAACCTAGAAGAAGCTGAAAAATAAAATAGACCATGGCTGAAACATCTCAAAGTTTGACCCAAAAGTCATGACTGTGGATTTTTTGCCAAATTTGAGCAAAAAATCCAACATTTCTGAAATGACTGAAAATCGGACCAAAATGTGTATTTCCAGCCGTGATTGGCTGCGGGTGCTAGCCTCCTCATTGGCTGGAGCATCATCCCTTGCTGGTTTTGTGGAAGTGTGATTCTGTTAGATGACTTCAATAACAAGACCCTGACAGGTTGTGTTGTTTTTGTGGGCATACGATTCTAAAAATAAATCGCTTACTACAGCTCTAAATTGATCTGTCTATAGAGTTCCAACATCTGTAGCCTTCAGTCCTCTCTGCAGGTTAACACGCCGAGCTGCTTTGCTCTAACAAAGGAAATATGCCAGTTTAACCCAACACGGCCCACAGAGCTCTAACTCCATTTTCTAGATCAAACTACAACCAAACAGCTCAGTGCCACCAGAAACCACCTGACCACTGTGCTGTTGAATACGCCATCATTAGTTTAACTGATTAACTGTATCAACAGCATCAGCTAGTGGCCAGCAGCTGTATTACAGCTTACACACTACAGTTAACCAGCAGTGTGGGCCTTGGTTCATCAATAACACAAGTTTCTTGTTTAACTGACTGTTTATCAACTAGAGAGGGTGATGCTTCATGATTATGTAGGACTGATCACGCACACCCCCGAGAGAAAGCAGACGTAGTGCTGCTTTATTTGTTCTATTAAACCCCTGTGAGGAGCAGTTGCTCCTTCTTTGCATCATTTCTGCCTTTGCCTCCACAAAAATGCTTCAATTTTCTATTCGGATTTTAAAACATAGGGCTGTAACCCAGTCAGGAGTTTGTCAGTCAGATCAGATTTGGCTGTTAAATGTGATACTTCGACTAGAACGACCTGCTTTATTTAGAAAGTCGAGGCTGACAGAAAACTTTATTATCAGCCTAAACAAATGGACACACTTTTAAAAAGTCACATTTATTTTTCAAGATTCTAGCAGCACCATGTTTCTCTTTTTTTGTTTCCTTTGTCATCATAAAATCACAGATGAGGCCAGTTATGTTTGATGCTTTTTTATAATTAGAAGCTTGATGCATGTTCACCTGAGTCATAATCAGATCACTTTATTTAACTCCATTTACAACGCTGCATATGGAACCTCCAATCAGAATTACAGTACCTTTAACAAGTATTTACTCGCCTAGAGGTTTACCTTTCTATAGATTTTATAAATCAATCATGCTCAATATAATCTGGCTTTTATTTAACATCAAAGTGAAAACAGATTTCTACAAAGTTATATCAATTAGATAAAAATACACAGTGAAAATAAGTGACTGCATAAAGATTCACCCCCTTCAAGGTGACCTAGTTCAACAGAGGTCCAGCAAATTGGTGCTAGCAGTCTCACAATTAGTGAATTAGGGATCACATGAGTGGGATCTCAATGATTGTAGTATAAAGACACCTGTGTCTGGAAGGGCGAGTCACTTGTAAATCAGTATTCCTGGCTACCATTACAACATGAAGACAAAAGAACACTCCAAGCAACTCAAAGAAAAGGTTACTGAAAGTATAAGTCAGTAACCTGACACGCCAGATGACATCCATCTGGGAAAGCTCCAATAGAAAACGTTTGAGGGAAGGCAGAGGCTTTGAAAAAACTCGGAGTGTGGTTGGATGAACAGTCTGTCTGTCACATCTCTGCGGGCCAATCAGAGCAACAAAACACGTGACGTAGCCGCTATCGAGCTGTGCGTGTGCAGCTATTGAGGAATACCGTGAAACATGGCAACTATAGACATATAAGTATTCTACTTTTGTCGTTTTTTAAAAGAAAACAACTCACTGCTGTTCTTGGTTCTTCTTTTAACGACGGTATGTCGTCAAGCTCTGATAAAACTGGCGCTTTAGCAGCATCCACGCTAATCTCTTTCATCATAATTGCAACGGCCTCTTGCTGCTGCTTGTTAAGTGGGCCCTAACGGTTCAGATGGGTGCTTAACAAGATGGATTCGCCAGTGAAAAACGAGGAAATAGGCGTATCCATCTGCTTTGTAAGGTTAAAAAGTCAGGGGATGGATACCAAAACCTTTCCATGGCTCTGAACATCCCCCAGAGTTCAGTTAAATCCATGATAAAGAAATGAAAGGAATATGTCACATGTGTAAATCTGCAAAGATCAGGCTGTCCTCACAAACTGAGTGAGCGTGCAAGAAGGAGACTAGTGAGAGAGGCCACCAAGACACCTGACTACTCTGAAGGAGTTCCAAGCTTCAGCAGCTGAGATGGGAGAGACTCTGCAGACAACAACTGTTAAAAAAGTTGAGAAAACTCAGATTCAGTTTAGACTAGAGTTCACCAGGCATGTTGGAGACTCCATGGTTGAGTGGAAGAAAGGTCTTTGGTCTGATGAGACCAAAATGGAGCTTTTTGGCTATCAGAAAAGACCATCCCCATTGTAAAGCACGCTGGTGGCAGCATCATACTGTGGGGATGCTTCTCAGCAGCCTGCCTTGGACTTACCTTCTTCCATGAGGAAGACTAAACAAAGACCAGTGAACAATAAATCTTTGATGGCAAACAAAAGCCACAAAGTTTTAAGGGATAGCAGTCGTATAAATGTTTAAAATTCCAAAGTCTTATCTTTACACTCAAGTAAACAGTGGATCAACTCAGCTTCTATCAGACTTTTATTTTGAAAAGTCTCTTGGTTTTTGGCCAAGCTAATAAGGAAACATATTATTTATCTATGAAAGTAAAATCCCATCAGGATCATTTTAAAACAGAGAATATTAAGGTGACATCATAAGGCTGTTTAAAAGAGATATGTGCCACAAAACCAAAGTTGACATCATCTTTATTTTATTCTGTAACAACCTTTATAAAACTGAATCTGAAAACTAAATTTGTTCCAGATTATGTGAGCGTGTTTGAAGTCTGTCTGTGCCACCTGCAACTCTTTCAAAGATGCTGTAAGACCAAGTTATCCCGTGAAAACTGCAGGCGCAGGTTTGTCATAAATAAATCATCACTCCTGCTTCTTGATGTATGGCTTTAAATGCAGCTTGGCTCTCCATCTCCTCCTTGAGTCATCTCTCCAAATTCCTTCTGTCTTCCCAGAGCTCCAAAAAGCAACACTCGTGAAACTGCTCAGCTCGGCCGCCTGTTTTTTTCTTGGTTTTTCGGAGATGGGGGTGGCGAGGCGGAGGAGCGGGGCTGGCGCGGACACAACGCCGAGAAGGAGGAGGAGGAAAGAGGAGGCAGGAGAGGGGAGGGGGGGGTTGTCTGTCCTAGGAGACAGATGGCGCGGGGGGCTGGTCCATGATGGGCTGGTGCTGGACGGGCTCCATGTGCTGTAGTGGGTAACTGGGGCCCAGGGTGGATCGTAGGCGGCACTCTGATCCTAAGCGCCACAGTAGTCCTCAGGCACAGGAGTCCACTTCCCCCGCCCATCTGTTCCTTCCATCGCGGCTATGGCAAACGTTCCTGTGCACACGAAAATATACACAGGCGAACATGTCATACACGTGCGTATGCATACACAGTCACACATGTACGTCACGGTCTGCCCCCCCTGCTATTCAGCAGCTCTGGGTTCACTTTCAGTGTACCAGCAGCTCTTCCCCGAATGTTCTTCCTCCCCATTGAATTTAGCCTCCAGGTTTGACGGGAACCCACCAGCTTCCGCTCCTCTTTCGTTTCGTGTCACGTTGACTGCATCTCTAACTGTGTAAAATATCAAACTACTCCCACGCTTACTCGTCCGCCACCTTTGCTATGAAGTAATCCAGACACCGGGGATTTAATGGCTCTGTTTTCACCTGTGGGGGGTTAAAAAGGCAGGAGAGAACAGGTAGATCCAGACTGGGGAAAAGAAGCCAGAAGGGAAGGGAAGAAAAAACTGGTGAGGTTGTAAACAGCAGAAAAACAAGCTGCCATAAGGTCTGTAATGTATGCCGGGGGATGATGTGTTTCTGTGACTGATGCAGGAGATTTTTTTTCTTCTCAAATCATAAATGTTTTCATAATCAGCCTGCTAATAAACGTGCTAAGGCACATGCAGCACTCGCAGCGATAATGACTGGATCAGGAAGGTGACATCAGAGTCAAACGGCGGGCGGTGAGTCAAGGTCAGATGGATGCTGGGTACAACATTTTTTTTTCCCTTCTGCAACCTGGAGAGCTTGCATCATCAGATGTTGCACCATCAGGCTCTTTAACGTCTTTATCCGCGTTCTGTGATGCGCAGTGTGATTGTAAGCGGTGAATCATGTGTTAATTGTCTTCCTCTGGTTCTTCCTCTTCCAGACTGCACCGTGTGGACAGAAGGGAGACACCCATTAGCAGGTTGTCTCAACTGAAACAGGTTCAACAAGGACGCAGTGTCACTTCCTGTCTTTTTTATATGCATAACAAGGGTGTTTGTCATTGTTTAAGTCTATCAACAGCCTGCCCCAGAAATCTTCCTGCCTTCCTCGCTTCTGGTCATGCAGTGAAGTTTTCCCCTGATAGATGTACGGAGCAGGCCTCAAGAGGTGAGACATGAGGAGAGAAGACTCTTCAGGAGTCCAAGATAGCAGACAAAGTTTTTATCATTTTTATCAATGCTGGATGTTAGCCTGCAAGCTAACGCCGCTAACACCATTTCTGACAGGACGTGTGAGACGTGGTAGTGACGCGGCTTAATTTTTATTTTTTGCTGCATGTTAACAAGTCAGAGCTTTTAGACCTGTACCAAGGCCATCCATAAGGGTGATAAAGTAACAAAGGGAGACTTCTGGGGCCCATAGAGGTCAACAAAATTATGGTCCATAGTTAAAATAACCTGAATAGTGACTATTTTAGAAAACAATAGAATAATTGTGAGAAGAGACAAAAAAATAGATGAAAAGTGGTAAGAATGGATTAAAATCGTTTAAAAAATATGGCATAAGAGGGTGACAAGTAGCATAAATTGATTTAAAGTGGAAAAAATGTACAGACATGTTAAAAAGAAGTTGCAGAAATGGGTAAAACATGGCAAAATTAAAATAAGGTGGTAAAAAGTTGTGTCTAAAATGGGTGAAAAGCAGCAAAAAAGTGGCATCAATGGGCAAAAATGGGCTAAAAGCAGAAAACATGGGCACAAAGACAGTGCAAGTATGCAAAGGTTGCAAATAGATGTCACAGAAATGGGCAAAAAGGACCAAAAGCACTAAAAAAAATGGCAGAAATTGATGAAAAGGGGCAAAAATTAGATAAAACTGGAAAAATGTTCCAAAGAAGTGACACAAAATAGGCAAAACATCGCAAAATCGGTTAAAAGCAGCTTAAAATCAATGGATCAATGGAAAAAAGCAAAAATTGGCAAAAAGTTGCAAAAAGATGTTGCAGAAATGGCCAAAAAGTGGGGGGAAAAATTTGCAAAAAGCGGGGGGAAAAAATGGCAAAATGGGTTAAAAGCAGAAAAAAAATGGGCACAAAATAGCAAAAGACAGCTAAAGTAGGCAAAGGTTGCAAATAGATGTTGCAGAAATGGGCACAAATGGCCAAAAAGTAGGAAAAAAAGTGGCAGAAATTGGTGAAAAGGGCAAAGATGGGATAAAACTGGAAAAATGTTCCAAAGAAGTGACGCAAAACATGGCTAAATGGCTAAAATCAGCTAAAAAGCAGCATCTATGGTCAAAAAAACGACAGCTAAAGTAGGCAAAGGCTGCAAAAAGATTCTGCTGAAATGGGCAAAAAGAGAAAGAAAAGTGGCAGAAATTAGTAAAAAAAAAGGGCAAAAATGGGATGAAACTGGGAAAATTTTCCAAAATAGTGATACAAAATATGGCAAAAATGGGTGAAAAGCGGCAAAAAAGCAGCATCTATGGACAAAAAGCAAAAATGGGTAAATGTATTAAAAGGATGCTAAAATTGGTAAAAAGTTGCAGATAGATGTCGCAGAAAGGTGCAAAAAGTTTTTTGAAAAATTTAAATATCGGAGATAAAAAGGGGCAACAAGGGGTACCAAAAAACAGAAGTGTCAGAAAGAGTTAAAAAAGGCCAAAAACAGGATAGAATTGGAAAAAAAGTGGTGCAAATGGAGGAAACGTTGCAAAAATAGACAAAAAGAAGCAAAAATCAGTAAAAAAAAAAAAAAATGGCAAAAAGATGTGGCAATAATTGAGGGAAAAATTAGTTTAAAAGAACAGCAAATAAATGATTACAACATCAGAACCAAATAGCTGAAAGACTTTTCAGCTCTAACATGAAGTAACTGTTAGCCAGGATGAATGCCAGCACCAATGCTACTGATCCAACACTCATGCTTTGATATCATCAATAAATCACAACAGGGGAGGGATCATTCTCTCAGATTTTCAGGGGCCCAGCCCACTGTGTAGGCGGGCCTGCCTCTATGAACATATGCAGAGAATCTAGAGATTAGAAGGCACGCCACATCCATCTGTAAGCCAGAAAAGACAGGGAATGACAGAGAAATGGGGATCACCTGAGTGCAGTGAATGTGAAAGTGATTGCAATATAAACACCTGTGCCTGGAAGGTCCAGTCACTGATTTATCAGTATTCCTTGCTACAATTACACCATGAGGACAAAAGAACGCTCCAAGCAACTCAGAGAAAATGTGACTGAGAGGAATAAGTCAGGGCATGGATGCAAAAGCATTTCCAAGGTACTAAACATCCCCAGTGTTCAGTTAAATCCATCATGAAGAAATGGAAGGAATATGTCACATGTTTAAATCTGCCTAGATCAGACCGTCCTCACAACCTGAGTGAGCGTGCAAGAAGGAGACTAGAGAGAGAGACCACCAAGTCACCTATGACTACTCTGAAGGTGTTCCAAGGTTCAACAGCTGAGATGGGAAAGACTTTGCAGATAACAACTGTTGGCTGGGTTCTTCACCAGTCAGAGCTTTATGGGAGAGTGGCAAAGAGAAAGACACTGTTGAAGAAAACTCAGATTCAATCTGGACTAGAGTTCACCAAAAGGCATGTGGGAGACTCCATGGTCATGTGAAAGAAAGTTCTTTGGTCTGGGAAGACCAAAATGGAGCTTTTTGTCTCATCAGAACATACCATCCCCACTGTGAAGCACGATGGTGGCAGCATCATGCTGTGGGGATGCTTCTCGGCAACCTTGAGCTTTATGCTAAGAAGAATGGAGGGAAATTACAGTGTCCAGATGTTTGAGCCTGATTGAGATCTATCCACACAGACTCAGTGCTGTGATTGCAGCCAAAGGGGACACTACTAAATCCTGGCTATTGTATTTTTATTTAATTGACATTACTTAGTAGAAATTTGCTTTCACTTCTGCATTAAAAGAGTTTTTTTTATCATTTTTTTGCCAACAAAGCCAAATTATATCGACTACGATTGATTTATGAAATCAATAAAACATGCACTGTATATATGGTATATATATTTTAAAGCCATTCCCTCTGATTGAATCTTTCTTGCTTATTTTACAAAACATTTAACACACCAACAACATACAGTATGTGACATTCTGCTGAGCGCCGGCCTTGACATGCTTTTAGAACGAGGCCTTTAGCCAGCTGTCTGAATGCCAGTTAGGGAAACATTAGACCTTAAATATTAATGCAGTAATATGGCATTGTTGGAATGCTTACTGAGCTGTGGGCTCCAGGCCTGCTGGGTTATTTGTCACACTCCAGAAAGCTCACAGCAGCCAGAAAAAAAAAAACCTCCAGGAGGCATAAAACCCTCTTTAAACTATGAGAAAGAATTCACAACGCTTTATAACTAAAACATTTGAAATCGTGTCGCCCTTTTACATCTTTTTTGCACCATTCGTGCAGCTTGAAAAGAGTCTCCAAAGTCCTCTTTCTTTTCGTAAATTGCTCCTGAATTGGTGCTAAATTCAATGCTAGTAAATGAAAAGCCGTTAGCTCAGAGTCGGAGTGAAATTTGCACAACCAAAGAAAAAAAAACAGGTACAAATTGCCTGAAACTCGACAGTCAAAGCAGCCCTCCCCTTCTCTTTCTCTCTCTGTGTGAATCTTCCAGCAACAGATGGCAGATGGAGAAATCAGCAACACGTTTATTTTCTCTGTCCTTTATTTTAACAAAACTGTGTCATAATTGGACGGCCACCCGAACACACATATTTTAGAGTATATTGATTTGATTCCAGCTGAGATATTTTCATCTTACATCATCCACTGAGCTGAGCCTTTTGGGAATAAGTCACTTTTTCACCAACAACACTTTAAGAGATTTAGCATTCATGTAAACAAGAAATATGCAAATGCCTACAAACTGTGATGCCTAACGCACACGCACTAAAAGTACAGACTCTCAGCTCTGGTTTTTACTGCTTGTAATGTATTAAGTTAACCTTGGAGACACCCTAAGGTGCTTCATCAAGAGCTGGCAACTCAGCGGGGAATGATTAGATGAGATGACAGATGGAAAAAAAGATGTGAAGTTAACTTCAGAGAAGGAGTGAGATCATTTTTGGCGTAGAGTGTAAATGTGGAGATTTTTGCATGCACAAGGGGATGTTTATGAGTTCAATAAAGCCTCATTGGATATGTAAAGGAATGCAAACTTAAGAAGTCGTGATAGGACAATGACAAGGCCCCAAAGCAGGAAAGAGTCACTGCAGGTTCAGGACAAGGGGGGTGGAAGGGGTGGGTTAGGGGGCGCAGGCGGCGAGAGGGGGTCAATGATGTGGAATCCATCGATTGCCGGCTTCCTGACAAGTGTTCAGTGATTTCCTGTCCCTGGCAGAAATATTGTGCTTGTTAATCCATTTGAGTCAGAGCAGCAAGGGGGCTCAGTGAAAGAGGCAGAGTGTGTCGGCCTGAGAGTGTGTGTGCTGTTGCTTAGGAAAGGTGGGATCAGGCGGAGGGGGTTCAACGCAAACAGGATGCTAATGAGTCTGCGCTAATCAATGTGTGCTTAATCAGCTATTCAGGGAAGGGTAGAGGAGTGGGGGGGTGGTGAGAGTCTGTTGGGAGGAGTTCATGAGAAAGTGCAGGCCCAACCTCTGATTCACTCCCTTTGTCGAGAACATTGGTTCTCAGGAACCCCTAGGTGAATGCAGATTTAATTTCCTGCAGACGGTGGAGCAGCCAACATGCTTCAGATTATGCTGCTCCGCTGATTCCCTCCTCTGGAAGATAACTTAAAGAGATACAGAGTAACCAGTGGAGATGTTATTTATTACTAATGATGCACATACTGGTGCAACAAGATTTGATATCTAAAATCCACTATCTCAAAGTCCAGTCAGCTAAGGTTTCCATCTCGTTCTGGTTCAGGACACACAACCACAATCATGGGGAAGACTGCTGACTGGACTATTGTCCAATCAATAGCTGGGTTTCCATTACAGTTTTTTGCAAAATAAAAGCAATATTTCATAAATTTTGATTAAGTACAATTGCGCTTTGAATGCGTTTCCATTGAAGGGAGTTTTGGGCATAGGCCTTGCAATTCTCATAAAATCTCATCTCACATGAATCTGCTGGAGGGAAGCTTGACACTCAAAACCTGACACCCTCCAAAAGGAGGGTAAGCCACAGAAGGTCACTGCTGAAAGGGCAGGCTGTTCTCAGAGGCTGTAACAAAGCATATTCATGGGAATTTGACAGAAAAGGAAAACTCTATTCATCTTCTTCTGCATATCCAGGGCCAGGTCACAGGGGTAACAGGCAGACCCAGACATCCCTTTACCCAGCAACACTTTCCAACTCCTACTGGGGGAACCTGAGGCATTCCCAGACCAGACACGATATGTAATCCCTCCAGTGCATTCTGGGTCTTCCCTGAGGTCTCCTCCCAGCCGGACATGCCCAGAATATCTCCACAGAGAGGCATTACCTCAACCATATCCTTTCGATGTGAAAGAGCAGCAGTTCTACTCCTAGCTCCCTCTGTATGTCTGAACTCCTCGCCCTATCTCTAAGGCTGAGCCCAGCCACCCTATGAAGAAAACCCAATTTTGGTTCATGACTGTAGGTGATGGTTAGGAGGTAGATTGACCGGTAAATTAAAAGCTTTGCCTCTTGGCTCAGCTCCCTCTTCATCACAACAGTCCAGTGCAACGGCCACAGTATTGCTGACGCTGTGCTAATCCACCTGTAAATCTCACGCTCCCTTTTACCCTCACTCGTGAACAAGACCCCAAGATACTTAAACTCCTTCACTTGGGGCAAAGACTCACTCCCCACCCAAAGGGAAGAGAAAAGTGTGGTAAAAGAAGGAGCACAAGCAACAGGGAAGAGCTCAGCCTTCAGAGAATTGTCGAACAAATAGGCCTTTCCAACCAACAGGCCAACATGCCAGTTCTGGTTTCCCAAACCTAAGTTGGAACCAGCCGGCACGTTCGAACCGAAAAAAAATTGGTTCGGAACCAAAAAATAGTTGGTTCTTCCTTGCAAACCGTGACATCATCAGTGGGTGTGTCATATTCTAGGATGTGAAAACGAGCAGACAAAGGAAGAAAGTAGTCTGCTGAGGAGACAAAATGTTTGGTGGGGATCTGGCCATTGACAGAATTTCAGGTGAAGCTGAAGAGTCTTAACCTGACACGTTGAATGGATTTGTTTCACACATCCATCTGGTAAACCTCCTATAGACAGTGTTTGGGAAAGGGCAGAGCCTTTGAAAAAAATGTATTGTGTTTGGATGAACGTTCTGCCTGTTCCATCTTTACGGGCCAATCAGAGCAAGAAAACACATGACATCATAGCCTAAAACCGACCAGTAAACTCCATAGAGAACTGCAGAACGTGAACCATGGCGACTGTAGACATGTCAGTACATGATTTGTCAAATTTGAAAACAACTCACTGCTGTTCTTTGTTCTTCTTTTAACGAAGAAATGTCAAGTTCTAATAAAACTGGCGCTTTAGCAGCATCCACGCTAATGTCTTCTGCCATAATTACACCAGCCTCTTGTTGCTGCTTGCATAAGTCACGACTCTGCCGCACCCAAAAGTGCTGCCCCTTGTCGCTGATTGGTCCTGTCACTTTCATTGTCAAATGTTTTTATTAGAGCAGCTCCAGGCAAAATAAGTTGTCCTGTCACCTTCTAACCGGGCAAAAATAGTTCAGACGGGAGCTTTGCAAGATGGATTCGCCAGTAAGAAACACGTATCCATCTGCTTTGCAAGGTTAGAAGAGTCTTACAAGGAAGAGCAAGTTATAAGCCGAATTTACGGAAGAAATGCCAAAAGTAAAGGCTAACCCGAACACCAGATCAAGTAATCTCAATGCAGAGAGATATCTAGATGAGATTCTGCTACCAGTGTCAATCCCACAGTCTGGTACTAAATTCTGTCCTTCAAGATGACATAGCTGGAGAGACAGCGTGGGGTTTATCAGAGACTACCTCCAGAATTTGGGAGTGGAGAGGATGGAATGGCCTGCCAGCAGTCCTGACCCCATTGAACTCTTGTGGGATCTGCTTGTTGGTGCCAGAGTGACCAACATGACCCCACCAGCCGATCTGTGACAAATGCTGGTTGAAGAATGGGATGCCATTCTACAGCAGTGTGTGACCAGGCTGGTGACCAACATGAGGAGGAGGAGCCAGGCCGTGTTCCTCATGCTCCTGTTTGTTAATTAATAAATTGTTAAATTGCAGACCAGACTTCAATCATCCAATCACCAAACAAGAGTCAGCAGTAGAATAAGCTGTTTGGTATTGGCAGAGAAGATTTGGATAATTTTTCATGGGTGCAACCCACATACTCAGCTCTGCTGCTCATCCCGCAAAGTCATGACCCTTACAAATGTGGCGCCATTTAAAAGGAAAACAAACAGGCTTTTCAAGATTTATTGCAAAGAAGAATTTTTATAACAATGAAATCACCTACCAAACACAAATGTCCTGACTTTTCATCTCTTCATAAACAGATCTAAGGTTTTTTTGCATGCAGAATTTATAGTGTAGTCCATGGTGCACTTGTTCATAAACTTTCATTATTTAACCCCATAACATGGGACATTTTCTCCCCTTGTTTTATATTTCCCAGCGTGTTGGTGTGAGAGTCCCGCATTAATCCTGTTCTTTACCCACTCAGAAAAAGGCCACAACTCAATCAGTCTCCCGTCCTCGGAAACGGCGGCCTTTAAAAAATGACTCCATACCCCGTGTTGACAGCCCAAAGATGGGAAGAGAGGAATTAATCTCACAGAAAGACCCAAAATAAAAAAAGAGGGGGGAAAACTAAAAAAAAAAAAAAAAAAGGTTGAGAGAGGAGGGGCGAGGGCTTCGGTCTGCTCACAAATTGTACACAAATCCCGTACGTGCACACACACACATACGCACGCCCACACATCCAGGGAGAGCAGGGATCGATCCATATTACGGTCTAATCTGTATCGCCCTGGGCTGCAGCAGACGCAGGGCTTCGGTGGAGGAGGAGGGGGGCTTATGAAGTGTCAACAAGTTGTGATTTCGTCTGGAGGAAAGGGCCGCTGCTTTTAGCTGTTAATACTCCTTAACAGGCCGGGGTCAGCGCTGACACTCAGGCGTCTCCTTAACAAAGGGACACGTTATTTGGCAACCTTGACTTGGCGCCCAAATGGGATTTGACCTGAGGGCGTCGAGCAGCCGTAGGTGGGAGATGTAGTAAAGAGAAGTGGAGAGAAAAGAATCCCTGGCTGTGGTCCACTTTGCCGCTTTTATGAAGTGAGTTTGCGTTGGTGTGCGAACTGTATCAAAATTTGGAAGGAGAACAGAGGCAGATAGGGCGGCAGATTGTGGGGAGATAAATGGAGAAAAAAAGTGTCAGATCGCAAAGGATCATGCCAGAATCTGAAGCGTTGGGAGGGTGGCACTTCTCTGAGGCCGTCCGATGAAAATCAGAAATGCTCGTGGATTTATCCTCGGATCATTGTGTGAGACAGCGGCATGTGTACAGTGGTGTACGATTGATTTACTCTCCTGGAAAATCTGCATTAACATGCTTAACAGTATCCGTGACTGTAATTTCAATGGCTGATGTCATTTGTGCAAAAAAAGGGAGGGGGTATCTGATACGGCGACATCATTACAACCCCCCCATTCTTATCTATGTATGTATCTAGCGGGGTAAATGAGCGATGGCCCTCGTTTGAGCTGCAAAGCCGAGCTGTCATTAGCGTGTCTTCAAATACTCCCACCAGCTCTAATGATGCAAAAACACGCCTGGCGATGCCCGAGCACGAGCCGTTTGAAGAGCACGGAGAGAGAAAAAATGAAACGGGAAGATGGATGTAGCAGCGTGCATGTCTTCAGGTGGATGTAGTGTTTCACCACGGGGAGATAAAGAGGATGATGGGAGCGTCGGGCAGTGATTTGTGTGTGTTTGAGATTTATTTTCATTTTAAAGAGGGATGGGCTTTTAACATGCAACTCCAAATCTGTCTGTCTGTCAACCGCTCTTTGATGTCCTGCTGCTTCTGGAGCCTTTGAGAGGGCTCGGGTATCATTAAGCACTTCCAATGAGTCCCACGTAGAAAAGATGACTGGATCCCTTAAGTTTTTCATCATCAATAAAAGGAGTCTGCCTCTCCTTTAGGAGGGAACTTCAATCAGCAACTTTAATTCATGCACTTGTCCATAAATAACCTGCCTGTGATTAACCAAATAATGCTCTTTTAGCATTGTTTCTGTCTGTAATGATGTTCAGGTATACAGAGAGCTAATGTATGCCTGTCGCCAGTATAGGAGAGCAAACCAGAGTGTGCCGCATGAATCAGAACGAGGGAAGGCATTAAATATTCCTTTTGATTGCATATCCAGCTGCATGAGGGATTTTGCTTTTAACTGAATGTGCTGTACACAAGCACTTTGCAGTTTAACAAATATTTTTCCCCTGGCAATGTCTCAGCCCACTGGTGGTTTAGTACTTAATCCTTCCCAACAAATTCAACTACCAGATAACACCCAGGGGTGGGCGGGGAGCTGCCACTGCTACAAAGGGAATTATTGACATTATTAAGCTGCGTGTTTACTGTGGAAAAAAATAGTCCTCTGTATGAAAAACAAACCTATGATTTCACCCCCGTAAGCCCTCCGTAGGCTCCAACTCGGCTCCGGATGATGAAAGTGACCTTGCTCCGGAGAGTTGGGTGGGCAGGTTTTACTAATGTAGCCGTGAATTCTTAAGGGAATACTAATGTTAGTTGAGGCAACATCTCAGGCCTGCTTATAGCACCCTTTACCGCAGGTCTCCCCCAGAATCAAGGGTCCTTTTGAAAAAGGCCGTCTTCTCATCTCTGGCTCTGTTCTGAGAGCTCATTAGGACCGCAGATCAAAGCGCGGGGCAGCAGGCCTGCGAACTGGACACTCTGGGCTATTTCCATCTATTTATCACTCGTACGCTCGGCTGTTTTGGCCCGCGCTGGCGGTGATATGCATCCAGATCACACCACAGCTTCCCTCTGTAATGCTGCCATACCCGTCACTCAGTCAGGCTTTATTTGAAAAGGTTGTTTGCAGATGACGTCAGGTCACTGAAGCTCCACGTGAGGGCATGAAGTGATTTCTGCATAGGTCAAAGTTTTCTGCAGTGACAGCTGGTCAAATCAAGAGAAACAAGAGCCCTGAAAGCAGAGACACATGAGGGTGAGAAGTTTATAAAGCTCAGTGAAGTTCAACTAAAGTCTGAGCAAAGATTAACCCTCATGTCTGCAGCGATCTCTGCCTGAGAGGTGAGGCTGCAGTCATTCAGTCCTTAACAGTTATGTTGGGTTTACGATTGCCTCCATGCTTGTCCTTTAAAGGGATACTTCAACATCAAATACACAATCCAGCAACTCCAAAATGCTCTCGTGGACATGTTGTGACCTGCACATTCACCACGCTAATCTGTAGCAGTGGCAGATTAAGGCAAGAAATCAAGACAAATTGGTTAAAAGTGGCAGATTAACCCTTTGGGCGCCACAGTTTCTTTAAGAAAATATTCGACTGTGATATCAAGATTTCAAAAGGCAGTAGCTTGAAAGTGGTTAGAGATGAAGGCATACTGTAACTGAGAAAACTCTTCAGTATGACCCAAAGTTTGTGGTGGGAGTAAACTCACTCATCTAATTTGCATATTCTGACATCACCACGTGGCCTCCACCGCCACTGCTTTTACCACATCTGCCCCTACCTCCGGGGTGATTTTTTTATTCCTGCTACCTCCATCAATGTTCATGTTTTGACCACACCTGCAACCCCCATCATGTCCTCACCCCGGCCACGGTGAGGAAAAACATCGGCTTTGGTATGTGCTGCTTGTGGACTCTCATGGTGCACGGAGTCGCTGTGGCTCCAACGTCTCAGTCTCACCGGACGACTGAACGTCAATCGTCACAGGGGTGAATATTCCACTATTCCTCCCAAAATTGTGAGTATTCTCGCTAAAATTCGCTCTCTTTTTCTCTTTTACGCACCGACTACAACCACTTCTACCACTTCCTCTTCTCCTCAACCGGCGGTGCATCTTCAAACTCTCTCTCTCCAAAACTTTAAATAGGGAAATGCCCACAAATGCTGCTGGGATTGAAGTTACTCATGTCCGCCATCTCCTGGTGTAAAGTGGGAACAACATTAGGCACCACATTTGCAGCTACAGCCCGTTTAATTCAGCAATGTTGCTTGTCACAATTTTGCGACTTTGGCGCTTAAAGGGTTTAGGCAAATAATCAAGACAAATTAAGTTAAAAGTGGCAGATTGGGGCAAAAAAAAAAAGAGTCAAATTGATTAAAATTGGCAGATTAAGGCAAAAAATACAAGACAAATTGGTTTAAAGTGGCAGATTAGGGCAAGATGGTTAAATTGATTTTAAAATAACACGAATAAATAATTAAATCATTTGAACCCAACAATAGCTTGACACACTTTTCAGATCCAAAATGAGGCAACTGTTAGCCAGGATGCTAACACCAATGCTTATGATCCAGCACACATTCACTGATATCATCAATAAATCTAAACTGGAGAGGGCCCATTCTCTGGGTTTGTCAGGGGCTCAGCTAATTCTCTTGGCAGAACTGGTTTAATACTTTTATAAAGTTGTAGTAATAATGTACAGTTGCACTAATTCCAAAGAAACACTTAGACTTGC
Organism: Cheilinus undulatus; assembly: GCF_018320785.1. Taxonomy (NCBI): domain Eukaryota; kingdom Metazoa; phylum Chordata; class Actinopteri; order Labriformes; family Labridae; genus Cheilinus; species Cheilinus undulatus. The sequence goes on from NC_054881.1 coordinate 39,687,502, forward strand.
CCAGTGTGCCTTGCCACATTTGAGAACCGCTGCAATAACCAATGTCCTTACTGGATGCGAGCATTAGGCATTGCATCATGAAGCATTGCATGCCGACTGTTATCTGTTAAAAATGCAGTTCTCTGCCCTGTAAACTGACTGTTTTCCACATGTAAAAATATGGCGTCTCATCCTTTTACTTAGTAAGTGGAGAATCTGAGGTGTGGTACCTTCTATTTACTAGCCTCTGATGGCTGTGAGCTGCATAGTTTTGTCTCCATGTTGGCACAAGTCAGACCATAAATGGTCTGGAGAATATCCATGCATCACAATCTCCACTTGTAAAACAAGATAACAGATATGGGAGTGAGGAAAGTGGAAGGAAATCAAGAACATCTTCTGGTAGGACACTCCTGGTGTCTTGTCATCCTCTTTCCTTGTTACTTGTCGATCTCAATGTGAGCGAATGAGAGGAAAACAGGAACAGGGTGGCCGGGGATAAACCTTGCACCATTGATCTGCATTGCACTAAATCTCTAGCTGGCGCTCGCTCACATTGCATGCAGCTGGGACATGTGTGACACATGCAAAAGAGGCTGTTTTGCAAGGACATCAATATGGTGTGCCTTGAGACCAAAGCTTGATTTTTGGTGTGTCTTGGGCAAAAAAAAAAGTTTGAAAACCACTGCTGTACAGAATGAGTGGGCAAAAATTCCCACAGCCAGACTCCAAAATTTCGTGGAAAGTCTTACAAGAAGAGCGTAGGCCAGGGGTCATCAAGTATCTTTGCACAAAGGCCAGATTTAGTCTGGACAGAAACTCTGGGGGCAGGACTTTCAAATACACAAAAATTAAATAAATATTTAGGTCTGTTTGAAATATTATTGTAGTAGTATTTGAACATTTGGACATTTTTAGGCATTCCCATGGAGATCTATCCCTGTTATCTATAATGCAGCAGGCCACGAGGAGACAGGTCTGGGCCCCTGAAAATAAGAGAATGGGCCCTCCACAGTTTTGATTTAGCACCAGTATTAACACATTTTTTAAACTTTTAACTCCTGTTTGATACTTTTTGCCAATTTAAACCATTTGTTGCAAGATTTTAACCCCTACTGACCAACTTTTCCTGCATGCTTTATCCCCTTTGTGCCACTCTTTTTTCCATTTTTGCCACTTTCCTTTTATTTATGCCAATTTTTAACCCCTTTTTAATCACTTTTTTGCACTATTTTCTGTCATTCGTAACCAAATTTTGATACTTTTTGCTCCTTGTTTCCTCTTTTCATTTTTTTTCACATTTTAACCTCTGTTCACAACTTTTTCAGCCAATTTTTGTTCTTTTGTGCCACTCCACAACCCATTTTGCCACTTGCCACCCATCTTGCTAGTCTTTAACCCCTTTTCACCACTTTATCTGGTCATTTTTTCAGCATTTCTGACAACCTTAACCCTTTTTTTAAATCTCCACTAATTATGACAGTAAATTTCTGTAAAACAGATCAAATGTTGAGTCATTCTAAAACTATTTTAATATTAATTGTTTGGGGGTGGATTTAACAGCTGCCTATATTTAAAGTCAAAGGATACTCTTAAAACCACAACATCATCTTTTCCTCCTTTTCTGAACTTAATGATCTTTTGAGGGCCAGACAGGAAGCTTTTGGGGGCCTAATGTGGCCCCCGGGCCACCAGTTGATGATCAGTGGCGTAGGCTGTAATGGCTGCAGAAGGGGGGCGACTCCATATTAAAGTACATGCATTTGAGGACAATGTCACCACAGTCCCTGTTAGTGTGATAGTCAGGTGACTGAATACTTTTGTCCATATAGTGTAAATGCATGCACACAGCACCAGTAGGTCTTACTATTCTAATAAGTTGGTGTTTACATCCTAGCTGATCTACTGTCTTTATATCTCACATTTCAAAAACAGCGTTTTCCAAAGTGTTGCAGAAATAAAAGCAAACAAACCACCATAAAATCAATAAAAGGAATTAAAACATATAAAATGAACATATAAACAAACAAACGACAGGGATTAAAAAAATAAAGAGACACGAAAGTGTGTATGAAGCGATGAAAAATTGGGCAGGACAAATTAAACTCATGCTGTCTCACTCGTCTCTGTCTTTATAGTCGACAGACAAACACACCTGTGAGCATACACAAGCTTAAACACACAGGACCGTATCAATGAGTGACCTCGGACACGCCATGAGCAGGAAATCCGCCCGTCTGCTTTCTGTTTGCTCAACAATGACGAAGAACCTCCTCCTCTTCAAACAGCAGAATGACGCCAGGTGAGCGGAGGATCCCTCTCTCTCGCCTTTCTCCCTCAGTCTAAGGAGCACACAGACATGCAGTATTTATAACCTTTAAAACCCTTCTATTCCTCGGGCTAATAGTGTCCGTATCACACAGGACAGCGGTATGAATGTGAGAAAATGTACAGCAGTGAGTTAGCCTATGGTGGACGAGCCATAAGGGACAGTGTGTGACAGACAGCGCTCACTGCACACTGACCTCTCCACACAGAATACATTATACATGACACACCTGCACTCCTCATGCACATCCAGCCTTCCCACTCATACATGTCCCACTCTTTCGTGTCATAAATGTACCAGAACAGAGCGGTGACCCGTTCCCTGGAGCAAGTGCTTTTGCTCTCACAAGCTGTCCAAACATGTCTGACTTTGAAGGAGGGATTTTCTGAAACATTTTTCATCAGACACTGAATCTGAATTTGTAAACTTGCAAAGACAGACCTGAAAATCTTAACTCTCGAATGATCCTGTAGAGATGTCAGGGTTTTTTTTACCTGCCTTACAGGAGCTGTGACTCCAGATTTTCCTGTATCTGCTCCTTGGATGCAGACATAATTACAAGAGGACATAAATGATATTATAGGGATGAATGAAAATGTATTTAGGAGGAGATTTTTTTAGAACATCACTCCTTTAGCGGCAGTAGCAAAGAGGGAGGGCTGTGTTGATGTAGTGTGATTGATCTAGGCCTTATGACCTTGACCTATGGCCTCCAAAATAGAATCAGTTTATCCTGGAATTACAAGGACGGCAAGAATAAAACACTTTACTCATGTTTTCCCAAATGTTTTATTCCCATGCATCCATCCTTTCGTTTTTCATGCTTTTCCAGGTCACAGTGGCGGCTGGCTAAGCCAGTCACCACAGACATCGCTCTCCCCAGAGACACTATCCAACCCTCTCGGGGATGCAGAGGTATTCCCGGACCAGACAGGATGTATAATCTCTCCAGTTCAATCTAGGTCTACCAGTCTCCTCCCAGTTAGGCATACATGCCCAAATGACCTCCACTCGTAGACAACTAAGAGGCATTCTGATCATTTCTATGCTGATGATGTTGTTATTCACTGCTGTGCACTGATGCCTGCACAAGCCTTTGCACATCTTCAGCATGCTTTTCACTTGGTACAAGATCTGCTTTGTCAGCTGCAACTTATTACCTCCGCCAAGGAGGTTATGTGATCGGCAGGGTTTGTTTGTCGCTTAGTTTGTTTGTTTGTTAGCAACATAACTCAAAAAGTTTTGGGCGGATTTTGATTAAATTTTCCGGAAATGTCAGAAATGACATAAGGAAAACTGATTAGATTTTGGGACTGATCTAGATCACTGTCTGGATCCAGGAATTTTTGAAAGGATTCTTTACTATTGGGAGATAGGGCTAATGGCGGAGGTCTGCGCTGTTACCACTTTACACCAGGAGATGGCGGACATAAGCAACTTCAATCCCAGCAGCATTTGTGGGTGTGTTTCTATTCAAAGTTTTGGAGTTTATAGAGTTTGAAAGACGCACGCTGGTCCAGGAGACGGGTCGGAGCGTAACAGAGAGAAAGACAGCGAATTGTAGCAAGAATACTCACAATGCTGGGAGGAATAGAGGAATATTCACCCTCTGCCATGACTTTCAGTTGTCCAGTGAGACCATGAGTGCATCTGTTGGCACCGGCAGGCAATGCTTCTGCCATGACAGTCCACCCATAGCGAAACCAATGTTTTGCTTCACCATGTTTCCACCCCGGGGGGAGGGAGTAATTGGCAAATGCCATGGTGGGGGGATCCAGGAATTTTTTTAAAGAATTCTTCACTATTGGGAGATAGGGCTAATGGCGGAGGTCTGCGCTCTCCGGGTGCTTTTCTAGTTCTAAATGTAGATAAAACTAAACTTTTACTCCTTTAATAACAGCTAAAACGACATTGTCTGAGAAAATTGCTACTAAAGATGGTCATAAATATGTAAACTTAGCACAACAAGTAAGGAAATTTGTTTTTGGTAGATTATTTCTTTGTTGTAACAATGCTTCTTGGTAATAAATATTATACCGTTGAAAAGCCTGTTTATTTCCCTTTTAAATGGTGCCACATTTGTAAGGAACATGCATTTGAGGGATGAGCAGCAGAGCTGAGTATGTGGTTGCGCCCATGAGAAATTTGCAAATCTTCCTTGCCAATGCTAAACAGCTGATTCTGCTGGTGCTACTGAATCTTGTTTTGAGCTTCTGGTACCCCCAGGTGCTGCCAATCAGGTGGCTGATTGGCAGCACCTGTGAGCATGGGCCCTGCTACAGTGGTCAGTAGGTGTCTGCTCCAAGAATCGGCATGCCACGTTTGACAGATCTGGATAGGGCAACTTCAAGCTGGTGTTCCACAAAACCAAGTTGCAGCGTTATTTGGAGTGAGCCCTGGTAACGGGGAATGTCAGAGACAGGCTGTGAAGTTTGCAGGACATATGGCTGACGGCTCTCTGCCCAGACAGTCTTGAACAGACCAGCCAATCTCCAGTCTCACAGGGCTGCCAGGAGGCCTGCCATGACTGCCCTTCACCGTCAGGCCCGTTTGCGCTGGTGTCGGCAACACGTGCACTGGAACCTGAGTATGTGGAGGAACGGCAGTTGGATACTAGGGTCAAAGTGTGGAGAGGATGTGAAGAAAGCTATATTGATTGGTGCACCGATAGAGTAACATCTGTTGGTGGAGGCAGTGTGGAAAAACGAGGCTTGTCATCATTGGAGGAAATCTCAATGCAGAGAGATATCCAGATGAGATTCTGCAACCAAAGGCAATCCCATAACTCCACAGTCTGGGACAGAACTCTATCCTCCAAGATGACGTAGCTGGCCCCACAGAGCGGGGTTTATCAGAGACTACCTGCAGAATGTGGGAGTGGAGAGGATGGGACGGCCAGCCAGCTCTGACCTCAAACCCCACTGAACACTTGTGGGATCAGTTTGGGCGTGCTGTTGATGCCAGACTGACCAACACAACCACACTGGCTGACTTTAGACGAATGCTGAAGAATGGGATGCCATCCCACAGCAGTGTGTGACCAGGCTGGTGACCAGCATGAGGAGGAGGAGCCAGGCTGTTGTGGCTCCTGTTGCTCAGTCCCTGCTTAATTTGCAACATATTAGTCACATGACATTTACAGTACCATGTGAAAGTGTTTTAAATATTTACATTTTAATTGAATGATATTTTTAAAATCTAAATTTCAGCCCCAAGTTCAAAGGGGTCTCTATAAGACGCGGCTGTACTGTGGTAACGCTGCAGCATTAGACTGTTATATAATGTATTCTACATAGAAACCTTCACACATACTGTACGACGGTTCCATGAAGGATGAAAATGTGAGGCTCTGCAAAAAGAGGACATGAATGTGGGTACAAAAGGAAAAAAACACACATCCTCCTCATTATCTCCCTCAGAGTCAGTCAGCAAACACTAAACGCCGAGGCAGAGAGAAAAAAGACGACTATAACAGACATGAGAAAGAGGAGCAGCACTCTGCCAGAGCTGTGTTGACAACTTTCCAGGAGCTGATTTAGCGAAGGAAGCTACATCTGTTGAGTTCCAGCGACAGCCATTGGGGTGTTCGGGGCTGCTTCGGCTCTGATGTGCTGCTATCAACTTTTTATGTAGACGGAGTAACCTAGTTTGTTCGGCACGCTGCGAATATAGCAACCCGGAGCCCCGGAGTCCCTCGGCTCAGGCATTGTGACGGGTATTAACGACTCTTTAATTGGCAAAAAACAAACCCAGAGATGGAACTTCCCGCTCTCCTGCAGCAAATTTCAAAATGGCTGATGCACAAACAAATATAACGGAGACATTGTCTCTCCCTTTACCTTCTCTCTCTCTCTCTGTCTCACTGAAGCATTACTAAGCAGAGTGGTGCTTTAAAAGAAGGGATGAAGTCTACCATGCATGGAAGAATACACTGAGATCTACCATCTAAAGAGACGTGCTGTACCTGTATTGAATATCATGGTTTTGCAGATTTTGGCTTTTACAGGAGAAATGTCCATGTGGAGAGCAGCAGAGGTGAAATGCATGGGCAGTATTTCAATCCTGGATTCCATCAGCAGTGCTGTATGAAGGTTGAGCATTGCTTCATTTCTAATAGCTGATAAATGCACGCAAGTGCAGCTACATTTTTGTCCTTTATAATGTCTCTCTATTTTTAACAGCTTCTTTCAATGGTCAGAGAGTCAACGATGGCAATGCTCAGGAAAGAAACTTCTTTTATCTTGAATATGTATCCTTCAAAATTTAAACCTTTTAATAAAACAGGGTTAAAAATGGCAAACTCGTGTTTAAAGTGGCAAAAATGGGTAAGCAGAAGATATAACTGTTGGAGAGTGACAAAAATGGGAAAAAGTGTTGGTGAAATGGAATTAAAACGTGGCAAAAGTGTGTTAAAATAGGCAAAAATGGGTAACAGAGGCAAAAAAAAAAAAAAAAAAAACACCAGAGATTTGAACAAATTGGTTGTAAGTGGCAAAAACAGTAGAGAAAGTAGAAAAAAATGGGTTAATAGTGGCAATGATTGGTTAACAGAGGCAACAATCAGCGGTATGTGGGGGAAAAAAATGGGTAAAAAGTCTTTAGATGGGGTTTAAGTGATAAAAAATGAATTGAAATTGTAAAATGGGCAGAAAAGGTGGTGAATAGAGATTTATATGTGGCAAAAAAAATGGGTTAAGAGTGCCAACATGTGTCTGAAGTGGTAGAAATGGGTTAACAAAGGCAAAAAGTCATCAGAGTTTGGGAAAAATTGGTGGAAAGTTGCAAAAATTGCCACAGAAAATAGATAAAAGGGGTTTATGGCGGCAAAAAAAGTGGTTTCAAGTCACAAAAAAATATTAAAATGGTAAAAATTTGCAGAAAAAAGTGGTGAATAATAATTAATATGTGGCAAAAAAAAATGGGTAAAAACAGACAAAAAGCCAACAGAGATTTCAACAAAGAGGGTTCAAGTGACAATAAAGGATTGAAATGGTAAAAAAATAAGAGTAGTGAATGATAATTAATATGTGGAAAAAATGGGTTAAGAGTGCCAAAATGTGTCTGAAGTGGCAGAAATGGGTTAATAGAGGCAAAAAAAGTCATCAGAGTTTGGAAAAAAATGGGGGAAAATGGCAAAAAAAAACCATTAGGAAAAGTAGAGAAAATTGGTTCATTGTGGCAATAATTAGCTAACAGAGTCAACAATTGGCCAATAGTGGCAAAAATGGGTAAAAAAAAAAAAAAAAGTGGTGAAAAGGGATTACAAGTGATGAAAAAGGATTACAAGTGTAAAAATGGGCAAAAAGTGGTGAAAAATGATTAATATGTGGCAAAAAAATGGGACAACATACGCAATAATAGGTAGAAGACGGAAAAAATGGGTAAAAACAGGCAAAAAAAACAGCAGAGCTTTGAACAAATTGGATGTAAGTGGCAAAAATCATCAGAAAAAGTAGAGAAAATTGGCTAATAGTTGAAATTATTGACAAAGGTTAACAAAGGTAACAAATGGCCAATAGTGGCAAAAATGTGTAAAAAAAAAATACTAATAAGGTGACAAAAATGGATTAAATGACAAAAAAGGGCAGAAAAGTGGTGAATAATGATTATTATGTGGAAAAAAAATGGACACCAGAGGTAAAATAGGCAGAAGATGACAAACGTGTGTGAACAGAGAAAAAAAAAACAACAGAGATTTGAACAAATTGGTTGCAAGTGGCAAAAACCATCAGAAAAGTAAAAAAGTAGAGAAAATGGGTTAATATTGGGAATAATTGGTTAACAGAGGCAACAAATGGCCAATAGTGGCAAAATGGGGTTAAAAAAGTGTCAAAAAGGGATTACAAGTGGCAAAAAATTGATTAAAATTGTAAAGATGGGCAGAAAAGTGGTGAATAAGTATTATTATGTGGCAAAAATGGGATTAAAGAGGCAAAAATAGGCAGAAGGTGACAAAAATTGGCTGAAAAAAGTCCAAACTTGATTTTAAAAAAGTGTCACCAAGACTAGCATCCTCGTAATGATCCAGCACACATCCTCTGGGTTCTTCTCTGTAGGCGGGCCTGCTAAAATTTAAGGTCAGGATTATCGTCATATCAAATCTCAACACTTTTACGTCTGTATTCTTGCCCTGGTTTGATGTTGTGAATATCTTGGTGTAAAAAGCAGCCATGCTTTCACTGACATTTGGATTTCAAATAAATCTGGAGTCGTCGTGTCCTTAACGGGTAAAAATAGGCCCATAAATAATGTATTCAATCTGTGATGGACTGGGTCGAGCTCAAAGGAGGTCGAGTGAAAAGGTGATTTAACCTCCAGGAATCGATAGCGGAGCGTGACACTTTCCCCTCACGGCTAAAAGCTCCAGGTTTGATCGGCACTCACTGGTGCATGCTGTTTGTGTTCTCTCTGGTCGTACTGGTTTCTTCTGCTGCCCACAGTCAGGTGGATTAGAGATTCTAAATTTCCCACAGGAGAGTACGGAGGGGTTTGTGTGTGAGTTTATCTGTCAGGCTGTGTTAGCCCTGTGATAGAGCGGCAGCATGTCCAGGGCTTTCCCTGCCTTCTGCAGACAAGATCCCCCCCTTCACACGTATTATCATGATGATCAGCCTGGAGATAAATAAGAGAGTGCTGAAATCTGTCCGTCTAATTTGGCGATGTGTTCAAATGCTGCCGAGTGTTTCACTGCGAGTGAAAGTGTGTGTGCATGTGTGTGTGTAGGTAAGTAGGGCAGTTCTACATTAATAATGGCCTGTCACCGTGTATTTTTCCAAGGCAGAGCAAGCGATTAGACCTGACTTAAACTGTGTCCCACTTCCACACTATAAACTAATACAATTTTCACTACGTACTAAACTCACGCCATACTGATTTTGGCAGCTGATGTCAAGAAAATCACGCGCTCGGCTGTTTAATAGCGACTACAAACAAACATCAGTGGAGCACAACTGCCACATGCAGTTGGAACTTTGCACAGACGATGCAAAATGTAACACTTATGTAATGCATTAGGAGATGAAGACTTTTCCAGCTGTAGCAGACATTTATCTGTTTGATTCAGTTATTAAATGAGCATCGTGCTTGTTGCATGTTCACTGACACACTACATCACAGCATTTAAGACTAACTGGAAAAGTCTGTCTGTAGGCTTTACCCATACATCTGTAAAGATGACTGACTCTACTAAAAGGAAGAGAAAACCAGAAATTTAAGGCTGTGAGCTGTAAAACACTTCTAACAGACAGTACATGATCAATCATGACAGGAACCCTTTAAAGGGAACATGTTATCCAAAAATCACTTTTTCAGGCTTTTCTAACAAAAATATGTGGCCCTGGCCTGTCCAAAATCCCCTCAAGTACCAGCCCCCCCTTTCAGGAACAAACCGTTCTCAGATTTTCCCCTCATGACCTTATGTGGGGAGTTAGCCCCGCCCCCAGGTTCGGTTGGCCCTCCTTACTTAGAAGAAAGTTCCATCCTCTCCTAATCTTCCTCTCAGCTGCGAAGTCAAATTTATGAGATCAAAGTCAAAATTATGAGATAAAAAGGCAAACTTGGGAGATAAAATGTCAAAATTAGTGCTAAAAATGCAAAATTATGAGATAAAAAGTCAAAATTTTGAGAAAAAAGTCAAAATTATGAGATAAAATGTAAAAATAATGATATTTAAAGGCAAAATTCTGAGATAAATGTCAAAATTTTAAGATAAAACATCAAAACATGAGATAAAAAGTTGAAATTCTGAGATATAAAGGCAAAATTATGTGATAAAAAGTTGAGATTATAAGATTAAAAGTCAAAATTATGACATAAAAAGTCAAAATTATGAGATAAAATTTTTAAATTATGAGATAAGAAGTCAAAAGTATGAGTTTAAAAGTCCAATTATGAGATAAAAATTCAAAATTAGCAATAAAAATTCAAAATAATGAGATGAAAGTCAAAATTATGAGATAAAAAGTCAAATTATGAGATAAGAAGTAGAAATTTTTGATAAAGACTTAAAATTATGAGATTAAAAGGCATAATTTGGGATGACAAGTCATATTCATTAGATAAAATGTCAAAATTTTGAGATAAAAAGTAAATATTATGAGATACAACTTTTAAATTATGAGATAAAAAGTCGAAATTAGTGATAAAAATGCAAAATTAGCAGAGGAAATGCAAAATTATGAGATAAAAACTCAATTATCAGATAAAAAGCCATATTATTAGGCAAAAAGTCATATTTATGAGATAAAACATCAAAATTTTGAGATAAAAGCTCAAAATTATTAGGTTAATGGGATATAAGAAGTCATCAACATGCACTCAACAAATTTTAAAGCAAGAAAAAAGTGAAATGAGTTTTAAAGTTTAGGAAATTAAGCTTCATAATTGACACAGGCGGCCCTCGCTGACATACGTCTTCGTTTCCATTTAAAAGTTGCCTAAATTCTCACCACATTTACAGACACCCAGCATTAAACTGAGACTTATTTAGCCAGTTTTCCAGCTTACATGTTTCTCTATGCTCCTCTATGTAAAAATGTTGTGTACTCTGAAATTGGGAATCTGGGCTAAACTCTGAATGAATACAAACATCCTGCTCTCATATTCAGATGAAGCGCCTCATGTTTTTATGAATGAGCGCGCTCTCTGGACCATCACACTCGGAACACAAGAGTGCAGATTTTAGCCTCACATCACTAAACGACTTTTAAAAAGTTTCCACCACTTTATGGTGTGTTTGATAAATGACTCAGGTCTTTAATCAGTACTTTCTAGTCCAGTAAGGTGTGGGTTTGTCTCACCTCTTTAACTCTACCCACAAACTTCTCCATCTTATTCCATCCAAGTCTCCGTAAGGCAGCTTTAGCTGCGGGCTGAACACTCCTAATTCAATTACTCACAGCTTTAATCACTGATCCTGTTAAACGGCCCTTGGGTGGATGGTAAGTTGGATGGCTCGTCAGCAGAGCCATGTTGCAGGGACTTTTCAGGCCAGCAGTACAGTAACCCCCTCACCCAGGAGCTGGCATGAACTTCAGTGTGACACCCACGGACCAGACTGTCTCACTCCGCACCTTGTTCATAACAACATGCTCCTGTCAAAACTGGCCTGGACTTGTGTGAATAGACAGTGACGCATCCTGGTGGACTGCCATATCCACCGATAACTCCTACCAGTGCAAGTAACCAGCATTAGACACCGAAATAGAGGGATGAGCTGTGTGAAGAGGCAGCCACCTCAGGAGCAGATCTGACAGAGTGGGATTGAAAAGGCACAAAGAAGGTGCACTGTTACATTTAAATGTCACTAAAACACCCAAAAATCAGAGCTTTGTCACTGTTTTTGTGGATAATCTCAAACACCATGTTACACCTCATCCAAATTTAAAATGATGGACTACTTTGTGCTGCTCTGTAAAACAGCCTCAATGAAAATCACTTTAATGTGTATTTACTACACTGTAATATTTGGCAGAAAAAAATAAAATGAAAAATGACTGCATTTTTGAATAATGCGACAGCCAACTGGTGCTAGTAGTCTCACAGTTAGTGAAATGGGGATCACCTGAGACCAGTATAAAGACACCTGTGTCTGGTAGGTCCAGTCACTGGTTAATCAGTATTCATGGCTACCATTACTTTAAGGACAAAAGAACACCACATGCAACTCAGAGAAGAGCTTATTGAAAGTTTAAGTCAGGGTTTGGAAACAAAAAAATCAATAGCACTGAACAAGCCATTATCAGACTTTCCCCTCATGATCTCATGTAGGGAGTAAGCCCCGCCCCCAGGTTCGGTTGGCCCTCCTCGCTTGGAAGAAGGTTCCGTCCTCTCCTAATCTTCCTCTCAGCTGCAAAGTCAAAATTATGACATAAAAGGTCACAATTATGAGATAAAAAGTCAAAATTATGAGATTAAAAGGCAAAATTATGATATAAAAAGTCAAAATTTTGAGATAAAATGTAAAAATTATGGGAAAAAAATCAAACCATAATATAAAAAGTTGAAATTCTGAGATATAAAGTCAAAATTATGAGATAAAAAGTACAAATGATGAGATTAAAGGCAAAATTATGAGATAAAAATTCAAAATTAGCAATAAAAGTCAAAATTATCAGATGAAAGTCAAAATTATGACATAAAATGTCAAAATTATGAGATAAAATGTCAAAATTTAAGGATAACACATTACAATTATGAGATAAAAAATCTGAGATTAAATGTCATAATTTTAAGATAAAATGTCAAAATTATGAGATAAAATGTCAAAACTTTAAGATATAAAGTCAAAATTATGAGATAAAAAAAACCTGAGATTAAATGTCATAATTTTAAGATAAAACTTTAAAATTATGAGATAAAAAGTCAAATTAGCAATACAAAGTTAAAATTATGAGATGAAGTTCAAAATTATGATGTAAAAAGTCAACTTATGAGATAAAATGTCAAAATTATGATATAAAAAGTCAAATTATGAAATAATAAGTTAACTTAGATAAAATGTCAAAATTTTAAGAGAACACATCACAATTATGAGATAAAAAAATCTAAGATTAAATGTCATAATTTTAAGATAAAACTTTAAACTTATGAGATAAAAAGTCAAAAATATGAGATTAAAAGTCAAAATTAGCAATACAAAGTTAAAATTATGAGATGAAGTCCAAAATTATGATATAAAAAGTAAACTTATGAGATAAAATGTCAAAATATGACATAAAAAGTCAAATTATGAGATAAAAAGTCAAAATTATGATATAAAAAGTCAAATTATGAGATAAAAAGTCATATTTATGACTTAAAACATCGAAAATTTGAGATAAAAAGTCAAAATTAGTGATAAAATGTCAAAATTATGAGATAAAAAGTCAAATTATGAGATAAATATTTAGAATTAGTGATAAGAATGCAAAATAATGATATAAAAAGTCAAATTATGAGAAAAAAAATTATGACGACGAGCTGTGACGTCGCAGTCGGGCTTAACTCCGGCTGAATTCGTGTCTGAGCCGGCCTTAAATCTGCCCAGATCAGACCGTCCTCACAAACTGAGTGAGCGTGCAAGAAGGAGACTAGTGAGAGAGACCACCAAGACTCCTATGACTACTCTGAAGGAGTTCCAAGCTTCAGCAGCTGAGATGGGAGAGACTCTGCAGACATCAACTGTGGGCCGGGTTCTTCACCAGTCACTAGAGTTCACTAAAAGGCCTGTGGGAGACTCCATGGTGAAGCAGAAGAAAGTTCTTTGGTCTGATGAGACCAAAATGGTGGTTTTTGGCCGACCATCCCCACTGTTAAGCATGGTGGTGGCAGCATCATACTTGGGGATGCTTCTCAGCAGCCATCCCTGGAAGTCTTGTGAAGGTAGAGGGTAAAATGAATGCAACAAAATATAGGAAAATCCTGGAGGCCAATCTTACTCAGTCTGAAAGAGGACTACAGCTTGGGACAAGACTTTTTTTGCAGCGAGACAATGAGCCAAAGCGTACAGCAAAGCTTCACAGGCATGGTTTGAAAACAACAAGGTGAATGTTCTGGAGTGGCCGAGTCCAAGCACAGTCCTCAATCCAATAGAGAATTTGTGGCTGGACTTGTTAAGGACTGGTCACAAGAGATCCCTGTGCAACCTGACAGAGCTTGAGCAGTTTGGGGTCACTAAACTTTAAATTTAAAAATATATTACACCAATTAGAGATTTGATGCTGGATAAATCTGTGCTAGATGTCAGTACAGATTCACACTCACACACCTATTAACCTCCTCACCTGCTGTGGATGATAGAGGGCAGGGTGAACGCTGACATTTAGCTCTCTGGAGAAAGAAGGAGGGGTGAAGTGGAAGCCTCGGCTAACAGCGAGGATGCTAATGTAAAGAATAGCCATTGCTATTTGTGTCGCTACATCACACAGTTGGCCTGTACACGTCTCTGCTTTGTGCTTTTGCTCTGAGAACAGGGAGCTCACCTCTCAGGCCGAGGGCGCCTGCGGACCCCCTGGGACTCCGCTGGCTAATGGAGGTAGAGGTGCTATATGGGGAGGGGTTAAGTCTCACTGTGCACCCCTGCGGCTAGCCTCATTTCATGCTCTTTGGCCTGCTTCAGCCCAGCCTTGGCGTTTAAATGTCAGTCAGGAGCACTGGAAGAACTGGCACAGTGGAGAGAAGGGTCCCGCCATAAAGATCGGGTTGACCCTGTCGTCTGAAAGGCTCAAAAAAAAAAGAGGAGGAAGTAAAAGAGAAAGAGGGAGAGTTTAGGGAGTGAGACCTTCACTGTCATGGTGATAGGACGGAGCGTTCTTGAAAAGCAGGCAGCTGTGCTCTCCAAAAGCCGGGCTCACGCCACCCTGTAGCGCTCCAAAGAGCAGCGCAACAATGCCTGTCTCAGCACATAAATAATTCCTGCCTGTTAGAGTGTGTATGCATCCACACAGTTACAGCATGAGTGTGCTCTGTCCTGGATAAAGCCCGGGTTGCTTACTCTCCTCTCTTAGTTTAAAACAGGTTTCCAGTAACGTGCAGAAGAAAATCAAGTACTCAGCTTTAGTCGGTGGCAACCTGGAGCTCTTGTTAGAGACAGCAGGAAGGCTAGCTGGCTAATAAAGCTTACAAACTCTGTTTGTTAAATTAAAACAATAAATCTAAGATACACTGATTTCACCCCACAGAATGTGAACATTCCTCTAACAGAATATTCTGCGGTTCATCATCACTACCACAGATACAGTAGTTACCAAAATCATCACTTGGCATGTTTACCTGCCTGATCACATGACCATTATGGCTTTTTAAAACCTACCTGGATGTTTAACCCTTTAATTGATTTTATAAATCAGTCATGGTCAATATAATTTATCTTTTATAACAAAAAAACTACAAAAAAAATCTTTAATGTCAAAGTGAAAAACTATTTCTATTCTCCTCATTTTATCTTCTACCTTTACAAGCCTTCCAGGGCCAGCTGCTAAGAAGCATCCCCACCGCATGATGCTGCCACCCACCATACTTCACAGTGGGGATGGTGTGTTTGTGTTGATGAGCAGTGTTTGATGGCAAACATAGCCAACTCATCAGACCATCTTGTCCATGGAGTCTCCCACATGCCTTTTGCTGAACTCTAGTCCAGATTGAATCCGAGCTTTCTTTAACAGTGACTTTCTCTTTGCTACTCTCTCCCATAATGCTCTGACTGGTGAAGAACCAGTCTCCTTCTCTCCTTCTCAGTCTCAATAACATTTTCTCTGAGTTGCTTGGAGTGTTCTTTTGTCTTCATGGTGTAATGGCAGCCAGGAATACTAATTAACCAGTGATTGGACATTCCAGACACAGGTGTCTTTATACTGGACTCCAGTGATCCCCATTTCACTGACTGTGGCATCATTTAAAAGAGAAATAAACAGGCTTTCCAACAGGTTTACTACCAAGAAGCATTGTTACAACAAAGAAATAATGTACCAAACACAAATTGCCTTACTTTTTGTTTTAAGTTTATATTTTTATCTGCAGTGTAGCACATACAAACATCTAAGTACTTTACTGTAGGGACTTTAATTTTTCATGCTATAAGTGTGTCTTTGTTTTTTCCACAGTTTCCATCAAACACCCCCTCCATGTAATTTCCCTGACCTTGTCAACACGTCTCCATGTGTGTGTTTGTGGCAGTGACAGAGTGGCCCATTCTCATGCAGTATTGAGTAGGTTACGACCTCGACATCTAGTCCCCTTCCTCCATCTTCTCCTCTCTTATGGATACAGAAGATCGTCCATCTTTATTCCCTCACTGTACGCTAACAGAGAGGCCCAAAGACGCAGGACCCCTGATTGTTGTCAGGGTGTTTTCCCCTTCTTCTCCCTTAAACATATGCAGACATTTAAGCCTCCCTGATCCCCTCCCTCCTCCCCTAACTCTCAGATGTGAGACAGACGGAGGGGTCTGACCGCTGGCCAAGGTTAACAGAGCCTTAAACTGTGTTTGAGCTCTGCATCACACGCCCACCACCGCAGAGATCAAACGCTGCTCCTCTGTCAACTCTCAGCCAACAAAACTGTCTCACTTCCTCTTTCTCGATCTCGCCCCGTGAACCGCCTCCAACCCCAGGACGGGCCCGATCAGACCCTTCCCAATGAGAACCAGAACCAGCCTTCCCACAGTCATCAAACCGCTCCATCCTGAATACCTGAGCACAGTGACTGATTCATGTCTCATCGATACTGAGCTTAAATGTAGAGTAGGTACCTGTTCTGTACTTTTTCCACACTGTATGACAGCTTATTACTTACTTTAGGCCTCAGCTGTGTCACTCAGTATGTTTGTTTTTGACTTTCCTTGTAGGCCTTGTCAGATTCTAATCTAAATTCCTGCTGCTGCTTCGTCTTTATCCTTCCAGTGAGCATCATCAAGAAAACAGCAGTTTCATCACTGTAATGGCAGCTTCTGTTACATTAAAGCTCATCCCTCTCAAATTACATTTCATCAGCACTCCTTCTACCTCTATCTGCCCGTATATCCATGCAAATAAAAACCACTACAGAGTGCATGAATAAAGCAGAGCCGCTGGTTAAGAGAAATGATCAGCAGGTCATGAGCACCACCCTGTGGCACAAAGAGGAATGACAGTGGTTAGTAGTACTGTGCTCAGTGGCCAGCAGATGGCAGCAGAGAGCTAATTTTCCAAAGCATAGATGTCTATCCTCTCCCACTTCTGTTTTTATTTACATGTAGACTTTGCACATGAGATTCAGTCTGTTTTTAACTTCATGCACCAAGAAGAAAATGAAACATCCTCTTACAATAACCACATGTTTATTTGGCATTTTTGCAGTTAGACATGCTCCAGTTGGCCTCAGGATATAGTTTTGATACATGGCATCTCTAAAAATTAATTTTAAAAAATCATTTTTTCTTCTGATTTAATTAAAGAAATGAACTGGTTCTCAACTGGTTGTGCATCTGCACACATGTGAATAAATCTGGACCCTAAATAAGAAGAAAAAATGTTGGACAAAGAGAGAAGTCAAAACAAATATTTTTAAAGGCTAATTATTACAGAAGGACACGCATGCATACATCTTATTTGACTCTAAGAACCTCTCCAAAAGCCGATGCTTTGTAGTGAATCATAAGAGCTGGCTCGCATAGAATGAGAGCCGGCTCCCAGTTTTTTTTCCTTTCGCTGCTTAGCTCTCACAGTGCTCAGCCCCAGCTCTGATCAGAACTTTTTTTTGATTGGCCAGTATAGCGGCCATGCGGCCAATCACGAGAGGATAAAGGATTATACCGTTATGTGAAAACAGAGAGGGGGGTGTCACTACCTGATCCGTCCTGGAAACCTGATTTGTACTGCGCATGTGCAAACACGTCTGCATCCACTCTGCATTAATTCTAACCCTAACCAGTGGAATTTAAATGCTAAACCTAAGAATGGGTTTGTAACAGAATAAATGCACAAAATCAAGCGATTATAAGGCTTCTCATAAAAACACTGAATGCAAAAGGGTTTTCAACCCACTAACCATTATTTTTTGCGAAGTTAAGGTAAAATATAGGGCTACAAAAGATCCTAAATAAAGAACCGTTTGGGAGTCGAAGGAGCTGGCTTTCCTTTGGGAGCCAAGCCAAAAGAGCGGGCTCTCTGAAAAGAGCCGAACTTCCCATCACTACTGCACCGACCTCTTGTTGCTGCTTGTTTACATCACGACTCCGCCACGCCTGAAGTTCTGCCCCTCGTCGCTGATTGGTTCTGTCACTTTCTAACCGGGCCCGAACAGTTCAGACAGGAGCTTTGCAAGATGGATTCACCAGTGAGAAATGCAGAAAAGGGCGTATCCATCTGCTTTGCAAGGTTATAGAAATGGGTGACTGGGGTGAAATAGGCTAAAAATGGCAAAAACTTGGCAATAAGTCACAAAAATGAAGAGAAAAGTGGCAGGGATGGGTGAGAACTGACAAAAAATGAGTTACAGGTGGCAAAAATGGTCATGAAGGGGCATCAAAGGTGGCAAGAAATGAGTGTAAAGAGTTCAAAATGGGCTAAAAGCATCAAAGATAGGAAAAAGTTCAAAAATGGGAAAAGTGACATTTAATGCCAAGAGGCTGCTTCAATGAGCAAAAGGAGGAAGGAGAAAAATTGCAAAAAGCAGGATAAAAAAGTCAAGAAGTGGTGAAGATGGCAAAAATGGGATTAAAGTGGAAAAATTGGTAGAAAGTGGCAAAATGGGCTAAAAGCAGCAAAACTGGAATAAAAGTGGCAAGAAATTGCAAACAAGAGCAATGGAGACATAGACAAACTAGAATGGCCGTCTGAGGCGGCAGACCCACGCCGAAGCAGCGCCACAGAGGAACTCACGCTCCCATTGATTACTATGGTGTTCAAAATTTTGAAGTCCGAGAAAAAACAAACGGGTGCACGGATCATCACCAAAATCTAATCGATTCTTCCCTGTCACTATCCCAATATTCCCTGAAAGTTTGGTGAAGATCTGACTTTCTGTTCTCAAGTTATCTTGTACACAAACAAACAAACAAAGATACGGGACCATTTACATAACCCCTGC
This sequence comes from Cheilinus undulatus, assembly GCF_018320785.1. Taxonomy (NCBI): domain Eukaryota; kingdom Metazoa; phylum Chordata; class Actinopteri; order Labriformes; family Labridae; genus Cheilinus; species Cheilinus undulatus. Next base: position 39,706,355 of record NC_054881.1, read on the forward strand.
TGATTTCATCGGCGTGGGTAAAAATAAAGGTTGACAATTAAGTTTGACAATTAAAGTATAAGTGTGGGAAACAAACTGATTAACGCTCCTTGCAATGGATAATTCCTGAGGTCAACTTTTATCTTTTTAAAGGTTTTCTGGGGGAATAATATTTCAAATTAAGGCTAAAAGAGCCACACGTGGAGTATCACTGATTTACACACACCAAATGATTAATATGAGCCTCGAAAGCTCGCAATCACACATCGCTCTGCAACTTTGTGCTTCTCCATCGAGTCGCAGAACAGATCAAAATGTTCTTCATTATTTTGACACAATTATTGATCAGTCATTTTTGCCTCAGGCTGCTCAGAGCGAGAGTCACAGGTGAAAAGAAACTAAGGCTGGAATTAAAGGATGCTTAAATCAGCTTTATACAGGATAAAAATCTGATCAGCTTTTTTTTTTTGGCATTCTGTTGTATTGTACAGAAGCCCTAAAAGGATGTGCAACCATGCATCTTATTTTATTCGGTTTTCCTGTGATACTGAGAGAATTTTGATTCTTTTCCAGAGATTTTGACCTTTTTCTCACTGTTTTTCTCTTTCATTACAAGCTTATTTCTGTCATTCTTATATATATATATATATATATATATATATATATATATATATATATATATATATATATGCTGTTTGGTTAGTAAACTTTTTTCATATCTAGAAAATGTACTTTTTAAAGGGACACAAAGGGTGAATGTACAGGTCACAACTTGTCCACAAGAGCGTTTTGGAGTTGTTGGATTGCGTATTTGATGAGTTTGATGAGGGAAAGCCGGAATACCATAAGAATCCATAGAGTTGGCAGAGCAGCTGGAATCTCAGGCCCGTCGATCTAAAAATAGCTCACACTGACAACTAAAGGTAATGAACCTATTAGTAAGACTATAGGAATTATGGCAATGGGCGAATTTGCCAAAATGTTGAAGTATCCCTTTAAGACAGAAAACAGCGCTGCTATCCCAGGGTTACAACATATATTAGTCCAGATCTCAAGAAAACAATAAAAAAATAGTCCTTATCAAGGAAAACTAAGAAAAGTGCTCTTAAATGTATGAATATATGCCCCTTCAGGGCTACCGTAGCTTTTTATTTGCATACAGTTTTGCTGTGTAAAATTGCAGTAGAGACAAACTGAGTAATAACAGCTGTGAAATAAACAGAAAGACTTAATCTGGCTGGGCTGCGAGGCCTCTCCTGTCCTGACAAGTCTGCTGCTGCTGCTGCAGCCGAGGAGTTCATTGTCTTTCCTGTGTTACTTTATCATAGCCTGAGGGAAGGTATTTTACTCCTTCCCCTGCACCACACACACCCACACATTCCCACAAGTGCACACATACACATGCAGAAAGCACTTTGCACTTGTTTCATGGGTGTGGTTTCTGCTGTGCAAGCAAAGGGAGCAGCAGGCCTAATGACAGCCAGAGTAAATATGAACCTTTGACTCAGGAGGCCTGGGTTTGATAAGTGATTAAATACTGTTGATGGTGAGGTAAGCTGCAGAGAAGCCTCTGACAACATGCAGCAAACTCCCTGTGTCAGTATTTTTAAAACATGCCTGTGCTTTTTACGAGTGCATCGCACGAGCTGACCCAGATCACTCTGAGAATGTAAATCCTTCCAGTCAGATCCATTATTCATTAAAAGATGACAGGCCGCGCCGGCTCCATCTTGATATGCCAGAGACATAATGTACATGGTTGCCTCTTAATGGCTGGGATAATGTGCAGCACTAAACAGGCAAAAGCAATCGTCAGCAGTACACTAAAATCAGAAGTCTTCCTCCCACGTCTTCTTCTGCTGCATGTCTTTCATTTCCTGCAAGAACAAGTTGGAGCACGGGGGAGGAAGATAGAGGAGAAAGTAAAAAGCTGCTTTTTTCCCTGTGCATTTAGTGAAGGTTTCAGTGTGACCAACAGGGGGCGCTGCGCTTCCACTGAATCTGCACATGGCTCCTCTAAACCTCCTTAGTGCCAGAGTGAAAACTGATTTCTACAAAGTAATGTCAATTAACAAGAATATGTAATGATGAGCAAGTGATTGACCTGATTCAACAGAAGTCCACCCATTTAGTGCTAGTAGTCTCACAGTTTGTGAAATATGGATCACCTGAGAGCAGTGAATGTGTCTCGAGTGATTTTAGTATAAAGAGTATAGTATAAAGTCCAGTCACTGCTCAATAAGTATTCCTGGCTGCCATTACACCATGAAGACAAAAGAACAGTCCAAGCAACTCAGAGAAAATGTTATTGAAAAGAAAAAGTCCACAAAATCATCAAGAAATTGATGGATTATGGCACATGTGTAAATCTGCCTAGATCAGGCCGTCCTCACAAACTGAGTGAGTGTGAAAGGAGACAAGTGAGAGAGGCCACCAAGACACCTATGACTACTCTGAAGGAGTTCCAAGCTTCAGCAGCAGACGACAGCTGTTGGCCATGATCTTCACCAGTCAGAGCTTTATGGCAAAGACAAAGATACTGTTGAAGAAAACTCAGATTCAATGTGGACTAGAGTTCATTGAAAGGCATGTGGGAGACTCCATGGTCAAGTGGGAGAAATTTCTTTGGTCTGAGACCACGATGGAGCTTTTTGGCCATCAGAAAAGACACAAACACACTCCATCTCCACTGTGAAGCACTGTGGTGGCAGCATCATGCTGCGGGGATGCTTCTCAGCAGCCTGCCCTGGGAGGCTTGTAATCTTATTCCATCTGTAAGAGAACTATGACTGGTGAGAAGATTTTTTCACAAAGAAAGCTGCACAAAAACAGTTTCAAATCAACAAGGTGAATGTTCTTGAGTGGCCGAGTCAAAGCCCAGTCCTCAGTCCAAGAGAGAATTTGTGGCTGGACTTGAAAAGGGACCTGATCCCTGTGCAACCTGACAGAGCTTGAGCAGTTTTGCAATGAAGAGTGTAGTTAAATTGCAGTGACCAGATGTGACATTGAAGAGGGTTTTTTTTTTTTTTGAGAGAGAGAGACAGATTCTATTAACCATGATTGAATTATAAAATCCAGAAAAAGGGTAAAACATCCAAGGGGGTGAATACCTTTTATAGGAACTGTATTATATCATGTTTTTGTATTATTATATAAAAAAATATCATTGTGCATATTTATGAATTCTATCTTCATTTATTATTGTTTTTATTATTTTTTATGCCTCCTCATCAGTGACAGCTGAGGTTTGGGGCATCATCTTTTCTGGTGGTCAGTACATCTATAACTCTAGCTGTCCTCTGGATGGGGCCATTCTTGTGAACGACATGTCTCAAGACCCCTTAGAGAGATCGTCTTCAGATTCAGTGTAACTGTCAGTTTCCACTCAAGAATGGTCTGATTAGATTTTAAACATGACAGGTTGAAGGACAAGGTGACCAGACCTGATGTTACCTCTTTCTTGGGAAAAATGATATCCTAAGGAGGCTTTGAGGGTTTTTTCTTTGTGTATATGTCCGTTTTAAATCAAGCATGAGCTGATCAGATTTAAGAGGTCAAAGGTCATATCTTACTGAATCAACCCAGCACAGAAAACTTTCCTTGCCCTGCTTCTTGACCCACCACTACCCAGTAATAGTAGACCTCACAGAGGCAGATAAACAGGCGTTAGTTCTAGTTAATCTTCATTTGTCTTTATGGTTGCTAGTTCTGCATTCTGTGTTTGTTTCTATTGTAATCCAGTCACTTAGCTGTGTGTTTCTCTTGCTCTAGAGCAGTGGTTTTCAAACTTTTTTCGCCCAAGGCACACCTAAGGTTAAGTCAAAATCTGAAGGCACACCATATTCATATGAATATAAAATAGACTTTTAAATAATATAACAGTCAAGGGGACCCATAACGGGGGATAAAGGGGAGAGGTTTCTGGGGCCCAGACAACTGGGGGTGGCAAAAGTGGGCAAAAGGTGCCTGAAAGGTGGCAAAAATTGGTTAAAGTGATGATAAAACATTGCAAAATTGGGTAAAAAGTGGCAAGACAACATCAAAAATGGTTAACAATTGGCATAAGGGGCCAAAAAATTGGCTAATAGTGGCAAACATGTTGAAAGTGGCAAAAAAGTCGCAAAAATGGGTTAGAAGTGGCCAAAACGGGTAAATGTTGTAAAAAGGTGGTTAAAATGGTTTAAAAGTGATTAAAAAATGGGCAAAATTAGGCAAAAAAGTGGCCAAACAAAGGCAAAGTGAGTGAAAATTAGCAAGAAGGTGGCAAAAATGGGTTAAAGGGGCAAAAAGGTGACAAAATAGCTTACAAGTGGCAGAAAAGTGGCAAAAAAAGGGTTGAAGTTGCTAAGACGTGGTAAAAAGTGATGAAAAATGGCAAAAAAAAATGGCCAAATACAGCAAAAGTAGGCAAAAACCATCAAAAAGATAGCAAAAAGTGGTTAAATGTGGCAAAAAGTTCCAAGAAAGATGCAAAAAATGGGTCAAAAGTATTTTAAAAAGTTGCTAAATTGCAAAAAAGCAGCAAAATGGTTTAAGTCGACAAAATTAGTGGCAAAATGAGAAGAAAAATTTGTTAACTTAGTTAAAAGTAGCATGGATAATGATAATTTCAAAACCAATTTCAACTCAATAATAGTTTGCCAAATGAGGTAACTGTTAGCCAGGATGCTAGCACTAATGCTACTGATCCAACACACATACTTATCAATAAATCACAACTGGGGAGGGTCCAGTCTCTGGGTTTTTTTTTTTCAGGGGTCCAGCCAGATTCCCAAGGCACACCTAGACTTGTCTCAAGGCACACAAGTGTGCCTTGGCACACCATTTGAGAGCCACTGCTCTAGACAGACAATATCCCCCACAAATTGATCGGGCAGTCTTCTATCAGTAGTGCAGTAATAATATAGAAATAGTCCACAAACTATAGGAATTGTTTGTACATGAATTATATAAAACGATGATCTCATATGCAAAGGGCATGGCTGGAAATCTCAAATGATCTTGTCAGTGCAAATACAGGATGAGGAAACACCTTAACCCAACCCAAAAGAGGAATTCAAGTGTCCTTGATGCTGACCTGTGGGAGGAAGTCAAGGCCTTGGACCTGATACATAAAAAAACACATTTCTAAAGATGAAACGATACAGTAGCTTTAAGATTTATGGGAAAAAGCTGCACAGTGTGTCTGGACATCACCTGAACGACTGTTGTGTTACTGTGCAGAAAAAGAATTTCTAGAATATTAACTGAGAACACAAGGTCTATAAAAAAGTACTGGATGTTTAAAGACAGGTCCAATGCCTGGTTAATCAGTATTCCTGGCTACCATTACACTACAAAGACAAAATAACACTCCAAGTAACTCAGTGAAAAGTAAAGTATAAGTCAGGGGATGGGTATAAAAACATTTCCAAGGCACTGAACATTTCCAAGAGTTCAGTTAAATCCATCATCAAGAAATGGAAGGCACATGTGTAAATCTGCCTAGATCAGGCCGTCCTCACAAACTGAGTGAGCATGCAAGAAGGAGACTAGTGAGAGAGGCCACCAAGACACCTATGACTACTCTGAAGGAGTTCCAAGCTTCAGCAGCTGAGATGGGAGAGACTCTGCAGACGACAGCTGTTGGCCAGGTTCTTCATATTAAATCTTAACTAGAGTTTGCTCAAAGGTATGTGAGAGACTTCATGGTCAAGTGGGAGAAAGTTCTTTGGTCTAATGAGAGCAAAGTGGTGCTTTTTAACCATCAGACTGGGCGCTATGTTTAGCAGATATGAAACACTGCACATCACCGCAAACACGCCATCCTCACTGTCAAGCCCTGTGGTGGTAGCATCATGCTGTGGGGATGCTTCTTGACAGTCAAAGCTCAAATCTCAGTCCAATAAAGCAGTGTTTCCCAGCCATTTTTCCTTGGAACCCCCCGTATCCACCTAAAAAAAGCAGAGCCCCCCCAGGACCCAGGAGAAAAGAAGTGACTCACTGCCCTAAAAAAAACAACACAGATTTGAATTTATTTTTACTGAAAAAAAGGCCTATGCATGCTTTTCTTAGAAAAATGCTTTAGCATTAACTACTTAATAACTGCTTTACCATGGTTTTAGTCATTTGCAAACTGTTTTTGCAGCCTCTGAGCAGACAAAGCCTCTTGCCCCTCCTAAGATCTTTGGCACCCCCCCACCCCCACCCCCAGAGTGGGAACCAGTGCAATAGAGAATTTGTGGCTGGACTTGAAAAGGGCTGTTCACACCTGACCCCCATGCAACCTGACAGAGCTTGAACAGTTTTGCAAAATGGAGTAACATCGCATTGTCCAGACTTGCGGGCTTGATTGAGGTCTATCCACACGGACTCAGTGCTGTGATTGCAGCCAAAGCTGCATTTACTAAATACTGACTTGAAGGGGGTGAATATTTATGCACTCAGTTATTTTGCATTACATTTTTTTATGTGACTGACATTATTTTGAAGAAATCGGTTTTCACTTTGGCATTAAAGTTGTTTTTTTCTAAAAAGCCAAATTATATTTATAATCATTAAAAGGCTAAAACATCCAAGGGGGTGAATGCTTTTATAGGTGCTGATAACAAAAAATGTGTTGGTACAAGTATGCATGCAAAAATCCTTACAATCTCTTTATTCCATTGATCAGTACTCTGTAGATCAGGGGTGTCAAACTCAATCTCAGCAGGGGCCAGGTTCTGAGTTTTGGTCTAATTTGGCAGGGTCACCATTTAACCATAAACTGTCAACCTTGTTTTCAACAGTAATAATAAATTATAGGGGAAAACTAGCACTGATGATAAATGATTTTGAGATTAAAAGAAGTCCAAATGATAAGTTCAAAGGCTCAAAATCTGAGATAGTCAAACTTGGGCCGGGCGATTATGGCAAAAATCAAAATCACGATTAATTGAACTTTTTACCTCAATTATGATTAATGAACAATTATTCCACTCCCAACATCCAACTCGGTTTCTTCTGTAAATATTTGTAAAATCTTAAAACAAACAACTAAAAGGACGTGCACAGATTAACAATTTGTGGTTATTTATTGAAACATTTGAAATCAAAACACTCATCAGCTGATATGAAAATGGTTTTCATTAAAAGTAAAACTTTTCTAAGGAAAGGGGGAAAAATTTGAAATAGTTGCCAAGGCAGGTTGATGTCAGTTAGAGGCTTTAAATGTCTGTTTCAATTATTTTTTGATTAATTGCCCAGCTCTTGTCTAAATTATTGGTTCAAAAGGTCAAAACAAAAAAATTAAGTGTCTAAATAATGTTTTAAAAAAAGAAAACATGAAAAAGAAAGTTAGAATTATGTTTTAAAGGTCAAAAAATGAGATAAAATTTTAAATTGTGAGGCTTAAAGGTGAAAATATGGGGTTACAAGTCTAAGTTAGGTGTTGAAAAGGTCAAAACATGGCATAAAATTCAAAAATGATGAGTAAAAAATGTTAAATAAGACATAAAATTTAAAATTGTGACTTAAAAGGTTAAAAAAAATGACTAAAGTCAAATCTATAAATTTGAAAGGCAAAATATGAGAACTTATATGAAAATAACAAGTTTAAGTCATTGTTGTGAGATGCCAAATTGAGAAAAGTGAAATGAATACACAATTTCTTTACCACATCCTGACTTTTAATGTAATTATTTTTGGCCTTTGTGTTTTTTCAGTTGATATGACTTGAGGATTTTTTAGATGATCAAGGTTACGTTTACATTTTTGTACTGGAAATCTGCAGACCTTAGTGGGCCACATATTAAAAATGTGATATGATCTTGCGAGCCAGGTATAACCATACAACGGGCCGGATTTGGCCCCCGGGCCTCGAGTTTGACACCCCTGCTAAATGCATGTCTCCTACTGTAGCTGTACCTAACCATAGCAGCAGAAAAACACTGGTTTGGTTTGGTCCCAACTCTTTGAATTGAAATTGAAACACGCCCATCTTCTTGTTGACAGATGGATGTGACTAATTCCTGACGCGAGGGGGCGCTGTTTCCCTGAACGAGGAGTCCCTTTGCCTGAGTTTAGGTTCAAGACACTAACGTGTGTGTGCGTGTGCCTGTGTGGTGTGTGTATCCAGTGAAAATCACCCGGAGACGGACTGGGAGACAGTTTTTGACCGTACCAATGTGTGTAGCCTACAAAGATATCACGTTAAACCCGGCGGAATCATCTCATGGACACAAGTGTATATCGAAAATGAGGGAATAATCGGAGGAGACACAACGGCGAGGCTCGTCTGTAGCTAACGTTTTGTTGAACTGCGAGTGGGAGCACAGCTGCTGGCTACGAAAATGTCGGGAAAAATAGAGAGCAAGCAAGGTAAGTGCTGCCCGGGTAGACTGAAGCACACCGCTCTGCTTGGGATACTGTATAACGGTTTTCCTCACACGGGGCACGGATGGATCAAATGTGGGGTGTTTGAGGACCATTGTGAACGCCAAACGGGGCTCCAGATCACATCGGAGGGCTTTTTTCCTCTGTAAATGATGGTTTAATTGGGCCTCATGGATTGTTCTTTTCTCAGCTATCCAGTTAAAATAAAGCGTCACCGCTCCAGTTAGCTGGTGTTAGCTCTAACCTACCCACTGGAGAAAAGGGCTATTTTCTACCTCTTTAACCTCATGACTACTGAAAGCTGCTTAACCTACAAATAAAGCATTAACGGACGTTTCTACGTAAGCAATTCAGTTGTATACATGTCCTGGGCTAGCTAGCCTAGGTACCATTAAAACGGGCTATCATTCTATAGCTACGTGATACTCCACCGGCATTTCACCATTCACTCTCAGCTCAGCGGCCGTAAATACACAGCCGTGGTTTGATTGTGTGAAAGCATCGCTAAAAATCTCAGGTCTTCACTCTGGGAGAAGTGAAAAAACACAATAAGAGAACAAACAGCTAGCTCCTTTGTGTTATTTTCCATTTTCACTCTCGGCCGTTTGCTAACATTCACCTAAAATTGGTTTCTAACGGTTGGTAGCAGCGGCTAAATGTTAGCTTTTCACCAGCTAATGTTAGCTGCGTTGTTACCTAGAGTTGTTCACGCCCAAGACAGTCGTGTGTATTTGTGTTGTTTATGTGCACGTGGCATTTCGGTGGCTTTTTTCACTCATATTGTGCCCACTTCCCCTCTCAACTCGTATGCAGCTTCTCAGCTGGGTAAAATCACAGCAGAGCCCACTCAGTGCTGAGGGTAACAGGGTAGTCTCGGGTATGCCTTTGCATGGAAACTTTATACCCTCCAGCTACACTTGCATCCCATTCCACCAGCTGTCTCCCTGCTTCGCTCCACATACACTCCTGTCCAGTGATGCCTGCAGTAAACTGACACAGACAAGGGGGAGGGAGTGTCATCCACCACTAGCTCAGTCATTCTTCATAGGCGTAAAAGTTTCCAATTTCTTGAAGGCAGATGACTGCATATGGTCACCAGTGTTGTTATGACACCGGAATGTTAAACCTTCAGTGTGATATTAGTACAGGATGGGTAGTACATGGATATCACCACAACAAAAATAGACAGCCTAAATACTCAATATTGGGGATTTTGTAGTTGAAAGCTCACACAAAAGCAGTGCAACTCTTTGGTGCTGAAATGTGCTATTTAGACAGTTTGCAGGAGCTCACCTGCAATTTTTGTTAGACTCATTCCTTTCCTATGCACCTTTCTTATCATATTGATGTAGATGTTTTACACTTTCTGTACAATATTGATGATAACATCAAAGATTGTATAGGTTGTTTGCAATCACGTGATCCTGAATGTACGTTGGGGTTAGGAAGTGGAGGACAGCCACAGGAATGAATGGGAATGGAGGAAAGTCAGCACTTACCATTGTAAATGGAGCGCTAAGCTGCAGTTATCGTCGGCAAATTTCGACTTACCTTGAACACGATCCCTGCAATTTACCAAAAAAAAGTGTTAACAGATTTCCCTGGTATCACAAATACTCAGTCCTGCAGACCTCCTAGCATCTTGCATCATGTAGAGCAGTGGTTCTCAAATGGTGTGGCAAGGCACACTGGTGTGACCCGAGCCAAGTCTAGGTGTGCTGCGAAAATTTGTACAACCATGTGTGATTACTGTGATTGTAAAACTATCAAAAAATTGGACAGCCTCATTGAAAATGAACATTTTCTGTAGTATATCTTGTATTTTCTTGTGCTTTTCCTACATATGCATGTTCTTCTTATGATTTGGTGTAATAATTAGTGATAACAGGTGTGTTTTGGATGTGCTCCAGCATTCTACTTTAATCAACATAAGGTTGATATAGCTGAAATGTATGCTGCAGAAATGGTAATTTTAGTATGTTTTTGTGTAATTCAGTTATTCCCAAATGGTGTGCCATTGTGAAATTGAGCAACCACATACTATTACTGCAACTATACACCAACTAAAGATACCATAAGACAATTTAAAGAGCCAATTATGCATGGATTTGAAGATGGTGTACCTTGAGATTTTGACTTGACATTCAGTGTGCCTTGTGCAAAAAATGTTTGAAAATCATTGATCTAGAGCAGTGGTTCAAGACCATTTTCCCTTGGAGCCCCCCCTACTTGTTTCAAAGTCAAGCTGAGGACCCCCCCCCCCCCAAGACCTTTTACATAAAATGTATAGCGTCATTTCTTGCCAGAAATCAACATCCCTTTTATTGTTTCATTGATAAAACCCTAAAGAGGTGGCTCTTTGCTGGTTTTTCTTACCAAAACACCATTGTTTAAACTGTTTATTGAGTGCTTTACCGTGATTTTGCTTAATATTTGCTTATAAATGCTTTTATTTTTGCACTTTGCATAGTCGTAAAGAGTTAAAAATGAGAACTTTTTGGTCGTGTCTCTCTATGCAGAAATCATTACTTGCCCCCCAAGGGGTGTTCTCTGCTGCTGCATGTCATCATCTGCAAAGAACCCATTGATTTGAAGCAATTGGTATCAAAAAATCATCAAAAAGTGAAAATATTGACACCCCAATTGTCACTGCACATAAAGACTGTTTTGTCTATATCAAACTCTGGTTCAGTGATAAGGCAAAAGCTAATAAAGACAACTGTGTGTTTGAGCGACAGCCCCAATTCATCTCCAGCATCCTTCCTCTCATGTGCTCCCCAGGCGATCCTAGTTGTGTTTACCGGATCATTTGCTGGCCTGTTTTCTTCTGCATGTACCCATCGATCCCAAATTTATACCCAGAGGATCCACACAACGCTGAATCCCGGTGAAACGGAAAGAAAGGGGTAAAGCAGGGGGTCTCATGGTAGCGCTGTAAAAACTGTGCATAGCTTCAGTGTCAGCCTGCTAAGTCTTTTCCTCAGGGAAAAAAAAGAGAGAATGTGAGTTAGGGAGGATTGGAGCTGGTTGTCTATGTGGGCTTATGCTGTGGAGACTCCACAGTAAGTAAAAGGGACCCGTTTTAGACCTTGACAGATGGAGATTAATACACTGGTGCCTCGAGGAGCAAATTAAAAGGGAAAAGATTTGGAAAAGGGCAAAATAAGGTTCATGCATCCAAGCAGGGATTCATGCACATGGTCCTAGTCATGGGTTACAGTTTAAATAGTGGTATGATCATGCAGAGATGCAGCATGCAAATGGTTGCCATAGCAAACAGACCAAGTAGGACTATCAATGCACACATGGACACTAAGGAAGTCTGATAACCAATATGTCTTGTAGACTCACTAGCTGCATCAGCATGCTCTCTTATTTCCATGGTTCCACTGACTCGTCTTCTTTTTTGATTGTTTACAGTTGCTGCTGCGCCCTCTTATGTGATGCTGCATTAGGGTGTCACCTCCAAGCGAGTCACAAGGGTGGTTCTTCTGTGTGTTTCAACACTGAACCTTAGTCTCTGTACACGCACCCACATGACTTCATCACCCAGGCAGCCCACGCCGTAATACACAAACAGATTGTGCATGTGATGGTGTTGCCCAAAAAGCCAACAAGCAGCCAAACAGCTAATGGTTACCTCATAGAAAATAAACTGGGTGGAGGAGCTGAGAGTTTAGGACTCAGTTTGGGTTTGTAACTTCACAGCTTGTTTCCAATGGGCTGAGAGAAGGAAGCTCTCTGTGTAATTGGATTGTGAAGACTTAGTTTACCTGTCGAACTATTCTGTATTTTAATTCTCCTACTGAGCTATTACCCAATTTCATACTGTGAATGTTTAGTGTTTGTATTTGTCTATTGTAAAGTTTAAATGAACTAATTAGACGCCCTGGGACATTTCCTCTTTTGCAGTTGTAGTTGGCAGTCAGTGTTGCAATGTTTTACAGGAGGAATAATACAGCCTTAAGCAACTACGGTATAGTGGTGATTACTCAGTCCAGGAGGGATTTAGGGATGGAATGATGCATCCAGCCCTTGATATGAGGGAAGGTTCTATACCTCACAATACAGATAAAAATGAATACAAATAAGAAACATTTCAGTGAGACAAAGAAATATATTGCAGCAAGGGTGGTCATTTCCATAGCTCCAAAAAAGAGGGAACTTTGCAGCACTTAGTGAAGCAAGAATAATCACAACAAATAGGACTCTAGTGTATTCCCTGCTATCATGGTACAGTGATTCTGAGATACTGTATTTGTTGAAGGACAAGTTGTTACAGGACTGCCCTTGGCCAGAGTGGGGCCCTAAGCAGTAGGGGTGGGAGAAAAAATCGATACAGCGTAGTATCGTGATAGTTTGTCTGGCGATATATCGTATCGCCTCCACTACCAAGTAGAGCCCGACTGATTGATCGGCAGGCCGATTAATCAGGCCGATTATAGCGTATCAACATCGGCCAATATGTAGCCGATATATTAACCCTTAGAGCTCACGCGGCACAGATCCGTTGTGCCTTTCTAATCGTGTCTTCCAAGCATTCGCAGCTCTTACAGAACGTTTTCTAGCCTGGAACCTGGCTGACTTTCTGAAATCTCTTAGGACAGTGTTGTCCTATACAACAATATGTGACACATTTTTTAAAAACGTTGATAACTTTTGAACTGTAACTCATAGAAACGTACCCTTTTTTTCCTCTGAAAGCTGACCATTTTGCCGTTCGTTTGCCACCATCGATGTCTCCGTAGCTCTAAAGGACGCCATTGTCGCCATTGCAACTTTGGTGACTTTTCGGTGTCTTTGGAGATTAAATCCACAGCGTTACATCTGATAATAAGCGTCTGTTTATCCATTTTTATCCATTTTTGATGATGTACTTTGACTTTCTTCAGTGGGCAGCCATATTTGTTTGACATGCAAAGCATTGTGGGAGTTGTAGTCAACCACTTGCATCTCTACTGCTTAGAGGAGTAGAGACAGGAGTCGAGAAAAAACAATGATAAATGCAACTGGTAATTCCTATGTCCACCATTATCTAATGTAAGACTATTATACAGCATTGTAATGGAGCCTAAGTTGCATTTTTGTGAAATAAACAAAGATAATATAAATATAAGAATTTGGATTCAAGTACAGTATATATCCTGTGTATATCAATGTTATTATTTCATATATCGGCCTATATATCGGTTATCGACCAATATATAGGATATCGGCTTTTTTTAGCCCCCAGTATTGGCATTGGCATTGGCCCAAAAAATCCCATATTGGTTGGGCTGTACTACCAAGTATCAATTTTTTTTCTAATTAATTGCTAATATAAAAATAAAGTCCATTTTTTGAAGTCAACAGAAGTGATGGCTATACATCAGGAGAAAGTTAGTACAACAAACATGGCGGCAACAGAGAAAAACATTAGGAATGCAAGCAGGGTACGAATAAGACGGACATGACAAATGAGGTTTACAAGAAGTGTTACATGAAAATAAAATACTGTGGAAATATGACAAACATGAGGGCAGGACTAATGCTAAATCAGTTAAACTATTGAAAAAAATTGTATGTATCACAATATATTGAATTGCAATACTCACTGTATTGCAAAATGTTTAAAATCGCAATAATATCGACCTGTGACCCAAGTGTCATGATAATATCATATTGTGGGACCACTAATGACCCCCCCCCCCCCCCCAGAAAACACATGTATAAAAACGAGACTGTTTCCAGGAAACCTGGATTCCTTTAATTTAATGGCATTTTTTGTGTGTTACAGATGGGTAGAGCTCAAATAATGGTTTCCTTTTTCCCACGCTGTACTGTACCACCGTCCTTGTAATGCCTTGTAATGTAAGACCATGTGTTTGTGCTTATGCATGGACCTTGTGCACCTATTTCCTCCTCAATAGGACGCTTGTATTGGTGTAACATTTCTGTAAAGAAATAATCAACCCTGAGTGTTCTCAGACTGCTGCCTAAAAGAAAAAAAGCCTTAACTGCGTTTTTATTCAGGTTGTCAAAATGTTTCATATTTAGATCATTCTTGATGTCACATGTTTAAAACAATGCAATCTGTCATTTTTATTGATAGAAATTAATATCAAGAAGTGCAACCCCAGGCAGGGGTAGGCAGGCCAGTTTAAGATCTGGACTCTTGCACTGTGAAGCCATGCTGTTGTGATGGATACAGTATGTGGTCTAGCATCATCTTGCTGAAGTAGTCCTGGTCTTCCCTGAAAGAGGTTGCTCTAAAACCTCTCTCTACTTTTCAGCATTGATAGTGATGTGTAAGCTGCCCATGCCATAGGCACTAATGCAACCCCGCACCATCAGATGCTTTTGAACTGTGCTCCAAGTACAAGCTGGATGCTCCCTCTACTCTTCAGTCTGCAGTTTCCTAAGAATTTTGAGTTTTGATAAATCTGACCACAGAACAGTTTTTCATTTTGCCTCAGTCCATTTTAAATGAGCTTCAGCCCGGAGGAGACAGCAGCATTTCTGGATTTTGTTCACAAATGGCTTCTTCTTTGCATGATCCAGCTTTAAGTTGCATTTTTGGACGGTATAGCCAACTGTGTGGACAGACAATGATCTCTGGAAGTGTTCCTGAGCCTATGCAGTGGTTTCCAGCACAGGATCATGCCTGTATTTAATGCAGCGCCACCTAAGGGCCTGAATATCCCAGTAGTGACCTTTGACCCTGTCTCTTGCATACAGAGATTTCTCCAGATCCTCTGAATCTTTAGAGGATATTTTGGACTGACCAGTTTTACATTGAGGAACATATTTCTGAAATTGTTCCACACATTTTTTCTCAGATTGGGGAACCTGCACCCATCTTTACTTCTAAGAGACTCCACCTTTGTAAAATGCTCCTTTTTGATCTAATCATTTGATTAACCTGTTGCCAATTAAGCTAATTAGCTTAAAAATGCTCCTCCAGTTGTTTTCCAATTAATACCACTTACTTTTCCAGCCTTTTGTTGTCCTGTCCCTATTTTTTTGAGATGTGTTGCTGCCATCAAATTCAAAATGAGCTAATATTTTTTCATGAAATGGTAAGATATCTTAGTTACAACATCTGCTGTGTTTATGTTCTATTGTGAATATAAAATGGGTTTATTAGATTTGTTTTTATTTACATTTTACACGGTGCCCCAGCTTTTTGGAATTGGCATTGTAAATTAATAAAGTCTGTTAAAACTGCAGATCTACAGTCATTTGTATGTAGTCCAAAGAGAGAAAGCGATGGCTGAATTGCCAAAATAAATTATGCTTCCTATAAATTAGTGCAGTTTAGACATTGTCCACAAGTTTGCATTTGTTTGTTTGATAAAAGCAAGAAATGACTGTTTTGGGTGCCTTGTATTTCTGTATTTGTTTATCATACTGAAACAGCCATAAATATTGTGTGGTTTTGACCAGAAGTGTACAGAAGTTAAAAAATAATTTGTGGCAAATAAAGCTCTGTGTTAATGCAGGACATACGCCCAGCCATGATCAGCTGATTCCAATTATCACCTCCCAGCTTCCTCAGCCAATCACAGATCTTTCTTTCAACATAGTGATCTATTTATATAGGGCCCTATGAAATCCGTTTTATTGTTTGCCAAATTCCGTTTTTCTGTTTAAATTTTTTGAAATTACGTTTTTTAACCTTTCCACTAATTTTACCATAGAGTGTCTTGTTTATGTAAATGAATGAAATGTTCACTACTCAAATTGAAATAACCTTAAATTTATTGAAAAGGACCACAGTTGGCCCAGGAGCCGTTGTTTGGATAACCCTGATATAAAATAATTATAACCAGTGTAACTGTCAGATATTTCCAACATTTTAAGACACATCCACGTTTATAATCACATCCTAACTGACGTTTATAAAGTAAATGAAGAAATGCTTCTCTTCTCTCAAACACAGAGTGAAAGTAACTTAATAAGAAGGTCACATTAACGTTAAATAGTTAAAAGTAAACTTGTTACCTAAACTTTTCTATACTCTTACAGTCTATAACAGTCCATGCAGTTTAATGTTGCATTGTGTTCTACTCTTGACTGTACCTTTTCTCTCCTCGTCTCTCATCTCTCTCGTCTCGCTGTCTGTCCGTCTGCCTCATATCAGACCGCTACGTATTGGCTCGTTAAGTAACCAAAGAGAACTACAGTATCTATGGGAGGAATTATTAAGCTAACTGTTACTCCAGTGTAATGTCATTTAGACTGCGGGACTTCATAAAATCTCGAGTCCGTCTGACTGTTTTGAATTCTCTTAGGGGTGAGCGTCTGCCTCGTGCAGACACACCTCTCTCTCTCCGTGACTCTCAGGTGTGGTGAGGTAAAATTACTCGAAGCACGGATGAGTTTTGTTGAAGGTGCAACATCATGTCGCCAGTACAGCCCTGTGTTGAGCAATGTGATGTTTGCCGGTGTTTCGTTCAGCCGCTTTGACATGCTGTTATTGTTTAAGAGGGGGCGGGGTGAGTGTTTGTGAAGCTAGGAACAAGTTGTGCCCCGCTTTAGTGTTTTCCCAAGAACATATTCCCAGATATACATTCCTCTTTTTTAAAAAAAAAAAAAACAGCATTTCAGTTAAATTTATTCAATTTCTGCAATTTTTACATGTTAAATTGTAAATTCAGTTTTTATTTGCCAATTCCGCGTTTCTGTTTACGCGGAAATCATAGGGCCCTATTTATATGACGTACTTCTCACTAATCCCTGCTTGCATTAATGCTGATGCACCGTTCTGCTGCTGCTAGCAAACCTTCACCTCCTCCACCCCAGCCTCCTCCTTTATAACATAAAGCTTATTGAACCCTGGATTGATTGCTTTTGAACCATTTTTTTGTATTCAGTCATATTTCTGTAAATGTCCCTACCCATGTGGGGGTTTCTTACCGTGCACCCCCTGGAAAGTGAAAGCATGCTTCCTGACTGCCTGCCTTCTCCACCAAGAAAAACTGTAGATCCATTTTGCAAGAGTGTTCCTGACTGAGCTCCAGTTTCTGTATTTGCATTTTTCTTATTCTTGCATTTGCAAAAATGTGTTCATCCTTATTTTCCCCACACACACAGCCTGGGATTGTGACACAACAGTTTTGGCATGCCAGTGTTGGTAACAAAATGTGTGGGAGTAGCACAGTGTTTTAAAATTAGCCTGCAGACTCGTCTCTTACTGGACAGTCAATGGTAGTAGCCAGCTGCAGCGGAACTGATCCATCAGTTCCTTATTTTAGGCTCCTTGCCCCCCTCTTGCATAGCGTGGGAGTGTGTGTCCATGTATTTGCCTTTGAAACAGTTAAGCTGCAATGCAAAGAGTTTACTCCCGAGCATTCCTGGAGTTAACACTGAAGTGTAAGTCACTTGGATTGGCTTTGTGTTTGCTAAGTGGCTGCTGCAACACTTCAGACTGAAATATCTTCTTTGTCTGGCTTACAGAAATAGCCAGAGCCACATGCCTTAGTCACCAAAAACTCTGAGCAAGAGCTAAAGCAGCCGTGATTACAAAAGGCTTCCCCTGACGATTAGGTCGAGCACATTGATGATGAGTGATCCCACTGTTGCACACAGCCAGCTTCGGGTCTCGGTTTGACATGCTGCAATTTTGAGGTTTGATGGCAGAAAGCATTTGGCCCTCCCTCTCCCGCAGAATGAGAGGCTTGCTGTTCACATATAGGTTTAGCTGTGTTGTAATTAGGTTTTTTGTGTGTATGGGAAAGCAAAAAGAAGGAGGGAGTAAGCCTGGAGAAAGAAAGCAAGTGGATGGGAGTCTGCACAGAGGGAGAATCAGGCAGAGAAATGGATGGATTACGTGTTTGGAGAGACGCTATCCATGCAGGATAGAGGGCAGTCAGATTTCTGTAACATGAATACAGTCAAGGCCACTTTGCCGGCATCATCGAGGATCTAAAGACGTCTATGAAGATTTGTTTTCAGGAGTCTACTATATAATTGAATCCATCTCACATTTACAGGTTGTTTTTGTCCTCTCCGCTCCCATCAGTGCTCCTGGGACTCTTTTCTCAGAGGGCCTGATCTCATAAGACGATGCTTGACTTGGTTCCTCTGCTGCGTGATGGCCTACATGCCAGAGAGCGGGCCACTTATTCCTGCAGGTGGTCTTGTGACTGTTCAGTGCATCCAAACTCCAGATAACTGTGGGCTGGACTCTCTCCAGGACCAGCAGTGACAGCTTAGACAGCCCTGCTCAGACATTCTGTCCAGGATTATGTGCTTCCAGACATTTTCACAAGAATTATTATTTAACAAAGAGTCTGCAAAAAGCACATCTTGCGTCCTCTCTGCGCTATTTGTGGATCTTTCCTCTGATGTGCCGTACGGGGCAGCTGACTCAAGACAGGATGATCATGCAGACCGGAGTTGTGACTAAGTCTCAGCTGTGTTATTGAGTGATTTGCTGTGAATATGCTCCCCTGACCAGCAAGCCATCAGTATAGACTGAGTGTACGAATCAGTAGCACTCCTGGATCAGTAGCTGTGTGGAATCGGGGTCTCTTTTTGGATGGGAAATATAAGCTGGAGGAGCCAGGCCTCCTCGGAGGACACTGACTCCTCTCTGCAGGGGGATCTAGATGAGGACACAGGTAAAGACAAATACACTTACAGTTCTTTCCATGCAGTGTTGACTTAAATCATCTGCTTGATCCTTCTGTTGTACAACAAATGAAGCTAAAATACCTAAAATAAATAATAATATAATTCTTTAATGTTTATTAAACAACAGCAGATGGAAAAAGGAAACCAGTCATCTCCTGTCATTCAAATAAAACAGACTCATTTGGGACACATCTCTACTTACTTGCAATTTGTCCTGAATCATTTTAGCCCAGGGGTGTCAAACTCAAGGCCCGGGGGCCAAATCCGGCCCATGGTACAGTAACACCCGGCCCTCAAGATCAAATCATAATTATTATAACTAAAATATGAGGTCTGTAGGTTTCCTTCAGTATAAAAATGTAAACTTAACCTTGATGATATCAAACATAAAGTCATAAAAATGTGATAAAAAAAAATAAAGAGTAAAAAAAAAACTACATAAAAAGAAATGTCAGAAAACAAATTAATTTTTGTTTTCATTTCATATTTCAATTTTGCATTGCACAATTATGACTTCAATCTATTATTTGGACTTTTATTTCAGATTTTGACCATTTTTTAATGATTATTTTGACTTCTTGTCTCATATTTTGACTTTTTCAACTAATGATTCTGACTTTATCTCATTTTGACATTTTCAATTTATCATTTTGACTTTCTATCATATTTTGGCTTTGTCAGTTTTCTTTTTTCACTTTTATTTCAAATTTTGACTTATTTTGACTTTTTATCTAATATCTTGACATTTTCAATTTATAATTTTGACTTTTTATCCCATATTTTGACCTTTTCAATTCAATATTTTGACCTTCATATCATATTTTAACCTTTAAATGCACTATTTTCAACTTTAAGCCATATTTTTCCCTTAAAAACATAATTGTGACTTTCTTATTTATATTTTTGCCTTTTAAAAGTATTATTTGAACATCTAATTTTGTGTTTGGCCTTTTGACCAAATAAGTTTGATTTTTCTATCTTGTATTTTTACCTTTTTTAATTTATTATTTAGATTTTTATCTCATATTTTGACCTTTAAGGTAAACAGTTTTAAATTTTACATGAAATTTTTGCCTTAAAACATAATTGTGACTTTCTTTTTTATATTTTTGCTTTTTAAAAGCGTATTTTAACATCTAATTTTGTGTTTTGACCTTTTGTACAAATAAGTTTACATTTTTATCTCATATTTTGAGCCTTTTACCTTATCATTTGGACTTTTTAAATCTCAAAATCATTTATCATAATTGCACATTTTTTTCCCCATAATTTATTTCTGGCAAAAAATGAGGGCAACAGTTTGGTTTAATGTGGACCCTGTTAGGCCCTCAGGTTAGACCTTAATTCAGAATCCGGCCCCTTCTTTGACTGAGTTTGACGCCCCTGTTTGAGATCTTGTCCACACAGAGACAAAAACGATATATTTCCGTTTTGTTTTGAAAAAGTTTTCCATACACACGGGATCGTTTCAGGAAATG
The DNA here is from genome assembly GCF_018320785.1 of Cheilinus undulatus. NCBI lineage: Eukaryota > Metazoa > Chordata > Actinopteri > Labriformes > Labridae > Cheilinus > Cheilinus undulatus. The sequence continues at coordinate 39,726,781 of NC_054881.1, forward strand.
TCCACATAAGTACGAAACATCTGAAAACACCTGAAAACACTGTAGTATATATGCCTGTAAGTGGCGCTGTAACGCTGCAACGGAAATGCACCAAAAGAGAGAAGAAGATTACAGAAAACTGCCACAAACTTTCTCCTGGTTGCCCTTCTGGTTGTTCTCCGCGCTGGATTTAAGAACATCTGGTATCTGCTGTAAGCTCAGTAGCTTCTGCAGCACGAACACCACCCTGTAATTCGCCATAGTTGTTTTGGTTTCCGTGTGAATGAAACGCCAACTCTTGAATTCGTCTCTGTGTGGACGGGGCCTTAATCTGACCAGAACCCAACAAGATTTATGTGCTAAATAGTACTTCACTGTTTCCTTATGACAAAAAGAGGGAGAAAAGCTGTTAAAGAGGCGCAGCTAGCTTAGCTTAGCTTAGCTTAGTCCTCCCTTTTAATTGGGAACCATGACATCATCAGTGGGCGTATCACATTCTAGGTTGTGAAGGTGAGCAGAAAAAAAAGAAGAAGTGGTCTGCTGGGGAGACAAAATGTTTGGTTGTGATCCTGGCATTGACAGAATTCCAGGCGAAGCTGGAGAGTAGAACAAGGAAGAGCACGTTATATGCCGAACTTGCAGAAGAGATGGCAAAGGCTGGGTTGCCTGAACACCAGGCCAAATAACTGATTTAGGCCAGCCACACACTACAGGATTTTAAGCCCGATTTGGGGCAAGATTTGCCTTTCCCCGACGATCGTGGGCGCTTATCCCGAGAGGAGCCTCGTCGCAAACGACTGTTTGTCTGAGTAGTCTCCATTTGTGTGGTGTCAACACAGTTGTTTTACTGCTCCGTATCGCGTCGTAGCCTCCAAAATCTTGAGTCATAATTATCGATCTAGGTCGTAGTGCCGCTGACGGAGTACCCAGAACAACCAGTGAGAGTGAGCAGACTGGGTAGCGTCACAGCCAGATCATACGTACTTTCACCGCTCACAACCATGGTTGCTTTCACCAGAAAGCACTAAGGTTCTGAGTCTCCAGAATGAAAACCAGTGCAAGAACCAGAATTGTGTCTGTCTGAAAGCACCCCCAGTGGACTGTAGAGTGTCTAGCTCCATCCTTAGCATTTTTTCTTGCAGTGTTTGGGTTCAGATTCCTTCAGTGTTCATTTTACACAGAAGCTGAATGATCAGCAGAAGTATTTTTCCCTGTAAAACAAACATACCTAGGAATGAGTATGGAAAAAACACTGAATTAAAAAAGTTTCAAGGTAAAAATGAGTGTGTCATTCAGAGGTCTGATGGAGGAGCTGCTAGGTGAGGCTCATATAATGGAGGCCATGGCACTCTTTCTTCATGCTGAAGGATAAGGACAGTTCACTGCTGCTGTGTCTCTTTTGTTGCTTGGTTCTGTCCTTCATTTTTAACATTGGCTTTGAGCAGCATGAAGTGGGGCTGTATTTCAAGTGTTGGAGCTAAGATTTGTCAAGATCATATCATCACCTAGCTTTAGTTGACTTTGATTTTTTCTCTTTCACTATTAAATCTTTTGAATTTCAAAAGGGCTCCAAGAAAAAATAAAGTGTATAGTATTTTTTCCTAGATTCGATCAGCAAAAGCAGCTCCCTATTCCTGTCAGCTTTTATGAGGCTGTTTTGTAAATTTGACATGCTTACTACATGCATACCAAATGTCATGTATGTAGGTCAAAGTAACCTCGATGGAAAACCCTTTTTTAAAATTTGAAGAAGGCATGTGAAGCCATTTTGCAAAATTCTTGCAATAAAATCAAAAACAGTGTCACATAAGTCACCAGGCTTGACGCTTACGCCATCTGTGATGAGTTTTCAGGATTTTCATGCATCATATTTGGGGCCAAAAAACAGAAATAAGAACTACTCTAATTCCTGACATTCCAATAGCATCTTCAAATGCACACCAAACAGTAGATAAAGAGTTCAGAACCCTCCCCGAGCAGCTTACAGTAGCCTCATTCACTCTGTGAATGTATTCAACAGTGCTTTGGTGAAATAATGCATGCCTGCATTGTTTTTGAGGGAATGTACTTTGTTTAAGGTCACCGCTGCCAGTTTTGGAGCTTTAATGTAAAATAGGCTCTTTGGCAGAGTGAAATGCAGGGGACATTCCTCGCTGTGCTTTTTGTGTCGTGTGGCTTTATAGAAAGTGCTCATTTGCTCTGCAGAAGCTTTGGGTGGACCCAGATCTGCAGGCCCACAGGCTGCCTCAGCCTTATCACCCCTCGGAGTTTAGACAGAAGCCATCGCTTTTCTAATGTTTGCGAGGATCGGCCAGTGTGCTGACGTCCCGTTGTTGTAATCCAGTTACACAACAGCAAAATGTAGTTATCACTGCAGGCATCGGTAATCCCACCTGCCTGCCTTGCTTCATCATGGAGGCTTAGCCAGTTTGTTGACCCACATGTTGGAGTTAAAGCTGTCTGATGTGTGGATGTTTTCAGTCAGTTTGGGCCTCTTCTGTTAAGCTGTGTGAACACATCCACCCTGGTGAGTCTGCAGCACATAGAGGCTCCATAATTAAGGTAGTGACTCCCATCATTGTGTAATTACACAGTGCTCAGTGCCATAACACCTTGTTTTGAAAACACTCAGTGTGTGTGGTGTGTTCAGACTAATAAATCTGTGCATTTCAGTCCAGTGCAATGTGGACAAGTCAAGTGTTTGTTACACATCTGTCTGATCTGCACAGTCTTGCCTAGACTGAGACTAGATAGGAAGGAATAGATGAGGAGCTTTCAGACAGGGATGTGCATTTCAGGGAAAACTTCTTCGAAACTCAGTAGTAGAGGTTCCATCCACCATTCTTTAAAGAATTTTTCTTGGCATTTTGCCTTTATTGGATAGGACAGCTGAAAAGAGACAGGAAATATGTGAGAGAAAAGAGGGAGCATGCACCAAACAGACCTAGACCATGAATCTGTCCCACGATCAGCACATTGAGGTCTACTGCCTCTGCTTATGGGTGCCTGCTCTACACACTGAGCTGCAACGCCCACCATCCACCAGTGTTAAAGTGCACTTTCAATTTTCCCCATGGCAGGAAATGATGCAAATATTGCAAAAAGGTTTTAAACTCGGAGGAGGTGCAAAGTTGGCATTTTGGTGAAAGGAAATGTAACTTCTTGCTGTAGAAACTCTATGACTGTTCAGCTGTTATCAGAGTAAGTCTGTGACTGTTGAGTAGGCCTGAACGATTGCAAAAATAATCTAGTCGCAATTTTTTTCACAGTATTGCGATTTGTTATGCAATTAATATTAGGTTCCTCATCTTGTTACAAATTCTCACTTTCTCTTGCCAAAATTCTAAAAACAAAATGTTAGGAAACGTACAGATGGAACCCTAACATCTAGCCCTTACTCAAATAAAATGTATGGTTTGTTTTTTACTTTGCTGTTTGAATAGTTTGACTGGAGATAATTTCCCATCCCTATTTACAGGTTCAGTGTTCTCCTTGATTGAAAACAAGAATATATTCTAGAGTATTCCACTTTCCATTCCCAAGGAGCAGAAACAGCTGACACCAATGTTCATGCAGCTGTGTTACCTTTACTTTCTCCACTGTTACTACGTGTCTTACACTCTGCTAGCCTGAAAACAATTTTGACCCTATCCAGACTGTGTCAGGATTGATTTTTACAGTGACTGGAGAGGAAGAGGCCTTATGAAATGGGAATTTAAGATCCAAGCTTTTTTTTCTTTTTCTTCCAGTCTAGCCCTTTATAACACAAATTTTTGAGCATCCTTTGAGCAACTTGGATCAAGAAACAACATTTAAATGTTGTCAAAACATTTGATAATCTAATGCAAGTTGATGCCATGTGTTTTATATTTTCATCTTTGTGATTTTATTCCTTTATATTCTTTTTTTCCTTTTTTTTTTTTTTTTAAATTTTGAACATCTTAAAAATTCAATGGGGTAGGACAGTGGATACTAGGGATGCTTAGTATTATCGTTATGATAAACTAGTTATCGGTATCAGTAGATGAGAACATTTCTGCCAATATTTATGTATGGACTGTATTTATTTGCCTATATTGGCTGTAAAATTCAACCATATGTGCCAGTAAGTTTGCAGAGTTTTAGGCAGCACCAGCAGACCTACTTCAGCTGAAGTCTTTGTTCATCCTCAGTCTAAAACTTTGACATGTGTTAAGAAATGAAGCCTAGTGTTAGTTTATGCAGGACACGGTAGTCATACACCCAGCTGTGATCAGCTGACAGCCAGCTGATCCTAGTTTTCACCTCCCAGCTCCCAGTCCCTGCTTGCATTAATACTGATGCACCAACCTACTGCTACTGCTGGCAAACCTTAACCTCCTCCACCCCAGCCTCCTCCTTTATACCATAAAGCTTGTTGCACTCTCATATTCAGATGCATGCTGCTATTAATTGTTTTTAAACTAATGTTATTGTATTCAGAAGGCATTACTATAAATGCATCTATCCATATGGGGGTTTCTAGCCATGCGCTCTATGTTAAGTCAAAGCATGCTGCTTGACTAACCCAGGAAGCATCTTTTAAGTAGAGCCTTCGCCGCAGTGTAAAAATGTAGATCCATTTTGCAGTAAAATGGTAAAATGCCTGACATTTCTGTATGGGTAGCTCTGTTTGTTTAGGCCAGTGTTCATTTTGGCAGCTATTTTTAATTGAAGTCTTAGTTTTAGTCTTTAAATGTAATGCATTTTAGTTTTAGTCACATTTTAGTCATTTTTATCCGTTTAAGTTTTAGTCCATAAATCGTCCTCACATTTAAGTCTGAACTTTTAGTCCAAGCATTTATTTTCTTGCCTAAATCTGGTACCAAATCATGGTAGTGTGTTCTCTGCATTCTGCCAAACCTGGGGTCCCTGCTTTCTTCAGCTGAGAGACAGAATAAATACAGCTGCATTGTTTTTTGACAGATTTACCCACAGTGGAGAGATAGCATAGATTTTGGATGTCTGACGAAAACTGCATTACATTTGAGTCTAGTTTTTGTCATCTTGATGAAAACTAAACTTAATTTTTGTCGGTTTGAGTCATCACAGATCTATTTATGTTGGTCTAGTTTTTGTCATGGAAAAAAGGCTGTCGAGTAATAGTTTTAGTCATAGTTTACAAAATTAACACTGATGTAGGCTACAATGAATTTGGAAATATCAGCACATTGGATGTCTGCAAAAGTCTAACATCATGTACCACAATTGGATAGAATTGGAAACTGTGGAAAGACAGTGGGGAACAACTGGTAAGCTGGTAAGACACCACTAGCAGGATTTTGACCCAGGTGCTGCAGGATGAAATATTTGTGCCATCTAGACTTGCAGGAGTTTGCCTCCATTTGTGGTCATTTAAAGAAAGAAAATAATCCACACAGGGTGTCCAGAATTTCTGCTTTTGATGCTGGAGTATTGAAGAGGGTATCTATGTTGTAAATTCAGGACAATAGATCATCAGAGTAGCTGAATCCATGCTGCAACTTAACTAAAGATTGTTGTGACGATGAGACGACTTCTCATGCTTCCATGCTGGAAAACCAGTGCATGAGAAGTCATCTCAGCCTATTTGTTTCCACAGCAACCAATATAGTTTGGCTAGTAATGTCTGGACACACAAAGCGACCAGATCTGTTGCAAAAACGCTGAGACAGTCTGCTGCAATCTTCTGATTTCACATGTAAGACTGCGTCTAGCAAACTGTAAGCGTGCAGAGATGTGTTGGACACTGTGAGAGTATTTCTGCAGTATATCTCTCCACATGTTAGTTGAATACCTTGTAGTTGAGCTGTGTGTATCAGATACTTGAACAGAGTTTCACGAATGAAACTGTTTATGTGATGTAAGCTGTGATACTTTCTCTCAGTTCTTGTTTCACAGGTGCATTTCAGTTTTGTTTGTGCTCTGACCTGCAGAGATTTGTCTTTATTTGATGCTCATTTTGCAGATCTACAAGTAATAGAAGCACATATTTTAAATGGAAGCAGTAATTGGCAATGTCATCATGCACAACCTGCAGTGTCAGACCCATTTGAATGATGCACCCAAGTAAATCACATGGGAATGAAATGCTCTTGCATAAATACAGTAGAGATGCAGTGATGGACACCGCTAAATAAATGTGTGTAATTTTCTTAACAGCCTAAATAAAGTGAGCAGCAGGGAGGGAGACAGAAATGACAATGATGTCAATGGCTGAGAGAAACTCTGAAAAAAAAATAACATTTTATATCATGCCGTGCTTTGTGTGTGTGTGTGTGTGTGTGTGTGTGTGTGTGTGTTCATGTAGAGTGTGTCAAATCATTCAGACCCCAGGGTGGCATGGCTGGGTCAGGGAGCTGGCACACAATGAAGGGGATGTCCCACAGTTGCTGCCAGTTTCCGACGCCAGTCTAAATCAGGCCTGCAGAGAGGAGCGGACGAGCTGTTGTCAAGGCAGATGTGTGCGTAAACGATTCTGAATCACTGGTTTGATCTGTCGTACCCAAACATGACATGCTTTGATGCACAAGTACACACTGGTTGTGAGCCCGTAGCCCCGCGTCTGCCTCCACTGACCCACTTCCTCTTGGATGTTCCTCCTCATACATCCTGAATTAGAGAATGTGTTTTTAAAATAGCAGTAAAACACACAACACAGAGGTTTTATGAGCTTCCAAGGAAATTATAAAACAGGCTGATAGACTGAATCAAGTTTGCTTCTGCTATCCGTGAATGCTGCCGAGACAGTTTCATCCATTTAACTTAATATTTCTTCTATTCCGGTCACAATTTAAACATCTGGCTCTTAAATCTTTAACTTCTCACACATGCTAGCGCCGTTAGCATCTGAGATTCACATGCAAGTTTGAGCAAAACCTTTTATTCTTTATTCTCTGTGCAAACAGATCTTCATGTTGCTCATTTTCTTTATCGTCTTATTTTTATTATAGCTGTGAGGGAACACATGGGACTCTGTTATCCTAACACATCTGAGCAGAAATAGAGTAGTGGAAATCAAAAGAACTTAGAAATAACCCTTAAATTTCTGTCTAGGTCTGTGCCAGGTCTAACAAAACCTGTCCACATCACTCTGACACAATGTCATTCAACAGAACGTTCTAGTACCAGATTGGTTTTAAAGGGCCAACATCATATTTGTTTTGGACGCTACAAATAATAATGCATCGAGTGTAGCTTCATAGTTCTGTTAGCTGCATAAGCTATGTAAATAATGTAGCTAGGTAGGTAGCAAAACATAAGCTCACAAAACAGCTATGCAATCTGCCTACCTAAACTAAAGATGTAAACTAAACTAAAGCTAATTTAGCTACATTGGCTTATGTAGTGACATTATTTCTGTAGTTAATGTAGCTGTTAGCTTTGGCTCAAGCCAATGAAACTAAAGGGAGTAACAAAACCTAAGCTCACAAAATGGCTATGCAATCAACGTAGCTATGTAAACTTTAGCTACGTTTGCTAAAGCTCAAATTACCAAAGCTAACTTAGCTACACTGGTTTATGTAGTAACGTTATTTATGTAGCTAGTGTAGCTGTGTTAGCCTTGGCTCAAGCTAATGGGAGTAAAAGAAAAACTAAGCTCTCAAACAGCTACACAATCTATGTGGCTATTTAAACTTTAGCTACATTTGCTAAGGCTCAAGTGGCTAAAGCTAACTTAGTTACACTGGCTTATGTAGTAACATTATTTCTATAGCTAGCATAGCTGTGTTAGCTTTGGCTCAAGCTAATTGGAGTAACACAACCTGAGCTCACAAAACAGCTACACAATTAACGTAGCTATGTAAACTTTAGCTATGTTTGTTAAAGCTCAAGTTGCTAAAGCTAACTTAGCTACATTGGCTTTTGTAGTAACATTATTTATATAGCTAGTGTAGCTGTGTTAGCTTTGGCTCAAGCTAATGGGAGTAACAACCTGAGCTCACAGAACAGCTACACAGTTAACGTAGCTATGTAAACTTTAGGTACATTTGCTAAAGCTGAAGTTGGTAAAGCTAACTTAGTTACACTGGCTTATGTAGTAACATTATTTATGTAGCTAGTGTAGCTGTGTTGGCTTTGGCTCAAACTAATGGGAGTAGCAAAACCTAAGCTCACAAAATGGCTACACAACGTAGCTATGTAAACTTTAGCTATGTTTGTTAGAGCTTAAGTCGTTAAAGCTAACCTAGCTACACTGACTTATGTAGTAACATTATTTATGTAGCTAGTGTAGCTGTGTTAGCTTTGGCTGAAGCTAATGGGAGTAGCAAAACCTAAGCTCACAAAATGGCTACACAATTAACGTAGCTATGTAAACTTTAGCTATGTTTGTTAGAGCGTAAGTCGTTAAAGCTAACCTAGCTACACTGGCTTATGTAGTAACATTATTTATGTAGCTAGTGTATCTGTGTTAGCTTTGGCTCAAGCAAATGAAGCTAAAGTGAGCCACCGATTGTGTAACTACTACCAAAACAGGTTTATACATAATTTAATCCCAGATTAGAGCTCTGATCTTTGCTCTGTAGATTTTTTTTAGTCTGTAGTGTTTATAATGTGGCTATTTTAGGAGTGTAAATGCCAGATGTTCTTTATGGATTTTAAAAAGTAGACGGCATCTTTGGATAAGCAGAGTAAGAGAGTGGCTGTCTGCAGCCAGATTTACTGGGATTTTTTCAGATCTTTAATCCTGACAGTCATGTGTGACATAAACATATCAGCTTCCCTGATTACAAACTAAAACTGTTATTGCTATATTTGATCAGTCTGAAGCAGTTTTATTTTAAAGACATTTTCTAGAGCTAAATCAAAGTGATCCTCAGCAATAGCACCGTCTCCGTCCCGCCTTCTTTTAAACTTTCAAATCATGTTCCTCCCTTCCCTTTATGTCCTGTCCCGACACGTCGTTTCATGTGGAAAAATGTCAAACCACAAGAGAAACTTAGAGACTGCTTTTATGTGACCTTTAACAAAAATACATGTGTCACCACAATATGCTCAACTCAGAAAGTAAAACATCAGTGTTTGGCAACATCTATATATGGAAACAGATGAACCAGAGGCTTTAAACAAAGACATTCATGAGACTTTAAATCCTAAAGGAAAGTGGAGAGAAAGGCGTGTGAGATGACAGCTTCTCATGACAGCTAGGAAAGAATGAAAATTAGTCATTGTTTTTGTTGATTATTTTGGGTGGAAATATGTGAAATAATGGTAAAAGAAACAGTGGAGTTATTCCAGCATGTGTTGGATTATTCATCACTGACATAGTTTGAACTCTGCTGAATTCTAAGTGGTTGCACGAGGGCGAGACTTGTTCAAAGCTATTTTTAAGAAGCTGTGAAAAAAGAGATTTTTGTTTTGCCACAGAGCATTTGACCCAAGACGAGAAGTGTTATTTGGAATCTGATCTGCAATGTGTGCATGCTAAGTGTGAAGAGGACGACGAGCAGCAGTCCGCCGGACGGACAAGACGAGCTTTGTGGAGCGCTCTAATGCGGGCAGAGTGGTACCACTCCTCACTGCTTGAGGCCATTTACTCACAAGATTGCTGCTGCTTATGCTTCGCTCTCTCTGTATCTGTCTGTGTCTTGTACTCAGGCAGTGAAGTGATTGGCTCTCTTGTGGCTGTTTGTCTGTGTGTAGGATCACTCTCCCTTCTCAAGTGCTTTATAGAGCCTGTTTGCCTCTTGTTCTCGCTCTCGCAGCTGCCGTTCACTGAGGATTCAGCTCAGTAGATCATAGGGTTTTCTAGCTGTCGCAGTGTCTCTGTTCTGCTGCTGCCTGATGTTACAGATACTGACAAGCCGGGTATTTATAGCACTTTGTGCTTCTTTAGTCTATCGGTTTCACCCAAGGTGAGCCTGCTGTCTGCTACTCGGTTTCCTCTTACTCTGCTGAAACGCTCAGAAAGCGAGCTGTAAATGAAGGCAAGAAAATGCAGCAAACAACAGCAGCTAGAAGGTCAACTGAAGGATCAGACCGCTTTCTTTTGCTTGATTGTGTGTTCACTGAGCTGTTAGACCTCACATGTTTAGTGGAAGTCCAGAAAAGAGGGAGCGGCTCCCGGCGAGGGAGACAAGGGACAGGAAAGCGTGCCAGTGGCCTCGGCGTCAGGGGGGAAGGAACAGGAGTGGTACCCAGGATGGTGTGTACGTTGTGTGATTTCCTGCCCTTAACCCTCCACCTCTCATGCCCTGTGACTGTGCTCCAGCGCAGTGGTGTGAATGTGTGCCACAGACTGCAGTATGGTCAGTTCAGTTGAATCATCAGGACTCCACTTTGACCAAAATCCATATCAATGTCAGGGCTACCATCCCTAAAACAGCCAATCCTACAATACCAACAATTTTTTTTATTTTTATGTATGTTGCTTGTGTGATATGTGATTGATTAGCAGGAATGATCTCTTCTTCATACACAGGCACACCTCGTATGTGAGATGGTACAACATTAATTTTATCAGGTGTTTCATACAGCCCAGCCAGTAAGCAGATTTCATTTGGCCTACAAGGGATTTTTGAGGGGGGCCAGTAAAGTATATTTTAAAAAATAATAGCGTAATATTTTTGTAAATTAAAAAAGCTGAGCACAATTAGACTAAAATACCAGCACAAATATCAGTCGTATGTCATGACATTGCTAAATCTGGCCGGTTAAATGAGCATAACTGGTACACGAATGAAGAGCCGTTTGGGAGCCGAAAGAGCCGGCACATCTTGCTGAGCCGTATTAAATGATCCGGATCACTTAAAAGAGCCGAAATTCCCATCACTGATTCGTGCTGCCCCTGTTTGGGTTTCTGTTGCAGCTTCTTGCAGTCATCTTTTCTGTTCATGCAGTCTTACTCTAAAAGAGTAGCTGTCAGAGGCTTAAAATTATTGATCAAGCTCTTTCTTCATGTCTGCACTGATGTAATGAGGCTTTTTATCTATCTCTAGTCTTAAAATCCTGTGGTTTCGGGTTTATTTTATAAACTGGGGCATTAAAGCTCCAGGCTTGTGTGCTGTATGAAAACCAGACCCTGCAGCCTCACCTCTACAACCTCTTTTTTTTTTTTCAACCTTGTGGTTGAATAGTTCACAGGGTCTCTTTGTGCAATCGTTTGCTTCTGTCTGAGGCTGTGGACGTGCATTATGCATATGTGTGTGCCTGTTGTACACCGGACAATTGAGTGACCTAGACCTCAGGGCTCGCTCCATAGCTCTCAGTACAAAGTGCCAAGTGCCCCCATTAACATGTTCCATTAGCTTGTCCTATGCCCGTTACACGATCTCATCCTTACAGAAAAAAGAGGATTATTTGAATAGTCCCAGTGATTTAAAGGTTAGTCAGTGCCCAGAGTCAATGCTCAAGCATGCAGGATCCTTAATAAAGTGCTCTTAATTTAGTCGCAGACATGCTAACATGAAAGGGAGGGTGTGAAAGAGTGGCCATCAGAAGTATTGGAGCGGAGGAATGAATGAGTAATCATAATATAAAAAACCCGGGGGGTTGGGCCTTAATATGGCAAGTGAGCCACCAGCAGCAATCCCAAGAGTGTATTTGGTGCAACATATTTTTTGCGATGTGCAAATGTAGACAAACAATGTGGTCATCGCTGTCATCACACTGACAAGAAAGGAGGAAACATGTGGGCTAACAAGCAGCAGTGGTATCAGTCAGAATAAAACAACCACCAGCCTGGAGCAGAGGAGGTGGTAAGAAGGCACAAAAAGGGGAAAAACACAGAAACCCAGATTGGAGGAAAGATGCTGGTCAGAGAGCGCCGTGCAAGAAGCAGCGTTGTTGCCTTCATATTGGAACAGAGGGTGCATTGAGGCGAGAGACTTGTAAATGTTTATGCCTCCACACAATACACAGGCCTAATGGTCCCACCCTCTTCCAAAACACCACCTTCCAGGCGGCTGGCCTACATTTGACACATTATGGAGCACTGCGTCAGAGGATACAGGATTAAAAATGCAGCCATCTGATTGGATGCCTTTTCTATTCCAGAGTACATTAAATATTTCCTCAGGAAATTTCTCATTAACAAGCGAAGTCTCAGCCAGAAAAGTTCTTGGAAAGCTTCACTTTGGATTAATCCTGTGATAGTATTAAAAATTTAACCCACGAAGAGAGACAAGCCTTCCTCTAGTGAGCTCCGAGTGCAGCTACAGTCGGTTAAGTCAGCTTCCCCTGTGTGGTTCAGCAGAAAGTCCCCTCAGGTTTTTACTGTTTTTCTGTTTCACATGCATCAGGAGTTCACCTGTCGTCTGTGTGACAGAGTGTAGTCACACAGCCTGGTGTACTCTGGACTGAACGTATGCTCGACTCACCATTAGGGTTACACATCACAAATTAAACATGGACAGCAGGGAGCACGATAGTGGGTTTTACTTTTAACTTTTACTCCAAGCATTTATTTTCTTGCCTTTGTCTGGTTCCAAATCATGGTAGTGTGTTCTCTGCACTCTGCCAAACCCGGGGTCCCTGCTTTCTACAGCTGAGAGGCAGAATAGATACAGATGCATTGTTTTTTTGACAGATTAACCCACAGTGGAGAAATTTCATGGATTTTGAGTGCCCAACCAAAAGTACGTAACATTTTAGTCTAGTTTTAGTTATCTTGACAAAACTAAACTTACTTTTTGTCAGTTTTAGTCATCAAAGATGTATTTTTGTGTAGTCTTTCTGATAAAAAAAAAATAGGCTGTCAACGAACTTTTTTCACCCTGCATCTGTGTTGTAGAACAGTAGTTCCCAACCTGGGGGTCGCAGGGGGGGCTGGAGCCTATCCCAGCTGTCACAGGGTGAGAGAGGGGGGAAACACACTGGACTGGTCGCCAGTTAATCACAGGGCTGACTTACATAGACTGACAGCCAGGCACTCTCACATTCACACCTACAACCAATTTAAAGTCACCAATTAACCTAACGAGCATGATTTTGGTGGTGGGAGGAAGCCGGAGTACCTGGAAAGAACCAACGCATGCACGGGGAGAACATGCAAACTCCGCACAAAAAGGCCCTGACAGGGAAGCAAGGTAGAGACGGAAAACAAGAGAAAATCTGTTAATTTGTGGTTTAAAAAAGGTCAAAAATTTTGGGGGGGAAAATGACATTTTTGAGATTATGAAGTTGTATATCTACGCGCAAGCAAACTCAGAATTTCAGAATTAAAAAAGTTAGAAATTGTCAAGAAAAATAAAAAATTCCAAGTTTAAAAACTCCTATCTTTTGACATTAGAAACTCAAATATTTCAAAGTTTAAAAATCATACATTTCAAACAGTGTAAAGTCAAAAAGTTACAAGAAAAACTGAAAAACAGTGAGAAAATTTCTTGTTTTTTCCTCCCACAAAGGAACAACTTTTTAAACCTGACAATAAGTTTAAAAATGATTTTTTTCTTAAAAATAAACAGCTACACTTTATTGTTTTTTTAGAGTGGTCCTAATTGGCTGTTGTAATTACAGATAGTTCCTAATTAGATCTTTGTCAAGAACAAGTGTATGTAGGCCTATTATGCTGGGATTTTGTTAATGGAAACAATAAAAAAAATGTTTTTTCCAAGTGGGTTGGGAACCACTGTTGTAGTAGGTCTGCAGGATTAAGTTAGTGTGACAACGATCACCAGGCAAATCTGTTAACCTAAGGAGAAATCACTTACATGTTAAGTGCAGGGATCATACCCTATTTATGTGTTGTGTTTTGTTTTGTTTTGTTTTTCTTAATAAGGTAAATTTAGAGCTTAAAGGTCACTATTTTACCATTCTAAGACAAGTTTATATTGGTCTCAGAGGTTGGTGAAAAACACTCCAGTATTGGATTTTTGCATGTCTAAAAACCCCCTCTGTTTCAGCCCTGCTCAGAACGAGCCGTTTCTGAGTCTGTGGCTGTAGATGTTAATTAGCTGTTTGACTCCACCCCCAGACTCCTGCCCTTCGGAAATAGATATGGCCTAATGCAGTGTTTCCCAACCATTTTTCCTTGAAGCCCCCCCTACATGCACCTAAGAAAAGCGGAGGGCCCCCTCCAGGACCCAAGAGTGAAGAAAAAGTGACACACTGACACCAAAAATCAACAAAGATTTGAATTGTTTCAATGATAAAACCCTAAAAAGAGGTCTGTGAATGCTTTTGTTATCTAAAGACCTTGCATAAACTACTTACTAACTGTTTTATCATGGTTTTAGTCAATATTTGCACATCTATTTTTGGCAGCCTCAAAGCAGACAAAGCCTCGCGCCCCCCCTTGAGATCTTTGGCGCCCCTCCTGGGGGGTCCCAGACCCCAGGTTGGGAACCAAGGGCCTAATGGATGTGGCTCTCCTGATCCTCCTCTGAGCTGCCAGCTGAGGAGGATCGAGAGGAGGGCATAACTTTCCTTCAGGAGGGGGAAGACCAGCTAAACCTGGGGGCGGGGCTAACTCCCCACATGACACCATGGGGGGAAATCTGAGAGTGGCTTGTTCCAGCACACATTTTCTGAAAGGTGGAGAAAGAGAAAGGCCTGAAGTGTGTATTTTATGTAATATGTCCCCTTTAAATGCTGACTTTTCCTCCATTCCCATTGATTCCTACCTGGTTTTCTTCACTTCCTGCCCTCTATCTGACATTTGCGTGTCATCTGGATCACTTGACTGCAGACAGCCTATAAATGGGATCATTTTCCTCCTGCTAGAAAAGGCAAATAGTGAGTGAGAAAGCATACAGAACAAATCTCAGCTTTTTAGAGCGCCTTTCTAACTTTTTACCTCTTTATATCCACACGCCGCCGTCTGTGTAATTATGGAATTGTGCGCGGTGTGCTCTAAATCCACGACCTTGAGTTCATGAAGAGCGTTTTATTTTGAAAACATTATGTTTGTTCTCTCCTATGCTCTGCCTCTAGCTCTGTTTTTCTCTCACGTATTGGTACAGTAGAGCCGTGTGACTTTTTCCTTTGCACAGCAACGCTGTTGCAAAACATTGCTTCAAGCCACAGTTTCTCTGCTGTACATGACAGAGGATTCAGATGATAGATAGTGCATTGTGTCGCTGCTGTGGCATTCCAGTTTGTTTTGGTTTGCTTTCAGAATACAGGGAAAAAGCTTCTTGTTGGCCAAACTAATACTCATAATGTGATTGCAAACGTGCGTCAAAGCAGAAATGTAGGCCAGTGATAAAGTCAGTTTATGTAGATAGGATGGATATTTGGATGTTTGGTCTGGCTTTAGCTGGCCATCCTGAGTGATAACATGCAAGAGCATACAAACAGAAAACCCGCTGAAGAATAAAGGTGTGTCATGGAGAGATTAGGCTGGATTTTGCAGCTATGTGCCTCTACATGCTTCACTCTTGTTGCTCATTATCGTTATAAAACATTTTTCATTTTAGTCTCAGTTCACTTTGTAGATCCGTCACACTTTGTAGAACGACGGAGCTTTTCATGAAGTTGTTAGTTAAATCAGATATCAGATTGTCATGCTGAATGTTCCTCTCTAAGCTTTCTAGTCTCAAACAACCCTCAGAGGTGACAGAAGAATGAAGGAGTAGATGAGGGCTCTTTTGACATGCTTTTTTATCTCAGAGTGCCATCTCATGACTCACAGGGGTAATGATGTCTGCTTCACCGAGCAGGAGTTTCCCTATTTACATGTCTCCTCCACCATCAGTCTGCTGTGTCACCTCTGCTGTTAGATCTGAGCGCTGATGGAGCCGACGCTCAGAAGGAGAGAGACACTTCAGACGGGCTTTTTGAAAATTCCCTTTCCTGACGCGCGCAGCGGTACATGTGTGACCAAATAGACTCAGGCAGCAGTTATAGATCTGGTTTGCTGTTCTGTAATATAGATCTGGGTTATGGATCACGTCATGTTGGGTGGCCACGCTCTGTTAGCCACGGTCAACCAGGCAGGCTGTTCCCAGCATGCAGAGTGCCTTCCTCCACCACATTGATATTTGCTCCCGGCCATTGACCCATAGTTGGTGGGTCTGCTGTACTAGCATTGACATACTGACAGGCATGTTTGTGTTAGTTATTTATAGAGTGAATTATTGGCTGATGTTGCTGTTATAGGAGACAATGCCCTATTTTTCAGGCAGAATGCATGCAGCATTATCTTTTCACAAATTGACACTGCAGAATTGTTGATTTACCCAGTCTAGGGATGCACAATGCTGGAATTTTGCCGATATCTAATCAAGAGATTTTTACAAACCTAGCTTATTCTGGTATTGACAGATACATGCTTTTTTCTTTTAAAGAGTACCAAGTCTCTCATGCACTAGAGCAGACCTGTTGCTCTTATTGTGAAAGTGTATTTTTCTTGTATCAGGCATGAAACAAGACAAACATTTGATTCTATTTCTTTGATTCACAGGTTTGTTATGTTCATTACAGTCAAATCAAGCTTGGATGGATGGATAGATGGATGGATTGGCAGATGGATGGATGGGTGGGTGGATGGGTGGATGGATGGATGGGTGGGTGGATAAATGGGTGGTTGGATGGATGGATGGATGGATGCGTGGATGGATGGACAGATGGATAGGTGGGTGAATGGATGGATGGACGGATGGGTAATTAAAGTGACTCAAAAATTTTCATATTTCTTCTTCCGACTTGGGTGAAAAGACCCAGTGAAGTTAAAAAACAGAAGAAAACCAAGTTTTAGATTTCTATGGTGTCTATCCAGCTGTGGACTTAGAATAAGAGAAACTAAAATGAAGTAGCATCCTCCGTTTTCCTATAAACTAAATATAACTAAATATATTATAATATAATATAACTAAATCTCTGTTGACATTATCCAGGAGTAGCCTGCCAATGATGTGATATCTGGTTTAACAGACGACAGTGGGACTCCAGTATGCATGTCTAGAACAGTGGCTGGGGCTTGTCAGCTTTCATTAAAAGTCCCTGTGAAACCACAGTGTGTACATATGGAGCAAACGCTGCAACACCTTTTATTTTGCACAGGTTTAAGGAATAGCTTTTGAACTCTTTGCTCTGCCAGGACACAGTACAAGTCAAATCAAAATTATTATGGTAGTGGGTAGCCTATTATGGACTTAAGAAGTCATAGAAGACGTAGAAAACCATTTTTTTGTGTCATTTATTCGTTTCCTAACTGAAATATAACAGATTTTACCTGAACTGGACTCCTATGATCCACTGTATCTTATTCATATCTTCAGCATATGGTCTGGTAGCTCTCAGTGTTCATATGGCTGGTCGTTGAAACAGCACAGCTGGATAACAGTAAAACCCACCACTGGACTTCTTCCTCCATTACTTCTCAAATCAACCATTAACCAGGGCCTCGCTCGGCCCACATTAGGGCTTCCCCTCCCTGCAGCCCTTGAACTGTGGCTTGGCTTTCTATAGTAACACACACTCACACACACCCACACACCCAGCCTTCTGTATCTTCTAGTGCAGCTTGTTGATAACGGAGGACATAAAGAGGATCGTATTGAAAATTGAACACAGCCACCAGCAAGCCAACCACTACAATGCAGAGAATAAATAATTCACTAAGCACTTGACTATTTCCTGTTGAATTTCCTCTCTTTCCTCTCCATTTTTCTCTTGCTGCTCATTTAACGTGCCTCAGGCTTGAATTCCTCACTCCTGCTCAGCAGCAGCTCTTACCTGTGGAGAGTTGATATTCTGCCATTTTTGTTCAACAGTGTAACAGACAGTAAATCATTCTCTCCGTTTCTGTAGGTAGATCGGGCCTGGTTGCAGGCAAAATTGCATTTTAAAGAATGCTCTGTGTATTGTTTGTTTTCCAGGGTGAGGATTCTCTGTTTTTTTCAGCTCTACATAAATGTGGGTCAGGAATAACTGGTACAAGTGTATAGTAGAGCTGCTGACAGTCGCATTAAACACCAGTTTAAACCATGTTACCTCGAGATATGAGAGGTGTGCCCCATGATCTATATTATGATCCATCACGGTACCTCATGAGCTAATAAATATATTATAACACCACTAGAACATAGGAGCAGGACTCATGTATTCACTGGAATTTGGAGCCAGTTTCATCTCCTGTACCTTCTTTCACCACCGTCCAACATTATCCTGCTGTCGTCTTTTATCCGGCTGTCAACAGAAGCTCATAACTAATGTTATCGTTCCCTCATTCACTACAAGGGTGTGTCAAATTTGAACAAATTGGAAGGGAAATCTGTCTGGAGTGCTTTGAATAGAGATATTTGGCACCAGAGACTTGATAACTGCTCCACACGGGTCAAGACAACATTATAGCTGCATTAATATTTTATCCCATCCCTTAATGAAAACGGCAATAAATCTGCCTCCATTTAGAACTGCAGCTTGTTTTTAATAATCCTGTACTTGTTCTGGCTGGCCTTCTCACATCTACATCTACTGGTGCCCATCATAGCGCTCTGAGCTTCATACTTGGCTTAAAATAATGATTAAACACTAGTTTAAACCAAGGTCTTTTGGGAAGAACAAGGACATGTAAGCCTAGTCTGTTGGCTTATTATTAATACACCTTTCAGGGTGTTTCAAGTAGGGCTGGGCAATTAATCGAAATTTAGATTAAATCGCAATATGTCTTACTGCAATTTTTAAATCGCAAAAGGTGCAGTATTTCTTGAAATGAAAAATGTGTTAAAATACCAGTTTGACAAAATCTTTATGCAGCAGAGATATGTTCCACCCATCATGCAAACATCTTTCAGTTTTTTTTAGAATAGTTTGCAAAAATCCTACTTTTCTTATTTTACTAAGATTTTATAAATCAAAATGAGAATGACATGAAAATGATCAATCCTCTCAATACAACAGTTCATTCTGAATTTGCAATATGATTCAAAATTATTGCATTTAAAGATTTTTTCAAAATCATTCAATCTATTTAATGTTGCAGTGGTTAAAATATAGAAGTATTTACTGCTTGTTTTCATGGAAAATACATAAGATGTGGAATTGAAAAAATAATTGCACATTAAATTGCTATCACAATATTGGAAAAAATTATCGCAATTGGATTATTTTCCCAGATCCTTCAGCCCTAGTTTCAAGTTTAATTTCTTCCGTGCTGAGGTGTCAAGCTGCTACCAACAAGACTTTGTTTCCTGACATCTGCATTACAATAAAAGCACTCAAAATTAGATTTTTGGATGTTTATTCTGTTTGGAAATAGCATGTTTATCCTTGACTTAGCTTTAGCATCGATACTAAGGATGCTCCTAAGTGTCTACTTCCCCATTCAGCTAAACGTGCATTTAAATGTTGTTTAACCATCTAGTCTAGAGAGGAGAAAACCCTTAGAAACAGTCAAATTCCTCACATTATCATTGTGTCAGCAGATGTGATGTGCCTGATATACTCTCTACAGCAGGGATGTCAAACTCAATCACAGCAGGGGCCGAATTTTGAATTTGGGACCAACCTGAGGGCAGAGCAGGGTCCTCATTTAACCATGAACTGTCAACCTCGTTTTCGCCAGCAATAAATTATGCGGGGGCACTGATGATAAAAGATTTTGAGATTGAAAAAGGTCAAAATGATAAGTTTAAAGGCTCAAAATCTGAGATAAAAATTCAAACTTAATCAAAAGGTTCAAAACATGGTGTTTAAAGTCAAAATAATGGTTTTAAAAGGCAAATACTGTGTGTAACAAATTTATTAGACCGCCTGTCATATTTGTCTCAAAGACCATCCAGCATCATGAAGTGCTTTACCATTTTGAACAGGAATGAGGGATTTCAAACTGAATTCACCCAAATTTGAGCTGGCTCACTGGGCTTCTCTGAGAAGTCAGAAATGAATCAAGCATAACATTCAACCACTAAAACGAATTTTTCTCTTCAGGAATGCAAGTAAATAACTATAATTTGACATATTAATCAAGAAATATTAATGTGCTTTACTGTTTTTTCAAACATCAAAAATGATTTTGGTAACTACCAATGCTGTTAATTTAGGGCAGCTGTGGCATAAACCTTACTTTGGTTAGGGTAAGGGTGGTCTAATACATTTGTTAAGCACTGTATATGAGATAGAAAGTTGAGATCATGATTCTTAAAAGTCATAACAAGATAAATTCAAAATCATAGGGTTAAAAACATCAAAGCTTGAGAAAAACATGTTAATTTTGTGTTTCAAAGGTCAAAATATTACTTAAAATTTAAAATTGAGGATCTAAAAGGTCATTTTATGAGATGAAAGTCAAAGTAAGGAGCTAAAAAGGTCAAAATATGACAAGAAAATCATAATCATAAGTTTAAAAAGTCAAAATTTTCTTTAGAAATTTAAAATTGAGGATCTAAAAGGTCAAGAAATAGGATAAAAAGTCAAAATTGTGAATTGAAAATGTCAACATGAAGTAAAAAGTCAAAACCATAACTTTGCATCATAACTGTGTGATGCAAAATTATGAAATTAAATGAAAACATAAATGTATTTTCCCACATTTCTGTTTTTTTATCTTATTATTTTAACTTTTAACTTTCGGCAGTCTCAATGATTGGATGTCCATCTTGCCATCCTGTCAACATACTACTATGAAATTTGGTTCCAGTGCTGTTGATCCTCAGAGGAAGAATCCCACCGACTTTGGTGATCCCTTGACTTTACTTTGGTAACAAAATACCATCAAAATTTCAGTTTTTTAGCAAAAGCTGTACAGGTTTTCAGGTTCTTCCCATTTCATAAGATACACTTCAGCAGCTTTTGTAATTGCTGCACCTTCACATAAACTACATGAATTTGGGCAACACTTTGTGGATATATTTGGTGAATCAACTTCTTATTCCTTGACTTGTTATTCAGCATCATCATCAGGTCAGATTTTCAAATTGCCGACTACAGCCTGTTAGAATTAGATAGTATAATTTCCCATCACCTGTCTTTAACACATACTTTAAAGTCTCTCCTGTACACCAACTTTTAGACAAGCTCGCCTCCTTTGTCCTTTCACTCTTCAACAGCTGGCTGGGCGACCTTTTCGACTCCTGTGTCAGTCTTTTAGAAGCCTCGACGTGTCCAAATACGCAGAGATTGCACACTTTCATTGAGCTGGCCCCTTCACTGGTGGAGTTCAGCAGGAGGTGACAGCTGTGTATGTAACCTTAGGCTCAACCTCCCCTGTATCCCTCCTCTGCGGGGCCAGCCAGCTGTCCTGTATAGATCACACCTGTACCACAGTAACAACCAGATCAATCTGCCCGCCTGTCAGTTCCTCTGGAGGAGTTCATGTGTCACTGCTCATTAGTTGTGTTGTAGGGATCGAGACTAGTGAACGGGAAACTACACTGGCATTGCTGACTTTCCATAGAAGATACAAGATCTACCAGAACTTGATCTAACTGTGCATTATATTTAAAGATGAATGTCTAAACAGGCCTACAGTTATATGCAAATGAATGCATCCACTTAACTGTGTGTTTTTGCTAAAAGCAGCCGTAAATACCACTGCTGCATGTATCTTTACTTATTGTTTGATTAAGCTTTCAGTGACTAGAGGGCTCTTTGGGACTGGACCGTACCAGAGTAGTGTGAGAACTCTTCCCAGGCTTTGTTCAGGCAGGAGTGTTTGTTTTAAACGTCCCAAAGGCCTTTCTAAAGAAGCAAAGTGTTAAAGCGGTTTGCACGCACCCGAAAAAGATGTTTACTCCCTTAATGTTATGCAACTTTTTGTCCACTCTGTGTTAAAAAAAATCACTGTATTTGTAGCCTTGCAAAATCAGAGACACTACTTTAAGTGTTTGTTATGCAACATTTAAATGCTGAGAAATTTATAGTTACCTCATTTGAAGAACATGCCCCATTGTTTCTGTAACTGACTGTAAAGTTGCAGTGTAACAGAGTGAGAATGAGGAGAGTGGAGTGTGTGTTTGGATCTGGATGCTTCTACAGCAGAGCAGACGAGCGTCACCCTTTATGGAAATGTGACCACATTTTACTGTTCATCAACCGGCCTCTGCGGCTGAACTATGCTAAGTTTTTAAGGAAGTCAGAGGGGAAATTCAAGAGCCACCAGCAAGAATCAACATGTATGAGTGTTATGAATAATGTGGGGCATTCTGGGAATTTCTAAGTGGGTAAAGTGGTCATGTGAAGCTGTAAATATTAATACATTGGCCGTTAAATAGCACTTTGAATTGTGTTTTATATTTATATTATGGTGTGGAGTACATAGATGACTGATTATCAATTGGCGGCCCGGGGGCCATATCAGGCCCCCCAAAGCT
The DNA here is from genome assembly GCF_018320785.1 of Cheilinus undulatus. NCBI lineage: Eukaryota > Metazoa > Chordata > Actinopteri > Labriformes > Labridae > Cheilinus > Cheilinus undulatus. The sequence continues at coordinate 39,748,953 of NC_054881.1, forward strand.
GTCTGTCCGGCCCCCAGAAGATCATTAGGGAAAAGATGATTTTGTTGCCTTGTTAAATCCACCTCAGAAAATAATACTGAAATAGTTTTAGAATAACATTTGACCATTCTTTATAGAAATTTTCTTGTTAGCCATTATTAGTAAAAAAAAAAAATTAAAATAGGGTTAAAGTTGGCAGAAATGTTGCAAAAATGGACAGATAAAGTGGTGAAAAGAGGTTACAGAGTATAGCAAAAAGTTATGAAAAAAGATTGAAACGTCGCAAAAAATGGTGAAAGGGGGAAAGGAGTGTCAAAAATGGGTTAAAAGTGGCAGGAAAAATAGCAAAAAAGTAATTTAAATGGGATAAAAAGTGGAAAAAATATAACGAAAGTGGCAAAAATGGATCAAAGACTAGCACAAAGGGGAGAAAACATGCAGGAAACGTGGTTCAAAAGACATTAAAGAATGGTCAAAATGGGTTAATGAGGCTAAAAGTGTCAAAAAAGGGTCAACAGTGTCAAAAATGAGTTAATACTAGTGCTATGTGGGCAGGCCTGTCTTCTTGTGGCCTGCTGCACAATATGTTAATCAAACCAAAATATTGATCTAATTTTTGTTTATTTAAAAATTCAGCCTCAGAGTTTCTGCCGAGACTAAATTTGGCCCTTGTGCAAATGTACGTGATGATCCCTGACATAGAGGCAGGTGGAAAGGGCAAAATGATTTTGCTCTTAAGTAAAAATGAAGTTACTTTGATAAAAATTTGATTGAAAGTAAAGAACTGGTCCTCAAATCTGCTAACATAAAGGTAAAAAGTTACTCATTTAAAGTTTACTTAGTTACTGAGTAAGACTGGGAAATTAGATTAAGTGGCAATACGGCCTGCTGCAATTTTCAACCTGTAGAAAGTGCAGTATTTCTTTAACCTGGAATTTGTGTGAGACTACCTATTTAAAAAAATTGCAGCAGAAATGTTATGCATTATGTATCATACAATCATTCAAGTGTCATTTTTTAAGAAGAGTCTACACAGACCCTACTTTCTTAATTTTTGCAATTTTTTTCTTATTAAATGTGAGAAATGGCATAAAAATTGATCACTCCATTTAATACTACTGTTCAAAGCCATTTTGCAATACAAGTCAAAATAATCACAATTATATCTTTTTTCAAAACTGTTCAGCCCGTGTTGAACCTCATATTATATTGATTAACATATAGAATTATTTATTGCTTGTGTAATACATTAAGGGGGAAGAAATACAAATCAAATTAAAATCGCAATATTGGGGGACAATATTGCAATTTAATTTAATTATTTTAGTTCAGCCCTATTACTGAATACTGAGTATTTGCTTTTGAAGAGTCATGCATGGTCTCTCCCACAAAAACAACCAAAACAGCAAAAGGATATAAATCTCCAAATAGGTTAATAAATTAAAGGCACACTTTTATTATAAGATGCAAATTTTGGATGTAATGTGAAACTAGAAAAGCACTCAGAGAGCGCAGACCTCCGCCATTAGCCTTATCTCCCAAAAGTGAAGAATCCTTTAAAAATCCTTGATCCAGACGGTGATCACTCCCAGAATCTAATCAGTTCTTCCTTATGCCATTTCTGACATTTCCTAAAAAATTTCATCAAAATCCGTCCATAACTTTTTGAGGTATGTTGCTAACTAAGAAACAAACTAACAAACCCTGCCAATCACATAACCTCCTTGCTGTAGGTAAAAATTCTCTTGCTACATGATACCAAGCCCTGTACAGGACTCTTTTCTAAATCCCACTTCCACCCACTCCTGCAGGGATTCTGACAATCCATGTTAAATATCCAGAATACCAGAAAGTGCATTAAATCTAAGGCAATATTGATGTCTTCACTTTACCACCACCCTAATTAATTTTTCTCTCTGAATGAAGGAAACCCTAAGAAAATAACCACATTCTTGTCGTGCATAACGGTGCCACACATGGATAAAAAAGGAGGGAGTCTCAGACTGATTTAACTCTTGGTAATGGCCTAGTAATAGCAATTACACATCATTTATCATCAAGTCATACAGAGATGGAAATGTTTCCCGATCTCTGAAAAGTTTGGGCGTCATAAAAACTGCAGTGCACTTCCATCAGCTCTCACAGACAGTAGGCTAATCTTAACTCTATTTATGCTGTGCTCTTACCTTCCTCATCATTAGCTGTTTAATGCAATGAGGCCACTTTGCACAGTTTTTTTTTCCCCAAGTAACTGCATAATGGCTCAGCGTCTCTGCACACCAGTGCATATTTATGGTGATTGACCTACAACATAATAAGGGGAGCATTAAAGCTGTACATTTTGACTTGTATACAAGATTTTAGCGCACGCACTTTTTTGTGAAGCTATGACAAAGCATCACATGGCCCACTAGGGTAATTAGCTACTTCCATCCCTGGTGTGCTTTGGTCTGCAGGGATGTGCATATCAAATAAACTTACTATTGGAAAATGTGGCAATAATTCGCACAGAGGGAGGAGTTAGGTTTGGTGCATATGTAAACCAGGGTGTCATCCGCATAGCATTGGAAGTTGATGTTGAATTTCTGGAAGAAATTGAAGAGGAAGTTTACAGATGATAAATCATAGGGGGCCCAGGACAGAACCCTGGGGAACACCGTTGAGACTGGGAAAGGGTGGGATTTGAAGGATTTGAGTTGTACGAGCTAAGTGCAACCAGGGGGTTTGATTTAAACCAGTGCAGGGGTGTGTTTGTGATTCCAGTGGAGGAGGATGTGATGGGAAATGGTTTCACACTCAGGAGGATGAGGATGGTTAACACTCCAGAGATTGTTGGTGATTTTAAACAAAGCTGTTTCTGTACTATAAAGGTAGCAAGAACCAGACTGGACTTGTTCATTTTGCGAACCATTTCACTGCAGAAAGACATTAAAGAGACATGGCATGAAAGACATGATATGATACAACATGAGGAGGACTGCATTACAACCTGAAAAGAAATAAAAACATCTTTTCTTAAGATAATTTAAAAGCTGCATCACAGTTAAGATTTCTAGAAATGATAACTATTCAAATATTTGAACATCATATTCCATCCCTTGTGGCCTGTGCAGCTAAAACATTGTGGAAAACAGATTCCTGTGAGGTTTCTGTGGTCATGACTATTCAGATTCAGTGTAAGAGACATTACAACCAATGACATCACCACCTCATAACTCTGGACAGCAGCAGGCGGGAGAGAGAGAGAGCGCCAAGAGAGCGAGGGATGGCCCCGTCTCTGGTGGAGGGTGGATGCTGAAAGGCGTGCGCGACTCTAACAGAGCACTTCACTGTCTTCACTGTATTCTCTCTCTCGCTTTCACCCTGTTCGTTTTTTCTCTTGATGATGTCATTTCCATGCAGGGCCAGACTTCCAGTGAACTCCAGCAGAAGACTGGAGGGGTTGGCGTTCTCTTCTCTGAAATGAGGAGAGTGAGTGGGAGGGGAGGAGGTGGAGAAGTGAATAGGGAGCGGAGGAGACAGGCAACCAGCCCCCAGTGTGCATGATAAACAGCTGAGCCAGCCACCGGGGGGGCTGCGATGGTGTCTGAGGGCCCGGCTGTATTGATCACGGCGGCGGTGACTCATTATGCTGATGTCACTGCACTGCTTGACTCTGGGCTGGGATTGTGGCGTTGCAGCTGTAAACTCGCACACAGTCCTTCTGGGCCTGTTTTTGCTTGGATTGAGCAAGAAAAGGCCCAGCCTCAGTCCCTGCACTTGTGCCAGGAATATTAAGAAACAAGGTCAAGCAGATAGGCTCATGCGTGGATTCATATGGAGGCTGCTGTCTAATTGAAAGCGTACAGCCCCCATGACACCCTGCCATAAGGTGAAACTTAGCCAGGAGAGAAGCCCAGCTTGGGGTGAAGCAGGCTAACAGGTATGTATAGCCTCAGGGTAGAAAAAGAGAAATCCTTACACACTGTCAGCTCTGGCTCTGTTATCCAGGCTCTAGTTAGGTGGAACACCTCAGGATCCCCTGTGGCTAAGCTACATGGTATTAATCCAAACAGCTATTGAGCAGGTTGTCACCTTCTGCATGGTCCTCATTATGTCCAGCCACCTGTCTGACTCTGACAAGCATCTTTCTTTCTTTTGCTCCCAGTCCTGCCTGGCTGACAGAAATCCTGCACAGCATGGGTAGAATCTGTGACGTCCATATAAATATTCCAGGATGTCATTCTTGGGCATCTGAAAGAGGCTCAAGGCTCAACTTTAATCACAGAAAAAAATGTATTTCTTATGAGTCTCTATGGAGGCTGTCCACCCAGCTGTATTTATGAATGTTCATTTTTTTCCCTGTAATTCAATTCTTAAAGTTAAAATTCCCATATATCCTAGATTCATAACATGCAGAGTGAAATATTGCGTGACTTTTATTCGTTTTAATATTGATGATTACGGCTTAAGACAATCAAAACTCCACTCTCAAAAAAAAAAAAAAAGGATGATACAGAACAAAAATCAAAGTACTCAGTGCTTGGTCTTGGCTTCTTTTGCATGATTTGATCGCCTCCATGCTCAGTCCATGGCACTGCTGGGGTGTTATAAAGCCTTCGTCTGGATAGTTAAGCCTGGTGTCTCTCATCTTCCAGAGATTCTCTGCGGGGTTCAGGTCAGACCAGTTGGCTGGCCAACCAAAACCTTAGTCCTTAAAATGCATATTTTTTTAAGATAAATATGTTTTTTTTTGGCTTTTAATGGGGGTGGAGCCTGTCCCATCTGTCATTGAGCAAGAGGCGGGGAACACCCTGGGCTGACCACTGGCCAATCACAAAGCTGACATATAGAGGAAAACAACCAGGCATGCTTACACTCACACCTATAGCCAATTTAGAGTCATCAATAACCTAACAAGCATATTTTGTTGGTGGGAGGACGCCCGAGTACCTGGAGAGAACTAATTAATTTCCCACAGATAAATTTAGCTCCTACAGCCTTGAATTTCTCATGTATTAGCTCATATAACGCAGCACATCATGCTTATGTCTACAGCTGATGGAGGAGACAGGAGTGTTTATAGGCTGAAGTTTCCATGTGAAAAGTTAAAAAAGAAAGATGTTGTTTCAGGAAGTCATTCACTAGTCATAAATATGATTATTCTACTTTGAACAAATACTTGTTGGCATTTACAGAAACTGAAACTGAGATTTCCATTTCCCATTTATCTGCTTGCAGCATTTAAAACCAGCTGTCTGCGACTTTTGGAGCTGAATCTTAGGCATCATCAGATGGCTAGAGTTGAGCTGCATCTCTGTTAGGGATGGGACTGATCCAACATCGGTATCGGGTCCGATATGGACATAATTAATAGATCGGATATTTGACTAACGGTGCCAATCCAAGTGACCGATTCAAATCCATCCTACAGTTTGCGGTAGACCATGAACGCACAGCAGTCAAACACGAGACAGTCTGTGTGTAACTGAGCTAGTATTAGTTAGAATGTTCTTAGCGGTTTAATTACCTAGTCGTTTAAATGTAAGTCTATATTTAGAATAGTCAAAACTAGTCTAAAAGATGAGAGAACACAAAGAAGAGTGGGTGTGACCTTAGCCTGATATTCTCTCTACAGCGTGGCTAGCATTGAAAGCTAGCGCCGCCCGCCTTTTGTTCCTCTTTGCAGATTAATATCGTGCTTTGATATTTGGCCTCTTTTCACTTCCGGTGAGTAGTCATACGTGAGCTTAAACCCCGACAGCCCACATACCACTTTTTTTCCATTTACCACTTTGGAAACTGTCATACGGCGGTCTTCCTACTACTGCTAACAGCTTAGTCACCACCGAGCTTCTCATTGTTTACATCCGGTGAAAGGAAACGAGAGGAAGGCTGCGGCCATTAACTGAAGCTACAGCGGTCTCTAATGGCGGGAGGTTCATTAAAGAGCATTATAGACAGTGATTTCAAGCCTGTGTTCATAAAAAATGATATTTATTTTTTAGTAGTAGTTAAAATAAATTTGTTTGGAATACAGTTAAGTTCAATTCATTTTTGTTTGTTTTTTGCTTTTTAATAAGAGGAGCCTGGTGGTTTACTACAGCCTCATGTAACCTCACACATTATACCAACAACAATAATAATTGTTCAAAAAAATATATATATCTCTCGGAATCAGTATCGGTATCGGCACATATTTATCGGGATTGGATCGAAACTGAAAAAAGTGGATAAGTGCATCCATGATCTCTGTTACCTGGTGAATCCATCATGAAAATTGCCAGTCCACATTGTTTTTGCCAAACCAAACACTGTTTGAACCAATCGGCGTCATCTGAGGAGGACAAGGTGGTAGCTATGGGCGGGGTGTAGCCATACTCAAAGCATGTTAACCATGTAGCGACAGTTTTATCAGAACTGGACCGCATTACTTTATTCCTAACTGAAAGTTTTTCATGACAGAAATTATGTTTTGGCTCTTCTCCCTGCCTTCCTCGGCATGAGTTTGCAATCATCACGGGTGGTTTGAGTTGTACTGTAAGCCGGTGTGTTGCGGTGGCTGCTACTAATGAAGTGACAAGCTCAAATGTAGCTGTAGAAAAGCAGCTGTTTTATCAGAATCGCTCCACATTACTTTATTAAAACAAGAGCAAAGAGTCACACTGGAAGCTTCTCTTGGGGGAGAGGCGTTTTCACCACATTTTAGCCACATCATAATCCACTGTTTATTCACTGCGGTAGCGTTTCCCTGTCAGTTTGTAGCAGAGTTGCACATGTGTACAACCTCATTTTGTCTTGTCACTCTGATTGGCTCATCATGACAGAACATTCGTCCAATCAGCTCCCAAACACTTTCTATGGAAGCTTTCCCTTCATGCTAATATGATCTGTTGCTATCTTATACTCTCTAAGGCTCCACCTGATTGGCCAGTTAGTCTGGATGCATGGTACTTGCAGATGAAATATCACCTTTGTCAATTCTGGATTTCTGCGTTGTGTTTATGGTGTATGCTTATGCTTTTCTGAAGATGAAAATATGATCATCCAAGCTAATGTGTCATCTCTTTACACTGCTAATTGTGTGAATTGAGGAGACATAGCAAACACAATTAACCACCTCCACTCAGAGGCTGTTATCCTTGTTACGTTGTTTTTTCTCCGTAGGGACATAACTGGGCTGCTAATTAAATTTGCACATCCTCTATATTTGTGTCTCCTAACATTGGAGTAATTTCATAGTTTCACAGAGCTGGTTAGTTTACGTAGGGAAGTATATTTGCCAGAGTTGTCTGACCTGTGTGGATGTTAGGAAGTAGGTCAAACACAGATTAAAGGTGACACAGCAGTCATGAGATGCATTTCCGGTTGTTTATTAAATCAGCCAGCGACCCGTGAGTAACCAGCAGAACAGCATGTGTTGTTTACTTTTTTGCACAACTCTAAGATTAGGTTTTAGTGTTAAAAAAAAGAAACAGCCCGAGGGGTCATGCTTGCTTCATCATCACATGCAATGTCAGGGGAAGAGGAAGCTCTGGTGGAAGCGTTCTCATCAACATTTTTAATGAGGCACAGAGGCGTCCTTGGCTGCCTCAGCAAACTTTGGCTTCTGCTCTGAGTCAAGGATGATGAGGATTAGGGATAGGGTGGGGGTGGCAGTATAGTGGGATATGTTCAGGGGCATATTGATTGATGAAAGCGCCGCCGGGTTGGTCGTCTATTTTGTGGCCTTTTTAAGCAGTGGTAATCTTTTTTTGTGTGCTGATTGCTGCGGAATGCCAGTTCCTGTGTAGTCGTCGGGCGCAGGGGTGATCACGTCAGATAAAGGTGTAATTCTGTCACTGATAACCCCCCGTGCTTCCTGCCGACTCACACTGCTGTTATTAGTATTTATCTCCTGACTCAGTTGTGTGTGGCGACGGAGGGGAGGGAGGTGAGCAGACAATTTTCTCAGGATTAACAGAGTGGGGGACTCTTCTCTCAGATAAAATCTCTCCAGTGAACATGTGGGACTCTGTAAAATGACTCTGCTATTACAAAACCCCTCTCAATTATGTACCATAAAGCAATTTTCATCCCAGCACTAACCAGAGTATTTTATTATAGCCTCCCTCTTCTGGTGTCCTTGTCTCTCTGTGTGCTCTCACATGTGTGTACTACACATCTGTGCACATAATAGACTCCTGGTAGAGGCTCGATGTCTGCGCCTGTCCTGCAGATTTATGGTCGGGAACCACAAGGGCGGATTAAAACCGGATGTTGGAAATAAAACGGATTCACAAATGTCCTTTAAAAACACCTGTATTATTTTAGGGATGCAAAACAGCGCCAATGTTGCAAATGTTTTATGTAATTTTTTACTCCCATAATGAAATAACTGTGAATTTTTGGTTATTGTTATCAGTTTAAAAATACTTACTTTGCATCACTAATAATTTTGCATAGAGCTCTTCCCTGAAGGAACTTTGAGGCCAATGACATTGTGAGATCTGATACCAACACTTTAATATGCTTGTGCCATCTGTTTTGATCAAATTTCGACTCCCCCCTGTGAATCTCTCCTCCTCCTCTGACCACTCAACTTTTTTGTCCTTCTGTCCACAGACTCGCAGCGGTCCCATCTGTCCTCCTTCACCATGAAACTTATGGACAAGTTTCATTCTCCCAAGATCAAGAGGACGCCATCCAAGAAGGGCAAGCAACTGCAGCCCGAGCCAGCAGCCAAGAGTACTGAAAAACCCGCTAACAAGGTGTGTGCTCATTCAAGCGCCAAAAAAAATCAGCGTGTATGGTGGGAAAACCACCTCTTTCCCACCTATCCCATGTGTTTGTTTGCCTGTTTGTATACAGTTGTTTTCCTGTGCTCTCTATTGTGTCTGTGCGGGGCGGTTTCCCCCGCTGGTTCCCACAGCCTCCCAGCGGCTGTGGCGGCTGGCTGTGCTACAGCAGGTGTCTAAACCTATAAAGAAATGAATGGAAGTGGGCCGCTTCCTGAATGAACTCCTCCGCTGCCTCTTAAGGCTTTTGGTGTAATGAGTATATTCCCCCAGCAGCCCCGCTGTGAAGAATGGAGGAGCTGAATGAGCCCGGTGCTGCAGTACCTGCATGGCTCCAAGCCACATCAGTTGATGTATGGAGCTTTGAACTGCACACAAACCATGAGAATAACAGAAGCACAGGAGAGAAACCAAACTGTTGTGATTGTCCGAATGCTTTAAAAGGTTGCATACGAGAGCCGGCTGTGCAGTAGGTTTGTCATTATACTAGAACGATTTAACTCTGCTGTGATACCCTTGAAAATCACATGATATCCAAACCTCTTAAGACACCAGATCAACAACAAAAGAAGTCCTCTAGGGCAGTGGTTCTCAACCTTTTCAGCCCGTATCCCCCAAAGTAAAGGTGCCAGAGACCGGTCACCCCCACTGTACCTGAAGGTGGTTGAACATAGCCATGCATATTCAAGAACAGTCATGTGGAGACAGGGCTGTCCATAAGGGGGGAAAATGGGCGAGCTGTCTGGGGCCCAACCAAACTGGTGGCCCATGGAGGTCAGCAAAATCATGGTCTCTTGTAAAGTTAAGCTGTGATATCTGTACTGTATATTAACCTGAAGAATAATCACTTATCTTATCAAAGATCACTTATCAAAGAAACAAATATCTTTTTTAATCATTTGTGTAGTAAAAAGCCTTCTTAAAATTGTAAATCCACTTTGTTAAAAAAAAAAGAATTAAAATGCATTGAAAATTGCAAAAAAAAAATTAAAAACAAAAAAAAGGCAAAAATGGGCATAAATGGCGGTAAAATGGAGTTTAAAAAGTGGCTAAAACACTTGATATGGGCAAAAATGGGGGAATTTGGGGGAAATGGGGTGAAAAATTGATATAAACTGGCAAAAAAATATTAACTGAGAAAGAAAAAAGGCAGATATTGGCAGAAATTGGTTAAACTGGCAAAAATGGGCATATTAGATAGTGAAATGTGGTTAAAATGGGAAAAACTGGTCATAAATGAAGTGATAAAATGGGGTTAAAAGTGCCAATAATGGGTCAAGAGTGGCAACATTAGGCTTATGTGGCAAGAATTGATTTAGAAGTGGAAAAAAAATGAAGAAAAAGTGATGGAAAGGGTTAAAAATGGGCAAAAATTTGTGTTAACTGGCAAAAATTTGTTGAAATTGGTGGGAAAAAAAGAAGAAAATGGGTTCAAATTTGGCATAATTTGTGTTAAGTGGAAAATGTTTAATTTTAAAAATATTCTTTGTCTTTTTATGGAATCTGGAGACCCCCTCTCAGGGTCTCGCGAGCCCAAAGGGGGTCCCGACCCCAAGGTTGAGAACCTCTGCTCTAGGGTATTTGGGGATTTGTGGTTTTTCAATATTCACCTAAAAACTGAAAACCAAACCAAACTCTGTACGAAACCTTGAAAACCCACTTCTGCAAATTAAACAATGGACTGGAGCGTGCTTGTAATCTTTGATGGATTCACTTCTCTAATAAACCACGGTCTGATCAAATCGGAGTCAGCCTTAGCATTTTTTGATGCCATCATTTATTCAAGAAGCAGAATGTTAGCTTATTATTTGAAAAGTGTGGGACTGAAATGTATTTAAAATTTGACAGCCATATACAGACATATACGAGCATAATATCAAAGCTAAAGCTTCATCAAAACACCTTTAACATACGCTCACCGGCCACTTTATTAGGTACACCTTACTAGTCCCAGGTTGAACCCCCTTTTTCTTTCAGAACTGCCTTAATTCTTCGAGGCATAGTTTTATCAAAGTGTTGGAAAAACTCTCAGACATTTTGGTCCATATTGACATGATAGCATCACACAGTGTCGAGGGGATTTTGTGCCTTTATTTATAGAAGAAGACAGTGGATAGAGTTGGAAACATAGATGAGAGAGACATGTGGGAAAGGAGCTACAGGAAGGATTTGAACCTGGGCCACCTGCATACGTGGGCACGTCCTAACCACAGGCCTTCTGCACCCCTTGTTTTGGCTTTTGGTGCTTCCTTTTTATTCAGTACTTTAAGGTTTTTAAAATGTGATGGAATCCAATGCTTCCCCCAAAATATACTTAAGTGAAATTAAAAGTAGTATACAAAAAGCTACTCAATTACAGTAATTTGAGTAAATGTAACTGATTACTTTCCACCCCTGTATTTTGCAAACTTACTCTCCAGTGTTAAGTCCATCACTATGGTGGTGATCATGAGTAGATTTCTAGTGCAGTGCTAAGGTTCTTTTCTCTGTCACTGATTCTTTCTTGTAGAAGGTGAGCCGGCTGGAGGAGCACGAGAAGGAAGTGGTCAGCGCCCTGCGCTACTTCAAGACAATCGTGGACAAAATGGTGGTGGAGAAGAAGGTGCTGGAGATGCTCCCAGGCTCGGCCAGCAAGGTGCTGGAAGCCATCCTGCCTCTGGTGCAGGTGGAGGCCAGGATACAGCACAGGTGAGTCACACCAAACAATGAGATAGACAACTCCTCTTCTTTATTTCAGTACATTATGTCGCATTTTTTTAAATTCATATGCATGTTACAAGTTGTCCTTTAACACAGATTTAATTTCCCCTTAATGAGCTTTTGAATACATTTACAAGAAACATAATAGCTTCCCAGTTCCTGAGTATTCATCCCGCTTTAGGTGAAATCATTCATTCTCTTCATTCTTGCTTCTTGACGTAACTTTCAGTGGAGCAGGTATGCATGCAGGACATGCTAGGACCAGTATGATGTCGACTAACACTTGCTTTGCCTCGTAAAGGTAGATAGAATGCTGCGACACAGGATGTCCCTAACCTCTAAGCCTTCCTGGACACTTAAATCTAAATCAATGTGCTGCTCAGTTTAATTCTTTGAAAACGTCACCTTTAAGAAAGGAAAACAGACCATGCTGCTGGACTAAATGTGCACATAGATTTGTTCTGATCTCTGGATGAAAACAAACTTGTCTCCTGTGAATGCAACCTTAGCTGCTGTTTGGACTGTCAGGACATGTTGGAACTTCTCCGTCTTTGTCTTTGTGCCTCTCCCCATCCTGTCAGTGCAGATGAAGGTATGGAGGGTCAGAGGTGGCAGGTTCTTGTGTCATGCAGCTCTGTGTTTAGAAGCTGTTGATGGATGGCTGAGAAGCGGCCATCCTCTGGAGGATTTGACCTCCAATCTAATGGAGTCAAACCTCAATAAATCACAGTAGAAGCTTAGATGTGTTTTGGCAAATAAGCTCCCGTACATCAAGTTATCTTTGCGTGACAAACATTGGGAGAAGAGTTGTACTCTGACTTGTTACTGCTCAGTGAGTGTTCAATTGTCTGCAGTGATTTCAGTCAACACAAACTAGGTCAACAGTGGGTGTAACTCCTTCTCTCTGTCTTGGCTCACAGTGTTAACTTGATCACAGCTTATTTGCCAAAAGGTTAACGTATTAATGTAATATCTATAGACACATTTATAGTAGCGCTGCTTAGTTCCTCAGCATTTCTGGGTCAGGCTTCTCCACCCTTCCTTCCCTTAAATCCTCCTCCTAACCCCCAAAAGCTGCAGCCGTCTCCTGCTCAACGTAGGTCTGAGCTGTAAAGACAGAGTGGATGAATGTTCCGGCGCTGTGAATCAGCTGCAGCGTGTCGGTACAGGCCTGCACCACACCTTAGTGTTAGGTCTGAACTCATCATTCACTACAGGCAGGAACGACACCCCGCTCCCCCGTGTGGTTACATGATTTTCTGCCAGGCACTTCCTCAACAAATGCCTCTTGGATATGTAGTTTAGGGATAATAGATAGATGTGCCATGTGTTCGTGTTTCCATGTGCTATTGTCAGCTCCTGTCTAATGCTGGATTCACATGGGTTTACGTAGACAGGCGACATCTTTTTAATAGTGTGAGAACAACAAACAAAGGAGGCAGAACAGCACAACACCCACTACATAATATACAGTGCATTATATAGTGAATTTATCATTCTGTAGAGCTGCCCATATCACAAATGAAAGTTATTATGTCCTATATTGTCTACTCATTTAAATTCCACAGTGCAGTGTGATCCCAATTAACTTCAGAATAAACTAAAACTATTCTTCCTGGAGTCTGCAGTTTAAATTTTTTAAGTTTTTGCTCTTTATTTTCTTTTGTATTTCTGTGGTTGCTACTGTGCAGGACAGTTTTTTCCCAGAGGGCACAATATCAGCATATACGGTGCCTAAAAACACTATTTACCCTCTTGGATGTTTAACCCTTTTATTGATTTTATAAATCAATCAAGAGTCACATTTGGCTGCAATCACATCTGGACAAATTCTCTATTGGTTTGAAGTCTGTGTAGCTTTCTCTGTATGCCTCAGGTATGCATCGTCTTGCTGGAACGTAAATCTTCTTCCAATCCGTAGTTCTCTTGCAGACTGTCATCCAGGATTTTCCTATGTTTTACACGATACCTTTACAAGCTTTTCCGGGGCCGGCTGCTGAGAAGCATGCCCACAGCATGGTGCTGTCACCACCGTGCTTCACAGTGGGGATGGTGTGTTTGGTGTCTGCCAGACACAGCACCTTGTCTGATGGCCAAAAAGCTCCATTTTGCTCTCATCAGACTAGAGAACTTTCTTCCACTTGACCATGGAGTCTCCCACATGCCTTTTGGTGAACTCTAGTCGTGATTGAATCTGAGTTTTCTTCAACAGTGGCTTTCTCTTTGCCACGCTCCTGTATGCAGTCTCTTTTCTTCGAGTTGCTTGGAGTGTTCTTTTGTCTTCATGGTGTAATGGTAGCCAGGAATACTGGTTTACCGGTGACTGGACCTTCTAGGTTCATGTGTCTTTATACTACAATGAATGGATCTGACCTCTATTGAATAAGGTCAGTCACTTTAAAGGGGGTGAACATTTATGCAGTCACTTATTTTACATTACAAGTTTTTGTTATTTGACATTACTTTGTAGAAAACTGTTTTCATTGTAACCTCGAAGAATTTTTTTCTTGTCAAAAACACCACATTATATTGACGAAAATAGATTTATAAAATCAATTAAAGGGCAAAACATCCAAAGGGGTTCAATACTTTTAAGAAGCACTGTATAAGGAGTCAATATTGGCCTTCTGTACAGAGTTTGTTGAATGTAAGGCAAGACAAACAGGCTGGGGTTTGTTTCGTTGTTCACCCTTAGTGTGTTTTAAGGACTGGAGTTTTACGTCTGATGTAAGTTTGTATATTGCTCTTTACATCAGTATCAGCCAAAATAAATTTGTAAGAATCAGCGTAGCAGAAATCAGCAACAATTCAATATCATACATCCACAGTATAGCATCATATCACACTAAATCACAAGATTTAAACCTGACATTTTCTTTAAAAATAAGTTAGCTTTTGTCATTAAATCTTTTAAGTACAAATCTGAGTTGTTCTGAAAGACATTGATTACACTTTAATCCAGTGTAATTTTGAATTACATTTATTTATTGTTAAAAGTTGAATTGTGTTTCCCCTCATTTCTTCTGAAAAAAAGATTTATCGTTGGGTCAGCATAGTTTCTTTTTTCATGTTTTCTTGAAGTCTAAAGAAGCTAAGAAGCTACAGGTGTCAATTTAATTGTTCTCCTTTAGTCCACTAAAATCACATCTAGTTTGCCGTCTACAGCTAGCTAAGTCCATGTGAATCCAGTATACAATGTGTTTAATGTCTTAGTCTGTTTTAAACCCCTTTTGCTGTTGTGTTAAACATTCTTCTCTCCTTTTCACCTCCTTTCTGTCATCTCCTTTGTTTCCCTCCCACTGAAATGCTTTGCCCCTTTTCTACTCATCCAATCCCTTTCCTCGTACCTCTTTGAAAAGTTCGGCGCTGTCTTCCTGCCACAACCGCGTGTATCAGAGTCTGGCCAACCTCATCCGCTGGGCTGACCAGGTGATGCTGGACGGCATCGACTTGGATGACAAAGAGAATGTGGCTTCTGTCACCATTGTCATCAAAGCCGTGCTGGACGGAGTAAAGGTGCGTAGAAAAACCACCTGGATGGTGTTTTTTTGTATCCTTAAGTCGTCGTCTTGCTGACCGTGTTCTTCCTCAAACAGGAGTTGGTGAAGCTGACCATCGAGAAGCAGGAGCAGCCGTCACCCACCACTCCTAATAAACCAGCCCCTCCTGCTACCACAGCGGAGAGGTGAGTACACCGCATGCTCCCCAGAATACAAACCGCTCATTCAGACACTCTAAGTAGTTCATTCACTCAGACAGCTTTTTTATCCGTGCAGTAGCGTGTCATCAGAGATGCCCTCGATAGATCGAGAGCAGGAGGTCTCGAGTAAGACGGCTCCGGCAACTGCTCCTGCAGAAGCTGCTCCTGATGTGCAGGATGAGGATGTCGCCCCTCCGAAACCCCCCCTACCTGAGGCAAAGATGGCGGAGCTCAGGTGAGGATGGCACCAATGTGATGCTGAGCATCTATTTCACATAAAGATGCTGTTTTCTTTTAGTTTTTGTTTTTTCAAAGTGAAGTTGATAAGAGGTTCTTCTTAGAGGCTGTTTTCATTCATGCACTCCTGAAAATTACTTGAAAATTTCAGAAGAGATCCTGAAATCTTCCCAATTTTCTTTTTCACAAGCCCATCACAGCCTACATGCTTTTACCTACAACACATACCATCATATTCTCGCCAAAGAATCTACAAGGCTGGTCAGAGTTGGGGATAGAGAATCATTGCACAGAGTATTGCGCAAAATGGCTAGATATTCTTTGATGGTTTATGGTTTCCTTTTTCTATCTTTGTCTCTATCCAGTCAGAAGTAAAAGTACTGAAGTTTCTTTTTGACCTTTTGTATGCTTACCACAAAAGCAGAAGTGCCTGTTCACGATTTATTCATCATGATTGTTTTTAAAATAAACTGAACTTGAAGTGAAACGGTTTGTTAAGATGAAGAATTAAGAGCCGTTGGTTTTGGGTGATGGGGATTTCCACTTTTCCTTTCCCTTTCATGTATTTTTTGGCTGAAAAACTAAAATCTTTACAGTTTACAGTTCAGACATGTACAGAATGAATCAATCAGTCATTGTTTGAATAGCACCAGTTTACAACCAAAGTTATCTTCAGACATTTTCCAAGGAGAGCAGGTCTAGACTGCACTCTCCGATGTGGACCATTATAATAGACTAGCGTCAATCATTGATATTATAACAAAGACTATACCTTATTATAAGAAGACCAGCATTAATTTATCATAGCAGTGAAGTCGTATTGCTCTTTGACTCAATTAAACTGTTTTAGTAACAGTTATAGATGAGAGTTAACCCGACACACCAGATGGATTTGTTTCACACATCCATCTGGTAAACTACTAAAAGACGGTGTTTTGGAAAGGGCAGAGCCTGTGAAATAAAACTCGGAGTGTTATTAGATGAATGTTCTGTCTGTCACATCTTAATCAGAGCAACAAAACACATGACAACGTAGCCGCTACGAAGGAGTAAACTCCATAGAGAGCTGCATAACAAGAACCATGGCAACTGCAGACATGTCAGTACACGACTTGTCGTTATTGAAAGGAAAACAACTCACTGCTGTTCTTTGTTCTTCTTTTAATGAAGAAATGTCGACAAGTTCTGATAAAACTGGCGCTTTAGCAGCATCTATGCTAATGTCTTCCGCCATAATTGCACCGGCCTCTTGTAGCTGCTTGCTTGCGTCATTTACTGCCCCTTGACGCTGATCGGTCCTGTCACTTTCTAACCAAGCCCTAATGGTTCAGACAGGAGCTTAGCAAGATGGATTCACCAATGAGAATCAAGGAAACGGGTGAATCCATCTGCATAGCAAGGTTAGATGTGAGTATGAAGTATGAATACATGTGGAGAAAAGCTCCTACACGAACATGAAAACAGGAGTGCAACCCACACCATCCTGCCAACCACACAACCACAGCAACAGCCTGAATATTCTCAACCAAAAGTCTCCTGTTTGAGAGCACTTGGTTGTCTTTGTCCACCGTTGTAAACAGTGGACAAAGACAAGAACAGATAGGGTGTGGACATTTTTCAGCAGGTGCGTCGCTGACAGCACGTCCATGGGATCAGTTAAAAAATTTGAAACGCACCGCACAAAAATGAACATCACTGCAGTTGGGAGAGAAAAACCCCAGCTCAGTTTAGAAGTTATCAGCCTCTTTCTGCGAGGTTATAAGCGAATAGGCCTTAATAATGTTTTTTTTGCAGATCTACAACCATTCAAGCTTTTGAAAATACAGGATTTAAACAGCTGTTAAGTTAACTGAGCCAAAATAAAGAAATTCATCTCCTACTTCTTTCAACAACAACAACAAAAAAACACCAGCCCTTTATGAACTTCCCATTACTTGACATTTGGTTATTACACACTGGTGCGCTGATTTTGTGAATGAAATTAGTCCTAAATTGTTTACCTTCAAATGTAGGCCTGGGGAGAGGTGGAGAGGGGGCTCCTTCAGGTCTGCAGTATCTTCAGATTTCAGATAGACTCTAACATCTTTATCTGCTCATAGGGGCTGTAGAAAGCATTCCTAAACTTTGCAGTAGGTCCCATCGGTTAAAAAATTTACCCAGTGCTGAGGTCTGTGTTAAAATTAGCAGGATAGACGTTAATTGGCGTACTTAACGAGCAATGGTTATGTTAAGATGAGTTTAAGGTCAGCTGGGAGATTTGAAAATCAGATGATTTGTCAGTAAATCAATAGAAATAAACAAGTTTTTGCATAATTTATTTAATTATCCTTGTATATTGAAGACCCCTTTGATAGGAGGTTGCAGAATTATTCTTAATTTAAATTTTATTGGTTTATTTATTGCATTGGCTGTAATTGCTGTGCTTTGCATGACTAGTTATTCTAGTGCAGACTAGAGAGGGGTCTGACTTTAACCGTTCGCATGCAAATCATGCACATCCTGAAAAGCAGCGGCTCCCACCATACGGTACAACATCAGTGCTTTTTGTGGCTCATCACATTAAAAATGTCGACAAAATAGCACAGTAGAAGACAAACAAAAATCTTAGTGAGGCAATTGCGTAAAGACAAGGAGATTGCTTCTTGAAGTTTTCAGATTTGTGCAGTTGTGGAAACACTCTGATTCCAGTGTAGGCATAAAATTTCCAGACACTTAGAGAATAAAATTATTCAGGACTTGTCAGGGCTTCACTGTGTAAAAAAAAAAAAAATAAAGATTTTTTTTTCCCACAAATTAGACAAATTCATTGGCAAAGATTTGGTTTTTTTTTTCAGAATAGGACTTTAAAAATACAGAAAAAAATGTGTTTCTTTTCTGATATAGTTAAATGTTTTTTTCAGCTGCAGGTCCATCGATCCAACCCCTCAAATCTCCTTCAAACTTTCATCACTTTAGGCTGTAAATATGGCTCTCTTTGGTTGCTGCTGTCTCTTCCCATCTTACTGTCTGCTGTTTCTCTCGATTTGTCTCATCTTTGGTTTCCCAGAGCACAGTTGAGTGCTGACGCTGGCCAAAGGAGACCCTCTCAGAAAGAGAAGTATGTCAGCCCCCCAGGATCATCTGTCTCCATTATAACACCCCCCCCCCCAAACCTCCCTCCCTCGTTGTAAAGCTTCTGAATTGGATGAAAGTGCTTTTTTTGACTTGCATGGTTGCATTATCCCAACATTTGTATCATCCTGGGCATTCCCTGAAGAACTCATCATCCAATCAGAAGATGACTCCAGTGCATGAGAGTGTGTTACTGACCCATGCAGTGTGTTTTTTTTTTTGCTGGCCTCCATATCATGGTGCCTTGTGTTCCCCATTTTAACTCACTGAGAGTTTTGGATTGACATACAGGACAGCTTCATGTTAAAGCTAAGATAACGCTAACTCGAAACACTCATCTTCCACAGGAGGGATGATAACGTGTTCATGTATTCATACCAGGTTTTGTGTGTGCATACATGTCTGACAAAGTTGTGTTTTCCTGCTTGCCTGATTAGTCTGTATTGATTTTGCCCCACGGATTGAACACATTGCTTTTATTTGATTCCTTTTTTTTCTGTGCATCTGCCAACAGCCCTCCACCAGCTCTCCCTCCTAAGAAGCGCCAGTCTGCCCCCTCGCCTACACGGGTCGCAGTGGTTGCCCCTATGAGCCGTGGCTCCAGTCTGCCCTGCAGCGTCCACAGACAGGTCAGGGATTTGAGACTGAAGTCTTTATTTCCACTGTGAAAAACAGTAAAACAGTACAGCATCATGGTGCAGAATAACGGTGCATTTCCTTCACATGGTCTGGTTTGGTACAGAACAGATTGGTCTGCAGGATTGCAATCTAGAGGCATGTCTATCTCTGACCTTAAGGGTCAGAAAGGTAAGCTTGGTACCTCAACAGAAAGGTGCAAAGAAATAGAATGGTGTAGATTGGTAATGTTGGTATCACTCCCTATTTTGTCAGTTAAAAAAAAATAAAAGAACTACACCAAACCTAACTACTTGCTGTCACTTGTGGCAGCTGCAATAATGAATTGCAGGACACATCAGTGCATCAAAATTATGATTAAACTTACAGTGCATCCACAAAGTAATCAGATCCCCTTCACATTTTGCATTTTTTTTACTTTGCAGCCTGATGTTACAGTTAAAAATGTGTATTTTTATCCTCATTAATCTACACTCAGTACCTCATAACGACAATGTGAAAACAGTATTTTAAATTTGTTTTCAAATGTATTAAAAATTTAAAAATGAAATATAACATTTACGTAAGTATTCAGACCTTTTGCAAGCCATACTTGAAATTTAGCTCAGGTTCCTCCCATTTCTCTGCGCCCTTGCTGTTTCTGTACCTTGACTGGAGTCCACCTGTGCTAAATGAAATTGATTGGACAGGATTTGGAAAGGCAGACACCTCACAGCTGACAGAGCATATCAGAGCAAAAACCAAGCCATGAGGTCAAAGGAACTGCCTGCAGAGCTCAGAGACAGGATTGTTGTCAGGCACAGATCTATGGAAAACTACAAAAAATGTATGTTGCACTGAAAGTTCCCTAGAGCAAAGTGGCCTCCATAATTCTCAAATGGAAGATGTTTGGCACTACCAGGACTCTTCTAAGAGAGAGCCACCTGGCCAAACTGAGCCATCTGGGTTGAAGTGCCTGATGGTATGGAGATGTGTGGAGCAAGTTCCAGAAGTACTGAATTTTGGGAAAATTAAGACCCTTAAAAAGTATTAAAAAGTTTCATCACGACTTTATAAAGTCTTAAATTTTGAAAGTATTTTTTCTGAATTAGCTGTCCAAGAGTTTGAGTCCCAAAAATATCGTAAAAGTGTGTGAATTTATTAAAAAACAAAGATGAACAGGTGCATAAAAACTAGACTATTGTGGGTGCGTTCGTAAATTGTCTCTGAGAGCACATGAGCGAGCTATATCACTGATGTAAATGGTTACAGCTTGAAGTGGCGGTGAGGTATTGAAAAATATTGAGAAGGTCTTGAAAAAGTCTTAAAAAGGTATTAAAATTAACTTCAAGATTCCTGCATATACCCTGCAAACGTGCATATGTGTGAAGAAACTATGATCAGAACGATAATAGAGAAAAAATAGTAGTCACTATGAGGTAACCTCAGTAGGTAAAAGAAATAAACAGCAGGAATAAAAAAGCACTAAATGTCTGTTTTTTCTGTGCAGCAGCAGGACTATGAGCAGGAGTTCCTTCAGAGGCGTTTCTCCGGTGGGAGCCAGTCATATGGGGGCGACTCCCCCCGCCTGTCTCCGTGCAGCAGCATGGGCAAACTGAGCAAGTCCGATGAGCAGCTTTCCTCTATGGAGCAGGACAGCGGTCAGTGTTCACGGAACACCAGCTGTGAGACGCTCGGTATGAATGCATTTCATCACAAATAAATAAATTTAAACAGTCCCTGCTTTTACTGAGAGTGTGAAAGCTGAGTTTCATCTCTTTAAAATTACTAAAAATGACTTCAGTGATAAGCTTATGATGGCCTCATTTTCGGTGATGGAGATATTTAACTGTTAAAATCAGGTAAGATTAGATGTTTTGCTGTTGTCCAGAGGGGGCGCCAAATCATCACAAACTTAATATTCTTATGGAAGCTTTAATTATTACTTGAACTTTACTTCTTGGATGTAATTCCAAATTGTCTCTTTTTTTCAGACAACACAGAGAACTACGACCCAGACTATGACTTTCTCCACCAGGACTTGTCAGTAGGAGAAAACTTGCCCCCCATACCAGTGGGCGGGTGCCTGAGCCCCCTACCTGAGTCTCACAGTGAGTCCTCCTCCCCCGTCCCCGGACAGCTCCCCTCACATCCCCGCTTCAGCGCTCCTCCGCCCCAGCAGCCGCCAGAGTACTGGACCCCACAGCCCAATCAAACCAACCCCTTACTGTCCCGCATCAGTGCTCCCCCCGCCCTGCCGCAGAAGAAACGACGCAGCACCCAGACGTCACCCTTCCCTGACGGAGGCTCCCGCGTGCTCTACGAGCGCTACCCCTCCCATTACGACAACCTGTCTGAAGAGGAGCTGCACCCCACGCCTCCATTCCCCCTTCTGACGCCCATCTCACCCATGCCGCAGACAAACGGGGGCGTATTCGTCGCTCAGTACATCGCAAGCGAGAGCGCAGATGTCCCCGCAAGTCCACCGCCGCTGCCTGAGAAGAAAAGCAGACACAGTAAGTGAAAAGAGGGACATAATGAGGAAGAGCTTTAAATGAGATGGCTGGAGCAGAGGTCACAGGGGAAGAGGAAGGGACAAAGAGGCTAATGTAGGGAAGAATAAAGGAAGGGAAGAGGTGGATTTAGGAAGAGACATGCTCTCAGCTCTGTTGAAGCATGGATCATGTCAAAGAATTATTCCCCTGTGATTAGAGGCAGGAAGTGGATACCAGGATGTGCTACAATGGGTCCAGCTCCAGGGGCAGAGAGGGCAACATTTGGTCATTTCCTGACACACCTGCTGCATCACTTCCTCTATAGCTACTGTATTATGTCACTCTATACAGTCAGACCTTCCTGTTGGCTAAATAACACGTGACTATGTAGAATTTAGAATGGAGATTTACTGTAGGAGTTTTTAATTGGTTAAAAAATAAAAATTACTGATGCATCTTTAACAGCAACAAATCTAAATGAGACCATCAGCATAAAGTTGTCTGGCAGTTCTGCAGCAGGGTAGACATCAGATAAGAACATTTAAACACCTTACAAAGCCAAAGGATTGGCCAGATTCTGTCTGTCATCAGGCAGGTTTTAACCTCTTCATTTCAAAATAAAACACCCATGACGTCCTGAGAACTTCCAAATTCCAGGGCAAACGTATTTGGATGATCTCACCAGCTTTATTTTGATAAATTTTGATAATAGATTTGCTTAAAAGCTTGCGACTTTAAATTTGTTTATTTTTTCACAATTAAAAGACCATTATTCATGCATTTCATTTAGTTCATTTAGGGAAACTGCACTCTAAAAGCACCTTAGGACACCTCATGTTTATTACAGGGACCCTGGAAGAGATTTATAGTTGTTAACATGGATTGAAGCTGGGTTAAATTCAGATCCCTTTGTCGTCATCATCAAAGTTATGAGTCAGTTCAACTAATTATTAAAACTTGTATCATTTCAGGTCCACAATCCCTGTAAAAGACTCCACTACCCACCACCAGTAGCCGCATTTGCCACAATGCTCTTTAATTGGATACAAACAGCTGCTAACTGCTAAAGCCTTGGTAACATTTCTTAAGAACTGTGCGCTTTAGCAGTATTTCAATCTGGAAAATAGGAATAAAGTTGTCCAGAGGAAGTGTGAGATTATACTAGCATATAACCGAAGTGTTGTGTGGCAATATTCAGCTCAGGAACATGGACGTTTACCTGCAAAAGAGATTTGAATGCTAGCCATGCTAGCACTGCTAGCCAAAATCAAAAGTTACTGCTAGAAGCTGTAGAGCGGTGTTACTTAACCCTGCTCAACCAAAAAGCCAAATTGTTTAAAAATTCTTTTCCAAGAGCCACAAGCTAAGTGGTGAAAAGTTGGTGAAAGTGGCAATAAAAATAAGTTAAAGCTGGCAAAATAGGTGAAAAAGCTGCAAAAAACTGGCCAAAAATGGGTGAACAGGAGTAAAATAGGCAGAAAATGAAAATTACTAGGTAAAAAATGGCAAAAAAAAAAAAAAAAGTGGAAAAAGTAGTGGCAGAAATGGGTGTGACATGACCAAAAAATGATTTACAGATAGCAAGAATTATAGAAAAGCAGCAAAAACATGGTGAAAAAAAAATGAGTGAACAGTGACTAAAATTGTCAAAAAGGAGCAAAAAGGTCAGGGAAAATGAGTAAAAAAAAGTGACTAAAATTGGCAAAAAGCAGCATATTGGTGGGGGAAAATGAGTAAAAAAGTGACTAAAATTGGCAAAAAGCAACATAACGGTGGCGGAAAATGAGTGAAAAATAACTAAAATTGGCAAAAAGCAGCAAAAGGGTGGGGGATAAGTGGCATGTAATGCATGAGGCACCTTAAATGGGTAAAAGGTGGCAAAGAGGGAGAAAAAATGCAGTTAGCAAAAAGCAGAATTAAAGTGGCCAAAAAGGATAAAAAAAAATTGCAAATAAGGGTAATGGAAATATTCAGACAAAAAATAAATGTTGACAATTAAGTTTGACAATTAAAAGTCTCCTGTGTAAGTGTGGGAAACAAATTGCAATGGACAATTCTGAGGTCAAAGTTTCCCTTTCTTATAGTTTTCCAGGGGAATAATATTTCAAATTTAGACATAAAAGAGCCACAAATCCTCACAAAAGAGCCACGCATTGAGTATCACTGCTGTAGAGGAAGACTTTGAAACCATTTACAAGTCATAATTTAGAAGTGTTAATGCCACATCCTGTATAAGGAGTTGTGTAATATCTCCTCTGACTCAACATTATTTTCCAATTCTTAGAAATAACCACTGATAGCATCATGATGATGTCATCAGACTGATCCCATTTTTGGCCTGAGGCAGTATTTTTACCAAAAGCCGTCTTTGTGTGTGAAATTTGTCAGACATGGGTGTTAACAGAGCAGAGAGGGTTTAAAGAAAGATGTTGTTGAGTTGCATCATGGGATGCGAAGGATTGTGTATTTTTGGAACTTGAGTTATACAAGGGGACAAAAAGTGTCTGCCTTTGGTTCTTCTCTTTTTTTGGCTTGTCTCTTGTGATTCCACTTTTGAAATAAGGGGAGGGTAGAACTAAATAATTGTGCTGCACTGTTAATGCTCCTGTGAGAAGTTTTTATGCTTTTGAGTTACATCTTATAAAAAGGATTGTGTTTTTGAACTTGACTCAATTTAATACTACTTAAACAACAAGGGGAGTGTAGAACTCAAACTACACCATAAAAGCCCTGTGAGAAGTTTTAGGTGGCTATGAAAAGGCTAAAATGAATTTCAAAGCTTCTCAAGGACCTGCAAAACCAAACCAAACTGTCTGTATTAAGATAAACTATTTTTATATATTTTAAAATGAAATGCCAAAAACCACTGCAGCAGGGTAGGTGTTGGACATTGCAGAAAAAGACTCTTTTTTTTTTTTTTTTGTTTTACATTTTTCACAACAAAAATGTAGCCAGTGATAGTTTTAATAGTTAAAAGAAAACAGGAAATAGGAACAAATCCATATTTATACAAATTATTAGTACAAGCTAATAGGCAAGAGAGACTGTTTAGTTCACAAAGGGTACAAAATAAGAAACCCAAAGTTTCTCACAGCAGCCAAGCGTTAGCGATCATTGCCTAGACATGATCAGCTGATGGCCAGCTGATCGTTATTATCCCGTCCCAGCTTCCACAGCCAATCACAGCTCTTTCTCTCAACGCACTGGTGTATTTCAATATTTCACACCTCTCATTAACACCTTGCATTAATGCTGATGCACCACACTGCTGCTGTTGCCGTCAAAGCTTAACCTCCTCTACTCCAGCCTCCTCCTTTATAGCATACGGCTTGTTGCACTCTCATATTCAGATTCATGCTACAATGGATTCATTGCTTTTCAACCAATTTTATTGTATTCCATATGCATTGTCATAAATTTATCCATCCATACGGGGCTTTCTAGCCCTGCTAGTGTGCTGCTTGACAAACTCAGGGAGCATCTTTTGAGCAGAGCCTTCTCTGCTGAGTAAAACTGCACATCTATTTTGTAATTAAGTAGTTCAGTTTATGACAAGAGTGCTGAAATAAGTTTATTCTTGACTTTGCTAAGGTTAAAAACTGTACTCTCCGTAAAATAATGTTCTATAACCTGATCCCTCTCCGTCCTTCAGTCCTCCAGTACATGCAGTTCGTTGAAGACTACTCTGAGCCGCAGCCCTCCGTCTTCTACCAGCTGCCACAGAGCGAGAGCATCTACGAGCAGCGCAACAAGCGCTTCCAGGAGGTCTACCGCTTTAACGACTCCTTCAGCAGCACCGACTCAGTCCATGAGCCGCTGCAGCCCCCAGCACTGCCCCCAAAACAAAGGCAACTGGTAAGAAACCCTTTTGAATATCACAACAGGGACCTTTATTCTGAAGTGCTTGAGTTATTCACTGGCAGAGTTTGACTGTGCAAGCAAAACTGTCATTTAAATTCCTGAAACTGTTGGGTTCGTCTTTCTTTAATTAGGACTAAAACTTAAAGGCTGTGGAGTCCTCTTTTAAAGCAATAAATTAAAATGAAAGCAGGTTTATTCGTCCATTTAAACACTGCAAAAACAGCTATCAGTCCAGCTCTGTGCTGGTCTATTCACACTTAATGCTGCGAAGAAAAGAGTGTGAAAGAATGCAGATTACACTCTGCCGCTGAAGTACATTCCAGTGGTGATCCTCATCAATTTTCTCTCGAGCCTCCTCCTATCTTGTTATCTCTTTCACCTATTCAGTCCCCCCTCCTCCTCAGCCTCTATCTCCCCTCTTTGCCTTCTTTTTGTAGGCGATGCAGTTGTCCGTGTGAACACAGAGGTGTTTGCTTGTTAGTGGGAGATAAGGCCGGCCTTTATCAGCCCCTCATCAGATCCACTCCACTTATCTCAATCCAGGCCGGCGTTGGGGTTAATTGAGACAACTGTCTGAGAGGAGAGAGAGAGAGGGGTTCGATAGGATGGATCATAGCAGAGGGAGGGGAATGCTGTGATTAGCTGTTTGAATTTTACATAAAAAATTTGAACACCCTGGATAAAGAAATCAGCTCAATATAGAATAAATAATACAGTCTTGGAGTGACGTTTCAACTTAAAGCATTCTTTCTTTACTCCCTGTAAGGATTTCTTTTTCTCATCATGGTCTTCTTAATAATTTGAAGAAAATGTTTGAAGTACAAGAGGCTCTCAAAAAAAGTGATGTCAACACTTCAGCACATTGGCCAAGATTTATCAGCCTTTGAGTGAAAATCTGATGATAGTTGAAGGGTGAGTTAGTGGGAGGTAATACAATCACAGGCCTACAGGAGGAACCAGATGAGCTTTTAAGTGCTAAACTCTTCATAAATAATTTCTAAAGATGTTTTTTTTCTCCTTGAACATTGCTAATGTGGATCTAAATATTTCATGTTGAAATATTTCAGAGTGTTAAATAGGCAAAACCTACAGAGGAGAAATCAGATCATTTCAAACCAGAGGATGCACAGTCTTAGGCTATTCCTTCTTCCTTCCAAGGATATTCTCTTTCTGACTTACTTGGTCCAATTTTTGGAAATCACTTGAGCATATGTCCTTTTTATTATGACTTTTTTCTTGTGGTAGTAACTCAGTCACTGTCTCACAAGAAGATTTAGACAGAACATAGTTTTCAAAGTGTGCACATTCACCAAGCAAATAAGACAAATTTAATGCTACGTGTAAAATATTCTATTTTTAAGGCACGTTTCATTTCAGTCCTTTGTGTATGCACCAAAAAAGTGTTTCCCGACCTTGTAATGTTTGCAAACCCATTTAAGCTGTTTAAATGTTAATGGGTTTGCTGGATTGTGCCTTTCTGCTTGCTGTAATTAACCAAAAGTTAGCTAGTAAAATCATTCTTGTCCATTTTAAATAAATACAGTAGTCTGCTTACCTCAGTATAATGTGTTCATCGAACTCAATTAAAACAAAAATGTTGAAAGAAAGAAAAAGCTTCCAGTAGCCTTAATCAGTGATTTAATTTTCTGTCCCAATTGCCCAAATGTTGCAAGAAAAAAAGTGTTGGCCATTTTTCTTTGGAACATGATAAAAGCTACATTTTTAATGAAATGGACAAATAACATCTTGATCATTTAAACTGCCTCAGAATCCCTGAATTCACAGTATCTGGTATCATTGTTCAGTTGAATTGTGAGATGCCCCATTTGCAAGCCCTTTTGTACAGAAAGTGTTCGCCCCCTTGGATGTTTTATCCTTTTATTGATTTGATAAATCAATCACGGTCAATATAATTTGGCGCTTTTTTACAAAAAAATAAAAATAAAATACAAAAACACCTTTAATGTCAAAGTGAAAACATATTTCTACAAAGTAATGTCAATTAAATAAAAACATGTAAAGTATGAAGTAACTGTATAAATATTCACCCCCTTTAAAGTGACTGACCTAATTCAACAGAGGTCCAGAGGTGGTGCTAGTAGTCTCACATTTAGTGAATTGAGGATCACCTGAGAGAAGTGAATGTCTGAAGGACACCTGTGTCTGGAAGGTCCAGTCACTGGTTAATCAGTATTCCTGGCTACCATTACACCATGAAGACAAAAGAACACTCCAAGCAACTCAGATAAAAGGTTATTGAAAAGTAGAAGTCAGGGGATGGATACAAAAACATTTCCAAAGCACTGAACGCCCCCCAGAGTTAGTTAAATCCATCACCAAGAAATGAAGGAATATGGCACATGTGTAAATCTGCCTAGATCAGACCAACCTCACAAACTGAGTGAGCGTGCAAGAAGGAGACTAGTGAGAGAGGCCACCAAGACACCTATGACTACTCTGAAGGAGTTCCAGGCTTCAGCAGCTGAGGTGGGAAAGACTCGACAGACACTGCACATCCCCACTGGGAAGCACAGTGGTGGCAGCATCATGCTGTGGGGATGCTTCTCAACAGCTTCTCTGTTTTCACTTTGACATTAGAATGTTTTTTTTTAGGGATGCACAGTATTATCGGTCTGGTATTGATATCAACAGATATCAAAATTTCTGCAGATATTTACATCCAATATTTTGCCTGTGTATTTCAGCATATATCGACTGTAAATTTTGCCCATATACAATAATAAATCAGTGGAGTTTTAGTCTGAACCAGACGTATGTCGGGTGAGGTCTTTTTCTTTATTTATCCTCATTCTTTAAACTTGAAAATGTTTTTTAAGGACTAAAAATTGTTTCCTTGGTCATCCTTAAAGCGTCCAAAAGGACTGACATTTTTTATCCAAAAAGGGTATTTAAATATCAGAATAGATTTTGGTATCAGCTAAAATGAATCTGTAAGTATCGGCACATTGTATATTGGCAAAAATCCAAAATCACGCATCCCTATTTTTTATGTGTAATTTATTTGTCAAAAACAGCCAAATTATATTAACCATGATTAATTTCTTATATAGCATCCAAGGTGGTGAAAACTTTCTACAGGCCCTGTAGACATCATGATAAATACTTACGCCCCCTCTTTTCACCCATAAACAGAACTGTGTTGCAGAGATTTTGGGTAGAAGTTATCACATGAAAGAAACTAGGATCCATTGGATCCAGCTGAATGTAAATCAGGTTGAAATATTCCAGATTGTTTTATTGAAGTGTCACCACAATAGAGCTACAAAAATAAAAACTACAAAAGCTTGTGTTCACCACGTGGTCTGTGGTTTTCCAGGATTTTCCAGCCTTCTCACAAAGAGAAAGAAACATATTCTTGCCGTTCACATTTGAACATGTTAGATTGACCTAGAGCTCTGAGACAGTGAGGATGTGTGGACGGTAAACAGACGACACTCTTCTCCAGGGTGCAGTTGCAGTAAACGTACAGTATGACAGCCCAGTGAGGAGAAAATAGTCCACCCAGGCCACCTCAGAGAGTCTTCTTCTTCTTTGTCCATCGTCCTCTCTCTGCCACCACGACTGTGTATTCTGAGCCCTCTTTATTTTTATCACTCTTTTGTCTGAGCGTACAGTCCAACCACGCTCATCTCCTCTCCCACTGCAAGACCCTAATCTGGCCTCATGTTTTGGACTTGATGAGCTCGTGGCCCAGTGGAATAAGCCTGTTTGCCTCCTGCATAAGCCCGTGTTCCAGGCTTACACGCTTTGGCGACTTTACACGGCTTTGCAAAAAAAAAAAAAAAAGTCATTTCAGCTGCAGTGTGGATAAGGGGACGGGGGAAAAAACGGAGCGGATAATATTGGCAGTGTTTAGAATGTGCTGTAGTTGGCCTGGTTTCTGTAAAGCTCTTAAAGCTCGGGGCATTAAAAGAAAGGTTATTGGGCTGTCACAGTGTACAGAAGTGTGTGTAACCTTTACACGTCACATGAACCGCTACTAATTAGGGCTTTCCAGGAAGTCCTTTAACAGAAACATCACAGTATCTTCAGTAAACAGTGGTCGTCTGTATTTATTTTAAGTCCTAGTCTAAAGTCTCTGAATCCTCCTCAGCTTTTCTCCACTTTTACTTCACTGCTTTTTGCTCCACTTTGATTAAATCTGCTCTAATTCACTCTTACTTACTCGTTTAATCAACTGTCCACGTTTTTCTTCTCCTCCTCCCTTAACACCCCTAATTTTCCCCTCTTTACCTCCTTTAAATCTCATTTTCTTTGTCTTTCTTTCTTTCTTGTTCATTTTTTTGTTTTCTTTCTTTATTGATCCTTTTTCTTTCATTCTTTTTGTCTGAGTTTCCTTTCCTTTTACATTTTTTTTATTCTTCTTTTCATATTTTACTTTGGTTCTCCTGCTCTTTTATGTAATTCCTCTCTTTTTCTATTCTTTTCCTACATTCTGTTTTCTTTTCTCTTCAATACTTCCCCCTTTTTTATTTTTATTTTTCTCATTTTTTCCTTCTGCCTTTTTTCCTTCTTTTTATACGTTATTTTAATTATCTTCTTTATTTCTGCCTTTTTTCTTTGTTTTCTTTTGTTTTTATTTCTTCTCTGTTTTTGTTTTTTTTGTGTGTGTACTTTTTTCTTTCATTTGTTGTTTTTTTCCCCCTTTTCATTCAATTTTTTCTGTTTTCTTTATTTCATCCTTTGTTTTCACTTTTCTTTCTTTGCTTTTGTCTTTATTTTTTTCTTTTTCTAATTTTGGATTTGCTTTATTTTTTCTTCTTTTTCCCTTTTTGCTTATTTTTCTTTCTGTCCTGTTCTTTTTTATTTCCTTTTTCTTTCTGTCTTTCTTTTCGTTTTTCTTAACTTTTATCCTTTTTTTTTCTTTTCTTTCTTTTTCTCTGTTTTTCTGTTTTAAACTTTTTTTATTTTTGCTTTCTTTGTTTTCTTATTTTATTTGTTGTTTTTCTTTTTCATTTTGAATACTTTCTCTCATTCATTATGTCTTTCTTTTTCTTTTTCTTTTTTATTTCTTTTAATTTCCTATATCCTATTTGATTTCTTCCCTATTACCTTTTCTTTTTTTTTCTTTCATTCTTTCTGTCTTTCTTTCTTTCATTATTATTTCTTTTCTTTCTTCCTTCTTTCTTTATTTCATTCATTCTTTCTTTCTTTCATTATTATTTCTATTTCTTTCTTTCCCCTCCCTTTCCGCTCCAGGCCTCCCACTCTTCCTCCCCCTCTTCCTCCTCTTCCTCCTCTCTCTCCTGCCACCTCCAGCCGTCTGTAGCGGCCATGGAGGAGGCGGGCTCTGGGCTGGGCCTCAGCATGTCCGTTTCTAACTCCTACCTGATTGGCCAGGCGTCTTTGGCCACGCCCACGGTGAGTTCCTGACCCCTTCTTTCTGGCTTTAACTCCATCCCTCCACCTCCCTCCATTCCTCTGCTCCAGTCACTGCGGGTGCTGTGTGGTCCTGGTCTGGTCCAGGGGTCGGCCTGACCTGTGTGTGCACCATGTGTGATACAGCGTTCCCTGCCCCCCCCCCCTCGTGCCCCTCTGAGGTCTCCGATGGGGCCTTCTATCCCTTGAGGGTCGCTGCTTTGGTTGCTGTGTGGTCCTTCATGTTGCTACATCCGCCCCTCCATGTGTGCATTTGTTTTGACAGTGTGAATTTGTTGCTTTGTTGTGTGTTTCTTTCAGCTGAGGCATCAGATATGCTGTTATTAATGTGTGCTTTGTGTGGTCGTGACTGTGTGCAGTTATCTGTTGTGGTTCTGTTCAGCCTCTGGCTAACCTAGTTTGTGTTGCACTCAAGCATTTCTCCACATGACAGGTAATTATTTGACGCTGTTTTTTTCCTTTTTACCTCAGAGATATAGGGAGAGAGAGGGGGTTGTGTTTGGAGTGCACTACGAGAAGTTAACTCCTCAAAAACAGGGGAAAGTAAATCAGCTGCTGTGGGAAAGAGAGACTGTCGAACAACTGGAAAAGTGTCCTTCAACTTCAACTCTTTAGCAGTGAGAGAAAATGAATGTGTCCCCCTTTGTAACCAAAGTTGCCCATCTTGATATTTAAAACCAGTGAGGCCAGACAATTTACACTTATTACGTTGGTCAAGTATGAAAAAATAACAGTTTCCCTACTTCAAAGTTCTTAGAATAAATCTACGTTCCCTTGAGGTCTCAGAGAAAACAGCGAGTCCTTAATAATCTACCTGTAATAAATGCTCTGGATAAAGAAATTTGAGTCACTCAGAGAAATAAATCCCAGGCAAATGCTTCTCTTTGCCAAACTTTCTCAAAGTCAAATCCCGTCTTGATGATGTAACAGAACCATTCAGCAGTTCAGATAACTCAGAGTTTGTTCCAGGACTATGAAAAGTGTATTGTCTTAATTTGTGAAAGGATTATGAGGATGAAGTGCTTAAAATAAGACATTTAAAGCTGCTTTGTACTTGTCAGTGTTGATCAAACAGATTAGTAATTATAATAATCCCTCGGTTTAAGCTGATCAGAACCAATTCAAAATCTCAATAACAAATTAAAACATTAAGTTTACCTGCTGAGCTGATATCACCCACACTTTAAGTTCCTTTGAGGAGCTTTGTGTTGATTTAACAACCACACAAAGACAAAGCAGGGCCTCCAAACTCTATGCTGGTTTTGCCCTCTGCTTATTTTGGTAATGTCATCATAATATCAGAATTTAAACTTCATTATGTTAATAGGTGAGGCAAGTCAATCACAGAGTGTGGATGAGAATAAAATGTACTTAAGGTGTGAGGTGTAGGTTTCATTTAAAGGCACATGTGTTTTCATCCTGGATTTAAAAATGTTAACATTTGGGGCATATTTAATCTCTGTTGGCAGTTTGTTCCATTTGCGTGCAGCACAGCAGCTTAATGCTGCTTCAGCAGGGCTGTATGAGCTGAGATCTGAGGGACCTGCACATCATGTCAGACATGAATTCTGGACCCCTGCTGTTTATAACTTAAAAACTAATAAAACACTTTAAAATCTTCTGTAAATTAACTGGGAGCAAGTGCAAAGACTTTATAACTGGTGAAATGTGTTCAGTTTTCTTTGTCTTTGTCAGGAGTATAGTGATTGCATTTTGAATGAGCTGCAGCTGTTTCATGATCTGTTAGGAAGGCCTCTTAGAAGACAGTACAGTAATCTTTCCTGCCAGCATGGGCCAGCTTCTGTTCACTTTTTGAGAATTAAAAAACACCCTTTAATTCTGGTGGTGTTTTAAGTTGGTAAAATCCTGTTTAAGTCAGCTTCATGATCAGGCTTCATGCACTCGTTCTTAACATAAGATGTATGTATAAACTACCCATCATTGTGATGGTGTATTAGCGGCACTCTAGAAAAACTCATGAAGAGAGAGAGAAAGAGTTAATATTTAAGGAAAAATGATTTCTGAAGTTTAATAAGTTGTTGATTTATGAGTAAAAAATTGAAGATTTGAAGATTTTTTTTACTTATAAAGTCATAAATGAACGTGAAATAGAGCTAGGAGTTTTTGAGATTATAAAATCAAAAAAACTTGTGACTTTTTCCACTTTACGCTGTTGTAAATTTACAATTTTAACAACTTAAACTTTTTGAGTTTCTTATGTCAAAATTTAAGACTTTCTAAACTTTAAAATGCTGAGGTTTTTTTTTCTTTTAAATGTACGACTTTATAATGTCAAAAATGTAGTGTTGTTGTTTTTTTTTTTTTTTTTTTTTTTTTTTTTTTTTTTGATAAAAAAATAAAGTCCTCTTCATGATTTTTAAAACACATACGCACATCTAATTTTGACAGTGTCCAGTGAGTAGACTGGTAACACTCGACATTTAGACGGTGGTCAGGAGTTTGCCTGCATTTTTAAGCAGCTTCTTGTGTGGATCTCCAACCAGGTTGTTCAGGTGAAGTCACACCTTTATGATTAAGTGAAATGTAGTGCAGTCAAAGCCAAACTACCGGCCAGTTTCAAGTCTTTGACAGAGAACTGGAAAGTCCTCATTTTGACTTTTAGTTTTTGTTTCCTTTCTCAATAATTGATGTTTAATAAAATTTATAGAAGTACAATAATTCCCCAAAAATAAACTTAAGTGAAAGTAAAATTACTGAAATCAAATGGTACCCAAAAGTAATTTGTACAAATGTAATCAGTGGACAGATACACCACAGCAGAGTTTGAGGTGTTAAAAATATCTATATAGAAAGAATCACAGTCCTTCTTGACAGTCTCATTCCTTTATTCCTTCATGTACTAATCATGAAGGTCCTAAAATGACCCCAAGACTGATTCCAGTCTGTCAAATAACCAAAAAACAAGTAAAAAAACTTTTCACAGGAGCTTCAAGGCATTTATCTTGTTGGCCGTCATTTCCATGTGCTAGAAAAACATCTGAATATGAAAGAGATTTTAAAGTGAATGTTAGGACTACAATAAGAAACCACCTCTCCTTGTTAATAAATAAACTCCTGGTAAATAAATACTGAGTCATAAACTTAGGCCCTGACCCCTCTGCATATCCTCTGCAGCGATCCAGCGGTTTGTTGAGTATTTTTTAGGGGTTGACCCATGATGACCTCAAGGTGCGCGAGGCACCCTTAAGACACGTTCTGGATCTCCCTTAGGAGATCACGGGCAGAATACAGCACCAGATGGACCTGATGGAAAACACATTCCTCCAATTTCTTCCTCTCCTCTCCTCCTCTCACCTCCTCCGCCTCCTCTGGCGTCGGTCTCCATCCAAACTGTGATGTAACCTCCTCACTCACCTCCTCGTCTCCCATTTGTCTGATTCAGAGGAATGTTTGCATTCCTCAACTCATTGGAGCACGGTGCTTTCTTTTCAGGGAGGGGGAGCATGAGGAAGAGGAAAGAAAGCTGCTTTGCATAATAAGTGGGAAGAAATATTTAATAATTCATATTAGTATTTGAGTATATCCCTGTTTTCTGTGTGGGTGTTTCTGTTGTTAATACAGACAGGATTTCCCAAAGTGTATCAGTCTTTTCTTAGAAAAAGGGGAGAGCGAGGGGCCTCAGTTTCCAGAGGATCCTGCGTGTCTGTGCATGATCACGTGCATGCGTTCGGTGTGTTTATCAGTGATCTGTATATGTGTGCCTCCATGCTGGTATGCTGGGACAGGGCTGATATGTGAAACGTGCTAGGACAGGTTAGCACTGCAGACAGGCATCTCCTCACACACAAACACACACAGCAGTGTTCAGTTTGACTGAAAATGTGACTAAAAAAGGTCATCAGCTACCTTTTTTCCATAGAGATGACGAAGCTAAGGCTAGCTAAAGTTGATCTTTGGAGATAAAAACTGATGAAAAGTATGTTTAGTTTAGTCAAAATGAGACTAAAATGTTAGGGCGGGACTGTTGAACATTAAAATCTATGATATTTCCCAGCTAGGCATGTCAGTATTTTACCAGCATGTGAATTTAAGCAGCTATTTCTAAACTAGTCTTTAGATTTGAATGCCTGTTTAGTCTCAGTCACGTTTTAGCTATTTCCACCCTTTATAGTTTTAGTCTAGTCTCAGTTAGTTCAGGTTTAGTCTATAAAAAGTCCTCCAGAACTGGGCTTAACACATTTAGTCATGTGCTATATGGACAAAAGTATTGGGCCACCTAACCGTTGCACCAATATTGCAATTGTGATTTAATATGCGTTTTATTCTTAGGTTAATCTTCATAAATTCAAGCAATAAATAATTCCATAAATAAGACCAGAAGCAATTAATCCATAGTAGCATGAATCTGAATATGAGGGTGCAACAAGCTTTAAGCTATAAAGGAGACGGCTGGGGTGGAGGAGGTGAGGCTGGCTATCAGCTGATCGCAGCTGGGTTATGACTTTCGTGAAGTAACGCTAGGCTTCATCAGTTTTAGATAAAATGAGCTAACTCTTTTTGCCCATATTGCAAATGTGATGTCATTTGCTTTGTTTAAGGGCATTAACATTTTTATGTCACTCATTTTGATTAAGAAAAAACAAACACAAAACATGAAGAGGAGGATTTCTGTAAACATAAAACCTCTGCCGCAGCAAAGAATTGATTTATTAACTGGTATTTTGACATATTTCAAGTTAAAGAAATATTGCAACTTCCGTGCAGCAGGCCATATTGCGATTTAATCTAACTTGCAATTAATTGCCCAGCCGTAGCAGGTACTCAAATGACATTGTCTCCAAATACACGTACTTTGGTATGCCGTTGGCCTCCTTTTGCAGCTGTAACAGCCTCCTCTCTTGCAGTGTTTCTGTGGGAATGTATGCCCATTCATTCTATAGGGCACTTACAAAGTCCGGCACTGATGTTGGACAAGAAGGTCTGGCTCACAATATCCATTCCAGTCCATTCCAAAGGTGCTCAATGGGGTTGAGATCAGGGCTCAGTGCAGGCTCTTCAACATCCAAACTCATCAAACCATGTCTGTAGGTACAGTACTGACTGAGGTACAGTCATGTTGGAATAGAAAAAGGCCTTCTCCGGACTGTTGCCACACAGTTGGAAGCATAGCATCGTCCAAACTGTCTTGGTATGCTGAAGTGTTAAGACTGGCCTTCACTGGAGATAAGGGGCTGAGCCCAGACCCTGACAAACAGCCCCATACCATTATCCCTCCTCCACCAAACTTCACAGTTGGAACAATGCAGCCAGACATGGTGATGTTCTCCCGGAATCTGCTGAACCCAGACGCGTGATTCGCCACTCCACAGAACACGTTTCCACTGCTCCATTGTCCCGTGTAGGTGGGCTCTACACCAGTGGTTCTTAACTGGTCTAGCCCGCACCAGTTTCTTCACTGACAAATCAGGACCCAAAATTGAAAAAAATATGTACATATATATGTATATTCAATAAATATTTTTGCAGTTTGAATATTGGATAGAACAAAATATGTGACTGTTAAAAAGAGACACCCCCCCCCCATGAAAACATGTATTTTTTTTTCCAATATCAAAGGATTTTGAGAAATTAACTCATTATCATGGGAAAAGCGAAGATGTTTTTTTAAGAACAGGAGACAAATTAGTTGAAATATTGAGAAACATTTACATTAACCCATTATTATGATGAAACACAGTAAAATAACATGTATGGATGCGTGGCCACCAAGGACTGCAGTACTTCTCAGATCTTTCACTACCATTTTTCCCCAGATACTTGTCATGACCTACTGGAAACGGCTTCGCGACCCACTTTTGGGTCCTGACCCACCAGTTGAGAACCACTGCTTTACACCACTTCATCCAACGTTTGGTGTCTGTCTTGCATGCAGATGCTCGGTCATGGAAACCCATTCGTGAAGCTCCTGCTGCACAGTTTTAGTGCCTACATTAATGCCTGTGGAAGTTCAGAACTCTTCCACTTCATGGCTGGGTTGCTGTTGTTCCTAAACGCTTCCACTTTCTAACAGTATCACTTACAGCTGACTGTTAAATATCCAGCAGGGGTTAAATTCCACCAGGAATTTTTGTGCAAAGGTAGCGTCCATCACAGTACCACACTTAAAGTCCCTGAGCTCTGCAGAACAACTCATTTAGGATCACAGATGTTTGCAGATAGGCGGCATGGCTATGATTTTATACACCTGTGGCAACAGGTCTGATTGAAGCACCTGAACTCAATCATTAACAGGCGTGGCCAAATACTTTTGTCCATATAGTGTCGTTTTAGTCAATGAATTAGTCTGATTAAATTTGCTCAAAGACAAAATGTGTTGTAACTGAAAGGAAAGGCTAAAATGTACGCACTTTTTACTAAAATGTTAAAAATGAGCAAAACTAAAGAACACATGAAGACATAACATACTCAGCGATGATGCTAGCTTATCTGTCTGTCTTGTTAAACATTTATTTCTTATCTCTGGATATGTTTCATCTGGTGCCATGATTGTATTTCTTGGATGTGCCGTGCTTGTGTGCGTTTTCATGTTAAGACTCATCCCCCTCATCGTCCACGCTTCACGGAGGTGTCGGAGAACGATGTGACTTTTCTTTTCCCACCTCTGCTTCCTATAACTCAGCTTCTTTTTCTTCTAGCTGCTCTGTCTTCACCTCTTTAATCCTTTACTCCTGCCTTTTTTTATTTCATTTTCTTTCTCTTTTTTTTTTTTTTCCTGCTTTCCTTCTTTCCACCAATCGCAGAGCTTGGACCAGGTTGCCTTGACCAACGCCACCATTCTGGATGGCGGCGGGGGCGGGCCCAACGGTTCCCTGGCCGGCTCGCTGGGCTCTGTGGCTGTCTGTCTTCCTTCTGAGTCCTCTCTCACTGACTCTCTCCACACCTCAGCGGTGAGCTCACGTAGATGTGCGGACGCAGGGCTGATAATAAAATGCTGCCGGAGCCTTTCCCTTGGCAGATTCGCGTTAGATTATAGCCGTTTGTTGTCCCGTTCTGTTGCACAGATGATAAAACAGTGACTCATTCTGTTGTTGTGATTATCACTGCCTACAAACTGTCTGCTGTCTGGTCTTAAAAGAATCCCAGTAGAGCATGTTGCACTGCTTTTTAAAGTATTATTACCTCTGTAAATGATGCTCTCCAGTGCCACCTGGTGGCCGCCTTGAAAACACACCGCCCACTGTACACAAATCAAAACTCTTGCCTAGCTGCTGTCTCTCCTCCTTATTATGGCCACATATTCACTCTGTGCCCCCTCTCCGCCACCTCACGCCTGGGTTTGTGTCCCTCCTGTCTCCTCCGTAGAGCGAGAGCGCGAATGACGAGGGCGGGGAGGGGGAGTACGTCAACTTGTACTCATCCAGCCAGGCCAACGGGGAGCTGCCTCTCTCCCTCAGAGTAAGTAGCTGACCGAACCGCCACACAGGAGGATGAAAGGTCAATTCCATTTACACGCCGCTCCATCGCTCCAGGATATGAATCAATTTGAAGTCAGGAGGCCCGTTTTTCATCCATCTGTTGCCTTCCGCAGCTCTCATTGATTCATCTCGTGAAGCGATGGCGCCTAAATGGAATGTGAATGCAGACCAAACCTGATTGAGCATGACTTCAGGTTCACGGGTTTGCCTGCAAGAGGACTTTCAGTGTCTGTGGGGAGAGAAAAACAAAGATGTGCGTCTGTTTTGTGTGTCCTCTTGCTCTCTCCCTCTCTCTTTGGCTGCGCTTTAACCGTAACAAGCATTTAACCTTGTTCTGATCTAACATCTGACATGTGGCTGCTCCTTAAGGGATTCTCAATGGTTCACCGGTTTTCAATTTTCCAATAACATTCTCCATAACAGCTTATGCGCATGTGTGACAGCATAAGTGTGCGTGACGGTGTTTCTCTGGGATCATGTGTGCATTCAGGGTGTCGCGTGTAAGTGAGAGGATCTGTGATTGTGTTTGTAGTTTTACATTTGGTGCAGGCTCTGTGTGTGACTTCAACCCTCTGGTGTCTCTCTGAATCGAGCTTTCCCCGCTCGTACTGAAGGAAAACTTCATCTCCCAACACTAATTAGATTAACATCCAAATCGTGACTGTGACATTTGTACAAAGTGTCCATCCTCCTCTCCACCAGGAGTGTAGCATGCACACTGGTGGTTCATACGATCTCATTAATACTCATCCGTCTGTCACAGCATGGAATCATTCACCGGTGGTGATCCGTGCAACCTACAGCGCAGATGTTGATTATTGTTTTTCCCTTCATCAATCAGGAAACGATCACAGCTGATGATGTACTCCAAGACCCCGCCCCTCAGATGCCCAACAGCAACAGCAAAGAGGCTTTGGACAAGGAGAGGTAAGCTACGTAACACCTGTCACATACTCAGTGTGAATGATAGCTGCTGTATTTCAGGGTAGCAGTATCAGGAGATAGTTGCTAAAACCTTGTCTGCCAATATTTACAATCAGCAGAATATATGAACAATGATTGCCAATGGGAATGGATGTGAAGCTAGCAGTTAGCACTGAAATGCCTCCAAGGCAGATTTCCTTTT
The DNA here is from genome assembly GCF_018320785.1 of Cheilinus undulatus. Lineage (NCBI taxonomy): Eukaryota > Metazoa > Chordata > Actinopteri > Labriformes > Labridae > Cheilinus > Cheilinus undulatus. The sequence goes on from NC_054881.1 coordinate 39,788,369, forward strand.
CAGTCTGGCACTCATGTCTGCAACGTAAACCGTCATTTCTTTTTTCCATGTACTCCTGCTCCTTTTAGCAGCATTACCTCAAAGAAGACAGAAATTTGAAAGTGATTTACTCATAGTTAAAGGAAATAAAGTTTGATCAAATATGATGGTGCAGATTTGTAAAAAGTAAAGTCAAACTTTGTCAGATCTGTCATCAAGAGGGGAAGAAAACATATTTTTCAGCCTTTATTTTATTTTATTCTAATTTATTTTATTTTTTGGGTTTATGCCAGGGGTGTCCAAACTATGGCACAGGGGCCAAATGCAGCCCACAGTCCATTTTTGATTGGCACTTGGCAAATTATTGATATAAAATGAAATATGGCCCCCATTTGAACATTAACATTGTGCTTGGCTGTATTGAACTTCATAGTTTCAGCACAAGGCAGTGCAACTTGTTAATTCGGTTAACAAACATTTTGACAAAAAAGTGTACTTTTTTATGACTAGATTGGGGAAAACACTGTTAAGAGTGACACATTTGCAACCTAAATAATTATTATTTAAAACTCCCTGATTGATTACAGCAACAAATAACAGAACCAGTAACATTTCAGGGGCAGAGCCAGTGGTAGCCGTGGCCGGACAGGGCCTTCTGAAATCTGATTGGCCTCCTTGTCAGCAGTTAACAAGCCATTTGGGCCTACTCAGTAACTTTGCATATTTTAACCTACATTAGATTGGCTTTAAATATCCTCAAGGTGAGGAATATGAAAGTGGCCCCATCATCCTAATATATTTCTGTATGTGGAAAAAGTTTGGACACCTCTGGTTTATGCACTTTTTGGGGACTTTTTTAAAACGTATTCTTATTGTCCAGTGATGCAGTCCTTACATTTGCGTGTAAGAAAAAGAAATGGTACATTATCACAAGATTATGCATACACTCCCTGTGTACCTTAATCCAAACTCTAGGTCTTTGTCATATCTGTTGACATGCACTGGTGTGCTTTGAGGCAAGTCTAGGTGTGCCATATGAATTTTTCTAACTATACGTCATTACTAAGACTATGCAACAATTAAAGATACTATAACCAATGTCCTTACTGCATGCAGCCATCAGACATTGCATTGCATCATGCAGCATTGCATGCTCACTGTCTTATCTGTTAAATATGTCCTGTAAATTGACTGTTACCCACATGTAAAAATAAGATTTTTCATCCTTTTACTTAGAAAAGTGGTTCTCAGCTGGTCCGGCCTCAGGAGCCACAAGTCTGTCTTACTACAAATCACAACCCAAGTTTCCAAAAAAATTTCAACAACACATGTTTAGCTAATTGAATATATTGCCACTTTGGACCAAAATACATGATATGAAAAAGAAAAGGGACAAAACTGACAGGTTTTCACCCTCTTTCCCCATCATTATGTGTAATTTTTTGCCAATTTTCCAGAGATGTTGAGAAATGACTTTATTATCATGGGACCAGTAGCTGTTGCATTGCAAGAAAAGGAGATAAACAAGCTGAAATATTGATCAAACATTTAAATTTACCTAATTTCACAGTAAAACAGGGTAAAATAAAAGGTATCAATGCATGTCCAATAAGGACTTCAGGACTTGTTTCCACCAGTTTTTTTTTTTATTTTATTTTATTTTTTTACAGACACCTTGTTGCGACACACTGAAAACTGCTCCACGACCTAATTTTAGATCCCGACCCACTAGTTTAGAGCCATTGACTTAGAAAGTGGAGAATCAGAGGTGTGTTGCCTCTAATGGCTGTGAGCCGCATAGCTTTGTCTCAGTGTTAGCACAAGTCAGACCATAAAATTTCATAAATGGATCTGGAGAATATCCATGCATCACAAACTCCACTTTGTAAAAGAAGCGAACACTTTTCAGTAGTGAAAAAAAAACGGAAGAAAATTAAGAACATCTTCTGGTAGGACACTCCTGGTGCCTGGTCATCCTCTTTTCTTGTTACTTGTCAATCTCAATGCGAGCGACAGAGGAAAACAAGAACAGGATGACCGGGGATAAACCTTGCGCCACTGAGTTGCATTGCACTCCGTCACTCACAGGCTGTGAAGATACTACGAAAGGAAACTGTGTAACCAAACAGATTCTGTAGCTGGCGCTCGCTCACATTGCATGTAGTTGGGGAGACTTTAGCTTGATTTTTGGTGTGTCTTGGGCAAAAGAAAAGTTTTAAAGCCACTGCTATATACCTATAGAGAGAAAGTAATGCAGAGAGAAAAATAAATAATAATAATGATAACACATCTAAAGTGGCAGTTTTTTATTTTCCAGTTTGCAAATGACAACGTCCATGTATTAAGGAGAAGCAGGAAAAAAAGGGGACATGATTGCTAAAAAATTTAAAAGACTGCACTCCCTCATTGTGCAATGTTTACTGAATCAGGTCTAAGAGCATTAACATATTCCACCCACTTTGCCCAATGCATTTTGAATTTTTCCAGTTTTAAATTAGCAGAAAAAGTGATCTTTCCATCTTGTCAATCTCCATCGTCACATCTAACCAGTTATTTATTATAGGTTCAACAGGTGTCAACCGTCTTTTGGTAAGAGCCTTCTTACCTGCTGTCAACAAAACAGCTAAAACAGCTCAAATAATTATCAATACCTTTACTTCGGGGGAGATCTGATACAGATATATGGTTTTTAAATCAAAGGGTATTTTTATCATTTTAAAATGTTTTGTATCGCTGTATTTCTTTCCGAAAAATATGAAAATACATTTTGACAACCACATTTCCTCCAACATTGAGAGCTGCAGTTGTCATATTTTGCTTCATATGCAAAGTGATTAAAAAAAAACAGACAATGTTATCCCAGCAAAATTCATTCCATGCATGAGGGGAAAAAACTTTAAAATGAACGTTTTGTGAATGGACATGACAGTGTCAAGCAGATTTGTGTCCCAGGCTTAAATGTTTGTCCTTTAATTGGTTGTTAGCTGTGTTTTATGCAGATATCTGTTGACACAGGCAAATAAATCATGGTTAGATTACTGCTGATGGGAGCTAGGGTGTAATTTGTGAGGCAAAGGGTCCACCCACTTGTTGTTTACATGCAGTGTGCATGTGATTGGTCTTTACTGTTTAGACAAAAATTAAAACCGGAGCACAGAACATGCTGAAAATCCTGACCCTTGTGTACAGATTACACATCTTTATTTGGAACCTGTGAATGGGGATTAGTGCAGGATAAGATCAGAAAAGAAAGAAGATGTACCATTTTGTCCCAAGGGATGCCAAAATTGACCCAAAGGATATTACGCAGGAGCTTCCAGATTTTCCAGAGACATGGCTGTAATTATTGCCGTAAAATAACCGTTGAGTTTTCTGCGCTAATGTTGATTTCCTGTTTGTTTTAGGCGGCAAAAGTCGACCGAGTCTGCTGGGAGCGATGAGGAAGACGTGGATGAGCTCTCCCTCATAGATCACAAGGAGATTATGAGCAGAATAACACTAAAACAGGAGGTATGCCAAACACCTGTGCTGCTGCTTCATGCTTTTATTTTGAGGGAATGTGGTGTGATAGATGAGTTCAGCACCAGCATGCAGAGCACATGTATCCTGTTAGTGCAGTGCTGACTAAAGGTCACCGTGTCACTCTGATGTGAAATCAGTTGCTGAGACCCATCACTGATATCCAGTGCTGCCCTCTGGTGTCAAACCACATGAACTGCAATGCTTAGAATTGACAAAACCACCCTCCTTCTCCTCCTCCTACGCCTCCCTCCTCCTCCTGCTTTGTCCCGTGTGGTGCAGTCTGATGGACAGATGTGTAGAAATGCTGCACGCCAACCTGCAAGGTTAGGGCCGACGTGACGGCGCTGATTTAGAGGCGAGATGTGACAGGATCAGAAGTGGAAAGGAAGGAAGATTCATAGCCTTGGAGGACATTTTTAGAGCTGTTGCAGGAGACGTATTGCAGTGGTGAGGTTTTTATCATACACAAGTCTGACTTTTTCTTCGTCATCAGAGGAGCTGGTGCAGGACGGGGAGAGGTGGGGGCCTTTAGAGAGGAGGGGGGAGCAAAAAAAAAAAAGAAAACAGGCAGAAGAGAGGAGCTACATTTTGGGCTAGACTGCATCACTACCCATCAGCTGTAACCAGTCTTTCCTCTCCTGCTTTCACGTCTCTCTTTTAATGTGTCATTTACTTTAATTTTCTGCTTTTTTTTCTCAGAACGATGACGGCCCTGACGTCCGTGCCGGATCAGGAGATATTCTATTAGTCCACGCTACAGAAACAGACCGCAAAGGTACAGTACTGAACACAGGGCAGTATGTCAGTGTGCTTCGGGGTCACCGGTGCAGTCAAAGATGGTTTATTTGTACAGTGAAATTCTGTAGATTGACGAAGGCGTCTGGGATCTGAGGAGCATTTTAAACAGCCTCAGCCTCTCTCTTTCTTGCTGTGTGTCAGTCTGGATATGTAACCTTCACATCTGATTGTGTTTCCAGCTTAATTAGGTTCTCTGATGCTCTTCAACTGCTGTTTTTTTCTCTGTTTCTCTCTGACAGATCTCGTTTTGTACTGTGAAGCCTTTCTGACTACATATAGGACTTTTATAACCCCCGAGGACCTCATTAAGAAGCTACACTACAGATATCCTTTTCAGATCACTCCACATGTCACTGGGAGCTTAATCGTCGATACGCTGATGGAAAGCTGTTTTTCTTGCTTAATGATTTCTATTTAAATCTTTATTTACTGAGGAAAAACCCCCTTTTTATGTTTGCTTTAAGAGGCAAACATTCAGAGATTTAGAGCTTCAGCACAATCCTAATCCTGTCATGATGGATGCTAAATTACTGAAAGTTTGAGTTTTTGCCTTGCTTAATGGCGTCTCAAGAGGGCGATTTAGCCCAACATTGTCCCTTCATTTTTTCACTTCTAAGATCTGAAGAGCTGGGCCAAACTTCCCCGCATTATTGTCAGTGTTAATCTGTGGTTGTCAACTAAATTTTCTACTTTGACACCAAAATGAAATGATATTGACATGTTTCAGTATGACAGCAACAAAAATAGAAGCCCTAGCCTCTCATTATCTCTAAAGCAAGCAAACTACTGCACACTTTCTAAATGCATAAATGCAACATCTCTCTTTTTACTTGCTGCAGCTTTTGGTTAAAAATACAGTGCATTCAGACCTCCTTCACTTCTAACTATTCTGCTATTTTGCAGCTTGACATTACAGTCAGGAAACAACATCTGTGCTAAATTAAATTGATTGCACATGATTTGGAAAGACACATACCTCTCTCACTGCTGATAATTCATATCAGAGCAAAAACCAAGCCATGAGGTCAAAGGAACTGCCTGCAGAGCTCAGAGACAGGATTGTTGACTCCATAATTCACAACTGGATGAAGTTCAGCAAAACCAGGACTCTTCCAAGAGCTGGTCGTCCGGCCGAACTGAGCAATCAGGGGAAAAGGGTCTTCATAGGAGAGGTGACCAAGAACCTGACGGTCACTCTGACTGAGCTCCAGAGATCCTGTATTGGATGGGGCAAAGTTCCAGAAGGACAACCATCACTGCTAACCTGGCACACCAGATTGATTTGTTTCACACATTCATCTGGAAAACCACTAATACACAGCGTTTGGGAAAGGACAGAGCCTTTGAAAAAAAACTTGGAGGGTGATTGGATGAACGCTCTGTCTGTCACATCTTTACGGGCCAATCAGAGCAACAAAACATGTGACATAGCTGCCAGCGAGCTGCGCCCCTACCGAAGGAGTAAACTTTATTAAAGCTGCATAATGCGAATCATAATGACTATAGACATGTCACCACATGACTTTTGTCGTTTTTGAAAAGAAAATAACTCACTACTGTTCTTTGTTCTTCTTTTAACAAAGAAATGTCAAGTTCTGATAAAATTGGCGCTTTAGCAGCATCCACGCTAATGTCTTCCACCATAATTGCACCGGCCTCTTGTTGCTGCTTGCTTATGGCATGACCCTGCCATGTCTGAAAGTACTGCCCCTTGGCTCTAATTGGTCTTTTCACTTTCTAACCAGGCCAAAATGGTTCAGACGGGAGCTTTGCAAGATGTATTCGCCAGTGAGAACACGGAAACGGTTGCATCTATCTGCTATGCAAGCCTACATCACTGCAACCCTGCACTGATTGGTGATTTGGTGAAGAACACATGACAGCCTGCTTGGAGTCTGCAAAAAACTTTTGCACTGAGGAGTGGCTTCCGTCTAGCTACTCTGCCATAAAGCCCTTTTCAGCAGAGGACTGAAGTGATGGGTGTACTTCTGGAACTTAATTCCATTGATCTCCACACAGGATCTCTGGAGCTCAGTCAGACGGACCATCAAGTTCTTGGTCACCTCTCTTACTAAGACCCTTCCTCGATTGCTCAGTTTGGCTGGATGACCAGCTCTTGGAAGAGTCCTGGTTGTGCCAAAATTCCTCCATTTGGGAATTATGGAGGTTATTGTGCTCTTGGGAATGTTCAATGCAAAGGATTTTACTGTAGTCAATCCTGACTGTAGCATCAGGCTGCAACAGTAGAAAAATGTAAAAAACTAAAGGGAGTCTGAGCTGGACTTTCTGAGTGCACTCTATATTTCCAACATAACAGCTAAATTTTGAGCCAAGAGTCTGTTTAACCTCAAAATTCTGTTGTTTAAACTCTTGAATAATATAACGCTCATAGTGTGTTGTGTAAAGGCAAAGTAACTCTTAAATTACTGTTGAATAAATTTGTGAAACTCCTAAATAATCTTGTAACGCAGGAGCTCAGCCCTTCTCAAAGAAGGAAATATAACATCTTGTCTCAACCCTCGTCAAAGCATCTTGTGCAAGAGCCTTTTAACATAGTTGTTTTTCTTTTCTCCATTTTTTAACCAAAGCAGAATAGGATTCTGTTTTTGTCCTTGACCGCTGTGCACATACACTAGGTTCTGCCACAGTCCAGACACCTTCAAGAAGAGAGTCAGCAAGAACACGTTCTTTGTGCTGGTTCGAGTGGTCGATGAGCTGTGGTGAGTCTAACTCAATTTTGGTTATAAAGAGTATCATGCCCCTCCTCAGAGAATGTTGTTTCTCAGGAAAATGATCTCTCATTGAAATAAAAGATGAAACATCAGTGGGTTTAGACACAGCATTTCATTTAAACATTACATTATTCACGTAATCCATTGTTCAAACCCTAATGGTCAAAACCCCCCAAAGGGTCACTGGCTGACTAATAAGATAGAAAATAATTGAAAGTAAATTTTTCAAGTGTTTCTGTTTTTGGGTTCTATTACTTCCTCATGTATTGAACTTTAGTTCCCATGATGTCTGTGTTCAGGTCACTGATGTCCAAAAAGGGCCGACTAGACTTGGTTAAAGTTTAAACCTTAACCAAATCTCGTTTCCCCTTTTTGGCTCAAGCTTTGAATCCTTCAAATAAAACAGTCTGAGAGTAGAACAAACTCTGCATTTAATCAGAAAAACAAAAACAACTTCATACAAATATATTTCCCTTTTAAGGTTTGCTTTTTGACAGCTATACAGTCCAATAAAAAGTATGTACCCCATTGGATGTGTTTTACCCTTTTACTGATTTTATTAATCAATCATGGTCAACATGATTTGGCATTTTTTGACAAAAGAAAATACTAAAAAAAAAAAAAAGCTTTAATGTCAAATTGAAAACATACATTATTTTCTCAAAGTAATGTCAATTTGGCAGAAATATGTAATGTATTGCAGTATAAAGACGCCTGTGTCTGGAAGTTTCATAGTGACTGGTTAGTCAGTATTCCTGGCTACCATTACACCACGAAGACAAAAGAACACTCCAAGCAACTCAGAGAAAAGGTTATTGAAAAGTAGAAGCAAGGGGATGGGGGCAAAATATTCCAAGGCTCTGAACACCCTCTGGAGTTTAGTCAGATCCATCACCAAGAAATGAAGGAATATGTCACATGTGTAAATTTGCCTGATCAGACTTTCCTCACAAACTGAGTGAATATGCAGGAAGGAAACTAGTAAGAGTGACCACCAAGACACCTATGACTACTCCAAAGGAGTTCCAAGCTTCAGCAGCTGACATGGGAGAGACTCTGCAGACAACAACTGTTGGTCAGGTTCTTCACCAGTCAGAGCTTTATGGGAGAGTGGCAAAGAGAAAGACACTGTTGAGGAAAACTCAGATTCAATCTGGACTAGAGTTCACCAAAAGGCATGTGGGAAACTCAATGGTCAAGTGGAGGAACGTTCTTTGGTCTGATCAGACACCAAACACTGCACATCACCACAAACACACCATCTACACTGTGAAGCATGGTGGTGGCAGCACCATGCTGTGGGGATGCTTGTCAAGAGCCAATTGGCCCTGAAGGCTTGTATATTTATGCAGTCACTTATTTTCCTTAAAATGTTTTATTTAACTGACATTACTTCATAGAAATCTGTTTCACCTTGACATAAGAGTCTTTTTTTGGGGGGGGGGGGGGGCATAAAAGCCAAATTATATTGACCATGATTGATTCGTGAAAATCAGTAAAAGGGTTAAACATCCAAAGCGGTGAACACTTTATAGGCACTGTAGCTGAATGATGGATTTGATATTGAGGCCTGCATATACAGTGCTTAACAAATTTATTAGACCACCTGTCATATTTGTCTCAGAGACCATCCAGCATCATGAAGTTCTTTAATGCGGACTCTTTCATTTTCAGTGAGTTCTCCACGTTTTACCATTTTAAACAGGAATGAGGAATTTCAAACTGAATTCACCCAAATTTGAGCCGGCTCACTGGGCTTCTCTGAGAAGTCAGACGTTAATCAAGCATAACATTCAACCATTAAAACTCATTTTTCTGTTCAGGAATGCAAGTAAATAACTATAATTTGACATATTAATCAAGAAATATTAATGTGCTTTACTATTTTTTTCAGTTTTTTTGCAAATCAGTACATTTGAAAATTCATGGATAACAATAATTATATTTTAGCATTAAAAATATCATTTGGGTTAAAGCGCCTCTACATATTGGTGTATTAACCATTGCAGAAACATAAAAAATGATTTTGGTAATTACCAATGCTGTTAATTTAGGGCAGCTGTGGCATAAACCTTACTTTGGTTAGGGTTAGGGTGGTCTAATAAATTTGTTAAGCACTGTATACCCTACAATAAACAGATCAACATCTGTTTTGGGAATTTGGATACCAAGCAGTAATCCTGAATGCTTGGTGAGGATGGCCTAGCATTGATGACTGAACATGCTTTGATGTCCAATAGCCCAGACTGGGTGGTCTGGGATCGCTTCATCTAGACTGATTGTGGTGGTGCAGACACTACATGCATGCATTAAAGAACACACTGCTGTTATCTGCAGTCAACCACCATCAAACAAATGCATGGTTCACTGACATTAGGTCAGCTCTTCACTGCTCTTTGTAGAGATTTGATCATTTGGCCAGTGTTTCAAAGCTCTTAATTTTTTCGTCTGTTCTTAAAAACAAAACTTGGACAAAAGAAACCAGCTCCAAAGTGGAGTCACCTCCCATCATTCCCATAATAGAACCAGCTCATAAAACCAGCTCGTTGTTGGACTACAAATCACTTCTTGTCCTGAATTTAGTTGTTATGTCAGCCTAACCAGAGCTTTACAAGGTGTATTTTCTAAACAATATGTCATCATTTCCTTTAAAAGCAGGCTTATGATAAATTAGGGAGGAAAAGCTGTTAAAGATGCCACTATCCTAGCTCATGACTGTTCGGCCCTTTCATTTGTTTGATGGATACTTCACCTCATGTAGCATTCAGGGATACCTAGCTACCTAAATGTACACATAAATAAGCAATGAAAGCCTGAGAGCCTCAGAAATGATGTATGGGCTGGTATTTGCATAAGAGGCGGGTAAGTGAGCTCCAGTTGCAGGTCATCACTAAAGACAAATTGTGTAAAGATTGTGTGGATGCACGTACTAAAGTGCAGTAGACTTGGGATCTGAATGCCTTAAAAGTGAAAAACTACTCCAATGATGTTTATTGGAGCCTGATTATACTCAGAGCTTATCAGCTGTAACCGGGAAAAACTGAAACTGACTTGTTAATCGTCCAGTAAACCGCAGCTTTGCTCCACAATCCCCTGCTTATTCCATCACAAATAAAAATCTTCTCCCCTCTCCGTGGTGCAGCCTGGTGGAGCTGACTGACGACATCTTAAAGCAGCTGATGGACCTGGTGTTCACGCTGGTGTGCAATGGCGAGCTCAGCCTCGCCCGCGTGCTCCGCAAGAACATCCTGGACAAGGTGGAGCAGAAGAAGCTGCTGCGCTACACTAACTCCCTCAAACCGCTCGCTGCCCGAGGCGTCTCTGCAAGGTACAGAGGAGGGGATCAGACGGCTTCTGTCGTTACACATTCCTTTCTCTTATTCTTATGGCATTATTTCTTCAAAGATAATGGATGGAGTTGTGTTTTTTTGTGTGGTAGGCTGACGTTAAGAAAATCAGACTGCACAAGATTCCTGATTGAAATTAGATTTTCTAATTATTGCTCCTGCCAAGGTTTCCAGCTTCTAACCTGCATCAGGACAGTTGTAGTTTGCTAATGTGCATTTTATCCATCGTGTATCTTTGCATCATCTAAATTCAGCCATTGCAAACATGCACAATGCTTTTATGGATGCAAAATTCTGTCCTAGTGGCTGCAGAAACCAGAGAAACCATATCTTCATACAGTTTAAGCCTGAGGCCAGACAAAGAAAACTATTGTGGGTGGAAGAAATGTGCACAGAAAGCAAAGATTGATGTTAATGACTAAACTACTATGAATTTGAGGAAAGAAGCCTCTGCTTAACATGAATCCTGTTGCTGCTCCTAGTTAGCAAAGTAAAACTCTAATTGAATACATTACTGAACAGTTTATGCTTCCTAACAGGCCGGGAACTCTCCACGACTTCCGCAGTCATGAGATTGCGGATCAGCTCACTCTCCTCGACGCTGAGCTCTTCTATAAAATTGAGGTACGGCAGCTTCTTTGTTTTTACCTTTCATACTTCGCTCACATTCGACTCTGAAATCCAATATTTTCTTCCTCTCTTTTCCCTCCAGATTCCCGAGGTGCTGCTTTGGGCCAAGGAGCAGAATGAGGAGAAGAGTCCGAACCTGACTCAGTTCACAGAGCACTTTAACAATATGAGCTATTGGTAAGACCAAAAACCACAAACCTCAGTATCCTCTGTGTTTCATCTTGTAGTTCAGGCCTCATTTGTTTGTCCCTCTTCTTCTTCAGGGTCCGTTCTTTGATAATCCAGCAGGAGAAAGCTCAAGACAGAGAGAAGCTGCTTCTCAAGTTCATCAAGATAATGAAGGTTAGTCACAAGGAATACCCTCTAGTGCAGGGGAGTCCAAACTGTGGCCTTTTGCAAATTTTGAATATGAAATGAAATATGGCCCCCATTTGAACATTAACATTGTGCTTGGCTGTGTTGAACTTCATAGTTTCAGCACAAGGCAGTGCTACAATGTTAATTCGGTTAACAAACATTTTGACAAAAATGTATTTATGTGTTTTTTTATGACTAGATTGGGAAAACACTGTAAAGAGTGAACACATTTGCAAACAAAATAATAAAAATGTGTTTATTTCGAACTCCCTGATGGATTTCAGCAACAAGTAGCAGAACCAGTAACATTTTAGGGGTTGAGCCAGTGGTAGCTGTGGCTGAACAGGGCCCTCTGAAACTTGATTGGCCTCTTCAAAATCCTAAAAATGATGCAGTTAACTAGCCATTTAGGTCTACTCAATAACTTTACATATTTTAACCAACATTAGATTGGCTTTATTGGCTTTAAATATCCTCAAGGTGAGGAATATGAATGTGGCCCCACCATCCTTCTATATTTCTGTACATCGTTCTCATTGGAAAAACGTTGGACACCTCTGCTCTAGTGGAAGTGTCTGGAACTGATACGTCCCAGACTCACAGATATTTTCTTAATTTCTCCTTTTATTGTTGTTTTAAACTTCTCCTCTTCTATTTGCAGCACTTAAGAAAGTTGAATAATTTCAACTCCTACCTGGCAATACTGTCTGCCCTGGACTCTGCCCCCATCAGGAGACTGGAGTGGCAGAAACAGACCTCAGAGGTGAGAGGATGGTGTGCTTACAACCAGAGGAGCTACATAATAAAAGAGATGGTGCTGTCATAAAGAACTGCTATAAATAAGCATGTTTCCTCTTCCTCTTCTCTCAGGGATTGGAGGAATATTGCACATTGATCGACAGCTCCTCGTCCTTCAGAGCGTACAGAGCAGCTCTGGCTGAAGTGGAGCCTCCGTGCATCCCGTACCTGTAAGTGTGCTTATGTTTTTCATGCACGCTCACAATAATTTCCAGCCCAGTTTGATTTGACTTTCCTTCCTCCTTCCAGTGGTCTCATTCTCCAGGACTTGACCTTCGTCCATCTGGGAAACCCTGACCTCATCGACGGGAAGGTGAACTTCTCCAAACGTTGGCAGCAGTTTAACATCCTGGACAGCATGCGGCGCTTCCAGCAAGTGTAAGTCCACCAGTATGAGAAACTCCTCACATCAGGGATCACTCACAGTAATAAATGTCAGTGTTTATTTGCTGCTGGCAGGAAGTTGAATGTCATTCTATTTTGTTTTTCATTAAAGTTTAATCTGCCATCTCTACACAGGCTGTTTGTTTTCTCTCAGCATTAATCAAACCTTAATCAACTCTCATCGCAGGCATTATGAGCTGAAGCGCAACGAGGACATCGTCTCCTTCTTCAACGACTTCAGCGACCACCTGGCGGAGGAGGCGCTGTGGGAGCTGTCGCTTAAGATCAAACCAAGGAACATCACCAGGCGCAAGACGGACCGCGAGGAAAAGACTTAGGACTCCCCCTTCAACGCTCTCCGAGACTGACCTCCAACTGTGCTTCATGACACTAACTCCACTTTACTACAGACTGAGAATGGAAGCTACCCGCTGGAGCTGCTGGGAGACTCAAAACTACAGACAAGTGAAGCGTGGCCGAGGTTTGCACAGAGCGCCGCCGCTCTGGGAGATCATTATTGGGATTACTGCGGCTCTGGCAGGGGTGAAACTGGAGAACGCCTGGTGCCAAGGAGGAGAAGAATCACAGGGAGACGCTACGGAAATAACCAAAGTCTGCTCCCTGGGCTCTCTGTTTTAGAGTGGAGCTGTTGCGTGCGTGAGATTGAGCTGAATGGTCCATTTCCCTCCGAGTTCCCACTTCCTTTATGTATGTGCCATTTGTTGGTCATCTTCTGAAACCCGTCACCCTCAGACAGCAGAGAGCAGCATGCCCTGAACTGTGACTGGCAGGCTGCAGACTCTGCTGAGGGATCATAAGCAAGGGTTTGAACTTCAAAAGAGGATGACCGTTTGTTTTGAGACATTTTTGTGTAAGAATCATGTATGGTTATGAAATGTATTATATACAGCGCTCCTTTTGTTCTCAAAAAGGATGTTTATGCTTATGAGAAGAGCTTAGCTTCTCCCTAAAGTGCCATACGTATGCGCACTCAAAAAAAGCAAAGCAAGAAAAAAAAAAACCCACACACAAAAAGATGAATAACTAAAGATGCTGTGATCTATGTACATCATACTGAAATCATTGTGTGCCGTGTTCAGGTGTAGAGAACCATCAGGCAGTCACAATCATGCCCCGCCCCCGTCACGTCCGCCGTGTGGAAGAGTGTCTGTGAAGAGCGGCTGCGACTCGAGTGTTTGTCATTCCAAAAAATGTGCTGTAGTAAATCATTTTGATTCCTTTTTTTTGGGATAACACCAACACATCACACTGTGCTATCAAACTCCAATAAAACAAACAGCTCTGTTTCTACAAACGCTTGCTTCATTATGAGTCCAAAAAGACCGTGCAGCTTTATCAGAGAGGTTCAGTTTATTGTTGTACAGAATGGTCGGTGGAAAATCAACTTTAAAAAATTAAGGCATGGATTCAACTGTAAATAATGAAGAGGAAGCACTGATTGGTGTAACACTGCTAAAACATGTGTCCTATTTTAGTTTGAATAAGTTAAACAGAGAGCAACAAAACTACAACAGATCATAGAATTTAAATATATTAATCTCAATTAAAGTCACTATAAATATAAGGTGCAAAGCATGTGACATTAAAAGATTAAATAAGCTTCCTCCTTCACCCTCTGCTTCAGTAACACGTCATCTGAGTACAGTCAAAACTGAAGAATCAAACAGTATCATGGAAGACCGTTACAGCCGGACAGCACTATCGATAAGAATTATCGTACTGGTAAATAAAGAAACCGCAGCTCTGACTCTGCAACAGTAAGATCTCATATTCACAGTCTGGGCTCATGGATTCACATGTTCTCAGTGAGGTCGACAGCTGGGCTCCAGCAGGACCCTCTTTCCTCCAGGAGGGTTGGCGGCTCCGTTGTGGAGATCGCCCTGCTCGGAGATGGCACGTTTGAAGCCCCGCCCGTGACTGTTGATGGACCCGCGCTGCCATTTGCAGATGTCACCATTCAGAATGTCTTGGATGTGCTGGACGATGAGGTTAATGGCAACTGGTAAGAAAGAGAGGGAGGACTGTCAGAATTGCTGCTGGAGAAACTACAATGTATGCCTCTGTATTTGGGATTGAAACCTACCCATATTGTCAACTCCTCGTGGAATGATGACATCAGCATACTTCTTTGTCTAGGAACACGAATAATAAGATCAGGTAGCATAAAAGAAACAAGTCAAAATTTTCTATACTTCAATAGATTTCAATTCTTTAAACTTGAAGAGTGACCTGCACTCGGATGTGATCAAATCCTTTTTTAAACAAGGCGGTCTAGACATTTTGACTCACCACGAGTCTTTATCAGGACATGATGATGTCCTTGTGAGAGTCTGTCCAACCATAAAGGGAACATGCAAAAATCACTTTCAGGCTTTTGTATCAAAAGTATGTGCCCCTGGCCTGTTCCTATGTATGATTACATAGAGACATCTGTTTTAAAGTATATTTTGGGGCATTTTACACCTTTATTTGGAGATGAGGACAGTAGATAGAGTTGGAAACATAAGGTAAGGGACCCCCAGGCTGGACTTAAAACAGGGCCACCTTCTGCACCACAATTAATGCATGAAGTGCTTTATAAATGTATCTTCTTAATTAATGACTGCGTGAATCCCTTGGCAGTAATACATACAGATGAGAACGAAAATACTAGCATGAAGATATGAAGATTTCCCTGAGTATTTCCCAAGTGCTGCTAAACAGAGGAGGGGATTTTTAACAGCGTTTCCAAATGCCCTAGTTTTATTTTGGATGCTAACATTATTTTACTTTGCACACAGAAACAAAATTATTTCACAAACAAAAACTACCAGGGTCTAAATCATGTGGTAGTTTTCAACAAGTCTGAGCCAGTCTTCTGAGGAATCCCAGCCCATTTTTCTTTGGCCAATCTCTCAAGCTCCTCCAGATTTGAAGGTTTCTCTGGCATGGACCTTGGTCTTCAGTTCACCTCACAGATTTTCAATGGGATTTAAGTCAGGGCTTGTCTCAGCCACTCAATAAGGTTCACTTTGGTCTTCTGGAGGTGGTTCTTCCCCAGGAGCCACAAGTGTTTTGAATCATGTTTGAAGACAAAGCAGTGACCCAGACTCAGTTTAGCTGCTGACTGCTTGAGGTTTTCTTTCTAAATCTTTCTCCATCTTTCTTCATGGTTCCTTCCACCTTTACCAGATTCCCAGTTCCAGACTCGCAGAAGCATCCCCACAGCCGTGTTCTTCAGGTTATATGCCTCTCCCCTTTTTCTCCCAACATCACCACCGTCTCTATTGAGCTCTAGTTTGGTCTTATCATACAAAAGGACATGCTTCCAGTATGAGAATCTTTCTCCAGGTTGTCCTTTGCAGACTTCAGTCTCACTTGAAGATGTCTCTTCTGCAGACTTTTTCTTGGCCCATTCCTATGCAGGGCTCTAGTGATGGTCTTCTTTGAGACTACGATTTCAGACTTGGCTGAGTCCTTCTCTAGTGTCTTGGCAGTTGTTCTTGGGTCTTTAGACATATCTATCACTAGTTTTCTTTCCAGAGTCTTTGAAATCTTTCTCTTCCTACCTCTGCCAGGCTTGTTCTTGACTGTGTGGCTCTCTTTGAATTTCTTGATGATCCTTCTCACTCCAGTTCTTGACTCTTGGAAATGCTAGGATAACTTTGTAGATCCTTCTCCTGCTTTGTGAGCATCAACAATTCTTTTTCTGAAGTATAAAATGATATCTTTGTTTTTACCATGATGCTGTGTCCAGGGCCAGCTCAAACCCTTTCTGAAGTTTTTAGACTGTGTGTAAATGTGAAGATAACCCCCAGTTTTAATTTGATTTTGCAAGCTTTGCAAGCTGATCTACAGATCAATGAAAAGGTCAGTTCTAAAGGGGGCTGATAATGTTGGTTGATGGTTTGTTGACTCTAAAAAAACAGGGATAAATACTGTTTATTACTGTCATACTTACAGGCAAGCAAAACTCCTCAAAAGCAGGCTTCACAAACGTCGTATACTGACTGAGAATCTGCTCCAGGTCTCTCCCTCTGTTCATATCTCGCAGAACTACAAAGAGAAATCAGTTCAAATGAACCAGTTATTGTGGAAACTCCTGGAATACTGTGTGTGAAGGAGACGCTGGTACCTCTGCGAGAGAGCCTGACGTCTGAATCCGTGTCCACAAACAGCTTCATGTGAAACATATCTCGAACTTTCTGCGTGTAGAAGACCAGGATCCCCTCGAAGAGGACTACATCTGCTGGATAAACCGTGATCCTGTCTTCCAACCTGGAGAAAACATGCACAGTTTCATGAAGCTACAGTGACAAGAATTTATTGTGTGAAAAAAGAGGATTCCCTCCTACCTGGAATGGGTGACAAAATCATACGTTGGAACTTCAACCACTCGCCCATCCACGATGTCCTTCAAGGTTTTGTACATTAAATCGTTGTCAAATGCATCTGCAAACAGACACAGTCAAAAATCTGAGGTTTTGAAGGGATTTCATGATTGCACTGCTTAGCTCTAGTGAAATGCGTCCAAGTTGCTCCGGTGTTGTTTTTGTAAGCATTTGAGAGCTTAACAGATGTTGGTACAGTCTGTTCAGAACAACTTCTTTTTTTAGCTGCAGAATTCCCCAAAGTTTTTACATATTTTTGTCACTGCAGCTTCACAGCCAGGATTGCAGGTTCCTCGCTCAAAATGCAAACCTGTTTTTCCCTGACAGGAAACTGGTTAAGAAAAGGGGCAAGAAAAAGACAGCATGACAGAATAAAGCAGAGGAAAGATGGCCAATAACCAAATCTACAACAACTGAAGACAAAACAATAGCCTTAAGAATGAAGAAAAAAGAAGTAGTTTTTGAAAAAGACCTAGGATATGACAATATACACATCTTATATTGATGAGTGTTTAGAAGAAGGGACCTATGTATTGAACAGAAAGGATAATAGAAATATGTTGATCATAATTAAGTCTGCAGTAGAAATGTTTATTAAACATAGACTGAAATATCACATTGACATTAAGTATTAAGATCCGTTGCAAAAACACTTTAAATTTAGCTCAGGTTCCTCCCATTTCTCTGATCGTTGCTGAGATATTTCTACAGAGAGATGAGAGCCTCGTCTAGCCACTCTGCCAGAAAGAGAAGGGGGGGGGGGGGGTGTCCTTCTGGAACTTTGTCCCATCTCCATGCAGGATCTCTGGAGCTCAGTCAGACGGGCCATCAGGTTCTTGGTCACCACTCTTGCTAAGACCCTTCTCCCCTGACTGCTCAGTTTGGCCAGCTCTAAGAAGAGTCCTGGTTGTGCCAAACTTCTTCCATTTGAGAATTATGAAGGCCACTGTGCTCTTGGGAACCTTCAGTGCTGAAATGTTTTTGTAGTCTTCCTCAGATCCATGCCTTTCAGCTCTGCAGTTTCTTTGACCTCATGGCTTGGTCTTTGCCAGTCATTTAAATTTACCATATGTGGACGCATTTCAGCTTTTCATTCTTAATGAATAAGATGTTTTTTATGTTGTTTTCACTTCATCCTGATAAGATACTGCGTGTAAATTAATGAGAATAACATTTTTTTTCCAACTGTAGCATCAGGCTGCAACACAAGAAAATTGAAAAAAGGAAAAGGGAGAATGTTTTTCAATGCACTGTATATATAAACTCAGAGATGAGTTGGCCCATTTTAAATCGAATCAAATATTCCAGACTGTCTGTTTAGTATTTTAAATAAGATAAGCAAGTTAAACAGCCGGCATTTTATTCCATGGCGCACATGAGCTAGAAATGATTTACCCCTCCAATAGAGGAACCTCTTATCTTGTCCCTCTAAAAACCTACTTAAGACCATAAAATAAGTGTAAATATAAAAATATGTCACTCTATTTTATTTTAAAAACTCTCCCTAGAGTGAAGGCAGACAGGTGTGAGCTATTATGAGAGAAAGCAAAGGAAAAGAGACACCTGGACACTTCCTACCTGGGTGATCAAAGTTGTACTGGCCCTTCAGAGCTTTCATCTTCTGCTCTGGAGTCAGGACTCTGTAGAAGCTGTCCTGGCTTACAATAGCCACTTTCCTCTGGCGGTGGTCCACCTTGTTCTGGCCCAGGAGCTCCATGATTTTGGCGCAAACTGTTGACTGTGGCAGAAAGGTCCCATCATTCAAACAGCTGTTACTTTTGGCTTCACCTAAACTCTTTGCGAGTTAATTTACAAGTGCATAAAATGACATTTTATGGAGATGTGCAAGAAAATAAGGATGAAGAAAAGTCCCCAAATGTTGGTAAATATATCAGTGACCTTGTCGGTGCTTATCAGCTGACTGTTACTCATGGCATCACAGGAGAACTGCTATTATCAGCTGCTAGTTGACCATATGGAGCTATTTGGCGGTCTAAGAAGTGTTGGTAGGGGACGTTAAATTAAATCAAGCATACTTCTAATATCGTGCCTAGTGTGTTAATGAAAATTAGAGAAACTAAGAGTAGAAAAGTGGGCGTGCCTGTTTCTTTGACAGTTTAACACAAGCTAATGCTAGCGTTGCTAACAAACTTAGCTATGCTTACGGTCTCGAGGGGTGCCGTCTAAACCGGACTGACCTTTCCGCTGGCTGTTCCTCCGCTGACCCCTATAAGGAAGGGACGATGCCGGGGTCTTTCTGTCTCCCCATGGGCGACGAGAGCATCCATTGCAGTCCCACAGTTTAGAAAGACTGCAGAATAAGGGATAGCGCGAATCTGCGCTAGCTCTGCTATCTTTTGCAACAACAACGCGCTGATCTCGCGAGAATTGACTCAACCTCATGAATGAACCCTGTGATGTCAACAGGAGCGAAAATGCTGTTTTTCCCCCTTAAAACAATAGTATTTATTTGTTTTGATACATTCATTTGGTGACATATATATTCACATATATCATATATCATTTGGTCGTTACAAGAAACTATCCAGGATGTCAAATACAAAAGAATTGATTTTATTATCAAACCAAACATTATCTTGCATTAAATATAAACACAGTATCCAGATTACATTATTGTTTCTCTTTGTCATCATTCTTTCTCTCTGTGTCTTCCCCAAGCTGAGATTTCTCTTCGATGGATTCATCTAGTACTATCTCCAGAGCAGCATTTCCTTCAACCCTCTTCACCGTCTCTCCTTTAGCAGCGAGGATTTCCTCAATGTTTCTGAAAGGTGAAACAACACAGCACTAGTCATTCAAAAGAATATACTGTTTACCAGCGGTGGTAGAGGTACCAGACTATTGTATACACAGAAAAGCTACTCAATTACAGTATTTTGAGTAAATGTAATTAGTTACTTTCCATCCCTGCTGGGTACATAATTAACCAAAAATGTATGTTTCTTTATTGTACTATGAATAAACCTTGCTTTTAAACTGGCATCTATGCTTAAATCAAAACCTAGACTTTCTGCAAGCATTTAAGTTAGGACAACCTAACTTCTGGCTGATACTTTAAGCAAATGAAAAGAATTTGTCTTTAAGGGATACCGAGCATGTTTTTATTTTATTAAAAGAACCTGAGAGAAACTTTCTGTTGATGCTGCCGCCCACGGCGAGTCAAGTTGTACCTGTTTTCTCTTAACTGATTCTGCTGTGTGTAAAGTAACTAGTTGTGTTTTTGACAGGGAATGCGATCCCCTTTTCTCACACCTACTATGCTGCAAGGGTTTCTAACATTTATGAAAAAATAAGAAATAACAAGTCTTGTTTGTGAGGGTCTGGTGCGCTTCTTTATTTCATAAACAGTATAAATTTTCTGTCTTTTTTACCAGTCTAGAAACCCTCACAGGGGCTTAAATTGTACTTATGACACTTACAACGCTACAACAGAAAGTGACATTGAGTAAAACTAAAGCACACATTGCTGTCAGCATTTACTTTATGTCTGTCAATAAGTAACAGAAAATTGCATAACAAATTCCACCATGTTTCATCAGTTTTTTAGAGCTGCTATTACAGACATTATCCACCAGAGTGCACTAAAAAGCTATTTAAAATGTCCAACAGTAAGTACAGAAGCATTCTAATACATTAGAACATCATGGAAAAGTTTCATAGTTCAATTCAAAAAGTGAAACTCGAATATTGTATAGATTCTATAGAAAATATAAAGTCTGTATTCCTTTACATGTTGATGATCATGTCTTACAGTTAAACTATTAGAATTTAACGCAATACTAATACAAAGGAGTGAAATACAGAAATGTTGGCCATTTGAAAAATGTGTTCATTCTCAGTAATTGGTTGGAGCTCCTTTTGCACAAATTACTGCATCAATTCTTGTGTCATGGACCCAATCAGTCCGTGGTCCTGCTGGGGTGTTCTGAAGCCCAGGTTGATCTGATAGCAGCCTTCAGCTCGTCCAGGTTGTTGACTCTGGTATCTCTCTCTCGGTAAATCCCCGAAGATCCTCCATGGGGTTCAGGTTTTCAAACACAGCACTACCACGGTCAACAAACCAGTTTCTGGTAGTTTTGGCTTCACAGTGGGCAGGTGAAAAAGAAATCAGTATCTCTATAAAAGCTTCTTGGCAGATGGAGGCATGAAGGTCTCTAGAATCTCCTGGTTAACAGCTGACAGCGTTGACTCGACTTGATAAAGACCAGTGGACCAACAGCTGCAGATGACATGGACCCCAAACCATCACTGACTGTGGAGACTAAAAAACACTTTAAGCACCTTGGATTCTGGTCCTTAGTGATCTTTCTTCATACTTGACTTCCAAATCCATCCATTGCTTATCCAATTGGGAAACACTACACCTGTAGTCTATCTCCTGGATCCGTCTGTGTGGTGGCTCTTGATCCACTGACTCCAGTCTCAGCCGTGTGTAGCTCCCTAAATTCCTGAATCTGCTTTGTTTGATAGTCCTCTGAAGGCTGAGCTCATCGTTGTTTCCCCATTACCACCTTTTACCACTCTTTTCCCTTATGTCAACTTTCTATGAGTATGTTTTGATACAGCCTCTGAGAACACCCTGCCCTTTCAGCAGTGACCTTCTGTGGCTTACCCTCCTTGTGGAGGATGTCAGTGATTGTCCTCTGGACATTTGTCCAGTCAGCAGTCTTCCCCATGGTTATGATTGTGTGTACTGAACCAGAGTGAGAGAATGAACGCACAGAAAACCTTTACAAATTATACCTTTCCATAATATTCTAATATTTTGAGATAGTGGATTTTAGACTGCCATAATCTGTAAGCTATAATCATCAAGATTAAAACAAAAATGTCCTGAAATGTTTTGCTTTGTTTGATGAAAAAATTCTCATGATAATCTAATCTTGTTAGATGATCCAGTGTGTTATATCTGCTTTTGCTTAGTTTCATGTGCCAAAAGCATCACTCACCTTTTCCCTTCCAGGTCAGAGAACCATTTGAGGTTGTCAGCGATGATGTGGTGATTTTTACATCCTGGACACGTTACTATGACAACACCTTTGTGGTAAGCGAGTTTGGAGATTTTCTTCATGGATCTCGTGGAGCAAACCTGGAAAATATTTAGCCTGTCAGTAATAAATTTAATATACAGTTTAATAAAATTTAGTTTAAAGCTACAGTAATACAGTGCCTTCATGTGAATACTGTTACCTTGCATGTGTACACGAGCTGATAATGTGTTGTCTGAAGTTTTCCAATGGCGTCATTTCTCAAACATGGCGAAGTGGACAGTCCTCTAGACCTGCTGAAACAAGATCCATATCTGTCATTCGGGGGCAGTATGTGAAAACTACGCGGGTACAGTGGAGTAATAACACTAGTCCTCCTTGCTGTGGTGATGGGTGTTGCTGGAGGATGACAGGGAAACGCGGCGCAGAGTCTGGACTGGGATGAAAACCGATGATAACACCGAAACAACCGAGCGACGGTCAGCATCATCCAGGAGTATGGCTGACGTAACGTCCGAAATATTTACTTAAAAATAAACCTCGACGAATGTTGTTAATGTAGCCTTAAACTGGACATTGCATAAACACACAGGACATAAACATGACTGCAAATTTCACCAGCGTGCGGTGTCGCGGAACTGTGACGTCACAGGCAGAGGTACTTTCAAAATAAACTTAAACATCCCGTTGTGTAGCAATATTTTTAATACTATCTACTATTCTTTTAACTTAAAGGACAATTATGGGTGTTTTTTCAACAAGAAAAAGCAAACTGTCAAAATAATACATATTTAGAATTTTCTTTTACTGCATGAAAAATATTATTTTAATAAATGTGAATGGACCAATGGTAAATGGTTTGACATAAGAAAAGTACTACATTCGATTTTTGAATCCTTAAAGTCCCTGTAAAGTAATGAAAAAAATCTTTATTTTAGGTTTGTTGTATGACAGGCTACTATGTTATGGACCTCCAGGTCAAATTTCAGTCATGAAAAACATCTCTAAGTTTATAAAATTAAACTTCAAAATCATGAAAAATGGGGCGGTACATCTGCTCTTGCATGGTGTGGGTGTGTCAGTTGAATGAGCTGAAGCCACGCCCACTCAGGAGAAAAAGGAACCTCTCAAATAAAATGAAAACAAGTGCTTCTGTTTAGAGCACAGGTAAATAGCTCTGTGCCAGAGCAGAGAGACAGAAATTTATAAATTTACTGTTTCTGGCACAAATCTCTCCGTTATGATACTTTTAATGGCCTGTAGTCCACTGGGGATGATAGAATTGGGAACTTTACCTTAAAAACACAGCATGTAGCTGGCTGTTAACTTTCAATGAAGACAGTGACGTCAGCAAACAGCAGACTGTATTGAGGTGAACTGCTTGATGATTTATATCATTGTAGTGTTAGGGGGGCGGGGTAATTCCCCACAGCGCCCAGTGACGGCTGGGGATAGGGTTAGGGTTTCTAAAGGCCCAAATACAAATGCAAATTTTGGATTTCACAATACATGGTCATTAAGTCGTTTGTTTGAAATATGCATACCCCATGTATTTAAGCACATATGTATATATATGTGTGTAAATATGAATACAGTGTTTATTTATGTATATACGCTGGTGGAATGTTGTTATGGTGGTAGGGTCATGTCTGCATGTATATCTTCACCTACTCGATTAAAAAAAAAATAAAATTCTGTTGAGATTTTTCCCAGCTGGTTATAAAACACACTAAAATCAATAATGCTATCCTTTTATGAGCAAAAAAATCAAATGAGGCCATCAACAACACGACAGTTATTTCTATTATTCTATTCTATTTCAATTATTATTTATCACTGATCTCTGAAACTGGTGCAGCATGGTAGGTATGCAAATTCAATAAATCCAGTTTGCTGAAACAATCTTAATTTGCATGAGTCATTCGTATTTTCTCAGTGAGTGATATTCTAAATCAAAAGACAACAGGATTTTTTATTCATTAAAAAAAAAAACTTCCCACATAAAGTCCAGCAAAGATATAAGATGAGTTGTTTTTCCACAGGAGCCTCTAAATCAACAAAAACATAAATACCACACAGGAGCTTTGAAATAAAATCAGTCATTCCTTCAAATTGAAAGTAATAGGCATTGAAATGAACTTAAACAGCCAGAAGAGACTGTTAAACATATCTAAATAAAGGGGAAAAAGAATTATATGAAGCTGGGAAAGTGTATTTAAGTGTGTTTACCACTCTGGAGATGTAATTTTTATCAGAAAGGACATGCAGGTTAGAAACATGGTTTGGAAAGTTGCCATTGTTACCATTTTGAGTTATTCTGCATTTCCATTTACTCTTTTTATTCCTCATTTATCTAACAAGTATTTAATAATCTAGTTGTTTCATGGAAATATCGTATCAAAGCTGAAATTTAGAGTAATCTAATAGTTTAAAGGCAAAAGCTGTAAAATAATATTAGAGTTGCCTTAGTTGTCTAAATTGTAGCTTGAGTTTGAGAGATGAGCCGATGACTGAAGAGCAACACTGAAAATTATTCATAAACATATTAACAACATTTACGCAGGCAAGGAAATCTGTTTTAAGAAATAGGGTCTACAAATGCTACAGGTTTATTATGACTCTTTTTTAAAGAGTCTCTGATATTTGCACATTTGATTTTCACAGGAAAACTCATTTCTTATTCATAAACACCACTTTCAGAAAACATGAATAATTCAGAAAGAACAGGCCCTATGAAACTTTAATTTAGGATTTCTGAAATGCATCTGTTCATGAGTAGGTAAGTCATGTTAAAATGGAACTGAGTACATGTGCAGTAATGCAGGTGTCATGAAAGTGTGGCTGTTGTGGCAATGCTGTGATAAATCAAGATCATGCAAATTTAAAAACTTCAATTCATCAGCTGTAAAGGCTTCAGTGATGTCAAGAAGCTACATACAGTTGGGTCTGTCTTAAAGCTGGCTGCCCCCCTGAACAACCCCGTGAACAGGCCTCCACAGCTGTGATTTATTGATGATATAATGAGTGCTACATCAGTAGTGTTGGTGCTAGCCTCCTAGCTATATTTACCTTATTTCTGGTGCTGAATAGTGTGTCAAGGTATTTTTGGGGTTGTGCTGTTCAGATTATTTATTCATTTAATGTTTTAACCCCTTTTCATCACTGTTTCCAACCATTTTTCCCACATTTGACCCATTTTTGCCTCTTTTAACCATTTTTTGCCACATGTTGTCCTTTATTAACATTTTTTGCTGTTTTTATCTTCTTTTCAGTGCTTTAACTGCCCATTTTTTCACTATTTTCCTCACATGAAAGCTGCTTTTTACCATCTCATACCCATTTTGAATCCTTTTCTGCTTTTCTAAACCCATTTTTGTTGCTTGAATGCCACTTTTTAACCACTTTTCCCCACTCTCTTTTGCCACTTTTAGCCCCTTTTTTACACTTTTAACCTGTTTTGTCCCTTTTCAACTCAGTCCACCACTTATGCCACCAATTTCGACACTTTTTTGCCACTCTAAACTCATTTTTGCAATTTTTTTAGCCGTTTTTCTCCATTTTCAACCCTTTCCTAACCCATTCCTGCTGCTTGTATCCTTTATTGCCAATCTTTAACCACCTCTCACTTCTTTCTTTTGCCACTATTAAACCATTTCTGCCACTTTTAAGCTGCTTTTCACAATTTTTCTGCCCATTTTTTAACCCTTCTCAGTTTTTCTGAACCCATTTTTTCTACTTGTATCCCAGTTTTTTGCCTTTTTGAACCTATTTTTGCCACTCCCTTAACAGTTTTCACTTCTTTCTTTAGCCACTTTTAGCCCATTTTTGCAACTTTCCATCTGTTTTTGCCTTTTTTTTTAAAATAATTTTTTAATTATCTTCACCTTCAAGTTATTTTCAGTTACCTCTACTTTGTTCTCTAGCATCTTGTCGTTTGTGCACGTCTTGGCTTAGCTATGAAGTCTGGTTTAGCCATTTTTAAAAATGTAATTCTGTTTTAAGAAAATATGTTTACATTTTTATAAAGGCTACAGTGTACTACAGCATACATTAAAAACATTTTTGTTGCTTTGATAGGAGTATTTTTTTTTAGCTTAAAATAAAATAATAAAATATGGTTATCATAGATTAACTTTACAGTGGACCATGATTTTGCTGACCTCCATGGCCCCCTATTTGTCTGGGCCCCAGAAAGCTCTACCCTTGTAGGCAGACTTGCATACAATATAATAAAATATCATATGATATAAATATGATAAAAAATATATGATAAATATGATCAGATATTTATATGTTAAAATACAATATGATAAAAATATCAATAAGATGTGCAAAAGGCACATCTTATGTTTTTTTTAAATGTGAACGTCTAACAAATTATAGGAATTAGTGATTTACAATTAATAACTAATCTGTGTGTGACAATCTGGATGACAGCTGATGCAATAATTCCCACGTCACAAAAAAAGGAAAAAATGAAGAAAAATATTATAAAACACTGCTGACTTTACGTCACACTGAAATAATATACGAGTCTGTCCCACTGACCTAATAAATGTTGGATGTTTTTTGATTTTCTGGTGCACTGCTCCGTGCTTTTATTCTGACAGCGACCATACTTCCGTCAGCCTCGTGCAGCAGCAGCAGCAGCGGCAACAGAAGCAGTTGACTTCGCGCGAGCTGACGAACCCGCTCGGCTCGTGCCTTGGTGTGCGGTTGTCTCCTCCGTCACTGTCGTCCGGGGGCTCCGGCCCGGTGTCCGAGCAGCCACAGCCGCTGAGAACCGTCAGAGAAATGTGTCACCCGTGCACGGAGGAGGAGAGTGACAGCCGCTTCAATAAAACAGGTGGGTCTTTTATTCATCTCCTAACGTCTGTTTACGAGCTAGCTGAGCGTGATTTCACTGCCGCAGTTTGCTAACTGGACATCGGTATGAGACATCATCGTTTCCCGTCGCCGCTCGGCTGACTGTTGTTGTAGGGAAGCCAACCGGATGAAAGGGTGTTCAGGTGGTTAGATGACATTTCATTTATATAAGTACATTATAGACAGGCTTTTTAAAACCTGAAAACGGTCAATTAAATATCCTATATCATTTCTTTTTTCCACTGTTGAAGGCCAGCATGTTTTTCTGGTACTTTGACACAAACACTGATGTCGATAAAACACTGGTATGCTAAACAATCGTTTCTTTCTGGTAATTATGCCTCTGTAGGCCCTTATAATAAAAGCCATTATTTCTTTTATGGTTATTACACTATTCTTGGATAAGTGTTGAATAATAACCTTTGAGTAGTTTCATTATGACACCATTTTTGAAGCACTATATTGTATAAATAAGGCTGCTATGACGTTAATGTTATGCTCATGCTATTCTTTATGACATTATTGTCTTCTCTAATAAGGGAGGAAATCTGGCAGTGCACTAGTAGATAAGAATAGTCACATTAGCCAAACATATGTTCACATCAGCTGGTTTTCTTATGCCCTTTCCTTAAATGTGATGTGTAAACGACATTACCAAAGGGCTGTCATGAAAAGGTGAAGTATCTGTAAGACAGAACCAGTCAGACCTGGTTAAAACTGCAAACACTGCCTCCATGGTCTTGATGTCGCAAGTACTATCACAATGCCAGTGTTGCCCAGACGGGCTGAGAAGAACAATGTGATATCTCTGTTTTTTCTCTCCAAGAATGGTTTTGTTTTGGAGTAACAGGATAAATCTCATGATCTGTGAGTATGTGGGTGTCTGTGATCCTGTATCCGGTGCCAAGAATGTGATGGTGAACACTTTGTACCTGCAGTGAGGTTTTATAATCCACACCTGCAAAAAGCAAACACCTTGAGAAAGGGGCCTTTGGTCACACCCAGTTTCAGGCTAATGAAGGATTATTTAAAATGATCTTTTATCTACCACATTTAAAAATAGTTTAAAGCTCTGAATCTGAAGAGACCACTCCTATATTCAGGCAGCCTTGCAGTGCCACTGTCAGACATTTTTGTTTGGGATCTGCAAATTTGAGATTTATAGAGACATATTTCAGTTTACCCAATGAAATCAAAGAATGACTAAACTCTCAGACCACTATTTTCAGATAAAAATCTATGTATATGAGGATTTAGTAGTACAGTTGATCACCACAATCCTCTCAAGTACCAGAAAAATCCATACCCCCTTTCCCTTGCTTTCTCCACCTTTCAGAAAATGTGTGCTGAAACAAGCCGTTCTCAGATTTTCTCCTCATGACCTCATGTGGGGAGTTAGCCCCGTCCCAGGTTTGGTTGGGCCTTCCCCGTTGAAAGAAAGTTTCGCCCTCCTCTCCTGATCTTCCTGTCAGCTTCCAGCTAAGTTGTTGGATAGCTCAGTGGGTTACCCTGCTGACTGTGGTCTGGGAGATTGTTGGTTCAATTCCCAGTCAAGTCCTTAAATTTGGATAAAAGCATCTGTAACATTGTAACATCAGGAGTGCCACATCCATTTCCTGAGAGGGGTGTGGTCAGGGGCTGAGTCAGATAGATCAGTAACATTTAAAGCCACAGACACAGAAACAGCTCGTTCTGAGTTAGGCTGAAACAGAGGGGCTTTTAGACATGCAAAATCCTTATACTAGAGTGTTTTTTCAGCAACAAACTTCACAGGCATGTTTTGGGGACCTCTGAGACCAATATAAACTTGTCTTAAAAGGGTAAAATATGTCCCTTTAAAATCTACATTTCGTTTTAAAAATATGCATAGCAACTGCCCTCTACAGGTTAAAAGTGTCTGCCTCAACTGCATTTATTGAGAGGAGACTGGCTGCAGATCGTACAACTCTGACGGCCACTCCCACAGACCGTTCACCTGAGATGCTGTCTCTTCCAGAACAAAGATACACATTAAAACTTTCAAAATAAAATCATATTACATTTCTGTTTAGGGTGCGGGTAAGGATTAAGGTGATGGTGAAGATGCTAAAAAAAAATGTTAAAAGCATGACCTGCAAAACCTGATCACAAATGGTTAATGAAGCCGAGTAATCAGTCTGCTTACAGGAACGACGCTTGCCCTCCATGAAAATATTCTAAAACGGCAAACTCATGTAGCTCTCTCAGCTACATATGCTACATAGCAGTGTTAATTTTAGCAGCTATTTTTACTTTTGGTCTTTAGATGAAATGCATTTTAGTTTTAGTCACTTTTTAGTCTTTCCTACACATTTTAGTTTGAGTCTAGTTTTAGACGACGAAAACTAAAAAACATTTTAGTCTAGTTTTAGTCCATAAAAAGTTTTAGTCTTTAATTTTCTTCCAAGCATTTATTTCTTACCTAAATCTGGTAGCAAATCATGCTAGTGTTCTCTGCACTCTTCTAAACCTGGGGTCCCTGCTTTCTACTGCTGGGAGGCAAAATAGCTACAGCTGCGTTGTTTTTTTGACAGATTTACCCATAGTAGAGAAATATCTTGGATTTTGAATGTCTGATGAAAACAAAATTACAGTTTAGTCTAGTTTTAGTCATCTTGATGAAAACTAAACTTAATTTTATCAGTGTTAATTTCGTCGGCTAAAACTCTGACTAAAAATGTTCGTAGACAGCCTTTTAATTACATGGCAAGAACTAGACTAAGACTAACAACAATAGATCTGTGATGACTAAAACTGACAAAAACTAAGTTTAGTTTCGTCAAGATGACTCAAACTAGTCTTAAATGTAATTTTCTTTTTCGTCGCCAAAATTAACACTGACTTTTGTCCAGGTTAGTCATCACAGATCTATTTTTGTTAGTTTTAGTCTAGTTGTCATGGAAAAAAAGGCTGTTGACGAACATTTTTAGTTTTAGTCGACAAAATTAACACTGATGCATAGATAACGTAGCCAGTGTAGCTTAAGCTTAACACGCAAAGTGGCGATGTAAGCCGTGTAGGTACCTTTGCTAGTTGGCTACATTAGCCTTAGCTACATGAGCTAAAGCTAATGTTGCTAAAGCTAACTCAGGCTTATGTAGTAAAGTTAAATACATAGCTAAAGCTAGCCACCATTTGTGTGTCTACTTAATAGGTCTGTATATAATTGAATCCTAGATTAGACCTCTGATTTTTTTCTCTGTATTATTTATGAAATGTTGCTTAGTCTGTCGTGTTTGCAGTGTGGCTGTTCCAATAACGTAACTGTCAGATTTTGTTTATGAATAAAGCTGAATTAAAAAGAAAAAAGTTAAATGCTGTATCAGCAAATTACAGCACTTCTGCTCTGAACTAGACAGTCTGTGAGAGTGGCTGTCAGAGATGTTTGACTGTCTTGCAGTTAAAGCTTTTGTGTCATCGTGGATTTTCATACTGTCTTTGTTTTGTGTAATTGACTTCCTGTTTGGATACAGACCTTTTTTCTCGATAAAGAATAAGATATTTTTGATAGACTGCAGATTATGACAATAATCTAATCAAAGAAAAAGGAACTTGTTATGGCTTGAAAATTCAAAATTGAGCACAGTTTATTTGAAATATCATTGAATGAACCATGAAATTTGCTGTGCTGGGCATGGCTAATATTAATGGTTGCTCTGATAGCCTCAGGTCAACATTACAGAGAAGTTTATAAGGCCAGAGAGGAGAGAGTTAACGTAATCAATACGGGAGGGGACCAGGGCATCGACAGTGCTGTTGGTGTAAAGGACGGGTGGAAATGATTGATGTTGTGTAACTGGAAATATGCAGACAGGATTACATCAAGCATAGTGTACTGTCAGATGACACCAAGACTCTTGACTTGAGGGGAGAGAGGAGTTGGGGTGATGTCAGATTCGGCTGAAGTTGATTTAGAGCAAACAAGGAAAATCTCTGTTTGATTGCTTTTAAGATTAAGTAGATTGTGGGAGAACCAGAATATAAAGTAGATTTCAAGTGAGAGGGAAGGTGGTGGAGGGACAGAGTTGGGCTTGAGGGACAGATAGAGCTGGGTGTCAGCAGCATAGCAATGAAAAGGCACCAAGTTTACTACCAAGGAAGATGAGCAGACCAAGGACAGGGACCTGGGGAACACCGGTGATAGATGGGTATGGTTATGATTAGGGCTGGGCAATTAATCACAAATTAGATTGAATTGCAATATGTCCTGCAGCAATTTTCAGATCGCAGCAGCTGCATTATTTCTTTAACTTGAAATGTGTCAAAATACAAGTTTAATACATACATTTTTTGCAGTGGCAGTGATTTTTATGCACATTTTGCAAACATTCAAGTTTCAGTTTTCTTATAATGGTTTACAAAAACCTTCCTTTTTGTGTTTTATGAATGTTTTTCTTAATCAAAATGAGTGACATAAAATGATAATGCCCTTAAACAAAGCAAATGAAATCACATTTGCAAAACGAGCAAAAATAGTTAGCTCATTCTGTCTAAAACTGATGAAACCTAGCGTCATACCCCAACTGCAGTCAGCTGGTACCCAGCCTCACCTCCTCCGCCCCAGCCGCTGAAAGCTTGATGCACCCCCATATTCAGATTAAAGCTGCGATGGATTAATTGTTTTGAAAATAATTTCACCATTTTCATGGTCTTATCTATGGAGTTTCTAAGCCAAATGAACAGAGCGTGGGTGTATCTTCTTTTAGCTTGCTGCAGTTCATTTCTGTTCATGCTACTTTTTATTCATGTCATCAGTGCCAGGAATCATGAAGTGATGATATAGTGAGTCAGACCGGCAGAGGATCCTGTTTAGAACTCTGCAATTTTTAAAACAAAATATTGATATTTGGCATAATTAAATATCTGTCTTAATGATATTTTAAGGGATGAGTTGTGCAGATTGGCTTTGGTTATAAACGCTATGATACTTGCATGGAGTATTTGCATGCTGTTCCTTGTTTGTCTGTGTATATTTTATATGTCCCTAACAAGAAAAACTTGTAAATAACAAAAATTATGTTTTATCAAGATTTTGTCCTGACCCCTGGTGTTGCTATATGCCAAATAGGGATTCTATGATACCAGAATTTTAAACTTTGATATGATACAAGTAAAAACGACATGGTTTTGATGCCTGTTTTGATACCAAGGCAACAAAAAAGAAGTCTCAGACACCCAATATCATATACTTTCTTGTTTCCAGTTATTAGAAGGGCCAACTCTTGAATGTGTACTGTTTCAATGTTGCCAACATATTTGTGCAGGTTACATGGTGTGCACAAGTTTGCTTATAATTTTATAAGGTATGCTTTACCATCCACCAAACCTTTCTGACAAGATATGTTCTTTTTTAAGAACTTTTCTTCTTCCCCTTATCTGGTGGCAGCAGGCTAAGCAAGTCAACCCAAACCTCACTCTCCCCAGCAACACTTTCCAACTTCTTCTGGGCGATTCCAAGGCATTCCCAGATCATACAAGACATATAATCTCTCCAGTGCTTTCTGGGTCTTCCCCGAGGTCTCCTCCCAGCTTGACGAGCCTGGAAGACCTCCAAAGGGAGGTGCCCTGATCAGATGCCTGAACCACCTCAACTGGCAATGCAAAGGAGCAGCGACTCTACTCCGAATTCTGCCTCTAGAGAAAACTCATTTCAGCCATTTTAATCCGTGATCTTATTCTTTCGGTCATCACACAGAGTTCCTGACCATAGGTGAGGGTTGGGAGGTAGCTCGAGCGGTAATTCGAAAGCTTTGCCTTCCAGCTCAGCTCCCTCTTTCTACCGGCACAACACCCACTCATGCTGGCGGATCTGTCAGTAAAAGAGATTGTATCATTTTCAAACAAGTGGTGAAAAGAATATTAATTTTTAAAAAGATTATTTTGAGGCTTTTGTGCCTTTAATGGACAGGACAGCTGAAGAGAGACAGGAAACATGGAGAGAAAGAGTGGAGAAAGACATGCACCAAAAATGTGCCAGGACCGGATACGGACTCCACCACCAGTGCCCCGAGGACTGCAGCCTCAGCACATGGGCGCCCACTCCACCAGCCGAGCCAAACTGGCGCCGGAGTATCAGGCATTTTGACAACATTAATGTCAAGACTGGGATAAATTCCATCCCTGTAGCCGGGGCACGAACATAGCTAAGTTTGATACTTCAAATCAACCATTCTTTTCTTTCCTTTGCTGTAGCTTCAGTTCAAACACTCGTGTCCTTGAGGAAAATAATAGTTGGGTTTGTATTAAATTGGCACACACAGCATTCAGGTTCACCTGCAGCTATTTCAGCCCGTGTGTCTGAGCCTCATGGACAGAGACTGCCAGCACAAAAGCCCCTCTGTTCAGGGAACTCATTCAGGAGAAATGTCCCGTCTGGGGTAACTCTACAGGCAGGAAGCCAGGAGCAGAGTCACCAGCACCATGTTGACCTTTTCTGTTTTTAATCCAGTTTCATATTCCTCTTGTGCTGTTTATTGTGGCGACAGTGATCAGATAGCTTTAATTTAGAGAGTGAGATACATGGGAGAGAGGGCTGCTTTCTCCCATGTTTGTCTAACTACAGATATCTTTTGATTTCACAGCGTTTAGTGAAACTGTTTGTTGGATTGAAGCACTTCATAAGCTTCAAATTTTATTCGAAGACTTGCTGCATAAATCTCTGTTATCACAGTTTACATGACCTTATCTGTGTAGTCATGTGAAAGGCCTTTATCTAGAGTTGGAATAAGGGAACACTCCTCCTGCTTCAAGCTTGTCTCCCATCTGTGTTTAGGGGGGAAACAGCTAGAGTCAGCAGATGTGGCCATTTTTTCCATATGTCACACTTTCAACCTAGGCATATTTACTGTTTGCCTCTGGTTTTGGATGTGTAGTTAATCTAAAAAAGAAAGATGTCCTGTTGTTTTCAGCAGCATGAGTGTTGCTACATTTAGAGGTGTTTTTGCAGCTGTTGGATCTCTGTATGTGCTGGGATTTTTCTGTTACAGCAAAGCAGCAACCTTACAGAGGAGGCCTACTGGGACTGTACTGCCATTCTGGTTTGAACTGGATAAAACAAGGCTTTTTTTTGTGATCACTTGACCAAGTATCCTCTTTCATCTTTCTCCTGTAAGCAAGGAGTGAGTGTTACAGACGGAGAGAGGCACGCAAGTAGAAGCAGAAGTGAAAACATCATAATATGTGACAAAAATGTGTTTTTTTCTACATTGAAATGCTTAGATCTAAGGGTAACATTCAGCTTAGCAATACTTAACTGTGTAAGGAAGTAGCACACTTGTGGCTGGATGAACATAGTCTAGCTTCTATGCACAGAAAGGAGAGTTTTCAAAAATCTTCTGTTTGTGGTGCATTCAGGAGCCTAATGTCTTTTGGTGTCACTTCCACTTTGCTAAGTGAGTTTTCATGTCATATTTCAAGTGACTGATTCTGACTTGGTTTCAATACAGTGCGTAGAAAAAGTGTTTACCCTTTTAATGATTTAAAGGGGACATTTTACTCTTTTAGGACAAGTTTATATTGTTCTCAGAGGTCCCCAAAACATGTCAGTGAATTCTGCTGCTGAAAAAAAACACTCCGGTGTTGGCTTTTTGCATGTCTACAAAACTCTCTGTTTCATTTTTCTGGTACTTGAAGGGATTGTGGACAGGCAAGGAGCACATGTTTTTGTTAGAGAAGCCTGAAAAGGTGATTTTTGCATAATGTGTCCCCTTTAATGAATCAATCATGGCCAACTTAATCTGGCTATTTTTGACAACAAAACCATCTTTAGAGCAAAAGTGAAAATGGATTTATACAAAGTAATGTCAAGTAAAAGAAAAAAAATGTAATGTAAGTAGGTGACTGCATAAATATTCATACCCTTTAGGGTCTCAATCAGACTTCCACATCTTACCACTGCAATTTTACTTCATTCTTCTTTGCAAAACTGCTCAAGCTCTGTCAGGTTGCACAGGGATCGGGCATGAATAGCCCTTTTCAAGTCCAGCCACAAATTCTCCATTGGACTGAGGTTTGGTCTTCAACTCAGCCACTCCAGAACATTCACCTTGTTGTCTTTAAACCATTTCTCCGTAGCTTTCACTGTATGCTTCAGCTCATTGTCTTGCTGGATTATACCGACCATGGTTGATTTATAAAATCAATGAAAGGGTAAAACATCCAAAGGGTTGAATACTTTTTATAGGCACTGCTCATCTTAATCGTCAAAAACAACCCATTTGATCCTTTATATCTCCAAATAAAAA
The DNA here is from genome assembly GCF_018320785.1 of Cheilinus undulatus. NCBI lineage: Eukaryota > Metazoa > Chordata > Actinopteri > Labriformes > Labridae > Cheilinus > Cheilinus undulatus. Next base: position 39,823,443 of record NC_054881.1, read on the forward strand.
AAGTATTAAGTGCATCTGTATTATCTAAGACCTTGGTGTGATTACCAGCGACTAAAGATTAAACTAGAGGTACAGTGACCTGTGTCAGCATGTATGCTGTGTCAGGATCTGTGGTCCTTTTGCTTGCTCTGCAGTCTCTATCCTGCAGTGTGTTGTAGGCACATGCAGGACGCCCAGGATATCCCTGGTGCACAGCAAATACATTGACCAGCACACTATGTAGGCTTTGTGCTGTGTTTGTGAAGATGCCCACACCTTTTCTACAGAGTTTTGTTTGTTAAGAGCCCTTAGGAAGTCCACTAGGGTTGTCATGATACCAGATTTTCTAACTTTTTTGGCTGTAGAAAAAAAATCGAATGATATTGGTAGCTTTTTTGTTACCAAGACTCCAAAAAAAAAAAAATGATTCAAGCACCCTATTTTAGAGGATTTGTCTTGTTTTTAATCAACAAAAATGCAGACAAAGTCCTTCACATTGTCTACATTTTTTGTCACTTTGATTTTTATAAATTGATTCAACATTTTTTTACGTATAAAGTTAACAGGAATATGTAGATATTAAAATCAGAATTTTATAACAGAAATGTCTGAAAAAATAAAAGGCACTGCTCAGGAGTTAGACATTCAGTGGTTTGCTGATTCTCTCAGTATCAACAGTAAAGTCATTTGTCTGTTGTTACGTCTCTGCATTTAGTCCTGAATAATGTCCATTTGTCCACTTTGCCTTCCATCTGTGCTTCTTGCAATCTCAAATGATGTGTCAGTTTTTCCATAATGTAGGTTTCCTCCTACATTCCTCCTGCTGCACAATATTGTTGGCAAGATATCAGCAGATATGAAAACTTCTGTAAAATTTGCAACCCTAACCCTGGCCCCCATTTTGGGGACCAGCCCTTTATGCAGTTGTGGTTGCAATTAGATTAATTGTGCAACACCAGTTTCTATCCATTGATCCTGGATAGATGGCTCAACTCAATAGAATTTTTATCATATACTATTCCTTTTGGTCAAAATCTGTGAATAAAGATTTGATTTTTCTGTTTTACATTGATATCGTTCATTAGAATAGCAAATATTGTGTTGCATTAAAAAATGAGATATTGGGTCTAGTTAGGCCAGGGTGCTTTTTCCACTGGGGGCCGCATACAGATACATATAAAGATGTTGGGGCCACTTCAATATCTGCAACACAAGGTGTATGACATTGATTAAGTCAGAAGTAGAATAAAGGAGGAGCTGGGGTGGAGAAGGGTGGCATTAACACCTTGCAGAGCTTGGCCAGGCAAGAGCAGTTTAAATAAGGTAGCACTAGAGCAATTGGCTGATACCATGTAGAGCTTGACTCCATGGCCTGCCTTAACTAATGCTAAATGCTCAATTTAATGTCTAACAAGGCAAATAGACAATAATTTCTAGGTTTTTGAGGATACCAATCAGATTTCAGGGGGCCTTGTTTGGCTCTAGCTATCACTGGCTCTTCCCCTGGAATATTATTGGTACTGCTATTTCTTGCCGAAACCTATCAGGGATTTAGAAAACAAGATATTCTTATTATTTTGGTTGCCAATATGTTAACCATGTACAGTTGTCCAAATGTTGTCACAAAAACACATCAATAAATTCTTCTTGCCAAGATGTTTGTTTACAGAATTAGCATGGTAGCACTATCTTATGCTGAAGTATAGTACAGTAAAACAAAAGCTTTATGTTCAAATGTCCGCTATATTTCATTTTGTTTCTAGAATTTGCCGCAGGCCTATAAAAATTGGACCACGGGCTGCATTTGGCCCCCGGGCCACAGTTTGGACAGCCCTGAGTTAGGCCATGACCTACGTTAGCCAGTCTTCAAAGCAGCTAGCCCAGGTTTGAATCACAACTTGAGGCTCCTTTCCTGCATATAATTACCCACTCTCTCTTCCCTATTTCCTACACTATGTACCGTCCTGTCCTCTCCAAATGAAATCAAAAATCAAGGTACTGAAGTGTCAAAATTTTTGACGGTCTTACACTATTAATAAAGAGACTAGAAATGCACAAAAGTGTTTGTTTCTGTGTTGATTTACAAACAAAAAATGTTTTCATTTATGCTTGAAAAGTACTGAAACACTTGTGCAAGTATAAATAGACTTACTAGTTATTCTCCCTTGGGTTGGCTGAGTGGTTCAGCTTTTGTTTAGAGTCAACCCAACAAGATTTGAAAAAAAAAAAAAAGTTTTTTGTACGATACTATTTTGGGTCATTTTATGCCTTTGGAGACTGGACAGTGGAGCGTGAGAGAAAGGCTTGTAGAGGAGAGTGCAGAATGACATGCATCAAATGCCGAGGGAAGGATTTGTCCTGGGACAGCTGCAAGGATTGTGTCCTCTCTACATGGAGTACACAGTGTGACTGCCGAATTTAACTGCCCCCAAAAAAAACCCAAACATATCAATATGAAAAAATGAATGCATACACACTACCCCTTTAAATTCAGTCTCTTTTGTTTGAAACTTGATATCCACCTCACTGATTGCCCTTTCTCTGTGTCTTTTTCAGATAAACCATCATGATTCCCATCACAGAGCTCCGGTACTTTGCTGACACCCAGCCAGCGTACCGTATCCTGAAACCATGGTGGGACGTTTTCACCGACTACATCTCCATCGTCATGCTGATGATTGCCGTGTTCGGTGGGACGCTGCAGGTCACACAGGACAAGATGATCTGCCTGCCTTGCAAGTGGGTGGTCAACAAGACCTGCGAGACAATGCCCATCCCGAATGTGAGCCTGGCCTATGCACCAGAACCTAAAGGGATCCAGTATGACCTCGACCGTCACCAGTATAACTATGTCGATGCCGTCTGCTACGAGAACAAACTCCACTGGTTTGCCAAATATTTCCCTTATCTGGTGCTGCTCCACACTCTCATCTTCTTGGCCTGCAGCAACTTCTGGTTCAAGTTCCCCCGCACAAGCTCCAAACTGGAGCACTTTGTTTCCATCCTCCTCAAGTGCTTCGACTCCCCGTGGACAACGAGGGCTTTGTCTGAGACGGTGGTGGAGGAGAGCGACCCCAAGCCCCTGGGGAAAATGAACGGCTCTTTGGACAAGAAGGCCTCGTGTGTGAGCGAGGACGTGGAGGCCAGCGTGCCGATGCTCCAACGAACAAAGTCTAGAATCGAACAGGGAATCGTAGATCGCTCTGAAACTGGAGTTTTGGATAAAAAAGAGGGGGAACAAGCCAAGGCTCTTTTTGAGAAGGTGAAGAAGTTCAGGATCCATGTAGAGGAGGGTGACATTGTGTACCGTCTCTACATCCGTCAGACTATCATCAAAGTAATCAAATTTATGCTCATAATCAGCTACACAGCCTACTATGTAGGCTACATCAGGTTCAGTGTAGTCTGCTCGGTGAATATTCAGAAACTAACAGGATACAGTACGTTTTATTGCGCCCATCCATTAGCAACACTTTTTAAGATATTAGCGTGTTTCTACATTAGCTTAGTGGTAGTTTATGGTCTCATCTGCATGTACACATTGTGTTGGATGCTCAGCCGCTCCCTCAAACGATACTCCTTTGAATCAATCCGCGAGGAAAGCAGCTACAGCGACATCCCCGACTTGAAGAATGACTTTGCCTTCATGCTCCACATGATCGATCAGTATGACCCCCTGTACTCAAAGCGCTTTGCCGTGTTCCTGTCAGAGGTGAGCGAGAACAAGCTGAGGCAGCTGAACCTGAACAATGAATGGACGTTGGAGAAGCTGAGGCAGCGAATCACCAAAAACTCACAGGAGAAGCTGGAGCTGCATCTCTTCATGCTCAGCGGGATCCCGGACACGGTATTTGATCTGGTCGAGCTGGAGGTTCTCAAACTGGAGCTTATCCCCGATGTAACTATCCCACCAATCATCGCCCAGCTCTCCAACCTGAGGGAGATGTGGCTCTATCACACACCGGCTAAAATTGAAGCTCCAGCTCTGGCTTTCCTCAGAGAGAACCTGAAGTCTCTTCATATTAAGTTCACAGACATCAAAGAGATCCCACTGTGGATCTACAGCTTGAAGAACCTCAGTGAGCTACACCTAACCGGGAACCTGAGCGCTGAGAACAACCGCTTCATAGTCATCGATGGTCTACGGGAGCTCAAAAGTCTCAAAGTTCTACGCCTGAAAAGCAACCTGACCAAGCTGCCCCAGGTGGTGACAGACGTGGGCGTGCACCTTCAGAAGCTCTCCATCAATAATGAGGGAACCAAACTGATGGTGCTCAACAGCCTGAAGAAAATGGTCAACCTGACAGAGCTGGAGCTCGTTCGCTGCGACCTTGAACGCATCCCACACTCCATCTTCAGTTTGCACAACCTGCAGGAGATCGACCTGAAGGACAACAACCTGAAGACGATCGAGGAAATCATCAGCTTCCAGCACCTTCACCGCCTCGTGTGCCTGAAGCTGTGGTACAACCAGATCGCCTACATCCCCATCCAGATCGGGACGCTCACCAACATGGAGAGGCTGTATCTGAACAGGAACAAGATTGAGAAGATCCCCAGTCAGCTTTTCTTCTGCCGCAAACTGCGCTTCCTAGACCTGAGCCACAACAATCTCACCAGCATCCACGCTGACGTGGGCTTCCTCCAGAACCTGCAGTACTTCGCCGTCACGGCAAACAGGGTAAGAGTCGTAACAGCTTTATGTTTATGGAGGCCATGCTTGATGGACAGCCTGTCTCTGTTTTTTAGAAAGGCAATCAGTCTCCACCCATTTTATCTTGGTAATGCATTGCATGATTACCTCAAAGGCAAGATAAAGTGTATGCAAAGTTCAGTTCTTATAAATGCTGAGATATTCATAGACAGGTTGGGGATTATGGCTTTACAGATAAGCATCAGGAGGCTGTGGTAGTTGTACTGTTATATATTAAACAGATGATTAAACAGATGAATGATCTCACTGATATATATTTAACACATACCACTCTTTATATAGTGGTTTGAAAGGTGACAAGGAGATACAATGATACACTAAACTCACGATACAACTGGGTTCATAATTCATTATCATCATGATTTTTCAATTTTTTTTATAAAGTATATATTGTATATGAATAATTCTCTGGCAACAAAGATACAAAACATCTTTTTCTTTTTCTCTTGTTTAGAAATAAGTAATACCTTTTCCTTTGAAGTTTTATACTAACAAATGACACACAACTTGTCTGTCTTTATAAGAATATTTATGCACAAGTGGACATCTCTCTTGTGAATAAATAGTTGCCATTGATGGATTTTTGATAAAGATGAAGAAAAAAATGGTTGGCAAATTTACTTGGCTGCCCGTAAATATACTAAAAGAGCTCCCCTGAGCATCATCTATACTAGGAAATACAGGATGCAATTACAATAAAAATGAAACACTATCTGTTTTGATACAAGGGTGTGGGAAATAGAGGCTCTAGGTATCGATTACCAGGTAATTTCTTGTTTTTAATTGAGTTTCTCAATTTTAGAAATTGATAGTGCCAAAATTCATAAGGTTCTCAGAAAATTAGTTTGATATCAGTATCAGCAGAAGTTAGTTAAAAAAGTTAACTATCATATCGGCTGATATGATGGCCAAAAAGCATTATGTTGGATTAGCTCTAGTCCAGACCATTCTCTATTGGATTTGGCTTTAACTCAGCCACTCCATAGCATTCACCTTGTCTTGAAACAGGGCCAGCTGCCAAGAAGCATCCCCACTGCATGATGCTGCCACCACCGTGGTTCACAGTGGGGATGGTGTGTTTGTGGGTTCCAAAAAGCTCTATTTTTGTCTCATCAGACCAGATAACTTTCTTCCACTTGACCAGATTGAATCTGAGTTTTCTTAAACAGTGTCTCTCTCTTTGCCACTCTCCCATAAAGCTTTGACTGGTGAAGAACCCAGCCAGCATTTGTCATCTGCAGAGTCTCTCCCATCTCAGCTGCTGAAGCTTGGAACTCCTTCAGAGTAGTCATAGGAGTCTTGGTGGACTCTCTCACTAGTCTTCTTCTTGCACGCTCACTCAGTTTGTGAGGACGGTCTGATCTAGGCAGATTTACGCATGTGCCATATTAATCCGAGGGATGTTTTTTGTGTCCATCCTTTGTCTTATACTTTTCAATAACCTTTTCTCTGAGTTGCTTGGGGTATTCTTTTGTCTTCATGGTGTAATGGCAGCCATGAATAATGATGAATCAGTGACTGGACATTCCAAACTCAGATGTCCTTATACTGCAATCACTTGAGACACATTCACTGTACTTAGGTGATCCTTATTTCACTAAATGTGAGACTACTAGCACCAATTATCCGGACTTCTGTTGAGTTAGGTCAGTCTCTTTAAAAGGGTAAATATTTATATAGTCACTTACTTTACAATACGCATTTTTGTTCAATTGAAATTACTTTATAAAAATCTGTTTCCACTTTGACGTCAAAGAGGTTTTTTTTTTAATTTATTTGTCCACATTGTAGTTCTCTGAATATGATGTACTCCAACTGTAATCCATCCTCAGCCCTCTTTAAGAAGAAGAACAAAAGGCTGATGAAAATGTTCCAATCTCCTGCAACTTCCTGAGAAGTAAACAATTACCTCTCAGCTAACAAATGGGCTTTATTTCAGAGGTTTACATCTCTTGCCAAGATGACCATAAATACTGTGAAGGCCGAGCCGATTCTGCTTTCACAGTTATTTATGGCTTGGTTTGCCCGTTTGGCTTCAGGTAAAGAAGTGGATCGCTTTTAACCAGAAGGAAAACAGTTTATTTTAGTTGTAATGAAAAACTTCACTGAGAGCAGCATTCATTTAAAGACACTGTCTTTCATTAAGAGGCAAACAGCATCATGCGTTCTCAATTAATGATACGATTACTGCAGTTCACTGCGCTGTGTGGCTGCACATTTGAAACGGGTTCCAGCAGGTTTATTTGCAGCCAAAAATAGATGCATTAAAAGAGATCATTCCTGCGTGTTTTTGCTGAAATCCTCTTTACAGTTTTAACTCATTTACAATTCAAATGAGTTAGAAGTTGAGAAAGTAAGTGCCCATGTACATGTTTAAAAAGGCTTTAATACTAAAAACATTAAAGATAGAGGTTAGAATTTTCACCTTGTAGCACCCTGAGTTTCTAAATAGATTTTCTTTAGTCTTATAGTAACTTTTGAGTGACCTTTAGTCTTATTTTAACTTGTTTCCTATGCTAATGTCTGATTACTGTTATGCTTTTTAATTGGATTACTTCTAAAATGAACTAAAGCTGAACTTTTTCTCCAGTCATGACAGCAGAAACTGCTTCTCACTTTCCTAATACCCTTTACTTACATCTCAGATCCCTGCCTTTTCTTATTAAAGCATATGGATTAAAATTTGAACACCTCAGCCTTTGTAATCACACACACAGCTCATTACTTTCCCTCTTATCCTTTCCCTCTTCAGATTGAGACTTTGCCCCCAGAGCTGTTCAAGTGCAAGAAGCTGCGGACTCTGAATCTGGGAAACAACTGCCTGCAGACCCTGCCCTCGCGCTTTGGAGAGCTCACCGGGTTGACACAGCTGGAACTGCGAGGGAACCGACTGGAGTGTCTCCCCGTGGAGCTCGGCGAGTGTCGGCTGCTGAAGAGAAGCGGCCTGGTGGTGGAGGAGGATCTGTTCAACACTCTGCCATCAGAAGTCAAAGAACAGCTCTGGAGGGCTGACAAAGAGCAAGCTTGAGCCCAAACCACATTGTAGAGTCAAAATAAGAAACGCTTGGCTGAAGATAGACACAAGCAATCATTTTGTTTGTAAAGTAAAACAAATCCCAAGAGATTTGTAACAGCGTTGGCCATGCAGGCTCAGAATAGTGATGGCTTGAAGGGGCTTTCCTTAGAGGAGCTATAAAAGCATGGATATCAACTTTTACAACCTCAAAGGATGCCCCCGGTTCTCATAGTAAAAGCTCTACACGGTTAAGCAATTTGGCTTTCCTGTAAAATTATCTTACCTATAACGCTGCAAGGATGCAAGCAGTTGATGTCGAATATGCATGTCACAGTAGGACCAGGCTCAGCTAACCTGTCAAGGTCCAAAACAAACAGGAAAGACTTTGCACGGTCCAGCCACGCCACAGTGAGCTAAACACATTCACTATTTCTTTTTGCTGATCATGCACAAGCAGTATTTGCCTGACCTTTCTCTGGCCTTGAGACTTCAATCTTACTCCTGACATTTTTTGTTTTGCAATTGCAGGAAGATTTGGCTGCAGAAAAGGATGTAAGGGGAATGCAACCAGCAGCCGATTTGTTGAGGCATGAAGGTTTGCTCCTAAGGCTCTTTGGTTGCTCAACATAATTGGAGGCTTCTTTTTTGTATTTGAGTGTAAAAGACTCTGACAAAGATGAACAGACCCCGCGGCTGATTGCTCAGCTTTGGCCTTAACCATGGAGGACTGATGCAACGGCATCAAAGAAACTGTCAAATGTTTAGCTGAAAATGAATGGGAACACACTCAACAGTACAATGTCTGAACACCTCACGGTGGTTAATTTATAACCTGTGTGGTAAGAGATTTTTTAGCTGTGTTGGAGAAACCATCCATCCTTCCTGAACTTATTTACTTTATGGGAGCCAGGCGTTATCTTATTTTGCATGACATCACACATTACTTGCATGTCTTATTGATGTATGTGAGGTTGAGTGAGATTGGGCCTTGTAGAAGAAGGTCAGTAATTTATTTTCATATATTTTTTATTTTTGAATACTATCACACATTGGTATCATTTTAGGCCTGTTTTTTTGGCCTCTTTTTGCCTTTATTTGATCAGATAACAGACGATAGAAATGCAAGAAAGAGACAGGGTGACTTGGAGCTTAAGGCAAGGGATGAATTGAATGTGAGATTGTGCAAAAAAGGATTCTGCATTTTTGATTTTGGGAGTTTGGGCATTTTTTAACAGGCTTTAGTGTGGTTGGTTTATCTTTGGAATAATGCAAGATCCAGTAGAAGTGAGTGACTAAAGGCAAAACATAATTTTTTGTTGTTTTAAAGTTCCTTTCTGAACGAAGTGGTGATCTTGAGAGACTCTTTTTAACTTGTGCGTGACTAGACAAACTACAGAAGGTGCCCCCATGCTAACATAAAAGGTTACCCCTGTTTCAGACCTATAGGACACTCCCTATAGTGTTTTATTTATTTGTTTTATGAAATTTAAATCATGCAGGCTTGCACAATTCTCCTCACACAACCAGACCAATTAAACAAGGAAGAATCAATGTACTTTTTTATGCTCGGTTGGATTTTGAATTATGAGACCTTAGGTAATGATTATCTCTTTGGATGAACTCCTGCAGACAAGAGACAGGAGACTTTTTTAACCTGCTGCCAGGTACTGCCAGTCCACAAAGGGAAAATACGTGACTTAAAGTGCCCGGCTGTTTGCTCAGTTTCCTCCTGGGCAAACTGGACATTTTTCAGAGCTTCTGTTTATCCAAACGGAGGACAAACAGGAAATTAGAGTGAAGGAAACTGTGTGACTGACCTACACAAGGGAAACATTTACTCGCAGTATGCCGAGTATGTGATTTCCAAATTAGAGCAACGTGCTTTGTGTGCTTGAAACACTTTTCTTGTTAAGGCCTTGGATTTATTAGCATCATTTGGAGTATGTTTACTCCACCCTGGCATCTCGTTGCTAATATGGCCTTAATCTTTTACAAGCTCTACGCCCTGTTAATGATCACAAACATCGCGTTCATGACTTGTTTTTCATGTCTTCTTGTTAAATGTATAGCTTGTTTTTGTACATTTCAGTAGTATGGCGTATGCTCTTATTGTTACCACCTGTTTGGTTCAACTTTTTAAGAGATTTGAGGGAAGTTTTACCGTTATGGTACAAGTGCACCTTTGTTCACAGTGAATTTTTGTTTTACCGACGCCTTGGCTGAATCCAAATACCCTTTTTTTAGGGGCAGTAGTGAGGTATTCCCTACAAAGTTATTCCCTGAAAATGGAGCCTCAGTCCCGAATGTGTTCACTAGCAACCAGGTTCAAGTTGAAATTAAAGGTCACAGGCAAATCTGAGAGCAAAAAGGAGCAGGCAACAACCTAGACAGGGCATCAGTTAGAGGGAATTTCAGCTTTTCCAATGTGTTACAATTTTAAAATTGATCATTTAGAGTCCTCTTTGTTATATGTGTGCTCTGGTTTATATTTTTGTGGTGCCAAATTAAAGCAGAACTTGTTTTTTCTAGAGAAGCTGACTGGTTAGATGCCAAATGATGAAAACAGGCAAATAGCTGAAATATTAGCTTGTTAAAACTCCTGTGAGGAACTCTTGGTTGAGGTTGATTTTGGCGCCCCCTCTGGACAAAGCAGAATGTAATTTATTTGGTTTTCCGCTGCTGTCCTGTTCTTGTGAAATAGTTTTTTTCCCTCAAAAAAGTCTCATCCAACTCTTTAACCCTCTGAGACCAGCGTTTGTATAACAAGAAGAGACAGGTTATTCAAAGTGAAATAACTTTTGAACCATAAATTGTAGCCACTCGTGTATTTCCTTTGTAAGCCCTCTGTTGTGCCGTTCTAATGATGCTATCCACATCATCGTAGCACTTACAGAACATTTTCTAGCAAGCCTGGAACTTGGCTGACTTTCCAGTGTCTTCTAAGATTGAATCCACACCAGTAACTACAATATTGAATGTCTTTTACTGCTGTTAACATATACAACAAGAACAGACACAAGTTATTCATAGTAAGATAAATTTTGAACCATAAATCATAGCAACTACCTTGTTTTTCCTTCTGAAAGCCCTCCGTTGTGCCATTCTAATGACGCTATCCACGCCATCACAACTCTTACAGAACGTTTTCTAGTAAGTCTGGAATTTGGGTGATTTTCTGGGGTCTTTAAAGAGTAAATCCAAACCAATAACTTAAATTGTTTATTGCTCCTGCAGCAGGCAGCTAATGATGTCTGCCATATTGTTTGATTGTATCCCAGATTGCATTGCAACTGGACTGTGACAACCAATGGCAGGCTGTTCCCCTGTCAGGCCATGCTTTGCCAAACACTGCATGTGCAAACACTTAGAAACTGGAGAAGAGAGCCTGAATGACTCATAATGGAGAGAAAGTGACACAGAGAGGCTGTGACGTGTCACTCTGTGTCACTGCAGACAGGAAATTCTTTAAACAATGACTCTAGTTCCCAAAAGCCCCATTTTGTGTAAATATGTGAATATTTTGAAGAATTTTTGTCACAGAATTTTTATTTATTCACTTCTTGGTCCCAAAGAAAAAGGAGAACAAGTTTTTACAAAAACACCTAAGCCATTGTTATTTATTTCGGATTTTCTTTTGTCTTCGAAGTCCCATAACTTCTTTTAAAATTCCAGTGACATTTCTGCAGAAGACATACTCTCAAAAGCCAGGTTGCCCTGCAAAAAGGATGTTTAGAGCTTGACTGTGCACCACAGGGTTGATGTTTTACAAGCTATTAGAGGCAATAAGTCCAGGTGAGACACAATGGTTAAAAAACAGCTGAGGGCTCAGAGGGTTAAATTCATCTCTCAAATTTAACCTTTTCTTTAGAAACCATGCGAAAAGGTTTTTTTTTTAACTTATATGATAAATGTTGTTGCTAATGATCTTATTTGCATTAATAACTCATAAATTAATCAGAGCTGCTCTCAGTGTGTCCCAAAACAAGCTTAAACTCCTCACAGTAGCTTTAAAGAGCAAAAGTAGGGCAGTATATCTAGTCTTTTCACTCACCTTTAGATAAAGTCACAGGTTGTGAGAACTTACATGTCACCCTACAGTAAAGTCGGTATGTAACATGGCTCATTGTAGTGGTGCAGTGCAGTTGCCAGTGCTGCTGACACCAAATATCTCCCTCCTGCAGTGCAGCACCACAGAGTGTCACATTAGGACGTTTGAAAAATGCCTGTTTGTTTTGGCCTGGAGCTTGGTAGTCAGAAAGTCACAGCTAAATTTAACTTCTTTTTCATGAATTTGCAAAGCTAAATGCATTCTTAGAGCTGCTAGACACTGGGAAATGGTGTCAGTCTGGCCTTTCAACACTTTATTTGTAGTGAGGGATGTAACGATACGCTCAACTCATTACACCATAAGTATCACAGTATGATATAATCTTATCCAAATTTAGAAAGATAAAAGATTTGATCCTCAAAATCAAATCCCTCAGGTGCATCTCAAAAATTAAAGTATCATGAAAAAGTTCATATTTTCATGTGATTTAACTCAAATTTGTTTCCATATATTCTAGAATCATCTCATACAAAGTGAAACATTTCAGTTATTTAATTTTGATGATTACAGCTCACTAAAAAAATCCACTATCTCAGAATATTAGAATAGCACAAAACGTCAGTCCAAGAAAAGGATTTATAATACAGAAATGTTTACCATCTGGAAAATTTTGCTCATTTGTCACTCAGTGATTAGTTGGAGCTCCTCTCACACAAATATCTGCATCTCTGCTTGTGTCATGGAGGCGATCAGTCAGTGGTCTTGCTGGGGTGTTATGAAACCCAGGTTGCTCTGATAGCAGCCTTCAGCTTGAGTCTGGATGTTGAGTCTGGTGTCTCTCATCTTCCTCAGAGATTCTCTACAGGGTTCAGGTCAGACCATATGGCTGGCTAGTCATACACAGTAATACCATGATCAGTGAACCAGTTTCTGGTAGTTCTGGCTTCACTGTGGACAGGTGCCAAGTCCGGCTGGAAAAGGTAATCAGTATCTCCATAAAGTTTCTCAGCAGATGGAAGCGTACGGCTCTTAAATCTCCTGATAGATGGCTGACAGTGTTGAATCTGGACTTGATAAAAACCAGTGGACCAACGGCAGCAGATGAAATGACACCCTAAACCATCACTAACTGTGGAAACAGCAAACACTGGACTACAAACTCCCTGGATTCTGTGCCTCTGAGATCTTCCTCCAGATTCTGGGAAATTGATTTTCAAATGAGATTCAAAATTTTGTTTTATCTGTTAACAGGACTTTGGACCACTGAGCAACAGTCCAGGTCTTGTTCTTCTTAGCCAAGGTGAGACGCTGCTTCAGGATTGGCTCGACACTTAGAACGGGGAACTTATAGTCCACTTCCTGGACTCATCTGTGTGGTGCCTCTTGATCCACTGACTCCAGTCTCAGTCCACTCCTTGTGAAACTCCCCTAAGTTCTTGAATCTGTTTGACAATCCTCTGAAGCTTGAGCTCATTATTGTTTCCCCTTCTCCTTTTCTTACAACACTTTTCTCTTCAGCCAACTTTCCATGAACATGCTTTGACCCAGCCTCTGAGAACAGCCTTGGCTTTCTGCAGGGACCTTTTGTGGCTTACCCTCTTTGTGCAGGATGATAATGATTGTCCTCTGGACATTTGTCCAGTCAGCAGTCTTCCTCATGATTGTGGTTGTGTATACTTAACCAGAGTGAGTGAATGAAGGCTCAGGAAACCTTTGCAAATTGTACTTTCCACAATATTCTAATATTTTGAGATAGTGGATTTTTGATTTTCATGAGCTGTAAAGCATAATCATCGATATGGAAACAACGCTCTTTTAGAAGCTCTATGGAGCTTGCACATCTACTGGCTACAGTACGGTAGTTGAGCTTCCAGCCTCTGATGATTGTTGTGAGATGAGCATTTCCAGCCAAACCGTAACTCAGCAGTAATGGTAACAGTAATGCTATGCTTCCCATTCCTTTTGATTGCACAATTATGACCTAAGGAGGGAGAAAAGCAGTTAAAAAGTGGCACCAAACCCCGGCAGTCTGGCCTGTGTTGTGTATTCCAGTGTGTTTGAAACAGTAAAGCAGCTGTTTGAAATACAATGTGGATTTTTGATCATCTGCATGTATTTACAATAATGATGTTATTTGTTTTGGCACTTTATTCTTGTATATAAGTTGCAGTCAAAAATTTTGATGAAAATTTCGTACTAAAAGTGCAGCTTAAACACCAAATCTTTCGGTAATACTTTTATTTTTAAGGTTGTATAGTTGCTAAAATAATGCACTTTTTTCTGTACTAAAGATGAATATTGGCCTTCATTTTATTGATTTCTGGTTGTTTTGAGGTATCGCTGCATCCCTAATTTTAGCATAATCACCCCCCCTCAGCATCATGACTCATCTCCAGTCAGACAAATTTTTCTCTGTCTCAGATTTTCCCGTTGTTAACATTTACATGGAGCTCCACTAATGATTTTCACCTCAGTCATGTATTTTTCTGACCTCCAGAGCTGCGCCCCGTTGTCCACAGTCACTTCCCCTCCGAGTCACACGATGAGTACGCTGAAACCTGCGGCCCCGCTCCCTTTTCCTGCGTGTCAGCGTCGGTGACTCACTGGGGTGAAGGTCTGAGATGAGGTCAGTGAGTTGTTTGTGGAGCACGAAAGCAGGAAGTTTTTATAGCTAATACCCTCACCCACCCACTCCCCTCCTCCCACCCCCATGGTTACATGAAGAATCTCATGCCTGCACTTTAGGTTATATCACAGCAGAAGCAGCCCAGTGTCATAGAAACAATCGAAACAATCAAATAATGCTTCATACAGCTTTAATTTCTAATTTTTAATGTTATTTATGCCTTAAGTAATGAGTAAATTTCTCACATCTTTGAAAATAGCCTTCCTCCTCCAACAAAAGATTTAACAACTGCACAGAAACATCTCTAGACAATCCGACAGACTGAAAAGAAAGGGGCAATCCCTCTCCTGTTCAACTATAGCGAGTATCAGAAACCCTAAAGCTATACCTCTAGTTTGGATGGTCTTAAATCATTTCACTTGAACTTGAAAATGTTCAAAACTGCCATGATTTCATCAACAACTCATCTCTGCTTATGTATGAAGATTTCTCAGTTTGTGATTGTATTTATTAGATATGAAAGCCTGTAGATCAGGGGTTTATGAAAGCAGTCTGGCATTCATTTCATCCCCACCAGTGAGTTTTTATGCTGAAGTTGTGTATTACAGCCCTATAGAGAGCTCCCCGCCAACATCATCAACCACTGTTAAATCTGAACTGTTAGCTAGATGGACAGACCTGCTAGCTCCGTCTGTGTCTCACGTGACAAGGCCTTTACTAATGAATTGTTGCCAAGTGGACTGAACACTGGCTTTTTAAAGCGGGACGTCTGTATAAATGGACAACTGAACTTTGATTTACTAATGTTCAGACGCTACTTTTGTACCATTCTGACACATGATAATAAAATAAACACTTAACACTAAAAGCCTGTTGCAGTTCCTCACTGGGTGGACGGGGAAAATCCAACGTTTGATAATGCTGAGAAATCAAAATGACTGATGTGAGGTTTTAAAACCTACTTCTTCTTTTTTCTTCCTGATAGTTTGAGTCATGGCTAACGACATCTACCTCAAGCACATGAGAGGCGCTTTTGGTTTTTATCGATTTCAGTGATCCTGTTGGACAAAGAGGAACCTCCAGTCTGCTGATTTAGTCCTATGGATGTGTGAGTTGTTTTTAACAAAATCTTGTTCCAGTAAAACACATGACTCACCTTTGGCAGGAAAATTAAAGGCTGTTTAGTCAGCTTGATGATACTTCATCTGACACCCGCCCCCCAGCAAGACATTACTAACAGCCCTATAGAAATAGTCTTTTGCTGGTTCTCTTATTAGCTTTTGTATGACATTGAGGGACAAAACTATATTTTTATCTGTTTTATAACAAGCCTAACTGTCCTCACAGGAGATTTAAAACAATGAATTTTAACTGATCCTACCTCTGGACCCACCACCACCTCATGAACAAGCAATTGGGACCCCAGTTTCCTCATATTTTCAACAAATCAATTTATTATTGGCCATTTTTCCCACAGTAGTGCCCATATTGTGGGGGAAATGGCCAATAATTAAAGGTATTGATTCCTGAGGAGGGAAAATATTTTTCTTAAAGTTAAATGTCTCCTTCATGTTTTGAAGTGTTCAGAAAAGTAATGTAATTTGTTAAAACTTTTTTTTTGTAGAAAATTCAGTCTTGTAAGTCAGTGTTTAATTACATTTATCATTATTATTATTATTATCATTGTACTACAATAGAAAATATGAAATGGGAATTTTCCTGTTTTGTATTTACCTCTCATGAATTTATTTATAGGCAACAGGATGGCCACCAGATGGCGGATTTATGGTTTGATTCAAATATTATGTATTTTTTTTTATTTACTCAGGCTATTGCTATAAGATAGAATTACATTTATTATTATTATATTTATTATTATTATTATTACTGTTGTTGTTATTATTATAATTCAGATATTTGTTATAATTATAATAATAATAATAATTATTATTATTATTATTATTATTATAATTATTATTATTATCATACCACAATATAAATATGAAATGGGAATTTTCATATTTTGCATTTACCTCTCTTGTATATTTATTTATAGGCAACAGGACCACCAGATGGCGCCATTCTTCCTCCCTCTTTATTTCACGGTTTAGCAATGAGACAGGCGATATCTAGAGGCCAGACTTCGCTACTGCAGTATCACAGTGTATGTTGCTTCTGTTGTGCAACGAAAGCGTCGAAGTCCAAAATCCTCTTCAAGCTTCTGTGGGGTTACTCTTTACCTACCGACGCGTCACGTGGTCGGAAATTAGTGCATGCGGGCAGAGAAGTACCCGGATGATACACATCCTATCTGACTAACAGGCGGGACCGAACCGAGCAGAGAACCATGGATTTTATGACGGATCAAGATGTGCAAAGGGTGAGAATTTGTCTACATTTTTATTTGTTTACAGAAAAATATAGTGTGCAATAGCTCAAATATAGTTCCGTTTATGCTTGACATTTAATTTCAAATATTAAAATAGTCCACAACAGTAGCCTGCTTTCCCTGTCGCCTCTGTAGTATTAGTTTAGAGAGTCTTTTTTCCTGCTGGTTCTCTTACCTGTAAGACATTAATTCTCTTAAAGGACTCTGTTGACTGTGTATGACATCCAGGTTCGTTACATAACATGCTGCTGCAGCAGCCACAAGTGGTCAGTCTTCAGGTTAAAAATCTGCCCCATAGAAAGAACATTTATAATTTATTAATATGTTGAAGAAGAGTCCTTTTCTCTCAGCCATGTTTCTCCTCTCAGTGGGATTATTAACAGTCTCTAAGATTAAACACATATGCAAAGAAGTCATATATTTAAGATGTTACAAATAAAATTCAGAACTCATTTATGTAGAATAGGAATAGTAATGCAATTAGGATGGAAACGTACTGATGAGGATGAAATTAAAAACACTAAAAACTACCAGGGTCTACATTTTTAGAACTGAGCTTGTTGTTGAACCATAGCACAATCCATTGTTGTGCAATGACGTGTTTTAATTTTGCAATGCTCAAAGTTTGTAAATCAGGTTGAAACGGAGGGTTATCTTCATGCCAAACAAAAAAAAAATAAGAGAAAAGGAGAAGAATTGTTGATGCTCGCAAAGCAGGAGAAGGATCTACCACATTGTGTCAAGAACTGGAGTGAGAAGAAACTCAAAGAGAGCCACACAGTCCAGAACAAACCTAGCAGAGGCAGTTTCAAAGACTCTGGAAAGCTAGTGAGAAATGTGTCTAAAGACCCCAGAACAACTGCCAAGACACTACAGAATGACTTCGCCAAGTCAGGAAGTGCAGTTTTAAAGAAGATTAGAATTACTTGAGCCCTGCACAGGAAAGGACAACATGGAGAAAGATTCTGATACTGGAAGCGTGCAAACTAGAGCTCTTTGGCCATAGGGATGTTGCCTATGTTTGCAGAAAGAAGGGAGAAGCTATAACCCAAAGGCAACCGTCCCCACAGTGAAACACGGCGGTGGAAGTATTATGCTGTGGGGATGCTTCAGTACGTCTGGAACTGGTAAAGTTGGAAGGAATCATGAAGAAAGAAGTACTGTACATGTGAACATTTAGAAAGAAACCCTCAAGCAGTTAGCAGTAAAACTGGGTGTGGGTTATTCCAAAATGAAAATGCAGTTGCCAGTGGAAAACTAGGACACAACCACAGCTAGTTTCCCCCCTTAACATGGGATAAAAATGGATCCATACATGCTGCACATTTTATCTAGATTGCACCAATATTTTAAGAAAGAAATCTTTTTTTAAATTGTAAAAGAGAAGCATGTGATCAGCTTGCCTCGTGCAGCATAATAAAACTACAAGATTTTACTTAGCCTTTAGACTGAATGTTTCTATGCTAAAAGTAGTTCTCGCAAAAATTTGTCCTGCGCATTTCCTGCTACGCTTAGGAAAACAAAGACTTGCATGAGTACTCATATGACCCACCAGCTTTCTCTTCCTCCTGACAGTACCTGGAGGACGGGTATGTCATCCTGGACGGGCTGCTGACCCCACAGGAGTGTGACGAGCTGAGGCAGAGGATGTCAGAGATAGTGGACCAGATGGACGTCCCTGAGCACTGCCGCACCACCTTCTCCACCTATCACGACGAGCAGCTCAAAACACAGGTGACTTAATGAACACTACTGTGGCAAAAGTCTAAAACCATGTCTGTGGTTTACAGTTTGATCCTCATACACTTCTCTCACATGCCTCCCTTCATATCATATTTAAAGATGCAGGTAAGATTCTTATTTATATTAAAGAAGGTTAGTGTGTGTTTCCTGTTTAGTTAGACTGTCTACCTTGACCCTGAGTCTCCCGTTCTTGGGCTAATAGAAAACTAAAGTCAACAGTCGGCTCAGTCTCCATGGTTTGTGTCCTTTTCTGCTGCATCGTATGACTGGTTTTAACTCTTTGACCTGCAGGGAAATGCTGACTATTTCATCACCAGCGGAGATAAGATCCGCTTTTTCTTTGAGAAAGGAGTTTTTGATGACAAAGGTGAGAAAATCCATCTCAGCTGTCACTTCTTTAATGTGAAAATGACCAAAAAACCCAGAGGCAGAGGAAGTTTTTTGATGTTAATGTAATTTGACTTCATTAAAAAAAGGAAAAAATATCTCTTTAATGTTGAAGTTAGAATATATATCTACAAAGTTATGTCAAATAAATAAAAATGTGAAAGGTAAAATAACTGACTGGAAAAATATTCACCCCCTTTAAAGTGACTGACCTAATTCAAAAGAGGTCCAGACAGTTGGTGCAAGTAGGATCACAATTAGTGAAATGAGTGCAGTGAATGTGTCTCAGTGATTGTAGTATAAAGACATCTGTGGTTACTGTGTTTACATCACTGGTTAATCAGCATTACTGGCTACCATTACACCATGAAGACAAAAGAACGCTCCAAGCAACTCAATGGGAAGGTGGTTAAAAAGTATAAGTCAGGATATGGATACAAAAATATTTCCAAGACACTGAACATCCCCCAGTGTTCATTTAATTTAACATGAAGAAATGGAAGGAATATGGCACACGTGTAAACCTGCCTAGATTGGGCAATCCTCACAAACTGAGTGAGCGTGCAAGAAGGAGACAAGTGAGAAAGGCCAGACACCTATGACTAATCTGAAGGAGTTCCAAGCTTCAGCAGCTGAGATGGGAGAGACTCTGCAGACAACAACTGTTGGCCGGGTTCTTCACCAGTCAAAGCTTTATGGGAGAGCGGCAAAGAGAAAACTCAGATTCAGTCTGGACTAGAGTTCACCAAAAGGCATGTGGGAGACTCCATGGTCAAGTGGAAGAAAGTTCTTTGGTCTCATGACAAGAAAAGCACTTGGAAGGTGCAGACCTCAGCCATTAGCCCTATCTCCCAATAGTAAAGAAGCCTTTAAAAACATTCCTGGATCCAGATGGTGATCTGGATCAGTCCCAAAATCTAATCAGTTCTTCCTTATGCCATTTCCTGAGAATTTCATCAAAATTCGTACTTGTTGAGTTATGTTGCTAACAAACTAACTAACTAACAAACCCTGCCGATCACATAACCTCCTTGGCGGGGGTAAAAATTAGTCATGAGTCTCATGACTAACGCCACAACACCACGCCAGGCCAGGGTGTGTGTTAGCCCACCCTTCGCTCTTCCTCCCCCACCCTATCTGTCTTATTTTCCCTTTTTTTTTTTTTTTTTTTTTTTTTTTTTTAACTCTTAGTTATATGTAAGGTTTGTACTATAATCGTTGCACTATACTCATGAGTGGTGCTGAGGAAGGTAGTATCGGCATCGTCACTGCCTGGAGCTTGCATGTACAGAGCCTGGGTCTGTTGAAGGCGGCATGCTGTTGAGGCTGTGTGGGCCATGTGGTACAATAGGTAAGATGATGTCTCCATGTTGGCAGGGTGGGTGGTTAGAGTCGGCATGCAGGAGGGTGGCTCTGGGACGCTGGAGATCACTGTTCAGCCCTTTGGAGGTGTCGTGGGACTATCTAGATGAAACACTGACGAAGGAAGGCTCCCACTTGACAACCCTGGTGAAGTGCGGGCTTCTTACTACCCATCGGTCTGCACGGTTGACTTGTGGAGGCAGATAGTAATGAATTAGGGATTTCTTCACTGAGCGCTGATCCTCTTTATAGGGCACAAGTATCTTGTGTTTTATTCAGTCTGATGAGACTGAAATGGAGCTTTTTGGCCATCAGACAAGACATCAAACACTGCACATCACCACAAACACACCATCCCAACTGCGAAGCACAGTGGTGGCAGCATCATGCTGTTGGGATGCTTCTCAGCAGGGGCTGTTCATACCCGATCCCTTCAACCTGACAGAGCTTGAGGAGTTTTGCAGAGAAGAATGAAGTTAAGTTGCAGCATCTAGATTTGTGACCCTGATAGAGACCTATCCGCACAGACTCCAAAGGTGACTCTACTAAATCCTGACTTGAAGGGGGTGAATATTTATGCAGTCACTCAGAAGTATATTTTCCTTGTTATACTGGTTATATCTTTTCCCCATTGCTTAAATGACTAAACATTTGTGTTCTGGTTTCTGTTCTCTTGTTGTCGTATAAATATCCTGACTTTTTACTTAGCAATCTCTCTTCAGTTTTAGTTCTCTTTATTCTTCATACATATAAAAGGATTTCTTATCTTTCAGGGGAGTTCATTGTACCAAAGCAGCGGTCACTAAATAAAGTCGGGCATGGTAAGATATTTAACAAAATCTTTTTTACATCACACGCAGCACTTTTTTATGAAAGTCCACAGTTAAATCCCAATATTTAATCTCTTTCAGCCCTCCATGCCTATGAACCATTGTACAAGAAGGTTACACATTCACCCAAAGTGCAGGTAAGCGATGTGTTGGACACAGACGGACATACCGAGTCAAAGAGTGACCGTTTTAACCAGTTTCATGTTCTCTTAGGGTATAGCAAAGAAGCTGGGCCTTGTAAGTCCTGTGATTCTGCAAAGCATGTTCATTTTTAAGGTAAAGAATTTAAGTCTATGTACAGATTGTACCATTATTATAAAAGATGGGTGGCTAAGTTAAGATTTCTGTCTCTCTCAGCAACCTGGGATAGGAGGAGAAGGTAAGAAGACTGATATACAAACAGAAATATCTGGAAAAATGTGCAGTAAATAGCCTTTTCTTTAGGTTTTCTTGAAGGAGATTTTTTTGTGTTTCCTAGTGACACCACATCAAGATGCCACATTTCTGTATACGGAGCCTCTGGGTAGAGTGATGGGGCTGTGGATCGCCCTGGAAGACGCCACTGTTAACAATGGCTGCCTGTGGTTTATCCCAGGATCGCACAACAGTAAGAAAACAACACGACTGACCTCACAACTTAGTCCGTTTCCTCTATCTGAGCTGGTATTGAAAATCTTTCTGTACATGTTTTTTAAAGCACTTACAGTATTGCTCTCTTCTCCTTAGGTGGTATTTCTCGGCGTATGGTGCGCACCCCAAAAGGCACCTTTCCCCTGACGGACTTCACTGGTCGAGAGCAGGAATATGACGAGAAAAAGTTTATTAGTGTACCGGTTAAAAAAGGTCATTCACTGTGCTGGCTAATGAAACATGCAATCAGAGTTTGTGCAAATTTCAGTGAGATTTAGATCTGATGTAAAGAGCTGAAACATTTGAAGGTACAGCTATAGCTGTACGCTCAAACCAAGACGAGAAATAAGTCTGTGTGGATAGGTCTCAATCAGGTTTGCACATCTAGACACTGCAATTTTACTCCATTCTTCTTTGCAAAACTGCTCAAGCTCTGTCAGGTTGCACAGGGATCAGTTGTGAGCAGCCCTTTTCAAGTCCAGCCATAAGTTTTCTACCGGATTAAGGTCTGAGCTTTGACTCGGCCACTCCAGAACATTCACCTTGTTGTCTTTACCAATTTCTGTGCTGCTTTCTCTGTGTGCTTCAGCTCATTGTCTTGCTGGAAAATAAATCTTTCCCCAGCTGTATTCCTTGTATTGAGAGTTTGACAGTTGTTGATATTTCTGCTTACCCATCCTCTTTTTTGTCTTCAGGAGGTGTAGTCCTGATCCACGGGGAGGTTGTTCATCGCAGTGCTGAAAACACGTCTGAAGACTCCCGTCATGTCTACACCTTCCACATTATGGAGTCCCAGGACACATGCTGGAGCCCCGACAACTGGTGAGGGGTTTTCCTTTGTTTGGTGGTTTGTGAGACATGATAATAAAACCTTTGTTTTTGTTACTGTTATTGTGTAGGTTAAATTACTGAGGAATTGAACACAAGGTTCTTAACCCCTAAGAATTCCAGGTAGAATTAGCCAAAAATGCCAATCCAGGAATACCCAAATTAAATTTAATGCTCTGTTTGAACCCTTTGTTGCACAAGAAAGGTCATATTCTGAAGTTTCTTCCCAAATTCTCAGTAGCTGCTACAAACAAAGAAGCATTGGCTGGTTTAGTTTTAAATTGGACAACAATAGAAGATAAAATGAGGAATACCGCCTGTTTATGAGGAAAAGTCCAGGCATTTTCAAGCTGGGGACTGCAAAAAGGATATTTTTTTCTAAAAAATGTCTGACAACAAAAATACATGAAAAACACAGAAAAAAACAGGTTGTGTTGGCAGGAATGGTTGAAATCATAAAGCATGTGCTTTATTGCTTAAAAATTAACTTTTTAGAAGAGGAGGTTAAGTTACAGAATCTCACTAAGACTGAAGATTTAACCCATTTGTCACGTTCTGTCTCTTTGGTCTTTAAGGTTGCAGCCCACTGAGGAGCTCCCCTTCCCATCTCTCTACACAAAATAAAGGATAATTTTAGTATTTGTTGCTACAGCTCAGGCAAAGACGAGCTCTATGCTTTCCTGAAGAAGGACCAATTTGAATGAATGAACTGTTTTTAAGGGTGAAATCTTGCCATTGGCTTGAATTGTATAAGACGCCATATTTTTCTCTATATTGCAATTAGAAAAGAGCAAAGTTAATGTCAAACAGTTATCTATATTTTCTAAATGGATATTTTAATAGTCAGGGAAAACAACTTAATACCTTTTTTTTACATTTTCAATATTTATAGAGAACCAATAGGAACATGGGCTGAAAAAATATTTCAAGAAAACTTTCTGGTGCACATCAGAAACTAACCTGAGATCACAAAAAGTTTATTTTTCTTCTTGTGATTTAATTCAACAAGTGAAACTTCAATATATTCTAGATCCATCCTATACAAAGTGAAATATTTCAAAACTTACAGCTCACACAGATAAAAAATCCATTATCTCAAAATATTAGAACATCACAAAACATCAGTCCAAAAAAGATTTATAATACAGAAATGTTGACCTTCTGGAAAATTCTGCTCTTTTATGCACTCAGTAATTGGTTGGAGCTCCTTTTGCATGAATTATTGCATCAGTGCGACATGGCATGGCGCCAATCAGTCTGTGGCACTGCTGGGGAGTTATAAAGCCCAGGTTGCTCCGATAATAGCCTTCAGCTCTTCTGGATTGTTGAGTCTGGTGTCTTACATCTTCCTCAGAGATCCTCTATGGAGTTCAGGTCAGACCAGTTGGCTGGTCAGTAAAAGGTCAGTAAACCAGACCAACGGTCTAGTTGTTTCTCTCCTTAGCTCAGGTGAGACGCTACTGACGTCTGTGCTTCAAGATTGGCTGGACACTCAAACACCACACTTGTAGTCCAGTTCCTGGACCCGTCTGTGTGGTGGCTCTTTATCCTCTGACTCTAGCCTCAGTCCACTCCTTGTGAAGCTCCCCTAAGTTCTTGAATCTGCTTTGTTTGACAATCCTCTGAAGGCTGAGCTAATCCCTGTTGCTTGTGCTCCTCTTCTTACCACACGTTTCCCTTCTAGTCAGCTTTCCATGAATCTGCTTTGATACAGTCTCTGAGAACAGCAGGGACCTTCTGTGGCTTACCCTCCTTGTGGAGGGTGTCAATGATTGTTCTCTGGACATTTGTCACATCAGCAGTCTTCCACATGATTGTGTGTGAACTCAATTTGAGCAAGATTGAAGGCTCAGGAAACCTTTGCAAATTTTCCACACTACTCTAAGAGTTTGAGATAGCGGGTTTTTGTGAGCCGTGAGCCGTAATTATCGAGATTAAAACAAAGTCTTGAAATACTTCACTTTGTATGAGATTAATCTAGAATTTATGGCCTCACTTCTTGAATTAATTCACAGGAAAACTAAACTTTTTTTGTGATATTTTAATTTTATGAGATACACTAGTATAGTCAGTTCAATCAGCTGTTGCAGTCATGTGTCCATGGGAAAGTCAGATGATTTTAAAGCACTGTAAATCTTACGTCCTTCCACAACTCATTCTTTTATACTCTTTCTGCCCATGTCCCTCTTGGAGCTTCATAAATCATCCATGCAAAAGCCAACATTTTACAGTAGATACACTTGTATCAGGCGACTTAGTATTCACATGCATAACTCTTGTTGGTGTGTTTTTATGTGTTAGAAGAAGACGGCAGAGCCTGTTTTTTTACAGACAACAGGATTGTATTTTCAAGTAATTTCATCTTAAGATGCAACTTAAATAATTTAAAAAACATGTGCGTATAAACAATCATGAATCACAACAACATATCCTATATGAAGATTTAAAACAAACTGAAAAGCAAAATGTATGCAGTCAAAGAAAGTTCACTCAGAGCTCTTCAGCTGTGAAATAATTTCTAAACAAAATCTGTTTTAATCTCTGACCTCCAAAACACTCAACATGCAGCATTCCTTTTTTTTTAAAAATGTAATAATGGCAAATACAACATACTAGCAGGATCATGCTTACAACATAAAATATAGTGAATAATCTTTGCAGATAAGCATTAAATAAAGGCTGAGAATTCATGCTCAAAAGCAGGTAGGAAACTTTACCATCCATGTCAAAGAACAATGAGATGAAACCTGATTAAATTGTCTTAGAGAAAATTAAAAGGAACAGATGCAGCAACAAATAAAAGGCCTTTACTTATAATTCAGACCTAAAGCATATTTACAAACTAAAAACCTCTGCAGGGCTTTAAAGGCTCAGTTTAACAAGAAAATGTATATATTACCTTTATTTAAGGGGTCCCAACAAATATTAAGCAAAGTCAGTGAACTAAAAAATACACTGTATAATACCTGCAGTCATGTTACAGTACTGAATTTCACAAGTGTCATGCATTAGCATAGTGACTTTCTGCCACACTGAAATATAAATCAGCCCTTTAAGAAGAGTTGAGATGGACTGCCATGCATTCATCTACAGCATTTACAATAGTGTGTAGAAAATATACATCTTAAGGCAAATATTTTCAGCAGTTAAGTTCTTCATATTGCCATCAGGGAGGCTAAATAACAAAAATTTAAGAAAAAAAGACGGAACTTGAAATAATGTTCTTCAAAGGCAATATAAAGGCATGTTTCCATTTGGGACGAGACGGGTTAGACCGTCTGGATGATGATCAAAAAAAGTGTTAGCAGCGTCCGCTCTTTCCAGTGAGTGTTTAAAGGACGTTTGTTAAAGTATCTCTTGTTGCATAATTCAGGAGGAGTTAATGTCACCTCGCTGTCGGGACAGTGACGCGCTGGAGCAACTGTACACCTCCACTGTCAGTACAGACACAGTTAGAGCAACTTTGACTCACATGTAGGGATGTAACGATACGTTCGACTCTCAATATGATGGATTATTATACTGAG
This sequence comes from Cheilinus undulatus, assembly GCF_018320785.1. NCBI lineage: Eukaryota > Metazoa > Chordata > Actinopteri > Labriformes > Labridae > Cheilinus > Cheilinus undulatus. The sequence goes on from NC_054881.1 coordinate 39,849,522, forward strand.
ATTATAATATGATATGCACAATTTTGTAATTTTTTTACAGGCATGAGACTTAAGTCAATTTATGAATAAATATAATAAACTGTTTTACATGCTGCTTCATGTTATGTGTGTTCAGATTTTTACCCGTTTCATCATTAGAGTCTGAGAGCCCTGTTGTAATTGTAGGCGTTCAGTTTTCCTCCACATTTTTGGGGCACTGAACATGCATTGATTTGCATGAAAATTGGCATGCATCTAAAGCTACGGAAAAATGAGAAGTTGATGTTTCAAAAATGATCCTCAGGAATTGCCAAACTTCTTCCATATGAGAATTACTGAGGCCACTGTGCTCTTAGGAACTTTCAGAGCTTTCCCCAGATCTGTGCCTGTCCACAATCCTGTCTCTGAACTCTGCAGGCAGTTCCTTTAACCTCATGGCTTGGTTTCTGCTCTGATACCATCGTCAGCTACGAGGCCTTCGATAGAGAAGTGTGTGCCTCTCTAAATCATGTCCAATCAATTTAATTTAGCACAGGTGGACTCCAATCAAGGCGTAGAAACATCAGTAAAGATCCAGAGAAATGGGCTCTGAAAGGCTCTGAATACTGGGAAATAATGGGATATTTCAGTTTTTTATTTTTAATAACCTTGCAAAAATTTCCAAAATTCTGTTTTCACTTTGTAATGATGGGGCACTGAGTGTAGATTAATGAGAATAAAAATGATTTTTTCAACTATAGCATTCAGCTTTAACATAAAATCGAGTCTGAATACCCTCTGAATGCACTTTTTATTAAATTACCCTGCATAAAGTTATAGAATATATAAATTTCTCCAGAAGCCTCCTCTCTCCTCAATGCTTGCCTCCTCCAGCTGCATTTAAGGAATTTGAAGAGCTTTCATCCTGGCCGAAGGGGAATGATTTGCAGGTCAGAGGAGAGAAGATGCACAAAATAATTAACTCTCAAACTTCTACAAATGTGGGTCATGTCTGCATACCCTTCGTCTTCAACTACTGATGTTGCATAAGATAAGACAAAAGCTGACCGTGCACTCGGTTGGTTAAAGAGTATTGCAATATATATTTTTGTAGTCCTTATCTGTACTGATTCTTTTATTCTACTGATAGATATCGTTACATCCCAACATGTTTTTTTTTTAACTAATTCTGATCCTGAAAGCAACTGATATGATCCAAGCTTTAAAGGTAACAGACAACTTCATGCTAACATCACATCTGTCACCACATAAAGCAGGTTTTACCCAGCTAAATTAAGCAGTCAGATTTTGGATATTCCTTATTGTGCTAACAGAAAAGATTCCACTGTTTCCTAAAGGGACTTCTATCACATCAACTATTACATTTGTTTGTATGTCGTGCTTCATTTTTCCAAAGTCATCATTCTTTTTACCCCCATGAAGAGCTGAGGACAGCAGGGTGGATCTGCCTTTTTTTATTTGTGCCATCTGTCGGCTCAAAGTAACAGCAGGATGAAGAGGTAGAGTGGGAGGAGGAGGTTGTCTATTTGGGACGTGTAGGCCTCCAGCATGGCCACCAGAGTGACAGAACCGACAATCCACGAGTAGCTGGAGTTCAGATTGATGCTCCCATCAAAGATAAGGAACATAGCAACAGCAATGATCTGAGCAAACACTGACGTCGCAGTCCCCTCCATGGTTTTCTTTGTGCCGGGCCAGCGTATCTCCCCCATGGTGCTGCCAAACACGGACGCCACAGTGTCTCCGACTCCAACGGCAAGCACACCTGCGTAAGGCACCAACCCGCCTGCACCAGGAAGTATCCCCTTAGGGGCGCAGGGTCCTGGAAACAACCATATCGGTAGAGACATCCCCATCAGCAGGTAGATGTGGGTCAGAATAAGAGGCCCAGAGTCTCGTTCATCCAGGAATAAAGTAAGGACCTGCCTGAGGAGCTGACCGAGCGGCCTGATTCGAAAATAACGCACATACTCCAGGAATAAGAAAACCGCCAAGCAGCCTACGGACGCCACATGGAGAAGCTGCCTGTCGTATATCAGCCCTGGAACATATGTAGCTACCACTATGAGGTGGAAGTACTTCCTGACAACTGTAGATGCCTGATGCTTTTTGGACCCGGACTGCCGCTGGTGGTTCTGGTGTAACACTACGCAAGTTGCCACGACAGCTAGAAACACCCAGTACCCCAGCAAACACAGTCTTCTGTCATTTAACGTGGCAAAGTCTAGCAACCACATGAGAGGGTGCCGCCCAATGAACAGGGAAAGCCATGGCATGAGGATCCCCAGAGCCAGAACGGCTGTCATCATGTGGAAGAACAGCGACGACACCCAGGTTTCAGACTCCATGAAGCAGAAGAGCAGGGCGAAGAAAATACCCAGCAACAACGAGCCCAACACTACCACTGGCAGGAAATAGTTCACAGGGTCGCCTTTGACTTCTGCTAAGTTCAGGGAACGTTTGATGAGCTGGTTGACAATGAAGCTGATCCCACCGACAATCAGGAGCGCCTCTCCAGGTGTGAAGCAGCGCGGCAGCAAATAAAGCACAATCAAGCTGAGATAAACGAAGATCAGCAGCACCTCTAGGACCTCGATGACCTCAGATACAGTCAGCGTCTGTTTAGTTGTGTAGAGAATTGCGCTGCCAGCCATGCCTGCGATAATGCAAGTGTTTGTGGGGACAGGTCTAGTGATGCCCAGAGCGATCAGGGAGAGAAACAGAGCCAGCATCATGCCTGTGATGGTGATCACCATGGAGAAGCGCTCAAAGTAGACATTCCCTGAGGCAGAGCACTTTTCTCTCAGCGCCAGGCCCAGTAAAGGCATCACCATGGAGGCAGGGACGATGCCGCTGCTCGCCGAAGGTCGGAACTGGAAAACGGCACCTCCTGACCTGAGCAGACGGTCCCATTTGTGTTGGACGTAGAAAGCCTGGATGAAGAGGGCTATGCTGCACCAGGAGTGCTGGTTCCAGACTGCCATGTGGACACACAGCACCACAGCCAAGACTACAGAGGACTCCACATAGACTGGATTGATCTGCATGGCTGCAGGGTGGATGGAGGCAGGCAGGGAGGAGGGGTGATCTGAACAGATGGTCTGCAACAATGAAGGCCGTCTTCTGTCAGTTCCTCTCTTTGGCACACTTCATCATTTGGCAGGCATTTTCACTGTCTCAGGATATCTGAAAGGGAGGAAAATTAAAAACAGTGAGGCCCCCATTCAGTCCTTTTTATTTTTTTAAAAATTGCTGGGAATTGCAAAAAGTTACACTTGTGCTGCCATACAATTGATGTGCGACACATGGCCCATTATAATGATATAATCACAATGCAGCAATTCGGCAATAATCAGTACAATACACCCAAAACAGTCCTATAAAGAAAAAGTGCATTTCTCCTGTGCAGCATTACCCAGACATCATCTTCTTTTGTCAGTAGATTTTTTAAACATCCTAGTTTTATTTTGGATGCTTACATTGTGCACACAGAAACATTATTTCACAAAAAACAAACACTACCAGGGTCTGAATTATTAGCCCCCTGTAGAACGACCTTTTTGTTGCGCCATAGCACAAACTACTGAAAAGTCAAGTTAAACTGAAGGTTATCTTCACATTTACACGCTTCAAAAACGTCAGTAAGGGTCTGAGCGGTCACTGGAGAAAGCATCACGGTAAAAACAGGATTGTTGATGCTCACAAAGCAGGAGAAGGATCTACGAAGTTATCGCAGTGTTTCCAAGTGTCAAGAACTGGAGTGAGAGAATTCAAAGAGAGCCACACAGTCCAGAACAAGCCTGGCAGAGGTAGGGCGGGAAAGATTTCAAAGACTCTGGAAAGAAAACTAGTCAGAGATGTGTCTAAAGACCCCAGAAGACCATCACTAGAGCTCTGCACAGGGATGGACAAAGAAAAAGTCCACTTCTGCAGAAGAGACACCTACAGGCTAGACTGAAGTCTGCTAAGGACAACCTGGAGAAAGATTCTCATGTCCTTTGGACAGATGAGACCAAACTAGAGCTCTTTGGCCACAGAGACATTGCATATGTTTGGAGAAAGAAGGGAGAGGCGTCTAACCCAAAGAACACTGCTGTGGTGATGCTTCATGCGGAACTGGGAATCTTGTAAAGGTGGAAGTTATCATGAAGAAAGAAGGAAAAATGAAGATTTGGAAGGAAAGCCTCAAGCATTCAGCAGCAAACTGGGTCTAGGTCATCTCTTTGTCTTCCAACACGACACCAACCCAAAACAAGCATGGCCCTTGGTGAAGAACTACCTCCAGAAAATTAAAGTGAACTTTCTTGACTGGCCTGCACAACGCCTGGACTTCAATCCCATTGAAAATCTGTATGGACTGAACCAAGGTCCATGCCAGGAGACCATCAAATCTTTAGAGATAGGCCAAAGAATGGGCTGGGATTATTCAGGAGACATGTCAGAAACTTGCTGGAGGTGCTAATAATTTAGACCCTGGTAGTTTTTGTGAAATAATTTTGTGTCTGTGTGCAAAGTAAAATAATGTATCCTCAATAAAACTAGAATGCTTGGAAAATTTGTGTTAAAAAATCTTTATTCTGTTTAACAGCACTTGGGAAATAATTAAAAACAAATGAAATTTTCACAGGAGGTATCCTAAAAATGCCCCCTTGTTTAGGTTTTTCCTTTTAAAGTCATGTATCATCAGTTTTTCTGACAATATAACATGATACAAAACTAAACAAATAAGCATTGGGGTCTCTTTACGCTGCAAGTCACTCGTTAACACGGTCATTCTTCAAACCATAACATCCTATCAATTATTTGTCCCACCCCTACATTAAATATAATGGTATCAGTAGTTGTCAGACTACGTTAACTATTCATAAGATCCCATTTTCATCGCACTATCCTCACAGTGAACCTTGCTCACACTTTATCTGCCTGTCATGGACTATGGCTGGTCTGAGTAGTCAGTACTAGATCCACACAGCTATCAAAAAGACCACAAAAGAAACGCCTGCTCTTTCTGCATCTCCTGAAACCTTTCATTGCGTGGGCTGGGATGATTTATACAGAGCTGTAACAGCTGTGTATGCTGAGTTCACACCTGACTACGATATCTGACGAAGAAATACTGTAGTTATTTGTTACAGCCATGCTAAAATAGCTCACTGGGGCCAGCTAACCCTCACCGAAGTGCCAAACGCGTTCATCTGCGAGCCAAGGATGCTGCAACCTCGGCTAACGGCAAAATACAGCTGACTCCACCGAGTTAGCATGACGAAACAGAGCAAAACACAGCTGAAATTTGTACAAAATACTTAATGACAAAGACAAGAGAACGTACCACATCAGTGCAGTGTTAAAAGGACGGAATAGCCTTTTGAATTGAATAGGTGACGTCCTCTTTGACTGATTTTCTTTCCTTTGTCAGTTGTCTCTTCTCTCACACCCAGTAGGAGGGGGCCATATTTGACAGCCGGATCACGTGGTACATCCATAAACTATCTCTTAAAGGCATAGTTTACGCTGTTTTAATATTATTTAGTAATGTTAAAGAATTACTGGAACTGTAACAGCAATGACGAAAAAATAGAGACTATTTTATTTTTCCGGGTAAATGCCATAAACCAACATGTTCTTTGCATTAAGCTAGAAAGACAGAATCATGAATCACACTTTCCGGCCACGAAAACCTTACGAAAATTTTTAAATTTCCTCTTAAACGGATGTTTGCAGGTTAAGATGTTTTATTCTCGTTAGAATATTGTATTTGAAGAACTGAGTGAATAATGAAAAAGCATCAAAAGTACGTTTTCTCGTCTGAAGATGGCAGTCTTTTTTTTTTTTTTTTTTTTTTGGAAAAAGTAGTGATGTGTCGCTCGAGAACGAGTAGGTTAAAAGAGCTTAACCCTTTACTTGAACGATAAGATCCGGATCTCGTTTGGGATCCGTTTTATATTCTTCCCCTCCTTCGTCTTATTATTATTATTATTGATAGTAATTCTTAACATTTTTAATAATGTTATCAATATATCATTATTATTACTGTCATTGTTATTACTATTTGTGCTTTCAGCTAATTAAAAAAAATCTAATTTAGTATAGGCTTTGTAAATAATTAATCAAATGAACTGCACCTGCCGATAATTTAAGAAAGGTTGCATTACTGGTAGATTTTAAGATAACAGTAACAAAAAATCAGAAAGACAAGCTTCCAGGTGGCATCAAAACTCTAGCTAGTCCTCTAGAAGATTGTCGACCTACTAGTCAATCAAGGGTGGTGTTAATCAGTGGAATATGGGTTTTATATATTTTTTCATAAAATAAAAAAAAAAATAAAAAATTGAGTTCCAGTTTAAGTTACAAAGCTACTTTAGCCAGTTGCATAACGGCATCAGTGTTATTAGTCAGCATGCATTCTTTAAATTGCCTTTTCACCCCTGTGATTAAGTCATCAAAAATAAATGGAAAACTTTGATAGAACTAATTATTATTATTATTATTATTATTATTATATATTTTATGTGTCTTTGTTTTATTTGATTGATCAGTAGGGATAACCTTTTCCCCACATTGCTCTACCCCAGCTACACCACACATTAAAGAAACAAGCATGACTGTGTAACATTGATGTGTTTTATCACGTGTGTCTTACAGCCAGTTATTTAATCTGACTCGCTATGTATTTTCAGAAGACAGTATATTTTTAAAAGTAATAATTTCATGAAAGTTTTATTGATTAAAAACAAAACTATAAGCATGACTGGCAAAATTACGCAATGCTGGTACCCAAATGAAAAGCTGTTTCAGAGCCGAAAGAGACGACTCTTCTTGATGAGTCGAACCAATTGTTCCGGATCACCAAATAGAGCCGGAGTTCCCACCACAAGGAAAAAAGACTGCGCTGACAACGAAGAAGAACGTACCCATGACGTTAGTGACGCCGACGCCCAACAACCAATCAAATGGCAGGAACGAAGATGGCGGAATCAGAAATGAGCGTCAGGTAGGCATGTAGCGACTAACTTTAACCAACGTTAATATTCTTTTGAGGCTTTTAAAGTATTTGAAAGAGTTAAAGCTCTCATACTCAACATCCATTTAAGCCTTTTCGGATTCAGGTCTTTATGTTTTGACGACATGCCCGTGTAGCTGCTAGCACCACGCTAAATTAGCTTAGCGAGTGCTAACAGTTAAACATTTGAATGGCTTTTCGATAGCGCGGTGTGCCAGCCGCATGTCAACAACACCATGTTGATTGTGACTGTAAATCTGTTTTTACTGGGAACAAGAGTCCCCAGTGCCTCTGTTTCCAGTTAAATGGTCTCACAGTCACTTCTCATGCTGATAAAAGATATTGGGACAAATGCTAACGGGCTAGTCCGAGTGTTTGAATTCGGAGAGGACAATGACTTGGTACATTAGCTCACATGAGTTGAATGGAAAATGGTTTATTTTTAATTTCAAACAGTAAGAAATAGATCCACGAGCCGCAACTAACGTAAACATGGAGTTATCGACTTTTAAAAACACAACAGCGGGTCGGTATGAACTGACAAGTACAATTTTAGGGGAGTCTGAAAACAGCAAAACAAACGACTGTAGGTCATAATACAGTGACGCGGGTTGTTAGCGTTAATTAACATCCCAGTTTTTATACGTCTGGTGTTATTTATATTTGTACTTATTGTGTGTAGGTGTGACTATAGATTTGTAATCTGCCCCACCGGTCTGGCAATCTCTTCTTCTGCTGACCTGTTGTCACGGACATGAAAAATGCATTGTCTGAATGCTCCTCTGGCCTGCTTTGTTTGTTTTGATTTATGCAGTCTTGTTGGCTGTGAACTGAAATACCCTGCTGGACAAATACATTTGTCCAACTACATTGTCATTCATAGATTGATTGCAGAGGAGGAAGTAGTACAAGACTATGATAGGCGGGTAAAAGTCGAATTATTGGTGTTAGAACATACTTAAAGTAAAAGTAGTGTTCTATAAATGTACTTAAGTAAAAATAAGAAAAAATAGATCATTAAAGTTTGTAAAAGTACTGAGTTTTAAGTAGCTTTTTCTACCCAAGGAGCTTGTACAGTAAAAATGGATGTCTCCTAAAAGTGCAGTAACAATAAGAGACTTAATCCCCAACCAAGTAGTTTATTATAAGGTGTGACTTCACCTAAAGGAAAATGCAACAGCTATATTGCGATAAGATGTGGAATCTACTGTTATTTGTAGGGATGCACAATATAATCAGTACATAAGTATCGGCAGATATTAGCTCCTAATGTAAGTGTTTTGTATTGGCAGCAAGGGGAATTTCTGCCAGTGTTTATAACCGATACTTTGGCTATCAAAATCTAGATATCAGCTGTAGATTTTGGCTCTATGAGCAAATAAGTTAGTTGACTTTTAGGCTGGACCAACAGACCTATGTTAGCTGAAGTCTTTTTTTTAATTCATCATTATTCCTTACACTTTAAAGTCTGTCTGAAGGACTGAAATTTGTTAAAGGGGACATATTTTACCCTTTTAAGGGTACTGTGGACAGGTCAGGGGCACATATTTATGTTAGAAAAACCTGAACAAGTGATTTTTGCATAATATGTCCCCTTTAATTTGTTCATCTTCAAACTTTGAATTGTGTTTTAAGAACTGCAGTTTTAGAGCTGAACTACATATATCTATCAGTGTTGGCAAAAGTTTTTTCTTAAATATCAGCGTATTGTTTATTGGCAAAAATCCAATATTGTGCATACCTAGTCATGTGTTGTCAATCCTAACTACCTGGCTAGTTTAATATTTTTTGCAGCAAGCTTCCTTGTTTGGCTTAGTTTTTTTTTTCTCATTGCTTGATGTTTTTTTTAAATTTAGGGACATGCAATACTTCCCTAAAAATATGCTGAAGTATGAGTAAAAGCTACCCAGTTACAGTAATTTAAGTGAATGTAATTATTTACTGTTTAATTGCACTCTTTTTATAGGAGCTGTCGAGAATTATGGACCATATTGCTGGGAAGATCTGCACTGCGAGAGCCGGTATGCTTAAATGATGCTCTTTGTGTGCATTATTATATTTACTGAAAACTATATGTGTAAAAGCAGGCATTACTACCACAGAAGTGGTGGTCACCCCTTAGTTAAGCAAGGTTTTAGTTTGACTCTCACACAAAAATATTATTGTCTCGTAACGTCTCCCTTTTCTGAAATGTGTGATTGCCTCAGGCTCAGATAGAAGCAGAGCTTGACAGACACTGGAACCGATTGCATCAAGGTCTCAGTTACTACAAGCCACCCAGGTATGTTAACGTTTTCTGCATCTGAAATCAAAAGATAGAATGATGGTTTAAAAAATGTAAGGTTAACAGTTGACCCCACATGTTGCAGCTCATCATCTGCTGGGAAAGTGAAGGAGAACAAAGATGTTGCGCAACCATTGAAGGATTTTGGTTTGAGGATCAGTAAACTCCTCGTAGGTGTCAGTTTCTTTTTCACATTAAGTGAGAATGAGCATCATGATGATTTGATACTGATTTAGACCTTTATTATTGTTTCAGGGTCTTGATGAGCAGCAGAGTGTGCAGCTCTTACAGTGCTACCTGCAGGAGGACTACAGAGGAACTCGAGATTCATTAAAGGTCTCTCTTCTTGCTTAGATTTATCTTGTGGTGGGAGAATTTGGGTCTAAGATATAGGTGTTATATACACAGCAAAAAAATTGATCAAAGTCACTTTTTAATTTTCTTGAACGAGGTTCAGATTGATGCTAACAGAGTCTTCTTCACAGGTTGTTCTTAAAGATGAGCGGCAAAGCCAGGCACTTCTGCTGAAGGTCAGTATAGAAGTCCGATGCTGCTTACAATCAAGTTAAATGTCCATATCTGATTCATCATTTATAACTTTGTGTTGGTGTTTATGTTCACAGATAGCTGACTATTACTACGATGAGCGCATGTGTCTGCTCAGATGTGTCCTGCTCCTGCTGACGTACTTTCAAGATGAACGGCATCCCTACAGAGTGAGTAGCAGCAGCATTAGGGCCACATCAATAATGGAAAAATAAACACTCTTATCTAGCTTTTCTCCCTATAAATAAGGTTATTTATTTCTGCCTCAGTGTGTGATAAATCTAAATGTGTTTGTTTTGGCCCAGGCTGAGTACAGTAACTGTGTCAACAAACTGGAGAAGGATTTGGTGAGCAACTATCAGTCACAGTTCGAGAAGCTCTTCAAAGCAGAAGCACCAACATGGGAAACTCATGGGAACCTCATGGTAATAGTTTTGTTCATGTTTGTTTCATATCAACTGTAAACTATGATCTAGATTTTCTTCAGACCTGTTTTTCTTACTAGAACTTGAAGTGTTTTTCTCTGTTTTTCTCCAGACGGAGAGGCAGGTGTCACTCTGGTTCCTGCAGTGTCTGAGGGAACAGTCCCTGCTGCTGGAGATCATATTTCTGTATTACGCCTACTTTGAGATGAGCCCGACTGATCTGCTGAGCTTCACAAAATTGTTCAAAGAACAAGGCTTTGGTTTACGGCAAACTAACAGACACCTTGTTAACAAGAGCATGGATGCGCTGGTGGACCGCATTGGGTATGAAAACCTTTTAATGTTGGTTTTTATGTCCTGTATTTAAGTTTAAGATCACTTTTCCTCTGTGTGGAATGAATAGGATGTCACTTTGTGGTATGTGAATCTGTATAAAAACTAGAAATTGTATGCAGATTAAACGGAGGGAAATGTCATGGCCATGTTGATGGAACACCTAGCCATTGGTTGTCACAGCCCAGTCACAATGCATTCTGGGATACAAACAGACAATAAGTTGGCGTGCTAACCTCCTAGCTGCAGGAATGATCGAAACGTTGATATACAGGCGCTAGAAAAAGTATGTGAACCCTTTGAGATTTCTTGGATTTCTGCATAAATTGGTCATCAAATGTGTTCTGATCTTCATCTAATTCACAATAGACAAACACAGTCTGTTCAAACTAATACTGCACAAAAAATGATATGTTTTCATGTTTTTATTGAACAAAACATGTAAACATTCACAGTGCAGGGTGGAAAAAGTATGTGAACCCATAGGCTGATGACTTGTTGACCCTCCGTTGGCAGCAATAACCTCAACCAAACGTTTCCTGTAGTTGCAGATCAAACCTTCACAACGGTCAGGAGGAATTCTGGACCATTCCTCCTTACAAAACTGTTTCAGTTCAGCAATATTATTCGGATGTCTGGTGTGAATCGCTCTCTTGAGGTCATGCCACAGCATCTCAATCAGGTTGAGGTCAGGACTCTGACTGGGCCACTCCAGAAGGTGTATTTTCTTCTGTTGAAGCCATTCTGTTGTTGATTTACTTCTATGCTTTGGGTCGTTGTCCTGTTGCATCACCCATCCTCTGTTGAGCTTCAATTGGCGGACAGATGGTCTCAAGTTTTCCTGTAAAATGTCTTGATAAAATTGGGAATTAATTTTTTCATCAATGACAGCAATTCATCCAGGCCCTGAGGCAGCAAAGCAGCCCCAAACCATGATGGCCCCTCCACCATATTTCATAGTTGGGATGAGGTTTTGATGTTGGTGTGCTGTGCCTTTTTTTTCTCCACACATAGCGTTGTGTGTTCCTTCCAAACAACTCAGTTTTGGTTTCATCTATGGACAGAATATTTTGCCAGTAGTGCTGTGGAACATTCAGGTGCTCTTTTGTAAACTTCAAATGTGCAGCAATGTGTTTTTTGGACAGCAGTGGCTTCCTCCGTGGTGTCCTCCCATGAACTCCATTCTTGTTTAATGTTTTACTTATTGTAGATTTGTCAACACAAATGTTAGCATGTGCCAGAGATGTCTGTAAGTCTTTAGCTGACACTCTAGGAGTCTTCTTCACCTGACTGAGCATTCTGCGCTGTGCTCTTGCAGTCATCTCTACAGGATGACCACGCCTAGGGAGAGTAGCAACAGTGCTGAACCTTCTCCATTTGTAGACAGTCTGTCTTACCGTAGACACATGAACATCAAGGCTTTTAGAGATACTTTTCTAACCCTTTCCAGCTTCATGTAAGTCAACAATTCTTGATTGTAGGTCTTCTGAGAGCTCTTTTGTGCCAGGCATGGTTCACATCAGGCAATGCTTTTTGAGAACAGCAAATTCAAAACTGGTGTGTTTTTTTATAGGGCAGGGCAGCTTGAACCAACACATCCAATCTCATCACATTGATTGGACTCCAGGTTGGCTGACTCCTGGGCCCAAATAGCTCTTGGAGAAGTCAGCCTAGAGGTTCACATACTTTTTCCACCCTGCACTGTGAATGTTTACATGTTTTGTTCAATAAAACCATAAAAACATATCATTTTTTGTGCAGTATTAGTTTAAGCAGACTGTGTTTGTCTATTGTTGTGAATTAGATGAAGATCGGAACACATTTGATGACCAATTTATGCAAAAATCCAAGAAATCTCAAAGGGTTCACATACTTTTTCTAGCAACTGTAAATGCATTAAAAGATGTTCAGTATCTGAGTTACTGGTTTGGATTTTAAAGACCCTGGAAAGTCATCCAAGTTCCAGGTTCGCTAAAAAGCATTCTATAAGAGCTATGAAGGCATGGATAGCGTCATTAGAACAGCATAACAGAGGGCTTGCAGGGTAAAAAAAAAAGAAGTATGTAGCTAAGATTTATGGTTCAGAAGTTACTTCGCTTTGAATAACACGTCTCTTCTTGTTGTGTACGACAACGCCTTCCTTAGAGGGTTAACATGACTTAGATATTACTGTACCTATTACTGCTCCATATATTATTCATTGTGTAATCTTTATTCCTTGCATGTTTCTTTGTCCTGCAGATATTTGAGCTCTCTCATCTTGGTTGAAGGAATGGACATCGATTTCCTACATAAGTGTGCTCTGGAGGACTGCACAGAGCAGCATCAGTTCTCCAGCGCTCCTGAAGTGATCAAGGTTAGACCATGAATGCAGAAAGCCTAAATACACTCTAATGCAATTTTAAATTAGTAATACTTTATGACAAAGTACAAAAACTGATCACAGACTGAAAGCTTGGATAAAGGCATGTAGAATAAATCCCAAAGAGATGGATAAAGTCTCTGTGGTTTCTTTCTTTCTTCCAGGAGATGGATCAGCTGCTGCTGACGTTTGGTGACATCCCTCACCACGGGCCGGTCCTGCTGGCCTGGGTCCTGCTGAGACACACTCTGCGGCCAGACGAGTCCAGCCCCGTGGTCAGGAGGATAGGCAACACGGCTCTGCAGCTCGGGGTGTTCAAGTACATTTCAAGCATGCTGAAAGGCCTCGGAGTCTCAGGGAATAACGTAAGAGAGCATAAACACTGTTAGAGTCATAAAGGTTTTCACAAGGTACAACGTTAAAGAGAAGTATCTCTATTTATTGTTTACAGCTACCTATTAAAATGTTTGTATATTTTCAAATGAAACCTCAAGACCAGAGTAAACAAAAAGCTCTAACATTCAGAGCTTTAGGAGGATGTTTGGAAGGCAGTAAAACAATGATAATCCTCATTGTATAGTTTAGAGTGTTGACAAAAGAATATAACCAAGTACATAAAAAATAAATTAGCCAGCAAGACAAACTGATCAAAATGAGGCAAATGAAATTATGGAAATCAATAAAACTGCAGAGTCAAATTAAGTTAAGTTTGAGTATAGAAGTAAGATGACAAAAGATGTAAAAAAAAAACACTAAAATCAGAATATTTATTTAAATAAAAGTCACATTTGTTGCGGTTAATGATTCTATTTTTCTCTCCAGTGCACAGCAAGCACAGCGAAGATGTGCATCTACGGTCTCCTCTCATTTGTGATCACATCTTTTGAAGAGGAGAGCTTACAAGTAAATAATCCAGTTTAAACATGTTCACATGTTTGATGCTGTTGACTGGCACTTGCATTTGTAACCTGTTTTTGCCTTTCGTAATGTCTGTTACAGTCTGACGGTGTTGCTACACAGGGTTCCCACCTGATCGACGCCGCCTGTGAAGTTCTGTCTGCTCCCAGTCTGGCTGAGGTCTTCTGGGAAATGGTGAGAAATTGAGAAGACTCTCTAGAGATGTGCTGGACAGTTTAAAAGTAAATCCATCTTTCTATAATTCATGTTTTTCAAATCCAGAAACCAAACATGGGACTGGGGATGATCCTTGACAGTGCCGTTGGGATGTTCCCTCATAAGATCGGACCTCTCTTGCAGCTTCTTACAGCTCTTTTGTCAAACAAGTCGACTGTTAAAAAGGTAGATTTTTAATGGTTTGTAGACCAAAAACAAACTCCACTTTATGGTGTAAGTGGTTTAAAAATTGTGTTTTTTTTACCCTCTTTATGACAGGTTTACAACTTTTTGGATAAGATGTCTTTCTACACACAAGTTTACAAGCACAAGCCAAATGATGTCCTCTCAAAAGACGACGAGACGCTGTGGAGGAGACAAACGCCAAAACTCCTCTACCCTCTCGGTTAGTTTTACTCTGAGATTTTACCACAGATGCAACATTTTGTTTTTCCTACCGCACAGCTTTATTATTGACAATTACAGACGTATTTTTCTGTGACAAACCTACTTCAATATGTTAATCGAATCAACAGGCTCAGGGCAGACTAACCTGTGGATGCCTCAGGGAGTGCTGGGCCAGGTCATGATCGGAGGCGAGCAGAGCTACGTGGTTCGCTGGGATTACTCCTACAGCTCCTGGACGCTCTTCACCTGTGAGGTGGAGATGCTGCTGCATGTTGTTTCTACTGCAGGTACACAAATGACCGCTCATTAACTCACACAAGCAGAGGGCGGTGAGGCTTTTAAACACTGTCATAGATAGTCTACTGAAGGAACCCAGTGCAGCCGTCTACCACACTGATGATATAGCTTTTTTGCAAAAAAGTAATCCTTGTCTGTAGGAAAAATGATTGTCTACCATGTGATCCTTTTTCTATAATAAAAAGGATTAGGATTCTTAGGCTTGTGTTAATTTTCGCTCATAGAAACAGCATTCTTACAGTCCCTGATGTTTACTTTATCACAAAAACTCGTTTAGTAAAGGGTTAAATGTTTATTGACAAGCTGATGAAGTTATTGCAGTTAGCCTTTATTATTGATTTTGACCTTTGTCTCCCTCACCCTAGATGTTTTAGCTCACTGTGCTCGTGTGAAGCCCATCTTGGATCTGGTCCATAAGATCATCAGTACAGACTGGACTGTGTCAGACTGTCTGCTACCCCTCACTTCACGCATCTACATGTTGCTGCAGAGGTAAAACAACTGACACAATGGCTTAAAGCTGTAGTAAACAATTTATTTTTAGTGTCATATGCCCACAAAAACAACACAACCCGTCAGTGTCTTGTCATTAAAGCCATCTAAAAGAATAACACACTTCTGCAACGCCTCCTCACGCTGCACTCTCACTTGAGGAAAACGAGCAAGGTATGATGCTCCAGCCAATGAGGAGGCTAGTACTCGCAGCTAATCACAGCTCAGAATGGAGGGAGCGTTCCTATTGGCAGCTGTAGTAGGTGCGCTTCCGCCTCAGCTCGGTGAGAAGTTGATACAGTGGCGGAGTTACCAGCGGTGTTCGATCTTGTTCATGCTGAGATTAAGTGTTTTCTAACCTGTAATTCAGCCATTGATTTCAGTGAACAAGTGTAGCAAAATCACTCGACTAGAGCTTTGCCATCGTCAGTATTCGATTCAGCAGACGTGCACATTTGCAAGGAGGTATGTGAGTAGAGGGGCGGAGCTACGGAGCCCAAACATGGAGAAAAACAGGAAGGGAGGGGGAGTAGAGTTGATTCTATACGGCTCTCATTGAATGTTACATACTCAAGCTTTAAATGTTAAAAAGAAGAATATGATCTGACAAGTTGATTGAGCTGCGATGAGACGGTTTTAGAACGTTGCTGGCGAGAGTTGCAGATGCTGTCTGATGTCGTCGCCATCGATTCAGCCTGTCAAGTCTCTGAGAGCTGGTTTTAGAATGCTGCAAGCGGATAAATGTGAAGAGGGGAATATGAACCATGTTTTGTAAGGCTATAAACTCCAACTCTGAAAGGTAATCATGTTATTAATTCTAGAAATAATATCTTTTCTCATTGATCTTCCTGATAATCACTTGTCATCACCATTGCAGCATGGCAGCAGGATTTCAGAGTGTAAACATAAACATCACAAGGATAGATTTTTGTATCTCTTGAATAACCAAACCTCATTAGATATCTGCATTTTTAGTAAATCTGAACTAAACTCACCAGTAGGTCGCCACATTTTGGCCTGCACTGGTAGTGTGACGTCATCACACAGCGCTCCTCGTTCTATTTCTATGCAGTGAAACAGACGTTTCAGGCAGCTTGACAACAACATGGCTTGATTATGAGTTTTTTTGAATTATAATAAGTCAGAGCTTCCAGACTGCCTGCGTCAGCGCCGCGTCTTATGCATGGAGAATTCAGAGGATTAGGTCTCGCCTGTTTTTTCCATGCAGCGCGAGCGGTTAGCGCCCAAAATAGACAGGAAAATCATAAAAAAAGAGCCACATTTGCCTTGTTATGGCAAATGTGTACATCCACATTGGTAGAATATTTTTCCCATCTTGTTTCTTGACGACCCTGATTACGAGCTAAAATGCGTCAGTTTAATGAAGTTGTTCCCTCAACTTTCTTCTATTTGTGAAGCTGTATTTTTCAAAGTCGAAGTGTCTTTATTGGTCTCCCTTGGGAGAAATTTGTCTTGGGCAGAGGGGTCTGCTGCACAGACAACACATACAGGTCATTTGGCACATCAACTCATTCATACAGAAGTGGTCAAAGAACAACCAATTACATAATAAATAAAATAAATAAAAATACATAAAATACATAGTCAACAGCATCAGATCCGACAAAAAGTGCATACTAGCATCTCAGTGCAAATTCAGCATCACATGGTCTCAAACTGTCTTGTCTGTACATCCTGAGCAATCTGCTCATTTATTAGCTTCACTGACAGTGGGATGAACGAGTGTTTGTATCTGCTATGTTTACAAAAGGGAACTCTGTACCTCCTTCCTGAGTTAAGTAAAACATATTCAGAGTGCAGTACATGGGACGAGTCAGATAAAATACTGTCTGCAAGTCTTAGGGTTGTTTGTTCAAACAAGTCTTGAGGAGTTACAGGTACTGCCATACCAATGATTTTGCCTGCCGTTTTTGTCAGATTTAGTATTTGAGTTTTTAATTTAACAGTGAAGTTGTCGAACCAGCTGGTAATACCTTACCGTAACACAGACTCAATAGTTGCTCTGTAGAAAATCAACATAATATTCCTACACACACCAAACACTCGGAGTCGACGGAGAAAATGCATTCACTGGTGGATTCAGGCACAAACACTTGCCACTTGCATGTGCCAACTTAAGTTGTTATCAGTGTGAACCCCTAGATATTTGTATGAATCCACCTGCTCAATGTTACGTCCATGTATGGTTACCGAGCTACCGTCCCCAATTTTCCACACTGGTACAATATGTCCCAGGAAAGATAAACACAGTATGACTACACCTCCTGTTTGTGCTTTTCAAAATAGAAGCCCTCATTAGTATTTCTTTGGAGAAACTCTGTTGATTCGTACAGAATGCTTTTATTTTAAAAGCTCCTGGCACAGATCCAGTTAGCACTGAATCAAGTCACTTGTAAGGAGGTTTATTGAGATAAAAATTATGAAGAATGACAACAGGGAGACACGACCATCATGCAGCACATGCACAACTGATATGGAAACTGGAGCAGACATGCTGTAAGCAGCAAAACATGCCTGTCAGAAACACCCAGTTACTCATTAGAAATAGTACACTCTTTAGGAGCACTGTGGCCAGATGACTTCACACTACCAATGCAGACCAAAACATGCTAGCCTAATCAGTTCAAATGACCTAAAAATGCAGATATCTAGTGAGCTTTTTTTTTTTTTTTTTTTTTTTAAATAAGGAATGAAAAAAATGCAGTTTTTTCCCAATTAATTTAGCACTGAACAGTCATAGCATCTTTTTGACATCCTTTATTGCTTTAAAAATGGTTAAAACCTACTGACAGATGTAAAGGATGACAGATAGCGCTGATGTATAAAAAATAAAGTCATAAAAATTGAGAGATGTGGTTTTGCCCTGACACCAACAATAGTCCTATAAGACAGTAGTTCTCAACTAGTTTAGTCACGGACCCACCATCAACTCCTCAAGGAGAACTGGACCAAAATTTTGGAGATTTTTTTGGTCAGTCAGATGTATTTGATAAAAAATAGTAGAGCTTGGGCCTAAGACTGTGCAAAATGTGTGACAAAACAATGGCACAGGACAAAACATGCATGTTTTATAGAGTCTCGGACAATTTGGTGCAATTTTTCCCCTAGGCCCACATCCGTGACCCACTGAAAAGGGCTCTGTGACCCACTTTTGGGTCCCGATCCACCAGATGAGAACCACTGCTATAAGAGATAAAGATATCAATCCAATCAGGCATATTTGTCTGATCATGCAGGTGAATTTGTCTGATCATCACATTTCCTGTGTTTTTGGCTGTCAATAGACAAAGGCCGAAAATAACTGTTTTAAAAAGTCTTTACCAGAAGCAAGGATTTAATTGATCTAACATCCCCTTTTTTTAGGCTAACATCAGTCATCAACCCTCCTGTGGACGTGATCGCCTCCTGTGTGAACTGTCTCTCTGTTCTGGCCGCAAGGATGCCTGGGAAGGTGGGTATGCAGTCTTGGTGCACCGAGGGAATACAGCTATATGTAATTACTACAACTACACCACAACTCAAGTTACTGTAACATGCTTTAAAGTGGATATGTTTTATGGCTATGGATATGGTGCTCCTTCAGGTTTAGGCTTGACCCCTATATGTGCTCTAACGCATCCTCCTTCATCTTCAGGTGTGGTCCAGCCTCCACCACACAGGCTTCCTCCCCTTTGCCTCCAACCCTCTGACCAGCATGGCTCAGTGTGTGAGGTGAAGAGAAATTCAAACTGGGACATCTTTGCATGTGCATGACTTTTTAGTTGCTGTAAGAAGTATTTGTTTTTATTTTAGTGCTGAAGGGATGAAAGCAGGTAACTATGGCAACCTGCTGGTCCAGATTGAGCAGCCAAGAGGGGAGTACGCTGTGACCATTGCCTTCCTTCGTCTCATTACAACCCTGGTTAAGGTAGCAGATCTTATCCCATTAGTATTTTAAACTGTATGTAAATGTGGAGCGCCCTTGTTTTTAATCTGTCCCCTGTTTTTTGCTCTGTTTTTTAATTTCAGGGTCAGCTTGGCAGCACTCAGAACAAAGGCCTGATCCCCTGTGTGCTGCTGGTGTTAAAGGAGATGCTGCCCACGTACCATAAGTGGCGCTACAACACTTATGGAGTGAGGGAGAGGATAGGTGAGAGCAGTGTGACACGACGCTGGTGGTCATTCTTTTTCTGTTATGAAAAAGGAAACTAAACAAATCTGTGTCCATGCAGGCTGCCTCATTTTGGAGCTGATTCACGCCATCCTGAATCTGAGCCCAGAGGGAGAGGATCAGGGCAGGTGAGGATGCAGCGTTTTCTAACTGAAGTCAAATCTAGAGATCGAGTTATAAGATCCTGATTTAAAAAAGGGTTTCCAAACCTGCATTGTGCCCAGCATTTATTTAGTTTTCAGATAGTTGCTTTATTTACTGTGTTTAACTGATTTTCACACCTAAACTTTTGTGTGAAAATAACCCCAAGTGTCATTCAGGTGCAATTTTTATGTGTTAAGGTTTAGAAAGTGCTTGTGTATCTGACTAAACAGTTTGCTTATAACATTTTGCAAAGGATGTTCCACATAACATACTTGAGAAAATAATGTTAGGGGAAAAATCCGTTTCATGTCAAAACAACATCAGGCAGTAACCAAATAAATTCAGCCCTCTGGGATCAATCATGGTCAATATAATTTGGCTTTTTTGACAAAAAATAAAAAATAAAATGCCTCTTTAATGTCAAAATGAAAACAGATTTCTACAGAGTAATGTAAATTAATTAAAAATATGTGATATAAAATAACTGCACATGTATTCACCCCCTTTGAAGTGACTGACCTAATTCAACAGAGGTCCAGCCAATCAATGCTAATAGTCCCACAATTATTCAGTACACCTGACTACTGTTACACCATGAAGACAAAAGAACACTCCAAGCAAAGAGGAAGAGAAAAGGTTATTGAGAAAGAAAGTGAAGGGATGGACACAAAAGCATTTCCAAGACTGAACATTCCCCAGAGTTCAGTTAGATACATCATTAAGAAAAGGAAGGAATATGGCAGATCAGGCTGTCCTCACAAACTGAGTGAGCGTGCAAGAAGGTGATCAAGTGGAAGAAAATTCTTTGGTCTGATGAGACCAAATTGGTGCTTTTTGGACATCAGACAAGAAGAAAAACACACCATCCCCACTGTGAAGCACAGTGGTGGCAGCAGTATGCTGTGGGGATGCTTCTCAGCAGCTGGCCCTGGAAAGCTTGTAAAGGTAGAGGGTAAAATTAATATTGCAAAATATCCTGCAGAACAATCTTATTCAGGCTGCAAGAGAATTACGGCTTTGGAGAAGATTTATTTTCCTGCAAGACGACGACCCAAAGCATACAGAGAAAGCTACACAGAAATGGTTTAAAGACAACAAGGTGAATGTTCTGGAGTGGCCGAGTCAAAGCCCAGACCTCAATCCAATAGAGAATTTGTGGCTGTTCACGCCTGATCCCTAAACAACCAGACAGAGCTTGAGCAGTTTTGCAAAGAAGAATGGAGTTAAATTTTAGTGTCCAGATGTTTGAGCCTGATTGAGATCTATCCACATAGACTCAGTGCTGAGATTGCAGCTTAAGGCTACTCTACTAAATGCTGACTTGAAGGGGCTGAATATTTCTGCAGTCGCTAATTGTACATTACAGAAAGCTGAATTATATTAACCATAAGTGATAAAATCAATGAAAAGATGAAATGGCCAGGGGGTGAACACTTTCTATAGGCACTGTATTTGGGTAACCTTATAAGATGTATAAAATACAGAATTTACCTCAACTGTAAAGTGGTGTAAAAGTTTAAAAATGATCTAATAGTGCTAGAAAAGTGCTTGAATTTGGCCTTGGAAAAGGTGTTTTAAACCTGCTTATGCAGTGAGGATATTCCTCATGGCTGATTAAAGGTGCATCCCTCACCAAAAGATGAATTTGACTCCTGGTATATTTTCATTGAATGTTTTTAATGTTTTCTACCGCTATGCAGCACTCCCACCCTGCAGTCGCTGTGCATTTACAGCCTGGCAAACACTGAGGCCGGACAGGCTGTCGTTAACATCATGGGAGTTGGAGTTGACACCATTGATGTTGTCCTGGCTGCACAGCCCAGCAGGTGAGCTGACAAGACTTTATGCCTACATGACGTCATATTTATGTTAATTCTCTCAGACTGTCCATGTTTTGTGTAATTGTGCTATCATGTTTAAATATTCAGTGTTTATTCTCTCTCTTTGATGCCGTCCAGCTGTGGTTCTGAGAGTCCCGGGCAGATCCTGATCCAGACGGTCAAACTTGCCTTCTCCGTCACCAACAATGTCATCCGTCTGAAGCCGCCGTCTGATGTGATTTCCCCTCTGGAGCAGGCTCTGACGCAGCACGGCGGCCATGGCAGTAACCTCATAGTTGTCTTAGCTAAATATATTTACCACAAACATGACCCAGCGCTGCCTCGCCTGGCCATTCAGCTGTTGAAACGTCTCGCCACTGTAAGACTCTCAAACAAAAACAATTATTTTAAGTTGTGGATCAGAAAATGAAGTGGTGATTAATGTTTTTGTCACCCATAGGTGGCTCCGATGTCAGTGTACGCCTGCCTTGGCAGCGATGCCGCCGCCATCAGGGATGCTTTCCTCACCCGCCTCCAGAGTAAAACAGAAGACATGAGGATCAAGGTGATGATCCTGGAGTTCCTCACTGTTGCTGTGGAGACGCAGCCCGGCCTTATTGAGCTGTTCCTCAATCTGGAAGTCAAAGATGGAAAAGAAGGGTCAAAGGTACCAGTAGGAGTCACATTTTAAAGAGTTGTTGTTGACGTTTATAATCTCTGTCTCCAGATTAATTTGTTTGTTTTTAACCTGTAGGAGTTTCTGCTCGGTGAGTGGAGCTGTCTCCATGTAGTTCTGGATCTGATCGACTCCAAACAGCAGGGGAAGTATTGGTGTCCCCCCCTGCTGCACAGAGCAGCCTTGGCCTTCCTCCTCGCTCTCTGGCAGGACCGCAGAGACAGCGCCATCTCTGTCCTACGCAAAAAGTAGGCACACTATTTCACACAACAGCAATTTTAAGATACATTTTTTGGATAAATGTGACATTTAATACATTCCTGCCTTTTTACACAGGGAGAGATTTTGGGAAAATTTGACTACACCTCTCTTCGGAACCCTCACTCCACCATCAGACACCACAGAGGTATTTCACCTTTTTCCTCAAATGTAGTAATCACCTGAAGTGAAGGTAAACATTTCAATTAAAGGATTGTTGTTCTCCTCAGCCGTGTGTTTTGGAGACGTGTGCTTTTGTCATGAAAATCATCGGCCTGGAGATCTACTATGTCGTCAGGTAATTTCAGATTATCTTAAAAGTTTTTAGTTTTCTTTCCTGTTATAATTACTGTAATATCTGTCTCTGTTTTTGAAGTGGGTCCTTGGAGCAGTCTCTGAAAGACGGCCTTCAGAAGTTCTCTAATGCCCGACGATATGAGTACTGGTCCCAGTATGTCAAGTCTCTGGTGTGCCACGTAGCCGAGATGGAGGAGGAAGGAATCTGTTACTTCACGGAGACTCAGATGTTGATTTCTGCCTGGAGGATGCTGCTCATTCTCTCCACAAGTCATGTAGGTTACAACAAGGACAATGTAAATGTGTTGTGTTTACTCAATTAGAAATAGTTCTTAGCAGGGCTGGGTAATTAATCGCAAATTAGATTTGATCACAATTTGGCCTGCTGCAATTTGCAATATTTCTTTAACTTGAAATATGTCAAAATACCAGTTTAATAAATCATTTTTTGCAGCAACAGCAGAGATTTTATGTACATTATGCAAACCTTAAAGTGTCATTTTTTTAATGGTTTAAGAAAATCCTCCTTTTTGTGTTTTATGTATGATTTTCTTCATCAAAAAGAGTGACATAAAAATGATAATGCCCGTAAACAAAAGCAAATGACATCACATTTGCAATATGAGCTAAAATAGTTAGCTCATTCAATCTAAAACTGATGAAGCCTAGCATTACTTCACAAAACTCTCACCCCAGCTGTGATCAGCAGGTAGCCAGCTTCACCTCCTCCACCCCAGCCGCCTCCTTTATAGCTTAAAGCTTGTTGCATCCCCATATTCAGATTCATGCTACTATGGATGAATTGCTTTGGAAATAATTTCATTGTTTTCAATACACATGGTCTTATTTATTGCTTGAATTTGTCCAAAAATACATAAGATTAACCCAAGAGTAATCACATATTAAATCGCAATATTTGGGGAAAAATCGTAATTAGATTATTTTTGAAAATCATTCTGCCCTGTCTTTTTTTTTTTTTTTTTTATAAAGAATAAGTCGTGAAGTTGGATCATGGGGTAAAGCAGGGCTGCGTCTTAGCTCCTACACTTTTCAGTGCCTGTATGGACTGGATAATGGGGTGG
Source organism: Cheilinus undulatus (assembly GCF_018320785.1). Classification (NCBI taxonomy): domain Eukaryota; kingdom Metazoa; phylum Chordata; class Actinopteri; order Labriformes; family Labridae; genus Cheilinus; species Cheilinus undulatus. The sequence continues at coordinate 39,873,209 of NC_054881.1, forward strand.
AGAACTTTGGAGTTCCAGATCACTGATCTGGACTTTGTTTATGATGCTGTAATCCTTCTAGAGACTGTAGATGTCCTTGTGGGAATGCACGTCTCCTGGACCAAAACAAAGATCTACATATTTGGGGACGCCTTGGATGCTGCCATCGAATCTGTGTTTGTGAATGTTGAGAGCGTGGAAGTTGTAGAGCAGATCACTTACCTTGGCGGCGTAAACCATCAATCCTCTGACTATGAGGTTGAGGTCAACTGCAGACTTGGCCTCGTACTAGGGCTGGGCAATTAATCAAAAATTAGTTTAAATGGCAATATGGCCTGCTGCAATTTTCAAATAGCAGAAGGTGCAGTATTTCTTTGACCTGAAATTTGTGTCAAAATTGCAGATTTAAACTTTTATTTGCAGCAGAGATTTTATGCATGACATATCATGCAATCATTCAAGTGCCATTTTTTTTAAAGAAAAGTCTACAGAAAATCCTAACTTCATTTTGGTAATTTTTTTTTTTAAATATGAGAATGACAAAAACCCTTGACTGCAACTATTCATATCCTATTTGCAATACGAGTCAAAACCATCAGAATGAGATTGCATATCAAATCATAATTGCAATAATCGCAATTAGATTATTTTCCTACCTCGCACATGGGGTGATGCATTCGCTGGGCAACACAGTGCAGCATCACTGGTGTCTGAGCGTGTGGATGAATGTCTTTCAGTCCTCGGTCCTCCTGGTCTTATTACACCCTTGTAAGTCCTGGATGTGACGGGCCAGAGGCGCCCACTGCACTCCTTTGTGATAACTTGTCTTTGGTGCATTTTGGTTATTGTCAGCAAGACTATGTGTCTAACTAACGCTGACGTACTCAGGAGATGGAAAGGGTTCAGCTATTCCCTGGCCTGATTCAGCTCTATGCATACTGGGTGCCCAGGACCCAGGATTGAGTCCTGGGCAACCAACTATGGAAGAGATGGAAAACATGACCAAAACACAATGGCAAAATAATCCAGGTCCACGCACTCAAGGTAGTCTGAAAATGTAAAAGACCTTTGATTCATAGGGCTGAAAACATTAGAAAATACAAATTGCATATGGGTTTGTGCTTTTTCTAAGGGTGTAGTGAAAGACTAAGACAAAGAAAGTAGCTTTGCTGCAGGGGTGTGCAGGAGAAAGCATGCAACACTTTCCCCTGTGCAAAGAAAAACAGCTCCTTAATGTAAATGCCCTACTAGTCTGTTACTCCTCATTAATTTATCTTTTGTTATCGGTTGAGCTTACATTTTCTGGTATATTTTTGTTTTCAGTCCGATGTGATGCAGCTGTCAGATGACTCGACCAAACTGAAGCTTTTCATGGATGTTCTGGACGGGACCAAAGCTGCTGTAGGTCATCTAGTCAAAAAATATTACTCCTCAAATTTACACTTGGCTTCATTTTTATCTCCTCTGACTATTTTACTTTGGTCTCTTACAGCTCACTACACCCATGTCTGTGCCTTGTCTTCGTCTCGGGTCCATGATGGCCACTTTACTGCTCATCCTCCTCAAACAGTGGAAAAGGTGCATTAATAATCTGGAGCATGGGAGAATATCTGCAAATGTTTCCTGAATTAAAACTGTCTTTCTGCTCTTCAGTGTGGTAGCTACGGCCCCTGACATCCTGTCTCCACTCTCCCTCATCCTGGAGAGTGTCCAGCAGGCTGACCAGCAGATGATGGAGAGGACCAAAGCCAAAATCTTCTCTGCTCTTATTTCTGTGCTGCAGATTCAGGGACTCAATGGTAAGAGGCGTGTTGGTGCCTCCTTTAGTGTGCTTTTTAATCCGAAACACTGCAGCTAAATGTCTCTGTCTGCTAGGTGGAGATATTTCCCAGCTGCCCCAGCTTTTGCTGTCTGTATGTGAGACGGTGAAAGATGAAGCCTTGGTGCTCATTGATAATACTCGTCACATGAACCAGGCGGGAGAAACAGCAGAGGACGAGGACAGCATGGAGACAGACTCCCCACGTGGTCAACAGAAGGACCAGAGAGACGGGGTGAGCTTAAGCAGGGATGGTTTAAATTTTTGCCCTTAAAAATAAAACTTTGATTTAATTAAATTCCTTCTAAAGCTGCAAGTGCTCTCAACAGTTAGGATGACCTTTTTACTCTTTCCTCAGGTGTGTGTGCTTGCTCTGCACTTAGCGAAGGAGTTGTGTCGTACCGATGAAGATGGCGAGCACTGGGTCTCTGTGATGAGGAAGGTTCCGGTCCTCCCGTCAGTGCTCAGTGCTGTGGAGCTCAGCCTTCGATCCAAACACAACCTCTACTTCACCGAGGCTGCTCTCCACCTCCTGCTCACTCTGGCCCGCACGCCGCAGGTAAACACACATACACACGTTTCTACCTTGAAATCTCAAAAACGTTCCTCATGGATGTGACTCACCTGGATTCATCTGTGGTTTTAGATTCTTCATCCACTGAAATTATGAATCACAGGACTTAAATTATCAATGACAGCGTTACCAAACAGACCACATCTGTCACTTTTAGAGGGGTGGAAAGTAGCTGATTTGCAGGAGCCATAATAATCAAGATTAAAACTAAAAAAGTCTTTAAATATTTCACTTTGTATAAGGTGAATCTAAAGTGTACACAAGCTTCACTTCTTGAATCAAATCACAGGAAAACCCAAACCTTTTCATGATATTCCAGTTTTTTTTAGATGTGCCTGTCTGTATACGAATCAGTTCATTAACTTATTGAAGAGTGTTTTCATTTTTTCCTCTAGGGGGCAGCAGCGGTTGCAGGAGCAGGAGTCATCCAGACGATTTGCCTCCCTCTCCTGAGCGTCTATGAAGTTTCTTCAAACGGATCGTCACAGGTGATTATTAAAGAGCAGATCCTCTTCACATTCATGATGCTCACTGCAGCTTTGTTTTAACACGGCGTATTTCTGTGTGTGAGCAGAGTTTCTCCAGGAAGTCCCAGGACTCGGCCTGCTGGCCGGGAGTGTACAGACTCTGCTTGTCTTTAATGGAGAGTCTGCTCAAAACTCTGAGATACAACTTCATCAATGAAGCTCTGGACTTTGTGGGAGTCCATCAGGAGCGGATCCTGCAGGTAAAGATGTTTACACTCGAGACTGATTTATTTATAACTGCTATTTAAGTGAACAAAGGCAGCAGATTGAAATAACCAGTAGCAGAGTCCCTGCAGAGTTTTAACAGATGTATTTCTGTACTGTCTGATGCTTGTAATGTTGATGCCTCTGGTTTTCCTGTCAGCAGCACGCTCACCTTCATGTTGACCTCTCTCCCACACTCAGTGTCTGAACGCCGTGCGAACTGTGCAGAGCCTGGCATGTTTGGACGAGGCAGATCACACCGTCGGCTTTCTGCTGCAGCTCTCCAGCTTCTGTAAAGAGTGGCAGTTTCACCTTCCCAAACTGCTGCGGGATATCCAGGTAAGTCCATATCAGCAGAAACTAACACTGCAGCTCCACCTGTGTGGTTGTTTCAGCATTCATTTATGATTTTTGGTCCTTTTCCTGCAGGTTAACTTGTGTTACCTGTGTCAGACCTGCACGTATCTGCTCCACAGCAAGAAGATGCTCCATCACTACCTCCAGGTCAGAACAAGAACATTTATGCCTTCATGTGACTAGATTATTAGGAACACAGCAGCAGCATCACAACTGGATTTTTTCCTTTATCCAATGGTGGATGTGTGTTTACTCTGTTTGTTCTTCAGACTAAAAACGGGGAAGCATTGCCCCCTAGTCACCTCCCCAGGACACAGCGCCCCCCACAGACTCCGTCTAAAGAAGCAGCAGCAGGTGTAGGAGAGAGAGAGGAAGCTGAGCAGAAGGCTCTGTTAGCGGTGCAGTGCAGCCTCCTGAAGATCCTCAGCAAAACTCTGGCGACTCTGCAGCACTTCACTCCAGACTGCTGCCAGATCCTGCTGGACCAGGTCAGCCTGAATACCCTGAACAGTTAATTTTTTAACCTTTTATCCTTAACAGGAATCATATTTCCAGCTGAATAATAATAAAGTATAAAGAAAGCTGATTTATGTGTCCGTCTGTGTCAGAGTATGGACTTGGCAGAGTATCGGACCCTGTTTGTCCTCAGCTTCACGACGCCGGCGTTTGACCCTGATGTGGCTCCGTCGTTCGGAACCCTGCTGGCCACCATCAACGTGGCTCTGAGCATGCTGAGCGAGGTAGAGGATTAGTGTTATTATAAATAACTCAAGCAGCAGTCCGTCCACAGTGGATAACTGTTTTTATCCTGTTTGTTTGAAGATGGAGAAGAAGAAGGAGCCCGTGTCTTTGAGTATCATCTCACTGGCCTCATCAGAGGAGATCCAAGCTCTGAAGTAAGAGATGATCTGCCTTTCACTTTCACTGTCTAGCTTTTATTCCAATCAAATCTAACCTGTTTTGACTTTAAGAACCTAGTTAGAAGAGCTTATAGACGTGACATGGCACGACTTCATGATATACGATGAGGTGTGATGTGGGACGATACGATACAATGCGCTTTTTTTGTCTTCTTTGGGATATTTTTCTTCATTTCCTGCACATTTATTATTGATGGAATGAGCTGACACGTGAATCCATCTTCATCAGGGCCATGAGGGATTATGGGATACATTTAGGGCTTTTATGAACTCCTGAGTAAATGTGATGTTTGTACTTTGATGGTCAGCCATAGACACAGAAATCTCAAGCATCCTTCATGTAATTATAGACCCCTCCTTGGGTTTTTGGTACACTTTTATGGATTGTTTGTGTTTATTTGTAACATGTTTATGATTTATATGCTGCCTATAAAAATGAAAGCTAAAACCCTCAAAATTCTGACCTATTTCTCTGTTATATTTTTAGCTGAGCATTAAATTCAGGTTGTTTTTTTGTCTGTCTTTCAGGTCACTGCTCATGTTCACCATGGAGAACTGCTTCTACGTCCTGGTCTCTCAGGCTGTTCGGTGTCTCAAAGATCCCGCCATCCTCCCTCGAGACAAACAGAGACTCAAACAGGAGCTCAGCTCTGAACTGGTAAGATCTCCTCTATGATGTTTTTGTAAAATTTGTGTTAGAAGTTATTATTGTGGCAATTTACAATCAACCAATCATAAGGGCCAAATATTAATATTTTATTTAAAAACATAAAAATTCAATACTCTTAACATATTTCCCTGGAGATTTGTGAAGACATGAATTAGGGAACCATGAACATAAGTTAATGCAGTGGTTCTCAACCTTGGGGGTTGCGTGACATTAAGAGGGGCGCCTCAGATTCCCTAAAAAAAAAATAAGAATTTTTTTCAAATTCCACCGTTGTCACATTACACCAATTTTGCCAAATTTTAACCAGTTTTCATCATTTTTAACACAGTTTTGCCATCTAACACTTTTTTTTGCCATTTTTAACCATTTCCACCACTTTTCTGCCTTTTTTTGCCACTTCTAAATCAATTCTTGCCAAATAAGCCTAATGTTGCCTCTGTTGTCCCATTATTGCCACCATTAACCCCATTTTACCACTTTTTATGCCCAATTTTTCCCATTTTAACCACATTTCACTATCTGATATGTCCATTTTGACCAATTTCTGCCAATATCTGCTTATTTTTTCTTTCTCAATTAGCACTATCTTGCCAGTTTATACCTATTTTTCTTCCCAGTTCACCAGATTTCCACCCATTTTTGCCAATTTAAAGTCTTTTCAGACACATTTTAATTCCCTTATTACCACTATTATGACAATGTTTTATGACAAGCTCTCCCCTTTATCCCCCTTTATAGACAGCCTTGTCTCCACATGACTGTTGTTAAATATTCATGGCTGTTCAACCTCTTTCAGGTACAGTGGGGGTCCCTGGTCTCTGGCACTTTTATTTTGGGGGTCACGGGCTGAATGAGCCAGAGGATTACAGCAGGATGAGAGGATAGTTAAACGGAATTACAGTAAAAACAAACCCTAACCTTCACATTTCCTTTAAAGGGGAATTTTTTTCTCTCAATTAAATATATTAATGTTTCACTGTGGGATTGGCTTGCATTGTTCCAGCCATTGCAGAGTCACCATTACACCATGGAGACAAAAAAACACTGCAAGCAACTCAGAGAAAAGGTTATTGAAAAGTATAAGTCAGAGGATGGATACAAAAAAAATGTCCAAGGTTCTGAACTTTCTCTGGTGTTCAGTTAAATCAAGACTTTGTTTGAAAGACACCAAACACTGCACATCACTGCTGACACAGCATCCACACCGAGAAGCACGGTGGTGGCAGCATCATGCCCGGGGGATGCTTCTTGGCAGCCAGCAGTGGAAAACTTGTAAAGATAGAGGGTAAAACGAATGAGGCAGAATAAAGGAAAATCCTGGAGGACAATCTTATTCAGGCTGAAACAGAGCTGCGGCTCAGACGCTATATAGAAATGGTTTAAAGACGGCAAGGTGAATGTCCTGGAGTGGCTGAGTCAAAGCCCAGACCTCAGTCCAATGGAGAATTTGAGGCTGCACTTAAAAAGGGCTGTTCACGCCTGATCCCTGTGCAACCTGGCAGAGCTTGAGCAGTTTTGCAAAGAAGAATGGAGTAAAATTTCAGTGTCCAGCCTGATTGAGACCTATCCACACAGACTCAGAGCTGTGATTTCTCCCGACGATGACTATACTAAATACTGACCTGAAGGGAGTGAATATTTATGCATTTACGTTACATGTTTTTATTCAGTTGACATTACTTTGTAGAAATGTAAAAACGGGTAAAGTTACAGAGCAGTGAGTGTATAGTGTACAACACTGATGGTTTTACTCTTAAATTGACATAGTTGACTCAGGGAAAAAATAACTTCTGTCCTTTTTAGAGTTAATAAGAGTGTATTTGATTTTTTTTGCAGAGCACCCTTCTCTCAAGCTTGTCCAGACATTTCCGCCGAGGCTCTCCATCGTCTCCTGCCAGTGGCATCCTCCCCTCCACGCAGTCCAAGCCCCCGACGCCAGGCTCTAAGGCGAGCCATGAAGGTCAGGAGCCGTTCATTCAGCTCGTTCAGGCGTTTGTCCGACTGGTGCAGCGATAACAAAAAAACAAACTGAAATCCAAACATCATTTCTGTACCTCCTGTTGTAAGAGCGATAGAGGCGCTAGCGTTCTGCCTTGTTTTTATGTAAAGTTATTTCCGTAGTTAAAACAGCACAACCTTGTGAGGAAGAGTGTTTATTCTAATATGTTTGGAGCCATTTTTAACGTTTGATTTTGCCAAAACATCGCCACAACCAAAGTGTTTACTGTAAACGGCCAACGAAAGCTGCCTAACAAACATGAAGATCTGGTGCTAGAGCCATCAGTCACTGACTGTGCTTCATCTGAGGCCTAGTTTTATAGGTCACTGATGTTTATGAATGACCTGACACAATTCAAGTGCTTCTTATGAAAAATTACCCCTTTTAAATATAATCTCCTGTATACTAACTGTAGTATTAAACATTATTATACTTTTCTAATTCTCTTCATTTCCTCCTAATTCTTTCTGGACTATTTTCTTATCTCTGCTCATCCTTGTACACGTTTTGAAGCAGCTATCAAGGTTTGTACTTGAAAAAAAATTTATGTTTATGTCAATAAAGGGACTTTTGTACCACAGTTTGGTTGCATCATTTAACTTTTCTTTACTGCATTTGCACATAATTTCTTGAACATATGGTAACCTTCAACCTTCCTATACATACTCTTATAAAAGACAAAAAATAAAAACGGGAAGTTGGTAATAAAATACATTTTCATGTTCTTATAGGCATAAAAAACAAAAGGAAATATTTCACATGCAGGACTCGTTATATACAAAGGCTTTTTAAAAGAAACTTTTTACATCTTCAGTACCTAAAATAAATCTAATTATAGGCAAGTCATGTGCAATTAAGGTACAAAAAGGCTTCGATATCAGGGGAATAAGGTGACGGTTGTACAGCAGGATGAATAAGGCCTGATGGACGTTCAGGAGCAGCATGTTCAGTAGCTGCAGCGCAGAGAGGCGTCACTATTGGACGAATCAGAGCGCTGGTCTGCAGGCTGGCCCGATACAGGGACGTTTCTCTGCTCGTCTTCAGTGCCCCCTAGTGGCCAGTGACCGGCACCTCCTGAAACACAAAGACGACACATTATAACATGATGCAAACATGTAAGATGTCACTTTTCATGTTTGACTTTTAAACATGCAGGGTAAAACTAGGCACCGCTAAAGCTGAAAAATAAAGTTACTGATATTTTAAAACTGCCTGCAGACGCATGCATGGGACATCATATCGCGCTTATTTAAATGGAATAGTCTGGGGAAAAAAAAAGGTTCTTTACATTTCAAAACATTTAAGTCTGTGAATATGAAGCTAAAACTGTTAGCTTGGCAAAACAAGTGAAAAAAAAGAAGCACGGCAAGCCGCAAGACTCCAAAATCATCCAGTCAACAGAGGTGGTCAAAATGTTTGGTACGTTCTAATACTACGCTTTAGAGATTTCAGTGCCTTCAAAGTGAGACTGCCTGGAGTGAAATGTGTCCCTGAGAATATTCTGTGCTTTTCTGAGACGACAGAAACTGTACAGTTCTTTCAGGGAGTGGAGAGGGCAGCCGATAATCTTCTGGGCTGTGGTGACCAAGTCAAATTCTTTTACCCAAAAACCATTGTATGAATTATTTAGAAGTGTTATGATTTCTTTTAATGTGTGCAAATCTTATTTTAACAACCTCAGGGCAAACAAAGCCTCATGACCCCCTGAGATCTCTGGCACCCTCTAAGGAGGTCCTGGAGGTTGGGAGCCAAGGCTCTAAAGTGCATGCATTGACACATTTTCTTTAGAGTCCCAAACAACAAACATAAGTTTAGATAAATTAACTAGATCAGGGGTGTGCAAACTATGGCTCGGGGGCCATATGTGGCCCAAGGTCCAAATTTGATTTGTCTGCAGAAAATTCTAGAAATAAAATGAGACATGGCCCACATTTAACATGAAGCTTGTGCTTGACTGTACTACACCCCATAGTTTCAGCACAAGATGGTGCTACCATGCTAATTTTGTAAGCAAACATCTCAACAGGAAGAATTGTTGATGTGTCTTTTTGTGATAGCAGTACCAACAATATTCCAGGGCCTGAGCCAGCAGCTAGGGCCAAACAGTGCCCCCTGAAATTTGGTTGGTATCCCAAAAAACCTGGAAATTATTGTCTATTTGCTTTTTCAGCCATTACATCGAATATTCAGCCTTAGTTCAGACAGGCCACGGAGTCGAGCTCTGCCCAGATCAGCTGATCTAACGCAAGCCTTCATCAGCTGAAGACCAGATGCTCTAAGCATGTTATCAGCCAGTCGCTCTCAAGCTGCCTTATTCAGGACGTGTCCACATGGAGACAAAAACTATATATTTCCGTTTCGTTTTGAAAAGTTTTCTGTAAATACAGGCGTTTCAGGAAATGCATAAGCACGGAACCACTAAAAACGCTGTAGTATGTATTCCAAGCCTGTAAGTGGCACTGTAACGCTGCCACAGAATTGCACCAAAAGAGAAAAGATTACAGAAAACTGAAACTGCTGTCTGCAAGTTTCTCTTGCAGCCCTCTTCCACCCCAGCTCCTCCTTTATTCTGCTTCTGACTTAATTAGTGACATATACCTCGTCTTGTGGATATAAAAGTGGCCCCAGCACTTTCATATATTTCTGTATGTGGCCCTCAGAGGAAACATTTGGCCATCAATAAACTAGCTGTTCATATTTTTACTTTAAAGATGCTGGTGTGTGGAGGCTTTGCTAAGCTAACAGTCTCCTGTGTTGTAGCTTCATATATAACAGACTGCCATAAAGAAAACACAGTATGCTTAATTTCCTAAATGTTGAACTATTCCTTTAAAAACGCAAGATAAGAGTAGGATAACAAAATAACTTTTTACTTTGGAAAAAATATATAAAATAGTATAAAAAAATAAATGAATGTGGAAAAAGTTCATGCAACAAATGCATTTCCAACACAACATGTTGCCAGTTTGAGCTCTCAGTTTAAACTGAACACGTCACACTGAATCCAAAAACAGACACTACAGTTGGATTCCTTTAACTCAAACTCAAAGAACAAGCATGAAAGGTTTACATTTTGAGTGTTTGCTTCATGCAGTAGGGAGAACCACGTGAGAGGGTCTCATTAAAGTCATGCATCAGAGCTCTGAAAGCCTGCAGCTCCACCACACTGACCTTCGTCTCCAGACCGACCTTTCAGGCCAAAGATGGAGCAGTAATTTGTCTAGCATTATTATGGAGCAGGAGAAGAAGAGGAAGAACATTTACAGCTGTGGGCGAGAACATTAGTTTGACATTTAACAGCAGGGGACGCTTTAGTTCCTGTTTTACTCACCTCTAAATTCCCTCGGGCTTTCTTTAAAACTCCGTGGGTCAGACACACTAAACAGAGGGAGACAGAACATCATGTTAGACGTCTGTGAATGCCAAAATGGATTAGTAACTTCTTAAGATCATATCTGCAGATACTGATATCATGTGGATACTTGGGTTGACTGCTGTACTGCAGCTCTAAAGAACAAACTGTTGGAGAACAAGACAAAATTATAGAAAAATATATTTACGCTGGTCGATGATGACTCTCTCCATTCCCTCTTTGAGCTGGTTGGTCGTCCGCAGACGTTTCACAGCTCCACTCAGCATCCTCTCCTGCTGGGACAGTCTGCTCTTCAGTCTGGCTATCTCGTTTTTCAGCAGCTCATCCTGATTCAGAGGATAAAAAGATTAAGATTTGGTTTCCAGAAATACTTCCATTAGAGTATTTAGGGTTTGTGTAACTACCTGCTGGTTGTTGCTGCCGTCTCCAGCCATGTTTCCAGCTGGTAAAGAGACTCTCCACACCAGTTTGAGCAGTCGACCAGCCTCCTCCAACACCTGCTGCATGGTGTTCACACTGCCCGACAGACTCTTTAGATGCTGCTGCTCTATCACCTTCAAAAACAAACAAAAAAGGCTGTTAAATCTATTTCTATACTTTTGCATGCATTGAAATAGGAAGCGGCATTTATCAGCACCTTGTTGTCAGCTCCCTGCTGTCTGACTGTGTGCAAACACTCCTGCAGTTGTGCATCCATGCTGCGTGATAGCTTGCGTCCTTCTGATATCTGCTTACGGAGGGCGTTGTAGTCCTCGATCAGACCCAGAATATGGCGGCCGTTGCGGTTGGCCCACATGCGGTGACCCGGCACCAGACGAGAGGGAGCACCGGAGACGCTGTCGCCGGAGCTGCTGCTGAGTGAGCCGTCTGAGTGACCACGAAGTCCCTCGTCTAAAGAAGATAAAACACATGAAAAAGTGTTTGGAAATGCATTTTATGCCTTTACTGTTAGGCATTATAATGATGGCTTTCTCACCTGTGTGTTCGTTCTGACTCTGAAATAAGTGACGCTGCGTTTCACAACCGTCCCGTCCTGGTGATCTTCCTCCTTCATCTAAAACAAAACAGTAAAACCAGCAGTGTCATAACCCAGCAGACTCATCCATGTGTTTACATCCCTCCTCATGTCAGTCTGTGTCATGTTTACCCGGTGAGGACAGCAGGTAGTTGATGTTGATGGTCTCAGAGCGGTTGGGTCCGCGGAGCAGCTGCTCCTCCAGTCTCTGTCTCAGAGCCGTGTTGGTCTGGATGCTCCTCTCCAGCTGCAGGCGCAGGTGTCGGATCTCCTGCAGCAGCTCGCTCAGATCCACTGAGCCGGAGGAGGGAGGGATGGGGACGGGATCGTGTGGGGGCTTGTTGGATTCTGCTAGCAGGGAAAAAGAAAGAAGAGGGACCCATGCCAGTGAGTTTATGACATCACTAGCTGCTCTTACAATTATGACAGCACTTATCTGTAACTAAACCTGAGATTTTAATGTCATAATATACCTCTGAGTATCTTATACTGGTGAATTAGTCCCACTTGTAATGAATATTGGATGTAGCAAATGTTCTAGATTTAAGAAAGATCTGCAAAGTGGGTCTTATACACCATATTTTACATGACTGCTTGATTCCTGTTGTTGAAATCTGAAACATATTTCCATGTGCTTTAGAAACTGTACCGCTGTGTTTTTGAGATTCAGTCTTGATCTTCTCGTAAACTTGCAGTTCCACCCGCAGAGATTGCAGGAGATGCTGGGAGTCCGACAGCTGCTGCCTCTGCAGCTTCACCTCAACCTGCAGCCTGGAAGCAAAGATACAATAGAAGTAAAATACAACATTCAGTTAATGTTAAAAAGACAGGATGGAAATTTCTCTTTTAGAAAAAATATCATAGAACACTGCATCTTGAAAGGATGAATGAGAGTTGACACAGGTAAGCTAACAGTGCCAGATATGCAGTGACATTCATGAAATAACCACATTGCAAACATTATAAACAGAAAAAGATCAGAGGCCTAACCCGGATTAAATTATATACAGACTAATTTTAAAAGTAGTAACATTAATGGTGGCTTGCTTTAGCTTCATTAGCTTTGGGTAAATTCAATTCAATTCAATTCAATAACTTTATCAGTCCCTTAAAGGGCGATTGGTTTGAAGGAGTTGGTACATTAAAATATAGATAAAACACAGACAGCAACAGTACGTGTAAGCTAAAATACACAAGACTTAAAAATGAATGCTGGTATAAATTAGGCTAACAAAGTAGTAAACAGACTCTAAAACCATGATGGATAGTCTACTGAAAGGGTTTTGAGGATAAAAGACTCCAAGAGATATAAAAACATAAGGAGCATTTAATAATCTGATTGCGGAGGGAATCTGATTTTAAATGGCGGTTAGTTTTACAAACAGGTAAAACATAATGACGTCCTAAAGAGAAAATTCACCAAGAAGAACATGATCTGAAGAAGCCAGAATACACTCAGCCTTGCGAAGGATGTGCTGGCTACAAAAAGAATTTAAATCTCTCCGTTTGACACCAATAATATTAGAACAGATGCTGTTCAGACTGATCCTGTCCTTCACTGAGAGTCTGTGAAACCAGCAGATCAATGAAAAGCAAGACTCACAATAAAAGACTGATAGTCCTGTCACTCTCTGTCGTTTCTGAGAAAGAATTCAAACCTTTTTGACCTACCGTACAAGTCCACCAGAGCATATCATTACATATTTACATGTTGTAGGGCCATTTTTGGAGTATTTGAGTTGGCTATATATCAATACAACCCTTAGAACCTGATTTTTAATGATATGTATGTATTAAGTCCATAGTATAGTATCAAATTAAATTGCTCAAAAGTAAAAAAAATAATCACAAGCAAAATGAAAAAATAAACCTTTGGGGATGTTATAGCTGTATCCCTCAAAATTATGATTGTAAAAAAGTTGCACAAGATCATTTCAAACCACAAAAAAAAAAAAAAACATTTCGAGTATGTTCATAACTTTATTTTTAAATTAGACTCATCTTTTTAAAAAATAAACTATTTACAGAAGTGCAATCTAATCTCTAAGTGTGCCAGATACTTTTGAGCATACATGTGTTTGCAGAAGACCGTGGTGGCGACTCATGACCTGCAAGAAAACTACACAAATCTAGCCCAGATTGCATTATATTATGTTGTTTTTGATGTGTGCACTTCATTTCTGCAAAAGAAGGAAGGATATATCTAGAGGGAAACAGAACTCTGGAAGACATTGATTTGTGTGATATGTTACTCCTCTGGTTTTATATGCAAAAAGAATTAATAACAGCTCAATCTTTTTTTGGTTACAAATCTACCCGGGGTTAAAAATAGATATGCACCGTTGGCTTTAAAGGGTTAATTTCCGCAAAAGATAAATTCTCTGTTGCCCCCTCTTGATAATTGCCTCAGTGCTACCATCAAATCTAAGTTGATCATTATATATGTCTACGCTGGATATATAGTTAACATTACTACACAGCCAGTGTAGTTAAGTTAGCTTTAGCACTGTGAGCTTTTGCAAACGTACCTAACTTAGCTACGTTGATATGCATCTTACGTAGCCACATTGTGAGCTTAGCTTTAGCTATGTCAACTATGTAGCTCTGTTATCTATGTAGCTTACACTGCTAACAGAGTATGTGAGCTAAGCTTACGGCGCTAGAATGTTTTCATAGAAAAACAGGCAGACCATTTACTCAGCTTTATCAAACACGTAATAATCAGGTTTTGCAGGTCAGGTTTTTAATTTTGAACTTTTGTTACCCTTACCTTAACACTTACATAACCTTCAACAGAAGTTTAATCCAATTTAAATTTGAAGGTTTTAGTGCATATTTCCATTCTGAAACAGATGGCATCTCAGATGACCGGTCTATATGAGTGTCTATCAAAGATGGACAGTCCGTAGTCAGACCCCTCTCATTAAGATCTCATCAGAACAGATTTATGTCATTAAAACAACTTCAGATTCATAATTTAAATTTTTAAGTGACTTAACTAAATAGTTGTAAATTTCACTGCAAAAGCCAACTTATTATGAAAGTTTAAATCAGGCTTGGGCTAAGAAAAGGCATGCACAGGCTAAGGTATGGTTGGGTTGCAGTTTTTGGTCAGATCAAAGCTCTTCATAGCCAGAGTCTGAAGTGCCAGCCATGCTGTCAGTACTGTGGTACTTACCTAACTATGTTACTGAACTTATATTTCTTTTTAAGCACATTTTCTTTTCATTTAACTCTTATCCACTTAGCACTCTGTGTTTTCTTCCTAATTTCATGCATATTTAATGCTCTTTTGTGTTGATTTAATTATTTATTTATAATAATGTTGGAGTAGCCTGGCCCAAACCAGTGATCTCACACCAATAGTCTCTTTAATAAAAGTGTAATTCGTCTTTTTTCTTTTCCATAATCTGAAACAATGAGCCATGTGTGTGTCGTACACAGTTCCAGAAGACGAGGTAAGAAAGGGAGAGGAGAAGTGATCTGACAGTAAACCAGACTCCAGGTTTCAGGTGGCAGCCTCACTCAGCTGTGTCAGTGGGCTCTGGGGTAAGAGGTCACATACCACCATTAATGGTATGTGCTCACGTGTTTGTGCATGAGCGTACAAATGACTGAGGATCATCTATCCGAGCTGTGTAAACAGCATGGGCTAATGCTAACAGTAATGGCTCTTTAGATTGGTAATTAGCAGCTCTGCAGTGTCAGGTTACATGAAGACAAGCAGTTTTAATATATATATATATACCTGTGCAGCTCCTCCTTTGTGTAGTGCAGTGAATCCTGCAGCGTGGAGTTTTCCTGGCTGCTGAGCTCCAGCCTCTCCTGCAGACGGCCGTTCTCCTGCCTCAGAGCTTCACACTCCTTCCTGCTCTGCTCCAGTTTGGCTGTTCGCCTGGCCAGAGTCTCCCGCAGCCTTTCGTTCTCTTTCTGTTTATCTGGACGACATAAAAACATCTCCTTAGTGTTGAACATGAACTTTAAAACATCAGCCCTCTCCCTCTGCAGAGATGGACTACTCATTCTCCTAAAAGCATATGCTTTTTACCTCTGGAGCCCATGTTGAGCTGCTCCTTCAGGGCTTGGTTTTGTCCCCAGAGAAATCGCACTTCATTGGCCAACTGACCCTGCTCTTCGTTGCCCTGGATGAAGATGTTGGTGGCTGCTAAACACACAACATAAAGGCATACATCAGCTCACTGTAACAGAGTAGGAAGGAGAGGGAAAAAGGCAGAGGATTTCTGGCGTTCACCTGGATCTTTCTCCACCTCAGCCAGTCTCTTCTCCAGCTGCTCTCTGAGACGGTCGTTGGTGCGAATGCTCTCCTCCAGGCGCTGCCGTAGAGCTCGGATCTCCTGCAGATGTTCTGCAAGCAAGTCTAAACCACACACATGCACAACGATTCATTACAAGGGCACTTTATGGGTATTAAATGTTTTTTTAATAGGACATCAGAGCTTAGAGGAGGCTGAGTTTTAAAAGCAGTCACCCAGACAAGTAGCCAAAAATAGATGCTATAATTCCTTAGTGCTTTATTTTTTGCTCAGATTGAACCCTCTTGCTGAACAACATATTTAACATAAGTCCTGAAACCAAAACTTTATAAGACAATTGGCTAAAGATCTGCAATGTCGATATTACCATCACATCATCAGGGTATTTGTGCTTTCCAGACCTTGAAAATCCTCGGAGTGATGCAAAGATTCCCAAGCGTTCATAATCTAAGGTTGATTTTATTTTTCACTTCATGCATATTTGAGTTGTTTTCAATTATTTCTGGAATCAAGTCAACTACAACTTTATATACTATACTTTATATACAATGCCATGTGCAGAAGAAGGGCTCCCTATAGGCTATTAATGCAACATGCATTAGAACATGGTTAGAGGACAGTGAAGCAGGAGGCTTCAGACAGAGACTGAGGCTTCTTTGGTCTATTTGTTACTAAATCATCACAACAAAAGAACATGCTGTTATTGCCAACACCACAATAATATGGAATAAGCTGTATGGAGCTAGACACTGGGATTCTTTCAGAACCTCTATAGCACCTGAGTGGAATAACAAGAATCCTCATTAGATATAAATCTGTTAACTGGACTGCTTGGAAGGTAGCTGGTATTTTATGAGTCTATGTATTTGATTGTCACACATGTAAAGCTTTAACCAAATTGAATATAAGTATAATTTAGCAAGTAACCAGTTTTGGAGGTACAGTGCGTACAGTCCCTTCACTTCAGGTTCCTAAGAGTGCAGTGGCCTCTATAATTCTCAAATGGTCTGGAATGGTTCACATGATTTAGAAAGGCACATATCTCTCTATAGAAGGCCTCACAGCTGACAATGCATGTCAGAGCAAAAACCAGACCATGAGGTCAAAGGAACTGCCTGCAGAGCTCAGAGACAGAATCGTTGCAGGATACAGATCTGGGAAAGCTACAAAAAAAATTCGGTAGCACTTAAGGTTCCCAAGAGCACAGTGGCCTGCATAATTCACAAATCAAAGAAGTTTGGCACAACCAGGACTCTTCCAAGAGCTGGTCGCCAGGCCAAAGTGAGCAATCGGGGAGAAGGGCCTTATTAAGAGAGGTGACCAAGAACCTGATGCTCACTCTGACTGAGCTCCAGAGATCCTGTGTGGAGATGGGACAAAGCTCCAGAGGGACAACCATCACTGCAGCCCTCCACTGATCTGGGTTTATGGCAGAGTGGATAGAAAGAAGCCTCTCCTCAATGCAAAACACAAAATCCCGCTTGGAGTTCGCAAAAAGCTTCGAAAAACATGTGTAAAAGGCTTGTACTGAACAAGAGACAGCTATATCAGCATCACTTACAGTCGCATGGATTTAAGGTAACAAGAAAACAAAAAAACAAACAAGAGGGATCAGGGTTATGTTGAACAAAGAAGTAATAAAAGCACCTGTCCAGAAAAACCTTTAAAAAAACTCTAAATAGTCATAAGACACATTTATTTCACTCACATTGAAACCTAATCAAAAACTTCAGAATGCTCCTTTAAATATCTGTTTATATCTGCAGTTGTAAAAGTGCATTTTCCCTCTGAACCGGCTAAATCTAACGACCAATGTGTCATATCTACCTGAATTCATTGCACGTGGCTGCTCGCCATCGGTCTTCTGCGAGCCGACGTCCACACCTCTGCTGAGTGTTTCGGTCTGAGGTCCGGATGCCCCCTGGTCAGGATTGTAATCCTTCCCCTGATGATGAGAGCTGCTCTGAGCCATGATGGAGCGGTGCAGGTCCAGTTCACTACGCAGGGTGGCGTTGAGCTCCTCGCTGTCCCTGAGCTGCTCCTGCAGTCGCCCGTTCTCCCTCTGCAGGCCCTGCAGTACGCTATGAGCCGACACCCCTCCGTCCTCCTGTGACCCGCCTACAGGAGGAGGGACAGCTGCTCCTGTCCAATCGGTGGGAGGATGCTGACCTGAACACAAGCAGGAAGAGCACTCAGGTAAATACAGTAATAACAAAATCGTACAGACATTATTCACATTGCTTTTCTTGTTATCTGGGGGATTTATGATGTATTTTTGTGTTGAGGATTTTCCTGTGACATGAATTGTTAAATTAAGATGCTACATCCTCAAAGATAAAGCAACTGATAAGATGCATCGTAACAGGTGTGGCGGGGAAATGTAGGGTTTGAATGCACTCTTTCTTTATCCCTGTAACAGCCCTCACTGTCTCTTTATCCCACAAAATTTGAAGGCTGAACCGGATACGTGTCACTGAATAATGCAGCTTTAAGTGGAGGCTGATTGAAACAGAACACCTGCTCTACTCTTGGCCTGTGTGCTTTGTGCTGCGCGACGCCTCGCTGCAACAGAATGGGTCTGAGTGGAAAATAAGTGCCATTACAGGCTGAGACTAGGCTGGCCCGGCAGGTGGACAAGGACTTGAGTAATCTCAATTATGTTCTAAAGCAAGGAAATATTCATGTTTAATGAAGCTAGCATAGTTCATCTCTCAACCAAGACAATTCAGAGTACAATATGATCCATAAGAAAACAGTTGATAAATAAATAGCTTTATCTTGAAATCTGTTTCTTATAAAAGTGTTTCTTGTGCTTACTGTGGGCTTGGTTGCCACCCTGTCTGGCCGGGCTGCTGTAGCAGGAGGACGAGGAGTTTCTGTCTAGGTGGTACAGGTCAGAGTGGGAGCTGTGGTGGCTGCTGGAACTTTGGACTCTCAACTGACTCTGCAGACTCTGAATCACACGGTTCTTCTCCTGCAGCTCTTTAGCCAGCCTGAGAGAAGAGGGAGGAGGAGGAGGGGGAGGAGGGGAGTCAGTCATTTCAGTATTTGGTCTACCAGAGGACCCAACAGGATTTTATCTGAATTAAGTATGAGATGAAAACAAAGTAGATCTGGGAAGATTAGGATTCAAACTCTAAGGGAAGGATCAGAAAAGAGCCAAAGCACCAAAGAAGTTCCAAAAAAGAGGTCTTGTGCAGATGAAACACACAGCAGGGAAATACAAAAGTGAACTCTACACTGCAAACGTCATGCCGTCTGTCTGTCTGCATCAGACGAACTCACAGGTCCAGCTGCTCCCTGGTGCACTCAGCCAGGCTGAGGTTGTGCTGGACGAGGAGACTGATGTGCTGCTGCAGCAGCTCTCTCTCGCCCTCTAGCTCCATACGTAGGTCATCTATCTCCTGCTGGATTCTAGCTGTGCTGTCAGCAGGACGGCTCATGCTGTCCTCAAAAGACAGCGGTGGCTGCGAGCCATGCTGGAGCTCCAAAAGACTTCCCAAAGCAGCAATAATGTGGATTTAAGGATATTACTGAGAGCAGCTTTAGACTCTGATTAAACATTACTATAGTGATTATTGTGACCCCAGAAAGAATCTACACCAAAAACATTATTATAAGTAGGGATGGGGCATAATCCATACAATCCATACAAGACATTTTAAAGCAGTTCGACTAAAACAGATATTGCAGTGCTGTTTGTTTTGACCAGCAGAGGGCTCTATCTTCTATTCATTTCTCTTTTTAAACATCAGTAGATGAAGCAGCAGGACTTATATGTGTCACTTTATAAGTATGGATATGAAATATTAAACAGGAACTTAATAAAACTGAGCTTAAGATGTTTTTTTAAGAGTTTTAACCCAATCTTGTTAATTATATTAACCTCAATCTTATATTCGCCTCTTTTCAGGGTGTTACGGCTTGAAATATGCACATAAATGAATGTAAGCTCTAATAAGCATGCACATTAATGGATGAGTATTGACATGTGGTTTGTGTTCCGCTCTCTCAGACACACCAGTGACCCAGATAGGCGGACATGTAACCTTAATGTTTTGGTTGTCGCTGAAAAAAATTAGGTCAACAGCAGGAGGCTATTCAATATCAACAAAACACGCACCGCCCAGGGTCATAAAGCAAATTGTCTGGGTGGAGGTGGGAGAGCGGCTTTTAAAGGGTCATGACACAAACACCACACAGCTTAGCTAATGACCAGCGACATTCAAACAGCAACAATAATACTATAACCTTCATGAAATAATACACAGGAGCATACAGGGTACATATGAGATACACCACATCCTCCTGCATTAAAGCTGGGCCATTCGTGGTCTCCGCCTGTTACTACTAGGCTGAAGGTTGGCTTTTCTCCCGATGATGCCTAAGTTTCTTATGTATGAAGGAGTCTTTATTCTAACTCCACACAGGGAATATATATATATATATCTACAATCCAAAACTCAAAACTGTTCCTCAAAGCATGACAGCAAACTATCAGGTTAAATACAGCACCCATGAAAAGGATTCACCCCCTTTGGATGTTTCACCCTTTTATTGATTTAATAAATTAATCATGGCCAATATTATTGGGCTTTTTTTATTTTTACTAGAAAAACCTCTCTAATCTTAAAAAAAAAAACAGATTTCTGCGAAGTAATGTCTGTTAACAAATACAAAATACAAAACACAAAATACGTGACTGCATATTTACCTCCTTTAAAGTGGCTGACCTAATCCAACAGAGGTCTAGCCAAGTGGTGCTAGCAGTCTCACAATTAGTGAAATGGGGATCCCCTGACTGCTGTGAATGCGTCCCAGTGAGTTTTATATAAAGATACCTGTGTCTACTGGTTAATCAGTATTCCTGGCTACCATTACACCATGAAGACAAAAGAACACTCCAAGCAACTCAGAGAGAAGGTTATTGAGTCCTAAGTCAGGGGATGGAAAAAAAAAAAAGTCCTGGTCTGATGAGACCAAATTGGTGCTTTTTGGCCGTCAGACAAGACGCTAGTTTGGCAGATGCCAAACACTGCACATCACCAAAAACACACACACCATTGTGTGAAGCACAGTGGTGGCAGCATCATGTTGTGGGGATGCTTCTTGCTTATAGAGGGTAAAATGAATGCGGCAAAATATAGGAAAACCTGGAGTACAATCTTATTCAGTATGCAGGAGAACTGATTAATTTTCCAGCAAGACAATGATCCGAAGCAGACATATTGTTATGTAAATATGTAACATTAAATAGGTTTTTTGTAAAGATTTAGATGGATTACAAAATAATTCTTACTAAGACATTTACAAAACTAACAATCAACAAAGACATAAGCAATAAGTAAAAATACCAGAATTAGAGACGTACCTGCGTGACAGCTCAAGAGCCGCCATATCCTCGTTATTCTGATGAGAGTCTTCTGTCAGACAGAGGAAAAGATGCTGTCAAGGACTGTCTGCAACCATCAGTTACAAGTGACTGCTCTTTCTTTGCTAGGTGCTTTCTCCTTGTTCAAGTATTTCTGTACAGTTGGTAAGAACTGATTTCATAATAGACTGTCTAAATTTTCAGTATCTTCATGCTTTTAAATACCATGTGTTTAAAGGCAATGCAAGCTACATTATTCTACAAAACCTCAGTCACTTTTTCAACCCAATTCTGCAGAAATGAAAAAAGAAGGATCATCAAAATTCACTGACAGGGTTGTAAAAAAATCTAGTCACATTTCAGAACAATTTAGACAGTGTGAAGGATTTGATTTAAAAATTTTGATTATTTAAAAAGAAATTAAACTAAACTAAGATTTTATTTTTTGTTGTCCTGCTCTCAAAAAAAAAGTGTTATTGTATTTCATTTTTACTTTCATCCCACTGAAAATATAGAGTTCTGGTATCACGACAGCCCCTTTTCACACAACTCAAACATGGCTGTTTTTAGAAACTTGAAACAAGGATTGACTTTATTTGCCAGTTCGAGTTTTGCAGGTTTTATTTATGTTCAAAGCATTAGCTACCTTTGTCAAGCCTTCCCTCCAGTCTGTCCAGAATGCCCAGGCTCTTGTCCAACTGCTCTTTCACCACCTCCCCCATGTAATAATCGACTTTGTTGGCCTGCAGCAGCTCCTTGAAGGCCTTGTTCAGCTCCTCCAGCTGCCGGCGCTGCAGGGCTCCCAGCCGGCGGCTCTCCTTGATTTGCTGCCTCAGTTGTGACAGCTCCCGGGCCTGGGACTGCACCAGGGAGTCCAGTCTATAGAGAGGGCAGAATAAAGACAAGTAGGGGGGTTAAGATTTAATTTTCAAAAGGACTTGGCAGCTGTGAGTCAATAAAGAGAGCATTATACTGATAAATAAAAAAGACCTTGCAGGGGAGGTGGAGCGGCTTCGGGTTTGCTGCAGCTGATCACTCAGTCTTCTGTTCGGTGTCTTCTCTCCTTCCACGTCCACATTTAGATGACTGGTTTTATCCTTCATCGCCTGGTGCTCCCCCTCCTTTTTCTCCCCTCGTTGAACACTTTTAGAGCCCATATTCTGGCTATGGTCCTCTCCAGGCGACCCCACGTGACTCCTGACAGCTGGTGCATCTGAAGAGTTGGCAACTTGATCACTACAGATAGAGTTCCTACGCAGTAGACTTTGCATCTGCAGGATGAGTTTGGTCTGGTTTTCCAGCTGGGCCTTGAGCTCTTTGACTTGACCCTGAAGCTGGTGAGGGTCCTCAGACATGCCGTACTCGTCGTAGCTCTGAAGGCCTTTCAGACTGACCTGAAAACAACCAGGAGAGGATTTATACAATGAAACGGTGCCACATCACTCCAGAGAGTTGATTGCACAACCATGTCAGCCTAGACATGAATCTTTTACATTTTCTCAAAATGCACAGATATGGATGTTTTTATGCAAATGCATGTAAGAGTACTGCCGCTAAGCTTGCTCAGAGTGGTTAAGCCTAGTTTAATGAAGAAAAAAAAAAATCTCTCTCTTCAAGTGATTTCAAAGCCGCAGACAAAATTCCAAAGTCAGAGTAAAATCATGAGTCTTACTGAAGTTGCAGTGTGCTCACGTGATCTCAGTCACTAGGTCTAAGGGGGTCCTAAAACTTGATCCAAGCAGTTTTAGGGTCTTGGCGTTACCACAATATCAAACATGTTTGATTATATCAGAAGTCTTTAGTCTGTTTTTATGCAAATTGTGTTTACAATGACACAAACTTCATCCACAACCAATGGGAGCCAGTGTTGAGCATAAGCATGTTAAATCAGTTTATTTTTCACATCATACATGTGAGCCTAGGGTTGGGCAATTAACCGAAAATGACATTAAATCACAATATGGCCTGCTGCAATTTTCAAATCGCAAAAGGTGCAATATTTCTTTGACCTGAAATTTGTTTCAAAATACCAGTTTTAAACTTTTTTGCAGCAGATATGTTATGTATGAAATATCATGCAATCATTTAGGTGCCATTTTTTTTTTTAGAATAGTCTACAAAAAAGTCCTACCTTCTTCACTTTTGTACTTTTTTCTTATTAAATATAAGAATGCCAAAAACCCTTCGAAGCAACAATTCATATACAATTTGCAATAAAAGTCAAAATCATCAGAATTAGATACTTTTAAAGAATTGTTCAGCCCTTTTGTAGGAATATTAGAAAGGAATAATCACACATCAAATCACAGTTGCATTAATGGGGAAAAAATCACAATTAGATTATTTTACAAAATCGTTCAGCCCTATGTGAGCCTAGTTCAGTCTGAAGCTGCTGATCGTCCGCTCATACTTTTACAGACGTATAAATGTTTCTTATCA
Organism: Cheilinus undulatus; assembly: GCF_018320785.1. Lineage (NCBI taxonomy): Eukaryota > Metazoa > Chordata > Actinopteri > Labriformes > Labridae > Cheilinus > Cheilinus undulatus. The sequence goes on from NC_054881.1 coordinate 39,896,730, forward strand.
AAACCGCAGTCTGATCTCAGCACCACTGTGTATTCAGTCCATCAATTCATTGCAGGCTGACATGACAGGTACGGTCAACCTCCACTGAGTTTTTCAAAGTAAAAGCCTGATCAATTTGTTTCTGTGGTGAGACAACCCACATTTTCATAACGCATGTTTATTCTGAAGTATGTCTGGGAAAGTTCTATAATTGCTGCAATAACTTTCAAAGTCTTCTACTTTTTGGAAATGATTGATAACATTGGATAATAAGAGGTATTAACTCATACACAACCTCCATCTCGTACCCTGCCCAAAAGTTGTTGTAAATTCCCACTAGATGCATGATGGGAAATAATCTCAAAATGATTCTTATTCTAGTCTGGCGAGCTTTACTGTGTACATGTGAAGGTAATCACATGAGAAGTCACATGACCAGACATGCCTGCCTTTTCATGTGACTTCAGAGCTCTGCAGTTTTACTTCCTGTACTCTCTTTTTGCTCAGCATCTGCCCACCTTGGCTTGGATGTGTGTTTTTATAAGCCTAGTTTTCTACCTTGGCTGAGCTGTAAGCTGGAGAACTGGGGTACGGAGTGCTGGAGGTGGAATCCAAGTTGTCCATAGAGGAGAAGTTAGCCTGCTCGTGTTTCAACAGAGAAGGCAAGCTTGAGGCACTGCAGCTGGGCTTCACACCGACCTCTAGATCTGGCAACACAAGGGACAGAAAAATCAACCCTGGAACAAATTTTGTGGAACAAACTGTGAAAGTGAGGAAGGAAATCATCTGAGCTACAGATTTACTGTGAAATAAGACGAGACAGTAAAGTAGTGAGAGGTTAATGGGTGCTCCAAAGACATTCCAAACTCCAGAGAAAAAACATGCAAGAATTTGTCAATGCCAAATACTGACAGACCATTCAAATTCAGGAAAGTGCAGCAAAGAAAAACCAAGTTAAAACCAGTAGAGTTTGTGTAGTTAAGACACCCACAGTCAAACAATTTAAGAGAGACAGTGTGGTATAGTTTCCTTTGTTCACTCCTCATGCACACTTATAAAGAAAATCTATCCACATGTAAGATTAGTGTCCACTCAGCAGACAGACATGCAGTGTCTGTCTGAAAGCCGTCTACCTGTGCTACTGCTCTCTTCCCTATCGTTCTCACTCTTGCCACTGGTTTCGTAACCCAGGTCCTGCAAATCCACCTGCACGCTTTTGTCATCCTGCTCCAGAGCTGCCGTTGGGGGCAATATATGTAAGCATTAGGGAGAAATCATTTCAAAAGCACAAGCCTCTCTCCTTTATGGTGTTCCTTCAGTTTAAAATAGCACAAGTATCCCTATGCAGAGTTTGAACAAAATCTTACCTCTCCGTGCAGTTTCAGGGGAGGGTGTGTTTGAAAGTGCAGTGGCCAGTTTCTCTTCCAAGCTCTTACACGCTTTCTTCTTCTCCCTCAGCGCCTTGTGGAGAGCCTCCAGCTGGAGCTGTACATGTGGGGGTAATCCTTTAACATCTTGCAATGTCCCATGGATCTTGATCTCCTCTTTATGGCCCTTGTCTTCTTGGAGGGAGGCCTGGAGCTCAGAAATTCTCTGATATTGATCACAGAGAATCTTGTAGAGGAGGCGGATGTTATTGTGCAGGTCTTGCTGATGCTCCCCATTTGTTCCAGAAGAAGCAGCTGACTGATTGCTGCTGGATTTTAAAGGCGGCTGAGATGCTTCACTCAGGTCCTTCTTCTTTTGCAGGGCTTTCTGAAGGTTCTCTAAATTTCTCTGCAGGTTAGAGCTGGTCTGTGAGGATCTACCAGAGGCTAAGGAGCTGGTGTTTGTACAGTGTGCTGCCAGAGAGGCGACAGTAGTCTCTGCAGCAGTAAGGCAGTTTAAAACAGCTTTAGTCATCTCAGGATCTAACCCGACATCACCTGAGTTTTTCTTTGGCTCACTTTCTTTAAGTGATTGTGCATTCTGGTTTGCACTGCTACTGTGGGAGCTGTATTTAGAGGCAGCGTCCTGAGCTCTTAGTTTTTCCTGCAGCTCTGTGTTAAGTCTGTTCTGCTCCCACAGAGCCTCCTGCAAAGAGTCTGCATGCCGTTGAAGCTCTTGCATAGAGTCACCTGTGTGTCCAAAAGCACCTCTCAGACTCTGTCTGCTTGAAGAAGCCTTTGCCTGCTGCAAGGCTGTGTCGATCTCTAAACATAAATCACTATTTTGTCTACTCTTTTCTTGTCCCTCAGTGGCAGCAATGGCTTTTTCTGCTATGTTCAGGAGATCAATAAGCTTTTTGTTAAGCTCCTCTTTCTCCCCTAATGCTGTTTGTAGCTCCATACATCTGCTGAGCAGGGCTCCTTCTGAACCCACGGACCCAGACCTTGTGCATGAGCCAGCAGTGTGTTTCCCGAAGCCTCCCTGACTGTCCAGACTGCAGGCAGTCAGGTAAGCAATAGTAGATTCTGCAGCTTGTAAGGCCTCAATGTACTGGCGATTGAGTGAGTCCTTTTCCTGGAGCTGAGCATCCAGCTCTTCCCACTGGGCTAGCTGCTCGCTGAGTTTTTTGATCAGAGCCTCCTTCTCCTGACACTCATGGTGGAGCAGCTCCACCTGAGTGAGAAGAGCAGAGTTGGCTCGGGTGGGATCCATGGTTGTCCCCGTTTCCGAGCTGTTTTCTGTCTCCACTTGGCTGCTGACGTGTGTGTTTTCACGTGAGGAAGACTCAGAGTCTGTGTGCAGCAGCTGCTCAGACCCACATGCTTCCACCATATGAAGATGTTTAAGTGCGTCCATGTTGGGATGATCAGAGCTCACAGACTGACTGCTGCTACTGGCCTCCACTTTCAGCCTCACAGGGACGGGGAGACGAGATTTAACCCCAGCCTGCAATGAAACAAAGAAAATATGTTAAAAATAGAGCAGGACTGATAAAGTTTCTCCCAACATGTGTCAAACAGATATATCACCGCAGATCTACACTGGAATACAGTATACAGCTCTGGAAAAACACATAACCACATTAAAACATTCTTTTTAGTTCTTTGATTTTACTATTCACTGGCTTTAGTCACAGAAAAATACACATTTTTTCTTTTTATATCCAAGACATTCCAATGACTTTTCTCCTCTAGGTCTTTTACTTGGAGAAAACGACAAATGGTGAAGATAATGCATTATTTTCAGACCTCATATAATATGTAAAAGGTTCATAATCATTTATAAAGAAGACAGTATTATTGTTTTAACTAAGAAGAGTTCAGAGATCAGTGTGTAGTGAAATAATCCTTATTTTTCACGAGCTTTCACGTGTCTTGGCATGCTCTCCTCCTCTATTGCACACTGCTGTTTGGTCAAAAAAACACCTCAGCATTATTTGATGGCCTGTTACCATCAAATCTTATCTTTTTTAAATTCAACATGCTGAAATAGAATAGCTTTAATGCAAGTAGAAATGCTGATTCAGGGTTGTCATGTATCGGATTCAACAAGATTCACAGGAGATGTAAACAGGAAGAAAATAGAGGAAGGTGAAGTTACGGCCATGAGGTGAGAAGCTGTATGTTCACCTTTCAAACATTAAAGTGAAGAAAAGTAAAGCTTTACATCATGATAAAACTCAGACTGCACAATGTAATTAGTAATAAGACAGGCACACAACAAGGGTATATTAACAAATACGACGTATTGTGTTTGCTGGCTTATTATGATATTGGGGAGAGGTCCTGGCTGGATCTTTTCATGGGTTCTTCTGTTGTTAGGGTTTTGTCTTTCTCTCTCTATAAGGGTGCTATACAAATAAAGTTATCAATAAAATTTTTATTATTATTATTATCATTAAATTGAATACTTTTTAACACATCTTTAAAGATCTTTTTCATACATTTTGAGACTATCGCATCTCTAATTTCTAACCTGTTACATCAGCAACACGGTTAGGAATATGTTTTGTACAAGTAGAGTGACAAAAATGTGATTACAAAGAAAGAGAATATTTCAGTAGTATTCCTTTAATTGTAATATCAATTCAATCACTTTTCTGGTGCAGTCAGTTAAGTCCATAAGGGCTGAGGGCTCAGAGTTTAGGGAGAAGAGAAGGCAATGTTGTTCACTCTTACCCCATGTTTTGTGGCATGCTGCTTCACACTCTTGCTCTGCGTTTGGCCTTTAGTTTGTAGATTCTTCCTCTCCTCTGTGGTGCTGACAGATCTCTCCCCATCTGACATCCTGTAAGACTTCCCGTCTTCCTCTTCTGCTGGCAGATTCACGACCTTAGAGTGACCTTCTGTCTCAGCTTGCAGGCTCTCAACACTCCTTCTCAACTCGCTCTGTCCGTCACTGCTGTTCCCCGAAGCATCTCTGCTCTCTTTCTCTTTACTCTCAGTGGATTTGTGTTCTTTGAGGAGACCCCGCAGCTCTGCATTTTCTGATCTGAGTCTGTGCAGCTCCTCTCTACAATTAAAGAAAGTAATTCAGCTTATATTTAAATCATATTCAAGTGAAATTAATGAATATGATCTGAATGCTGCAGCAGGAAAGACCCACCTAAGGTGTGAGACAGATGTGAAACCACTGTCAGCCAGCAGGGAAGTAAGTGCCCTTTCATCTTTGTTCTTCTGTCTTGAATCTTTGCCTCCAGTGTCCAAGGTGTCCTTGTCAGACCGAGCACGCTCTCTAGTCTGGCTGTTGTCCATACTCATACTATCCAACAGCTTTTCAGACACCATCTAAAAAGGAATAGTTTAGAAATATGGATGTCAAGTTGTAACAAAGGAAACTTGAAAGGGTATTTAACACCAGAGTCGTCTTAAAACTCTTAATAAATGATACTGTGTTTCATACCTGTCCTAGTCTGATGTCCGTCTGACTCTCCTTATCTGTACCAGGATGATGCGTCTTCCTACTGTGAGCCACAGGCCGCGTCTCTCGCGTCTTCTCACACTGCTAGAGTAATGGGATGGGAGGCGAGTGTGACACAAATGGCTCCATAAAAGAAAAACTTAATGAGGGAAAAGAATCCATAAAACACTGCACAGCAACAGCAGAATGGTGTGACGAGTCTAATGTGGCATGGCAGAAAAGAGACCGTTTCATGGGACACAGAGATAAAGAAAACACAGGGAGTGGTTAGGAAAGACTGAAGGAGAAAGAGAAGAAACTTCTACACACTTGTTAGAGAAATAAGACAAACAGTAAAGGTGAGAAGAAAGACATTAGCAACAGGCTAGACAGAGAAAAGGTTAAGAATTAGGTTAAGGGTCAGAAAGGAGCTAATAGAGTGGATGTTAGACGATGACTCAGACGTGATTCATCAAGTTTCTGCTAAACATGGACAAACAGTACAAGGATTTGCTGATTAATTACAGAAAAGTTTAAAAAATACACTGACGCCTCAATTTCAAGAACGACTTCCTCAATTTGCAGCTGTCTTTTGGAGCGTCTGACCACAGACTGTAATAAATATGGATGATGTCCGATGTCCCCAATTAGGATCTAAAAAGGCCTTTTAAAGGCCCAATAAATGAGGTCACTATAGCAGAAATGCTATCTCAGATTAAATTTCACACAGAGGAAGAGGCTGGACTGAGGTAGGTCTTTAAGTCTTCTGGCAAACAGCTACAGTGTTTCCTGCCTGCCAGTCACTCGTATGAAGAACTCTAATGCTTAATATAATAACACAAATCATTTCAAATAAAAATAAACCCCCCATATTAAAAGGGAAATGAGCTTTTTATTTCATAACTACCTCTGAACTGTAAACATGTCATTTCTGTTGTGACCTGACGGGGATTCCTCTAACCTGTTTCCATGAACTATTGCTGACCACGTCTTTGTCTTCCTTGTGGTAGTCTGACTTGTCCAGTGCTGATGGTCGGTTTTGCAGCTCATTGTTTAAAGCTTGCAGTCTGTTCAGAGAGTCCTGCAGCTCCAGCACCTAAGACAACAAGGATTTTTAAAATAGCAGTCGCAGTATTTTGTTTTTTTACAAAATAGAAAATACAACCAAAACCTCTGTAACCGCTGTCTAATGTACAATAAGGGACTTCATAAATATTCACTTCAAATCAGTAATTAGTAGAGTCACCTTTGGCTGCCATCACAGCACTGAGTCTGTGTGAATAGGTCTCAATCAGGCTCAAACATCTCAACTCTGTAATTTTGCTCCATTCTTCTTTGCAAAAATGCTCAAGTTCTGACGGGTTGCACCACAATCAAGCCCATTTCAAGTCAAGCCACTAATTCTCTATTGGATTGAGGTCTGGGTTTGACACGGCTATTCCAGAACATTCACCTTGATGTCTTTAAACCATCTCTGTGTAGCTTTAACTGTATGCTTTCGGCTCTTTGTCTTGCAGGAAAATAAATCTTCTCCCAAGCTGTAGTTCTCTTGGAGACTGAATAAGATTGTTCTCCAGAATCTTACTATATTTACCGCATTCATCTTACCCTCTACCTTTACAAGCCTTCCAGGGCCGGATGCTGAGAAGCATCCCTGCAGCATGATGCTACCGCCACTGTGATCACAGTGGGGATGGTGTGTTTGTAATGATGGTAAGTGTTTAGTCCACATTGAATCTGAGTTTTCTTCAACAGTGTCTTTCTCTTTGCCACTCTCCCATAAAGCTTTGACTGGTGAAGAACCCGGCCAACAGTTGTTGTCTGCAGAGTCTCTCCCATCTCAGCTGCTGAAGCTTGGAGCTCTTTCAGAGTAGTCATAGGTGTCTTGGTGGCCTCTCTCACTAGTCCTCTTCTTGCACGCTCATTCAGTTTGTGAGGACGACCTGATCTAAGCAGATTTACACATATGGAGTGTTCTTTTGTCCTCATGGTGTAATGGTAGCCATGTATATAGACTAACAAGTGACTGGACCTTCCAGACACAGGTGTCTTTCACATATTTCATTATTGGAGTGGCTGGACATCTGTTGACTAAGGTCAGTCACTTTAAAGGGGGTGAATATTACGCAGCTTGTTTGACATAACATGTTTTTGTGTAATTGGGATTACTTTGTAGAAATCTGTTTTCACTTTTACATTAAAGAGGTTTCTTATTTTTTTGTCAAAAACCATATTGAAACATTTCTGAAAAAGAAGTCACCTTTTCCCTGAGCTGCTGCGCAGAGAGCTGAGACAAGCTGTCATCATGCCCTTCACTCACACAGATACTCATGTAGGACGTCTGATCTCCAATGAAACTTAAAGTGTCACCTGAAAAGCAGAAAATTCATTTTCAGTGGAATCACCAACAGTATAACCCAAACTCTAAGAATACTTTTTAATCTTACCACCATCGTTCGTCCCACCAACGCCTCCTCCGCGGTTCTGTATAGCTCCTAAGCGAGCCTGCAGAGAGGCGTTCCAGCGCTGTGCGTCCTCCAGCTGATGTCTCATGCTCTCCAGTTCTTTAGGATCACTCAGGTCTATACCTGGAGAGGTACAAAGAGGTTACTCACAAAGGGCCTCTCTTGTGAGCAGAAAGTATTTCTTTGCAGTAAGCTGCCAAAATGTGTTAAACCTTTTTTATTCACATGCTGAATGATAAGCGTAGAAGACGTGTTTGTTTGGATTTATCTGAAAGATATAGATTTGTAAATAATCTGCCATGACAGGAACTCTTGATACAGGGGATTTCTGGAAGAAAAACATAAATCCTAAGTAAATTTGTAGTAAACGGTGTTGGTTATGTAAAAGAAAATTCCTAAGGGAGTATTTTAAAGCATATCTAGTCAACTATTGATCATTTTAATGCATTTACTGGGCCTCATTTGCTTACTGAATACATAAAAACCCTTAAGGTCAAGAAATTTAACAAAAAGCTTCACCTTGTAAGCTTAAGATCTGCAGTTAGACAAACATACATATTCAAAATCATCTCATTTCAAACAATAAGATTGTCTAAAAGCAGCATACGCGCTCTGTAGCAGAAACAAGATGTTGAAACTGAATCAGAGGTAATTACTGTAGCTACAGCTATATTGGATTCAGAGTGAATGTGAGCCATGAGCCTGTTACTTACAGCTGACCTATTTATACACCTGGCTCTGTGGCAGGGGAAGAGTCTGCGTTTGGCTTTCAGACATCAGTGAGCAAACATGAATGGGAACGAACACTGATGGAATCTGGCTTAACGTAGGGTGACACCTTTAATCAGTCTCAGTGATACGTTGCACATCCCAACAGAAGATCTATCTTTGCCAAACAGCATTAACTATGCCATGTAAAACAAAATAAACCTAGCTTTTATAAAGGATTTACTGCTATAGTGGGATACCAGCAGTAGTTCATACCTTCTTAAGCTGTTATATAATGAAGTGCATGTGAAATGAAATGACAGATGGTAGGATGAGTTGAATTAATAACCAGAGGGGTGTTGCAGCATCAGACAAACAACCAGATGTTTTAATGGGACAGTCAAAACAAATAGACAGAGTGTTAATAGTGAGAGACAGAAAGCCTGGCCAACAGAAGCCTTTATTTGTTTATTTTGAATAAAGGACAGACAAACATAAAGACAGACTGGAGCTGTTACACTGAAAGAGAGTCAAAGAGAACTGGATAGAACATGCACAATGAGGAGGTGATGAAGGGAAGGACAATGAACAGAATGAACATGTGCAGAAAGAGGAGTGAGCAGGAGATAGAGGAAACATGCAGGACAAAGAAGACAGGTGCTTGTATGTTTTCCTATGAACTAAGGTCAGAACTTCAGATACTTTTCAGTGCCACACATCTAAAATGATACAATCTTTTTTAGTTTAATGATCATATCACATGTCAGGACTGCCAACTCCTAACATATTTGTGTGATTTAGGCAGTGTGCAGGGTCGGGTGCCTAGGACTTCTCACTGTGACCATTGCATTGGAACAGGAATCAATACTGTCTGATTTTTACAAGGACCAAAGCAATGTTTAAAAACCTGGTAGCTTGACAACCCAACTAGGAGAAATGACACAGCCACAGCTATAATTTTCTAGCTGAATTAATAAAGATTTATTTTATGTTATTAAGGTCTAATCATCTTCTACCACCTCTTGTGTTTGCACCACACCTTCTCTGACTTTGGCTCTGTGCAACTCTCTCTCCAAGTCGTCCCTTAGCTCCTCATTAGTTCTGATGCTCTCCTCCAGCTGCTGCCTGAGGAGCTGCACAGCAGTGAGCTCCAGCTGAAGAGCATGGAGACGCTGAGCGCTGCAAAACACAAATGCATTTATACACAGTAATTCAGAATAAGTTGTGTTTGTCTAGTTGTGACACAGTGGTAGGTCCCTTACCTGTCCTGCTCCTTTACAGTCCTGACCAGGCTGGAGTAGAGCTGCTGTTCAGCCCTCAAGGCTTTGTTCAGCGCATTATGCTCCTGCTGCAGAGCTATGAGGTTGGGGAATGCCTTTGGGGGGAAAGTAAGGGAAGTGCTTTGAATGTCAAATTAAATTAAGTGTTAATTTCGTTGTTTTAGTATTCATTTTAGAAGAAAGGTTTACCTCTTGCTGGCTGTCTCCACCAATCATGGTTCTTTCTCTCTGAGGGAGCCCAGGGAGAGATCTCTCCATGCCAGAGCTGATGACCTGATCCTGGGTATGATCAGCCCGACTATCTCCTCTCTGATCGAGGCGTTGGTGGAGAGCCTGCCCAGAAGTTTGGACACATTTAGAGGAAAAGTTCCTTTTGCAAATAAAAAAATGTTCATGAGTGAAGCCTTACATTGATAATCTCATCTTTGGTCTTCAGAGTGGCAGTCAGGGATTCAATATTAGCAGCCTGACCTTCACTTTGACCCTCCCGCTCAGACAGCAATGACTGTAGCTCAGCTAAAGACATCTAGGTAAAAAGATAAAAAAGCAGGGGATTACACAAACTTGTACTTGTTTCAGTGGCATAATAATTTTAAGCACAAGTTAATCAAAATGAGCAGACCTTAAGCTCATTCTCCCTCTTCAGTGCTTTGTTAAGTGCCTCAGTTTTCTGTGCAAGCTCCTTCTTCAGAACAACAACAGTCTTCTTTGGGAGAGGAATGTTCTCCGTGTTATCCTCGCTGTTCCTCCGGGACAGCTCAGCTGCAATGAGAAAGAAACACAATCAAACGATGGCTTAACATGTAATTGCACTTACACTGAATTCAATTCAATTCCATTTCATTTATATAGCACATTTCATAAAAATGTAAACTCAGTGTGCTTTACGGAAGATAAAAGCAGACACAAAAAAAACAGACCAACAGCAACAAAGATGCAACAGTGAGTCAAGAAAAACAGAAATTTCAGGCAAAATAATGAATGAGCTTGGATGCATCTTGCACAAATCTGTACAGCACTTTGCATATACTAATTTCGGGGTCTCCTAAGCTTACTTAACTCCATGAACAATTATGCACACAAAGACAAACTAACAGGCAAAGCAGGAAAAGCAGCATTTCAAGGCTGCTTTTGAAAGTGTTGAATGCCAAGTTAGAGGCTTTAAAAGGTCTTAAGGGCTCACCTTCTTTTTCTTCCAACTTCTCCTGCATTATCTGGATAGTTTGTCGAAGCTCCAGTACACGATCGGGTTCTCCCTTCTGCCTCATCTCTGCCAGATACTGATCCCTCTCCTGACCACGCTGTAGCAGCTTCTACAAAGTTACAGACACAGCCACAGACAAGTGAAAAACTGTCCACAAATTAAAGTTTATCATTAAAATTTCAAATACAGGAAAGGGAGAATTATGAAGATTAATCCCCTGGAAACTACTGACTTCCTCCCCTTGTTAGGCTTCTGTCGAACACATTTTACAGATGACTGGCTGTGTTTTATCCCAGAGGAACTTACGTTGATGAGGCTGTCTTTGTCAGCAAGCAGTGCTCTCAGCTCTGCAGTCTCTAAATAACCCTCCTGGGCTGTTGAGGAGCTTTGCTTCTCAGCATTTGCGAGCTGCTGCTGAGCTTCAGACAGCTGCTTCCTCAGTTCCTGAATCTCTTGTGTGCGTTCGGACAGCATGCGGTTGTGGTGCTCTGCAGACTCCTGGGAAGAAAAAGAAGAGAGGAAATGTGCAAATTCTGTAAATAAGGATGGGGTTTTTTTGTACATTTCCTTCAGTGAGCTAATTACTACCAAAATCCCAGTTTGGTAAAATTACATGTAAAACCCTTTGTGCATGTTATGTTATTATTTCTAAGCATATATTTGGAAATTATGAAGGTAAATGCAACACGAAGTGTATTTTGTATAAGACTGGTCTTGCCGAATCTCAGCCAATTACAGACTTCCTTTCTGTTCTAGTTAAGTGGCAAAAAAATACACACTGCTCAGAATAAACTGCCTTAAATATTGAAAAAAGGTGCATATTAAACTTGATTCATTAAAAGCACGAAAAAGGTTTTATTAATTTGCAGCATGTAAAGTTAAAAAAGTACAGGATCTAGCATTGAACCCTGAGGAACACCACTTTGCTGTATGGCTTTAAGGGAAAAAAACTATAAAAGTATAAAAAATTGTTGGAGCAAAAGTTGTGAACATACTCAGAGAGGACCTGAAAGACCAACCCAATGTCAAGTCTATAAAAACAATTATCTCCTACTATAAATACTCAGTTTCACTGGGGTAATCCTGGAGACTATGCAACATGTTTTCATGATTAAATGCTAACCTTGAGAAGTTTGTCTTTGCTGCTTATTGTAGCCAAAAGTCCCTCCACGGCACTCTCGTTGTCAGCAATCAGTCTTTCTCTGGCTTTCTGAGCTTCTGCAAGCATAGCTTCAGTGACCTTTAACCTCTGGCCCATCTGTTCAGCAAGGTCATGTGCATGAGTCTGGGACTGGCTTAGCAGTGAGTTAGCCATTTCCTGTAAACAAGAATGGCAGGCTTACATAACTTAAAAACTACATCACAAATAAAATGCTTGCATGTGCGCACTAGAAAGAAAGCAGACTAAGACAACTCGTGTTTTATGCTAACCTCCATATCCTTCGTCTTGCCCTCCAGGGAAAGCTGCAGCTGGCTAATGATGGAGTCTTTCTCCCTCAGTGATCTGTTAAGGTTATCTTCTACATCCTGTTTGGATCTCTGCAGGTTTTTTAGGGTGTTTGCAAGATGCTGCAACTCTATATCTTTCTCTTTAATCAGACTGTCAAAACTCTGCAAAGAAGAAAAGGGAGACATGCATTTATAACTGGCAAAAGTTAACTTCTAGCTAAAATTTCTCATATCATCCCCACAATTAAATGTCTTTACTGACATTGATGGTGTCCTCATTGTGAGACAGCAAGTTATTGAGCCTATCCAGGTCTCTTTCCTTCTCTCTGAGAGACAGCTGCAGCTGGTGGATCTCGTTGTCTTTCTCCTCAATGGCAGCAAACTTCTCATCAAGCGCTTGCTGTGAGAGGGAGAGCAACAGAGGACAGTTAGATGCAAATTATAGTCACTGCGATAAGAAGATTACACCAGAGGAATGCACACCTCCAGAGCTTTCTCCTTCTCTTTCAGTCGTTGCCGCAGCTTGGAGAGCACGTTACCAGTCCCTTCCATGCTTTTGCTTTGTTCAAGGTCTCTGACCATGTTTATGTACTCCTGAAGAACACAGAGAAGAGCAATGTAAAAAAAAAATCATTCAAACAGCTGCATCTTTTAATCCACAATCTGTCAGTAAATATTTATATATTTTTGTGTTACCTGCAGCTGCTGCTCCTTATCAGCCAAAGTGGATGTAAGCCGCTGGATTGTGGACTCATGGGACTGAAGTTTTCTTTTGGTTTGATCCAGCTGCTCCTGATACTGCTGCTCCAGAGCACTCTCCCTCTCCCCGATCTCACCACTCAGTTTTTTGAGCTGATTATTCAGATCCTGGAGGCAGAAATGAAAATTCAGTCTTAAAAAGGTAGAATTTGAGTCAGACACATGGTTCCTACACATTTTGAAAAATTTAAGACTTTTGAAGACCTATTTAAGACCTAAACTGAGAAAAACTAATACCACTTCTCGCATGGCAAATGCCAAAAATGAAAGGCATGAGATTTCTCAGTACAAGACATTTGTGGATCATAAACACCTTAATTTATGATTTCTTGCATATTTAATGCCTCTATTCTATTAGTATGTCCTATGGATCTGCAGGAACCCTGCAGACAAGAAGATCTTTAGCTAAACCTGAGGGAAAATAACAACGTTTAGGAAGTGTTTATTAGACAATCACAGCCCTCCAGACGTCTTACATTCAGGGCCTTGTCCCCCTTCTTCTTCTGCTGTTGCAGGTCCTCCAGTTCCACCTCCAGCTGCTCCTTTGCCTGCTGCAAGTCAGCAAGCTCTTGATCCTTCCTTTCCAGGCCACGCTGAAGCTTCTGGGACTCAAGAACCTTGGCATGATGCTCTCCCTGGAGTTGGGCCAGCTCTGTTTGTTTTTCCATTAAAAGGTTTTGGTGCTCCTCTGCTCCCTAGGGGACATGCACAAAAATTGTTAACCATAACAAGGGCTAAACGTAGTTATAGATTACACCTTGCTTTACAGTTGCCCTCAGTTATGCTGCACAGTACACAGAGAAAGGAGCCTTTAACATAAGAGTCAAGTCCATAAAGCTTTTCTCTCTCTTTAAACAGGTGAAGGACTTGCCTGGTATTTCTGCAGCTGGGCTTTGTGTGCTGCCTCTCTTGCCTTGGCCAAAGCATCATCCCGGTCTTCAATGTCATGACACAGCTCAGCAATCTGGAAAATAACAGGAAAAGATGGAAAGGTTGGTGTTTAGGGTGTTGCATAATTCAGGGTTAAAGATACAAAAAGAAAGCTGATGTAATGTGATTGGTATAATAATTAAAAAATATTTATTATAGCATAAACTTTACCTCTTTCTCCTTTTCTCTAAGCACCTGAGTGAGCCCCTGGATGGTTTTGTCCCGTTTCAGAGCATTTTTCTTCTCAGAGTTCAGTTCATTCTCCTTTTCCTCCAACTTTCCTAACAGGTTCTGTTCACATACAAAGTTGTCTTAAACAAAGAAACCTTTTTAAAACAAGTATTAAAAGGAGAAAAAGTTCATCCTCTTGTACCTTGTTTTCATTTTGGGTTTCCTCCAACATTTTGTTCAGGTTCTCTATGGCGCTTTTTGCTTTGGTGATCTCTTCGGTCAGAAGCGTATGAGAGGACTCCAATCTGCTAAAGTCACTCTGCCTCTATAAAAGTCAAACAAAAGAGAAGAAAAATGCATAAATGAGTGAAGCTGTGATCTATCAGAGCTTATTACTGGTTCTATAACGTCGGAGAAGAACTACCTTCACTCTGACAGGAGTGAACTGATCATCAAACTCCTGTGTAAGATCATGGAGAGACTTCCACTGCGTCTCTTTGGCCCTGCGTTTGACAGTGCCAGTATTTAACCTCTTTAGGACAGGGATTTGGCTGCCTGCTGGGGCAAAGACTTCCTGTCTGGAGATGCAGCGCAGGAGCTGAATAAGATCAGAGATCACAGAAGGCTGGCTTGGGGAGCGTTGGAGCAGCGCTCTGGTTTGAAACTTTCCTACTGCCTCATCAGAGACACCCTTCCTGGGAGCTAAAGTTTTAGGCTCCCTGACTTTTGATTTGGGTGGAGGGTCTGGAGTAGAGTCAAAGGAACGGTCTTTATTGAGGCACTGCAGGGACGTGGAACGACTTTTGAATGTAGGTCTAGGCAGAGTTCCCTTACGCTGGACCAGGTCAAAGTACAAGCTCTGAGAACAGTGGCGTGTGCCTCTGAGACCGAAACTCTTCACAGAACCGTCCAACCAGGCTGCCGATCCTCCCCTGCTCCTCCTGTGGCCTGAGCGCCCCGAGTGCGTTCCTTTACTCACAATCCGATCCAGACTCACACACCTTCTGATTCGAATTTCTGAGTGGCCGCCTCCAGTCTCTCTGAACTGCTGGATTTCAGAGGCCAGCTGACACACAATCTCATCTTCAGAACTTTCCACCACAGCAGACCTGGGTCGAGTCTTCGACTTGGTGCTCTCTAGTTCACTCCCGCCCAGTTGTGGGTTGTTTTTTCTGTATACGTGGACAATGCACTGGATCAAGTGTTCTTTCTCAGCTTGTAGCTTCTGAACCTGACTGTTGTGTTTGTCCTGTAGCTGACTGATATTAACATCACACATCACCACCTTCTCCAGCTGGAACACACACTTCCCACAGAGGAACTCTCCACGACCGTCACGAGTCACCTCCCAGCCCAAAACATGAGACAAGATCACATGTAGTTTTCTTTTTGCTGATGAGCTGAAGATCCAGCGACACTGGCTTCCGACCAAACGGACGCCACATATCCGGCATGGGTCCCTCATGGTGATCTTCGATCTTCAACACTCACCCACTTAAATGACTCCAAGAATCCTCTCACTGACACACAAACTGTCCAGTGACTTTATGATCACAAGCATGCCAACCATCTATCATTTTCCCTCTCTCTGCTTTAGGGAGAGGACTGAAGAGGAAAGTGACTGAGTGCAGAGCACTATAAGCCCTAATCCTTCGATAATCCCTGCTCCCGCCTCTATTCCACTCTCCCCCACATATTCAATCAGATCAGATCCTCTGGGATGGTCACAGGGTTTGACCGCTGCCAGACCATCCCTAGAAAACCTCCCCCTGATGCACCGAGAGGGACTTCAGGTATGACAGTCAGCCCTTTACAGGTGCTTCTCCAGCAGACCAGTGAAGATGTCAGTGTCCATCGCTCAATCGCACTGCTTCCTGCCTGGCAGTACATCAAAAATCAGCTTTAGGACCAGAGGAGGTGTGATTATGGCAATTAGTGCTGTAACAAATTCCACTGCATCCCATTTCAAAGCCTAAAAAGTATTCCTGGTGAATAAAATGTTGCATCAAATCATTCTAAATCCATCCCCAGCCATACAACACTTCCATTTGTTTAACTCAGTCTTCAAACCCTGACAGATTACAGCCTGTTTTCTATCTTTAATAGAGAATGGACATAAATAACTCCCAAAGGAACTGTCTCCAGACTACTCTGTAATCCAGTCTTAACACTGTGACCTGAGTTCAAACGCCAAGATCTGATGAGAGAAGCAGGATCGCTGCCAGACCAAGCTTTTAGTGCTAAACGTCACAGTAACTCCACCAGTCGCCTGCACAATGCTTTGATGACTACATAGAAACTTCACTGTGTTTACTCCAAGCAACATATCTGTTTAAAGCTTTGTCTAAATTGCTAAATAATATGATATTTTAGGGGCTGCATGGCAGCACAGGCAAGAAGCAAGAAGGTCCCTGGTTCACTTCCCGGTCAGGGCCTTTCTGTGCAGTTTGTATGTTCTACGCGTGCATGTGTGGGTTCTCTCCAGGTACTCAAGACATGCTCATTAGGTTAAATGGTGACTCTAAATTGGCTGTAGGTGTGAGTGTGAGAGTGGCTGGTTGTTTGTCTCTGCATGTAATTGACAAAAACTCGCTAAATTCTGAGGAGAAACTGTATCCATCTGTTATGCTGTATAGCCTAGCTTACCCCTCCTAAAGAAGCGATGCTCACTGAAATCACTGGAGGCTAATGCCACTAACAGTGCTAGGTACCTCATACAACTCAACTTCAAAAATACCTAAATGTCAATTTAATGCAATGAAGCCAATTTGCATGGAAAGGGGTGTTTTTCTCCCAATTAACTGCATAATGGCTCAGTGTCTCTGCGCGCCGGTGCATATTTGCGGTGATTGGCCAACAACACAATAAGAGTATCATTAAAGCTGTGTCCTTCAACTTATTTACAAAGTTTTAGAGCACACACTTCATTGTGGAATTTTAACATGGCATCACGTGTTCAACAGAGTCCAGTTGTTTTCCAGCTCTGTTACTTAGAAAAACCAGAGTCATGAGCCCAGTGTAGTTTCTGTCTTTTAGCGTGTGTGTTTGAGTGTGAAGGCTATCTCCTCTTCAGCACTGTGGCGGAGTGAGTGTATTTGTTACACAGGGGATGTGACGGAATGGGGGACAGAGATTGGGGCAAACTGAAGTGAAAGGCACAGCAATTCTGGGTTTTATGGAAAATACGTACATACTGATGATTTTTTTATGACACCAGTTTTGAAGTAGTACCCCCAAGAAATCTTCTGAGAGGTACTGAGGTAATAGGAGCAATGGTGTGGCACAGAAATAAAGACAGACATACACACTGCCAAGTACGCCAACGGTAACATGGTCAAAGAAGAAGCAGAACATAATGAAACAGTGTCAGACTGCAGACAGAAATGTGAAAGGATGAAGTACAATAAGAGGTGAAATTAACACTAAATTCCACTTCACATGTTAGGGGAATTTTGTCTTCTTCAGTTTGTAAGATATCTTAATGTAACACTATGTGACAGTATTGCAACTCATAAAATAATGCAGACAACAAAAAATGCATTATGTTGGGAAATTTCCAAATGAACTGAACTGACTTGTGAGTTATCCTGCAATATTCTGCAAGAAAAAACATATGCAAACTGTTTGGATCAAACAATTAGAATTTTGCTCCAAACAGTGATGTCTTTGTGCTGTGTATGTTTATCAAAATACAATTTTTTCATAATCCAAATACATGCCCTGTCTACAAAATCTGTATGTTGAAATACATTTAATCATCCCCTACTCCAAACTCCCCCCAACACCCAGTAGTAATAATGATCTAAGCTTTTTATTGTAAAACTAACAATAGGCAATCCACTTACAGCCCAAAGATAACCACAACAAACAAGACAGCACCCAGGCCCAGCATCATGTCTTTACTGAAGTAGAAGACAAAAATACATCTTCACCAGGAGGTACACAGGAGAAAAAGACAAGCTATAAAACATGTCAAAATACATTTCCAGTGCTTGATGAGAACAACATTGACAGTTCTCTGAATCCAATAGTGCTTTGTAGTGTGTGCACAGTAAAGACCTTTGCCCGGTTGCATCGTCAGCCTGAGTGTTTGAATGATGTGACGCATTTATGCACAGCTCAATTAGCTGGATTTTGGTTTCAGGCAAGTCTGTGTCTTTAAAAACAAGGCTTGACACAATGACATAACGACTGGCGCAAAACATATTCCACTAGCCAGGAAAAAAATTAACACAGACAAATGGGAGGAATCCAAGTAAAAAAATAAATAGCATTTATGGGTTGAATTGAGTGGTGCTGATTTTAAAACACCAAACACAAGAAATGACAAAATTCCTAGAAGGCCCTACCTGATGATCTGGATTCGTTTGGTCCTTTTCTCGTTGTAACTCAGTCTTGAGCACCTGGAAAAGGAACACTCAAGAGTGACTACAGTGCCTTTTCATAACACAACATGTGCAGGAACTATTTTTTTCTTGAAAATAGGTGTCTAGTAATATTTCAAGAGCATACCTCAAGTTCCTGATCTTTCTTGGCGATGAGATCAGAAAGCTGTTTAAAAGAATCAGTTGAAGGTGCATCTCTCTCTTGGTCAGCATTTTCCTTCTGCTGGATCAGAGCCTCCTGGTTCTTTACAGTGTGGGTGAGCTGCTCTATGATACTGGAGTAAGTAAATCAAAAACCATAGGTAAGTTAAGACTTTGGTGAAAGAAAATAAGGTATTTTTGTGTCCTTGCTTATGTCATGTCTCCCTACTTGTCTTTCTCCTGCAGGGCCTGCTGCAGTTCTTGGACAGGGCTGGTGGCAGGTGTGAAGGTGCTCTGAGGACCCAGTGCTTGAAGCTGCCGCTCCATGTTAATATTCTTTAGCTTTTCCTGTTCAGCGATGGCTGCCATTTTTTCAACCTCTTCCTCTGCTGTTCGTAGACACTGGCAAAGGTAGAGAGACAATATGAGACAAATAGCAGAGAAACTACAACCAATCCAGTGCTGACAACTACAAATGTCAAATTTTGTTGCTATGCATACTGGACTAATACGCTAAAATTCAGAATATAAGTGGTATGGAAGTCTGTTTTAGGAGGACTGCCATGGGGAAAGAGGGTTGAATGGTCGCCCTTGTGTTGACTTTTATTGCATTCTATGCAGATGTGAGGCTCTTTTAGCACCATCTGTTTTCAACATGTGGAGCTTTGCTACCTAGCAGTATTGCTCTCTCTGCGTATGTTGATAATTGTGAAATACAGACTCAACAGACTGCTAGTCAGGCTCCTCCCCTAGGAACATGAACTGAAGAGTCTTTTTTATCAAGCCAGTGCCCAGAGTATTTATTTACTTAACAGGACACAGATTTTTCTTTAAATGCAAGCTTTGTGCAGCCAAGTAGCTGCAATGTAAAATGAAAAGTGGCAAGTTTACAGTAAGCTACCGTAGGTGATGCTGGTAGCTGCACTTGTAGTCATGATGGTGCATGTCTCAGCGTTTTATCAATATTGGTACCAGTTTATAGGAAGCAGTCAAGTTTTGGGGTGAAAATGGGTTGTAAAAGTGCATCTTATGCAGAAAACTTTTAAGCCAGCATTTACATCTGAGCATTGAGACAAAGACGTGTGACAGAATTATGATTTTTAAAAGCAGAAGACAAAACTTTATTGGGAAAGATGCTCACTCCCAGGGAGTTGAGAAAAGCTGAGTGAAGAAGCGAGTATTTGGAGAGTAACTTTACTGTTTAACACAACTGCTCAAAAGGCTGAAAGACTTTTTGACTCACTTGTTCCAGGTCAGCTATCCTCTTGCCGAAAGCATCCCGTAATGCGTCCATGTCTTTCTGAGCTTGCTCTCTCGCACGCTGAGGTTCCCCTGAATCCCGGCCAGCCAGACTCTCCAACGCTTTTCTGGATAACAATCACAGGAGAAAAAAGGTTGGTGCTGTCAAACCCTTTTGTAAACAATTATCTTTTTTTGTGCCTTAAATCTTAAAATAACACCAAGTAATGTGTGACTGTCAGGGATACTCACGATGCAGACACGAGTAGTTCCTGTTTCTCTGCCAACTCTCTCTTCATGGACTCCAACTCTACCTTCAGCTCAATGTTCTAAAAACACACCACATTTAGTCCATTAACACAAAAGTAACACGTCTGGAGAAACCACAAAGAAACTGAAGAATACAACGAGAGAAGAGACTAATAGAGCTAGTCTTCTAACAACTACATTGTTAATATGTGGCCAAATTAAATTAAGTCTTGTGTTTATCTTGGGATTTTTGCCTAAAAGATAACATTCTTATAAGGCACCTCATTTATCACAAAGGTGAAAACAATAAACGCAGCCATAACAAGACCAAGAGATTCCAATGCACGTACATCATATTCAGTAAAGGTATATAAAAAAAAAAAAACAACGAAAGGAGAGACAGCTGTTCAAAGCTGTTCAAAGATCATGATCTGGGTTGAATACGATCCAGCTGTTGTGGTTAGCACTGTGATCTTTGAGATCTCAGTTAGTCCCAGAAGGAAACACTGAGTCACATTTAATAGGACACTCAGGGGGGAAATAAATGCATGACAAAGACAGGGAAGCTAATAGACATGTTTATACCGTTTTGAAAATGTCCTCAGTGGAGTCGTCACATTTCTGCTGCATGCGCTCCTCCATGAAGTAAATGCGCAGCTTCAGGTTGAAGTTCTCCTTCTTCAGAGCGGTGATTTGCTATGAATGATTTTAAAAAGTTTGATTATACAAGGAAATAATAAATATTTGAATACAGCGTTAATTCCAGAACAGACAGAGCTCTGTGTAAAATGTAAACAAACAGGTGTGTGATGTTTGCAAAACTCATAAACGCATACTTTATTCACCCTGGAACATAAACAACATATCAGATGTTGAAACTGATACATTTTACCAGTATGTGAAAAATATTAGCTCATTTTGAATTTGATGGCAGCAACGCATCTTAAAAAAGTACGGACAGGGCCATGTTTATCCTTGTAAAACATCCTCTCTTGTTGTAATAACACTCTGTAAATGTCTGGGAAGTGAGTGGACCAGTTTTGGGAGTTCTGGGAGAGAAAAGTTGTCCCATTCTTGTCTGATGTAGGATTCCAGCTGCTCAACAGTCCTGGGTCCTCTTTGACAAATTTTTTGTTTTCTGATGCTCCAAATGGTTTCTGTTGGTGAAAGATCTGGACTGCAGACGTGCCAGTTCAGGGCCCAGACTCTTCTTCTGTGAAGCCATGGTTGTGATGGATGTGGTATGTGGTTAAGCGTCATCTTTCTGAGATAGTCAAGGCCATCCCTGGAGGAGACGTTGTCTGGATGGGAGCATTTCTTGTTCTAAAACCTGTGTCTACCTTTCAGCACTGATAGTACTTATCCAGGTGTGTAAGCTGCCCACGCCATAGGCACTAATGCAACCCCATAGCATCAGAGATGCAGGCTTTAGAACTGAGCCAGGAGAACTAGCTGGATGCCCCTCTCCTCTTTAGTCCACCAGACAAGGAGTCCATGGTTTCCGAAAAGAATTTCATATTTTGACTAATTTGACCACAGAACAGTTTTCCATTTTGCCTCAGTCCATTTTGAATCGGCTTTGACTCAGAGAAGACAGCATGTTCACACTTGGCTTCTTTTTTTGCGTGATGCAGCTTTAACTTGCATTTTTGGATGGATGAACTATGTTGACAGATGATAATTTCTGGAAGAAGATTATTTATTATAGCTTCTGTCCCTTAAACCTACAGTGGCATACATCTGCATGCTTTGGTAACCTAAGTAGGTTGTACATTCTGTGTATGTACTGCTGTATCTTTTTGTTTCATCTCTGCTGGCTGTAAAACAAACTGCCCCTCAGGAATAATAAAGTTTACCTCAACCTTTGCTTACAAAGATTTCTCCAGATTCTCTGAATCTTTTGTTGACATTGTGGACTGTAGATAGAAGAATATTTAAAGTCTTTGCAATTTTACCCTGAGGAACATTTTTCTCAAATTCTTCCAGAATTGATTGATGCAGTTTTTCACTGACTGGTTAACATCTACCCCTCTTTATTTCTGAGAGACTCAGCCTTCCTATAAAACACCTTTTATACCCTGTTTTGTTACAGACCTGTTGCCAATTAACCTAATTAGCTGCAAAATGCTCCTTCTGCTGTTTTTCATTAGAACTCACTTTTCCAGATTTTTGTAGCCCAGTCCCTCCTTTTTTTTCATTTGTTGCTCCCATTAAGCACAAAATTAACTAATACTTTTATGGTAAAATATCTCAATTTTAAAATCTGATCCTTTGTTTATGTTCTATTGTGAATGAAACATGGGTTTATGAGATTTGCAAATCATTGCATTCTGTTTTTATTTACATCTTACACAGCGCCCCAACCTTTTTGGAATTGGGGTTGAAGTATTTTTCGTCTATGTCTGCCCTCAAATTAAATGCACATGGTAATGGTATTCAATGCAATGAAAACAACAAAAAAAAAAACCTCTGCAGTTTGTCCGTGGGAAAACCAGGACATGTTTATATAACAGAAAAGGAACATGTGTATGGATATTGTAAAAATGAAAGGAGGCCTTCATGTCTGTGTGTGAGTGTTTGAGTGCAAATGTGTGTGAAGTAGACTGTGCATCATTGTGCTGCAGGCTCACAGCATCATACATCTGGTAATGGGGGGTTGGGTAGACTGTCAAAAGGAGGAGGTAAAAGTCTGGACCCTAAAAAAAAAAAAAAAAAAAAAAAAAAAAAAAAAAAAACCTCATCATGCAGCCAGGCGGGCAGCACAAGCCAAAAAAATCTAAGCATGCATTCCACACAAATGCTGAAATATAGACTTCAGGCCATCCTGATCCTCCTACACGCACACCTCACCACTAAATCTCCATAAATGGTCAAACAGGCTCGGTTTTTGTCAGACTGGGGATACGATTTAATAAATTGTTATAGTGTTGAGGCAAAGTGAACTACATAACCTCATGCTAAAAACCTCTGGGTTTTAGTATATTAGGAATTAATCACTGTCATCAACAAAGTTATCATGGTTGGCTTTGGACATTCTGAGAGTGACATTACATAACTAATCACAACAGCAAATTAAGAATCATCACGCCATTTTACTCACGTTCTCATAGTCCTTCATGGTGAGAGCTTTGCTTGGGGACATCTTCTCAGGAAAGGACAGAGCTGTAAAACAAAAATATTTTAATCATTTTAGTCAAAACTGGACATAAATAATGCTGTTTCACTGTTTATAATAATGTCCTTTTGCTTTCAGTTGTTAGTTTATTAAAGTGATAAAGAGAAAGAGAAAGCAGACATGTTTATCACTGCAGAGGCATCAGAGGTGAGACGGTTCCCTGTTTAGACCGGTCCAAAGCTGCCCACACACACAGCTGATCACGTAACACTCGTCAACAAAATATTTCACAACACCGACCCCTGATTCATCGTTTGACAGCAGCACGAGAGATACTTGAAATTGAGAGTAAGGCTTGTATCAGTTACTTGTTTATTTCACATCTTATTTCTCTGTCAGACAGTCATTGTTTCTGTCCTCATGGCTTTAAGGCTACGTCGACAATAATCATTAATAACCAAAAAGACAAAAATATCACGATACAGGAAAGTCTTAGGCATTAATCAGCTTAATGTTTGGCATTTTATACTTTAAATTCTGCATCACAAACAAAATGAGAGGATTAGATCTAAATATACTACATGATCATTAATAAGGGGGTCACAGGATCTCCTGCTGAGGTCTCGCAATATTAAACATCACAAGACTTCTCATCAGAGTGAAAACTGCCTTTAAAAACAGTGCAAAGATATCAATCATGACAGAGTCTGATGTTTGACTACATGGGTCACAGCTGATCAATGCTCCACTGGGACAGACTGCTGTAAAAATGTGCAGTTTGAGTCGTGACTATAAAAGACAGAGGAATCTGCAGAGATATTCATTACAAGATTAATACTAGTTGAAATATTAAAAATGGACCTGTATTGTTTATATTTTGTGACTTTAAATTTAAGAAATGTCTATCTTTGTAATCATATGTTGTTATAGGGAAAGATATTTGAATTTTTGCCTTTATCTGATATGCCAACATTGGCAAATTCATTTTAGCAGATATAGATATCTATATTGTTTGTATTGTGTCTATATTTATTACCTTTTTTAGTCAACTTTTTGTTTGAAAACTTCAAATTTCCTACTTCTGTCCCTCAATATGCCCTGTTTATTTGAATCACTGTTTTTTTAATTTTACTTATATCTACTCTTTAAATGTGTGTAGATTTCATTTCTACATATTTAATCTTTGTACAGTGTTAGACTTTTATTCTAAGTATTCAGTTTGCTCCTGTAGTCCTGTGTGCTGTTGGTTGTTTACAGTTTTGCTTCTATCTTTATAATGCACTATACATTAGTCAGCACAAAGTTTAAATACATTTATTGTAAATAACAACAAGTTTTAAGTATTTAAATCTTTTTGGTCTTTGAATAAGAAAGGCTTGTATGGCTGAAACATGATAAATAAAGGCTTTATTTTACCAACAATCCCTCAGAGTACCTCAGATCTCTTCAATGACTTTACATTGGATCCCCACACTGAAAAGCACCAGAGGGGCACACATTTTTTCAGGCATTTTTTAAAACTTTTTCCACACCCATGTAGCACTCCATGCATCTGCAGTGTAAAATCTTGTCTTGTCTTGTTTAGTTTGTATGAACTTAATATCATGTGGAAAGTCCTGGAAAGTGTAAAGTTTGATTGGTAATACCTCAGTTCTCCTGTTCAGTGCTGAATTGCAGTTTAACAGATGACTGATGTCTAAAAGCACTTTGTAGTTTTAGTAGTACTAATCTCATAAGCAGAGTGTCTCATCACTTTCCTAATGAGCATCAAACTAAAATGTCCAATTCCAGTTTTCTTGACAGTAATAATGTTAACTGTTGTTTTCTGCAAGTTTCTTACTGAGTTGTGTTTAACATTGAATATAAACATGTAAGAAACTGTGCAACTGTCAACCTCTGTATCTCAAAATCAACTCAGCTCCCTCATTTAAACTGATTTGAATTGAATTAGAATGTTTGGAGTTTCTCACAGGTAAAGTCAGAAATCTTTGCCAATGATCTCCATTCATTCTGAACATGTCCCCAGAACAGTCCATAAACTTTCTGTTAAGTTAAAAACATCAACAGAAACACTGCATGAAGATTTTTGCTTTTACATATGTCTTATTACAAACTAACTGATAAGTCTAATAGTTTGTTATTTGTTATAAATAAAGTTTGAAACAAATATCTCTGTTAACTTTCACCAAAATCATTAAAGATTATGTGACTCGGCGTAAATGTATTTTTCACATTTTCCCGCATCTAGAATCTGCCAAAAAGAAGAAATGAGATAAAGAGAAGTCATACAGAGACAGCAAACTGCTGCCATGCATTGAGAAAATATGGCTTTTATCTAATGGTACATGAAAGTATACATCTGCTTGTTTATAAATTATGGGCTTTATAATTTCAATATTGACTTTAACTGAAGAAGAAGATCCATGGAATAAGATGCAGAAGGCTCATTTTCTTATCCAAGCATAGGGAGTGATGGCACCACTTATATATCATACAAAGAACCACGGAAACCCATCTTCCACTCGACATGGCACTAGTAAGTTTGGGAAATCATGCTGCTATTGTTGCCTCTGATGTCAAATGATAACCACGTTTTTCATGCATTCTAAAATGACTGATTCTTTGCTCTGAGGATGTTTGTCGAAGATTTTAATGCATATAAAAAGCTCTGATTTTGGTCTTGGTCATGTGCTATAGTGTGCAAAATTTCTGTCATTTAACCAAGTGAAAAAAATAATAATATTCTGCTCTGTATGAACTCTTTTACAAGCACGACAACACAACTGTCATTTTTCTTGTGAGTGTCTTCTGTCCGCATGACAGAAAGCCACAGATGCTGACCTATATCTATAGATTGTTTACTGACTCCTTCATGTATTGTTCCAGCCATGTTTGTTGTCGGCACTTCACAAGAGCCTGACAATAAATTACCAACGAGGATTAGCTAATTAACAACATCCAGCTAATCCCTCATCACAGCTCTGGAGACAGAACTGTGGGAGGTCACAGCAATGATTCAGCAGTAGCATTAATTAATACACGAGGGGGACACGACATGAGCACGAGATAAAAAGAAGAGAGAGGAGGACTTACCTGTCATGCTGTCAGTTGAAAAATCTCCAGGATTCATGGAGTCTGGCAGTCTGCAGCTGGGGACAGGAGCATTGTGTCAGAGATGAAGTCTTGTCACAAGAGCATATAGCAAAAGAATCCATTTGCATTGCATATCCATTTATTCAACTAAGCCAATTCAAATTCTGTTATCACAGGAACCAAAGCAAACTGCCCTCTATCGCTGCTCTTCCTACACACAAACAGGGATTTTCACAGCATGAACAACACAAATGTGCCGTGTTTATGTATTACTCACGCTGGCCAGATCCACTGAGCCTGAAGAACGCTCCATAAATAGCTTAAGAATGACTCTCTGCTTCATTTACATCCACTCGGGCAGAAACACTGTCAATGTGTGTGTATGTGTGTGTGTGACCATGTGCCAGTGGCAGCCTCGCTCTCTCTCATGATCAGACAGACAAGAGGAGGGAAAGCAGTGGACGGGGAGGGCTTTCTTTCGTAGGACAAGTGGGCTACTGTGGTTCTGATCAGTGAAGCATCACACAGAGGCGGGACAGAGGTGGCACTCACAGTCACAACACAAAAGCACCAAACATCAGCCTCACACATCTGGATCACAACAATAACACAAAAAGAACTGGGCTTAAACTAACTCCTGCATTTGTACTAATGCTGTTTACCAAGCTTCAGAGCAAATTTCTCATGACAGATGTGATTTAACGCATGAAAAACATGAACTGCTTTGCTCCCAGCTCTTGTAAACCTTGACCCGTGTGTCTAATAATATATATATATATATATATATATATTTTCCAGCATTGCATAACAACCTCCCATACCTCCTCAGGCAGTAGAAGCTACTCTTGATGCTTCTCAGTATATTTCTCAGCAAAGATAAAGCAAAAACTCTCAGGATTTCATGGCTACATATTCATTCATATTCTATGATCCTAGTATATTTTAATCAGCAATGTGCTCTACTTACTGTCACGAGAAGAGGTGGGACTAAAGATCAATATGGCAATATGTCACCCTGACTCGTGATATAATTGTACTGTCATTGCTGATTATCCATGTCTTTATTGTTTTTTTTTAAATATGGCACTCCAACAGATTTTCTCCCAGTTAGATTCACCTAGACACCACTTCCTGAACAAGCGTAATGTGCCAAAATGGCAATTTGCAAAAGAAGGCAATCACAGGATAATGTCAGACAGGGGTGAAAAACGTTGAAGGATGTAAAGAGCCGATACTGACACCAAATTCAAAGTAATAAATACATTAATCTTCACTTAAACAGATATCATGATGAATCACTAATCACTTTGTCTTGCAGTATATTATTGCAGAATTTCTGTATCATTACAGTATTGTTATTATGGACTTAGGTTGTCAAAATTTAGATACTTTTTTAATACCACATGCTTTGAATGATATAAGAGCTGTTATATTTACATCCAGAGAATACCAACGTTTTGAGAGAAAAAACATACACTTTAGGGATGCACGATATTATTGGTCTGGTATCTGTATCAGCAGATATCAACATTTCTGCCGATATTTACATCCAATATTTTGTCTGTGTATTTCAGCATATATCGACTGTAAATTTTGTCCAAATATACTAATAAATAAGTGTAATTTCAGGCTGAACTAACTGACCTATGGCAGTATAGGCCTATTTCATTATTTATCCTCATTCTCTAAACGTTAAACTGTTTTTAAAGACTAAAGTTTGTTTCCTTGGTCATCCTCAAAACTTTAAGTGTGTCCAAAAGGACTGAAATTTCTTGTCAGAAGAGCATATTTAAATATCAGTATCGGCTAAAATAAATCTGTTAATATCACTATATCGTCAAAAATACAATATGTGCATCCCTAATACAATTGTATTTCAAACTCAAAGCAGCCACAAGCAGAGAGAGCAAAAGAGACAGCACAAGGCAGCTGGCATTTAAAAAGAGAGAGCACAGGTATAGATAAACAAGGCAGTGATACAGAATAACAGGATGGTATATTCTGATTTTTTTTTTAGCAGTTACACGCTAAAGATCGTATCCGTTATCTCCACACTAGCTGAGCCACAGTTTTGCTCTGACCAAAGGGGAGCATCCTCACAAACTGCAAGTGTCTATACCCCTGCACAACGCCCTCCAGCCCTGATCAGCTTGAGATCACGGGAGGACTGTGAGTTCAAGCAAGAGTAGTGTATCAGCAGTGGATTGTTTTGCCTTTTTGGGGTTCATTTATCGTTCATTTAGACGTGATTCCATGATTTTATTGCTTCCATCATGGGTGAGTACGTTATGAAGTTAACAGGTTAATCTTTTTTCAAAGACACTGTGGTTTTATGTCAACTTTTCTCGTCAGTGGCACAGTTGTAGCTCTGTGGCCCACTGACCTCCCAATGACCTTTTGCTTGTGCTGCAGGACTAGACATAATGTTGATATAGTGATGATTTATGATCAGGAGTCTGTGTACTGTGGTGTATTTTGAAGCTGACCAGATACACTGAACATTTTCCAGCTGCTTGGATCAATCTGCTCAATCTTGGTTGAATACTAGTTGAAGAATGGCATGTCATCCCACAGCAGTGACTACTGTAGCCGGGCCCAGGTGCTGACAATCAGGCACCTGGGGGACCAGAGACTCAAAACAAGAGTCAATAGCAACAGCAAAATCAGCTGTTTGGCAGGGAAGATTCGGCAACTTTTTCATGGGCACAACCCACATCCTCAGCTCTGCTGCTCATCCCACAAATGCAAGCTCCTTACAAATGTGGCACCATTTAAATGGGAAATAAACAGGCTTTCCAGCTGTATAATATTCATTGCCAAGAAGTATTGTACAACAATCTACCAAACACAAATTTCCTTATTCTTTGTGCTAAGTTTAGAATATAAGTCCAGGTAAAATGTGATATGTGTTGCTCTGTATGGCAGTTATTGCTGCAATTTTAAGACCTCAAAAAGTCTTACATGCAGGACTATAACATCTTTTAAAGCCTCCATTTTTGCTAAATTTATTGATCAACTTTAAGTATGCTCCGTTTGTAGCTTTCACAAGTCCAACCATGGCGCTTCTGTCTGCTCTTTCCAACTTCATAAGGCTCTGACAGACATCACTACAAAGTTAACCAACATAAAGCAACATAACAGTATTGAACTGCAAGAGGAAGCAGCTCACACACCTTTTCACTTCCGCAGCAATGAATCACAGTAGCTGTATACTTTTTCTCAGAGTGATCAACAACAAGAATGATCCCATATAGCACTGATCATCAACTGGCGGCCAAAGCTTTCTGTCCGGCCCCCAGAAGATATTTAAATTCAGAAAAGGAGGAAAAGAAGATGCTGGCTTTAAATGTCTGCAGCTTTTGAATCCAACCCAAAAACATTAAGTACTAAAATAGTTTTAGAATAACTAAACATTTGATCCTTTTTTTAATAGAAATTTACTTGCCAGCCATTACTAGTAAAAAAAGGGGTTGCAGAGTGGCACAAAGGGATTAATATTGACAGGAAAAGTGGTGAAAAGAGGTCAAAATGGGGCAAACAATGGTAAAAGGAGGTTAAAAAGTATCAAAAATGGGTTAAAAGTGGCAAAAAGTGGAAAATAGCAAATAATATGGTTTAAAAACTGGCAAAAACACAAGAAAAGAAGCAAAAATGGATAAAAGAGTGGCACAATGGGGATAAAACATGCAGGAAAGGTGATTCGAAAGGGGTTAAAGAATGAAAACATTTTGGTTGAAGTATCAAAAGTGGCAAACATATGGCAAAAATAGCCTGGCAAAGTTGTGAAAAGGGGTTAAAGAGTGGAACCCAGGGGCAATAATTAGCAAGAAAGTTTCAAAAAAGGGGTAAAGAGTGGCAGAATGGTTGGAAAGTGGAAAAAACTGGCAAAAATATAAGAAAAGTGGCAAAAAATGAATAAAAGAGTGACGCCAAGGGGATAAAACATGCAGGAAAAGTGGTTCAAAAGGGGTTAAAGAATGTCAAAAAATGGGTCAAAGAGGCAAAAAGGGGCAAAAAAGTATCATAAAGGGATTAAAAGTGTCAAAATGAGGTAAAACTGGTGCTAAATCACAATTTGGAAAGGGTCCATGCCAATTCTGTGGGCAGGCCTGTCTTCTTGTGGCCTGCTGCACAATAATATGTTATTTAGATCAAAATATTCATCAAATTTTAGTTTATTTGAAAGGCCGGCCCCCAAAGTTTCTGCCGAGACTAAATCTGGCCCTTGTACAAATGTACTTGATGACTCCTGCAATACAGTCTACCTCCAAATGTGAAAAATCAGATAAAGAGGAGGTGCAGTCAGTCCACAATAATCCTCCACAAAACATTAAAAGCCAGTTGAAGATTGTGCTAACAATTGTTGCATCACTGCGGTTTCACATGCCAAGCAACCCCTTCCTGTGTTAATGGAGAGGAAGCGCTCGAACAAGATATGTAGGACCAAACACAAAGATTTCAAACAACTCCCACAGAAATTTCACCGTTTAACAAGCCACTAAAAAGGTGAAGGGCTGAAAACACGTCAGCATCAGTAATGTTCACAAGGTTGTGACATGACAGTATTTGTAGTAACCCCTCATCGACCAGTGGAAACAATGTTAAGAGTATGTAAACAGTGACTTCCTCTTTTCTTCTCGTTTTGTTCAGCTGCTAGTCACAAACATTAAACTTGCAAAGCTCAGAAAAATACCTCCAATACTGAAACATGGAGCAGAACAGTATATAAGGACGTGCAAGGTCGTCGTTTTCAAACTATAAAGAGTAAATTGAAGGAGGTTTCAGAATAACCTAATAAGTAATACACACCACACATATCAGCTAACGTCTTGGATTACTGAGGCACGCTTACCACCTGTATGACCGCTTTAAAATAGACAGAGCAGAGCTGGGGCAGGTCATTGTAAAAAGTATATCACAAAAATGCTCTAACTAACTTTCTAGTGCAGCAAAAGGAGCTATATATGAGATAAAGCACTAAAAGCAGAGCTGACAATGCACAGTTCACCTACCACATTCAAACCCTCCTGACAGGTCTTGGAGAGCACGCGGGAAAACAAAACAAATATGACACGTTAACTCCACATTTTGTGCAGAGAGATGTCGCCTCTTCTTCACACAGTCTGAACTCCGATGAAAAGCAGCTCTGAATAATTTCCGCTTTCTTTCACTCAGAGAATGACAGGTCAACAAGCCAGCCTACCGACCGCAGCGATATCACAGCAACATCCAATGAGCCGAATATGATTTATAACGGAATATAGCCTACACAGGACTGTTAGCAATGAGGCCTACGCTGCAGTTTTAGGCTGTCAGTGAAGAGTAGGTCATTTTGGTTTTAGCCCGAAAACTCAAGACTTAATCTTAAATCGGTCTTACATTGTGGGTCAAGTGAAACTGTCATCTCTTAAGGGCTTGTTTTCCCAGTTTTGCTGTTTATAGAAGCTTAATGGTTAAAATCATGGCGCCAAACCACTTCGATAATAACATCATGCTTACTTTTAAGATAATTATATAGTTAAATGACGATAAAATAAAATGCTGCAATCAAAAACACCCCTGATTTGAAGCCATTTCTTAAAGACGTCAGCTAATAACTTAATCCTGGCAATAAGGGGAAATATTAAGGCGTGTTTGTCCACTTTATGGAAGCCGTATTCCAAATGCTAGTTAGTTACTATTTATAAAGCAACTAAGACGTAGAAAATTGTATATATTTTGTTAATCTAAATGTGCAAATGTCAATGACCTACTAACCTACCATCGAAAAAGTACGCAAGAATGCTTAGGTTAGAGAAACAACGTAATCAAACTAACACTTTACCTTTCAGCTTTACTTATGATGGTACATTAGTTTAACTATTATGTTTTTTCACTTCGTAACAACTTAGGTGTTCTACGTTGCTCCAGTCATTAGTCAGAGCCCATGCGGTGACGGCTAAGCACTGGTTTCGGATTAGTGTTTCAGCTCTAACGTTCACTAGCTAGCATTAGCTCGCTAGCCATTTAGTGGGTTTACCTTCCGTTTATGTCCACGGGCAGCGTCACGTCGTCTCCCACGACGGAATCCATGGTAGTGGTTAAATTATTGCCTGTTATCCACGGAATAAAAAGACATTTTACAAACAAGACGTTGTACAAACTTCACACAACGGAATTCAAAATACTCCAGGCTACCGCCATCGCGATATGATAAACGTCACCATTGTGCACGTTGAAAACTTGGGATGCATTCAGGTGGTATGGGAAATATTTGTATTATAGGCTGTTACTCTAAAGTAGATGCAGTAATAAATATTATCCCAACGTAAAGAAACCATAAAAACAATATTTGTTCGATGTTGTTTGTTCTGGTTTGCTTATATGATGTCACAAGAAAAGTTTCGTTGTATATGGTTTGAGAGTTAAGAATTTTCGAGTACACCAAAAGGCAGCACAAAACCGGGTGGATACAGGGACAAAGCGATTGGCCAAAACAAACACTATGGGAGTTTCATAGCGGCTCAAAATAAGACGCTGTCGGAAGAAGTTCCTCTCAAGTGTCAAGTCAGCTACAGATTTTTTAGAAAAACCTTTTCTATGTAACATCCATGGCAAAAAAACGACATTTTTAGTATGCATATGCAAAGGGTGTGTAATACAACATAATAAAAAATTAAAGCATTTGTGATGTGTGGCAAAGATGTTTGTATGTAGCCCTTTGACTTTTTTTTATTGCTATGTGAGGTGTGTCATTTTTTGCATGTGTCTGGATACATTAACTACAGGATGAGCCTGAAATAAATAGAGCATGTTGAGTGTGGTGGGTGTGTCATAGTGAGCATTCGCTTTAAGGGACTAATTACAACATTTAGGAATACCGTCGACTGTAATGACTGCTATCCCAGAATTTATCACCCTGTCTAAAATTAGGACTGGATCAGACGTCTGAGACAATGATCTATCAACGGAACAATAGCGACATCTAGAGTCGAGTGTCAGTATTACAACCTTCTGCTAAAAAAAAATATGAGGTTTGGATTAAAACTGTGGTGTGAAGCTGGCCTTAGATTAAAAAGAGTAATAATGTTCTGTGAGGTTCACGTTTCAGTTAAGAGCAAAAGTATTCAGACCCCCTTCCCTTTTTCAAACATTTTACACATCTAATTTAATTTCTAAACAAGTAAAAAGAAAAACAAAAGACAAACAAATGAACTGGAATGAGCACGATACAGACCATATGGGATCAGACAAAATAACCAAAACAAAATGGAGATTATCTATTGAGTACGGGAGGCCATACATCACAGAGTTTAGATATTAAATTTGGAAGGACGGCAATATAAGACGTGGTAAGATGATGAGACAGAATAAAATAAACTAACATTAGAATACGATTCACAGCAGAGCGACTTCAGGGTTCTGAAAGACTCACTAAGGGTGCCAGTTTACATCACAGTACCCCTTCTGTATTAAGTCTGTTATACAGATAATCAATAAAAGTTCCCCACAGCTAATGAAGAACCTTCTCATGAAAGATCTGAAAATGACATTTATCATTTAACTCTCCATCTCCACACTGTGTATACTAATACTACAATACTACCTACATACCGTGTATTAATGACCTCTTTTGTCACCTACCGAGGAACAGAGTTGCTGTATACTGCCACCAAGTGGAATTTATACTACATTACAATTTTCAGCACTAAATCTTATATTCTTCTCTCTGTGCCTAGACTTTATAATTGACCTAAACTCTGATTTTGACAGCATTATTCAGAATAATTTACACAAAGTCAGGGTTAATTTTGGTCTCACTGCAACATTCAAACAGTATCATATGGTTTCTCTAAACCTTAACAAAGAAAAGGACCAACATGTAGATAATCACTGGTATTTCTATGAGCTGATGGTTGATGGATTCCTTCCATTTTACTTAAATAACAATGAAAACAACCCTGTTCAGAAAAGAGAGTTTGGGACTGGGGAGCACTGAGGAGAGGCTTCCCTCTAGCCCAGGGGTGTCCAAACTTTTTCTACTGAGGACCATATACAGAAATATATAAGTAAGGTGGTACCACTTTCATATTCCTTACCTTGATGATATTTAAAACTTATCTAATATAGGTTAAGATATCCAAAGTTACTGAGTAGGCCTAAATGGCTAGTTAATCCCAGAAAAGGCAAAAAGACGATCATTTTCAGGATTTTGAGGAGGCCAATCAAATTTCAGAGGGCCTTGTTCGGCCCGGGCTACCACTGGCTCTGCCCCTGAAATACTACTGGTTTTGCTATTTGTTGCTGTAATCCATCAGGGGGTTATAAATACATATTTTTAGTTTGGTTGCAAATGTGTTCACCATTAACAGTGTTGTCCCAGTTGAGTCACAAAAAAACACATAAATACATTTTTGTCAAAATGTTTGTTTAGCAAATTAAACGGTAGCACAACCTTAAGTTCCATACAGTCAAGCACAATGTTAATGTTCAAATGTGGGCCATGTTTCATTTTATATCAAGAACTCGATGAGAGCCAATCAAAAATGGACTGGCCACATTTGGTCCCCGGGCCATTGTTTGGACACCCCTGCTCTAGCCACTCTGTCATAAAGCCCAGATCAGTGAAGGGCAGCAGTGATGGTTGTCCTTCTGGATCTTTGTCCCATTTCCATACAGGATCTCGGGAGCTCAGTCAGAGTCACCATCAGGTTCTTGCTCACCTCTCCTACTCAAGCCCTTCAACCCAGAGTGCTTAGTTTGGCTGGGTGACCAGCGCTTGGAAGTGTCCTGGTTGTGCCAAACTTCTTCCATTTGAGAATTATGGAGGCCACTGTGCTCTTGCCAACTTTCAAGGTGCTGAAACATCTCAGAAAGATCTCGAATAATGGGAGGAATCTAAGATAAATCTTAAGTTTTTTTGCAAAGGGTCTGAATATTTGTATCAATGTGATATTTCAGGATTTTTTTTCTAATAAATTTGCAACAATGTCTAAAATTCTCTTTCACTTTTCACGATGAGGCAGTGAGTGCATATCAGTGAAAAAATTTATTTTTTTACTGTAGCATCAGGCTGCAACACAACAAAAGTAAAAAAAAAACCTGAAAGGGTCTGAATACTTTCTGAACTACATGTGTTACAATGTGTAAGTAGTGATATTTGTACAGAAACAAATCTTTCCATCTTGTTAGTTTATGTCTAAATGCTACTGTAAGAAATAAAAAATCTTCAGCACAAAAATTGAAAGCATTTATTGAACAAATGGACATTAAACAACGTATAAACAGTAAACGGATAAAGGATGTTTGCACCAGAAAAGGTCTTGCTCAGAGTTTGGTGACTTGGTTGACTACATTTGGCTGATGTTTCCAAACAGGCTTGAATGATAAAGTCATTTGTAAAAACGTGAGGTATTCTTAGCTCGTCTGAATGTCTGCAACAGAAGAAACAATTTTCACATATTTGCATAATTCCTTTAAAAACAAGTTATAGTATAGCACAGAGTCCTGGTACAGTACATGTTTGATTATCATAGAGGAAAAAAAAAAACAACAAAATAACAAAAATTAAAAAAATAAAAGATAATTAACATTGCAATAAATTTGTTCTCTGGAGCCCCAAATTTACACATAAAAAATCTATAAACTCCAAGACCAGTTGGGCAAACTGATATATAAAGATGTCAGACAGAGTAGTATTGTATCAACCAACAGAAGTTTGCTCAGTCGGCAACCACGTTAACAACATTAAATAACATTAAATAAGCAAAAGGGGATCCACTGTATACAGCAAGGTTTGCACAATTATACACACTTGTGTCCAGCTACAACAACGAAACTTTTATTTCAGCAAAACTATCTTCACTAGTTGTGTTTCTAACAAATATTACATACAGCTGTGGGGGCTTTGTACAGAGATAAAGATGAGGAAATACTATAAACCCTGTGATTTATACTGGATACAAAAAGGGGGAACCTGCTTTCAGTTTTAAATTTAAAATATTTTAATAGTAAGAAACCGAATTTTTAGACGCAGCATCTAACATTTCCTGTTACAATAGTGGCTGTGGTTTTAATGGGATAATAGCACTGTAGTGCATAGTAGAAACTACGTCAATATATTATATTTTCTTCTTAACTTCATCTAAGATAGCATGCACTAAAGACATCAAAAAATTTCAGCAAAGTGGTGTAATTACAGCACTATGGTTAGCACCTTTGATAATTCACTTAGCACCGTGAATAAGGGAGAGGATGAGACAGAAGATTAGGGGGTTTCATTTGGATTCCTGGACCCTTTCCTCTCTCCTGTGGCTCAGTTCTCCTCTAAGGGATGCCTGGACCGCTAATTGTACTGCTACTAAAAGTGGGCTAGAAAAAGAGACTCCAGGTCCTATGTAGCACTGAGTAAATATACCTCTCCTGTCTGTTTAGATGAACCAGGAAGCAAGGAGATATGCCTGATTATGTTCTCCACACTTGTAGAGAAAAGAATAAAGACTACTGAGAACTGAAGCTCCTTCACTGCTGATATTCTTCCTAATTATCAGTGGCATCCAGGCAATAATGTACAAGAAGTATAGCAATAAGGATAGGATGTTTTGAGTCTTTATGGTGTGCATCGCTGTTGTTTCAGATGAGGCTGTTTTTCCCATACAAAGGTAAACTGAATGCCACAATTCCCCATTTAGAGCACCAGATATTTTTATTCTTTTGAGCCTGCCTCTGGATTAATCTTCCCTGGCAAGATCCTAAAGAGATGAGCACCAAAAACAGGGAAATAAAATCTAACCCCACTGAAAAATCCTTCCATATAAGTTTAAAATATCAAATTATCTTCTCATTTTCTATTGCACTTGAAGATTATTTCTTTACATAAGATATACATGTATAAAAGTTAATAATATTAATAAGTATACATATATATGTACATTTAACTGATCCCAATTATTTTATTTCTTATTAAATTGAATTCCTGGTATTTCCATTAAAATAGTACACACAGACTGTATACAGTTAGAAAAATAAGTTACTATAAAGTCCGATGATTGGCCTCCCTTCACTTAGAAATGTTCCAGAGAGATTTGATGGCCAAGAGCCTTTTTTTGTTTTCTCCAAGCGAGCACATGTGATCCTTCTCGAAGAGCTTGAAGAAGCGTTTGCCATCGGAGGAGCTTTTAGTGCAAGAACTCCCCCTGCTCCTCCAGAGCTCTTTTTTCCCCTCCTCCCTCCAGCTCCCCCGTGCGTCCTCCTTCTGTGTCTGCAGTCCAATGGGAGTTTGGCAGAGTGAAGCAGGATCTGTTTGGAGGGAGGCTTGGACTCGCTTGTTTTGCCACGGATTGGAGGAAGCTGCTCCGATCCCCACGCCTGCACGAGGGCGTCACCTGTGAAGGCGATGATCCGCCTTTCCTCAATGATCATGTGAGTTACACCACAGCCCTCACAGGAAGCATACAGGACCTACTTCTAGGTGGTAGTGTGAGCCTGGAGTAGTGTTGGGGAGGTTGAAGATGTCCACCACAGGCAGCAGGGTGGGGTCCAGGGAATGGAACACAAAATGGGTCTGGTGCCAGCGGCCGTCTTTTACCTGAAACCAAAGTAGAAGAAAAGATTAAAATGGGCTGGCAAAAACAGTGTACTTCTCCCATATTTGTTTATTTCTACACTGGCTCCCTGTAAAAGAAGAACACAGTTGAAATCCCTCTGCCTGATTTTTAAGAATTGTCATTTAAAACAATATATTGTCATTTTTAAAAAGAAATTACAACATGCTGAAATTACAAAAAGGGCCAGTCCTGTACAGCATGGTCCACCATCCACTATGTGTAACATTAAATTTTATATCAAATTAAAATGATCATATTTCCAGTTTTACTTGGCCTATTGACATCAAACAAAAACTGAAAGAAAGCTTCAAGATCATGCTATCCACATGAAGTGATTGTAAATCAAAATGCAGCTTTGTTTTCATGCTGTCATGTGACAAAAGCAGCACACAATCAAACCACGGCAGCATGATCGAGGACCCCTGAGAGCTACGGAAAGTCTCATGATTCCAAATTGTTTTAGGGCATTTTGCCTTTATTTGATAGGACAACTGGAGAAAAATGGAGTACATGAGAAGACAGAGAGCTTAGACATGCACCAAACATACGCTGAGACCGAGAACTGATCTTGTGACTAGCGTGCTGAGGACAATAGCCTCTCCTTATGGGCACCAGCTCCACCATTTGAGTTACACCGGCATCCTCATGAGATAACTTTTGTTGTGATTTGGCTCTTTATAGACAGAAATGACTTTGATTGCTTGTTTGTTGAATAAAAAATGCAGAAAAATAGGCTGGAAAGTCTGAAAATGTGGATTTATGTCAGCTACAGAGAGCAAAGAGATTATGTTGGTCTTACCCAGCAGGAGTCCTCTATGACTTCTGGCTCAAGCTCTGCTCCTGCCTCGAACACCTCCCCACTCCAGGCCTTGAATTTCACAGACTGGGGACCTGGCTGATCCTCAGCTGACCTCCACACTGAGAAGTCCAGGCAGTGGATGATGACGTGCTGCACAGCCTCGGAGCTCAGCAGGTGCAGGAAGTTCATCTGGACACGGCCGACATTGACTGTTGGCTGCTCAGACATGCAGTACGGGATCAGTTAGACTGTCTCAGGTGTGTCACTATTACCATCTTAGACATAAATGATGTCAGCGTGTTACTAATGTGCTCTAAATACCTTAGATGTCGTTATTGGTTTAAGGCAGGTCTGGCCACCTCCAGTAAAGTTACAGGAGACTTCTATCTTATCTGATGAGCAGCCCAGGTTTGGGTCAATCCAGTAAGTGCCTAAACAAACAAACACAGATGCAATGATTAGTCTTTCCAAAAACAGCATTTCTCTACATCTATGTCCTAAAAACAACACGGACCATCATTTAACTTCTGTTCACAGCTGTGCAGGTCCCTGCAGATGCGGGCGGGGTTGTCCCGAGTGCCCAGTGGGTTCTTCAGGCTCTGGATCAGGTTACTGAGGTAGTGGAGGGTCTTAAAGATCTCTGCGCCCTGGTCCAGCATCGGCAGGTCCATCACTGGCTTATTCTGGAGGACAGAGAAGAAGATGAGCCTCAAATAAATTAAAGGCAGAACATGCAGAGAGTTGTTTACGTTTTAGACCACTGACCTCAGTCCTGAGTGGGGTGTGTGAGTCCAAGAACAAAACACCGTCTTCTTTCTGCAACAAAACAAATCTTATAATATCCTATCTAATCAGAGCTGCAGAGTCTTTCTTGCATTTTATTTTAACTGCAATAGTTTTCTTTTTTTTTTTAACTGATGCATGAGAAAAATTAACATGACTTACAAATGACAGAGGAACAGCTGGGGGGCCCTAGGAGGGAGAACACATATTTAGACAACAGAACATCCGTTTAAATTCTGAAACAACATTTGTTTGAATGACAAAAGGTCAATGAAGCATCTATAAACAACTTACTGGAAGTCCTGGGGGTCCACGAGGCCCAGGAGATCCCTAATAAAATAACAAACATGCTTGATGAGTTCATATGTTGTCAATCAGGTGTTCAGGATCAAATAAAAATGACCTTTGACTTCAGAAACTACAGAAAACTATGCAAACATACCCTTGGGCCTTGCATTCCCTGTGTAGACAGACAAAAGACAGATTTAGTTGATTGTAAACATAAGATAAACATTAGTAGAAGAATTGATGACAGAGTCCATAACACTTACCATCTCTCCACGTGTTCCCTTTTCCCCTCTAGGACCCTGTAAAAAGTCAGTTAGAGTCAAACCTCTGCAAAATAGCAGCACAGAGAAATCAAACTTGTTTTAATGAGAGGAAACATACTGCGCTGCCACTGGGGCCAATGATTCCAATAGGGCCAGCGACTCCTCCTCTGCCCTAATGAAGAGAAAATGGTAAGAATAAGAGACAATAATAAGAGGCTTAATGGATTTTATCAGTGTTTCCTAGTTCAGGTGTCTGCTTACCATTGCTCCCTGTGGCCCCTTTGGTCCCCGTATGCCCTTTGGCCCAAAGTCTCCCGTTGGCCCCTGCAGGAAACATCAGAGAAAAATATTTACAGTTAGAACAACGACAATAGTGATACTTTCTTTGTGGCACTTTTTAACACGGTGCTTCCAGTTACCATGGACAAAAATGATACAAAAACATTAAAAATAAATGGTGGTTGGGTAGATGGATGGATGGATGGATGGATGGATGGATGGATGGATAGATGGATGAACGGATGGATGGATAGGTTGGTGGGTGAAGAATGGATGAATAGTTGGATGGATGGATGGATGGGTGGTTGGATGGGTGGTTGGATGGATGGATGGATGGATGGATGGATGGATGGATGGATGGATGGATGGATGGATGGATGGGTTGGTGGATAGGTTGGTGATGGAGTTATGGATGGATGGCCAGACGAACAAACAAATGGATGGAAGGCGGGACATACAGATGGATAGGAGGCTGGATGAATGGATGAATGAGGATTTTCACAAAGTTTTAACATTTTTTGTCTCAGAGCCTGTGTACTGACTGCAGTGAGAAGATAACTTTTTTTCAAATATGGCAATAATATTTTAATGTTGAAAACTTGGTTCCACAAACATTTCAGGTGCGCTATAATTTTTTAAAGACGTGAACCTCTACTGTGAAAAAGTATCAAGAGTTTGTTTTAAGGGTTGTTCTTTTTTTGTAAATGGGGTCTGGTATCTTAGTAGTCTATTATTTGAGAGATTAAATAATGTTTTGCATTTTAAATCTGTATAAGCTATCATCAATTTCTCATGTATATCATTAGTCTGCTAGCCATTGCTCTCTGTGGTTTTGTGTACAGTCCAGCAGTCGTTTTTACAAAACTCTCTTGGTCAATGAGTTGCACTGGGTGATGAATATCTAAGGAAATTCTTACAATCATGACACTTTCTAAGAATATCCACTGCCTTGTCCTTCCAAACTAAAGGCAAAAAGCCCCAAAATAAATCTTTATAAATTATAAAATTAGACACAACTATTCCTACCATTATCTCTGTGGCTGTATGCCAGAAATATAAATACGCCAGGAAACAGGAAGTTATCATCAGTGTGAAAACCACTGCTTTGCCAAGGCCAGGTGTACTAACATCCAGACTCCATTGGACTCTAAACCAAACTATATTTGTAGAAGTTTACTATTTAGTCAGATCCTCTTCCTGGGATAACGGCTCACTTTAATTACAACGATAGGAGAGATAAAACACAGCTGCTCATCCACAGGGAGCTTATTCTAACAGAGCCAGCCAGCCTGATTTCAGTGTTCAGTCGTCCCTCTGCCACTGATCAGTTGATTTTGTGTCTGTAGATCTGTTTACCCATTTATCACTATCACAGCTGAGCTCAACTCTTTCAAGGTGGAGATTTAGGATCAAACCACAGGCTGGCTTTTAATGACAGTGTGGCTGGTTGGGTCTTTATGGATGTTGTGAACATACCCTTGGTCCAAAAACTCCCAGAATTCCTGGAAATCCTTGCTCCCCTGGATCACCCTAAACAATAAAGACAGCATGATCAAAAACAGATATGTTAGGGGATGTATAATATGTCATTGTCTCATATAAATCAAAGTTTTTGAGTCATTGGATGACTGAGTGTGTGTTTTTGTAGCTGAAACTCACAGGCTGTCCTTTAGGCCCTTTGTCTCCCTGTGGCCCCGGCAGTCCCATCCCACCTCTGAAGCCTCTTTTCCCTGGAGGTCCGGTTTGGCCTCGAAGACCCTGCTCACCCTGGAAGGATGAAAGAATCACCAAATGACTGAGTACAGATCACCCATAGGAAGTTAAACTGTTACTTCGTTTAGCATACGAAGATT
The DNA here is from genome assembly GCF_018320785.1 of Cheilinus undulatus. Lineage (NCBI taxonomy): Eukaryota > Metazoa > Chordata > Actinopteri > Labriformes > Labridae > Cheilinus > Cheilinus undulatus. Next base: position 39,938,574 of record NC_054881.1, read on the forward strand.
AAAACTCCAATACAAACATACCAATTTGCAAAGTATATTTAACATAATATGCTAAAACTACATGGTACGTTTCTCTTTTACCTTTGGTCCAAAGCCCCCTTGATCTCCTGGGAGTCCTGGGACACCAGTTTTACCTCGTAGGCCAGCTTTGCCAGGTGGGCCAAACTCCCCATCATCACCATGTTCTCCCTGGACACATTAGGGGAGCAAAATTAACCAAGCAAAAATAAACTCTATGTCAAGAGGTGCTTAAATGATGAAAGTAGATTACCCATCAGCCTAAACATCAAAAAGTCCAGGCTAAGAACTGTATATTCTAAGCACTACTGAAGCTTTGTTTAAGTAATAGCTTAGGCCAAAATGTTGGTGCTTACAACAACAGAATTTTAAAAGACACTTTTGGCTTTAAAGCTGATGAAATTGTGATTTTAAGAAGATAAACCCTTTGCAAAAACACTAAACTTAGTTCAGGTGTCTCCCATTTCTCTCAGTTGTCGCTGAAATGTTTCTACACCTTGATTGGAGTCTATCTCACACACACCTCCTGTAGAACGCCTCACAGCTAATAATGCATATCAGAGCAAAAACCAAGCCATGAGGTCAAAGGAACTACATGCAGAGACAGGATTGTTGTTAGGCAAAGATCTGGGGAAGGCTACAAAAAATTCTGCTGCACTGAAGATTCTCAAGCGCACAGCAGCCTCCAAGGTTCTCAAATGGAGAAAGTTTGGTACAACCAGAACTCCCCCAAAAGCTGGTTGTCCAGCCAAACTAAGCAATCGGGGGAGAAGGGCCTTAGTAAGAGAGATGAGTAAGAACCTGATGCCCGCTCTGACTGAGCTCCAGAGATCCTGTGTGGAGATGGGACAAAGTTCCTGGAGGACAACAATCACTGCAGCCCTGCGTTGATCTAGGCTCATGAGAGAGAAGCCTCTCCTCAATAAAAATGATGGTTGTTCTCCTGGAACTTTGTCCCATCTCCACACAGGATCTGTGTTGAGATAGAACTGCTGCTAAATAGGCTAAAAAGGTCAATATATAAGAGGTGCCTTTGTCTCACCGGCATGCCTTTGCTGCCATCCTTTCCTGGGACTCCATCCTGTCCTGGCACCCCTTCCTGTCCCTCTGGACCCACAACACCTCTGGGACCAGGAGGACCACCCCCACCCTGAGGAGTGGAGAGGATGTATCAGACATCTGCATGTGTTTCGTGCTTAATTTCATCCATCTTAATCCAAGCAATTCAGAACAATCTCTTGAGAGTCAGCTGAGAGTTTTAAATGATCGTCACTTTTAGTGAAAAACTGTCTGAAGCAAGGACGGATTTATAAATGAGCATAGACTTACCTCTGTTCCCCGGGTTCCTTTTTGTCCTGGCTGACCCTTTTTGCCTTTTTGACCCTAAAGAAAAACATTTTTTTTACAGTTAAATAGTATTATCATTGATTAAAACTGTCCCACATCTATTGATTGGTGTATGTTAATCCCCATGAAACTCAGTAACAGTTAATTTGGTACATGAAATCAGCATGGGAGCTTTCATGCAATAAATGCAAATTTCAGTGCATAACTGCTGTGATATTGCAGTACTAGAGTTTTTCTGCTTATGTAATGGTTGACATGTTACTATTTAAGGAAGTGAATTTAGCCAAAAGTACCCTTTTTAAAGTTTATTACCCTGGCACTCTGTTTAGACCACATAAGAAATCAAACATCCTGTATTTTAAGCGCTCAAGAGTGTTTAGACTGAGCCTAATATGATTCAGACCAAAGACAGGACTGTATTTTATTTTCTAGTAATCAAATATGCAGGCAGAGGAAGATTCAACCCACTCTCACACACAACAAAACACATAAAATGTTTATGTTTTCACATCCTTACTTGATCTCCTTTGGCTCCTTTGGGCCCTTGTTGCCCTCGAGGCCCCGGCTGTCCCTGAAATGTGCGGTTACGTTAATGAGAGTGTATAATGGCGACCTGTGTGAGCACGTCTGCAGGTTGTTTACGCAGGCTTAATGAAAGCGCTGTGTATGGAAATCACAGCTTTTTACACTCACAGGTTGTCCGGGAGCTCCAGGCCTGCCTCTTTCTCCGTCCACGCCAACTTGACCCTAAAACAGAATCACAGCATGTAAATATCAATAAAGCAAGCATGCAAAGAAATCTGTTCAAAAGAGTTCGAGTGATGGTACGCACGATATATCCTGGATCTCCTGATTCGCCTCTCTCCCCCCTGTCACCATAAGGACCCTAAAAAACAAGCATTATATGAGTAAAAAGCAAATTATTTGACCTTTTAATACTTAAAGAAGACAATAAACAGGGGGAGAAAAGTAAGTCAGGTGTGACTTACTATGTCACCTGGAGGACCAGGAGGACCCTCTACTTTCCCATCATCTCCATGCTCGCCCTGCAGATGAAAATAAACAACAGAGACTTCAGAGTCTTAACAGACAAGAAAAACATCCCAGAAGTTCTAAATCACTGAGTCTAGCTATCGAAATATTAATGGGATGTTGACTTATGTGTGTGATTTTTTATTACACAATGCTGGGCAATAAAATCACTTAATAAAATCTGCTTTACCAACAGTGACAATGAATGCACAAAGGTGTAAAATCAAGGTGGATCAGTAGAATGCCGAAAGAGAGAGAGGTGCATTGTGGGAGACCTTGCTCAAGGCATACTGGCAAAAATTTTGTGTCCAATTCCCAAAAATTCCTGTCCCTTGATGAAAAATGTCCCAGGGTCAAGGAAAGGTGTAAATAAAAGGATATGAAAAACAATCTAAATGATCAGGAAATCCAACTGCACTTATAATAGGGGGATGTTTTTGGGTCAAGTGTGTAAAAACTACACTTAGGATGAGGGTAAGCAGCGACCTAAAAGAGGAAAACCGCCATAATAAATAAGACCTCACTGAGGTTTTCATGGGGTATGAACGGCCTCTTGATTCTAGGCAGTTTCTTCCATAATACCTCTAAGATAATGAGAACATCATTACTAAACTCTCCCCTCAGTCAGAAGTAATTTCTCAAACAGAGACACAAATGAGTCATTGACTGATGTAAAATATCCCTCTGCTTACCCTCCTCTTGTCTTGCCTTTATCCACATCAATCATAGCTTGAACTAAAAGAAAATTATTGTATAATTCGGTGTATACAGGGAGATGCATCACTTAAAATGTAATTGTGGGTCATAATTTCTTCGCTCCTTTGGTCCTTATGCTAAAGCAGAGCATATAGGAAGCAGTGGAGCTCCTTTTCTCATCTTTTAGAGGATTCAAACATCACTTATCATGGCCCATACCTCATTCTTTTGGGTCACTTCACTCAGGTAGGAATTTTCCTTACTCAAAAGAACCAAAGGAACCTACTCCCTATTTTTACTGATCCACCTTCAGGTGCTTTGTTGCTAATTTATTTGGTAATAGATGAACTGGGCTAAGTTGATGATGTACCTTTTCACCTTTTGGTCCTGGCGGCCCCATTGGGCCCTGCGGTCCCTGATGGCCCTGTGAAGACAGACACAAAAGATTATGTGAAATCACAACAGGCTTATTTGACATTTAAAACTCTTGTAGGCAATATATTTTTATTGAAACGTGGGTGAGAATCAATAATTCTGATCACTGCATCACAGTTTTAAAAGGAAATGACTTTTAAAATCTGATTTGTCTTACTGAGTGCCTGCCCACTTTGTAATAAAAGAAAAAAGCGTAATGTTATACTGCCACCTACTGGTCACTCCCATGGTAATACATGCACTTCTTAAGCCTGTTTCAGACTGGACATGCGAGATCTTGACAGCAACACAGCTTGATTTTTAGTCTGTATGCTTGTTAACAGGTCAGGGCTTTCAGACTGCCTGCATGTGTTTTGTTTCTCACAGACCTGATATGCAAGTCTCAGGTGCAGAGGATTTATTTTTTCTTCACACAGAATATGCAAAAAAAAAAAGTATTACTTGATGACTCTGATGAAGCCACAAGCCTAAATACAGCTCTTTTATTGAAGCTTTCTGTTTCCACAGTGGTAGAATATGCCACAGGAAAGATAAACAAACTGTGTGTGCTATTCTGATTTGTGCTTTTCAAAGTCAAAGCCCAGTTTAGCATTTCTTTGGATGCTAAATTGGGCATCTAGATGCAGTTGTGCTGCTTTATTTACTTCTCTAGCTTTACCTGTGTGTGGTAATTAGCTGACTAGGAAAGTAAAGTCATTTTTGTGGTTGTTTGGTTGCAGAAAGGAACAGATTCAGGTACAGTTACCTAAATTGATAAGATTGTGATTGCTTATAGCCCATGTAGTTTCTTTTTGCCACTCTTTGAGGTAATAGCCTGCCTGGTTTTGAGTTTTTATATCATTTAAGCATGCTGAGCACTGAAAACATAGTTTGTGTGTTTGATTGCTTTCACATAACTTGCTCACAAGGAGAGACAAAAGGGGGAGAGATATGTCATGTCTGTGTCCTAAGTGTAATCCAGTGTGTGAAAGCTTTACATTGTGTGTAAAACAGGAGCTAAGAGTGCATTTGGTTGCGTTACATTTCCTTCTAAAGCAAAATGCAAGCTACAGTTTGCTTGTTCGAGACGTCTCTTACTTGATGCCCTCAAAAATCTTCCCCAAGCCATGCCAATGGTAATGCAACCTTTTTAAAGCTTTTTTTCTACTTGGGAATTAAGAAAAACAATCCCATAGCTTTTTTCCCTATTTAACTATGAGATCTGATGTAGCAGTCGTTAACGCTGCAGCACTACCCCACCATGTCAGATTTTTTTTTTAGTTAAAAGGCAAATGCAACGGGGAAAGAACATGTCATTTCCCCATAAGAAAGTACTAGATTTATCATATGTGTACCTTTCAATATGGCACCCTTGATGCAACACACACCACAGCTTAATGTAACTTCACATTTTCTACACCCTGGTAAAATTTTGGGAGGGTATGATGGAATTAAAAATGAATACTAAATTAAAAATGATGCGTTTATAGGAATATTGCTTTATCCACAAGTGGGCGCCAAAACTGACACAAAAAGAAAGCTCCTCACTTTAATGTCCTTTCATATGTAGATACTTTGTTATACTAGTCTTACCTCATAACCTGCAAGACCAGTATCCCCTTGTTGTCCCATCCGACCAGGAGCTCCCTGAAAGTGACAGTGCCGTTTCTTCAATCAGTGCATTTCAGTCCATTTGACGGCATAGAGTCTGCTTGTAATATTAAAACTAATGATAGATTTGTAAATCATTACCACGTGTCCAATGGTTCCTCTGGACCCCTTCTGCCCAACAAAACCCAATGGTCCGATCTTCCCCATAGAACCAGTCTCCCCGAGGTGACCTATATTACCTTTAGCACCCTGAGCAAACACAAAAATTAAGTTACAGAAAAGCAGATCACGGTGCATTTCTGCAGAAGTGACATCAAGAAGGATCTGATGTTGGTACCTTTGAGCCCACTTTGCCTCTTTCCCCGATTTTTCCAGGTTTTCCTTCTGGACCCTTTAGAGACAATAACGAAACAGTTTTAATGGGGTTCAGGGTTTCTGAAAGGCGAAGTTTTTAAAATATGCAAATATGAATTTGACTGAAAAGATAAAGCTCTTACTCTGACGCCAGTGAGTCCAGGACTTCCAGGCGGGCCCTCCTTTCCCTTTAGCCCAGTTTCACCTTTTTCTCCTTGGTCGCCCTCCTGACCCATGTCGCCTTTTTCACCCTGGGAATAAGTGGATAAAACAAGAGGATATTTAAAATCTGATTGAGGTTACTAGTTTGGCATATGGCTAAAATTTGGAGATGATGTTGAAGATATTTTGTAAAATCATGTCACCTTGGCTCCATCAGGACCAGCAGGACCAGCTTCACCCTCCAGGCCTGGCTCTCCCTGTCATCACACATACAAAGTCTATTAAAAAGACCTGTGACCGAAGCAAAACACTTGATAGTTAAAACAGTATAAAATACAAAACACACCCTGGGTCCTATCAGTCCCTGCTCTCCGATGTTCCCAGCAGCTCCAATGGCTCCCTAAAACACAAACACATAAACATGAGCATCATATCAGTGAAAGTACATCTTATAAATCAACACTAATGCCAGTGTTCAATTTTATTAAACATCTTACCTTCTCTCCTGGCTCCCCTGGTAGTCCTGGTTCCCCCACCTTGCCTGGAGGACCCTGATTTAATGCAAAGCAGATTATGGATGGAAAATTTTAAACAGTTTAATGCCAAAAGTCAAGCGCTGACTACACTTTTGTTTAAGATATGAATAATTTATTAAGAGTTAGCTCCAATAATAACATATTGAGTCGCTGGATCTTCACACTAATCCTTATGCAGATTTAAACCAGATAACAGTGTATATATGAGCGATTGTTCACCTTTTGGCCTATTTCTCCCAAAAGTCCCACCGTCCCTGGAGGCCCAGGTGGTCCCTGCAGAGGACAACACCAACATTTTAATCATCAGATAGACAGCGCATAAATGAGTATCATGTGCATGCAGATTGGCTCTTGACTGACTCATCGTGTCATTAATTATGCTTCTGAATTGTTGATGCTCTGCCATAAATAGCTGCATATTGATTAACTCTTGCTTCCTGGCCAGCTTGTTTGTTCAAACAATCGTAACAGTATGACTGAAGCCCCCTTACATTTGAGTTAATGAGGCGAAAGAAAGAAACAGAAACAGCTCAGGAGTGAATCTTCTAGCAGCTAGTTGCTAGAAAACCCTCTCTCTTTCATTAGTGTGTAACTAAAACAGAATGTCAGTGAACACTACACATAATCATGCAGATATGAAAACATCTCTTATCAAGCACTGATGTGAACGTGTCTCAAGTGACTGTAGTATAAAGACACCCGTGTCTGGAAGGTCCAGTCATTGGTTCATCAGTATTCATGGCTACCATTACACCAAAAAAACACTCCAAGCAACTCTATTACGACTCTGAAGGAGTTCAAGCTTCAGCAGCTGAGATGGGAGAGACTCTGCAGACAACAACTGTTGGCCGGGTTCTTCACCAGTCAAAGCTTTATGGGAGAGTGGCAAAGAGAAAGCTACTGTTGAAGAAAACACAGATTCAATCTCAACTAGAGTTCATCAAAAGCGTGTGGGAGACTCCATGGTCAAGTGGAAGAAAGTTCTCTGGTCTGATGAGACCAAAATGGTTCCGTTTGGCCATCAGAAAGGATGCCATGTTTGGCAGACACTGTGAAGCATGGTGGTGGCAGCATCATGCTGTGGGGATGCTTTCCTGGCAGCTGGCCCATGAAAGCTTGTAGAAGTAGAGGGTAAAGTCATTGTGGAAAAATATAGGAAAATCCTGGAGGACAGTCTTATTCAGAGTTGTTTTGGGTCAAAAAAGCCAAATTATATTCAAATGATCAGAAAATCAGATTAAATGCATTGAAACAGACATATTTCTATATCTGCTTTCAACTACAACCTTAAATAAAACCACATGAAGGACTACAAGCCTTTTACAGCAAAGGTTTTATCCATTAGGGCAATAATTGCATTTATTTTCCCTGCAAGTTCAGCAGTTTAGCACCTTTATTAATAAGCTGTTCCTACTTTTAAAAATGACTACTTAAAGCTTCCAGCAGCATGCTCACAGTTCAGTTTTCTGTCACTACAGCACACATGCATGAAGGATGAGACAACTGTCTGGCTGCTGTGGAGGAAACGTTTAATATAGGGGAATATGTTCTCTCAATAAACTCTTAAATGTGTCTCATAAACTTTCTCCTGGCTGTGATATTCTGGACCTGGGCTGAGGGGACCATGGTGCTGTTTGATGCCAAAGACAAGCTCATAAAACTGCTTAGTATAGCTGTGAAAAACTGAGAGGAAAAGTTTGATGAGCTGATTCAGAAACTTCTATTTTCAATAGAGAAAAAAGGAATGAGCAGATAAGTGGAAGAAGATGGATGGATGGATGGATGGATGGAATGAGCAAGTGGAAAAAGAACATAAGGGGTGAAGTGAAGAGAAGATGAGGAAGGTGAGATATCTGAAAGGCTGGAGGAAGAGTTGGAGGGTCATACCGGCTCGCCTGGTATTCCCTTGTCCCCTGGAGGCCCTGAAGGCCCTTGGATACCCTGTAATTAAAGGGTTAAATAAGTGTCGAAAACATGTACAAACTCAACTATGATGTCAAAGCGAGAATAGATGGAGGTCTTCTGCAGACGGGATGTTAAATAAAGAACATAAGCCTTTATTACACTGAAATATCCAAAAGAAATTGAACGATATCACAGTATCCTAAAGCATCTACATGCAGAAGAGTGATTAATCATATTATCTATAAAACGAGGATGGTGAACTCACAGGAAAACCTTTAGGCCCAGTTTCCCCCGGCTCTCCAATCTTCCCCTACAAGGACACAATGACAGGAAAAAGATTTAAACCAGCATTCATGAACTAGTGATCCCTAATGCTTACTAAATCAGAGTACCTAATTCTGCTAATTATTTCAGGTCTGACTTCTAAAAACCAGAGTGGTTCTACATGACCGAGCTTGTTTCATCTTTGTTCTTATCCTGAACTTCCTCTCTGTCATTTTTAGCTCTCTCACTTTTCAAACAAACCAGTGTACAAGACATGGCTCTCCCTGCTCCTCACTTAAATCAAAGTGAGAGCTGTCTGGAGGGAGGAGCAGAATATATGCTGCATTGTGCAGAACAAAATAATTGCAACATGACATGCATTTATGTAATCATTTTAATGTGATTATCTTGTTTTTATGGTCTTTGGAAGCTAAAATTGTGAATGAAATTGAAACTTGATGAATCAGCCAGCTCTGACGTGAAAAAATAGTGACACTTTGTGGCCAAAATTAGCATAAATTTTAATTATCTATTGTGTAATTCTAAAAAAAAAGTAGCCTTAAACACGAATTCTTTTATCCCAAAAACCATTGTATGAATTATTTATCAGTGTTATACCATGATTTCTGTTAATTTGTGCAAATCGAATTTTAACAGCCTCAGGGCAGACATAGCCTTGAGCCCCTCCTGAGATCTCTGGCACCCCCCTAAGGGTGTCCCGGACCCCAGGTTAGGAAACAAGGATCTAGATCAGTGGTTCTAAATCAGTGATAATCAACTGAAGGCCCAGGGGCCACATCAGGCCCCAACACATCTTCATTCATTTCGTATTTTCAAGTTTGAATCTCACAATCAAATTTATTGTTTGAATTTTATTTCATATTTGGACCTTTTAAATTCACAATTTTGACTTTTTACATCAAAATTCAACTTTTTAAATTCACAGTTGTTAATTTAAAGACATATTTGGACTTTTTCAACTCACTGTTTCAAACTTGAACTAATCTTTTGACCTTTTCAACTCCTAACTTTGATTTTAATCCAACATTTTGACCTTTTAGACTTACAATTCAAAATTTTAACTCATGTTTTTACCTTTTAAACTCATGATTTTAAATTTTATGTAACATTTCCATTCTTTAAAGTCCAAACTTTGACATTCTATGTCATAAATTTGCCCGTTAAAATCATTATTTTGACTTTGAATTCTGTGTTTTGGCCCTTTTGAAATAATAAGTTTGACTTTCATCTCAGATTTTGAGCTGTTAAGCTTGTAATTTTGACTTTTTAAATCTAAAAATCACTTATCATCAGTGCTCTGTGATTGAGTTTGACACCCCTGTACTGAATGCTCAAGTTTGCATTGTCAGCTGTTAGGCCTTTTATAGAGAGGAGTGTGCCTTTCTAAATCATGTCCTATCAATTTAATATACCACAGGTGGACTCCAATCAGGGTGTAGAAAGATCTTAGCAACGATCAATAGAAATCAAAATCTAATCTGAAATTCTAAATGTACATTAAAGAAAATAAAAATAAATATTTTTGACTGTAGCATTAGACTGCAACATTGCTTTGTCATTGTTTTACATCGCTGCAATGTATTTGTTCTTCCTCATGTCATTGTGCTTATCTGTTTTGTTTTTCAGTGTCGTTTAAGTCTATGTGCATCACAAAACTCTCAAACCATAAGAAAAACTAGTTAAAATAAAAATAAGAATTTACACATGCAAATGCATTCCTATTACAACAGGAAATGTTGCATTAAGCTCTCGTGTAAGCCTCTGTAAATTATGCCCACAGTGGAGCAGCAGAATCATCCCTCAGGAAAGTTATCTCCTCCAAAGTAATATGTCGTGTCTGACTGCTGGCCTCCTCACTGCTGGTATCATGCAGGTATGTTAAATCATTCTAATGCCTCCTTCCTCCAGAGGAACTAAAAATTATATGAAAGGAAGTAGCTGAAGAGCGGAACAGTACCCCAGCGCTTTACCTGAGGTCCTGGGAAACCCAATTTTCCTGGAGGACCATCAGAGCCCTGCAGAGAGAGGGCAGGATGAAAGATAGCCATGAATTAGGTCATGTTAAGAGATGTAAGATTCAGCGCAAAATATCCATTTCCCCCCTTTAGAATTGATTATGCATGCCAGAAGGTATCATTTTAACACCATTAAATGCTACTTTTGGATCATAAATCTGTCTTTTACACAGTTTGACTTGGTGAATGATTCCAACAAGAGTAAGAACTACAACACATGCACAGAAAAAGTCAAATATCTTACCGCCTTGCCCTCTAACCCCCTCTCTCCTGTTGGACCGTCAGGCCCGATTGCTCCCTGAAAAACAAGACAGCTGTCACTTCACCAACAGAGGTCAGTGTAACACAGGCAGACAGCCATGACACACTGTACACAAACACCATCGTACAGTGCTCTGATGTTTCTGTGTGCCTGGAGATCATGCATGAAGAAATAAGTGACATAAAAGTGTGTAGATCCTTTTTTGGATTCGTGCATGGAAAGACATTGAGGAAACAGCCGCAGGTGTCACACTCAGTGGCTAAAGTTACATTATCTTGATACTAGGGCACAAAGGGCTCCCATTTAAACATATATACTGTCAGAACAGCATGACTGTTTACATTACATGGATCAAACTGTCAAACATAATCAATCTGCACGGCCTAAAGGCCTCCCACTCCATTAGGCAGTGATAATAAATGGGAGCCAGGCAGTGGACCAATACAAAGCATCTGCTCTGCACCTGCTTCACTTTCTATCCATTCTGTAGAAGATGCTGGCTGATAGATCCCCAGTGGCTCGAACTCTTTGGATCAATTTGAGCCAACAGCGGTTACAAATAATCTTCTCAGGGTCATTAATTGAGGAGAAAAGCAGAGAAAACATGACGCAGCCACACAGGAGTGGTTGATGACTGAACACAGTGGGAGTTTAGCTGCCGCTAGCTGAAGTGCTATAAGCCTATTATACATAGAGCTGGATAAGCAGCGCTCATTAACATTCCTGTCTGGGGTACCTGCTACCCACTGCTTGCGTTTACATAGCCGGATTAGCTGATGTGTAGGGGAAACATTGCACTCCAATCATGCTTGGGGAAAACATGCTCACTCAACTCTTATTATGCTTTAAAGGTGATTAGTTACATTGGTTTGTAGCGTAAGTGTCTGACCCAAAGAGCATGATCTCAAAAAATCAAAAACAACCCTTTAAGCTGGCAACATAAAACAATTATCACCAAATTCTCAGAGCGAGCTGATGGGATTAATATGATCTCAAATATGGAAAACATTAGCGCTGGATTTGTAGGTCAGACGTCATGAGGAGTTGTTTGATACAGAGCACGATTAGTCAGATGGCGATTACTGCTGGCTGACATCCATAAATCTGAGTCAGCACATTCAGAAACTATTGTAGACAAAAACATAAAAAAACACAAAGGGTAAAGTGGCGTTAGCGCACGAGCTAGCTCTGATGCCAGCATGCAGTCTGGTGCGGTTTAGCGTCTCGTCTCTGATTCCATAATATTTCCATGTTAGAAAAGAGATCTGTGCCAATGTTTCTGAAAGTGAGGCCAGATGTTACATCGCTGTCAACGTTAAGACCTCACGCCAAGAGGCCAAGAGCTAGAAGACAAATTGTGTTGAAACCAGCGTAAATGTTGCATAGTCTTATTTGTTGATAAAGTGTTTTGTCCAGAGTTTAAATAATCATATAAATGAAGCAAATCTATAATGTTTTGTTTTTAAGACAACTCTGAGTGGATGAGGTCTTGAAATGATGAATTGAAGATTCATGTGAGCTCCTACGACCTGTTCTTGAAGAGAGTAGCTTGTGTTGGACGTATGAGCGAGTCTCCTGGCCTGCTACACTCAGGTTTCTGAGCTTAAACTACATAAGTCATGAGGCAGCGGCAACAGATTTACTGGCAATGGAAGCTGCTGACATTCGAATTAATTGAAAACACAGTTTGAGACATGAGATGTGTCCAGGCCCATCTCTGATAGAGAAGATCAGTGCTCTCCAGCTGGCTCAGGAGATTTAAGTGGTAAAAGGAAAAGGCATTTTTAAAGAATCATTTGATAAAGATTTGACCTCTGTAATAAAGGACTGAAGGCTAGGAGGCTGAGATAACATTTAAAGGAAATTAAGGCACACATTTTAACCCCTTAAGAATCAGAGGGCACAATGGCAGGCCAGCAATTTTTTTTAAACTATTCAGTTATTTACAAGATATAAATACAACATGTTATACACCATTTGAAACCTCTGATTCTCAAGATTCCTGCCATGTTAAAGAAATCCTGCATGATCAGACAAATTCATTTAATTGAATAGATATCTGTGTCTCTTATATGTATATTAACCAAAAAACTCACTAGATATCTGCATTTATGAATTGAACACAGCTGCTGCGCATGTCCGCTCTGGCACGCACCCTCACTTTTCATACCAGGTTCGAATGTGCATATTTGCAGCATCTTCCTGCGGTCAAAGCCATGTGATTCTTCAGAAGTTTTTACTGCAGTAAACATCCCAACAAGTGACGTAATTCAGTGTATAGTGGAATTATGCTGGGAGCTTTTCAAAATAAAAGCCTGATGGGAGTTTCTACAAAGAAACCTCAATCCTTTTTGGAGTCTCCAGTTTAAAATACCTGGTCTTTTTTTCATAAAACTGGTGTAGAATCTTCATTTTCTGTTCTACTGTTATCAGCTTTGAACCTGAACTAGCTAAGGCTTAATCCTTAAGTCTGGAAGAGTTTTCCACCTAATACCTCCTAGCTACGGTCATCTACAGGCCTCACAAATTCAGACAGGAAAAATGTTTTTTTGTGTTATTACTTAATACCAGTAGCAGCTACAGTGAGTCTGACAGTTTGGGAAGAAACTTCAGAGTGTTACCTTTCTAAAGAGGCCTTGTTTGTGCTTGGACTCTAAATGGTTGAACACAGCATTCAGTTTAGTTTGAGTATTCCTGGATAGGCGTTTTTGACTCATTCTACCTGGAATTCTTATTAAAGTATTTTGTGTGAAGGCATCGTCTCTAGCCATCTGTGTCCATCTCAGAGGTCATTATTATATTACATCCATTATTGACTCTGCTCTTTCTGGAGGTCTCAGTTATAAAGAATTTATCAGCTGTGAGTTTTTCCAGAGGCCACATTTTTATTTCTATAGTCTACAATGTGTCTGTGGCATTCAAACAGCTGAAATGCAGCTGCTATCACTTTGTTTCTGAAAAGTACTCTAGGGCAGTGTTACTCAACCCTGCTCAACCAAAGAGCCAAATTGTTCAGAAATACCTTTGCAAGAGTCATAATCTAAGTGGTGAAAAGTGGCAAAAATGAGTAAAAGTGACAAAAAAAGATTACAGGTCACAAAAGGGGTCAAAAAGCAGTAAAAATATCGCAAAGAAACAAGTGAAAAGTGACCGAAACAGGCAAAAAGGTGGGAAAAACAGGCAACAAGTAGCAAAGAGTGGCATAAATAAGGGGATAATTGGTATTTATTGGCAAAAGGCATCTTAAATGGGTGATAAGTGGCAAAAAATGGAAAAAGTGGCAAAAAGAAATGGCAAAATTAGGCTTAAAGCAGTAAAAATTGATTAAAGGTAGGGGAATAATAAATCAAATTAAGACATAAAAGATCCAAAAATCTTCACAAAAGAGCCACATGAGGCTGTAGAGCCACACGTTGAGTATCAGTGCTGTAGAGTTTAACAGAACTTCTCTGTTACAGAGACCGCTAAGCTGCAAGTCAACAAATCTCAAGTTAAAGCTCAAAAACACATTCTGACATGTTTTTCACTTCACAAACACCTGCCTGCTGAATACCTACTGACTTAAGCATATCCACCTGCTGACTGTGATGTCGATGTGATTCCAGGGAAAGGGCACACGAGACAATTTTGAGCTTTAATGCCAGATTACTCAGTGTTTCCCACAGAATGACATTATATTTAGGTCAGAGGGTTGCAGACAGATCATCCCACTCTGACTAATTTGTAGGTTTATTCTTTGTGTCCTTCTGCTTTTATTGACCAGCAGTATGTAGTATAAAGATGCTGATATTCCATGGATGTGAACATCTGTGAGGGCTTTTTGTCGATAAGGTAGTGTATTGCAATAAGCATGCTGGAGTGCAGGAGTACAGTACACTTTCAGCAGCATGCAGCTGCAGAAAAATGTAGAACAATGGTAAAATTCGTCTAATTTTAAACTGTAGACATCACCTTTCAAAGAGTGCTTTTACTGGAAAGAAAAAGGAGTTGATGTCTCTCTCTTACGCATGAATGGTGATTATGACCTTGCAAAGCAGATGGATATGCCCATTTCCGTGTTTCTCACTGGCAAATCCATCTTGCAAAGCTCCCATCTAAACTGTTTGGGCCCAGTTAGAAAGTGACAGGACCAATCAGCAACGAGGGGCAGTACTTTCAGGCGCAGTTGAGTTGTGATGTAAGCAAGCAGCGACAAGAGGTCGGTTTGAATTAAGGCGGAAGAGATTAGCATGGATGCTGCTAAAGCGCCAGTTTTATCAGAACTTGATGACATTTCTTCATTAAAAGAAAAATAAAGAACAGCTGTGAGTTGTTTTCTTTTCAAAAACGACATAAGTCGTGTACTGACATGTCTATAGTCGCCATGGTTCGCATTATGCGGCTCTCTATGGAGTTTACTCCTCAGTAGCAGCTACATCACATGTTTGTTGATCTGACTGGCCCACAAAGACGTGACAGACAGAACGTTCATCCAATTGCCCTCAGAGTTTTCTTCAAAGGCTCTGTTCTTTCCCGAACACTGCCTATGGAAGGTTTACCAGATGGATGTGTGAACCAAATCCATCTGGCGTGTCAGGTTATGGTGATTATGTATGAATAAAAAAAAGAGAAATAAAAACTGTTGTCAAATATTTTTGGGTGACTCCAAATATACCTGGGTGGCACACCTAAGCATCATCTATGTGTGGAATTATTGATAGTTTATAATCTGCAAATTCACAGTAATTCCTGGTTGAATTTAAAGCATTTTGAAGGCACCCCTGACAATGCTAAAAGGCACTCAAAGTCTTATCTAGGGCTTAAGAAAAAAATATTTCTGAGAATTTTTTAGACCAACTGATGTTTTGTCTTATAACAGGGTGCATACAGAAAATCTGACATTTAATTTAATACTTTTTTCGACCTTTAAAGCCCGTCTCAATACATTTTAAGAACCTATTGCAGCTTCAGTCCAAACCATTTACATTGGTTACACAGTTATGGGCATGTTTTGTGCAGACAAATATGTGACAACACTGGCAAGAAAATGCAGAAAGTATTTGCTGTTTTAGTATGTAAATAAAGCTTTCTTTTAGATGCTAGCAGAGCAAATATTACCAGACTCTGAGCTAGTATTACTCTAGCCAAAAACTTCACTACAGAGCTGCTTTTAATTTGCAAAATCCGGTAAAATGTTTAATGCTAATCATCAGCCTCAGCTTCAGCACTTGTACCTTTAAACACTTCTCAGAAAAATAATGCACTGACCTTTATTTCCATGCACACCTTAATCAATAAAATAGTTTACTTGCTAGATAGGGACAAAGCAGAGCTTTAAGGATGCATTGATAGCTGATGTCAGGTCTGGTGGAGCTCTATCAGAATCTCAGCTGAGCTTAAAAAGCAGGAAAAAAGACTACAACCTCTTTTGTACATAAAAATTGAAAGCAGTGACAAGATTTAAGAATTTTTAAAAGCCTTCCTTTTTGCTAACTTGATTTATAAACCTTTAAAACTTTTTATAACCCTGCAGACACCCTATATAAATTTTAAAAAAAAGTAAATAACAGGTTAATCGACTATGAATGTAAACGTTTAACTACTAGCTCTAGAGTTAGGTGTTTTGCTAGTTATTAAAAAGACTTCAAAAAATAATAAAACTAACTTGTATTTTCGTGGCTCATTCTAGAAAGGTGAAGGTCAAAAAGCTGTTAGTTGTTTCTTGTGATCTGCTTCTTGCATGTTTTTAAACCTGCCACTAATCCAGAAGTCAGAAAATAACTGATATAAGCCCCTGTAATCCCCCCATAAATCACATTTCAACAGTTCACTAAATTTATCTACAAAGCAGCCTCCAGAAAAGCCACAAAAGCCGGGGCACATTTTCCACCACACGTCATGTAGCTGGACTGACGGCAGGTTTCTCCTATAACTTCCAGCCATTGTTCCACTTATATGAAATACAAAAAAGGAGCTGTTTGTTTTATATCACTGGAGCTCTTCCAGCAGTTATAATGAGCAGTGACTTCTGAAAAGGACGAAGCAGACTCATGCTTTGACTCTGAACCAGACACGGTGTTATGCAAGCGGTCGTGTCCATTAAACACACATGACCTCAGCTCAGAGGCAGGACTATATCACTTCATTATGTCCATCAGCTAAAGTTTTCCAGTGGTGTGACACATCGCAGCAAAGTGATGTGTAGCTAAACTCCAGAATAGTTTATGATCTGTTCTTCAGGAAGGGAAGTTTGGCACTCTAATACTCAAACTAAGTGTCAAACAACAGGTGTGAAGCTTCAAACTTACCCGTAAGCCTTTGGGTCCTCTGGTACCGGCAGGCCCAGCCGCTCCAGGAGGGCCCTGATGAACAAAAGAAAAACAGGGGGGTGGGATGGAGAGAGGGGGTAAGGAAAAGTGGAAGGAAAGATAAAACAAAGGTTTACACTGACAGAGCACAGAGCCCCCTGGTTGTTGACCCTGGGGGGCAGCCTGACCTCGAGAACACACTACGGGGTTTGTTGTTAGATCTGTCACTCACACCAATTAAAGGTCCTGCTCTGGAATCCTGTCCCACTGCACCCCTGAGCTCCATATTTATGTTTATTTTGGTGGCTCAGTGGCCCCCACCTTCAAGCAAAGCTCAGCTGAGACCTGGCCATGGCAAGGACATAGTAAGGGGGAAACGGAGGGCAGGGGCAGCTTCTAATTGGTTATAGGTGTTGGGCTTTTGACTGACAGGAGGGTAATGAGGGTTCAGCAGGAAGCTGCCAGCTCTCATAATGATCGGAGAAACATTTGATGTAGATTTAGGCTATAAACACTGCATAATATAGTATCTGTGAATGCAAGGAGACTGCAGTTTTTGGAAGACTTATGTTTAATCATTCTCTTTATTTGACAGGACAGCTAAAGAACAATAGACAGTCAATGTGGGGGAGATAGTGAGTAATGACATCCACGGTAAGGTTGAGGAGTCAACTAAGCAACCAGTGTGATAAGAACTGTAGCGTCTGTATTTGAGGTAATTCAAAAAATGTTACAAAATGAGTTTGGGAAACATAGTTTATCTATGACACAGCCAAACATACTACCACTTTAAGCCAAGCTGAAACCTCCAGAATTGAACAACGAAGCCAATGTAGGAGTTAAAAACTGCAGATCCTCAAGTGTCCACTTGAGGCTTGCTCCAAAAGTCTACAAAGCCCCATTAATACCCAAAGCTATTTTAAACCATTTTGTCTCCTGGACTTTTTTCTTAAAAAGCTTATAAAACATCAACCCTGTGGTGCACAGTTAAGCTCTAAATATCCTTTTTCCAGGACAGCCTGGGCTTTGAGAATATGTGTGCTGCAGTTATATCACTTGAATTTTTAAAACATTATGGGACAATAAAGACAAAAGAAAAAAATAACCTGACAATAAAACTCTAAGATTTGTATGTGTGATATAGGGTAACCAATAATGACTAAGACATTTTTTGCAAGTAAAAAAAAAAATCATTTTGTGATGCATTAACCACTAGCAGCATGAACTATCAAAAAATAGTTTTAAAAAATAAATAAAGAGATGTTCAACGTTTGAGTTACTCGAATGGATTTCATCTTTAAAGACTCCGTGAAGTAATCCAAGTTCCAGGCTTGCTAGAAAAGCTTCTGAAAGGGCTATGAAGGCATGGATAGCCTCAGTAGAATAGAAAAGCTGAAGGTAAAAAGTCACAAAAAATAAGCTGTAATGATTTATGGTTCAAACGTTATTTAACTTTTGTAAGTCTCACAGGGTTAGAGATGCTGTGAGGTTTGGAACCGACTGAAAACAATACTTCTTTATGAGAAACAAAAGCAAACAAGACCAACAGAAACAAAATTAATCATTTCTATTAAGTCATTTGTTTCAAGCCTGAAGCTACTGTTGGGCCCGGGACCACATCAAGCCCCCCACAACTTCCCATCCGACCATCGAAAGATTATTAAATTCAGAAAATTTAAGAGGGACAGAATGCAATATTTTCTAAGGTATATTTTTTGGCTTTTTATGCTTTTATTGATAGAGGAGGACTGTAGTTGGCACGGTACAGGTAAACTTAACAGCCTTATCTTAAATAATCAATTTTCCACGCAATTCTCATTGAGGGTGCTGTTTCCCTTTCTGAGAATTTACACTGAAGATCTGTTTCTACTATGTGGTTTTGGCCAGTCATAACAAATTATGATAGTATCACACTCAGTAATGGACATCGTGAGGGGTCCAGAAATAGGTAGTGAAATGTTTCAATCGCCCCCTTTTGGCTGGCTGCAGTATAGGAGACAGTATCTCAAAAGGCTAAAAGTTCCATTAAAGGACATAATGTTTTTAAAAGAATATGTTAATCAGACCAGAATAATAATGTTATTGTAGTTCATTTCAATGTCCGGCCCCCACAACGTCTGGTAAGAAAATTCTGGCCCTTGTGCAAATGGAGTTGATGACCCCAGCATTAGAGCATGCTGCGGAGCAGACCTTGAAGCTTTAAAGATAGACTTTCTTTCACCACTTATGATTTGGTTCAAAAGCAGTTCCATCAGGACCACTTTGTCAAGAAACGCATGATTTGCTGCCATAAATGTTTCTTTTTCAGCAGTTATTAGTTTTGCACTTATTGCTGATATCTATATTTGGCAGCGTGGCTGTTGAGGGATCCCCCCTTTGCCCTTCCATGGGCCTATGTGGAAAGCATTAAGCAGGAATGGCACACGTTCTGCCGATATGGAAAGCATAAGGCAGGGAGAGACACAGCAAAAAAAAAACAAAACAAAACAGTGCAGAGCAGTCATCAATAACAACAGAATGACACTGATGAAGTCAGAAGCAGAATGAAGGAGGAGCTGGGATGAAAGAGGGTTGCAGGAGCAGCTTGCAGAGAAAGCGGCAGAGCAAAGCCAGGCATGAGCAGTTTGAATAAGGCAGCATGAGAGTGGATGGCCAATAGCGTGCTTACAGCAAATCAGCTGGCTGTCAGCTGATCTCAGTTATGGCAGTGCTTGACTCTGATGCTTTACGCTTGATGTGTGGTCTAAATAGTCCATTACTTCATTTATAAATGCTGTACGGAGAGACTTCACATAATGATTTTAATTACATGAATGCCATGAGTTATGCATAATTAAGAGCATGGTGGATTTGACTGCTATGCTGTATCTGATTGCCAGGAGGCTTAAGGCCTTTCTTAATCAGTTGGAGATGGGGGGGTCAGCTGGACCAGTGGTTGAGTTGCATCCCATATGGCCACAGTCCTTCAAAGTTTGAATCCAACCTGTGGCTGCTTTCCCCACTTTCTCTCTTCTGATTTCCTACTCTATTCACTGTCCAATCAAATAAAGGCAGGAAAGCCCAAAACAAATCGTAATCAGTAAGTAAATTGGAGACATTTCCTTTATGTGTGGAACTATGCCCATTGCAGGAAAGCTTTAAGCCACGGACAACAATAAACCGGATATTGATAAACATACAGTTATCGATAACATGGTACCATCTGCAAACAATCACAGCAACAAGAGGAGGCAAAGAATAGTGACTTACTGGTCTTCCTGGTGGTCCTGGAGGCCCGGTTTCACCTGGTGTGCCTGGGTGGCCCTACCAGAGTACACAAGCACAAAAAACCCATTAATTGATTGAAGTAGTAGTACAAGTTGTTAGCATAGTACAAATCTTTCATACCATTTGATAATGGTAAGAAAACTGACACATGCCTCTTGCCAAGTTTTTACAAAATTAAAGGACTTTTTATTTGTTGACACATTAACCAAGTCTGAATTCTCTTCCTCTGCATACACTCTGTAACAAATTGGATTTCAGCCACACACTTGCCCTAAGTATGGATATACATCTGCAGAAATGTAATGTGGAAAAGAGAGCCAGAGGAGATGATTTTATATCTGAAAACATACTGCTTTTGGCTGCCTTTCTTTCCCTTTCAGCTCCTCGTTTTCTGGCCGCACCATTTGTGAAGGCATAACTGTGTAATGGGGACTTATTATAGAAAGACCTCTTAGATCAGCTGAGTGCAATAAAATGCAGCCAGTATCCAAAGCTATAGCACCGTAGGAAGCTCTGATCTCACAGATTCATGGGTATAAATCACAGTGTTGGCAGTGCGAATGGTTATCGGCTGTAGATGTCTGTTAGTCAGCTCCCCTCGGTTTGTATGATGCAGTATTTTCCACAGGGTCTGATTCTGTTCTGCAGCTGAGAGCGGGACTACAGAGAACTTCCTCATAACTGTGTGTGCATGTGTGTAAGAGTGTGTTTGTGTGTGGTTAAGTCCTGAGAGGAGTCCAACTGGGCTGTTAGCCAGCAGGAAACTTCTCTCTGTTTCAGGAAGAATGATGACTTAATTCCCATCCATTTGGGCCAGTCATACAGTAAATATCAGATGGTTCACTTCAAAAAAAGACACAACATGGTAGTAAATCCACTCGGTTTCTTTGTAAAAGCAAAGTAGTCATTCAAGAGCAGCAGACACCATACCTTTAGGTGTGTTAGGGCGTCCTACAGGCTGAAGAAAAATTTGAAATCTGAAATCCTTGTCTGATTATCAATGGCTTAAATGCTTATTGTTAATTCTAGGGCTGTTTTGATATTCATATCAAAGCTTTTGCCTGGCATTCTCCAACCTTGTCAATGCCTGTCACGAAGGAAGTATCTAATTGCTCCCAAAGGCCACCTTATTAGTGAAAGAAATATTGTTTTCTATAGGAGTGGTAACCTGACCTCCAGTACAAAGGGTTTGGGAAGGGCAAGACTTTATAAAAAATTCTCAAAAGATGAGTGGATGAACATTGTCTGTCACAATAATGACAGGTCAATCAGAGCAGAATTAGGCTGCACACAAGCGCAGCTCCAGTGGTAAAGTAGCTCGACAGGCAGATTCTGCTATGGTGCATGAGCAGTAGAGTATGATGTGGACAAAACTTGAGCCAAGTCCGGTCAGGAGAAGAGCAACAACGTCTTCTCCACCAAGAAAAGCTTTCAGTGTGGCTCTTAGCCCACAATTCTGGTAAAAATGGCTGCTTTTCTACTGCTCGTAGCTTCAGTGGTAGCAGCTACTGTAAACACCAGCTTATCGGTTATGCTTTCCGCGTGGACAGCCGCATGGACACAAACAGATGTGGAATCGTGACACTGAAACGTCTGGCGCGTTTATACCCAACGCTGGCTTCCTCCTCGCCACAAACTGATACTCTCCTAAAGCTAGGGGGCAGTTTCTTCAAAAACACATCTGTAGCATGTTTGACATCTGGCATGTCTGAGTCTGCAAAAATTTCAGAGTTGTGCGTGGCCAGGCGAAAAATTCACCTTACCCGACACCACTCACAAAGAGGCATTTCTGAAGATTTACAACGTTTTTGATGCTTTCAAATCACGTCTTAAAACGTATTTTTATTCCTTGGCTTTTAACTCAGCATGAGAGTTTTGTGATTTCCTGTGTGCCTTTTATTTAATTTTTTGCTTTACTTGTTTTAACGATTTTTATTTACCCTACTGTGCGTGATTTTTTAAATGTTTTTAGTTTCTGTGAAGTTTTTATGTATTTTATGATGTTTTTTTGTTCCCTGTGGTTCTATGTTTTTTATTTGTTTTAGTCACTGTGCAGAACTTGGGTAAACGTAATGTTTTGTAAGATGTGCTATATAAATAAAGTGGATTGGATTGGAAACCCATGTGGATACATCAAGCATAAAACAAGCATAAAACAAGACTTGAAAGTACTGCTACCCCATAACGTTTGCAAATCCACGCCGAGAAAAGAGCAAAAACACGTTTCCAGCTAATTGCTACGCACTAGCAGCCATTAGTATCAGCTTTTAGTACAACTAAACCACACCCGTAACTACCACCTTGTTCTCTTCAAAAGACACTGATTGGTCCGAACAGTGTTTGGTTCAGCACAAACGGTGTGGATTGAAGCATTTCAAGATGTATTTGCCTGATGTCAGACTGGTGAATCCATCTGCTTCGCAAGGTTATAAGAGTGTTAGAATTCCCAGTGTCTGCAGCTGCCAAATGCACTGGCAGTGATCATTTTCAACAGGAAACTGAGGCGGTCCAGCATGTTTAGTGCTCAGCATCCTGAGCCCTCAGTGATCTTGGCTGAAAACCTTAAGATTTGGAACAGCACTGTGCTTGTCAGTGTTACTTCTCCCTTACTGGCCAATCAAACCTAAAAAGGAGCGGGACTTTTGACAATGGCAGGAGAAAAACTCGTCTTTTTCAAGGTAAAGTTTCCATGGCTTGATGATATTTCCCTTACAAAAGGGAAAATAATGTTATGGACACTACCAAGGAAAGCAATAATCAACTTTTGTAACATAGCAACAATAAACACCAGTGAGAAGTTCTCTGAAACAGATGGTGCTTTTCCATTACGTTGAGCGGCTTGGCTCGACTTGGTTTGACTCGGCATGGCAGTCCTGCACAGCAGGGGCTTTGCCTTTCCACCAAAACCGAGCTACCCGTTTGAGGGTGCGTCTAGAGCTGATTACGCCTGCAATACGTCCCTGAATGATGATGAGCCACGCTCAGAGGTTGGTGTGTGCACTTGGGCCGCTCCAGAGCAGGACCATTCTAGGCACGACTCGGCCAAACTGGTGATGGAAAAATAGATCAGCCCAGCTTGGTTTGAATCTGCCCAAAGTCATAGTGGAAAAGCCCAAAGAGGCTGTGGATGCTGCTAACAAAAGAACACCAGCTGTGGACATAGGCTCTTAATCACTTCCTTTTTAGTTGTTTCTAAAAATAGGTTCAGTTAGCTTTATATGCTTTGTTTTATGCTGCTTTAACTAGATTTTTTTGTTTGTTTTATTTTAAGTAAGGCTTTTATCAATGTTGAAAAATGCAACACAAGTCTGTCAAATTAAATGTTTTTGTTTTATTGACAGAAGTCAGCATCCTCTGTGCCTATTAAATACCCAAGCAGGTTAAATAAGTGGAAGTGATCCACTGGAACTATGTGCTCCTTTGTTTAAACCAATGTTACGACTTTTTCCATATGCAGGCCTTACGCCAAGTGCCGAACCTAAGCCTGTGCCTCCTTCTCTCTTTGGCATATTCATGGGTATTGACATAATCCCACACATGAGAATATTCCCATGGGAATAACACACTCAGTTTAGTTTAGGAAAACCATATTTTAGGAGTCTTTCAATGACACATCAACCTAAAAGGTCACACTGAAGCACTCTCAGAGGTAATTCCGCTGCATTAAATCACTGCCTCTGTCTTCTTCATTGTGTCCTACCGTTGATCCCTTTTCTCCAGGCGGTCCGGGAAGGCCCATCTCCCCTCGGTCACCCTAAAGACACACAAGCACAGTGTTCACAGTGTCTTAACCACCACGTTGTGAAGATCGAAGAATAAAGCAAACAAAAAGCTGCTTAACCTTCTCTCCTGCCAGTCCTGCCTCTCCCACAGGTCCGATGAAACCCACCAAGCCCTGAAACAATCACATGCAGTGTTGGAAGGATGACTAGGTAAGGATTTGGAAAAATGGTAGCAGCTTCATGAAGGTTTCTTACTCTTTCTCCCATGGGTCCAACTTTTCCTGTGATACCAGGCTCACCCTGCAGAGACAAATTTATTACATATAATCCACTTAAACTTAAGAAAAGGAAACTCATATGCCAGTATTGATTAATTTCTTCACCTTAACTCCCTCTGGCCCAACTTTTCCTGGAAATCCTTTTCGGCCTTGTCTACCCTGAAAGAGGACATAGCTGTGAATAATGGAGCCAGTTACAGATTTGCACTTAGCAGTTGGCGCATCATTACCATTCATGGCATTTCCTCGATGAATATAAAGGATCTGCTTCCAATAAGATGACATTCACAAGACTGGGTTTGGAAGCAGCTGTTCCAGCTCACCATACTGTACATGCAATTGGAATATCCATTGGTGTGTGCAGGTATTGCTGACAGTGCATTTAAGCCAGCTGCAATAGCGCTCAATGAGCGTAATGTTCCTCTTGTACAGACAGTAATTCTTGAGGTTAAGAGGGGGTCTAAGTGCTTTTTTACCAGCAATAACTCCGGGTCACAAATGTCTAAAGCAAACTCCTGCAGGCTCAGTGACTCAACAATTCCAAAGTTTTACTCCAAAAAAGGTTGGCAGCTTTTATAAGGTTAACACTGTTTTTACTCAGTAAAAGCAGTAACATGAGAACAAACGAGCTCCCCAGGATCGGTGACATCTTATCACCTGATTCAGATTAACGCTGCCTATTAAAAGTTTTCAACCCCTTGGGTGTTTTACCCTTTCAATGATTTTAGAAATCAGTCACAGTCAATATAATTTGGCTTTTTTGACAAAAAAACAAACAAACAAAAAACTCTTTAATGTTAAAGTGAAAACAGATTTCTACAAAGTAGTGTCAATTAAACATAAAATACATGTAATGTAAAATAAATGACTGACCTAACTCAACAGAGGTCCAGCCAGTTGGTGCTGGTGAGGGGATCACCTGAGTGCAGTGAATGTGCCAGTATTCCTGGCTACCATTACATCATGAGCTCAAAAGAACACTCCAAGCAACTCAGAGAAAAGGTTATTGAAAAGCAGAGGGATGGATACAAAAAACATTTCCAAGGCTCTGAACATCCCCCAGAGTTCAGTTAAATCCATCATGAAGAAATGGAAGGAATATGGCACATGTGTAAATCTGCCTAGATCAGGCCATCCTCACAAACTGAGTGAGCGTGCAAGAAGGAGACTAGTGAGAGAGGACACCAAGACACCTATGACTACTCTGAAGGAGTTCCAAGCTTCAGCAGCTGAGATGGGAGAGACTCTGCAGACAACAATTGCTGGCTGGGTTCTTCACCAGTCAGAGCTTTATGGGAGAGTGGCAAAGAGAAAGATACTGTTGAAGAAAACTCAAAACTGGTGCTTTTCGGCCATCAGACAAGATGCAATGTTTGGTGGACACCAAACACTGTACATCACCACAAACACACCATCCCTACTGTGAAGCACGGTGGTGGCAGCATCATGCTGTGGAGGTGCTTCTCAGCAGCTTGCCCTGGAAGGCTTGTAAAGCCAGAAGGTAAAAAATATAGGTTAAATCCTGGAGGACAATCTTATTCAGTCTGCAAGAGAACTACTGCTTGGGAGAAGATTTGTTTTCCAGCAAGACAATGACCTTAAGCATACAGAGAAAGCTACAAGTAATGGTTTAAAGACAACAAGGTGAATTTTCTGAAGTGGCTGAGTCAAAGCCCAGACCTCAATCCAAAAGAGAATTTTAGGTTAGACTGGAAAAGGGCTGATCCCGCCTGACCCCGATGCAATCTGACAGAACTTGAGCAGCTTTGCAAAGAAGAATGGAGTAAAATTGTAGAGTCCAGATGTTTGAGCCTGACTGAGACCTATCCACACAGACTCAGAGCTGTGATTGCAGCCAAAGGTGACTAAACACTAAACACTGACTTGAAGGGGATGAATATTTATGCAGTCACTTATTTTACATTATATAATTTCATTGAATTGACATTACTTTGTATACATCTGTTTTCACTTTCACATTAGAGAGGGTTTTAGGTTTTTTTGGGTCAAGAAGCCAAATCATTTTGACCATGACTGATTTGTAAAAATAAAAGGGTAAAACATACTTTTTATGGGCACTGTAATTCTTGGATGTAGTGCCTTAACCAAGAGAAGAAAGGAATACTTCAAGCGAGAGCAGAAAAGAAAAGGAATAAAGATTATCTTATGAGGTGGTAAGGAGAGGGTGCAGAGCAGTGGAACTAAAAGACAGCTGGCTGCAGGAAAAAGACAAGGTGTAGAAGAAGGAGGACCTGTGGCACCTTGCCAGAGATCAAGCACGGCTCCTAAAGGAGTACTTCACCACTTCCCCTCAGATGGAGGAGAGAGGGATGGCTGTAGAGAACGAGACAAGTGAGTGGGTGGGAGACAGAGGGGGAGGTATAGAGGAGTCAAAGAAAGTGCAGAGTGTCAGGAAGTAGGAAGAAGGAAAAGAGAAACTGATGGCATCAGGGAGAATGAACCATTTTTTAAAGTAGGGCTGAAAGCATATCTATTATTCCTACAGTCGATTCTAGAAACAAAGTCAACAACTCTTTCATTTCTGCAGGGGCCTATTAACATCTACCACTTTATGGCAGCAATAAATCTTGTAAACTATAAACAAGGTGGCGGCACTTATCACCCCCTAGTGGCCAAGATGGTGGACTGTATGCAAGCCTTCGTTGTGAGAGGAAAATTGCAGAGAGACAAAACACAACACAACATCCATTAAACTTGTAGAATAAATTTCTACAGCTAGAGTCCAAGAAAAATCCATAATGATGACCTACTTCTGTATTATTCCTCACGGTGGGATAACAAACTTTGAGATGCATAATTAAAAATAAGCTATTAAACTATACTGCTTACTGAGCTGGTGCCTGGGATGCAGAAAAGCCAGTCACATATGATTTAGAGGAGGCGATTTGTTGAAAACTGTAGGCTGGCCTTGTACTTCATGCTCACATTTATTATAACTCAGTCCGTGTAAGGACTTCATTGTTCTTCTAACGACAGGGCCGTACAGAAAAGCATGAGCAGAGTCGGCTTCACACTGAGTTTGGGTTTCTATAAACTCAGTGATATTTCGATCCCTTCATCCCTCTCTGTCGCTGATTTGTTTACAACAGACGTACATGGGATATGGAAAGAAACCACAACAATGCACATGACTGATGGTTTGATTGTGCTGCATGGGGTAGAGTTTAAACAAACATGTAAACTTACATAATTGCACGCACAGACTCGATGTGTTTCCATGACTAAACACACATGAATGCCAGCTAACCACATGCTATACTGTGACTCCTTTTATCAGCCCTCTCTCTGTTCACTACTGTGTATTTATCTAATAATTCACCTCGAGTCCTGTTGGTCCTGGTGGTCCGATCGGGCCTTCGTCACCCTGGAAACAGATGATATTGATCTTAGCATGAATTATGTTTGGGGACACAAAGCAGCCCTACGCAAAGAGAAGCCTGTAGCAATAAAACTTTTAATGCTTTTTGGCGCTTTGGGGTCGTTCTGACTGGGGTGGTGTTAGACAAACTTACCTCCAAGCCAGGCACCCCTCGTGGTCCTGGTAAACCTCTGGCTCCTGGCTTTCCCTGGATAGGTAACAAACAGTGAATGAATGTGGTTTGGCTCTAGTGAAGGCCATGTTGGTCTAATGGCCAGCTGGTCAACCACTTTGAACGTCCAGACAGAAAAATGTCAAAGAAGGCTGACTGAGGGATGAAATGGGAAATTCAGAACAAACATTCACAATTTTTTTTGGCTTTTGGTGTGGTCATTAAGTCATGTTTTTATTTGTTTAGTATTTTCTTTCATGAGAACCTCACTGTACAATTTACTCTCACATAATCTTGAGCTGCACTATGCTTTTAGTGCTAACTAGCATAGCTTCATACGCTAACAGACTTAACTAAGACAGGGAATGTGGTATGCTCAGGGGTGTTTCAAGGCTTTTAGACCAGGGTTGCCCATTTGGTAAACTGATTAATGCAGGGGTTGGCATAAGGTTAGTGTCTGCACACAGCTGAAAAAGCATTTACTGATATCAATTTTTCAGGGCGGATGCCGATAACAATTATTTGTAGTTTAGGAGACTGATAACCAATGTTTGGAATCAATAAGTATTTATTTTGACAACCAAGATGTTTAAGTCCATGGACAGGACCCTCCTGGTGTATACATAAAAGGCTTATTCCAAGTAAATAAAAATAAAACAATTTAGTATTTATTCCGGGGAATAAACAATGATTTAGATAGGCATACTTATACAGGTATACAAAAGTTTTTTTTTTCTGTGATTTCATTCAAGAAGTAAAACTTCCACGTGTTCGAAATTCATCTTATACAAAGTTAAAATGTTTTAAGACTTTTTGTTTTGATCTTGATGATTACAGCTCACAAAATCAGAAATCCCCATCTCAAAATCTGGATAATCTGCTCATTTATGCACCCAGTAATTGTCAGAGCTCCTTTTGCACAAATTCCTGCATCTATGTGATGTGTGGTGGAGGCGATAGTCCACGGCACTGCTCTGATAGCAGCCTTCAGCTCATCTGGATTGTTGAGTCTGGCATCTCTAATCTTCCTCTTTAGAGATTCTCTACGGGGTTCAGGTCAGACCAGTTGGCTGGACGATCAAACACAGTTACGCCATGGTCAGTAAACCGGTTTCTGGTAGTTTTGGCTTCACTGTAGGCAGCTGCCAAGTCCTGCTGGAAAAGAAATCTCCATAGAGCTTCTTAGCAGATGGAAGTATGAAGGTCTCTAAAAGCTTCTGGTAGATGGCTGGACTTGGTAAAGACCAGTGGACCAACAGCACTTTGTAAAATGTAAACACTGGACTTCAATCGCCTTGGATTCTGGGCCTCCTGACTTTGGGACCTTGATTTCCCAGTGGAGCTCAAAATGTAATTTCCTCTGAAATCAAGACTTTAGACCACTGAGCAACAGTCCAGTTCTCTTTCTCCTTAGCCCAGGTGAGATGCTGCTGTACATTCGTAGACCATTTCCTGGACCTGTCTGTGTGGTAGCTCTTGATCCACAGACTCCAGCCTCAGCCCAGTCCTTGTGAAGCTTACCTAAATTCTTGAATCTGCTTAGTCTGACTGTCTCTGAAGGCTGAGCTCATTCCTGTTGCTTGCGCTCCTTTTCTTACCTGCCAACTTTCCATGAGTCTGCTTTCATACAGCCTCTGAGAGCAGCCTGCCCTTTCAGCAGTGACTTCTGTGGCTTACCCTCCTTGTGGAGGGTGTCAATGATTGTCCTCTGGACATTTGTCAAGTCAGCAGTCTTCCCTATGATTGGGTTGTGTGTACTGAACCAGACTTTTCCAAAATATACAAATATTTTGAGATAGCAGATTTTTGTGAGCTATAAGCTGTAATCATCAAGATTACAACATAAAAAGTCTTGAAATATTTCACTTTGTTTAAGATGAATCTAGGATAGGGAAAAATGAACTTTTACTTGATATAATAATACTTTGAGATGTCACTTTAAGCATGTAAGCATGCTAGCATAGGCATTTATCTCAGAGCTCTAAATCAAAGAGCAACAAGCTGAATTAATGACTCTTGAATCTTTTTTCTTGGCTTTAACTCTGCAGAGAGACTACTTGACTTACCTTTAGTCCTTCAAGGCCGTTATCTCCTGGTGGTCCCATATCACCAGGAAAACCCTGTCATCATCAATAAAGAAGTAAACATTACTATCGTCTGTCAAAAATACAGACTTATACAATAAATGTATGAGTATAAAAACCAACCTCAGGGCCTGGAGGTCCGGGTGCACCATCAGGGCCTCTCTCTCCCAGCTTTCCCTGCGACAAAGACAACAAATCAATCAAGAACTTCACATTTTAGACGTCATATTCATACTCACAAGTAGTATCTATCCATATTTAAGCATTGTATAGCACTCTTGGGCGCCAAAGCCAAAGCTAACCTGTGGTCCTTGTTTTCCGCGGATGCCTGGTAAACCTGGAGCCCCCTGGATACCCTGTCCAATGCAAACACAAAAAATTAACACTAAGACAGACAGTCGGAGAGCATTCAGAAGCAAAAACAGTCCACGATCCCTTTCCTAAGAAAGCAGACATTAGACATGCATGACTCTGCTCAGTAATACTACTATCTCTTGGGACCACTCTGTTTTTCAATGCTAAAAGAGTTTGAATTTTTCTTACACACGGACAAATGAGGAGGGTTTACATAAGAATTTCCATAACTTTGGACAGCACACATCTGGCTAAGTCATTCTGCAGAGACAAAGGATGTAAGAGTAAAATGAAGCACGTAGAACAGTAGGGATCTACCTTGTCTCCTTTGTACCCAATCTCCCCTTGTTCTCCAGGAATTCCAATTTCACCCTGACACAGGAAGACAGACAGTATGGATGGAGAGAGAAATGAAAATGACAAAAACATTAGGGTGGCAGTTTTCAACGTCAACAATCACACTGAGATTTTAAACAGACAGTACTAATTACAGGTCTGTTCATTACCAGCATTCTGTCACTGTTTATTCAGATCATTGGATACGCCAAATTCTTCATGTGGTGTCAATCTGTTTTTGGACAGGCACTGATAGAAACCCCCCTGTTTTGTAAACCCACATCTATGAGAAGAAGCCAGAGTATTCAAGATAAGAATTTACAGACAGTAAATGTGTTACAGTTAGCCTGAGTATGACTGGTTTTACTCTTATTCACCTTTTGCCTCCTGTCAGACGATAATACTGATAACAGTCTCATATTTGTTCATAAATCTGGAGAAAGATTCAGCAGTTGGTGAGTTTATTTTAGCTTAGCTTTACTTAGGGTAGCGACTGGAAACAGGTTCAAACCACTAGCTTTTTCTGTGCAAAGGTAAAATCTTTAATCAGCATGTTGTAGGTCATTTTTTTATGATATGAAACCCAGAGCTTTAAGTGGAAAAAATAAGTGCTTATACTCTCCTCAGTCACTTGTTTTTGGTGTGACACAGCAACTTGGGACTAATTTAGTCAATATGGAACAAAAAAATCATATCTCAGTAATTTTTAGCTTAACTGCAATACCTGACATATATTTGCATATTTTTTTATTTGAAAAGAAATAAAAAAAACAGCAAACGTTTGAGTAAAATTCTTGAGAATCAAATGTCACATTGTCACTTTTATAAACAGCTGATCTGAGTCAATGTGGAAATGGAAAATTATATAAAATATACAACATGTTTGAGAGAGAAACACAGAATATTAAAGAGTAAAGCTCCCTCAATAAAATAAGAAAAATAAAGTTCTACTTCCCTGTTAGACTCAACATTTGAAACAGATTATGTGGTCAATATGTGTATTGCTATTAATGGTTTATACTCCCAGTATTTCTGACTTTCTCTCCATGATTCCCTTCACCATCCGTTGTCCTGTCCTCTCCAAATAAAGGAAAAAAGCCCCAAATAAATCTTAAAAAATAAACCATAGTATAAAGTTTAAAAATGCAGATTAACCCGCCCCTCCACTCACTGACACACTGAGTCCCTGCTGTGTTTATAAGTTGACTTTGCCACCGTTCACCCAGACTACAGTCTCTACCAGTAAGTCAGTTGCTCTTTGAGCAAAAACACTGCCCTTGACCCTTTGACCAACGGTCTGGTCATTCATTTGCGCTGTGCGCCACGGCAAAGCATCTATTTAGATGGTGTCATGAATCATCCATAAAAGCTGTCAGCTGTGGAGAGGACAGGAAAGCAGCAGAAGTGCCAGCATGCTCAGGGACAAAATGTAGAAGTGGCAGTACTGTGTAGCGCTGCATCCGGCCCACTTAGACTGTTGGACCTACTTCTTTACCTAGCCAGACTTTACTGCACTCAAAACCTCCTTGTTACAACCCAAATTCTTGTTTTTGGGCTCAATCTACTTCTTCACTGAAGATGAAAATATGTTCATTAATTTATGTATTTATTGTCATTAGTTGAGTTCTCTGTACATTTCAAGCATTATGATGAACTAATCTTGGCAAAAAGCATACGCTGCAATGAACCTGAATGTTGCATTTTCCCATTTTATTTCTTTTCTTCCTTTAAGGTTTAGCTATTCTTTTACCTGTTTTTCCTCTTCTTTTGCCCATTTATTATGTCAATAATTTCTTACACTACTTTTGAAATAAACTCCACTGTTAAAAGGGTCATTTCTTAGATCATTAGTATTAATGCTATTTGCATTATAAATTTTATCAATGTTATTTATTTGTTATATTTAAATCTTATTTAAGTTATTTTCTTTCCTTTGATATTTGTTGTTATTACTGTTATTTATTTGTTATTTTTAAAATTTACTTATTTATTTATTTGAGTCATTTTCTTTTCTTTGCTATTTCTGTTATTACTGTTATTTATTTGTTATTTTTAAATGTTATTTATTTATTTAAGTTATTTTCTTTTCTTTGTTATTTCTGTTAATGCTGCAATCAGTATCATCACCACTATTATTATTTTTAATTTTCTACATGTAATGGAAAAAAGAAAAACACCATTTATGTAACAGTATTTTGTTAACTAAGTGCTAAAACTTAAATAAAAAAGAGACGGAAAAATACTTTAGGGAAATAAAGCATTTTGTTTCCTTAAGATGACGCAAAAGTAGCTTTTTCCACTGTTTCAGTCCTGAAGTTTAGCTGAGCTAACTGTTTCCCTGTGTGAGTGCCATAGTAAAGGACATTCATGCTTTTTTTTTTTAAGGCTGTCAAAAGCTTAATTTCTCTTTTAATCGTGATTAATCCCTCAGTTTCCTCAGGACACAATTTCCTATTCTTATAAATTCCTTAATTAATGCGGTAATGTTGTTTATGGACAGGACATGTTTTCTTTTATGTATTCTGTTTGTATGTAAAGCACTTTGTTCTACAATGTTTTGTATGAAAAGTACTATACAAATAAAGATTGATTGATGATTACAGAATTTCTGCATTTAATCCTGATTAATCACACCCTTTTTGTCACATTATTGACGCTACAGGACGCTATTTTGCATTTCTAACTGTTTTTGTGCCATTTTGGATTTTTTACAGTCTTAAACTAAGGGTTTTTGACTTCAGTTGGGATTCAGACCTAATTTACAGGTAGATCAAAGATTTTAACATGAACTTGACCATGGAAAAAGGAATTGTTAAGGATTGAAAATTATATAAGGGGACAGTAAAAAAGGTAAACATACAGAGGACTTCTGACTTGGCTGAGCTGTCAGAGTTTTTTTTTTTAAGTAAAATGAGACATTAAGGAGCAGTGGTGGATTTATTTTACATCACTGTGGCTGCAGGGAGATGCTGACGTGGCTCAATGAACCATGCGATTAATCGCAATAAAAGAAAAAAAATAGTGCACTGATTGGATTAATCATGATTAACCTTGACAGCCATCGTTTTTATGCATTAACTTAATACACAGTCTTGCAGACTTATTTCTGCAAACACTAAATTATTGAAGCTATTTAACTGGACCCGTATGAAGGCGACTAATTAGACATGGATTTATTAGAAGGCAAAATAAGAGAAACTAGTCAAACTAGTGTTTTATGCTTCAAACAAGTAAAAAAGTGAACAGAAGCAAAATACAGGGTATGGCCTAACGAAAGCATGCTCTTTCAACATGGATAACATGTACATCACATGCTATGCAAACACAGGCCAATAACAGGAATATTCAGATCACCTTATCACCTTTCAGTCCTGGTTCTCCTGGATTTCCAGGCACCCCCTGCAACAAGCACCAACAGGTAAGTTAGAAAGGATCCCTAAAACCGAGCTTCACCCTCATGAGCAATACTTCAGCTTTCTATGAGCAAATCCCAAAAGGCTTTGACCAGCTATGTGTCTGCTTTTTGGCCGTCTTCTTGTGTTGTATAACAAATGATTTGACTAAAAAGTAGACAAAACAAGACAATATGAGATAAGACAGCGAGGGAGACAGCTTCCATCTGTTTGGGAGAGCTTACCTTGAGTCCGTTAGGTCCTGGAAGGCCCATCTCTCCCACAGGTCCCATATCACCCTGTCGCCAAAGGGGGTAAATAAGAAACACGTTGATATTCAGTGGTATCGGGTGCATAAATTACAGATAAAAACATGGCTCACAAGCATGGCTCTCACTCAACAAACACACACAAACAGTGAGTTCATTCCGGTTCAATTTGGAAATCATTAAATGCAAGAGTATGTTTCATTGTCTCGCTTCCAGATTAACCATACGGCTGTCAGATTGCACACAAAACATCAGATGATACTGAACAGCAACATTTGAGAGATAAGGAATAGATCCCGCTGTCTGGATCCAAGATTGTATTCCATTTTAGGCCTGAATGATTTAAATTAATAAACTGATGCTTGTGGATCTGTCATCCATCCCATTTGGAATTCATTCAGATTTTTAACTAAGGGCCTAAAAGAAAAAGCAAGCTTGCCATCAGTGGAAATAAGAATAAAGGTGGTATGTTGTACAGAAAGCAAAAATTATGCAGACTGATTGCAGACTTGATCTGATTATCCGTCTTTTCCGTTTTTGAGGGGAAACCTGGCGGTATTTCATCTGTGATGATGAAATCGTTAACGTCTTCAATGTAGAGAACCATCACAGGCTGCCAGCCGTTATCTTATTTTCATTTCTTCTGCTCAGTGATTCCTGCTTTCAAAGAACTTTAGGGTGGCCTTGGCTCAGTGTTTCAAACACTCTTAGAGTCTTTAAACATCTGTGCGTGTGACAGAAGATGTTATTGAATGCAGAAATGTCCCTAACAACAAGTCATTTATTTTGGGTACTAAGGGTTGAACAAGTTTGTTCCTCTCCACCAGCTGGAAGAAATTAACACGGACTAATAAGAGAGAAGAAACTGATTAAGAGATTCGACTGATTGTTTGGCCCTAGAGTAGCAGCCCCCTTGAGCAGCCTAAGCTAGAGTTTGGGACCCAAAATAGGTCAGGGGTACAACTGGTATTCTTTCTGCTCCACATGCTGCGTGAAGAGCTGACACTCTCACCCCTCTCCCCTCCCTCGTCTTCATGTGACCGGTGACTCTGAATGACACTTGAAACGGCCTGGTCTTAGATGTCAAAATGAAAACGTAAAGAAGAGTTCATGAACGACCTTTGGAGATGCAGAGGAGAGGCATCAGTGTGTTTTATGCAAAACGAGTCATCCACTGACTCTTGAGTTGATGATTTTATGGTTTATTTCTAAGTATAAAAAAACATAAAAAAAAGCGTAGTCACTGAAGGGGTCAGAAGTTACTAAAGATTAAACACTCTGACCTCTTATTGTTGTGTTTTGTACTCAGTAGCACGTCTTTTTGTGGTTAACTTGCTGTTACATCAGTTCCTTTCAAAGTAAAAGCCATTTTTTCATCCATACAGGAAGCGAGGTAACATAAGCTTGAAATAGAGCTAAAGGAGGCCTGCAAAATGAAGCAAAAGGTCACCTACAAACACTTTATTTTGAAGGGTCCCAAAGTCTGACACTAAGGAGGAGGAGACTCACATCCTTATTGTGGAGGGCTTTCTGCTTTACACCTAGGAACTACATGGTGACCGATCCACCCAGCCTGTTCCATGGCCACGTCTGGTCCATGTGATCGAAACACAAGAACATCGGTCACAAGAACACAGTCCCTTTATTCATAGATCACAGAGGACAGAGTTGGAGATAAGGCCTCAGCACATCAAGAATGACTGAACAAATCGGGGGTCACTAACTGGCGGGCCACTGTCTGGGTCTGGATCCAGATGCCATCCAATACAATCCTGGACCTTCAGTCATTAGATTAAAGGGGACTTTGATAAATTTGGCACTTCTATTTCAACCAGCGCAGCTATTCTAGGATTTACGGTGCTGGTTTTGCAGATCAGGAAATGCACAGACCAATTGCACGCGAGTTAAGCCATCTCATGTGATGCTACTCGCCAATGAACTGTCTGCTTCCAGGTGGTAAACATTGAACTGTTGCATTCATACAGGGACAAACGAGAGGAAGACGGAAATAGAAAAGAAAGACAAAGAGAGCAGACGAAAAGACGAGTGAGCTGAGGCAAGGAGAGATTCACAGATGGAGAAATGGGTGAGCTGTAGACAAAGAAAATGACACTGTCAAAGAATTAACTAATTATGAAAATATGAAAACTAATTTCCATATATTATCAGTGCAACAAGTCCTTGAAATCACACCCAGATCCACGTATCACACTAACTCAAGTTAGACATTGTGATGTCCCGGACCTTGGGTTTAATACATTTTCTCTCACTGGACCTCTTTGAATTTTAGTTGATTACCCCTGGAATAAATGATGTGAAATTGCAAATATTTGGAGCCGAATTTTGGCGCGCCTTTCTATTCACATTAGGAGAAACATGATTTTGCAAATAAATGATGCACATTTTACAAAAAATTCTCACTGCAAAAGAGTGCAGAGTGTTCTACATGATCCTCTGGTAGACTTAGAGACATCAGAGTGGAAATTAAAATAAAGTTTCTGCTGCTGCCTTCTCTAATCTGTGCATAACTGTACCTTAACTCACAGGTCGGAGGTCAGTGAGGTTTTGTTTCACTGTTTTATTCACTGTGCTTTCCCTCTTATCAGCTACGTCGGCTGTGAGGAGAGACCAGCGTTTCATTCATTCACTAAACTAAATCATGTTACTAATATTATTAAGGGCACCTTGGAGGGGGGTTAACCTATTGTGTTTTGACAGTGAGCAGACAAGTATTCATGGAGCAGTGATTAGCTGTATGACTGAGGTAAGAGGAGAAATGTTGTTAAATATATCACCGAAGCACAGTCCTGTTTGGCCGTAAACAGCTCCGGCTGTTCCTATAGTTGACATGGATAGTACCAGACTGTCTGTCTTCCTCTTCCTCAGATTAAAGATAAAAAATCATATGAAAAGAAGAAAAAAGGAGACAGTTTGCTCCTCTGTCTGTCTCAAAACTCCTCTTGCATTGGCAAGAAGAAGTGTTTTGATTGGCCAGATGTCAGGAGTGAAACTCATTAGAGGAAACTTTGAAAAAAATCAAACATGGTTCAAAAAAACAGACGTAATTTTGCATGGAAAAATTTCGCTGCTGGTGTGAAAGCTTGCTCTGACTTACTACATGCTTGATAAAAAATATTTTCTGGTGTTTGTTGTGCAAGATCCCTTCTTTCTTTATTTATAAGGGCCCCCATTAGCACTAGCAAAAGCACTGGCTAGTCTCCCTGTAGTCCTTTAGTTGGTAAAGTTCCTAAATCAAGTTAGAGAGGGCCAAAAAGAATAAAGAATGGCATAAAGTAATTGGAAATATTTTTTTCATTTATTTTGAGAGGCACCTGGATGCAGCGAGGACCTCCAATTCATACTGGAAGTCAGACGAGCGCCATATCTCGTCTTCTAATACCAGGTGTCACTTGAAATGAACATCTTCATTGTTTTCTCCGTGTGTCGCCACCATGTTAGTATAGGCAGGTCCGCCACATAAGGAAATACAAGTAGACGAAAAATACGCAAGTTTTCAGACTAACAAGCACAGTGATTACATAACATATTTTTATGAATCGATTTTTGATCCAAATTCAAGCATCACTGAGCACAGACATAATATGCGACAGAAAATTGGCTGGCTGGCCGGACGCCGATGTCGCCGCCATGTTGCCAGAGGCAAGTCTGCTAAGTCATTTAATACAGTAGACAAAGACTGTGCACGTTTTTAGGATAAAAAGCTCAAATGACAAGATTAATATATGTATACATAAATTTGAAATAAAAATATCTATACATGTATGAAACTTCATTATATATAAAACTATTTTATTTTAAATCACGGAGTACATCTTCTCATTTAACTGCGAAAATACAAGAGAGCAGATTCTACTTTTATGTTTCACTTTCAATTATTATTTTAACGGATCATTTATTATAAATGGTTCATTAACATTAATGTCATCTTGTCCTCCTAATTTGGAGGCGACACACAGAGAAAACAACGAAGAAGACGTTCAGTTCAAGGGACTTCCAGTATTAGAAGACGAGATATGGCGGCGCTTTTCTGACTTACGATGTGAAGTGGAGGTCCTCGGCGGCTTCCAGGTCCCTCTTGGTTATTTTACATAATTTATTGATGTTATGGTGATACAGTGATGTATTTTTGTAAGTTTGGGCCCCAAGGAGAGCACAAACTCTTCATTTGGATCTCGAGCTGAAAAAGTTCAGGAGCTCCCGCTCTAAAGGATCCACTTGCACTTTTTTTAACCACAAGTTTTCTTTCATTTTTAGATTTTTTTTTTTTTAATGAATTTACACCACGGGGTCACACAATTCCTAGAGAGTTCCACAACCTTTTCAGCCCCCACTGGAGGTGGGGTTGAAGGTTGGATGGTTTGTGCTTTAGACTGTATACTGAGATGGACAGGGGAACCGTGCCCTGGGATTGAAGCCAAAATATTTACAGCCCCTCTGCTGACTGGCTAGAGTATACTTCATAAATCCCCCTGCTCCATGTAAACAGATGGAACATGGGTCTAAAAATAAAGTTTGACTGTTTTTCTTGTTTTAAGCTCAGTTTTGTCTCGTCAGTGAAACTACACATAAACTCTGTCATAGATTTATTATCTAATCTTAGCTTTGTCTTGTATATTTCACATTGAAGAAATGAGCAGATTGATTGGCAGAGTAGAGAATATGCAAAAAGTCTGACAATATAGTCAATGAACTTTCCATGACTGAGTGTCCATTCCAAATCTGGACTGTGCCAACCCAAGGGATATTTGACTTTTCATCTCTAAGTTTAAAGTCTGCTGTGGTGAGAGAAAGAGGCATTGCAGCAATTCTGTGGTTCCACCAGTGCACCAAGTGCATTACAGTATGTCAGCTCCTGTCACAGGGGTATTATGGCTTCATTTTAGTACAACAGGAGGTGAAGACATGATACCGTATTAATGTAGAGTCAATGCAGTGTGTAGGGCCAATGAAAATATTTGACATTTCCATGCTGGTAGCATAAATGTCAAATCATGGAGGAATTTTGAAAATGATAACAAAAGACAAAAATGTTGAGCTGTAATCGGAGAGCCCTTGATATCCATCCACATGCTAACACTGTCCCTTGTTCTACAGTGGCCTGCTTTCACCCTGCCTGGAGGTCTACAGTCTCTAGAGAAGAGTGTCTGTATATTTATACCCATGAAGTGCAGCTCGGTGCTGCTGCTTGTATTCTGTACAGTGCACTGTTGGGACAGATGGATACAGAGCTGTAATCAGAGAGTCCTCCAATTACAGGCCTACTACCACCACCGGTGGCCGAGAATAGACCGGGAGGAGTGGCGGCAATGGAAGAAGATGGGACACAACAAGAGAAACCAGGGAGACATTATAATCAGTCTAAATTATGTGGCTGATGGGCCGGGAAGGCTTGGAGGGCAAGGTGATGGGTGGGCAAGGGGGTGGAAGTTCCTGTTTAAAAATAGTAAATGAGAGAGAGATTCGAGCTTTGTTTATATCTGCGTGATTGATCAACGCCATGTTTGTTATGAGAGGAAGTGGGAGCCACAAACTGCATAATTCAGGCTTTACTGTGCTGCGAAAATCTCATTTTGTAGCTTGA
The DNA here is from genome assembly GCF_018320785.1 of Cheilinus undulatus. NCBI lineage: Eukaryota > Metazoa > Chordata > Actinopteri > Labriformes > Labridae > Cheilinus > Cheilinus undulatus. The sequence goes on from NC_054881.1 coordinate 39,978,353, forward strand.
AAACCACAGACTTTCACTTTTTAACATATGTTTACAGAGCTTAAGAACCCACTGAGAGAAGTTTGTTATATCAACAGGCAGTTTAAATGATGGAGAGTTTTTCAAATCATGCAAGAGTATTTAAATTCTGCCTCTCACAGTTACATATTAAAAGAGGGAGAAAAGGGTGGGAGAAAAGGATGTTCAAATAGATAAAGGTGCACAGAAACATACACAAACCATCACTCACAATAAGTCCAGGAACTCCGTTTGGACCGGGGGCTCCCATCTCTCCCTGTAGTCAGAGAGGAGGAGAGAGAGCCAGTGAGATGAAGGGAGAGGCAGAAGGAGCAAGTTTCTGGGGTTATTGGCTCTTTTTTAAACAAACATGCTCAGAAGAGTGGCTCAGTGTTCATCACAGCTCATGAGAGGGGGCTGTGTGTGTGTGTGTGTGTGTGTGTGGGTGTGTGGGGGTGTGTGTGTGTGTGAGAGGTGGACGTGATGGACGTGGAGGGGGATGTTAGTCCAATGTCCCACTGAGGCTTTTTCCAATCTGCAGGTTTGGTTTGCTCTCCTTCCAATAAAACGCAAGAGAGAGATTAATTCTACTTTGTCCAGATAGTCTTGGTCCTCAGAGAATGAATCCTAAAGATGTAAATGAGGCGACTTTTCTTCAAGTACCGGCAGCAGGTTGAAGTTCTCAATGATCCTGTCAAATAAACTGGCATGTATCTGGCTAATCTGAATATCAATGAACCACATCCATGATGATGTAACCTTGAAATTTTTGTTGTGATAAAATGTGATAATGATTATTTGATGGGTTGTCATGAAACTATGAAATCACAGTAACTGTCCTCACATATTGATTTGCCTGTAAAGCCCAAATAACTGCAAATTCTCTTTCAAGCATTAGCTGAACTTGTTGCTTACTTCCAACGATGCAAACAGGCTAACCTTAGAGTATAATCAAAATAATTACAGTTCTAAAGGAGGAGTTTCAAACATACTATAACCTTTGATAGCTAATCCTCTGGACAGTTTGGATGAACATAAACATAGCATTAGATTCTAAGAAGGTAATGGGGTTGACTAATTATTGAGGCGGATATTTGACATTTGGCTGATTAGCTGCATTTTGTTTTACTGATAATCGTTAAAAGTCAACTGCACTACTTTGTTTCCACTGCCAAGTGTGTCTTCCCCTCTAGCTTTATTTTTCACTCTTCAAAGTCTCATCATATGTCCTAGATACAACATAATCTGATTGGCTAGATGTTACATGAGTACTAACCAATCAGTACTTAGGCCTGGGTGCCACTGACACAGTGAGTGTATGGCATTACTTCCTGTTTTCCTGCTTCTACTGTGGTGCTTAGTGCTATTTCTCAAGCTGATAGAGCGACATTGTTTATTTTCCTTTGGGTTTTTTTGGATGACATTAATTTTACTTTTGCCACATTAAGCACATCCTGTACTTCATATTAAACACATATCGTTCCAAACATCAGTTACTGGTGTCAGGAACTCCTGATAATTGGTATCAGCGGTGAAAAAGCAATAATGGTCAACACCTAGTTGGTACATAGTGCTGTAAGAAAATACCTGGTAGCAAGCCCTTACTAACAGGCTTTCTAAAATCCAGCAGTCAGGACCTGCTTGTATGGCGGGGCCTGATAATCATTACTGGTTAAAAAACAAATAATTGCAAAGCTAATAACAACTATTTCAGAATCAAAATCAGCTTTAATGGCCAAGTAAGCTTTGCTCTCAATGTACAGGAATAAAAGAATAAATGGAAAATAAATGGAAAAACTATTCTAAAAAGATTTAAATACATACAAGCTCTTGATTACTAGTGTAGACAAGTCTGTATGCAGTGATGGTATGGTTGTAAATTTTGCAAAAGGTGCAAGGATGCCGAATAGACAAGATCAAAGTTTAAAATATGCAGGATGTGTTCAGATTTTCCTGAGGTAGAATGCATCATTTAAAACAGTTTACATTAACTGTTCAAAAATCCATTTTAAGGAGAGGCATTTTACCACAGTAGGCTTTCTTACAGTATTTAAGTTACAGCTAAGCAGTAAAGAGAGTGCAGGATATTATACAGTGAGTATAGCATTAGCTACACTGTTGCTACGATGCCAACATGCTAATCTAAGAAAGCAAACTCAACTCATATAGTAATTTTAAAGGAGGGATTTTGGTTTTCTCTTCATAAACCTCAGACTAGATCAACATTAGCATGATCAATGCTAACGCTAACATTCATGCTTATGCTAACATTTAGCAGAACAAGCAACTCCTAAAAAACAATGCTGTGTACACTAAATTTTGAATAAGAACATTTTTAAGTTGTCTTGTGAAAATTCCCTGAGAATAACTGTATTCTGTGCCATAAAACCCATCTAATCTGTTGCTGCTATGAGTTGGATTTTTAACTGTTTCTGCACTTTCTGAAGGGATATTTTGACATCAGTAATCTCCAGACTTTTGTGGAATATGTACAGAATTAAACAACAGAAAAGTACATTTGAAATATTTTGGGGTCGACTGATATTGGTCGTTTAGGGTTGACGTCGATACCTATCATTAGCAGCTCAGGAGACTGATGACCAATATTTAGAACCACTATGCATTCATTATGAAGTACAAAAACACTTCATGTGGCAGTTAAACTGTATGAGCAAAATAACTGAAGGAAAATAAACAGTTTAGCTCTAGCTCTATCAGAATTAGAAATGGCACGGAGCAACGCAGTAGCTGCAGGAAAACGGGAAGTGATGCCACACCCTTACTATGTCAGCTGCACCCAGGGTTAAGTATTGATTGGCTAGTAGTCATGTAGCCAATCAGATTGTGCTGTATACAGGACATTTGGTAAGACTTTGGAGAATGAAAATAAAGCCAGATGGGAAGATGCACTTTGCAGTAGAACCAAATTAACACACTTTTTGATCAATTAAATTTGTTGATTATCTGTAACATGCCAATACCAATAATCAGCCAAATATCGGCCCCAATAATCAGCCTGACCGACAATCAGTCAACCCCTATTTTATGCTTTTTATTATTTTGACTGATGGTAAAACTTTCCATTCTTTAAGACAATTTCTTACATCATTCAAGATGTTTCGTAGCTCAGTCAAAAAAGCTTTATTTTCTTACAGATAGCAAAGACTCAACTCTGGATGAAACTGATGCATACTGACTATGTAAATATATCCAATACATCTGATACTTCTGCTGGATAATTCACCGTCATTCTCAGGAGAAAAAAAAAAAAGCCGGGCCAAGACAGGATTTACTGGGAGTTTGGTTGTCTTAGCAACACGACTGAAAACTCACAGATGTGTGAGCAAAGTGTTTCTTAAAACATGAATGTGCTTCATGTTTATTATGTATTTAGAGTTTGTTAAAGAGCAACTTGCTGATGTGTTTATGGCTTTATTTTAGAGTTTCTCACGTTGACTGATGAAGTGCTACATTAGTCAGAATCACAGTGAACATGCAGGAAAGAGCTTAAATGCTAAGGTCAAATATTTGATGCCTTCCATATGGACTGAGCCTTGGGGCAGACTAGAAAGCAGTCTATCTGACCCCTCTTCACTGAATTTGGAACAATTTCTCAATACAACCTCCTATTACATCATTTACTATACTTGGATATCACATCCTAATAATAATAATGTATGTGTGTGCTGGTGGCCCGTTTACATGGGTGAATGGAAAGGTCTGCATTTGAAAGCCAGGCCCACTAACTGATCTGCCATTAATACTGCAGGTTTCTGAAAACTACAGCCAAGAAAAATTATCTACAACAGAGGAAGGCACTGGTTGAAATTAAATACAGCAGTAAAACTTGTCCGGAGCAAAAAAACTCACTTCAAATAAAACAGAAAAACAGAGGCCAACTCCTGGATTGCAGCATGATTTACCCTGCGGCTCTGCCAAAATGTCAGTGCTAAAACACTGAGGGGGTGGGTGTGTGAGTGAAACCGCTGCTCTCAATTTGTGTGCTTGTGTAAGTGGAAAGGCTCTGTGTTTCAGTGTGTGAGGACTTGGATTGGTTAAATGTTTAGGTGTGTGAGTGTGTGACATACAGGCTCTCCGTCTGGTCCAGGTGGTCCTCTCTCCCCAAAGTCGCCTGGAAACCCCTGAAGACAGAGAGAGTAGCTTTAATGTTCTGCTACAGAATAACAGCTGCAATACAACTTAGAGATAGATGAGATGTAAAGACTCTGTTTCTCTCTAATATTTGTAGTTGACACAAACATCACATGAACAGTGCCTATAAAATAATAAACCCCCTTTAGATGGTTTACTCTTTCATTGACTTTATAAATGGTCAATATAGATCGGCTTTTGACAAACTCTATCTACAAAGTAATGTTAATTAGATAAAACTATGTAAGGTAAAATAAGTGACTGCATAAACATTCACCCCCACTGAGTCAGTGTTTAGTCCAGTCATCTTTGTTGCAATCACAGCACTGAGTCTTTGTGGTCTGGACACTGCAATTTTACCCCATTCTTCTTTGCAAAACTGCTAAGCTCTGTGAGGTTGCACAGGGATCACATGTGAGCAGCCTTTTTCAAGTCCAGCCACAAATTCTCTGTTGGATTGAGGTCTTCACTTTGACTTGGTCACAGAACATTCACCTTGCTGCCTTTAAACCATTTCTGTGTAGCTGTCTTAGTATGCTTTTGGTCATTGTCTTGCTGGAAAATAATAATCTTCTCCCAAGCTGTAGTTCTCTTGCAGACTGAATAAGATTTTCCTCCTTTCACTTTTCAATAACCTTTTCCTTGAGTTGCTTGGAGTGTCCTTTTGTCTTCATGGTGTAATGGTAGCCAGGAATACTGATTAACCAGTGACTGGACCTTCCAGACACAGGTGTCTTTATACTACACTGAATTGACATTTTATAGGGGGGGAATATTTATGCACTCACCTTTTCTAAAATTACATATTTTTATTTAATCGACATTACTTTGTCTGTTTTCAGTTGAACATTAAGTGGGGTTTTTTTTGTCAATTATACTGACCATGTTTTATTATTAAAATCAGTTTAAGAGAAAAAAAAAAAATCCAAGGGGGTGAATACTTTTTCTATGCACTGTATTATCTTGATGTGTTAAACTTATTAGTTATTGCTTGCTATGGATTTACTAAGTAACACATTAGCCTCAATTCTGATTTTGGTTCTATTTTTGCCCAGGCAGCTTCTGAAAAAAGAAATCTACACTCTAGCCACACAACATTTTCCCGAGCTAGATATTAACCTGCTAGCTTCTACTGTGAAGTTATATGCTAACTTTATAGCCATCTTTCTGGTCCCATGAAGATTAAAAGTCAATTTATGCTCATTGTTGGCTAAATGGTCTCTATGGTTGCTAAAGGGTACTTGTTGGCAACTCTATGTTAGCAAGTATGCTAATTTACACACAGCTAGCTCTCATTCAGTCATGTTTCTGGTCCCATGATGACTGTAAGTGCATTCTTTCTTATTTGTTTGCAAAATGCACTAATATTTCAATAGCTAGATGTTAACTTGCTAGCCCTTAGTGGATATTTGACTTCATTAGCAATTCTATGCTAGCTGCTATGCTAGTCTATGAAAACTCATTGCTAGCAGATTTACTAGCATATGCATCCTGCAGATACACAACAGTGTAAGCTGCTACTCAGGGTGCAATTCCTTGTCACCTGATGAGCGCAAGTCTTGAGTATATCTCTTGTTAGCTGCAAATTGCTAAAATATGTTCACTTTTTAGATACTAACATGTTGTTTGGTGTAGCTTTAAGCAGCTGGGATTAAAAAAATCTTTGTAGGTGTGACACTAAAACAATTCCACTCAGAAATAGGTTCAAATTTGATCCACCTTCTAACTTTAATGTTTTTAATGTTTAAATCGTCAAATTAAAGAAACTCACTGTAAGCATCCAAAAATGGTTTAATTGGACCAACAGTGTGTAAATTATTATGGGTTTAACCTTTGAGTTGAATTTCAGTAGCATGTTAGAACAGAGTGTTACACAACTAGGACCTCTACTTCAGTAATTGCAGAGCAATTATAACAATTTTACCAAACAAAATAACCACACATAAGTAATCCAAAATATGCACAAAATAGCATCTTAATGGCTCCATTATACACATTAAGTCTATCAGCTGCAGGGTTGAGCAGCCAGCTGTTCTGTTGGTACATTTTCTAAATGCAATCAGAAATACCAGCAGAGAAGTCTGTCCGTTTAGGAGAAACAAAGCTAATCTTAGCTATGCTAATGGTTTGTAGTGCCTCTACAGAGAACAGTCTCACACATTCATAATGCCACGGTTCTGCTATTGTGGACTCAGCATACTTTCAAGGTGCTAATTACGCTGGATACCTCCAGAAGATGGCAGCTATTTTAACTATAGTTTAGATTTTTAGATATAGAACATTCACATGTTTATTTTAAAGTCTGCCACGCCTCAGAAATAAAACCTAATGACTAAATGTAACTCTTTATATTCAGGTTTGCAGTTTATTTTCTTAGGTAAAGCAAACCTGGGTATTTTTAAATACAGACAGCTCATTCAAACAATAATAATCTAAAATGTTCACCTATCTGTCAATCTAGGACGCATCAGGTCAGTAGTGTGGTCTAACTACACCTAATGCTTTAATTCAGAGGAAAATGAATGCACATTTCTGTTTCTTAAGATATTGGAGAACTTTAGTAAAAACTGCTTTAATAGCACTAGGAAATAATGCTCACAGGGGGGAGACAGAAGTGCAACAGAAATCTATGAAGCATGAAAGTGACCCAAAAGATGAGTCACACATTTGCCAACGCTGCCATAGAAACTGAGGACAAATGTGGGAAACGCAGCTTTGCCAAAAAAAGCACTTAAAAGGCCTTTAATGGGAGTCTGATGAGCCTTTAGTGGATCTCTGCTTTTATAAATGTCATGTTTATCAGCATCGAGGTCACACCATCCCACAGTAGCAGCGCTATGTGGACAAAGTGCGACTGATGAGCCAAATAAAAATGACCTCGACAAGAAAACAAACCGTCACACAAAGAGAGGTTGAGTAGAAACGCAGAAGTGCTGGCGATGCACTTCGGAAAACTTTCCACTGTTTTGGATTTGGATGTATCATCTGTCTTTTGGTTGGAGATGGACATAGTTGTGAGTCTGAGAGTGCGTTTCCTCAACAGAGTACAAGCGCTGCGGTTACGGCCATTAAATTGTCTGGCGCTGGTTCAGGTGCTTCTTCTGTTCTTTCTCCTCCATCAGGGAGGACAGGGATGTTCTCTAAGGGATCATCTTGTAAATGCCAGACTTCCCATTTTCCATGAAAGAGCAGAGAGGACAAAGACAACGATGTGTGCATTTTCCAGTTACACATAAAGGTCAGTGGCAGCAAAAAAATCCCCTTTACTGAACTCAAAATGAGCAAAATTATAGGATAGGTCAGCTACTCTCTTTTTAACACAATGCTGCTCCGTGATACATTATCATTTTTCGCTTTTGGCGTTGACAAGCTGTGCTAAAATTGTCCTGGATGTGATTTGAGCAGGAAAAGAGCAAACTGAGATGACAGAAGCTCCATATGTATGCTCTTAGCGTTGCATAACCTGTGCCAAAGCTTTAAAATGGCCTTTGTTGTGGAAAAATATCTTAAAAACCACAACTCTTGAAATCTCAATGCTTCACAAATGCTGATCTTGCACGTTTAGTGACGTGATTCAGATTTGTCTTATCACAGAATGAACTACAGTTCAGAAACCTCACACTAAGCAAACACTTGCTCGCGTGTGTTCAGAGCTTTCAGTCCATAAATGCCTTATTTACTGAAAAACCAATAAGCTGCAGCTGCAGAATGATCTCAGCAGAGAATTTAAAGTTTGCACACTCCTTCTGAAACAATGTCAAACTGACTTTGAACACTATCTGACACACACAACAGAACCTATGGCTTCCTCCAAATGGCTTGGCTCCATGCTGAGGGGAGAAGGGGGGGGGGGGGGGCAAAAGCTCTTTAATGCAACAAAAGCCTTTTTCTTGTTGCATCCAAGACCCCGACATGCAGTGCTGGGACTGTGCAGTATTCAGGCTGCAGTTAACCCTTCCAACAGCGATGGAAATACTGAGCTGACTCAAACAATGACGTACATGCAGGCCTTTCAAATGTTCACGTGCAGCTGGTGAATCTTTGCACAAAAAGCTAAAAACAAATCAAACAGATGCACTATAAACAGTTATTTACAACATGTATTACTGACTCAATTTAAAGGAGTTGGTGAGCGTAAACCCTTATTAAAGGGTAGCACAGAGGGGCGACTCTGACAGCTCATCTTCATATTCAGAAAAAAACAAGGGCAAACTGCACAAAGCTGCCAAACTTTACAGGAGTTTTAGTTTTTGAAGAGTGATATGAGACGGAGCAAGGTTTTTGGTTCTATTTACTGTCACAATCTTTTTGCCTTTATTCATCAGAGCATTACTAATCTCAACAATGGAATTATTTTGGTCTTCATTATGTTTACCATTCACCACAAGTTCATATGAATTTATTAGCAATAAAAAACTGAAATAGGGCGCGCAGATGGCCTGGCAGTCTAAGGTGCTACCCATGCACGCAGGCGGCCCAGGTTCGAAACCGGCCTGTGGCCCTTTACCGCATATCTCTCCCCACTCTCTGTCCCGTTTCCAACTCTATCCACTGCCCTCCTCTATCCAATGAAGGCATGAAAGCCCAAATTAAATTTTAAAAACAAAAACCTGAAATATCACAATTACATAAGTATTCAGATCCTTTGCAAAAACACCTGAACTTTAGCTCAGGTGCCTCCCATTTCTCTGGATCTTTGCTGAAATGTTTCTACACCTTGATTGGAGTCCACCTGTGGTAAATTAAACTGATTGGACATGATTTTGAAAGGCACACACCTCTCTATAGAAGGCCACACAGCCAACAATGCATATCAGAGCAAAAATCAAGCCATGAGGTCAAAGGAACTGCCTGCAGAGCTCAGAGACAGGATTGCTGACAGACACTAATGTAAAAGTTTGGCACAACCAGGACTCTTCCAAGAGCAGGTTGCCCAGCCAAACTCAACGATTGAGGGGGAAGTGCCTTAGTAAAAGAGGGGACCAAAAACCTGATGTTCACTCTGACTGAGCCCCAGAGATTCTGTGTGGAGATGGGACAAAGTTCCAGAAGGAAAACCATCACTGCAGTGATCCACTGATCTGGGCTTTACGGCAGAGTGGCTCTATGGAAGCCTCTCCTCAGTGCAGAACACATGAAATCCTGCTTGGAGTTTGTAAAAACTCCATATGAAATCCCCGCGGACACTTGTGTGTTATGCACTGAGAGACTTCTTTCTATCCACTCTGCCATAAAGCCCAGATCAGTGGACGGCAGTGACGTCCTTCTAGAACCTTGTCCCATCTCCACACAGGATCTCTGGAGCTCTGTCATGAGTGACCTCCAGGCTCTTTGTTACCTCTCTTACTAATCTCCTTTTGCTCCAGTTGCTCAGTTTGGCTGGGTGACCAGCTCTTGGAAGAGTCCTGGTTGTGCCAAACTTCTTCCATTTGAGAATTCTGGAGGCCACTGTGTAGCAGATACTTTTTGCAGCCTTCCCCAGATCTGTGCCTGTCAACAATCCTGTCTCTGAGCTCTGCAGGCAGCTCCTTTGACCTCATGGCTAGGTTTTTGCTCTGATATCATTGTCACCTGTGAGTTCTTCTATAGAGAGGTGTGAAGAGTGTTAATACGTATTTTAAAGATTAATAAGAAGAGAAATAATTTTTTTTTCCAACTGTGGCATCAGGCTGCAACATAACCAAACTGAAAAAAGTGAAGGGGGTCTGAATATCTTCTGAATGCACTGTATGTCGTTTAACTTTTGAATTTACGATGAGCCTATTAAAATGCACCCATAGTTTTAAAACCCCTAAACCAGACAGTCAAAGGACAAACTCATCTGATGTCTAGGAAATGTGCTATCCAATTGGGGGAAAGCAGGAAAGCAGGAAAAAACTCCTAATCAATTCTTTAATTCTTTAATACAAATCTAGAATGATTTAAGTAATTTCATCATGTAAATAGGACATGAGGTTCATGTAGCTTTGAAGAGAAACAGTCATGATAAATTAGAGACTACTTTTTGCTTTTATACCGTCATTATATTTCAGGGCCTGTAATTGAGGCTCAGGTTTCAGAGGTTGAATCAATATTTTTCTTCACGAGTCTCTTTTAATCAAGAAAAGAAAAGTTAATCCCATATTTCTGCCCAATCCCAGTGATGTCATTCAATAACAGATAACATCCACAGTCAATGCAAAACATTTTCAACACAATTCATCACACTTTCGAAAGATTTTCTGTAAAGTATGTTGAGACAAAACTTTACCGGCCTACCCATCTTGCCCCTCTTCCCTGGTTCGCCAGGAATGCCCTGGAAATCAAGACAAGGAAGAGCAGAGGTGGAGTGGAAAACAAAGCAGGAGAGGGGAAAGGAAAGACAGACAGACATAATGTAAAAAACTTAGCAAAAAGTGCAATAAGTTACACAGAAAACTCTTCGTCAAAAGACACAACTGAGAGTTACTCTCAACAGATGTGAGGAACAGCTGACTGCAGCTTATCCAGCATGTCCCCAGCCCATTAAAGGGGATTTAGCCCCCATTTCTTATGTATGTGTGTTAAATAAACACTAGTTTCTCCTGGGAGAAGACAGGCAGACACCGTCTGTTGTGTGCAGCTAAGGTATGAGACATCTCACTGGCCGCCTGTGCTGGCTGGAGAGGTCCTGATTACAGCCTAGCCTGCCATGACGCAACCCCCTGGAGCATGTCATAAGTAGGCTAATCGCTTCATGTTTTAGAGGCTGTACAGAAGGAGGAGGCCTTGATGAGTTCATGCAGTTCAAAGGCTCAAAGAGGGGGGCTTTTATCATATGAGTCATCAACACTCCCACACAGCCTCATACAGCAGCATCTTGGACAGCTGGGGGCTGTTTCCCGCATTATAACAACAGCCAGACAGCTGAGTGTAATGGCAGGAGAAGCATTGTTGTCGTCCCTTAGAGCTTTTAGCCAGGGCAAAGTTGGTCAAAGTGCATTTTTTGCAATTACTGACTGTTCATGAGAGAAATAGTCACTACGGAAGAACTTACTCTTTCGCCATCAGGCCCAGGAAGGCCAAAAAGTCCCGGGATTCCAATGAAACCCTGCAGGAGAGAAGACAAGAAGAGTGAGTATTTGGAGGCCATAAAAGCAGCAGGTAGAACAGCAACTCCCATCAGCTTTAGGACTGGCTTTGAGAGGCCGATGGTGGACAGGTTGGGCTTCCATGAAGAACCAAGCCATGAGGCAAGTGTATATGCCCATGGACTGCATGGTGCTGGCTTCCACGATGTAGTCCAAGGGCACATACCCTCACGCCAGGGATCTCTGCAGGCAGCCAAGGACATCACAGTGAGCTGTGGGTACAGGGTGAGACACAAACAGAGGAAACAAAAACACAAGCACAAACACTTCAGTCGCAAGATGTGCACAATGTGGAACACACTGCTAAAGGAAAGTGCAGAATATTTTGGAAAAGTGGCTCAGAAAGTGAGAGAGAGGGGACGAGAATGCTTCCTTAAGACAGCAGGGCCTCATACAGAGCTTAAACAGGAAATTCCAGCCAGTGGAGGCGGGGGGGGGGCTTCGGAGCCGCTGAAGGGAGCTGATAAAGAACCTTTATTGGAGCGCCACATAAAAATCACTGTGAATGTGTGTTGCTTTGTTTGTGTACCTTATGGGTGTGTGTTTGTATGCAGAGGCTTATCAACAGTCAGTCTTTCATGAAGTGTCTGTGTTCAGTGTTAACATTACAAGTAAAGGCTCCTAAGTTTAGCCTACTATTAATAGAGCCACATGCAGCCTCAGTAACCATGCATGAATGTGTTCATGTGTGCAGAGGTGTTGCATCTTGGTGCACATACATGCACAACATGCTAAAGGTAACAATACCAACAGTTTGCAACCTTTATGTCCAGCTTTAACCAGGTTTTAGAGGCCTCTTTTTACACAAAGCAAAGAGTCAGAAAGCCGTCAGGTTTATGTGCATAATCTCTGATTCTAACAAAAAAAAAAAAGGTTAGCAACTGAGACTGATAGATCAAAGTTAGGAGCCACATTTGAAAGGAATATTTTGAATGCGCTTACCCGAACGCCTTTAGGCCCCATTGGCCCTATAGGCCCTGGTAAACCCTGAAAAATAAAGACATATAATAGTATTATCAAAGAGCGGCAGGCTACGACAGTCTACCAATATTATAAGCTGTTTCAATATATCAACGTGATTATTAAGCACGTTAAACCCTGTGTGATAGGTTTGTGTGGGCTGACAAAGAAAACATACTCATATGGCTTTGTGGGAATTTCACAGCCTTGTTTTGTTTTTCTCTCTGACAATTTTTTAATGCTCCAAATCCCCTCTGCAGTATTTATCCAAATATTTCCCTCAGTCAGCTGTTCAACATAACCCTAATTCCACTTGGCCCCCTGCCCTTACTATGGCCCTGACTACAACTGTACCAGTCACAGCAGAGGATTTACTGCACCTGCCTGCCAGGATAACCTTTGGCACCTGGGCTTCCGACTGGACCTTGCTCTCCCTGCAGGGAAGAGAGAGAGAGAGGGGAGAAAGGGGAGAGAGAGAGATGAGTGGGTGATCAAAATTGCAGCAACACACAGGCCTGCCTTTCTGCAAAGTAGCAGACAGTTTCAGAGAGGGAGAACGAGCAGAGGTGAGGTTAAAATAAGGAGATGAATGTGTTTGCTTTACATAGAAAGTGGCCTTTGCAGGTATAGTTTGCTCGTGCACTTCTGAATGTTCAGAGAAACTTTCTTTGCTTATGTTTAGCGTTAGGCCTAAACTCTAGGCTTTGAGTCCACCAGAGTTTTTGTTGCAAGGTTAAGAAAGTTGACCTCTGCTTTCTAAGAGAAATCTGTGGCATTGTTCTTAAATGGCTCTGTGAGCCTCATGTTTCCTTCTTTCCAAAATATATCACAAACAAATCATGAAAACAATATAGAGGAATCCTGTCCTATCCAGTGTTGGGTGTAGTGTGTTACTGCTGTTACTGTAAACAAGAGCAAGGAGAAAAAAATCAAGCGCCCCTCTAGACGTGTGCTCACACGGCACCCAATGATTCCGGTAACTGACACAACATAGTCCTGTCTAGTAACATCACCTCCTGTGTTGACATCACTCACATATCCTTACGACTTTTACTGCATTGAATAGTGCCATTTAATTATATTACACTGATGTGGAACATACGTAAGGTTTAGCATTGTATTTTTCATTGGAAAGAAGATCTGAGGTAACACGGAGAAAAGCAAAAGTAATAGAAGTCAGTTACGTTTTTATTTTAGAAAGTAGCCAAACCTAAGCCCAAAAAGTGAGGAAATCAGAGTTAGATTATGTCTTTGTTGTAACAGTTCTTCTTGGTAATAGCTGGAAAGCCTGTTTATTTCCCTTTAGATGGTGCCACATTTGTAAGGATCATGCATTTGTGGGATGAGCAGCAGAGCTGAGAATGTGGGTTGCATCCATGAAAAGTTTGCCAGATCTTCTCTGCCAATGCTAAACAGCTTATTCTGTTGTTGCTATTTTGAGCTTTTGGTACCCCCAGGTGATGACAAAAAGTTGTCTGATTGTGACCTGATGCCAATCAGCGGTGAGTCCATCGCCCACGGCAACTGTAGGATTAAAGTGTGGAGAAGACATGGAGAACGCTGTGCTGATTGCTGCACTGATAGAATAACATCTTTTGGTGGAGGTAGTGTGATGGTGTGGGGCAGCATCTCCCTCAATGGAAAGAAGAGGCTTGTCATCACTGGAGGAAATCTCAATGCAGAGAGACATTGAAATGAGATTTTGCAACCAGTGGCAATCCCATATCTCCATTGTCAGGGACCGGACAAAATTATTAAATTTCCAGTATGTCTTGTTTGTTCAGACTTCTATCATCCAATCCACCAAACAAGAGTCAACGGTAGAATAAACTGTTTGGCAATGGCAGGGAAGATTTGGCAAATTTTCCATGGACAAACCTGTATACTCAGCTCTGCTGCTCATCCCACAAAGTCATGTTCCTTAAGAATGTGTTACCATTTAAAAGGGAAATAAACAGACTTTACAACAGGAAAAGATTTATTGACAAGAAGTATTTATTTGCTTACTTTTGTTCTAAGTTTAGTAATGAGTAGTAGATTACTTTTTTGGGGTATTTATCCCAACACTGGTCCTGACACAGCCAACTATGTAGACCAAACTTTTTTGTACATTCAGCCAGTTCAGTGATATTCACAGACAAAAGATCTGTTGCAAATAGTGGCAGAAATGTTCATATCTTACCCTTTTAAGCTTACATCTGCCAATGGCAAAATCATGCTGATAATGTGGTGCATCCCTGATGTAGATCATGTATGGGATTTTTATGTTTTTTTTGTTTGTTTTGTTTTTTTATATTATTTCAAAATACAACCAAATCAGCCTAAAAATGCTTTATATAAATGTATTACTTGACTGAAATGGGCACTGAATTTGTGCTACAGAGTTAAAACTGATTGACTGAGGTGTAGAAGTCTGCATGACTAAAACTCTCTTTTAATTAAAAAATTGGCACTGAATCCTGGAAATGTACGGAGTTATAATACTGGGTTACATTACAGCCAATCATTGTGTTTAAATGCTGCACATCAGGGCTCACGGTTCTGCTAACATATTCCTGAGTTGTGGTTTGTGTGCACATCATAGCAGCTAATTAGAAGTTTTGTTTATGTGTGTGAGATGTAGAATAACTCACACACAGGCAGTGTGAGTCGAGAATTCACAGAGCACAAGTGTTCATGTATAACTTCCTTTGACACACTCCTGACATGCAGCCATACGCGCTGCGTGCCATTCCCTCTCTTGGATAAATATAGAGCACAATGCGGCCAGCTAAGAGCAGACAAGACGCTGGCTGAGTGAGGTTTGGATCTTTAACCGGCCAGCTGAGAGGAGGGGCTCCAGCTTTGGCCCACGGTGTATTACAGTAACATGGAGTCATGAACACTTAGTGCACACCAGCTGGCCTTTGCTCCCAAAGGCCTCAACAGAGTCAGCTCTGCCAAACAGTTGTGCTTATTACTCTGTGTTATGGGGATTCTGACTCAAGGCTAGAGCCTGCATCATCATCATCATGAACAGCAGCAGCAGCAGGAGCGGCAGGAGCTCTGTGGGAATGACGGGGGCGTTCGAAGATCCACAGAGTGGGAGGATGTGAGGGTGAGAGAGAAAAAATCACCGGGATTAGGAGAACGGGAACTCCCTGAGCTGGTGACGTCACTCGGGGAATGGGGACCTTCCTTAAACTGTGACAGTACAGAGTTTGTTCCACTCTTCTTTCCATGACTAAGGCCTTTGCTTAATACAAACAGTAGTATGACCCAGCCCAGCTGAAAATAGCCCTGGACATGAGGCTGGATGCTCCCCACTTAAAATAGTCCTTTCTGAGCTGCGCAGTCATGTCTCCACCCTCCTGTAGCAGCGTATAAAGCCATCATTGATAACATCAGTTTGAGGAAAAGGACACAGGAAGAGACTGTCAAAAAACTAGAATCCTTAGGTCATGGTTACACTTGTTAAAGAGAGACAGAATGTTGAATGACAACCTCCGGGAAAACAAAAGAGTTTTACTCCCAACTATGCAGTGTAACAGCCGAGTGTGTCACTGTTGACCTAGTTGGCTTCCTCGTGCTTCTCTTCCCTTTTATTTTCTCTCTTTGGCATGGCTTTCTGACATCCTGGAGAGCATCGCTGCTGCATAGCACTTTGGCCAGATGTCTGTCCTCACCAGAGCTTCATAACAGGCTAATCTAATCTGGCGACCCTGTGGGCATGCTCGGTGAACGCACAGAAACACGCTAACAGAAACTAACACACAATCATACACACAGTGAGAACTGCGTTTTCAAGGAATGGGGGGAGAACGCTGGGCGCTAGTCACTGATAAAAGCCTTAATGGTAGACACAAGGACAAACCAAAAACTCTTGGAAGTATCAGCATTAAAAGACAAGGAATCTGTCAAAAACTTGATACCTTATGTAGCAGACTCTATGGCTACATTCACTGCAGTTAAGAGTGACCTGATTCTGATGTTTTTGCTCACATGTGACTCATACCTAATTTTTTCTTAAACAGTTTTCTTTCAGCCCTATTGATAATTTATTTCAAAGACCCTGCAAAGTGATAATAAAACTGTATATAGGTTTGTTGTATGAGAAGTCACTGTGTTATAAACCCCCAGGTCTTATTTCAGTCAGATAAAACTTCTCTAAGTTTATAAAATTACACTTCAAAATCATGACAAATGAGACAGTAAGTTTTTCTTCATGATGGTGTGGGCATCTCTGTTAAATGAGCTGAAGCCACTCACAAGAAATTTGGCTGCCTGGTTCTGTGCCAGAGAAGAGACAAAGTCTGTTTCCTGGCCTTAATCTCTGTTATGATGCTTTAAATGATCCATAGACCACTGTGGCTGATAGATTTGGTAAATTTACCTCACAATGAACAAAAAAACAGCATTTAACTGACTGTTAACTTTCAATAAAGGCAGTGACATCAGCTAACAACAGACTGTACTGAGATGAAGTGCTCAGTATTTTTATATCGTAGTGTTAGAGGGGCGGGTTATTGTGGGCTCGTGACATCACCAGTCCACATATTGGTCCCGCCAAATTAAACCCAGGCAGGAAAGAGGTGAAAAACATTCTAGCGGTCTAAATCCAGAATTCAGTCACATTTAGGTCAGTGTTTTCACATGGTTACAGCAACCACATTCCAACATATCTGGAGTGTTGAGACACAAATTTTGGATTTTATGTTATAGGGTCTGTAGGTATTGTGTTTAAATACACTTTTAGCCCTATTGTTTCTCTTTTTAAACATTTATTTCTGTCTTTTAACTACACTGCAAAAAAACCAATGAAGAATATGTATGCAAATAACCAGTGAAATGACAATTAAGTGAATCTTGAATCTGGAAAAGCATTGTGTGTGCTGTCTCACCACAGAAAGCTACTGATTGGGCTTTAACTTTGAAAAACACCCTAGAAGAGTACAGTTGTGCAGAGATCTGACAGCAGCTCTCAGCACAGAGTTATGCACGGATGTTCAGTGGCTTCATACTGAACTACGTTCCTGCTTTAGTTTATTTATTTTCAAGTCACAAGCTTGTTTTCACAATGTAAAGAATAGAAGGTAGAAACATTTGTGTTTAAATGTAGGGAGTAAAAGTAAAAACATAGTCAGAAAATAGTAAGTATAAGTATTTGAGCTCATGAATTTAAAGGAAAGTCTTCGTGTCGTGTTACATCATTAATGTGTGGGGATATTGTTCAGTTAAGTGAACTTGGCATGAGTTGTAACACTTGGGAATGTTTGCCTTTTTAAGATCAGAGGTGTAGACAAGATCAAATACATGAGAAAATAAAATCCATAGATCCTCAAAGCTATGAAAAAAATACAAAGTTGTGAAAAATACTTACAGGCTCTCCAGGGAGTCCAGGTGGACCAGGGTAACCTTTCTGTCCCTGAAGAGAGACAAGAAAGAAATTAGAAGCGAGATCAGTCATTGAATAATAGAGAGGATTCATTCAGAAACAGCTGAGAATCCTGTCATGTATGTGGGATTGACAAGTGGAGATTTGGACCAAGTAAAACTTGCATGTCAACGCTTACAACACAGGAGGCAGAACTCAGTGCCATATTAAAGGAATCAATCTGCCTTTTTGTCTGGGAACAAGACTTTCCACTGGCAGTGAAGTAGTGCTGGGAGAGGCCGTGCCAGGATAATGCCATGTTGAGGGATATAAATGCCTTCCTGTTTCAGTCAGATAGTACGGCCCTCTCTCCGCCTGCAGAGCAGACTACAACACTGAAGACAGCCTGACATAGTGCCTGTCTGCAGTTCTGCTGACTCCAACATTACAGACCCCCCCTGACAAACAGCAGAGGGAATCTAAATCAAAGGTAGGAAGACGTGCACATTGATAGAGCTAGACAGCAGGAGAGAAAGAGAAGGAAAAAATAAAAACAGAAGGGCAAAGAAAGGAAAGACTCCCAATGGCCTGCGTTCCTAAACCACAGCTCCTGAATGCCAAGCCAAGACTCCCCCAAGTTCCTGTAAACCTTCCTTTAGCCCTGCAGGAGAAAAGAAGACAGCATCCCTCCTCTCATTATGTTACATGATCACTCCCACTGGCTCCAACCTTCAAACCAGCACTTTAAACTGCTATTGTCAGCATTGTACTCCCTGTTCAATCCTTTAATAGGTGCTGCAACTGTGTCAACAGCGCACTTGTTTTCCAGTATTACAACTAAACTCAAATAAACAAATGCCTTTATTTTTAGCAGCCTTTTCATCTTTTTTTGGATCAAGCTGGCTTTAAAGAAAAAATCCAATGTTTTTTGGAGAGCTTCAGTGGTTGCACATTATTAAAGGACCACTAGGAGGAGATGCTTATGGCTGGGAATGAGGATACTGTACAGAAAATGAGTAATACAATTAAACAAACAGATGCGTCACCAGGTGATGACAGACCGCAGCCACAAAACTGCAACACAAGCAGAAATGTGCGTCTGTTTCCATGCTTTTATGAAAGCTCTATTGGTAGGCAGTGCAGTGGAGAGAACAGGGATGGATGTAGACACATGGTGCCCACGCATAACCTTTAACAAATCCTTTTCAATAGTCTGCCTATTGGGCAGTTATTAGAATGTGATGAGCTTGAGATTCCCACTGTGGTCTCGAGTTGGCTTTTGTTTTCCATCTGTTCTTCCATTTTTCAGGAGACCCTTTCATTGATTTTAGGAATCAATCATGGTTAATATAATTGGACTATAATGGCAAAATTAAAAAAAACAACAACAAAAAAGCATCAAAGTGAAAACAGATTTCTACAATGTAATGTCAACTAAATACAAATGTTTAATATTAAACAAGTGACTGCATATATATTACTCTTCAAGTCAGTATTTAGTAGCTGCATCTTTAGCTGCAATCACAGCACTGAGTCTGTGTGGATAGGTCTCAATCAGGCTCAGTCTTCACTTGAATCTCAGGTCATTATCTTGTTGAAAAATAAATCTTCTCCCAAGCCATAGTTCTCTTGCAGACTGAATAAGATTTTCCTCCAGGATTTTCCTATACTTTGAAACATTCATTTTACCCTCTACTTTTACAAGCCTTCCAGGGCTGGCTGCCGAGACGCATTCCCACAGCATGATGCTACCACCACCGGGTGGATGTGGTGTGTTTGTGGACCATTTTGGTCTCATCAGACCAAAGAACTTTCTCCCACCTGACCATGAAATCTCCCACATGTCTTTTGGTGAATTCTAGTCCAGATTGAATCTGAGTTTTCTCCAACAGTGTCTTTCTCTTTGCCACTCTCCCATAAAGCTCTGACTGGTGAAGAACCCGGCCAACAGTTGTTGTCTGCAGAGTCTCTCCCATCTCAGCTGCTGAAGCTTGGAACTCCTTCAGAGTAGTCATAGGTGTCTTGGTGTCCTCTCTCACTAGTCTCCTTCTTGCACGCTCACTCAGTTTGTGAGGACGACCTGATCTAGGCAGATTTACACATGTGACATATTCCTGCCATTTTTTCATGATGGATCTAACTGAACTCTGAGGTACATTCAGTACCATGGAAATATTTTTGTATCCATCCCCTGACTTCTACTTTTCAATAACCTTTTCTCTGAGTTGCTGGAGTGTTCTTTTATCTTCATGGTGTAATGGTAGCCAGGAATACTGACTAACCAGTGACAGGACTTTCCAGGCACAGGTGTCTTTATACTAGAATCACTTGAGACACATTCACTGCACTCAGGTGTCTGTCAACAATCAACAATATCAGAAACATGTTACTCAATGCAAAATTGCATAGTTTTTGGGTATCCCACCATCTACAGTCCATAAAAGCATCAGAAAATGTGGAGAAATCTTGAAGGGCAAGGGACAAGGCTGAAGGACTCCTAAAGACTTCTAAAATTTCCCCAAATTTTGGGGCTTAGCTGCAGGGGTGAAATGGTTGAGTGGTTGAGTTTTATCACCCTTACTTAACCAGACTATTTCTGCTTGCCTCCTGTGAATTTGTTGTTGCTATGGAAATGATGCACTGTCTCCTCCAGTCACATCTGTGTGAAATAACAAGCTTTTAGATTGTTGCAGAGCACCCTGTGTCAAGCAGTTGAGAGTTTCACTTCACACTCATTATTTGATACAGTGGATGCATTCAGTTACATGCTGCATTGATACAAGGGCAAAAACTTTCAGTAAAGCATGGACGCTGTGCTTTGTCTGTTTTATGTCATCTCCTGCCTCCTGACAGCCCTCACCTCCTGTCCAACGAGGACTGTGAGGTCAGGGAGATTTTAGGGGCGGCCTGACCTGAGAAAAAGCTTCACTCATGTCCACACTTCTACACAAAAACACCATGCTTAGACTTTTTCAGATCTTTACCTCACTCATTAAAGGCTCTCTAATGAGAGTCGCCATTTCAACCGTGCTGTCTATGTTTACAATGCCACTTTCTTAATGAGCATGTGTGTTCAATCAGATAAACATGCCAGAGAGCTTTTCCTTTACTACAGATCCTCGGTAGCACCTCAGAAGAATTCCCCCCATCCCCACTAAGCTGAGGCAAGCCCCTGGGAGATTTAAGCCCATTTTAGCTGCAATAAAATGAAAGGCACATTGTGTTTGCCGATGACATGTAGTTCTCTGTACGCTTAGCTTTGTGGGTGTTCAAATGAGCATACGCCTCATGTCTGTTAACAACTGTTCACCACAAGTGATGGATATGTGGGTTCCACAGTCTGCCTCCACTGGCCAGCGCCCTGGTAGCAGAAATTCACCGCTCACCTCATTAATCTGGGCTTTCATCCTTCCACCTCCAAATTCCCTCGGCAGAATGAAGCCAGATGATTGCTCAGAGCAATCGTCTGGCTTCATGAATGTACAGCAGAACATAAAACCCTCCACAGGGATGTCTGGCGGTGACACACGAAACAAACAACCTAACCGGACAATTTGGTTGTAATCTACCCGTCGGAAAAACATCATTCATCTCATCCCTGTCCGAACCGCAACCTCTGCAGCGGGCTGTGAGCTGAGTGGAAGAGGAGCAGCTGAGATTCGCTGTTTGGCTCGTGGAAAACGCAAAGAAAATGATGGTTGATTTGAATTCTTCCAAATTACAATGGTGAAGAGCATGTGGAGATGTTAGTTTGAACAGTGGGCAGGAGCTAAAAGAGGAGTGTCGTTTGGAGCTGCTCTTCGGGAGGCTTCACACAGATTTATGTTATATAATCAACTTTCTTACAAAGAAATGAGAATGATTAATACAGCACCCAACCCCTGCTGGGAAATTACACTAATCCTTTTTTCACAGCATGTTCTCAGCTTTGGTTAAGACTTTGATTGAAGAACAATTACAAATCTATATGAGATGAAAGGGTGGTAACTGTTTCTGGCTGCAGTTTGAGTCTCCACCTGTTAGGAAATATTGTTAATCCACCATCTTTTTCCTTATAACAACTCTGGGTTTAAAAAAAAGACAATAAATTTCATGACACTGTTAAACTGCAGCTAAACCACCTACACCTGCTAAGATTACAGCCAGAACCTAGCTGAAAAAAAAAAAAAAAAATGCATAATAAAAGATAAAAAGTCTAAGTATAGAGCATTAAATGTAGACAACAAACACTATTTAAGGAAAAAAAAAAACTTTTTTTTTAACTGATGCTAGAGTTAAGCAAACAGCAGTGAGTTTGAAACCATTGCTACAAGCACATATAAATAAATGCTGATGCTTCAAGGGACACTTTCTTTAGCTCACATATTTATTTTTGCTTTTACAGTAGAGATGCAACTCTTTAAGCTGTGAGAACAGCTAGCTCTTCAAAGTTCAAACCGATTAGGATTAATGATTAGTTAACTAGCTAATGCATTTTTTTGCATTAGCTAACCTTCAAGCCCTAAGCTGTTTTAAGCCATTTTGTCTCTCCTGGACTTACTGTCTTAACAAGCTTGTAATACATTAACCCTATGATGCACAGTCAAGCTCTGAACATCCTTTTTCGGTACAACCTGGGCTTTAACACTACAAGTGCCGTGAATCTCCTAAAACAGCCAACAGGTCAAATATTCCTCTCATTAAAGTGCCTTGATTTTCATAAATAGCACTGATCAAATACTGTTAGTTAACCACTGACATGGACAGCTTGTTCACCACAAATAGTGAACTAGATCACTGTTGGAAGATGATCCATAACATAGAAAATTGAACTGATTACTAATCCCGAAACTTCTTCATCACTGGATTCTTCTTCATTACAAGCACTGAGATTACCTTTTGACATTTAACAATAGTAAATGTCTATTTTCCCTGTTGTATCCATGTTAAAGGTTGATCTATTGACCCCTGAATAGGTATTGCTGCAGTAGAGAGAAGGTATTTCCATTGTGCCATCTATTTATTGCTGGTGTGAAATAAAACAGTGGGAAAATCAAGGTTTTCTTATGGGGTAAATTTGACCTGCATGGTGGTTCTAGATATAAATGCCCATTAACAAAATTTGGGTTTAGGCAAAGATTTTTTATGACACCAGGTGCTATAAAACAAACTTTTAGGAAAAGCCAAAGACGGATAGACTTCAAGACTGTACACACATCACGTCAGATACAATTAAAGAGGAGCCTTGGGTAAATTTTACCCATTGGCAGGTCTAGTGTTAAGAATATGTGTGCTGCAGTAATGTCATTGGAATTTTTAAAAAGTTACTGGACTATGAAGACAAAAGAAGAAACTAAGTTTTATGTGTGACACAGGAAACAGTAATGACAGACTTCTTTTTGCACAAACTTGTTCGCTTGGCACTATCTGTGCCATTATTTAAAGTAGTTCCTGTCTGCAGTGACACAGAGGGCTACATCACAGGCTCTCTTTCTCTCTATTATGAGATATTCAGGCTGTCTCTATCATGATCTGTGCAGTTACAGTTGAATAGTTTGACACTACCTGATAGAGCAGCCTGCCATTGGTTGCCGAGGCTTGTCACAAAACATTGTGGGAAACAAACAGCAGCTAGCATTAGCCGCTAGTGGCAGGAACCGTTGAAAAATGTATTTAAAATGTATAAAAAAACAGATGTACAATATCTGAGCAACTGGTGTGGATTTAATCTTTACATTCTCCAGAAAGTCACCCAAGTTCCAGGCTTGCTAGAAAAGTTTCTGTAAGGACTACAAAGGTGTGGACGGCATCATTAAAACAGCAAAATGGAAGAGGAGATGGAAGAGGGGAAAAAATAACTTTTAATAACTTGTGCCTCTTCTTGTCGTACACAAGAATGTTGGTCTCAGAGGGTAAAAAAAAAGTAGAAGTCTCTGCTCTGGGATGCTTAGGGCGTCCTGTTGACTGCACCTACACCACAATTAGTTGCAATAAAGATGCACTCTTATCAGTTTTAAAGTATCACTACACAATTCTTCAAATTCTGGCAACCAAGGACAATGCACATGCATAATAAAGGCAAAGTTAACTACAGACTGGAGGCGTTAAAATTTCTACTTACTCTGATGAAACTGGAGAACTGAAGATGGTACAGCACTCAGTGCTTCAGTAGCTTCAAAGCCATGATATTCACTTTCCTGTTGCATTTAGGTTCTCACTTTGCATGCTATGGAGGCTAGCAGGGAGTAGGAGGTGAGTCCTCCCACTGTCCCATCTTTGCAGGTAAAAGGTGTTATTAAGGTATCAGTATGAATGTCTGAAGGTGCTTCATAATGGAGCTGTTGAAGAAATGCTCTGTGGGAACACCTAGTGAAGCAATATGGGAGTTAAGATTAGGCAAAGGAACCCCAGCACCTCATTGTACCCCCATTCGGCTTTACCTCCCAACAAAGTGAAATTAATTTCTGATTTTTTCTGACATGCTCGGTTACAAGTGTGGTTTTCAAAATTTCTCCGAAACAGAGTAAGATACTAACCTATAACTGCAATCACTTATAACTCAAAAAAGACCAGCAAATAACAAATATAAACACAAACCTTACTAAAGCTAGCACAAATGTGAACGTTAACCATATTATCGGTGCATGACTGCACAGTATGGCTCGTCTCAAAAGGGATAAAAATAAGTTCAACTGTGAAAGACAGATGTGCAGTAATGAAAAGAAAATAAGGGCTGGATTGATAGCAGTGGGAATAGACAAAAGAAACAGGGAGAGAAGGGTAAGGTGAGAAGTGTGGCTTGTTCTCTTATGTGGCCTTGTAGTTGAGGTTTGGCGTTATGAGTCCCCTCTCCCTGACCTTGCCTGCCATACTGAAAAGCCATTCAGACTCTGCTTGGTAGAACAAATGTTGTGCAGAGCGGAACATGCTTGGCTTGTCTGACAGTGTAAAATCACACTCTTCCATTGCACGTTCAAAGCCCCACTGCTTTCCCCATTAAAAGTTTTCCATGGAAAACCAGCAGCCAAATTCCAGAAATCCCGGCTGAAGTGTCAAGCTAAGGCTGATAAAGAGCCAGCGTGTGTGTGAGCGTGTGAGTTTGTACTTGGAAGGGTGTGAGAGAGACAGAAAAGGTGGAAAGGAAAAAAGGAAAACAGAGGAAAAGCTGCAGTTGTCCCGTTTTCCTAAACCACAGCTTCAAAGAAATGAGCCAAAGCAGCGAGACAGAGCAAGTCAAACAGCGAGAAGAGTACGAAGAGGAAGAAACAGCACATGAGTGTTTCAGGGTGGCCTACCACTGGGATGTAAGTTGCAATGAAAACCACCATTGATTTTTAATATTACACTGGCCGTTAGTGAAGAGACCTGCATTAGGACAAGACACGCCTGGGACTTTCCACCTTAGCTGACTGGAGAAGAACAGAACAAAACAAAGCTTGTTCCTCGACAGTCTGAGCTCCTACAGTACAGTCACAGCTCTGTCATTGATGGTGCTCTGAGCAGACATGTAGGCTGTGAGGCCCAACTGACACTTCAGAGACTTTATTGTACATTGTTTAATGCATGAGTTTATGAGTGTCTTTGTGTAAAGGAAGCCGACTCCTTGCGGCTAATTTCACAAGTTTCCTCTACAGTCATCATGCCTGTGGTTCACTGAGTAAAACCTGAGGCATGCTGGGGTGACGAGACCGTGTGTTGATGAATTTGCCATGGTAACAGATTCCCAGAACAGAGGATCTGAAGTTATTAACCATGTTCACACGACGGCTATTTTCCCCATCACTTGCTCCAGGTTTGCCATTATTAGGATGTAGACAGGCTGACTAAAACACATTATATCATAGCTTATTTTTTGATCAGACCATGTTTAGCTAGAGTCTGGAGTGACATTAGGATCAGGATAAAATATGTGTTTGATAACCTGTTACAACTGTATGATATCAGCTAACATTTCCCTCCCTAATTCTTGGGAGGATGGTTGCATATTCTTAGCTAGTTGTGCTAGTAAGCTAAAAATAAATGTTAAGAAATGTTAGTTAGGAATTAAATGCTCATTTAGCTTTCATGATATTGCTGTAAGAGGTTGTCAAATAATCTGACGTTATACTGAATGACACCCTCTGGTTTAGAGCTGAAAACTGCTGTTCCTCAAGTGTCCCCTTGAGAAATTGCCATTAAGTCTCCCACTAAATGCCCACTTTCCATTGTTTTAGAGATAAAAGCAGTGCTGTCTATAAATCCCATTTCAGACCAAAGATTTGTGACTGTTTTATAACATTGCTGGTGATGGTTCCAGCTGTTTGAACCGGGCCTTTGCAGCTCGAATCAAGCCATCTGGTGATGTTGCCTGCAACTCAGTTTAAGTCGCAGACAGAGTAGGGTTTCCGGTTTGGGGACCTCAGCATCCCATCTCTGCTTATTGCAGTTGATGTGGTTCTCTTGGTTTCTCAGCTGGGGACCTCCAGCAGGCACTTGGATGGTTTGCAGCTGAGTATGAAGCAGTTGGGATGAGAGTCAGCACCTCCAAGTCCAAGGCCAAAGCGGCCAATTGCTCCCGTCGGGTGGGGAGTGAGTCTCTGCCTCAAGTAAAGGAGTTCAAGTATCTCAGGTGTCTAGCGTGAGATTGAAAAGGGAGCGTGATTGACAGGCAGACTGGTGCAATACTGTTGCCATTATGCAAGACTGCTGTGGTGAAGAGGGAGCTGAGCTGAAAGGCAAAGCCCTCCATTTACTGGTCGATCTACCTCCTGACCCTCACCTACAGTCATGAACTTGTGATTATGTCTGAAAGAATGAGATTGCAGATACAAGCTGGCTTTCAACCCGTCCTGTTGCATGAAGGAACATTTTTTTAAAAGCTTACAGCTTTGCATAATTGGGATCTGGCTGAGTTGACAGATGATGGGTCTGTTTTAGTCATGGGTAATTCTGAGGAAGAGCATGTTGGCTCAAAACACCACTTCTTGTTGCTAAATAAATCATTCAAACAGAAGGTTCCTGCTCTTTTATGATCATTTGGTTAGATCCAGCATTCACTGAGGGGAGTACAAGTCTAATTTTGATTTTCCAGATGTTTGCAAGTCTTTGGGCCCACCTTAACACCAAGCCTGTTTCTAAAGTGATCAAAAACTAGGTTGAAATTGTATTCCAACACAGTGACGGACTGTTTCACATAAGAACACAGCATGGGTGATACCTCACATCCATCTAGGGGCTCATGTGCACAGCGTTTAGGAAAGGCAGAACCTTATAAAAATTGCAAGTTGACTGGATGTGTCTGTCACAATCATTATGAGCCAATCAGAGAAACAGAACATACTGTTTTGTATGTAGGAGAAAACCACATAGCACTAGCTTGACAGGCAACGGTGATCATCGTTCACTATCAGTGGAGCCAGGTGGTAAATCAAACTCTTGCAAAAGCCAGCCAGGATAAAAAAAATGTCACCAAGAAAAGCTTTCAATGTTAAACTCAGCTCTTCTTCTAATAAAGAAACTGCTTAAACTGCCGCCATAGCTGCATCCACATTAATTTCTTCACTGACTCCCATTGCTTAAAGGCTTGCAGAACTACTTGAGCCGGTAAAACTATCCCCTCTTTCTCCTCAAATGATGCCGTTGGGTCCCGCCACTTACAAACATTTCAGACAAGCATTAAATCCATCCAGCGCATTGTCTCTCTGCAAGGTTAGCGACCACCATGTGTTCCCAAAATGCCTCTTCAGAAACCAGGGATTTATGTCTTTGAGACTATGGCCGTGTTTTAAAAAGTCTGTGTTTCACCTTTAAATGTGGTCAAATGTATCTCTAGATTGATGCAATATCTCTATTCTTATCGCTGATCAATAAAAAAAAGCTGCAAAATCTTGACAGTTTCTATGATTTGTGATGTGTAACAAAGTAGTAAGCGTGCTAGGAGCATTGTTAGGTCCCATCCTGGCCTCAGCATCAGAGGACTAGCTCCTTCTTACATGAATACAGTAAACCCGGACTCCTAAAACAGCAATAATGTATTGGAGTACTTCATTAACAGAGCAGTTTCACCATGCATCCAACTGTAGACAGGAAGGGAGTGTAGTCTCTGTTCCTGCCAGGTGAGCCTACCTTTGTGTTAAACAATAATTTGTGGCTAACCTCAGAGTCATCTAAGCTGCCGTTCTTGGACTGCTACCCTCTCACCTGCAGCTCTGATTCTCCAGTCACAGTGTAACTCTCTGACAGGCCGTCAAATCGCTGCCAGGACTCATTAAGTTTGAGAGAACCCTGTGAATGTTTTCCACCACCTTTACATTTTCCACTCTGCTTGAGCGTGTGTGAAAGAGGGAGACAAAGACATACAAATGGACACAGAGACATACACAGAGGAAAGCAGACCTCTAACAAAAGCCATATGTTGAGCTCGGGGCAGTCATCCAACGAGTCTGTTACAGAGCGCTGGGGCTCACGGGAAGACAGTGAGAGAGGCACTTTACACCTCTGCTGAAATGAATACAAACTACCTGCTATATTCAATCACTCAATGGATTCTTCTCTGTTTGAAAAGTGAATTCAGGTATGTCTGTTACATAATGTGAGTGGCTGATGTTTATTAGATCGTCTGCCACTCAGAGACGTGTGTGAATACGGCTGTTTCAGGCAGATAATCCATCAACACTTCAACCATTTATTCAGGATTTCTGACCTGGATGACCATGAGACATTTCAAAGATCTAATGCTAGCAACATAAATTGATAGTACAGATAATTTTATGTTTATCCATTAGCTACTTTGACTACTTTTGTATTATATCAGGCTTCATATTTTATTGTTTACCTGTTACTTTAAGCTGTTTCAACTGTTTATCAATTGATTTGGCTGAATACATAAATGTTAATTCTACTGCTTAACCACTACACTGAGCAATTTATTCCAACTGTTAACTATTTGCAAACTATTTCAACTGTTTATGCAGCTGCCTAGCTGGTACAATTAGCAAATTCACAAGAAACTGCACAAAAACACCAACATTTCATGGTTTGTGGATGCTACTGTCTAATCCTGTTTGTGGCCACTGAATAAATGTATAAAAAGTATTTACCACCTTGGATGTGTTACCCTTTTTATTTCATCTCAAGTAACTGTAGTATAAAGACACCTGGGTCTGGAAGATCCAGTTACTGGTTAATCAGTATCCATGGCTACCATTGTACCATGAAGACAAAAGAACACTCCAAGCAACTCAGAATAAGGTTATTGAAAAGTCTAAGTCAGGGGATGGATACAAAGAAATCCAAGGCAGTGAACATCCCCAGAGTTCAGGTAAATTCACCATGAAGAAATGAAGGAAAATGGCACGTGTAAATCTGCCTAGATCAGACCGTCGTCACAAACTGAGTGAGCGTGCAAGAAGGAGACTAGTGAGAGAGGCCACCAAGACACCAGGAGTTCCAAGCTTCAGCAGCGGAGATGGGAGAGACTCTGTAGACAACAGCTGTTGGCTGGGTTCTTCACCAGTCAAAGCTTTATGGGAGAGGGGCAAAGAGAAAGCAACTGATGGAGAAAACTCAGATTCAATCTGAACTAGAGTTCACCAAATAGTATCCGGGAGACTCCATGGTCAAGTTGGAGAAAGTTCTTTGATCTGATCAGAACAAAAGGGAGCTTTATGGCCATCATACAAAACACCAAACACTGCACATCACCACAAACACACCATCCCCAGTGTGAAGCACAGTGGTGGCAGCATCATTCTGTGGGGATGCTTCTTAGCAGTCAGCTCTGGAAGGCTTATAAAGGTAGATGGTTAAATGAATATAGCAAACTATGGGAAAGTTCTTTACTTAAGTGCTTCTCTCAGTTTTTACCCACCCTGGTGTTCACTGTCGCATCTATCATACAGATATCATCATGTAAACATAAATAAACAAGAAGGCTGACATTCATGCACTCAATCTTAAACATAGACATATCCCACGCTCAAACTTTCCATCTGTCTTGTATGCTTTCTTGTTCCAGACTTGAATATCTACCCTCCTCCCGGTCTTATTAATCAATCAACTTGAGTAAGACACTGGTGATTCTGTGTTTCAGTGCATGATCACCATCCTTGTTTCCCTGATGACAAAAACGTCTCCCCCCTCTTCCCTCATGACATCCTTCCTGCCAACATTAATTCCCCTCTGAGCTGGATCCAGCAAACACAGATGGAAAAAATGGATGTCAACGGCCCAAACAAAGGCAGAGTGATGGATAGAATTAAGGAAAAAGAGACAGGGGTCTTTACAGAGATCAGTGGGTTTGTGCACAAATACACACAGATGCATAAAGCATTACAACAGACGTACTACAACAACACAGGGATTAGGGAATGGTGACAGTGACTCATGACTTTATTCTTTGGGGTTTCCCAAAGTTTTTACAATTCAGTTTGCAGATATGGACACTGTGATCAATCACATCAATGACTGGTTAATGGGGGCAAGTATTTAAGAATGCCGACTTTAATTTAAGTGAAGAGAACTGAGTATTTTTACTATTTGGGGGAGTTGCTATGCAGTCTTACCTTCCTCCCTTCTTGGCCAGGAAGTCCAACCAGGCCAATAATCCCTGAGTCTCCCTTAAAGACAAAGCAAGAATGTCAAAAAGCAGCACAGCAACAAGTACTAGACGCATAAATAGCCATTAGAAATGTACTATGAGTGTATAAGGAATCAAAAATACCTTCTCTCCTTTAGGTGCTGGCCCAGGTGACATGCCAGGGTCTCCTTTCCTCCCCTAATGTAAACAGGAAAACACAAAGGAGGACTTTGTATGAGTGGAACTGAGGAATTTGAATCTTTAAATTATGTGACTAAAAGTCTTGATAACTTAGAAATGTAAAGGCCAACACCGTCAATATGGAATAATGGAAAGGAAAGCGTGCCTCTATAAATCCCCTATTAGACAATAGGAAGCTACAATTAAAGAACAGGATTGAGTTACCATGTGGCTGATAAAATCAGAGTACAGATGGTTTTCTCAGCAACATTATTTGGGCTCAGTCCCCCTCCAGTCACACACACACCAGGCCTCATTGTCAGCAGGTAACAATAATGGGGCTTCAGCACATCAAAGCTATGAATCGGAAATTACTCTGAGTGCTGACTCCTTCTCTCTCCATGGCCCCCCGCTATTTACAACTTTGTTTCATTTATTAATGATGAAAGAGGAAGGAGTGCAAAGCACCCTGGGACATCAAACACTTCAGGAATCATTCTCTCAACACACCTGTCGGGTAGAAGAAGCCTGCTCGTACTAATCTGCCAAAAAATTACCAAACTAGTCATTAACTGAGGCAGAACTTCACATTTTTACTACCTTACTTCTGTAAGTTCTCTTAGGTTTAGCATGTACACATACATGTTATCCCATTGCAGTATTATCACTTTCAATTCAATATTTAGCGCAATTATTCTGCATTCATTAGATTTATCTGAAGTCAGAAAGGTAATGGCCTACAAGGAATCTGGCCAGGATTGAAGCAGACTTTATAAGGTAATACAATATGACCTTTACAACAATAGCTCACCTTTAAGACACAGACAACTCACATAGTCTAACATAAAATGCATTTAAAGTGACCTATAAATCTCAGTAATTCAATTGGCAGGGTATCATGACTCACTACAGACTCCAAGAGGCTACCGCTCCCTGCCAAGAAACAGTCTGACACATAAATCCCACTTCATCTGGCTCCTTTTAGCTTCTATTTTGCTTGTTACTTTGCTCATGCTATTAGTTTTTCTTTAAATCAGCCTTGGACTTTAAATAATGTGACTTTTTATTTCATATTCATCCGTGATGACAGAAAAGAAGTTTCTACCTTGGTATAGGCTAATAGGGATACAAATAAATGTGAAAAGCATTTTAAACTAAGAAATATCATTTTAACACTTCAGGTTTGAGAAAAATTTCATCTTACGTGGCACTTTTGCTACTTTTTGACAAAAGCACACTAGCTATTCCCCCTTAAATATGGTACTTTTTGCAAAGATGAGCAACCAAAAACTGTATCCTATCCACACATTTACAAACGATACATACAGGTGCATCTAAAAAAATAAAACATTATGTAAAAGTTCATTTTTTCCTGTAATTTACTTCAAAATTTAAATTTATTTTATACTCTTCTCAAGCAAAGTGAACAATTTCAAGATTTTTTTTTTCAATCTTACAGCTCACAAAATTCCACTGTCTCAAAAAATTAGAAAATTGGGGGAAATTCCAATTTGCAAAGGCTTCCTGAACCTTCATTCTCACTCTGGTTCAGTCCACACAACCACAATCACTGGGAAGACTGCTGACTTGACAAATGTCCAGATAACAATAAGTGATACCCTCCACAAGGAGGGTAAGCCACAGAAGGTCACTGCTAAAGGGCCAGGCTGTTCTCAGAGGCTTTACATAAGCAGATTCAGTGAAAGTTGACTGGAAGGGAAAAGTATAGCATGGAAGGGAGCACAAGCAACAGGAATGAGCTTGGCCTTCAGAGGACTGTCAAGCAAAGCAGATTCAAGAACTTAGGGGAGCTTCATAAGGAGTAGACTGAAGCTGGAGTCAGTGGATCAAGAGCCATCACACAGACAGCTCCAGGAGACAGACTGCATGTGTACATCAGTTTCTCACCTGGGCTAAAGGGAAAAAGAACTCGACCGTTGCTCAGTGGGCCTGCTTTTAGATTAAAGTAACTTTTGAATTTTATTTATATTAAATCAAGGTCCAAGAGACTGTTTCCAGTCTCCACAGTCAGTGATGGTTTGAGGTGTCATGTCATCTGCTGCTGTTGGTCCTCTGGTCTTTATCAAGTCCAGAGTCAACACAGTCAGCCGCCTACCAGGAGATTTTAGAGACCTTTACGCTTCCATCTGCTGAGAGGCTTTATGGAGATATCTTTTTCTAGCAGGACCTGGCACCTACCCACAGTGAAGCCAAAACTACCCGAAACTAGCTTACTCACTGTGGTATTACTGTGCTTGATTGGCCACCAATCACCAGACTCAACAATCCAGACGAGCTAAAGGCTGCTATCAGAGCAACCTGGGCTTCATAACAACAGAGACGCAGTAATTTGTGCAAAAGGAGCTCCAGGCAAGTACTGAGTATGTAACTGAGCACAGTTCCAGAAGGTCAATAGTTCTGTATTATAAATCCTTTTTTGACTGGTATTACTGGATTATTCTAATATACTGAGATAGTGGATTTCAGATTTTTGTGAGCTGTAATCATCAAGATCAAAACAAAAAGTCTTGAAGTATTTCATTTTCATGATATTCTATTTTTTTAGGTTCACCTGTTTGAGTTTTTGCAGAAAATCAGGTCACATTTACACTATGTCTAGTGACCACCTGTATTCATTAATCCTATTTTAATGCATCCACACGTTTACACGCCTCTGATGCAGCTGCGAGAGCAATTCCATGTTACAGATTTAGTATTTCTGAGAAATACAATCGGTTATTTTGGTCTGTTTCTGAGAGTTACATAAAAATGCAGGTCCTATTCTGATGTCTGTGTGGTTAAAAGTGAAGTTTTTAGTAGGTATGCCTGGCACAACTTTTCCATCTTCCGAGGTGAACTGGGACTGAAACAGTCTTGAAGAAACAGAAAGCTCCAGCAGTACTTAAAGTTTAGAGAAAAACTTTATTAGACCATAAATAGAGGTGTTTTATAAACTTAAAGCAATGCTGGAGCTTTCTGTTTCTTCAAAAATGAAATTACTGTCAGGAGTTGGTTAGTAGCATATGTAGCATAGGAGTGTGGTTAGAGGGGAAAACGACAGGCCTTGCTTTGTCCAAAGACAACATCATCCACCCATGTTTCAAGCTTCTATAGTGCTGGCTTTAGTGCCATATTTTAAATACAGATATAAGCGATGCCAACTGTCCAATCGAAGTTAAAAGATCACACCACAAGAAGCAAAAATATCTGACAATTAGTGACATAACTGTTGGGGATAGATTTGAAAACGTGAGAAAGCATGACTGACTAAAGTGAAATACTTTTAGGAGCCAAGGACAAACACAGTCGATTTGTTTGACCTCTAGAGGTCAGGGCTCAGAGGACCAGGGTTCACAGTTGTCAGTTGTGCATGGTATTTTTATAATGCGGCTTAAATATAGGTAGTTCTCCTCCCTATGTACTCCGAGTACACAAAGCCAGAGGTCAAGGGTATTTACTGAAGCACAAATCAGTCCAGACAATGAGAAGAGGGACGCAGAGAATTTGTCTAAAGTCGGGTCACCTCCTGTTTGCACGATAAAATAAGACAGATTTATTAGAAGTTCTCACTCTTGGACTGGAAATGTCTTTCCCTGGAGCTCTGATAAATCACTCGGTGGTGTCAAACTACTCCATGCTCAGGCTGCAGTGCTAATGCATGGACATTCTTTTTAGGGATTTTTTCCACTTTTTGGATGTATTTCCCAAGTTTTCTTTTGAATGCTTGCATTATACTATTTTACACAAATACAAAATTATTTACAAAAACTCTCAGGGTCTGAATTATTAGCCCCTTTTGATGCTAATAGTCACCTTTTTTGCCAGATAACAGCCTGCAGTCCCTTGTTGTAGTTTTCAACAAGTCTCAGACGTGTCTTCTGAGGAATCCCAGCCCATTCTTCATTGGCATATCTCTCAAGATCCTCCAGATTTGATGGTCTTCTTGCATGGACCTTGGTCCTCATCCCACAGATTTTCAATGGGATTCAAGTCAGACTAGTCAGTAACGTTTACTCTGGTCTTCTGGAGGTAGTTTTTCACCGGGAGCCATGGATTTTTTGAGTCGTTATTGGAAGACAAAGCAATGACCCAGACCCAGTTTTGCTGCAGACAGCTTGAGGTTTTCTTACAAAATCTATACGTATCCTTCTTTCTTCATGATTCCTTCTACCTTTACAAGATTTCCAGTTCCAGAAGCATCCCAACAGCATAATACTCCCACCACAGCAACGACTGTGTGGCCAAAAAGCTCTAGTTTGGTCTCATCTGACCAAAGGACATGCTTCCTGTATGCAGAATCAATCTTAAAGGTGTCTCTTCTGCAGAAGTGGACTTTTTCTTTGTCCATTCCTGTGAAGGTCTCTAGTGAGACTACAATTCCAGACTAGGCTAAGTCCTTCACTAGAGTCTTGGCAGTGTTTCTGGGCTCTTTAGATACATCTCTCACTAGTTTTCTTTCCAGGGTCTTTGAAATCTTTCTCTTCCTACCTCTGCCAGGCTAGTTCTGGACTCTGTGGCTCTGTTTGGATTTCTTGATGATCCTTCTCACTCCAGTTCTTGACACTTGGAAATGCTGTGATAACTTTGTAGATCCTTCTCCTGTTTTGTGAGCATCAACAATTCTTCTTCTTAGGTCTAAACTGATTTCTTTAGTTTTTGCAACAATGCTTTATCCAGTGACAGCCCAAACCCTGACTGAAGTTGTCATACTGTGTGTAAACGTGAAGATAACCCTTAGTTTTAACTTGATTTTACAAGCTTTAAGCATAAAAAAGTTAAAGCAAATCTTTGCACAAAGGTGGCTTGTGATATGGCTCAAAAAGGTCAGTTATAATAATCTGTGTGCAAAGTAAAATGATGCAAGCATGCAAAATACAACTAGGATGTTTGGAAAGGCTGTGTTAATGTGGAGCCTGAATCAGGCAGATTTTCAACAGTATGAAAAGTTTTCATGATTTGAGTCTAAAGGGGATTCTGACATCTATCTTTGCAGCACACATGTTTAAGTGATATAGCTCTGAAGTATTAACTGCAGAGGTGTCTGAGAGTCTCAAACTGCCAGGTGTAGCTGCAATGCCGTGAACTTAAATGGCCCTGTATCTTCCACCATAAAGCTCCATTACTCTCAATGATCTTTATGGATTCCAGCTGATTTACAAAGATGTAACACATCCTAAAGGGATTCTCAGTCACGACAGAGGGAGAGACAAGGTCATAAAGGTGCTATTAAATTATTAGTAAAGGCAAGCATGCAATCAACTAACGTGGAAAAAAGTCACAGTTGTTTCCGGGCCCTTGGCGGAAAAAAGAAAGGCTAACTAGTGTAAGAGTGTGTGAGATACCTTGAGCCCGGGTGGACCGGGGCGGCCAGGGTTTCCATGGGGACCAGGGGCGCCCTGTGGAAAAGCAAGAGAGAGAGGAAAACATAATCAAAAGGTGAGAGAGATCTCAATCAATCTTCATATTGGGATGGAGGTGAGGCTGGCTGTAGCTTTGCTACTGTGAATGAGACCACAGAGGGGGTCTTGGAGAGGAGGGGGGCAGTCTGGAGAACCTCAGCCTTCGTGCTACTTTAACCTATTTAACTATACATCAGCTGTGTGTGGTGAGGTATTTGGGGTTGGTGTTGGGGGTGGAAGCTTATGGAAAATGGGGCTCTGTGGGGCTGCTCCACCATATGGAGATGGTTTTCCTGGCCCCCCCTGCCTTGTTGCCTCACATTCAACAAGCCCCCCACCCCCACCCCCACCTACCCCAAACACACTCGCACACAAGCGTCTTAATGAGTAATGCAGATCATCATGTATCATAACATTTTGAATTCTTTCTCTGGTGTGCGTTTTTGGCTGTTGCAGAGGAAATGAACACAACTGTGTGTGAAAGCAAACAAAGTGAGATCTACAGTAGCGGCATAATGGTAACATGAACCACTTCCAGCAGCCCCCATGGGAGGGCTTTGCAGAAAACCTTCAAAAAACAGAGAATTATTTTACACCAATTTTTCTTAAGTTGAAACAGCAGCCATTAGATGGGAGCACAAAGGCCGTTGCTGTGTGTCTGCCGGCCTCCTCTTCCTCTGAGTGACTTTTTCCTTTGGATCTCTGACCTCACTCCTGCCCTCCACGTGGTGCAGCACCCTTGGGCCCCTAACTTAACCCCGTGGCGGGTCAGGGGTCGAGTGAATCAGAGAGGGCGGAAAAACTGCTTTATGAGTCGGGTCAGCAAGTTTGACTGAAGTGAGTCAAAACAAATCAAGGAGACATTTCTGTTACTGATCTGGTCAACAACAGCACAGGGCCAAATCCAGACAGGCAGCTCTCCATACGATCCCACAGGGAAGAAAAAGCAATCTCAAGCTTTGGGCTGGGTTATAGGGCGCAACAAAAAGCCCATTGAGAAAAGTAGAAAAACAGACATACTGCTCGGATGCAGACTTGACAACATAATGCCTTTTTGCAGTGAGTGCTCTTCCTGTCAGAGGATGCTGTGATGACAGCCACGTCTGACTCACCTCAGACAGAGCTTCCACTGAAAAGATGGGACATTACTCAGCATGAGTAAAGGTGCTGTTATCACTAATGGAAAACAACAGACTGATATGCATCAGACAGAGCATCATACAGCTGCATGTGATGTCAAAGGTACAGTATGACTGGTTTGATGGTACATTAGTAAAAAGCATTCAGTGGGTTATAACATGATAGATACTGTTATTTATATACAAAAGGTACAGTTAAGTATGAGTTAAACTGTTTTGATGAGGTAGGGCCTTTGTGTGCAGAGTTTGCATGTTCTCCCTGGCTTCCTCCCACCAACAGTCTAGTTTTAAACTACTACATCTTGATACTGAAAATACTGTTTAAACAGTAATCATATCTTAAATGGTAGAGGTCATATCTGCTTGCTTGAAAACAGAGATTGTGCTCCACTGTCACTGTGTCAAAAAGACAACATAAGATGTAAAGGCTGTGCTGCTGTGTTATTTTCTTTCTATTGCATTCAAAATAAATAAGATTGTTCTTTGTAGGAAATATTAGGCAGGGAAAGGATGCCTTATGAATTGAATGCTACAAATCAAGTCATATTTCATTATACTACATTAATAATGCGGACTGTAGAAAGGTATGATGGAATTTTTACAACCCTGTCTATTAAAATGACAGACCGCATTATCGAATATGAGAATGATATAAATATTACCACTCTCCTCAATACAAAGATTCATATCCGATTTGCAGTTCAGTCTTGATGTCACAATAATATCTAACGTGTTTGGTATTATCGTACGTGTTTAGTCTGGTCGTATGCAAATTGTGGTTTTCAGTGAAGCCACCGTCATCCATGACCAATGGGAGCTGGTGCTGTGCATAACCACATCAGTTCACTTCATTCTTCAA
Source organism: Cheilinus undulatus (assembly GCF_018320785.1). NCBI lineage: Eukaryota > Metazoa > Chordata > Actinopteri > Labriformes > Labridae > Cheilinus > Cheilinus undulatus. Next base: position 40,016,036 of record NC_054881.1, read on the forward strand.
AGTATGAAAGTGGGCGTAGATCATTCTAGAGCCTCTGAATGTCTGCTCAGAACTCAAGACACTGAAAAACTTTTCTGCTGGCATACACGACAGGTACGGTAAACCACCACTGGGATTTTCAAAGTTAAAGATTGATCAGTTTGTTTCCATGGTGAGACGACTCGTGTTTTCATACGGTACTTCTATTTTGAAGTGTTTGTTGCAGTAACATGCAAAGTTGCTTCGGTGTTTAACTCTACTTTCGTTACTACTTGATGTAATCTAATTAAAAACATCTTAATATAAAAGATATTAACTTATATGTGACCTCTATCTCCTTCCACGTCTTGTTCCCTGCTCAAAAATTGTTGAATTTCCACCAGATGTGTGATGGGAAATAAACTAAATGGATGTGAGATGTGAGAGGGTCTCAGGTGTCAGTCTGTTTAGAGTCTTTTTAGGAGTTTTAGCAGAGTCCTCTGGTGTAAGGCCAGCATAAGTGTGGTTGCTTCTGATTTAAAAAACAGCCTGGGGATCGTTTTTTACACAGTCATGTGCAGTGGGAAGCAAAAAACTACAAATTTCCGCTCGAGACTTAAACATGTACGTCTGTTTAAAGTTTCTGCGTTTTGAAATGAGATATTTCCATCCCAAGGAATCTCTAGTTTTAAAGATTTAGCATCTTTTCCACCCACAATCTTCACCCTTTTTTATTCTTTCGGTTTCAGCTGGTGGCCTATAGACTCAATGTGTCCAGACGACAGTGCCCTGAATAACCTTGAACAAACTAGACATGTTTGAATTACATGCTTCAAAATTAACCCTGTGGTTCACCACAGCTTGGGCAGTGCGCTGGTAGGCACGGGCTGGCACCCACATTCAGTGCTGGGCTCTCGCTTACATGTCGTGTCCCCTCCTTGAACAACAGGTGTCTAATTAGAGAAGAGCAGGGTGGGGCGCACACAAGCTGAGCTATCAAATGAAAAACCGCCCGTCTCTGAGCAGCGATGCTGGGCGTTACTGTGGTTCCTGTGGTAATAATCGGGCAAGCTGCTACATATTTTAAACTGAGACAAAACGGTCAAAATCCAGACGTATGATGGCTCCTAATGTTTCATGTTCAGGAACATGTGTGCTGCCCATCCTGGGGCGTATAAATATCTGACCTTGAGACTAAAAATTTTATATCACCTCCATGTGTGCAGCTTAAAGCCAAATAATAATATATATGCACTTGTGGACCTTAATTCTGGATCCATGACGTCACTCTCAAGGTTACATTCCCACACAGAATATTCTAGCAGGCCCTTTTAATGGGCTGTGCTGTAAACATAGTCTGACTCTCAACACCAGCTTGTAAAAGGCAGTTTAAATGTATACACAGCCACCAAATTAAAGATAAAAGAGTAGCTGTATGATGTTGTGCCAAATAAGAGCAGAAGGGGCAAAGTCTGATAAACTAACATTAGATCAAGAGCATGTGAAACCGCTGGATGTCCTTATAATTAAAGAGCACACACACAGAGACACACACTCACTGTTTGTTAAAGGTGCAATAGCGTGCCTTGCCTTCACCGAGGGAAAAGTGCAGAGTTTGCACTCTAATGCCACATAAATTACAGAGAAACTTCTTAATAACCAAAGCAGACAAGGCAAATGAATTAAGCCTCGCTGGGGAAAAATCCAATGAATTTATTGGCTTCAAAAGCTGACGTTTTAAGAGCTAAATACATCATGCAGTTTCCAGATTATAAGAAAAGGGAAATAATAAGTAATCCAAAGTATTATTGGGGCATTTACAACAATAACTCTATTAGCTCATAATGGTCCTGACAAGTCAGAAAATAACGATGGAAACCTGGAGGTACTTCCACGCCAAACATCTCAAAGCTGGTAGTAAAAAGACGTAAAAGTGCCCAAAAGGGGACTGCAAAAATAATGAAAAGAGGTATGGTATGTGATTTTTATTGTCCCTGAGCTTATTACAGTAAAGTTCCAGAGGAGAGATCCATATACACAGTTTACTCCGGGGACTATATGGACCCTTAAAAAAGCTGGTGTTACCAAACCAGTCAAAGAGGAGCTCAACACTTTCACTCATTTGAGCTGACTTTTCCAGCGGTGATAAAAGTATTAACCTTTGTTGATTTTATAGATCCATCATGGTCAATATAGTTCGGATTTCTACAAAATAATGTCAATTAAACAAAAATATTTAAAGTTAAATTAGTGACTGCATAAATATCCACCCCCTTCAAGTCAGAATTTAGTAGAGTCACCTTTGGCTGCAATCACAGCACTGAGTCCATGTGGATAGTTCTCAATCAAGCTCAAACATCTGGACTCTGCAGTTTTACTCCATTCTTCTTTGCAAACCTGCTCAATCTACATCAAGTTGTACAGGGATCAGGCATGAACGGCCATCTTGTTGTCTTTAAACAATTTCTGTGCAGCTTTTGCTGTGCAGCTTTTTGTCTTGCTGGGAAATAAATCTCCTCCCATAGTGCTTTTTCAGACTGAGTAAGATCATCCTCCATGATTTCCCTATATTGTGCAGCATTCATTTCACCTTCACACCTACCTTTACAAGCCTTCCACCTGAGAAGCATCCCCACAGCATGATGCTGCCACCACAGTGGGTTATGGTGTGTTTGTGGTGATGTTCTAGTGTTTGGCGTCTTGTCTGATGGCCAAAAAGCACCAGTTTGGTCTCATCAGACCAAAGAACTTTCTCCTACCCGACCATGGAGTCTCCTACATGCCTTTTGGTGAACTCTAGTCCAGACTGAGTCTGAGTCGTCTTCAACAGTGGCTTTCTCTTTGCCACTCTCCCATAAAGCCACCCAACAGTTGTTGTCTGAGAGTCTCTCCCATCTGCTGAAGCTTGGAACTCCTTCAGAGTAGTCATAGGTGTCTGGGTGTGCTCTCTCACTAGTCTCCTTCTTGCACCCTCTCTCAGTGTGTGAGGACAGTTTGGTCTAGGCAGATTTACACATGTGATATATTCCTTCATTTCTTTATAATGGATTTAACTGAACTCTGGGGGATGTTCATTGTCTTGGAAATTTTTAGTATCCATCACCTGACTTAAACTTTTCGGGGACCTTTTCTCCGAGTTGCTTGGAGTGTTCTTTTATCTTCATCGTGTAATGGTAGCCAGGAATACTGATTAACCAGTGACTGGACCTTCCAGATACAGGTGTCTTTATACTATGATCTCTGCACTCAGGTGATTCCCGATTCACTAAATGAGACCACTAGCATCAATTGCCTGGACCTCTGTTGTATTAGGTCAGTTACAGTCAATTCACATGACATGTTTTTATTTAATTGCCGTTAATTTCTTGAAATCTGTTTTCAGTTTGACGTTAAAGTGGGGTTTTTTTGTTAGTTGTTTTCTGGTTAAAAAGGCCAAATTTTATTGACCATAATTGATTTATGAAATCAATAAAAGGGTAAAACATCCAAGTCGGGTGATTACTTTTTGCAGGCATGGTAAATGAAATGTCCGTCTAGAATTCGAATAAGCTCTAGTCCAGGTGAAGTTAGGTGGGGAAAAGTAACTCAAGGAAAGATGGGTGACAGAGATTTTCTTCCCTCACACAAAGACCCTTTTGACCCAGCAGGCTCCAGACAAATCCAGCCAGTCTTCAGAGAGATAAAGGCCTGCACCCTCGATGCATCCACTGCACGTTTCCTCTCACACCCTTCTACCACCGTCTTCCAGAAAAAATATCTAACCCCAGACTATTCATGGACACCTAGCAAAGCCTTCTGTACTGACAGTGGTTGCCACAGTGATGGCGTCTCACACTCACATGTGTGGGATCAGAGGTGAAGGTTCATGGGTGGTGCTTGCGGGGCTCAATGGTGCTCTGTGTGTCATCATGCAGACTTCCAGTAATCCCAGGCTAAGGAGGGTCACGCAAAAAAAAAAGAAGTAAAAAGCTCTCTGTGACGGGAATTTAGTTTCCCACATAAAAAGATGACAGTAATGATCAAATGATGCTAAGCCAACATCAAACTTTCACTCACAGAGAGGATTCAGAGTCTGAGTTAATGATTCTGAGGATGATCAAGGATTTTTTCTTTGGCCAAATTAAAACCACCCTAGTCTGGTCCAGAGAGGGGAATTTGGACAACATGTGTTTGTGTTTGCAAGTGTTAAAGTACTTGTATATGGTGAGCGGCATTTACACACACATGGCAACAAGCAATTAAACTTGATAAATGCTTTTGTTTACAGGAAAGCTCCATAATCCGACTGACTCTTTATATAGGCAGGCCATAAACACAACCACATATGTCTGTGCAGCATAGTGTGGGATTAGCGCCGTAGCTGTGGACGTCGATGTGTGTGAAAAAACGACTATGAGGTCAGAGTCAGACACTGGCGGCATGTTTGCAAGTGACCCCTTTTAAAGAAGCATCAAAACCAAAGATGTTTACAAGTGCTTTTTTATTGAAGAGGCTTGTTTTCATTGTTTGCTCTCTGCAAACTGACCACTTCCACTGACAATGCCACAGGCAGCTCAACAGCTGGTTTGGCGTGGCTGACAAAGGACACGTCTGAGCCGCCAGGATGTAAATTAGTAAGAGGTGATAGGTTGATACATGCTGCCCATGAATGAGGTTTCAGGCAGATGTGGCTCTACCAAGGACAAGGTTGGGTCTAGATCAGAATGTCACCCAGGATCCAACAAGGATTGACTAACTTTTTCTTCTGTAAATATCTCAGGAAATTTGAGTGATTACATACCACTTGACAAATTCTTCTCAGGTCCATCAAGTTAAATTTGGTGCATATTTTGGATAAGCTGCTTCTTGGCTGCACATAAATAGTTCCACTCAGAGTTCCACTTATATAATACTTGCCCCAACCACGCTCTGCACGAAAAATTAGTCCAATTAAAGTTTTGTTTCTAGTAAGATTGATTTGCATCATTAGAAATCCACCTATAAGTAGGGCTGATGTTGTGGAACTGTTACTTGAGACGGGATGGGAGTTGCTGCCTGGGCTTAAATAGCTTTAATTAGAGCCAGACAAAGGCCTCCTTATACATATATAGTGGAGGGGGATCACAGAGAGTTTAGCATAAGAGCCTCTCAGATGCAAAGGAGTGTTTAAGAATGCACAAGCATAGGCATCTCAAGATATGTATGTGCAGGAAGCACACGGATTCAAAGATTAACTGTAAATTTGAAGCTTTAATGCGATACAACTTTCAGCACTGACTAAACAGCGTGGTTATTGCGGCTTTCTGTTATCAAAACTCAACCCAAGGGGAGTCAAATATACTCATAAAGCTAATCATTTACAGACAGGCTAAGAACTCTGTAGGGAGTTCCTCGCAGAAGCAATGCTTTAAGCCTCATTCTGAGTCAGCATGCTAACGAGAATGCTAATGGTTAAGTTTTATACTGCTAGCCAAGTTAGCGACAAAATCAAAGATTTTTCAAGTATTTTATTCTATACCCAGAAAGCCTCTGTGTTTCTGTCACTATTTTGCAATGCAAGAGCACGTAACCAGTAGCCACAGCCTGCTTTGAAAACAGCGACAAAAACACAGAGGCTCACTGGGCAAAAAAATAACAGTGCTTGCATTTAAGCCAACATTGTTTTGTTAATCTTGGTGATGGATGGATTCGCCTGTTTTCATGTTTCTCACTGGCAAATCCATCTTGCAAAGATCCCGTCTGAACCATTTGGGCCCGGTTAGAAAGTGACAAGACCAATCAAGATCGAGGGGAAGTACGGCGGAGTTGTGACGTAAGCAAGCAGCAACAAGAGGCCGGTGAAATTATGGCGGAAGAGATTAGCGCGGATGCTGCTAAAGCGCCAGTTTTATCAGAACTTGACGACATTTCTTCGTTAAAAAAAGAACAAAGAACAGCAGTGAGTTGTTTTCTTTTTCAAAAACCGCGAAAGTCGTGTACTGACATGTTTATAGTCGCCATGCTTCGCGTTACGCTGCTCTCTATGGAGTTTACTCCGTGCTAGCGGCTACGACATCACGTGTTTTATTGCTCTGATTGGCCAGTAAAGATCTGACAGACAGAATGTTCGTTCAATCACCCTCCGAGTCTTTTTTCAAAGGCTCTGCCCTTTCTCAAACACCTTCTATGGGAGGTTTTCCAGATGTATGTGCAAAAGAAATCCATCTGGTGTGTCAAGTTAGTTTTGTGGCCCATTTTTTCCAAAAACTCACTAGAAATTTCACCCATCTGTGATGCTGTGTAGCCTAGCTTCCTGGCCTTTACAACCAGTGAGTCCATCTTAAAGTAGCAATGCTCGCTGAGGCTAATGCTACTCCTACTGCTAGGTACCTCAAGAGGCCAAACTTTAAAAAAAAAACACAAACAAAAAAAAAACACAGAAATATCCCTTTAAATTATTCCTGTTTAGATAAAGACCTACTTTGATAGGTAAAGCAAAGATTTTAACAAAAGCTTACTCACAAAAAAGGGAATGTGTAACAGATTAAAAAGGAAATAACGGATAAAAAAGGTGCAGATGACTTCAGACGTGTCCACTGAGCTGTCTGTGAGTGTTTTAAAGTGAAATTAGACATTAAGGAGCAAAGCTGGACTTATTTTACATCACATTGGCTGCAAAGGTTTAACGAAAGTGTGTTGAAAGGAACAATAAATCATGCAAGTAATCCAATTAAATAAAATTAGCACGCTAATCGTGGAGCTTGATTAAATGCGATTAATGCAATAATCTTGGACCAAAGCTGCAACAGGACCAACTGCTGACTTAGAGCCACAATGCTGAAATACAAAAAGATTGTCTGGATAGGAGAAAGAGAATTCCACGAAGAAAAGTGGCTCAGGAAGATGAGACCATTCTGTTTAACAGCCTTGGAGAAAGAGGCCTTTCATTAGTCCAGAATGGGATTCCTATGAAGTGTCGCTGCAGTCTGCTGCAAAAGCTCAATGAGGAGAAGAAAGTCCAGCGGAGCCATGTGTTCTCTGTCTGTTTACAGTGCTTTTATTAGGCATCCTGTGGCACAGGCAGTCTTTTGAAAGGCCGTCTTTATAGGAGCTTTCCTGTTTATGCTTAGGGGTGGGAGGTCAGCGCTCGCAGCCTTGTGCTGAATATGGTCGATCTGCCTGCATAGGAAAACTCTGTGTGTGTGTCAGCTGGGTGATGGGAGGGATTTAAAGTGATGTAGAAGCCAGGTTATTATTGCAACTGCAAAAAAAAGGACAAGGGCTCTGCCTTCTGGGCTGGAACATACAGATTCAGCTTTCTCTGTCATCCCTGTCTGTTGTTTTTTTTGAGTCTCCTCCCTGCCACAAGGTTATTTACTACCTGTTTGTGTTTGAACTTTTAGTCAACATGTACGTCAGCAGCAGGCGCAAAAATAAAACAGAAAACAAACAAACAAAGACAGAACTAGTAGTTAGTCTAAATGAAGAGCTTATGAAAGAGAACGCTGGTTTAACCACCTGTGTAAAGATATCTGTACTGTAAATAAGACAACAGATGTTTGAGAAGTCCACTTACTCTAGGACCCCTCTTGCCTGGCAGGCCCAGTTTCCCTGGAGGTCCTGGCAGTCCCTGGAGAGAGAACAGGAGAGAGCATTCAGTCAGTGATGCATTCATGTCATCTCATTCAATATCATAGCAATCTCCTATTACTCCATCTAAACCATCTGGCGTCTTATTTATGTTCCCTCTGCATAATAAGTGACACTGTTTCAGTCCAAAGTAAATCCGTCTCTAGTTGTTGAAAGTTCAGCCTTATAACACCAGGAAGTTCTGAGTTTGTGCAGCAGGAAACCATGGAAAAACTAGAAATAACAGGTCATTTCCTCGCCTAGCTCCATGCCTGCCGTGCGCCTCTATCAACCTCATTCGTTTTCTTTTAATCAAAAAAGAGGAAAAAGGAGAAGTGAGGAAAAACAGAGGGCCTGCGGCTAACGAGGGCTACCTGCAGGGCTCTGGATCCTGATGGAAATGTTTGCTTCGGCCTCTGTGTGGTATTTTTAAATGCATTCTTTAATGCGAATGCATAACGGGTTTTACTGTGCAATTAAATCTAAACCCTGAGATAACACAGATATTAGAAAGTAGTAAAAAAGCAGCAGCACCTACTATAAAGTGCAATAAAGGTTCTGTAGTTTCCCCATCTCACTTTTCACAAGGCTATGAATTTAAAGATACAAAGCTCAGGTTTAAAACATCACCAAGCGTCTTATAAAAGCACAACTCCAAAGGTCAGAGTGATTATAGCAGCATACTGTCTGCAATGGTTTTATCGCTTATTGGCACCCTTCCATCTCATTTAGGAAGACCTACATGGTTGAGACCACCCCCATTGTTACAGGTGGTGTGCCCTATGGTGGCCTTAAGACCTGTCAACATCAACACACACTCCTGTCCATCCTCACACTCCCACTCTGCATGTTCCAGTCTTCCTTCCTTACACTTGTTTGTTTGTTTGTTTACGTCTTTCCTCTCTTTGCACCTGTCCATCATTAACCCATTTCTTTCACTCTAAAGAGAATTTGTTTGTTGATTGCTCTCTGGCCAAGGATGGAGGATGGAGGAGTCTCACGAAATTTCCACATCAGTATGCATTTTTCAACCACCACATTTCAAACATAGTGATGGGAGGGACTGGTTTCAGTTACAGGGGGCCAACTGAGAAAGTGCCAATGGGAAAGTCGGGGCATGTTTCATGCCACCTGCCAAATGAACCTACATTATGCTGCTACATGTGTCCTGAAAAGCAGAGTTTTCAAGTTCAACTATTCCCTGAGTTTTTATGTTTGACTTGATTAAATGTTGAAAGAACCTGAGAGCCATTCTACATATTTATAAAACCGCTTTTATCATTTTTGGCCATGATTTCACATGAAAATGCCATAAAAGATTTAGATTTTTGCAACATTTATTAAGTTAAGACAGCGTTCAAAGGTTTTTAAATATACTCCTGCTTTTTAAACTCTGTGGTCAAGTCTCTTTGCCATTGAAAATGTAAAACAGAGTTGTTTCTGCTCTTTATCACTTTATCTGAACCCTACCTATTGGCAGGCGGTGATTTTAAGCATTAAAAAAACAGCATAAAGATAACCAGCCTTGTCAGTGACAGTCTGTTTTGCTTTTGTAGGTCATGTGGAGACATCAATCTGTTTCACAAACACTAAAAACTCCTCTCAGGAGCTTTAACCCAATACAGAAGCCTGAGTCCGCTCGAGTTGATCGAATTTACAACCCCAATACCACAAAAGCTGGGTCGCTGTAAATGTAAATAAAATAAAAATTCAGTGGTTTGCAAATCTCATAAACCCAAATTTGATTCACAATAGGAAATAAACAGCATACCAGATGTTGGGACTGATAAACTTTAACATTTTATGAAAAATTTCAGCCCATTTTGAACTTAATTGCAGCAACACATCTCTAAAAAGTATGGACAGGGCAACAAAAGGCTGGAAAAGTAAGTGGTAATAAGAAAAACAGCTGACGGAGGATTTTGCAACAGCATTTATTGGCAACAGCTCAGCTACAATACTGTATAAAAGGAGCATTTTAGAGAGGCAGAGTCTATTTTTGTAAAGATGGGCTATATTCCACCATCTACAGTCCATAATATCATCAAAAGATTCAGAAAATCTGGGGAAATCTCTGTGATCAAGGCTGAAAGTTAATATTGAATGCTTGTGATATTTGGGCCTTAATGAGGGGATTGCATAAAAAAAAAAGCATGATTCTGTACCGGAAATCCCAGCATGGGCTCAGGGACACATCCAGAAATCATTGTCTGTTATTACAGTTTGCAATGTCAGCTGCAAATGCAAGTTAAAGCTGTATCAGGCAAAGAAGAAGCCACATGTGAACATGATGCAGAAATACAGCCGTCTTCTCTGGGACAAAGTTTGTTTAAAATGGACTGAGGCAAAATGGAAAACTGTTCTGTGGTCAAAATTTCAAAAAAAAAAAAAAAAAAAAAATCAAAAAAATCAAAATTTTAAATTCTTTTTGGAAACCACAGACGCCGTGTCCTGTGAACTAAAGAGGAGAGGGACCATCCAGCTTGCTATCCTGGCACAGTTCTAAAGCCTGCATCTCTGATGGTATGGGGCTGCATTAGTGCCTATGGTTTGGGCAGCTGACACATCTGGAAAGGAGTTATCAATGCTGGAAAAAAGATAGAGGTTTTAGAGCAACATCTGCTCCAATCCAGACATCTCTGTCAGAGAACACCTTGACTATTGCAGCAAGACAATAAACCACATACCACATCCATCACGACAGCATGGCTTCACAGGAGAAGAGTCTGGGAGCTGCCTACAGTCCAGACCGTTCACTGATAGAAAACATTTGGAGCATCATAAAAAATAAAATAAGACAAAGAAGACCCAGGACTGTGGAGCAGCAACATCAGAAAAGAATGGGACAACACTCCTCTCTTCAAACTCAAGCAGCTCGTCTCCTCACATACTACTTTTTGAGATGTATTGATGCCATCAAATTCAGAATGAGCTAATATTAGGGATGCATGATATTGGATTTTTGCCAACAACACTTTTGCGTAACTGTGGTTGTAAAATCACACCGAATACAGCTTTATTCATAGCAAAATCAAAGAAAAACTCCAGCTCTTAGTTTCAACAATCATATCAAAACTCAGAGCGTATTAATATCATTCAGGTGTGCAGTGAAACAGATCCAGAGGAAGACACTTTTACAGCGGTGGTGAGGAGCCAAACATGCTTCTGCCATATCTGAGCATGCACAGGATGTTTCTCCTGGCAGCTAGAGTGTTGAATCTGCACACTGGAAACACATGTCGAAATCCTGGTTTTACTGTGTTTCAGAAGGAGACTGTTAATGCTTCCTACAGCAAGAGTGATGAATGACAAGGCTATTGTCTGAATCCTTGATCAATACAATGCTCTACTGGGTTTTGACTCTCATTTTTGTGCGTATTTTCAGGAGTACGCGTTTGTGTATAAAACTCTGCTGGGAGAAGGAGTCGGAGATATTATATCAATGGCATGTGTGTTTATGAAATTGGAACTTTGTTGACAAGGAAGCGTGACTGGGTTCATGTGGGATCTCCTGCAGCCCAATATGGCAACAAAGACAAGCATCCAAGGATGTACGCAACTATGCATAATCTCAAAGGAAGTCGCTGTTTAATTTGACTGGTTCTCACAGTAAACAATCATGTGAACCTAAATAGTAATGCAGTTAAATACACAAAAACAGCTATCTAACAAACATGCATCATAAACTAGAACAGCTGATCCTCTCTGTGTTGTTTCTGCAAGGACAGTGTGGTGTGTGAAGCACTGCTCCTGCATGGTTTAACTAGCTTAACCTGGCAAAGTCTTCTGGCCTCCAAATTGCATCTGCATCTTTAAATGTGTCAGACAGTCCTCAAATAAATGACCTCATAACCTCCATAAATCATTCTTCCAGGATATTTTTCTGTGTGAGATTACAGCACTTCATATTGAGATTGTAGGTAGTGCTTCCTAAATGGCAGTAATTTGGTTCTCTGTGATGACAGTCGGGTCAGGAGGGGACATCAGTGCAGATGTAAATTAGCCAGCCCTTGACACGCCACACTCTGCAATTTACAGCTGCAAATTACAGACCACTACAAAGAATGAGTAGGGCACACGAATCAAACAAACAGCCCCTACTTACACATTACACTGAAATAACTCAATCCAGGAGAAGCTTGGAAAAAACGGAGCAAATGCATCCAGAATGGAGGAGAAAAACTGCTTAGGCTTAAACATCATAAAGCTTCTCTAACAGTAACTTTCCAAACAACTCAGGACACTGTTCTGAACTTCACAACTGCCACCACAAAGTTTAAAAAGTTATCTAAGGGGCAGCTAAAACTTGTTGATTTTTCATTGGTTCATCATGATGAAAGGTGTAAAAGGCTTTCCTCAGAGTTCCCGCTCCTAGAGATAAACCTAGACTACCTTTGTGCTTGCATTGGGAAGGTGAAGGATGATATTTACTGACTGCTTTGACCCATGACCTGTCTTTGAAAGAGGGCCATGAGACCTCCACCAGCCCTCCATGACAGAGGAATCTTGTGCAGAGACGGCAAGGCGTCAGACCTGACACGTCACACCCAGCCTGGAGGGTTTAGTGCAAAGAGGAAGGGAGGAAAAGGGCGGGAGAAAAAACTAGGATTTCTAACCTGAGTGGGAAATGAGATATTAGTTCTGTGGGCTCTTATTTCCAGCCCTGGAGCAGTAGATTTAAAACTGGTCTGTCACAGGTGGCATCAATGTCTAGGAAGTCTCTAAAAAAACTAACTCATCTCACTGTTAAACCATATATCACTGCCAACTCAAACTGTACAGCCTTTAGTGCTGCAAGGTTTCTAAAAGTTTAAACTTGCATCTGTTTCACCCTACCAAATGCCAACAATAGGCTACTAACAAGAGCCATTGAAAGAGAAGACCAGTTACTTTTAGTTCTTTCTCTTATCTTATATTGCCATGCCTCTTAGTTCCCCAACAGTCCACTAGGCACCTTGAATTTCCAGGCCACTAAGGTGATAAGCTGAAGGCACAATGCAATATATACCAATGTCAGTATCTTAGCATCCAGCAACTATGGCAAAGAAACAACCAACCCATAGGGTGAGCTTACCGGTAGGCCTGGTTCTCCTTTCTGACCTATAACTCCCTCCAGGAAGGAGAATTGCGTTGGTGGGACCTCCCAGCTCATGAAGCCATCGGTGGCAGGTGGTGTCACTAGGTTGAATGAAGGTTTGGTTGGTCTTTGAGTAGCTGGAGACTTGGTAGTTGTGGCTTGCTTCGTTGGTTTGACGAACTGTTTGGAGACTGGCTTGGAGGTTTTTGCCGTTGCAGTTTTGGTTGGTTTTGAAGAGTTGACTTTGGGTATTGTTGGTTTAGGAGGGACAGGTTTTACAGAATTTACTTTGGGCTTGGACGGAGTGGCTTTGGACGGTGTAACTTTAGGCTTGGGTGGAGTTTTCTTGGCTGGGGTGGGTTGGGGTTTCTTAGAGACAGCACCTTGGTCTGATAAGGCAGAGTCAGACTTTGCCTTAGAGGGTTTGGTGTTGGTAGTGGCTGGAATGGTAGGTTTCTTCTTGTTGTCTGCTCCTGCGTTTGTCTTTTTGGTGGTGTTGTTAGGGCTGGGCTTTGAGGGAGTGGGCTTTGAAGGTTTTTGACTTGAAGCTTTAGAGGTGGAGGGTTTAAGATTTGGCGGTTTTGTTGGGGGTACTCTTGTCCTGAGTGGTGCTGTGACAGTCACAGTCTTGGTGATGGGAGGTGGAGATGTTAAACCAAGCTGGACTGTGACTGGCATTACAGTTGCCAGTACAGGTGTAGGAATGGTCCCAGAAGTGGGCTTTATTGTTTGAGAGGGGGCTACATATCTAACAGCCGAGGCAGCAGCAGCAACACTCCTAGCAAGGCTTAACCCCGTAGGTTTTCTGGCTGTCACCAGACCACCATGTTTAGGAGTAGCGGCGGTAGCTGTGATGTTTTTTTCTCTTGGTAGGATAGGCAACAAGGGAGGAAGGTTAGGCCTGTATGTATCCGCTTCCCTGCATTGTTTCTTAATGTACCTGCAGTAGTTGTGAGCTGCCTGTGCAGAAGGGACCAGGTCAAATTGGCAGATGGCTCCTTCAAAGTGTGCTGAGGCTTGCTGCTGGCTTGACCGCCCCAGCAGAAAGGAGCCCTGGAGCTCAGGAGCCAGTCCCTCCCCACGGTCCCACCCAAAGTCAGCATGAACACTCTGCCCTCCGCAGGAGGCATAAAGAGTCACTCTCTGTCCATTAATTTCCACAGCCAGCTGGTGCCACTGACCATCATGGGGCTCGTAGGGCAGTGCCACCGAAGTGTTGGGTCCAGTATGAAGAATAAGGTTGCCCGGAGTAAGCTGCAGACCGAGAAGGAGCTTCTTACGTTCTGAAAGCAGGGTGAAGAGGAAAGCGCTGTTGACACGGTGTGAGCGCACACTCAGGACCAGTGCCAGATTGGGCCAGATGGCCACTGGGAAGACTGAGCGCAATGGTTTTTCAATGTGCGCCCGCTGGTTGAGGATGATCCCCGATCTGAATGGAATGACCCCTGCTGGCACAGAGCGAGACGGCTTCTCTCCCTTGAGCCCCAACTTCTGGAGGATGTCCACATCTGTAAAGACAGGAGAGTGGTATTAGAGATGCCAACAAAGTGGCAGGATGTTTATGAAGAAAGTAACAATAAAGTCTCTTCAGTGCATCAGTTTCTCATTCTGTACTGAAAGTGTGTTCAATTGAATCATCCCTTTAAAATAAAATCAATATAATTCAATTCAAAGGTTACACGTCAGTGCAGTTATACAATACAAAAATGAAAGCCTACTGCTATGTACTCTTTTCAATTTATTTACTCGCAGGTTTTTTGAACAGAAATTTTTAGTTTAAGAGATCCTACTAAGGTGATTTCCCTCTGATTCCATCTGCTTTATTGCTTTGTCTGATCCTGAAGTGTTTGCCTTTGCATGTGTTCAAACTTTGTTATTCCCAGGTGTAGCATCATTAAATCATCAAAACTAAATTCCCAGTTGTGTTGATGTAGTACCTCCCACTGACAAAGCAATTTGAGCAACACTTTGCATCCCCACGGAGCAGATATGGGAGAGAAAGGGACTGTTGGATGACTTGAAATTATTAGCAGGACATTCTGGACTCATTTTGCTCTTCCTGAAGTAAGTGAGGCACAGCAGAATATTACTGCTGTCTTTGCCAGTGGCACTTGGATTGACTACACTGGCTTATGAGCCAAATTTCCAGTAACTTCCTGATCTTTCAGCCAAGTAATTGAGCTCAAGAACTGCAGGGGAAAGAGAGGAAGAGTAAACATAGTTGTAGCAAAGACTTTAACACAATGAAGAGTGGACATACTAGGGCTTCTAGACTGCAAAACTGCATCTGTAAGCTTTTCACCACAACTTCAGACAGAAATATTTTTGGTCAAGACAAAGACAAATAAATCTGATGAAGAAGGATGCTTTTTGTGGTGTTTAGATGATGCACTGAGGTGCTGTGGTTCTATTGTCTCAAAGGTCAGTGGTCTACCGCCTCTCCAATATGGCAAGTTGTGGTATCATTGTGAATGTATGACTGTGGTGAGGGATAAACAGTTTAAAGCATGCCCACAACAAATTGCCTCTGCATATAGCATGTTCACTGCTAAACAGGCCCGCAAATCTTAAAGAAACAGCTCACCCTAACATATAATAACCCTAATGTGGTCACGTTAACAGTTTCAAATGGTTTTAAAGCCAAACCAAAGAGCCAATTGTTTAAATGTGCCTCTCTGTCTTTGAATGAGCTGAATTTGAATTTTGTCCAAGACAGTACCATGCCACACATTAATGCATAAAAGCCCTATAAACCTTTAGAAAATGCTTCTGGTCTAAATGGAGCAGAAACTTCCCTAGCAATTTAACCACAGGCAAGAAAATGCTTTACATACAGTGACTATAAAATATATTCCCCCTTGATGTTTTATCCTTTTGTAGACTGTAGTGTAAAGATACCTGTGTCTGGAAGGTCCAGTCACTGGTTCATCAGTACTCCTGGCTACCATTACACCATGAAGACAAAAGAACACCCCAAGAAACTCAGAGAAAAGATTACTGAAAAGGAAAAGTCAGGGAATGGATAAAAAAGACTATCAAAGGCACTGAATATTTCGAAGAGTTCAGTTAACCCCATCATCAAGAAATGGGAGGCGTGTGGCACGTGTAAATCTGCCTAGATCAGACCGTCCTCACAAACTGAGTGAGCGTGCAAGAAGGAGACTAGTGAGAGAGGCCACCAAGACACCTATGACTACTCTGAAGGAGTTCCAAGCTTCAGCAGCTGAGATGGGAGGGACTCTGCAGATGACAACTGCTGGCTGGGTTCTTCACCAGTCAAAACGAAAGCCGCTGTTGAAGACAACTCAGATTAAATCAGGACCCGAGTCCACCTTAAGGCATGTGGGAGACTCTGTGGTCAAGTGGGAGAAAGTTCTCTGGTCTGATGTGAACGAAATGGAGCTTTCTGGCTATCAGACAAGACCCTTAACACTGCACATCATCACAAACACACCATCCCCACTGTGAAGCACGGTGGTGGCAGCATCATTCTGTGGGGATGGTTCCTGGCAGCCGGCCCTGGAAGGCTTGTAAAGGTAGAAGGTAAGATGAATGTAGTGAAATAGCAATTTTGAAAGTGTGCAAGCCTGACAGAACCCTATCCACATAGACTCAGTGCTGTGATCACAGCAAAAGGTGACTAATAAATACTGACATAAATATTTATGCATAACCTTTCTTGCCAAAAAGCCAAATAATATTGACCATGATTGATTTATAAATTCAATAAAAGGGTAAAACATCCAAGGGGGTGAATAGTTTTTATAGGCACTGTTTATTAATTTCTTCACCTCATCACTATGCTCTCTGTTAAGTCTCCATTGCAGGGCCTGTCCCCTTCATAACTAGAGTTTGAGATTGATGAGATTTTGCTGTCTCTGTTCAAACTGTGCTGGATGGAAACATGACGGCTGTTGGAGGTAATTGTGAAGGGAGCTCAGCCGGGGCCAAAACAGCCTGTACCAGGAGCACACAATATGGCTGAAACACCTAATCCTCTCTGGTACCCACCAGCCAACAAACTCCTGTACGATGGAATGAAGGACTGATGGATACTTGGTGATGCTAACAGTTTTAAAGCCTCAGAGACAGAGGTCAGGATGTAAAATAGATTTTATTCAATGGATTATATAATTTACATTCCAATACGCTCACTTGAGTGTTTGCTGTAGTGAATTTTGTGGTTATTTTTTGCTGGTTTTAAGGCCTGGATTCTTTTTTTTAACTCAAAAGGTCATGGAAATCATCAGACAACATCCCCTTCTTCCTTTTCCTCTGTATTTCTCATCAGTCGATTAAGTCAGTAAAATCCACAACATGACCACAGTTGCCACAAGCGTGTAGAGCATCTCTGTGCCTGGAAGCAGAGTGAAGTTTCCAGCCTTTGAGCCAGCTTCGGATCTGTTCAGAGTTTCAGCCTGTAAATGACCTGTGATCTCAGACCTGCGACCAGGCCCCTCATCGCCCTGATTGTCTGTGGGCTCACTCTGACCTGTGGTCACCCGGCCTTGCCTAATGGGGACATGTGTACAGAGGCTCTGCTTGTGAAAAGACAGAAAAGTGGCGAGCAAAGTTGATGACATGACAGAAAGAGAGAAAGATGAGCGGAAGGACAGACGGGGTGTCCCGACAGAAGCTGCTCTGGTTATCCACAGAAAGCGAGGATTTCAATGAGATGTTTGTTTTTCTATAATACACGGCTCCCCTCATCATTAGACGGATGATAGAGGGCTCAGACATCAGAAATATGTAATTGCACAGAGAGCCAATAGCAGGAATTTGAGCTCTGGTTGAACTGGTGGTTGTCGAGGAATTAGACCTGAGGAGGAAGCAGCTCAAACATCATGTCAAACAAAAAACGCTTTCCTTTATCTAGTCAGGGGTTACTGGGTTTAACTGATAAAATGCAGATTTCGACAAATGTGTAGTCTTCTTCAAGCTACTGTGAGAGCAAAGATAATATTCAGGCATAATCTCAGTTACAACACCAGTTTGATTTCTGGGGCTTTTGCAGCTAGCCTTGAATAGATAGTTGAATGAATGATAGTTTTTATCAAAGTGGGGTTTTTTGAGGTACATGTCAAGAGTAAGGGACCTGAATGCAGGCACAGAAGCTATAGAGCTATGAGGGTATGGTAGCTTGCAAAACATAATTTAATTTAACATAATTTAGCTAATGTAAAAAAAAAACCCTTGTTAATGTCAAGGTGAAAACTGATTTCTACAAAGTAATGTCATCAAATAAAAATACGTAAGATTAGATATGTGCCTGCATAAATGTTCACCCCCTTCAAGTCAGATTTTAGTAGAGTCACCTTTGGCTGCAATCACAGCAGTGAGTCTGTGTGGATAGGGCTCAATAAGGCTCAAACATCTGGACTCTGCAATTTTACTCCATTCTTTGCTCTAGTTCTCTTGCAGACTGAATAAGATTGTCCTCTGGGATTATACAATACTTGCGGCACTAATTCCCCCTTTACCTTCACAAGCCTTCCAGGGTCAGATGCTGAGAAGCATCCTCACAGCATGATGCTGCCACCACCGTGCTTCACGATGGGGATGGTGTGTTCAAGGACCACTTTGGCCTCATCAGACCAGAGAACATTCTTCCACTTGACCACGGAGTCTCCCACATGCCTTTTGGTGAACTGTATTCCAAACTGAATCTGAGTTTTCAGCTGCTGAAGCTTGGAACTCCGTCAGAGTAGTCATAGGTGTCTTGGTGGCCTCTCTCACTAGTCTCCTTCTTGCACGCTCACTCAGTTTGTGAGGACGGTCTGATCTAGGCAGATTTACACATGTGCCACACGCCTCCCATTTCTTGATGATGGGTTTAACTGAACTCTTGAAAATATTCAGTGCCTTCAAAAGTTTTTTTTATCCATTCCCTGACTTTTCCTTTTCAGTAACCTTTTCTCTGAGTTTCTTGGGGTGTTCTTTTGTCTTCATGGTGTGATGGTAGCCAGGAATACTGATTAACCGGTGACTGGAACTTCCAGACACATGTGTGTTTTCACTACAATCACATTAGACACATTCACTGCACTAAGGTGATCCCTATTTCCCCAACTGTGACACTACTTCTTTATGCAGTCATTTATTTTACATTACATGTTTTTGTGTATTGCTGTTAATTTCCCAAAGTCTGTTTTCACTTTGACATTAAAGTGGGGTTTTCTTTTTGTCTTTTTTTTTGGTCAAAAAAGCCAAATTGCATTGACCACGGTTGATTAATAAAATTTAATAAAAGGGTAAAACATCCAGGAGGGTGAATACTTTTTATAAGCACTGTAACTAGCATTTAATCAGATGGGAAATTATTTGCTTGGAACCTTCCTAGAGGGTTCAGAATTTGTTTGAATTGAAGTGGTGCTGCAAGTTTCTCTGATCAGGAGGGTCCAATGGGGAAACTGTCAGAGTTTCTGGTTTTGGTTGACTGCATTGGCTTTATTTTTCAACACTGGATGTTGCTGCTTGTGCTGCTTCCAGTAATTCAAAATAGATAACCATAACGCAGGAGTCATTCTTTGTGCTTCTGGTCTTGTTTTATTTAAAGGTCATAAAGAGGCATCAATATTCATTTCAGTCTGATTCATAACCAGTCAGAAACTCTTCCCTGGAGCTTTAAATCACTGTAACATTTGTGCAGCAACTCCAGACATGACTCTCTGCTATAGGCAGTTCTTTATGGTCTTTCCGTGCTCTGTATGGGGATGTAAGACCCTAAAAACATTGGGGCTTCATAAACTAGTCTGAGGAAACAAGACCGCCATGGGGTATAGTGAGTATATACCCATCCACAGCGCTCCTCTCTGTGTGGTCTCTAAAGGACAACAGGACTTGGCAGAGAGGCAGGGGGCTGCATTACATGTATTTGTTCTGTGCATAGAATCCTGTCTCCAAACTACTTTATTTCAATAGCACTCGCATTATTACTGGTGCATACATTTACCATGTGGTTAGATATGCAGCACACACATATGCACACACTGACAGAGTTGTATTCAACACATGGCTGTAGTTCAGAGCCATCACCCGTGCCAAGTCACTCAAGTAGGACAGAGAGAAAGTCCAAGGCTTGACTTTCTGTAATGTTATCCCTTGTAGAGGATGAAGTCACTTGATTCATTCGAACAAACTGGAAAAGCTGGCCAAACTAGTCTACAGTGAACCATTTATGATATGTCTGAGCGGAAAAACTGTCCCCACCGCAGTACATCACACAGATTCCCACAACTTTAAGTCATGTTTTCTGATTTACTGTCAAAATAAGGGCTGAAATATGGGGGAAATACTGCTTTTTCCATTTTGCTTTTGCTTTTTCTAATTTTCCTTTATTTGCTGACAAGGGCATAAAAAATTAAGGCAGGGAGATTTAGAATTAACCATGTGCAACAAGCATAGATTCAATCCAGGGACACTCTGCTGACAGGTCAACCCCTGCAGTGAAAAACGGACCATTTTCCCAGACAGAGTTCTATCCTGAGATGGATTATGCAACTCAATTATTGGGTTTCATGAGCCAAAAGGAAATCTAAAACTAGCATTTGGTCAGCACTGAGCCAGCTGCCTTAAAACTGATCTTATGACTTGCACAACTCTTCAAAAGGGCAATCGGAGCGAGTCCCAGAAGGAGAACTCAAGCCACTAAAAGACTGCACAAGTTTAAAAGTAAGAAATCCATGCAGCAGAAGCCTGCATGGATTTCTTTAATGTCTCAGTTATGGTCAAAACTTGTCGCTTAAATTACCCACAATACCACTCAAACTGCTGGCTCAGAGATTTCGCTAAGGATGTCTCCAGCAGCTTTGGAACTAACTAGTCCATCTCCACAACAAAGGATCCATTTTTTACCCTTTAGTAATCAAAGCCACAACAGGCCTGTAAACAGACCGTGATGTGTAAAGTTGGTGGAGTTCCTCTTGATGTAAAAATAGGCAACAACCTCAATTCTCAAGATGATACACTGTGGTTTCAGAAAGAATAGATCACTCACTCCTTGGACTAGACTGGATGTCTGTGGGCCAGGGATGCACCGGTGCATCAGTTTGGTATTAAAAGATATGGGCCCTATTCTCCAACATCTGCAATCAGCACCAATGTGGAATAAACAGATGTTTCCTGCTTGATTCAGCAAGAGAAGAAGAAGTCACTTGTTAAACTCTGATCTGTTTCCGTGGTCAAACATGAGAGACAATCTTTGCACAGATGCTCAGTGTTGGAAGCTCAAATGTTAACAATTTATTCTGCTATATTTTGAGTTATTCAGTGCATTCAGAAAGAATTCAGACTCCTTCACGATTTTGTATTTTGTTATGTTGCATCCTGATGCCACAGTAAAAAAAACCCCATTCCCATTAAACAACACAAAACTGAAATATCCCATTGGCGTAAGTATTCAGACCCTTTACAAAAACACTTGAAATTTTGCTCAGGCTCCTCCCATTTCTCTGCATCTTTGCTGAGATGTTTTTACATCTTGATTGGAGTCCACCTGTAGTACATTAAATTGATTGGACATGATCTGGAAAGGAATATCAGAGCAAAATCCAAGCGATGAGGTCTAAGAAACTGCCTGCAGAGCTCAGAGACAGGATTATTGACAGGCACAGATCTGGGGAAGGCTGCAAAAAAGTTCTGCTGCACTGAAGATTCCCAAGAGCACAGTGGCCTCCATAATTCTCAAATGGAAGAAGTTTGGCATAACTAGGACTCTACTGAAAGCTTGTTGTCTGGCCAAACTGAGAAATCATGGGAGAAGGGCCTTCAAAAGAGAGGTGAGCAAGAACCTGATGATTGCTCTGACCAAGCTCAAGAGATCCCGTGTGGAGATGGGACAAAGTTCAAGGACTTATGGCAAAGTGATGTGTTCTGTGTTTCACATCTATTTTTTGTAGCCTTCCTCAGATCTGTGCCTGTCAACAGTCCTGTCTCTGAGGTCTGCAGGCAGTTCCTTTGACCTCATGGCTTGGTTTTTGCTCTGTTATGCATCATCAGCTGTAAGGCCTTCTATAGAGATGTGTGTGCCTTTCCTGATTATGTCCAATCAGTTTGATTTACCACAGGTGGACTCCAATCAAGGTGAAGAAACATCTCAGTAAAGATCCAGAGTAACAGGAGGAACCTGAGCTAAATTTCAAAGTAAACAAAAAAAGTTGGGGGTCTGAAAACTTTCTGAATACACTGTAAATGTTCAGATTCTGATAGCTGTCGTTCCCTGATTGAAAAGCGACTTCAACAACAATTAATACTGACAATCCAGAGAGCAATCGGACCACATTTCATACTTAATAAACACGTTTTTAGCGCATTAGCTCCCATCAGATCCAAACTGACGATAATATTCAGGCCATTCCTTGTTATGGTTTATGTTTGGTACTGACAGATATCATAAAAAAACACTGCCTACATCTGGAGGCTACAGAGCAACAATTTGATTTAATTTGAGCTTTCTAGGTGTACACCTTGCAAGTGCACGTCCATAGTGACTCTTATTGCTGTTTTTTGTCTCATACCCATGACTGAGGGAAATATGTGGCTCTCTAACTACCAAACACTGCTAGGTTTACTGCAAGCTTTGTCTGTCTGTTTTTGCTAATTAGCAGGTAGTATAGTTGCTCTTTAAGGCTCTTTAGCTGAAAAACAGCTGTCAAGCACTGTGAAAAACGACACTGTTAGAGCAGTGAGAGTGAGGTGAAACTGTAAAATTGCTGTCCAGACAGGTAAATAATGACCTGAACCTAAACAGTGCAGTAACTCTGAATAGAGCCGCAGATTCTCTTCATTACAGGGGACTCTCCTCCTCGTTTTCAGTGTTATTAAGGCTGTGATTTGGGAGCAGATTTTCTGGTCAGTCTTGAATCTTGATGATTTGATCACTCCCTCGCTCACTCAGCTGCTTTCTCAACACTTGTCGTCATGGCAACGGCTGGCCCAATTCTCATAGCAATGTGTTTACGTGCTCCGGCGATGACCAAACAGGCAAAGAATAACTCCAAAATCCCCCAGTGCTGCAATAAGTTTCACAGTATTTTCCACGCCTTAATTTTCACTGGAAGAGGTGAAAGAGGTCTTACCTTCAGAGTGTACTTGTGTAAGTCCCAGGTAACACGTACAATATAAAACTGTACAGAGCAATAGGGCTCTCCTGAGGAAAGAGAAAAGAAAGTGTTAAAAGGAGGAAATGCACCAATGATTCAGGCTATTGTACAACTTTAAAAAATATATAGCATACAAATTTTAACCCTCTGCTGTATTTAAACCACTTTCTCTCCAGGACTTTTTGTTCTAAAAAGCTTGTAAAAGATCCATCCTGTGGTAAACAGTCAACCTCTAAACATCCGTTTTTTTCAGGACAACCTTGTCTTTAAAAGAACATGTGTGCTGCATTAATGTCACTTATTTTACAAAAGTTACTGGACTGTAACAACAAAAAATAACTAAAACTAAATCTTAAAGATTTTTTATGTGTGACAAAAATAATGTTTTTGCAGAAACGTGTCCTTCCATCTCTTGGGGACCAAAAAGAGGGAAAAAAGTAGCATTCTTTGACAAAAAGGCTTCAAAATATTCACATTTAACAAAAAGGGCCTTGCACATTTTTGTATTTGCCCTGTTTGTGCCATTATTTTAAGCAGTTCCAGTCAGTAGTAAAACAGACGGCCACGTTACAGGTTCTGAGGGCCACATCATAGACTCTGAGGGCCAAATTCCAGACTCTAAGGGCCACATCACAGACTCTGAGGGCCACATCACAGACTCTGAGGGCAACTTCAAAGACTCTGAGGGCCACATCACAGACTCTGAGGGCCACATCACAGACTCTGAGGGCAACTTCATAGACTCTGAGGGCCACATCACAGACTCTGAGGGCAACTTCAAAGACTCTGAGGGCCACATCACAGACTTTGAGGGCCACATCACAGACTCTGAGGGCAACATCACAGAATCTGAGGGCCACATCACAGACTCTGAGGGCCACATCACAGAATCTGAGGGCCACATCACAGACTTTGAGGGCCACATCACAGACTCTGAGGGCCACATCACAGACTCTGAGGGCAACATCACAGAATCTGAGGGCCACATCACAGAATCTGAGGGCAACTTCACAGGCTCTGAGGGCCATTTCACAGACTCTGAGGGCCATACACAGACTCTAAGGGGCACATCAGAGATGTCTGAGGGCCACATCACAGGCTCTGAGGGCCATATCAACAACCATGGGCCATGAGTAGCCTGCTAAATAGTTAACTTTAGATCCTTTTGCTGTTAAGAGTTAAAAGTCAGCCATATAATCAACTACATTTTTTGCAGCTAAGGTCCACAATCCATGTCAAAGTCACTGTCCAAACTGTAACTCAACTCTACTTAGTCTTAGTGACTTCCTCTTTGCTGCCACGATGCTCTCTACTCTGATACAAACAACTGCTAACTGCTAAAGCACTCCCATAGGAACAGCCCGGTTCAGCATTATTCTGATCAAGAAAATTAGAAAAGTTGTCCTCAGGTTGTGTCAGGTCATACTCACTTATACCTGAGGTATTTTGTGATGATATTTAGCTTTGGAATTTGGACGTCAATCTGCAAAAACAATAGATAGCCTGCAGCACTAGCATTGCTAATATTAGCCACATCCTGCAAACAGACTTCACATCATTACAGTGTGCTGTAAGTTGGTTTACAGAACGTGTTTATTGTACTCTAAACCAGTTGGCTGAACACATTAACATTTTGTGTTTAATTGGATGGGAATTATCAGTGGTGGAGAGTTACAAATTACATTGACTCATTTACTCTTGTGTACTTGTACTTTTTGAGTACATTTTGAAATCAGTCAACTTTTACTCAGGTATATTTTGGGGGAATTATTGTACTTAATGGCATTTTAAAAAGCATCAATTAGGGGCGCAGATGGCCGAGTGGTTAGGATGCGCCCCATGTATGCAGGTAGCCCAGGTTCAAGTCCTTCCTGTAGCTCCTTTCCCACGTTTCTCCCTCACTCTCTCATCCATGTTTCTGACTCTGTCAACTCTTCTCATCTAACAATAAAGGCATAAAAAGCCCCAAAATACAACATTAGTTAAAGTTAAACATTAGTTTTGAGTTAAAAAATCGTCAGTAGCACACAGAGAATGATTCCACGTAACATCTTAAACACAGCTGCTACCTTTCATTTTATTATCATACAGGTGACTTTACCTGGATGGAAATTCCCATTCTCTTGTTGTTATTGCCGACAAAGAAGGATCATATTGTACTGTACGACTCCTCAGTATCTATGCAGTACTTAAACTTTAAATGACATACTTTTTACTTCTTCTTTAGTAGATTTATAAACCAGTAATTTTCTAATACTTTTACTTCAGTACGATAGTCTTGCACTTTTTCAACCTCTGGAAATTATACGTCCAAGAGAACCACTGCTATAAGTTGTACTCTCAAGACCTGCTCCAGCACCTCTTAATCTGTTTCTTGAACTGATAAAACAGCATTTTTGATGTGGTGGCTAAATGGCTAACATCACTCAGGCTTCCTCTAACATTTTCTACAGTCTTGGGTGTTTAGTGACATTAGGGATGGGCAATATATTGAGTATACTTGATGTATTGCAGCTTTTGCCATGTAAGTTGTATGAAATGACAATATCGGGGCCATCGAGTATAAATTACATCTAAGTTTAAAGCTATCAGCATGCAATCTTCTCTGGAGCATCACTTCTCCCACTGTCTCCTAAATGCCTCTCTCACAGCAGACAGCACGCACCCTCTCCCATCCAGAAAACTCTCCTCTGTGCATGAATGTTTTTGGTTGTTTGGTAGGTAGGTAGATATTTTATTAATCCCAAGGGACATTCATTCTCATGTTTTTTCACAAGGGAAAGGGAGGAAGGCATGGAGGAAGTGGAGAAAGTAAACAAACAGCCAAGGCAAGTTAGCAACGGTAGTTTGAGACTGAGATTTGGTTCTGAAGAAGAACAGCACTGGATCTGTCATCCAGCCGGGGTTCGGATTTGAAAAGGAAGATGTCAAATAAAGCATGGTAGTGTAAAAATATTCTACAAGATTACACCAAGATTACAGTTGCAGTAAAACAACACATCCCTAAAGATATGGCCCCAGTAAGCGTTGTTGAAAAGTCAGGATTAAAAGATCTCATAAAGACATCTGACACAAAATATGACCTGGTTGGGTGCAGGAAAACTCCCTGCCAGAATCAGTTAGAGAAAAGGTGAAACAGCAGCTAACAGAACCAAATCTCCACAACTACAGGGCCTTATCTCAAACATAAACATTAACATCAAACATTTCCAAAAAAGACTGTATAGAATATTTACAAGGGTCTACTTTAATCGCCATCCTGGTTTCATTTTAAAGGGCTGAATTAAAAATGCAGTAATTTAGAAATGTTGTGATGCATCATGATATAGCCTTAAAATATTGTGATAATAATTTTAGGTCATATTGCCCAGCTCTAACTGACATATTTAGTTTGTAGTAGGCAGTGAGTGAGTAGGTGGTTTCAGACAAAGTCAAAGTCAAATTTGGCTGCAAACTTTCAGCTCTTATAAACAAGAAATTGCACAAGAGATGTAAGACTTTTATTTGGTTGCTGTGGCATCAAACAAGTATTGATATGATATGATTTTTACGAAATCAAAGTTTTAAACCCTGGTATCGTGACAGACCTAGAGTGTAATTACTGCTAACTACTGTTTGCTAAGCAAACCCATGTGTTTGGAATTTGAGCTTCTGATATCCCGTGAATAACAAATGGGAAAATGATTCTGCAAAAGCACTTACAACTCAGCAAGCAAAGACGAGCGCAGCTCTCCAAAACACACACAGACGGTTTCAAGTTGTGGTTTGTAAGACAGAAATACTACAGTAGACCTATCCATCAACTCTCCGCCCAAAACCAACAAGCGCACACGCATACACACATGCTGCCGCTCTCAGCACATCCAGGTGTGGCGTGGAGGTAAGAGGCTGACTGGCATGTGGACTGAGAGCTCAGCAGGGGGACTGAGATCTGGTGACAGGCAGGGGAGCCACTGTTTACCGCTGGAGGTCATCCAGACACACATGGTCACACACGCACAGATCGGAGGAGGAAATGTGTATAGCAGCTGTGGCTAAGTGGAGCAGGCAGACGTTTGGGGGGGGGGGGGGGGGCGTGGGCCAGCAGCTCCAAATACATAAATGTGGGAAAGACTTTGTGGAAACTTGTTTACCTGCACTGAAACAGGCAGAGATATGTCTGTCTTGATGTTTTTTTTCTACACTAACCACTGTCTACTCCCTCCACGAGTCTGAATGATGATAATCAGGATGTGTGTGTATATCTAACTGTGTGGTTGTGTGTTTTGGGTGTCTGATTCTCTTGCTAATAAAGCCTCGTCGTAATCAACCCCACACGCAGCTGCTTGTGGTTACCCAGAATGCTTAGTTTAAATGGTTGGTTGTGTGTTGTGTCAGCAGAGACTAACAGCTGGTTGCACTCTCATTCATCGCCTTATCAGCTGAGGAGAGATCTGTGCTCTGAAAATGAGTCATGAATGCCAAGATTTCTCTCGAGGCTGTTTACATCCGTCCAAACTAGACCACGTTTCCAAGGTGACTGCGCTTGTTTTCACCTGGATTTTCACATTAAAAGTCCTCAGGAGCTTGTAAAGATTTTCATTATGCAGTGATGTTCTTGCAGAAGAGGTACATTTCTGCAGAGTGAGCGCTTAAATCAATGAAGCTGACACTTAGAGGCTGACCCTGTCTGGTGCGGTTTTCATGTTGCTCTGACATGAATCCCTCAGGGAAGTTTTGGCCAAGCTGAGAGGACAAAAAACACAATACCTCTTCTTAAGTCATGCACCAAAACCAGACAGTCTAACCTATATGTTGGGCTGAGAGCCACCCAACTCACATTTCATCTACAGCAGAGGAAAGAAGGCAGATAGCATCTTTCTCCACTCATGATTGGCACTCAAACATATCTGGTGCCACTTTTTATAATCAGAAGATGAAATCTACACATGAAAACTGACAGATTTGTCTCAGATTTCCGTACAGCAGCAGCTCTCTTTCTCTTCTAAAATTTCTGGCATCTTTGGCTTTTTCCTTCTTCTTGATTCTCTCAACCCCCTTAAACAAGCCCTCCTTCTTCATTCAAACAGCGGCACGTCTGTAGGCTGACTTCACCAATCAAAGGCTGAAGAAAAAAAAGCCAGAACTGTTTCCGCTTCTCTTCAAAAGTTTGGACTGCTCAATGATTCTTTTAAAGGATTTCCCAAAAGATCCTAAACACACACCTTTACACAAAAACAGTGGAAAATTCCTAAGCATGAGCTGACACTAACAGAGGCTGATGAGGAGCTGGTATGCCATCAAACCACTGCTAAAAAAAGCATTTCTGCTTTCTTTTTTGTGCCAAATAACAATGATATGATATGGATATGGTAGATATGGTTTTATGCAACAATATAGTGCTGATATATGATAATATTGTGTTGCTCATTTTATATCCTGCTATCATAAGATTCAGGCACTGCTCACTAGCAACAGTAGGCACAGTTGACTCAGAATTTCTCATTTAGGCAGCAATTAAAAAGTTCTTTTTGAAAATAGAGATAAAAAATCAAAATAAACGCACTGGTTGTCAGTGAATATTTGAATGAGAAAACCCGGAGTGGGGTATAACGAGCGCCCTCGTGTGGACATGCAGCGAATGACACTGTATGCAGCTGACACCTCACAGGTACCCAACACTGGCCTTATTATATCGCAGCTCACGCGCAGTTTAAATTTGGGTCACTGCTGTTAGTCTTCTTTTATTTGTTGGTTTATTGACAGAAACTAAGCTCTACTTTAGTACAGTTTTAATAACTCCTGGCACGTGCGTAAAAGCTCAAAAGTGACCAACTTGTTGAATGAGCGTCACTTTTCTCCATCTTAACTGCTGCATCATCATGCCCTCACTCTTCAACAGCACCAAGGGATCACTTCAAAATAGAATCAAATAATTATCTAAAGTCATAACCACATTGTAATGTTAAAAATTACCAGAGTATTCATCAGAGTATTAAAGTTTTGATTTAATAAGAATAAATCTCGTAAATGAATGAAAACTGACTGAATGGATGCATGACTTGGCAGCTGGCGGAGCTTCCCTAAGAGAAACAACACTGCAGCCAAGTCAAAAACAAATATTCCGGTCCATTTGTGTTTCACTGTGTGTGAAAACGTACGCAGTAAACACATGCTCCAAACATCTACTCTTAATGTCACCGAGCGGTAAAAACTCGTGTCAGCAGCAAATGTGCCTAAAAGTGAATGGAAGCTCTCGAGGAAACTATTACAGAAAGTTATGTAATAGTTTTAGCTTAGTAACTTTGGTAACGTTTCCAGTTGAGGTTGGAAAGTGCTTTCGCTAAACAATAAAAACACCCCTTAACCGTTGTGCGTAAATGGGGACGTGCGTAAAGGGGAAAACATGGAAAGCATCCTCACAAAATCGAGCCAAAGCATGCTGATGGACCTCTTGTTAAACTTTATAGGTCTCAATAAATGCCTGTTTTGATAAGTCACTTAAATAAACACAACATGGCACTGCACCTGCATGCGTCCATTAGCCAAAAAAGAACTTCAATGAAGTGCGTAAAAATGCCCAATAAGAATAAATACTGAATGAAATTGTTTCTGAATCATTGCTTGACCTTCTCGCAAAGAAAACAAACAATTAGTGAATGATTCAAAAGTGTCTAACAAATAATATAAATGCCCCCCTTGGTGCTCATACAGAGCAGTTTAAGTCCCAGTGGACAGCAGTCCTGCATGATGAGCTGGACCTCAGCCAGCCCAGCCGGCACATCACAGGTACGCACATGGACGCACACAGCTCCGTGAATCTAACCGCAGTGATCGCTCTCAACTCAGCCTTTTATGCCCTATAAGTAGTTCTAAAAATGAATAAATATTACTTACTTTGTGTCTAGATGAGAGGTTCTGCAATCTCTCCTTCGGGTGCCTAAATTCATTTGTATTCATTTGTCCTGGCAGTCAAAAACCTGACCGTTAATCACAGCGTGACTCCTTCGTAAGGGGGGCAGACGACACCGGTCGCCGTTTTACACATTTGACAAGCTTGAGATGAAGTTCCAGAGGGGAAAACTCATGTTGAATTGCCCGACATAAATTCCTCCTGGCAGGCTGCAGCTTTGACAGAGAGTTTTCCTGTGCGATTGTCTGTCGATATTCCCCTGTGTTTCATTCATTTATGCCGATCCAGAGTGAGGGACGCGCAGCCCGGACAGAAAGCTGAGGTTCCTTTTTGGAGGGGGGTTTACGGAGTCAGGAGCGCTGGACTCATCCCTTTCCTTTTTAAATAGGCTTTCTGTGGGTAAAGCGATGGCAAACGCACCGCACGACCAGGTGTCAAGTTACAAACCCAGCGGTTGCATGGAGCAACTACACGCCTTTCTCCAGGGGGGTGGCAACATGGATCTTTACCCAAAGCCCCCATGCGCGTCTGAATGAAGCACCGAGAGGCACTGGGAGGCAGGATCAACGTGCAAAAGAGAGCCGCCTTCTCCAGAGACTCTCATTTGTCTATCTCTATTATTATTCTATTTATGTGAGGACTGCAAACCAAGTAAAACTGCTCTGAAAGATGTCTGAGAAATTAAGCAGATCCTTAAAACTTCACTGTAAACTTTGCAAGTGTGACTTCTCTCCCCTGGGAGAGAAAATGATAAAAAACAGGAGTTTTGAAAAAGACACCAGTAAGACACTGCAAAGCAAAAAGCAAATTTGTGCAAATGCTGTGCATAAAAACAACAACAATGAAATCAATCATCCAGCACACAACCGAAGACTAACAAGGAAGAAGCTGGACACATTTATTGATAACCGAGGAAAGTATATAGAGAGATTAAACAAAAACATGAAAGACAACGACAAAGGGAAGCACAAGCCAAATCAATCTGATTTTTAAAGGACCTATAAAATGACAAAAGCTGACCACATACTTCACAAAAACAGGGGAATTAAAGAAAAATCTTGCAGTAAAAACAAGGACAATGCAAGAAAACCTGAAAATAAACTTGCATGTTTGACCACTGCAAACAAGTCCAAATATTTTGCATCACATCCCAGTGTGAGTTGTCAGCATCCACTCTAGACTTCCCATTGTCTTCCAGAAGTGTCAACGGAGACGCAGCAGCACCTGGATGAGCTCCCATTACGATAAGAGGGGTCACGGCCCAGTGCAGGTTAAGGCCCACCTAAGACTGGAGCTCAGCCACGAGAGCCGGTAATTACCACCTGACATCTGTTTGAGATGTTAAATGATGTGTGCTTAACAGGGGGATAGAGATGATTTATATCTGCAGAGTGGGAAAAGGCCAGTCAACAGTTTAACATACTGTAGGGAATATGACTTCAGTTTAATGAAGCCCAGTTCTCACAGAGAGGTCTGTTGTGGTGTTATTTCTCTGTATAATGAGGTTAAAATACCTGCAGCAGCTCTATTTCTGTTCAAACTGAGGTGGAGATGAAAATCACAGGCATGCAAATATTAAACTTTTTTAAAACAGTTATTTAAATGTATGAATAAGTTTTTCTTTCTTTTTTTTGTGTTTTTTTTGCAGTTTGGCTGGACAGACCATCTAAGGTGCAGGTCCAATGTGGATAAAAAAAGACCTACAGGACTTCATTCCACCTTAGATAATTCTCCAAATAACAATGATTACTGCATCATAATTTAGCTTTAATTGTAATTAAGTCAATCTGAAGTGGTTGATTCCAGAAATAGGGTGATCTTATCACCACAGAGACATGAATGAATATACTCTAACCCTGCATGAATGTGCATCACATCACACTGCTTGTTCACATGAATGCTGCTCACAGCTCCATCCGTGCCTCAGAATAAGGGTCTTAGTGACTGGGTCCATTAGCAGTGGTCTTTGAGCTGGCCGGCCAGAGGCCTAAAGCCCTGAAAGGTCACCTTGAATGACACCTTGTTTGGGCGGGATCGGCTGCGTGTGTCAGCTACGCTGATCTCTCTGCAGTGCACCCTGGGGCTGCTGGCCAGCCAGCACCCCCCAGGGGTGGGTGCTAATGGATGCAAGTCATTAACATCTTCTTTACAATCCCCTTCACACACTCTGTCCCTTGTGTTTGAGCGCTCGGTGCCACTCGACCCTCCCAGTGTGCTCCCAATGAGCCACGGCGACTCTGCCCCCTTCATCCAAATTACAAACTCTGCTCCTGCTAGCGCGCTCACTGCCACCCCTTAAAGCTGCTTAATTATGGTCATTGGCACCAAGTCTGAAAGCTCCCTTTATCCCCCCCACGCTCCAGAAATAGGCCCTGCTGAAGCACACAGGCAGCCCAGATCAAACGCTCCCCATAGGGAAGGGGTCATTACTGGTGCGCAGGGCGGACACAGCCCGATGGGTGCCGGGCCACGCCTTGAGCCTAAATTGCAGCCTGGGACTGGTGAGGACACAAGACTGCTCTTTGATGCACGGCAAGAGAAACAGCAACACAGGCTGTTTGGATATCAGTGTTTACAGTGAGCTGTGTACTGTACATACACACAAACAACCAATACAGTGTTTTGAGGACTAAAAGCTCGGGGAATTTGGCACTGGGCTTGGTTGGGTGTTCACATGTTTCTCATGGTTTATATTTATCTGAATGTCAGTGCTGTTTTACATGAGCAGCATGCTGGGAATGGTTTCCAGGTGACCTTAAAGCTCCTGTTAGAAACTTTTCCTGGTGATTAGGCAACCCCTGTGGACAAAGCAGGACATCTTCTATCCTTTAAAGGGATATTTGGTATTTTAAAGTTGGGTTATATGAGGTACTTAGCTCTAGTAGTGGCATTAGCCTCCAGAGATTAAAGCAGGAGTTCTCAAGCTTTTAAGCCTGTGACCCCCCAAGGTGCCAAAATCCAAGGACCCCCATTGTAACTGAAGGTGGATGAAGCAGAGCTGAACACAGATGTGCACATTCAAGAATAATGTGCAGATTTACATTTGAAGGCTTTTTAAACATCATTTTGATTTCAGCATAAATCTCACCAAATGACCATGTTTTTATTTTACATCTAACTAATTCATGCATATATTTTCAAAAAATGGGTAAAATCTACATTGTGAAATATTTTAAAAAATATTCTTTGTTTTTTGGAAGGCATCTGGTGCCCCCCTCCGAGTATCTCAGGGCCCCTGACCACCAGGTTGAAAACCACTGCCTTAAAGCAGGATGCACTGGGTGAAGCTAGGCTGCACAGCACTATGGATGGGTACAGTTTCTGGGTAATTAAGCGAGTTTAGATAAAAATGGGTCAAAAACCAATGTGCGCTTATTGAAAATGTTCAAAGGTTTTTGGTTTTTTTTCTCTCCCAGAAGGCCTCTGTGTTTTGGATCATTGTGCAATGAAAACTTTGACTACATTTCCACCTTAGCATACTGCTGTCTGCTGATCAGCTGTTTGGGTCTGCAGGCTTGGACAGAGACAACAACAACAAACTAAAACGAGTTATTTCAGCTCAGTTTTCCACTTCAAGAGCTGATGCATTGTTTCCGTAAGCCATTAACTCACTTGGATGACACATTCCCATTTCCGTTTATTCTAATTTATCTCTGGAAAGTTGAAGATGGTCTGTAAAACACCAGCGTTCAGTAAGGCAGGGAACTCTGGAGGGGGAGTGATGCAGGCTGCAAGCGTCTGTGAGCCACTGTCCTGAAGTGTTGTGTAGCCACACTCGTGACAACAGTAGCCCTCTGTATTCATGGACATGGGCTCAGTTAACACACCTACACCACAAGGTAACACTGGATCTCTCCTACTCACCAGTTTCTCTCTTTCAGCCCGCTGAGTCTCCATCTGTTGAAGATTTTCCTGTATGTACTTCAGGCCAAAATTATCCCCTCATATCTACAGCAACAGCATGTCAGTGAGTCTAAATTGTTCTTTGTAGTTATGTTTCAATAAATTTTGTTGTTGTCTCTGTTAAAGTCTACAGACCCAAACAGCTGTTCAGGAGACAGCGATACACTGAGGAAGAGTACGTAGCCAAAGCTTGCATTGCAAAATAGTTCCAAACACAGAGGCTTTTTGGGTAAAAAAATTACATGCATTACATTTATTTTGGGGTTGACGGGATGAAAAGTTTAAGGAGCTCTGCTTTATACAATCCAACCTCAAAAATACCAGAATATTCCTTTAAATGTGTGATGCATCACTATCAAATCACTACCTCCTCTTAAGTAGCTAATGTAACATTATCATGCCATGGAAATTTTTTGCAAAGCCTCTTTTAGTGCAACGCTGTCGACCACTTCATCGTACGCCAACCCCATGTGGCGGCTACAGGAAGTAGAAATTACCATAAAGAATTAGTCAATCCTCTTCCTGGTTGTCTAGCTTGCTTTTGTAGGTCATAATCATTTATTTAAGGCTGTTTCATAACCAGCTAAAACTCCTCCCAGTATGTTTTAATAGTAAGAATACTGAGCATGTGCAGAAGATTTTATTTAACTTTGTAGACTCTCTGTGTAATTCTGACAATTTACAACCACTGAAGAAAGATTTTAGTAAACATAGGTGTATTTTAGAGCATGTGTGGAAATTAAATCACCTCATGTCACCCAACAAATAAATAGACAGTCACCTCTGTGTAGGTGTATTTTCACGCTGGGCAGTGGCAGAGGTTACGGAGGTGGCGGCGGTGAAGCAGACAGTGCTGTCTCTCTCAGCTCTGCTGCACACAAAAAGACTCTTCATACAAGGAATGTGTGTGTCAGTGCACACGCACATGTGGAGTGTGTGTGGTTTGTGTTTTTCCCCTCACAGGTGGTGCTGTCCTCTTGTTTGTGTTCCTGGTTGTGTCTCCTGCATGGGTATAGTTAGGAGAAGCATTCAGAGGTGGAAACATTCTAACACTCTATTGTCTGCAGTGACTTTTGTTGTTGTTGTTCAAGTCTTTCTTCTTCTTTTTCTATGGCTTTGTCTTCTTCTCTTTTATCTGTCACACCCTACTCCACGCCGCCTCTTCAGTCTTCTTTACTATTGTCCGCTAAATCCTCTCCATCTCTCCCCGTTTGCTCCGCTCTCCTCTGTCCCTCCCTCTCTCTCTCTCTCTCTCTCTTTCTCTGTCATTCCCTCGCCACAAGCATTTCCAGTACTGGCACACCAGAGTCGACAGCCACCCCAAAAGCGGTGCCACAACCATAATGAGCATGTTGAGTTCTCATAATAACACCAGAATAACCTGCTGGGGGAGACGAGCTCTTTAGGGGGCCGGCCTCTCAGACCTGGCTGCGCTGGATTGAGTGTCAACAGCACACAGACCTCTATTTGTTGAAGTGTGAAATATGGAGTTGAGTTTCCCTGCCATGTTCTGGTTTTAGATTGATTCCGGCACTGTTTGTTGCTCTCTTGCTGTACTTTATTTTGACTAAGATATTTTTGTAAGCCGCTAAAATGATGCACATCTACTGTAACTGTGGGAAAGTCACATTCTCTTATTACAGCTGCACCACAGCATGACTTTCATTTCAGCATGCATGCTTACAAGTCAAGGCTTTCAGATTGCCTGCATGAGTGCTGCATCATGTGTGCCTGATATCTTATGCATTAAGAATCTAGCCTACCATTTATCCTCAAACCCAAATGCAAGGTAGCACATTTGATAGGTAGCAGAAGTCATCAAAACACCGCCACCACAGTTTCTGTAATGAACAAATGAGTGAGGATTAAACAGCCACACACCTCAAGCAGCAACCTGAAGTCGATATCAGTGCCGCTGTTCCGCTATTGGCCCAGTGAGCCTGGCTGCTGTTGCTAACTGCTAATACACCTGGTGTCATGTGTTGATGGCGACTGGTGTCGCTGAAGTGTTTTACCTTCTTAAGGCAGCCTTACACCTAATGACCTTTCCTCCAATTTCAAAGTCGCAGACAAAATTCCAAAGTTGGAGTGAAATCATGGGAGTCTTGCTGAAGTCGCAGCTCGCTCCTGTTGTCTCTGTTGTTAGGTGTAAGGTGGTCAGACTCAATTTTAGCAGTTTCAAGGCGGTCTTTCTTTAATCTTGGTGTTACGACAATATCAAACATGTTTGATCATCATCCACAACCAATGAGAGCAAGTGCTGTGCGTAACCAATCAATGCATTTATCAGCAAGGTGCCCTCAATGATATATTGCTGTATCGATTTCTTTGAGCACAGGCCTTGCACAATTACACTTCTGGTTTGTGTTTTTTTTAAGTTAAAGCCTGGGTTAGCATTTCTGTGGATGATTGCACCGAGTTTGTACAGAATGCTTTTGTTCTGAAATAAATCTGGCTCACTTAGACAATTCAATGAATCAAGTTATGAATCAGACAGAAGGGGGCGACACAGCTAACACACACACCTGGTATGAAAGCTTTAGGCCAGGGCTGAGACACACTGCAGCCGACACGCAGCAAACATGCACCCAGTATGAAAAGGGTATTACCTTTCTATTTTGACAACCAAGCCCAGCAGCTTTTTGGATTAAACTCAACTGATTTTTTGCATGCAATCATTCAGGCAATTTAAAAGGTTAATTTAATTTGATTATGTTATATTAGCATGTCCTTTTTTTGAGTAATAACATCCCATAATTAGACAACTTAACTGCCAACGTTACACTCCCTGATGTTGTAAGAAGATACTTCGATCCAAAAAAGTGACAAGTAGAGCCGTTAATCTTCAGAAGAAATACCCTGAAATGTCTAACAGCATAGCAGGAGGATCCTGAGCAGTATAGCTTCATTCCTGACACATTTTTTGGCATTCAGCGAGAATATTGACACAGGACCAACTTGGCACCATCAGAAAGGCGCAACACACTCGGAAGTCAGTCC
Organism: Cheilinus undulatus; assembly: GCF_018320785.1. Lineage (NCBI taxonomy): Eukaryota > Metazoa > Chordata > Actinopteri > Labriformes > Labridae > Cheilinus > Cheilinus undulatus. Next base: position 40,052,553 of record NC_054881.1, read on the forward strand.
ACACCTGTGTGTGTATAAGCACAGAAGATGTACAGTACATACACACTGTAAGTGAGTTCACAGGTATGTAAAGTCTTAGATGTGTATGTGGGAGAGATTGGAGGATTGAGTGCTGTGAAATTCCAACTTCAAGGTCCTCCCTCTTTAAACTTTGGATTCTAAGAGTATGTATGGCAGAGAAAGGCTCACTTTAAATTCCAGGCAAGTTTTGATTCAATTCATTGTAGGATTAAATCCCACCTGAGTTTGTTATCTCCTAAAAAAAAATCAAACTTCAATTTCCGATTCGCTGTATATCATCTGTCAAACTGAGCCCTAATTCATTCTTATTCTGGACACAAGGCTCTGTATTGAATTTGGATTAGGCCACCAGAGACCTGGGTAGCCTAAGTGGAAACAGCAGGGCCGAGTGAAACCTGCTCTCTCTGGCATGAAATCAGTGTCCAGATTCCAATGATGCCCTCTGTAAAAGGACTTCATTATGCTCCCAGAATATGGACTAGACAAATATTTGGCTTGGTCATTATGATGCTGTACCTACTCCCCCCTGAGGAACCAGGTCCTACACCGAGCTCAGTGTTTGTGCATCCTGGAGATGGCTCACCCTACCCCCCATCAGGCTCTCAAGTCTTTTTGCAGCAGGACTTTAACGAAAGAAAAGACATGAAATCCTGAGAGAAATAGTGAAATTTTCCATATGACTGGAGTACTGAGAGAGAGAGTATCAGGAGGAAACATCCTCATATCTCTATCAGAAACCTTAATAAACTAAATTTAAACATGCAGTCATATTGTTTTTACTACCTTAACTGTTTTCTACAGAAGCCCTGAAAGGAAAGAGAGAAAACTCATCTTTCAGTTCTTAAAAACTTAAGATGCCTTTTTTGGTCTAATCTTTTTCAGATATTTTTGTTTTCTTCCAAATTGCAGTTATCACCTTACTAGCAAAAATCTGTACTGCAGCCTGGGGGGGGGTAGAGATATTTAGGCTCCTTTTTTCTGCAGCTGTTGTTTTGTCAATCATTGATCAGCTATACTTTTGTCCACAGTCTTAATGAAAAGTAGGGCAAACTCATCTTTCAGCCATAAAAAAGGAGCTACAACTATTTAATGCACAGCCCAGCACCAAAGCTTATTTTGAAAGTCAACTCATACTCTTGGAGAATTCTTTTTTAACAGCTGATGGGTAGATTTCTGTTAAAACTCATCAGATATTAAGTAATTTCTGATAAAACAGGTTCACTCTTAACCGTTTCTTTAATAGCTGTATGGATTAAAGACGAAAGGCACCGTAAATACCATTACATATTTTTCCTTTTCAAATTTTTTTAATCTAATAATCTTCTGGGGGCCGAATGGGAAGCTACAAGTGACCTGATTTGGCCCTCAGGCCGCACATTGATGATCAGTGCACACCTTAAAGTTTAAAGAATCAGGATGAACATACAAAAAGACTTCAGCTGATGTAGGTCTGTCGGTCCTGCCTACAACTCCACACACTTACTGGTACATATTTAGCTACAGTCAATACATCCGTTATATATCTGCAGAAATATTCATATCTGCTGCTACCAGGCCAATAATAATGAGCATTCCTGATAAAAAAGTGTCAAATTTTGACTGTTTTCAGTGGGTTATTCCTCTCAAAATAGGTGGCAACAATTTATGGAAATATGGGTTTAACTTACCAGAATTTAATCTGTATTAAGGCAGAGAAAATATTTGTAATTTAGATAAAATTGCAGTAAGGCCAGCTGGGATTTTTAAATTGCAGAGGATGCAATATTTCTTTAACACGACATTTGTGCCAAAAAAAAAAAACCTTAGCAGAGATGTTCTGCTCTTCACATTCTGCAAACATCTAAGAGTGTTTTCTTTCAGAGTAGTTTACAATAAAAATAACTTTCTTTATTATTTATTTTTTCTCTTAATCAGAATGAGAATGACCAAAATGAATCATTCCCTTCAATACAGAAATACATACAGCATTTGCAATATGGGTCTACTAAATGCAATTAGATATTTTTTTAAATTGTTCAGCCCTAGTCCATATTAGGTTGAATGCAGTGGCATGCACAGACTTTTTCAAGGGCAGGGGTGAAAAGAATAAAAGGGCCTTCCCCCCAGAACATTTTCAATTAAGTAGATGCCATTTCTTGTATTCTTGTGCATTTTAACACCATACTGGCACCAGATAATCCAAACTGGTTCTGTGAGATATAGTTCTGGCTCAATATAGATCCAAAAAGGGCCCAACATAAAAGTCATTGCAACAGTAATGTTTCATAGTATTTCTTGGTCCTAATGGTCTTCGGGAGTTTAATGTGTTTTTTCCACCCAAGAGGGCAGTTTATCATGTTTTGACCAGCCAAGAGGGCAATTAAGTGTTTTTTTCACCCAAGAGGGCAGTTTAGTGTGTTTTGCCAATGAGGAGGGTACTTAAACATACATTTTTGCTACCCGAGTGGGCAGTTTATCATGTTTAAACCAGCCAAGGAGGCAGTTTAGTGTGTTTTGCCAACCAGGAGGACACTTCAGCATGCGTTTTGGCTCAAAAGAGGGCACTTTAGCACACATTTTGGCTCCTAAGAGGGCACTTCAGTGTGTGTTTTGCCAACCAGAAGGACACTTTAGCACACATTTTGGCACCTAAGAAGGCACTTTAGTGAGTGTTTTGGCTCAAAAGAGGGCACTTTAGCACACATTTTGGATCCTAAGAGGGCACTTTAGTGTGTGTTTTGGTTCCAAAGAGGGCACTTTAGCACGCATTTTGGCACCTAAGAGGTCACTTTAGCATGCGTTTTGGCTCTCGAGGTCAATTTAGCACGTGTTTTTCAACATTTGGGCCATGGGGGGGGGGGTGTGTGACTGTGTTTATGAATTTGTTTCTGTGAGTCATTTTCCAGCATTTTATCTGCATACACCTACGCACTTTCAAAATTACTGTTTTTTTTTAAGATTTATTTTTGGGCTTTATTTGAGAGAGGACAGTGGATAAAGTCGGAAACAGGGAAGAGATATGCAGGAAATAGTGCCACAGGCCAGATTTGAACCCCGGTCGCCTGCGTACATGGTGCACGCCTTAACCACTCAACTACTGGCGCGCCCCAAAATTACCGTTTGTTTTAACTCATTATAGTAATCTGGCACTGAAATGTATCATTTATTATGACGTGTGCTGCTGACCTCTTGGCCAGGTCGCCCTTGTAAAGAGATCTCAATCTCAATGGGTTTTATCTGATTTTAATTTTATTTTCAAAAACAAAAACAAAAAATGTTTATCTTTGGAAAATTTAGTTTTTAAAGCAATTACTATCAGCATTTTCCTAGATAACCACGCAAGTGAACTCATTGCACCATTTATGCATCATATCATAGTTGTAATTGCACATTAATACCAAATCATGCAGCACTATTGTCCCTAAATTATGATTTAAACTAATCCTTCTTAAAGTCAAAATAGTGGAGTCGGAGGAGAAATAACCCCGTACAGCAAAGACATGAGTGATTTAGAAAAAAAAGTCTTTTTGGAATAGGAAGTAAACAAGTGTAACTGAGCTGTAACAATGTATATTTTAACCGGGGGGGGGGGGGGTTGTACGTGATTTCCGGGGCTCCAGAGCCAGCCTCATCTGACACTTAAGGAGCTTCAGTTTTTAGCACTTTGACATTGTCTTTTTATTTCAACACTGAAGTTAAAACCCTAAACCCGTTAGGAATATTTTTACATGTGTGATAAAGTTGTAAAAACGTTTCCTCATCTGGTTTTGAAAAATCAGATATCTACAACCAGTGAGGTCGACCCCTGCTGGATATGAAAAGTATGGCTGTTAAAGCCACCTCTTTACCTGAGACATCAGTCATGCCGAATTCTTATCTACAGGTTGTGTAAAGTTAAGTGTGTGCTTTATTAGAACAATCTTTTTGTATGTGTATTTAAGTGAACAGCTGATGTTAACTCCGTCCTGTCCCTGTCCTGCTGTTTCACGCTATTGGCAGTGACTGGGAATCACTTCAGATGGTTCTGATATGGGATATTATCTGTCTCACTTTTGCCAGAGGAAATTGGAGGATTTTTTTTCCTGCGGACTTGAGTTGTGGGGCCATATGACCCTGTGTTCTGTCCACACCAAAGAGACAACCTCCTTTTCCAGTGACACAAGCCACGGCCATCAGTATGGCCGCACTGAATGTTTCCTATTAAGAGGTTCTAACTTGGAGCCCAGAGTGCTTGCACAGCAAAAAGTGGCTTACTGTACCTCTCCTGCCCTGAAGCTTCATGCTTTCTAACAAGGATATCTATGGTATCTCAAAGATTTGAAGATAAGATTTCTTAGATCTGCTTTTGATAAATAAGTTGGGTTTCCTTTTGCAAACGAAACCCTTAAATAAACCCTCCCTATTGACTCCAATTAAATGCATATAAGGTGCATTTAAAGTATTCAGACCCCCCTCACTTTTTGAATTTTGTTATGTTACACTTAGTAATAGTACCTCATCATGGCTAAGAGAAAACAGAATTTTAGATTTTTTTGGGGCAAATTTATGAATTTAAAAACCTGAAACATCACATTGACATAAGTATTCAGACCCTTTGCAAAAACACTCAAAATTTAGCTCAGCATTCTCCCATTTCTCTGGATCTTTGCTGAGATGTTTTTGCACCTTATCTGGAGTCCACCTGTGTGAAATCAAACTGATTGAACATGATTTGGAAAGGAACACACCTCTCCATAGAAGGCCTCACAGCTGACAATGATATCAGAGCAAAAACCAAGCCATGAGGTCAAAGGAACTGCCTGCAGAGCTCAGAGACAGGACTGTTGACAGACACAGATCTGGGGAAGGCTATGAAAAATGTCTGCTGCACTGAAGGTTCCCAAGAGCATAGTGACATAGTGAGGTTTTTTTTGCCAATCTCCAGAGGGCTTTCATGCATTTTGCACTGAGGAGAGACTTCCATCCAGTCTGTCTAGCCACTCTGCCATAAAGCCCAGATCAACATGACAGCAGCAACAAAGGCGTTGTGGAGGTTCTGCTGAGACAGCGACCTCTTGTGGATTCATATTTTAGCATGCATCCCAACGTAAAAGACACCAGATTCTGTGGACAGTGACGGCTGTATCATGTAAACTACGTGGATCAACTTTCTTGGAGAGTATAAATTAGCTGAAAAGATTTAAATTGTTCCAAATGTTTCATATCTTATTTTTTATTTCATTGAAGATTTCACAAGGAAAATATAATTATTATTGTAATATTTTTATTGGTTAGTGAGGTAGAAAGGGCAATGGCAAGCATGATTTTGTTCAAAAAAATGTAGCTTTTTTCTTCTGCAAGCACTGTGACAAAAAACAGCTGAATCAATGCTGTTTTTATTAGAAAATTGGTGAGGAAAAAACAGTCATGGACACAGGTCCTAGAGCAATTTTACAGTATTCTTCTGTTTTTCTCTGAAGCTCAATTGGCACAGTAGGTCCAAAGGGCTGTGAGTCACTTTCATTTGATTTTAGGACAGCATTCCCTGTTGGTCAGTTGTTCCAGAGGCTTCTCAAGTAAGCCTCACTAATTGAAGAAGTTTTTTCTTCAAAATAAAGTGACCTGTTATTATCTGTATTTTTATGAGTAGTATAAGCACTAGTATTAGATTTGATGTCTGTATAATGTGACTCATTAATTCAGACACCAGAATCCATATCAGAGAGAGCTGTTGGTAATTTACTGGTGAGCAGACGGGCTGATTGACTACATTTCTGTATGTAGCTTTTCATGAGCAGCAAAGCTCTGACTTTCTTCAAATCCTGACTCCATCACCCCTGCTCTTTCCTGCTCTCTCCTTCTTTCTGCTGGCTCTTTCTCACTATTCCTGTGACCCTGCCTCTACCTCCTCGCCTCTCATGTGCCACGAGGGGAAGCCAAGATTGGAGGGGAGAGAGGAAAAGCTTATCCTTTCTTTAAGTCCCCCCGAAACTCTCTCAGCAAAAGCCCTCTGGGTGATATAATAAACATTTCATTTCCTCTGGCAAGCAATGGGAAGGCTTATATGATGTAAAAGAGCAGAAATAGCGAGTGAAAAATGCTTGTCATTCTGTGTTTCTCGGGCCAGGTTCATTCCTCGATTTGAAGCGCTGGATCACTGCAAGAGGAGGCTTTTCATGCTGAAGGGCATTTTGTTATCTTATTGGAAAGCGTGAATGCTTTAAAGCATAAATGAAAGAGCACATTTAATTTAAGAGAACTATGTTGGGACAGAATTGACTAATAAGTTAAAATAAAAGAGCCAAGGCTCCTCATATTAAACCTCAGTCATATGTTTATTTCATCACTGGATAGAACTTTTAGATGATTTTAAAACTATAGACTGTCTCAAAGGCCTTTTATTAACTGTTTTGCTATTATTAAATATCACAGAGTGTGGTTGTTTCTTTAGGATACTGCTAGTTTTTAAATCTGCACTTGTGCAGAGGTCAAAGCCAAGCCACACGTCCCAAAGTGGTGGGATTAAAGACCACACTGATTTTTTGAATCAATCCTTTTTGAGCGGGCATACTTTGAAGTAACGTCGAGAGAAACCTCACTCTCTGCCTCGTCCCATTCATCCCTATCTTGCTGACACCAAGCTCCTCCCTCCGTGGAGATTCACAAACTTTAAGGAAGCTTAACCCCATCCCTAAAACACAGACCTCTACTTAAACCAGACGAGCCCAAATTGTAACTCTGGAAAATAAAAAAAATACTACGTCAGCAGTGATTTAATAGAAAGTTAGAGAACCATGGGAAAAGTGTCATCCTTCTCTACATGCACAGAGATGCTCACTTGCTTGCCTTTCAATGCTAATTGTGTATCCTTGCTCCTTAATCCACATTTGCATTGGTTCTGTGAAGGACTGACTGATGTAAATCATTGTAGGAGTGTTTAGTAACTGTGGCAGTCTAAGGTGAAAATTGAGTTTGACACTGTACATTCAAAGTGTCTCGTCTAAGCTAAACTTAGCATCATTTAGTAAATAATTGGGTTAAAAGTCAATATTTGTTGTAGGTTTTATCTGACCTGCCTCCTCTTTGCTGAGGCTACCAGTGCCTCTCCTCCCTTCCTAGTGCCAGACTGTCTGTTATTCTAACAGATTGTTTCACCCAGCACACATTACCAATGATCCCTCGCCAAAATAAACACCTGTAATGACAATACTTACCTGCAGTGTATTTAGGAATGAAAGACCTAAACTATCAAACAGTACAGCAGGGCGGCAGGAGGATAAGGGGAATATAATGTTTCCATCAGACTACATGGTTATTTCTTTTGGATAAATAAGCACCCATTGCTGCTCTAACCCCTTAATTCTTAGAGTTTCTATTCTGAGTGCGACATTGTGCCCTGGGCTGTAAAGCATATATTATTTTATGTGTGTATTTGGTGGCATGTTAAAGTTTTTCAATGCATCTGAATTCATAAAAATGTAGTTATAAGTAAAAAAGTCAACCTTTAGTAGCTCTGAAAAAGGTTTTCTGGTGTTTTTTTTTTAAACAAAGGGACTATGTGTCTTCTTTAAAAAAAAAAAAACATTCTTTCCACTGAATAATAAGGAAAATAATCATCCAATGACGTGATTATAGCAATTATCATTTGCAGCCCTAAATGAGGGTCATGTTTTAGAACAATGGTTCTCAACTGGTGGGGCGGGACCCAAAATTAGCCCTTTCAGTGGGTCGTGGATGTGTGACTGGGAAAAACATGTGACAAATTGTCTGTGAGACTCTATAAAACATGCATGTTTTGTCCTATTTCATCGCACCTTTTCTACCATTCTAGGCCCAAACTCTACTATTTTTTATTAAATACATCTGATTGACAAAAAAATCCCTAAAATTTGGGTCCCAAATCTCCTTGAGGAGTTGATGGTGGGTCCTGCGGCTCAACCAGCTGAGAACCACTGCTTTAGAAAATGAACTTCTGATATATCAGATGCTAGTGCAAATATATTAACCCTTCTACCCTTGTTTAATTGTATTATCAACTGCAGCTTTTTATTTCACTTTACAGGAGGGGTTTTACAGCCACGGTTCGGTTCATACCTCTATTTTGGGGCCCCCCGTTCAGTACAGTTTTAGGTCATTGATAAAATAGGAGCATAAAGTCCCAGCTTTGTAATTCAAGAGTTCACTCTCTCATTGTAATTATCATTTTAAACTCACACTAGTGTGGCTTATAGCCTTCTGGTGTTATTCAGAATTATCAGGGATAGCTGGTAGAGCCTGTGACATATTGAACATGAGACAAAAAAAGAGCAAAAAAAAAAAGCCTAAATCTCCTGGTTTGAAAGAATAAAAATAAAAACATAAAATGCAGATTAAAATATGTGCATTTTGGAGCAAAGTTGTTTTGATACATGAAGTGTGCTGTGACACTGTTGTTCATAAAAAGTTGGTGCAGTGGTTACTCAAAAAAAAAACCTGACTCTGACCCTCAGTAGATGAAGGACAACTAACTTTCTTATGTAAACACAGGATGGGACGTTGCAATGGAGCCTGAGCAGAGCGCTCTAATATACACTTGCAGAGCCGGTGTTTTCTACTTCTCCAGGTCGGTGCATAGTCTTTAAAGGTATATGCAACAGTAATGTCTTTGACCCTCACTGCTTTCACATTTGGAGGCTTTTTTAAATACAGCACAGAGAAGAGGAGAGGGAGAAGGACCCGGCAGGTCTCTCTTCTCAGCTTCTTCGTGTGTTTTGTTTTGTTGGATTCTCCCTCTTCTTTGTTTGTTGTTTAATAGCGGTTGGCAAACACTTATGAACATTATTGCCACTCATGTTGGCGGTTAAATACTTGTCACATTCAATTGCTTTGGTTTGCATTCTGTATTAGTTCGGACGTATCCGTTGTGTGATTACTTGCACCAAACTGAGATCTCTGGACCGTGACGGGGAGAAATACAGAAACTGTTACACCCTTACTTTACAGTACACACAATATGCCTGTAGACTGGCAGTCACCCAGTGCCTCCAAGTGGACCAATCACAGGGCTTGTGTTGTTGAATGCATTTTTAGAGGATGTGCACTTTGGGATACATATATTATTTCTACAAAGGTTCAGAGCTACACAAATCTACGGCATACCTACAGTTTAGTTTTGAAGTAGGGGCATAAATAGAGTGTATAGCGTTAGTTCAGGCACGAGGTCAAGCCCTGCCTTACAACTGAGATCAGTTGACAGCCAGCTAATTCACTCTAAGCAGGCTATTGGCCGAATGCACTCATGCTGCTATATTTAAGCTGTTCTAGCCTGGCTATGCTTTGCTGTTCCATCTGCAAGCTGCTTTTTGCAACCCTCCTCCACCCCAGCTCCTCTGCTATGATTTATCCGACCACATCAATGTCATCCTGTTGTCATTGATGCCTTCTCTGCTCTGGGTTTTTTGCTGCTTCTCTCCCTGAATCAGGCTTTCCTTATAGGCACAGGAAGGGCAGGAACAGCCATTCCTGCTTGATGCTTTCCACATCGGCTTGTGAAAGGGAACGATAATCCCAGAACAGCCACAACAGCAATGAAAGCAATTTTATAAACCACAAATCATGTGTGCTTTTTGACAAAGTGGTGCTGACTGAAAATCTGTCTTTAAGTGGTAAATCTGGCCAAATACATCAGTGAACGACAGTTTACTAGCATTCTGACAATCTGAATATTAGCATTAAAATTATCTACTACTGTTCACATTACACATGTGTCAGAATGCACCTTCACAGCCCATTTCCTGGCTTTTAACCCAACAAGAGAACCTACAATAGCTTGAGCACTCGTGTCCTTTTCTTCTTTTATAAGCTAGCATTCCTCCAGTCTTCCACATATTTTCTTTTGTTGTAAAATAAGAGAAGTATTTCAATGTTTCTAGAGAAAAGCACTAGAGGCATGTTCATGCGAGAGTGTATAAATGATAATGATACAGTGGAATCTGACATGCAGGATGCAGAGAATGTGAGAAAGCAGGGAGAAGTGCTGGGTGTGGAGGCAGAGCTCAGCGTTATGTGCCCGCAAAGACATCTGTGAAAAAGACAGAGAGTTTTAAGACTACAAGCATCAAAGTTGCATTCGTTTTCAGAAGCTGGTCCATAATTTTTCTTTGCATTCAAGAGCTCCCAATTCAAAATAATCCCTCATCCAATATCTGATAACCAAAGTAAGGCCAGCAGTCGGATTATTGATGTTCCAACTGAAAACATTATGATTTAAAAAAAATACAAAGAGTTTGTGTGTGCCTGCAGTTGTGAAATTAAATCGACATTATTTCTGTCTTATATAACATTGTTGAGTGGTTTTATAACTCACTAAGTGTTAAAATCTGGAAACAATCATTTTTTAAGCACAGCATTAGAACAGATGCAAGCTCTGAGGCGAGAAGTTCACCATCAAAATGTTTAGGAAATAATTACAACAGTGTGAATAATGGCTTCTCATGGACAGAGCGTGTTCCATAACATCACTGCTTTATTGCACATTTCCAGCGTCTTGCCTCACATTGTCTTCATTGTGAGTTGAAAGCCGGTTTCCACTTTCTCATCCAGTGAAAGACACGTGAGAAGATTTATGTTGGCCATCATAAAGGCCACTACTAATGTGAATCAGACTGGTTTTATATATGATGTTGAACTTCATTTATGTACACTGGAGTATACTGAAGCCAATATTCTGATCCCTCTCAATTATTTATGAGTTTACTTAGTATTTTATATTCTTTCTGTTGGTCTAATGAAGCCAGGTAATACAGTTTCTCAGCCTTTTTCTGGACGTGGCCCATTTTTAGGTCCCAAAAATCTCATAAAGGCAGCCGTTCTAAGGCTCTCCTGTATTTCTGAGCTCAGAAAAAGCTACTTCTCTATTCTCTTCAGCACTCTAGCATAGAATTTACTGCAATTAAGGTAAAGCTTTGGATTAAACGCAGCTTTTCAAACTGACAGGAGGACAGTGTGGCTGTTTAGTCAGAGTTCCATTCACCAAAATTACAACGGTGAAAGACATGTACTTCAACCAAGTCCAGTTTCTGGTATGAAAGCTTTCCTGTGAGTCATAATCCTTCCTTTTCTCACAAAGATGAAGGATTTTCCTAACTTTCAATTAAACAAACAAGGTTAACTTTATATTCCTACTCTTAAAGAACTCCTGCAACTTTTCCTTGAGTTATGCAAGTTTCAGTTTGTGGCTCCAAGTGATGAATTGTCTTGATTTTTGGATGAATTTCTATTTTAAATTCTGTGCCCAACTTCATCATTCCCAGAGGATCATTATGACTTTGGTTATTTGTTGACATTCCTTCTATCACAGCCAACATTCAAAGGTATCCAACACTATGGTTTATGACCTAAGCTATCCACAAATAATAATATTCCCATTAGCCTAATACCTTGGTACTCTGGTTGGTTTATGTGAACTAAATAATATTCCACCCTCATTAAACACACATGTGTGCAGTGAACTCATCACACAACCAGTAAAGCTTTTACTGGATGCTACTGTGGAACAGCTCGGTCTGTAAATTCAGTGATAATGATTATAGAAGTAAAAAGTAAACCAAATAGAAGAACAAGTGGACAGTTTAACTGAATCACACTTAGTTTTGATCCCTGTCCGTACCTTAACCTCTGAGCTGAAAGACTCTGGCAGTAAGTCGCAAGACATTTGCTACAAAATGCTAACCCCCTTACCCACAATTTCCACATACAATAGTGGGTCCAGCTCCACAGCACTACGGGTTTTGCTCCAACCGAAAGAGAGCGACCTCGCACACTGGAAGCCTGTCCAGAGGGCAGAGATTCACAGTTGAACTACAAGTTCATGCAGGAGTAGTATAAAAAAAGCAGATTATTTTACCTTTTTTGGGTTAATCTGACATTCATTCCAGCATGAGTCCTTGATGTTATTGCTTCTGCCATTAGGAAGTTAAAAGATCAAGGTTAGCTTAAAGGGTGTGTTTGACATTTTAGCTCAAAAGGTAACTTTTCCTCCTCAATGGTGCCATCAAAGCTCTGTGACCCACTGACCTCCTGGTGACCCTTTGCTCTTGCTGCAGGATGAGCCATAATAAGATAAGACAGACTTTAATGTCTCTATACGGAAATGTGTCCTGGACTCTGTCTCAGTTAAAAAATCTATAAATACATACATAGAGATCAAACAAAACACAGGACATTACATCCTGTAGCAGCATGTCCATGCAACAATTTTCTACATCTACATAAAAGCAAACATTTGGCAGCAGAGGCATACTGGCATATTGCACAGCCTCTTGGCACATCTTACATCACCTGTTGTTCAGAAATTTAATGGATATGGGCACAAATTAATGTTTGTAACGATTCAGTCTGGTCTGAGGGACCCTAAATCATCTTCCTCAGGGTAAGAGCTGAAAGTCAGAATGGAGAATATGGGTCGGATCAGAAACACTTTCTGTAACTGTCTAACAGATGTTGATAATGATGAATTAGGAGTCCGTGCATTGTGTTGTATTTTAAGTACCCACTCTACACTTTTGACTTCCTGTTTGGAGCTTTCTGATCGCAGGAATTGACACAGTTTGCAGCAGCCAGCACTGAAAATAGACCTGCAGCGTACATGGTTCAATCAGCAAAATGTCTCTGCTTCAGTATGTTTATGTTCTATTGTGAATAAAATATTGGTTTATGAGGTTTGCAAATTATTCCATTTTGCTTTTATTTACATTTTACTCAGTGCCCCAACTGTTTTTGGAATTTGTGTTGAACTTTCCTTTATCTCGTCCCCTAATCTCCATAAAATGGGTTTCTGCATATGAATGCAGAGTCTTCTAAAGTGTTCAGGTATTCACTATACAAAAAAAGTCTTCTCTCAGCCCGCTGGCTTCTATCTGATGAAAATGTTTGTGTTTTAATCTCTATAAACATTCAGCTGCCTGTGCAAAAGCAATCCAATCAAAGACATGGCACTCCAAGTCGAATTCATGATATGTTTAAAACTGCTAATTGCATTATAAACAATGACCACAGAATAAAAAGTTCTTGGACAGATATCTTCTATCATTTATCAAATAACAGCTACACCAGCAGCTCTTAGAAACTGGCAGCCACTCCCAAAGTATATTTTGTTATTGGATGATAGTGCACAACATAAATTTGAGTTGAGTAATGCACTTAAAAGAACAAGAAATATAAACGGATGAAAATGAAATGATTTCTCTTCTGCTCTTGTTTTAAGGCTATGACAGATAAACCTCCTGAACCCAAGCAGGATGGTCTGACTGACCTTTGGGATATTTTAGGATGACTTCTGCTCCCCAAGTGATTTTTGATGTTATAAAGAATCACAATGACTATCCATGGTTAAATAGTGCACTGGCCTTTTTGGTAAACCAGTGTCCGTGCTAATAACAGTGATTCTCGTACAAACAAACAATCTCCTCAGTGCCCATGACTACCTTTGTGTTGGACCGAACTGTCACCGTACACGCAGCCATGTTAATCTGTGGCTCTGGCACATGTGACTGCCTGCAGCCTGAGTGACTTCTACCTTCATTGAATACAGTCTCTATGTGGCTCTGTTATTTCTGTGGGAAGGAGGGAGCCGTTGAGACGGGCCATACCCGAGCCATTTCCAGTGGCAGTCAACGAACGCCGGCCCTCTCGCAGAACAGGAGGCTGTGAAACGTTCAGAGCTCCTTGCGTGTTCGGGTAAACACCCTCTTTTGGTCCGGGGCCCCTCCAAGGGTCAATACACTGTTACATCACAAAAGCTGGATTCATGGTTAGTTGCTCTAAGGTCTAAAGGAGGAGAGGAAGGGCACAGTGCTGCCTCTCATGTGCTCTTTGTCACTTTCATACGACTTGTGCATCCAGCTCCTCACATCATTATCTTCTACCCCTTTAATCTCTCACTCACTTCCTCTCTAATTAAACCAAAGCCCTTTCTTTCATTTCACACACCTCTCTACTGTCATTCATACCACTTTTGTGTATTTGTTTCTGTTTCAGTTTTCTGTGTCATTTTTCCTGGATGCAGGTAAATGAAGGTTCAGAGACATTCTGGTGACTGCAGCCACTCGCTGTAGACACCACATCGTAGAAAAGCACAAAGACTTACGCAGAGGTGGAAGTGTAGGGGGATAAAGATGTGTCTTTTGTTGTCCAACAAACCAGCAGCAAATTCATCCGCCAGATTTCAGACTTATTACCTACTTTAAGCATCTTTGAATGTTACAGTCAGCAAAACAAAATCCTATAGAAACTAATTTTAAGAGTAAGTTTGATAAAGTTTGTTTCTGTCAAGCTGTAAACAGATCAGACTGCAAATGTGATATGATGCTCAAAAGTCTTGTGCCCCACTGTACACACACAACCACCTCTGGTGGTAGTATGTGCACAATGCATGCTGCAGATTCAGTTAGTCTATTCATAAAGGTTAGATACCAACAAAAAAGACTATTTTTTGTAATTTAGGACTGTTAAATAAATCAAAGTGCTTACTGAGAGGACAATCCCCCTGCAGTAGAACAAAATACACACTACTGTAAATATATAGAGTGCAAATTGTGTAATATTTCCACAACAAGAAGTGACTACATAGATGCTTTCCCTTAATCCATTTGAACATGGACAGGGCTTGTTAAAGAAAGTCTAATAGTCAAGAGACAGAGAGAAAATTAGAAGCTAGCGACAGCCTGCTATATTTTTCTTTGAGCATATACAATAATTAACGTTATATATACGTCCCAGAACCCAATGCTTAGCCATCCCCAGCTGTGTATTTTCGGTGCCAGCAACCAGGCAGGGGCCACTGTCATTTCCCCACATGGATTCAGTCTTATGCAGCCTTGTCTCGTATGAAACCTCCTGGCTTAGACCGCCACACTTGTCCCAGTAAACCAAACCTTAATGACAGGCCTGTCTAAAGCTGGAGTCAGTAAAAATGCCTCTGGGCACTTGTGTTTGTCTATGTCTATTTCCTATATCTTCTGCACAGAGTTTATGCGCCCTTTTTCTGCTATATTCCTGGCTTTTCCTTCCGGTTATGGGAGAAAATGTTATTTCAGCCATAAAAAACTGGCACACGGACATTTGTCCTGAGCTGTTTCTGGTTCCAGCCACTGAAATAGAAGATAAGTGTGCAATTTATAAAATTTGATTTCACTCCGTCCCTCACTGAGAAGCAGCCAGGATGCGAGCTGAACTGAAACCCTGGTGGGGCTCTGTTTTTTCCTCTTTTTTTCAGGGCCTATTTTGAATGGGGCCTTTCTACAAAACTCATTAATATCATAGTACAGTCACACCTATATTCGCTAGCTGAACTTCCTGCTGAAATCCAAACAGGTCAGAAAGAGACAGATGGACTTTTGAGAATTCCCCGTGTTTGCCTCCCACTAGAACAGCAGGCCTGTGTAGCGCCGGAGCTCGGCCTTATGAAGGGCGCTCACTAAGGCATCACTGAGCCTCGTTTCACAGAAAACATCCATCAAAAGACTTCATTTAACTAGAGATGAAAGATGAGCTTTTTAACTCCTTCCTCTACCCTAAGCCTGGCCTGTTGACTCTCTCATCTGTTTACGTTTCGATGCATAAACATCGAAGGCACCTTCTGTATGCGAGTCTCCATCCTCCACATGATTGGTGATAGTCTGCATGAAGAAAAAAAAAAAAACGCCTCAGAGCTGCTGGATCAAATGCATGCTCTGTTCTGCACATGCTGCGACTAACTGCATGAACATAGGTGTTCAGACATGCTCATGCATCAAACAACAGCATCACTCTTTGTCAGATGCACAGAATGGAACATCCAGGCAACTTTCCTAGACCGTTAAAATTTCTTCATGTGGTTGAAAGTTTGCTGTTGCTGCAGTCAGTTAATCTTTGAATATAGTTTTTAATACACAAAAGGTAGTTTGGCAGAAAAAGTCAAAATCTATTGCAATGAACCATTCAGTCTCTACAAAGAGAGACAGAGGGAGGGAGAGGGAGAGAGAGAAGAAAAAGTAGCCATATACATGTAAGTAACCAGTAACAATCACTTCCATATTAATAGGGACGATAACTGCGTGTGTAACAAAGCTGTTATACAAAACATTGTATAAAATGTAGTCATCCTTTCAGTTTTATGGCTTATTTATTTATATTGTCCCGATGCTTCATTTAGAGATTGATTTATCTGGGAAATATTTACACAAAGAAGGGTTATTTATTTAAATATCATTTTTTTTTAAAATGGAAATCACAGAAGATGACTCACGCTGTGTTTTAGACTGTTTTTCTGTAAAAAAAAAAAAGCTTACAACATTCAACATACTAAAAGTCATAGATCTGGTGCCTGATTGTCTAAAAAATCTAAGTTTGATATCAAGCATTATGTACAATTTTTGCTGTTTGGAGAATAAAAGGCCTTAATCCAACAGTTAAAAACAAAAACAAAACAAAACAAAAAAAAAAACACTTCTTTATAGAAATATTATATTGTCCATATTCTCCATGGCAGGTGTGAACGCTCCACAGCCATAGCAACAATAACCAAGGGGGGCGGGGCCTAGCAAAGTGTGGGACTTTGCGGAATGTTGGACTAGAGCTGCCATGGGGATTTACATTAGAATGTCAATTCAACATTCCAGAACTGTCCATTGATGAAACATCAAACAATGGCTTTAGAATGTAGAGCCAACATTCTGGAACCACCAAAGCAAGATCAAACGCATTTGACAGAATCAAACCCTTACACACACTTAACCTGAGACACTCGATAGTTAAGTGAGTCAACTTGAGACAACTGTCAGTGAGTTACTTTGACAAGTTTTTAAATTCTCAAAATTCAAGAGAATTTTCTGCTCAACAATGGAAGAAAGTACGATTACAAGCACCATGAGTTGGGCTGACATCATGGAGATGGAAGATGAGGATTATATAGACACAACGCTGATATGGCCAAGCAAAGTAAAGGAGACCCTGTTGGAGGAGGTCCCATTTGAGCCACAAGAAAATGAGGAGACTCCGTTTGAAGAGGTCCCATTTGAGCCACAAGAAAATGAGGAGACTCCATTTGAAGAGGTCCCATTTGATGCACAACAAAATGAGGAGACTCCATTTGAAGAGGTCCCATTTGATGCACAACAAAATGAGGAGACTCCATTTGAAGAGGTCCCATTTGATGCACAACAAAATGAGGAGACTCCGTTTGGCGAGGTCCCATCTGAGGCACATGAAAATGAGGACACCCAGTCAGAAGAGGTCCCATTGGAGGCACAAGACAATAATAACCCACCAGAAGTTGTGGAATGGAAGCCTGGCCAGCACAAGTACCCCTATGAGGACCACCCCCGTCCACGAGACAAGGGACGGCCCCCTCCACGGTGCCAGAAAGGTCCCCGTCCAACGCACTCAGGACGGCCACAGCCACCATACCACGGGCCTTCCTCTACACCACACCATGGACCTCCTCGTCAACCATTTCATGGGTTGCATCGTCCACCATACCATGGACCAAATCACCCACCATTTCATGGGCCGCGTCATCCACCACTTCATGGACCCCCTCGTCCTCACCACAGACCACCTCATCCATCCATGGCCCCTCATCTGTCGCACCAGAGACCCAATCCTCCCTGGATGCAGAAGCAGGCAGATTTCGAACGCCAACTGAGAGATCTGTCGCTTCAGCTCAAAGAGGAGAAAAGATTGAGAATTGAGGCGGAGAACAAAAACGACATCTACGAGAAAAAGATCTTTGAGCTCCAGCTGAAGGTGAAGGCTAAGAATAACAATCAGGACAAA
The DNA here is from genome assembly GCF_018320785.1 of Cheilinus undulatus. Classification (NCBI taxonomy): domain Eukaryota; kingdom Metazoa; phylum Chordata; class Actinopteri; order Labriformes; family Labridae; genus Cheilinus; species Cheilinus undulatus. Next base: position 40,070,325 of record NC_054881.1, read on the forward strand.
GAAAAGCCCAAAAGAAGCTCTACTCCTAGAGGACATGAAGTTGAGTCTAATCCTCAGCAAATGCAAGAGCTGTTGGCTGTAGTTTCTGCCCAGAACGCTCATCTGCAGGCCGAGATGGCCAGGTCTCACTCCCTGCAGACAGAGGTGGAAGAAGTCAGGCAGAAACTGACAGCTGAGATCCAGTCCCTCAAGGAGGAAATGTGGAACCGGCAGAAAACGGCCACCAGTCAGCTGCAGGAACAGACCCACAGAAGCCATGAGCTGGAGTCTCAACTGCAAGCCGAGAGAGAGACCATCAAGGCCCTCAAAAGGGAAACCAAAGATGCATGGAACCACATTGCATCCCAAAACGACCTTTTGAGGGCTGAAATGTCCAACGCTGACACTTTCAGAGAAGAGCTTCAGGAAGTGAAACATCAGCTCTCAGAGGCTGCTGACAAAAACCTGAGGGTGGAGCAGGAGATGAAGATCCTGCAAAGAGAGGCCTCCAGCAGAGAAAAACTACACTGTGAGCAGCTGGAGAGCCTCAGAAATGAACTGACGGAAAAGACGGACTGCTGCACGGCTCTGCAGAACCAGGTGGACGAGGTACAACAGCAGATGGAGGAAAACCTCTCTGCATGGAGGAAGATCAAGAAGTTCTTCACTCCATCCTGCTGCCGCCAATATAAGCAGCAGAGGAGGGAGCAGGACCGGCAGAGAGCCTCCTCATCCAGCTCCCTCCCACCTCCAAACCCACCAGGGCTGTAGCAGCTCGGGCAGTGCAGTGGGTGATGAGTCCTGAAAAACAGAAAGTAGTTGCTTTTTGTGTATCAGGATGACACATGATCCACTGTCTGCATGGGGTTTTCTCCGGGTACTCCGGTTTCTCACAACAATTAAAAAAAAAAACAAAAAAAAAAAACTTTTACTCTAAGAATTCTTTGAATTAACATACTTTTTAAATGTAGCTGAAAATGTCTAGCCTCTAAAGATAACTGTATCACTACCTTATTTTACCCCATGCACACTGTATGGCCATTTTTTCTGAGTAACAACTCTATAAATTTCAAGAAAACCACAGGTAAAATGTCTGCTTATTATAAGTGGTATACTGGTTTGCCAAGTGTGGCTAATGTTAGCATTTTTACACCGCTAGCTTTTGATACTCCTCACAGTTTAATGCCTATGTGCCTCACATATTGCTACGGTTGACATGCCAGCTACTGATATGGCCTACTTACAACTTTATCTCCATTTTCAAAGTCAACGATTTAAAGACATAGAAGAGACGTGTTTTCTTGTGAATTCAGTGCTTTATATTGTAGCTTTTAACTGACTCTGTAGGGTTTTATTTCATTTCTGCTGCACTGTATTTCACTGCCATTTCCTGATATGGCTGTTTCTCAATCAATGCATTTAAAAACTAAGAAAAGAGGGGGCTTTTATTGTGAAGGACTTGCTGAAAGTCATGTGTTTACCAGTGAAATAACAGAGCTTCAGTGGAGCTACAATAAAGGACGAGTGTACAGAATTACAGTATTTAGTCACTTTTTTGACCACAAACACCACAAAGAAAGTAAATTTATTTATATTTATTGGAATTCTTAGCATAGACAGTTGTTTAATCTTTTGTATTGTAATCACTGCAGTGCTGTGCTCAAGACAGAACAGACTCAACCACACCTGCACAAAGCTTGTGCTCTGCAAAGCGAGCACAATGCTGTTATTTGCAGATATCAGTCCAAACAGAATAAAAAGTCTAACTGCTTCCTGTACCTCAGTTTACGGTCACTGTTAACACTAACACCTTTTCTGACAAGAGGAGGAGGCGATGCTGTTTGGTTAGCGAGCGTATCATTCTGCCTGAATCTGCTCTTTAAGTGTCAGAGTGAAACTTACAAGAGACTGGGGCTTAGTTCATCTGTCCTGAACAACTGTACTTCTTTTATTTACCCACCACTGTAACTGGTAGGTTAAGCTACTGTTGGCAGCAGTGTTGCCAAATGTGTGGTGTTAAAGCAAATGATGATGGTGTTGCAAAAATGCATTTTGAGGCGGTAGTAAAAGCAGTGATGATAATGATTCTAGTTTACTGACCAGTACTATTAGGAGGGCTAAAATATGCACCACCAATTAAAAACTGCTCCACCACTTGTCATGACTTCTGCTATATTACAAATTATTTCTATTATGAACTGCCCTTGAGCTAAAAAGTGAACTCCACTTATTCCAAGTTGATGGGCAATTAGCCTGTATTAAACTAACATTATCTGTAAAATTAGCATTTAATGTCTTGCTGTCAGTCAGTGTGATCAACAATGAAATCTGGTTATACACACATGTAAGCTAAAAGCATCATGCATTCACTGTCATGGTTCACGTGGTCACAATGTACTTTTCACACCTGCAGAGGGGATTCAGGTAATGCTCTATTATTCTATGTTTGTATATATGGTTATTTCAGGGCTCACAATTATACTGTTTATGATAATTTGGGGTCATGAGGTGCCTACAAGGTGTCAATCAGATGTTGATGTATGAGGTTAGGTTAATCCAGAGTTTTTGCTTAATCTCACGATAGTCTTGGAGCTAGAATTAAATTCTCCAAGACTTAACAGCCTTTCCTCACGGGTCACAGCTTTTCCTGTTATTAAGTTCTGATGAAAAACTACCTTTTGTCAAATCATTCAAAATCTAGAGTGCTGGGAAAAAGACTCAATTTCTCTCTCCCCTGTAAAATGTTGCAGTAACAAGCTACCATGTGGAAATGTTCTGGCACAGCAAGATCATAGCCTTTATGGGAGGAAGATGGTACTTAGAGTCTCCGATGGTCTGAAACAGCCAGAGGATTGACACGTGTCATGAAACCGAGGCTCTTTCTATGAAATGAGACTATACAGTATCCAACATATTCATAAAAATGTAGAACTTTGTACTTAAAAGGGTGGAGCTCTTCCTGCCATTAAAAGACTAAATTCAGGCTGCCGCGGGGTTTGTAGGAATTTATGTGGGTGTGTCTGGTGCGTCTGCACTGTATGTACAACATAAACTGCAAACATGCATCAAAAGAAGTGGCACCCCTCAAGCAAAAAAATGGCACCACACATCACTGCCCACTTATGCTAACACTGGTTTAACAAGACTTCTGTATTCCAGAAATGTTTCTAAAACTGCAGGGATTTCTACTTCATACTTTCCTTTAAGAAAACTTTAAACAAGAAAGAAAGTTAAAGTACATTTATGCAATGAAGACAAGCACAAACCACCTTATATCATCAGGTATAATCTGAACCCTGGATAATCTATAACTCTCAGACTGTTTCATTATTTACAATTTCACAGCGATTGCTAACAGCACTTCCTGAGTAAACATAACTCAAATGCAAGACTCCTTTTAGTGCTGCACAATTTGCTAATATGCAATTGTGATTACACTGAACAATACTGTGTTTAAGATATAAAATGTTAAAGGTATCATGAGTCTACTTGCTCGGTTATCAAGGGAAATGCAGAGATTTTGAAGTTCATGTATCTCAACTCAAAACATATAAATTTTAAATAGCAATAAAAATGTTAAATCCTAAGTTTAACAGTACTTGATGTTTTCCAAAATTAAATGTTTTTCCTTTTTATTTAAATAAAGAGACCTCTACAAAGTACAAGAGTGCCAATGTTGCAAACTTAAAGGCCTTTCTGCAGGTTTGTTTGAAAACCTTTCAAGTACTACTAAATCTAAAAATAATTGCAGCTTTTTATGCAGTTATGTGATTGCAATTAGATTAGGGATATACTTGGATTTTTGCCCGTTTTTAATATGCAGATATTTATAAATTCATTTTGGCCAATGTATTGATATTAATATCTAAATGTAGCTCAGACCTAAAACTTCAGTCCTTGGAGCACACTTCAAAGTTAAAGGATGAAAAAAGAAACAAACCTCACTCTGTAGAACACAGTTTAAAGCTGGGGGGACTAGGGCACTGGTCTAGCTCGGTCGGTGGAGCAGGCACCCATGTGCAGGGGCTGTAGTACTCGGTGCACTGGTCACAGGGTCTTTTCCCGGTCTCGGTGCTGTTTGGTGCATGTCTTGCCCCACTCTTTCTTCCTGTGTTTCCTGTCTCTCTTCAGCTGTCCTGTCCAAATGGAGACAAAAGCCATAAAAATAATCTTTAAAAAAAAACAACATCTTAACGGATGTAGATGAACAAAGAAAAAAAGCATCAGTCAATTCATTCAGCCTTAATCTCCACAAACGTATTTGTACATATGGCTGATATTTACAGCAGATTTAAGCTGGTATTAACAGCTTATTGACAGTGAATATCAGCAAAAATTTTCATATCTGCTGATACAGATATTGTGCATCTCTTAATTAGATCAAATGTGCAGCACTGATTACTTTATATCAATGGTGTAAAATCAGTGATACTTTAGCAACACATCTTTTAAAAAGTACAATCTCAGTTATCTCAATTTTTGATACAATCAACAAGTAGTATTAACAATAACTAGCAGGACTTTACGCAGTTTTATGTAATGAAAAACAAGAAAATACGCAATATTAAGATGTATTTTTGCTGCCAATGGAAACAGACAGAAAGTGACACCGGAAAAATTTGAATTTCACTAGATCTGTATTAGAGCCTGCACAGTTCTGCAGTGGTTAGTACTGTCGCCTCACACCAAGAAGGTTCCTGGTTCAAACCCCTGGCTTGACTGGGCCTTTCTGTGTGGAGTTTACATATTCTCCTCGTGCATGAGTGGGCGTTCTCCGGCTACTGCCTGTAGGTGTTGGCATATACATGAAGGTTTGTCTCTGTGATTAGCTGGCAACCACCAGGGTATACCCTGCCTCTTGCCCAATGGGATACTTGAGCCCTCTATGAACCTTGAATGAGATGAGCAGTGTAGATAATGGATAGAATCGTGTTAAAGTTTAAAAATCTGTTGCCACGGGGATTCTAATTCATATATTTGGGGACAAGGATTACACAGGATTTGCATTCAATTGTGCATTTTGCATTACAATACTTCTTACACAATCTACCAAAAGTCAGGGAACTGCATGAAGTAAGGCATCAGAAGATTACTGGTAAGATTAACAGGTTACAAAGGTGCATCAAAGGCTGAGATACTATGACCTTAAGTCCCTTGTATTGGTCCAGAAATAAGAGCCCACACTTTCCATGAATAGCGCACCTTTAATGTATCTTGGACTAAACTCTGACTGCTCAGTGCTCATACCTATCTAACTTTATGCCCAAAGTTGGTGTTGATTTTTACCCACGCCAATGAAATCGGCAGGGGGTTATGTAAAGGGTTCCGTATCTTTGTTTGTTTCTCTGTTTGTTTGCTTGTATGTGTACAAGATAACCTCGAGAACGGAAAGTCGGATCTTCACCAAACTTTAAGGGAATATTGGGATAGTGAAAGAAAAGAATCAATTAGATTTTGATGATGATCCACGCACCCGTTCGTTGTTTCTCAGACTTTGACATTTTGAACACCATAGTAATCAATGGGAGCGGTTCCTCGGTGGCGCTGCTTAGGCGTGGGTCTGCCGCCTCAGACATTCTAGTTGTGTACATTTTAAGTCTACAGAGCAACAATCAACCTTATATTGGGCTGACGCTTCCAAAACCAACTGTTCTCACAGGCTAAATTAGTCCTCTGGGATCAGTCCATTTATCTACTAGGGGTGTAAATCACCAGTTTCGTCCCAATACGATATCGATATTTTCCGATATCACAAAATCTGCCATTATACAATTTCGATTCGATTTGATATAGGGGCCTACGATCAATATCAGGTGATTTTATGCAAAAATTTCACACAGTTACTGAAAAAAAAACAGCTTCTGCAATTAAATTATTGACAGGTAACTGTATTTAATAAAAATAAAAATATCTCTTCAACAAAATAACAAAGACCCGATTATCCCTATTACCTTTAACTGAGGAACACAACTATGCACATTTGTGTTAAAATATATTGATTTAAAACAGCAAATATTTTCAGTACCAAACATTTTATTTCCTCATATCCCCAAGTCACTCTAAAGCACCAATATGGACTTTTTCTGCAACCCTTTGTAATAATGATTAAAATGTTTGGCATGTGTTCCCATTTTAGATTTTTTTTCTTGAACTTATTTACACACATGTGGACTTCAACATACATTTCTGCTCTATATCAGCCCTTCATACTTTACACAGGGGGCCTATTAATGTGACACAGTTCATTTTTGTAGTTTATTCACCTTATGAGATTTAAATGAGGTAAAATATGTGGCATATGATGTTGTACAATTATTCTTTATTTTGTTTATTTATTGCAACCTTGATTTTAATAAATGGAAAGTGGTCCTACTTGAACCACGCTAAGTTTGGACAGCTTATATTTTCATTATAAATCTAACGTGAGACAGTGATGTAAAATAAGTGTATCAAAGGAGACATGCAGCAGCGGACTGTTCCCTCTCTGTGTATCTGGGGTCTGCTGCAGACAGCCCTCGCGCTACCTCAGCCATAACAAGTGGAGTGTTTTTATCTGTGAACGATCTCATACAGCAGTTACATACAGTTAAAGACATAGATGTAGTCAGCAAACTAAGGGGAGAGAGCTGTCCTGCAGCAGTGTCTGTCTGAAATACATCCACACAGTCAAGAGAGGAGAGGATAACCTCTTTCCCTCAGCTGCAAAACTCTGAGCCACTGCCGCTACTTAGTTAACTTGCAGCTAGCTTGTTGAGGATGCTGCCTGGGGTGGAAACTCTCAACAGGCATGCGGGGGAATTTCAAAATAAAAGCATAGCCTGAAGCATTGATTTAAATTGATGTTTTTACTTTCCATCAATCTGATTGGATCCTCAATCAACCAATCGATATATCGATATACATCGATGAATCGTTACACCTCTATTATCTACAGGTGTAAAATCCATCTGTGCCCCTCTAAGAAAGTGTCTTTAGTCCCAGCTGGGTTGTAATACAGGACAGCATGAAAGGGATGAGTGACAACCCTAAAATGGACAATAGAGATCCACACCCAGCATTCTTCACACGGCAGAAAGAAGTAGACCAGCCTACAACATAAACCAGGCCCTTAAATAACCCGCTGCCAGCAGGCTCCATTCACAGTGCCAGAGTCACACTGGTGCTTGCAATCTGGTTCGTAAAATCATTTTTCAGTCTCTGTTTTACTTGCATTATTGCATGTCTGGGTGTGTGGATGCAGACATGCAAAACACTGTGGGAAAGACAGCATAGAGTGTGAAGATGCATCTTCCAGGATTTAAAAGGGAGGAAAAATTGGACAAAATAAGAGGGTTAGTGAGATATAATGATGCCAAACCAGTTTGCTGGCACCATACTCAACAGACAGAATAATTTTGGTACCAGGAATAAGCTCGCATAGCTGAGCACACCAAGTCAGAGCTATCATTACACAATAGTTTCTTCTCTTTCACAACAAGAGACAATGGGCTCGTTTTTCCTCAGACTGTTCAGCATCCTCTAGATGCTGAAAAGGAATCCCAGTAAAAGAAAATTACAAACACAACATAAAGTTCTGACAGGAACGCCAATAAAAAGTATAATGACATGCCCTGTGATATAATGCACAGATGAAAGACATCAGTAAAACCTGTTGACCCACAGAGGCTGCAAATCTCAGTGCTGTGAAACCTCTGCCTGCTACGCTCGCAGTGGAAAAGCAGCTTACTGCAGCGTGTATCACGTCTGGCTGGTTGAAAGTCCTCCCTGAAACAAAACTCTATTCAGGCCAGATTAAGATCACATTCTGAAGGAGGACAATGGGACCACTGATCTGGGGGCAGCAGAAATAGAGAAGATTACTTCACTGACCTTAGCCTGAGATACACTTTTTTTCTCCAGGTGACTGAGGTTTCTAGAAAGGAACCAAAGACACTTGAGGTAAATCTTCCGTCCACAGGCACTCTGAGTTAAATCTCACAGAGTCTGATAGATCCAATTCCACAAATCTTATCAGCTAAACTGATCGGAAACACTTTGTGGTTGTGGGGTTCTAAAATGAATGTAATGGGAAATTTTTATCTGAGTTTGGATGGCAGTAACCCAGGAATCGACAGGAATTTTTTAGCTATGTATATTTCTTGTGGGCCGATTTATAACAAAGATGACAAATCAGTTACTTTAGTTTAGCACAGAGCCTAATCACAAGAAATATCCTTAGCTTATGATATTAAGCTAAGGAATTAAGGAATCCTGCATCATCAGACATATTTCTAAGGCTGGGCCCTCCACTTTAACATCAGCTTTAAACACAATGAAAATTTTATAATTTTTTGTATCTAACTTTCAGCAACATGACAAGGAAAGCAACTGCTTTCCTTCTTCATTTATCAAACCCTTTGTTTGACTGTACAAACAAAAATAGATGCCTCACTGAGGAAAACAACACGGGGCTGGCTGGGGAAGTAGGCTGAGGTTTTGATGAGGTTTAGACCACATTGTTTCTTGTCATGATTTAGCCTATTGAGGTGGCAGCATCTACATGAACTGAGGGGAAGAACAAAACAATATTATAGGAGAAAATGTTTGTAGGGTGCATTCGGTTCATCTCGTCTCGTAAAAATAGCAGTAAAAATAAATCTGTGGTCAGCTGATCTCTAAACCTCAACCTCAACCATGACCACAAACGTTAAGTTTGATTTGATAGGCAGATCCTGCATAGAAGCATCGATTCTGGATGCTGAAAACCCCCCGGTGCCTGTGGAGCCTCTGATGAGGAAGCTGTAATGAGAAGTGCTGATTGACGGGGTGGTTTTACAAGGAAACCTAGTTTCAGAAAGACTATTATTACAAGTCAAGCTTCTCCGTAAACCCATAAACACATATGATCTATCTCGCTGCAGTCTTCGCTATAGTTGACTACAGTCTTTAAACACTGAAGTCTTCTGACTCTTTGCTCTATTGGGAAAGTATTTTAAAAAGGTGACTGAAAAGATCCTTTTTGAAATTTTATTTAAACAGACATAAAGTCTAATCCTTGTTTATCATATTTCAGGGACTAAATATATTATGTTTTGAACAGTACATGAAACAGACATGCATGTAACCATAGGGACATAAAAGAACATCTAGGGCAGTGATACCCAACATGTGGCTCTTTTAAGTCTTACTTGGAAAAATAATCCCTCCAGAAAACCGTAAAAACAGACATTTTTAGCCCAGAAATGATCCATTGCAAGTCGCATCAGTTATTTTGTTCCCTTCACTTACAGTAGGCTTCAAATGTCAAAATTAATCATCAACCTTTTATTGTTGGTGTATTTCCATCTGACGTGTGAGAGAGAACATGCAAGATAAATTTCACTGATTCCTGACCAAAGGGACAAAGCAAAACAAACTTGACTCTGTATTTTTGTTTTACAATAATTTAAAGTGGATATTTGTGAAGGTTGATGTCTCAACTAGTAGACGTGTGAAGGTGCAGATTTTTTTATTCTTGTTTTTTTTTAAACCAAAGATTTTTTTGGGAATCATATCTTGATTTTTGTCGACTCTGTTAGCCACAGTAAAATGTATGCTATTATTAAATGTATTAATTCAAGATGAATGTAAAGTTTTCCATTGTCTACCACTGGTATTTAGTACTGACATTTAGTAATAAAATGCATTATGTTTACTTATTTTTATTTTTTTAATCATCTAATGTACCTTATCTCAGAATGTTATGATTTTCTAACTTTATCTTTAATATTAACCCCCTAAAGCCTGAAAACACAAATAATAGCCAGAAAATTCTAATTTTTTTGGAACTGAAATGTTCATTTAACTTTCCACTGAAATCTAAAAAAATCCAAATTTCCATAAGATTTTACAATTATATTTCTAGTATCTCATTTCATTCATTAGGTGTTTTTGGTAACTGATAATCCACTTAAGGGCATTTTTTCTCATTTATCAGATGGTATTCAGAAATTTTTTTTGAGTAATTTATTGAGCATATTGATTAGATAGCGGTATCACAAAAGTATGTATCAAATATGCGACAACAGGCGTTAAGGGGTTAAACTAATCTTTTTAAAGAAATGTGTTATTGTGTACAGATTAGCTGGTATTTTAACAAATAAGCAGAATAAAATGAACAGGGGACAAGCTTTTTTTGAAAAATAAACAAAGTAAACTGTAGCTCAAAAATAATGTTTATATCTGGTTAAGACGAATTACCACCAAGATTATTCTAATTTCATTGTAATGTTGACGCCCACAGGAAGGCCCTGGGCATCCTGAAGGACTCTTCCCACCCAGCACATCACCTGTTTCAACTGCTACCCTCAGGAAGATGTTTCAGGACAATAAGAACCAAAACCAACAGGGTGAAAAACAGCACATATCCCAGAGCAGTTTCAATATTAAATGAGAAACTGCTCGAGCACTGAATGGTACTGCAAAAAAAAAAAAAAAAAAAAAAAAAAACTGTTGTACGTTGTACGATGACGATAAAAAAAGATTCTGATATGTTTTATTTATCTTATTTCATTTATAACTCTACATAAGGAAAACTGGACCAAACAGGATTAACCTACTTGTTACTAAGGCAACTGCTTATAATGGTCCAAATAAACGTAAATGACTTTGAACATATTTATCTGGTTATACTTAAAGTTTAAAGATCATTTTATTTTCTCAGACCAATTACAATGTAGAGTAGTCAATGCTTTTGAAAATAACAGCTGTAAAGTTGAGTCAAAGATACCACACAACCTCAGCAGAGCCCATCAACATTTACAGTGCAACCCTCTAATCACATGTGACCTTATATGCTCTATTACAGGCTGAGTCTCCACCCAGCACTGATCCTGACAGTGACTGACGGTCACTTTAAATAGATCCGGCAAAGCCTCGGTAAACTGACAGACCCAGCTCATTGCAGGGAAACAGAGTACTACCATTGGTAAATCACCAAGGAGGTAAATTATTTTGCTGCCCACAGAAGTACAAACATTGCCACTGTTAAAAAAGGATCCAACCACATTCAACCTGCCTGAATAGTACAAGAAAAAAAGGACACAGATAAATAGAGGTTATGTAACAATTTTTGACTTTTCGGGAAGGACATAAAGCCTTATATTAAGCTTTCAGCAGAAGAGTAGAAAATGATACCTACAGCATTTTAGGTATTTTTAAAATATATTTCCTCTTGGATAGAAGCATTTTAATGGGCTTTTGTTATCAGCTTTTCTTAATTTAACATTTCTATTTTCTTACAGACATAATTGCATGCACAAAAGTTTTATCAGTGATGTTTTTCATTCAGATGCTGTGAAATACATAACACTGAAAGAAAATCATTACGCCTGCTTTTGCTATTTTGAGTGCTACTTTGCCACTTTGAAGCATAGATTAAATAAAAATCAATCAAATTATTGCTTATTTACTGAAAGATTTAACTATTTCATGAAAATATTAGCTCATTTTGAATTTGATGGCAGTAACAGATCTCAGGGCCATGTTTACCTTTGTGTAGCATCCCCTCTTCTTTTAACAACAGTCTGTAAATGTCTGAGAGGTGAGGAGACCAGCTGCTTGAGTTTGGGGAGTGGAATGTTGTCCCATTCTTGTCTGATGTAGGATTCTAGCTGCTCAACAGTCCTGAATCTTCTTTGCCAGTCGATGATGCTCCAAATATTTTCCACTGTTGGAAGGCCTGGACTGCAGGGAGGCCAGTTCAGCACCCAGACTCTTCTACTGTGAGGCCATGCTGCTGTGATGGATGTGGTATGTGGTTTAGCATTGTTTTGTTGAAATATACGAGGCCTTCACTTAGAGAGACGTTGTTGGGATGAGGTATATCTTGCTCTGAAACCTCTAGCTACTTTTCAGCATGGTGCCATTCCAGATGTGTAAGCTGCCCACACCATAGTCACTAATGTGACCCCATACCATCAGAGATGCATGCTTTTAGCTGTGAGCTGATAACAAGCTGGATGGTCCCTCTTTTTAGTCTGCATGACAGAGCATCTGTGGTTTCTTAAAAGGATTTGAAATTTTGATCTGACCACAGAACAGTTTTCCATTTTGCCTCAGTCCATTTTAAATGAGCTTTAGCCCAGAGAAGACAGAGGTATTTCACATATGCCTTCTTCTTCTTCTTCTTTGCATGATACAGCTTTTCTGGATGATTTCTGGAAGTGTTCCTTAGCCCATGCAGTGATTTCCAGAACAGAGTCATGTCTGCATATAATGCAGTGCTGTGAGAGGACCCAAGGATCACAAGCATCCCATACTGACTTTTGACCCTGTCCCTTGTGCACAGAGATTTCTCCAGATTGTCTTCTGATGATATTATGTGCTACATACGGCGGAATATTCAAAGTCTTTGCAGTTTTTTCGTTGAGGAACAGCTGTCTGAAATTTTTACACAATTTTTTAATGCAGTCTTTTGCAGACTGGTGAACCTCTGCCCATCTTTATTTCTGGGAGACTCTGCCTCTCGAAAATGCTCCTTTTGTACCCAGTCATGTTACTGATCGGTTGCTGAATAACCTCACTGGTTGTAAAAAGGCCTCTACAGCTGCTTATCGTTAGTATCATGCACTTTCCCAGCTTTTTGGTGCTCTGTTCCTACAGTTTTGAGATGTGTTGCTGCCATTAAATTCAAATTGTGCTAATATTGTTCATAAAATGGTAAAATGTCTCAGTTTCAACATCTGTTATGTTCAATTGTGAATACAATGCACTTTACACAGCACCCTAACATTTTTGGAACTGGGGGTCATTTAACAACTTTGTTATTAGAAATGTTTACAGACACAATACAACCTCCAGTCTTAAGCTGTTCTTGTGTCCCTCCCTCCCTTTACATGGATGGAGTATTGTACTAAAAATGTAAGTTTAATGCCCTTCAATTCATGCAGACGGAGAACAATTTTCTAAAAATAATCTATATGTAAGAACAGCTGCAAACTATACAATGTATAATTAAAACACAAAAAGTCAAACTGAAACTGCACTGTACAAGAGGGGAAAAAAAACCCTGGCTTGGCAATGTTACCAAAACCTCAAGGGAAAGATTATGGCGTTTACAAAAAGGGAAAGGAGAAGAAACCACAGATGTCGTCAAAAAAAGAGGGTTTATCCTTGAGGTTTGAGCTTCTACGTAAATGTACGTGGGCTGTAGGACCACATAAACACTGAGACTCTGATCTGAACAGAAAACTCACGAGGATCTGTAAGGATTGTGTGCACACATATAAAAATGCTCCCTGTATGTTCTCACGAATGACACATGTGCACAAACAGAAAACTCAAATCACAGACTATTACTTCTTTCATCACTAGAGACCTCCTGACCCTCCCCTTGAATCAGTGGCGGTGCCTGTGGAGCCGTGGACTTGTTCCGTCAGTGTAAACAGCCTAAATAAACCAATGTTTGATGAATCTTCCTCTGCAGAGATGCATCTCTCTGAGGGGATGCATTCATTTGATCACTGCACCACCCACATGCAGTTTACCAATCCCTCGACCTCACATTAACAGCCTCAGCAGGCTGTGTTACCGAGTGAGTGCATACATGCCTGCGCTCAGAGCACACATGTGGTTTGGTTGGTCTGAAGGCTTTCCCGCCCTGCAGACCCTATTTCCATTTTCAGCTGGAAAATCCTTCCAGACCTTCACAGAGTTCTTGAGCCAGAAGGTTAGCCCCATGTTGAGAATTTTGAATAAAAAATAACTGCACTCACAAACGCTTTTAACAACTTTTTCAGTTCCACAGTAGCAAGAAAACAAACCAGCCTGAGGTTTGGGTTTTGAGTAAAGTATTTTCCTCCAGTAAGTGTGGACACAAGGCCACAAGTTGGATACAGTTATAGACCTCCTATTAAAGGAATAGGTTAACAATTTTGGAAATATGCTCATACTTTTATGCTAAAAATTATACAAGGTACCTCTCCTTTCTGACCTTAATTTTAAGCAGAAGCCAGGAAACTAGCTGAGCACAGGATAAATAACTTGGAGCAGGGGAAAAAGTAATCGTGACTTGGCTATAAGCTAAAAATGGCTCCCCTTTATAGCTAACAAATGAGTGTGTTTTATTTAGGCTGTTTAATTCATAAAAACAGCAGTGAAAAAAACAAGTTCAGTTTTTGGGGGTTTAATGCTAGACTGCATCTAAGGCTATGTTCAAATAAAGGATATGCCAAAATGGCAGACAAGCAACATAGCTATAAGGCGCAGATGGCCAAGTGGTTAGGTCACACCCCACATAGGTGGCCCGGGTTCAATCCAGCATGTAGCGCTCTCACTGCATGTCATTCCCTACTCTCTTATCGCTGTTTCCAGCTCTATCCACTGTCTTATCTCTCTAGTCAAGGAAAAAAGCCCAGAAATAAATCTTAAAAAAAAAAAAACAGGACCAATACTTGATGCTATGATTACAGTTTTGGCTGCATAGCAGTACTAAAAAACAAGAAAACAAAAAAGATGAAAAAGAAGACCTCAGTCTCAACTACAACTCCTGGCCAGCTTAAAAGCTAACATCAACTGCCAGTGACTGCTGAGGAACACTGCCTGATCAACAGGAGACTACTGAAAGCTACCTACTGAGGTAGCATGGCAGCAACCCGATGCTCCATCACTAGCAGCCAAACAGTCCAACACGTACACCACAACTGACATTCTGTGTGTAAGAGACTGCTTCTTGACTACTGCAAAGGATTTGTGCACGCAGAGTTTGCATCTTTCCTGACGGAGACTGACAGAGAACGGGCGCGAGGAGACTGAAAGGAGGAGGACGTGGAGGCAGCATGACACCTACAGCCAGGTGGGGAGGAGGCAGAGACGGCATTGTGCGAGAAGGAGGAAGCGGGGCAAACGAGCCAGGCTGCAGGCTAGGCCCCCCTCCCTAAGGGCGGCCCCACACAAACCTGCCATGCCGAGCATCTTTCTCATGGGTGCCCATTCCCTTGCCAGTCAGATGGACGACGACGGACTAGGGCTGAATGATTTGGGAAAATAATTGCGATTCTTTTTTTACCCAATATTGCGATCGCGATTTAATATGCGATAATTTTGTAAGTTCCTCATCTCATGCATTTTACACCAAAATAAGCAATAATTCATTACCCATTAATACTGACACAATACTAGATTCAAGTAGGGCAGAACAACCTCTTAAAAAATATCTAATTTGATGATTTTTTTTTACCCATTTTGCAAATTTCATATGAACTGTTGTATTAAAGGGAATGGTAATTTTTATATAATTCTCATGTTTAATAAGAAAAACATTAAAAAATGCAGAAAATATGATTTTTTTTTGGTACACTATTTTTAAAATATGGCATAAGAATGATTGTGTTATATATAATGCATAGCATTGCTGCTGCAAAAAAATGTCTAAACTGGTATTTGACACAAATTTCAGGTTAAAGAAATATTGCAGCAGGCAATATTGCGATTTAATCTAATTTTGGATTAATTGCCCAGCCCTCTGAGGGACTGCAGATTTCTAACCACCACTAGGAAGACTGTTTGCAGCTACAGAGACTGCCAAATGAAATTTCGTTGCTTTTCTACTATGCAATGACAATAAACGACTATCTATCTATCTATCTATCTATCTATCTATCTATCTATCTATCTATCTATCCATCCATCCATCCATCCATCCATCCATCCATCCACATCTGAGTTACATAATGCTCTCTATCGCCAAATGGGTGTCTACAAACATGTAACCTTGTAAAGCAGATAATTTGCCAGTCTGCCATCAGGCAAATCCATCCTGAAAAACTCAAATCCACAACATTTGTGAGGACCCGAAAACAAGTCAGACCAATCAGCACCATTTGAGGAGAACAAGACGGAAGCAGAAGGCGGGTTTACTTGTACAGAAAGCAAACAGCAATGGCTGCCACCAGTACGGTGATTAGCTCTGATGTAACTACGTATAGCTGGAGTTTTATCAGAACTAGACCATGTATTTGTATGAAATAAAGAGCAGAATCAACACTGAAAGCTTTTCATTATGGAAAAGATGTTTTGTGATTGTTAAGGGTGGGGTTTTACAGTGTATACAATGGCTACTGCAGTGGTAGCCAAGGATGTAGCTGTAGAATAGCTGCAGTTCAATCAGAACTGGACAAATTTCTTTGTTAAACACAAGAGTGAAGAGCCACAGTAAAAGCTCGTCTTCGCAAGGAGGATGTCTTTGCATATATTCATACTGGCTCTGGCAAGAAACTCTATTTCTGGAGTTTCACCAAAAGCCTCTAGAGCTCAGGTGTCACCCTGATTGGCCTATATTGAATGTGATGGACAGAACGTTTGTCCAGTCACCTTCTGAGTAATTTTTGAAAAGTTCTGCCCTTCCCAAATGCTTTACATGGGAGGTTTCCCAAAAGACTTAATAAAAAACAGTCTATCTAGCATGTAAGGGAGGCTTCAGTGGTGTGGTATAAACATCATGACCCCCACCTGGTCACAAAAAGTATATTTCCTGAATAATTTACACATTTGCTGGATGGGAGCCCCAAAAATTGTCAACCATGTAAAACTATGGCATCATAAGGTAAATAGATGAGGAAAAGGTGGACAGGAGTAGGAGGTAAGAGGCCGGGGATCATGTGGTAACGAGTCCACGGAGTTAAGGTGTTGACGCTAATTAATCCAGATTAATCCTGGAGAGCGATCTGGGTTTAGTCTGATGGTATGCCAGTCAAATTGTTGCTATGGCTGGTCAGCAGCCAGAGTGATTGTAGACATGCTGAGTTGTTATTCTTTGGATACCTCAGCCTGATGTGGTGGGACAGGAAACCAGGGAGATCTTTGCAAACACAGTGGAACCTGGCCAAGATGGAGTAAAGAACTGCAGTGTGAAACACTGGCAATAAAACAGAAAAGAGAGAGAGATTTGCAGAACACCCAAACATTTTGTTTGGTTAGCTTGTGGTGATGGGAAAGAGGCCAGACTTTCCTTTTGTGGAATGCAGGGAGCGAAGCAAAAGGTTGTGGAGAAATTGGAGGACATCAGCTGCTCCAAATCTAACAAGGTAGTGAGACAGATTTGTATCCTGCAGTTACCATGCTCACACCTTTAGTTATGTTGAAGCAATTATGATAAAACGGTGGTTTAAATAAAAGCTGGCTTATCTAAACTACTGAAAATGTTTGCAACAATTCAAAAAGCTTCTGCCTGTTTATTAAATTCTGCTTGATTTATGTGGATTTTAGTGGGATTTATGGATTTAATTTTCAAATACCAGGCTATAATGAAAATTTTTAAAAGGCAACCTTACCACATTAATTAAGACTGCAAAGCCTTTCTGTAAGTCTTACACAAATGCTTATTTATGTCGGGGATTGCCTTACCTTATGTTGAACACTCGATGCCCCTCTTGGAATCCAATGAATTTATCTTGTTCTGCAATATGGGTGGCAGATAAATCAATTAATGGAAAACATGTTGATCAATAACAGGATGGATTGTCACAATAGCATATTTTCAAACATCAACTCAAATGATATCCAAACTTGTTTTGATGCTGCAGTGACACAAATACAAGTCCTATGCAAGCAGCAACCTCCAGTGTTGAAAATGAGGCAGTGCAAAAACTGCAGTTTTTTGAGTGTCCACTAGAGGCTGACTGCAGGGCACCGGAGGTCACAAACACACCATGTTAAAGGGGACATATTATGCAAAAATCACTTTTTCAGTTTTTTCTAACAAAAATGTGTGCCTCTGGCCGGTCCACAATCCCCTCAAGTACCATAAAAATCCATTCCCTTCCCCCCTCTTTTTCTCCACCTTTCAGAAAATGTGTGCTGAAACAAGTCGTTCTCAGACTTTACCCTCGTGACCTCTTGTGGGGAGTTAGTACCACCCCCAGGTTCGTTTGGCCCTTCCTGCTTGGAGGAAAGTTCCACCTTTGTTTAGTGATCTTCATATCAGCTGCCTGCTCACAGATGTGGGTGGCTCTGGAGCCACATGTGGCTTTTTTGTGATTATTTGTGGCTCTTTTATGTCTTAATTTGAAATATTATTCCCCCCAGAAAACCTTAAAGGGACACTTTTTGCCCTTTTCCACCATTTTTTGCCCATTTTCAACCATTTAAGCTACCTTTTGCCATAAAATACATTTTTTTTCCAACTTTTTGTACCATTTTTATCCAACTTTTGCTCTTTTTCAAATTTTTTTTCTCCCAATTTTCACCAACTCACTTTACCTTTTTTCATAAAATACCTTTTTTTCCTAGTTTTTGCCCATTATAGCCAATTTTTTGCCTTTTTTCACCATTTTTTCACCACTTTTCACCCATTAAAGCTACCTTTTGCCCATTAAATACCACTTGTTTCCTATTTTTGGCCCATTTTTGCCACTCTGGACTGCTTTTTGCCCAATTAAGTCACTTTTCACTGATTTTTTTGCCACTTTTTTCCGCTTTTGGACCATCTTCTTGCCACCTGTAACTCTTTTTTTGTCACTTCTCACCCATCCTTGCTACTTTCTGACCTGTTTCCTCCCCATTTTTGCACATTTTTGTTGCTTTTTGACCATTTTTGCCACCTTAACCTATTGTTATTGCTACTTCAAGCAGTTTTTGCAACTTTTCACCACTAAGATTGTGGTTCTTGCAAAGGTGTTTTTTCAACAATCTGGCTCTTTGGTTGAGTAACACTGGGCTAAAGGATGGTTATGAATGGGACAGCTTGCGTTTTTGTTCCTGTTGTCTATGGACACTTACTGTAGGGGGGGTTCAATAACTGATCCCATTTTTGGTAATGAAGAATGCGAGTTACTCAAAATTAGAGGCATGGCTGACACAGCTCATATGACTGCAAAGCAGCACATTGTAGCTGTTTGTTAGGAGGCTTAAAGGTACAGTATGTAGAATTTTTGCACTGAAATATCTACATTAGTATAAACAGTGACCATTTCTACATCATACAATTTTAACCAAGGTCTTACAGTATCTCAAATATTTCCTTACATTTTCAAAGACAGAAAAATTCTCAATTCTCATAATTATAGTGGGATGTGCCTTGCCATATTGGCTGCCATAGGCTGCAAGTTCAATTGCCCAAACTCACCTCTGTAACATAGAACCCCTCACACTCCACATTTCCAGCAAGTTAAGACCAGCACCGCTCAGCAGCACCTCCCACAACCACAACCTCCTTCTCAGTCAGTGCTACTTCTTTCTTTGAATTGAGGACTCTGTTCAATCAAAAACAGCACTTTATAAGGTGTATTCTATTTACTAAACAGAAACCTGACTTTTGTTTTCATTCATAAATTTCACATGAGGAATCAATACACCTAAAATGCGCTTGCACATTCACACTGGAGGCGGTCACAGAGTGTGCATGTGCTCTAGTTCACTTTGAGAGAACAGAAGGAAAATCCTGCTAGAAGAGAACATGTATGTAAATCCTTGAAAATTCTCTGTTTAAGGGCTCAGCCCTCAACATTGGAACGGTCCTCTAACGGCAGTCGATGATGTGATAACCTTCAAAAACTGCAGTTCCAGGATCCTTTCTTGGCTTCGCATGATGCATTAGTTTGTGATGGCATTTTCAATATGGAATATCAACAAATGGGCCTCAAAAGACAGCTTTAGTGGGGGTGAAATCACTCAGACTGCATCCAGTACTTTATAAAGTCCTTGGTCTTAAGCACCCGATACTTTGCTCAGCTACTTGAAACTAAAAACGACTTCTGGCCCACTCTTTCTATTGCACAAACACAGTATATGGTAGAAATGATTTGCTATTATGTGTTTTTACTTTATAGACTGTGTTCTTTCACTCATGACAGCTTTTGACTGAAGAACTTAATTGTACATGTACTTATAATGTGGTGAAACTATGCCAATTTTAACAACTTTAAATCATACTTCATCTGGAAATGCTTTATTGAAGTTTACTTGAAAAATAGCAATAGTAGTTTCATAAATATAAAGAATGGAAGCAGACATTATGAGTTCTAAAGATTTTGGGGAAGTTTAGAATAGATAAAAACTACTTCCTGTCATGCCACACAACTTTATTTCTGTGATACATTTCTCAGGGTCAAGCTGTGACTCGATGCATCTTTTAAACTAAACCCAGAAGTCAGAATTCACACCTTACCACAATTATTTTGTACTTTTCAAAAAACCTTCTTCCTAAATGTCACCCACACAGTTGTTCTCAATTATTCCACCCGATTAGACCTCTGCTCAGGACTGTGTGGGCTTGCACGGACTGTGCTTCACTGACATCACCCTGACTCACCTGGCCTGCTTTTCAGACTAGATCTGTGCTTACCCAAGCTTTTTATAACATAGAAATCATATCAGCTGTGCAGTTGGGGAGTGGTGATTGAAATGTTTGTACAGTATGTTTCTTCCCAAAACAGCTGTTGCATTGTACTTTAGGTGAGGTCACACCTTATGATAAACAACATGGATGGAGATCCATATTTTCTTATTTTTGCACATTAAGAACACATATTTTACTGTGAAAGCCCAATGGATATCAAAAGTAGCTACAAAGTACTCAGCACTTTGAGTACATTTGAAATGACTTACTTTTTACCTTTACTTAAGTAGATTTATAGAACAGAGCTTTTACTTCTACATAGGTTAATTTTAGCCAAAGTAACTACTTTTACTTGAGTACAATACAATAGTTTGCCAAGTTTTTCATCTCTAGTAATTAGCTTTTTGTGTTCTTTTTGACTTGTTTTCAGATGTTATGTGGAATCATCTTTCACTATATGTGACTGTGAAGCAGTGTTAATTTTGTCAACTAAAACTATGACTAAAAATGTTTGGCGACAGCCTTTTTTCCACCTCAAAAACTAGACTTAAACTAACAAAAACAGATCTGTGATAACTCAAACTGACAAAAAGTAAGTTTAGTTTTCACCAAGGTGACCAAAACTAGACTAAAATTTTATTTAGTTTTTGACAGACATTCAAAATCCATTTTATTTCTCCACTGTGGGTAAATCTGCCAACAAACAATCCATCTGCAGCTATTCTGCCTCTCAGCTGTAGAAAGCAGGGACCCCAGGTTTGGCAGAGTGCATAGAACACACTACCACGATTTGGTAACAGATTTAGGCAAGAGAATAAATGCTTGGACTAAAAGTTCAGACTAAAATGTGAGGACTTTTTATGGACAAAAACTAGACTAAACTGTGTTTAAGTTTTTGGTCAACTAAAACGAGAAAGGGTAGAAAAGACTAAAATAAGACTAAAACTAAAAGACATTTCATCAAAAGGCTAAGATTGAGACTAAAATTAAAAATAGCTGCCAAAATTGACACTGCTGTGTAGACAACAGTGGAGACGCCGGGATGGAGGTAA
The DNA here is from genome assembly GCF_018320785.1 of Cheilinus undulatus. Taxonomy (NCBI): domain Eukaryota; kingdom Metazoa; phylum Chordata; class Actinopteri; order Labriformes; family Labridae; genus Cheilinus; species Cheilinus undulatus. Next base: position 40,091,649 of record NC_054881.1, read on the forward strand.
TCTAAGCTAAAAGTTCTAAAATATTCAGTATCGGCACAAAATGCCCCCCAAAAAACTGAGGGAGTCAAGAGGCCAGTTTCGCCAGCGGACGCTGAGAATTTGGTTACTCACTGAAACCCACAGCGAATCCAGGGATCAGTGCGCTCATTCATCTGCCTCAGCTGGCCAAGAGGCTAAAGAATGCCGCAAGGTCTCCCCCGTGCGTCGGAGAGAAAAGCCATCTGTTTGCCAGCTTGATACATACAGGAACGCCACTCAGAGACTGACTTTTCCAACCCAGGCTCTGAGGAATGGCTGCCGAGTGGGTGGAGCCGGTCTTGTTCTCTGTCCCAGAGCGATGGAAGTAAGTTAACGTTGGGAACCCACTGATTATTCAGCCAAATTCATCGAATAAAACCATCATTCGTGTTCACTCGTGATTTCAGAAGCCGACTTGAGAGAAGAGCAAGCCCTATGCAGTTCTACAACACCATCTGTTGGCAGAAAAAGAGCTAAGAACAAAACAAAATTCTATAATATAGATTATATATTACATAAATAATATATATAACATATTATATATTATATTACTTCTATAATATACAGGCAGTGCCAGGGGACACGCAAACAGGAGAGGATGTGGGCGTATGGGGGGTCTCATGGCAGCCGTCCAGTTTTATTGTGCTGTATTTTGTATTCATTTTATTTATTTTAGAATAAAATAACATTTGTAATACAATTCCCAGGTGTCTTTTATGTCACTGAAGGCAAAGTTATAACATTCAAATCACTATTTTGCTTGACAGACTCTCTTTCACAAAAATGCATTTTTCTCAGCTTACTACAAAAAAGTGGTCTTTTTGGTGAAACTAACCTCTATTCAACTCAAATAAATCAACAACGGAACAAGGTACAAAAAAATAACTTTTTTTTTTTTACTTGATAAAATGGAGTTTCTTCTTTCATTTGAGCTATTTGGTGTTTTCAGAGTCACAGTACAAAATATTCTGTGGGTCTTGAAAGATGACTCAAAAAGGCCAAAAACGCTGGCACAAGCCACTTTCCATTTTATAAAAGGGTTGGCACTCAAAGAGTTAAGCAGAAGGAAAAGTACTGGTTTCAAAAGGTACTTCAAAATGTATAAGTACCTAAACACCTTCAAAATTACAGTACTTAAAGTAAATGTAACGTAATCCTGCTTCTACTCAAGTACATTTTAACTAAAGTTACTCTAACTGTATTTTTACCTGAGTACAACAGTCCTGTGCTGCCTCTCGGTTAGTTACCTTAAATGCACAACGCAAAATTATTTTCGTAGCTACTAAACAAAGAAAATTAATTCAAAGACTGGACAACCAAATACAAAACCACCTCGAAATCACATGTAATTTAACAAAATACTTAAGGTATGAACCAAACGACTGTTGCACACTCGATAGAGGCGAAGAAAAGTCATAAAACACCATGTTAACAACAGCAACACACAACGTAAGCTAGCTCGGCTAGCTGTAGCTAACGTCAGCCCTGGGAAAACGACTTACCGTTTAAATGCAGCTCTGCCGAATAGTTTTCTTCTTCGACGTTCTCATCAGCGTTTTCTTCCCTGTCCGCACCAAAAAAAAAAAAAAATACAGTCATACATAAACTCCTGAGTCAAATATCGCCCCTACTTGCAGAACTGTACACATCCGGAGAAACGGTCAACGGTCATTAGTAGTCGCGTCTCACGTCATTGCCTAAACCAAAGCTACGTGACATCTTAAGCCAGTGATCATCAACTGGCGGCCCGGGGGCCATATCAGGCCTCCCAAAGCTTCCTGTCCGGCCCCTGAAACTTCATGAAATTCAGAAAAGGAGGAAAAGAAGATGATGTGGTTTTAAGAGTATCCTTTAACTTTAAATGTCTGCAGCTGTTAAATCCAATACAAAAATAATGGGAGATAAATGGTGAAATGGGTTGTCGAGGGGCCCAAAAGAACAAAAATTGGTGAAAAAAGTGATGAAAACAGGAAAGAAGGGGCGATAGTGACAAAAAATGGGTTAAAAGTGTCAAAAATAGTGCAAAAAAATATATGAAAAGGGGTTTTAAAGTGGCAAACATCGAAAAAGTGGGTAAAACATGCAGGAATAGGGGTTAAGAGGGGTTAAAATCTTGCAAAATTTGTGAAAAAAGGAAAAAAGTGGCATAAAGTATTAAAAATGGATTAAAAGTGGCAAAAATAGTGCAAAGAATTAATGACAAGGGGTTAAAAAGTGGAAAATAGAAGAAAAGTGGCAAAAATGGATAAAAGAGAGGCACAAAGAGGATAAAACTTGTACAAAAACTGGTTATAAAGGGCTAGAGAATTGAAAAAAATGAGTTAAAGAGGCAAAAAGTGTCAAAAATGGGTTGAAAGTGGCAAAAACAGCAGAAATAACTGGCAAAGTTGCAAAAAGGGGTTCAAGAGTGGCAAAATGGGTGAAGAGTGGCCAACTTTGATTTAAAAGTTGGAATAATTGTTGAAAAAATGTAATGAATAAGGGTTAAAAAGTGGCAAAAATGGATAAAAGAATGGGTAAAACATGCAGGAAAAGTGCTTAAAGAGGGGTTAAAGTCTTGCAAAAATTGGTAAAAGAGGAAAAAATGGGCAAAAAATATCAAAAAGGGGTTAAGAGTTTCAAAAATGGGGCATAGATAGGGATAGATTTCACTGGTAATGACTAAAAATGTCCTGCGTTTTGAAAGAAAATGCAAATACTAATACAATATTTAAATCAGACCAAAATATTTCTTTAATTTTTGTGCATTTCAAAGTCCGCCCCCGAGGGTCTCTGTGGAGAATAAATCTGGCCCTTGTGCAGATGTACTTGATAACCCGTGTTTTATGTCGCCATGGCAACTTCAACTCTGACAGCATCAGCTACACATATAAAGAAGTGAGCTAAATTGAATGCCATCTGCACCCAGTAAATTAGAGCCAGTGTGCACTGTTACACATTCACTGATTAAAAATGTGGGGAAAATGGATCAATCAAATCCTAAAACTACATAAGAAATATACCTTTGACTTTGTTGTGTGTGTTCATCAATAATTAACTTCAGATCAATGTAACTCTTATAGCAAAGAGTATGGTCTGAAGTGTTTTAAAATTATTATTGTTTTTAAATGAAGTTATCAGGGTGGTCTTTGACTGAACACTTAGACAGTGGAAATTGGCCAGATTTTTCTTCTAGCTATCTAACTTGGGACTACAGGGAGGAAAAATATCAAAATATACATTTAAATAACAAAACAGGTTTGAAACAGTGACATTAATAAATAAATATAAACAGGAGAATCTAAGATCACAGATTCCACAGGGGAAGAGAAGGGGGGTAGACCGTGTATTTGTAAGTGATTAACACTTCATTTAAATATGTCAGACCTTTTTAAAATGAGAAGATTATGCATGATGATTTTTTTCACCAATGATACTTGATGTACATACCGCTGATGTTTCTGTGCTGTTTTTATATTGTCGAGTTCTAGGGTACTTCTTGTATCACTACCTTGAGATCCACAAATCTCAAGGTAGATAGGGTTGATACACCTACAGTTAGCTTGATGCTCGATGTGTCAATATGGTGATATTTTTTCACATTTGTTGTAACTGTCTTCTTTGTAATTCTGAAGAAATACATCAACTCTATAATTATAGTAAAAGAATTTGTGTAAATGTGTTTTTTATATGTATAGAGCTTTCTCTCTCCAGTAAACTCTGATAGGTTTATTTGTCTGAACTTTGAACAAGATGAAAAATATGAATCCATTTACATTAAAACCCCCCAAATCATGACACTTGGAAAATAACACATACAAACTACAAATACAGGCGCTTAGATAAAGGTAAGTTTGGACGAGTGCAGGAGCAAAATTTTTCAGTTACCATTACAGCTGAACATTTTCATCCTAATAACATTCTATGTATAAGAAAAAAGCACAAAACACAGGCACACCTAAAACAGTAGAAGGTAATAATACAATCAATATAGCCTAGCCTTTAAATCATAGTATCCTAAGTAAGACACACTGCTTGTTTTGTACAGACCCAAGATAACAGCCACATATGGTGACATATTTTTTTGCATTTATATGATATGCTGCTCTTTACAAATCTGATTTTAATACCAAGATATACAATTTTATTCAAATCTAAGACTGCAGGCCTTAAAACACTAAAAAGTGCAACACTAACATTTTTTAAAAATGTTTAATTAATGTAGATGAGCAAAAAAAAAACAGGTTTGCTGATGTAGGCCTATTGGTCCAGTCTAAAACAATAGTGAATTAATCCTACATACATTTAATGTCTACAAACAGTACACACCAGATATTTACAGCTGATTTACTGGTTGTAAAATCAGTTGAAACGTTCGTATCTGCCAATACTGATGACTACTTTTTTTAAACTAATATCTACAAATAATGATGTCATCCAACCAGAGGTGGAAAAAGTACTAGACTATTACTCAAGTAAAAGTAAAGTTACTTTGGATAAAATTTACTAGAGTAGAAGTAAAAGTAGCAATCTATAAATCTACTCAAGTAAATTTAAAAAGTCCTTTGAAATGTACTCAAAGTACTGAGTCGCTACTTTTGACACCTGAGGAGGTTATACAGTAAAATATGAAATAACTACAAGACAATATGAATCTATAACCAGGTTGTTTTTATTAGGTGACACTTTACCTAAAGTCAAATGTTACAGCTGTCTTAGGGTGAAATATGGAATTATTCTCTCACTACTTACCATAATGTGCTGTGAAAGTCAAACTTCTGGTCCTTTTCTTGCTGACAGAAAGCTAAAACTTCCTTGTTTTGGCTTTTATGGTTATTTTCGTAACTCATTACTTGATGCTTTTTAAAATGTAGTGAAGTACAACACTTCCCTCGAAACTTCCCTGTAGTTAAGTAAAAGAAGTGATTTTGAAAAGTACTAAAAAAAAAGTACAAGTAAAGACGGGGGACCCTCACTGTACCTGAAGGTGGTTGAACACAGCCGTGAACAATTTGGAATAGTCATGTGCAGACAAGGCCGTCTATAAAGAGGGATAAATGGGAGCGCTTTCTGGGGCCCTGCTAAACTGGGGGAACCATGGAGGTCAACAAAACCATGGTCCATTGTAAAGTTAAGCTGTGATATCCATATTTCTTATTTAACCTGAATGAAAAAATCTCTTGTGAAAGAAAAAAAATCTTTTTTCAATGATTTGTGCAGTAAATAGCCTTCTTAAAACTGTAAATCCCCTTTGTGGAAAAAAGAAATTTGTTTTAAAATGTGCAGAAATGGGTTAATAATGGAAAAAATGGTGGAAAAGGTGGTGAAATTGTATTTTAAAAGTAGCCGAAATGGGTTAGAAGTGGCAAAAAATTAGACAGAATTGGCAAAACAAAGAGGGCAAAACAAAGAGGGCAAAAGTGGGCATAAATAGTGGTAAAAGGGGTTACAAACTGGCTGAAATGGCTTTAAATTGGCAAAAATGGGCGGAAATTTGGTGTAATGGGATGAAAAATAGCTGAAAATCTGACTAAAAGGGTTAACTGAGAAACAAAAAATAGGCAGATATTCACAGAAATTGGTTAAACCAGCATAAATGGGCATATCAGACGGTGAAATGGGGTTAAAATGGGATAAAACGGGTGTGAAAAGGGGTTAATAGTTGCAATTGTGGGTCAACAGAGGCAACATTAAGCTTAACTGGCAAGAATGGTTTAGAAATGGTAGAAACAGGCAGAAAAAAAGTGGTGGAAGAGTTAAAATGGACAAAAATGGTTGTTAAATGGCAGAAATTTGTTAAAATTGGAAGGAAAATTAATGAAAATGGGTTCAAATTTGACAAAATTGGCGTGAAGTTGCAACAGTGTGATTTAAAAATTATTCTTAGTTTTTAGGGCATCTGGAGACCCCCTGTCAGTGTCTCACAAACCCTGAAGAGGGTCCCGGCCCCCAAGGCTGAGAACCACTGGTCCATAGTCATGTTTTCAGATGAAAGCAAATTTTGCATTTCATGTGGAGATCAAGGTTTCAGAGTCTGGAAGACAATCAGAGAGGGCAATAATCCAAGATGCTTGGAGTCCAGTGTTTCCAGTTTCCACAGTCAATGATGGTTTAAGGTGTTATGTCATCTGCTGCTTTTGGTCCACTGGTCTTGATCAAGTCCAGGATCAACACTATCTGCCGTTTACCAGGAGATTTAGAGCACTTCAAGCTTCCACCTGCTGAGAAATGCATGGGGATTTAGATTTGCGTTTCCAGCAGGACTTGGCACTTATCCACAGTGAAGTCAAATATAAAAGATGCTGGTTTACTTACCATAGTGGTTCTGTGTTTGATTGGCCAGCCAACTGGTCTGACCTGAACCCCGTAGACTTGAGAATCACTGGAGTATTGTCAACAGGAAGGTGAGAGACACCAGACTCAATGATACAGACAAGCTGAAGGCTGCTATTCAAGCAAAATGGGCTTCATAACTCCGCAGCAGTGCCACAGACTGATTGGCTCCATGCCACGTTGCAACGGTGCAGAAATTTGTGCAAAAGCGTCTCCGACCAATCACTCAGTGATAAAGGAGCATAATTTTCCAGATGGTCAACATTTCTGTACTATGAGTCATTGTTTGGACAGATGTTTTGTGATATTCTAATATTTTGGGACAGTGGATTTTTGTATTTCTGTGAGCTGTAATCAACATTAAAACTAAAGAAGTCTTGAAACATTTCACTTTGTAATGATGAATCTAGTATATGTGGAAGTTTTCATGAAATTCTAATTATTGAGATGGACCTGTAAACTGTATTTCATTCACTCTAAAAGGCCATTTTTAATATAATATGCCAAAATATGTATTTAAAAAACAAAATGAATGCTTTTTATAAACTCTGGTTGATATGTTTTTCATTTTGAACATTTTATTTAAATATCAAGATATTTACAAAAAATTAGCAGTAAACCACAGTTATCTTTATGAGAGACAAAAATCAAAAAGGTGACATCCCCCTTATTCCTAGCCCCCATGATTCTTTGTGCGAAATATGAGCGCAACTTTTGGTCCATTTTATGTAAATGGGACTTGCATAGAAACATACGACGGAGTATTAGGGCCACACGAAGAGAAAAAAAAACAACAACAACAACAACAACAACCCCCCCCCCCAAAAAAAACCAAACCAAACCAAAACAAACAAACAAAATATATATGTGTGTGTATGTATATATATATATACATATATATATATATGTATGTATGTATGTATATGTATATATATGTTTTTTTTTTGACATCACCAGAATAAAGTCATAATATGACGAGAATAAAATATTACGAGAAAGAAAGTCGGCCATTAAAATGAGCAATGTTGAGCATGTTGTGAAGCTATACTTTAGTATCGGTTTCACAAATAAGGACATACTTAATTTTATGGCACATCAGCATCAAATTATTATCAGAATAAGGACCTAGAGTCTGTAATAAAGTTTTTGAATTTGAATTTGAATTTCTTGTAATATTTTATTCTCGTAATATTACGACTTTTTCTTGTAATATTATGACTTTTTTCTCGTAATATTATGAATCTATTCTCGTAATATAAAAAAAAAACATTTTTTAATGTATATTTTTTCTCTTCATGTGGCCCTAATACTCTGTCATAGAAACGAGACTCTAAGCGTGATTATTAGAACAATTTTGATACCGAAATATGTAAACTTTGACTGCTTCACCTCAAACGGGATAACATTATTATTTCTTTGCCCTCTACTAAAGAGTACAAAGTGACAACATTACCTCAGATAACCCAGACAAGCATGTTTAGCTAACTTCATTAGCTTCATATCAGTATAGAAAGAGACGATCACGTTTTGTTAAAAGAGTTTGGACACCACCTTCAAATAAATTTCTAGTTTGTGGGGTTGCGGATATTCTTATTTCACTGACTAATCTCCCAAATTTTATTGATAAAACTATTAATGACTCAAGTTGCCAGCTCTTCAGTTTCTCTCCAGTTCTTCAATGTCAAGTTTTGTATTAAGAATGAATGATAAATGAATATTGCAAGAACCACATCCCTGATGCACTTAAAACACTGTTATGAGAGACATATTCAACTTTGTCTCAAATAGTACCGCGAACGTAGCACCTAGGTACTGAGCATTACAGAAAATATTATTTAAAACTTCAGCTTATATTGATTTAACAAAAATGAAGCAGTATTCATTGCAGCAAATATTTATTTCAGAACAACCACTGTTGACACTAAATCCCTTTAGGAAGCCCTTGGAACAATCACAGTTTTGCTATTATTGTTACTGTACAGGAAGTTCGACCCACATTCATAGCTACAGTAGACCCCCCAGGAATAATGTGGTATCCACCTTATTTACTTATTTACAGCTTAAAATACAATGTGAACATGTGATCACAAAATATATCAATATTTACACATTTGAGGTGAATTCCTATCAAAACAACTGTCGTTGTTTGTTAGCATAGCTGCTGTACTAGAATACATGTATTTAATGTACTTCCGCTTTAGCGCCAGAAGTTTCGTCCATATTCAGACTGACAGTAGTGGCCCCAGGAATAAGGTGGATAGGCTATTTCAAACAGGCTAGGATGATTCATACTCATAGTTACAGGCTACATAAAACTCAACAATTACTGTACAGTTAAGGGCTGTGTAACCCTATTATTTTAGCACAATCAACAGCAAAGACAAACCTGCCAACCTAACTAAATCTGTATTCTGTAGGTCTACCTATTAACTGTAGTGACTATCTCTAAATTATTATATGTAGCAGGTTGAATGTTTCTAGTTAGCATTAGTCCTAACGATATAACAGATTTTCCAGCAGGCTAAATCAAGTTGACAAACATAATTCCCCACAGTCCCTGTGTGAATTGATTTCACATCCTCTATCATTAACCTTCCCTATCAGCTTGAGCCTGGGAGTTAAAAAAGGACAGTTTATCCAGGTATGTGAGGGCCTTGCAGGTCACAAGACCATAGTAGGTCTTCAGCAGTGAGCATCTCCCACCTTTCTGTCTCAGGTCCACCCATACCCTCTCAAGTTCTTTGCCTCTCATCCCTGCTGAGCTGAACAGATAGCGGTAGCAGCAGGCGTTGTAGCGGATATGTTTCTCTCCTGAGAACCTGGCACTGTGGGTTGGTGCCACTCCAGCTTTCTGGGCGCAAAAACCCACAAAAACATCAGCTGGTACAGGTGCACGGATCGCCGTGGATGCTATGTAGACTTTCCGAACCACGTCTTGGGATAGGATGTAAGCTGTTCCGTCGCAGTATTCCGGCAGATACCTGTCAGGGTAGAGGGTTGGGGGAAGGTAGCCGGGACTGTTGGGGTCCCTGTCTGGAGAGTCTCTCTGAATCACCCTACCAAGGTAGAGGTCTTCAGGGTGCCGGCGCAGTCCAAGAAGGTATCCTCCAATGGCAGGGAGATTGATAAAGACAGAGTCCTTAGTGAGCAGGACAAATCTCGCAACAGGACAGAAAGCAATCACCCAGCGGAGTGCTAGAACCGTCCTTTCTGTCTGGCCGCGGGAGGATGAGTCTGCCGTAGCATGACCTTGCACCATGTCACCATAGCGTTCAGACTCTGTCAGAAGGGCGTCTTGTGCTGCAGACGTCTGAGATGATCCTATAAAGAAGAGAACCCGTACTGGGAAGCCTTGGACAGCCGTTTGGTTGGCCCATGTCTTCCTGACTGCGTCTCTTTGTGTGCTGTTCGCTGCAGAACTGAAGACTAAGGCGAGGAGGAAGAGATCTAAGTTCTTACAGGCGTCAGGGTTAGTAATGGGGTAGTTCTGGGATACATTCTCTTTGGCGCTGCTCAGATCTAGTTTCCTGGCTTTCTCTCTTACATCGACAACCATGCCGTCAGTGTATACCCCCGGCGTGGGCTGCAGGAGGTACTCTTCAACGAAGTCTGCGCCAAACAACAAGGCGTGGAAGAGAAGTACGTTGAAGAGGAGGAAACACCACTGGTGAGTACGCAGCTTGCACAGGGAGCACTGGAACATAAGGCAGAGTACCGATTACTGTAAATGTAACCAATCAAATTTGACAAAAATGATCAAGCTGGTAAGATCAACACTGTACCTGCATGACACCTGCTTTAACAGCCTTATTATTTTGTTGTATCTTTCGAGATCCGATGGTTGGTCCTACAACAATAAGTGCCGACAGACAAGGTTTCCACTTTCCTGAAACTCTAGCAGCTTGTAACCCTGCACCCCTACCCCAGGTCACATGCTTCATCAAGAGGAGCGTGTCCTGCATCATGCATACAACTTTAATGATGCAGAGAGGGAGAAGTCTGTGTACACTACCAGGACAAGAAATGCTTTAAGATAAAGAAATACTTCTCTTAGAAATGTGTTTTATGTCTTATAATGTTCTGTCATGAAAAAAAGACAAATTTGTTAGATTTAAGTGCAGTTTCTTTCTTTTTCAGGCCACAAGCTGGACCATGATGGCCTCAATATCATACAAAAGGCTTTCTTTGTTTATGTAGGTGGATGTGAAACCAAGCTTCTTTAGGCCGGCCACACACTGCAGGATTTTAAACCCAATTTGGGGCTGGATTTGCCTCCCCCGATGATCGCAGGGGTGTATCCCGAGAGGAGCCTCATTGCAAACGATTATTTGTCTGAATAATCTTCATGTGTGTGGTGTCAACATGATTGTTTTACTGCTCCAAATCGTGTCGTAGCCTCCAAATTCTCGAATCCTAAATATCGAACACATTTGATTTTTACGATTGTAGGTCATAGTGCCACTGGTGGAGTACCCACAACAACCAATGAGAGCGAGCAGACGGGGTAGCGTCACAGCCGGATCATACGCACTTTCACCTCTCACAACCATAAATACAACTGCACCTTAATTTCAGCCAGGATTTCGTCCCGAGTCTTTCCCATGTTTTACGATTGTTGCTGCACCTGTAACGCATGCCAGGACAGCCTGTTGTGGAGAGACAGCAAGATGTATCGACAGACATCCGCCTTTTGTTTGTTTTTTTCTGTAGCCACGTGATCACGCGAGGTCGTAGGCAGGGCAGCAGGTCTGTGGTCTCTAGTGATCTGACAGTCTGGCTGAGTCGTCTAGTGTGATGAAAAATCTTTGGAAATTGTCCAGAAGTCTGTGGTCTCTCACGGTTTAAAAATCGTTTAAGATTAAAAAATCGTCTAGTATGTGGCCGGCCTTAGTTCACTTTAAAGTTGAAGGACTGATAATAAAAAAGGATAAGTCTTAAGCTGAAGTAGGTCTGTTTTCACTTCCTTGGATGTTTAGCTTTTGTCACCTGTCCTGTCAATCAATATTCTTGGCTGCCATTACATCATGAAGACAAAAGAACACTCGGAAAACTCATATTCAGTCTGGACTAGAGTTCACCAAAAGGCATGTGGGAGACTCCATGGTCAAGTGGAAGAAAGTTTTCTGGTTTGATGAAGCCGAAATAGTGCACCAAAGACTGCACATCACCACAAACACGCCATCCCCACTGTGAAGTACAGCAGAGGCCAGTGTTCATTTTGGTAGCAATTGTTTAATTTTACTTCACTAATTTTACTTTTTACTTTCAGTTTTATTGTTTAATTTTACTTTCAGTTTTAGTCTTTAAATGAAATGCATTTTGGTTTTAGTCACATTTTAGTCATTTCTACTAGGGCTGGGCAATGAATCGCAAATTGGATTAAATTGCAATATGGCCTGCTGCAATTTACAAATCGCAGAAGGTGCAATATTTTTGTTACCTAAAATTTGTGTCAAAATACCAGTTTTTTTTTTTTTTTTTTGCAGCAGCAGCAGCAGCAGAGACATTATGCATATCATGCAATCATTTTAGTGGCATATTTTTGAAATAGTGTACCAACAAAATTTAAATTTTCTTCATTTTTATATGTTTTCTTATAAGTATTATATATAATTATCATTCTCTTGTATACAACAGTTCATATCCAATTTGCAAAATGAGTCAAAATCATCACAATTAGACAATTTTTCAAAATTGTTCTGCCCTAGTTTAATCTAATACTGTGTTGGCTAAAGTTTAGAATGAATTATTATTAATTTTTATTGGAAAATATATGAGATAAGGAACTTAAGAAATAATCGCATATTAAATTGCAATCGCAATATTTGGTAAAAAAAAAAAAAAAAAATTTGCAATTAGATTATTTTCCCAAATCGTTCAGCCCTAATTTCTATCCTTTTTAGTTTTAGTCCATAAAGAGTCCTCACATTTTAGTCTTTACTTTTAGTCTGAGCATTTATTTTCTTGCCTAAATCTGGTACCAAATCATCTCTCCCATTTATCCCCCTTATGGGAAGTCTTGTCTGCACATCTCTATTCTTGAATGTTCATGTTCAACCTCCCTCAGGTACAGTGGGGGTCCCCGATCTCTGGCACCTTTATTTTTGGGGTTGTGGGCTGAAAAGGAACCACTGAGTTAGATGAGAGTCTGTTAATAATTCAGAGCCAAACAGAAAAAAAATGTTGCACTGTGTTGATTGAAACTTTAGGTAACACTACCTCTAATGTCCATAAGATCGACTCAGGCCATCAGTTTTGTAGGTCTGTCACATGCTTTCAGGTTTCATTTAAACCAGACTGAAAATGTTTTCTGCTGACCTCCAGTGTTTAACTTTATATCCTGCAGCTACAAGGATTTATAATGTACTAATGGTGTCAGTCTCCCTACATTATCTATTAAACTAAAGTGGATATTATCTGAACAATAACACTGAAGACATGAAATGAAACCAACAAATTTTAGGAGCTGCTTGATGCATTTTACTTAAATTCAGGCGGAAATACAGGTATGCTCGTCAAAGTTCTGCAGTGAATGTTCACGTGCCATAATGCAAACAGCCTCTATTATGTAGCCTGATCGCCTCTATGCCACACTGCATTGATGCAGTAATTCAAGCAAAAGGAAGCCTGACCAAGTATTGAGCTGGGTGCGTATAGATGAACATACTTTTCAGAGGGACAACACTGAAGTTATATTAAAAGGGTTTTAAGGATGAAATTACAAGCTGATAATATACAGTGTAGAAAAACAATGGCAGCTAATTTAAATCTTTACTTTTTCAAATTTTCTCACCAAAAGAAAAAAAACTATTTTATTTCTTTGTACCTATAAAACAGGGGTTCTCAACGACACTGAGCGGGGTTCTCCAGATGCCTTGAAAAAACAAAGATCATTTTTAAAACTTACACTGTTGCCTGTTACACCAATTTTGCCAGGTTTTAACCCATTTTCATTACTTTTTCCTACCAATGTTATCAATTCTAACAAATTTTTGCAACTTAAAACCCATTTTTTGTCAATTTTAAACCCTTTCCACCACTTTTTTCTGCCTGTTTTTGCCACTTCTAAACCTAATCTCTGCCTATTGTTGGCTCTGTTGACACATTATCGCCACTATTAACCCCTTTTACCACTTTTTAAACCACATTTCACAATTCAATATGCCCATTTTTGCCAGTTTTTTTTTTTTTTACTTTTTCTCCCTCAGCTAACCCTTTTTGCCAGTTCATAACAATTTTCATCCCATTTCACCAAATTTCCACCTATTTTTTGCCACTTTAACGCCATTTCAGCCAATTTTGAATCCCCTATTATCAATTAATATGCCCATTTCTGCTACTTTAAAAATTTTAATTTCACCACCTCTTCCACCATTTTTTGCCATTATTGACCCATTTTAGCTATTTTTAATGTATTCTTATTCAATTTTCAATAAAAGGATTTCCATTTTTAAAAGAGGGCCACTTTCTACACAATGAATTAAAATTTGTTTGTTTGATAAGAATGATTATTATGAAATATAAAATATAAAATACCAAAGCTTAACTTTACAATGGGCCATGATTTTGCGTGCCCCCAGTTTGACTGGGCCCCAGAAAGCTCTCCCATTCTGAGGAGAGCATGCAATGAGCATTTAGTCCAGCAGATGGCGGTAATGCGTCACACTATTGGACAACGACCATTTAACTAGGCAGGAAAGACTAGAAGAAGAAGTAGGCGGACTTTTTTGTAGGCAGTTGTTTCCCCAAACATTCAGAGTCATGGCTGCTACCATTGAGAGTTTACTGGAGGAAATCTCCGGTGTGGAAAATCCAGTAGAGGAGCTACAGAGTTTAAAAACAGCGTTGATATCGATCCCTATCAGCGCTTTGAGGGATTCAGTCAGCGGACAGCGTTTCAATGTGATATTCTCCCTTTTAAACTCAAACGACAGGTTGGTCTGGTACAATGACAGTTCATACTGTTTAGCAAACTGCTGAGTCAGTCTTATGTCAACATTTGATATAAATGTCCCTAACAGTAACCTAGAACAACGAGTTAGCTTTACAGCAGGGTGTGTTAGCCAGCTAGCTCGTTTGAAAACGCAGCATAATAAGTGGGCTAGTTGTTAGCAAGCTATCAAGGGTGCAGTGCAGGTGTATACTGGGGTTCAAGAAGCGCCAAGCAGTAAGATAAATAATAATAATGATCAGCAGGTTAAAAGTTATTTATCTTCATTCACAGAGAGCAGGTGGAGTTATGTGTGGACATCCTTGAACGCATCTTGATGGCCCTGAGCCCCCTGACTCTGTCCCAGAGCTACAGAGCAGAGCTCAAGGGGGGTCTGACCCACCCTAATGAGACCGTCAAGATACTGGCTCTGACACAGGTAGGCTAGTTTTACCTGTGCACTCATGCTCAATTCTTCATCGGGCACTGCCCTTATTAAATGTCTACTTCTCTTTGTCAGATTGGTAGAATAGTGGAGAACCCTGATGCTGCCACTGAAGTCCTCAACAACCATGACATCCTGGAAGCTGTGATTAAATGCATTGGAGAAGAGAAGATGGCAGTGGCAAAGCAGGTGATGACTAAAGTATGAAAAATCCTGCATGTGTTTAAGATTTTTCTAGAGTGGGTGCTGACATTCTTGTTTTCTCTTTCGTAGGCCATCCAGTCACTGACAAAACTGAGCCACTCAAAACCTGGGTTAGACAAACTGTTCCACAGCGACCTGCTGAAAGTGATGAAGGATGTGATGGCTAAGAATGACATCATCAGATACAGAATATATGAGGTAATGCGTTTAAAAGGTACTCCGCCCCCTGGGTGTTTTACTCTTTTATTAATTTTATTAATCAATCATGGTCAATATAATTTGGATTTTACTTAAAATTGTACAAAAAACCCTTTAATGATAATCTTAAATAGTCTCAGTTTAATAGAAATATGTAAAGTAAAATAAGTGACCGTATAAATATTCACCCCTTCAAGTCAGTATATTGCAGATCCACCTTCTACCTTTACAAGCCTTCAAGGGCTGGCTGCTGAGAAACATCCCTACAGCAGGATGCTGCCACCAGTGTGCTTTGCAGTGGTGATGTGCAGTGTTTGGTGTCTCATCAGACCAGAGAACTTTCTTCCACTTGACCATGGAGTCTCTCACATGCCTTTTGGTGAACTCTGAGTTTTCTTCAACAGTGGCTTTCTCTTTGCCACTCTCCCGTAAAGCTCTGACTCTGTAGTCAACAGTTGTTGTCTGCAGAGTCTCTCCCATCTCAGCTGCTGGAGCTTGGAAGTCCTCCAGAGTAGTCATAGGTGTCTTGGTGGCCTCTCTCACTAGTCTCCTTCTTGCACACTCACTCGGATTGTGAGGACGGCCTGATCTAGGCAGATTTACACATTACATATGACATATTCCTTCCATTTCTCCATCATGGATTGAACTGAACTCCTGGGATGTTCAGTGCCTTGGAATTATTCGTCTCAATGCCCTGACTTTTATTTTTCAATTATCTTTTCTCTGAGTTGCTTGGAGTGTTCTTTTTATCTTCATGGTGTAATGGTAGCCAGGACTACTGATTAACTGGTGACTAGACATTCCAGACACAGGTGTCTTTATATGACTAGTAGTTTTTATATCACTTGAAACACATTCACTGCCCTAGGTGACACCCATTTCACTAATTGTGAGACTACTAGCACCAATTGTCTGGACCTCTGCTGAATTAGATCAGTCACTTAAAGGGAGTGAATATTTATATAGTCACTCATTTTGCATTACATATTTTTGTTTAATTACCTCCGCCAAGAAGGTTATGTGATAGGGTGGGTTTATTAGTTATTTAGTTTGTTTGTTAGTTAGTTTGTTTGTTTGTTAGTTTGTTAGCAATATAACTCAAAAAGTTATGGGTGGATTTTGATGAATTTTTCAGGAAATGTCAGAAATGGCATAAGGAAGAACTAATTAAATTTTGGGAGTGATCCAGATCACCGTCTGGATCCAGACATTTTTTTAAAGGATTCTTTACTATTGGGAGATAGGGCTAATAGCGGAGGTCTGCGCTGTTACCACTTTACACCAGGAGATGGTGGACATGAGTAACTTCAATCCCAGCAGCATTTTTGGTGTGTTTCTGTTCAAAGTTTTGGAGTTTATAGAGTTTGAAAGACACACCCCTGGTCAAGGAGACGAGTCGGAGCGTAACAGAGAGAAAGACAGTGAATTGTAGCAAGAATACTCACAATGCTGGGAGGAATAGAGGAATATTCACCCTCTGCCATGACTTCCAGTCGTCCGGTGAGACCATGGGTGAGACTGTCAGTGCATCTGTTGGCATTGGCAGGCAGTGCTTCCACCATAATGATCCACCCGTAGCGAAGTCAATGCTTTGTATCACTGGGTTGTCACCCCATCAGGGAGGGAGTAATTGGTGAATAATTGGTGAGTAATCAGTGGGGGGCACATGGGGACGGATCCAGGAATTTATTAAGGGATTCTTCACTATTGGGAGATAGGGCTAATGGCAGAGGTCTGCGATCTCCAAGTGCTTTTCTAGTTGACGTTACTTTGTAGAAATCTGATTTCACGTTGACATGGAGGGTTTTTTTTTTGTCATGTTTGTCAAAAAAAGCCAAATTATATTATATTGCCCATGACTGATTTATAAAATCAGTAAAAAGGTAAAACATCCAAGAGGGTGGTGAACACTTTTTATAGGCACTGTACCTGTGCAGATGACTGAATTAGAACAACTAATTCCATGTAGTTTTGAAAGACATTTATTTGGATGAAATCAGTGAAAGAATGACTAATCATTTCAGGATGTCCTGCCAGACTGTGGCCATTAAGGCTACATTCAGTCTGCAGGAAAGTTGGCCAACGTGTATTTTTTCCCACTAAGTTGTTACTTAAATTTGGTCACAAATCAAATACACGTCTGATTTTTTTTCACGATTTGACCTCTGTTCTATCAGTCTAATTGGAACTGACATGAATTCTACAAAATGTAGTTAAACATAATACAGTAACATAATTATAAAAATTATTTTCTTTGTAGCCAATGTGCAGGAAAGTGCCTGATGATGCTCAGTGCACATACCTGAGCGACTGTTGAATATGAGGCATCTTTTCTCTGGTGCTATGGCTTTTTCTACTTATATAATGAATTTTGAGTCACTGTAATACAACAGAGAGTTGCACACCAGCCAAATCATCTGATGGAATATCAGTCTATTCCAAATGCAGTTTTTTTCTAGGGCATCAAGTTGAAGAGCTTTTCTTTTGACATATCTAATAAAACATTTACAGGTTTCTGTGTTCAATAATTACATAAAAACTCAAACGGCTAAAAAAAAAATTTTTTTTTTCCTCTTGCAGCTGGTGGTGGAAATTTCTTCTGTTTCTCCCATTTCCCTTGGTTACTGTGCCAACAGCAGCTTAATTTCCCAGCTGCTGGGAGAGCTGACGGGAGATGATGTATTGATCAGGTAATTTAAAGGATCATATCAAGCAGAGAAGTTGTGAATAAGATAGTTAATTTAGGGTTGGTATCTTGTGGCACTCATAAAACTTGTTAAATGACTCTTCACTTCCTGCTTTTTTAAAATTAGTTGTTGTTTTCTCTTTCTTCAGAGCCACTGCTATTGAAATGGTGACCACTCTGGCCCACAGTCAGCACGGCCGTCAGTATTTGGCTCAACAGGGAATAATGGACAAGATCTCTAACATGATCAGAGGAGCAGAGACCGACCCCTTCTCCTCCCTCTACCTTCCTGGTGAGTCTCTCTAGAAATCTGCATAAATAGATCTAAAAATAAAGCTGATTTAATTTTATTTATGCAGCTAAATTAAGCTTTATTTATTTAGAAAAAATAGAAGCTGTCTGCTTAGAATAAAAGGAAATTAAATTTGTTTGGTTTTTCTAATCACTGAGCAGATATGTCAGGCTTTTTAAAAGGTTTTGTCTGCAATCAGCCTCATTATAATAGAAAGCATTATCATAAATTTTCCCTCTGTAGGTCTGGTGAAGTTCTTTGGAAACCTGGCCATAATGGACAGCCCTCAGCAGGTTTGTGAAACTTATCCAGCCTTCCAGAACAAGGTGTTTGAGATGGCTTTGGACCCGGACCCTGTGATGATTGGCGTGGCTCTGGACACTTTGGGTTTACTCGGATCTACTGTGGAGGGGAAGCAGGTCCTTCAGAAAACTGGTCAGTTTGTTGCCCTTCTTTTCTTTGTCTTCTCCTAGCTCTCCTCCAAAAGAACTAATATTAATCAAGGTATACACCATACTTAAACCAAGAAAGGATTTTTAAAAATATGCCAGACACATACAGGTGCATCCTGAAACTCTGGGACTTGAAAGATGAAAGATGAAATGCAAAATTTAGTTTCATCTGAACACAGGACTTTGGACCACTGAGCAATGGTCCTAGTAAAGGTGAGATACTTGTGATAATGCTTCAGGAGTGGCTTGACACTAGGAGCAGCACACTTTTAGTTCATTTCCTGGACCCGTCTCTGTGGTGCCTCTTGATCCACTGACTCCAGAGTCAGTCCAGTCCTTGTGAAGCTCCCCGAAGTTCTTGAATCTGCTTTGTTTGACGATCCTCTGAAGGCTGAGCTCACCCCTGTTGCTTGAGTCTTTTCCTTACCACACTTTTCCCCTTTGTCAACTTTCCATGAGTATGTTTTGATACAGCCTCTGAGAACAGCCTGTCCTTTCAGCAGTGGCCTTCTGTGGCTTACCCTCCTCATGGAGGATGCCAGTGATTGTCCTCCGGACATTTGTCAAGCCAGCAGTCTTCCCCATGATTGTGGTTGTGTGTACTGAACCAGAGTGAGAGAATGAAGGCTCAGTAAACTTTTACAAATTTGATTTTTCCACAATATTCAAATGCTTTGAGATGGTGGATTTTTTTTGTGAGCAATAAGCGATGATCATCAAGATTAAAACAATACAAGTCTTGAAATATTTCACTTTGTATGAGGTGAATCTAGAATATATGGAAGTTTAACTTTATGATGCAAATTGCAGGAAGAAATTAACTTTGACATGATACTCTAATTTTTTGAGATGCACCTGTATGTATGTTGACGTACCTGTTTCAGTTCACGTCTCACAAGTTTCTCTTATTTTAAACTCCCTTTAGTCTAATTACTTCGTTCAACAGAGTTATTGTCATGTATGTGAAGTAGGCTGATTCTATTGTGTGGCTTTTTATTGCTTGTATCACTCCCAAATACACCTAGAGTGTTTACACATATTGGCCCAATGTTAACAGCAGCATTTCCACTGTCCGCTGGAGTGACATGAGTCATCTACCAGAGGTCTTTTTCCTTATAATACTTGCCTTTTACTTTTAATCTTTGTTGACTATTATTTTGTCTTAAGGTGAAAAGTTCAAGGCCGTGTTATCAAGAATGAGCCAGCTCGCCAGTTCTGGAGCGACAGAGCTCCGAGTGCGCAGCTTGGACGCCATTTCACAACTCCTTACTCTGCAGGTATGTGCGTATCTGTTGGAAATGTCTTTAAATGTCATCTACACGACAACAAGTGGTCAGTTTTTGATGTTTTATTGCAGCCAGAGCAGCAGACAGAAGACCTTTTGGCCCTGACAGAGTTGTGGTTCCAGCTTTTGTCCAACCAGGCCATGGACATGATCCGCAACATCAGCACTCAGCCATTTCCAGAGCTGCATTGTGGGGCTTTACGGATATTCACCGTGAGTGCTCAGCTGTTACTAACTTACATTACTTCCTGTGGAAAAACAGCAGTACTGTGGATATCAAATGTTGTTTATTTGCATGGTCACACATAGCATAACGCAGTTATTTAGTGTATTCATGAGTGTGTGTGTGTTTTCAGGCCATTGCTACTCAGCCGTGGGGTCAGAAGCTGATGATCAGCACTCCCGGCTTCATGGAGTTTGTTTTGGATCGTTCCACGGGTCAGACCAAGGAGGCCAAAGATGCAAAGTTTGAACTGGTGGGGTCACTCCTGTGTTCATCGACAGCAGCAGAGATTCTGGGCAGCCAGCATTACATCAGCCTGAAGACGTATCTGAGAGAGGGACCGTACTATGTTTCAGCAGTGGCCTCAGTCAGCACAGAAGGGGCAGACTGAGGAAACACACACATACACACACTTTGTTTTCTGGTTAATGCTAAGGTAACAGGTAAGTGCCTGAGTAATCAGGGTTTAACAAATCAAATTGGACATAATAAACAGATTTTCTATAAAAATAAAGACTCTGCTTCTACAGAAATCAGGATGTGGTGTTTGCAAGAATGCAGCTCTTACTGTTGACAGTACTTCATTCTTAACTACACTAAACAAAATCCTCTAACAGGATGTTTTCAAGTCTTGAGGCTCCAGCTTATTCATCTATCTCTTTATTTAGGTTTTATTTCAAACAGTATGTTTATCAGACTTTTCTGATTGCACATCAAACTTTCAGACAGTATCTTCAGTCAGTTATTGACCATTGTAACTTTAATTCTCCAACAACAGAAAAAATGATTCCTCCTTATAAACATGGAAACACCTCAAATATTATTGAGTTGAATAAATGCAGCTGATTTGTATTTTATTTTTATTAAACATGACATGTTCTTTAGTGCAGATGTTTTTATTGTTTTTTTTTCTTTTTTTGAGTCAGTAGAACTGGAGAAAAAAAAGGCAAATAAGAAAATCAAACAGTTTAGCATAGATGTGGACAATTTCTAGGGATGGGCAGTATGGACCAAAAATCCTATTTCTGTATTTCTATAGCTGGATGGGGTTACATGATGCATATGTCATTTTTTTCTGTAAAGAAGAAACAAAAACAAAGTCTGTTCCATCCACATGGGCTGGATGCTGAATGTCACACAGGTTTGTTAAGAGACAGCTGCCCAATGTTTACATATACCTTAGAAAATGGGGTAAAAATAAACCATCTGTTTGTGAAAAATGCACCTTGAATAGAGCGATAATCCCTCATTCAGACTGAACTGTACCATCAGATTATCTTGTGGTCGATAAGGGTGTTAATTCTAGTGGTAAGTGATATTTTAGTGAGAAGGAAAAAAAAACTTTATTCTTATAAATCACTGTCAGTATCCCTGGCTACCATTACACCCCGAAGACAAGAGAACATTTAAAGCAACTCAGAGAAAAGATAATTGAAAAGTCTAAGTCAGGGGATAGATACAAAAAATAAAATCCAAGGCACTGAACGTCCCCCAAAATTCAGTTAAAGCCATCATCAAGAAATGGAAGGAATATGGTACATGTGTAAATCTGCCTGGATCAGACCGTCCTCACAAACTGAGCGTGCAAGAAGGAGACTAGTGAGAGAGGCCACCAAGACACCAACAACTGTTGGCCGGGTTCTTCACTAGTCAAAGCTTTATGGGAGAGTGGCAAAGAGAAAGACACTGTTAAAGAAAACTGAGATTCAATCTGGACTAGAGTTCACTAAAAGGCATGAGGGAGACTCCATGGTCAAGAGGAAGAAAGTTCTTTTGTCTGATGAGAAAAAAATTGAGCTTTTTGACCACCAACACACAATCACCACTGTGAAGCATGGCAGCATCATGCTGTAGGGATGCTTCTTGGCAGCAGGTCCTGGAAGGCTTGTAAAGGCAGAGGTTAAAATGAAGGTGGGCAAAAGAAAATTCTGGAGGATGATCTTATTCAGCCTGCAAGTGAACCATGGCTTGGGAGATTTCAGACAATGGGCTGAAGCGTACAGAGAAAGCTACATGGAAATGGTTTTAAAGACAACAAGGGTATGAGTCAAAGCCCAGACCTCAGTCCAGTAGGGAATTACTTGCTGGACATGACTGACATGTTGTTGATTAGGTTAACTGGAAAAAGGCTGGTAGCATGATTGGGAATTTTAAAAAATGCATCCCAGAGAGGATGAGTACTTCTGAAGAGTAGATATCACACAATGTCTCAACTTTTTAGAAATTTGAAACTTGAATTAAAAGGACCATTTTTATATTGCTAGTTGTTGCTCTTTGGCTCCTAAGTCAATGTTGCCTTTAATCGATTATGAATCGGAGATCATTTAGACAGGGAGAAAAGTTCTGCTACAACAGAGTTTATTTTTTCAAGGCCAAACTTCTTTACTTTCTTTTTTTTTACATCTTAAATATTCAGAAATACTGAAGAGACCTTGGGTAGAAATGCAAAAAGGAAGCGAGGTTTGTTTGAGCTTGGTGCTTGAGTATTTCCACCGTTTCTTTTACTGTACGCTGAGTCAGCACATGAAAGTCAGGGTCATTGTTTAATTGAACAAAATGCCGAGCATTTATCATTGAAAATGTGCTAGATTTATCGGTCCTTTTATGCTGAAATGAAACATCTCTGAAAAGCAGCTTTCTAATTTAGAAAAATCCACATCTGTAACAGAAAGATGAATCCCTGACTGGAATTTTTAATCATCAAAATCCATAGCTGAAAGCAGAATGAATCTACAGAAGCTTAGACACAAGTCAGATTCATTTTATGTCTTTTGGCTTCTGTTCAGAGCTACGACGCGTTCACGGACATACAGTGGAGGATCATCTCAGACAGCAGATGGAGACGGTCACAGAGCAGGAGGAGAGGTCTGACTTCTGAATATAGCATCAAAGCTAGAGTGAGATTTTGGCTCGGTGAACTCAGGCCTTGGCTAAAATGCTGATGATTGAATTCAACTTGAGAGTAGACATTTTTCCCCTCTTGCATCCCTGCCTTTGTGCACAGATATACAGAAAGTATTCAGACCTGCTTCACTTTTTAGTTTCTCCTATGCTGCAGCCTGAAAAATGATTCTCAATGATCTACCACATCATGATAAAGTGAAAACAGAATTTTAGACATTTTTGCAAATGTAAGAACTGAAACAGCATATCAACACAAGTATTCAGACCCTTTGCAACAACACTTGAAATTTCACTTAGGGGCTTCCCAGTTCTTCTACACCATATATTTTGGATATATTGGTTTGCAAATGTCCTTAAACATCTGCCTTTCACTCGTGTTCAGTTATAATGCCATTAAATACCACTTTTTCATATTTTTGGGCCATTTTACAACTTCTTTTTGCTTCTTTTTCACCATTTTTCCACTTTTTTCCCATTTTGCCCCTTTTCACCTTTTTGCCCATTTAAGCTACCTTTCATCATTAAATATCCCTTTTCCCTTTTTTTTTGCAACATCTTTTTGCTACTTTTTCCCAAGTTTTGTCACTTTTATCCCATTTTTTGGCCTTTTTTTAAACCATTTTTTGCCACTTTTTGTCCATTTAAGCAACCTTGTGCCATCAAATACCACTTGTTTCCTTTTTTCCCAAGTTTTGCCTCTTCTTTTTGCCATTTTCCATAATTTTTTGCCACTTTTTGCCCATTTAAACTACCCTTTGCCATTACATACCACTTGTTTCCTCTTTTTTTGCCCATTTTTGACACTCTTGACTGCTTTTTGCCCATTTAAGTCACTTTCCACTCATGTTGTCACTTTCTCATACATTTTTGCTACTTTCTGACCATTTTGCCACTTTTTCTCCCCATTTTCACCTATTTCTTGCTGCTTTTTGACCATTTTTGCCACCTTTAACCTAGTGTTATTGCTACTTCAAGCTGTTTTTGCCTCTTTTCACCTCTTAGATTGTGGCTCTTGCAAAGGCATTTTTCAATAATTTGGCTCTTTGGTTCAGTAACACTATAGTATAGTCCCTATAGTACCTATAAGTCTATCCATTTTGCTCCATGCACAGCAGAGGTTCGCAAAGCAAATCACTGTTTTTCTTGTTTATGGTTCTGCACCTCCCTGAAGCTCTGTGGCGCCCCCCAGAGGAGGCCCGCCTCACACTTTGCAAACCACTGATCTACACCTTGTTTGGAGTCCACTTATGGTGAATTAAACTGATCAGGCATGATTTGGAAAGGCACACACCTCTATGTAGAAGGCCTCACAGCTGACAATGCATACCAGCAAAAACCAAACTATGAGGTCAGAGGAACTGTCTGCAGAGCTCAGAGACAGGGTTGTTGACAGGCACAGATCTGGGGAAAGATACAAAAAGTTCACAGCGGCCTCCATAATCCTCAAATGGAAGATGTTTGGCACAACCAGGACTCCTCCAAGAGCTGGTCGCCTGGCCACCTGAGCAATCGGGGAAGAACGGCCTTAGTAAGAGAGGTGAGCAAGAACCCGATGGTCACTCTGACTGAGCTCCAGAGATCCGATGTGGAGATGGGACAATGTTCCAGTAAGACAACCATCACTGCAGTCTTCCACCAATCTGGGCTTTATGATCTGTTTGGAGTCTGCAGAAAACCCCAACTTAAAGCCATTAGGCTTTTATGTGTTTTTTTCGCTAAGGAGAGGCCTCCGTCTTGGCTCTCTGACATCAGCCCAGATAGGTGCCTCCTGAATGCCTCTCTTTGGAGGTCTTCCCAGCATGCCCAACTGAGAGGAGACCTCCAGGTAGATCTAGAATGGGCTGGAGGGATTATATATCCCTTCTTGCCATGGAATGCCTCAGGATTCCCCAGGAGGAGCTGGAAAATGTAGCTGAGGAGAAGGATGCCTGGGTCAGCTTGATTAGCTGTTTTTTTTTTTTTTTTCTAGATTTATTTTTGGGCATTTTTGTGCCTTTATTAGATAGAGGAGGAAAGTGGATAGAGTTGGAAACAGGGTTAAGAGGGGGAGAGAGACATGCGGTGAAGGGCCTCAGGCCGGATTCGAGCCTGGGCCGCCCGCGTACATGGGGAGCGCCTTTAACCACTAGGCCACCTGCTCCCCGATTAGCTGTATTTTAAGGTAAATTTTCAGTTCATGACAATGTACTTACACGTACAGTGCTTAACAAATGCATTAGACCACCTGTCATATTTGTCTCAGAGACCATCCAGCATCATGAAATGCTTTAATGCAGACTCTTTCATTTTCAGTGAGCTCTCCACGTTTTACCATTTTGAACAGGAATGAGGAATTTCAAACTGAATTCACCCAAATTTGAGCTGGCTCACTGGGCTTCTCTGAGAAGTCAGAAATGAATCAAGCATAACATTCAACCACTAAAACTCATTTTTCTATTCAGGAATGCAAGTAAATAACTATAATTTACATATTTATCAAGAAATAACAATGTTCTTTACTATTTTTTCAGTTATTTTGTAAATCAGTAAATTTGAAAATTCATGGATAACAATAATAATTATATTTTAGCATTAAAAATATCATTTGGGTTAAAGAGCTTCTACATATTGGTATATTAACCATTGCAGAAACATTAAAATGATTTTGGTAATTACCAATGCTGTTAATTTAGGGCAGCTGTGGCATAAACCTTACTTTGGTTAGGGTAGTCTAATAAATAATAATAATAAAAATAATACATTTGTTAAGCACTGTACATAAACCTGCATACACAGACAAAAAAACAGCCCCAAAGTAAGGAAAATACTATTTTTATTATTTTTGGTATCCCTGTCTTGCCATACAAGCTCTGGGCTTTCACTTTACTCAAGTTCAGTGGTTTTCAAAGTGTGAGGCGGGCCTCCCCTGGGGGGCGCCACAGAGCTTCAGGGGAGGCGTGTGCATGGAGCAAAATGGATAAACTTATAGTTACTATAGGGACTATGCTATAGAGTAGTGTTACTGAACCAAAGAACCAAATTATTGAAAATAACCTTTGCAAGAGCCACAGTCTAAGCCACATCGGATCTCTGGAGCTCAGTCAGAGTGACCATCGGGTTCTTGCTCACCTCTCTTACTAAGGCCGTTCTACCCCGATTGCTCAGGTGGCCAGGCGACCAGCTCTTGGAGGAGTCCTGGTTGTGCCAAACATCTTCCATTTGAGGATTATGGAGGCCGCTGTGAACTTTTTGTATCTTTCCCCAGATCTGTGCCTGTCAACAACCCTGTCTCTGAGCTCTGCAGACAGTTCCTCTGACCTCATGGTTTGGTTTTTGCTGGTATGCATTGTCAGCTGTGAGGCCTTCTATAGAGAGGTGTGTGCCTTTCCAAATCATGCCTGATCAGTTTAATTCACCATAAGTGGACTCCAAACAAGGTGTAGATCAGTGGTTTGCAAAGTGTGAGGCGGGCCTCCTCTGGGGGGCGCCACAGAGCCTCAGGGAGGTGCAGAACCATAAACCAGAAAAACAGTGATTTGCTTTGCGAACCTCTGCTGTGCATGGAGCAAAATGGATAGACTTATAGTTACTATAGGGACTATGCTATAGAGCAGTGTTACTGAAACAAAGAGCCAAATTACTGAAAAATACCTTTGCAAGAGCCACAATCTAAGAGGTGAAAAGAGGCAAAAACAGCTTGAAGTAGCAATAAAACTAGGTTGAAGGTGGCAAAAATGGTCAAAAAGCAGCAAAAAATGGGTGAAAATGGGGAGAAAAAGTGGCAAAATGGTCAGAAAGTAGCAAAAATGTATGAGAAAGTGACAAAACATGAGTGGAAAGTGACTTAAATGGGCAAAAAGCAGTCAAGAGTGTCAAAAATGGGCAAAAAAAGAGGAAACAAGTGGTATGTAATGGCAAAGGGTAGTTTAAATGGGCAAAAAGTGGCAAAAAATTATGGAAAATGGCAAAAAGAAGAGGCAAAACTTGGGAAAAAAGGAAACAAGTGGTATTTGATGGCACAAGGTTGCTTAAATGGACAAAAAGTGGCAAAAAATGGTTTAAAAAAAGGCCAAAAAATGGGATAAAAGTGACAAAACTTGGAAAAGTGGCAAAAAGATGTTGCAAAAAAAAAAGGGAAAAGGGATATTTAATGATGAAAGGTAGCTTAAATTGGCAAATAGGTGAAAAGGGGCAAAAATGGGATAAAAGTGGAAAAAATTGTGAAAAAGAGGCAAAAAGAAGTTGTAAAATGGCCCAAAAAAATGAAAAAGGGTATTTATTGGCATTATAACTGAATAAGAGCGAAAGGCAGATGTTTCAGGACATTTGCAAACCAATATATCCCAAATATATTCATGTTAAAAATGTGTAAAGATTAGACATAAATGTTTGAAATGTTGTTAATCTGAGTCATTTTTGTGGGTGGGGGTCCATCAAATGAATAAGTTCTTCTTAGGGGAGGCTCACTCTCACACACTTTGAAACCCCCTGATCTAGTTATACGATGGGAAGGGTCTTGGGTGTCAAATGTGCTTTCCTGGAGTGGATGTCTCCAAGGACAGGCTTCTGAAATTTGGTTTAGACACATCTTGAATGTTGGAGGAGATTCACCATTTCTCTCTCTTTGTACAATTTGAAAGCCTTCTACCCACAGTGAAAACTACAACCCTTCACCTAAGGGTAAGTATTTTTTCAATCAGTGCTTTTGCAGGAATAAGACAACTTTCAGGTTTATGTAAATGTTTAAAGAATTAAGTGCATTGTCATATTTTT
Organism: Cheilinus undulatus; assembly: GCF_018320785.1. Taxonomy (NCBI): domain Eukaryota; kingdom Metazoa; phylum Chordata; class Actinopteri; order Labriformes; family Labridae; genus Cheilinus; species Cheilinus undulatus. The sequence goes on from NC_054881.1 coordinate 40,119,353, forward strand.
GGGATTTATCCTGCATTTCTGCACAGCTTGAAGGTAACATCTAATAGTTGATGCAGCCATCATCAGGTGCAAAAAACAAATCTTGTGCAGAATTATATGAACACACAAATGTTAAACGTCCTCCTTTAACCTGCAGACATAAGCCCCCTCTGAACCCTGGAGAAATAATCTCCCAGATGTGATTTTTCTCCAGCAGAAAAAAAAGGAGACTTCCCACTTGAGTCGATCGCTCTGACTCAATCCTGAACATCCATCATGAGCTTAAACTCCTCAGCAACCTCGTGTCACCGTCTCCCCGGTGAATCATATCACCTCTCCCACGTCTCCTCCGTACTTGCTGCAGTTTGCGTCATCAAATAAACAGAAATAATTATTAAAAAAAACATCCAGACTGTCAATCTTAACATTTTATTTTCATTTTTTCCTCTGGCATTTCTTCAGGAGTACTGGAAGTCGTTTAGTTTTATCTTTTATCATTGAGTGTTTAGCATTTTCCTCCTGATTATACAAATACAGCACAGACTAAAAACCATTTTATATAGTCTGACATTTTCTCCAGCCTTTTTCCTTTCAATATATTTTGTGCAGCTCTTGGTGTAACAATCTCATGCTGTTCTGTCTTCATTCTTTGTGGTCTAACCTTTCATATAACCTCCTGTCTGAGGAGAGCTCTGTTAATCCCAGCGAAGCTGCTGGCCTCTGTGTTCTCCCCTGCTGCGCCTGTAAAAGGTTTGAAAATCTACTATTTAAGATCAACAAGCCTGAGGAACACTGACAGCCGGTACATGATGAAGAAAATATAGGAGTTTAAGATTTGACTAGCCTAATGAATCATCCTGTCGTCATTTAGTCTTTGTATTTGGAGTCAGCCTGCTGTGCTGTGATAAATGACGTGTTTTTCCTTTAATGTGTTTATTATGCCAGTCTGTTAATTTTAGGGATTTATTTTTCTTAAATTGCTCTTAATTTTCTTTTTTGCATTACGCAGATTACACATGCACATTTACATCCTTTTACTGATTTTAGAAATCAATCGTGTTCAATAGAATTTGGCTATTTTGACAAAAAAAAAAACCCTCTTTAATACCAACATGGAATCAGATTTCCACAAAATAAAGTCCCTTAAATAAAAATATGTAATGTAAAATAAGTGAGTGACCTAATTCAACAGATTTCCAGCTAATTGGTGCTAGTAGTCTCACAATTAGTGAAATGGAGATCATCTGAGTGCAGTGAGTGTGTCTCAAATGATTGTAGTATAAAGACACCTGTGTCTGGAAGGTCCAGTCACTACTTAATCAGTACTCCTCACTACCATTGCACCATGAAGACAAAAGAACACTCAGGAGTCAGGAGATGGATACAAAAAAAGTCAAGGCTCTGAACATCCCCCTGAATTCAGTTAAATCCATCAAGAAGAAATGAAGGAGTATGTCACGTGTAAATCTGCCCAGATCAGATCGTCCTCACAAACTGAGTGAGCGTGCAAGAAGGAGACTAGTGAGAGAGGCCACCAAGACACCTATGACTACTCCGAAGGAGTACCAAGCTTCAGCAGCTGAGATGGGAGAGACTCTGCAGACAACAACTGTTGGCCGGGTTCTTCACCAGTCAGAGCTTTATGGGAGAGTGGCAAAGAGAAAGACACTGTTGGAGAAAACTCAGATTCAATCTGGACTAGAGTTCAGCAAAAGACATGTGGGAGACGCCATTGGCCATCAGACAAGATGCACCAAGCACTGCACATCACCACAAACGCATCATCCCCACTGTGAAGCACCATGGTGGCAGCATCATGCTGTGGGGATGCTTCTTGGACAATTTCATTCAGTCTGCAAGAGAATTAAAAGGGTAAAACATCCAAGGGGGTGAATACTTTTTAAAGTCGTTGTGTTTTCTTTTAATTTATTTTCCACATTTTACAATTTAAAAATGTGAAGTTCACTTTCCTTATTTAAAAAAAAAAAATTAAAAACCAGATGTAAAAAATTACAAAGATCAGGTATGATGAAGAGTTGTGAAAATATTAAGATTGGATTATTGTGCTGGGACTTTCTTTTTTTTTTACTTAACCATTTATTTTGTAAGATGCTTGAAAGTTTGCCTGTTTGTTCAGAAGACATATAATGTAAGTAACCATGTAAGCTATGAGCGGCCCAGCTGAAGATATATTGTAAGGATGGCACTTTAGCACATTTTTTGGCGAGAGGCATCTGGCTGCAGCCCTCAGGCAAACCTCTACGCTGCACAGTCCAGCGTACGGCGCTATATTTGGGTGTGCAGCAACACACCCCGACCCCTACGCTGGACCGTGCAGCGTAGAGGTTTGCCTGAGGGCTGCAGCCAGATGCCTCTCACCAAAAAATGTGCTAAAGTGCCTTCGAGAGCCAGAATGTGTGCTAAAGTGACCTCCTGGTTGGCAAAACACACTAAACTGCCCTCTTGGGTGGAATAAACACACTTAATTGCCCTCATGGCTGGTTTAAACATGATTAACTGCCCTCTCAGGTGGTAAAAATGCGTGCTTAAGTGCCCTCCTGGTTGGCAAAACATTACTGTTGCAATGACTTTTATGCTGGGCCCTTTTTTGATCTCTATTGAGCCAGAACTATATCTCACAGAACCAGTTTGGATTATCTGGTGCTAATATGGTGTTAAAATGCACTAGAATACAGGAAATGGCATCTACTTCATTGAAAATATTTTGGGGTAGACCCCCAGACCCCCTAGGGATTTATTTATTTATTTCTGTGTTCTTCACAGTCCAACATTGAATCTACACAGTTCTTGTGGATGCTGATCCTAACTACAAACTAACTTGAGTAGTCTGTCTAGTTAGTCTGTTTTAGGCTATATATTGTACCATGTGTATAACAAGTAAACATGTCTAAAGTGCCCTCGAAAACATGCCAAACTTAGTGTCCTCTTCAGTGGTGAGAACGCACTATGTGCCCTTTTTTTCTTTTCGCCCCTGCCCTTGAAAAAGTCTGTGCACGCCACTGACAGCATGTAAAGATCTGCTGAGCTTCCGGCTGAATTAGTAAGAATAGAAGAATAAAAGCATCCATGTAAACAGTGAATCTTCAAACTCAAAGCATAAATGTTTTAATTGTGACTGGAGGAAGTCACCAAAGTCGCTGCTGACCCTGAAACACCATGTTCCCTGAGAGCCACCTGCAGAGCTGTGGAGACCTGGTTCTTCCACTAGGTGATGCTGAAGTCCCTCTGCACATGGAGAGTTGGGGGATAATTCAACAGTTATGTCATTAGGTGTACAGCTACAAACTGTCATCACTGATGTGTCACTGCTGCAGACCTGTCCTTCACACCTCCTCTAATATTTCCCTCTCACCACACTGGCAGCCTCTCTGACACCCAAATGCCTTGATCTGCGTCTTTCACTTTGCCTCTTTAAAGAGTTGATCATAGCTGTCACTTCTCTGGCAGCTTCCAATCTGCGTGGGCGCGACACTAAAACTCCTCTACCTCCAAGATGCACCTGAATAGGTGAGGGAGGGCTTTTTTCCCACGTAGGGAGATTATTTTCCAAAAGAGCGCGTCTTTCTCTCCGGGTGTGTCAGCTCCTTTTTGGCACATCTCCCTCCGATGCAATTAACCCAGGAAGAGGACTTTATCACGGGGGACTCAACGCCGACCACCGCAGCTCTCCAGTCCGACGGCAGCGCCGGATCTCCGGCCAACATGTGCAGTGAGTGTTACGTGAACCAGTCATTCGTGAACGATGATGGGACCGTGAACGTCAACCACAAACCACGGTAAGAGGGCAACTTTACGCATCAGCCGTGGACATTTAGGAGGAATAAGTTCATGTTTTTCAGAGTCATTTCCTCATTTTTATCAAAGTTATGTTCTTGGATGAACTGTAGATGAATGCTTTGCTGGCTTAACCTGTCAAAGTGTTAACAGTTATTGCATATTTCCCCTTCAGTTATCTCTTGGTGTTGTGCGTAAAAATGCCGATTTTCCGGTGTTTTCTGGAGCTTCATCCATCCTCTGTGTGCTGATGTCCTCCTGTCACCACCTGTTCAGCTGCTTAAAGGCTCTATATTTATGTTGCACTGTGAAATCTGAACGTTATCTCCTATTAATACAATTTTCAATTCCTAGAGCTGACCGTAAACTCATCAGCAGCGTTGCAATGTTTGGATCTGCCTTCTTTGGAACATTTTTGCTGCATTTCGACAAATAATGCTTTCCAAATACCAGAATAAATGTAATTTAAAGTCCAAAAAATAAAATAAGATAGAACTTTATTGATCCTCGAGGATATTCCAGTGAAAGAAAATCTTTATGCTCCATGATTTAACAAGAAACCTGTGAGATTCTTCTGTTCTGAGAGTTTGGATGCCTTTAACCGTCCCCAAGCGTTTTCTAAGATCTCAGTGCTGCTCTCTGCCTTGTGGCTCTGTTTGATTTACTCAGATGGATTGATCTCATGAAAACTCATGGGAAATATACCCTTCATCTATTATACAGCAAGTTTGACAAGTGTAATGGAGGGCCACGGCAGACAAAGTGATAGAGGTAAACAAGAGGTTGATGGCTTTTTAATGTTTGTTTTGTTTTTGTGACTCTCAGGAATGGCATCAATCTTCATGTAAGAGTTCACAGCAGATGACTTAAACTTCACTAAACCACAGAGAACATCTGTTGGATCAAACAGTAATAAGCAATACCACATGAAAGCACGGTTTATCCAGGGAGTTAATGTGCAAGTAGCTCTTAGCAACTCTAACTCTGAGTTAGGAATATGAAGCAATTAAAATTAATTGCAATTAATCTAAGAATTCCTGTAGTTATTCGCATGCATCTCTTATTCATGTCGCTCATGTTTCGATTATAACAGATGGAGGAGCTGCATGACTCAACATCTGCAGCCATTAATGAAACTTTCCTCCAGCCAACCAGATCTCTCTCTCTCTCTGTTTTCATGAATTGATACCCAGATGACGATGATCTTGAATAAGCACAGCATATGCTACTTTATCAGGTGTTCCACCCTTAATTTGGCTTTAAGACAAAAGCCTCTTTAACCCTCAGGCCCTCCTAGCGCCCTTTCAGGGCTTTTTGATTGTATTTTTTGCTCTTACTTTGGCAGTTATCATGCTAAGATGATGATATTTGACAAAGATGTTCATTTTTTAACGAATTCTGAAATTTCATTATCCACACTGTGTTGACAGAATTTTCCACTGTGTGGACAAAAAACTCACACTCTCCCTGCTAAAGCCCTTTTAGGCTAACCTTGCAAAGCAGATGGATACTCCCGTTTCCTTGTTTTTCACTGGCAAATCCATCTTGCAAAGCTCCCATCTGAACCGTTTGGGCCCGGTTAAGAAAGTGACAGGACCAATCAGCAACAAGGGGCAGTACTTTCAGGCGCAGCAGAGTCGTGACGTAAACAAGCAGCAGCAAGAGCTCGTGCAGTTATGGAGGAAGAGATTAGCGTGGATGCTGCTAAAGCGCCAGTTTTATCAGAGCTTGATGACATTTCTTCATCAAAAGAAGAACAAAGAACAGCAGTGAGTTGTTTTCTTTTCAAAAACGACAAAAGTCGAGTATTTACATATCTATAGTCGGCATGTTTCGTGTTATTCCTCAGTAGCTGTGCACGCGCAGCTTGTTAGCGGCTACGTCACGTGCTTTGTTGCTCTGATTGGCCCGTAGAGATGTGACAGACAGAACGTTCACCCAATCACACTCCAAGGATTTTTCAAAGCCTCTGCCTTTTCTCAAACGTTTCCTATTGAAGCACGTGTGAAACACATCCATCTGACGTGTCAGGTTACTTTAAGGCCTCATTTACCCGTTTTCGACCGAGCTGGTGCTAGTGCTAGTTCCAGGCTAGTGCCTGGGTTAGCACTGGTTCTTTCTGTTTACACCAACAAAGCACTGGCTCCAGGTGCTAAAAACTGGTGTTTAGCAAGCACCAACTCTTTGCTAGGCCAGAGCAAAGCACCAACTAAATCACGGGTTGTTGTGACACGTCGGAAAACAGCCATCTATAAAGCTGCCGAGTGAATCATGTTATTTTGTAGGAGTTGCTCTTTCAAAACCTGAAATGGAGGCAAAACTAAAGCAGCAGTGGTCGGAGGAGGAGACCCAGCGCCTCCTGGCACTGTGGTAGAGTCTGAAGAGATTCAGGGGAAATTGGGCGAAGCCTTGTAGGCAAAACCGGTGTATGAAAAGCTCCAGTGGGAGATGGCTGCAGCAGGATATGAACGGAGCAGCGAGCAGCTCCTAAATAAACTCAGAAAGTTAAAAAAGGAGTTCAGGGACCAAAAGGGGGATCATCAGTGGCATGCATACAATGAGCTCCTCCATTGTTGCTTTGTGGGCTTCCGTATGGCACGAGCGTTCTTGGGTAAACGGCTACGTATGCAGTGACGTACTGACATTTTACGGTGACGCAATGAGGTGGCTCCAACTTGGCTCCTTGCCAATGGAAAACCAAACCGGTTCTTATGAGGAATGTGATTAGAACCAGCTAAGCACTAGCACTAGCACCGAACAAGCACCTGGTACTTTTGATGGAAAAGGGGTAACTGACTACCATTAAAACCACTTATTTTCATTCTACTGCCACTGCAATACAGAAATAAGAAATCCCGTCAATTCCTCTGTAATTCAGTCATTCAGAGGTAAAAATATTTGCACACCAAAAAAAAGGGACAGCCAAATTTCGCCAATTTTTCAATGTTTGCAGAGAGGCATTGTGGGAGATAATGATCAGATATATCACTGACTGTAGGCCAGTGGAATTAATCATTTCAACTAATACTACTTTGGGTGTTTTCTATGGATGTCAGAGTCTGGTGAAAAATTAAAATTATGAAAATGAATTCACATTTGCTATATATGATGAGGACTGGAGTTAAGGACCAAAAAAAAAAAGTTTCTTCTCTCATGTTTAATATTTCTAAATATATCCAATATCCTAAAAGGGCTTTAAGAGGGAGAGTGTGATTTTTTTTTATAACTTCTATGTTATTACAAAACTTACAAAACTACAAAACTTAATAGTGCGTCAAAATCAGTGTTGCTGCTTATCATTGACATTTCCAAGACTGATAATCCCTGCACAAAAAAACTCTGCTTTGCATTTTTCAAATAGAAAATAATTCATTTTTTGTGTCGGAAAATGTGGCATTATGTAAATAAACTGGCATTTATAGGGTTAAAATTATTTTAAAAATTCACATCTGCATGACAAGGACTGGAGTTGAGGACCAAAAATTAAAAAAAAAAAGTTTTTTCATTCATTTTTAATACTTTTAAATATATCCAATGTCCTAAAAAGGCTTTAAGAGGGAGAGTGTGATTTTTTAAAGGAGGGCCTGAGGGTTAATATCAAAGTAATGTCAATTACATAAAAATATATAAGAGGAAATAAGTGACTGCATAAATATTCACCCCTTCATGTCAGTATTTAGTATTTAGGCTTGGTGTCAGCCTGTGCTGGGTTCCTATTGTTTTTATGGTACTTGATGTCTGTGTCCTGCCTGCATCCTGATGACCAGGGGCGTAGCACAGGGGGGGAAAAGGGTACTGATTACCCGGGCCCACAGTAGGGAGGGGCCCTTGTGGAGCCTGCAATGAAAAATGTGTTTTTATCTATTTTTTTCTTAGTAATTAGCGTCACTATGGAATCAAAAGCGACAAGATAAATCAGTCAACAGACTGAAATTTGTATCAAATAGAGTCGAATAAATACTGGGGGGCCTCTGCTCCTCCCTTTAAAATGTCCAAATGGTATAGTCCAACACTGCGAAATAATGCAAGTAAATATAGTTTAGCCATAGTAAAAAAATTGCTCATAAATGGAGAAAGTATGCTTCAAAACTACATTAAAATGCATATATGAAAAAAATGATGCAACATTTGTTGCTTGGCTAACCAGTTAAGGGGGGTCTGTGTGATATTCTTTCTGGGGGCCCAAAATTCCTAGCTACGCCCCTGCTGATGATGTCCATGATGTCTTAGTGTAGTATGGTTTCATGTCTGCACTCTGATTGATGTCTGTGATGTGTTAGTTTGCATGGTATCACATAATGTCTAGGTTTTGATGTATTTTGATTGGGGCTGTCAAAATTGACGCGTTAATGTGGATTACTCCATCATCATGATTAATCTGATTAAAACTTTTAACGCAATTAACCCATCTACAGCGCAGAATGACTCAAAATCCCTGAAACGTCTCTGGCAACTTATTTTGGGCAGTTTGTCCAAGTAGGGTTACCGTCGAGCATGCGCAAATGGTCCGTTGATCCGGTAGTGACCAACCAACTCAATATGGAAGATGCTAAACAGCACGTTGGCCCTCTCGGTGGGAAATTTGAATACAAAAAAATCCAAGACAGAACAGTTGACCAACATAAAGTATGATGCACATTCTGCAGGAAGGAGTTTTCTCTTCACCGAAACACTTCCAGCTTAAAATACCACATTCACGCGAAGCATACGTTCGTCTGGGATTCTGCTAGCACTTTGGCTAACGCGTCTGTTTGCTTATGCAAAATGAAACGCAATGAATATAGATTAAAAATAAATGATATTTAATCATGATTAATCTAAATTAATCCACAGCAACCCTGTGATGATGTTGTCTGCATGTCATGTTCTGTCTTCTTGTCTTTTGTTTGGGTTTGTTGCTTTGTTCTTCTGTTTGCTTCTGCACATGTCAAAGCACTTTGTAAACCCTTGTTTTTAAAAGTGCTATACAAATAAAGTTATTATTATTATAGTAGAGCCACCTTTGGCTGCAATCCCAGCTCTGAGTCTGTGCGGATAGCTCTCAGTCAGGTTTGCACATCTGAACTCTGCAATTTTACTCCATTCTTCTTTGCAAAACTGCTCAAGCTCTGTCAGGTTGCACAGGGATCAGGCATGAACAGCCCTTTTCAAGCCCAGCCACAAATTCTCTATTGGATTGAGGTCTCGGCTTTGACCCAGCCATGCCAGAAATTCCCCTTGTTGTCTTTCAACTAGGGCTGGGCAGTTAATCGAATTTTAGATTGAACTGCAATATGTCCTAATGCAATTTTCAAATCGCAAAAGGTGCAATATCACTTTGACCTAAAATATGCGTTAAAATACCAGTTTCATTTATTTTTTATGCAGCAGAGAGATGTTCCACCCATCATGCAAACATTTAAGTGTCATTTTACAATAGTTTGCAAAGATCCTACTTTCCTTATTTTTTTCAAGTTTTTTCTTATTCAAAATAAGATTGACATAAAAATGATCATTCCCTTTAATGCAACATTTAATATAGAATTTCTAATATAAGTCAAAATAATTGCAAATTGTAAATTTTCTCAAAATTATTCTGCCCCGGTTTAATCAATTTAATATTGTTCTAGAATGATTTATTGCTTCTGCTGGAGGAAAATCATTGGATGAGGAACTTAAAATAATCGCACGTTAAATCGCAATTGCAATATTGGAAAAAATAATCGCAATTAGATTATTTTCTTAAATCGTTCAGCCCTACTTCCAACCATATAAGTGCAGCTTTCTCTGTATGCTTTGGGCCACCGAAGAAAAATAAATCTTCTAAGCTGTAGTTCTCCTGCAGGCTGACTAAGATTGTCCACTAGGATTTTCCTATATTTTGGTGCACTCATCTTACTCTCTACCTTCACAAGCCTTCCAGGACCGGCTGCTGAGAAGCATCCCCACAGCATGATGCTGCCACTGCCATGCTTCACAGTGGGGGTGGTGCATTTGTAGTGATGTGCAGTGTTTGGTGTATGCCAAACATAGCGTCGTGTCTGATTAACCATGATTGATTTATAATATCAGTTAAAGGGTAAAACATCCAAGGGGGTGAATACTTTTTTATCAGCGCTGTAGTCCTGCTTTTAAGATCCTACTTAACTCAAACAGATATTTTACCAGCCTAATGTACTCAAAGTACTGAAATTAGAATCTATTGCACTGAAGATATCTCCTTAATGTAATGCATAAATAAAATACTAATAATCATGTAACCTTTAACCTGTCTGCTAACATCTATTATAATCTCTCGCATTGCCATGTGTTGCCATTTTTAGAAGCCAGAATGAAGTCAGTGTTATAGAACTACATCGTGTATGTGATTTTTTTAGCACTTACTTTCTTAATCTAAAGAATTACTGCTTTAAAAGGGCACTAATGCAAACCTGCAGCAGGTTTACAGCCTGCGTATTCCTTGAACTCATGGGCTGTGATGCAGTTAGTTTACATTGTGCTGTAGATCATGCTAGCTTGTCATGATCTGTATTGTCTGCATGGCTCCAGGACGCTGTTTGATCAGCTCATATTACAGAACAAGCAAAAGAGAGTAATTACATGCCAGTCAGCCATGGATTTTCAAGGCTATGCTGAAATTGTGTCTAAAAATGAGTGACCATGTCTTTCCTTTTTTTGTTTTTTCTTAACTTTTCTTCATCTCTGTAATCTCTCATCTGCACTTTATCATCCAGTAATTCCTTACTTCTTCTCCTGCTCCTTGTTCTTTTCAACAGTCCTTTAGGCTCCCCTCAGTATTGCTCTCCTCTTCATCGCTCTTCATTTCCTCTCTATTCCTTCACTATTCTCCTCTCTCTCCTCCAGCTCCTCTCGAGCTCCACTCCAGACCAACGTCAACAGCAGCGGGGTTATCTTAGACATCTCCAGCCTGAAGATGGAGCAGCAAGAGAGCGAGGTACCTCCTCTGCCGCCCCGCTTCCGCTTCAGAGATCTGCTGCTGGGAGACCAGAACTTCCAGAACGATGACAGGTAGACAGACAGGAATGTATAAGTGGAAATAAATGTTAACTCACTGGAGGTCAGCAGGCCAGTGCTTTCAGACACAGATATAGAAAGATATTTTTTGGAAGATCCTTAGTCTGATTAATGTTATCAACTTAATAACACCACAAATAATCCTAAAACCCTGTCACACAAGTACACTATAACTTAAGTACCCCTCAATTATTTAGCCAACCAACCATCAGCAACATTTTTACTGTTTAAAACGTGCCATTATACCTGTTATCATACGATAAAATTTGCAATATGTGTCCCTTAGCACAGTCTTGTCAAACTATTAATTAGTTGGCTACAAGCTAGCTACCCCCATGTTTTCTATCATTTATGTTTAGCTCATTTTTTAACCATTCTGCTACTTTTATCTAGACACCAGGCCAACCAACTATTTAACTTTTTTCTTAGGTTTGAGCTAACTAATTTAGTTTACTTATTATGTCTTTATTTGTAGCTTAGTTATTCAACCATTTATCCCTTAACTTCTCCTCTGTGTGCTTGCTTCATATTTGTCAAGCTCTCTTAAAGTGTGAATTTAAGACAACTCAGCTAGTTCAATCATACAATTTAATGTTTTTTTTTCAAGTATAGCTTGTAAAATAATTTAAAAGTGCGCACAATGGACTGCAGTTGAACTATCATGTAAAAAAGAAGGCCTACCCCGTTTTGGAAGAACTGTTAATTGGCTGAAAAATGACATGCATTTAATTTTAAAGATATCACCTGTTTTCATGTTCACTACTTCCTCTTAAGTGTTCTTTTAAGGGGACACATTATCCAAAAATCACTTTTTCAGGCTTTTCTAACAAAAAACTGTGCCCCGGGCCTGTCCACAATCCCCTCAAATACCAGAAAAATCCCCCCCCCAGCTGAGCCTCAGCTGAGAGGAGGATCAGAAGCCACAACCATTTCCTGAGAGGGGCGTGGTCAGGGGCGGAGTCAGACAGTTCAGTAACATTGAAAGCCACAGACACAGAAACACCTCGTTCTGAGCAGGGCTGAAACAGAGGGGTTTTCAGACGTGCAAAAATCCTAAACTGGAGTGTTTTTCAGCAACAGCCTTCACAGCCATGTTTTGGAGACCTCTGAGACCAATATAAACTTGTCTTAAAAGGGTAAAATATGTCCCCTTTAAAGTAATTCAGGGGGTGTTTTTGGTTTTGGTTTGTCTGGGCAGAAGCCAGACATCAACAAGACAGTCCAGCTGCAGACCTCCACTCTTGCAAGCTCCACTCCGAGACCGTCAGAAGGAAGTGATGTCAGGATATGAGTATTTGCTTAGCTTTAGGTAAGGTATAGCATTTTAATTTCCATTGGTTAGATTTAGGGGTAGCTCATTGGGGTAGGTGTATATTTTACTTAAGATGCGCATGATGTATGTCACTTACGTCTGACGATAGAGGAGGAGGAGCTGGAGGTGGAGGAGCCTGTCAGACGGCTGAGAGGATTAGATTTGCGTCACTTCAGTCCTACGATGGAGGTGGCTTCTGCTTCACGTTGGAGGAGCCGTTAAGCTGAATGAGAGTGGAGGTCTGCAGCTGGACCCCTCTCGACATCAAACCACCTCAGGCTCTTTGAAAGTGTTGTTGAGTTGAATTTTGTCCCAGTCTGCAAAGGTAAGGATAGCAAAAGATGATGAGCTTTGGTTCAAAACTAAATACACCTCACAACAAATTATGATAATTTTCAGACCCCATGTCTTTATCCTGCTTCGTTTCTACTAGAGCTCTTCTATTCTATGCAGCAGCCTGTCTTCATATGTTAGCATTACTTCTCAGATAAATAGCAATGATTATTTAACAGCTGTTAAAAAACTCAAGTAACATTCACATAACACAACTGCTGTTTGCCAGACTGCCTATTCAGCTGACAAATACTCTCATAAGCATGAAGCCCTTCTGTGTCAAGGTTGTACTATAAAGTTGCATCACAGTTCCTGCAAAAGACCTGTTTACCTTGTTTTCTTCCTGAAGTCTTGGCACACAACATAACTAAAGCATTTTGAAGTGTCTTCAACAAAGTCAGGGGTGTTGAAGGTTTAAGATTTTGTCTGTTTTGTTATAGAAACTGAAACAAGGGACATGGCAGAATAGTGGTGCTGTCCATGGTGCTGAAAAGAAAAACACTGAATTATCAGATGCTACAAGAAGGAGTAAAAATGTAGACTCATTTATTTATGCAACGCAAAACTGAGACTTGTTGTTCAGCAGCCACATAATGATCTAATTCAGAGATAGAATTTTAAATGAGATCTCACAATTAGACCCTTTGTTATACCTTTCCCCATCAACACTTTTGTTTCTTTGCGCTTCTCTACTTCAGACAAGATCAGCAGCACTTTATCTTTTTTCTAAGAAAGACTTCATTTGTTTTCATCCTATGATTCAAAGCACTGCTGCACCAAAGCTTGAGGTTGTTTCTGCTTTTGAAGTACGAACAAAAGAGTCAAAAAATAACTTAAAAAGCAAAAACATGGGTCTCCTTTTCTCTTGTTACAGGGGTTACAAAAGGGAGAGCAGAATCCAACAATCTAGTGCAGTTACTTATGCGCTCATATCTGCATTTCCTACGGATTTTTACTCTGTTTTATTATCCAGGATTCTGCCAGATGGATCTCAGGAGAGTGATGATCAAATGTAATTTTAGATGTGATTACAGCTGCAGCAGCAAACCTTTGGGACCGTGGTGCTGTTTGTAATACTTGACATATCTATTTGGGGCTGAAAAACAACACAGTCTGCCAGTGCTTTCACTCAGATGTGACCTTTCCCCAGCTGTCCTTGCAACTACTGCGCTTTCCTGCTCGATAAAGCTGTCTACCTGTTCAGCTGCTTTAGATGCAGATTTCCATTTTTCTCTTCATTCCCTGCAAAAAAAGACCCTGCCTCTGTGCTACGCAGACAGTGTTGTTGCTGGTGAGTGATGCTGCAGGTTAGATTTTCAGAGGCCAGGCTAATGGATCGTGAACTCCTAAATGTCACCAGTCGCATCCATCACTCAAAGGTTCCTTTCTCAAAGGAGAAAAAAAGGCAGATTTTATTTGAAGTGTTGCAGTCTCTCCTACTATCCTCTACTCTCTCTGTAATCTTTGTTTTTCCCTCATTTGCTATTCCACTCATCGGTTTTCCAATTTGCTGCATTTTCACATTTTTAAATGTCTTAATTTTCCAGCTTAAGTGCTGTCATTCTCTTTAAAAAACGGTTGTATTTTATAACAAGCACACTTGTGCAATCCTACAAGAACTAACAAACAAAAAAAAAGGAAATTAATTTCAGACAAATTTGAATGTACTAATTTTAAAAGATGAAATTAAACCAGTGTTAAGGAAGGACAGGACAGAGGACATGCATTTTGTTCCTTTTTGTATTCTGTGTTGTTATTATTCCTGCATGCCGGTAACAGCGGAAGCCAGAGGCTTCATGGTTTCTGGTCGTCCATCTGTCTGTCTGGGCCATTCTTGTGAAAGCAATATCTCAATAAGGCTCTTCAAACTTTGCATACATCTCTGCTCTGACTCATGAGGGAACTAATTTGATTTCTGAGGTAATAGTTGAAAGGTCAAGGGCATTAGGACTCATGTCCATCCCTTGCTTGTGAAGGTCATATCTCGAGGAAGCTTCAAAGGATATTTTTTAAACTTTGCACAAATGTCCACTTTGACTCAGAGATAAACTGGTTTGATTTTAGAGTTTTTAGGTCAACGATCAAGGTCCCTGGGCTTCATGTTCATCCCTTGCTTGTGAACTTAAATATTAACCCCCTTGGATGTTTTCCACTGCATAAATATTAGACTCAGCATTTAGTAGCTGCACCATTGGTTCCTTGGCAGTGAATGTGTCTCAGGTGAATGTAGTATACAGACACCTGAGTCTGGAAGGTCCAGTTGCTGGTTAGTCAGTATTCCTGGCTACCATTACACCATGAAGACAAGAGAATACTCCAAGTGAAAGTCAGCGAATGGACAGAAAACATTTTTCAAGGCTCTGAACATCCCCCGGAGTTCAGTTAAATCCAGCATCAAGACATGGAAGGAGTATGGCACATGTGTAAATCTGCCTAGATCAGGCTGTCCTAGTGAGAGTCCACCAAAACACCTATGACTACTCTGAAGGAGTTCCAAGCTTCAGCAGCTGAGCCAGGGTTCTTCACCAGTCAAAGCTTTATGGGAGAGTGGCAAAGAGAAAGCCACTGACGAAGAAAGCTCAGATTCAATCAGGACTAGAGTTCACCAAAAAGCATGTGGGAGACTCCATGGTCAAGTGGAAGAAAGTTTTCTGGTCTAATGAGACCAAAATGGTACTTTTCGGCCATGAGGCAGCATCATGCTGTGGGGGGTCTCAGCATCCAGCCCTGGAAGGCCTGTAAAGGTAGAGGGGAAAAAGAATGCGGCAAGATACAGGAAAATCCCGGAGGACAATCTTATTCAGTGTGCAAGAGATCTATGGCCTGGGAGAGAATTTATTCTCAAGCAAGACAATGACCTGAAGCATACAGAGAAAGCTACACGAAGATGGTTTAAAGACATGGATGTTCTGAATCGGCCAAGTCAAAGCCTAGACCTCAATCAAATACAGATTTTGTGGTTGGACTTGAAAAGGGCTATTCACACCGGATCCCTGTGCAACCTGACAGATCTTGAGCAGTTGAGCAAAGAAGAATAGAGTCAAATTGCAGTGTCCAGATGACTTCCTGATTGAGACCTGTCCACACAGACTCAGAGCAGTGATTGCAGACAGGTGTGTCGACTAAAAATCTGACATTAAAGAGTGTTTTTTGTCAGAAAAGCCAAAATTATATTGATCATGATTGATTTTTTTGAATCAGTAAAAGAATAAAACATCCAAGGTGGTGCATATTTTTCATAGGCACTGTACAACAGTTACAGAGCTTTAAAATAATGATTTATATGAACATAAATGAGGCCAACTGAGCTGGATTTAGTCATTTACAAAGTGGAAACTATAAGCGTTCTGTGAAAATGTCTCATATTGTACACTCAGGAGTTTTGGTGTCGTCTGGGTCTCCTTGTGTTTCTAGAACAGCCACACTGAGTGGTGTTTCAGCGCCAGTGTGGGCTGAAGGGGGTCAAGTGGAGCGGCCCTTTCCGGTATTTTCTCTGATTCATAGAGGAGGTCATCAATAAATTACTACTTCAGACACTTTCAAATTAGGAGACAGCCCAAAAGGTGGGAAGGACAGATGAGAGAGAGAGAGAGAGAGGCTGAGAGAGAGCAGAGCCTCCTACATATTTGTTGATTTTCTCTTGTTCAGGGTTTTTCTTTTTTATGCAGATCCACAGAGGACACAGACAGGGAGAAACGTTTTTCTTAATATTTGTCATTTATGGCGTCGTCAACACTGCAGAGCAAAATGGCTTTCACTTGACAAAAGAGCAAAATGGAAATCAGACTAGAAGCATGAGTTTCAAACATTTTAGCTTTAGGTGGGTAGTTTGAGGGACCCTGTAAATTCTAAAACGCTGCAGCTGATGGTGCCTCAATATGGAAATAAGAACCAGTTTTTATGTGCTTCTGATTCATCGGACCATTCCTCCACCGTGTCAGAGGGGATGCTAACAGCTTTGCCAGGAGCTGCAGTGCTGCTGGTTATGGGGTTACACTCTGTCAAAGCAACGTTGCTGTGGCAACAGGCCCGCGCACGAGAGAGAAAGAGAGAGAGATTGAATAGATTTCTAAAATTATTCCAATAAACACTTCATCCCTTAAAATAAACGATTAATCAAGCACAGCTTTGTGTTTTCGTTTCTTTTGAGAGCTTTTTGTTTCCACCATCGTGTTTGTAATTTTTTATAAGCTTAGAAATAATTAATTTATTCCGAGGATAAACAGTAGTGCTGTTATTTAAGAGCTGCGGGGAGGCGCGTTGGTCAAGAAGCTTTTCACACTGTAGGAATAAAGACTGAGAGCACGACGCAGCTACAGGTGTCAATGGATCCGAGGATCGTCATTCCTACCTGGGTCAACCCGTCCGTGAGCACGTGGAGGTCGGACTCTTTTGGTGGTGACGCAGGGCAGAGGTAGGGTCAGTGTGGGACAATTGTGCCCTAAAATAGTTCCCCGATGTCTGGGCTGAGAATAGGAAACTGTGGGAGTTTTTTTAAAATGATTATGTCTTTGTTTCTGAGCGGAGCTGTCGTGGGAGCCGCAGAGATGCTACAGGTAACATTAGCAGGTAACTCCGGGGGAGGGAAACTACGTGAGCTCGCGATGACAAATTTAATCCTCGCGCCCAAAATCTGCAGAGGTGTGCAGGGATCCCTGCGTGTTTGTTGTTCTTATGATATAACCTCTGAGTGTTTTTACATTTATGTGTGGATACCTGCGTTTATGCAACATACAGATGTGACGAACATTAATTAGCTCATTTCTTACCGTTTTGCACAAAATGTCTCACTGTCCAAACTACTTGAAAATCCCCATTTTGTGCCACAGATATAAACGTTTACCCTACTTTATAAAGGTTACAAGAGCTAACCCTATTGCAGTGGCGGACTTAGCAATTTTGGGGCCCTAGGCCAGGGGTGTCAAGCTCAATCACAGCAGGGGCCGGATTCTGGATTTAGGACTAACCTGAGGGCGCAACAGGGTCACCTTTTTAACCATAAACTGTCCCCATTGTTTCAGCAGAAATAGAATATAAAAACTAGAAAAGCACTCAGAGAGCGCAGACCTCTACCATTAGCCCTATCTCCCAATAGTAAAGAATCCTTTAAAAAAATTCCTGGATCCAGACAGTGATCCGGATCATTCCCAAAATCTAATCAGCTCTAACCTATGCCATTTGTGACATTTCCTAAAAATTTCATCAAAATCCGTCCACAACTTTTAGAGTTATGTTGCCAACAAACAAACAAACTAACAAACAAACCTTGCTGATCACATTACCTCCTTGGCAGAGGTAAAAAAAAAAAAACAAACAAACAACAACAAAAAAAAAACGTAGCACTGATGATAAACGGTTTTGACATTTAAAAAGTCAAAAAGATAAGTTTGAAGGCTTAAAATCAGAGAAAAGTAAACATATTAGTTCAAAAAGGTCAAAACATGAAACTGAAATTATTATTTTTTTAAAGGCAAATATATTAGAAAGAAAGTCAAAATCATGGGTTTAAAAGTTCAAACTATGAAAAAAATATTGTAGTCTTGTCTTAAAGGTCAAACTATGAGATTATGAAGTCAAAGTCTGGAGTTGAAAATATGAGGTAAAATACAAAATAATTGGTTAAAAAGATCAAAATATCACTTAAAAACTAGAATTATGAATCTTAAAGCTCAAAATATTATATGAGAAGTCAAAATAATGAGTTGAAATGCTCAAAGTATGAAATTAAAAGTCAAAATCCTGAGTTTAAGTCCTAATTGTGAGATGCTAAATTCAAAATGTGAAATTAAAACACAAATTAATTTATTTTCCCACATTCTTGGCTTCTTATTTAAATAATTCTACTCCTTTTTCAGATTTTGTGACTTAAGGATATCTGAAATCATTGAGGTTTGGTTTACATTTTTTTGAGGAAATCTGCAGACCTCAGACTGATGGCCAGTTATAACAGAAATATGAGATCATCTCGCGGGCCGGATTTAACTGTTCCATGGGCCGGATTTGGCCCCTGGGCCTTGAGTTTGACTCCTGTGCCCTAGGCCAACACAGGCATGGGGGCCCTCCACATCCGTTGTTCTCCCCCTTTTTAAATTCTTTCTTTTTTTTTTTTTTTTTGATAATTTGTATTTTATGAAATTTTCATTAACATTGTCACATTTCGGTCAACAATTCAGATGACTCATATATAGATAACAAGGTGACTTATGTACCTATACATCCACACATACATATGTAAGTACATACCTACAAATACATGTGATACATTTAATGTATAAAGTCAAAAATAAATAAAAGAATGAAAAAAAATCCTATGAAAAAAGATAACAAATACAAACGAAGGTTACATACATTTATTACATCTTCCATAATTGATGTGCATCATGTTTCATCTCATTACTCAAATCAGCATTAGACGGCTCTTCACGGACCGCCTACAGCACTGATGTAGTTTAAATAGACTCCCCATTTTACCAAATATTTCTCAGGTCTGTCATTACAACCTAAAGAGATTTTTTCATATAATGCTACTTTTGCCTCTTTTGCCATGAAAAGAGGGCTCCCCTGGGTTCCTCCAATTTCTCATTATGATTTGTTTTCCTATCATTATACCTGTCTGAATAAAATCTCTGGCCCTAGATTGGTTAATTATATGAGGGTCACCAAGAACATATATCCTTGAACAAAATTCAAACTTAGTCTTAGTGATTTTTTTAAGACGTTTGTGAATCTTAAGCCAGTAACTACAGATCATGGTGCAGGCCCATAATAAATGAAGGAAAGTCCCTTTCTTATTAATCAAAGAAAGAACTGTTAGTAAGTTCTTTTCACCAGGCCTCACAGCAATAATGTAGGGATAGGGACTGGGATAAAAAACAGTTAAACAAATGCACTAACTATAGAAACCAGAAAATTGAATTTTCTGTGTTTCTATTGACCTTGTAGTCTATTTTTATTTTTTTTTGTTATTTAATTATAGCGCTGGTATTTTAGCTTAGCAACTTGATGGATCTAGTGTGTCTCTAAGCTTTCAAATGTGAGTTATGATTTTTAAAACACCCCCTAGACATTTTTATCTATTTATAAAAATGACTGAAATCAATACTGACACCTCCATGTGACCTATAAAAACAAACTTGACTATTAGTATTAAGATGGACTATTTCGTAATTGAGTTTATTACACCTGAAATCTCTGCTATGAGGTAGGTGTCAGACATGAACAGATGAGGATGGAATTATTATCCCCCCTGTACAAATTTCTGATTTTTAAAAGTATTCCCAAAGTTCTCTTAAAAAGATTTTTACACAACTTTCCCTAACATCCTAATTTTATTTTGAATGCTTACAAAATTATACTTTGCACACAGGAACAAAAATATTCCACAAAAGCCAAAAACTACCTACACTGGCACGCCTCTAGACAGCGTTTGGGAAAGGGCAGAGCCTTTGAAAAAAACTTGGCAGGTGGTTGGATGAACGTTCTGTCTGTCGCATCTCGAACCATGGCGACTGTAGACATGTCAGCACATGACTTTGATGGTTTTTGAAAAGAAAACAACTCACAGCTGTTCTTTGTTCTTTTAACGAAGAAATGTCATCAAGTTCTGATAAAACTGGTGCTTTAGCAGCATCCACGCTAAACTCTTCTGCCATAATTCCAACCAGCCTCTTGTTGCTGCTTACTTACGTCACGACCATAGACTGTAGAAAGAACTGGACAAACCGTCAGTCGTCTGCTTACAATAGGCGGACTCAAACGGCTCTTGAAGCCAATTCGTGGAGGCTTCCATATTGAAATCGCGGTCTCAACCGAACTTTGGATCAACCTAACGGCCCGCCCACTGAGCGTGACTTCCTGTCAGCCTGCTAGCTAGCATTCTGGTTGACAGAAATGGAGCCTCTGCCTGCCGAGCTATCTGTCAATCAAATGAGATGCCCCAATCAGCTTTCATCCTAAATATAATCCAAACAATTGTGGTACCAAAAAATTCACCCTTCGTACAGTGGGAGCACAATAAGACACTAGCTAATGAGACACGTTTGGTGTTTTGAACCAGGCTGCAAACCAGTTTATATCTAGTGTCAAAACCGGCTGTTTAACATGTGTCCAGGCGGGACTTCTGGTTTTCCTGCAGCCAGCCTCAAGTGGACACTCGCGGTATAGCAATTTTTTGCACTTCTGCATTGGCTTCATTTTTCAGGACCGGAGGTTGCCGCTTGGTCACGGCTCTGCCGCGCCTGAAAGTACTGCCCCTCGACGCTGATTGGTCCTGTCACTTTCTAACTGGGCCCAAACTGTTCAGATGGGAGCTTTTGCAAGATGGATTCTCCAGTGAGAAACACAGAAACAGGCGAATCCATCTGCTTTGCTGGGATAACTTTGTATGCTTCTCCTGCTTTGTGAGCGTCAAAAATTATTTTTCTCAGGTCTAAACTGACTTCTTCTGTTTTTGCCATGATGCTCTATCCAGTGGCCGCTCAATCCCTGACTGAAGTTTTTATTCTGTGTGCCAATGTGAAGATAACCCTCAGTTTAACTTTATTTTACAAGCTTTGAACTTTACAAAGTTAAAGCACATCATTGCACACCAGTAATTTGTGCAATGGCCAAAAAAGTCAGTTGTAAAAGGGGCTAATGATTTATACCCTGGTAGTTTTTTTTTTCTGTGAAATAATTTTGATAATCAACAATTTTGAAGCATCCAAATAAAACTAGGATGTGTTGAAAAGCTATGTTAAAAAAATCCTTGCTCTGTTTCACAGTACTTAGACCTGAACCCAGACTATGCACCAAAGCAACACCTCCTGCACATGGGGCGTGTGGACACAACCAGCGCCCCATCTGTGCTATTTTTAACCAACCACCTGTTCAGTTTCGCATTTATTTTATTATAAAAAAGAAAAGACAGCAAACACTCACCATCAGGAAGTTGGAGCTAGTCAATGTTAAAATATATGCTCTTAAAAGTATTAATTGATAATGACTTTTACTTTTTGTTAGAATTTTGTTGATTTGGCTCTGAAAACATTTTCCTGCTCACTCTCCATCTACCTGCCTTTGTGTGAGCGTTGTGCATTCAGATCAACATGTTTCTCCCTCTGATGATAATGAAACCTCAGGTGAATAGACGTGATATTATCAGAGTGTTCCAGAGTGATTTCACTCGCAGAACTTTCTCCGCCGCAATTAGTTTTTAAAAAGATCTGATTACTTCCAAAGCTGTGCGTCTTATTGCCAGAAACTCGATGCGCCGCGGCAGTGTGACTAATGTCAGACCACTTCAGCTGGTAATTGTGTGCTCAACAGGAGCTGATTATGGGTCATTACTTTGTACCGCGACATGTGTGAGAGTGTGTGAGTGGGTGTGGGTGGAGGGGGTTAGACACAGAGACAGACAGGAACTATCTGTAGGACTCTCATATGTGACACATCTCTGCCCTGCTGCCGGACACGCGTGTCAGCTGGTCGGATCTCATCACGCTGAGGATTCCGCTGAAGGGTTGTCTCCTCTCCTGTCCTGTTGTTTTTATGATCAGCAGACCTGAAATAGCAGCTGAACACACTACCCACACTGCTTTTCCTTCCCACAATCAACCTTTGAGCCACGAGGCTGAACTCTGGATTACTCCACAGCACGACTTTCAACCTTTCTGGATTCTTCTAATCCTTTATTTTGTGCTTCCTTTTCGCTTCTTTATGTTTGTGCTCTGTTCTGAACACAGCACTGTGAAGATAAAACTTTAATGGTGTTAAGATTTGCTCTGTGTTGCCATGCTACCTGCTGTAGGAGTTTTACTCATTTTCTCTGAGTAACTCTCCTCCTCCTCCCTAGTTAATGCCTCTTTAAATTAACATTAACTTCATATTTATCAAGGAAATGGTAGAAGTGGCTCTTAGTAAATTAGTCAAACATAAGCTACTGGTTTTACTGTTTTCTATGGGAGCCCTAAGGGGACGTGCGTAGTAAAATCTAGCTCAGAAAAACCTCACTTATTTGCTCCTTTTTATTCATAGCAGTCATCATTTTAAACAGAGCTGGCGTTTCATTAACTTTCATCAAATCTTTTATGAGATTTTTCAAGTTTTGACACCTAAATATGATTATTTATATCAGTGGTTCTCAACCTTGGGCTCAGGACCCCCTTGGGGGTTACAAGACTCTAAGAAGGGGGCTCCAGATTCCCTAAAAAAAAGAGTTTTAATTTCCATATTTGTCACTTTACACCAATTTTGCCCAATTTTAACCAGTTTTCATCATTTTTTCCCACAACTGTTAACACATCTTTGCCATTTAACACTTATTTTTGCCATTTTAAACCCTTTCCACCAGTTTTTTCTGCCTGGTTTTTCCACTTCTAAACCAATTCTTGCCACATAAACCTAATGGTGCCTCTTCAGTCCCATTGTTGCCACTGTTGACCTCATTTTACCACTTTTAATGCCCAGTTTTTCCCATTTTAACCACATTTCTTTATCTGATATGCCCATTTTCCCCAGTTTGACCAATATCTGCTTATTTTTGCTTTCTCAGTTAGCACTATTTTGCAAGTTTATATAGATTTTTCTACCAGTTTCACCAGATTTCCACCCATTTTGGTAATTTAAAGCCTTTTCAGCCACTTTTTAATTCCCTTTTGCCACTATTTATGCCAGTGTTTTTTTTTACTTTAACCCATTTTTGCCTTTTTTCTCTTTTTTTGCCATTCTTATATAATATTTGCCACTTCTAACCCATTTCTGCTACTTTTAAGATCCAATTTCACCACTTTTGCCACCGTTTTTTGCCATTATTAACCCATTTTTTCCAATGTTTAACCTACTTTAACTCTTTTTTTTTTTTTAAAGCAAAACAGGTTTACATTTTTAAGAATGCCATATACCACAAAAACAAATTTCAAAAGGATATTTGTTTCATTGATAAGAGTGGTTATTATTTCAGGTTAAATATAAAATATTGGATATCACAGCTTACCTTTACAATTGACCATGATTTTGCTGACCTCCTTGGGCTCCGAGTCTGGCTAGGCCCCAGAAAGCTCTCCCCTTTATCCCCCATTATGAACAGCCTTGTCTCCACATGACTGTTCTTGAATGTTCATCAGCCACCTTCAGGTACAGTGGGGGTCCCAGGTCTCTTTCACCTTTATTTTGGGGGTCACGGGCTGAAAAGGCTGAGAACCACTGATCTATATAACTATAATATGACATCTTACATTTAATTTTTAAATACAGAATCTTACCCTCAGGTATGATTTAAATTTACTACCCTGTAAGCCTTCCACTGGCTTGGACTGAACCCAGGCAGCAGGGGGAGTACTCGGTCCGAGCCAATGGCAGCTTTCCTGTCTCTTTCCCCTGTTTCCAACTCTGTCCATTGTCCTCTGTGAATGAAGGGATAAAAGCCCCAAAAAATCTATCTTAAAAAAAAGTAGAGTGCTTTAAATTCCATGCAATCATAACAGTGTTAATGACTTTAAAAAGAAACATATTACACTACTGACTACTTTAAAACAGAATTACTCCCAAGCTGGATTTAAGTGACAAGATCGAGCGTATAGCGATAGTTTAGGCAGGCCATGGAGCTGATCTCATGAAAGCCCTCATCAGCTGACAGCCAGCTAATTCGCTCTAAGCTTACTATTGGCTTATCGCACTGATTCTGCCATGTTTAAACTGATCCAGTCTGAATACACTTTGCTGCTCCCTCTGCAAGCCGCGTTGGCAACCCTCCTCCACCCCAGCTCCTCCTTTATTCTCCATCTGACTTAATTATTGTCATTCTGTTGTCATTGAGGCTTTGCTCTGCTGTCGGTTTTAGCTTCCTCTCTCCCTGCCTCAGGCTTTCCTTGTAGGCACAGGAAGGGCAGGAACGTGTGCCGTTCCTGCTTGATGCTTTCCTCGTAGGCTTGACTGAACTGATTATGTGGTCTTGTATGTAACGCTCTGCTCATGTATTTACCACTGGAGAATTTTGGATTGACTGTAATTTTCTTTACTATGGTTTATTTTTCAGCACTAAAATAAGAGGCCCATGTTTTTACTTTTGTTTTTAAATGACTCTTTCCTTTGATTGTAATTGAGGCTAAAATGATCCTTCATGCTGTAATAGCTGCTCTGCGGTTTCTTTGGTTTAATCCACATGTCCCACAGTCACTCTGTCCCCACAATCAGAGACAGATAATTACCAAATCCTCCTCAGGCAGACGATTAAAAACACAACATTATGTATAATCATGCTGTGTTAAATTTCAATTTCAAAACATGCTTTGAAGAAACATGAATTTCTTTCTCTGACTTTGTTTTTGTCTTTCTTTTCAGGGTACAGGTAGAATTTTATGTGAATGAGAACACATTTAAGGAACGACTGAAGCTTTTCTTCATCAAAAACCAAAGATCAAGTAAGTGCAAGCCATCCTTTAGTTAATTGCTAAATTAGCTGTTTTCCATGGATGAAAGGGTCTATTAAAGGACAAGATAATGGAAACAACCTCCAGCGATTGTGTAATGAGACCCGCATGTGCTATGAGGACTAAACAGCACTGAAGAATCACATTAGTTTCTTGTTAAACGTTCAAATATTAAAGAAGGAAACACACTCTGCTTAACATGCTGGAATCTCTATGTAAGATTAAGTGTATAACCACATTCATGTTTCTGCTGAGTGGAGGATGCTGTTTTTCTGTTCTGCTACAGCCCGCTATGTTGTATGAAAATGGGTTGCTTCCTGTTTTTTAGGTCTAAGGATCCGTGTGTTCAACTTCTCCTTGAAGCTGCTCACCTGTCTGCTGTACATCATCAGGGTGGTGACCGACACCCCCACCCACATCGCAGGGCCGCAAAACGCTCCTAGTGGAAAATGGTTCGTTCCAAATCAAAGGAGACAGTGATAGAAAACCTACATGCTGGAAAAAATAACAGATAAAGGAGAAGGAAAATGCTATAAAGTTACACAACATTGAAAAAATTTGGAAAAAAGTCAATATAGTTAAAAAAAAGCTGATCAAAAGACAAAAGGAGTAGATTTTTTGCTCAGTTTATGTACAAATTCACTAACTAAACATCTTAAATAAATGTAAATATGAAAATGATCAATAATGGGCATTTCAATTTTGTTTGGTAGTCTTGTCTAGTCTAGTCAGCCTTTAACATTAACACCACCAGATGTTTAGACTTTAGCAGCACACTGATATGGATCAATATTAGGAATATCAGTTTATAAAATTTACAAACTGTAATTTTAAAAATGGCTAATTAAGTGAAATACAACATTAACACTGCTGTACATTTAGAATTATGCAAGAGCGCATGTACAAAATGTCTCCCTGGCATTCAGTGATACCTGGTTTACCTTACAGCTTTTACACTTTTCAGCCTCCAGTTTAGCTGTTTATGTGAGTAAAGTTCAAGTTTGCAATTAAGAAAAAAAAAGTTCTTAACAAATGTTTTTATGTGCTTTAACTTTTTTAATTTATACGGTCTTAAATGATACGTATTTAACTTCCTGCATCTTTCAAATGTATATTTAAGTAAAAAAACCTCACTAGACATCTGCATTTTGAGTAAATTTGAGCTTATAAACTCACCAGGAGGCCGCCATGTTTTGGTCCATGCTGATAGTGTGACGTCACAGTTTTGCAGCACTCCCAATTAGCTCTCATCGCCGTTCTTATGCAGTAACCGTTTCTCAGTAACCAACATAAATATTTCCTACAAGGAGGTAAATATGGCTCTGTATTTATCATTTTCCTGTCTAGATATACAGATAACTGCTCATCACGCAAATAAAAAACAGAGGAGACCTCAAATTTTAAAATTTTCCGTGCGTGAGATGTGCTGCATCTCTGAGATGCAGCCCTAACGCTGGCTGCCAGTCTGAAACAGCGGTTACTGCATCGGAACGGTGAGGAGCGCAGACATTAGCATATCCATGGAAAAAAGAGCTTGCTACAGATAGAAAAGTAAATGAAATAGCTTAGGGGAACAATAACAAAGTCAAATGTTTCATAGTTCAGGTACAGTGCCTTTCAAAGGTATTCACCCCCTTGGATGTTTTTACCCTTTCATTGATTTTTAGATATGAATCATGGTCAAAATAGTTTGAATACTTTGGAAAAAAAAAAAAAAAAAAAAAAAAAAAAAAAAAATATATATATATATATATATATAAATCTAAAACATTTCAGGTAAACCCAGTGTAGTTCAGATAGCTGAGTTCAGTCGTACAAATAAATTTAAAATAATTTCTCATTTCTCTATTTCTTTTATCATCGCTGTCCTTGCAGTTTCGACAACCAGTGGAACGGATCGGTGCAGGACAGAGAAATAAACTGGTAAGAAGCTGACAGATTTAAACTTAAAAATCAACAGAAAACTATTTTTCTGTCTATTATGCACTTTCAAGTCTTTAGTGAAATATTGCATCTTATATTGAAGTAATTTAACAATAAAAGCTTGCATGAGATCACTGTCTTTACTTGTAGACAGGTAGGAGTCTCATATTATACGTCAGTAGTGTATAATGTTTCTCCTCTCAGATGCAGAGAGTGTTTTTATCTATATATAAATATGGTATGTTTTACCTGCTACTAAAAGAGTCACTGTTGTATGATCTGTCTGACAGGGAGCTGATCTTCTGGGTGGATAGAAAGCTTCCTGTCTGGGCCATTCAAGTGAGTCACAGCTGGTTATATAAAGAGAGAAAAAAACAATAGTGGTAAATGTAAAAAAACGTCTAGAAACTTCGTAAACACCACAAAAGACAATGTAAATTTATGACTTGTGTTTATTAGTTTATACTTTGCTTGCACAGGTGATTGTGGCCATTATTAGTTTCCTGGAGACAATGCTGCTGATGTATCTCAGCTACAAGGTAAGACACAAGAATAATACACAGCCCTGAAGCACATCTAGGTGTTTACTGTCAGGTACAATTAGCCACTTACAGTCTGTGTGACTGACAGTTCATAAGTGGTGTAATTAGCCAATGTCATTTGTCACGGCTACATTAAGGACAGCCGGTAATTGCAGGATCTGGTGGAGGTGAAGGATTAAGTGGTCGATAGAAGTGACAGACTACAATTAAGAAGTGTCTCTTTGCAGTGAGTCACTGTCTTTTCTGTGCCTACAGGTGAAACTGTTAAAAAGTGTTTTTATTTCAGGGAAACATTTGGGAGCAGATTTTCCAGGTGTCTTTTCTTCTGGAGATGATCAACACAGTTCCCTTCATCATAACGGTAAAACGCCTTTTAACCAAGTCAAACAGTCTACTTAACTATCTCCTACAATTAAGCAGCTGCATTTTAATTCCTCTTATTTTTTCAACTGTCAAGCATATACGGCTGCAACAACTTTATAGATGACATAAAAAAAAGCTGTGATACGTATTTCCCACAGCTATGATGCTGTCAGCCATGTTAGCTTTGTGCTGACACTGTTACTGGAGCGATAACTTTGGGGATTTCAATTAAGCTCTCCTTACTTTTCTCTGCTTCTTTGATTTATATTTTTAGAAACTGGGGGAATTTTATTTATTTTGATTTTTATTTATTTTTCAAAATGTTTTTATTCATTTCTTTATTTTATTATTTCTTTATTGATTTTATTTTTATTTTTATTTGTATTTTTTAATTAATTATTTATTTATCTACTTTTAATTTTTTTTTAATTGTATTGTTTTTTTTTCTTTAAATTTGTGTATGTGTATTATTGTTATTGTTGTTACTTTTATTATTATTATTGTTATTATTTTGTTTAATTATTTTTTATATTATTCCTTTTATGGATATAAATATTTGTGTGTAGTGTTTTGAGGTCACAGATATGCATACTATTTATTTCTGTTTTGCTATACTGTCTAGTTATTTGGAAGGGATATTGTGTGTTGTGTTCAAAACTTCAAAATTTTAATAAATTTTGTTTAAAAATAAATGCAGAAAAAAAAATCTCATCGATACTCCTAGGAGTTTCTAAGTACAAGAAAATAGCATGCTAACATAGAAAACTAAAGCTGCTGCTGTTGGTTTACCACTCTGGTCCAGACCATAGAGAGCAGAATTATTAAGATTAAGAATGTCTATTGCTAGTCTTTTATTAATATGCAGTGCTTAACAAATTCATTAGACCACCTGTCAGAAAAACGAGAAAACATAAATATTTTAGAAACTCTCAAAAAACTTTTTAAAACTAAAAACTAAAACAAAAAACGTTTTACCATTTTGAACAGGAATGAGGAATTTCAAACTGAATTCACCTTTTTATACAGAAATTTGAGCCGGCTTACTGGGCTTCTCTGAGAAGTCAGAAATGAATCAAGCATAACATTCAACCACTAAAACTCATTTTTCTCTTCAGGAATGCAAGTAAATAACTATAATTTGACATATTGATCAAGAAATAATAATGTGCTTTACTATTTTATCAGTTTTTTTGTAAATCAGTAAATTTGAAAATTCATGGATAACAATAGTAATTATATTTTAGCATTAAAAAATATTATTTTGGTTTATGAGCTTCTACATATTGGTGTATTAACCATTGCAGAAACAAAAATGATTTTGGTAATTACCAATGCTGTTAATTTAGGGCAGCTGTGGCATAAACCTTACTTTGGGTGGTGGTGTAATAAATTTGTTAAGCACTGTATGTACCCAAAACTTCTGCAAACTCTAAATACTTGCAAAGTGAGAAGGATCAACTTTGTAAATGATTTAGGGAAATACAGCCTGCTAACATGCTTCATGAAGTAACTAAGCACAACAGAAACCTGCTAAATTTCAGCTTGTTAGTTACTGTAGCAATATCACATTAGCAGTTAGCTGAAGAATTACAACCCTAATTCCAAAAAAAGGTGGGGCACTGCATAAAAATGTAAATAAAAACAGAATTACATGATTTAAAAACGTATTAAACCGATATTTTATTTTAGAATAGAACATAAACAACCTCTCAGATTTGATCAAAAATATCAGCTCATTTTGAATTTGAATTTGATGGCAGCAGCACATCTCAAAAAAATAGGGCCATGGGGAAAAGGCTAAAAAAGTAAGTAGTATTGATGAATTGAGGAGAATTTTGCAACTAATAAGGTTGCTTGGAAACAGGTCAGTAATATTACTGGGTATTAAGGGAAAATTTTAGAGGGGCCGAGTCCGTCTCAGCAGTAAGGGTGGGCAGAAGTTCACCAGTCTGTGAAAAACAGGGCCTAAAAACTGTGGGACAATCTCAGAAAATTGAAAACCAGAGAAATCTGTTAGCAAGGGACACAGTCAAAGGGTCAGTATTGGATGCTTGTGATCTTCAGGCAGCCCTGCATTAAAACAGGCATGATTCTGCACTGAAATCGCTGCATGGGCTCAGGAACACTTCCATAAATCATTGTCTGTCAGCACAGTTCACAGAGATATCCACAAATGACAGTCAAAGCAGTTTCATGCAAAGAAGAAGCCATGTGTGAACAGGATCCAGAATTGTCTTTTTTTGGCCAAAGCTCATTTAAAATGGACTTAAGCACAATGGAAAACTGTTCTGTGGTCAGATGGATCAAACTTTGAAAAATTTTTTGAACCATGTTCACTATGTCCTGTGGACTAAAGAGGAGAGGGACCATCCAGCTTGCTATCCTGGCTCAGTTCTCAAGCCTGCATCTCTGATGGTATGGGGTTGCATTAGTGCCTATGGCGTGGGCAGCTTACACATCTAGAAAGGAACTATCAATGCTGAGAAGTAGAGAGAGGTTTTAGAGCAACACAAGCACTCAAAATCTAAGTATTATGTGCAGAATTATGGGATTTAGGAAACCAATACTGTCTCAGCCTCACAGAGCTAGCTAAGCTTTCCTTTATTTATCTTCCCGCCTTTAAGAATGGCGACCATAAAAATGTCCAAAGCTTGATTTGCCACCATAAATTGATAAGTGGCTGAAGAATATATTGTTGACTGCAGTCATGTGGTAAAAATTTGAAACTAGAGCAGGGTGTAATTTTTCAAAAGTGAAGCGCTTAAGCTACAGTACACTAAGTATTTCTCATTAATGTGCTGTTTTTATTGGAAATTTTAATATGAAATGTTACACATTCATGATTTTAAGTACCTCACTGTTTTCTTAGATCTTCTGGCCCTCTATAAGGAACATTTTCATCCCTGTATTTCTCAACTGCTGGCTGGCCAAGTGTGCTCTGGAGAACATGATCGTGAGTCGAACACATTAGCTTAATTGTTGCTGTTAATGGCCTTTTTCTAATCAACGCTTTAATGGCTTTGTTAAGAACAGGCGCTGAGTCACACCATGGTTGGTCAGCGCACAGTAGTCTGTCTGAAAACCATCACATTTCACTGATTTACACAGAGCTTAATGCTTACAGTCAGTTGAACTGCTGCCTCACCAACACATTTTTCCCACATTGTTTCTGCTGTGACTGTGTGCACCCCGCAGGGTTTCCACTGGGGGCAAATCCTCTTTATGTTTGTCATGCTGCTCTGTATTTCATGTTATTCAGCTGTACTGTTGTGACAGAAAGCATCCCAGAGATAACCCATAATGCCAATAGATGAACTAATTTTTGTGAGAGGGTTTGAGCTGGTATTAATGTGTGGTTTTATTGTTATTGGGTAGAATGACGTTCACAGAGCGATTCAGAGGACAAACTCTGCCATGTTCAACCAGGTCCTCATTCTCATCTGCACCCTTCTCTGCCTCGTCTTCACAGGGTGAGGATGCACCTTCAAGAATTTTTGTTCTCGTTTGATACAACTTGTAAGATCATTCTTTTATCCAACCATTAACTGTTGTGTTGTGTTATAATTCATACATTTGAGACGTTCTACAGCAAAGTGAAACTGAAATCAAAGTGTTTAACATGTTGCACAAGGATGAATGATTGCATAAATATTCACCCCCTTTAAATTGACTGGCCTAATCCAACAGAGGTCCAGCCAATTGGTGCTAGTAGTCTCACAATTAGTGAAATGGGGATCACCTGAGTGCAGTAAATGTGTCTCAAGTGATTTTTGTATAAAGACACCTGTGTCTGGAATGTCTAGTCACTACCTAATCAGTATTCATGGCTACCATTACACCATGAAGACAAAAGAACACTCCAAGCATCTTAGAGAAAAGGTGATTGAAGAGTATAAGTCAGGATGGATACAGAAAAATGTCTAAGACACTGAATATCCCCCAGAGTTCAGTTAAATCCATCATCAAGAAATGGAAGGAATATGGCACATGAGTAAATCTGTCTAGATCAGGTTGTCCTCACAAACTGAGTGAGCGTGCAAGTAGGAGACTAGTGAGAAAGGCCACCAAGACACCTATGACTACTCTGAAGGAGTTCCAAGCTTCAGCAGCTGAGATGGGGGAGACTCTGCAGACAGCTGTTGGCTGGTTGGTGTCTTTTGGCCATCAGACAGGATGCAAAACAAACACAAACACACCATCCTTACTGTGGAGCACAGGGGTGGCAGCATCATGCCGTGGGGATGCTTCCTAGCACCCAGCCTGGTAGGGGATAAAATGAATCCTGGAGGACAATCTTATTCAGTCTGCAAGAGAACTAAGGCTTAGGAGAAGATTTATTTTCCAGCAAGACAATGACCCAAAGCATATAGCGAAAGCTACACAAAAATGGTTTAAAAAACAAGAAGGTGAATGTTCTAGAGTGGCCGAGTCAAAGCCCAGACCTCAATCCAATAGAGGGTTTGTGCCTGGACTTAAAAAAGACTGTTCATGCCTGATCCCTGTGCAACCTGACAGGGGTTGGGCAGTTTCTCCAAAGGAATTGAGTAAAATTGCAGAATCCAGATGTACAAGCCTGATTGAGACCTATCCACACAGACTCAGCGCTGTGATTGCACAGACTTGAAAGGGTTGAATATTTATGCAGTCGCCCATTTTACTTTACATTTTTTTGTTCAGTTGGCATTACTTTGTAGAAAGTTGTTTTCACTTTGATATTAAAAAGGGTGTTTTCCCTTTTTTGACAAAAAAGCCAAATAATACTAACCATGATTGATTTATAAAATCAATAAAAGGGTAAAAACATCTAAGGGGGTGAATATATTTTATAGGCACTGTAATATGATGCAGTAGGGTACAATACCACAACATACGGTACATACAACCGTATCTGACAGAAAGCACATCCCAATATAAACCAATGCTTCATCTTTATCTGTGGCCCACACAGCACATGTGGAATCCAGCACCTGGAGCGGGCAGGTAAACACCTCTCCCTCTTCAACTCCTTCTACTTCTGCATCGTCACTTTCTCCACCGTGGGCTTTGGAGATGTCACCCCTCGCATATGGCCGTCCCAGCTTCTGGTGGTAATCATGATCTGCGTGGCTCTGGTGGTGCTACCTCTGCAGGTAGGGAGATATATTTCAGTGAACTTCGGTTTCTGTTTAATGTTTCTGTGAGAGTTTGATTTTCTCTCTGTCAGTTTGAGGAGCTGATCTACCTGTGGATGGAGAGACAGAAGTCTGGAGGGAATTACAGCCGCCACAGAGCTCAGACAGAGAAGCATGTCGTGCTATGTGTCAGCGCGCTAAAGATAGACCTGCTTATGGATTTTCTCAATGAATTCTACGCCCATCCAAGACTGCAGGTACCAAACAACACAACAGAAGCCTTTTATTCTAAAGACCATGCACAGATCTGAGCATGTGGGTTTGAAAGGGTATTTAAAGGATGACTCACCAGGAAGTGTATTGCCAGATTTTATCACATTAGCATCTTCTTTTTCCCCTCATTGTTTTAGAACATTAACCCTTTTTGTGTAATCTTTAAGGATTACTATGTGGTGATCCTGTGCCCAACTGAGATGGACCTCCAGGTGAGGAGAGTCCTGCAGATACCACTGTGGTCCCAAAGGGTCATATATCTACAGGGATCTGTTCTCAAAGACCAGGACCTGCTGAGAGCCAAGTAAGTGACTCATCCTGTTATCTCTGTCCAGAGAGAAACATTAACATTTTCAAGTTATGACAACATGTCCATAACCCGTTGTGTAATGTTTTAATATTAGACTGACTGACCCAGCGTTGTTTGCTGTGAGTTGCTTTTTTCACACATGCACCTCACTGTATTAGCTGGAAAGAGGTTTGCACTTCCTTATGTGTCCTGCTGCTTAATTGGCATTCTTTTTAATATACTTGACAAAACATGATGTTTGTTACGGAGGATACCTCTAGAGGGCACACTGGAGAGCTCAGGATGGAGGCCATACAACTACTTGCTGTGTTAGATGTAAGCTACAAGCATGGCAACGCTGGATGAGGACACTACGATTGTCATTCTGGGACCAAAACTAACAAAAAATATTAATAATCAAAGCTAAGTGCGAAGACCTACAACCAGAGTCAGAACATTTTCCTTAAAGTGTGGACATAATGGTCAAGGTGTTTTGGTTCAATGAGTAACCATGGTTACTGGCGACTGACAGCAAACTGTGTTCATGGATATCGTTTTAGCTGCTGAAGAGATAAAGTGGCATAGCTAATCCCCAGTGGGTTTGCCATCATAATGTCAAAATATTCTTATCAGATAGGCTTTTGATAAAAAATTAGACTTAAACATGTACAGCTATGAATGCACTCAACTGGAAGTCACCACTAGCTGAAGTGGTACACCAGTCTTTGTTGAGCGTCTGCCTTGAGTGTCTTGCAGGTGTATCTGTGACAGTTGCTGCATGGCATGCACAGCGGACAGTTGTCTGACTACTGATGGCGACGCCAGACTGACTTTTACTGGAGATTAACCATGGAAACAAGAAAACTTGTGCACATTGCACATCCTGTGATGCAAATAATGTGCATGCACACTTCTCTATAGCTGTCATTCAGCAACAGATAGATAGATAGATAGATAGATAGATAGATAGATAGATAGATAGATAGATAGATAGATAGATAGATTGTTTATTGTCATTGCATTAGAACAATGAAACATTTAGAGCAGGCGTTCACAACCTTTTTTCCCTAGGGTCCCCTCCTCCCTACTCCTATCTAAGAAAAGCTGAGCCGCCCCCCAGGTCCCACGTGGAAAAAGTACACAGTGTTAATCATCGTCATTGACCAAATCCCAACATAAAATGCCTGCATACACTTGTTTTTTACTGAAGATCTATGAATGAACTATCCATTATTAGGGCAGTGTATTAGGGCCACTCTAGAAAAAAAAAAATGTTTGACTGTAAAAGTCACAAATGCACGTGAACCTAGACTAAGAATTTTTGAGATCATAAAGTTCAGAATTAACCACTGTTTTTAGTTTTGTGTCTTGTAATTTTTTCACTTTACACTTACAAATTTACAGTTTTTAATGAAGACTTTTGGACCTTGAAAATTTTATGTTTTCTTTTTAAAAATTTCCTTTTTTTTACTCTAAAATGCTGAGTTTGTTTTCTTGTAAATATACAACTTTAAACTTTATAATCTCAGGAGTTTATTTGTTTTTTAAATTTTTTTAAAAAATTGTTTTGGCCCCATAACAGATTCTCTTCATTTTTTCAATCTTTTATGTTTCCTCTATTACACTGTTGTATATTATGTTTCTAATCATTTAAAAAAATATATATATACAGTGCTTAACAAATTTATTAGACCACCCTAACCCTAACCAAAGTAAGGTTTATGCCACAGCTGCCCTAAATTAACAGCATTGGTAATTACCAAAATCATTTTTTATGTTTCTGCAATGGTTAATACACCAATATGTAGAAGCTCTTTAACCCAAATGATATTTCTAATGCTAACATATAATTATTATTGTTATCCATGAATTTTCAAACTTACTGATTTACAAAAAACTGAAAAAAATAGTAAAGCACATTAATATTGCTTGATTAATATGTCAAATTATAGTTATTTACTGTCATTCCTGAATAGAAAAATGAGTTTTAGTGGTTGAATGTTATGCTTGATTAATTTCTGACTTCTCAGAGAAACCCAGTGAGACAGCTTTTTTAGTTTTTAGTGTAGTCATTTACCAGTGGACTACTGGGAGTTTCATTCATGGATCCCTGTGATTGGTTAAAACACTGATTAAACACTGGTTGGGATTTAGGTACATTATGCATCTTTACATGATGCTTCAGGGTAGAGCTGGGCAATTAATCAAAAGATAATCGAAACCGTCATTTAAAGCCTCTGACCAACATAAACCTGCCTTGGCAGTTATTTCAATTTTTTCCCCTTTCCTTGGAACTATTTGACTTTTTATGAAAAACATTTTCATTTCAGCCGTTGTGTGTTTTGATTTCAAATGTTTCAATAAATAACCATTAATTGTTAATCTGTGCATGTGCCTTTCAGTTGTTTGTTTTAAGATTCAACAAATATTTACAGAAGAAACTGAGTCGGAGGTTGAGGGATTACAATTTATTAATCATAATCAAGGTAAAAAGTTCAATTATCATGATTTTGATTTTTGCAATAATTGTCCAGCCCTACTTCAGGGATTAAACACAACTTCATGGCTCCCTTTGACTTTGTCTTTCTTAGTTTGTAACAGGTCCCTTTCAACAAGCTGCAGAGCTTTGTCTCTTACCAGACTAACTACAATGGATTCTTACTTTTAAACTCTACATGAATAAATCATTGCTTTATATCATCAGTGGGATATTGATCTCCATTGTTCCTCTGTTCCCTAATGTCACCGAGATATTCTCTCATCCCTTTCTCAACAAATAGGCTTGTCAGAGCTATTGTGTAGCCTCATAGTCGCACAACATTGTAATTATTCATTCAAGCCTCCATTTCTTTTGATGCTCAGCTGGTAAACGGACCCATTTCTCTGCAGAATTTTATTTTAAGTGTTATGAATAAAACTAAGAAGGAACACTTAACAGCGACAAAAGGGGCTGAGAAACTTGCTGCCAGTCTGGATGGCAAATTTATTTACGTAGTTAAAAGTTCATGGATGTCCCAAATTATTTTACAGGTATAAAATCAAGCAATATGGATAAACAGAAGTTAGGTACCTTGTTTCTTGAGTTGAAGCATATAAATAGTGTTCATGTAGTCTAAAAATTGTTAAAAAAAGTTCACTGAAAACTTCTGTGAGGACTTTTAGCCAGTTGTAAGACAAACTGAAGTTATAGTTCCTGAGTCACTGAGTCACTAGTCACTAGTCACTAGTCACTAGTCACTAGTCACTGAGTCTGTGTTGATAGGTCTCAGTCAGGCTCAAACATCTGGACACTACATTTTAACTCCATTCTTCTTCGCAAAACTGCTCAAGCTCTGTGAGGTTACACAGGGATCAACAGTATTTTTTGGTTCTAGCCATAAATTCTCTTTCGGATTGACGTCTGGGCTTTGACTCGGCCACTCCAGAACATTCACCTTGCTGTCTTTAAACCATGTCTGTGTAGCTTTTGCTGTATGCCTCAGGTCATTGTCTTGTTGTAAAATGCTGCATTCATTTTACCCCCAACCTTTACAAGCCTTCCACGGCTGGCTGCTGAGAAGCATCCCCACAGAGTGATGTTGCCACCACCATGCTTCACAGTGGGGATGGTACGTTTGTGGTGAGATGCTGTGTTCAGAGTCCACCAAACGTAATGTTTTCTCTGATGGCCTCTCTCACTAGTCTTCTTCTCGCATGCTCACTCAGTTTGTGAGGCCGGCCTGATCTACACTGTAAGCCCGGATGAGTTGAATTTACTTAAAAAATTTGTGGAAACCGGTTGCCCTAAAAAATTTAAGTAATGTATAATGAAAACTTGGGTGAATTTAACTCAATTTTTTAAGCACAACAAACTAGATGCCAAGTTGATTTAACTTAAAATCTCTTGCAAAGTCAATTGCTTTGCATAATTATTAAACTTAATATTTTAGGTCCATTAAACTAAATTACAAGTTGATTTAATCGAAAATAGTTTGGAAAATTAAATTAAGTCAACTTAATATTTTCAAAACGTGTCACTGTAAATGGCTGTTAGTGACCCACTGAACCAGTAGTTGATATTAATGTCAGTGTGCCATCCAACATTCATAGACATTAATAACATTAACATCGCCCCCTATGTAACTTAGACAGCAACTTCACTCATGGTGCACTTTATTTATTTATTTTATTAACCTTTATTTAACCAGGAGAAAGCCTCTTTGAGATGAAAAATCTCTTTTTCAAAAGTGTTCTGGCCAAGACAGCAGCAGCAAACAGAGTGCATAAAGGTTTAGTGCCCAAGGGCATTCTGGGAAAACGGCAGATTTGTCATTAGATGTTGCGTTTTACAGTGCAAGATGCTTAGAACCACGTGAGGGAGAAACCGGTCTTCTTAGCTTCTGTCTTAGATGCTTGAACAAGGAAATTGCGCATTTTTTTTTCAAACAAGCTAAGACAAGTTTGAATTCAACCAGCTAATCAGAATTCAACACCTTAGCATTTGATATTATAAGTAAACCCAAAGTTTAAGTAAAAAAAAAAGAAATTTTAAGTTTATTCAACTCAAAACAACAAGTACACTCTACAGTCACATTATAATAGTAGAACACACCAAAATGACTTAATTAATGCAAAAAAAACTTTGTTTTTTTAAAGTAATATTTAGTTCAATTGTTTGATCACAAACAACTTTCGGGTTAACAGTGCAGTCAGATTTACACGTGACATATTCCTTCTTATTTTGATGATTAATTTATCTGAACTCCGGGTGATGTTCAGGGCCTTTGAAATTTTTTGTATCCACTCCTTGACTTTTACTTTTCAATAACCTTTTCTCTGAGTTGCTTGGAGTGTTCCTTTGTCTTTATGGTGTAATGGTAGCCAGGAATACTGATTAGCCAGCGCCAGTTTGGTGGTTTTCTCTGGTGAGAACTAACCTTGCAAAACAGATGGATACGCCTGTTTTCTTACTTTTCATTGGCGAATCCATCTTGCAAAGCTCCTGTCTGAACCGTTTGGGCCCGGTTAGAAAGTGACAGGACCAATCAGTGACGAGGGGCAGTACTCTCAGGCGCGGCGGAGTCGTGACGTAAGCAAGCAGCAACAAGAGGCCGGTGCAATTATGGCAGAAGAGATTAGCGTGGATGCTGCTAAAGCGCCAGATTTATCCGAAATTGGCGACATTTCTTCGTTAAAAGAAGAACAAAGAACAGCAGTGAGTTTTTTTTTTTTTTTTTTCAAAAATGAAAAAAGTCGTGTACTGACATGTCTATAGTCGCCATCGTTCGCATTATTCCCCTTGACTGTAGAAAGAATGGTTATTCCTCAGTAGTTGTGCACACACACCTCAACAGTGCATACATCACGTGCTTGTTGCTTTGATTGGCCAGTAAAGATGCGACAGACAGAGCGTTCATCCAATCACACTCCGAGTTTCTTTCAAATCCTCTGCCCTTTCCCAAATGCTTAGTATTGAAGGTTCTCCAGATGGATGTGTGGAACACAGGCTAGGTGAGAACAGGACATGATCAGCAATAAGATAAGAGGTACCATTTTGTCCATAGGTGGCGCCAAAATCAAATCAGAAGTTCCTCACAGGAGCTTTAACAAAAACCAAAACAGTAGTTTTACCATAAGTGAAGTTAAATGTTAAATCTAATAATCGCTGAAGTATAAGTTTGATATATTCTTTTACATAACGACACTGTAAAGATTTGGCAGGTTTGTGATGGAGCAATTAGAGGATGAGGACTGGGTGTGTGTCGAGCTTACATCCTGCATCTGGCACCATATCAAATCCTCCCACTCTTGTTTTGCATCCTGCGCTCTGCTGACTGTGTTAATCATATGCAAAAACATTTCCACACTCACAGCACACATACCGTACAGAGCTTTTTAAACTTAATCTCTGTGTGTTTTTCTGTATGCATGAGAAGTGAAATTAATATTACATAAAATTACAGTGCCCTTTTCTTTTATGGCTGGGCAAAGGTCCTTTTATTTTACTTTTGGTCACAGACTGTATAATCAGGCTATGAATAAGCCATTTAGTGACTGAAGCAGTCTTTTGAAGCCAGTCCTTGGGGTTCACCACATTAAAAGTGCTGCTTCAAACTAAACTTGAGACAACCTGGGACAATATAAAGACGTGGGCTGAGGTGGGCCTTCATCCTTCTGACAAATAACTGCAATGATGGCTTGTTATTATATCAGCTAGCCAAAGAATTGTCACTGTTTTCTGAAGATTTCCTTTGGGTTTCACCTAACATGACTCTTTTCAAATATCTAACTTGTCTCTCCACTGCAGAATGGATGACGCAGAAGCTTGTTTTATTCTAAGCAGTCGTAATGAAGTGGATCGCATGGCTGCTGTAAGAAAACAACAACTAATGAACTCTCTGCCATAACTCTTTTGTGATTATGACTTGTCAGTCTCTTGTTTACAAAAACCTAAGTCATTAATGCTGTCAGTCATAAAGACAATTACCAGTTAATTAAAGGAGATTAAATAGAACATGCAGCGTATAAATACTAAATCTTTGAATGTTTCCCCTCAGGACCATCAGACCATCCTCAGAGCCTGGGCAGTGAAGGACTTTGCTCCAAATTGTCCACTTTATGTTCAGATCCTCAAACCTGAAAACAAGTTCCATGTTAAATTTGCAGGTAAGAGTTTGCCAACTGTTTTTTGAACTACTTATCTGTTAAATGTGGGTTCTTTTACAGTTATATAGTGGATGTAGATCAAACCATGGCTATGGATATTAGTGGTGAATTTCTGAAAATGAAACTCAGCATTAGTTCATGCAGGACACGGTAGGCATATGTCCAGCCGTGATCAGCTGATGGCCAGATGACCCTATTTTTCACCTTCTAGCTCACACAGCCAATCACAGTTCCTCCTCTCACCACAGGAGACATACTTCTCACTGGTCCCTGCTTGCATTAATGCTGATGCACCAACCTACTGCTGCTGCTGGCAAAGCTTAACCTCCTCCACCCCAGCCTCCTCCTTTATAGCTTAAAGTTTGTTGCACCCTCATATTCATGCTGCTATGGATTAACTGCTTTTGAACTATTTTTTTTGTATTCAATATGCATAGTCATAAGTGTGTCTATCAATATGGGGGTTTCTAGCCATGTGCTCCCTGGTAAGTCAAAGCATGCTGCTTGACTAACCCAGGGTGTATGTTTTGAGCAGAACCTTGTCCGCCAAGTAAAGCTGTATCTCCATTTCGCAATTAAATGGTTTAGTGCACAGGTTCTCAACGTGGGGGTCGGGACCCCATTGGGGGTCGCAAGACACTTAGAGGGGGTCGCCAGATGGCTTAAAAAACGTTGAATATTTTTGAAATATTTCTTTCCTGCCTAATCCTGTTAGTAGTATTTGCCAGTTTTCATCAATTTCTGCAAAGTTTGGATCCATTTTTGCCTCTTTTTCACACAGTTTCTTCACTTACCATCAATTTTGCCAAACTTGAACCCATTTCATCACTTTTCCCACCAATTTTTGCCAATTTTAGCATATTTTAGCTGCTGTAAACCAATTATTGTCAATTTTAAAACCTTTTCGTCATAATTTTCTCTCTTTTTGCTAATTCTAAACAATTCTGTCAACTTTCCACCTATTCTTGCCTCTGGTGACCCATTATTTCCACTATTAACTCCTTGTTACCAGTTTTTACACCTATTTTTGCCCATTTTAACCATATTTCACTATTTGTAATGCTAATTTTTGCAAGTTTGAAACACTTTCTTACTTTTAAATCTGATTTCACAAAATTTTCTACACATTTTTTGCCACTTTTAACCTATTTCTGCCACTTCTTAATAGCTTTCAACCACTCCTTGTGCCTGTTTTTTGCCACTTTGCCACACGAAGAGTCAGACTACAAATATCGCATGAATCTAAATCAAATGGAGGCCTGAAACTTCCAAATCTAAGACACTATTTTTGGGCTGCCCAGCTTAGACCCTTAGCTATATAGATTCAAGATCTCTCGGATACATATCGGCTCAGTATAGAAGAAAGTTTATGCAGTATTGTTTAAATGGCAGAGAGTGTTAAGGGCTAAGATTCATGCCAAAGCCTATCAGAAGACATGCTAAACATCTTTTCTGCTAAGGGACACTTTCTGTGTGGCTCTTACGCTTGATTTAATGAAGAAATGTAGTCGAGGCCTGATTAAACTGCTGCTTTTCTACAGCTACAGTGCTTAACAAATTTATTAGACTACCTGTCATATTTCTCTCAGAGACCATCCAGCATCATGAAGCGCTTTAATGCGGACTCTTTCATTTGCACTGAGCTCTCCACGTTTTACCATTTTGAACAGGAATGAGGGATTTCAAACTGGATTCACACAAATTTGAGCCGGCTCACTGGGCTTCTCTGAGAAGTCAGAAATTAATCAAGTATAACATTCAACCACTAAGCTAACTTTTCTGTTCAGGAATGCAAGTAAATAAGTATAATTTGACATATTAATCAAGAAATAATAATGTGCTTTACTATATTTTTCAGTTTTTTTTATAAATCAGTAAATTTGAAAATTCGTGGATAACAATAATAATTATATTTTAGCATTAAAAATATCATTTGAGCTTCTACATATTGGTGTATTAACCATTGCAGAAACATAAAAAATGATTTTGGTAATTACCAATGCTGTTAATTTAGGACAGCTGTGGCATAAACCTTACTTTAGGTGGTGGTCTAATAAATTTGTTAAGCACTGTATGTTTCTTTGAATATTGTTGAAATAGGAAGCCTGTCTGGAAATAAAATTACTTTATTGATCCAAACTCGGCTGCACGGCAGCACAAAGGTTGCATCATGGCAAGAAGGTTCCTGGTTCGCTTCCCGGTCAGGGCCTTTCTGTGCAGAGTTTGCATGTTCTCCCCATGCATGCATGGGTTCTCTCCAGGTTCTCCGGCTTCCTCCCACCACCAAAAACATGCTCATTAGGTTAACTGAGCACTCTAAATTGGCCATAGGTGTGAATGTGAGCATGCCTGGTTGCCTGTCTCTGTATGTCAGCCCTGTGATTGACTGGCAACCAGTCCAGGGTGTACCCCACCTCTCGCCCAGTGACAGCTGGGATAGGCTCCAGCCCCCCGCAACCCCAAACGGGATAAGCGGTATAGAAAATCGATGGATGGATGGACGATCCAAACTGCGCTCATAGACCCTAGTTTTCCTTCAGACTAAGGAACAGATCATTTGGAGGTACCAGTGACTCAAAAAGCCTTTTCATCTGCTCGTTTCCTTCTTTACAGATCACGTTGTGTGTGAGGAGGAGTTCAAGTACGCAATGTTGGCTCTCAACTGTGTGTGTCCTGCCACCTCCACCTTGGTCACTCTTCTTGTACACACCTCCCGTGGACGGTCAGTCTTCTTGGAAAAACACTTCTTTAGGAAAATTGATTTCTCCTACAGAGTTCAGAGTGTCTCACATTGTCATCTAAGCTTTTGTATAAACACACTTTATTGGACTATCTCAGGCAGGTGAGAATGCCAGCGTGTGGACTAAAGTTTTCATTTTTCAGGGGAAAGCTGCAGGAAGTAAAGAGAGAGCATTAGTCTAACAGAATGGATTTTTTAGGATGTGTTCTCTGAACAAAAGTGTGAAAAGCTCAGTGGTGGAAAATGATTTCTCACAGCATTCAATAGGATCACTTTAAAAAGCTTGGATTACAGAGAAATCAATGGGTTATACCTCTGACTGTTCCTGACAACTCTTTTAAAAAGGAAAGTTTCAGCATTTTTATCAGACAAAGCTGTTGAAGATATGAGAATGAACACATTAGGTGAAAAGACGTATTAACATTTTTTATGTCTGTCTGACTTTAGATAGAGGGTACAGTGCCTATAAAAAGTACCTGGTCAATATAATTCGGCTTTTTTGATTAAAAAAAAGAAGAAAAAAACCCGCCAAACTCTTGTACGAAGACTTTACTAGTATAAAGACACCTGTTTGTGGAAGGTCCAGTAACTGCTTAATCACTATCCCTGGCTACCATTACACCATGAAGACAAAAAAACACTCCAAGCAACTCAGAGAAAAGGTTACTGAAAAGTATAAGTCAGAGAATGGATACAAAAAGATTCCAAGGCACTGAAAATCCCCTGGAGTTCAGTTAAATCCATCATCAAGAAATTAAGGAATATGTCACATGTGTAAATCTGCCTAGATCAGGCCGTCCTCACAAACTGTATGACCATGCAAGTAGGAGACTAGTGAGAGAGGCCACCAAGACACCTATGACTAGAGATGGGAGAGATGCTGCATACAACAACTGTTGTCCAGGGTTTTAACCAGTCAAAGCTTTGTGAGCAATAGCAAAGAGAAAGCAGCTGTTTAAGACACATTTAGGTTTAAATTCTTTGGTCTTATGAGACCAAAACGGTGCTTTTTGGCGAACACCAAACACTGCACATCACCACCAACACACCATCCCCACTGTGAAGCATGGTAGTGGCAGCATCATGCCGTGGCGATGCTTCTAGGCAGCCACCGCTGGAAGGCTTGTAAAGGTAGAGGGTAAAATAAATGCAGCAAAATATAGGAATATCCTGGAGGATGATCTTATTCAGTCTGCAAGAAAACTAAGGCTTAGAGAATTTATTTCCAGCAAGTCAATGACCTGAAGTATACAGTGAAAGCTACACAGAGATGGTTTAAAGACAACAAGGGGAATGTTCTGGAGAGGCTGAGTCAACGCCCAGACCTAAATCCAATAGAGAATTTGTGGTTAGAACTAAAAAGACCTAAAAGAACTAAAATTTTAGTGTCCGGATGTGCAAGCCTGACTGAGACCTATCCACATAGACTCAGAGCTGTGATTGCAGCCAAAGTTGACTCTACTTAATACTGTTTTAGAGAGGTTGAATGTTTTTGCAGTCACTAATTTGACATTTAAGAGTTTTTTTTCGTCTTTCTTTGTCACAACAGCTGAATAATATTGACCATGACTGATTTATAAAATCAATCACAAGGTAAAACACCCAAGGGGCTGAAAAATAAGTATAATAATGATGGGTGTGCTTGCATTGTGGGCTTTTT
Source organism: Cheilinus undulatus (assembly GCF_018320785.1). NCBI lineage: Eukaryota > Metazoa > Chordata > Actinopteri > Labriformes > Labridae > Cheilinus > Cheilinus undulatus. Next base: position 40,163,739 of record NC_054881.1, read on the forward strand.
AGTGCCCACATATTTAGAGATTAGCCATACAATAAATTTTATAATTTGTCTTGTTAGTCTTCATACTAAGTTATAGTTTGAAGAGAGTAAAAAATGTTTTATAATAAATCTTATATAAGAAATAATTGATACCAAGAATCCTTGATTATTACTGCAGGACTCTTTAAAAAAGCACATTAGAGCTAAATCCACTGACTGACAGATGGATCAAGCACTTAGCTTTTATTAGGCAACACAGGAGATCAGCAGGACCCTGAGGATGTGAAGAAAAAAGGGGAAAGAGATGTAGAGGTTTTACAAATGACGACAATAGCTGATCCTGAATAGATTTTCTGAATGCAGGTTTTTATCCTCTGGGTTTCATGAGAAATAGAAATGATTAATTGTTGCAGTTTAAGCTGTTACTAATATGTCAGATGTTTTTTATTGTATTTTCCCTGAATGGATGCAGAGAAGGACAACAGTCTCCGGAGCAGTGGCAGAGGCAGTACGGATGTTGCTCTGGTAACGAGGTCTACCACATCCGAGTGTGTGACAGCAAGTTCTTTGGAGAGTATAATGGCAAAAGCTTCACCTACGCCTCCTTTCATGCTCACAAGAAGTGAGTTGACATGCAAGCTAAATCATTTCTGTCAGATGTTGACAAGTCAAACATGTAATATAACTTCACCAGGGATATGAAATTTGACTTTTTGTGGTGTTCTTTCATTTTATTTGAGGTTTGAAGGACTAACTCATTTTTATGAGCCTTCGATATGCTGGCAGGAGATTGGCTGTCTCAGTATGGAAAGCCAAAAGTGCCATAATTTCCCACTACAAGTGATTTACATAAAAAGCCAGAGCCACCTCCAGGTGGTTATAAACCTCTGCACATATACGATCACCAGGCACAGCTGGGGTGTTAACTGTGGTAGTATGATTAGTGGAAATCTTTTAAGCAAGAGATGAACAAGAGGCCCAATTAGAGGTTAGATTATCTACCCTAGTCTAAAGCCGTGTTTCCATCAGGGGGTCCAGTTTGATTCAGTACGGTTAGGTATGGTTTGGTACCCTAAACCCCAAAATCGTCTGTGTGGGACAGACACCCATGCCCTCACTTGGTGGGCGGGCTGTAAAGGCTATGGATTTGACGTCACATGCAGCGTGAGTCTGCCTGTCCAGCCACAGAGTTATAGAAAGGACGAGTGACAGAAATCACCAGGGAATAAGCATTAAACAGCTTTATTTCAGCTGAAAGTGCTTTTTAAAATAATAACTACATCTTAACTATGTTAACCACTGTCAGTACAGATCCTCAGCTGATGAAGTACGTGTACAGAGACGGTTTGGGTCATAACTGTATGTTAATAAGCGAATATATCTAGTCCAGAACAGTTTATCCGACAAAATTTGAAAGTTTAGAGCTGTACTTTGAGAATTCGCCACATTAAAAATAAGGTAAAAGTTTAGCTGGTGTTAAAATTAAACTAGATTATGCCAGAAATCCTGGGTGCGCTGATCTTGTCTACAGCCTGAAGTTTGAGCACATTCAGCAACCAAAGAGCGATCTTTTCAGAAGTTACCGAATGTAAAAAGTAGATTTAAAAACTAGATAGTACAGAGAATCAACTGTTTTAAGGCTTAGTATTCACAAAACTTCAGCATTAATTTAGTTTAACATCCATCGCGGATAGACCAGGCTGATGTGAGCCTTCAGGCTCTGCTTTGTGTACTTAAAATCAGGTCCAGATACACATCAGGAAACTTGATTTGTGGCCAGATATCAACATCCATAGACTGGGAAACAGTTTGGATCTCCATCAAGTCCAAATATCTCCATTTTAAGCAGACATTAGTCTTTTTATCTCCCGTTTTCGCTGCTCCTCACAGAGCAGACTTTGTGTTTTGCAGCCCGGAGACAAGCAGCTGAGCAGCTGTGTGGCGCGCTAACGTGACATAAGTGCAACCCCCTATTGTTGTGTGTAGCTCCACCTTTTTGGTACGGATAGGTAAGATTGGTTCCCCTACAGAAGGGTGCCGAAAAGTGGGACGGTACGGCTCGTTATTTTGGGACCCTTTCCAACTTTTGCTCTATGGAAATACAAAAAATTGCTTGTTGTTCTGCACTGAACTGAGCCGGACCACTTGGTGGAAACGACCTATAAGACTGGCCGAGTGCTGGGTCAGGCCAGGATCCCTGCCCCTCCTTGTAGATCCAGGCCAGTTGGAGGGTAGTTAAAGACGTCCTGTCAGACATAGCAGCATAACTATATTTTTACTAGGGCTGAACGATTTGGGAAAATAATCTAATTGCGATTTAATACACAACTATTTTTTAAGTTCCTCATTTCTGTATTTTCCAACAAAAACATACAGTAATTCATTCTAAACTAAAACCAGTTAAATGAGGGCTGAACAATTGGAAAAAATATCTAATTCTGATGATTTTGACTCATTTTGTAAATTGGATATGAACTGTTGTAATAAAGAGAATGATAATTTTATATAATTCTCATATTTAACAAGAAAAACATTCAAAAATGAAGAAAATTTGATTTTTTTGTACTCTATTCTAAATATATGCCACTAGAATGATTGCATATCGAATGCAATAACAAGATCCAGGATAAAATACTGATTATTAGAAGTTACAAGGTCTGTTTTAAACCTGTCTGACTTCAATCTTCAGCACCTGACTCACTCGTCTGTGTTGTAGTGCACGGATTCGTGGTTTCCTGTCACTTACAGGCTGCTGGAGCTTAGAGCTCAACACATCTCTTTCCGCCCTAACCACCCCCCTTAAATGTATGTGTGAGTATGCCTGGTGTGTTTTAAAGGAAACAGAGAGAGAACAGCTGTGTGGTGTTCATACTCACCTACGGGGGCCTTGTGCGGTTCGGAGAAAAACCCTCCTGTGGTAGATTTAAGTCTCCAATAAGTCCACAAAAACCAGAACAATTAAATCCTCAGAAATGTGTAAAACTAATCCAAAAGTTTTATTGACAAAATCCAACCAAGAAATAAAATTGGGGTCTTAAAAAACCTTTTTATTTTTCAAAGCTTAAGCAAAAATATAAATTCCAAATTACACTCAAGAAATTCAAAAAAATAAAACCTGAGTTAGTTAGACTCAGCCAATTTCATTGAGAATTACGTGCATCAACAGCAAAATTAAGAATGGTGAAACCACAAAAGATAGCTTTTGGTTAAATTGGGTTCTCTATCCCAGACCATAGAAACTGTTTAACCTGATTGGCTGACGCTCCCATCAGTGAGAAAAAATTCCAGCATGGGTCTCCATGACTTCAAATAGCCATTGGTTAGTACAGTCTGCTTGCAGTATACCCCTCTTGTTCAGATAGGTTTCCTTATAACTCAACAGGTAGGTTAAGTGGTTAAGGTGTGCACCATGTACGCAGGCGACCCGGGTTCAAATCCGGCCCGTGGCACTATTTCCTGCATGTCTCTCCCTGCTCTCTTCCCTGTTTCCAACTCTATCCACTGTCCTCTCTCTAATAAAGGCACAAAAAAGCCCAAAAATAAATCTTAAAAAAAAAAAAAGAAGTTCACCCAAAACAAAAATTCCCCTTGCTGTTCTAAGAAATGAACCAAAAGGTCCATTGTGGTTTCACCTTTACTTGCTCCTGTTATGTAACATCATGTTTCCACCCTTTGACAATCATAAATGGAAAGAAAGAAAAAAAAAACAATACAAAAAAAAAAAAAACACACACAGCTCGAAACCTCATACAGAAATAACCTGCCTGTTGCTAGGGCAGATTTAAGACATGTCATATTCTATCATCTTAAGATAAACGTTTGACAAGTCTCAATAAAGGGGAATTAAGCTATGATGCTGTTCTTCCAGCTTCAAGACAGTAATTTAATAACACTTGAGTGTCAGGTCTCTCAACAAATGCATAGTGCCTCTGCTGCAAAAAAAGTTTCAAACCGGTATTTTGACACAATTTCAGGTAAATCAAATATTGGGCCATATTACAATTAAATCTACTTTGCCATTAATTGCCCAGCACTAATTTTTACCCTACAGTTTTGGCTTTTTTTCTTGAAATAACTGCAGAACTTGCCTCAGTGTTGACCCGCTGCAAAAAATTAAAGGTATCTGTCATTAATCCTCTCTACCCGGCAAAAGTAACACGGGTTATAAAAACTTAAGTTGAATCACAAATAAGAGTTTATTGCTTTTTTTTCCTTTAGGAGCTAACCGTTGTGCCAGTCATAAAAAAAATAGCTTTCAAGTATTTTTTGCATTTTGTTAGTGCAAGAAGTTTATCAGAATTTTAGAATAGAAGGAAAAGTACACAAATCAACAGAAAATTCCCTGAATTGTTAGTGTTATTTATTTATTGGTGCATTTTCATGTCATAAAAATGGAGACGCAACCTTTTTGGTTTATAAAAGCAGAACAGAGAGAGTTAAATAATGGTACTTTTGGCTCTCTATACAAGTCCAGCTGTTTCCTCATGAATATTGCTGAGTGTATTCCTTAAATACCTATTAATTACCCTCAGCCTTATGCTGTCATCTATTTGATCCTAGGTTTTAACGGCTTACCTGCTCTAAGATATGTCCTCATAATTAAATTCTAACAGCATTGTGTGATGTGTAGGTACGGCGTCTGTCTCATTGGTATAAAGAGGGAGGAAAACAAGAGCATTCTCCTGAATCCTGGCCCACGCCACATCATGGCTGCCACTGACACCTGCTACTACATCAACATCACCAAGGAGGAGAACTCCGCCTTCATCTTCAACCAGGAGGAGAGGAAGGGTCGCCCTACAGGGGGGCTCTTTGAGGGGCCCTCACAGCTCCCTGTTCACAGCATCCTCGCTAGCATGGGTAAGGGAGGGGGGAGAATGCTCTAAACTGCTCTTGTTGATGAATTCAGCCACTCTTTCTGTCTCACATGTGATTTAAAACTCAGTTCAATTTGATTTGCAGGCACTGTGGCCATCGATCTTCAGAATACCAGCCCACCAGACCCCTCATGTGGTAAACTAGTCCCTCCCACAGTTAATGGAACCGGGGGCCGCCGGCCGAGCATCGCTCCAGTGCAGGAGATTGCTGACTCCTCCTCAATTCTGCCATGTGACCTCCTGGGTGACCAATCAGAAGATGATTCTGTGTTCACGGATGAGAAAGGACACTCATCTACAGAGTAAGGTTCCTCACTTAAACAGGAATACTAATACTGGTCTATAATTAACCCAACCACAGCAAAGATTACAAGCAAATAATACAAAATAACTGGCTGCTATTAGGGCGACAGCCTTGAGGAAAATAATGACGCCTAGGCGTGAGAAAAACTGCAGTTCCTCCAGTGTCCACTAGAGGTTGCCTCCAAAAATGCAACGAGACCTGATAGCAGCCATTTGAAAATAGCTTTTTTGTGTTTGTTTTATTTATGAAGAAATAGACATGGCTACATCCTGATTTGCAAAAACTAATAAGCATCAATACCTCCTTCTTTTACTTACAGTGCTTATAAAATGTATTCTCCCCCTTGGATGTTTTACCCTTTTATTGGATTAATAGATCAGTCGTGAAAAGAGTTTGAAAACAAAGTAAAAGTAAGTGACAATAATAAAGATGAATACAATGAGAAATATTCACCCCCCTTCAAGTCAGCACTGAGTCTGTGTGGATAGGTCTCAATCAGGCCTGCACATCTGAACTCTGCAATTTTACTCCATTCTTTTCTTTTTTGCAAAACTGCCCAAGTGCTGTCTGGTTGCGCAGGGATCAGGCATGAACAATCCTGTTCAAGTCCTGCCGCAAATTTTCTACCGGATGAGGCCTGGACTTTGGCTCAGCCACTCCAGAACATTCACCTTGTTAACTTTAAAACAATCGTCTTGCTAGAAAAGAAATCTTCCCCCAAGCTGTATTTCTTTTTGCAACATTGATTTTACCCTCCACCTTTACAAGCCTGCCAGGGCTGGCTGCCAAGAAGCATCCCCACAGCATGATACTGCCACCACTGGGCTTCGCATTAGGGATGTTGTGTTTGCAGGGATGTGAAGTGTCTGGTGTCCACCAAATAACTTTCTTCCACTTGATCATGAAGTCTCGCACATTTATTTTGGTGAACTCCAGTCCAGATTTAACAGTGAAACCTTCAACAGTGGCTTTCTCTTTGCTGCTCTCCTATAAAGCTTTGACTGGTGAAGAACCCCACCAACAACTTGTAACTCAACAGAGTAGTCTTGGTGGCCTCTCTCACTAGTCTCCTTCTTGCATGGTTGCTCAGTTTGTAAAGGATGGCCTGATCTAGGCAGATTTACACGTGTGCCATATTCCTTCTTTTTGTTGATGATGGATTTAACTGAACTCTGAGGGATGTTCAGTGCCTACTTTTCAATAACCTTTTCTCTGAGTTGCTTGGAGTGTTCTTTTGTCTTCATGGTGTAATAGTAGCCAGGAATACTGATTAAGCAGTGACTGGAGCTTCCAAACACATGTGTCTTTACCTGGTTATTTGAGACACATTGACTTCACTCAGTTGATCCCTATTTCTGCTAGCACTACTAGCACCAATTGGCTGGACCTCTGTTGAATTAGGTCAGTCATTGTACAGGGGATGAATATTTAATCAATCATTCATTTTACATTATAAGTTTAGCACTTTTCAACTTTGGTTTTTAAAAATGCTCTAGAAATAAAGAGAATTATATTAGTATTAGTTTAACTTTAAAGGACCTAATGACAGGATTTCTAGCTTTTATGTTTCTTAAGTTGCTGATCATGCCAAATTTGTACAAACTGGCTGTTTACTTTTGCATAAAGTCAAAATAGATTTTAATTTTATCTAACTGAAAATGAGTGGCTAGTTTCCAAGCACGCATTAATCGCTAGAAAAATTCTGCATAATTTAAAAATGACCTCCATATCATCTTTTCCTTTCCAAACACTGGAAATTAATTCTGTATTTTTCTGCTGAAAAAAGAAATCCCAAGAAGAAAATCTGACATATCTTTGGAACGGAGCGTGTTTCCGTGAGATGTGTCACTCATGCTGTTTTTGATTTGTTGGCAGGTACGTGAAAGGCTATCCCCCTAACTCTCCGTACATTGGGAGCTCGCCCACCCTGTGCCATCTGTTGGCTGAAAAAGCCCCTTTTTGCTGCCTACGACTGGACCAGGTGGGCAGTCGCTGTTCCTCCAACTTAGTCACTCAACTACTTACTGCCTCCGTCAGTCCTTCCCTCCTCTCTCTGTCCTTCACTTCTTTAAAAGCAAACCTCAAATACCTGTCTGTTTTTTTTTTTTGTTGCAGGGCTGCAGGCACAACAGTTTCGAGGATGCCAAGGCGTATGGTTTTAAAAACAAGCTCATCATTGTGTCAGCTGAGACCGCAGGGAACGGTCTTTATAACTTTATCGTGCCTCTCAGAGCTTATTACAGACCCCGGAAAGAACTCAACCCCATTGTTTTGCTGCTGGATAACCCGTGAGTTCACTGAAATGCACACAAACACATAATTCCTTTCTCCCCCCATCACCCTTCAGTCTTCCACTGCTTCACGCTGCGAAATATGAAGTATGCTAAAAGCTCACGTCAGCTGAGCACTTAGGACAAGGCTGCGGAGGTGGAACTCCATTGTCGGTCCTGATGTGAGGTTACTGCTCATGGTGACGGTGTGTTTTGAGCGACAAAGAAAAATAAAGCTGTGCTCTGTAGCTCCAGACAGTAACCATAGCAACTTAGTTTGCCTTGAACCTGAATGATATATATTGCTACAAGGGGAGGGAAAAGATGAAGAAAAGGATTTTTTCACCCAAAAATATGAGCAGGCTTCCAATGACAGCCCTGATGTGTCCCTTTTCAGCCCCCACATGCGAGCTCCCAGGACTCCCATAGAAACACGCTCAAAACAATAAACTATCTCTCTCCTTTCCGTGCAGCTCTTGCTCGCTCTCTCTCTCTCTCTCTGCCTTCCTGTTGCGGTTGCACACACAAATACAAACACCCACACACTTGGATACGCAATTCGAGCACTTATGACAGCCTTGGGTCTCTAGTCAGCAGGACTGGGCAGATGCATAAAGTAATGTTCTGTGGAGGGAGGGGAGTGGAGGACAGCAGCAATAGAGAGACTGAATGTGAGCGCGCTCTGCAACAGATGGACTTCGTTCTTAAGGCACACTGAGCAGCGACTGCAGCCATCATGGTGTGCTTACATACACTGTACATCACAAATCAGGTGTGTTTTTTGGAGCGTAAGTTAAAAAAAACCAAACAGAACCTTGCAGATGTGAACATTTTTGAAAATTACAGTTACCTATTATGTAGGGAGAAATTCACTGGTGGCTGATGAGGCAGCTGAAACTTTGCTTTTAAAATAGTATTCACCTTCTTGGATGTTTTACCCTTTTACTGATTTTAGAAATCAATCATGGTCAGTATAATTTGGTATTTTTGACAAAAAATCCTCTTCAGTATCAAAGTTAAATCAGATTTATACAAAGTAATGTCAATTAAATAAAAATATGTAATGTAAATATGTAACTGCATAAATATTAACCTATTTGAAGTCAGTATTTAGTAGATTCACCTTTGGCTGCAGTCACAGCTCTGAGTCTGTGTGGATAGGTCTCAATCAGGCTCAAACGTCTGGATACTGCAATTTTACTCTCAAGCTCTGTCCCTAACCCTTATCCCTTTTGGTGTAGTGAGGGGCTGGAGCATATCCCACCTGTCAATGGGATCATCCCACTGGTCAACCACAGGGCTAACATTCAGAAACAAACAACCAGACACATTCACACTCACACCTATGGGCAATTGAGACTCACCAATTAACTGAACGAGCATGTCTTTGGGGGTTGGAGGAAGCCGGAGTACCCGGAGAAAACCCACTCATGCACGGGGAGAACATGCAAATCCTGCACAGAAAAGCTCTGACCGGAAGCGAACCAGGAACCTTCTTGCTTTGAGGCAACAAAGCTAACCCCTGCTGCTAAAGTTGTTTAACCAAACACAGCGTAAAGTAGTGGTTCTCAAATGGTGTGGCAAGAGGCTAGTCTAGGTGTGCCATGCACGATTACTATGATCATAAAAGCATCAAGAGATTAGTCAACATCTTAGAAAACAAATATTTTCTGTAGTATTGCTGGTATTTTCTTACTGCGCCTTTGTTGCATATGTACTTTTTAAAATAATTTGGTGTTAAAATGACTAATAAGAGGTACTAAAAGTTTTGGATTTGCTACAATACATTGCTTTTATCAACAACTGTGAATTAGGCTGATCTGGCTGAAAAGTATGCTACAAAAGTATCAATTCTAGCATGTATTTGTATAATTCAGTTGTTCTTAAATGGGGTAGCATTTTGAATTCAAACAACCATCCATTCTTACTACAACTATACATCAACTAAAAATACTGTAAGAAAATTTGAAGAGGCGATTTTGCACAGATATAAAGAGGTGGGCCTTGTGCAAAAAAGGTTTGTAAATCTCTGATGTAAAGTATTAGCTTTATTACTAACATACATACAGTCAGTTGCAACATACAAGCCATCATTTAACACGTAAACAAAACTTGGCTTCACAATAGGTCTCATTTAGCCTGTTAGCATATCAGCCATTACATTTAACAGCCAGATAACAAACCATTTAAACAAACATCTAACCCAGCAGTCAGGTAATGTCAGACATTTCAAATCAAACTGGAGTCTTACCATCCACTTCATCCTAATATCATGAAATCAGCTGCAGCTGCTGTTTATAAAACTATAAAATCGAACCATCATGGTTTGGAGTTGTAGTGTTTGCAGATTAACTATAGCGTGGACCAGTGCAGACGCTTATAAAGTAATTTAACTATTCATGAGTTCCATTCACAGTGTAACTTATTCTGTGTTATTTGATTTATTCTAGAGGTATGGGTTTACCTGAACAGCTTTGTTGGAGATCTGTTCTCTTGTTGTTCTTGTCAATAAGGAAAGATCAGATTTTACTGCACAACCCCTTAGTATCTACTCAGTAATTAACAAAAACTGTCAGTGAGTACTTCTTACTTAGTAAGTAAGAACAATAGTTAGTACAATAGTCCTACACTTTTCCATTCACCACCTTATGAAATAATCATGTAACGTTACGAGATGGAGATGTTTTAAAGCTAAATGCAAAGCCAGAACCACCAAGTAACTACGGCACTGCCACAGGCGCGCACAGTGGTTTACTCGGAAAGTAGTTCCTAGTATTTGCTTCATGTGTCGTAATGTTACATAATTACACATTATTATTTCATAGCGTGGTGAATGTACAGGTCACAACTTGTCCACGAGAGCTTTTTGGAGTTGTTGGATTGTGTATTTGATGAGTTTGATGAGGGAAAGCCAAAAACACCGTATGTCTCCGTAGCGTTAGCTGTGCAGCTGGTATATCGGTCCCCCCAAATCTAGAAATAGCTTGCACTGACAATTAAAGGTAACGAACCTCTTAGTAAGACTACAGGAATTATGGCAATGGGCGAATTCGCCAAAATCTTAAAGTATCCCTTTAAAGCTTGTTGCACCCTCATATTCAGATTCATGCAACTATGGATTAATTGCTTCGGGAATAATTTCATTGTTTTCAATACCCATAGTCTAATTTATGGAATTATTTATTGCTTGAATTTGTTAAAAAATACATGAGACTAACCTAAGAATAATCGCATTTTAAATTGCAATATTTGGGGAAAAAAATTGCAATTAGATTATTTTTGCAAATCGTTCAGCTCTAATCAAAACTAACAGTAGAGTTTCACTAAGAACTGATAGTAAACGTGACATATTTTCACAAAAAATTTGAATACTACCAGATAAAAAAGTTTTTTGACTTTACTGGCAAAATCGTATACATTTTTGTGTGTCTATCACTTATTTTTGCATATAGATGATGGTCATATGTCTTGTAATCATCATCATAAAATACTTTGTTTTGCATCCTTAACATTTTCTTACAGATGAAATACTTTGGTTAACACCAAACAAACAAAAAAGCCTAAATGTGTCCCTGTGCTCTTCTCATTTGTCATGTTTGAGAGCAGCAACCGCGATGCATATGTTGGGCTAGTTACCATCGGTTGTTCACTACTTTTCACAATGCATTTTGGGATAGAGTGAGTGCACTATATAGTGAATAACAATGCTCACGCAGAATTCAGACACCACTACAAAATGGCGCATTCACTATATAGTGCACTATAGAGTGATCAGGGAGTGATTTTGGACACAGCCAATGTGACAAATAAACTCAGTACTGTTGTGAAACACCAGTCCAGCGCGCTAAGATTTTACTATTTTGTCTCTTAATTTTTCTTTCTTAATGAATTGTAACTGTTTGTATGCAATTTCTATACAAACTTGATATCTCTACTTTTACCTTCTTTAATTTTCTAAAAGCCTAACTAGGGACAGGAGATGGAAACTAGCAAAAGCTATAATCTCTTTATGTGAAACATCAGTTACTTTTAGCTTGTTTGTAACAGGCTGAAGTTGCACTATGTAATTTGCATCGTCCCTATCAAATAAACTTAATAAATAAATAAATAAAACATCTGGGCTACCAGGTTGCCTACTTAAAAATTCTTAAAGCTCACCTTTATTTCAAAAAGTCTTCCTTGTCAAAAGCATTCTTGTGCCTTTTTTAGAACTTTATTCAAACTTCAAGAAGGGCAATACTAGAACACTGCTGACAAACGGCTCATACATCCAAGCATTCAGGCATTCAATTATGAAATCACTGGAGTCCATCTCTGCAGAAAAACATCTGTCTTCAATTGCAATACTGCTTTAGTATGATCCATAATGATGATTTGTTTAAGTCTCTGAGTCCACTGGGCACAGTGTCTTCATCCAGTTCATTATTCTGCTTTCTAATAATTATATTATCTAGAATCAGCTTAGTACACCTGCTTAAATGTGATATCTAAAATATCAGTTTACGACATATTGATATATTTGTACATTTATACCCAAAAAATGTATTTCCCTTTAAACCATTTTACAGTTCATAAACAATTTCCCTAAATCAGAAAATTCAGCTCTGGCCTGGAAAGTTTATGTGCCATTTATTTTGATTATTTACTTTGCAAAATGTGGTTTTAATCTTTCTCAGTTCAGGTCTAAAAAAGGTCTTTCAAAGTCTGGAATTAGATTTTAAAAGCATGTAGGAATTGTCAAATATTCAACTATTTGGCCTCATTTACAGCCCACTATATAATGTGTGTTGATGATCCTCTATTTTTCTTCTCCATGTCTGCTGTAGGCCAGATAATCACTTTTTAGAGGCCATCTGCTGTTTTCCAATGGTCTACTACATGGCTGGTGCCATAGACAAGTAAGACAAGCCTGCTTTTTTATTCTGCTTTCATAATATGTGGTATTTATTCCCACATTAAATATGCTAAAGAAGATTTTGTTCATCTTTCCAGATTAAAGTGGAAGTTCAGCATGTTCCGTTCTTTGTTTTAAACTCATATTTTGTGCTTGTGTGTTTCAGTCTGGACAGCCTGCTGCAGTGTGGCATTATCTACGCTGATAATTTAGTTGTTGTGGATAAAGAGAGTACAATGAGTGCTGAGGAGGACTACATGGCAGATGCCAAAACTATTGTGAATGTACAGACGATGTTCAGGTAGCTAATCATCATAAGCATGAATTTTTAATAACGTTTTTACATTTTTTACATCTTTCTTTTATAATCAGTATGTACAATTGAATAAGTATATATATATATATAAGTAGTGAATTTCCCTGCGGGGATAAATAAAGTTATTGTATTGTATTGTATTGTATTAGTGGCTGTACTGAGAGCCACTTTAGAACCGCAGTTTGTGAAAGTTTGACTCAAATACCGTCATATTTAATCTCCTTCTCCAGCACCGCTACATTTATTTTCTCCTTTTTAATTTAACACATTTTCTTGTGCCAGGTTGTTTCCCAGCCTCAGTATCATCACTGAGCTTACTCATCCATCCAACATGAGGTTCATGCAGTTCAGAGCAAAGGACTGCTATTCACTGGCCCTCTCCAAGCTGGAGAAGGTAAGACAGAACGAGAGGGCTCACAGTCAAGTGAATCATGGATGGGAACCGTGCAAGAGATTTTTTCCTGTAGTTTTAAGTCGAGTCACACTGTTTGCTGTTTCAATCTGTTTTCTACCTCGTCAGTAAAAAAGTGACAAAGCTCTTCACCTGTTTCTCCCCCACAGAAAGAGCGTGATAAAGGCTCCAACTTGGCTTTCATGTTTCGCCTACCCTTCGCAGCAGGCAGAGTGTTCAGCATTAGCATGTTAGACACCCTGCTGTATCAGGTAGGTACACACCTACAGCTGAAATCCTGAGATGACTCTTTTTAAATACCAGGTAAAGGAAATGAATGTGTCATAGAGCAGCACAGCCACAACGCTAAAGTGCCCTCTTGTGTTCATTTACAGGAAAGACACTCAGAGTGTCAGAATGGTAGATACTTTTTTGATACCATGCGTTAAAATCCCCATAATTTGTGTATGAAAGAGTTTTTAATGACTGATAGTATCAAACAGTACAGACGATTTTAAAAACTATCTTTCATAAGGGTGCGTAGGAGAGGAATGAATCCATCAAAAATGGCAAGAAACCTCCTACACAATTTTGTACATTTTAGACAGAGTGTAGGAGTTGTATGCCAGTTTTGACAGTCGAAAATAGAAATTACCAAAAATTACAGGTATCTAGGACTTCTATTTTTGTTACTGGAGCAGGTATTTACACAGTTTGATTTCTACCAGTAATTCCAAAGTTTTAAATTCTGGTATCGTGACAACTTTTGTCCACAGTTTAATGCAGTACTTACCAAACTTATAACAGTGTTCCTCTGATTCCTTGTCAGTCTTTTGTGAAGGACTACATGATCCTTATTGCACGGCTTCTGCTGGGGCTGGACACCACTCCAGGATCAGGATATCTCTGTGTAGTGAGTCAAAGATGAAATCAGTTCTCTATAAGAATTAATCTCTCCAGTTAATGATATTAAAGGCTTGAATTCTTTTGTGTTGTTGCAGATGAAAGTAACCGAGGAGGATCTGTGGATCAGCACTTATGGCAGACTTTTCCAGAAACTCTGCTCCACTAGTGCTGAAATTCCAATCGGGATCTATCGCACAGAATCACACATTTTCTCAACTTCTGAGGTGAGAACATACAAATAGATAACCTTTTTTTTTTTTTAATAGCCATAACAAGATGAGTCTTTGGGCCAGTGTTTCTCAACCAAAGAGCCAAACTGTTGAAAAATACATTTGCAAGAGCCACAATCTAAGTGATGAAAAGCGGTAAAATGGAAAACAAAAAAATTAAGGTGGCAAAAAATGGTCAAAAATCATCAAGAATGACAAAAATATGTGAAATGGGGCAAAGTAGGCATAAAGAGGCAAAAGATGTAAGCAAGTGGCAAAAATTTGTGAGAAGTGACAAAAAAAATAAGTAACAGGTGGCAAAAATGGTCAAAAAGCAGCTAAAAAAAGGCAAAAAAACAAGTAAAAAGTTACTGAAACAGGCAAAAAGCAGCATCAAAGGTGAGGAAAATGGGCAGAATGCAGCAGAGTGGCAAAAATGGAGGGCATTTAATGGCAAAAGACAGCTTAAATGGATGAAAAGTAGCAAAACAATGGCAAATATGAGGGAAAAAATGCAAAACGCAGGATAAAAGTGGCAAAAACAGGTGAAAAAGCAAAAACAGGATAAAAATGGAAAAAGAAATGGCAAAAGCTGGCTCGAAGTTGTAAAAATTGATTGAAAGTGGCAAAAAAAGGAAAAAAAGGAGCAAAAAGTTTCAAATAACAGCAACTGTGTAAGTGTGGGAAACAAACCGATTAAAGTGACTTGCAATGGATCATTTCTGTGGTCAGTTTCCCTTTTTTATGGTTTTCTGGGGGAATAATTTAAATTTAAGGCATAAAAGAGCCACAAATCAGGAGAAAAGTGCCACATGTGGCTCAAAAGCCACAGGTAGAGTATCGCTGCTTTAGGCCATATGCAGCATTATAATATTTGTTATTTTAAAGCTGTTCAATTCCTGATATACAGTTTCCCCTTAAAATGTAAAGACGTTATAAAACTGCAGCTATGATTTGTGGAATCAAAAACAGTTGGGACATTTTATAGTAGCCCAGTAGGACAGCTACAGTGCTTATAAAAGGAATTCCCCCCCCTGGATATTTTCCCATTTTATTGATTTTATGAATCAGTCATGGTCAATATAATTTGGCTTTTTGGACAAAACAAAATTACAAAAAAATAACTCTTCAATGTCAAAGTAAAAACAATCACAGCACTGAGTCTGTGTAGATAGGTCTTGGTTAGAATTGCACACCTAGACAATTTTACCTCATTCTTCTTTGCTAAACTGCTCAAGCTCTGTCAGGTTGCACAGATATCGGGTGTAAACAGCCCTTTTCAAGTCCAGCCACAAATACTCTATTGGATTTAGGTCTACACTGTAACTCAGCTGCCCCAAAATGTCCCCCTTGCCATCTTTAAATCACTTCTGTGTAGCTTGTGCTGTATGCTGGAAAATAAATATTCTCCTAAGTTGTAGTTCTCTTACACACTGAATAAGATTGTCCTCAGGATTTTCCTTTATTTTGCTGCATTCATTTCACTCTCTACCTCTACAGTCTTTTTGTATCCACCCCCTGACTTATACTTTTCAATAACATTTTCTCTAGGTTGCTTGGAGTGTTCTTTTGTCTTCATGGTGTAATGGTAGCCAGGAATACTGATTAACCAGGGACTGGACCTTCCAGACCCATGTGTCTATTTATATTTATATTTTTATATTACTATCACTTGAGACACATTGACTGCACTCAGGTGATCCTCATTTAGCTAATAGTGACACGACTAGCACCACTTTGCTTGACTTCGGTTGAATTAGGTCAGCCACTTTAAAGGGGTAAATATTTATGCAGTGATTTATTTTACACAACATATTTTTATTTGACATTAGATTATAGGAGTCTGTTTTCACTTTGACATTAGGGAGGTTTTTGTGAAAAAAAAAGGCAGATTAAACTGACCATTATTGATTTATCCATCTTATTCCTGGGGGGTCTACTGTTGCTACAAATGTGGGTGGAACTTCCAGTACAGTTACAATAAGAGCAAAAATGTGATTCTTGGTGCTTTTATTTGCTGTGATAATCCATCAGGATGTTATAAATCAAGATGTCTCCTTGTCAAAATGTTTGTTTACAGATTTAACATGATAGCACTGCCTTGTGCTGAAAACAAGAAGTACAACAGAGTCATACACAAGCTTCATGTTTTAATCTGTAGAATTTGCTGTGGGCCTATCAAAAGTGGTCCGCAGGTGTATTTGGCCCCTGGGCCATAGTTTGGACACCCCTTGTCTAGACCATGAAGGTGCATTAATTACCAGCTAAAAAGCCCATTAACTCACCTCAAACTTTTTGCTTCAGAACTTTGTAAGCCATAGAGGCAACCATCTGTCCTCATCCCTAGTCGCAGGTTTCGATGAGCGTAGACGACTGCGAGGACACCAAGGAGAGGGGGGAGGAGTCTCGCAGCAATGACCAATCAGATCACCCCCTGCTGAGGAAAAAGAGCATGCAGTGGGCACGACGTCTGAGTAAGAAAAGCGTGAGGTGGCAGGGATCGAGCCGGGACTCGAGCCGGGACCACGCCCAGAGAATCGCTCAGCAGCGCCTCAACCTGTACCGACGCTCTGAGAGGGAGGAGCTGTCTGAACTTGTACGCAACCGAATGAGACACCTGGGCCTCCCAACCTCTGGATATGGTGAGGATGGACACTTCCTGAATGTAGAAGCCAACCATTTAGAGCTCTGATTTTTATACCTTGTGTCTTTTACTGCTATAAAATTGTTTTTTTCTAAATAGAAGACCTAACCAATCTGACGGCCTGTGATGTCATGAACAGAGTCAACCTGGGATACCTACAAGGTGAGTGTTAAACTAACTGATCTGTGGCAGGTAGAATTAGTTTTTTAAGCTGCTGATTGTGGCGACATTTCTGTTCCAGATGAGCAGAACGACCACCAGAACACACTGTCCTACGTTCTGATTAACCCTTCTCCTGACACCAGACTGGAGCTCAATGACATTGTGTAAGAAGTGCTACTTTATTATGGTCTTGTTTTTGTTATTTAAAGGCTTATTATGCAACATTAAAAAAAAAAAAATCCACTAGAATCAAATATACTCTATATAAATTCATTATGGAGAAGTGTGAACATTAAACCCTCTCTGGGTTTGTTGAGCTCAGCTTTTTGATTACACTTATGGGACGGTGCTTCCTTCAGCTTGTTTATGTTTTGCTCAGTGTCTCATACATGTTTCATATGTGTCTTTTTCCATATAAACCCCTCCCTCTCCAACTGTTGGCCCTGCGACCTTGTAGGGCAGGGCTCATCAAGTATATCTGCACAAGGGCTAGTCTCAACAGAAACTCTGGGGGCCAGACTTTCAAATACACAAAAATTAAATGAACAGTTTGGTCTGATTGAAACATTATTGTAATAGTATTTATATTTTCCTTTAAACTACAGAACATCTTTAGTCAGTACCAGTGAGATCTATCCCTATTATCTATAATGCAGCCGGACACAAGGAGACAGACCTGTCAACAGGACCCATGAAAATCAAAGAGAATGGCCCTCTCTGACTGTCATTTAGCACCAATATTAACCAATTTTTTACATTTTTAACCCCTTTTTGCATGATTTTAACCCCTTTTGAACCACTTTTCCTGCATTTTTTATCACCTTTGTGCCACTCTTTTATCCATCTTTGCCACTTTTCTTCTATTTTTGTTACTTTTTAACCTCTTAACATTACATTTTTCAACATTTTTTGTAACTTTAAAACCGATTTTTCCCACTTTTAACAAATTTTTGATAATTAATGCCCCTTTATCCCAATGTTTGAAAGACTTTATCCCCTCTAAACCACTTTTCCTGCATGTTTTATCCCCTTTGTGCCACTCTTTTATCCATCTTTGCCACTTTTCTTCTATTTTTTGTTACTTTATAACCCCTTTTCATTACATTTTTTCAACAGTTTTTGCAACTTTAAAACCAATTTTTCCCACTTTTAACCCATTGTTGATACTTTTTTCTGCTTTAACCCAATGTTTGAAAGATTTTAACCCCCTCTAAACCACTTTTCCTGCATGTTTTATCCCTTTGTGCCACCCTATTATCAATTTTTCCATTTTTCTTCTATTTTTGCCACTTTGTAACCTTGTTTCATTCCCTTTTTGCACTTTTTTGTAACCAATTTTTGATACCTTTTGCCCCTTTTTTCCTCCTTTACCAATTTTTGCCACATTTTAATCTCTTTTTACAACTTTTTTTCTGCCAATTTTTGCAGCACCTCTACCAACCTTAACCATTTTTTAAATATCTACTAATTATGACAGTAATTTTCTGTAGAAACAGATCAAATGGTCAGTCATTCTAAAACTATTTCAATATTAATTGTTGTGGGATGGACTGAACAGCTGCAGACATTTAAAGCCAAAGGATACTCTTAAAATCTTCTTTTCCTCCTGTTCTGGATTTAATGATCTTTCAGGGGCCGGATAGGAAGCTTTGGGGGGCCTGATGTGGCCCCCGGACCGCCAGTTGATGATCAGCGTTGTAGGGGGAATGCAATGGCCCCGCCCACTGCAACTTTGGAATGCACATTATAACATGAAATTAATCACAGAATCTTGTTTTCAAATCATCATCAATACTTGTCTGCTGCTCTGACATTGCAAAGGCAAAGGATTGGCCAGATTTCAGCTTTGTCATCAGACGGATTCACCTTCAATCTGTTCCCAGTCAGAGAAGGACAGATTTGAAGAAGACGAGGTAGTAGCTATGTGCATTGTTTAGTTTTGCTCTGATGAATTGAAATATCCTTCCAAGCAGGAATGAAAGCCCGCTTGGAGTTTGCAAATACTCCAAATGAAATCCAAGTAGGCTGTCATGTGTTTGGCACTGAGGTGAGACTTCCCTCTATTCCACTGATCATCAACTGGCGGCCTGAGGGCCATATCAGGCCCCCCAAAGCTTCCTATCCGGACCTCAGAAGATCATTAAATTCAGAAAAAAAGGAAAAAAAGATGGTTTTGAAGGTATATTTTGGCTTTAAATGTGTGCAGCCTCAACAATGATGAATATTTTCATAGTTTTAGAATGACTGTTTTTGCAGAAATTCACTTTTCAGCCATTATTAGTAAATATTTTAAATAAATATTTTAAAAAATTGGTTAAGACTGGTAGAAATGTTGCAAAAAAAGGCTAGATAAAGTGAGGAAAAGGGATTGAAAAGTGACAAAAATGGATCAAAGAGTGGCACAAGGGGGATAAAACATGTAAGAAAAGTGGTTAAAAGGGGTTAAAGATTGGCTAGAGGCAAAAAGTATCAAAATTGGTTAAAAGATGCAAAAATGAAGCAAAAATAGTCTGCCAAATCAGTGGAAAGGGGTTAAAGAGTGACTCACAGTGGCAATAATTGGCAGGAAAGTGGGGAAAAGTGGCTAAAGAGTGGCAAAATGAGCAAGTATGAGTTTGGAGTGGCAAAAAATGTTGCAGAAATGGTCGAATGAAATAGTGAAAAGGGGTTAAAAAGTGTCAAAAATGAGTTAATGTTGGTGCTAAATCACAATTAGGGAGGGCCCGTTTTCTGTGTTTTTCACGACCCAGCCAATTTTGTGGAGAGGCCTGTGTCCTTGTGGTCTGCTGCGTTATAGATAATATGGATAGATCTCACTGTAAGGGCCTAAAAATGTTCTGCGTTTTGAAAGAAAATACAAATACTAAGCCCGGCCCTGAGAGCCTCTGTCAAGGCCAAATCTGGCCCCTATGCAAATGTACTTGATGACCCCTGCTCTATTCACTCTGCCTTAAAACCCAGCAAGGGCTGCAGTAATGGTTGTCCTTCTGGAACTTTGTTCCATCTCCTCACAGGATAACAGATTGACCATCAGGTTACTAAGACCCTTCCCCCTCAGTTTAGCCAGGTAACCCGCACTTGGACGAGTCCTGTTTGTGCCAAACTTCTTCCATTTGAGAATTATGGAGGCAGCTGTGTTCTTAGGAACCAGCAGAATGTTTTTTTGTAGCCTTCTCCAGAGCTGAGCCTGTCAGCAATCCTGTCTCTGAGCTCTGCAGGCAGTTTCTTTGACCTCATGGCTTGGATTTTGCTCTGATATGCACTGTCAGCTGTGAGGCCTTCTATAGAGAGGTGTGCACCTTTCCAAATCAGGTCCAATCAGTTTAATTCAACACAGGTGGACTCCAATCAAGGTGGAGAAACATCTCAGCAAAGATCCAGAGAAATGGGAGGAACCTGCATTCTAAAGGCACTGTATACAACATTATTTTGGAGATGATTAAAATGAAACAGAACTTTAAATGAGAGTGAATATTGGACTCCATGTCTACTGGATGTTAAATCAGCAAATATAACTTGGACAACAACAACAAAACCCCCACTCAATACTTCTTTATAAAAGGGAACAGGCCCATTTAGCAACATGAATTTTAACATGACAGCGAGGCAAGTGATGCCCCTGCTGATATCCCTCCCAAAGGTCGTCGCCTCTGCTTAAATAAAAGAGAGTAGAATTGATATAAATAGATATTTTTGCCATTTGCAGTGACAGGATAGATCAACCTAATTAAAATTTGAGAGCATGGTTTATCGATGTAGCTTTGCAAAAGATAGAAAAGCAACAGAATCAATAAAATTGTCATAACAATAATGGACAAAAAAAGGAAACTACAAAAATGCCCTCCACTGAAACATAACAGGAGACACTTTATAAGACAGAAATAATGAATTCTTTACTAGCAGTCAGTCTGATCTCAGAGTGCCTGAAGTGAGCCAAAATATTCTAATCTTTTTCTGCCCTCATGCTCCTTCTGTGTCTCCTCAGATACCTGATCCGTTCAGACCCTCTGGCTCACGTCCCAGAGGTGCCCCCGGTCCACCACAGCAGCCTGAAAGAAAGACACGAGTCCAGCATAGACACCAGGGAGGACACTCAGCTCTGATACCGTCCTGACCTTCTCTGGTACACTCCTTCATAATCACCTCTCTGCTTTCAGAGGGGCTCTGGTTGCTTTCACGCAGGTTTGGTCTGAAAGAGGACGATTTGTGCCCCGGTGTTCCAGCACTGCCGGCTACAGCTGTATTTATACGAGTGCCTACTGTTTGCCAGGTGACATCTGATGTCACCTGTGGCATTTTGATCCTCTTGCCTCAGACTGTATGTAAGAAAAGTGAATTCATGTCTGTGAAAGCTTTATTAGACAAGTCTGTTAACTAATGGTTTAAATTTAATTCAGGTGTATCACGCCTTAGGAGAAGTTCATCTGACTCATCAACGGGAAGAAAAAGGATTGTATGACCAGGATGGTTTTCATGAATTTCTTAATGATTGTGTGTTTTGGTCAGCTCCCTTGTGGTTCTCATGGTGGCTCCCTCAGGAAAAGTCTAAGTTGAACACTGAGACCAGGTATTTAAGGATGTAGAGGTCATTGGTACTGAATTTATTAATCTTTTCTCTACTTTATCAGCAATCAAAGTCACAAAGCTTTTAGGGCCTGTGTCCACTAAACACTTTTTGCACAACTAGCATGTATTTTCTAGAGAAAATCAATGCATTTCAGTTGTTTTTGTTGTTGCACTCACAGAAGTGTTGCTTGAAAGTTGTACAACTACTGCAACACTGGCCCACGTCACCAACCAATCAAAATTTAGATTTCTCACACCAACTTCACTGACAGCTGCAGCCTTGTCCCAACATCTGTACTTCCCTGAGGTCTTCCTCAAAGTGCACATTTGTTAAAGTGCACCTACAGCCGTCCCAGACTTGCATAACAGCTGCATCACAGCTTGATTTCATTTGCCGTATATGTTGGCAAGTCAGGGCTTTCAGACGGCCTGCATGAGCACAGCATCTCATATGGTTAGAATCTGGACAATAGAGTGCTTACCTATATTTACCACTAGCCTGGTGCATCTCTCTGCCAAAATAGACAGAAAAATTATAAATAGACAGCCATATTTACCTCATTTTAGCAGATATGTACTGTGCTTAACAAATTTATTAGACCACCACCCAAAGTAAGTTTTATGCCACAGCTGCCCTTAATTAACAGCATTGGTAAAAATTGGTAAAACCAAAATCATTTTTTTATGTTTTTGCAATGGTTAATACACTAATATGTAGAAGCTCTTTAACCCAAATGATATTTTTAATGCTAAAATATAATTATTATTGTTATCCATGAATTTTCAAATTGACTGATTCGCAAAAAAACCCTGAAAAAATAGTAAAGCACATTAATATTTCTTGATTAATTTGCCAAATTATAGTTATTTACTTGCATTCCTGAACAGAAAAGTTAGTTTTAGTGGTTGAATGTTATGCTTGATTAATTTCTGACTTCTCAGAGAAGCCCAGTGAGCCGGCTCAAATTTGTGTGAATTCAGTTTAAAATTCCTCATTCCTGTTCAAAATGGTAAAACGTGGAGGGCTCAGTGAAAGTGAAAGAGTCTGCATTAAAGCGCTTCATGATGCTGGATGGTCTCTGAGACAAATATGACAGGTGGTCTAATAAATTTGTTAAGCACTGTAGCTGCTGATGGCAGGGCGTGGTTCCTTTACATTGTTTTTTTCTATTTCAAGCAAAAATTCAGTAAACAGAGAAATTTAAACCACTCTTAACGATCATTACCAAGGAAAGTGGAAAGGCCATGACACAACTTTCATAACCAAACGCACTGAAATTAGGGTCTTGGCACTGCAAAAGCAGTTAGTGGACACAGGCCCTACATTCTCTTAGGCCATATGCTTCTCTTTTTTAATAACCCAATGTGACTTATCTGAAATATGTGCATTAAGGCTTTATTTCAAAGCTTTTCACTTATTTTTTGTAGCTGAAATATAGAAGTAGTATTCCAGTGGTGCAGAGGTTTAATTAGTGTGTGGTGGTTGACTTATACAGTACGTTTTTGGCATTACTTTTCTTGGATTAAATAAGGGTTTTGCACAATAATAGTCTAGATGAACCCTTTAAACAGGCCATGCCATGTACTCAATCTTGTGCCATAAAGCATTGATTTAATTTGTGCTATATTAGTAGTCAGAAAACACGTATGTGGCAGTTTGGTCAAGGTGAGTATTTCTGAAATGCTACATCTTGTATACAGGGACTTTTGACTTTGTCTCTTTGACTTCTTACATATTTAAATGTTGAAAATATTTGTAATTCAAGTTTGTTTCAACTTGCACATTAAAGTGCTGTATTAGGAAAAAGCATGGAGCAACTTTATTGAGTTTTCAAATTTTGTTTGAGTAGTATTGTGTTACAATTTACAGTGCCTATAAAAAGTATTCACCCCTTGGATGTTTAACTCTTTTAGTCATCAGTCATGGGAAAAATGATAGGGCCTTTTTGACAAAAAACAAACGTGTTAATGTAGTAGTAGTAGTAGAAGTAATGTCAATTACACAAAAATACCTGATGTAAAATAAGTGACTGCATTAATATTTACCCCCTTCAAGTCTGCTGCAATCACAGCCCTTTGTTGTCTTTAAACCATTTCTGTGTAGATTCCCCTGTGTGCTTCGTGTCATTTTCTCATTGGAAAATAAATCTACAAAGCCGTAGTTCTCTTGCAGACTGAATAAGATTGTCCTCCAGGATTTTTCTGTTTTGCCACATTCATTTGACCTTCTTCATTTTATTCTCAAGTCTTCCAGGGCCAGCTGCCGAAAAGCATCCCTACAGGTTGATGCTGCCACCACCATGCTTCACAGTGGGGATGTTATGTTAGTAATGATGCACAGTGTGTGGGTTTTATGTTTGTCTGATGGCAAAAAATAGCACCATTTGTTTAAGCTGCCACGCCAGATGGATTTGTTTCACACATCCATCTGGAAAACCTTCAATACTAAGCGTTTGGAAAAGGGCAGAGGATTTGAAAGAAACTCAGAGTGTGATTGGATGAATGTTCTGTTTGTCACATCTTTACGTGCCAATCAGAGCATCAAAACACATGACGTAGCCGCTATCGAGATACGCGTGCGCAGCTAGTGAGGAATAACCATTCTCTCTACAGTCTATGGGAATAACGCGAACCATGGTGACTGTAGACTTGTCAGTACACTTTTTTGTTGTTTTTGAGAAGAAAACAACTCACTGCTGTTCTTTGTTCTTCTTTTAACGAAGAAATGTCATCATGTTCTGATAAAACTGGCGCTTCTGCAGCATCCACACTAATGTCTTCCGCCATAACTGCACCAACCTCTTGTTGCTGCTTGCTTACGTCACGACTCCGCCGCACCAAAAAGTACTGCTCCTCGTCTCTGATTGATCCTATCACTTTCTAAACGGGCCCAAACGGTTCAAACGGGAGCTCTGCAGGATGGATTCGCCAGTGAAAAATAAGGAAACAGGTGTATCCATCTGTTTTGCAAGGTAACCATTTGGTCTCATCAGATCAAAGAACTTTCTCCCACTTGACCATGGAGTCTCCCACATGCCTTTCGGTTAACTCTGGTCTGATTTTTCTTCAACAGTGTCTTTCTCTTTGCCACTCTCCCATAAAGCTTTGACTGGTGAAGAACCCGGCCAACAATTGTTGTCTGCAGAGTCCTTCCCATCTCAGCTGCTGAAGCTTGGAACTCCTTCAGAGTAGTCATAGGTGTCTTGGTGGCCTCTCTTACTCATTTCCTTCTTACACAGTCTCTGAGAATAGCTTGATGTAGGCAGATTTTCACATATGCCATATTCCTTCATTTCTTGATGATGGATTTAACTGAACTTCAGGGGATGTTCAGAGACTTGGAATTGTTTTGTATCCATCACCTGACTTACACTTTTCCATAACGTTTTCTGTGACTTGCTTGGAGTGTTGTTTTGTTTTCATGGTGTAATGGTTGCCAGGAATTTTGATTAACCAGTGACTGGATCTTCCTGGCACAAGTGTCTCTATACTAAGATCACAGCAATTAAGTGATCCCCATTACTCTGTAGAAATCTGTTTCCACTTTGATATTAAAGTTTTTTAAGTAGGAAAAAGCCAAGAGATATTGACCATGACTGATTTATTAAATCAGTAAAAATGTAAAACATCCAAGGGGGTGAATACTTTTATTGGCAATGTCATAAGTCTCAGAAAGACAGACTGATGGATGAATATTTGTGATATGTGCATATTTAATATTTTAACAAGTTTGATACCACTCTTGTTCTTGTATACTGACTTTGAAGCTAAAGTTAGGAGGATGCTTGGTTAGCTTAGCCATAAAACAAAGGCTTAATACATAGAGAACAGCATTTAAGCTAATTTTAACATGTTTAGCATGTTGAAAATAAAAAAACAGTAGTTTTATTGGAGGGTATTTGTGGTTACTTCTAGGTATAGTTATAGCAATATATAAAATGAAAATGTAAGAACAATGCGCCTCTTGACTTTCAGTGCTTTCAAGCTAGCTCTAGCTAACTGTTTAGCTTTCCATCCGGTTTAGTTCTCTTAAAGCTATTTATTTTCGGTCGCAATGATTTATATATCATAAAAAACCTACTTGACTGAGCTTAAGAGATGTGTATTTACTTAAAAAGTAGAGAAAAATACAATGTTATATTAAATAACTGGCGAGAAACATAACTCCATATTAGCAATATTGTTGCTACATTAGCAAAGCAAATGTATGCTATCATTTATAACTGGACGAAGATGTAACGGTTTATCGCTGTTTAAACAGACTTGCCTCTTCTGCCCCCGTGTGGCTAAAGCCGCTATTGCAGCCAGTTTCAGAGGTGTGCCTTCTTTTTGCACATTTTCATGAAATAAACATGTTTCTTCTTGTTTGTCTTGACTGTACAAGCACTACCTTTGATTGATTTATTTGTTTTGGCTACAACTGCATCTAAAAAACAGAAAATGATGAAAATTTTCATTTTGGGCTGTGATTTAATTTAAAAAGTGAAACTTCCATATTCTATATTCATATATTACTAAGTGAAATATTTCAAGACTTTTTTTGTTTTGATTTTGATGATTGCAGCTTACAGTTCACGGGATTAGAAAATCCACTATCTCAAAATTTTTGAATATTGTGGAAACCGCTGAGAAGCTTTATGGAAATATTGATTTCCTTTTCCACTGTAGAGCCAAAACCACTGCAAACTGGTTTGCTAACCATAGCATTACTGTGTGATTGGCTGGTCAACTGGTCTGACCTGAACCCCGTAGAGCAGGGGTCATCAAGTAAATTTACACGAAGGCCAGATTTAGTCTTGGTAGAAACTCTGAGGGGCAGACATTCAAAGAAACAAAAACTACATTTAAAATTTTTGCCACTTCTAAACCAATTTTTGCCGCTTTTCACACATTTGCCACTCTTTAACCCCTCTTTTGCAACTTTCTTGCTAATTATTGCCCCTTTGTGCTACTCATTAGCACCTTTCCACTACTGTGCAAGGTTATTACCTCCGCCAAGGAGGTTATGTGATCAGGTGGGTTTGTTCGTTGGTTTGTTTGTTTGTTTATTAGCAACATAACTCAAAAGTTGTGGACGGATTTTGATGAAATTTTCAGGAAATGTCAGAAATGGCGTAAGGAAGAACTGATTAGATTTTGGGACTGATCCAGATCACCGCCTGGATCCGGGAATTTTTTAAAGGATTCTATACTATTAGGAGATAGGGCTAATGGCTGAGGTCTGCGCTGTTACCACTTTACACCAGGAGATGGCAGACAGGAGCAACTTCAATTCCAGCAGCATGTTTTTGGTGTGTTTCTATTCAAAGTTTTGGAGTTTATAGAGTTTGAAAGACGCACGCCCAGTCGAGGAGATGAGTCGGAGTGTAACAGAGAGAAAGACAGTGAATTGTAGTGAGAATACGCCCAATGCTGGGAGGAATAGAGGAATATTCATCCTCTGCCATGACTTCCAGTCGTCCAGTGAGACCATGGGTGAGACTGTCAGTGCATCTGTTGGCACCAGCAGTGACGCCAGTTCTTTGACTCACTGTGTTTCCTCTCCACCGGAGAGGGAGAAAACGGCAAAAGCCGTGGTGGGGGGCACACGGGGATGGATCCAGGTTTTTTTTAAAGGATTCTTCACTATTTGGAGATAGGGCTAATGGCAGAGGTCTGCGCTCTCCGAGTGCTTTTCTAGTTTTTGCTATATGCTTGACACTTTTTGCCCCAACTTGATACTTCAACCCAATTTTTGCCACTCTGTAACCCCTTATAAACCACTTTTCCTGCATGTTTCATCACTGGGGAAATGTCAGGAAGATGAGAGACAGCAGACTCAACAACCCAGACGAGCTGAAGGCTGCTATCAGAGCAACCTAGGCATTAGTGCCGCGGACTGATTGCCTCCATGCTATGTTGCATTGCTGCAAACTAATTACTGAGTGCATATGAGCATAATTGTCCAGATGGTAGAAATTTCTGTATTATAAATCCTTTTTAATTTGTGTTTTGAGATATTCTAATATTTTGAGATGATGTTTTTTTTGTAAGCTGTAAACTGTAATCATCAAGATTAAACAAAAAAGAGTAATGTCATATTTCACTTTGTATGAGATGGGTTAGTGACCTATTAGAATAAAAAGTCCTGCTTTAACTGCGTAGTAGTAATGATTTATGTCCTAAAAAGCAGTGGTTCTCAACATGGGGGTCGGGACCCTATTGGGGGTCACAAGACACTAAGAGTGGGTCACCAGATGCCCCAAAAAACTATTAATATTATTTAAATGATTTTTTACTGCCCAATTTTGTGACTAATATTTGCCTTTTTTTTGCAATTTCTGCAAAATTTGGATCCGTTTTTGCCTCTTTTCACCCAGTTTTGCCACTTAACACCAATTTTGCCAAATTTGAACACATTTTCATCACTTTTACCGCCAATTTTAACACATTTTTGCCACTCTAAACCCATTTTTGTCCATTTTAAACCCTTTCCACCATATTTTCCTGCCTTTTTCTTGCCAATTCTGGGCACTTTCCACCTATAGTTGCCTCTGTTGACCCATTATTGCCTCTTCTAACTCCTATTTTTTAACAGTTTTTATGCCCATTTGTTCCCATTTTAACCAGATTTAAACCATATTTAACTATTTGTAGTGCCAACTTTTGCAAGTTTAAAACACTTTTCTCATTTTTAAAACCCATTTCAACAATTTTCCACATTTTTGCCACTTTTAACTTCTTTCTGCCACTTCCTAATCCCCTTTAACCACTTTTTGTGCCCATTTTTTGTCCCTTAAACCCTGTTTTGCCATTTTTTTGCCACTTTTGTCTCATCTTTAACACTTGCAACCCATTACTGCTAATTTTACTCACATTTTACCACCTTTTTTGACATTTTTAACCCTTTCTAATACTGTTTTTCAGAACAGGGAGTTACATTTTTGAGACATATTCGATAAAAGATAATTGTTTCTTTGATGAGAGTGGTTATTATTCAGGTTAAATGTAAAAATATGGATCTCACAGCTTAACTTTACAATGGACCATGATTTTGCTGACCTCCATGGTCCCCCAGTTTGGCTGGATCCCAGAAAGCTCTCTCCTTTAACCCCCTTATAGACGGCCCTGTCTACACGACTACTCTAGAATGTTCATGGCTGTGTTCAACCACCTTCAGGTACAGTGGGGGTCCCCGGTCTCTGGTACCTTTGTTTTTGGGGTTGAGAACCACTGCTATAAAGAACTGTGAGTAGGGGTATGTTTTGGTGTAATAATGTTCAATATATCTGTGAAATCATTTGTGGTTTATAATCATAACCTTTCTGACTTTTCATCAACGCACTTTTTACCTCCAACAATTCCAGAAAAGACAGAGAGAGATGAAATAAAAAAAAAAGATGAGGATGAGCAAAACATGACTCATGAAGGATAGAAAAGGTAAAAGGTAAGGAGCAGGAAAACAGACCACATGCACACACGAGAATGCAACAAAAGAAAGCCGAAACATTTGATCAAAAAAACAAACCTAGTTGCATTTTATTATATCTCTTCAAAATAAATTAACATAAATATAACACAATAAAATAAGACTCACAACATCTCTGAAGCTGTAACAGAATAAACCTAAAAATAGTGCCTGCTTTTTAGTAAACATAACTTGTACATAATGTACAAAAAATACTACTCAAAAATGTACAAAATGCAGCAAAAAATTACCAAGTATTGTGCAGTTCCCCCCTTCCCAACATAACACCAGCTGCTGACAGTCATTACAGGGAAATTACGAGTGTTGAGCGCCAGAAGCTACATTAAAATCAACGCCTCACCAGGATCCAGTGAGCGCCTAATGAGCAGCAAAGAGCTCAGCGGCACAGCGCAGTTTCAGCAATATGAGCCTGTCAGGGATCTCAGACAGCATACAATATGAAGGTAATACATTATAATGCACTGCTGTATAGATATAATGCACTGAGTCTCAAAGGTGCTTCTGTTCGGAATAAATACTAGTTTAATTTCCCCGGCTTAAAAAACATAATTTGTCTTCCACTGTTAAAGCAGCTCCCAAAAAGATAAATGTAATCAGCTCTGTTGCTGCGCTCCATTGTTCTGTTTGCATGACAGAAGATTTAAAGCATAATGAAAAGATTGAAAAAAACATTCAGAGCAGGATGCACAAGCAGTGCATGTAGATATCCCCTTTCTCCCAGCACAAAGACTCAAACACTCCAGCAAACACACTAAAATAGAAAACATGACGAGACATTACCACTCACTAACACTCACTCCCAGTTAGAAAAGTTGTAGCAAAGCTCCCTCCACATAAAAGCACTGACCAGTACTGGTTAATACTAGGGGCTCTGTATGTGGAGCCTGGATGAATCACAGCAGGCTTATAAATAGCTTTACAAGACAATGAATTAATTTTCACCACTGCCTGTCTGTAGTTGCACTTGGAATCAGTGTGCTTGATACTGTGAGTAGATACGACTTGTCTCCTCCTTGCTGCTACAAAAGAATCATCATTTATCATTTCACTATACTCACATGGTGCCTACTTTCCTTCAGTTTAGGGTGGGAAGCTCAAAATGCGGCTATAGTGTGGTTTTCATATCATGTAAACTCAAGGAACCAGACTTTGTATCATCATTTGACTGCTTCCAGACTGATTAGCAACTGAAAAGACACAGCACACCAAAAATATGGAAGGACTCTGGGCCATACTTCAAGTTAAAACAAGTAATTTGATGATCCATTAGCTAGTGTTTGACAACAGCCAACAGGAGAGGCTTAACTCCTTGCTAACGGTTATGTAACTCATTTCATGTTATAACAGTTAAAAAGTAAAGTCAGCAAGGAGCTCAGTAAGTAGCAAGACGGATTAGTATCAGTCAGATATGAATACGTTCAGGCTCCTCAGATACATCGAATGGGCACCATCTGCTTAGTCGGTGTAGTCGTGACTAATAACGAATGTAAGTCAATGAGGGCAGGAGGTCTATCTATGATTAAAATGCTTCTAACTTGCAGGAAACTGGACTGATTTCCAGGCTTGTTTTTTTGCAAACTTCAGACATGCATTTATGATCCAGGATACTTGTTCCAATGAAAGATGCAGGTTTTCATACCAAAAATTCTTCAGCTTATATAAGGTTGCAGTGCTTCTCCACAGAACAAACAGCAACGTTTATAATGGCCACTATACACAGCAAAGGTTATTGAAGCATGGTTTAATGCTTATAGTTTAAAGCAGGGGTGTCAAACTGGAGGCCCGGGGACCAAATCCGGCCCGTGGAACAGTAATACCCGGCCCGCGAGATCAGATCATATTTTTATTCTAACTGGCCCACTGGTATGAGATCTGCAGATTTCCTCCTGTATAAAAATGTCAATTTTACCTTGTTGGTCTGAAATATCCTTGTTAAGTCAAAATTTGAAAAAGTAAAGAGAAAACTGAAGGGTTAAAAAGCCAAGAATTAATTAGTTGTATCATGCCAAATTTTTTGCATATGAAAATTACAACTTAAACTTACGATTTTGGCTTTTAATTTCATATTTAGACCTTTTCAATTCATAATTGACTTCTTATCTCATACTTTGACAACATAGAATGAATTTTTTTAAATTTCAAGTCATATTTTGACCTTTTCAACTCATGATTTTGAAATTTATCCCACATTTTGGCCTTTACAACTCCTAACCTAGACTTTTAATCCTATATCTTGACCTTTGAAAACTCTGAAAACTGACTTTAAAAACTTTTTAAAGCGTTACAAATTTAAAACTTGTGATTTGAATTTTATTTCACATTTTGACCTTTCAGTCATGATTTCCAATTATATCCCATATTTTGACCTATAAAACTTATTTCAAATTTCTATTTAATATTTTTGCCTTTAAAAAACTTTATTTTGACTTTTAATTTCATGCTTTGACCTTTTAAACTAATAAGTTTGTCATTTTAGCTTAGATTTTGAGACTTTAAACGTATAATTTGGACTTTTTTTTAAAACTTAAAATCATCTTTCATCAGTTCTGTTTTTCTATATTTCATTAGTGGTGAAAATTATGTTGACAGTTTATGATTAAATGTGGACCCTGTTAGGCCCTCAGGTTGGACCTAAATTCAGAATCCGACCCCTGCTGTGATCGAGTTTGACACCACTGGTTTAAAAGGATATTTCAGGATTTTTGAAGTTCTTGTCAAAATGTTTGTTTAAAAAATAAGCATGGTAGCACCATCTTGTGCAGAAATGAAGATGTACAATACAGTCAAGCAAATGCCACATGTTTTAATGTGGGCCATATTTCATTGTATTTTTTTAATTTGCTGCGAGCACATCAAAAGTGGACAAAGGCTGCATTTGGCCACAGTTTGGACACCACTGTCCTTGAGATTATAAATAATAGGCAGCCCCAATAAGCATAGAGACAAAGAAAAAATAAAGAGCTACTTTCTTGGTCTAATTCAAATTGTTTATAGCTTATAAAACAGCATTCCAAGGGTACAAATATGCCGGTTTAGCTTGATATATGGCCCATTATCCCTCCAGAGTTTCACTATCCACTGTCTTATCAGGTTTTCATTAATGGACTGTTTGTAAAATTATGTTTTTTTGACAGAACACAGCAGCACGCCATCTATCAACATTTTAGCTTCCACCCTGTCAGAGGAAAGTAAAGCCCCAGTGTAACAACGGTGAATAGTGCCTAGAAATGTAGAAGGTACCACAAATGAAAGCATAAAAGTGTCACATGCAGAAATCAAAGCTAACAAGACTAAAAGAAAAAAAAATATCCAGTAGGCAGCTGTTTGGTTGTCTGCCAGACTCAAGTTTCCATGAATCAGCACATCGAATCCCTAAGGTCAAATCATTTCCATGATTAGGTCAATTCCTCATATTATTGGGTCCTGCCCAACGTAAAGAGATAAAACAGAAACTATAACAAATGTCCTCCCTCTTCCTCACTTCCTGCGTGCACTTCCTGGTCTCTTCACCTGCCACAGGTAATTGTGGATGGTCAGGGCGTCCACGCTGACAGACACAGTCTTGGCGGGGATGACGTTAAACTGCTTGCGGTCTGAGCTGTATTTGTACAGCTTGTCGACCATCTTTCGGCTAATGGTGCGCGGTCCCGTGCCTGTGAACTTGATGATCTCCTCTGTGTCAGGTGAGTAGGAGTAAATGGCACGAAACTGGCAGCCGCCATCTCTGAAGAGGATAATCAGGTGATTGGACTCGCACTTTTCCAGCTCCTGTGATCAGTGAAAAAAATCTTAAGTTAGGAATCTGACAAGACATCTGTGAAAGATGTATGGCTGAGAGGAACGCCATGATCCTTTAGCCAAAATGAGACAGAATTCACTGGCAGCTGTAAAGGCTCACCTTCTACTCATTTATGATCATTTATCCTCATTAAATGATGACACTGACCTCCAGAATGGCGTTCTTTTGGGCTTCATTAACCTTTCCAGCTAGACAGCAGTGAGCGATGGCATTGATGATGATTGGCTTGTTGGACTTGGAGCTCGGCTCCTTGAAGAGTTTGGGACCTTTAACAAACAAACACAAATGACACTTCAACTATGCAGGTGAGTCGGTAGCCATACCCCTTTGTTTGTCAAAAAAAAAAAAAAAACACCTCTTTAATGTCAAAATAAAAACAGAGTCCTACAGAGTAATATCAATGAAACAAGAATATATAACGTAAAATCAGTTATTGCATAAATATTGACCCCCTTTAAAGTGACTGACCTTATTCAACAGACGTCCAGCCAATTGTCTTAACCAGTCACTGGTTAATGAGTATTCTTGGCTACCATTACACCATGAAGACAAAAGAACACTCAAAGCAACTCAAAAAAAGGTGATTGAAAAGTGTAAGTCAGGGGATACAAATACATTTCCAAGGCTCTGAACATCCCCCAGAGTTCAGTTAAAGCCATTATCAGGAAATGGAAGGAGTATGGCACATGTGTAAATCTGCCTAGATCAGACAGTCCTCACAAACTGAGTGAGTGAGCAAGAAGGAGACTAGTGAGAGAGGCCACTGAGACACCTATGACTACTCTGAAGGAGTTCCAAGCTTCAGCAGCTGAGATGGGAGAGACTCTGCAGACAACAGCTGTTGGCCGGGTTCTTCACCAGTCAGAGCTTTGTGGAAGAGTGGCAAAGAGAAAGACACTGTTGAAGAAAACTCAGATTCAATCTGGACTAGAGTTCACCAAAAGGCATATGGGAGTCTCCATGGTCAAGTGGAAGTTAGTTCTTTGGTCTGATGAACTTCACATCCCCACAAACACATCATCCCCATTGTGAAGCATGGTGGTAGCAGCATCATGCTCTGGGGATGCTTCTCAGCAGCCAGCCCAGGAAGGCTTGTAAAGGTAGAGAGTAAAATGAATTTGGTTCAATCCTGGGGGACAATCTGATTCAGCCTGCAAGAGAACTACAACTTGGGAGAAGGTTCATTTCCAGCAAGACAGTGACCTGAAGTCCACAACGAAAGCTACACAGAATGGTTTAAAGACAACAAGGTAAATGTTCTGGAGTGGCCGAGTCAAAGCCCAGACTTCAATCCACTAGAGAATTTTTGGCTGGACTTGAAAAAGGCTGTTCATGTACAATCCCTGTGCAACCTGACAGAGCTTGACCAGTTTTGACTCAGACCTATCCACGCTGACTCAGAGCTGTGATTTCGGCCAAAGGTGACTCTACTAAATAATGACTTAAAGGGGGTGAATATTTATGCAGTCACTTATTCTACTTTACATACATTTAATTAATTGACATTACTTTGTAGAAATCTGTTTTCACTTTGATATTAAAGAGGTTTTATATTTTCATCCAGCTCTAGAATTTGGAATTATTTGTGTAAAGCAAGTGATTAAATAACCAGTGAAATAGCTTTTGCCTTGGTGAGAACATTTAGGAGAGCTGTACTAAAACATCTTTTGCATATCTGCTCACCATTATACTCCACTGAGGCGACAGAGGATGCTATTGAACCGTTCTCCCAGTCCCTATCCATGTTCCGGCTGGATGCTCTGCTCATCGGGGGAAATGAATCCATAGAGCAAACAGATCCAGCTCTGAAAGACAAAATTAGGGTCAACCAAACGAAAACAGGTGGTGATCTTTTCTGCAAACACAACACGGAAGCTCACCTGTTAGACTCTGCCTCTCCTGAGATGACACTGTCACCCTCAGTCGCCAAAGATAGCGTCGATCCTCGATGACTGCAGCTGAGATCAGCTGAAAATGACAGAGACACGTAAATTAGAACAACTTACTTCATTTAAAGTCATATCATTGTTGCATGCAACGAGGAATGTTAATATCTTAACATCTCTCAAAGTCAGATTCATTTTCCTAACTTTCAAAAAGGTTTGTGTAAATATCTATTGTTGATTTCACATCATGCAGAGCAGGTTAGTAGGTTCACCTCCCCTGCAGCCTGCTGCTGCTGAGCCCTTCCCTTTCATCAACATGGACACCTTCAGAGAATTACCTGTACAACACACGTACACACTCAGTGGGTGATGATGAAGTGAACTACACTGACACTTAGATGGTACAACAGCATGAAGACAAAGACACTATAACAGACATGGGAGACTAGAAAATATGGCGTTAAAGCTCCTCACAGGCGGTGGATCCCTTAGAGAGACTGTTGGATCCCTCACGGTGCAGCGATTTTGGCCTGCTCTTGCGGGATTTAGTTCTTGGACGGGGCTTGACCAGACCCTGCTCTTCCATCAGCGCTTGTTGCTTCCTCCGCAGGTATTCCTGCTTTATAAGCTCTCGACGCACCTTCTCCTCCTCCTTACGAACACGCTCTTCTTCTGCCTTCCGCCTGAAAGGAAAAGGATAAAGAGCCATATTAAAACAAAGAAGTACAGCAGTGCACACAATTTTGTACCCTTGTATTGAGTCACTTAACAGAAACTTACTTGGCCTCGTCACGTTTGAGCTCGCTCTCCGCCTCTTGCTGTAGTTTTCGTAGTCTGGCCTCTTCGGCTTTACGCTGCTGTTTGAGGAGGAAGGCAGCGCGACGTTTCGCCATTTCATCCTCTGCCTTCTCATCATCCTGCAACAAAGACAGATGTCATCGTGCTGAAACCATCCAGCTGACAAGATAACACTTTTTTATAAAATCAAAATTCAGGTCTGTGGAAGCTGGGATAAGTAAAGAAAAAATATAGAGTAAGCCATTATCTTGAGCTTGAGCAGATTAATTTGGGTTTTAAAACAGCAAGGAAAAAATATTTTCTTTTGCCAGAACAATATTCTAAATCCTTGTACATTTCCATTTTTTAAAACAGATACACAGTGTTTCTTTATTTATTTATTTTCAGTGAAAATAATACTTTAAAAAAACATTTTACCATTTTATTGCAAAATGGATCTACAGTTTTACTTGTCAGAGAAGGCTCTGCTCTAAAGATTCTCCAAGGGTTTGTCAAGCGCCATCAACTTTCCAGGGAGCACATGGCTACAAACCTCCATATGAATGGATACATTTATGATAATGCATATTGAATACAATAAAATTACTTCAGAAGCAATTAATCCATAGTAGCATGGATCTAAGTGAGGGCACTTTATGCTATAAAGGAGGAGGAGAGGTTAAGCTTCAGCAGCAGCAGCAGCATGGTGCATCAGCATTAATTCAAGCAGGGATTAGTGAGAAATACGCCATATTTAAACATAACTTCTGTGTTGAGAAAGGAGCTGTGATTGGCTGTGAGTGCTGGGAGGCGATAATTAGGAACAGCTGGCTGTCAGCTGATCATGCCTGGGCATATGACTACCGTGTCCAGCATGTACTAATGCTGAGCTTCATTTCTAACCCCAAGAGGTGCACACGCATTATTTAATTGTGTTTTAAATGTGGATGATTACAACAATGCTTTTTTCTAAATAAGTTTTAATGTCTTCATGCAGTCTAAACCAATACACTGTGCATACTCACAGGAAGCACCTAAGCCCTGTTTAATATAAAACATCCTGCACTGTCTCTTCCTGCTTTACTTTAATGTTAATAGTAAAGAAAACTCACTATCATAAAATGCTTGACCTCATCTGCACTAATTACAAATGTAAACAATCTTAATGATGCTAGCTACCTCATGTAAAGACTGAAACACTGCTGGTCTGCTCTGTGTTGTTATGTAGTCCAGCGTGTGCTGAGCAGCCAAGAAGCAAGACAGTACTTACAAGACAGTGTGAACAGAGCATTTGCAGCTATAGTAATGCAGCTATTGACACTTTATACTGGTATATAAGTTGCAAACACTCGAAATTATGTTTACTGAAATTTAGAGGCAAGACAAATTTGGCTTTTAGTATATATGTGGATTTGTTGTTTCTGCATTAGGGCTGGGCAATTAATCAAAAATTAGATGAATTCACCATATGGTCTGTGATTTTTCAAATTGCAGAAGTTGCAATATTTCTTTGACCTGAAATCTGTTTCAAAATAGCAGATTTAAACTCTTTTTATGCATTACATAAATACTGCAATTATTACGATGCCATTTTTTTAGAATAATCTACAAAAAAATCCTAAATTCATTTTTGGATTTTTTTATTAAATATGAGGATGACAAAACCCCTTCAATGCAACAATTCATATCCAATTTGCAACACAAGTCAAAATCATCAGAATTAGATATTTTTAAAGAAATGTTCAACCCTTGTTTAGGAATAAGAGCGTTAAGGAATAATGGCATAGCAAACTGCAATCACAATTATGGGGGAAAAAATCGCAATTAGATTATTTTCCAAAATTGTTCAGGCCTACTCCACATGAGGGGTGTAAGAAAATATCGATACGCTGATATATCGCGATATTTCGCGGCGCAGTACTGTATTGATATTCTATTAATTAATAATTTACTTTGTTATGCGGTAGTTTGTGGTGTAATTTCCCCCCCCTGACCGCCAGCTGGCAGCAGGCCATTGAGTCTTCCCTCTTCTCCTCTGCTTAGACATTGAGATCACGCAAGACTTCCAGCCTGAGCGAGCCGGTTGCTTGTGCCTACTGCTGCAGTGCAGCTTCTGCTGCATTTGTAGCGGATATGTGGACTTCTTTTGGCTTCCAAAACATTAAAGACGATACAAACTTAGACAGGAGTCAAGTCGTTAGTAAGATATGCCAAGTTAGAGTGAAGTACTTAGACAACATGACGGACCAGACAACATAGCGATAGCTTAGCGGCTAACAGCTAACGTAAAGAAGCCTGCTGAAGCTGGTTTTTACTCATGCAACCATAAATACAGTCAATACTTTGTTTTATTTGTAAGAACCTGCACCATGTAGTGAACGTTAGTAATGACGGCTTCCATAATACGATCAAAACACTGGCCTGTTACGTCATGCCTTCCTCACAACACATTGGACATGAGGACATATATACCGGTATATACAGTGCTTAACAAATTTATTAGACCACCTGTCTCAGAGACCATCCAGCATCATGAAGTGCTTTAATGCAGACTCTTTATTTTCAGTCAGCTCTCCACATTTTACCATTTTGAACAGGAATGAGGAATTTCAAACTGAATTCACATTTTCATACCCAAATTTGAGCCGGCTCACTGGGCTTCTCTGGGAAGTCAGAAATGAATCAAGGTTTTTAGTAAATCAGTAAATTTGAAAATTCATGGATAATAATTATATTCTAGCATTAAAAATATCATTTGGGTTAAAGAGCTTCTACACATTGGTGTATTAACCATTGCAGAAACATGAAAATGATTTTGATAATTACCAGTGCTGTTAATTTAGGGCAGCTGTGGCATAAACCTTACTTTGGGTGGTGGTGTAATAAACTTGTTAAGCACTGTAAATATATATATATATCACAGACATATACATAAAATCGCAATATATCCCAATTTATCGATATCGGCACCCCTGTATAGTGATACGTATCGTATCACCAGATTCTTTCCGATACACACCCCTATTCTACATTGCTAGAAAGAGAAGAAAATTTTTTAGGCATCGAAACCCCTTTTTTTGTTTTTTTTTTGAAGAGAGCAATTTGCTGTATATATAAATCAAAAACATATGTGTGAATGTGTGCATTAATTGTTACTGACTCTATACACATACAAGAACACCCAAACTGACCCCAGGAAGAATAACTCAAGCTGAAACTAAAGGGGATCTGAATATTAAATAAAAACAAAAAACTAAAGTGTTTTACCTTAAAGAAGAAGCCGAGCACATTCTTCTGTTCTCCATCTGCTGTACAGTCGTCACCATCTGCACCACCATCTTCCTGTGGGTCCTTAAGCTCTGACAGGTCGACCTCAATGAGATGGCCTTTGGTCCTGGTGTTCTCATCTGCCATAGCCTCCTTCCCAGAGTTTGTCACATTATTCTCACCTTGTTCTTCAGCCGCTGAGGGAGGCATTGTTGTATTTCTAATGACTTGTAGGTCCTGTGATAGAGTTTTATCTGGGGAAGGTGCAGTTCCTTCTTTGCTGCTGCGTCTGTTGGGGTCATCGTGGATTCTGAAGGTGGCTTTTCTCTGAATACTTCTCTCTAACCTGGAGGGCTCGACTGAAGTCTCCTCACTCTGGTCTATACTTGAGTCATCTCTAGGAGAAGGAGTGTTGGACTTGCTAGAAGCCTTCTTGCTGTTTTCTCTGCTGAGTTTTTGCTCCAAGGTTTTGCTGCGTTGGCTGGAGCTCAGCTTGGGTGGACGGCGAGTAGGAGCAGAGCTGCTTCCACCGATATCGACGAAGTGAACTGCAAATGATCTAGACTCTGGGGTGGAGGAGTTTGACTGGGTGGTGTTGGATGTTGTGCTTTCGCTTGATTCTGTATGTTCAAATTCCGTATTAGGTGTCACATTAGGTGTCAAATTAGGTGTCACACTAGGTGTCATGTTAGGTGTCACATTAGGTGACACCCGCTTCATGAGCATGTCCTGCTGTAAAGAGAGCTGCATCATCTGTTGCTGGATTGAGCTGATGGCTTCATTGAGCAGATCGATGGAGTGGGAGCAGTCGTTCAAGTCAGGCTCAGCTCCGTTATCAGGTGACGGAGTGTTCAACCTGTTGTCTCGGTTTAAATGTCCTCCCTCTGGTTGGCCTGGCTTTGCCTGGAACTTCAGACCATCAAGGCAGGAGTCATCTTTGCACAACTGAGTCACCACTCTGCTCCTGTCGGGGAGTTCTGTGGACTGGGAGTGTTTCAGTGGCAGTGGGAGCGTGTCGCTCCTTCCTCCACCCTTCTTCACGATGTTCAAGAAGGCAGCTTTTCCAAGCTTTAGCCTCTGCCGTGCTGCCAGAGTCTCCATCTTCTTCTTCTGATACTCAATGGCTCGTCTTTGCTCTTCCAGCTGCATGTGAAGCTGCAGCAGCTCTGAAGGCACAACTGGAGGACTCCCTGTCAAACTCTTCCCCAACATGGCGCTGGGCTCCTTTGATAGCCAACCAGAACTGTAGTCACTCTTCAGCTGCCACGGAGGGCAGGGCGCACCCTCAGAGCCATCCGGGGTGGTTTTCTGAGAACTGCTGGTGCTCGAAAATCCCTCACGGAGGCCGAGTTTAAGGAGCTTTCTCTCTGCAAAGCTGGTCATCTTGACACTGGTGCTGCCTGATGCACTGCAGCTGCTCGCCCACGATATGGTGCTGAGGCAGGGACTTGATCGTCCGCTGTAGTCCTCTTTATCGTCCCGCTCGCTCACCTTTGAGTCTTCTCTCAGTTTGGCTGACTCGCCTTCAACTTCTCCTAACCCGCACAAGTCTCCCTCTAGTAAATATCGCCCCTTTAATCTCTCTTTAGCCAGCTCAATCTGATCCTCCTCCTCCTCGTCTTCCTCAATGTCTGCAATGTCGGAATCAGAGTCAAGGCCTACATCTGTCTCTCCTGATAAATGCAGAAAGAAGCCTTGGGGCTGCTGAGAAATACCTATTGATCCATCTGTGGGAGGCCTGAGAGATCTTGGGACTGATTCAACCGCAGGTATGGGCGTAAAGGTGTTTCTGTTTGACTCTGCTGCAGGGCTTTTCCTCTGTGACAGTCTTGGGATGTTAGTGGAAGTCTTTCTGGCTGCTGCGGCCCCTCTGCAGCGACTTTCACCACTCTCTTCCTCCTTGTTCAGATTGACACTCTTTTCTTTGGCTGGCTTTGGGACAGCAGGCATCAAAGGCTCCAGGAAGTAGCTGTCTGCCTGTTGGTCTAAAGTAAAGGGAGCTGTTGATCTATCAGTAGAAGAGACCCTAGACATAGATGTTGCACTGGGGATTTCCAGCTCATCCTGCTCCATGTCACTCCCGACTCGATGGCGAGGAAGCGCAGAAGGATGGATTACAGCCACCAGTTCCTCCTCTTCTATTTCCTCCTCTTCATCTTCTATTCGCATGTGGCTGAGCAGGCTCTGACCGCTGAGTCTGTGGTGAGAACTGGGGAACTGGTGTTTTGGAGTCATGTTCAGCTTATTAGAAGCCAGGCTGTCTTTGCTGATGGAGCGAGGCAGACTGATGTTGTCTGCGTCATCCTCCAGGGGGTAATGCAGGGCATAGGGAACCGGCTGGGACAAAGGCCTGGATGGAAACAAAGGTTGGATTAAACTTAAAGCAAATGGCCTCATTCACATAATTTTCTTGAGATTTTTCTCAGATTTGTTCTCAAGTAGAAGCGCACAGGATTTATTGCATTAATCAAAATCAATTCAGTTAGTGCACTACTTTTTATGCTCCCTTTCAAGACACTTTGGTTTAGCCACTGCTGCTGCAGAGATGTAAAATACAGAGCATTCAGAAAGTAGTCAGATGCCCTTCACTTTGTCCATTTTCTTATGTTGCAGCCTGATGCCACGGTTGATATTCATCTTTGCTGAGATGTTTCTACACCTTGTTTGGAGTCTCTCAGTGGTAAATTAAATAGATTGGACATGATTGGAAAGGCACACAGCTCTTTACAGAAGGCCTCACAGCTGGTAATTATCAGGGCAAAAACCAAGCCATGAGGTTAAAGGAACTATCTGCAGAGCTCAGAGACTGGATTGTTGACAGACACAGATCTGAGAAGTTCTGGTGCACTGAAATTTTCCAAGAGCACAGTGGCCTCCTTAATTCTCACATGGAAGAAGTCTGGCACAACCAGGACTCTTCTAAGAGCTGGTCATCCAGCTGAACTGAGCAATCGGTGGAGAAGGGCCTTAGTGAGAGAGGTGACCAAGAACCTGATGGTCACTCTGACTGAGCTCCAGAGATCCTGTGTGGTGATGGAACAAAGTTCCAGGAGGTCAACCATCACTGAAGCCCTCCATTGATCTGGGTTTCATGGCAGAGTGGCTAGACCAAAGTCTCTCCTCAGTGCAAAACACATGAAAGACTGCTTGGATTTTGCAAAAAAACTCCCTGTTAAACTCTACAGGTGGACTCCAATCAAAGAAACATCTCTGCAAAGATCAAGGGAAATGGGAGGCACCTGAGCCAAATTTCAAGAGAGTCTGAATACTTCTGTCTGAGTTTTTTTATTTTTCTTAAATTTACAAAACTGTTTCGGTTTGCAATTATGAGGTACTATGTTTAGATTCCATCCATTTTCTACACTGCTAATCCAGTTGGGGGTCTGGGGGTCTGGAGCTGATCCCAGCTATCATTGGGCAAAAGGAGGGTACAACCTAGATTAGTCACCAGTCAATCACAGGGCTGGCATGTAGAGACAGACTAAGTGCAGATTATTAAGAATAAAAGATGATTTTTTTTTCTTCTCTGGCATCAGACTAACCTGACACACCAGATCCATCTGGTAAACCTTCCATAGACAGTGTTTGGGAAAAGGCAGAGGCTTTGAAAAAAACTCGGAGGGTGATT
Organism: Cheilinus undulatus; assembly: GCF_018320785.1. Taxonomy (NCBI): domain Eukaryota; kingdom Metazoa; phylum Chordata; class Actinopteri; order Labriformes; family Labridae; genus Cheilinus; species Cheilinus undulatus. The sequence continues at coordinate 40,206,082 of NC_054881.1, forward strand.
GGATAAATGTGCTGTCTGTCACATCTTTACAGGCCAATCAGAGCAACAAAACATGTGACGTAGCCGCTACCGAGTTGCGCCCGCACCAAAGGAGTAAACTCCATAGAGACCTGCATAATGCGAACCATGGCGACTGTAGACATGTCAGTACTTTTGTTGTTTTTGAAAATAAAACAACTCACTGCTGTTCTTTGTTCTTCTTTTAACAAAGAAATGTCGTCAAGTTCTGATAAAACTGGCGCTTCAGCAGCATCCACGCTAAAGTCTTCCGCCATAATTGCACTGGCCTCTTATCGCTGCTTGCTTACGTCACGCACCAGAAAGTACTGCCCCTTGTTGCTGATCGGTTCTGTCACTTTCTAACCGGGCCCAAACGGTTCAGACGGGAGCTTTGCAAGATGGATTCACCAGTGAGAAACAAGGAATAGGCAGATCCTTCTGCTTTGCAAGGTTAGCATCAGGCTGCAACATTAGAAAACCGAAAAAGTTAAAGGGGGTCTAAATACTTCCTGAATGCACTGTATTTTACACCACAGTGGCTGTAAAGCACAGGGTAACAGCCCTAGACATATTGAATTTTATTACTCCTTCAGGAGTAATAATGTCTCCGGAAAGAATAATGTCTCATACCACTCTCATATTTCTCTTTAGAAATATTAGATTTGATGGTAAATTTACTTTTAAGGTTTTTATTGTTGAGAATATTTGTTTTATCTTCAAAATAGGTTAAAAAAACATTACCAAGGTGCTTAGTTTATATTCATAATTTAATATTTTGTAGTCTAGATGAAACATTGCATCATGAAAAAGACAGAGGACTTCAAAGAAATCATGCATTGATGTACGTGAATTAACAATATAAGGGGGCTAAAGTAAGAAAAATAAAATAACACCGGATTTTCCCCGGCACTCAAATATGCGTGACAGTGCTTTGGAGTCTTGTGCACAAATATTGTAAAAGAAAGCAGCTACTGCCGCTCTCATCAGTTGGTTTTAAGAACAGTGTCTTGTTAAGAATAGTTGGTGAATGAGGCCCAAGTCAGAGAACAATTTTCCACATTTGCACATGCTGATAGAGTAAAGTGAACAAGTGTGGTCTGAACAGAAGCTGTAAAGGTTTACAGCGTCACCCCTGTGCTCACCTCTGCCTTCTCTCTGGCCAGGCCAAGACTGAGCCCTGATGCTGCCTGTCAGTATGTGCCATAGACACAGGCCTCCTTCTCAGATCTGTAAGAAGAAGACACAGGCACTGTTAGATTCTACTTTAACATGTATTAAAAATGAACATGAATCTAATCATCTTCACCTGTAGGATGAAATCAAAAAAGTGTAGAACTTTATGTACCATGTATTTTGTTTGAGTCTTTTTAAACATAAAACAAAACAATTAGATTCACATAGATCACAATGCTCTTCCTGCTCTTTAATTGTCTGCTTCCTACTTTTTCAAGAACTTTGTGTCTGGAGACTCTGAAGTCTGGGTAAATTACCTGAAGTGCTCTCCTCCACTCCTTTCTGTTGTCTCTGTCTCAAGGGCAGCAATGAGTGAGATGGACTTAATGAGTTTGATTTGGAGCTGTGCAGGGAGACAAAAAGTTTGGGTTAAAAAAAAAACAATTTTAATGAAACAACTAGCCCAAAAAACATAAAATCGCAGTTTTAATTCAGAATAACACTGATGCTACTCTATGATAAGGGCAAAGGCCTTAATGATTTTATTGCTCAAGATATGGTTCAGATATTTCTGGTATTAATTTAGAAAATGATCAAAGTACTTCACTGGATTTTACTGTTACTAGAAGCTACAGTACTTGTAAACGTATTCACTCCATTGGCTGTTTTACCCGTTTATTAATTTTATAAATCAATTATGGTCAATATGATCTGGAAAACAGATTTCTAAAGAGTAATGTCACTGATAAAATTATGTAATGTAAAATAAGTGACTGCATAAAATCCCCCCCCCTCAAGTCAGTATTTAGTAGCTGCACCACTGGCTAAAATCACAGCTCTGAGTCCGTGTGGATAGATCACTGTATGATGAATCTTGACAGTAAATCTCTGTGAGGTTTTACTAGATATCACAGTGACAGCATACCTGAGTTCAGGGCTTGGTGGGGTCGTCAAGACGTCGGCAGAGCTTGATGATTTTATAAAACTACGCTTGGTGACACTTGAAATGGGAACATGTGATCGGGAACTCTTCGGCTGCAGCAGCAATCTCACTATAAAAATGAAGGATGTAGAGACTGACCATAAGTACAGTCCAGGTGGAATAGCTCAGTTATTTAAAGGTGTAGTTCGCTTTAAAGTTTTACCATCTTTGATTTCCTGCAGATCCCTGGGCTGCACAAAGTCTGGCTTCACGCTCTCAAACCACCAGAAGAGCTCAGCGATAAAGACCATCACGTTACTCTGCCACACAGTGATAAATACAGAGTCAATGGTGTGATAATGATGTTAAAGCTTCTTTTCACAAACTGTGTAAGAGCGTGCTCTGACCTTTAGTACAGGTGGAGAATACAGCATGTCCTCGGGTTTCATGTGGAAGCATTTGTTCAGGTATTCATTGGAGAACTCCTTCAGAAGCTGGATGTTGTACACGCTGTCTGCTATGGAGGGAATCTCCTTCAGACAAATATCTGCACAGAAAACAAACAACAACAGTCAAAACTCTCAACTGTAGCAGCGACGTTGGGGAAAAGAGTAAACCTAAGTTAAGCCCCTTTAGACAATGAACAAATACAGATTATCATCTATTTTGGGCTTAAGGACTTGAACTTTTATAGTGCTTTTTTACTTGTTTGACCATTCAAAGTGCTTTTACAGTGCGGGTCACACCTACCCATTCACACCCCTTCACTCTGTTCACTCCACATTCCATTTACACCTTCCAATGAAGCAGTTTGGTTGCTGTTAAGTGTCTTGCTTAAGGACACATCAACTTGTGAAAGCAGGAGCTGGTGATCGAACCCACAGCCTTCCAATTGCGGGATGACTGACTCTACCTGCTGAGCCTTGTCACCCCATAGACACTATGTGATAAACTGCAATGCTGTGTGTGAATACAGCTCGATGTACACTGACAGCTCAGACCAATCCCATAGCTCAGACTGTATTCTGGGGAGACTGGGATGCCTAGGATTCTTCCAGATGGTGTGGAAGCCACACATATTGGTACGCATCAAAGAAGACAAGTGAACTGACATGATCTGCTGTCCACCAGTAAAAAAAAGCATGGCCTTCAACCAATCATGGTGGTTTTAGAGATGTAGATCATGTGGCTCAACTGAGTAACAAAAGCGGTTAATTTGGCTCCTAAAAACCTCTTCTTTTTGTACAACTTTTGCTTTTGGAAAAATACTTTGTTCACATGAAGGAGTCTGCTAAAAGAACCTGCTGGTTCATTCACACATTACTACTTGCTGGTCACTTGTCATCTTGAATTGAATTGTAACTAACCAGGGCCCTACAAAGTTTATTTGCCAAAGTGTTATCACTGTTTCCTTTAAAGGTGTGTTCACATACAGATGTTTAGGGGAAGGTAAAATCAACTCCTTAGATTACTAATCATCAACAGGCGGCCCGGGGACCAAATCAGGCCCCCCAAAGCTTCCTGTCAGGCCCCCAGAAGACCTTTAAATTGAGAAAAGCAGGAAAAGAAAATGTTGTGGTTTTGAGAGTATCTTCCCTGTCTCTCTGAGCACGTCAGCATTAGACACAGGGTCTTGGAAATGACATCTGAAAATGCACCCAAGAAAAGCTGTCACAAAGAAGTCCAGCTGGCGCCTCTGGCCATCAATCAAAGTCCAGGCCTCACAAGAGTATAGTAAGACCAGAAGCACCCAGGACCCAAAAATAACGGGACGCCACACTGTCTGGCTCAGCAAACCCATCGGCCCATACACAAGTCCAAAACTGTGGTTGATCTCAGCCTCAGAGTCAGCGTGTTCCTTACACTGCAAAGGGAGGTGAATCACTCTAAACTTCCATGCTCCCTTCATTCACAGACACAGATACGAAATGCCTGGATCTTTGTTTTGGTCATGCATTCCTAACGCTTCAGCCTCCTCACTCAGCAAGCTAAGAAAAAGAACATGTACAGTCTCTGAAAGGATCACAGCATCATCCAAAAAAGACACTTCACAGTTCGCTGCCCCCTTTATCTGCCCCATTATCCAGTCCATACAGGTACTGAAGAGTGCAGGGGCTAAGATGCACCCCTGCCCCACCCCAGGATCAACTGGGAAGAAGTTGGAGGTGGAGCCACCGCACTACGCATCACTCTGTACCAGAATATAAGGCAGACAACAGCTTGGAGGAGTGAATGTGGAATCCCACAGAGCTCCAGAGACCTCCAGAGGGCATCTCTACTCACTGAGTGGAACGCCTTCCAGAAGTCAGGTGATTAACTCAGTTTGAAATGAGTTAGACTCCACATTTAAGATGGTAAAGTTTAAAATTACTGTCTAGTTCAGTGAATTGAGGCAGTTCTAGCTTAATATTTCACATCCAGATGTAACAGTACTGCCTGTCCACTCATAGATAAACTCATAAATGCTCTACCTTCCAGTCTGATGAGTTCTGGGCAGTAGAAGTGGACCACAGCAAGCAGAGCCGTGCCGTCAGATACATCCTTCAACAGGTCATCCAACATGGGGAAGTGCTGCAGAGTCCGACCGGACAGGTGATCTCTGCGGTAACGCACCTAACCAGCAAGAAACAAGGCATCTTTGAAACAAGGTACACATTTATCTAGTCAGAGTAAAGTCAAATGCACACTTCACACACAAACACAACATTTATCCTTTAAAATCATTCACTGTCTCTCTTCAACATGAACTCTACACTGTAGATTTAACTGGCATCGGTGGATTTTAAGGATCTGATTTCAGGTGAATTATCAGGAGAGTCTTTAAGAGTATATTTTGGACACACAATGACTTGGAAGGGAGGGTGTTCTCTACTTTAATGTCTGCAGTAACAGTGCATGGTTTGGTTTAGTAGCTGGTGCAGGCGATAGCTGATTAAAAGAAGAAAGTTTGGGTTGAAATCAAGAGTGAGTGAAATAATGCATTACCATGTGAGAGATCTCCACAGGCTCCAAAATGTAGTGGGAGAGGGCATGCAATATGTCAGGCTGGTGAAGGAAGAAAGAAATGAAATGATTGGGAAGTTAATGAAATGAGAGGAGAGGACTTGACTGGAAGAGCGGCGTTTAGCTACCGTTGAAACACAAAGAAAGGAAGAAAGGTGCAGAGATGTGTGGAGGGCTTTTAGGAAGGCAGTTTTAATGCAAAAGAGAAGTTTCTTAGCCTGCTGTTTCTTCCTTTGCCACCAGGGGGCAGCTTCTTCATTTACTAAATCAGTTTATGTTTCCATGACTGCATCCATTGACTAAATTACAGTGGAGCTCATTAATTTCCTGCTGTCTGATTTCACAGAATCACACAAACAGGCACACATACAGTCTCACTGAGGGTAGTTACACTTACAGGAACAAGCTTCCAGTACCATTTGGAGGGAGACTAGAGTCCAAGAGGTGGAGAAGGAGGAAGGTTTAAGGGAGACACAAACAGGAAGAGCAGCAGACAAGTCAAGTATCTTACACAGTGAAAGGTTATCAGATCATCCCCTCTTACCACAGAGACAGATCTGATCTTAAACTGGGAAAGGTTGGACAGCAGGACTCAGGAACCATGCCAAGGAAAATAACTAGAGATGAGAAAGGTATAACCTGCTTTAATTTAACCCAACCAATCTCTCTGCTACACTTGTCTTTTAATTGTGTTCCTTAAAGACAAGTGTGAGTTAAGATAAGATGATAAGACAGTATAGAGGTGTTCGAACTAAGCACCTCCCACCAGGGTCATAGGGGATCTGAGTCATTGTTCGGACAAATATAAACACACAGACATGACAAACAGAGATTCAGCCTGACTCACACTTCCTGAGAACACAAATATGCATGATCGATTAAGTAATAAAACTTCACACAGTGCATATAAAATTATTCAACCCCTTGGATGTTCTGCCCTTCTGTGGATTTTACAAATAAATCATGGTCAATATTACTCGGCTTTTTTGACTAAAAAAAATATTTCAACAAAGTAATGTCAATAACATAAAAATATGTAATGTAAAATAATTAAGTGCATAAATGTCCACCCCCTCCAAGTAAGTATAAAGTAGAATCACCTTTGGCTGCAATCACAGCACTGAGTCTGTGTGGATAGGTCTCAGTCAGGCTTGCACATCTGGACATTGCAATTCTACTTCATTCTTTCTTTAGCTATTCAGGATCCGTCAGGTTTCACAAGGATCAGCCCTGTTCAAGTCCAGCCACAAATTCTCACAAATGAGGTCTGGGCTTTGACTCGGCCACTCCAGAACATTCACCTTGTTGTCTTTAAATCATTTCTGTGCAGCTTTCTCTGTATGCTTTTGCTCATTGTCTTGCTGGAAAATAAATCTTCTCCCAAGCTGTGGTTCTCATACAGACTGAAAAGGTTGTCCTCCAGGATTTTCCTATATTTTGCTGCTTTCATTCTACCCCCTTCTTTTACAAGCCTTCCAGGCTGGCTGCCAAGAAGCATCCCCACAGCATGATGCTGCCACCACCGTGCTTCACAGTGGGTATGGTGTGTTTGTGGTAATGAGGAGTGTTTGGCATCACGTCTGATAGCCAAAAAGCAGCATTTTGGTCTCATCAGATCGAAGAACTTTCTCCCACTTCACCATGGAGTCTCCCACATGCCTTTTGGGAAACTCTAGACCAGATTGAGTCTGAGTTTTCTTCAACAGTGTCTTTCTCTTTGCCACTCTCCCATAAAGCTTTGACTGATGAAGAACCCGGCCAACAGTTGTTGTCTGCAGAGTCTCTCCATCTCAGCTGCTGAAGCTTGGAACTCCTTCAGAGTAGTCATAGGTGTCTTAGTGTCCTCTCTTACTTGTCTCCTTCTTGCACGCTCACTCAGTTTGTGAGGACGGCCTGATCTAGGCAGATTTACACATGCGCCATATTCCTTTATTTCTTGATGATGGATTTAACTGAACTCTGGGGGATATTCAGTCTTAGAAATGTTTTTGTATCCATCCACTGATCTATACCTTTTAATAACCTTTTCTCTGAGATGCTTGGAGTGTTCTTTTGTCTTCATGGTGTAATGGTAGCCAGGAATACTGATTAACCAGTGACTGGACCTTCCAGACACAGGTGTCTTGAAACTAAAATCACTTATTCTACCTTGCATATTCTTATTTAATTATCATTACTTAGTAGAAATTAGTTTTCACATGTTTTTGGGGGCAAAAAGCTTAATGATATTGTCCATGACTTATTTAAAAAAGCAATGAAAAGGTAAAACATCCAAGGGGGGTGAATACTTTTTATGGGCACTGTACATCAGAGGATTATATGAGGTGCTCAGTAGATTTTAATATATGACAGATCCAATGACTCAACTCGTACATTTAAGTTTTAAAGCAGGCAGTAATGAAGAGTGTAAAACCTTAGCCAGAGCGGCAGAAATGACAGAGATTAACGTCTCTTAATAAAGAAGCGTTCCTACACTGATGAAGAGATCTGAAGCTAACAAAGTTTAAGAGTTCAGACAGATAATATTACCTTCTGGTGACTGGGTGAATCCAGCAGATGTTTCTTCATTTTTAAGTCTCTCTCTACAATCTCCCTCATTTTTAAATTCACCTGCAGTGACAACAAAGATGGTGGGTTATTATAGGTAGAGGACATGCAAATGCACATGAGTATAACGAGTGTGTTTTTACCTTGTTGATCCAAAAGATCATTGCATCCTCCAGGTCAAAAGGCAGCTCCTTGGAGGCACTGAAGTTGGAAAAACGCGTGACACTGGACACAACCTTCTCAATGCTGATCATCTCCACGGTATAAGCCATCATCAGGGCGTCGATGAGGTGGATGTGTGAGCTCTGGTTAGACACAGAATTTAACACGTCTTTGAACAACTACAGAAAAAGTATTTAATTATAAAAATATCATAAATATGAGTCTAGTAGAAACAGCTTAAAATCTTAATTGTTGTTTAATGTATGCTAATTTTGTCAATGAGGACCCTTATGATTTGACAACCATAAGAGGTGCTCCATCACTGAATTGCCATGGAAACAAGGCAGTACTTCTCTGTTCTCAACAGCAAACAACTGATAAAATTACTTCTCCTTTGCTGTTTGATTCACACACCTTTTTAGATAAAAAAAAGACCTGGAATACAGGCAGGCTAGGAAAATAGTATGAGGGATTTTCTTTCAGCTTAATTTTATAAACATAGAGATGTTTTAATTGACGGAAATTTGATTTAGGGATTCATAACATACCTGTCAACCAACCAACCAACCTGTCATACAACAAATCTAAATACAGATTCATTTTCACTTTTCAGGGTTTTTAAAGAGGCTTCTAAACAGAGTATAAACTGCTGCTTCTCCACTGGCCTGTTGCCTTTTGCTTCACACCTGTAAATGCCGTGACTCAGACCTCAGACGAGTGGGTTCATATTAAAGGAAGTAGTAGCAGATGATTTTTTGGCTCATTTTGTTTCATGAATATTTCATCTACACACTCAAAAAACTGCAAAGCACCCACAACTTCTGGTGCATTATTTATTCAGTTGCTCTCAGCTCATATTTGGCTCTGGAGGGCAGAATCAAGGAGTGGGATGTTGCTCACTACAGCAGAGGGAGAACACCTCTGATTCACATAAATATGAACACTTATGAACTCATTTCTTATCAATCATTAAAAAATGATTGAGTTTTGGCCAACTTGGCCACTGTAAAACAAGGACATGCTCTAGTTACCTGCCTTGACTCACACATACACTTAAGTGACATACCATTCTTAATCCATAGGGTTTGATATGATGTCAGTCCACCTTTTGCAGCTATAACAGCTTCAACTCTTCTGGGAAGGCTCTCCACAAGGTTTAGGAGTGTGTTAATGGGAGTTTTTGACCATTCTTCCAGAAGCGCATTTGTGAGGTCACACACTGATGTTGGGTGAGAAGGCCTGGCTCTCAGTCTCCGCTCTAATTCATCCCAAAGGTGTTCTATCGAGTTGAGGTCAGGACTCTTGTCTTTATGGACCTTGCTTTGCGCACTGGTGCACAGTCATGTTGGAGCAGGAAGGGGCCATCCCCAAACTGTTCCCACAAAGTTGGGAGCATGGAATTGTCCAGAATCTCTTGGTATGCTGAAGTATTCAGAGTTCCTTTCACTGGAACTAAGGGGCCAAGCCCAGTTCCTGAAAAACAACCCCACACCATAATCCCCCCTCCACCAAACTTTTCACTTGGCACAATGCAGTCAGACAAGTACCATTCTCCTGGCAACCGCCAAACCCAGACTCGTCCATCAGATTGCAAGGTGGAGAAGCACGATTCGTCACTCCAGCATCATCTTGAGTCCAGTGGTGTCGTGCTTTACACCACTGCATCCGACGCTTTGCATTGCAGTTGGTGATGTATGGCTTGGATGCAGCTGCTCGGCCATGGAAACCCATTCCATGAAGCTCTCTACACACTGTTCTTGAGCTAATCTGAAGGCCACGTGAAGTTTGGAGGTCTGTAGCCATTGACTCTGTAGAAAGTTGGCGACCTCTGTGCACCATGCGCCTCAGCATCCGCTGACCCCGCTCCATCATTTTACGTGGCCTACCACTTTGTGGCTGAGTTGCTGTCGTTCCCAATGGCTTCCACTTTGTTATAATACCACTGACAGTTGACTGTGGAATATTTAGGAGAGGAAATTTCACCACTGGACTTGTTGTACAGCTGGCATCCTATCACAGTACCATGCTGGAATTCACTGAGCTCCTGAGAGCGAGCCATTCTTTCACAAATGTTTATAGAAACAGTCTGCATGCCTAGGTGATGATTTTATACACCTGTGGCCATGGAAGTGATTGGAATACCTGATTTCAATTATTTGGATGGGTGAGTGAATACTTTTGGCATTGTAATACTCATTTGGAATTCCGTATCTGTTCACCTGATGAATGTAGGTCTAAGGTTTGCACCTCTGATTTTATCTCCTTCAATCCCTCAGGTAAATGTCAGCCTCTTTTGCAGCTAAATACTTCACTGTGTTCCCTAATTAGTTGCTTACTCTACCAGTATATTGTATAAGTCTGGAAAGGCAGAACACGTAGTGGCAGAAAAAAAATACTTTTCACAAATTAATTGCAGTTTTAGCATCAACTGCAATAAGATACGATACATTTTACTGTCACCTAAAGCAGTGGTTCCCTAAGTGGGGTTCCGGACCCCCTGGAAGGTCGTGAGACACCGAGTGGAGGTCGCGAAATGCCTTCCAAGAAACAAAGAGTATTTTAAAATGATTTTAAATTGTGTATTTTGCACATTTTTTAAAAAATATATGCATAAAATTGGTTAAATTAAAAATAAAAAAATGGCCATTTGTTTAGATTTAAGCTGAAGTCAAAGCAATGTTTAAAATGTCCTGCACATGACAATTCTTGAATGTGCATGGCTGTGTTTATCTATACCACAACCAATCTTTGAGACAGTGGGGGTCCCTGGTCTTCATCAGCATTATTTTGGGGTCACGGGCTGAAAAGTTTGGGAATCCCTGCCCTAAAGGAAACTTGTCTTGGACTCCTTGGAGCTAACTAAAGCCAGTTTTTAGATAAGAAACACTCCAGAAATACAGTGCATTTGCAAAATACTCAGACCTCCCTAATGTTTTTTAGTTTTGTTATGCTACAGTAAAAATCTACACTCTGTACCCCATCATGACAACATAAAAACAGAATTTGATAAAGTTTTGCAAATTTACTGAAATTAAAAACTGCAATATCACTTTGACATATAATACTTAGTTTAGGTTCTTCCTAAGCTTCTGTCTAGCCACTTGGCCATAAAGCCAGATTAGTGGAAGGTTACAGTGATAGTTATCCTTCTGGAACTTTGTTCCATCACCACACAGGATCTCTGGAGCTCAGTCAGAGTGACCATCAGGTTCTCTGTTGCCTCTCTTACTAAGGTCCCTCTCCAACGATGGCTCAGTTTGGCCAGTCGACCAGCTCTTGGAAAAGTGCAGCAGAATTATTTTTGTGTCTTTCCCAAGACCTGCGCCTTGCATCAATTCTGTCTCTGAGCTCTGCAGGCAGTTCCTTTGACCTCATGGCTGTGAGGTCAAAGGAAATGTGAGGCCTTCTATAGAGAGGTGTGCTCCTTTCCAAATCATGTCCAATCAGTTCAATTTAGCAAAGGTGGACTCCAATCAAGGTGTAGAAACATCTCAGCAAAGATCAAGAGAAATGGGAGGAAGCTGAGCTAAGTTTACAGTACTTTTGCCTGAACATTTACTGTATGTCAATGTGATAAGTCAGGTTTGGATTTTTCCTAAATTTGCAAAAATTTCTAAAACTCTGTTTTCACTTTGTCATGATGGGGTACTGAGTGTAGAATTAATGACGATAAAAATGTTTTTTTTAACACTGTAGCATCAGGCTGCAACATAACAAACCTGACAAAGTGCACAGATTATGTTTGATTTTTTCTGTTTAAATATTGAAATAGTTGTATATTGTACCTTTAATAAAAATTTCAAGCATAAAAAGTCAAAGTCAAAAGTCAAAGCTGTGTTTGAGCTGTCTTGTGTCTAGTATGTTTGAGTGGGCTACACAGTGGTGCAGCGGTCAGTTTTGCTGTGTCATGGTTCAATAATGTTTGAACAGGGTCTTTCTTTCTGGTGTCCGTATGTTCTACACATGTGAGGGTTCTCTTTAGGCACTCTGGCTTCCTCCTACATTTAGTGACTCTAAATTGCCTGTAGGTGTGCGTGTGTCTGATTTTTGTCTCTACATGTCAGTCCTGTGACTGACTAGTGATCAGTCTAGGGTGTGCCCTGCCTCCTGTTCCAGCCCCCCTGCAACCCCAAACAGGAAAAGCAGTTCAGATAATAGATATATTATTATTAAATAAAGTTATTGTATTGTATGGTATTGTATATGGACTGTATGTTTGCCAGCTTGAAGCTTACAAGAATCCTTAAATGCAGATCCTTCATAAGGCAAGTAATACACACAGATTAAAAATCATTTCTCCATGATTGATGAAGCTGATCTAAGATATAAAGTGTTTCTTATTATGCTGAATTTCTTGCGCTTGCAAAAGTTAATGTTCCCCCAAAACTTAACTTAAGGTTCAACCACCCACCATCTTGATGGGAGCCGAGCTGAGGTCCAGATCAGAGACAGGCGTGTTGTCTGCCTGCAGGACATAGATGCCTTTCCTGGACAGAGCCTGGATGACAGACTGGTGGCTTTGGAGCGAGGTGACCTGCTCAGCGTGCAGGATGAGCCCACACACCCGGCAGTAGAGCTCTGCAGCCAGCAGTAGGTGGATGATGGGAGGCTTGATGTGTTCCTGTTCATACTGGTCAGTATAGAAGGGGTCCCGTAGGTCAGCAGGTATGTGATCTGCAACAAGCAAACATTACATACAAGCATTAATCTCTATGTGACAGACAGAGTGTGCTGTTTACCTATAAAAGTTCTGATTGACACATCACACCCTGTTTTCACGCTTTTACTATTTTTGGATGCACACGTGTCCACTGATGCCTCGCCATGTTACATAACACACAAGCTCCCAGGATGCAAACTCTCAAGGTATTAGACTGTCTAAGAAGAACCCAGGGAGAGAGGAAGACGCTGAGGTAAAGTCAGTGGTTAAACAACCTCCCAGGTAGTGACCCTATGGCTGATAGGTGAACCAGAGGCTTTAAGCCAATGAGCTAACAGGACTTAGCTGTGATGCTTAAGCTGATGCTGCTGTCCCAGCATGCCTGGTATTTACCTGCTCATGGAAAAAAACATGGGGCAGCTATTTTTATATGCTTTGGACATGTTAATCCAGAGTTAGCACCTGAAACACTCACGTAATTTAGCTTGCAGTGCTTTCACTGTGGATTCAGGCAGGGAGGATATCGTCTGATATTTAGGAGCCCGTACAATCATGTGCAGAATGACAACAAACAAAAAACAGGTTGTCCTGTCACTGGTGGCCGGTGTTTTCTGATGATAAATTTCATCCTGCTTCAAAATAACAGTGAAATACATCAATCATCAAGATCATTTGCAGTTGAAGATGCACTTAGTCTTACTCACTTGGTTCAACACCTCCCCCAGCAGCAGTTTGAGCCATTTAAAACACTAATACAGACATAATCCATCTTCCTCCTGATGGTTTTACAGTATTTGCTTGTGTAGGTCATACAGAGGCATCAGTTTCATTTTCACTCTGTTGAAAAACAGCTCAAGATTCTTTAAGGGCTTTAAGAGAAATTTTGATTCACTTCCAGTGTCTACGTGTCCATTTCATCAGAAAGTCATGTTTACATTTTACCGTTCAGATAAACTGTGGAGAGACTCCTCTTCAGTCAGTGTAACAGAAAGGAATAACGCACCATTTTTTCCTCATACCAAAACTTAAAAATGTGACAACAGGGCTGTAGAACTCTTGTTAAAATCATATTTCAGGGGTGCAGATGACCTAGTGGTAAGGCCATGTCCCATGTATATAGGAGGTCTGAGTTCAAGTCCCGCCTTTGGCTTCTTTTCTGCATTTTACTCTACACGCTTTCATACCTGTGCCCAACTCTATCCACTGTCCTATCTCAAAAAAGGGTAAAAAGGTCCTGAAAACAGTGCCTCCTAACACATGCAAAAAAATATCAGTGCGAATAGGGCTCCATGATATTATTGGCATGATATCTGTAACAGCCAATATACAGTGCTTAACACATTTATGAGACCACCATCCAAAGTAAGGTTTTTGCCACAGCTGCCCTAAATTAACAGCATTGGTAATTACCAAAATCATTTTTTATGTTTCTGCAATGGTTAATACACCAATATGTAGAAGCTCTTTAACCCAAATGATATTTCTAATGCTAACATATAATTATTATTGTTATCCATGAATTTTCAAACTTACTGATTTACAAAAAACTGAAAAAAATAGTAAAGCACATTAATATTGCTTGATTAATATGTCAAATTATAGTTATTTACTTGCATTCCTGAAGAGAAAAATGAGTTTTAGTGGTTGAATGTTATGCTTGATTCATTTCTGACTTCTCAGAGAAGCCCAGTTAGCCGGGTCAAATGTGGATATAAAAAGGTGAGTTAAATGTGCCGGTAGTCGAGTGGTTAGGGCGCCCACCATGTACGCAGGTGGCCTGGGTTCAAATCCTGCCTGTGGCACCATTTCCTGCATGTCTCTCCCTGTTTCCGAGTCTATCCACTGTCCTCTTCTATCTAATAAAGGCACGAAAAGGCCCAAAAATAAATCTTAAAAAAAAAAAAAGAGGGTGAATTCAGTTTGAAATTCCTCATTCCTGTTCAAAATGGTAAAGCGTGGAGAGCTCAACGAAAATGAAAGAGTCCGCATTAAAGCACTTCATGATGCTGGATGGTCTTTGAGACAAATATGACAGATGGTCTGATAAATTTGTTAAGCACTGTATATGAGGTGAATATCAGCCGTTATCGGCTATACCAGCTGAAGTATTATCTTTTTTGGTTCATGGTTATTCCTTAAACTTTACACTGTGTTTTACGGTCTGAAGTTTTAGGTCTGAACCACATTACTAACTTAACAGAAGTAAGTAAATTTGTGTTTGGTAGATTGTTTCTTTGTTGTAACAATACTTCTTGGCAACAAATCATATACTGTTGGAAAGCTTGTTTATTTCCCTTTTACATGGTGCCACATTTGTAAGGAACATGCATTTGTGGGATGAGCAGCAGAGCTGAGTATGTGGGTTGTGCCCACAAAAAATTTGCCAAATCTTCCCTGCCAGTGCCAAACAGCTGGGAGGGGAAGATTTGGCACATTTTTCATGAGCCCAACCCACATTCTCAGCTCTGCTGCTCATCCCACAAAGTCATGTTCCTTACAAATGTGGCACCATTTAAAAGAGGACTAAACAGGATTTCCAATGGTGATTTATTGCCAAGACGCATTGTTACAACAAAGAAGTAATCTACCAAACACAAATTTACTTACTTTTTGTGTTAAGTTTAGAAGTCCTGAGCACCCATTAATGGGTAATTTCTTGTTTTTAATGACCAGCAGTTGCAAGTAACTCCCACACTTTGTCTAAACTGCACAAAAAACCTCACCATGTATCAATACTGGAACATTGCCGATGTATTTGTGCATTTTAGACCATGTTTCCAGTCATAATCCACTTTAATCAACCTGAGTTAAGCTCTTTCTAGTTCTACAAGGGTAGCTTTGGATTAAAGATGACTAGAAACGTGTCGTTCTAAAAGCTGTACCTAAAAAAGTAATGATCAAATCCTTGTGTATAGTAGGCTTTAAAACGCCCACATTTGGACAATGATGATGCATCAATACTCAGCCACTTAGTGAAGCGTCTTCTCTTGTTGTGTTTCACATTAGCAGCAAGCTGACTGAGACATCCATTAGAGGAAACACACACACACACGCAGATATACAGTCACAAACACACACACACAGGGCAGAGACTACAGCTAGAGCTCTATGTGAAACCCTTAGCTGTGATTTTCACAGCCGACTGCCTGTTTGGCACCGTCTCCCTACAGTATTTCTCTCACTCTCTGCTACCATATGGACACGAGATCATGTGAGGAAAAGCTCTTTTTGCATGCCTCCAGGTCTCTTTTTGTATTTACACCAACAAAACAAATCTTTTATATCTTCTTCCAGCAAACATCTCTTTAAACTCCCACTTCCTCAGACTCAGCTGTCCAGGAATGCCCTCCCCTTTATCCGTCCTGGTTGCCATGGAGACTGTGATGGGGGATGCCAGCATGGCTGGAGGTGGGGGGCTGGGTTGCCATCCCAGGGCTTGCTCATTGGATCAGTCCCTGACATCGGGAGGTGGGTGTGAGCTTATGTGTGAGTGGTGTGAAGAATTGAATGGGGGGAGCTGCCCTTTAATCCTGGTTGCTAATTCTGCTTAGATATTTATTATCCACCTGATCCTGTGTTAAAGCCCACTCTGGTGTGCATCTGTGTGTGGGTAAATCAAGAGGAGAGGGGGAGGGCAGGGGGCGCCTTTGTTCCTGTTCTCTCAGACAGAAGGTCAGATTGATCAGCAGAGATCTTGCTGACAGTCAGGGCAGAGCTGTCAGACTCGGAGCTCTGCAGGGGAAAGCCACAACTCTGCTCTGTGATAAGAGGGCTTAATGGAGTCTTCTTCAGCAGACAATATGTTGGGGAAACAGAGCCTGTAAGCTGCTGCACCCTGTACAGAAGTCTGACCCTGCAGAATAAACATGTTAGCTGGCATTTAAAGCCCAACTGTGGGGGCTTCAGTTCAGTGGAGCTTATTCCTTTTATTTTAAAGCTCTTTAACATTTTAAAAATATATACAACTTCATTAACAGACACCAAAAGTTGGCTAAACTATAATTACTGTATGTTTGGTATTTTCTCATACTTATTTTTTCAGAGAGCTTCATCACATGATGTGTTAGACTTGTTATACATACTTTGGCTTAGATTAGGATCATCTACAGCTCAGAAAATTTGAAGAAAAAAGCAAAGAATATGTTAAAACTTGGGCGTAAGTATTGTTTTCATGTCTTAACAGTAAATCTTTAGACAGCTCACGATTCAATTACAATTCATAGGGCTACGATTCAATTCGTAATCGATTATTGATGCATTTTGCTGCACTTGTCTTTTTTTTTTTTTTACATTTCTGTTGTTATCACTGTGACAAACATAAAAACATTTCCTTTGTATTTAGAAAAAAAGAGATAAATTAAATGTCCACTATCCTCTAATCGAAGATGTGTATAAACTGAAAATTTATAACTGCACTGAACCACAGGTAGCAGCATCCTTTCCTTGTAACATTTCTGAAATTACAGACATAAAAATGTCCTTTTCACAGATGAACAACTGGTAGTCTAAATCTTGCTGTTAGGCACTGTGTGTCAAAGTTCCACCTTTTTGTTCCTGCTATTCCACAGCATTAAATAACAATTATCGATTATTAGACATGTATAAATCCATTCAGTCTTCCACCTCCACACCACAATGCATCTAAGAATCGATTATTTCTTCTACCTCTACTTGCTACCATTGCACTCTGAAGACAAAAGAACACTCCAAGCAACTCAGAGAAAAGGTTGTTGAAGATTATAAGTCAGGGGATGGGTACAAAAGCATTTTCCAAAGCACTGAACATCCTCCAGAGTTCAGGTAAACCCATCATCAAGAAATGGAAAGAATATGGCACATGTGTAAATCTGTCTAGATCAGACCGTCCTCACAAACTGAGTGAGCGTGCAAGAAGGAGACTAGTGAGAGAGGCCACCAAGACACCTATGACTACTCTGAAGGAGTTCCAAGCTTCAGCAGCTGAGATGGGAGAGACTCTGCAGACAACAACTGTTGGCCGGGTTCTTCATCAGTCAAAGCTTTATGGCAAAGAGTGGCAAAGAGAAAGACACTGTTGAAGAAATCTCATTAAATCTTGACTAGAGGCATGTGGGAGACTCCATGGTCAAGTGGGAGAAAGTTCTTTGGTCTAATGAGACCAAAATGATGCTTTTTGGCCACCCCCGACACACCATCTCCACCGTGAAAGATGATGGTGGCAGCATCATGCTGTGGGGATGCTTCTTGGCAGGCTTGGAAGGCTTGTAAAGATAGAGGGTAATATGAACGTGACAAAATATAGGAAAATCCTGGAGGACAATCTCATTCAGTCTGCTAGAGAACTACTGCTTCAGAGAAGGTTTATTTTCCAGCAAGTGGTCCTGGCTCAGAACCCACCAGTCTGTCTCACGACAGATCATGACCAACGTTTCCAAATATTTTCAACAACAAATGTTTAGTTAATTAAATATGTTGCAGTTTGGAGCATGATTGGATCAAAACACCCGATATAAAAAAGAAAAAGGACAAAACTGACAAATTTTATACATTCTTTTCCCATCATTATGTCAAATGTTGCTAATTTTCCAGAGGACTTGTGAAATTTCTTCACTATCATGGGAAAAGAGGCCGTTTATTACAAGAAGAGGAGGTAAATTAGTTGAAATATTGATCAAACATTTAAATTTGCCCTATTTCACAGTAAAACAGAGTAAAATAAAAGGTACTGATGCATGTCCAATAAGGACTTAAGGGCTTTTGCCAACATTTTTTTCAACCACCTAGTCTCGACCCACTGAAGACTGCTCCCAATTCTGGGTCCCGACCCACCAGTTGAGAACCACTGATATAGACAATGCAAGTACTGTATTCCATTAACAATATGTGATACATTATCCTAGTCACTGCAGGTCAACTAGGTCCAAATCTAATAATCTATTTCATCTCTGACACAAAAAACACAGATGAAAACATTCCCGTGTTTCTCCTGACATTTTGAAAAGATTCTCTACAGACTATTACATTAAATTAAATTAATTAAAAGCTAATAAACCTGTCCAAACAAACACTCTACAGACAGAAGCCCTCAGGTTCAATCCCATTACACACTTAAACATGTGACTGTCCTGACTTTCACACCAGCACATACGGACGCTGTCCTCCACACACTGCTGTGTTTGTGGGTTTGCCGTCTAATCTAATAATGTTGTTTTGAAACTTCTGTCCTTGTCTGTTAGAATCAGTGACGCAGGATGGCATCACAGAAAACAAACATGAAATGACCTGCTTTAGATTCAAGCAGGAACACACCGCTGATAAGTTTTCAGTGTCTTTACTGTCATTATTATCCTTTTATTTACACCACTCATCCCATGTGGGGTCATGGGGGGTAGGACTGAGTCCCAGCTGTCAATGGAGGAGAGGCGGGGTACCACCTGGACTGTTCACCAGTCAATCACAGGGCTGACATATATACACATGGTGCCTTCAAATGGGGTCAGATGTTCACAAGGACTATCTGAACACCTTCTCAGGGTATTTATATCTTAAGTTGAATTTTTCTACAAGCCTGGAGTTCACAGGTTTGACAGGTTTTTGGCAAAGTTTTCAGAAATGACAGAAGCCATGGATTCCAGTTTTTAGCCGCCTGCAGCAAAAAGAGCTATGGCAAGTGTTAATCTACAGTAGATCAGCCTTTCTCAACACGGGTGCCACAGCACCCTAGGGTGCTTCCAAAACAGTGTTAATTTCGGCAGCTATTTTTAATTTTAGTCTTAGTTTAGATGAAATGTCTTTTAGTTTTAGTCCATGAAAACTCAAAAACATTTTATTCTAGTTTTAGTCCATAAAAGTCCTCACATTTTAGTCTTTACTTTTAGTCCTTTACCTTTTAGTCCTTTACTTTTAGCATTTATTCTCTTGCCTAAATCTGGTACCAAATCATGGTAGTGTGTTCTCTGTCAAACCTGGGGTCCCTGCTTTCTACAGCTGAGAGGCAGAATACATGCAGATGCATTGTTTTTTGACACATTTACCTACAGTGGAGAAATATCACAGATTTTGAATGTCCAACAAAAACTAACTTACATTTTAGTCTAGTTTTAGTCATCATGACGAAAACTAACCTTACTTTTTGTCATTTTAGTCATCACAGATCTATTTTTGTTAGTCTTTGTCCAGTTTTTGTCATCGAAAAAAGAAATATAATTAACACTGTTCAAAATGATTTAAATTCAACCTATTATTGGGGCGCAGGTGGCCTTGTGGTTTAGGGTGCGCCGGTTGGCCCGGGTTTGAGTCCAGCCTGTGGCACTGTCCAGCATGTCTCCCTCCAACTCTCTCATCCCTGTTTCCAATTCTATCCACTGTCCTCCGCTGTCATTAACGGCATAAAAAGCCCAAAAATATATCTTTAAAAAAATAATGATAATAACCAATAATTATCAAGAATATGCAGCTCATTAGCTCCTGGTGTAAAAACTCAAAATGGTTTTATCCACCCTTGTTTTGTATCATCTTTGGGATCAGAAAATGAAATGGCTGACATTAGCATGCACTGCAAAAGAATCCTGCAGGTGTTTTAAGTTCAACAGGTGTTTATGGACTGAGCCATGTGTAAAAGTGTATATTTAAGGTCTCAGGCACCCTAGGGGGAAATCTGTCTCTTTTGAGAGATCCAGATCATTTGGCCCAGCTCAGTAGAGCTGGTTGTTTGGCTCCCAAACGTTTCTTCATTTGGTCAGTTTGGCTTTTTAAATGTGTATTAAATAACGACAAAGCATGGAGGATAGGAAACTGGCACTTAAACGAGAGCCAGCTACCGCAGCTAACATAACAGAGCCGAGTCGTAGCACAGGCTTGTTTGTGAACAGCTCATCATTACTCAGTTGCTTATCCCACCAGGTTCATTCAGTTGATAGCCAGTTTTAATCAAAAGCATGTTTGTGACAGAAAAAGATTTTTAAAATATATTTTGAAGGGGCCAGCTAGTCTTTTAGGTCAGTACAAGACTCCTTAAGACTCTTGTCTGCCTAAATCTGATTAGACGATGCTGGAGGCTAGGAGGTCTGCAGGACAGAGTAAATGTTGATATTGATCACCCTCAGATCAAGCATGTCTATTAAACTGTGGGAAAAAAAAACCTTTTTGGTAAAGTGTAGTGATCATATTCAATACTATGATAATTGCAGTGTACAGGTAAATTTAGAGCTGTACTAACTTTCCTCCATTCCCATTCAGTCCTAATGGCTACCCCCCAACTTCTGACATTCAGTAGACAATTAGGATCATGTGACTGCAAACAACCTATTGGAGAAGCTCTGAATACTTGGAGAGGACCCAAAAATGCTATTTCCTAACTTCCATGGAAAGGCTCAGTCTGATGGGTATCATAACTAGAAAACTTCCCTCTGGGAGGTGACACCTCTACAGTAGTTGAAGGAAAATTATACCATCATGTATGGCTGCAAATTCATTTTGATAAGACACAGTAATATCCACAAAAGAAGTGATTGCATTAAGTTGTCTGCAGTGAGACAGATTTAGGAAACGAGCATAAAGCTCAAACTTAAAGCTCTACATTTGAATAACATCCCTCAAAAGTTAGAATGTTACTTTGCCAGTTTAGTATTAACAGTCATAAAGTCATAAGGTGAAATTACGTCATATTTCATTAGCATGCAATTCCCAACCCATGGTCCTAGATATGAAACGGCTCGAGAAGGGCTCAGCCCCATCAGATTTGGCCACCATTTCTTCTGTAACATCCTGGTAAAAATCTCAACATGTAATACTGGTACTTTTCTTCTCAGAGTGGGTAGAAAAGCTGCAGGAAGTAAACTCTCTTGTTGTTTAGAGGTCCTGACTGTCTGTGGCACGCTGACGTCAGGATGAGCCAATCAGATTATGGAGAGCATGAAGCTTGACGGGGGAGAGAAGGTCATGGTCTGGTGTTCACAGTGGGTACTGGATCTGTACCATGGAAGCAACCCAGTGTTTGGCGATACAAAGGAGAAGCTTTTATCAGTATATCATAGCATAGAATGTATCCAATGTCTACAACATGGAAACAGTATATTTCCAGTTGTGAAAAGTCCCACATTTTAAAAAAACAACACAATTTCAAATAATATGTGTAACCCAAACGCTGTTATGAGCAAAAGGTAAATTCAAAATGTGGGTATCAGCATAACCCTAATATCTCTAAGAATGAAAACGCTCCAACTGTTGGACGATATTATCTCCATCTTAAATATTCAGCGGCTGTTTATCCCACCACAAGCTTTGAATGTTAGTGGGTTGTTCCACTCTAAGACTCAGTTTACTGAGTCATCCTCTGCATCACAGAAGACAGCTCTGCAGTGCAGGAAACACTAAAACTACTGTACCCATAAACCTGAAATGATGACAAAGACTTTCCCTTCTCTGAATGACTGCCTCTGTGTCTCCTTCCAAAAGCCTCATTGTCAAACGGATTGTAAAATTGCAGAGACGTGTGGGCTTGCATGAACAGCACAGCTGACCTCCTCCTTACACTACAGCGAGAGCAATCATCGGGTGACACAAAAACCCACATTAGAGGAGAAATGATGACTAGACACGTACTTGCAGCCAGGCGATATGGAGTGATTGTTTTTGATGTTTTTGGCAGATCTGGTCAGAGCTAGTGACCTGGGGATAAAAGTCTTTGGCTGATCTGGAGATGTTGGTCTGGGTCTTTACAGAGGAACACGAAACCTCGGCTATGGTTTCATGTTGTAGTGATTCTGTTCTTGAGGAACTTTGATCAACCATTGGATGAAGGAAAGAACCAGATGGAGAAAAATAAAAATAAAAAACTTAGTAACTTATTACCCAATCACTGGAAAAAATAAATGAGGACACCTGCATACCATGTCTTATTTTGGTCTATTTTCCCCATTTTGTTTAAGTACTGACTTTATCATTCATTGATATTGAAAAGATTCCAGCATTGTTTTGCTCTTGAGTTTTGGGTATTCATATGGTGATAATTGCATATACCGATGCCATGTATTTTATGGCTATGTATCAATAAGAATATGACTATAAATTTCATAATATAGGGATTAAAACTAGTAGTTTTAATAGTTTAAACAAGGCTATATGTTCTGGGATTTTTCGGTCTAACTTGTGAAAACTTGTGTAAGGACATGACTATTGACTACAGGAAAATAAAGGGAAACCCTGGAGAACAATTTGATTCAGTTTGCTAGAAAACTATGGCTTGGGGGAAGATTTATTTCCCAGCAAGACCCTGACCTGAAGCATACAGTGAAAGCTGCACAGGCATGGTTTTAAGACAACATTGTGAATGTTCTGGAGCAGCTGAGTCAAAGCCCAGACCTCAATCCCATAGAGAATAAGAGGCTGGACTTGAAAAGGGCTGTTCATGCTCCATTCACATGCAACCTGACAGATCTTGAGCAAAGAGGAATGGAGTAAAACTGCAGTGTCCAGATGTATGAGCCTGAGTGAGACCTATCCAAACAGACCCAGAGCTGTGATTGCAGCCAAAGGTGCTTTAACTAAATACTGACTTGAAGGGGGTGAATATCTATGCAATAACATATTTCAAATTACATATTTCTATTAAATCAAAATTGTTTTTTAAAAATCTGACTTCACTTTGACATTAAAGAAGTTATTTTGTGCTTTCTTAAATACTTTATATAGACACTATATCAGCTACTTACTAGTATTGCAGTGCAATTGCAATGTTGATGTTAAGTGAACCTTTACAAGCTTATAATACCATTACTCTTCTCAATCAACAGGATTTGCATTCAGCAAACTCTTCAAGCAAGAGTTTGCTTGCTCTTTATATCATGCTGGCTCTTACATGTGCAACCAGGGGCGTAGCACGGGGGGGGGGGGGTACTGATTACCTGGGCCCACAGTAGAGAGGGGCCCTTGAGGAGTCTGCAATGAAAAGTGTGTTCTATTTTTTCTTCGTAATTAGTGTCATTATTGAATCAAAAGAAACAAAATGAATGGGTCAACAGACTGAAATTTGTATCAAATAGAGTCAAATAAATACTGGGGGTGCCTCAACTACTCCCTTAACCCTTTACCTACTGAGCCAGCGCCGGCGCTGTGTTTAATATGTCCAGAGTATTATTACCATATGTAGGAGCCAAACATGTAAGTTTTGGAGATGCCTTTGGGTGTAGGTGGGTTTTGGTTTACGCACGGATTAGTGGGTGTGGTTTTTGGTGGCACGGCGGTGATCAGTTAATTTACTCCACCTGTGCACCTGTGGTGTGCCTCTGCTAGAAGTTGGAGTGGGGTGAGCACAGGGAGGACATTTTCTGTTGACCGCACGTTCTAGGTTAGAATTTGACCTATTTCGGTTTTTTGTTCGGTAAAGTTGTTCAATGGTAAGATGCAGCGCTATGTAAATAAACTGGGTTTGGTGCGATAAAGTAGCGAGTGGGCGTCATCACTTTGACTCCCGTGTTTAGCCTGGAGCGGCTTTAATTTTGGATGGATCGGCCGCTATACCATAACTCTGTCAAAGTTTGTCCGATCAAAAAATATTCCAACGGAGTTGGAAAGCTGAGAACTGTGGGCATGCATACATACATGGTTTATTATGGTACTTGCAACCATATGACATGGGCATTCATAGCAAAACACCATAGCAAAACACCAGAAGTATCGTGAGACTGCTACACAGATTCTCAACACTGTAACTCCTCCAAAGTTTGCTCAATCTAAAAAATTCCAACGCTGACAGAGAGCTGAGAATCTGTGTTTTCTGGCAATATATGATTTGTGGTATATATATTACGTTAATGTCAAACATCACAGCGAAAACGGCAGCTTTGGCAGAAGACGAGTGAGAAAGGAGAGTGAAGGAAGAGGGTAAAAGGAGAGCGAGCGAGAGTGGTGTTTTGTTTTCAAAAAATAGCGCTAGATAGTGGCATTTGTGCGTGTCTGTCATGTGCACTAACAACATGTTACTTGAGAATGCTGAGAATGCATTTTTCCACCTTCATTTGCACTAATTGTTGCCTATGTATATAGTTATCTTTTGCACTGTGTTTTGCACACCCAGAGTCCTAGACTCCAAAAATGACTGGTGATTATTCTAAACATGTATAGGTTCACATTTTAAATGTCAAATCAAAACTTCATGAGCAATAACAAAATTTCTTCTCATAAAAGTCATGAAAAACAAATCTGTTTTTGTGTTTTTGTGTTCTGACAATTCCATATAATGTGCAATAATCATTTACCAGATGTTGAAAAGTCAAGTTCAAGTACTCCTGGGAAAAGGGACCAAAGCTCTCAGACTCAGGGCATTTCCTGACTATTTTACAGCCATAATAGCAAAATATGTCCAAATCGCCATTTTTAGACTCAGTAGGTAAAGGGTTAAAAATGTCCAAATGGTATAGCCCAGCACTGCGAAACAATGCAAGTAAATTCAATTTAACCACAGTGAAAATATTGCACATAAATAGAGAAATTATGTTTCAAATATACATTAACATGCATATGTATTTGTAAAAAATGATGCAACATTTGTTGCTTGGCTATCCAGTTAAGGGGGGCCTGTGTGATATTCTTTCTGAGGGCCCAAAATCCTTAGCTATGCCCCTGTGTGCAAATGCATTATGCCAGTAACATGGCGATTTGCACAACAGAAATTGCTTTAATGAGTTAGTAATAGCGTGCGATTATTACAAGATAGCTACATGATGCAAGGTGTTAACCATCAAAGGAGAATAGCCTTACCTATACCATAGGCTTTGGCAAACAACCAGCGGAGATTTGCGTCTATTTTGGCTCTTGCCGAGTCGTAGAGCTCCAGCGGTACGACCTGAGCCTCCATGCTTCCTCCTCCTGCATCATCATCATCATCCGCCACTGCTGCTCTCCAGGTGCTGTCCCTGCCAGCACTCACCTCCACATCCATCCTGCACACAGTTACAATCACAGCCGCCTGCATTACATCATCGACATGGAGAATAACAAGCAGCAGGGGCCTGGCTCTCTGACAGCACCTGCTCTGCTTCTAGCGTACACAGAAAGGACCCACCTTGTTGAACGTGCTCCTTTAAGGGGAGGCTGAGCTGTCAATCATCTGTTAATGTTATTCTGTGATTTTCATGTGTTTGCAGTTTTTAAATCCCAGTCAAACATGATTAATCCCCCTTTTTAGCCTGTAATTGGCTGATTATATGTTATGTTAGGAATAAAATAAAGCAGCACTTTAAGGTATGAATAAAAGCTTCCCTTGGTGTATTATCCACCTGAAATAAAAAGAAGATATTAGCATTTTTAGCGTTAGCTGCTGTTTATCCCTGGTCTTGGGTGGACATTTGACCAATGAATGACCTAACAGTCTCCTAGCAACATTAACTTAACAGCCTATTAACGCTAGCTATTAGCTAGCTTAACTGCTCACCGAAATAAAAGCATGGAAACATGACAAAGACTCACCTCTACGCCTGCATTTGTTCCTCTTCACAGCTTTCAGAGGGATGTGTTGTTATAAAGCCGACATGCTGGCCCTGCTTCAGCTACCAGTGGAATAACAGAGAGGACTCCTCCCTGCCCAGCGACACAAATCTCCGGTCCGGCCTCTCAGGATAAAGCTGCGGCGGCTGGCGGCTGATGGTGGTTAATCCAATAATAAAAAATCTGTTTGGCGACCATCCGGAGGCCTGTTCTCGAGGAAATTATGAACGTCCGACTGTCTGCTGTTTCATATCGAGGCTGTCATCGCCTCAGAAAGGCGATAGCTGGTGTAACGGTGCCTGTTGTAGGAGCCTGTCTCTATGGGGACGACTGGTATCCTCTGACGGCTCCATCAGCCTGTAGAGGGCGCTGCAGGACTGTAGCAGCCAGCTTAATTCTATTGAATTTACTGACACAGGAAATAAATCAAAGCTGCCAAAGCTGAGTGCAAATAAAACTAAATTAAGATCAATAAAATAAAAGCATTCATAATATATGAAAACAGTGTGCATCACTGAGTGTGTGGCCTACAAAAAACAGGATTTGATGAACTTACACTGCCTATAAAATGTATTCACGTTTTACCCTTTTACTGATTTTATGTTATGGTCAATAAAATAGGGCTTTTTGACAAGAACAAAACAAACAAAAACTCTGTGGTTTCAAAGTGATAAATAAAAGTAAAAAGTAATGCCAAATAATAAAATATTTACTGGAAAAAAAGACGATTAGATGAAGTGACTGGCCTGATTCAAAAGACATCCAGCAGATTGGTGCTGGTAATCTCACAATTATTGAGCAGGAATCACCTGACTACAGTGAATGTGTCCCAAGTGACTGTCTCCTCGACTAGACACCTGTTTCTGGAAGGTCTGGTGACTGGTTAATCACTATTTCTGGCTACCATTACACCATGGAGACAAAAGAAAACTCCAAGAAACCCAGAATAAAGGTTGTTGAAAAGTATAGTCAGGGAGTGGAAACAAAAACAAAAAAACAAAAAAACATTTCCAAGGCACTGAACATCCCCTAGAGCACAGGTGTCAAACTCAAGGCCCAGGGGCCAAATCCAGGCCGTGGAACAGTTAAATCTGGCCCCCAAGATGATCTCATATTTCTGTTCTAACTGGCCATCAGTCTGAGGTCTGCAGATTTCCTCAAATATAAAAATCTGAACTTATCCTTGATGATTTAAGAAATCCTTCTTAAGTCACAAAATCTGAAAAAGTAAGGAGTAAAAACATTTCGATAAGAAGTCAGGAATGTGGGAAAATAAAGTCATTTGTGTTTAATTTCATATTTTCAATTTAGCATCTCACAATTAGGACTCAAACTTAGGATTTTGACTTCATTCTTTGAGCATTTTACCTCATAATTTTGACCTCTCATATAATATTTTGAGCTTTAAAATTTATAATTCTAATTTTTAAGTGATATTTTGACCTTTTTAACCAATTATTTTGTATGTTACCTCATATTTTCAACTCCAAACTTTGAATTCATAATCCCATAATTTGACCTTTTAGACTCACAACTTAAAATTTTGAATCATATTTTGACTTTTAATTTCATGATTACAATTTTATTTCATATTTTGACCTTTTAAACTCATGATTTTGATTTCTTTCTTATATATTTGCCCTTTAAAAACATTATTTTTCAGTTTCAATTTCATGTTTTGAGCTTTTTGAACTAATAAATTTACTTTTCTCAGATTGTGAGCCTTTAAACTTATCTTTTTAACTTTTTAAATGTCAAAATCATTGATCATCAGTCTTTTTTTTTCATGTTTTATTACTGGTGAAATGAGGTTGACAGTTTCTGGTTACAAAGGTGACCCTGTTTGGCCCTCAGGGTAGACCTGAATCCAGAATCCGGCCCCTGTTGTGATTGAGCTTGACACCCCTGCCCTAGAGTTCAGTTAAATCCATCATCAAGAAATGAAAGATTTTTGGCCGTCAGACAAGATACTTTCTTTGGCAGACATCAAACCAGTGTTAATTTTGTCAACTAAAACTGTGACTAAAAATGTTTGTCGACAGCTTTTTTCCTGTGACAAAAACTAGACAAAGACTTACAAAAATAGATCTGTGATGATTCTGCCTCTCAGCTGTAGAAAGCAGGGACCCCAGGTTTGGCAGAGTGCAGAGAACACACTACCATGACACCTGCACATCACCACAAACGCAACATCCCCACTGAGATCCACGGAGGTGGCAGCATCATGATGTGGGGATGCTTCTCAGCAGCCGGCCCTGAAAGGCTTGTAAATGGTAGAGGGTAAAATGAGCTTCATCCAAGGTTCAAGTCCAGTTTGTAACTCTTTTCCTGTCTCTCTTTCTCGCTCTCTTTCTTCAGTTTCTATTCACTTCCACTGTATTAGCTAATAACCTACAAAAGCCCCTTTAAACAAAATCACTGTGGTACTACTCGGTTATCACCACAAGAGGGCAGTAGACACCAACAGCTACAAATGCAGTGCATTCAGACCCCTTCACTTTTTCAATTCTTGTAATGTTGCAGCCTGATTTCTATTTCATATTCATTCCTGTTCTCATTTGTCTACACTCAGTACCACATCAGGACAAAGTGAAAACAGAATTTTAGAAATCTTTGTAAATTTATAAGAAAAAAAAAAAAAAAAAAATCAGATTTACATAAGTGGGCAGACCCTTTGAAACAACACTTGAGATTTATCTCAGGTTCCTCCCATTTCTCTGATCTTTGCTAAGATGTTCCTATGCCTTGATTGGAGTCCACCTGTGGTAATTTAAATTGATTGGACGTGATTTGGAAAAGTACACAGCTCTCTATAGAAGGCCTGACAGCTGACAATGATATCAGAGCAAGAAACAAGCCATGAGGTCACAGGAACTGCCTGCAGAGCTCCAAGGCACAGATCTGGGGAAGGTTACAAAAGTTTCTGCTGCACTGTGGGTTCCCAAGAGCACAGTAGCCTCGAGAATTCTCACATTTCCAGGACTCTTCCAAGAGCTGGTCAAACTGAGCAGTCGGGGGAGAAAAGCCTTAGTAATAGAAGTGACCAAGAACCCGATGGTCACTCTGACTGAGCTCTAGAGATCCTGTGTGGGGATGGGGCAAAGTTTCAGAAAGAAAACCGTCACTACAGCACCCCACCGATCTGGGGATATGGCAGTGGGCTAGACGAAAGCCTCTCCTCAGTGCAAAACTCAGAGCCAAACCACATGGATCCATCCTGCCTTGTATCAATGCTTCAGGCTGGTGGTGGTGGTGTAATGGTGTGGAGGATATTTTCTTGGCACACTTTGAGCCCCTTAGTATCAATTGAGCATTGTTTTAATGCCACAGCCTACCTGAGTATTGTTGCTGACCATGTCCATCCCTTTATGACCACAGTATACCTTCTTCTGATGGCTACTTCCAGCAGGATAATGCACCATGTCACAAAGCTCAGATCATCTCAGACTGGCTTCTTGAACATGACGGTGAGTTCACTGTACTCCAATGGCCTCCACAGTCACCAGATCTCAATCCACTAAAGACTTGGTTCCCAACCTGGGGTCTGGGCCCCCCTAGGGGGCGCCAGAGATCTCAGGGGGGGCCTGAGGCTCTGTCTGCACTGAGGTTGATAAAATTAGCTTTGCACATACCATGTACCATATCATGAATGTATGTTATACCATACAGAAATCATAGTATAAAAATCATAAATAATTCATACAATGGTTTTTGGGTACAGGAATTTGTGTTTCGGGCTACTTTGTTTGGATTTACACACAAAAAAAAAAAGTACGTTAATTTTGGCCAAAAAGTATCACTATTTTTCTATGGGGGGGGGGGGGGGGGGGCAAGTTTTTCTTAGAAGTTGGGGGTGCTCAAAGGACAAAAGGTTAGGAATCACTGCACTAGAGCACCTTTGGGATGTGGTGGAATGGGAGATTGTCATCATGAATGTGCAGCCAACAAATCTGCAGCAACTGTGTGATGCTTTCACGTGAATATGGATCAAAATTTCTGAGGAATGTTTCCAAAATGTTGTTGAACCTATTGCTCTAAGAATTCAGGCAGTTCTGGAGGCAAAAGGGGGTCCAACCTGGTCCTAACAAGGTGTACCTACTAAAGTGGCTGGTGATTGTATGTCAGTGTGATATTTGTGTGTTTTTAATCTTTAATAAACATGCAAAACATTCTTAAATACGACTTTCATGATGGGGCACTAAACTTAGATTAATCAGAATAAAAATGTTGTTTTTACACTTGTTACTTCATTAAAAAAATTTATCAAGTTAATCACATCACTACGCTGTGATTAATCATGGTTAAGAAGTGGGTCTGAGTACTTCATGAATGCACTGTAGCTGGTTAATTTTGTCACAACAATGGCTATGCTACCAGAAACATTTTTTAATGGAACAAAGAAGAAAAGAATTAAAGCTTAACAACAGCTTTTATTAAATCAAGACAATTTTTACAAAACATTTTAAATCAGGAAATACTTCTTTGCAAACTACAACTTTGCATGAACATTGATTTTGAATTACAGCTTTTTCTTAAAACCTCTTTATCTCAGAATTAGTTTATAAAACGTGACATTTAGACACCTTTCTCCACACTCCTTTACAAAAGTGCAGGCGATGTCGTTGAACACACATACGCACAAACATACACGCTCACACAGGTCCCCTTTGTTTTTTTCCAATATTCTCCACCTTGAAAACAATATTTTTTACAGGAAATCTCACAAATACTCTGTTTTTCTTCAGAAAAACAAAACTCACACTGGCACTATTTTGTGGCAAATGTAACAACTTTCTACAACAGGTCTGCACTTTAACACTTATCAGGTTAAACATGGTAACCATACTCACTGATAAGAGATTAAATATGAAGGAAAGAAACATTCCTTTCTTCATAGTTGATCTAAAATCAATGCTCAGCACCAACCAAGACCATTACTTAATGACAAATAGGCTCAGGCTGATTAGGATGCGTTTCCACTCATCTCTAAGGGATATTTGTTCTGTGCTTTAAGGTCCCAAATCTCCAAAGTAAGTTACCTCAGTTCTCTTTATAATCCTGCCAAGAGAGGAGCAGTGTAGCAACAATATGACAGATGAAACTTTAAATATATATCCGATCATCATCTAACACAGACTCAGTGATAAGACTTAGTGAAATGTAGTTTAGTAACAAAACCTGTGTTGCTTCAAAAGACAAAGGAGGTTAAAATATAATTAATACTGAAAACTTTAAAATAATCTATAAAAGTTGAAAAAAATCTGTACAAACATAACACAATGCAAATCCCCGAAAATAAAATTTAAGAAGGTCGATGCAAGATTAAAATAAATCCAGTGAATAAAGCAACACAAGACACAAATAAATAGCCAGTGTACACATCAAGGAGTCTTTTCTTCTGATATACACTCCTTTTAACAGTTTCTAACCTTCCCATACATAACATAATAAAAGAACTTAAAAAAAGCATAAATATAAAAGCATCTTCTTTATATTTCAGGTCAAAAAAAGCACATAAATAAATACAAAATTACTAAAACTGTTCTTGTCGTTAGTATAAAAACAGAGAATAAAAAAAGGCATGTTGAGTCCTGATAAAGGTTCGTCTGTCTTCTTGTATGTCCATGTTAATACAGTATATATTGTCCCACTAAAGAGTTCTGTCTCTATTTAAACTGGTCTGGGATCAGATTCATTTGTGAATGGATACTCGTAGGCGGACTTGAGATGCCTTCAGACCAGTCGGACATGTTGGAATGTGGGGACGAACTGGACCACTGGTCAGGGGAGCCTGGGGATGGGGTTAGAAACGGGTGGTCAGGCACCTGAAGCTGGTGGTTGGGGGTGTTGTCCATAGGGCCAGAGTAGCTGTGCTGGGAGGGAGGGGTGAGAAACTGGGTGCCGAGGATCTGGGTCTCCTGAGGCATTACGGTGTGGATAGGCATCGAGCGAGCGTTGTTCTGCTGCATGTCAGAGCCGTTCAGCTCCACGCTGGGGAAGCTCTGGTTCAGGGACTGCCCAGCTGTGGCAGAGTTGGAGTTCTGGTGCTGGAGCTGCCTCTGCATCATGTGCGTGGACGAACCGAGATGGCTGGTCTGCAGGTTCTGGTAGCCCATGATCTGAGACAGAGTGGCGGTGCTGACCCCATGCAGAGGACCCATCATGCTGTGGGATATTTGCGGTGCCTGGTTGAAGCCTCCTTGCTGGCCGACACCTGGGTGCATCCTGGAGACCCAGTCACACTGGCCTCCTCTGCTGCCACCTATAGACGTTGTGCCCTGACTGCTGGGGCTGGACACGGGCAAGTGGGAGAGACGGGGTGGGTTAGGATCGAAAGACATACAGCCCATATCTTTACCCATGCTCATCTGGCCCATATGGGAGTCTCCGCTGCCTTGAAGGTGATTTAAAGACATGGGTGGTGACTGCTGAAAGGGTGATGTCATAGGAGGCGAGGCCACATCAGAGAGGTAGCCATGCGGCGACTCGAGGGAATCAACCGGGGAGAGGACAGCTGAAGTGTCCAGCAAGTTACCCTTCCCATCTAGCGACTTCTTCTTCTTTACTTTATCTTTACCCCCGTCTTTCCCTCCTTTGCCAGAGCTGAGTTTGCGAACCTTCTTGGCAGAGAGGGTGGGTTTGAGGTTGCTTAGGTAGTCATTGGGGGAGCAAAGCGGCGGGGAGAGGCTGGGGTTGCTAATAGGGGCGCTGTGAAGCGCGGGACTCCTGACGACGTTGTACTCGTCCAGAAGGCGTACGATGTCGTGGTGCATGCGCTCCTGGGCGATATCTCTGGGTAGCTGGTCGAGGTGGTCGGTGATCTCACGATTGGCGAGGTGCTCCAGAAGAACTTTGGCGGTCTCGAAGCTGCCTTCACGAGCTGCAAGGAAGAGCGGCGTCTCCTCCTAAGAGATAGACCAAAAAAGAGATATCATTAGATATACTTCCAAAAACGTATTCTCCTGGAGATAGGCTTTAAATTACCATTTGACATTCGCTTTGTTAATTTGCACAGTTAAGATGCATGGAACAATCATTAAAGTCCAATGTTTGAGTAACCTGCATCAGAATCAGAAAAAGGAAGCACAAGTATCTTAAACAACGGATTATACTTTATCACTACAGATTAAGTCATGCTATCTTCATCATGGTTATGCAGTTAGCATAGACTTAATCTTAGCAAGTATGCATCCATTTGTTCTTATAGATTTAAATATGTTGCTAAATTAAAGCTAAAATGATGAGGGCCTACAAATTTGATAAATCACAAAGGTAATTCAAATCTGCAACTTAATAATTCAAATCTGCAAAGTAATAATCCCACATATTTAAGTTTAATAGCTATTACAGTTACAGGGATTTGTTAAATTTCTGGGAAGGTAAAATCTGCTGCTCTCAGAATTGTAATAACTTCCCATAAATGAAATGAGAACATTAGAAATAATTATTGAGGTCATTGTTGTTTGTTAATTCAAAAAATAGTTTCAGACAGACGTGTCAAAGCGACACTTTTAGTAATTTATGAATGAATTACAAAAACATTATGACTTTATAGGCAGTGCATCACTGTTATTATTATTATTATCACAGTTCTAAACCAACTTCTTAAGGCCTGCCTGAAACAAATATGGCATGGATTTCCCAGAGCGACAACAAAATGTAGCTCACACTGTAAACCTTTGCAATTCTTCTCACCACTAGGAGGTGCTATGAGCCATAAAAAATATCCCGAAATAATTCTGTGCAGGTCTGGACCCTCTTAGACACAGAACATTTCAGTCGGATTGCAGTGTGCACAGATGTGTTACGAACAAAAACAGGCAAATTTAATTTGAGGGCTTGCCATGCTGAATGATATATCATGTGACAACTGCACTGGTGATGTGCACATGTACAACAGTTAAAATAAAAAAAATCATTTTGTTGCTATTTAAAATATAATTGGTGTACATAAAAGGCAATTTATTTACCTTGACTTTTTTTAATTCTGAAAAAAATGCAATATATTTTGCCACTATTGCAAATGTCAGTTTTTTCTAATTCCATACAGCCCTATGCCATTCTATCATCAGGGTTTGTGAAGAATTTTTTTACATTTTTTGGGATTTTTACATTATAAGTTGCAGATCTGTTTTACTTTTGTGGTTTATTAAACACATGGGCAGTTATTACATTTGGGGTGTTAGTGTTAGCTAATGCTATATATTTACGCAGCTAAATTCCAACTAGGACAGTCAACATTCAGCACCAAAAAAACACCAACAGTGGTCACCAGTAGACACGCTAACTCCAGGTGTTAACAGCTGTATAGCTTACATGTTACTTTAATTATGTTCAACTGTTGAATGTACACAAAACCAGATACTACTAACTTTTCAGATTTTGCAGTTCCCAGTGGCTTTAAAAATGACTGTTAGCATGTGCATGCTATCTTGATTTAGCATGCACATGTGCAGATTTTATTATGTACTGGTTGCATTATTAATTGCACAGCACTGCCACTTTAGTTCAGTCATACATTTTTTGCACATTGCACAATCACATGCACTATACATGGCAATGTACAGTATATGTCTGTCCCTCATGTACATTTTTAAATGATATGTGTGTGTGGTTTTGTTTGCCTGTGTATGCAAGTGTCTGTGATGATAAAGGTATGCATGTATGTGTTGATGTGGTTATGCATGTTTTAGTTTTTCACTTAGTTTTTGCCCCAGATTAGCTATTCAGCTGATTTTAGTATGCATTTAGTTGATTTTATCGGGACCTCAGCACTCAGTTTCAGTCCTTCTCATGTAATCACATGAATCCTTGAGTTGTAAAAATGAGAGCTTGACAACAAAGCTTTTAAATCCAGAGAAACTTACAGACTATTTAATGAAAGTATGTCAAATTTTAATAGTTCTTTATAATGTTCATAAGACCTTCTACTGCAAGTAGGGAAAAAATCATGGGTTCAGCTTTAGGTTTGGCTTAGATATTTAACACAAAAAATCCCACTGCATTTCACATACCTTGTTATCTTGCATATCTTTGTTGGCACCATTCTTCAGCAGCACCACTGCAGCCTCTACGTTGTTTACAGCTGCGGCCCAGTGAAGAGCAGATTTACCTGCAGAGATAGTGAGGAAGGAGAGGGTTCAGTATCAAAACAAAATCGGCACACTAAGGGATCTTTATGGAAGAATACTGAAAAAAAATCATCTACCAGAATCATCGGTGGCATTAGCATTAGCATGGCAGTTGATAAGCTCCTCCACCATGCCGTCTACAGCCAGTCGGGCCGCCAGTATCAGCGGTGTCGTTCCGTCATGCATTCGGGCATCAAGATCAGTAGCACGGTTTCGGATTAAAATCTGAAAAGACAAACTCTTCTTTACTAAGGTACTTTAAAGATGCTGGGAAACATTTGACAGGAATCAAAACTAAGAGAGCCAAAGGACTCCTGTTGAAGCAGAACTTACCTGGAACACTCCCTGGGCATCTGCAGCCACAGCAGCATGAAGTGGGGTGCGGCCCATGTTGTCTTGAACGTTGGCATCGGCGCTGGACTCCAGCAGGCGTTTGGCGGCATCAGAGCGGGCGTACCGAGCAGCCAGGTGGAGGGCGGTCTCACCTGTGCGATCAGTCTGGTTGTGAAGGTTGGCTCCTTGATAGATGAAATCAGAGATGATTTCTGCAGAGGGATCCTCTTCCTCTTCACTGTTACCGGTCTCCAGACCTCCACCACTGCAGGAGGCGATCATCAGGGGAGTGAAACCATCTGAAAGAGGATGTGAGATGATTACATAAACAACCAGTCATGTGTTGGTCATTATTTTCCCAGATGAGATCTTTCACGGGTTGTTGTTTTGAAATATTTATTGAAACCATCAAATAAGATGTTTTCAAACCTGGTCCTCTGACGTTGACATCCATACAGTCGTTCTCGATCTCTCCCTGAGGAGGGGTGGGAGCGATGGACGCAATACGCAAATCAGCTGCATCTAGATGCTGCTGTGTCCATTTTCTGTGGTCTGTGTGGTCACTCAGATCCAACATGGCCTGTTCTTCAAACTGAAAAGACACCAAATTATCTCAACATCAGAATCAGGACAATAAAAAAGCAGTTGGAAATACAGCTTATCAAAAATGTACTTTGCGTCTTACCCTGAAGCGCCTGCATTCTGGATCCTCTTCATCCCATTCATTCTGATTGTCATCCATAAGATTAATGTCTGAGTTTTTCATAGGCCTGTTAAAGAGATGAGACACGTTAAGAATAAATACAAAATATGAACTAAAGAGACCATGATCAAGTGTGCTGCAGCCAGGCAATGCTTAGGAATAGAGGCCTGCTGCAGGTATACAAAGAAGCTCACTTACTTAAGTCCAACAGAATCCTCTCCCAGTGGCTCTCGTCGTTTCTTCTTGCTGGGCTCTGACACTTTGAATCCCTCAGGGAACCAAAGCTGGCCATGCTCTCGACGCCTCTTACGAGAAACAAGAACACCAAGGCAGACAAAACCCAAAGCAGCCAAGCCAAAGAAGACAACGTACATGGGGTAGAGCTCTGGACCAGAAGGGGTAGGTCTCACACCTTGAAGGATGAGAAAAATCATCATGTGTTACTTAGGATGGTGCTAATTTTGGATGTGCTTAAGAAAGGGTGGGGGGTAGGTGACTTACTGGTGACAGCTTCAATATAGGGAACATTGAGATTCCCGCTAGATGCCAGTGCTCCAAGGAATGCGGCTACATCCGTGGCACTCTGGAAGCATTCACTTGATTGCTGGTAGCATTGACGGTTGTCAATCTCCAGGTACACAACAGACCTATGAGCAAAGAACAGATTGTTACATTAGTATTTGGCACATCTCCAGTCAATAGTCATGTTGATTAATATAATCTGGTTATATTATGTTCTCCACAGTAGAGTTTACCCTTTGACTTGCAAGGGATCTAATTCCCTGCGTTTCCGAGGGCTGACCATGGCAGACACGCTTTCCTTCATTTGACCCAAAACATTAGCGGGCACGGACGCCCACTCAGGCCAGCCTTCTGCAGAACGCTTCAGGACGTTGTGTTTAACAAGGTCCTGTTCATTGCCGTAGTAAGGAAAGATCATTGGTTCTCCTTTGGCATCGCGGCGGAACACGACGTTTGTGTGCAGAACGCTGCTGAGCTCTCTGAGGAACGTTGAAGAGCGGTTTTTGAGCTGTTCTGGAGGGATGTGGACAACCAACACTAAGTGACCATCTGCCAGCTTCTCTGGCATATTATTGGCACAGTCCAGGCCATCCCATTCGCATTCTGCGTTGTTGCAGCCTTGGTCACAGTGACCGTCTGCATAGTGATCTTTGCAGTACTGGTCATAGAGCGGGCTGGAATGAAGACAAGAGCTTGGGTTAGTACTGTTATCTGCATTTCAACATGAAGCCTACAAGAGTTTTCCCTGAATTTAGGACTTACTTGCATTGGCCTTCCTGGCCCTGGCAATCAAAGCCATCATACAGACATCCAGGGCTGTTGCACTGGCCATCACACTTCCCATCATTGAAGTAGCGCCAACACTGCAAAGCTGCAGAGCAGTTTTGCCAAGGATCGTC
Source organism: Cheilinus undulatus (assembly GCF_018320785.1). Lineage (NCBI taxonomy): Eukaryota > Metazoa > Chordata > Actinopteri > Labriformes > Labridae > Cheilinus > Cheilinus undulatus. The sequence continues at coordinate 40,243,601 of NC_054881.1, forward strand.
GAAATTAAGCGAGCAGTCTCCCCCATCCCAGCCGCAGGCATGGTTGTTGCACAGGGAGTCACAGATATGGTTCCCTGCCCACTCGTCGCACTGAGGAATCCCGCAGCTCACCTCAACTTTCGGAGGCGGGGTGATGTCCCGACCAAAGCCTCCCACAAAGGAATAGTCAAGGATGTGGCAAAGCAGGCCGTTGAAATTGCTGGGACAGCTGCACTGGAAGAATGGCACTTCTGGGGTGATCTGGCATGTTCCACCATTGTAGCAGGGGTTTGAGATGCAGAGGCTGTCAGTGGGAGTCTGGCACTCAGGCCCAGTGAAGGTTGATGGACACAGGCAGCGTGGGCCAAGGTGACCTGACACACAGGTACCTCCGTTCCTGCAATTCAAACTCCCACAGGAGCGAGAGTCATACTCGCAAGAGGAACCAGTGAAGCCCTGAGGAGACAGAAATCGACAAAGGTTAAGATTATTGTGCTATACTGGAAAAAGAGGGCATGTAGAATTATGTTTTAAAAGGACTCACAGGTGGGCATTTGCAGATGAAACCATGAGGTGTGTTACTGGCAACAGCACATGTTCCTCCATTCCTGCAGGGCCTTCCTTTACAGCCATCAAACACTTTGTCACAACGCTGACCTGATGACAGAAAAAAAAACTTGTCACCAACTGTACACGATTAAGCTACTTGAAAAGGGAATGCTTCATTCTCTTTAAGTGCTACTAGATGCACATCAGTACCTGTATATCCAGTGCGACATTCACAGCGGTAGCTATTGGTGAGCTGAATGCAGTTATACGAGCCTCTTGGGTCACATGGATCCGACAGACACTCGTTGACATCCCCCTCACAGCGCTCGCCTACGTAGCCTGGGGGGCAGACGCACTGGTATCCTCCTACGCGGTCCACACACCTGCCGTTGTTGAAGCACTTTGGCTCGTTTGTCAGGGGGTCAGTGGAAGGGGTGCAGTCATCCAAATTAATCTCACAGTGCACGCCTGCAGAAGCAAGGACAAGTTCAGTTGGACAATTTCCAAAATTTTGAAGGCATATGTGAATGTGTAAGTTCAGGTATTTACCTTGTGTTCCTCTGGGGCAGGAGCACTTGTATGTGTTGATGAGGTCGATGCAGGTTCCTCCGTTCTGACAAGGCTGTGACTGACATTCGTTGATCTCTTTGGAGCAGTTTACACCATGGTAGCCAGGGACACACTAACCAAGGAAGAAATGAGAATAAGAATTATTTGAAGGTATTATGTCATGATCACAGCTTTAACAGCGTTGTCAGCTAATCTCTTGTAATGGTATTGTTAATTTCACGGTGACAGAAGCATCTCACCAGCTCAGCGAAAGTTCAAGCAGGAAGGCCTGCTCTCATCCCAATCTTGTAATCAGCCTATTATGGGTGCTTACTCTCTTAACTACTCAGCTAATCAGATTCTACTACAACCTCATTTCACCAATCATCATGCACCTGTCATATTTAAAATTTCTCTTTCACAGTCAGCCTGTCGTTTCAGTGTGGATGCTGCAACCCTCCTCCACCCCAGCTGCCTCCATTCAGTTCATCAGCGTCTAGTCCAGACCTTCTGCTCATCTCCCTGCGTACATCAGTCTCCTCTGCCAAGCTACCTCATTGGCTCCCAATGAGGCTCACACAATAAATTATTCCTATAAAGCCTCTCCTTATTAAACTACAGTTACCACTGGCCCTTGCTTACCCATCATCCTTTGTGCTCCTCTTGCTGGCTTGATCAAACAGTGCCAACTGACGTGGACTTTTTACCACGTTATTATTGTACCATGAGATTTTGGTACCCTGACATCCCCACCTGAAGATCAAACGTGTGAGATTGACCTACCTCACAGCTGTAGCCTCCCAGATAATCAGTGCAGACAGCTCCGTTTTGGCAAGGATTTGGTGAGCACTCATCCACTTGATCCTGGCAGTAACTCCCAGTGTAGCCGGCCTGGCAGCGGCAGTAATGTGTGTTTCCAGCATCCAAACACTGGCCTGAGTTCCTGCACAGGTGAGCCACCTCCACACCTGGAATTGACAACAAAGGAGTTACAAAATGAGCAAACACCATGGGCTTTTCAAGTTTGAGTTGAAATAAAAAAAGGTCCATTATGCTATTGGCTGGTGTTTGTACCTTGACGTTTGGCTGCAACCTCACAAGACACACTGGGGATGTCACAGTAAAGTCCGGTCCATCCGGTCTGACATTGGCAGGTGTAAGATGCTCCCTGCTGCCAGCATGAGCCTCCATTTTTACAAGGGGATGAATCACACCAGCGCACAAGATTCTAAAGGGAAACAGAATGAAAACACTTGAATATAACAATAAATAAGGGTAAAATGCATGACACCAACTTTTACGAGGCACATCTGTATGAAAAAGAGGATTTCAATTTACCTGACAGTTGACTCCAGTGTAGCCAAGAGGACAGGTGCACTTGTATGTCCCATAACTGTCAAGGCAAGAGCCTCCATTGAGGCATGGTTTTGAATCGCACTCGTTGATATCATATTGGCAGTAGCTGCCAGTGAATCCAGGCAAACACAGGCAGGTGAACGCATTGATTCCATCCACACAGGTGCCCCCATTGAAGCAAGAGCTGAAGAAAACACAGTAAAACATTATAAAGCATGCTTTTGGTTGACTTTCTTTGACTGTTATGGTACGTATTAGAGACTTTAGCTACCTGTCGGTGCAGTCGTTGGTGTTGATCTCACAGTTGATTCCACTGAAGCCAGGTGGGCAGGTGCAGGTGTAGCTGTTGACACAGTCAGTGCAGTTGGCTCCATTTCTACAAGGGTTACTCTCGCACTCGTTTATGTCCTGCTCACATCTGCCCCCGCGGAAACCAGGCAGACATGTACATGTGAAAGTGTTGATGCCATCGCGGCAAAGACCACCGTTACTGCAGGGATCTGAAACACAGAAAAGAGGAACAAAGATTACTCATAATCTCTGCAAAGGTAGACGATATACCCGCTTTCAGGGATGAGATCTGCTCCTTACTTGGTTTGCAGTCATCAGTGTCGGTCTCACACTTCTGGCCGGTGTAACCTGGCAGGCACTTGCACTGGTAGCCACCCATTGTGTTATGGCAAAGAGCACCATTACGACATGGGCTCTTAACACATTCGTTTATATCAATTTCACATGTTTGACCTTGAGGGGGAGAGAAGAAAAGTTACAGAAAAGTTAAACACAATTACCAGTGAATGTATATATCTAGCAATGGATATGCATTAAACAGAGAAGGGATTAAAGTATGGCTACCTTGCCATCCTTCAGGGCAGATGCAGGAGAAGCTCTGGTAGTCTTCTGACTCCTTACAAACTCCACCATTTTTGCAGGGTCTGGGGCTGCAGGGGGCCAGCAGAGTTTCACAGTTTTCACCTGTTGGCAGAGAAGAAAGACATCAGGGTTTACATCAGTGGTTATCAACTGGTCTGTCAGGACCCAGAATAGGTTGGGTTTTTTTTTGCAGTGGGTCATGAATGTGTACTTGGGAAAATGAGGCCAAAAACTCTACACAATGACTGAAAGCCTTAGTAGATATGCATTCATACATTGTGTATTACTCCTTTCAACCTTTATAATAAATATATAGCCATGTTTCCTTGATATTTTAACTCACTAAACTCTTTTTTGGGGGGTAACAAGGCTGTTTCTCCATGAAAACAATCCAAAATATGCACATTATCACAGAAAAATTGAGTAAAATCTCTTTGTCCAATTGTATGTTTTGATCCACTTACACTCCTTACTCGAACATTAAACCTAAACAAATATGAGAACATGAAACTTTTTAGATGTTTGGGTTGCAATTTCTCATTAAAGAGGTTTTGGTTGTACCTGAGGCTACACCAGTTGAGAACCAATAGACTTGCATCATATTGCAAATAGACTTTATTTCATCAGTACGCAAGAGCCAAGTAAGGTACTATGTTGCTAAAACCCCTGAAAAGGTTTGATTTTCAATAGTGACATAAATCCCAGTTTCCATTCAACTTCCTTATCCATTTCCATGACGACTAAGCCAAACAGGAAGGGCCTTCCTGTTTCCTGCTATTGTGTGATCACAGACAGGAAACAGGAAGTGGGAACTGGGCTTGCAGCAGGCTCCAGTTCTCCTGCCTATATTAGCCTTTTGTGGCATGTTATTCCAAAACACACATGCACATGCACGTATGCTGTTATTCCTGCAGAGCAGGCCGGCTGATCTTTCCACACTGGGATGCCAAAAGCAGACATCCCTGCTAGTAGTCGATCGGTGATGTTTTCTTAAACAACACAAAACAGGACAGGATAAGCCTTCTGCGTGGAGCCTGGAAGATTGTCTTCACATTTTCAGATATGTGCAAACAGCTGAGTAAGCAGCAAACAGCCCAGGGAGTAGTCTGATCCCGTGGATGAAAGAAGCAGCTACATGTCATACCAGTGTAGGGCAGCAAACAGTTGCACTTGTATCCGGCCACATCGTCGATGCACGTGCCCTGGTTGAGGCAGGGGTTGGAGGCACACTCGTTGATGTTAGTTTGGCAGTTAGGTCCTACAGTGGCGGGATTAGAGAACACACTGGGGTTAGGCACAGGCTAACAATGCACACTCACTCTTAAGATAAATTTTCACCAAATGGTCCAGTATTTGTGTTTCCACAGCCAAAGGTTAGGAAACGCACCAAAAAAACAATCCTGAACTTTCTGACTATTGTAGTCTGTTGGGATACCAGGGACACCTATCTGACCCTAAAAGGTGGAGCCCAAAAGGTGAAGCTACATGCCAAGGGGAAAAACACAAACTGTTGGCCGTCCTCTGCAGTTGCACTTTGTTTACTGTCACTTTCTTCATTCTTTCTGTATGCACCTATCGTCATTTGGCTTATACCCACCCCCACCAAGTAAGACATGGAAGCGCATGCAAGATTAGGGTTTAACCTACCAAACCATACCAAACTGTGCTCAAACAAACTGGACCAATTGGTGGAAATGTACCATTAATGAGCACTAGCAGAAAATTCGCAAAAAAAACTTATAACTGACCTGTGAAGCCGACTCTGCATGTGCAGTGGTATCCGCTGGTCATGTCCTTGCAGGTTCCTCCATTCATGCATGGGTTGGACTCGCACTCATTGTTGTTAATGTCACAGTTTGGACCGCTCCAGCCAGAGTCACAGGTACATTTATAGCTTTAATACACAAGAGAAAAAGGGTTAGATCATTGCTTTTGTATTTGTATTTGTATTAAGGGGTGCTTCTCTAAGCATCTAATGATTCCATGTTTAATAACTTCAGCCAGTTCAGTCATAATTACTTCTTAACCGTAGCCCTTTTCACATTGTATACTCCTTAATCATACTGCTTTTAAGCTCAAAATGGGTCTTTGCTCACCCATTAATGAGGTCCTGGCATCGGCCGTGGATGCAGGGGTTACTTCCACACTCATCCACCTGAGACAGACAGGTAGCGTCATTGTAGCCTTCTGGGCACAGGCAGGTGAAGCTGTTGATGCCATCCACACATGTGCCCCCATTGTGACACGGGTTGATGGCACAGTCATCGATGTTGATGTTACACATTGCTCCTAAAAGACAAAGATGTATGGTTTTAGTATGATCTGGTCTATTAAATAGATTCTACTTTTTTACTTTAATTTTCAAAAAATATATTTTCATCAACTTTTATGATGGCAGACAAATACCTTCAAATATTGTAGATTAACCTGGCTGGCACATATCAAACCAGTTGTTAAAACTCTAGTTTGAAGTCAAATAGACAAAGCCCATAAAAAGTATTTACCCCCTTGGATGTTTTACCCTTTTATTGCCTTTGTGAGCTTTCCTGGGCCAGCTGCTGAGAAGCAGCAGTGTTTGGTGTCTTCTCTGACAGCCAAAAAGCAGCATTTTTGTCTCATCAGACCTCCTTCAGAGTAGTCATAGGTGTCTTGGTGGCCTCTCTCACTAGTCTCCTTCTTGCACGTTCACTAAGCATGTGAGGATGGCCTGATCTAGGCAGATTTACACATGTGCCGTATTCCTTCCATTTCTAGATGATGGACTGAACTGATCTCTTGAGGATGTTCAGTGCTTTGGAAATGTCTCCATTCCCTGACTTTTAATTTTCAATCATATTTTCCCTGGGTTGCTTGGAGGTCTTTTTTGTCTTCATGGTGTAATGGTAGCCAGGAATACTGATTAACCAGTGACTGGACCCTTTAGACAAAGGTGTTCATTAATCCCGAAGGAAATTCAACATTAACTACACTCAAGTTTTTATACTGACCATTTATAAAATCAATAAAAGGGGAACACATCCAAGGGGGTCTATACTTTTTATAGGGACTCTGGATACAACTTGTAACCCTAAGTAGCTAACCCACTAACCAATGAGCTTCCATTGAGCCCCCCTGCAGCAAATATCTTGAGTGAAAGATGTGAATTGAAAAATAACATCACTGGCCATTTTGAAAGCTCCACAGCTGGAGGCTCGGCTCTCCGGTGTGGTATTCTCTGAACCTTTTCAAGCTGCTAGCTGAGGTGCACTGTGCGGCTTTGCTACAATAGAGCAAGCTAACACTAAAGACTCCCTGAACATTCAACAGGCAGAAGCTGAAGCAGGCCTAGTGTGTGCCTAGCCTGGCGGCCCCTGGAGGCCCCTTTGCTTCTCCTCCATTGATTGAAAGGGGCCCTTTTGAATAGGCAGAAGGAGGGTTTCAGCTGGATCTGTGAGGGGGAGGTGCTGCCAGGAGATGGCTGCAGCTACTCTCCCTATTCACTCACACACTCACCACCCCCCCGCCATCCAGGGGCTGTTTACAGGGACAGAAGGCCAGACCATTTTCACACACAGCCGAGTAACAATTAAACCCCCCTCTGATTCCCCTACCCAGCCCCCTCCTCCTCCTTTGCTCTTCATCAATCAGGAGGGGAGGTCCCAACTGCCTGATCTTCAGTTACAATAGTCCTCTGTCCCTGTGTGTCTCAGTCCCGCCATGCCCTCCACACTCACCCCGTCAGCACAAAAAGATGGAGGGGACGAAGAGGAGGAGGGATGCACAGAAGCCTGCACACACACTTGTCCTTCCCTGCCCTCTTTCTCGCATAATCACACAGCCACTACCGGTCGGAACCGGCTCGGTTTGGCCACGAAAGGAGGAAGATTAGAGCGGTACACTTGTTTGGGTACAGGTTTATTTACTTACATTCTAGTAGGTAACAGGTGGATAAGAGTCGGAGAAGGAAATCAGGTGAGATATTTAGGGGATTGGACGTGGAGTTTGACACTAATAAACAGCAGCTATGCGATTAAAGGCCAGGCTCTTGTCCTTTTAAAGTATCACCTTTCAGACTCATACAAGCTCAGCCTTTTCAGACTGCAAACAAAGTTAGCGCTTTGTGTGTGTATCAGGTTGGGGGCTGTGTTCCTTTTTTCTACCCCCGCATCCCCTCTTAGCGCACAGGCAATCCAACACCATTGTTTCACAGGAGCGGACCCGCCAGCCACCTGTCCTACCTGCCCCTCCCAAAGCTCAAGGGACCAACCCCCTACACCTGTAAGCTCCACCCAGCACTCACCTGTGTAGCCCGGCTCGCATGCACACTCATAGCCGTTGATTTTGTCGATGCACCTCCCGTAGTCGCAGGGTTTGCTCTTGCAGTCATCCAGGTTTACCTCACAGTTAAAACCTGTGAATCAGTAGCACAATTAAGCAGGTGATATTTTAACATTTTAATGAAAGTGTGGCCAGAGCTAGGGGTTTTAAATCATACCTGCTGTTCCTTTAGGGCAGGTGCAAATATATGAGTTCTCCCTGTCCTGGCAGGTGCCACCATTCTTGCAGGGCTGGCTCAGACACTCATTGATGTTGGTCTCACACAAGCGGCCAGTAAAACCAGGGCGACAGTAGCAAGTAAAGGAGGCCAGGCCATCCTTACAGGTGCCATAGTGGCAGGGGTCTGAGTAGCACTCATTGATGTCTGTCTCACAGTGCTGACCAGTGTAGCCTAGAAAAAAAAAAATCAAAGTAAATAATTCATAAAATGCTGAGATATTTTTGATTAAATAGTGGGAAAAATTAAAGTTGTGTGGTTTACCTTCAGCACATTCACAGGTATATTTGTTTGGACCGTCTGTACACTTAGCTCCATTCTTGCATGGAGTGCTGGCACACTCATCAATATCCACCTGACAGAGATTCCCAGCAAAGCCTGCACATGCATCAGGAAAAATGAAGCTTTTTACTTTTCTTTATTTAGGCTACAGTGTGCATAAAGGAGGACAGAATGCCTGATTTGCATTTGAAGTAGGTCTACAGGGCACCGAAACTCCTAACGAACCATTCCACAACACTCCTTCCTCCACCACCCCCTCCCCCTTTCTCCACTCTCACTGTGCGGTGAAATCTTTCTTTCAAACCACAACACAATAGATTCCAGCTTACCGGCCATAAACCAATCCCTGCCCCCTAATTTTGGCGCTAAGCTCTTACTCAAACTCCCATGCCCGCCAAATATGCTAATGCTCCCACGACCTGATCCACCCTGCCCTCTTCACCCTGAAACCTTTCAGTGACACTATTAGAAGCTGTAAATCATTCACTTTCAATCTGGCTGCCATGTTTGGCGTGCTACACTTATTGACGGCTAAGTTAATGATCCACTCTTTTACAGCCCTTTGGCTGCCCCATCGGAACAAAAAAGGGTTAAAAGAGACTAAAGAATCTCTTCTCTTCTGTTCACATTCCCTCATATTTTCTCACCTTTAGGGCACTCGCAGTGGAAGGAGTTGATCTTGTCAATGCACTTTCCATTGTTGAGGCAGGGCTGGCTGGCACACTCGTCTGTGTTGATGTGGCAGAACACACCCTCATATCCTGAAATGCCCCAGACACAAGAGTTAGGTTTTTTCCTTCCATGACCAGGGATTAAACAATGAGAGAAAATGAAAAAGATTCTTTCTCCTCCATTACTCTTACCAGGCATGCAGATGCAGTGGAACCCTCCAATCTGATCCAGGCAGGTGGCGTCATTATGGCAAGGATTGGACATGCATTCATTGACGTCCATCTCACAGCGAGGACCTTCATATCCTTGGAGACACTTGCATTTAAAAGAGCCTTTGGTGTTAAGGCAGCGTCCACCATGCTCACAAGGGTTGGCACCTGGAAAATGTAAGGACCAAGTTATAATATTGGATCATAAAGCATAAAACCAGTAGAAAGAAAGTGTTGAATTTCAAGCTTACCAAGGGCGCACTCATCAATGTCTAGATTGCAGGCTGATCCGGTGTAACCAGGGGGGCAGGTGCAGATTGCTTTCCCATTGACTGGGTTGGTGTCACAGTTGGAGCCCTTTTGGCATGGGTTGCTGATGCATGCATCATCAAGGTGGCACAGCAAACCTGCAAACACAATGAAAAGGTAAATTTATGCATTGGAAGTCTTAGTTTAGGTCTGGATGTCTGGTGAAGCTGAAGTTAGCTGTACCTGTGCGCCCATGTGGGCACTCGCAGAAGAAGGAGGCGACGCGATCATGGCAAGTAGCACCGTGGTAACAAGCGGCGCTAGCACAGTCGTCGATGTTCTCGCTGCAGTCATCTCCCGTCCATCCGTTGACACAGACGCAGTGATAGCTGCCGTGGGTGTCATGGCATGTTCCTCCGTTCTGGCATGCGTTCGGCATCAACTCGCACTCGTCCACATTTTCAGTGCAGTATTGACCTGAAACCATTGAAATGGGCAATATATGGTCACTTCAGTTGACTTCCTTTGTGGCCCCCCTGTGCCTCTCTGTAGTACCATAAAAGAAAACCTCAATCATGGTCGATAAAATTTGGCTTTTTTGACCAAAAGAAATTACAATGCACCTCTTTAATGTCAGAGTAAAAACAGATTTCTACAAAAATATGTTAAAGAAGTGAATGCATAAAAATTCACCCCATTCAAGTCAGCATGGATGCACCTTTTGCTGCAATCACAGCACTGAGTCATTATTTAACCCTCTAGCTTTACAAGCCTTCCAGGGCCAGCTGCCAAGAGGCATCCCCACAGCATGATGTTGCCACCACCGTGCTCCACAGTGGGGATGGTGTGTTTGTGGCTTATCTGATGGCCAAAAAAGCCCCATTTTGGTCTCAAAGAAAGAAAGAACTTTCTCCCACTTGACCATGTAGTCTCCTACATGACTTTTGGTGAACTCTAGTCCAGATTTAATGAGTTATCTTCAACCTCAGTTTTCTCGTTGCCCCTCTCCCATAAAGCTTTGACTGGTGAAGAACCTGGCCAACATTGGTTGATGAAGCTTGTAACTCCTTCAGGTGTCTTGGTGGCCTCTCTCACTAGTCTCAGTTCTTGCATGGTCACTCAGTTCATGAGAACAGCCTGATCTGGGCAGATGTGCCATATTCCTTACATTTCTTGATGATGGATTTAACTGAAAATGAGGGCTGTAAAGTGCTTTGGAAAATGTTTTTGTGTCCATGTGTAAAAGGGGCGCCGCTCGTGTGGCTGACCCGCAGTTCTCCCGCTCCTGTCCTCCCCCTGTTATGTGTCAATGTCTTTTTTTTTATGTTTCTTGGACGGGATGTAACTGAAAGGCAACCCCCCCCCCCCCCTGTCTTAATGGTGTAATAGTAGCCAGGAATACTGATTAATAAGTGACTGGACCTTCCAGACACATGGGATGGTCACTTTAAAGGGGATGAATATTTATGCAATCACTTATTTTATCTTACATATTTTTATTTAATTGACAATACCTTTTAGAAATCTGTTTTCACTCTGACATTAATGATGTTTTTTTTTTTTGTTTTTTTTTGGCAAAAATGCCAAATTATATTGACCATGATTGATTTATAAAATCATTAAAAGGGTTTTATACCACAACAACTTAAGACGCATTCATTGCTCTCAGGTGATCCCCATTTTACTAACTGTGAGACTACTAGCACCAAATGACTAGACCTCTGTTGCATAAGGTCAGTAATTATATTGCGCATAATTGATTTTGATTTAATTTTACTGGCATTAATAAAAAGAATTATCGATGTCCACAAACAATATTCTAGGGTTTGAATTTTTAAAAGTGTTAATTGCAGCATACTTTTTAAATTTAATTTAAAAACTAGACTAAAAGGTTAGAGATTTTGTAAACAAAAGGTTACCTGTGAAATGAGGCGGGCACTGGCAGTTGTAGGTATTCACTCCATCCACGCACACACCGCTGTTCTGGCAGTTGTGACCCGGACAGTCATCGATGTTGTGCTCACAGTGTGGCCCGTTAAATCCTGAAGAAAAAGGAAAGTCAAGATGAGAGAAGGTTAGGAGTCATAAAGATACAGAAAGAGATCAAACTGCATTTAATCTAAGTTAACACTCAAAAGCGTCTTCCTGTTGTTATCACATTGTACACTTAGGTAAAAGATAAGCTCGCCACATCCTCGTGGCAGATTGTTTTAATGCCCATAGATGACAGGCAAACTTGCCTCCTCCTTAAACATCAAAGGCATGAGTGGGTGTTTTACAGCTTTGATAGTCTGATTAAATATCAACCCGGGCTCTGCAGATGCCCGTGCGGCTCCACTATCTCGGCACATTCCAGCATGGACACCCATAAAGAGACGCACAGCAAGGGTTAAACTTTAACACACAATCGCACCATATTCATCTGCATATCTAAACAGCTTTTTCTCTGAGGTCATGCACAAGAAAGTTAGCTTAAATAATCACAAAATACTCCATACAAGCAGATTCTTTCTTCACAATTGCTGTTTCTGCAGAAAAGACAAAGTTTACATAATACCACAACGGATTTTGGTGCCAACACAATAAAGGTGCCAACACAATAAAGATGCCGAACACACGAAGGATTTTTGAGTCTGTGTTTGACCTAATGAATAGGGTGTGTATCTATACATTTGTGCTTATCCCTGTTGTTGGACGTTGACAGTGATTATCAGAAGGAAACGTCTGCATCCTGGCAGCAGAGACTGGCAGGAGGGGGCGGTGGGTGGAGGAGGGCAGAGATTACTCATTCCTCGCAGTCAGAGTTTACTACAACAACAGACTGTTTTTTGGGTCAACTGATGTAATTGGAAAACAAAAGTGTTTATTCATTGTTGCACTAGACATATGCAACTCCATATGTCATGTGTTTGTTTCTTTTTTGCTACATTAATGGCGCTGAGTTCTCTTGCTTGAGTGTTACCTGGCAGGCAGCTACAGTCGTAGGTGGTGTCTCCCTTCTGCACACAGGTGCCTCCGTTCTGGCAGGGTGAAGGGCTGCAGGGCAGGTAGGTGTTCTCGCAGTGTTGGCCGGTGTACTCTTGAGGGCAGCGGCAGTGGTAGGAGCCCACTTCATTCACGCACACACCACCATTCAAGCAAGGAGATGGGGTCCGGGCGCACTCGTTGACGTCTTGCTTGCAGGTTTGACCATGGAAGGCGGGTGGGCAGGTGCAGATGTAAGTGGAATCGAAGGCTGAGCACTGACCGCCATTTGCACAAGGATTGGAGGCGCATGGGTTGGCGAGCTGGCAGGTTTTACCTTGAAAAAGAACAGGAAGATAATCTTGATTTTCATGCTGAAAGAGGGATAAAACTATAAAGATATGTTGGATTTTTATCTACATACCTGACCAGCCAGGCGGGCAGCGGCATTGGTAGGAAGTGAGAGTAATGAGATCACACGTTCCCCCGTTGCGACAGGGCGAGCTCATGCAGGCATGGTTGGTAGGGGTCAGGCATAGCCGGTCGGTGAAACCCAGGCGGCACACGCACTTAAAATCAAACGTGTTGCCATGGGAAATAGCCCGGCATTCGCCGCCATTTCTGCAGGGTGATGGGCTGCAGGGACTTGGATACTGGCAACGGTTTCCTACGTAGTCATTAGGGCACCTGTGAATAGACAGAACGATTAGAAAATGAGGATCTTTTTTTGTTTGAATCATGGGAACAATTATGAGAACAAAAGCGGCAAGGGTGGGGGGAAAGAGTGGGGGGAGGTAAAGTTTCCCGCCTAGACAAGTCCCACTGCAGCAGGACAGGGGGACAGCGTGTTGTTCTAGTGCGTCTCTCTGGATTAGACTCCCTCAGAACCTTGAAAACACATTCTGCTGTAACAGCCCATTCCCATCTACCTTTCACCCCGATGCTGTCCGCACTCATCCACAGTGACCCTAGAGATCAAGGGGACTGTGCCGACTCTGGATGTCCTATATGAACCTCTGGATTCAGGCCCTAAGCCTCTGTTTGCTTCCCTTCTATCCACACTAAGGATGGATGCTGCTACAGTCACATAGCTTGGACTGGCGAAAGAACAATGAGTGCTGGCGTGATATTTTTCTGCAGAATTTGAGCATTTTACAAATAAAGGTAGAAAGAGATTGATTTCTTTAATGTGCAGAAGATGTTTAATATTCTTTCTGTCACGTGCAGGAGCATTAAAATGCACCCCAAAAAGTGTTTATCTTTGAATCGGGGCTTTTGTGAGAGTGTGTTCTTGCTTGTGTGAGCGTGTGAGTGTTTACGTGTAAGAGACGGCATCTGTTGGCCTCTGAGTATCTCCACAGGGAGCAGGTGCGCATGTTAATGAAGGCAGCTGTTGGACAGGACTCCCCCTCCTCCTCCCCCCTTTCCTTATCCCTCCTCCACCTCCCTCCTTCCCCTCTGTCCCCTGTGTCAGATGGGGGTGCCGGCAAGCCAACCTCTCCTCCAGGGACATAAAGAACCCATGTGAAGTCAGCTGTTGCAACTTCTGTCTCTTCACCCCCACCTTGAGTGCAAAATCATTCTTAATTCTTCTCTTCCTTACCTGTTCCTCTTTCAATTTCCTCTTTTCTGACTCTTACATCTTCTTTCGTGGATCAAATTCTGCTTTTCTCTCTCCCTTGAGAACTCTTTACAGCCTTCAGCAGTTTGCTTTTTACAGTGTTCCCCTTATGTCACACGGGACTGCTGAAAACTCCCTTGTTGACTTAGTTAGGTGAGACCAATCAGTGAGTTTTTAACAGTCTCCTGTGCACCACAGGGGACCCAGACAGTCGCAATTGACAGAAGATTGTAAAAGCATTTGGGGTGTCTTTGAAGTTTCCCTGCTTCCCTTTTCACTTTACCATGAAAACACACTCACTAATCACCTAGCTGATTCACTATTTCTCTTTTCAATCCAAACTCTATTTCCTAGAGTACAAGAAACCAGATTCATCTAACAGTGTGTGCACCCGTGTGTATCATCCCACGCTAGCTAACTGTAATAGATCCTCTTTGTCCTGAAGTCAGTCCTGTCTGAGATAAAGATCCACCCACATGCTGAAAGGCCAAGCAGCACACACCACGGCAACAGGTCTCTCCCGGCGCTGCTATGTCCCCTCAGGCCGGAGCAGATGCTTCCCTGATCTCTGACCCCAAACACTTTTGTGACTGTGGGATGGCCTCTTTGCCTTCGCTCCCCCGCTGGGCCTGATCTACCATCTGCCATTTTGGGGATGACTTTATGCTGCGATACAAAGCCAATCCCACCGTGCACTGGAAATGCCACTGCTGTGGAAAATGTTATGTGAATGGCCGACACGTGTGTACAGTGATTACATGTGCGAGTGTGACTTTAACACCTTTTATGAAAGCAAAACATCTCTCTTTTGTCAATTCAATAACTTCAACACCCTCCCCCCGCCCCTTTTTATCTTTTAAGTGGCCATTTGTCTGCACCCATTCCCACTCATTTATTTTGTCTAGTTAGCTATGAATGTGTGTAATCATTAGCCAGAGTTTGACCTCAGGGTACACATCTGTTAGCAAGACCAAAAACCACAAGTGTCTAAATTATGAGCCCCCTTTAGAACTGACTTTTTAGCACAAACCACTGTCATGCAATGACATACTTTCACTTTGTAATGCTCAAAGCTTTTAAAATTTAGCTAAAACTGAAAGTTATCTCCACAGAATTAAACATCAGTATGGGTTTGAGTTGTCACTAGAGAAAGCATCATGACAGACAGATTTCAACGACTCTGGAAAGAAAATTAGTAAGAGATGTGTCTGAAGACCCCTGGATAACTGCTTAGACACTAGAGAAAGACTCAGCCAAGTCAGGAATTGTAGTCTCCAAGAAGACCATCACTAGAGCTCTGCACGGGAATGGACTGAGAGGTTGCACTACTGGAGGAAGATTCTGATACTGTAAGCATGTCCTTTGGTCAGATGAGACCAAACTAGAGCTCTCCAAAAGGATGTTGTTTGGAGAAAGAAAGGAGAGGCATGTAACTCTTCTTCTGTAACTGGCAATCTTGTAGAGGTTGACAGAATCATGAAAAGAGAAGGACACATGAAGATTTAGAAGGAAAACCTCATGCAAACCCAAAACATACGTGGCTCCTGATGAAGAACTATCTCCAGAAGACCAGTGAACTGGCCTGTACAAAGCCCCGACTTGAATCCCATTAAAAATCTGTGGGATGAAGACCAATGTCCATGCCAGACGACCATCAAATCTGGAGAAGCCAGAGAGATTGGTCAGAGAAGAATGGGCTTGGATGTCTCAGGAGAAGTGTGTGAGACTTGTTGAAAACTACAACAAACGACTGCAGGCTGTTATCCAGCAAAAAGGAGACACATATTAGCATCAGGGGGGCTAATAATTTAGTTCCATGTGGTTTTTTATCTTATTTTTTATCCCAGCTGCTTACACTGGAAGTCTATCAAACAATCCAGTTCTGCTGCAGGTTTCTGCCTGTTAGATGAGTGTTAATGAGGCTGCTGCCAAGTTTGCCTACATTGTTATATTAGGTGTAAAGTTAAGTCACAGAAATATCAATGTAAGATTGATAGGTCAAAATATTAGGGACGCTTACTGGAGTTAAATGTTAGAAACAATAGTACACTGAAGCTCATAGAGAATCATTTTGGCTGTGATTGAGCTATTTCCTGTCTCACCCTCTATTAGAAAGATTTACGAGGGTCAGCCAAAGAGACAAGGAAGAAGCACCTGCTTGACTAACAACAACAAGATCACTTTCATGCATGCAAAATACCAGTCAACAAACACAAGGCCTCAACTTTAAACAAGGCGATGCACCTTTCTCTACATGTGACAGATTGCTTTTGATGGCTGTATTCACTCACCCTCTGAGCAGCTTTACTGACAACACATGGTCTCAAGTGGCCTGGAGACGATGATCCAGGTCAGTATGTGACATACAACCTCAATATTCTCAGTTTGAAGCCAAACTTGGCCCATTATCAGATTTCAACACGCCTCTCTTTTCCACCCATTCTTT
This sequence comes from Cheilinus undulatus, assembly GCF_018320785.1. NCBI lineage: Eukaryota > Metazoa > Chordata > Actinopteri > Labriformes > Labridae > Cheilinus > Cheilinus undulatus. Next base: position 40,259,884 of record NC_054881.1, read on the forward strand.
CTCGTCTCTTGTAGCAGATTTGCTAATGTGGTATAAGGTGACATAAGGGATAATGAGACATGACTAAATGCTCAAGCTGATAGCGCTTCCTGTCAGGCGTGTAATCAAAACACAGATAAGGAAACATGCACAGATACACGTAAACATCTAACCCATTTACTCCATGCCCGATGCAGCATTGACCTGCAGGAAGAAGTCTGTATTTGACAGCCTGCGCTCGAGTCTGTGAACTTTCAGCACCCACTAGAGCCAAATAGGCCCTTATCTCTTTGCCCTGACAGCACAGCTTTGATCGGCCCGCTCTGAGGATCTCCAGGCTCAGATTCTGATCAACTCCAAGTCTACTGTGAGGCTCCAATCCAGACTTCATGACTTTGAGAGATTTCTCTCTCAACAGTAGCATCATGTGGTTTTTTTTATGACCCTAAAATTGAAACTTTAAATGCTATGTCCTACTATACTCATTCATTGCTTTAATAAGAGGGCCCAGGCATCTCGGGAATGGGCCCAACCAAGGGAGTGGCAGCCTTGCAGCTTAAACCCCAATAAAAGCCCAACACCAGCAGGCACACTTGACCCAGCAGTGCTCCCAAGTCGCTTAAGCCCACATGGAGCTGAGCCTTAGCAGAGACCTGCTTGGTAATCCTATAGGAGGACAAATGAAGAGCGGCATTCCTTAAGAGAGAGTGGAACATCTTTTTAGTGGTGCTCCAGACAGCCTTTACTGGTGAGACATTTTATCATCAATATGCAACACCAGACATCTCAGTGCAAGGTCAGAGAGGTCTGCCTTCTCCAACCACAGCAGACTTTCAGTCCGTTTTCTGCCCTGAGTCTATTTCTGTCAAACGTCTTGCAGCATTTCAAGCATGTAGCAAGACAGTTGAGATGTTTTCTGGGTTTATTATTAACAGTCACCTCAGACCAAAACAGTGTCTATTTCAGCAAAGCAGCATCAACCCAGCACTCAGTCATGCAAAGGCAGGGTTGAGGGCAACAACCTTTCAACCTCCCTGTGCCCTCATTACTTTGTCACAAATGGGAACTAAATTTGACTCACGCAACGCTGTGCCCGTACACATTTTTAAGCTGCCTACATAACAAGACGACTACAGCGCCATGGGAAACAGGAAGCCCCAGACCTTCAGATAACCTCTCACTTCGCTAAGCTATGGCTGACGTGCTTCCCCATAAGAGCTGCTTGTTATTGTTCTCATCTCTCTACTACATTACCACAAACTGAAATGCACCTTTATGTCTAGACACTGATTTTCCCAAAACTAGGACGTTCTCTTTTTACATCTAAAGAGACACAGTAACCGAAAAGCGCTCATTAAAAGCAGAGAGCAACCTAAAACCAGAGTTAAAAAATAACTCCAGCCAGCTAACACTGAGAGAGCTGTGGTTTTTCATCGCGTTTATCTGAGCATAAGCATTTCAAAGCTACCTTGTTGTCTCCTGTAACAGAAATACCATAATTTTTTAAATCAGATTCAGCTATATTTAGTGTGTTCAACATAACTACAGCCACAGCTGAAGCTGCCTGTTGAGAAACAGTCAAAAACAAACAAACAAACAAACACTATGCTACTTGGTGTTAACCTAGTGTTGCAAAGTCACAGTAACTAACACCACAGTACTTATTGCTGGCCTATTCAATTAGCGGCCCGGGGGCCACATGCGGCCCTGAACCAACCCCCAAGTGGCCCAGCCTGTGGTCATGCCAGGGATGCAGAGGGCAACCTGTTTCACAAGTTATCATAAATTCCCACAGTATTTCAGATCCTGAATGAAACACTCTGTAGACTAGCAACAGTCTACCTACAATGCACTGCGTGTTTCTAAAGTGTGGCTAGCAATACTGATAGAAGTAGCCCCAAGATATGATGTGACTAAAATTATTTACAGAATTTCATTTCATTTTTTATTTTCATTTATTTTATTTTATTTTATTTATATTCAAGTGAAGAAAAACCATCTCAACTTCAGGTTATGTTCAAATACAGCACTGTTGTTTAGTTTTTATGTACTTTTTGATGTGCCTTTGTCATGTTGCCAAATGTAAAAAGGAGACTATGAATAAAAAGTGCATGTTTTCCATCAAAATGATCTGTATTGGCTTAAATTTGACATTACTAGTTGCTTATTGAGTGCCAAACATGTCTGCCCCAGCTACATTTCTTGATTTTTAAATATGGCCTATTAAATTTGTAACTGAATAGCTCTGATTTATTGGAAATAACAATGTATCTCACATCGTATACTTATGTTAGTATACTGTAATACAGTAACTGCAATGTTTTTGTACGTTTTAAATGACCATCAGTTGATTATAATCTGAATTTGATGCCTATAGTTTCTCTAACTATTAGATACATGTAACTTCTATTTTACCTTAAAATTCTCCACTTGAAGAAACTGAACTTATTTTGCCTAGCATGCTAACAGTACAACATCTGCCACAAGAGTACCTTGCTGCAGACAAGATGGCCGACATACATCCAATCCATACCGGAAGTCCGTACGTCTAAGGTTAGGCTTAGGCATTAAAACCTGAGTGGTTAGGTTCAGGGTAAGGCAGTGGGGAAGGTGATATATTTGAGATCCAGCACCAAGGGTTAGGCTTAGGCGCGACAGAGACTGACAAAAACTGGCAACTGAGTCCAACACGTAGAAGAAACTTCAGCTGGGCCACATTTTAAAATCAACAAATGTAGCCGGGCCAGACATGTTCGGCACCTAGTAAGCAGCTGGTAATGTCAAATTTGGAACCACTACGGATCAATCTGATGAAAAATATGCACTTTTTATTCACAGTCTCCCTTTTGAATTTGGCAATATGACAAAAGCTTGTCAAAAAGTGCATTAAAAACACAACAACAGAGCTGTGTTTGGACATAACCTGAGATAGTAGAAATGTTTCTTTCATTTGAATAAAAGTAAAACAAATAGAATGGAAAAAATAAAACAACATTCTCTAAATAATAATTTTGGTCACATCTTACCCATCTTTATCTCAAACTTTATATCAAAGTGCATAAAATCTAAATTTGCACAGTTGTAGCTACAATTGAAAAGGACTGCTGCTAGGCTACGTGGAGTGTTGCATTTATGGATTTAGAGTTCTGCACCCCAAATGGTTTAAGATATTCCTAAAGGATGCATAGTTCATTCTCTATCTTTATGGATTGCCCACCTTGCCACAGATTTTTGAGAGTTACTGCAGCTCTGTCATATCGTACAAATTCTCTTGTTGTCCTTTAAATTGATAAATTTTTACTTTTACTTGAGTGGATTTATAGACCAGTATCTGTACTTCTACTTGAGTAATCATCTGTCTCAATTTCAAAAGTCGTTTCTTACAGATTTTGAATTGTAAACGTGCTCTTGAAACTGGACTTCTGAAGTAAAATTTAGTTGTTTCAAGACAAAACCATTACATTTTGCCACCCTGCTCAGCCTTAGTCTGGCAGATACAGGTGACACAGGTGTCCTAAAATGAAAGCTAAGCACAATTTTCCTCCAAGGGATAAATTTACAGCAATTCAATAAACAGGACACAAGCCAGTTCCTGTTTTCAGGAGTGATCCAAAGGCCTACTGAAAAGATTTAAATTGAGGGTAACTAAATTTAGAATGAAGACAGAAAACATCCTCTAATGCAGGAAGGAAATATAGGATACCAGTTTTGTTTCCACGTGGATTTAATTCCACAAAACCCATCCATAAGACATCCGATTACCACACTTTGCACCAGGCCTAACCTCGTTCTCTATGCCAACATGTGATTTCACTCTGTTCTCACACTCGTGGGAACTGCACTGAAAGAGGGTCTAAATCTATCTCACCACTTGAATCTGTGTCACCTTACACTGCTGCGGACTCGCCACAATGCACAACCTGACTCAGTGTAAGCCACATATGTAGGTTTGTGTTGGCAATTACCCATTCTATTTAACTTTGAGTTGCAGGAAATGCAAATCTTAACCACATAAAACTCCTCTAAAATGACTCCTGTCACCAGTGGGCTTTCCACTTTATGTACGTCACCAAAACTTTCCAACCTAGTGAGTTTGGCACAAATTGCAATAGTGCAAATAAAACCCCTAATGTGCATAACTGGCTGCCCCTCCTCCTCTGCTGTAGGCGCTACACTCTGACCTCTGATGACTCGTCTGAAAGTCTCCCACTGCTCCCCATGAGTGATGGGTGCCTGGCTTGGCAGGGATGAATGATTAATGGCAGGAAAAGCAGAGAGGAAGAGAGAGCACGAGGGTGGGTGAAGAGAAGTGATGCTCTCATCCTGTCTGTTTTTGATAGGACCGAGCAAAGATGGAGACCACAATAACAGCTTTGTAGAGGAGGAGGAGGAGGAGGTGGAGGTTCTGTGGGTGCACACGTGTGGGGGTCTGTGTATGTGTGTGGAGTGTGCAGATTAGATATCTTGAATTGGTGGCCCGAGGCTAGCATGGGCTCGCTCCCCCTTGTCCTCTGACCAAAATGCCCCGAGGGTAATCGGCCACCCTTGAGTCCTTTTTACACATGGATGAAATCAATGCTGAAACTACAAATCACACTTATGTTTTTGAAGTTTTAACATTTTTGTCCCACTTTAAAAGGGAACAAATCTCCAAATCGCCCCAGTTTTACTTTGTTTTTGCACAATAAGACTAAAGCTGATTTGGCAAGCTAAAAGGCATAAACTACAGTTAGCTTAAGCAGTTAGCATATCAGGTTTCTCACCCACAAACTATTAACATGAATCCATAGCCCAAACAAACAGCCCACAATCTGCCTTTCTGTCTGCTCCCACTTGTTTGCCTTCAAATTTCTGCACTTTATTCCAATTAATCTCACTCTCTTGACATCCAATCCAATTACATTTCACAGCCATCTGGCTTTCTAATGGAGATCATAAGCGGGGTGAGGTTGGACGTAGAGAAGGGGGGGTTGTCACCATTCAAAAAGCAGGAGACAAGCCTTTTTGGAGACTGGGGAGGGTTTGAAGGAGGGGGGGTTATGGCAGGGGTTTGGTGTGTGTTGTGGTGTTTGGGGTGGCTGTGGCATGATGGGAAGCCCCACTCAGATTAGTCACACAGCATTATTCTGACTGCAGGACAATGGGTGACGGGCGGCGGGCGAGCCCCAGCTGTCGCCCGTGAAAGGGCAGAAAAACAAGATTTAGGACTGGACGCGTCCTCTCACTTTGCTTGGGGTGTTGCATTCATTAACGGCGTCTACTGATGTGTGCGTGTGTGGAGGAGGGGAGGGGCCCAGCTTTTGTCCAGGAACCTCTCTTGGAACTCTCCTTTTTTTAACTTCTTTTCTTTTTTTGGGGGGGAGAATGTGTGCAGAACCGCGGAGAAATGTGGCTCCTGGAGGGGTACCGGAGCACACACCAGGGCGGATAAAAACTCAAGGGCCTCCGGTTGCTGGGTCTGGGGGCCCGCTCAAAGGCTGGAATGAAAGGAGGGATATGTGGCCCCTTTTCTTTTCCAACCAAAAAGCACTTTGAAGTACCAAAATTACACTAAACCTCACTTCTAAGGCTGGGCAGATTCCAAAACACGCCAAAAACACAGGAAGTGCATTGCTGGTCTTGTTACTTACTTGCATTCTCCGTTTCCATTGGAGGTGGCCTCACACCAGCCTCCATTCAGGCAGGATTCAGTGGGTAGGGAGCATTTTAGACCTGTTGGGCACAGAGAAAGTGGGTTAAAACGGCAGAAATGTGATTGGCGTAGTCTCCAATGCTTTGGTACTAAACCTTTTCAGCCCGCGACTCCCAAAATAAAGGTGCCAGAGACCGGGGACCCCACTTTACCTGAAGGTGGTTGAACACAGCCATGAACATGCAAGAGAAGTCATTTGCAGACAAGGTCACCCATTGGGAGGGATAAAGGGGAAGGGGTTTTGAGACCCAGCCAAACTGGGGGCCCATGGAAGTCAGCAAAATCATGGTCCATTGTGAGGTTAAGCTGTGAAACCATGTTTTATATTTGACCTGAATAATATCCACTCTTATCAAAGCAGCAAACATCTCTATCTACTCATTTGTGTAGTATAAAGTCTTCTTAAAACGAAAATAACTTTTGTTAAAAACATTTAAAATTGGTAAAAAAAATGGTTGAATAAGTTAATAATGGCAAAAAGTTGTGGAAAAGGATGTTGAAATTTGATTTTTAAAGAACATACAGCGCTTAACAAATTTATTAGACCACCTATCATATTTGTCTCAGAGACCATCCAGCATCATGAAGTGCTTTAATGCGGATTTCAAACTGAATTCACCCAAATTTGAGCTGGCTCACTGGGCTTCTCTGAAAAGTCAGAAATGAATCAAGCATAACATTCAACCACTAAAACTCATTTTTCTATTCAGGAATGCAATAACTATAATTTTACATATTAATCAAGAATTATCAATGTGCTTTACTATTAGAAAATTCATGGATAACAATAATAATTGTATTTTAGCATTAAAAATATCATTTGGGTTAAAGAGCTTCTACATATTGGTGTATTAACCATTACAGAAACATAAAAAATGATTTTGGTAATTACCAATGCTGTTAATTTAGGGCAGCTGTGGCATAAACCTTACTTTGGTTAGGGTTAGGGTGGTCTAATAAATTTGTTAAGCACTGTAAATGGGTTAAAAATGGCACAAACTAACCAAAAAAATGATGAAGTTGGCAAAAACGGGCATAAAAAGCGATTAAAGGGGATTAAAAAGTGCCTGAAATGGCTTTAAAGTGCAAAAACTTTGGTGGACTGGGATGAAAAATTGATATAAACTGGCAAAAATGGGATAACTGTGGTTAAAAGGGGCCAAAAGGGATGTAAGAAGTGGTTATAGAGGCAGAAAGTGGCAAAAACAGGCAGAGAAAGTGGTGGAAAGGTTTAAAATTGACACAAATGGGTTTAAAGTGGCAAAAATGTGCTAAAATTGGTGTTAAAAGTGATGAAATGGGATTAACGTTTCGTAAGATTTGGTATAAAGTAGCAGCAGTGTAATTTAAAAAATATTCTTAGTTTTTTTTTTAAGGCATCTGGAGACCCCTCTCAATGTCTCGCGACCCCAATTGGGGTCTCGACCCCAAGGTTGAGAACCACTGCTCTAATGCATTGATACTAAACTTTTTTCTTCAATCAATGTTGTTTCCATTTCAGGACCATACAATACAGCTCTAACTCTGAGGTGACACTTGTACCAACAGGTTTTTTATGCTTTCCAATGCAGGAGGAAGCACCACATCTTAAAAAAGTACATGAATGAATGAACGAGAGGAGCAAAAGTGGCAAGAATCACCTGCCCTGCATAAAAATGCATGCAGTCTTTTTATGCAAGTGTTTTTGCACAAGTCAGATTGTGCGCAGACTTTCAGTTGCATGTCAGGTATCCTATCAAACGTTCTGTAATCGTGATCACCCCAGTTAGAAAACAGGAAAGTATCATCCATCTGCACAGTTAAGCTAGCTGTTAGGATTAGCAAGGATTAGCCTAGCTAAAATCCGGGAATTATTCATAAGTGAAATTATTTAATTCATCTTAATTCACAGGAATTTCTCTGTTTTTTTATCATGCATGCACACTTGCGCGTGCACACGCTGATCTTTAATTGATTTGTTACACACTTGCCCACAGGGGATATTGGTTGGGAAGGAAGCCTGTTGTGGATACCGGTGAGGGCAGCAGCAGTGGAGCGCGTGGTGCGTGGCTTTTTTTTTTTTTTTTTTTTTTTTTAAGGGGGCACGCTTTTGCGGGGAAAGCGCAGCAGCTGCGGGGCTCAGATGCGGAACAAAAGAAATCAGAGTCCAGCACGAGCCATAAAACACTCTCCTCGGGCATTGTTTACCGGCAGACCTCCTCCAACCCCCCCTCACTCACAACACTCTCCCACACATGCAGACAAAAGGTACCCCCCCTCCCTCTCAGCGTCCCCCCCTGCACCAACACACGCACCAGCTTCAATTATCCCTCTAAAACCGGTTCTCGCAACTATCTAAAAACTAACACTAAAACAGGCCAAAATCCTGTCTGTAATAGAGAATTATCAATAAAGTCTAAATATGACCCCGATAACCAATCATATCAGCCGTTTTGTCCCACACAGAAACTTCCTGCTTTGTTTCTGTTGTTTACATGTACAAAGACATTTACTTTAAGATTGCCTGGCCTGCTTGTGTGCACTTAGTAGAAAGTTAACGTGCGTAAAATAACTTTAACAAGCGCGCGCCTCACTGGGGAAGTCAGCAGCCAAACGCACCGCAACACTTGGCTCGTGCACTTGCACTGAAATCATTCCCACGACCAAGCAACACTCCTAAACATCCCACAGAGACTTCATCTGTATTTTTACATGGATACAACAACTTTTAATCTTAAATCAGAGCGTAAAAAGTTCCTCCCTCTGATAGAAATCTCTCTGTTTACCTTGTGAGATGACGATCGCAGGAATCAGAAATGTTAGTTTCACAAAGAAACGATACATTCCTCCTCTTCAGCTTCACAAACGTCGTTGACTCCCACGTAGGGTGCGCATAGATCCAGTGTACTCCAGATGTTGGCTTGAAAAAAAAATAGAAATAAAAATAAATATCCTCCAGTAAATCCAGCAGAAAGAGAGCAAAAGTCTTCACGGGGGGCTCAGTCAGCTCATCGATGTTAACCTGCTGCTTTCCGAGTTCTCAATGAAATCTGCAGGCAACTCTACAAGTTCCTCCCACTCCCCCCTCCTCCTCCTCCTCCTCCTCCCACTCCTCTGGCCAAATAAAAGCTGCCTCTCTCTCCCTTTATTCCACACACGCTGCAGGGGGAACAAACACCTAATATCCTACTTTAGGTAGCAGAGATTTCAGCACATTTGTGCAGAATTACACTGTAAAACTATTGAGTAAAACTTAAAATTTACTTCCAGTTTAACTCCAAGTGAGTGTGCATGTTGTGATTTTCAAAATGGATTATTTTAAATTAAGAATATCAATCATGAGAATTAAGCACGTAATAAATGTGACTTAAACACAGATTCAGCATTCAGACCCCTTTCTTCAGTTTTGTTATAATGCAGCCCAGAAAAAAAAAAAAATTCTCATTGATCTGCACTCAGTACCCCATCATGGCAAAACCAAAACAGAATTTTAGAAAAATAATAAATAATAATAATAATACAAATTAAAAAAAACCCCTGAAAAATCACATTGACATACTGTCAGTATTTAGATCAGTGATACTCAACTCTTTTATGTCTTAATTGGAAATAATATTCCCCAGAAAACTATAAAAAAGAGAAACTTTGACCTCAGAATTATCAATTGCAATTTGTTTCCCACACTAATAAAGTAGGCTTTGATTGTCAAACTTAATTGTCAACCTTTCCTTTTTTTCTGTATATTTCCATTGCCCTTATTTACAATTTTTGCACTTTTTTACCATTTTTGCCCATTTAAGGTGCCTCTTGCTATTATACGTCACTTTTTCCCATTTCCCAACATTTTTGCTGCTTTTTGCCAATTTTAGTCACTTTTCACTAATTTTTTCCAACCTTTTTGCTGCTCTTTGCCAATTTTAATCATTTTTCTCTTATTTCCCCCACATTTTTGCTGCCTTTTCTTGCTTTTAGTTATTTTTTCACTCATTTTCCCTCACCTTTTTGCTGCTTTTTGCCAATTCTAGTCACTTTTCACTAATTTTCTCCAACATTTTTGCTGCTTTTTGCCAATATAAGTTATTTTTCTCTCATTCCCCCCACCTACTGCCAATTTTAGTTATTTTTTATTCATCAGCTTGCTGAAATATTCAAGCCCTTCCCTGGAAGAGACGTTGTCTGGATAGGAACATATGCTGCTCTAAAACCTCTCTCTATTTTTCAGCATTAATAGTTCCTTTCCAGATATGTGAGCTGCCCGCGCCATAGGCACTAATCCAACCCCGGACCATCAGAGATGCTTTTGAACTGAAAACAAGCTGGATGCTCCTTCTCCTCTTAAAAAAAATAAGACACTGTGTCTGCAGTTTAAAAAAATCAAATTGTGATTAATTTGACCACAGAACAGTTATCCATTTCAGCATCCATGTCTTCTTCATTGTATGATTCAGCTTTAATCTGCATTTGTGGCTGACATTGCAAACTGTGTTGACAGAAAATGAGTTCCTGAAGTGTTCCTGAACCCAGCTTTTCCAGAATCATCCCTGTTTTCAATGCAGTGCCTTCATTCTTTGCAATTTTAGAAAAAAATTCTTAAATTGCACAATTTTTAGATGCAGTTTTTTTGCAGATTGGTGAACCTCTGCCCATCTTAACTTCTAAAATACTCCTTTTATACCCAGTAATTTCCAGCTGTTGCCAATTATCCTTTTTAGTTGCAAAATGCTCCTCCAGCTGTTTTTCATTAGTACCACTTACTTTTCCAGCCTTTTGTTGCCCTGTCCCTGCTTTTATGGGCTGTGTTGCTGCCATCAAATTCAAAACGAGCTACTAATTTTCATGAAATGGTAAAATGTCTGAGTCTCAGCATCTATGTTCTGTTGTGAATAAAAAAACAAAAATGAGGAAACAAGTAGTATTAATGGCAAAAGGTAGCTTTAATGAGCAAAAAGTGGAGAAAAAATGGTGAAAAGGGGCAAAAAAGGTCCAAAAGTGGCAAAAACATGGCAAAAAATGAGAGAAAAAGTGACTACAATGGGCAAAAAACAGTCAAGAGTGGCAAAACAGGGCAAAAAATAGGAAACAATTGGTATTTGATGGTAAAAGGTAGCTTAAATGGGCAAAAAGAAGTGAAAAAAAAGGGAAAAGGGGGAAAAATTGGAAAAAAATGTCAAAAATAGACAAAAAAAGTGGTTTTTAATGGCAAAAGGTAGATACATGGGCATAAAATGGTGAAAAAGGGCAAAAATTGGATAAAAGTAGCTAAAAGAAGGTGCAAAAATAGAAAAAAATGTGGATACGAGTGGTATTTAATGGCAAAAGGTAGCTTTAATGAGCCAAAAATTGGAGAAAAAATGGTAAAAAGGGGCAAAAAAGGTCCAAAAATGGCAAAAACATGGCCAAAAAATGAGAGAAAAGTGACTACAATGGGCAAAAAACAGTAAAGAGTGGCAAAATAGGGCAAAAAAATAGGAAACATGTGGTATTTAATGGCCAAAGGTAGCCTAAATGGGCAAAAAGAAGTGAAAAATGTTAAAAAGGGGCAAAATTGGGCCAAAAGTGTCAAAAAGAAGTGGCAAGAATGGGCAAAAAATGGGACAAAAGGGGTACCTAATGGGAAAAGGTAGCCTAAATGTTGAAAAGTGGCAAAATAAATGTAAAAAAAGGCCAAAAATGGGGGAAAGTGGCAAAAAGAGGTGGCAAAATAGGCAAAAAGTAGAGAAAAAAGTGTTTTTTTAATGGCAAAGGTAGCTTGATTGGGCATAAAATGGTGAAAAAGGGCAAAAATTGGATAAAAGTGGCTAAAAGAAGTTGCAAAAATGGACAAAAATGAGGAAACAAGTGGTATTAAATGGCAAAAGGAAGCTCTAATGAGCTGAAAAGTGGAGAAAAATGGTAAAAAGGGGCAAAAATGGTCCAAAAGTGGCAAAAACGTGGGAAAAAAAATAAGAGTAAAGGGACTACAATGGGCAAAAAGCAGTCAAGAGTGGCAAAATAGGGTAAAAAAATGGGAAACAAGAGGTATTTAATGGTAAAAGGTAGCTTAAATGGGCAAAAAGAAGTGAAAATAATGGTGAAAAATGCAAAAATTGGACAAAAGTGGGGAAAAACATGTCAAAAAGGCGTGGCAAGAATGGGCAAAAATGGGAAAAAGGAGTTTTTAATGGCAAAAGGTAGCCTAAATGGGAGAAAAGTGGCAAAAAAAAGTGAAAAAGGGCAAGAATGGGGGAAAAGTGGCAAAAAGAAGTGGCAAAAATGGGCAAAAAAGTATTGAAAAAGTGTTCTTTAATGGCAAAGGTAGCTTAAATGGGTGAAAAGTGTCACAAATGGTGAAAAAGGGCAAAAATGGGATAAATGTGGCAAAAATGGGATTCTTGTGTTTGACAAAGCTTTCTGTGTAAGTCTAGGAAACAAACTGATTAATGTGTTTAATGCCTGTGGTCCAAGTTTCCTTTTTCTAAGGTTTTCTGGGGGAATTATATTTCAAATAAAGACATAAAAGAGCCACAAATAATCACAGAAGAGTCACATGTTGAGAACCACTGCTCTAAAATGACCTGTTTGTGCTTTAGAAGAGTTCTGCTCCTTGAGGTCTTCTTGTGTCCGTGTGAAATTTCAAATTTCTGACTCCAGATCACAAAATCTTAATTTCATGACATAACGACACACTTCAGTTCTTGTTACAGTCTCACCCTCACATCAGAACTCGTTCTGCAGAGTCCCTGAAATGCATGACAGCTTGTGATCCTTCCGCTGAGGCCTCTCTACAAGCATAGCATGCTGTGACATCGCCATAACTTCTATTGCAACATACAGTATCGCAGAGACACACAGAGAGCATGCCTGTGCCAGATTCCTATTTTTCCCTTTCTCTCTTTCTCCAGGCGAGTGAAACTGCCAGGGAGTAGCTGCAGAGTTTCTTCACCCGAGGGCACAGATTATTATATTATGGAGCCCACGCACATGCTGGTCCTTCTGCTGGTTCAACTGCCAAATGGAGGGACGCCAAAAGGGGCTTGGTCTCTGGAGGTGCACGAAGTGTGGGAAACACCGGGAGAACAGAGGAGGGAAAGGAGGGAGAGTAGAAGCAATCAGCTACAAATGGATTGCATAACAGAAAGTGTTGAGGGAAGGTGTTGGATGTATGAAATAGAAAAGGATGTGCACAGGCATGTAGGGTAATAGTAGGAAAACACCTGACCCACCGTGAGAAATGTCAAATCCGTCAGGCACACGCTCATCTCCAGTCATAGTAAGGAGTGGTCGGCTCTTTAAAAATCACAAAGTGCTGATTTGTCAGGACTGCTGGCAGAGCGTGCATGCTGCCTTTTATCTGTCCAGAAATCAGAGCCTCTGTTTTTGCTTGTGAGACTTTGTCTGACTTATTTATTTTAGTGGGGAAAATATTTAAGGCCATGAGAAAATGCTCTGAAATGGATTCACAAGGTTTGAGAGGGGATGACCCAAAGCTCGGAAAACAAACTCCATCAAAGCTTAATATAGACACCGAACCCAGAGAGGGCAACACAAAGTGCAGGAAAACAGAGTGATTTCTTCGAGATTAAATATAACTGTGGCGTGAACCCCCAGTCTGACAGGAGCAGATCCCCGTTCCTGTAACTCGGCCTCCCTTCCTTCCCTCTGTGGTTGCAGGAATGGCGTGAGGTCAGAGGTCATGATAAAAAGTAGCTCTACTTGACAAGAACTACATGATGTCATCCTACTATCAGACCTCGCTGTCTGACCAGAGATGGATGTCTTTTTCTGGGTTCCCACCCAAACAGCTGAAACAAAGTCTCAGGAAAAGAGATTTACTGTCCAGCAAATATAAATGCACTTTTGCATGAGTGTAAATACGGCTTCCAGTTTTTCACATCTTTGCAAATCTTCCTGTCCCTCATGGAGGAAGTTTTCCCTCTCTAAAGAGAGAGTAGAGGGTCTGTGCTGAAGTGCACTGGTTTTCAAAATTTTTTGCCCAAGGCACACCTAAGGGGGGTTTCTGGGGGCCCGGACAACTGGGGGTGGCAAAAGTGGGCAAAAGGTGGCTGAAGGGTGGCAAAAATTGGTTAAAAGTGATGAAAAATACATGTCAAAATTGGGCAAAAAAGTGGCAAGACAAAGTAAAAAATGGCTAACAATTGGCATTAGGGGCCAAAAAATGGATTTAAAGTGGAAAAACATGTTGAAAGTGTCAAAAAGGTGGTAAAAAATTGGTAAAAAGTGTGCAAGAGAGTTAAATGTTGTAAAAAGGTGGAAAAATTGGTTAAAAGTGATTTAAAAATTGGCAAAATTGGGCAAAGAAGTGGCCGAACAAAGGCAAAGTGAGTGAAAATTTGCAAGAAGGTGATAAAAATGGGTTACAAGTGGCAGAAAAGTGGTAAAAATGGTTAAAGTTGCTAAAAGGTGGTAAAAAGGGGTTAAGAGTGATTTTAAAAACTGGCAAAAAAATGTCCAATTAATAGCAAATGTAGACAAAAAAATGGTAAAAGCTTAGTAAAAATCAGTTAAATGTGGTAAAAGTTTCCATGAAGTTGCAAAAATGGGTCAAAAGTATTAAAAAAGTTGCAACATTGCAGAAAAGCAGCAAAAATAGTTTAAGTTGTCAAAATAAGTGGCAAAATGTGTGGATAAATTGGTGAACTTGGTAAAGACTAGCATGATTTAATGATTTCAACACCAATTTCAACTCAATAATAGCTTGCCAACTGAGGTAACTGTTGCCAGGATGCTACTGATCCAACACACATACACTGATATCATCAATAAATCACAGCTGGGGAGTACCATTCTCTGGGTTTTTCAGAGGCCCAGCCAGATCCCCAAGGCACACCTTGACTCTCCTCAAGGCACACTAGTGTGCTTTGCCACACCATTTGAGAACCACTGCTGTAGTGAATGCAGTAGGTTCAAACAGCCACAAACCTGCACAGAAGCCTGCAAATGTAGCCTGAAGCCTTAGTTTATGCTGCGTATGCCCTCACTCTGCACACCCCTGATCCCTACTCAGGAAGCAAACATGCACCTCCAAAACATTGTAACTACGGTGCTTTCAGGACGTGCTCAGGCCTCCTTCACTTTCATTCAGTTTGGTTTAGTTGCAGCCAGGCCTGCCCGTAGAATCGCTGGGCCCCTGAAAAACCCAAAGAATGGGCCCTCCCTGGTTGTTATTTATTGAAAGCCTAATATTAGTGTATGTGTGATGGATCAGTAGCATTGGAGCTGGCCTCCTGGCTAACAGTTAGCTCAGTTTACAGCTTAAGAGTATGTCTGGCTTGGGTTCTAATGTTTATTCATGCCACTTTTGAACTGCTTTTCACCACTGTTTTCACTCATTTTTGCTACTTTTTAACTGCTTTTCACCACCGTTTTTGTTAGTTTTAACCACTCTTCCTCACATTAAGCCCATTTTCTAACCAATTTTATCTAATTTTTGCCACTTTTTAACTGCTTTTCACCATTATTGCTCATTTTTGCCACTTTCCCCCACATTAAGCCCATTTTTTAACCAATTTTATCTCATTCATGCCACTTTTGAACTGCTTTTCACCACTGTTATCGCTCATTTTTGCAACTTTTCCTTTTTTTTTGCCACTGATCTCTGAGCCACAGCTTTATAACCATTCATCCCAAACTGATTCTGTTAGCTCACTCTAGCCTGAACAAGTAAATTAGTTATCTAAACATGTAGGAATGCTCGGATAATCTGCCTGAACTTTTGTCATTTCATGAATGAGAATAAGACAACCATTTTACTCCTAAAACAACATCTCCTCAGCTCTGTGAATGAAGGCTCTGTGCCAGATCTGCTGTTTCTCAGAGCACTTCACGCCTTTGTCTCATCTTATCTGACGGTCTGATGACCTAGTATTTACTAAAGAGCTCGGACTGAACTGGCTGCTGTTTGTTGAAAAACAGCTCTTCTGTTGGTTGTTTGAAGATAGGAGAGACCATCAGTTCATCAAGAGCAGCGCCGACCACCCCCCTCTTTGGTGTGGTGTTGACTTTCTCTCCAGAGTAAACGGCCGTGGATCAGACAACAGAGGTGCTCAGGTGTCCCAATTATCACCTCCTCTGATGGCCGTCACAGCGAGTTTTTAGACGAGGCTCTCACATGCATGGGAGCCAGGCTGATGTAGAACATGTCCAGACACTCAGTGATGACTAAGGAGCGTTACAGATCAAGGATTTGGCACATGATCATCACACTGAATCCCCTGTGGCAGAACAGAGAGCACAGAGCTTATTACCAAGGTGATAGTTTAAGACTACAGTAGGTTATATTTAAGGGTTTATATGAAGTCTTCAGCACCCTTTCACTGATTTAATAAATCAATCATGGTCGATATAATTTGGCTTTTGTGACGCAGAAAAATTACAAAAAATGATTTAATATCAAAGTAATAACTGATTTCTAAAAATCAAAGTACACTGAATAAATGATAACATAAAAATGCATCCCCCTTTAAGTTCTATTTTAAGGGATTTTAGTATAAAGACACCTGTGCCTGCACGGTCCAGTTACTGGTTAATCAATATCCTGGCTACCATTACACCATGAAGACTAAAGAACACTCTAGTTATTAACCTGACACGCCAGATGGATTTGTTTCACACATCTATCTATAAAATCTTCCATAGATGGCGTTTGGGAAAGGGCATAGCCTTTGAAAAAAAAACTTGGAGGGTGATTGGATGAACATTCTGTGTGTCACATCTTTACGGGCCAATCAGAGCAACAAAACATGTGACGTCGTAGCCCCAAACTTACTCAGTGCTGTTCTCTCTTATTCATGTAACATTCAGGAATGTTGTCAAGTTCTGATAAAACTTACGCTTTAGCAGCATCCATACTAATCTCTTCCGCCACAGTTGCAGAAGAGGCCTACTCGCTGCTTGCATACATCACAGTCACTTTCTAACTGGGCCCAGATTCAGATGGGAGCTTTGCCAGTTAGAAACATCTGTTTTGCAAGGTTAGAAAAGCATAACTCGTGGGATGGATGCAAAAACAATTCCCAAGGCACTGAACATCCCCCAGAGTTCAGTTAAATCCATCTTCAAGAAATGGAAGGAATATGGCACATCTGCCTAGATCAGTCTGTCCTCACAAACTGAGTGAGCGTGCAAGAAGGAGACTAGAGAGAGGGACCACCAAGACACCTATGACTACTCTGAAGGAGTTTCAAGCTTCAGCAGCTGAGATTAGACTCATTAAAGCTCTATGGGAGATGGACAGAGAGAAAGCCACCGTTGAAGAAAACTCTTAAATCTGGATTAGAGTTCACCAAAAGGCATGCGGGAGACTCCATGATCAAGTGGGAGAAAGTTCTTCAGTCTGATGAGACCATAGTAGTGCTTTTTTGACCATCGGACAAGACGGCAAACACACCATACCCACTGTGCAACAGGGTGGTGGCAGCATCATGCTGTGGGGATGCTTCTTGGCAGCCACCCCTGGTCAGCTTCTAAAGGTAGAGGATAAAATGAATCCAGTCTAATATAGGAAAATCCTGGAGGATAATCCTATTCAGTCTGCAAGAGAACTACGACTTTGGAGAAGATTTATTTTCCAGCAGGAGGATGACCCGAAGCATACAGCCAAAGCTTGATATTCATATTAATACTGTGGCTGCGTGGTGTTTCTTGTCCATGCCTGTCAGCACAATAGGAGCACCACGTAAAGTTAGCCTTCTCTGAATGATGGTAACTGACACAGTTCCTTTCTTGATGCTGCATTATGATTAAAGGTAATCTTGAACTACAGCTGTATGAATGTGTCTGCATGTGTCAGTATGTTTGCCAAGACAATAGTGCACAGGAAGAGTTCGGCTCCATGCTGTCTTAAACACAGCATACATACCTACACACACAACACAACAACACTATTCTGGTTCCTTCCCCCGCCACTATAATTTCCACAGAGTGAGAACGATGCAGGAAACGGGCTCTCATTCACAACCTTGTGACAAAAAGGACAACTGGAGGATCAGGGTCACACACACACAGACACCCACACACACACATCAAAACAGAAATAAACTGTATCAGCAAATCTAAAAAAAGAACATGAATTAGATTTGCTGCCCCACTAAGCAGACGTTCCTTCAGAGAGGAACATTCTCTGTTTTTGGCCGAGGACTGGAGCGGTGCAGCAGTTGGTCTTTACAGGCCCACTGATCCGATCTGTAATAGCTGCACGAACGGGTCAGGGGTGCACAGTTGGAGGCTTGTGCTCTTCTCTTCAGCAGGACATAACCTGCTCTGTGTCCCTGCATGCATGTTGATCCATTTTTACAAATGCTGCCCCGAAAATGATGAAAACTGTCAGGACGGCCTGCCCCAGGAATCCTCTTAAAACCATTCACACCTGCAGAAAACACTTAATAAAGTTCCTGAATTTATCTCGACAAGCTGCATGTGTGACTGCAAAAAGCCGGGTTTTCATCCCTGACTTTATCCTGAAATTTCCCAACTAGCCCTCTAGTGCAGTGGCTCTCAGCCTTTTCAGCCCGTGACCCCCAAAACAAAAGTGCCAGAGACCGGGGACCCCCACTGCACCTGAGGGTATGCAAAATGAAGAACAGTCATGAGCAGACAAGGCCGTCCATAAGGAGGGATAAAGGGGAGACCTCTCTGGGGCCCAGCAATGAAGTCAGCAAAACTATGGTCCATTGTAAAGTTAATCTGTGATAACCACGTTTAATTTGATTACCAGATTAATAGCCACTGTTATCAAAGCAAAAAATGTGTTTTTATTAATTTGTGCCGTATTATACAGTCATCTTAAAAATGTAAATCTTTTATTTATTAGAAATAAAATGTATTTAAAATTACCAATAAATAAATAAATAAATAAATGGTGGAAAAGGTGGTTAACATGGATTTTAAAAGTAGCAGAAGTGGGTTTAAAGTTGCAAAAAGTCAATAAAAGTGGGAAAAAGTGGCAAAATCGGGTTAGAGTGGCAAAAACGTGTGTAAAAAGTGGTGAAAAGGGTTAACAGTATTGGTTTAAAAGTGGCAGAAATGGGGGGAAAAGGTGGTGAAATGGGATTAAAAAGTGGGGAAAATTGGTTTTAAATAGCAAAAATGGGCATGAAAAATAGTGAAATGTGGTTATAGGCATAAAATGTGGTGAAAGGGGATTAAAAGTGACAATAATGGGCCAACAGGAGCAAAATTAGGTGGGGAAAGTTGTGGAAAAGGTTAAAGGGTGTCGGATATGTCTTCAAAGTGAAAAAATTGTGCAGAAAAGGGTTAAAATTTGATTAAGAAGTGGCAGAATGGGAGTAATGTAGCAAAAATGTTTTAAAAGGGGCAAAAGTTGGCAAGAAAAATTGAAGAAAACAGAAATTTGGCAAATTTGGTGTAAAGTGCCAAAAAGAATAAAAAGAGTAAAAATTGGCTCAAAATGTGCAAAAAATATTCTTAGTTTCTTAAAGGCATCTGGCGACCCCCCTTTCATTGTCTCTTGACCCCCAAGGGGGTCCCAACCTTGACGTTGAGAACCACTGCTCTAGTGTTTTTCCTCCTTTCCCTGACAGGCAAACTGGAGGAAAACTTCCTACTTTGAGAGACTACTGTGAAGAAAATGTGGAATTTCTCAGGGTACGTTGTCCTGAAAGGTTGCATGTCTGAATGGGGCTTCCTTGTTGCTTTTGTACAGAGCCTATTAAAGTATTCACCCCTTTGATGTTTTACCCTTTAACTGATTTTTAAATCAATCATGGTCAATATAATTTGGATTTTTCAACGAAAAAAAGTAAAAAAAAAAGACACCTGTGTCTGGAAGGTCCAGTCACTGGCTAATCAGTATTCCTGGCTACCATTACACCATGAAGACAAAAGAACACTCCGCGCAACTCATAGAAAAGGTCATTGAAAAGTTGAAGTCAGGGGAGGGATACAAAAATGTTCCAAGGCACTGAACATCCCCCAGAGTTCAGTTAAATCCATCATGAAGAAATGGAAGGAATATGGCACATCTGCCTAGATCAGACCGTTCTCACAAACTGAGTGAGCGTGCAAGAAGGAGACTAGAGAGAGAGTCCACCAAGACACCTATGACTACTCTGAAGGAGTTCCAAGCTTCAGCAGCTGAGATGGGAGAGACTCTGCAGACAACAGCTGTTGGCCGGGTTCTTCACCAGTCAGAGCTTTATGGGAGAGTGGCAAAGAGAAAGACACTGTTGAAGAAAACTCAGATTCAGTCTGGACTAGAGTTCACCTAAAGGCATGTGGGAGACTCCGTGGTCGAGTGGAAGAAAATTCCTCAGTCTGATGAGACCAAAATGCTGCTTTTTGGCTATCAGACTAGATGGAAAACACTGACATCACCACAGACACATCCCCACTGTGAAACTTAGCGGTGGCAGCATCATGCTGTGGGGATGCTCCTCAGCAGCCAGCCCTGGAAGGCTTGTAGAGATAGAGGGTAAAATGAAAGCAGCAAAATAATGGAAAATCCTGGAGAGTTATTTTCCAGCAAGAAAATGACCTGAAGAAAACAGAGAAAGCTACACAGAAATGGTTTAAAGACATCAAGGTGAATGTTCTAGAGAGGCTGAGTCAAAGCCCAGACCTCAATCCAAGAGAGAATTTGTGGCTGGACATGAAAAGGACTGTTAACAAAAAGCCAAATTATATTGACCATGACTGATTTATACAACCAAATAAAGGGTAAAACATCCACGGGGGTGAAGTTTTTATGGGTGCTGTATAAATAGAAAACAGAAGCGGTGCCAGGACTGACCCTTGAGGTACCTCACATGATGAATTTACTCAGGAAGACTTTGTCCACACACATCTCCTCATTTTGAATTTATGCAGGAATTTTCTTAGAAACTTGTATGAAAAATTCAAGGTAAGGTTTGGATTTGAACTTGCAGCTTGGCTCAGAAAGCTTTTTGCATGAGTGAGAACACCGCTTGTGTTTCTCCTTTAAAGACAAATTCTCCCAGAAAACAAAAGCCCTCACTATCCTACAGGACCCCAAACACTCAGAAGTATTCACAACAGTTTGGTGTCCTTGATGTCAGATAAATAAAGAGTAAGAGGCAGAAAAATGAAACAAAATTAAAAGAGAGAAGCTGAGCTGTGACCATGCTTGTTTCCTGCTGACGTGCAGCTTTTCTGCCGCAGAAAACAAAAAGACGTAAAAAGGAAGTTTAAAAATCTACCAAAGGCTTTAAAGACCAGACCCATCCAGGAAACTCTGAGTTGTGTCTGTGCATCAGCGTGTCTGTGTGGATGAAGACAAAGGGTGAGAATATTCAGCAGGAGAGGAGATATTTGTTCAGCCGGAGAATTTACTGATGAGATTAAGCGATGGAGCTCTGGTTAGGGGGTTAGGAATGTAAACAAGAGGAGAGAAAGACTTGAGGAGAAGATTCAGCCCCCCCATCCTCCCTCCCTCTTCTCACCCCCACCACTATTATTCTTCCTCCTTGTGGCTCCGGAGACAAATGGGGTTCAGAGACCGGCCCCTGATGCTTGTGTTACTTTATTAAGTGTGTTTCCTTCTAACAGAAGTAGAGATGAATAAACAAGTGAAGACATAGAAGCAGGAAAGACTTTAAACTTGTCAAAATAAACATCTGGGCTTTGTTTTAGTCTGAGGAGAGTTTTGAGTGCAGGTTAATGAGTCGACACCTAATGTTAGTGTTGGTCCAACACTTTAAAGGAAGTCTGCAGTGAATAATGATCTTTCTCTTCTGTGTACATCACAGATGTTGGGACTAATGGACACAAATGGAGGACGCTGCCTCCATCTTGATCTCAGGAGTGAAGGTGATTCTATAGCGATGGCAAGCATGGACCATTAAACACACCTAAAGCCCCTGTGAGGAGTTGATACACTATTTGCCAAAAGTATTCGCTCACCTGCCTTGACCCGCATATGAACTTAAGTGACATCCCGATCTTAACCCATAGGGTTTAATATGACGTTAGTCCACCCTTTACAGCACTGATCATCAACTGGCGGCCCGAGGGCCATATCAGGGCCCCCAAAGCTTCCTGTCCAGCCCCCTGAAGATCATTATATTCAGAAAAAGGGGGAAAAGAAGATGTTGGGGTTTCAGGAGTATCTTTTGGCTTTAAATGTCTGCAGCTGTTAAATCCATACCAAAAATAGTTATTTACTGAATGATATACCATTTGATCTGTTTTTAGTAAATAATAAAAATGGGTTA
This sequence comes from Cheilinus undulatus, assembly GCF_018320785.1. NCBI lineage: Eukaryota > Metazoa > Chordata > Actinopteri > Labriformes > Labridae > Cheilinus > Cheilinus undulatus. Next base: position 40,281,721 of record NC_054881.1, read on the forward strand.
AGACTGGCAGAAATGTTGTAAAAAATACCAAATAAAGTGTTGAAAATGGGTTGTGGAGTTCCACAAAGGGACAAAAATGGCAGGAAACAGGGTTAAAATGTGGCAAAAAAAAATTGGTAAAAGAGAAAAAAGGGGCAAAAAGTATCAAAAAATGGTTAAAAGTGGAAAAATTGTGCAAAAAAATAATGAAAAGGTGTTAAAAAGTGGTAAACTAGCTAAAAAGTTACAAAAATGGATAAAAGAGTGGAATATGGGGATAAAACGTGCAGGAAAAGTGGTTCAAAAGGGGAAAAGAATGGCAAATAATGGGTTAGAGGGACAACAATGGGCAGAAAGTATTAAAAAATGGGGTACAAGTGGCAAAAATTTAGCAAAAATAGTCAGAAGTGAAAATGGGTTAAAAAGTGGCAAAATGGACGAAAAGAGGCAAAAATTTGTATGAAAGCGGCAACAAAGAAGTTAATACTGGTGCTACTACCTAGGGAGGCCCCTTTCTGTGGGATTTTCAGGGGCCGGGCCAACTCTGTGGACAGGCCTGTCTCCTTGTTTTATAGATAATATGGATAGATCATACAGGCAATGCCTAAAACGGTCCTGCATTTTGGAAGGAAACACAAATACCAACAGGATAATATGTCAGTCAGATCAAAATATCTATCTTTTTTTTGTTTGTTTATTTGAAAGTCTGGCCCCCAGAGTCTCTGTCAGGACTAAATCTGGCCCTTGTGCAGATGTACTTGATGAGCCCTGCTTTGCAGCTACAACAGCTTCAACTCTTCCGGGAAGGCTTTCCAAAGGTTTAGGAATGTGTTTATGGGAATTTTTCACCATTCCTGCTGAGGTGCATTTGTGAGGTCACAGGCCTGGCTCTCAGTCTCTGCTCTAATTCATCCCAAAGGTGTTCTCTGGGGTTGAGGTCAGGACTCTGTGCAGGCCAGTCAAGTTCATCCACACCAAACTCTCTCATCCATGTCTTTATGGACCTTGCTTTGTGCACTGGTGCTTCTTAACTCATAATTACGACTTTTTTGTCATAGTTACGACTTTTTATCTAAAAATCATGACTTTTTATCTCATAATCATGACTTTTTATTTTATAGTCATGACTTTTTATCCCATAATCATGACTTTTTATCTCATAATCGTGACTTTTTATCTCACAATTGCTACTTTTTATCTCAAAATCATTACTTTTTATCTCATAATTATGACTTTTATCTCATAGTCATGACTTTTTATCTCATAGTTACAACTGTTTATCTCAAAATCATGACTTTTTATCTCATAGTTACAACTTTTTATCTCAAAATCATGACTTTTTATCTCATTATTATGACTTTTATCTCATTATTACGACTTTTTATCTCATAATCATGACTTTTTTAAATCTTATAATCATGATCTTTTATTTCATAATAATGTCTTAGATTTTTTTTTCAAGAATTGCTGTACTTTCACATTTTTTTTCTTTTTTCTTTTATTTGACCAAAATGGGCTTCCATACAGGCATCTCAAGGGCCCCTCCCTACTGTGGGCCCGGGAATCAGTACCCTTTACCCCCCTGTGTTACGCCCATGACTCCAATCTTGACTCCATTTGTCAAGAAACATAAGGAAATATAGACATTGGTGATAAACTACAGAATTAACCTTTAAAAGATGTCCTTCATTAACATTACACACATTTCTGCCCAGTCTGACATTTATCAAACTTTAATTAGTGACTTTAGACGGTACAAAAACAATATCTGCCATATGTAACATTCCTGCTGATTTATTTCCCCTCCATGATTCCAAAGATCTGGCACTGACGTCCTGGTGTGGGACTTGTGGTATCTTATTTTGAAATAGGAGCATTTTAATGGAAGGGAAAGCTCATCCCATGTCCGTGCTGCTTATTTTAGGGACCTCCTGATATGCTCCATGGCTGCTGGGAAGGAGGAAAACATTCATCAGGGGTCTCCAATTAAGACCCAACCCTGAGGGAATGGTTGGGCTGGGATGCATGCTGGATGGTGACATGAATCGCCACTTGATAGAGAGAGTTATGGGCGCCACATGACTCTGTGGTTACAAGACGACCACAAGAATCTGCCATGATGACGACTGCAGCTCCATGTGATAAAAAAAGGGGGAGCGCTAAAGAGACACAGATGCTGCTGAGATTTCCATTCACCCCCAACTTCCACGTTCATTACAAATCCGTCCCCAGCAAAGTGAATGTTAAGACGCTCCAAATTAACCCCGGGAGTGACAGAAGCAGCCTCAGCTGTCTGTGGTATCACTTTCCATCCAAATGGTATGGATGGGGGTCTGACAACTGTCACCCTGACCTTGCTTCTCTGCAACACTCTCACAAGACTCACTCAGCTCTCTGGGGCGGGACAGGATGAGATTACCCACATTCACAATCTCCCCTGTCTCTCTGAAAACAGCCATCTGCCAATCAGATAAAGTCGTGATAGAGGAGGTGAAGCTCGACCATGTGAGGATTTCAGAAGATGGCAGCAAGTAGGCTATATTTAAGGGAGGGGTCTCTCTTGAACGTCACCTTGGATCTGGCTGGAAGGTGAAACTTGTGTGCCTAAAACTGCTGACTGCTGTACTGGCTGATTAGAAAGGCCACATCTGATTAACAGAACCAAATGTCAAATACGCTCCTCCTTTTACATCTTCAACTGGCAGCTTACAGCTCCGCTCTTTCCTCACAGTTTTACTGTGCCTCTATTTTTATAATATCTCTTAGTAGAGTAATGATCCACCCTATTTTGGTCTATATAGGCTTGTGGCACAGTCACCAAATGGACCACCACAGTCTATCAGACACAGATGTGTTGAACTGCTAACTTTCATGTCTTTTAGGCACATGGAGTGAAAACACACACTTTGGTTGTCATACAGGATCCTATTAATACAGGGGGCATTAAAAACAGTTAAATGTTGGCAGAGACATCATGTGGACTCTATCTAATCAAGCACAGCTTGAGGCTGTTGGTTGCCTGTTTGTTTGAATAACAGCAGCTGCTTTCATTTTACCCTTTACCTTTAGTAGTTTTCAAGGGCTGGCAGCTTAGAAGCATCCCCACAGCATGATGTTGCCACCCCCATGCTTCACAGTGGAAATGGTGTGTTTATGTTTGGTGGTCTCATCAGACTAAAGAACTTTCTTTCTCTTCACCATGGAGTCTCCCACATGCCTTTTGGTGAACTCTAACCCAGACTGAATCTGAGTTTTCTCTTTGCCACTCTCCCATAAAGCTCTGACTGGTGAAGAACCCGGCCAACAGTTGTTGTCTGCAGAGTCTCTCCCATCTCAGCTGCTGAAGCTTGGAACTCCTTCAGTCGGAAAAGGGTGGGATGCCGTCTCCAGGTTGGGAATAAGATCCTGCCCCAAGTGGAGGAGTTCAAGTACCGCAGGGTCTTGTTCATGCCTCCTGGACGCCTCCCTGGTAAGGTGTGGGCAGGTACCACTGGGAGGAGGCCCAAGGGAAGACCCAGGACACGCTGGAGAGACTATGTCGCTCGGCTGGCCTGGGAATGCCTCAGGATCCCCCGGGGAAGAGCTGGACGAAGTGGCCTGGGAGAGGGAAGTCTGGGCTTTCCTACTTAGGCTGCAGTCCCCGTGATCCAACCTCAGATAAGCGGAAAAAGATGGATGGATGGATGGATGGATGGATGGATGGATGGATGAATAGAAAGATGGATGGATGGATGGATGGATGGATGGATGAATAGAAAGATGGATGGATGGATGGATGGATGGATGAATAGATGGATGGATGGATGAATAGATAGATGGATGGATGGATGGATGGATGGATGATGGATGGATGGATGGATGGATGGATGGATGATGGATGGATGGATGGATGGATGGATGGATGGATGAATAGATGGATGGATGGATGAACAGATAGATGGATGGATGGATGGATGGATGGATGGATGTTCAGAGCATTGGAAAATTTTCTGTATTCATTTCCTGACTTCTACTTTTCAAAAACCATTTCTGTGACTTGCTTGGAGTCTTCCTTTGTCTTCATGGTGTAATGGTAGCCAGGAATCCTGATACTGGACTCAGCTGTTGCATTTCACTAATTGTGAGACTACTAGCACCAACTCTCACCTACATATTTTTATTTATTTGACATCACTTTGTATAAATCTGTTTTCACTTTGACATGAAAGGTGATTTTGTTATTTCTATTATTGACCATGATTGATTTATAAAACCAATAAAAGGGCTACAAGACATCAAAGGGGGTGAATACTTTTTATAGACGCTGTAAATATCATGAATAAGACGATACTTTTAAATGTACCCTGGGAATAAGAGGCACTGAGAGTGAGATACTTGCAGACTTGAGGAGATTCCAGCTGGATATCTTGCTCTAGGAGCTTTTCCCAGCCTCTCCCTCTCTTCAGGACTATCAGGATAGTAAACTTCAATAGATTGTTAACAGCATGCATGTTAACCCTCAGAAACCTGTCTGCTCACATCTACAGTTTGTGTTGCAACAGTACAAACCTGTTAAAATGAAGAATAAAAGATGCACAAAAACATTTAGCATGAGTTGAAAACGAGGTTATGGTGTAATTCATATCATGAGGAAGTTGGTTCCATCTGTTAGCAGTAAAAATTCTACGAGGCAAAAGTCATGGCAGCAGCTGGTGCTGGGAGCTAAACGGTAACACCTCTATGTTTAGGATGCTAGCGTGCTAACATGTAATCAGCACAGCAAAAGTCAGAGGGATCATCCACATCATGAGGACTCAGTGTCTGGGACGGACAGCTACATGTGCTGAATTTAAAAGCAGATGATGAAACTGTCATTGAGACGTGTTAATAAAATGCTAGAGAGCACCACTGAAGTCAGTTAAACTCATCCTTTGAAGCAAGAATGGCTAAAAGCAGAGGGTGCCATGTTAAATCTTCACCTAGAATGGAGGCTGCCCATAAGGGGGGTGAGGAGGAGAGCTTTCTGGGGCCCAGCCAACCTGGGGGCCCATGGAGGTCAGAAAAATCATGGTCCATTGTACAGTTAGGCTGTGATAACAAAATTTATTTTTAACCTCAGTAATGACCACGCTCATCAAAGCAACAAAAAATGTTTTATTTATCTATGCTGTTTTACAAAATATCCTTTTAAAAATGGCATGAATGGGCGAAAGTGGCAAAAAAGGCCAAAAAAGTGGCAGAGATGGGGCAAGGTGCCATGAAAAGGATGCAAACTGGTGAAAAATTGGTTAAAGTGGCAAAGAGCAGCAAAAGGTAGCATGAATCAGCAAATTTGGGCAAGAAATGGAAGAAGAAAGCTGTAAAAGGGAAAAGGTTGCAACAAGATTTTGCAGAAATGGGAAGTGGCAAAAAATGGGGTAAGGTAGCATAAAAAGGTGGCAAAAATGAGCAAAGAGTGGCCAAAACTTGTTAAAATGGCAACGATGACACAAAGTTGCAAGAATGTAGGAAAGAGTTGCAAATATGGGCAAAAAGTGGTAAAAATGGCAAGAAGTTGCAAAACGGAAGTAGTAACATTGAGCAAAAATAGCATAAATAGGTTAAGATGGTTAAAAAAAACAACGATGCAAAGCGGGGAAGAAATTGGTTAAAAGTAGTGAAAATAGACAAAAATTGGGAAAAAGAGGGATGAATTGACAAAATGTTGCAGAAAAAGTTGCAAACATGGGCAAGAAGTTGCAGAAATGAGCAAATAGTGGCAAACAACAATACAAACAGGGCAAAACTGGTTAACTGTGAAAATGGACAAAAAGTTGCAAATCAGTGGGATAAACAGGCAAAAATGATCATGAAGTAGTAAAAGTGACAAAAAGTTGCAAAAAGGAAGCAGCAACACTGAGCAAAACTGGCATAAATGGGTAAGGGTGGTAAAAAAAACAACAACAATGCAAAATGGGGTAAAAAGTGGTGAAAAAAGACAAAAATTTGAAAAAAGAGGGATGAATTGGCAAAACAAAATGGCAAAAATGTTGCAGTAAAATTTGCAAACATGGGCAAAAAGTGGTGGAAATGAGCAAATAGAGGCAACAAAAAAACAATGCAAACAGAACAAAAATGAGTTAACAGTGGTTAAAACTGACACAAATCTGTAAAACAGTGGGATAAATAGGCGAAAAATGGGCATGAAGTGGCAAAAATGACAAAAAAGTTGCAAAGATGTTGCAGAAAAAGTTGTTCATATGGGCAAAACATGGTAGAAATGGGTCAAGGTGTTAAAAATTAAAATGCAAAATGGGTTAAAAGTTGCAAAAAGTGGGGTAAATTGGGAAATATGGGCATGGAGTGGCAAAATTGGGCAAGAAATGACAAAAGGTGATTAAAATAGGCAAAAAGCTGTAAAAATATGTTGCAGAAGTGGGCAAAAAGTGGCAAAATGGGGTAAGGTGACATAAAGAGGTAGCAAACATTTGGAAAAAGTGGCCTTTCAGTGACATAAATAATAAATTTTCATAAAATGGCAAAAAAAAGGGTGAAAAGTAGCAAAATGATGTTGCAGAAAAAGTTGCAAATACAGGCAAAAATGACTAAATTAAGTGGCAAAAATGGGTGAAAAAGCTTGAAATGTTGGATAAAGCTGGCAACAGAGTTCTTAAATAGTAGCAAAAAATGGTTGGAAAGTGGCAAAAAGATATGGCAATAATGGACGAGAAAAAACATACGAAAAGGTTGAAAACTTGCATGAATTAATAATTCCAACGTCAGCTTCCATTGGTGGCTTAACACACTTTCCTGCTCCAACATGCTGTGACTGTGAGCCAGTAAGCTAGCACCAATGCTACTGATCCAACACACATGCACTGACATCATACATAAATCAGGACTGGGGAGGGCTATTCTCTGAGCTGCAGGGACCCAGACTCGTCTGTGGGCCGGCATGACTAGAACTCTTATTTTGAGTTTTTCCACAAGTCGTCACAGTTGTCAGATAAATCAGTGAAAGAGGTGACGTGGGAAATGCAGTGACAGAAGCCCTTAATCCTGCTAATGACAGACGTGATGGGAGCTGTCAAGCAGGATGAATAAAGTCTTCACCCACAGTAAGAAGACGCTCCTCGTTGATGCTGAACTGACATGGTCTGAGGCTGCAGCCTGTGAGACGCATCCAGGAGCTATCAATTAAAGCCAGGACCCTGTCTTCACATTAAACTGGTATATGATATCCCATCAAGGCTACTGGTTCCCACCAAGGCCAGGCAAAAGGGGCTTAGAGTGGGGAGGGCAGGGTCCTCAGGGGGATGCTGGAGGGTGTGTGAAGCTGCGTCCTGCGTGCCGTCGGCCAGCCGCCCAAAGGGGAGGCACATGGTGCCAACAGCTGCCACGGTGAAACGCTAACCCTTCTAAATGCCCCGTCCAGTAAACAACGCTGGGCTGAACACATGCCAACGGGGGAGTCTGGGTGAGGTAGGGGTGAGCCCAGCTGACGCCGTGGAGAAAGGAGAATTGACCCCTGTGAAATGGCTTATTAAAGTGTGGTGGTCACCATTCTGGGGGGCCAACACAAGACAAGACAGTGAGAGAAACTCGAAACCCTCTTTGGCAAACGGGGCGCTATGCAGGCCACAAGCCGCAGACAGGAAGCCCCAGATTCAGGAGATACTTTCATTGATGCATTTAACATAGACGACACACCATACGCCGATGACAGACCATTTTATATCCCTGAATTATAACCGTGCACAAGATATCTCATCGTACAACTTGGTGATAACTGGAGCAGGATTTGAACTCTGCTAAGCAGTCCTCTTCCCCCATCCAAGAAACTGCTTTCAGACCCGAGCATGGCCTCTCTTCCCTTTAAAATTGACAAATGAGGTGCACCATAGAAAGCCTGTTGCTACTATTGGAGCTTCTGCAGGTTCCCATGCTCTTAAGCTGGTGAGGGAGTGGCAGGAACAGATGTGACAGCAACTCCCCCCCCCCCCCCCCCCCTGCTCAGCCCCCCACCCTCGTTTTCTCCCTCTGTTACTTGTAAAACAATCCATCTTCCACTTGTAAAAACATTACTTTTCCCCTCTCATTGTCTCATCCCATTACTCTCGCTTTAATCAACATGGAAACAAAATTAGCACTAATTTTCTAATGCGATAATTGCATCCAGACTGTACTGATGGTCAAATGTGATACAGGGCCGTTACAGTGATCTAATAAGAGCCATGCAATCTGTCTTTCTATGGACCTCTCAGGGCTGATCCCTCACTACAAACCAAAAATATACAAGCACCAGAGACAGAAAGTAAGAGATCATGAAAGGGGAAAAATGCCAGGCTTCTTTCAAAGATTTAAACCCACCTATCAAAAGGTAAAAATCTGCACCAGGACTCTTTATCTATGTCATTTTATTCCAGTGTGGCATAAATGGGTGAAAAGTGGCAAAAAAAAAAAAAAAAAAAAAGGCAAGGTGACATGACAACAATGCAGAACTAGGCAAAAATTGGTTAAAGGGGCAAAAAGTAGCAGAAAAAAGTGGCAAAAAACAAACAAACAAACAAAAAAAAAAACAGGGTAAGGTAGCATAAAAAGGTGGCAAAAATGAGCAAAGAGTGGCCAAAACTTGTTAAAATGGCAACAATGACACAAAGTTGCAAAACTGTAGCAGGAAAAAGTTGCAAATGTGAGCAAAAGTGGTAAAAATGGCCAAAAAAAGTTGCAAAACAGAAGTATTAACTTTGAGCAAAAAAGGCATTGATTGGTTAAGGTGGTATAAAAAAAGAATGCAAAACGGAGTGAAAAGGGTTAAGAAGGGTGAAAATTGACAAAAATCTGTTAAACATTTGGATAAATTAGCAAACATGGGCAAGAAGTTGCAAAAATATTGCAGAGAAAGCCACAAACATGGGAAAAAGTGGTAAAAATTGGTGACGTTGGTAAAAACAACAACAACAACAAAAACAACAAGTCAAAATGGGTTAAACGTGGGATAAACTGGCAAAACTGGGCATGGAGTGGCAAAAATGACAGAAAGTTGCAAAGATGTTGCAGGAAAAGTTGCAAATATGGGCAAAAAATGGTAGAAGTTGCTTACATTGTTTAAAAAAACCTTTGCAAAACTGGGTAAAGTGGCAGAAAAGTGGGGTAAATCTGTAAAACAGTGGGATATATTGGCAAAAATTGACATGAAGTGGCAAAAATATTGCATAGAAAGCCACAAACATGAGCAAAAGTGGTAGAAATTGGTTAAAAAGATTTAAACCCACCTGATAAAAGGTAAAAATCTGCACCAGGACTCTACCTATGGCATTTTATCCCAGTGATTCTCAATTGCAACTCAGCTACATTCACCCCTGTCTCACGCTAAATGACCTGAACAACAGCGCCCCCATCTGGCAGCCCTTTAAGAGGCTGATCCAGGATGGTTGTTTGGAGATCATTCGTCTCTACTCCAATATTAAGCAACATAAAGGTCCTTCACCCCACCTTTTCACTCTCATGAGTGGATTTAACTATCCGAGTAATGACTGATTTATGAGTGCCTGTAAAAGCAACCCATCTGTCTACACATCTTTAATGACAGCAACAATATTAATACACTGAGAGAGAACCTCTCAGCTGTCAATGTGTTTTATAACTTAGTTATGGTTAAAATAATCTGCATTTTTGACCCAAAAGATGTACAAAACCCTTTTTACTGTCAAAGTGAGGACAAATTTCTACAAGGTAATGTCCTTTAGATAAAAATATGAGGTGAAATAAATGATTGCATGAATATTCACCCCCGTCAAGTCAGTATTTAGTAGATTCACCTTCAGCTGCAATCACAGCTCTGAGTCTGTGTGGATGGGTCTCAATCAGGCTCAAACATCTGGACGCTCCATTCTTCTTTGCAAAACTGCTCAGGCTCTGTCAGATTGCACGGGGATCATAACCTTGCAAAGCAGATGGATACGCCCATTTCCTTGTTTCTCACTAATGAATCCATCTTGCAAATCTCCTGTCTGAACCGTTTGGGCCCGGTTAGAAAGTGACAGGACCAATCAGCGACGAGGGGCAGTACTTTCAGACACGACGGCGTCGTGATGTAAGCAAGCAGCAACAAGAAGCTGGTGTAACTATGGTGGAAGAGATTAGTGTTAATGCTGCTGAAGCACTCATCAGTTTTATCAGAACTTGACGACATTTCTTCGTTAAAAGAAGAACAAAGAACAGAAGTGAGTTGTTTTCTTTTCAAAAACAACAAAAGTCGAGTACTTACATGTCTATAGTCACCATGGTTCGCATTATTCCTCGGTAGCTGCGCACGCACACCTTGGTAGCGGCTACGTCACGTGTTGTGTTGCTCTGATCGGCCGGTAAAGATGCGACAGACAGAACATTCATCCAATCACACTTCGAGTTTCTTCAAAGCCTCTGCCCTTTCCCAAACGCTTAGTATTGAAGGTTTTCCAGATGGATGTGTGAAACAAATTCATCTGGCATGTCAGGTTACAGGGATCAGGCATGAACAGCCATTTTTCAAGTCCAGCCACAAGTTCTCTCTTGGATCGAGGTCTGGGCTTTGACTCAGCCACTCTAGTACATTCACCTTCTCCAAACCATTTCTGTGTAGCTCTCCCTGTATGCTTTGGCTCACTGTCTTGCTGGAAAAAAAAAATCTTCTCCACAGCCATAGTTCTCTTGCAGACTTCTCCCACATTAATTTTACCCTCTTTAAAAAGCTACCAGGGCTGCTGAGATGCATCCCCACAGCATGATGCTGCCACCACCCACTGTGCCATCAAAGTGGTAATGGTGTGTTCGTGGTGATGTGTAGTGTTTGGTGTCTTGTCTGATGGCCAAAAAGCCCCATGTTTGTCTCCAAGGAGCAAAGAACTTTCCTTTTACTTGACCATGGCGTCTCCTACATGCCTTTTGGTGAACTCTAGTCCAGATTTGATAAGTTTTCTTCCGGCCAACAGTTGTTGTCTGCAGAGTCTCTCCCATCTCAGCTGCTGAAGCTTGGCACTCCTTCAGAGTAGTCATAGGTGTCTTGGTGGCCTCTTTCACTAGTCTCCTTCTTCCACGGTTACTAGGCAGATTTACACATGTGACATATTCCCTCCATTTCTTCATGATGGATTTAACTGAACTCTGGGGGATGTTCAGAGCCTTGAAAATATTTTTATATCCATCCCATGACTTATACTTTTTAGTCACATTTTCTATGGGTTGCTTGAGGTGTTCTTTTGTCTTCATGGTGCAATGGTAGCCAGGAATTCTGATTGAACAGTGACTGGACCTTCTAGACACATGTGTCTATATACTACAATCACTTGAGACACATTCACTGCATTCAGGTGACCCCCATTTCACTAATCAGGAGACTACCTTGACATTTAAGAGTTTTTTTTAATCTCAAAAGCCAAATCATATAAATCATATTGACCATGATCAATTTATAAAACCAATAAAAGGGTGCAACATCCAAGGAGGGAATGCTTTTCACTGTAATGTTAAACACCAGCAAAGGTTTCCTGAGCCTTTATACCCCAAATCTAGGTGGGTTTGTTAGTTTGTTAGCAACATAACTCAAAAAGTCAGGGATGGATTTTCATGAAATTTTCAGGAAATATCAGAAATGGAATAAGGAAGAACTGATTAGATTTTGGGACTGATCTGGATCATCGTCTGGATCCAGGAATTTTTTTTAAAGGATTTTTTACTATTGGGAGATAGGGCTAATGGCGGAGGTCTGCGCTGTTACCACTTTACACCAGGAGATGGCGGACATGAGTAACTTCAATCGCAGCAGCATATTTTTGGTGTGTTTCTATTTAAAGTTTTGGAGTTTATAGAGTTTGAAAGACGCACGCCCGGTCGAGGAGATGAGTCGGAGCATAACAGAGAAAAAGACAGCAAACTGTAGCGAGAATACTCACAATGCTGGGAGGAATAGAGGAATATTCACCCTCTGCCATGACTTCCAGTCATCCAGTGAGACCATGGGTGAGACTGTCAGTGCATCTGTTGGCACCGGTAGGCAATGCTTCCACCATGACAGTCCACACATAGCAAAGCTAATACTTCACCTTGCCCCGCCAGGGAGGGGGTAATTAGAGAATTAGATGGTAGGAGTGATCTGGATCAGTAATGGGTCCAGAAATATTATTAAAGGATTCTTCACTATGGGGAGATAGGGCTAATAGCGGAAGTCTGTGCTCTCTGAGTGCTTTTCTAGTTACAATTTTGATCACTTAAATCAGGATTTTAACAAGGAAAAAATACATTTCAGTACCAAAAATGTACTGAAGATATGTGTTGAAGGTGGAACAGGATGCTATTTCAAAATAAAGTTTGTTTTCTGACGTTATGAGAATAGATTTTAGTCGGGATGCATGATACTGGATTTTTGCCGATATCCAATATGGCGATACTTAAAGATTCATTTTAACTGATAACAATATCGATACCCATATTTTAATATGTTTTACATAACTAAAATGACGTCCTTTTAACACAATTTTAGGTTTTAGGATGAAAAAAGAAACAGACCTTTTTTTTCTTTAAACACACTTTAACCCATTAAAGCCTGAAAACACAAATTATTGCCAGAAAATTCTAATTTTTTGGAACTGATTTGTTTATTTCACTTTCTGCTGAAATCCCCTAAAATTTTAAATTTCCATTAAAATTTAACATATATGTTCTCATTTGATTCATCAGGTGTTTTTGGTAACTGATAATCCACTTGAGGGGATTTTTATCATTTTTCAGATTGTATTCAGACGTTTTTTTTTTTAGTAATTTATGGCATATTGATTAGATAGAAGTATCATACAAGTATGTATCAAATATGATACAACAGGATTTAAGAGGTTAAAATTGAAGAATGAGAATGAATAAAGAAAAAGATCTCAATTTATGTTGGTTCAGCCTAAAACTCCACTCATTTATTAGTAATTATGGCCAAATTTTACAGTTGATATATGCTGAAATGCACGGCCAAAATATCGGATGTAAATGCACAATCTTTCTATCAACCTATAACCACAAGATGTTTGTGAGAAACAGAGAGATATCTGAAAACAAAACGATGGGACTGTAGTCCTAAATAGTTGGTTTCCTCTTCCCACCTCTGCCGCTGTACTCTGTCCTGCTGCTATCTCAGTCATCACACACCTGCCAACCCTGACAGCTGATCACCGGCGTACACATGCCTCAGCAGGGACGAACTCACTCTGGGGCTTTTGTTCAGACATCCTGTGCCATTATAAAAACCACAAGGCCTCAGGTTGATGTTCAGAGGCTTATCAGGAGTTTAGACAGTGGTTAACCAAACACGAACCACTCTTCTCATGTAAACACAGCCTTAATGAGAGGGTCGATGGGGTCTCTGAGGACAAACACTGTCAGAGTCACGTTCACAGTGAGCCCACAGTAAGTGGTGCTAGACACCGATATCCTCATTAGATATTCATTATGAGGTCTGAGTGCAGAGGTGCGTTTTAGCTCAAGTCAGGTCAGAGTTTATTAGAATTGCATATTTAATGGTGCAGCATATGCAACCATGATTCCAAAAAAGTTGGGATTTTTGTCGAGTATTTCAGAGGCATGCTGCATGATCTGCATAAGGCATTGGTTCCCAACCTGGGGTCCAGGACCCCGGGGGGGCACCAAAGATCTTAGGGGGTGCGCCAGGCTTTGTCTGCTGAAAGGCTGCCAAAATTAGATTTGTAAACATTGACTAAAACCATGAGAAAGCAGTTATTATGTAGTTCCAAATCAATGTTCTTACTGCTCAAGAATTGAACAACTTGTGTCTCTAGTGTAAGCAGTTCTTCAGGTGGTGCATCCTCACCTTGCTGGTCACTGGCTGCAGCCCTGGCATAGCTGCGATGTCTGGTATCCAGCCCAGTGATGATCAGATCATTTCCCCTAGAGTACTGCTCCAAGTCATCAATCCTTTCTTCCAGTAGTTGAATCTTCTGGTCTTTAAGTTTGATTGTGGCCTTCAACTCACGGACCTCTTCCACTAGACCCATGAGACTGGCTTGCTGCTTGACCACTTTGCTGATCTCTTCAGACATGAAATTGAGTGTTTTTTTGATCTCTTCCAGCTCTTCTGCCAACTTCTTAGTTGTTGTCAACATGTTTTCCAACGTTCTTTACAACGTTCATACAAAGGTGTTTTGGTAAGAAAAGCATGCATAGGCCTTTATAAGGGTTTAATCAGTGAAATAATTAAAATCTAAGTTGATTTTTGTTGGCAGTATGTCACTTTTTCTTTTCTCTTTGGTCCTGGGGGGGGGGGGCTCGAAGGAAAAATAGTTGGGAAACACTGCCATAAGGTGCATTTACTAAACAGTAAACCACTGTTTTTATTTTGTAGGTCAACTTCACATAAAGAGGGAGAAAAGAGGTTGAAAGTGCTCATCATGATTAATGCAACAAAGCATTCTGAACTGCAGCAATGTGTTGGCCGGAAAGGCCACATTTAACCGCTTTTCCCCCATAATCATGTGCATTATTGTTGACATGAAAACACTGGTTCATGGTTTGATAATTACTCTGTTTAGTGGCAAACTTTTATTGAACAGTCTTTAACTCTAAGAACAAGAAGGAAGCAGGTGGGTGCTCATCTTTTGTTAGCCCCTAGTGGTGAATTTACAAACTATGTATTTAAAAATAACTGAAGTTGGCCAGAGTGCTATACTGGCTCAAAAGAACAAATATGAGATAAATGTACATCAAAAATACCTTAAATGTAAGCATATAAAGATGCTAAAATATCAAGCTTAACTTACAGTGTCACAATGGTAGTGTATTAAGAAAAAAAGGGGACCAAGCACTGATCCCTGAGGCACCCCACTGATACGCCAAATGGTTTGCACACTCCTCCCATCCACGATACTCTGTAAGATCTCCTTTGTGAAATCTAACGCCAATGCAAAGATGTGGGTCCTAAGCACAGATTTGAAATTCATAACTGATGAAGGAGTTCTGATGTTAGCTTTGAAGCAGCCTTTATAAAAGTGATGTCACATCTGGTCTCAGGCCAGCTTCTAAGAGTATCTGGTGTTTTCACCTCATGGTGTTTGAGCGTGTTGGCGCAGAGGCTCAGACAAATCAGATGATGCCAACCAAAATAAGCAAGTGGAGAGGAGCCAGAACAGAAGAGATACCATGTCAGGCCGTCTTAGTCATTAGATGTGCAGCTGTGTTTTAAACCAGCTGCAGGCGATGATGTAACTACACCAAAATGCAGAGAACTACAGAATCTAAATGAGTTCTATTTAAATCTTCTAACAGGAGCTTTCGTTTAAACTACAAAATCTCCACATCCTCTTGTATGTTTTTTTTTTAATAACTGCATTAAAATGGCCCACCTCTCTCTGAGCAACGGCAGAACATGAAAGAGCTTTGAGTGAGTTGTGCGGTTTTGGTGTGTGGGTGTTGTTGACTGCAGTGGGTGGTTTTGATGTACAGGGTGTGTATGTTATCTGGTGCAAATCAAGAAGTTCAACTTCCGTTAACATGCTGAGTTTTGTGGTTTAAACTTTTACGACGCTAACACAACCCCAAATCTGCTTAGAATGAGATTACAGAGGGTCATTGGTTCATGTACCTGCTCAGGCCATAGACAGTAGAAAATGAGTGTGTCGGCCTCTTGGTTACTACAGGGGGCTTTTAAGTTCAGTCAGTTGCAGCTACCATATTGAAAGTGCAGTCTCAAACTAACTATAGTATCAGACCAAGTGTTGGACCAGGATGGGTCATCAGCCATGATGCCCCTAATGCATAAAGTAATGTTCATATTTAAGGAGACATTTTTATAGTTTTAAATTAAAACTTCAAGTTATGATAACTTTTGGATTGTTATGTTGTGTCCTCACTGGGTTGTTCTGAGGAGCTCAGTGGCTTCAGACTTGGTGATGGATGACACCTATGCAAAAAGATCATAACATTTTAACCCTGCTGGATATTCCACCGTCAGCTGTAAGCGATGTTAATGGAAAGTAAAGCCCACAGACACTGGACTGTGGAGCAGTGCAAACGTTCTGTTTGGCAGTCAGATGGGTGAGTCTGGGTTTGGTGGATGCTGGGAGAACGTTACCTGCCTGACTGCATTGTTCCAACTGTGAAGTCTGGTGGAGGAGAGATAATGGTATGGGGCTGTTTTACAAGATCTGGGCTGTGAAGGCCAGTCTTAGTGCTTCAGGATGCCAAGACATTTTGCCATGCTTCCAACTCTGTGGCAACAGTTTGGGGAAGATCCTTTTCTATTCCCACATGACTGTGCTCCAGCGCATAAAGCAAGGACTATAAAGACATGGTTTGATGAGTTTGGTGTGGAAGAATTTGACTGGCCCATGCAGGGCCCTGACCTCAACTGGAACAGAGATACCTCACAGATGCTCTACAGCAGGTGCTCTCAACCTTCTCAGCCTGAGACCCCCAAAGCAAAGGTGCCAGAGACCGGGGACCCCCACTGCACCTGAAGGTTTGCAAAATCAAGGATAGTCAAGGCCGTCCATGAGGTGGGATAAAGGGGAGAACTCTCTGGGGCCCAGCAATGAAGTCAGTAAAATTAAGGTCCATTGTAAAGTTAATCTGTGATAACCACATTTAATTTGATTACCAGAATAATAGCCACTGTTATCAAAGCAAAAAATGTGTTTTTTATTCATTTTTGCTGTATTATACAGTCATCTAAAAAATGTAAATGCCTTTTATTTATCAAAAATAAAATGGGTTCAAAATGACCAAAAAATGGTGGAAAAGGTGGTGAACTTGGATTTTAAAAGTAGCAGAAATGGGTTAAAAGTTGCAAAAATTCAATTTAAGTGGCAAAAAATGGTGAAAAAGTGTAAAAAAATGGGTAGAGTGGCAAAAACATGAGTAAAAAAAGGGTAAAAGGGGTTAACAGTGTCAATATTGGTTTAAAAGTGGCAGAAATGGGGGGAAAAGGTGGTGAAATTGGATTAAAAAGTGAAAAAAAATTGGTTTTAACTGGCAAAAATGGGCATGAAAAATAGTGAAATGTGGTTGAATTGGCAAAAAATTGGTGTAAAATGAGGTGAAAGGAGTTAAAAGTGACAATAATGGGTTAAAAGAGGCAAAATTAGGTGGAAAAGGTTTAACGATGGTGGACATGTCTTCAAGGTGAAAAATGTGCAGGGAAGGCGTTAAAATTTGATTAAGAATTGGCAGAAGGGGTGTAATGTAGCAAAAACGTTTTAAAAGGGCAAAAATTGGGAAAAAAATAAAAGAAAACAGGTTGAAATTTGGCAAATTTGGTGTAAAGTGCCAAAAAAGAGTAAAAAGAAGCAAAAATTGGCTCGAATTGTGCAAAAAACAATATTCTTAGTTTCTTAATGGCATCTGGCGACCCCCTTTCAGTGTCTCGTGACCCCCAAGGGGTCCCGACCCCAACGTTGAGAACTACTGCTGTACAGAATGGACACATATTCCCACAGAAGCTCTCCAAAGTCCATTTTTGAAGTAAATGTGTCTAAATGCAATGTCTTTACAGTCCCAGTTGGTGTCATGGATGGGTGGATGGATACTTTTGTCCATATAGCGAGGATGTAGAACTCTATGGAAGCCTAGAAAGGACATGAACCTATACATTTGAAACTCTTTCCTGTGATAATTTAATTCTGTTTGATTTTATTGATTTATTAAATGTATGGGAATAACACATAAATCCTTACAGTAGATGACTGAGTTACATGGTGATATTTATGGAAGCCCTAAGGGGACATGCATGCATACTCAGTTTTTCAGGTGTTTCCTTTAGCTCTTGAGAAATGAACATGTTATCACAGGAACATCATCTTTGCAATCTTGAAATAATTGGATAAATTCACTGAGAACTTAAAACTGCTTGTTATATAAAGAAAAAAGGGTAAATAAGGTGCATGCATGCCTTCTTTGGGCTTCCATAAATGTGAGTAATTTCTGTCTGGTTCTCACCATGCTTAAATGAATAACAGTTGGCAAAGGATAAATTACTTCATTGCCTCCTTGTTCTACAGTGACAGACGGTTCTGCAGGTGTTTCAGCAGCTTTCAGTGGAAGTTCAGGATTGCTCAATAGTCTCCTCCTGCACTGAGAGGACCAGGCAGTGGGTTTTAGGTGTAAACGTGAAGGTCTGTTTCAACCTGCCCTGCGGCCTGTAGTCTCCACACACGGTCTGGTGGGAGGGTTGGTTTCGGCTGACAAGTCTGAGCAGAAGGACAGGAACAGGAAGTGTGTGAATAAGACACGGGTTTGTGTGTATGTTGGAACCCTGCAGTGAAAGAGTGTGGCCTCTTATTTGTGTTTGTGACCACAACCTCCCCAGTCAAACTTTTCATGCTGAAATGGAACGACTGATATATTTTCAACTGATCATGTCACATAGATTTCGCTAGTTTATGAGCTGGTGGATCAATGATAGCTTCTGATATTTTTGTCACTATATTTTGGATAAAAGGATCCCTTTTTTCAATGAGCATTTTCCCCCAATAATCACAGAACCAGGGGTTATATTAATTACCAAGTTAGTAAGATTATTATTTACCTTGGCAGTTATTCTAATTTATTTTTATCTTGAACATTAATCCAAGATTGAGAATGCATTTTCATCCCACTTCAGTTAACACTGCTTTTTTTCCTGCAAGATGTTGGGCAATGTAAAAAAAAGCACAATGGCGCCCTCTAGTGGATAAATATATAAATACTGCCAACAGTCTGTGAAATGCTGCTGCTTCTTATCTTGTGTTTTTGGTTCTCAGTAGCATAATATAACCTGATTGTGTACATACACTGGAATCAAACAAGGTTGGATATTGAACTATTTATTATTTTATTATTGATTTCCCATAGACAAGCCTACACAAGACAACACTGCTGTTGTGAGAGATGCCCATCACTGTAATGAAGAATTGTGACCAAATTCTGAACAATTTCAACCAATCAGATCTAGTTACCAAATTTGCCAACTTCTGACAAAATATATGCAATACATTAATAATCTTGTGGATATGTGTCATCAATGAAAACTGTTGTAGGATAATGTACTAACTGCTCACCTGTGTTTGAGCTTTTAAAGCACCTACATGTGTAGCTTAAAAAACAGAATATCATGAAAAAGTTCATTTTTTCTCCTGTGATTTAATTCAAGAAGATAAACTTTAATATACACATCTCATTCACTTTGAATGAGATGTATATATTAAAGTTTAATATATACATCTCATTCAAAGTGAAATATTTCAAGACTTCTTGTTTAAACCTTCATCTTTAATCTTAATGATTATTACTTACAGCTCACAAAAATCTACCATCTCATAATATTAGAATATCACAAAACATGAGTGCAAAAAAGGATTCATAATAGAGAAATGCTGACCTTCTAGAAAATTCTGCTCATTCATGCATTCCGTCATTGGTTGCATCTCCTTTTGCACAAATTCCTGCATCTCTACTCATGTCATGGAGGCAATCAGTCCGTGGCACTGCTGGGGTGTTATGAAGCCCAGGTTGCTCTGATAGCAGTCTTCAGCTCATCTGGTTTGTTGAGTCTGGTGTCTCTCATCTTCCAGAGATTCTCTAGGCAGTGATACTCAACGTGTGGCTCTGGAGCCACATGTGGCCCTTTTGTGGTTATTTGAGGCTCTTTTCTGTCTTAATTTTGAATATTACCCCAGAAAACCTTTAAAAAGGGAACCTTTGTTGCCATTTTTTCACACTTTTTTGCCACTTTTCACCCATTTAAGCTACCTTTTACCATTAAATACCACTTTTTTCCTACTTTTGGTCCATTTTGGCACTTTTTTTTGCAACTTTACCCTTTTTTTGTCACTTTTATCCCAATTTTGCCCCCTTTTCACAATTTTCTTGCTATCTTTTGCCCATTTAAGCTACCTATTGTCATTAAATACCACTTTTTTCCTAGTTTTTCCAAATTTTGCCACTTCCTTTTTCCACTGTATACAATTTTTTCCCTTTATCACCATGTTTTCTCCCACTTTTCCCCCATTTAAGCTACCTTTTGATGTTGTATACCACTTTCTTTCCTAGTTTTTGCAATTTTTATCCCATTTTTGCCCTTTTCACCTTTTTTTGTCACTTTCACCCCATTTAAGCTAGCTTTTGCCACTAAATACCATTTGTATCCTATTTTTTGCCCATTTTGCCACTCTTGACTGTTTTTTGCCCATTTTAGATACTTTTCACTCATTTTTTGCCACATGTAGACCATTTTATTTCACCTATAACTCATTTTTTTGTCACTTCTCCCCCATTAATTGCTACTTTCTGACCCCTTTTCCACTTTTCCTTCCCATTTTCACCCCTCTTCACTAATTTTTGTTGCTTTTTGACCATTTTTGCCACTTTTGACTTATTGTTATTGCTACTTCAAGCTGTTTTTGCTTTACCACTTAGATTGTGGCTCTTGCAAAGGTATTTTTCAACAATTTGGCTGTTTGGTTGAGCAGGGTTGAGCAACACTGCTCTACAGGGTTCAGGTCTGACCAATTGGCTGGCCAATCAAATACAGTAACACCAGGTCAGCAAACCAGTTCCGGGTAGTTTTGCCTTCCCTGTTGGCAGGTACCAAGTCCTGCTGGAAGAGAAATCAATTCTCCATAAAGCTTCTCTTCTACATGACATTCTACTTTTTTACATGCACCTGTGCACACTGACCAATTTGGCACAGGTCTATTTTCATAATGTAACACAATTATCTTATTATTATCCTTTGCCTTTTTAAACCTTTTGCTTGCTCTCAAGGCTTGTGCCACCAGAAATGTCTTCTGTAGTTTGTTGACAGCATTTGTCTCCTAGAAACAACACCTGCGTGATCACAGCTCACCTGTTGACAGGATAATTTGCAGTTCCACATCTGTGTACGAATTAAAACTTGAAGAGATTACGATTCAGTTTGGAGCGGAATAAATAATGGATAAAAAAAAAGAACAACAAATATGTGCACAGTTATGATTTAGATAAAAACACAGAAATGACCTTTAACAAACCCCGCCCCGTGATGACGCAACTGTTGTTTGGCCCGTGACGCTGCTTGTACACGTAGCCTAGTAGGATGTGTTCATTGAAGATGGTGGCGCTGTGTCAGACTCGCTGTCCTGTACATTTGTAAGAAAATATTTATATCTTTACGCATTTCCGACATTGGGTAAGAGTTACTACATGCCATAATTGGCTCTACTTTCCTCTGAAAGTTTGAATGTGTTGTCTATCGTAGGTATGAAACTGTTACCCCTGTAGTTAGCATAGGCTAACTAGCCAGCAGTGCTAACTAAGCACTGATGCTAATGCTAGCTGACCAGGCAGTGAACCTGTTAAATTATGCCTGACGAGTGGCCAGCGACCTGAAAATGCTAGGTGTTTGCTTATGTCAGTGTTGAATATGGACAAAACAATCAGGTAATTGTTCACAGGGACTCGTCAGTGGACCAGGGAGAAGCAAACAGGTTTGAATATTAGAGTTTTGCTGGCTATGGCGTTCAGGACATGTAGAGCTATGTACCGTTAGCTTTAAAACCAGGCACTCTGGACCTTTGCTTGTGTCGGCAGCTTAAATATGGGGCCATAACTTGGTGTCGTTTCAGAACATAACTAATAGTAATGTCGGGTGGACCCTAAGAATTGTAGACAGCTATTAAACAAGTGTCGGTTCTAACTTGACTTCAGGAGTTTGTTGACTGTCGGTTAGTTGTCATGCTAATGTTAGCATACGGGTTTGAAACGGTTCCTGGTGAATGTGTAAGCCGGGGCGTTAGGAAGATCCGGGATCGCATTAGTCAGTCAGAGTTCACCTGGCTAAGACTACCTGCCAAGTATTTCTTTGTGTTATTGATCTACCTCGCTTAAATTTTCAGTGTCAGTCCGTGTTAGCTTCTCCGGACTGCTCATGGAGACACAGTATTTACATCTGTGCACCATAGCCGGTGGATCATGTCATATCAGCACTGCATGATCAGCGATTTCAAGGTTTAATTTACTGGAGCATTTGTTGTAAAGCTTGAATCACATATTAACGTTGTTTGAGGACTTATTTGATTCTTGTTTAAGTTACAAAGCCAGTTCCTGCTCACAGAGGATTAATCACATAATCAGTGTTCCTTTATCTGAAAACATCAGCTCTTCTTAGGGATGGGAATTGATCAGATTTTTTTTAAATCAATGTAATTATCAATTTAAATCTTTAACAACTCCCTTATTGATTGCTTCCTGTCAATTTTCTTTTTGATAAAGTAGACTATATCAGTTATCACTGTTAACAACTAAAATTTTATTGGGTCTCTTTCTTTCTGAACACTGAACAAGATTTATGTTGCCTTCAGTGACAGTCAGTGACAAGCACACATTAATTACTGCTGTAATAAACAGTTTTGATAACTAAAAATCTTAAACATTAAGTGTTTAGGAGTAGAACATGCTAAAATGTACAAAAATTCTATTTTTTGTTAGACATGTCTCAGTTTTGGATATTCAATCTCTGAAATTATGGCAGAAATCAAAATCACCATTAATTGGGCTTTTTACCTCAATTACGATTAGGGCTGAACGATTTGGTAGAATAATTTAATTGCGATTTTTTTACCCAATGTTGCGATTGTGATTTAATACGCGATTATTTCTGAAGTTCCTCATCTCAAGCATTTTGCAACAAAAAAAGCAATAATTCATCCTATACTATATCCAACTCAATAGTAGATTAAACTAGGGCAGAGCAACTTTTTTAAAGATTTATTTTTGGGAATTTTGTGCCTGTATTTGATAGAGGAGGACAGTGGGTAGATTCAGAAACAGGGAAGAAAGTGGGGAGAGACATGCAGCAGTGGGCCACAGGCCTGATTTAAACCTGGGCCGCCTGCATACATGGGGCGCGCCTCAAAACACTCGACGATCTGCACGCCCCAGGGCAGAACAGTTTTTTTTAAATGTCAAATTGTGATGATTTTTTACACATTTTACACATTTTATGTGAACTGTTGTATCAAAGGGAATCATCATTTTTTATTATTCTCATATTTAATAAGAAAAACATACAAGAATGTGGAAAATAGGATTTTTTTGTACACTACTCTTAAAATATGGCACTAGAATGATTGCATGATATGCAATTCATAACATCTCTGCTGGAAAAAAAAGCTCTAAACTGGTATTTTGACACAAGTTTCAGGTTAAAGAAACATTGCACCTTCTGTGATTTGAAAATTGCAGCAGGCCATATTGCGATTTAATCTAATTTCTGATTAATTTCCCAGCCCTAATTACGATTAATGAACGATTATTCCACCCCCAGCCTCTGACTCTGTTCCGTAAGATACTTGTATAATTTTCAAATGAATAATTGAAAGGAACATGCAGAGATGAGCAGTTTATGGTTATTTATTGAGACAACTGAAATTAAAATACACATCAGCTGAAATGAAACCAGCAATTCTTCTTCTCTTGGGTTTCCAGCAGGCTACGTGCCTTGCGACACCTGGCTACCTATCATGTGACTACAAAGCTTAGTTTGTTTTAAAGGGGGTGGTCCATTAGTAAAGAGAGATATTACGAGGGGAAAAAATTGAAATAATTGATACGGCAGGTTTACGTCGGTTATAGGCTCTAATGCTGGTTTAGATTATTTTTCAATTAATTGCCCAGCTCTACTCTGAACTTGAATTAGATCACAATACTACCACTTATGTCCTTTAAAAGATAAAACCTTGAAATAAATATAAAACTAGTCTCTGGATCCTAGATCTTTTAACGTATAAAAATAAGTTGAACTCTTTGATAGACGTTGCATCTCACGCTTTTAGCATAGCATTATTTTTTGTGTGTAAAATGGCGCCACATTTTCAACTGCTTAGCCTTTTTCTGTGACCATCCTTCATGTTTACTTCCTCAAATTCTCTGCTCTTGTTCGTGCTGACTACCTCTCACAAGACTGTTTTTCTAGGCATGTGGAAGTAAGGCATTAATAAGGGGATTGTTAAGAATAAATGTAAATGAAAATTTCCAAAGGCACTATGCACAATTGTAAATAATATTCATCGGAAGATTTCTTAAGCTGCACGTGTTAAAGATATTCATGTTAAATTTTGAAAGTGCCATACACCACTCATCTCAGTGGTATTATCTTTTCAGTTATGAATCAGTAACACAGCTTACAAAAAAACAGACTGTAATAGAATTTTTAAATTCTTTATTTGATAAATTTCTCTAGCATGTAAGACAGTTCCTACTTAAAATAGGGATACCTTGTTTTGTTAAATTTAGTTTGAGTGAATTTATCACAAAGCTCTTAAAAATAAGCCCTCTCTGCACTGACTGCTTGCTACGTCCAGTCATTTGTGTTCTCTATTTATCATCCTACGCTCTGAGCTCATGTAGAAATTGCCACGTTGTAACGTTTGGCAAGACAGGATTGTAGACTATCACAAATAAAGGTGTGGTGAAGACCATCAGAGGCATGTGTACCTTCTTCTCAGCCACTCCTTTTCTTTTCTTTACCCAGCTTTGCCTGACTTCAGTCTCTTCAGTGACATCTACTAGAGTGACTCGGTCCTCGGACCTGCTTGCTCTGCAACCATGCAGTCCCCTCCTCGGACTGGACCTCCAGGAGCCTCTGGGCCTCCTCCTCCTTCAGGTCCCAATATGTTCCGCAGGACCAGGCCTCACAAGCATGCGGCAGCAGCTACTGCCCCAATGCCACCTATATCTCAACCCATGACAGACCCTTTTGCTTTTGTTAGAGCTCCTCCCCCTTTGGCTGCAGGTGGTCTCCCGACGATACCCAACAGCAACCCTCCACCAATGCAAGCCCCACCTAATACCATGTACTCTCAGGCTGGGGGACTGCCTCCACAGCCACAGACACTGGAGAATGTCCCAGCTGCTTTCTCTGGTCCCCCACCATCCTCTCTGCCAGGAGTGACCCTGTTCAACCCTCACAGTACAGCACCTCCTGGTGCATTCCCAGCTCCCAGTCCTGTGGGATATGCACCCTCACATAGTGAACAAGGCTATTTTAACTCAAGAGAACAGACACCATCCATGGGGACAGAGCCTCCGCCTGGGCCCTCAGCTCCACCAACACATCACTCACCTTTTAATCAGGAATTTCAAGGACAGCCTCCTCAGCCGGTGCCCTTCCAACCAGTGCCTCCCACCACCTCCTCTTCCCAGTGGGTCCCTGATCACAGTAGTCGCCCTCCATCAGTTCAGAACTATTTCCAGCCTACTAGCGACCCTCCACACCAACCTTTTCATCTACCCTCACAGCCCCAGATGTACCCTTCACACACCCCATCACCACATCATAATGCCCCCATACCTCCAACACAACCTGCACAACCCCAAAACCAGGCTCCTCCTCCTGCCCAGCATCCTGTGACTGCCCCTAGTTCTCAATGGTCTGACCCCAATGCATCCCAACAGCATAATTCCCACTTCCAAACTCAGAATTACTTCAGTCAGAGCTCTGCCCCCCAGGACTCATGGTTCAACCAACCACCACAGGACCCAGGCTACCACCAAATGGGGACTGGTCCGGGCTATCCTCAGCCCCGTCCTGAATCTGCTGGATCTCAGCATGCATCCAGCGCCGGGCCTGGGCCTAGTTCTGCATCTGCCTCGCTCCCATACCCACAGGAGTCTGGGACGCTCTCCATGTTCTTTAATGACAATGATGTTGAAAATGAGGAAACACTGGCTGGAGATAGAAATAAAGCAGTAAATGGTGTTCCTGGCTCTTTTCAGCACCACAGCAACCCACAAGCCCACAGTGCCCAATCAGATGCTCCCTTGGATTACCAAGGAGCCTCTCTGCAAGATCAGTCTCACCTCCCATACATGCATGATGGAAATCATGCACCCCAGAAGCCTCCTGAGTCCCAGTATGACCACGTTGAGAATCTGGAGTGTGTGCCCAACCAGGAAGTATTACCCAGCGAAACCCTTGCCAGCCCTGTTGCTCCTGCTGCCCATGGAGTAGACCAGTTTGAAACTGGGCCAAACCTGGAGACTCCAGATTCAGTCCCAAGGCCAATGAGATCTGCCAGTGTGTCGTCCAACTACAGCAACATAAGCCACGGAAGTGGAACCAGCGGCCGACGTCATCAGGGAGTAGTGGGTACCTTTATTCAGCAGGAAAGTCCACGTCTCACTGATGAGGCGAACCTTTCTGCTGCCGCTGGAGGCTACTTTGAGCAGATTGACTCCTCTCCAGCTGGAGATATGGGTGCCCGGCAGAGCTCCCTGGAGCAGATGTGGCATCCCACACCAAGCCCTCCCAAACCGACTGGTATCTTTCAGGCCAGTGCTAACAGCTCCTTTGAACCTGTGCGCTCACATGGCGTTGGAGTGCGTCCTCCTGAAGTTGACAAGGCTAAAATGGTCGCTGAAGGGGGTGCAGACTCTACACCTGGCAACTTAGAGCAGCCACCAGATAATATGGAAAATATTTATGGCCCTGGGCATCCCCTGCCTGCTGGGACTGGAGGCAGTGTCCCTCACCTGACACACTCGGTGGTGCACTCTCACTCACGACCATCATCCCGTGCTTTCGGGGTGAATCGGCCCTGTGAGAGCCCTGCCACTACCCTGTGGGCTCAGAATGATCCTACTAACTTTGGAGCTAATATCCTCCTAGCTCCTGCTGCCCCCACAGTTCTCGCCCCTTTACGAGAGCCCAGTGCTGAGGTTATACAACCTCCAGAGGATGGTCCACTGGACCTGCAGCCCCCCCAGAGAAACCAGCCATCACAGCAGCACTCTGAGAACCTAGAGAACCCACCAAAGGTGAGTGAGGCCGAGCCAACTGACTCTCAAGGCAATCTCGGCTATGCATCTCTCCTTGTGTCTGACTCGCTCCGCCAGCCTGTTTTGATTGCCCCACCTGTGTCCAATTATAGCGTGATTCCCCCCAGTACCACTGCTCAAGCAGCCAGTCAAACTAGCCTTAGGGAAACTACCCCACCTGTGAGATCACTCATACAGGGACATGGTGCCAGTACCTCCCAGCCGTCTTCATTAACCTCTAATCAGAATCCACTGTTTGTCCCTGGACCAATAAGCTTTAGCACTTCAGTCTCTAACCCAGGCCCACTCAATCTGACCCGAGACAACACAGAAGCGGCACCATCAGACCCCACAGCCCCACCACTGTCTCAGCCGCTTCGCCCTCCTCTTTCCAGGGGCCAATCAGTGGGTGGGGACAGCCACTCTGCTCTCCAAGTTAATCTACCAGCTTCTCTTGTGACCGCTCCTGTCTCTAATCATAATCAGCCATCAAATTATGAACTGCTTGATTTTTCTATGCACCAATCACAAGCCCAAAACCAAGCAACCAGCCATCCTTCCTCTCTACACGAGTCTCCACAGTCTAGTAATGGATTTTACCTACAGGTCACCAAAGACGCCCAGCAGGGGGTAAGAGTAAAAGGCAATGCCCCTGTCCAGCCCCAGGCCTCTTCTTCCACCCCACAGGTTCCGCCAGCAGCCCCCCAAGCAGCTGCAAGCCCCCAATTACCACCGGCAGAGCCACCTAAGAGACCAGACTCTCAGCCTGCTGTACAGGCACAAAATGCTGCACCTTCTGTTCCAGTGAGTGGAGCACCACCTTCCTATGGTCAGTATTCTGCTCCAGCACAGGGGCCTGCTGCTGAGGTGGCTGCTCCTCCAGGGAGTGCACCTCCTCCAGGGAGTGCACCTCCTCCAGGTAGTGCACCTCCGGGTAGTGCACCTCCTCCAGGGAGTGCACCTCCTCCAGGGAGTGCACCTCCTCCAGGGAGTGCACCTCTTCCAGGGAGTGCACCTCCTCCTGCTGTTGCAAACCCTCCAGGGCCTCGGGGACCAGTACCTCCAGGAGCTCCTCAGCCTAATCCTGCAGAGCCGCCTCGACCACCCTCATCTGCAGGCAGCCAGCAGGGCTACGGACCCCCTCCTCCAGGGCCAGGGCAGATGTATGGTGGCTATTATGGCAATTATGGAGAATACCTTGATAGCAGAGCACCATATCCCCCCGGACAGTACCCACCTCCAACTGGAGATCCCAGAGCGCAGCAGTATTATCAAGTATGTGGGACACTTTTTTGTAAATTAGTCATTCAAATGCACATGAAGATGATGCATATCTAAACTGTTTCTGCTGCAGTGCTGTAAATATTTGATCAGATATTTGTCATTGATGCTTTATGTTGCAGGATGGGTCATACAGGGGCAGAGCAGATCCTTGGTATGGAGCTTATCGTGATCCAAACTACCAGTACAGAGAGCCTCAACCAGAGAGACCCAACTCCAGAGCCAGCCAGTACTCTGACAGGCCTTCATCCAGGTCAGTGAAACCTCATGTATACTATCATTGCAGTTCAGTTCAATTTTATTTATTTCACACATTTCATACAAATGTAAACTCAGTGTATTTGACAGAAGATAAAAACAGACGCAAAGCTACCCAAATGAATCAAGAAAAACAAAAATTCCTGGCATAATAATCATAGGTGCTTGGACACACCTTGCAGCAGTCTGTACAGCATTTTGCATAAACTAATGTTGTGGTCTCCTACAATGGAGCACGCTCAAATCCATTCACAGTTCTGCACACAGAGATAAATGAACAGGCAGACCCTTGAGAGACGAGCAGTGCTTTAAGGCCACTTTCAAAAGAACAAAGTATCGATCTCCTTATTCAGTTTGATTTGTTTTGCAAGAATTACTACCACAATTTTTTAGGACTATCAAGAGTATTTGTGATAAATTAAGGACCATTGTAAGTGCATTCATTTTTTAAAATTGCAATTCATCACATGTGTTATTGTCCTTATCAATACACTCTGGTTAAGTCACTTCAGTATCTTGTTGCAGCCTCGGTGTTGTAAAATAAGTCCAAATTATCTGGCATTTACCTTTTTTCTGTCCCCTTTTTTAATTTTCAATCCATAAGATGTTCATTTTTCTGTGGTTAAGTTCATGTCATAATCTTTTATCTACCAGGTTGGTATCCAAGCAGGAAGTCAGTAGAGTTTAAGAAAGTAGAAAAATCCCAAATGACACAAAAACAGTTTTAAATGCAAAAAAGTGAAATTTTAAAATTGTTGCAATCAATCATGATTAACAACAGAAATTCTAAGATTAATTGTAATTAAAAATGTAACTGCTGACAACCCTATTTTTATATTTCTTGTTCCTAACCTTTACAATAACTTCTTGTTTTCTTCCTCTATAGGCAAGGCTATCCTGAAGACTACCACAGAGCTAACCGAAGTGCCTACAGTGATTATTATCCAGATTACGCCAAGCACTATGATTATGCAGGTATGAGCTTCACATTTGAAATCTGTCATTACTAGCATGTTTAAATCTAAGTGCTTGCCCCCTTTACATGCATTAAACTTATAGTAAAATAGTTCTCTGAACACATCAATCCGTCCATCTTAGAGAGGTTTGTATATAAATCTCCCCTTTTTCTCCCCTCCTTATTCTCTGTGCAAAGGATACAACTATGGACAGTATGACCCACGGTACAGAGGATACTACGATCAGTCCAACTGGTGGAGTTATGATGAGAGCTACAGAGGCAGAGACTACTATAATCACCAGATGTATCCTCCCAGGTATAATTTGCAAACTCAGAATTGTAAATGTGAAGTATATTGTTGCTAAGAGTGGTAGGAGAGTGCTGTGGAATTATGATGTAGGGTGTCTGTGATCAATGTGTCTGATGGAACATGGAGTTAAAACAAAAGTTTGATGCTCCTGTGAGAAGTTTTCAACTGGATTTGAGACAGATGGAAATACACTGTTGTCTCTTTGTGGACTATAAAAGCAGCAGGGACAACACTGGAAGAGCAATTACTGCATACAGAAGAAATATCCTCTAGCAATGGCATACATAGGACGAGATCAATGAAGTAATACATGTCATTTTCTCCAGTGAGCCCCAAAATGCACACAAATTGAAAAGTTTCTCACAGGATCTGTTAAGTTATCTAGGTGTGTTTTATATAAGGAACAACATTGTTATCCTAGTTTTAATATGTTTGTGTTTTATAGTTTTTCTGAACTGAATTCTCCTTTATAAGAACTTGTTTTGCCTGATGGTACATTCTTTTTGATTTTCTAACTTGTTTCTCTCGCAGGAAAGAGGGCTACGATGATCAGTGGCGATACTATCCCGGTTACGACCCCAGTTTTGATGATGATTACCGCCGTCGTGATTGTGACGACTTCGACCGACGCAGTGTCCACAGCGAGCAGTCGGTGCACAGTGTGCACAGCTCCCACAGTCACCACAGCAGACGGAGCAGTTTCAGCTCACGCTCACAACAGGTGAGGGTGCAGATTTCTGTTGGTGTACGTTGGTGATTTTAGCTGCTTTATGTGCTTTTTTTTTAGAATAACCATGGTACTTAAGCAACTTGGGAGCATGTTTAAGATGATTTCTAGACTTTGGTCAGACAGAAGACTCTCTTAAACTCCACATAATCAAACTCATACATTTAAAACATTACTGTTCATCCTCAAATAGCAGCAAAGACTTTTAATAGCTTGAGTATGGATTTATGTATATCAGTGCTGGGGTTTTTTTTAGGCAGTTTTTAAAGGCAGATGCCGATATGGGCCAAAAATGCCAGGTCGGATTTTCATCCCAGTCCAGCCCTGACAACGATGAGGAACAGGTTACGTTTTCAAAATTAAGCTCAAACAGTCCCAAAAGTGCCATTAAAATTAATAAAGTGATTTTGGTAATCATGATCTTGATGCTGATTAGAATAATCGTGAGCATTAATCTGGCCAAAATGATGCAGCTCCTTCTTTTTATGTTGTAGTGTCTTGTTATGGTGGAATGGGTAGGCTTTCAGAAACTTTTCAGTTTTGTCATGTTGCAGTCTGATGCTGCATTTAAAAAACAAATTGAATATTCTCATTACTCAGCATGTTAAAACAGAATTTTAGAATTTTGGCACATTTATTAAAAAACTGAAATATCACATTGATATAAGTATTCAGACCCTTTGCAGAAACACTGTCAGTTTAGCTCAGGTTCCTTCAATTTCTCTGGATCTTTGTTGAGATGTTTCTACACCTGTGGTAAATTATTGGACATGATTTGAAAAGGCACACACCTTTTTATAGAAGGCCTTATAGCTGACAGTGGATAAGAGCAACCTGTCCAGGTACTTTGCCCAAAATATACCTTTTACTCCAAATGGGGGTGCGGTCACATTGGAAAGAAGGAAGTGACATTGCAATTTTCTTATCCATGCATATGAGAGCAAAAGCCGAGCTATGAGGTCAAAGTAAGTGCCTCCAGAGACCTGAGACAGGATTGTTGCATCTTCCTGTTAAGGTGTTGAAACATTTCAGCAAAGATCCAAAGAAATGGGAGGAATCTGAGATAAATTTGCAGAGTTGTTGCAAAGGATCTGAAAACTTATATTACTGTGATATTTCCATTTTGTATTTTCAATAAATTTGCAAAAATTATTTAATTTGTTTTCATTTTGTCAAGATGAGATACTGAGTGTAGATTAATGACAATAAAAATGATTTTCTCCACTGCAGCATCAGGCTGCAACATAGCAAAACTGAAACAAGTGAGGGTGTTCTGAATACTTTCTGAATGCACTGTATTTGACATGACATGCATTTGGTATTAAAGTACAGGGGTTTATGTTTAAGTGATTGTATAATATTAGGGTTTTGTAAGTAAACCTGTATATTACACCTTTTATGACTGTTTTTTTTTTTAATACAACCCATAAGTGCTTGATTTTGTTTTCCTGACTCAGCAAAATTCAGTCAGTTCTGGTTAATCAGGGCACAGAATTGAACCACTGCCGCTGTTATTGGCTTTTAAAATCAAAACATTGGTTTTGAGATTTTATATAGCATCATAAAACATAATAACCACACCACCCTAGTGCTGAGAGAGGAGCCTGCCAGCTGTAGATATGTTCCTAAACATCAGATATGAGCTTTAAAAGGAAGTTGTGGGTTTCACTTTGAGCCTCCTGCACTCTAATAAGCTCATCATCTTCCCTTGGTTTATTTTAAGGGTGTCAATTTCTACCAGAGAAGCTCAGATATGTATTTTTCAACAGTGCTGCTGCATTCCTAGTCACTCTCTCACTCATATTCTCTCAGCTACGCAGCAGCTGGATAGCTTTTATGCACATAAACATATTGATTTAATTTAACATCTAAACTGGAGCCATGTATTTTCTAAATGTCTGACTTTTCTGTTTTGGATTTTTAAGCCTCACTGTAACATCTACTCTTCATGATTTGATATGCTTTTCGGAAGTCTCATGACTGCTTCTGGCTGTCAGCTGCTTCATTCTTAACATTCCTCGACAATTTTAGGATTGCTGCTAATGTAGACGCACAGCTCATGTGTGGTAAAGTGGGATAGTTGACGACAGCAGGATGAAAGAGAAAGGGATGTAAGGCCCATGGCAACTATAGTTTAAAAGTATTTGTTGATATTAGACTAACCCACTTCCACCTGGCTCTTAATGCTGATAAAAGCTCAAGCTGATTGATTTACTCACTTATGAGATTGAATTAAGTTCTTTGGTTAATCCCCAATAACTACTCTAGCAAGACAGGCTTAAGATACAGACAATAAACAGCTTATGCTTGAAACAAATCTGTTTTGAAATGTTTTTAAGGCAGTCAACTTTCAGTCCTTGGCTTTTGAAATGTGTCTCTTTTTAATTATTTGTCTTTATCTTGCTTACCTCTGTTTGTCATCCACCCTGCAGAGTCAGGTATACAGAAGCCAGCCTGACTTAGTATCAGCAGTCTATGACACAACATCATCGACCCTGGCTGTTGACTACTCCTATGGACAGTACCCGAACCAGACTGATGCTTCTCAGAACTACAGCCAGTACATCTATCCCTCCGAGTACCCCACAGAAAGCACCTGGATCACCCCTGAGCAGCGTAAGAACACAGCCAGATGACTAAATACACCTCTATGGTGTTATGCACTGGTTCTAATTTTTAATCTGATGTTTTTTCTCCTCTAGCTCCTCCTCGTCCCGCAACACCAGAGAAGTTCACCATACCCCATCGATGTGCCCGCTTTGGACCTGGTGGTCATTTAGTCCAAGTTCTACCTAATCTCCCTTCAGCTGGACAGCCTGCACTTGTGGACATCCACAACTTGGAGGTACATTTTTAACAGCTTGTTCTGCATGTCTTCATCTAACTACAGGTGTTTTTAAGAGTGGATGTTAATGAACAACATTAACATTGCTGTCAGGTTACTTAGTTGTCATATGGTATAAAAAGGGATGGAAATGATTTTCTCTATAGGCAAAATTTCCCGCTGCAGCTCACCGGCACTGGAGCTTTCTTTAAGGTCTTTCATTTCAATCCATCGCTCAAAATGGGATAATGCACCTTTGAGAAGACCCTTTATGTGATTCTCTTTAGCTTAGAGTGCATAATTTATAACACAATGATCTGAAACATAGCCTGATACGAGGAATGGTAATTTCACTGAGCTAATTGGAAACTAGAATACTGTTTCTATAGGCTCTTTGTTACGCATCTTGATGAAACTGATGCAGTTTTTAAAAATCCCACAGCTAAAGGCTGTTAAACGTGTTAATTTGAGCCGCGTTTGTTTTTACAGACCATGCTACAGGATACACCTGATCAGGTAGAACTGCGAGCCTTCCCTGGACCTCTTGTAAAGTAAGTCTACTTGCACTGTTTGTCCCCCAGCTTTCAGTTACTGACCTTTAAAGGCCAAGGCATTTCAGCAGTCCTTCACCTTTCTCTGACTCTCCCTCGCTCCAAATAGCCTTTTTACAACAGCATTGAAATGGTTTTAGTTATTTGTCTAAATCATATGAATGGTGATGTGAATGGAAGTACGGTTGTGTTGTATTCTAGTGCTTTGATGTTAGTATAATGTTATTACTATAAGATCTAGTTCAAATCTCTGTTGATTTGTTTTAATGTTATTTCACTTTCTTCATCAGAGAGGAGACCCATAAGGTGGATGTGATCAAGTTCTCCCAGAACAAAGCACTGGAGTGTTCACGAGACAACAACCTGTTGGACAGAGACTCTGCCCGCCTGCTCTGGGACTTCATTATACTGCTCTGTAGACAGAACGGGGTAAGTTTGTACACTCATGATAAGAACTATGTAAGAAATAGGGATGTTCCTTGGCAATTAAAGTCAAAGTTTATTAGGTTATTTAAAGTTAAATAACATTTAAACCATAAATTGTAGCTTCTTTTTTCTCCTCTTAAAGCTAGCTGTTGTGTTGTTCCAGTGATGCTATCAAGCCTTCGTAGCCCTTACAGAAGCTTTTCTGGAGCTTGGGTGTCTTTCCAAGGTCTTTAACGATTAAACCCACACCAGTAACTCCGATACTGAACGTCTGTTTATCAATTTATAATCCATTTTTGATCATTTCTGCTGCCAGCTTTAAATGCTAACTGCCATGTTGTTCCCCAAAATGCTTTGTGATGGGCTGACAACCAATGGCAGGCTGCTCTGTCTTTGCGTAAGAGAGCAGCCTGCCCGTGTCTTAACACTTGGATCCTGGTGGAGATGGCCTAAATAACTCATAATGGAGGAAAAGAGGGAGTCAGAGCCTGTGATGTGGCCCTCAGAGTGTGTGATGTGGCCCTCAGAGTTTGTGATACGGCCATCAGAGTCTGTGATGTGGCCCTCAGAGTTTGTGATACGGCCCTCAGAATCTGTGATGTGGCCCTCAGAGTCTGTGATGTGGCCCTCAGAGTCTGTGATGTGGCCCTCAGAGTCTGTGATTTGGCCCTCAGAATCTGTGATGTGGCCCTCAGAGTCTGTGATGTGGCCCTCAGAGTCTGTGATGTTGTCCTCAGAGCCTGTGATGTGGCCCCTTATGGGAGTTTTCCACCCAGCTTGGCTCTACCTGGTTTGACTTGGCGTGGCGGCCCAGAATGGCTGGGGATTTGCATTTCCATCACAACTGAGCTATGGGTGGTAGAGGGCTTGTCAAGAGCTAACGGCGTAGCATTTGATGTAAGATAGCTGTACTTCAGAAAGCAGTGTTTTGTTCCACAAGAAGAAGAAGCAACACTGTTTTGTTTAGCCATCCATTCACATCATGCCTGTCTGGTGCAGCTCAGCGTAGCCTGGCACAGCCAAACTGATAATGGAAAAGACTTCCACTTCTAAGTTAAATACAGCGAAACTGTTTCAAGATGTCACCCATCCAGTGTGCTGGTTTTAATGCGAGTGATAGAGCAGTATGCCAGCATGGTAGGAGCTGCTAACTGCAGCCCAAGCTAGTGATGGCTGCCTGTATTGCAGTTTAATCGCCTTTGTCAAAATGGAAATCAGTGTATTTTCTCTTTCCTTAGACTGTGGTTGGCACGGACATCGCTGACCTCCTGCTTAAAGAGCACCGCTCCGTCTGGCTGCCAGGTAAAAGTCCTAACGAAGCCAACCTGATTGATTTCAACAACGAGCCACTGGAACGAGCTGAAGAAGAGCCTGGAGCCGGGCCGCTGTCCCTCTTATCAGACACCTTCATGACCGTCCCAGAGAACGTCGGCAAGGAAACAGAACGCTTTAGGGAGCTGCTGCTTTTTGGTCGTAAGAAGGTAAAGTAGCACCCCTCTGTAACTTCATCACAGCCATTCAACCCTCAACTGATTAAGTGTGACACAATTTTCACTTTGTTTTTTAAATAGGATGCATTAGAAGCAGCTATGAAAGGAGGTCTCTGGGGTCACGCGCTGTTGTTGGCCAGTAAAATGGACAACAGGACGCATGCTCGTGTCATGACAAGGTAAAATATCAGCTGTGACTCACAAACTTTGTCATCTTTTTGACGGTTTTCCTATGTTGTATTCATGTTTTGTACTTGTTGTTTAGGTTTGCAAACAGTTTGCCCATCAATGACCCTCTCCAGACGGTGTACCAGCTGATGTCAGGGAGGATGCCTGCATCAGCCACTGTAAGGACTGCTTTAGGTCTCTCTTCTAGCCATGCTTAAGTTGCATAGGTCGTATCTTTCCAATTGCATTCACATATTCTGTTTCCTGCAGTGCTGTGGAGAGGAGAAGTGGGGTGACTGGCGCCCTCACCTGGCCATGGTGCTGTCTAACCTCACACACACCCTGGACCTGGACACCCGCACAATCACCACCATGGGTGACACTCTGGGTAAGATTGCAGCTTAAAGGCAGAACCTCCTGCACTGAACTTCTGAGGGTAAACATTTTATCTCACTTTTAATTGATTCTGTGTTGTTGCAGCTTCCAAGGGGCTGATCGATGCTGCACACTTCTGTTACTTGATGGCCCAAGTTGGTCTGGGAGTTTTCACAAAGAAGAGCACCAAGATGGTCCTGATTGGCTCAAACCACAGGTTAGAGAAAGAGCAAGGAAAATGCACACATTTAAATGACCTTTTTTCAAAAATACAGTTGACCTAAATTACAAAAAAATGTGTTTTTGTCTTTACTTTAGTGTGCCCTTTTACCAATTTGCAACCAATGAAGCAATCCAGAGGACTGAAGCTTATGAGTACGCTCAATCTTTGGGCTCACTGCCGTGCTCGCTGCCCAATTTCCAGGTAGAGTTCTTAATAACAAGTACACAAATACCCTTTTATAGATATGTCATATGTTTTATCGACTTGCACATGTTTTTAAAAAGATAGTACTGAGGGATAACTCTCTTTGTCCTATCAGGTGTTTAAGTTGATCTATGCATGCCGTTTGGCTGAAGCTGGCCTGAGTGCTCAGGCCTTCCATTACTGTGAAGTCATTTCAAAGACCGTCCTCATGCAGCCTTCCTACTACTCTCCTGTTTTTATCAGCCAAATCATTCAGGTATGCTCTCACTCTACTCCTCATCTGCTCTTCATGCCTTCTCTTCTTCTTTATGTGTGGTTATGTAAAAGTCTTAAAAAATGTTTTTTAAATGTTTTAAATTTGTTGACAGATGTCTGAAAAGCTGCGATTCTTTGATCCACAACTGAAAGAGAAGCCAGAGCAGGAGCTGTTCAATGAGCCTGAGTGGCTAATTCACCTCAGAAGGCTCGATGGACAGATCAAGGTGAGGAGGAAAGGGGTTAACACTTTGTTTGTAGATAAGGGTACCAGATTAAATTCAAAACAACGTTAAAACTAAATCAAAGACTCAGAGAGATTCTTGCTTTGTCTGGTAAATATTTATTACCTGCTCTTTAAATTATAGTTTTCCTTTAAAAGTATGATATCTAGTTTTTTTATTTTAAATGTGAAGAAAACACAGGGCTTTAAAGTCAATCGCTTTTCCAACATGTTGACAAAAATCAGTTTTTAAGATTTCTAAAACTTATGTGGTGTTGCTCATGCAATGCTGTCTACTTTAAGTAAAACATGCTAATGAGCTCTGTTGAGAGACAAAAGTGAAAGAAAATCAAGCGATGCTCCTGCAGGACCCTCTCTGTACAAGTCTTAAGTTTGTTGACTAAAACTATGACTAAAAATGTTCGTCGACAGCCTTTTTTTCCATGACAAAAACTGGACTGACAAAAAGAGCTCTGTGGTGACTAAAACTGACAAAGACTAAGTTTAGTTTTCATCAAGATGACTACTGCTAGACTAAAATGTAATGTGGTTTTCGTCAGACATTCAAAATTTGTGATATTTCTCCACTAAATCTGTCATAAAACAATGCAGCTGTAGCTATTCTGCCTCTCAGCAGTAGAAAGCAGGGACCCTACGTTTGGAAGAGTACATTGACACTTTTTATTGCTCTAAAATTTGTTAAAACCCACAGACAGATGCAAAATGTGACCAATAGCACCAGTTTATAAAATAAAATTAAATAATGAGAAAAGAAGGTACGAGGTTTGGCCTAAAACTAGCGATATTGACCATATGAACAATTAAGTTAGCAGAGTTTTAGGCTGGACCAACACATCTATGTTTACTGAAGTCTTTTTCTATAATTATCATGATTCCTCACACTTCAAAGTGTGTTTCAATACTGTGCATCCCTACTTCAAATGTTACAAAAATACAAATTACTGTACATCATTTAAAATGGTGGTATCGAAAAGGGCTTGAAGTTAAATATATAACTGTTTTGTAAGTCTTGTTCTAGTAATTTGGCATCTCCAGTTTTCTACTTAAGTTATTTAAATTTGCAGGAAAATTAATTATTCTTTTTTCTTTGGAAAACCATACTTATTTTCAGTAGACTCTGAACAGTTTCATTCTAGAGCTAGAATAAATCTCTCCAATCATTTGCAAATGTTTATAGCTTGTCCTGGTTATTTCAGACGGGGGCGATTTTGTACAATGCGGACAGAACAACTCCGACACAGTTTGAATGCAGCAGCCCCAGCTCTGACTTAGACCAGCACAGCCCAGCTGAACCTTACAACATGTCTGTGGAGTTTGATGGCCCCGCCCCAGACAATCCGCTGATGAGCTCATTACTGCCAGGAGCAGCACCGCAGGGAGTACAGCTGATGCCTCCAGGTTTGCATAGAAAGCACCTTGTGTTCAGTTTTAAGCCTCTCTACTGTGAATCCAGTATTAAAAGATTCTGATCACATCTGTGTGTCTCCTCTTAGCACCCACCTCCATCCTCCAGGACGGGATGGCTCCTCCTCAGCCTATACCCCCTAATGAAGTTCCACAGTTCTACCCAGTACCTCCCACTGGACAGCCAGGCCATCTCCCTGTCCCAGGCTACCCTCCACAGGACCCTGGTTTTGCCCCTCCCCCTTTCCAGCCTCAACCTGAGCAGACAGAGATGTACCCAGGAGCCCATCAGCAGCCTGGTCGCACACCTCCTCAAATGTCCCCACACATGCTCCCCCAGGTGCCACATTCACCCGTGCGGATGAACCCCCCGACACTCCAAATGCCTCCGCACATGCCGCCCTCTCCTGGGCACATGCCACACGTAGAGCAGCACCCACGATCCCCGACGGAGATGCACATGAATCCACCGATATCATCGTCACCTCCCAGAGGCTCCCTCACACCTCAGGATGACTTCTACGACCAAATGGCTCACATGGTCAGTACCTGGCTGTCAGATTTTTAAAATATTCATTTGACTTTAGTTAAGGACTGCAGGAATTACATGCCTGTCAGTAGAAGTCCCAGTATGTCTGTGTTGTAGAAAGAACCTTCTTAATCTGGGTCTTTTTTTGGTTTCTGCAGGGGCCTGGAAGGAGATCGAGGACAACTTCACAGTCTTCAATGCACATGGTGTGTTGTCTTTTCATCTGTCATACTCAACCCTACTGTGGAAAGTTTTAAGTGGCTCTGAAACATCCTCAAGGAGGACTCATCTGTTTAGTATCTACAAAAGCAAAAAGATAACAAGTGACATGAAGGCTTGTTTTATTTAATATTAAAGGGAACCCTTCATATTAGGACATATTAGCTTTATTAGACCAACATCGGTGTATTTTTTATGTTAAAATACATTTATACATTTTGAGAAACATAAGTGAAATCAGAAAGACCCTGAGCTGTCTTTTTCATGATATACAGGCTTCAGGACGACGCTCTCGCAACAATTCTGTATCGTCCACTCACTCTGGAGGAAGGGAGCGGAGCAGCTCAGTCAAACAGGTCTCTCCACCTCCACCTTCGATCCCTGAGCAGCCCCGCAAAGAGGAAGCTAAACAAGCCAAGAAAGACTCTCCTAAAAAGGTTTATATCACACTTTTTCCTTCAGATTTTTAATCAGAGCTTCTACTAGATGAATGTGACCTATGCTTTTATTTTCTGCAGGGTGGTCTTGGCGGCATAATAAGGTGGTTCTATAAGGGGAAGAATGAGGCTCACCTACCAGACGACAAAAACAAATCTGTAAGTTAAAGCTACATTGTGGAGGTTTTATTTTAAGGTTTCTCGTTTGTTCTGTGTATGGGCAGTTCTGATAAGAGTGGCATGTTCTGTATTATCAGATTGTTTGGGATGAACAGAAGCAGAGATGGGTGGACTTAAACGAGCCTGAAGAGGAGGTCTGTGGCACTGGTTTAGAATAATTTCTGCCTTATTAAATTTTTTTTAGTAGAGCAGAAAATGCCAAAAGATCAGCTGCTTCTTAAATTAAAATGGTCTTCTAATCTTGTAGAGCAAACCTCCTCCACCACCTCCGTCTGGCTTCCCCATGATGCCTCAGATGCCTGCTGGCCCCCCTGGAGGGCCTGGTGGGCCCCCAAATAGTGGGCCCCCTGTCAACATGTTCTCCAGGAAAGCAGGTGAGATGAGTGTGAGACTGATTAAGTTGTCTTTAAGGTATCAAGGAGAGTTTCATTGCTGTGTCAGCATTCGAAAATGTTCTGTTTCTTACCTCTCTGATGCTTTTTTCAGGCGCGAGGAGTCGATATGTGGATGTTCTGAACCCGAATAAAACGGCGAAACCGGGCGGTTTAGCCCCTGCTCCGGCAGATATTTTTGCTCCTTTGGCGCCGATGCCCATGCCTGCTAACCTT
Source organism: Cheilinus undulatus (assembly GCF_018320785.1). Lineage (NCBI taxonomy): Eukaryota > Metazoa > Chordata > Actinopteri > Labriformes > Labridae > Cheilinus > Cheilinus undulatus. Next base: position 40,322,134 of record NC_054881.1, read on the forward strand.
TTTGTGCCTAGTTCAGGTGAGAGTCACATCTAAGAAACCTATTCAGTTCAAGGATGACTGTTCAGTATGCTGAGGTTATCTGTAACACAACAGCAAAATAAAACAGTCTTCTGCGTCTCTCTAATGCAGCTCCTGACGATCAACAGCCTTTAGAGGGGAGTGAAGGAGGAAACCTGGAGCAGAATTCACCAAACGCCAGCGCTGCTCCTCAGGTATTTATTTATCTTTATTGGTTTTATTATTTATGGTCTTTAGAAAGAGAAGAGTATCAAACTTCTGGTGCATTTCTACCGACCAGTCTGGTTCAGTTTGGTTCTCTTTGGCTCAAAATTATTAGCATTTCCACTGTCATAAATTGGAGAAGTAGCTGATCAGAGCAAGTGTAGCCTACCTGTCTAACCCCAAAGCGTGAAGAAAGGCACACTGGGCAGCTGGCTTCTGAAAAGCAAGATCACAGTTTACAGAACCAAACTGGACCGAGCCAAACCAAACCACTTGGTGGAAATGCACCGATCTAATCTACATCCCTGCAAGAACAGGGTTCCTGCAGAATATTTTTAAGTCTCGAATGCCTTTTTTTTATTTAAAAGCAATAAAACATCTCAAAAAGTCTTATTTTATCTGTGAGAGGTCTATTTATAGATGGCACCGTATCTGTGAAATATCCAAATACCCTTAAAATTTATACTTTCTAGTTGGCGGTTTGAGTTTTTTACTTTTTTTGGATTTTAATGTGATCACGACAAAGTTAGGAGTGTATCCAATCACAAACCATGAATAGAGAAAGGGAAGAAGATGAGGTAATGCAAGGAATGGGAATTTTACATTAACATTAATCGTATCGGGAATGATGGTGAAGAGACTCCAAAAAAGCTGTAAAACTTTTTACAGTTGGAACCAAAGTCATTGGGCCTCATTCAGATATCTTCCCAAGATTTTTCTTAAATTTGTTCTTAAAAAAGTTTCTAAGAGAAACCTGGGCGGGATTCACGACATGTTTTTAAACCGCTAAATAGTTGTCACCCAACCCTGCTCAACCAAAGAGCCAAATTGTTGAAAAATACCTTTGCAAGATCCACAATCTGAGTGGTGAAAAAAGGGTTAAAAAGGTAGTAAAAAACAAGTTAAAGGTGGCAAAAATGGGGAGAAAAAGGGGGCAAAAAAAGGGCGAGAAGTAACAAGAAATTGAGTTACAGGGGATAGAAAATGTTCAATAGTGACAAAAAAGTGGCAGACATTTAGTGAGAAGTGACAAAAATAAGCAAAATGCAGCAAAAAGGTGGGAAAATGGGAAAAAAGTGACATTTAATAACCTTGCAAAGCAGATGGATATGCCTGTTTCCTTGTTTCTCACTGGTGAATCCATCTTGTAAAGCTCCCATCTGAACTGTTTGGGCCCGGTTAGAAATTGACAGGACCAATCAGTGACAAGGGGCAGTACTTTCAGGTGCGGCGGAGTTGTGACGTAAACAAGCAGCAACAAGAGGCTGGTGCAATTATGGCGGAAGGCATTAGCGTAGATGCTGCTAAAGCGCCAGTTTTAACAAACCTTGATGACATTTCTTCGTTGAAGGAGGATCAAAGAACAGCAGTGAGTTGTTTTCTTTTCAAAAACGCCAAAAGTCTTGTACTGACATGTCTACAGTCGCCATGGTTGGCGTTATTCCGTGGTAGCCGCGCACGCACACCGAGGTCGCAGCTACGTCACGTGTTTTGTTGCTTTGATTGGCCTGTAAAGATGTGACAGACAGAACATTCATCCAATCACACTTCGAGTTTCTTCAAATCATCTGTCCTTTCCCAAACGCTTAGTATTGAAGGTTTTCTAGATGGATGTGTGAAACACATCCATCTAGCGTGTCAGGTTATACATTTAATGGCCAAAGGAAGATTAAATGGGCAAAAAGTGGAAAAAATTGGGAAAAACTGCAAATAGCAAAAAGCATGATAAAAGTGGAAAAACAGGCAAAATGAGATACAGTGGCAAAAAATGTGCTAAAGCAGCAAAAATAGTTTAAAGTGGCTAAAAAGGGTTAAAAAGGCAATAACAACAAGTTAAAGGTGGCAAAAATGGGGAGAAAAGTGGGATGAAAGTTGCAAAAAAAAATGTGTTACAGGTGATAAAAATTGTCTAAAAGTGACAAAAGCGTACTGAAAAGTGACAAAAATGGGCAAAATGCAACAAAAAAGTGGGAAAATAGGAAAAAAGTGACAGTTAATGGCCAAAGGCAGATTAAATAGGTAAAAAGGGGAAAAATGGGGAAAAAATTGCAAATAACAAAAAGGAGGATAAAATTGGAAAAACAGGCAAAAAATGGGATAAAGTGGGAAAAATGCACTGTTTTTCATGGTGAAACAGTAGGAAAACGTAACAGTGGGAGTGTTTCACAAAAAAAGGAAATTAAAAAACAAAACATCAGTTTCACAGTTGGTGCATCCCTTTCAGAAGTCTTAAATTTGATTTTTAATATGTGTGCAACATTCCTGAAGAGAGAAATTAAGTATTTCATGAGGCTTTCTAGAGCATTTGTTTAAATAGTGTGCCTCAGATGAGGAACAAAAATGAAATTAAAGGATTTATAACAAGGCAGCATGAAGGGCAGTGTTGTAAAAGCTCATGCTAGATTAGCAGAAAGTGTTCCACTGAAGCTCCACTCATCCAAAGTCTTTTCTTTTGCACGTTTCCTTAGATGTTCAATCCAACGTTGTTACCACCTGCTCCAGAGGGTCCTCCTGTGCCTGATGGTTCACAGTCTGGAGAGGTAAGATATTTTTCCTAACTACAATCGTGCCGTAACACCATCATTCAGTCATGAGCTCAACATTCTAACAGCCAGTGCTGACACTTTGCTTTTCTCTATAGATAAAAGTTTACATAGGATGTTTATAGATAAGAAAACATGCATGCCAACTTAAAATCTGTCCATACTCATGCTAGATGTGCATCTTTAATAAAAAGAGAACCCTCAACTCCATTTGCTGTTATGATCTGATGCTGTCTGTTTTTCAATAATTCTCTAAAGCTGTTTTTTTATTTTTGTTCTGGACTGGTGTATGACGGAAACAGATCTAATCAAATGCATGGGAGTTTTATTAATCTGGGTTTGTGGTTTTTCTTCTGTTTATTTCCCTCCTGCTCTCTTCAGCTCTCACGTTCTAGCTCAATGAGTTCTTTATCACGCGAAGTGAGTCAGCATTTAAACCAGGTACCTCTAGCGGAGCCTTGAAGGGTCCACACTCACCCCATGCCTGACACCCACCTAGATCAACATATCACTGTTAGAATGCTTCACAGTTTTGCCCCTAATCAAACCCCCCAGGATGTCTGCTCTCTCACCTGCCTGCTCTGTCGCCAGCATGACTCTGTGCCTGTTGAGCCCACTTCAGACCAAAGGTTTGCGACATGAGAAGGTCGTTTTAGAACGCTGTAGGGGACAGTTCGGCTCAAATCCTGGGTTCATCAAGTCACCAACAGCTGCATTAAAAGCACAAGGCAGAGATGTGTTTCAGCAGCAAATCAGCACCTTGGAGCCCAGAGAGGCTCTGTCATTGCACTTAGACTGCAGTGTCTTTACCAGTGGTTATGACTCAGCTGTTGCCAAGAGGCTCAGAGTTACCTTCAGCCATTCCCTGATGATTTACTTTCTCTGTAGTTAGTGTTTGCCCTGTTAATTAGAGGCGACTCCAGCTCATCAGAACAGTGAAACCGCTCCAGGAATAAACAGGAGAATCTGATATAAGAGGTAATATCTGGTTTTAAGCTACGGCATAAATTGATGTAAACACTTTGGGTATTCTGTTGAAGTCTTGAGCAAATTTGCTACTGAATTAAGTAACTCTAAACCACTGTCCTCACTCATATCATACAAGACAAGTTACATGCAGCTCTAAGATGGGCTGAGGAAGTGGAAATGTAAAGCTCTGACGCACAGAGAGTTAATGCTGTGGAGATGATAAATTGTCTACTCTAGATGCAGCAGTGTGAACTGAATTCAGAACACAAAGTTAGAGCAGCTTGTTGCAAGCAGTTGCAAATCTTTGGTCTGCCGTGGGCTTTACAAACAGTCAAGCTCAGCTAACAACTCAGACTAATCAAAGACCATCTTGAATTCTCTAATGCTAGTTGTGTGACTGGATTACGGTGTTGGTCTGCGGTTGTCATTAATGTCTTTATACTTTATTTGAAAACAATACTTATGTTATTTTAATGATCATAGAGAAGTACATGAATTTTAAAGAAATCACACATATTACTGTAAGTCTTTTTTCTGTACCAAAAGCTGTCGAGAGCCTAAGAGCAATGCACTGTCTAGATTGCTGAAGTATTTTTTGGACATTTTGTCCAGATTTGTGTGTAGGTGTAGGTGTTCAACTGAGTTTATTTATATTTGGAAAATAAGAAATTACTCAAAACTGGGGGCTCAAGCTTCTTGGGCTGGGGCCCAAAACATCACATATTTGGTGATAATCTTCATTAAATAAGCTTCTGGTGTGCAGACTTATTTTTCTGGTTTCCTATGAATATTAATGCGGGCATTCATTTTACATTACTATTTTTGTCAAAAAAAGCCAAATTATATTGACCATGAATGATTTATAAAATCAAAGTATAAAACATCCAAGGAGGTGAATACTTTTTTAAAAGCAGGGTTCAATTTAGCAAATAAGAGCTAATGATTTAATCTAATAAAACCTTTTTATGCTCTGAAATGTTGCCTTAACCTTATAAAGTTGATTAAATGATAGCCTGTCATACAGACTTAGACACTCGCTACTTGTTCCAGCTACCGTTAGCGCTGTCATGCTCATCTGTACTGTCTGTTGCTTCTCACACCTCTCCTCCTTCATGCTCTTTGCTGGCAGTGCATGGACACCCCTCCTCTCTCCTGCTTGCATTTTGACAGACAGATTTCACATGTGGAGAAAATATCCTGGATGTTTAATATCTGACAGTCTACCTCTAATGTTGTTGTCTCATCTCTTCATGAAAACTGAACATATACAGTGCTTAACAAATTTATTAGACCACCACCCAAAGTAAGGTTTATGCCACAGCTGCATCATTAAGTGCTTTAATGCGGACTCTTTCATTTTCAGTCAGCTCTCCACGTTTTACCATTTTGAACAGGAATGAGGAATTTCAAACTGAATTCACCTTTGTATACCCAAATTTGAGCCGGCTCACTGGGCTTCTCTGAGAAGTCAGAAATTAATCAAACATAACATTCAACCACTAAAACTAATTTTTCTGCTCAGGAATGCAAGTAAATAACTTTAATTTGACATATTAATCAAGAAATATTAATGTGCTTTACTTTTTTTTCAGGTTTTTTTTTGTAAATCAGTACATTTGAAAATTCATGGATAAAAATAATAATTATAGTTTAGCATTAAAAATATCATTTGGGTTAAAGAGCTTCTACATATTGGTGTATTAACTATTTCAGAAACATAAAAAATGATTTTGGTTTTACCAATGCTGTTAATTTAGGGCAGCTGTGGCATAAACCTGACCTTGGGTGGTGGTGTAATAAATTTGTTAAGCACTTTTTTTGTCATAGTTTTTGTTGTTTACACATACATTTATCTTTATATTTTTCACATATTGAATTAACACTGGTGCAGCCACACAGAGCTGTTAGCATGTCTGTAGACAGAAGGGAATACTTAACATTGAAGGACGGGTTAATTTTGAACAGTGATGAAGAGAGAAGCATGCTGCAGAACCATGTCATTGCTTGCTGTCGTGACACAGCTTTATTAACACATCATATAGTTTGCATGATCCCAGAATAAGTGAAACAGTGGTTTGTTATGCTGCCTCACTGTTGATCCTGCTCCTCTTTGCCATAACTTTCTTTATTTCTCCTATAATACTTCATATTTCAGTCCTCCCTTTCTCTTACCATAGACATGCTGGGATAATACCACTGCACACATACTCATAACTCTGTCTGTCTCTGCAGAATCATCCTGCCCAGGGGACTGCACCCACAGGAGGCATCACTTTTTATAACCCTGCACAGTTTGCACAGGTAATGCCAGCAGTTTGAACCCTCGCTCACTTTTGTTGGTCTTTCTTTTTACTCCATAAAGCTCATACTTGTTTTCTCTTCCCAGACAAGTGCACCATCAGGAGGTGGACATCGCCCTGGTCGCTTGGGCGGCCAGCGCCAGTACCCAGTGTTGAAGTAAACACCATCTTGCAGAGAGATTGTGTGAACAGACTTGTTGAATAGAGTGATATCCTACCTGGAAGTAAAATGAAGCACATGGACTTACTGCTCTCTGAATAAAGGACCTTTCTTTTCTGCCTGCACCTAAGAAGAACATAATCACAGTCTCCATCATGTTGATTCGTTAGAGCTTAACTGCTCTGTCATCTTTGTCTTTATTGTCACTGGTTGAGTTTGTTTGCAGGCACAGCGTTTTCTTCAAGGGCTTCTCCTGGATCCAAACAGAGACACATAGTAGTGAGAAATTTAACAAGTCTATTCCAGATGCATTTATACATAAATCTGTATATTAATGAAGGCCTAAATCTGTGGAAAATAAATATGTTGCTCGTCCAAGCTTATCGAGTTTCCCCTCAGACGTTATCAGAATAACCATGGCAGATCCTGTCTTAGGTGTCTACAGTCCAAATATCCATGTTTGGTTTACTGACTGTGTGATGGAGAGTGGAAAGGGGAGTCTTTTTAATTTCATTTGTGTGTGCATTTGCAGCTCTGCGGTGTTCTTCACCCAGAGGCAGCAATTATTGTGAGAATGAATTGTCTTAGTGTGCATTGTCTGCTGTGGATTTTGCTTTTCCTCTCGGGAAAGGAGGGCTGTTGGTTGTCACAGGAGAGACGCTCTGCTGGCTGAATAACCCTGACGGCTGGAGAAAGCCTGCAGCATTGAGAAGCTGCTTGTTGCAGATATTTATTTATGTCTTAATGTCCTCTTTCCCCATCATTAAGTCTTCACCTCAAGGAATGCGTCGGGGTCTTTCGTCCAAGCATAAGCTTCAATTTTTCCCTCTGAGAAAGCCAGAAATATCAGTGAAGAAGGGTGGTCTCCAGAACAGAAAGAATCAGGATAAAACTGCTTTTTAAATGTCACTAAAAATAAATCTATCCAAATATTTGTATATCAGATTGATTGTATTTATGAGCTGTAGGTATAAAGGTGTGCGTGTGTGTGGAGCAACTAATTTTTCAGATTTGCTTTGAAGAAATGCGTTTATGATTCTCCAGAAATGATGTGGATTTGTATTTTTATCATTTGCATTGGCTTCTGCAGACAAATAAACTATCAAAATTGTGAGATGAGAGGTAATTCTACCATTAATAATCCACTGTCATTTTAATACACTTTTAATTTTTAATTCATTTGTCCATCCAAATGTTCATTATTTAGTGATTTTTGTAGACAGAAGGTCCCCTTTTTGTTTTAGAGAAAGACTTGTCCCCCAATGTATAAAACCTTCTGTAAAATTCTTCACAGAAAACATAAAAGGTGAAAACAAAATGGTAATAAAGTTATTTTTTGCGCTCTGTAGCACTTTCAAATACAAGTCTACTGGTTTCTTTCATTATATTTTCGTGTTTTATTAACTTTAAATATCAGAAATACATTTTGTCTTAATGCAAAACCTCACTTTGAAGTCCTGACATTAAATATCCGTTCACAGCTAACCAAACAGTACCCCTAGTTTTGCCACATGGTGCAAAATGTAAGCCTTAGTGCCCAGAATCCTTTTTTGACAGTAAATTCTCACCAGTGTTCAAAAACATTTATTTGAAAAGAGTATGCTGCATTTAATAAAACTGTCCAAGTTTCTCAAGATGCATCCTTTTTTATGCGAGCTTCTTGCTGCCATCTTTGTTTGGAAAATTAGCACAACTTGAGGAAAACAGTTCAGTTTCTGTATTTGTTTTAAAAAAGCATTCACTTCACTGGATGTTTAACCCTTTTATTGTTTTAGAAAATCAATAATGGTTAATATAATTTGGCTTTTTTTACAATATAAAACAAAAAAGTCTTTAATGTTGTAGAGAAAACTTTTCTGTAAATGTCAAATGAAAATATGTAAGGAAAAATAAGTGAAAGCATAAATATTCATCCCTCCAGGTCAGTACTTAGTAGAGGCACCTGTATGCGTGGATAGGTTTCAGTTAGACATGCACATTTGGACCGAAATTTCTACTTTATTCTTTTTTGCAAAACTGCTCAAGCTGTCAGGCTGCACAGGGATCAGGCATGAACCGCCCTGTTCAAGTCAAGCATCAAATTCTCTATTTGATTGAGGTCTTGGCTTTGACTCAGCATTCACCTTGCTGTCTTTAAACCATTTCTGGGCAACTTTAGCCTTGCGCTTCAGGTCATTGTCTATATGGAAAATAAATCTTCCCCCAGGCCTTAGCTCTCTTGCAGACAGAATAAGATTGTCCTCCAGGATTTTCCTATATTTTGCTGCATTCATTTTACCCTCCAACTTTACAAGCCTTCCAGTGCCACCTGCTGAGAAGCATCCCCACAGCTTGGTGCTGCCACCACCGTGCTTCACAGTGGGGATGGTGTGTTTGTGTTGATGTGCAGTGTTTGGTATCTGCCAATCATAGCGTCTTGTCTGATGGCCAAAAAGCACCCTTTTGGGAACTTTGTCCAACTTGACCATGGAGTCTCCCACATGCCTTTTGGTGAACTCTAGTCCAGATTGAATCTGAGATTTCTTCAACAGTGTCTTTCTCTTTGCCACTCTCCCATAAAGCTTTGACTAGTGAAGAACCCGGCAAACAGTTGTTGTCTGCAGAGTCTCTTCCATCTCAGCTGCTGAAGCTTGGAACTCCTTCAGGGTAGTCATAGGTGTCTTGGTGACCTCTCTCACTAGTCTCCTTCTTTGCACACTCAATCAGTTTGTGAGGACAGCCTGATCTTAAACTTTTTAAGTTGAGTTTATACAGTCTCTATAAGTTGATTTGAGTGTTATTTTGTCTTCATGGTGTAATGGTAGCCAGGAATGCTGATTAACCAGTGACTGGACCTCCCAGACACAGGTGTCTTTATACTACAATCACTTGGAAGACACATTCACTGCACTCCGATGATCCACATTTAACTTATTGTGAGACTACAAGCACCAAGTAGCCTAACTACTCTTGAATTAGTTCAGTCTTTCTAAAAGGGGTGAAAATTTAAGGGGTCACTTATTTTATACGAGATTTTTGTAACTTTTTTGGTTAAAAAGAAGCCAAATTATATCGACCATGATTGATTTATAAAATAATAAAAGGGGAAAACATCCAAGGTGGTAAATACTTAAGCCCTGTATCTTCTCAGTGTCAAGAGAAGTAAAACTAGAATATACTATGTAAGTGTAATAGCTACATGAAAGGCACAAGGCAAAGCCAAATAGCACTTATGATGGAACAATAATGAACATATTAGAATAAAACTTTTCTGCTGTTTTAAAACAAATCTTCAGTGAGCTAAAAACATGCTAATGAAATGTGTGTAACCCTGATAAAGTGCTGGATTAAATGTGCTGCTCCTGTTATTACCCTTTGGAAAAATGTTTGGACAAAAATCATGGCAATTGGCTTAAAGTTTGAAATGTTCTTGGTTTATATATTATTTAGCAAAAGATTTAGCAAATACAGTTCAACAGCTCACAGTCACAATATGGTAAGAACAGTACCAACAATTTTGAAAAATGTTATGGCAAGACTGTTAATTTTAGCAACTCCGTTTACATCCTAAGGAAAAAAAAAACATTTGTAAACACTGTCATCAGTTGACACTTCACTCTGGCAAGAAAAAAAACTGATGGACACATGATGTCAATAGACAGCACCTGTAGAAAAAGTCAATTACATTTACAAAGGTAAGTCGACTCTCCAAGTATTAACAGTTGCATTCAAAAGTAGACTGACCACAGTCTAGTCAAAAATCAGTACAAAACTAAAATAGCTGGTTATTCCATGGGTGACTCATATGATTATCGTTATCATTTTCCAGCATTTTATTTGATTCTCCAAAGTCATTTAAATATTATCTCTTAGTCTCTATGTAAAATATCCCTTGCTGTTCAAGTAGAATCGGTCCAGTTTTACGTGTCTAGTGCTGCTTGTGCTTTCCCAACAGCAACCTCTAGCATTGTGTGGTCACTGAGCAGCTGTTGGAGAGCAGCGGGGTCCATCTCCAGGAGCATACCTACAAAAACAGATGCTAAGATTAGAATCAATATCCCTACCATAGTCCTTATGAGATGTGCAGACATCTGCACCTTAAAGGGGACATATTTTACCCTTTTAAAACAGGTTTATATTGGTCTCATAGGTCCCCAAAACATGCCTGTGAAGTTTGTTGCTGAAAAAACACTCCAGTATTGGATTTTTGTATGTCTATAAAACTCCAATGTTTCAGCCTTGCTCAGAACGAGCTGTTTCTGTGTCTGTGGCTTTAAATGTTCCTGAGCTGTCTGACTCCGCCCCTGACCACACCCCTCTCAGGAAATGGATGTGGCTTAATGGATGTGACTCTTCTAATCCTCCTCACAGCTGGCAGCTGAGAGGAGAATCAGGAGAGGAGGGTGGAACTTTCTTTCAAGTGGGGAGGGCCAACTGAACCTGGGGGCGGGGCTAACTCCCTACATGACATCATGAGGGGAAAATTTGAGAACGGCTTGTTTCAGTACACATTTTCTGAAAGGTGGAGAAAGAAAGGCGGAGAGAAAATGGATTTTTCTGGTACTTGAGGGGATTGTGCACAGGCCAGGGGCGCATATTTTTGTTAGAAAAGCCTGAAAAGACATTTTTGCATATGTCCCCTTTAAAGCCAGTGATAATGATAACCCAGTCAAAAGATTTCACAAAGAGAGAGATGGACATTTTAAACAGGAAGTTCCACTATAGACAGAGGCACCTGTAATATCACTGGCATGATGAGGATCCAGCTCCTCCACCAATGAAAAGAGCTTCTCTCCCAACCTCTCTGTGTCATCGGCATCCGACAAGTCACTGATGTCAGTCTCCTCCACACTCTGCCTGAAGAGAAACAGCAGGAGTTTAATTTTGTTTCCTAGCTCTACTTTATTCAGATCTGGCATGCATGATTTAGCTATGAATGCATGACAGTGAGAAGAAATAGAGCATGGAAAAAAAACGAAACTGTGGCCACTGGTATACTAATGTAGGTATTTTTTTTTTTAATCACTTACTCCGTAAGTGTTTTCAGGGCAGAGTTCACCTGCTCCTCCAGCAGTTTTGGATCTGAAAGAAGGCTTAAAACGACATCTTTCTGCTGCTCTAGAAGCATTCCTGTTTATGAGCAGAAAAGAAAAGCATTACACTACAGTCATTCTTGCACATATATGTAACTGAGCTATTTGTTCATGAAATATTCTGCAGTTTTTCATTTTGATCTCATGATAGAGCAGGAGATGCACGGTTCCTTACCTGTGATTTTCTGAGAGTGGCCGGTGTTGTAAACATTCACCAGCTCAAACAGCTGCTCCCCCAGGGAGTCAGAGGACACAGAGACATCATCCTCTTCTTTATATGTCACTTTGCTGCAAAGAGATGGAGAAGAATGAGAATCAGAATAAGCTTTATTGGACGATGCTTATGAAAGGAGTTTGACTTCAGTTAGTTGGGCTCTGAGTGTAGAGGGATTAAACATTAAATACAAAAAATAAATCCAACAGAAAACATTCAAAAAAATAAGATTTAAATATGTACAACCTCTTGATAGATTATATACAACAAGTCTGTGTACATTGATAGTATGATTGCAAGATGTGTAAAGGGTGCAAGAATGGTAATTATACTTGTACACAGAACATCTGTACTGCCTGAAACAGCACAGACCTTAACTTGATTCAAAATAAGATAAGACTTTATTGATCCCCAGAGGGGAAATTCTGGTACTGCAGCAACACAACAGGTAGTAAAAATTCAATAAAATAGAATTGAACAATATAAACTAAATAAAGTTAAATAATTAAATAAGGGACATACGTATATACAATTTACATTTGTTGCAAGCGAGAGTAAACAAAATACAGTTGCCTGAGTATTATCTCACTCTTCTGCAAAATGTGCAACAACCTCATAGACAGGGACTTTTCACAGCCTACTCACAGTTTAAAAGTTTGCTAGAGTTAAGATATCAGGCCCTCTGTATTCTGTACCTTGGTTCCTGTGGGAGCTGCAGGGCTCCGAGGGCTTTCTCTACAGCCGTGCTGAGTGTAGCTTCATCCTGCAGCATCTGACTCAGGACTGGACAGGGCAGCTCCAGCAGCATACCTGGAGGACGTACACAGGCTTCAAATCTTTGCTTTATTTGGTATTTTGAAAGCCACTTAGATTAAATGTTGTTAAGGGAGACGAAATGGGAATTTCTGTTACACACCTGACAACAAAAATATTAGCCCCTGTGTGTAAATTTCTTTTTTAAAAGTATTTCCCAAGCACTGTTAAACAGAGCATGGGATTTTCAACACAACTTTTCCAAATATCCTACTTTTATTTTGGATGTTTACATTATTTTACTGTGGACACAGAAGCAAAACTATTTAACAAAAACTAAACTAATTTTTTTTGTCAAAATATTGGTTGTAAATATCGGCAAAAATGTTCAGATCTGCCAATGCTGATATCATGCTTATAATACTGTGCATCCCATAGTTATAAGCCTCTCCCTTCTTTCTCCTAACATAGGCAACTATGCTGAATAGCTCTATTTGGTCTTATTTGACCAAAGGACATGCATCCGGTATGTGCAGTTTTTCTTGATCTGCAACCTCTCAGTGCATTCCTGTTGAAGGCTCTTGTGATTGTCTCTTTTAAGACAACAATTCCTGGCTTGGCCAAGCCCTTCTCTAGTGTCTGGCAGTTGTTCTTGGGTCTTTGGACACATCTTTCACTCGTTTCCCTTTCCTGAGTCTTTACAATCTTTCTCTTCCAACATCTGCCCGGTTTGTTCTGGCCTGTGTGATTATCTTTAAATGTCTTCTCATTTCAGTTCTTGACACTTGAAAATGCTGTGATAATTTAGTACATCCTTCTTCTTCTTTGTGAGCATCAACATTTCTTTTTGTGAAGTATACACTGATTTCTATCCTGTGGAATACTTTTAAAAATGGCATTTTCACAAGGGGATTAACAATTTCGTCTTCATCTGTATGCTATAAAAAGTTTAATGATTACAAAATCAGAAGATGTCATGCAGGTCACCTCACCTGTGAGTTTTCCAGCAATTTCCTTGTGTTTGGGGAAAATCAGAGAGTACAGCTGCTCACCAAGTGTCTCCAGATCTTCTTCTTCTTCCATGTTTGAATGATTACTTTAAGTATGTTTTAAAATACTACGCAACTGCCTGACTGGCATTTTTAAGGATGATTTAATCACCTGAATAAACCGTCGATTCACCGCTTTTCATGACATTAATATCTAGATAAACATAGACATAAAATTCCATAAGGCGCTATTTTAAAAATCTTTAAGAAGGGAAATATCAAACCCAATGTTTCTATTATTTTGTCCGTTCTCGTCCTCGCGTACTCTTGTGTAATTATCAAAAATAAGACCACATTAGAAAGACTTAAAGCAGCTGCAGTTTATAAAGGGATTTCTCACGGCTGTCTGTAAACATAGGCGCAAATTTATGACGTCAAGCATATACCGTCGCGATGTGGTCATATTCCTCCGCTTCACTTGCCGAAACTAGTCCTGCAAAAAATATATTACCCATTATATAGAGAGACCTGGTATCAATCAAATGATTATTTTGAACAGAAAATACCTTTATTTGTCTGATTTTGGTGTGCTAAAACGTAAGCTAAATTGTGCGTATCTTACAAATTAGTAGCCTCAGTTGCGCAGTGATCTGTGATAGAGGTACCGTAAAGCGGTTTCCGCTCTCTCCGTTCCTTTTCCTCCGCTAAAAGGTAACGTGGTCGCTTCGGCAGCCTTTAGCCGGTCATTAAATTGCATTTGTTGTGTCTTTCCAACCGTGTTTAACCGCCTAAAGTGGGATATTGTTGTGATGTTTATTTTAGTGTATACCAGAGTGGCATAGAAAGTCCTGTACGGTTTAACATCATAAAGATATATTTGTGAGCACGCTGACCAGGTTAGGCCTCACGCGCATCCCTTGAGCTAACTTAGCACACTGCTTCAATGTGACAGCTCCCCTGTCTGTGAGAGTTAAAAGCACTCGAGTAGCTTTTTCGTTATAGTTAGAATTATTTTTTCATAGTGTTCTTCATCCCATGCTGGTCTTAAAACATGACAGTAAACCGTACGTATAGGTGAAGTTAGCTGATTGTAGCTAACATGAATGACTCCAGGCAGTCCAAGAAAGTCGTCTGACATGTTTTAAGTTTCCTTTAGTTTGCTCCGTCAGTTAAGCTCCGTCAGTGAATTCACTAAAAGGTGCCTGTCTCTTCTCCAGGTTCACCATGTCGTCCCATTTGCAGTGGATGGTCATCAGGAACTGCTCCAGTTTCCTCATCAAGAGGAACGGACAGACCTACAGCACCGTGAGTTTTCTGTCTGATGCTGTACAAGGATTTAAGCAGCGTTTGGATGTTTAGCCTTTAAATACATGGAGGCTGTACTGTACGTGCTGATGATATTCACATTAAGTATATGAGAGTAGAAGTCAAACAAATGGATATGGTTTGTTCAACACCATCAGTGTGTTTTATTTGGGTTAGATCGTTTACACATAGTAGGAGCTGCAATCTGGAATCCCCGATTTTTGACTCACAATGCACTGTTATTTTATTGTATTGTAACTACAAACATTATATAATGAATACATAATAAACATGACATTACACTGAAGCTGTACTATCAGAATTTGAAACCTCTATCATGCTTATAAAAATTAAACATTATTGATATCTGTGTCAATACCAAGTTGACAAAATCATTAGTCCTGGGGTCCGTTCAAATCGTCCTTTTGCTGAGTGAAGTGACACTAAAGTTATTTAGTGTCTGCCATGATGGGGGCTGTTTGAATTCTCTAAATCAGTGGTTCTCAAACTGGGGTCCGTGATAATAAATTATTAAAATAATTCCATGTTATTCAAAATCAAATAACTTCATATAGGGACCACAGCACCATAAAACAACCTTACAAAACCATTGACTCCCACATAAGTCAGCTTTGGGCCGATAAAAAATGAGATGTGATTGTGAGATATCAGGTGACTCTATCACTCGCCACACAGCAGTCACTTTGCTCAGGATGCTTATGGTGTGCAGGTCCATCTAGCAACAATGGATGAATATCTAAGCGCATCCACTTCATCAAGTGATGCTAAGCCCAAACCAGCCAAGCTGAGAAAATATGATGGCAGCTATCTCGAGTTCGGATTTATTGAAGCCATGAAGCCGCCAAGCTAAAGCATTATCTGATTAAAAAGCATGCCGAGTTTAAGGAAAAAACAAAGGATTTTTTTCTGACGAAAGGGCAACGAAAATGGCAGTTAACACACGTTTAATCAGCGTGAAGGTTATGTGGGGGTCCTTGGAAGATTTTCTGTCCTGTAAGGGGTCCCTAGCCCCAGAAAGTTTGAGAACCCCTGCTTTAAATGACAAGGAAAGGAGCTTCAGTGCTTCCTACAACAACATGCCCTTTAGCTTAGGATGCACTGGACCATCCTTTACCAAAGGAGAGAAGAAAAGATAACCCACACTTCTGTCAGCTTCATCTAAAGCAACGTGCCTGTTGACTCTTCATTAAAAGAGGCGATCAGTATGACTGTAACGTTACTTTCTATGAATTAGATAATGAATTTCATTGTCAAACTTAAAATTCATGTGATAAACAGGAGGACTCCGTTCTCCTTTCCTATCCTCTTACTCCCACATTTTCTTGAACTTGTGATGTTTGTCATCAGAATAAAGGAAAAGTGGGTAAGAAATGATCTGGGGAGTAATTTTTTGGACTTTTTAAACATACCCTGGGACATCAAGTATAAAGCGGTGCTCTTTTTCTTCATTACCAAAAGTTGCCAGTAAACTCCTACGTACAGTCCAACTTGACCAAATACTTCATTGTTACAAATGTATTTTTCTCAACATGTTTTTGCATTTTAGACTGTTGGAGTGTGTCGCCTGTAAAACTGTCGAATGAATTACTGTAGTGTTTTTTTAACTTCTGAACTTTTTTTTACCATTAGTCACTAAAACAATGGAAAATGTGGCATGTATTATGTGTTACCTTGTTCTGTATCTGTATCATCATTTTCCAACCCATAATGTGATGGAAATGGTCTTGATGTGAAACAAGCACCTTATTTTCAGTCTTCGATGTAACAGTCTACAGTGACATGAGCTGATCAGCGCCAGGATTTAAATTCAGTGTATTTTATGACAGGAGCCCAACAACCTGAAGTCCAGGAACTCTTTCCGCTTTAACGGATTGGTGCACAAGAAGACGGTAGGTGTGCAGCCAGCGGCCGATGGCAAGGGAGTCGTCGTCGTGCTGAAGAAGCGTGCAGGTAATTATTTCCTGTTCCTGTAAATCAGTGGTATACTATGACCAAAAATTAGAATAGTTTAGGATTTTCATTAGTTTTTTATTTCGTTTTCACGTTCTGTGTTCAGTTTCCGTTGTTTTAATTAGTTTTTACTGCTCATTTGTTTGTTTAGTTTTTATTTCCCAAAAATGTTTCGTTTTAGTTTTGTTCTTACTAGTTTTAGTGTTGTAGTTTTTTGGATACATGACAGGGATGAGTGAACATCATGCATTTTTAAAAACAGGCGACTCTTCACTTATCATTTTAATTATTTAAAGATGACGTTTGACTACAACTCCAGATAAAACTGCCACTGTTAGAAGTCTTAAGCAATCAAATCAGGCCTTTTTACACTCCTCTGACTTGGGTGTAGGTCCCAGTCAGTTTGGTTGTGTCAAAGACTAACACTAAGGATATTTTGTCTCTTATTTTATTTTAGTTAGTTTTTTAAGCACACTATACAGTTTTTTTTGTAAAGCTTAGTTTCTTTGAGTTCCATTTAACTAAAATGATTTTTGACTTTTAGTTTTTGATTAACTATAATAACCTTGCTATGAACAATGACATTCATCTAATGTGTACTCTGGATCATGAATCATTGACATGAATATGGGTTTTGAAAAGTAAATTATGCTACTAGACAGCATTTGAAGAACTTTAGAATCTAACTATGAAGGATAAATGAGCCATACATGGTGATTTTGAAGGAAAAAGGGCACTCTGACTGTCAATGTTTTTTTTTTTTTTTTGTTGTTTTTAACTTCCAGTGGATTTTGAGCTGAACAGCTCAGGCTATGAATTCAGAAAGTGGACTGGATTTCTGAAATCAGCTGTAAAGTTATGGAAACAATCGATTGATCTAAAATAGTTTAGTGCTGATTCATAAGAAACACTGAATATAGGGCGTGGCTGGGCTGTACTTGTTATATTATTTACAATGACCTTCAGAGGTTGAGAGGAGTCAGAGGGAGATGTGACAGACATAGTAACAGATTTATGACTACAGAGGTAATATTCTGTGTAGTATTTGTAGTAAAAACCAGAGTAATGTTAACAAGGGATTTTCCAGTAGAAAATGACTCAAGGGCAATTGATTTCAGTGGAAATGAGAAATTCTGCCACTCTACAAGAGAATTTATACTGTTCATAGCAGAATCAATGCACCTGCCTCAGCTGAACTTTATTCTTTATTCTCATTCCTTCATTTTTAAAGTTGGTTCTAAGAACTGAAGTTTAGGTTTGAACTACATCTAGTTAAGTTTTTTACTCTTAAAGAATGTTACTTCAAACACTTAGTCATGATTGTCTCAGCCGATCACCAGCTAAATCTTCTGTTTCATAAGAATTATTGCAATAAAAGCTTATTCCTTGCACAGCAGAGTCTTGGTGCTCTTAACAATAAAGAGTTGTTTTTATATTAGTATCAGCTTTGAAGAGTCTTTAAATATTGGCATATCAGATCCTGACAAAAATCTGATTTTTCCCTCCCTTACACAGATATTAGTAATGTGATGACTAAATGGGAAATACTGGTATCCATAAATACAGCAGTGGAAGCTAAAGAGCTAGGTTAACTAATACTTATTATAATGATGATGATGGGTGTACGGCTAATACTGATATAGCAGTTAGTCGGGTGTGTCCACAGCTGGAATACAGATGCACCTTCATCACTTCATCTTCTCATTGTCAGGTTATTAGTTGTGGTTTTTTTGAGCCGTTGCTCCTGATTTGGTCAAATTGGTAATGTGTTTTTTTGTCCCGTTCGTGTTGTTGCACAGGCCAGAACAAACCTGCCAGCTCCTACGAGAAGATCACCATCAACAAGAACTCCCGTGCCACCCTCAACAGCCTGAGGCACATCATCAGCAAGAACAAGTACAGGAAGGACCTGCGCATGGTGAGCTCACACTCTGGTTAGATTTACTTATTCAGTTAGCCATGCGTAGGTTTCTAAGTTCTTTTAGTTTGTTCTATACCTGTGAAGAAAGTAATCAGTCCTATTCTTTTCCCAGGCTGCCCTGCGTCGTGCCAGCGCCATCCTGAAGAGCCAGAAGCCTGTTGTGGTCAAAAAGAAGCGCACCAGGGCTGCCAAGACAGCATAAAGAGATACACATGATTAATAAATAAAAACATCTTGTTTAGAAAATAAACTTTCTCCTGAGTTTTAATTCTCCCACAGATTTCCTCAGTGTGTCGGTACAAGCAGGATGTTTCTCACGTCTGATAAGAAATCCTCTCATTAGTTGCAAGTATTGATGCAGGGTTCCTGCAGACCCTAAAGTCTTCAATTAGACTTTTTAAATTTAAGGCCATAAAAAGTCTTAATGTCTTATTATAAGTGACTGCTCTTAAATTTTAGAAGCCAATCTGTTTTTTTTCCCTGTATTTATTTGATTTTGATATTTAAGTATATGCTTGCTGCATATGATAAATATATATCACTATACTGTATATTGATCAAAAAGAGGCACTAAATGTGTTAGAAATCCTCAAATTTGGGTGTTTGCGTTAAAGCAGGTAATTATCACTATCCAGTGTAAACAGAAACTTTACATAACTTCATTTTGTACCATTTTCCACACAAAAAAGAGACCTATTTTTTCAGCTCAGGTCTTAAAAGGTTAAGTTTGATAAAAGTGTAGGAACCCTGTAATGGCAGATTTGTTGCAAAACTATTCTTTACAATAGTTTAAATGAGCAAGAATTACAGGTTTGGACCGTTGCTCAGTGGTCCGAAGTCCTAGTTTCAGATTAAAAGTAAATGTAGCATCTCAGTTAAAAATCAAAGTCCCAGAGTCTGGAGGAAGACCTAAGAGGCACAGAATCCCTCAGTGCGTGAAGTCCAGTGTTTTCTGTTTGCACAGTCAGTGATGGTTTGGGTGTCTTGTAATCTGCTGCTGTTGGTCCGATGGTCTTTATCAAATCCAGAGTCAATGCTGTCAGTGTCTACCAGGACAGTTTGGAGACCTTCATGCTTTCACTTGTTGAGGAGATTTATAGAGAAACTGATTTCCTTTTCCAGCAGGACTTGGCACCTGCCCACAGTGAAGCCAAAACTACGAGCTTGCTGACCCTGGTATTACGGTGTTTAATTGGCCAGCCAACTGGTCTGACCCGGACCCTGTAGAGTAGATTCTCAACCTTTTCAGCCCACGACCCCCAAAATAAAGGTGTCAGTGACTGGGGACCCCCACTGTACCTGAAGGTGGCTGAACACAGACATGAACACTCTAGAATAGTCATGTGGAGACAAGGCCGCCCAGTAGGGGGGGAAATGGCCCAGCCAACTGGGAGCCAGCAAATTCATGGTCCATTGTAAAGTTAACCTGTGATATTTCATATTTAACCTGAATCATAATGACTCTCATCAAAGAAATATATATCTTTTTAATTTATTTGTGCAGTAAGTAGCCCTCTTAAAAATGTCAATCCTTTTGTTTAAAACAGAATTAAAATACATTAAAAATAGCTAAAATGGGTTAATTATGGCAAAAAAATGCTGAGAGGTGTGAACTTAGAGTTTAAGAGTAGAAGAAATGGGTTAGAAGTGCCATTAATTGGATCAGAGTGGCAAAAAATAATCATAAATGGGTAAAAGTAGCAAAAATGGGCATATTAAGTGGTAAAAGGGGATTAAAAAAGTGGCTGAAATGGCATTAAAGTAGCAAAATTGGTGGAAATTTGCAAAATGGGATGAAATATTGATATAAAATAAGGGTAAGCTGATGCTGAAATGGATTAAACTGGCAAAAATGGGCAAATTGGATTGTGAAATGTGGTGTAAAAACTGGTAAAGGGGGGTTAAAAGTGGCAATAATGTGTCAACAGAGCCAACAATAGGCAGAGAGTGGCGAGATGTGGTTTAGAAGTGGCAAAAACAGGCAAAAAAAAGTGGTGGAGAAGGATTAAAACTGACAAAAAAAAAGAGTTTCTAGTGGCAAAAATGTGTTACTTTGGCAAAATTGGTGGGAAAAAAGTGATGACAATGGATTGAAATCTGGCAAAATTGATGTAAAATGGCAACAGTGCAGATTAAAAAATATTCCTGTTTTTTTAAGGCATCTGGAGACTCCTTCTCAGTGTCTTGTGACCCCCAATGGGGTCCTGACCCCAACGTTGAGAACCCCTGCCGTAGAGAATCTCGGGGAAAATATTCAGAAGAAGATGAGAGACGCCAGACACAACAATCCAGACAAGCTGAAGGCTGCTATCAGATCAACCAGAGCTTCATAACAGCCCAGCAGTGCCATGGACTGATCAGCTCCATGACACAAGCATAGATGCAGGAATTTATGCAAAAGGAGCTGAGTACATAAATGAGCATCATAAATCCTTTCTGAACTGGTTTGTGATATTCTGTTTTGAGATAGTAGATTTTTGTGAACTTTAATCATCAATAATTAAACAAAAAAAGTCTTGAAATATTTCCCTTTGTAATGCTGAATCTAGCCAAACAGCCTGTGCAACTTTAGCCACAGTGAGCGCTGATGTGGAAACATCTGATAGATTTTAAAGCAGTCCACTGGCAGCTTTCCACCCCTGGCTTTGGAAAGAAATAAACCGTCGTCACCTCCCCTTGACTTTAAGCTGATAAAGTATTGTGCAGCAATCGTTCCTGCTGGGAAGCACATCCCTCTCACACAGCACTGGGACGTTTACCTATGAGAGGGATTGCTGTGTGCTCTGTGAGGATGTGATAGAGGCTGTGTGTGGCGGTCGCTATGAGGGGACTCAGGCCGGTGCTTTTCTTCATGCCTCTGATGCTGCTGGTGCTGCAGAGTCGAGGCTTTGAGCTCCAGGATACCATCCACGCTCTGATCGAGGAGAACATCCACCTCCATGACCAGCTGGAGAACCTCACTCAGGCCCTCAGGGAGCTCAAACGGATGCTGCTGCATCACTCTAATGGTACCCAGAAGACCTCTTTACCTCTTAAATAAATACAGAAATGAGAGCAAAAAAAGCATGTAAAAACTTCTGTAATTATTTAATATGGAAATGATGATAGGAATATGTTTGATGGGGCAACATGAAGCCAGTTTAACAGTAAAGAGCCGCAAAATAAGTTACGGTAAAAGCAGTTATTCTGTATGACACAAGAAGTATCTTGCTTCTCTAAAAGTTAAATATTTTGTCAAAATTATCCATAGTGATAGATGATGATGTGACCGAGACATTTTCATGTGCAACCCTGCATGAAATGACCACAAAAATACTGTTTATTTTAGACTTTTATGAGTCATTTTACTCCAGTCTTTTAACATAATGCTTCTCTGTATTGCATGGAACAAATGGCTCTGTTTGGAGAGATAAAACCTTTATATTGAAGTGATATGTTAGAGCATTATTTTCTGATTTTATAGAGTTGAATGCCCAGATGTAGGATTTATATTATATTTCCTTTAGTGCATTATGTGATCTCTAATGGAATGCAGATAAGTGATATGAAACATCTGGTTTTTCCAAGCCCCCCCCCTCGCAAGGTCACAACAGCTGTGTGCTCTCCTTTCATTTCTGTCCTAACTCTAATTTCCTGTTAGTGTCTTTTCTCTTAATCCTTCAGAGCAAGCTTCAGTCACTCACTGGATGTAGGATCACACATGCTATTTTATTTTGCTGCCTTTTTCAAGAACTTGTGACATAGATATTGAAAGCTGTCCTTAGTATAAAGGTTATTAGTGTTAGTGATATTAATAATAGTAGTAGGAGTCATAGATGTAGGCTGAAATTAGGTATGTCATCACTCCCTTAGAAAACAGATCCATTTCAACAGAGGTCCAGCCAAGTGGTGCTAGTAGTCTCACAGTTAGTGAAATGAGGATCACCTGAGTGCAATGAATGTGTCTCAGTGATTGTAATATAAGGACACCTGTGCCTGGAAGGTCAAGTTAATCAGTGTTCATGACTACCATGAAGCCAAAAGAACACTCCAATCAACTCAGAGAAAAGGTTATTTAAAAGTACAAGTCAAGGGATGGATGCAAAAACATTTCCAACACACTGAATATGCCCCAGAGTTCAGTTAAAATCGTCATGAAGAAATGAAGGAATATGGCACATGTGTACATCTGCCTAGATCAGACCGTCCTCACAAACTGAGTGAATGTGCAAGGAGAGGCCATGAAGACACCTATAGCTACTCTGAAGGAGTTCTAAGCTTCAGCAGCTGAGCCTGGGTTCTTCAGCAGTCAGAGCTTTATGGGAGAGTGGCAAAGAGAAAGACTGTTGAAGAAAACTCATTAAACGGACAAGAGTTCACCAAAAGGCATGTGGGAGAAAGTTCTTCAGTCTGATGAGACCAACGTGCTGCTTTTTGGCCATCGGACAATGCACATCACCCCAAACACACCATCCCTACTGTGAAGCACAGTGGTGGCATCATGCTGTGGGGATGCTTTTCGGCAGCTGGCCCTGGAAGACTTGTAAAGGTGGAGAGTAAAATGATTGTGGCAAAATAAGGCAAAATCTCAGAGGAAAATCCTACTCTGCAAGAGAGCTATGGCTTAGAAGCAGAGGTATCAAAGGTATTCTCATTCATTCCTCAGGTAGAACTATAGATACTAGAGTTTATAAAGACTTCTGTAGAAGCTGAAGTATCAACTCAAGGTTTTTACTCAAATAAAAGTGTAAAATTACTGGTTTCAAAACCCCTTAAAGTATAAAAGTAAAAGTAATGTAACGGGGAAAAAATGCCATTAAGGACAAAAGCTTAGGCTGCCCCACAGGGGCCTATAGTGCACTACCCCACCTCCCCAATTTTTTTTTTCTAAAGGCCATAATGACTATAACGTAATATTAAAATGTTAATGTTGAAAAATTTGGGATGCACCTGTTTCAGCCAAATTTCTGCCCATTGAAAATGAACACATTTTAGTTCAATGCAAATACATTCAAGAACCATTTATGTGTACTACTGAGCATTAACATGTGTTTCGTGGAGCAGAAGATATGATGACTAGTTACCTATTAGTATTGGTCTTACTGGCTACCAACCTCCTCGCTGGTGCTTGGTTGGGACATTTTGCTTGAGTTGTCTTGAGTCTCTGCCACAAAAATCTTCTTACAAGGCTACATATATCTGCTATTTCCTTGCTGGAGTGTGACGTGATTTGTGTCGTGCGATGGATCGTGTACAAAACCAATAGGGTGTCGGAATGGTATTATGTTTATACTTCTCATCCAACCACTATCAAATTCACTCTATCCGGATGATGCAATTTATCTGGATAGGTTTTTGGGTTTTTTACTTGTGTTTTTTTGAACGATGACAAGCCGGAATGAAAACAAGCAAATGAATTAGGAATAACGAAACTATTTTAAAAATGTAAGGAGTAGAAAGTACAGATAATTGTGTGAAAATGTAAGGAGTAGAAGTAAAAAGTTGGCTGAAAAATAATGACTCCAGTAAAGTATAGATACCCAAAATTTCTACTTAAGTATGGTAACAAAGTATTGTACTTAGTTACTTGACACCTCTGCTTAGGAGAAGATTTATTTTCCAGCAAGACAATGCATACCTGAAGCATACAGAGGAAGCTCCACAGAGGTGGTTTAAAGACAACAAAGTGAATGTTCTGGGTTGTCCAGGTCAAAGCCCAGACCTCAATCCAATAGAGAATTTGTGGCTGGACTTGAACAGGGCTGTTGATGCCCGATTCCTGTGCAACCTGACAGAGCTTGAGCAGTTTTGCAAAGAAGAATGGGGTTAAATTGCAGAGTCCAGATGTTTGAGCTTGATTGAGACTTATCCACACAGACTCAAAGCTGTGATTGCAGCCAAAGGTGACTCTACTAAATACTGACTTGAAGGGGGTGAACATTTATGCAATCACTTATTTCACATTAAATATTTGTATTTAACTGACATTACTTTGCAGAATTCTGCTTTCACTTGGACATTAAAGAGTTTTTTTAAAATATATATACTGAAAAATTACCCATATGCACAGGATGTTCATTTGCTCACTTTACTATGTGGCAGAGGCTACCAGCATTAAAAGCTCTCTGAGCAGACATGATTAGTGTTCCTGCTGATGGTTTTGTAGACCTTATATAGGCACCAATTTCTGCTTATAAAGTTAAGTTGATCAGATTTTTAAGACTTTCTCTCGTCTTTGGCATTGATTGCAGACCAGAGGCATCATGAGCACCGAGAACATCATGATGAGAGCGTCCAGCACCTATGGGACGAGTGGTCACAGCACGGTGAGTATCATGTCATCAGGACTAAAACATTTATCAGAGCTCAGGAGGCAGATTCACTGCTGTGTGAGTCTGTGGCACAGCTGCACATGACATCCGCTGGCATCGATTTCCCACGCATGTAGTCAGCAGGAACACCAGAGGGGTAATCAACTGTTCAGTCAATCCACTCTGCTGCAAATGAACCTGCAAGCTTCCCTTACATTTGTTGCATACACATAGAAAAGACTGAATTCTAATACCACTAGATGATCTGAGTGTTTGTTCTTCTCATTCTTGCAGGAATGAGCGAAGAAACTCATCTCCTCCTGGAGCATGCCTTCTGTGAACACAGCCTGCACGGCTCAGCTGCTCCCCTCCACAATGACACAACCGTCCTGCTGCTGACGCTACCATGCCTCACCCTGCTGCTGCTCATGACCTATCTGTAGGCTACATTAGCCTGGTGAAAAGCTACACGGATCTTTAGCCGTTGCTGCGCTTTGTTATGTAAAGGAATCATATGGTGGGTTTGCAGAGCTTCAGCTGCAGCCTGTGCTCTTCCTGTTCAGAGTGATTATTGAGTGGACAGGATTGAATGGGTAGACCTATCTCCAATCTGTGCCAGGCTAATCACATCTGTGGAATGTAGTGAAGTGGAAAGGAGCCCGTGGATGTGGTGGTGCAGCACACACGAGGCTGAAAACTGACAGACTAAACCTGGTGACAGGCCTAAGCACTTCTTATGGGCCATTACTCCATAAGGAGATAAGGAGCCACACTTTATTTTTCTTAATGGTAATTTGAAGGAATTACAAAGCCCAATTCCAAAAAAGTTGGGACATTATATAAAATGTAAATAAAAATAGGACACTGATCTGCAAATCCTTTTCTATTCATATTAAATCAAATATTGCACTAATATAAGATATTTTATGTTTGGACTGAGAAAGTTTCTTTGGGGAGGGGGGCAGGTTACACATATTCTGACTTAATGCTTTCAACATATTCCAAAAAAGTTGGGACAACAGCAGGTTTGCATTTTTTTCCTCTAATAAAACTGAAGACAGTGATTGTTGAAGTATTAAGAGTGAGATTCTTTCCCATTCCTACTTGATGTCCATCTGAAAGTCCCTGTAAAGTGATTAGTAAATTTGTAATTCAGGTTTGTTGTATGACAGACCACTGTGTTATGAACCACCAGGCCAAATCCCAGTCATGAAAAACATCTCTAATTTTATAGAAAGTTATGTTTCTCCCATTAGAGATGTCTCTGTTAAGTTGCAGCTAAAATCCCTCAATTTCCTGATGTTGCTCTTCAAAATAGAAGTCTTCAGTAATGATTATTAGCTTTGGAGACTTTTATTGTGACAAACTTGGCAGGAATAGACCATGTCTATCATCAGATAGGTTATTAAATTTAACATCCCTGTGCTAACAGACAGGAGGTGATGACCAGTTGCTGCTTTGAGAGAGACAAAGCCACAGTTCTTTTAACCCTCTATGGTGCACAATATGATGCCAGTTGGAAAAAAATTGTGGTGTTTTTTTTGTCATAAAATAGACTAAATAAACATAATCTAAGAATTTTTTTTATGAAGGGTCCTTTTTGGGGCACTGCAACACTGCACCATTATTGAATGGAATGAACAAGAAAAACAAGTTTTTAAAAGCATATTGGAATTGCAAAGTATCTGCAACAGGTTGCAATTCATGTTATTTGAACTTTAATGATGAAAATAATTATTTTTGATATCTACAGTGCTTAACAAATTTATTAGACCACCACCCAAAGTAGGTTTATGCCACAGCTGCCCTAAACTAACAGCATTGGAAATTACCAAAATCATTTTTTGTTTCTGCAATGGTTAATATGCCAATATGTAGAAGCTCTTTAACCCAAATGATATTTTTAATGCTAAAATATAATTATTATTGTTATCCATGAATTTTCCTAGTTTACTGATTTACAAAAAAACTCAAAAAACAGTAAAGCACATTAATATTTCTTGATTAATATGTCAAATTATAGTTATTTACTTGCATTCCTGAAGAGAAAAATGAGTTTTAGTGGTTGAATGTTATGCTTGATTAAATTCTGACTTCCCAGAGAAGCCCAGTGAGCCAGCTCAAATTTGGGTATACAAAGGTGAATTCAGTTTGAAATCCCTCATTCCTGTTCAAAATGGTAAAACGTAGAGAGCTGACTGAAAATGAAAGAGTCCGCATTAAAGCACTTCAAGATGCAGCTGTGGCATAAACCTTACTTTGGTTGGTGGTCGAGTAAATTTGTTAAGCACTGTTTCTTACTGTATTCTGGTAATATTCGTTGCTGTACATTTACCCTCACTGTCCTCATCCTGATCAACATCACTTTTCACTTTTCTCATCCTCATTCTCATTGTGATCAATCTCACTATCCTTGTCCTTGTTTTTATTTCATTAATCACAGATTTATACCGAAATGCACATTACTAAAATGTAATGGTATCATTGTGCACTCCATAACAGTATAGTGTTTGTAGTATTCCATAATGGTGCTATATTTCCTCAAGGCAACGTGTATATTTGAACAATTTTCCGTTATTCATTCATCAAAAATGCAACATTTAACTACTAGAAATTAAACTTTACCCACCAATATTATGTACACATTTTTTTCCAGCCTCAGAAATGTCTGGAAAATATATTTTCTTGCAGTTCTTTTGCAGCACAATGGCCGAGCTGTTTAGTGTGAGAATGTCTGCACAAAGTGTTCAAAATAGCATCAAGAGCGTCATATGACAAGTCAAAACACTTTTATGGGTTACTTAAGGTCCTGTCATGTTTTTAAAAGTATTTGATCATACTTTGGAATGTATTATGTGAGTGCACACGGCAAAAAAGTGGTATGTTGCCTACAGGCAACACTGCACCATAGAGGGTTAAACGTCCAGGATTAAAGATTACAGTGGATTTGATGCTTTCAACACATTCCAAACAAGTTGGGACAGCAGTATGTTTACATTATTTTTACCTCTAACAATACTCTGGGAACTGAAGGCAGTGATTGTTGAAGTATTAAAAGCGAGTTTATTACCCATTCTTACTTGATGTCCACCTGAAAGTCCCTGTAAAGCAATCAGAAAATTTGTAATTCAGGT
Organism: Cheilinus undulatus; assembly: GCF_018320785.1. NCBI lineage: Eukaryota > Metazoa > Chordata > Actinopteri > Labriformes > Labridae > Cheilinus > Cheilinus undulatus. The sequence continues at coordinate 40,349,977 of NC_054881.1, forward strand.
TTGTTGTATGACAGGCCACTGTGTTATGAACCACCAGGTCAAATCCCAGTCATGAAAAACATCTCTAATTTTATAGAAAGTTACATTTCTCCTTTCTGTTGTTAAATTGCCGCTAAAATTCCTCAATTCCCTAATGTTGCTCTTCAAAATAAAAGTCTTCAATGATCATTATTAGCTTTGGAGACTTTTATTGTAACAAACTTGGCAGGAATAGACCATGTCTATCATCAGATACATCATTAAATTTAGCATCCCTATGCTAACAGACAGGAGGGGTTGACCTGTCGCTGCTTTGAGAGAGACAAAGCCACAGTTCTGTTAAACATCCAGGACTAAAGACGAGAGAAATATGTATAAAAACATGCCCTTATCAGGTAAGATGTTTGCTCCTGCCTTACCTTGTTCAAGTGAAAAATATACAAGCACTTCAGTAATTACTCCGACCCTTGACCTTACGGTGAACTATGGCTAAAGCAGCTGCCTGGCTCTGTGCCAGAGCATTTAGTAGAGGGTTAAGCTGGCTGTTGGTTTTCAGTGAGGGCAGTGACATCAGCTAACAACAGACTTTTTAGATAAACTGCTGGTGATTTTTTATCGTTTTAGCGTTAAGGGTTAGGGTAATTCCCCAAAGGGACTGGTGATGTCATACGCTGCTATATTTATCCCGCCCAAATTAAACCCAGCCAGGAAAGAGGTGAACAACTTTCCAACCGCCTAAATCCAAAATTCAGTCACACATGAATCTCAGTGTTTTCACATGTTTACAGCAGCCTTATTTCATAATATCTAGTGTGTTTACACTCAAATTTCAGATTTCTCACTGCAAGGATTTTAAGTTGCTCAACAGTGCAGTTTTGGTTGTGGTATTTTCCCTTCATTGTGTGCTGTATATTTCCGATGGGAGACAGATCTGGACTGTGTGCCAGCCAGTCTTGTAGCTGTACTTTTACTGTGAAGCCATGCCGTTGTAACTGGTGTTGAATGTGGCCTGGTTTTAACTAAGCAGGGACGGCCCTGACAAGACGTTCATTTGTTGCTCCAATCTGCAGCCTATGTACGTCTCAGAATTAATGCTGCCTTCACAGATGTGCAAGTTACCCATGCCATAGGTACTAATACACTCCCACACCATCACACATGCTGGTTTCTGGAGTTAGCATTGAGAACAATCTAGATGGTTCTTTACCTCTTTAGCCTAGAGGACTTGATGGCCATTATTTCCAAAAACAATTTGCGGTATGGACTCATCAGACCGCTGTGCAATTTTCCCCTGTATGTCAGTCCATCTCAGATAAGCTCAGACCCCGAAAGGTTTCGTGAAGCGTTCCTGAGCCCACGCTGTAGTTTCCATCAGAATGATGTTGGTCTTTAGTGCTGCCTGAGAGATTGAAGGTCACAACCTTTCAGTTGAGGTTTTGGCCTTGCCCCTTACATGCAGAGATTTTTCCAAATTCTCTAAATCTTTTGATAATGTTATGGACATCCAGATATGCCATTCGAAACTGTCAGACTATTTGCCAAAGAAATCTTTCACAAAGTGGAGAACCTCACATCATCGTAAATCATGAATGACTGTGCTCCTTTTATACCCAAACATGGTACTATCATGTGTTGCAAATTAACCTACTTATCTGTGGAATGTTCCAGCTGTTTTTTAAGTGTTCCAGAACTTTCCTGGTCTTTTCTTGTCGCTATCTTTTTTTTTTGGAATGTGTTGTAGGTAGGCATCCAATTCAGAATGTGTGTAAATTTCCAAAGAATCAAATTTTATCCGTTTAAACTTTGCCTATCTTGCATTAGTGCTGTATTAATTGAATATAGATTGTATTTGCAAATCACTGTATATTTTTTTAATTTACATTTGACACATCCCAGCATTTTTTGAATTAGGGTGTTATTACCACAGAACACTCACCTTTGGTTACTGTGTGTTAAATCTAATTTTAGCTTCTGCAAACAGGTCCATATTGTTAATTTAAAAAACAAGCACTGCCACTTTTCTTGTAATTTTGAAAAGAATTGAGATGATTTTCTTTATGTGTATTTCCCAGCAGACACCTGTACATAAGACAAGTCAGGCATGGTACTGCTTTGTCCACAGGGGGGGCGCCAGAGTCGACACAAGCCCAAAGTTTCCCACAGGAGCTTTAAAAAGCATCCATGTCAATGTCTGCAAAATCTTCATGCCCTGAGATGTAAATACATGGAATTGCATGTGATTGTCTTGTTTATTAAAATTCTATTGGTTTAACTTTGAGGAATTACATTTAAAACACTATTAAAGGTGCATTTGATGTTTTTTTGCCATTGCAAACAGAAGCTAACCTGACACGCCAAACTAAGCGTTTGGGAAAGGGCAGAGGATCTGAAAAAAACTAAACTAAACAAGATGGATTCGCCAGTGAGAAGCAAGGAAATGGGTGAATCCATCTGCTTTGCAAGGTTAAACAGAAGCAGAATCAAAAGAAACCGCTACCTCATGAAGCATGCTAAAGCTCCTCTTAAGAGTTTTTGCTGGCCATGATGACAGGTGGGTTTTAAGACTCTTGATCCAACAGAGGGTAAAGAGACAAAAGAAAAAAACTTAAACATGAAGATAACAAAATTAGCAACCAGCTAACTTGGTTACTTTGGCTTCTGTTAAGCTTAGTGGATAGTGTACAGCAGATCTGTGGGGGCTTTTTCTTGAAAATTATGTTGAAAAAAAAGCTTTATTTTGGCTTGAGAGCTAGAAATGATAACAATGAGCTTAAAGAAGCCATTTGTTTTTGTGCAGCGGAGGGAAACTTCTGTGCCAGATGACTGTTTTGTTGCTACTAGGCAATACATTGAAATGACTTTTCAATAGACGATCTTTAGAGTACTTCATGTTGCAGCTTCAAACTTTAACTCTGAATTGTAGAAATATAACAGTCAGTAACAAAGTCCAAACATTTGTTTATTTTCCCCACTATCTGAAATGTTACAGCACATATAAAAGTTATAAAATTAAATTAAAGTCAGTCTCAGTTGAAAGCTTTTAGTTCTACAGAGAGAAACATTCAATACAGAGAAGATGCACATGAAAGAAACAAAAAGAGGAATGTGTTTCCATACAATGAATAAATAGATGACAGTCACGAAGGGTCAAACAAAAACATTTAAGCTAACATCTACATCATTCTAATGGCAATATGAACAGGTCCTCAATATTCATAACCCAGACTTTTCTTTGATTAAACAGAACTTATATCAGGATGTTTTATGTGCAATGCCGGCTGTGTGTGTAGTATGTTATGCAACTGGTACCGTATCACTCCTGGCTCAGTCAGTCATCATTACAGGGGCCCACATACATCAAAGGGATCTATAGTCCATGCAGACTGTGTGCACATGTTTTCCAAGCATATAAAGCATTAATAATTGGCTTTAGTCTATATCGAGGTCGGAGTCATCGTCGCTCACAGTGTTTTGTACAATGGCTCCATTGCGAACCGTCTTCGGAACCATGGGGGCTTTGTCGGGCAGCAGGCCGTACTCCTGCAGCAGGGCCTCCAGGTCCACAGCAAAGAAATCCTCCCCCAGCTGGTCTGTGAGCCGTACAAAGTTTCCGATCAAGTCCCCTCCTTTGTAGATGAGCAGAGCGGGCAGAGCGCTGTCTCTGAACAGAGCGCTGGTGCTGATGGCTGAGCTGCGAACGCTGCAGAACTTGACCAGCGGGTACTCCTGAGCCAAACACATGAGGCTGCCGCTCATTGCCTCGCAGCCCGGGACCTCCGGTTCGTAGATGTGGATCATGACCAGCGTGCTTTTGTCCTCCTTGTCCAGAGCCTCCAGGAAGTCCTCCCCACTGTTCAGCTCGTAGACCTGTGCGAACCGTTTGCCACGGCAAAGCTGGCGCCGCATCTCTTCTATGCGCTGCATACGGTAATGCTGGAGGAAGTCTTCATCATCCTGCTCTTCCTGTAGCATGTTGTACTCCTGCATGGTCATCTATCAGGGACACAAGGAAAAAACTTACAATTATTCACAGAAATAATTAAGAGGAGAATGCAATTTTGCAAAGAATTACCACAAAACAATTTAAACTTATGTCTGCATGGTAAATATAAATCTACAACAAGCAGATGGCATCATCAAAACAGATCCCAGTTAAGAAACAAGTGCCCCCAAAGCCCTGCACCATCATACACTAGCAGGTCACATCTCCTGATTGGTTCTTTCACAGCATGAAATAGTTCATAGGTCGTACTAGGGCAGGGGTGTCAAACTCAGTTACAGCAGGGGCCGGATTCTGGATTTAGTTCTGACCTGAGAGTCTAACAGAGTCAACATTAAACCATAACTGTCAACCTCACCACACCAGTAATAAAATATTTTAAAAAACACAGCACTGATGATAAATCATTTAGAAATTTAAAAAATTTAAAATGATATGTTTAAAGCCTCAAATCTGGATAAAAATTCCAAATTATGAGTTCAAAATATCAGACCATGATACAAAAAACAAATATAATGTTTTTAAAGAGCAAATATAAGAGGAAAAAGTTGAAATCTTAAGTTTGAAAGGTCAAAATATGAGATCAAATTTGAAATCCTGAGTTTAAAAGTCAAACTATGACTTAATATTTTAAATGATGAGTCCGACAGGTCAAAATATGGGATTAAAAAGCCAAAATAAGGAGTTGAAAATGTCAAAATATGAGCAAGAATTCAAAATGATGACTTAAAAAGTTAGAAATATGACTTAAATTTAAAATAGGGACTTTAAAATAACAAAATTATTCATCTTAAATGTCAAAATATGAGAAAAAAAAAAATGAAATTATGTGTTTACAAGTCAAAAGTAGTAAGGAGTTGAAAAGGTCAAAATATGACTTAAAATCTTAAATTATGAGTCTGATAGGTCAAAATATGGCATTAAAAACCAAAATATGGAGTTGAAAATGTCAAAATATGAGCAAGAATTCAAAATGATGACTCAAAAAGTTAAAAATATGACTTAAATTTAAAATTGTGAGTTTAAAAGAATAAAATTAACTTTTTAAAATATCAAAATATGAGAAAAAAAATTGAAATCATGTGTGAGATGCAAAATTGAAAATATGAAATAAAAACACAAATAAATTTATTTCCCCACATTCTTGACTTTTTATAAAATCTTTCTTACTTTTTACTTTTTCAGGTTTTCATGGATTTTAAATAATCAAGTTGAAGTTTACATTATTATACTGGAGGAAATCTGCAGACCTCATACTGGTGGGCCAGTTATAATACCAATACGATATGATCTTGTGGGCCGGATTTAATCGATCCATGGGCCAGATTTGGCTCCCGGGCCTTGAGTTTGACACCCCTGTACTAGGGTGTTCTGACTTTGTCACTTGAGAGGATAGTAAACATGAATGCAAGCCAGAGAGGAGACTACTTCTGTCGTTTACCAGGTAAGTCATTCATTGTCTTTAATTTTCAGGCAGCAGTGGAAGGCTGAACCTCGTCTATCAAGTTAGTGTGTGCAGTGGCATCTGGCAAAAATCATCAAGGTGAAATCAAGTGTCACTTCTTAACTGATCCACATTTAGACTTTGTATGAGAATAGGATGAGTGTGAAGGGATTTCAGATGCTAATCATCATCTGTTTTTAGCCTTTTCTCTCTGCATGTGTTCCACTAGCAGGTGTGTCACAGTTTCAAACAGAACAGATGGAGAGAAGAGGTTTGATTGAGGGGTCCCTTTGTTTCCCACTTACTTTTCCTTGGATTTTGCTCTGCAGCTCTTTCTGTTTCTCTTTGTCCTTTTCCAGGTCGAGGTCAGAGCGGCAGGTCATCGACAGCTTCTTGATTAATCTCTCCATCTCTTTCTTCTGCTCTGCTTTCTGCTCCACCTCCAACTGCTTGTACTTCCTCCAGTCATTGATGACTCCCTTTGGTCCTGAGAAAGAAACGCCAGAGTCAGTGTCACTGTGACAGCTTGCGTTCTTGGCCGTTTACTGTTTCACAGAAGTACGCACAGAGGTGGTATCAGAGATTTTCGGTGTGTATGTTTGCAGATTAGTACCTGTGTTGACAGCACTTCCATCTGCGCTGTAATCTATCTCAGGCTCAGTGACGTTAGCATCCCGGATGGTTTTGCTCACCCCGTCCTCATCCTCGTTGTCGCTGCCTTCGTCCTCACTGCTGCTGTAGTAGTACTGCAGCTTTTCTCCCAGAATCTTGTCATCTAGAGTCGTCATGTCAGCGGCTCACCTAAGAAGAGCAAATATCAGTGTAAGAGCACCAGTGTTTGGAAGGACAGAACATTACACAGGATTGTTTCATAAAGGGATGGGAAGAAAACACCCCATCATGAGAAATTTTTACTTAACTTTGATACTGAACCTTTCATTTAAACCTACTTACTAAAACAATGGAAGACTTTATGTAGATAAAAACAGAGTGTGGCGACTTTCAAAACACTGAAGCACTTTATTTGATTGGAAATGAACTACAGACAATACATCAGATTCTGAAACAGGGGAAGTTCATTGTTTTAAGATAATTTTGAGATAACAGTTTGGATTTAAAACCAGCCAAACCTTTAAAAAATAGTTGGGACAGTATACACATACTGGGAAATTCCAAAAGGAAACACCTTGTAAACATCTCACAATTAAAGGGCAGCAAGTCTTGATATAAAGGAGGGATGGGGTTAAAATGTTTAACAAGCATTCTGTTTACATTCTTGCAATGTCCCAACTGTTTAGGAAACAGGCTGTATAAACATAAAGCTCAAAGTGCTTTTTAGTGGGAATGACAATGATTAATTAAGAAATGTTTCCTTCAATAAGGATGGATCTTAAAAACACAGCTAAAACAATCATGACAACTGCAAAATACTATTACTAATTCAAGACACGTCAGTTATTTTTAAAGATATTTTTAGGTATTTTTCTTAAATAAAATATAATATTTTAAATAAAATATTCTGAGGAAGGATTCTAGTCGTCTAATAGATACTGGGGTAGGCAATATATAGAGCAGAGGTGTCAAACTCAAGGCCCAGGGGCCAAATCTGGCCCGTGCAGTTATACCCGGCCCACCAGATCATATGATATTTTTAATATAACTGGCCCACCAGTATGAGGTCTGCAGATTTCCTCCAGTATAAAAATGTAAACATAAACTTGATGAATTATAACATCCTTGCTGAGTCATAAAAATTAGAAAAAGTAAACAGTGAAAATGATTTCATAAAAAGTCAGGAACGTAGGACAAATTTGTGTTTTCTTTATATTTTCAATTTTGCATCTCACAGTTATGACTTTTTATTTCATATTTTAACCTTTACATCCCATAACTTTGACTTTTAATCTCATATTTTTACTTTTTAGATTCCCAGTTATACATTAAATCCTAGTTTAACCTTTCAAAGTCATGATTTTGACCTTTATCTCATGTTTTGACCTGTTTCAACTCCTTATTTTGACGTTTATCTTGTTTTTTACCTTTAAAACTCATGGTTTTTAACACTGTTTCATCTTTTAACTTTAAAACTCATTAATTTGAAATTTAATCTCATATTTTGACATTTTAAACTTATGATTTCAATATTTATCTCACAATTTAATTGTTAAATATAATGAGTTTGAATTTTTTTTCTCAGTTTTGCTGACCTATCAACAACTACTTTTTTCAACCTTTAAAACTCACGATTATGACTTTCATATCATATTTTGACTTAAAAATCATGGTTTTAGAATTCTATCTCATTCTTTTCCTTTTAAAAACATTATTTTGACTTTAAATGTCATGTTTTGGGGAGCAGGTGGCCTAGTGGTTAAAGGCGCTCCCCATGTGCGCGGGCGGCCCGGGTTCGAATCCAGCCTGAGGCCCTTTACCGCATGTCTCTCCCCACTCTTGACCCTATTTCTAACTCTATCCACTGTCCTCCTCTATCTAATAAAGGCACAAAAATGCCCCCCCAAAAAATCATGTTTTTACCTTTAAAACTTCTAAGTTTGACTTTTTATCTCAGATTTTTAATTTTAAACTTATCATGTTTACCTTTTAATCTCAAAATCATTTAGGTTGACAGTCAATGGTTAAATGTTGACCCTGTTAGGCCCTAAGGTTAGACCCACATTCAGAATCCAGCCCCTGCTGTGAATAAGTTTGACATCCCTGATATCGAGTACACTCGATTTAACATGGCTCTTGCCACGTGAAATGTATAAAATGACTATATCGTGACCATCAAGTTTAAACTACATGGAAGTTTTACGCCATCAGCATGCACTTCTCTCTGGAGTTTCAGTTCTCCCACAGTCTCCCAAACGCCTCTCTCACAACAGTCAATGCACTCCTCCCACCAATCAAGCACAAGATAGTGTAAAGTGTCAACATGCAACTATGGCGAGTAAAGGAGAATGAAAAGTTGGAAGTTTGAGATGGAGACGGATGATTTGATTCTGAAGAAAAGCAGTGCTGAATCTGTCACCTGGCAGCGGTTCAGATTTCAAAAGGAAGACGCTGAACAAAATGCTGTAATCTGTGCAATACTCTACAAGACTATTGCAACAAAAGGTAGCAGTAGCATGAATTAGTTCAACCACCTTAAATGTCATCCACTGCAAGACGAAGAATACCATAAGCTCCACATGTTCCCATCTTTACCCACACCAAAAAATCCAGGGTACCAGCCTTGAAGACAATGACCCTTGCTTCCTTGTTTGAAGAACTGATCCCATATGACAAAAAAGTTATAAATAGAAAGAGATCACGGAGGCAGTAAGACAACACGTCATCAGACATGGCATGAGTAAGAGTTGTTGAAGAGCCAGGACTAAAAATATAAAAAACTCCCCACCAGCGTCAGTGAGAGAAAAGGTGGCCCATGTCAGGGATGTCAGGGAACTTCATCCAGTGTGCATCAGCAGAGATAACTGGACTAATGTGTGCTGTGAGCTTGAATGGGTGGACTACACCAGGGGTTCTCAACCTTTTCAGCCTGGGACCCCCAAAATAAAGGTGCCAGAGACCGGGGACCCCTGCTGTACCTGAAGGTGGTTGGACAGCCAGGAACATTCAAGAAAAGTCATGTGCAGACAAGGCTGCCCTTGAGGAGGGATAAAGATGGAGGCCAAACTGAAAAATGAGTTTAAGTGGCAAAAATGATTCAAAATTGGCTAAACTGGCATTGAAAAGTGACGAAGAAGGGTTAACATTTGGTAAAATTGATGTAAAGTGGCAACAGTGTAATTAAAAAAATATTCTTAATTTTTAAAGGCATCTGGTGACCCCTCTTAGTGTCTAGCGACCCCAAGGTTGAGAACCACTGGACTAGACTGCAGGGTTCTGGCCATCGGCTGCATCTTTTGATGTGAGTTTTTATATAGGTTTGCTAATCATCATATTGGTGTCATTTTATGCACCAATGTGATGAATTACACTCACAGGAATTTAAAGGAGACTTTAAATTATCCCTATAAGGCCTGAAAATATCACAATGTCAATTTTAGGCGATATCGTCCCAGCTCTAAATAGCTATATAGAGTAAAGAGAGACACAGGCTGGGCAGGAGTGAATAATTCCTAATGATTGCATTGAGTTTTGAGTGTATACTGAGTAATAAGGAATACCATTTAAAATCAATGTAGTAATTTTACTTGTAAAATCCATTGTGTGCATTAAATGGAGCACAAGAGCCTCAAGTTTCCTGTGTAGTTTGATTATAAATTTGTATAAACATAACAACTGCTGAAGACAGTGATGTCAATTGTCTTATCTCCAGTTCATCATAGATTAAAACGCATTCAGTAAATTTGTTTTGTCTCCTAATAATCCTTTAAAGCACATTTGTCAGTGGAGCATTATAATCCAAACTGAAAGGCACCCAGGCTGTCATAGTTGGGATAAAAAGAGCTTGTGTGTCAGAAATAGGACATCTACACCATACACGGCTTACACTAAGTATGTCAATAAATACAACTCAGGGCTGAGGGCTTTAAATGAAGCAGTCAGCCGTATGAAAGCCCAGATGGAGAGAGGAGGAGGCAGACTCTACAAAAACACAAGACAATAGCATGGCTTAAAACTAAATGCGTTTCCTTTACTTGATTTGATGTCTAAATAAGCAACATCTCTCCAGAGTTAACTTAACACAGAAGTAAACAGAAAGGATAAAGGCCTCAAACCCTTACTGACAACACTGTCAGTTTGACAGCTATGATAGCTAAGGCTAGGTATGCTCAGAAGCTCATTACTGTTGCTGACATTACTTCAGGTATACAAGTAATACTCAAAGGAGGATGAGGACAATCCAATTAGACAGTTTATTAAGTAGGACACAGGCCGAACCAGCGAGCGTGTGTGAAAAAGAGCGACGTTAGCGTTAGCCGAGCTAAGCTAGCTTGGTTCGCACCTGACTTCCTGTGGAAACTAATCAACATTCGCTAACACAACCTGTTTTCGTACTACAATTTTGACAAATTTTACTCAGTTACACGGTAAATAGCATATTATTGCAAAGGAACATTGTTTTTAAAATCTTACCTTGCTTTTATGGGTAACTTGGTCCAATACGACGATAACTCCGACGGTTCTCCTCCAGCTAATCTGCTAGTTTAGCTGCCGCGAGCCCCGGGAGTTTGATACCTTCACGGTTCACTAGGACATCGTATTGTTAAAGCACAAGCCTACAGGGAAGTGTCAATTTGCGCTATTTTAAGCTTTACTTTTCATGTGGAATAATCCAAATTTAATAGATACAGGCTCCAGAAACGAGAGCAGCCTTTTTTCTTTAATAACAAAATATTTTGAAAACATAAATACTTTCTCAAACAAATTTTGATGTCATTACTACGGCAAGCGGCAAAAATCTAAGCTATATCACCACTTTTCAATACTACCAAATTTTACTTATTAGTTTACTTACAGTATACGAACAATATTTTAAAATAAGATAAAGGACGACGGCGTTTTGTGGGCCAATCTTCTGGATTTTTTTGGATTTTACTGATAACACTTAAAGGCAACATCGGTCATACCATTGACGTAGGACGCGCAGGGAACTTGCTGGAAGTGCTGTAATAGACTTCACCACTAGAGGGTGGTATAGCTCTATAAAGCAGTGTTACTCAACCCTACTCAACCAAAGAGCCAAATTGTTGAAAAGTACCTTTGCAAGAGCCACAATCTAAGTGGTGAAAAGTGGCAAAAACAGCTTGAGGAAGGAATTAAAATAAGTTTAAGGTGGCAAAAAGCAGCAAAAATGGGTGAAAAGGGGCAAAAATGAGGGGAAAAAGTGGAAAAAGGGTCAGAAAGTAGCAAAAATGGTTGAGAAGTGACAGAAATGAGTTACAGGTGGCAAAAATAGACCAAAATTGGCAAAAAAAAAAAAAAAAAAAGAGTGAGAAGTGATTACAAAAAACAAAAAGCAGTCAAGAGTGGGAAAAAACATAGGAAACAATTGGTATTTAATGGCAAAAGTAGCTTTAATGGGTGAAAAGTGGCAAAAAAAAAAAAAATGCGAAAAAGGGCAAAAAAGCTTACCTATTTTAAGGTTTTCTGGGGGAATAATATTTAAAATGAAGACATAAAAAACCACAAATAATCACGTTGAGTATCACTTCCTTAAAGTAACTATAAGTCCATTTATTTTGCTCCATGCAGAAGTTAGCAAAGCAAATCACTTTTTTTTTTTCTGGTGTGTGGTTGCGCGCCTCCCCTGAAGTTCTGTGGCGCCCCCTAGGGGAGGCCTGCCTCACACTTTGAAAACCTCTGCCTTAAAGTAAAATACTATCATCAGTTCTATTTTCTACATCAATAACCCCCACTAGTGAAAGTACCACAGGATGTATAACTTAAAAGCCCAGAGTGCAAAAACGTATTAAATGTGGTTTGGGTTGCTTTTTTTGCATTACCAGGTAATGGTGCTTTTGTTAAATGTGTGTGTTTTCAGTGCAGTGTATCGTGCTTAACAAACTGAACTCTGCTATAGGGTGGGTCTATTCCCTGATACCTTATGGACTCTTGCTCAGGCCAAAAGAAACACTGAAATCACAGGAAATAGAAAACTGCACATGGGAATACAGAGTCATGCAAGATCCTGAACAATAGACTGTCAAAACAAAGATTTTAAAACACTGCACTATACATTGTCTGAAGTTTTATTTCAGTGAATGGTTTCAGTGTAATCAGTTCTTTTGAAAAGAAAAATCCAGACAGAAAATACCTTTATTAGACTAGACAGCATGTTCATGTTTTTGATGGTGTTTCAGTCTTCAAGCACAAATCATTAAACAGAGATCATGTTAATCCTACCAGATTTCAAATGTGAGACAGAGTGTGAGCTAGTTAGAAGAGTTTTTGTTTAATCCAGATCCTCCAGTGTTGTTTAAACATGTTTCACTCTATATTTTCTATATAAACATCTTCAGCACTTATGTTACTTTAGCTGCAGCCACGTTTACCTTCATATGGTGGATCACAATCATAACTATCAGTGTCTCTTCAAGGTCATAGCTCATCAGTCCCTACTTTAGTGTCCTCCTTCTCTTTTTGTGATTGCTCCTCCTTTGGCACACTAAACGCCACATAAGGACAAGTCCTGGTGTTCTGGCATACAAGCTTCTTCAGTGTGGCCGAATTCACTATGTCAAATCCCACTTTACCTCCGAAGGTGCTGGGCTTCCAGTATTCAGGAGAGCATATGGGGTTTCCCAGGAGGCCTTTGAGAGAGAAAGGGGCGCCCATCTCCACCATGCTCTCTCCAAATATGGACCCCGGCCTTGTTCTCTCCAGCATCAGACCGGGATAAAACTCCAAGGCATCGATGTCTCCATAGAACTCTTCAAGTTCACGGGCTATCTCTTCATTATCTGTGAAAAGCAGTGTAGTCATAAGTATGCAGCTCATTCAGAATATCTTCAAAAATCTTGTGAGGAACTTTTGGTTTGTAGACAATTTGGTGCCTCCTATGGATAGCCACTCTCTACTTGTTAGTGTATCTTACCCTATAAATGTTTAAGCAGTGTTTTCTTATAAAAAAAATGGCATGCTGCTGTCTTGTTACACTCAAATTTTAGCCCTCAAGAGGAAACAGGACCCCGTGGTTATGTTCTGCATAAAAGCTGTTCTCCTGTTCACTTTTGGTGATGTTTTAGAGAATTATTTTCACAGTCAAATGATGGACTGCCCTGAAATTTGGTACTAACAGTCTTAGTGAGCAAAAGATAAAGCCTAATGATTTTGATATTCCTCTGAAACTTCCTTAAGCATCAGTGGATGGTCAAAGTTTTCTCTTACGTCAACAGCTACTGGGAGGAGAGACACATTAGTGGCAGACATTCACACTTCCCACACAATTTATCCTAAGAATTTCCAGGCAGCATTTCCAGTAAAACCACTGGGGGATTGTGTTTGTGGTTTGTAGGCAGTGTCTTATGAACCACTGGATGGAAAACTTTGACATTAAGGCTTTCTGGCAAATTCTGGATTTCAGTCTAACCTGAGAGCCTAACAGGGTCAACATTTAACTATGAACAGCCAACCTCTTTTTTTTCAGTAATGAATTATTGAAAAATAACTTACTAGTAATGAAAAAAGGTTTTTAGTTTAAAAAAAGTCAAAATGATAAGTTTAAGGCTTAAAATCTGAGATAAAAATCAAACTTAACAGTTCAAAAGGTCAAAAATGAAATCAAACTTCGTAATACCTGTTTTTTAAAGGCAAATATTTGAAAAAGAAATTTGCAATCATGTTTCAAAGGTCAAAAAATGAGATAAAGTTCAAAATTATGAGTTTGTTAAAGGCCAAAAACGAGGCAAAATTTTGAATTGAGTCTAAAACGTCAAAATATGGAATTAAAAGTCAAAGTTAGTAGTTGAAAATGTCAATAATATAAAAAGATATCAATAATATTAAAAAGAATGAGTTTAAAAAGTTAAAATATGCAATAAAATTTAAAATTATGCATTTAAAAGGGCAAGATATAAGGCAAAATTATCAATTTTGAGTCTAAAATGTCAAAATATGGGATTAAAAGTCAAAGTAATACAAACTAGATATGATCAAAATATGACCTTAAATTAAAAATTGTGAACCTTGAAGGTCAAAATAGGAGATGGTCAGTCAAAATCATACGTGTAATTCATAATCCTGACTTTTTAATCTTATTACTTCTTACTCATTATCCAATTTTTATAATTTAAATTAATTTAAATTAAAGCTTAAGTTTACATTTTTATACTGGAGAACATCTGCAGACCTCATTCTGGTGGGCCAGCTATAATAAAAATATGAGATCATCTTGCGGGCCACATGTAACTGTATCACGGGCCGGATTTGGCCCCCGGGCCTTGAGTTTGACACCCTTGCTCTAGAGGATTATCTTATCTTACAGTACCTATAAAAGGAAGTAACCCTTTAAAGTGTTTGACTCTTTGATTGATTTTTTTAAATCAATCACAGCTAATATAATTTGGATGTTTTTGGCAAAAAAAATGAAAAAAAAGGAAAACAGATTTCTACAAAATAATGTAAATTTAATAAAAATATGCGATGTAAAATACACGACTGCATAAATAAAGTGACTGATCTAATTCAGCTAATTGGTGCTAGTAGTCTCACAATTAATGAGTCTGTATCTGTAAGGTCCAGCCACTGGTTCATCAGTATTCCTGGCTACCATTACACCATGAGGACAAAAGAACACTCCAAGCAACCCAGAGAAAAGGTTATAGATAAATCGGTGGATGGATTAAATAAAACCTGCAAGGCACTGACGTCCCTGAGTTCAGTTAAATCCATCATGAAGAAATGGAGGGGATATGTCACATGTGTCAATCTGCCTAGATCAGGCCGTCCTCACAAACTGAGTGAGCGTGCAAGAAGGAGACTAGTGAGAGAGGCCACCAAGGCACCTATGACTACTCTGAAGGAGTTCCAAGCTTCAGCGAACACCAAACACTACACATAATCACAAACACACCATTCCCACTGTGAAGCACGGTGGTGGTAGCATTATGCTGTGGAGATGCTTCTCAGCAGCCGGCCCTGGAAGGCTTGTAAAGGTAGAAGGAAAAATGAATGCAGCAAAATACAGGAAAATCCTAGAGAATTGTGGCTTGGGAGAAGATTTATATTCCAGCAAGACAATAGGCAAAAGCATACAGAGAAAGCTACACAAAAAAATGGTTTGAAGACATTAAGGTGAATGTTCTGGAGTGGCCGAGTCAAAGCCCAGACCTCAGTCCAGTAGAAAATTTGTTTAAAAGTATTTTCATTCTAGATGTTTCAGACAGATGCCACACCATACACCTAAAACTCCTGTGCTCGAACATGTCAGCCAAAGCTGTTTGATGTATTAAATTCCTTATTTGGAGGTTCTGACTGAATCAGCAGAAAAATGATTGCATTGATACCCATGCTTGAAGACATTTGGCCAAACATTTGCCTGTAGCAAGCCTCAAACCTGGTTATGCGGGCTGGCTGGGCAAATCAGGCCTGAAATCAGAACTTAAATCTCTAGCAAGCCAAAGGGGAGCATTGTTTCTATCAAACACTTCATTGTTGTGGGGACCTAAGTGATACAATATAGAAATAAAAATATATTTAAAAGTCCCAGCTGTGTATTCTAGGTTTGAAAAGTGAAGTCATTCAGAGTACACCCAAATCATCAGACTTGGAAAAAAACACAAGGGCTCTGAAGGGAGTGGATGTCATTTATTCCAAGAATGTCCAGCTGCTCTCATGGACTTGTAAAAGTCGTAAATCACATGCTTTAAAGGTTGTGCTGTGTGGTCTGTACACAGAACTGTTTTACTTACCAGTGAATTGTTTGAACGAAGTGTACGGCTTAAGGTTAAAGCGCTTCCTGTACTCATTGAAGGGTTGCATGCGGAGCTGGCGGGACTCCTTTATGGCTCCCACGGCCACTTTGGTCACCACGGCATTAATGTTATGCCCACCGCCAATCTATAAAACAAGAGACAACATTTAAAATAAATGAATAAGCAGCCGTTTTAAAATCTGATTTTTGGTTTAATTAGACAGTCTGACATAATTAAATAAGAAAGAAATCATAAATCAGAATTACAAACAAATTTCACACATTCACCACAAGTTAGAAAAATACATACATCCTGCACAAGACTCCAGCAGCATGATTAATTCAGGAGTAGTTTGAGCATTAAAGCTACCGCGAGTTTTCATCTGTTCATGAAACAGACCAAAATTAATCAAAACAGTACAGCTCTAGACCGCCTCCATCAGACCCCTGCTCTGCAGACCACTTCTATTAGACCCCACCACTGTCAGTCACTGTTTTTCATAGAAAATTATCTTGATGAACAATAATCTTAGCTTTTGAAATAAAGCAGGAGGAGGTTTATTGTTGTTATAGACACAAATCCAAAGTACTACACATCTACGTCCACTTTATTATGGCCCCT
Source organism: Cheilinus undulatus (assembly GCF_018320785.1). Lineage (NCBI taxonomy): Eukaryota > Metazoa > Chordata > Actinopteri > Labriformes > Labridae > Cheilinus > Cheilinus undulatus. Next base: position 40,366,385 of record NC_054881.1, read on the forward strand.
TAATGATCTTTTTGAAATATCCCTTAAGTAAAACCTAATTTAAGTACACCTTGAAGACTGTAAAATCTCAGAAATTTGATACCTTCAGAGAAAATTATGTTTTTTGATTTGTCTGAAGGCTTTTTGTTTGTGTAGGTTTTCTTGTACTTAAGTTCTTCAGCATTTCTGATGTAACTGACAATAAAAATTGAAGATCTATGTGAAGGCATGCATTAAACAAATATTCACTGAGCATGCAGTGAGCATTGATTTCTGTGTGGCAGGAAAAAGAGCCCAAAAGGAACACTAACATTGTTTCTGTTGAGCTTATATATCAGTTCTGTGGCTACACCTGTTATTGAAAAGTTTCCCCTCTTTTTAAAAGTATGCCTTTTGTTTTCTTTGACCAATCCTGCGGCAGAAAAACATTAACCAAAACACCTCAGCTTTTATCAGCGCGAAACACAGGATCCAAAACAGGAAGACTGAGCAGTATAAAAGCCAAAAAACACTTTTCACACAGACTTGGAGCCAGCTTGAAAACAGATACCGTCACCTTTATTCAGCTAACTCAGAGTGCCAGATATTTCAAACGTTACCTGTCCAGCAGCTTGGTGAGAGAAGGCGTCCACCAGCTTCTCGATGCCGTAGCGTGTGAGAACAGAAGTGTTGAAGAGGAACTGAGTGTATGAAAGTTCATCTCCATTGATCAAAAAGCTGTCAGGCATCAGGGGATGCCAGTGGTAGAGCTGGCTGAACTCCAGAGCGATTCGGTTTCCGTACTGGAACGGTGAGTTAAACAGCAGCGTGGGATCAAACTTCAGCTGCAGCAGGTAACCGCTGAGGTGCTGCACATACTCCTCTATCACTATTTTTATTGTCTCACCTGAGGGGAACACGTAGGGACACAAAAGAGGGAGGCATTAAAGTCAAATCACTCATCTGATACTGACTCACACATCAGAATCATCATCAGACATGTCAGCGTGCAGAGACACTGTTATTAACAAAAACATCAACTATCCATAAAGTGACGTAGATGTAATAATAGACACCTCTCCTGGATTAGTTAAGTATTAAGTTAAGTATTAGTTAACTACAGCCAAGATGAGTTTGTAGCTAAATAGCTTTATTCACATCTTAAAAAAAGGGGTGTCAAACTCAATCGTAGCAGCGGTCTGATTCTGGGTTTAGGTCTAACCTGAGAGCCTAACAGGGTCAACATTTACCCATAACTGTCAACCTCCCCACACCAGTAATAAAATATGAAAAAACAGCACTGATGATAAATCATTTATAAATTCAAAAAAGTAAAAATGATACGTTTAGAGGCTCAAATCTGAGATAAAATTTCCAACTTATTAGTTCAAAAGATCAGAACACAATATTAAAAATTGGAAACTAATGTTTTAAAGAGCAAATATATGAGAAGAGAGTTGAAATCATAAGTTTGAAAGGTCACAATACGAGATCAAATTTGAAACCATGAGTTTAAAAGTCAAAACATGAGTTATAATTTAAAATTATGAGTCTGATAGGTCAAAATATGCGATTAAAAAGCCAAAACAAGGAGTTGTAAATGTCAAAATATGAGCAAGAATTCAAAATGATGACTTAAAAAGTTAAAAATATGACTTAAATTTAAAATTGGGAGTTTAAAAGAAAAATTATTATTTCAAAATGTCAAAATATGAGAAAAAAATTGAAATCATGTATTTAAAAGTCAAAATATGGGATTAAAAAGCCAAAGTAAGGAGTTGAAAAGGTCAAAATATGACCTAAAATTTTAAATTGGGAATCTAAAAGATAAAAATCTGACATATAAAGTCCAAATTATGAGTTGAAAAGTACAAAGTATGAAATAAAAAGTTTAAATCATAAGTTTCAGTCCTAATGGTGAGATGTAAAATTGAAAATATGAAATAAAAACAAATTAATTTCTTCCCCATATCAGTGACTTTTTATGAAATCTTTCTTACTCTTTACTTTTTCAGGTTTTTATGGCTTTTAAATAATCATGTTAAAGTTTACATTTTTATACTGGAGTAAATCTGCAGACCTCATACTGGTGGGCTGGTTAGAATACAAATACATGATCTTGGGGGCCGGATATAATCGATCCATAGGCCAGATTTGGCCCCTGGGCCTTGAGTTTGACACCCCTGTCTTAGAACATCTTAAAAACTTACTTCTTGAGTATTTTAGGGTTGTCAGGAATACTGGGTTTTTAAACTTTTAAACTCCAGTGAAATTCAAACAGCATAAATACCTGTTCACCTTAGAAACAAAAGTAAGAAGCCTAAGCATCAATAAGTCGTTGAATTCTTGTTTTTAATTATCAAAAAATCCAGAAATTTCTGCCTTTTAGGCAGTGTGTCATTGCTGAAACATTAAAATAATATTTGAAGAATTTAGACAGTGTTTTCTTAGTTCGTATTTTTGATACTACAGTACCTATACAAATTATCAGCCAAATTTAATTGACCATGATTGATTTATAAACTCAATAACAGGGTAAAACATCTAAGAGAGTGTGTGTTTGTCTTCACCATGCAACCTGCTAAGACATCATGAAGCTCCTTCATCTGCCTGAAGACCTGACCCCCCTCCTCTCTCTCTTTAAATTATAAAGAATGTTTTAACTGTTGAACATTTAAAGATGCTGGCCTGCAGATATTTCTAATTTACCAGCCTCTCTCCAGTCTTTGTGCTAAGTTGGGCTCATCCTCTCCCAGCCTCAGCTTTAAATGCTCACCGATGATGATGAAGCGTGCAGTCTGGAAAAGCTGCTCGTCATCCCAGGTGGGGTGCTCTGCCTTGAGGATGTCACACACTCGGTTGTGCTCCCTCAGCCACAGTGTGGCGTACATTCCCAAACCAGGAAGGAGTCCAAACACTTCCTGACCAATAGCAATCTGATGTTCAGGGGGGATGCCAGGGGGGTAGCTCATCCTGACGGGTGCGTCAATTACAGTAGGAGGGAACACCTGGCCATCAATCACCTGACAAAGTGCAAAAACAAAAGATTTAATGCAAGATCTGTCTGTTTCAGCTCATTCACTATATACTCTGCATTCCTGAACAAAAGATTTTATTCAGTGTTTAATCTTAAAGGAAATGTTGGGATGTGTAAGCTTCTGTGCCATAGATTGTGTTTTTTTTAACCTGGTACTTTAGTTTTCCGTCTTTGTGGAGGCGGAGCTGCAGCTGACGTTCCAGGTTGTCTCCATAAATATGACCTGCGTCAACCTGTAGACGTCACAGGACAGGAAAAAAACAGAAGTGGTGTGATACAAATAAAGGTATGGATAACAATCAGGGGGATACATCATTACATCATCATGTTCTTTGTTTTCTACATCAGATCTTTCATTTTTGTAGACTTGGACATTAACCCAAAGCTTCAATACAAAGATGTTGGCAACAAAGGCAGAATATCATTGAAGCTGTACTTTTATAAAGTAATTTTACTAAAAACTGACAAATATTTCTGTTTAATAATATAATTCTCGAAAACAATGACGGATTCAAAATATTATGCAAGGTTGCGATTTGTCCTGAGTGTCAAGTTTAAAGGGACAAACCTTTTTATGTGTGCAAATTCATTTACCTCTACATGTAAGAGTCTGGCTAAGTGCACAGTGTTCTCTACAGCAGGGGTTCTTTTCGGCCTGCAACCCCCAAAATAGAGGTGCCAGAGACCGAGGACCCCGACTGTACCTGAAGGTGGTTAAACACAACCATGCACGTTCAAGAACAGTCATGTGCAAACAAGGCCACACATAAGGGGAGGATAAAAGGGGAGAGCTTTCTGGGGCCCAGACAAACTGGGGCCCATAAAGGTCGGCAAAATCATGGTCCATTGTAAAGTTAAGCTGTGATAACCGTATTTTATTTTTTACCTGAATAATAACCACTCTTATCAAAGGAATACATTTCTTTTTCTAATAATGCTGTAGTATAAAGCAATCCTAGAAATGTCAGTCCCTTTTCTTAAAAACAGAATTTTGTGAAAAATCGCAGAAATAGAGGTGAAATGGTATTTTAAGTAGCAGAAATGGGCCAAGAGTGGCAAAAGCTAGGATTAAAGTGGCAAAAAATAGGCATAAATAGTGGCAAAAGGGGTTAACAGTAGCATTCTTAGCTAAAATTGGAGGAAAAGGTGTTAAAATTGCATTAAAAAGTGGGAGAAATTGGTTTTAACTGGTAAAATGGGTTAACTGAGGCAGAAAAATAGTCTGAAAGTGGTAGAAATGTAGATGCTGCATTATGGTCTTGTATGCATGTGTGTGTATTTAATTTTATTTATATATTTTTATGACTTTGTTCTAGATTTGCCATCTTTATTTTATTTTATCAATAGAATTGGTTTACCTTTTATAAGTGCATACTATCTTTTTACTAATGTATCATCATGATTTTGTATGTTTCATGTACTTTAGTTTCCTTTAGTAATTTAATTTAATTATTGAATTCTTAATATCATTATTATTATCAGTTCCTTTTTCCTCTTATATGTTTATCCTTATTTTATTCATATGTATTTATTTATTTTAATCTTATCCTATTTAATTCATGTATTTATTCTTTTTTTAAATTTTTTATTTTCTTTTCAAAAAACTGTATATGTCATCAGGGGATATTATTTGTATATTTTGCAATTGCTAATAAATAAAAATCTAAAAAAGAAAGTGGCAGAAATAGGTTAAACCTGCAAAAGTAGGCATAAAAACTAGTTAAGTGTGGTTGAAATTGGCAAAAAAGGGCATAAAACATGGTGAAAAGGGGTTAATAGTGGCAATAATTGATCAAAAGAGGCAACAATAGGCAGAAAGTGACAAGAATTGGTTTAGAGTAGGCAAAATGGGCAGAACAGGTGGTGGAAAGGGTTTTAAAGTGACAAAAATGGCTTACAAGTGGAATAAATGGCCAGAAAAGAAGGTGACATCGGCAGGAATGGGTTAAAATGTGGCAAAATTGGTGTAAAGTGGAAAATAATGGGTAAAAATCTGGGTAGGATTGCACAACATTGAGGAAAAGTTGCCAATTATTTTACAATTTGAAATCATTTTTAAAAATTCTTAGTTGTTTAAAATCTTCTAGCAACCCCCTGTTAGTGTCTCGTGACCTCTTGGGGGGGTCCCAACCCCCCATGTTGAGGACCACTGCTCTAAAGAGCTGGGTCTTTAGCTTCCTCTTGAAAGTAGGAAGGGACTCTGTGGATTAAATGGAGTTGGATAATTCATTCCACCACCGAGGGACAACAGAGGAGGATAGTGACTTAGAGCTGTGATGTGCTGGAAGTACCAGGCGCCTTTCGTTTGATGAGCGTAGTGGGCGAGAGGGAGTGTAGACCTGGATGAGGGACTCCAGGTGAGCAGGAGCAGTTTTAGTTACAGCTTTGTAAGCAATGATTGGAGTTTTGGATTTGATGCGAGAGAGATGAACAGAGGAGTGACATGTGCTGTCTTGGGTTGGTTGAAGACCAGCGTGCTGCTGTGTTCTGGATCATCTGCAGGGGTCTAAATGTGCATGCAAGGAGGCCTGATGCCAGTAATGAGTTGCATTTATCAGTGCACAATATCACTAGAGCCTGTACCAGGAGAAGTGTTCATGCTCTGTCAGGTAGGGTCTGATCCTCCGTTATAGAGAGTAAATCAGCAAGACTAAGCAATCGAGACCACATGAACCTTGAAGGTTAGCTGGTGATCAATCAGGACACCCAGATTTTGAGCAGTCTTAGTGGACATGAGTTTATCTGATCCAAACTGGATATTTATGTGTGGTTGCACGGTGGGACTGGCTGGGATCAGTCTTGGACAGGTTGAGCTAAAGCTGATGTTTCCTTATCCATTTAGAAATATCATCTATCGTGTCATCTGGTGGACAGAATAGTAAAAGCTGTATCGTCTGTATAACAGTGATAAGAAAGCCACATGATATTTTATAGACACTACTGGTCAAAAGTTTTAGAACATCCCAATTTTTCCAGTTATTTATTGCAATTCAAGTCGTTTAAATCCAGTGAATGGCTTGAAATGGTATAAAGGTGAGTGGTGAACTACCATAGGTAAAAAAAAAAGGTAAGGTTACCCAAAACTGAAAAATAATTTACATTTCAGGATTATACAAAAAGGCCCTTTTCAGGGAATGGAAATTGGGTTAACAATTTAAAGCTTTTCTGCAGCAATGGTGGTTGATCAAGCCTTGAAAGCTGGTGCTACTAATTCCTACAGGTGTTCCAACTTTCCTTGATTACTTACAACCCCCTCTGTCTGCATAAAAGCAGTGTTGGAACACACTGTGGTATCATACCCTCGTGAGCATCGGTTGAACAGTATTGTACTGCAGAAAGTAGTGTGTTGCTACAAAAATGGCGAGAAAAAGGCAATTAACAATGGAAGAGAGACAGACTATCATAACACTTGAAATTGCAAATTCCTACAGAGAAATTGCAAAGAAAGTCAAGGTGTCAGTGAGTACAGTTTCCTTCACCATCAAAAGGCACTTAGAAACTGGGGAAAACTCTGACAGGAAGAGGTCTGGCAGACCCAAAACCACAACTGAGTCAGAGGACAAGTTTCTGAGAGTAAACAGCTTGCATGATAGGCGGCTCACAGGACAACAGCTTAAAGCTCAGCTTAATAGTGGTCATAGCAAGCAAGTCTCAGTTTCAACTGTGAAGAGGAGATTTCGAGCTGCAGGACTGACAGGATGAGTTGCAGCAAGAGAGCCATTGCTCAGACGTCAGAATAAGACAAAGAGGCTTGCCTGGGCCATGAAACACCGCCATTGGACCACTGAAGACTGGAAGAAGGTATCACAGACTGATGAATCAAAATTTGAAATCTTCGGTTCATCACGCAGGATCTTTGTATGCCGTCAAGTAGGCGAAAGGTTGGTTCCACAGTGTATGACATCAACCATCAAACATGGAGGAGGAAGTGTGATGGTCTGGGGCTGTTTTGCTGGATCCAGGGTCAGTGACTTGTACAGAGTGAGAGGCACCCTGAACCAAAACAGCTACCACAGCATTCTGCAGCAGCATGCAATACCCTCTGGTAAGCACCTAGTTGGCCAGGGGTTCATCCTACAGCAAGATAATGACCCAAAACATAAGTCCAAGCTGTGCCAGAACTACCTCAGGAAAAAAGAACAAGGTGGTAAGCTTGAAAACATGGAGTGGCCAGCACAGTCTCCAGACTTAAACCCCATCAGGCTGGTTTGGGATGAACTGGACAGAAAAGTTAAAGCAAAGCTACCTTTAAGTGCCACACATTTATGGGAACTTCTGCAGCAGATTTGGGAAGAACTTTCAGAAGAATATTTGATTTCTGTTGTAGAAAGAATTCCATGAGTGTGTTTAGCTGTTATATCTGCCAAAGGTGGCTACTTTGATGAGTCAAAAGTTTAGAGTACATTTTGGTCTATAAATTGTTTCCATGATTTCTTTTTAAACTCCAGTTGCTTATTTGTACTATGCTTTCATTTCAGAGTGCAAGGACACATTAAACATAATGATTTTCAAGAAAAAAAATGGAAAAATTGGGGTGTTCTAAAACTTTTGACCAGTAGTGTATGCATTAATGTGGTGTTCCCCAGAGGTCTACTCTTGGCCCATTGTTGATCTGAATGTGTCCCTCAGTCAGGTTTCTCTCAACCATGATGCCCTCTTCAGTTGCTTTGCAAATGATGCCTAATTTCTTGTCCCACTGCAATCTAAGACGTCTAGCAATCAGCTAATTTTCTCATTCCAAACAATGATGAGTGTTAGATGTGTTGACAACTGTTGCCAATAAGACATGATAAAGCAGCATTTCTACCAGCCAGTTCAAGGCAGCTTTAGTAAGCATGCAAAATTATTAACAAGACTGATTTTATGATAAGGAAAGGTCATTGAAATAAGAATTTTTTTTATCTGTTTTTAATGTTTTTGAATCTAGATTAGTTTTCTATTCTTTTCCATGTCTAAATTCATTTAGTGTCCTAAAAATAAATTTTGTTCTGATCATAAATGAAAAACATGTAGACTAACCCCATGTGCGAGAGCCTTTGTGAAGCCTAGACCCATTCGATTGTAGGTTTTAAAGAACTGATGGGTGAAATGTTGTGCAAAGAAGGCAAACATGAGGTTGGTGCCCTGGGGGTCAGGTCTGAACGTTCTCCTCTTTAGCAGCCTCTCAACCAGCAGCTCAGGGTCAGGAAGCCCAGCCTTGCCTGAAGAGAAACAGCACAGTGTCAGAGAGAGCACAGGGCAAAACAGAGATACACCCACACCTCTAGTCATAATAGTGAGAGTGTGTGTCTGTGAAAACAGAGCTAATGCTGTGAACACATCCACAGCACTAAGAGGCATTCAAGGTCGTAACGTCTGCAGGCATGTTACGGGGTCAAAGATTCACTTATACTGTAACAACAAGGAGATACACTGAGGGTCTGCTGTGCATATTTGTGATGCATTCACATCATGCAATGACTGATGCTGACCTTTGACCCCCAGAGGTGTGGGGCAGTCCTCTGGCACAGGGGGCAGAAGCCGAGTGTAGTAGCTCAGATTGTAGTACGACTCCCAGCTGAGGTAGCTGTACTTGGAGTTGTAAGTTGGAGGACTGGGTATCAGGTTGGATCTAACTGTTCATGAAAGGAAGGAAAAGGTTATTAGATGCATTAAATTTAAAACCAGATGTTTTGTAATGAGTAACCACTCTAGACCTGTAAGGACAAGCCGCATGAGAACGTCCCGTAGGAAGGTGTAGTTGATGATGTCCCACAGCCAGCGGAAATGAGTAAGAATGTAATGCACTGCATCTGGGCTGGGCTTCAAGAACTGACGCACTCTGGTCCAGAACTCAGCTGTGGTGAGAGGAATGATGAAAACACAATCTTATTACTGGAAGAAGAGGGCAAGTGGGAATACAGAATGGAAATTCACTCAGAATAACAAAATGATTATTTCACAGTCCAACAGGAATGACCTGGTTTCACACTGCCGATTCACCGCCCACATCTCAGATTGCTCAGCGATTCATTAAATGGAATGGGAGACAAAAGGCACTGCAGCAGGATTTAGGCAAAGGCACATTTCCACAGAACAAAGAGGGCAACTAAAGTTCAAGGACACCAAAACAGCTTAAAGCTGAGATAGTATCTGTTTCAGATGTGTGTAGCTCTAGTTTAAATGTCACATATTTTACCCATTTTAGACAAGTTCATATTGGTCTCAGAGGTCCCCAAAAAACACTCCAGTGTTGGATTTATGTATGTCTAAAAAAATTCTCTGTCTCAGCCTAGCTCAGGACGAGCTGTTTCTTTGTTTGTGGCTTTAAATGTTAACGAGCTGTCTGACTCTGCCCTACTCAGGAAATGTGGATGTGGCAGAAAGGATGTGGCTCTCCTGGTCCGGAGAGGAGTGCAGAACTTTCTGCCAAGTGGGGAGGGCCAACCAAACCTGTAGGGGGGGCTAACTCCCTACATGACATCATGGGGGGGGGGGATCTGAGACCGGCTTGTTTTCCCTACATTCCTCTTGCAGTTGGTGATTAATAGAGTCCTAGCTTAAACTTATTACAGCTAACTAGCTATACCCTCATAAATAAGATTGTGGTGTTTGTATTTTCAGTCATCTCTAAAAAATAAACAAACAAATAAACAAATAGGCCGCTATGTCAAAGTATTTCTTTAAACTGACCAATCAGAGACCTCACAAGAACAGTTTCCTCCCCTCTGCCGTCAGTTTAATGAGCAGTACTCCAGCCCTCCCTTAAATAAGTTTGAGCCTCATTATATATATTTTTTTAATATGCCTCTTATTATTTTTATTATTCCTCTTCGTTTTTTGGGGGTTTTTTTGCACCAGGCACAGAGTCACATTTCTTGCATGGGAAAACCCGATTCTGACTCTGGAACAAACAAATCAGCTGCAATGTTAGAGTATTCCCTCAAAGTAGCCAATCAGATTTTGTTCACAAAATAAACTCAGTAGAGTGTCATTGTGGGGGCAGCATCAATGTACTGTAACTTGTTAGGTATATACTAGTGTTGTAGTACTCGAGACCGGTCTTGGTCTTGATAAATGAAATGGGACTTTTGAGTACATGTTTTGTGGTCTTTGGAAACCTTTAATCTGTCGACTTTATTAAAAAGAAAATGAAAATTAACTAAATTATAATCAGTTACAAAATTGATTCTTATGGTCTTGGTCTTGTCTCGGTCTCGGTCTTGACTTGGTCTCGATTCCTAAAGGTCTTGGTCTTGTCTTGTCTCAGTGCACTCTGGTCTCGGGCAAGTCTTGGTCTTGGACAGTGTGGTCTTGAGTACAACACTAGTATATACAGTGGTGTTTTGGCAATATTTACATGTTTGTGAGCAAAAGAGATGAATCTCTTATCTCTGTTTTTGGTCTCCACCATCCAAAAGAAATAAACCTGGTGCTGTAGCTTCCAAGTATGTTACTATGATAACAACCAAGATGGCATCAGCTCAACATCAGCACCCTCATCAGAAAAGCCCAACAGAGGATGGAGAATATCATCATCCGCTCTGCAGAGAGGGTAATTGCAGTCGACCATCCCTCCATGACCTGTGCATCTCCAGTTGAGGCATTATGGTAAAATTGCTGCGGACCCCCTTTCAACCAAGGTCATGGGCTTTTTGAGACCCTCCAGTCTGGCAGGAGGCTGAGGTCCATCAGGACCCAAACCCCACGCCACAAGAACAGTTCTTTCTCTTTGCTGTTGGTCTAATGAACAGTACTCTGGCCCTCCCCTCTTTACAATATAAGCTTAGTGGAGTGTCATTGTGGGGACAGCATCAACATATTATAACTTGCTAGGTTTATATGGTGTGTCTGAAATATTTGCATGTCTCGCACTTTGGGATTAAAACAGATGAATGTCTTATCTCTGTTTTTGGTCTCCACCATCCTGAGGCTGGCCACAAAATATGATAGACAACTTTTAAATCTGAAATGATTTCAAACAGTTTTTCATCTTTAATCCTCTGAACACACTCTAGACAACTCAGCCAGTCTGTCGTATCACTGGAGACCACACACCTGCCGACAACCTTGTGTGATCACGTGACATCAGAAAAACAAACATGGATGTCTGTCGATACCCTCTTGCTGTTCCTCCACAACAGGCTGTCCTGCCATGAGTTAAAGGTGCAGCAAAAATCATTCAACAAGGGAAAGAATCAGGATGAAATCTGTGTGCTGCTTAGTGATGGAAGGGGCTAGACTGCGTGTTTGCAGAGCTGGATTTCCACTCAAAATATCTGGCTGCTGTAACCTTAAATGACCCAATGAGATCAGTGGGATTCAGCCAACAGTAAAGTTGCGAGCCAGGAAGCTAAACAATTGGCTGAATCACGCTATAAAGAACTTTAATGCAGAGAAGTGCAAGTTTTATGACAATCCTGGTAGCATTTGTTGATGCCAGAATGTAAATAAACAGGTATGTTGATGCTTTATTGAAAGAATAAAAACCTGTAAGGCTGACTTGGACCAGAAAAAGTTTTTTTTTTTTTTTTTAATTTTGGTGTAGGTGAAGTGTGTTTGGGTCTCTAAAAAGCTCATAAAGTTGTTCCTGAGTTGTTTTGTTTGTGTGGAATCAGCTACAGAAGTGGATGTTTTTTAACGTACCATAAACATTAGTTCATATTAATGTTATCACACTGTACTGTTATCACTGCCTGTTTGACTTTGATAGTCCTTTCCTCTCATCACCACCCACTTCATTGTCCTTCCTCCCTCTGCACAAGCAATGGCTGCTTGTTTAATGCTCAATGATTATGATGTAACGGCATAACTCTCAGCCAAACACATCACATCTCATTAAGCTCTACAGTGTGTGATTCTCCCTGTTAATGAGGAGCAGGGACAGAAGCTGAGTTTGTAGGTGGTTCAGCAAAGACATCAGTGGGAGCAGCTCTGACCCAGCTGGCCTCTTTCTGGCATTTGCTCCTGGTTCCGCAACTTCTCCAAATATTTGGGTCTAGACAAGAAGTCCTAAGTCTGTAAGCCAGCTGCTCTGTAGCGATATTTCCTTACAACAACAAAAAACAGCCCATCATCTGGAGCGTCATGTTTTTAATGTCAAAGCAATAACAGAATATATGAAATTCTTCAAGCTCAGTAATAAGGGAGGATATGAGAACTGGTCACATGACAATGGGACTCACGGACGGTGCAGTTTTCTCCATGGTATCCGGTGTTAGTGCAGTCGCACTCGTACTTGTCCACATCGTATCTTACACATACACCCCAGTGCTGGCAGGGGATGTAACAGCATGGGTTCACTGTGGAAAACAAGACAAAGAGCACATGAGAGAGACTGTTAGAATAAACTCACTGCATAGTAAAAGATTACACTGATAACAAGATAAATTGTTTTAAAATGTGTTTAAGCATGACTTGATTAAAACCACACATGGAAACATCTGTGTAAGCAGCAGATTGGATCACCACTCCTGGATTCCTCTGATGGAAAAAAGATGTGTCTTTCAGAAAAACAGGAAGTCTCATTTTGAGCCCTCAGGATCCACTTTCATTAAAATAACATCTGCCAACAATATTCAATTATTTCATTTAATTTCTTCTCTCAGGTTCAGGACATCTTTTATTGTGGCCTAAATCTACAGTTAAGGTTAGGTGTTTAGTCTAGAGCCCTGAAGGGGGGTTAGGTTTAGGCATTAAGTCACTAAGCGGTTACAGTTAGGGCAAGGTAGCTGGGTAGGGCATACCTTGGAGCCCACACAAAGTCCTATGGTTAGGGTTATTACATAATGTGGCGTTATTACATAATGTGGCATTATTACATAATGTGGCACTACAGGCACGTAAACATCCACGCTGGAGGACTACGGGAGCAAGTTGTGGTCAAACTTAGTCATATGATTAAATTGGGTTATTATTTTTTAACACATTAAGTATTTGAGATGAATCACAAGCGTTAACGTGTTAATGTTAACAGCATTAATGTTGTCATTAAAAATAATGATACTAATGTTGGAAAATGTCTCTAATATCCCCTTAATGCAGAAAAGTTATTCACTAATTACTGCACTGATGCATCAGTGCAATTAATTTATCTATTTTGAATATTTTTTCCTCATGGCTGGAAAAGTTACATTTTTGAAAAACAAAAAGAAGAAAAAAACGTGGTTGTTTGGGTTGGAGCTAGTTAGCTCTGTTAGCATAAAAGTTTGAGGAAATAGTTGGGTTTGCATTGTCCACAGATTGAAAAATCAAAGTATTAATTCCTTGGATGTTTTACCCTTTTAATGATTTAAGAATCAATCATGGTTAATATAATTTGGAGAGACCTCTAATTTTACAATTATCTGTGCGTGAGACGTGCTGCATTTCTGAGATGCAGCTCTAACTCTGGCTGCCAGTCTGTAACAGGTTCCTGCATAGGATCACCGCGGAACTGTGACGTCACAGGACCAAACAGGACCAAAACATGGCAGTTTCCTGGTGAATTTATAAACTCAAATGACTCAAAATGCAGGTATCTTGTGAGTTTTTTAGTTCATTATGTATATGAGAGATGCAAATATATATCCAACAAGATGAACTTGTCTGATCATGCAGGGTTCCTTTTAAAATCAGTAAAAGGGTAAAACATCCAAGGGGGTGACTACTTTTTATAGTCACTGCATGCAGAAATTTTAGTTAAACTTTTACTTAAAGGAAAAATGTGAACACATTCCTTCAAGTAGTTAAGATTTTTGGGGACATTAACTTTAAATAACAACCATTTGGGCTTATTTTAAATTTACAACCATGCAGATGTAGAAATAACTAAAAGATAACATTCCATGAAATTGCTTTGTTGCAAAAATAAAATCAAACCATTGATAATGAAAAAGGCCTTTGTTCTTATACATAAAAACACAGAGAGGAGTAGAGGGGAACGTTTTGACAGCAGATGCACTAACAAGAAGCAACAAGCAAAGTTCAGCATGCTGGTTTGGAGTGAGAAACAAATCCTCAGCCAAAGAGATAAGATATCAGTGTTTGTATCAGACATTCCTGCATCCTAAGATTTATCCACAGGTAATTACCATTCAACATACCAAAAAATCATCCAGGGAATGGGTTCATGATCTTGACAACTTTTATTTGAAAGGAAATCTCCCAAAAGGCAACCCTACTGAAAACCTGGTTCTCTAAACATGCAAAGACTCGCCTCTCTGCCCACGCAGCCCCCATCCTGCTCCATCTCCTAGCAGCACACTCAACACATCACTCACCTCATTACACTGCTATGTAAACTACACATGTACTATCTGATTTAACAGGTCAAACTGAGGTCAAATCAAGCCGATAAGAAGAAACTTTCCTTTGCGTAGGTCACTAACAGTGAGTCAGGATTTTATGCAGGTGAAAAGAAACTTAACCTGTGACTCAGAGTGACACAAACTCTTGTAACTTTCCTTCGGGCTTTAACCATAACAATGACACAACATGATTCAGAATGTATAGTAGGGGAGACTGGGGTCAGTTGTTACGTGCTTAGCAAAGCCACATGAGAGAGCACTGTTATCATGTTGAAATCAAATATTTGGAGAGCCGTCATACTCATTTCTGTCTAGACCAGTGATACACAATGTGTGACTCTTAAGCCACACATGGCTCTTTTCTAACCTGACACACCAGATCGATTTGTTTCACACATCCATCTGGAAAACCATCAATACTAAGCATTTGGGAAAGGGCAGAGTCTTTGAAAAAACCTCGGAGTGCGATTGGATGAACGTTCTGTCTGTCCCATCTTTACGGGCCGATCAGAGCAACACAACACGTGACCTAGCCAAGACCAAGGTGTGCTTGTGCAGCTACAGAGAAATAACACGGACTATGGCGACTGTAGACATGTCAGTACTTTGTTCTTCTTTTAACAAAGAAATGTTGTCAGGTTCTGATAAAACTGGCGCTTTAGCAGCATCCACACTGAGCTCTTCCACCATAACTGCACCGGCCTCTTGTTACTGCTTGCTTACATCACGACTCCGCTGTGCCTGAAAGTACTGCCCCTCGTCGCTGATTGGTCTTGTCACTTTCTAACCAGGCCCAAACGGTTCAGACGGGAGCTTTGCAAGATGGATTCGCCAGTTAGAAACATGAAAATGGGTGTATCCGTCTGCTTTGCAAGGTTAGCTCTTTTCAGTCTTACTTGGAAAAATAATCCCTCCAGAAAACCTCATAAAAAGGGAAATTCTGACCTCAGAAATAATCGGAATGTATTTAAATTCTATCCACTATGATTGGCAGCATGTCTGTGTGTCTGTCTCAATTTGAACGCCACACCGTTCCTCCAATTGTCCCTGATCACTCTCAGAAGACTTCTTAGGTGTACTGGTTCAAAACTGGTGCCATAAAAACATCATAAATAGGTACAGATTTTCCTAAAATGTTGTGCCGAGTCATCATTCAGGGACTGGTTCGGACTCCATTTACTTCGGAAGTCGGATATTGAAGCTGGGAATAATGCCACACCAGAGTTTAATGTGTTCAATTTGAAGAGAGAAAGTGACACAGATGGAAAACAACAAGGAAATACAAGGGAACATATCTAGATGAGATGATACACCTGCCTGACAATCCCTGATGGAAGTAAGCCCTCTTTAAAGCACGTCTCCATGCTCATATTAAATACAGATATGTCAAACGTTGGTGCTAGAAATCACTGTTTATTAGCGGTTATTCGTCAGTTGTGTTATGCAGTGCTGCGTAAACATGTTTGAGTATGTGCCTGTCTACGTGCAGCCAAACGGTGATGCTTTCTTAAAGCTCCACAATAAAGTGCGTGCACTAAAATGTATGTATAAATCAAAAGGCACAGCTGTAATGCTCTCCTTATTATGTTGTAGGCCAATCACGGAAAACTGGCACCAGCATGCAGAGATGCTGAGCCATTATGCAGTTATGTGAGGAAAAACTCCCCTTTCCATTCAAATTAGCCATATGGCATTAAGCATCCAATAATGGGGACGGTAATACTACGGTGTTAAAAGAGTTCAGATTAATCTACTGTATGTGAGAGCAACAGAAGTGCACTGCAGGTTTTACAACGCACAAACTTTCCAGAGATCAGGAAACAATTCCATCTCTGTATGACTATAAGTGATGTGTAAATAAGGTCAGTAATATTACTTTGACTTTGCTATTACTAAGCCATAACCAGGAGTTAAATCAGCCCAGGGAAAGCTTTGTCAAGATGGTGCTAAAGTGAACTCATTCATTTTAGTATTCCTTTTATTAAATGCACTCTCCGTCCTATTCAACATGGATTGCCAACAGGTGTGTGTTTACACACAAGAAAAGAGTCTCGGCAGGACTCTAATCTTACTACTATAATTGGAGAGCTTTCTGTCTGTCTGTCTTGATTTGCAAACCTCCCTGTTGCTCCAATTATCATCATACCTCCTAGAGGACTTCTTGGGTATACTGGTTTGAAACTGGAACCCTGACAAAAGCATAAATGTGTACAGATTTTCTATAAAACCCAAAAGTGACTTGCTGTTTTTTTTTTTTTTTTGCTTCAGTTTGCTCCCCCTCTCCTTTCATTAATTCAAGATGAATGTAAAGTTTTTCCAGTCTTTCAATACTGGTTTTAAGTAATGATATTTAGCTATAAAATGCATTTTTTCTCTTACTTTGTTTTTTCCACTCATCTGAAGTATGTTGTCTCTAAATTTTGTTATTTTCTAACTTTATGTTTAATAATGACCATATTAAACCAGTCTTTTTTAAATATATAAATTAATCATTATTGCATATAGATCATCTTAGATCAGCTGGTATTTCAACACATAAGCAGAATAAAATGAACATTAAAAAAAGGACTTTTTTGTGAAAGGAATAAAACCATCATCTGACGGAGTTTACAATGGGGATTTAAAAAAAGGGATGGCTTATACTAGCTTTAAATTTTAACTCAAATAATTATCATAAAAGACAATAAATAAAGAAAATGCTTGTTAAAAAAATGATATTTTGGATTTAAAAAATATTGAATAAAAATCTGTTACAACACACAAGTGCTAGTGAAGACCTCAGCCTTCACAAATATCCACTTTAAATTACTCAAATAAAAGAAAAACACAAAGATATGTTTATCTTGCATATTCTTTCTTGCAGACATCCGATGGAAATATCCTGATAAAAAATAAAGACTGACAATTAAACAGGACGTTTAAATCTGACAGTATGAGTGTGGGAGACAGACTTACTGGTGTGACATAACTTATCATGTCTGGGTGAAATTTCCTGTTTTTAAGGTTTCTGGGGGATTATTTTTCTAAGTTAGACATTAAAAAAAGCCAAAAGTCATCACACGTGGCTCAAGAGCTATGCGTTGAGAATTACTGCCAAATAAAAGCTTGAAAACCAGCCCTAAAATTAGCGAGATAACAAACCCCATCTAACCCCTTGATAAATATTTTATCCTGGCTATCCCATCTTCAATTAGCAACCAAAAAGTCTGCTTAAATCGAAGCCTTTAACTTCCTCTTCTTAACAAGTGCATGATAATGAAATACCTCCCATAGAGACTTCTGTGACAAACACCACACCAACATGAGAAATTACTCCAACCCAAGGCAATCACTTAATCTCTCACCACATCAGTGCTCTTGTGGTTACTGTGAATGAGCCTGGTGGACTGTATTCCAGTGACATCATGATTAAACACTGTTACCATGCTCTACTGCTTTATCAGGCTTAAAACTATAAATGTCAAGAATCTGATGAAGTTTTCATTTCACTGCTTCCCAACTAAAGAACAAAACGGCTACCAAAACCTAGAGATGAGCTTTATTTTAAGTTAACAAATTTCACAACTGAAAATTAACTAACGAAAATCAGACATTGCTTTTGATTTGTGATTAACAGAATCCTTTAAATCAGTTTCACAAACTAATGAAACTGGCCTGGACAAAAATGACGGTACCCTTAACTTAAAATTTTGTTGCACAACCTTTTGAGGCAATAACTGCGATCAACTTCTGCACCTGTCCCAAGTATTTTGGCCACAAACTGCTCCAGCTGTCTCAGGTCTGAGGGGTTCTTCTCCAGACTTTATATTTCAGCTCCTTCCACAGAAGTCCACTGGGATTTAGATCAGGACTCACAGAAGGCCTCTTCAGAATAGTCCAGTTTGGTTCTTAGCCGTTCTTGGCTGTTTTTAGCTGTTTTTCTGCTCTTTATCCTGTTGGAGGACCCATGACCTGGACTGAGACCAAGCTTTCTGACTCTGGGCAGCACATTTGGCTCCAGGATGTCTTGATAGTCTTGAGATGTCATTGTACCCTGCACAGATTTAAGAGCCCCTGTGCCAGATGCAGCAAAGAACATAACAGAACATAAGCGAGCCTCCTCCATGTCTCAAAGTAGCTACAGTCTTCTTTTCTTTGCTTCATTTCTGCATCTGTGAACATAGAGCGGGTGTGACTGTCCAAAAAGCTCCAGTTTTGTCTCATCTGTCCAAAGGATGTTCTCCCAGAAGCTTTGTGGCTTGTTAATATGCATTTTTGGCAAATTCCAATCCGACTTTTTTATGATTTTCTTTCAACGGTGGAGTCTTCCTCGGTTGTCTTCCATGAAGTCAACTTTGACTCAGACAGAGATGGATGGTGCGTTTTGACACTGATATCCCTTGATTTTGGAGTTCACCACTAAACTCTTTGGAAGTTGTTCTGAGCTCTTTGGCTAGCTTTCGTATTATCCGTCTTGCAGCCACATCCAGAAAGTTGGCTACAGTCCTGTGGATCTTAACCTTCTGAATAATATGGTCAACTTAGAGATGGTCTTACAGCCTCTACCTTTAACCTGCTTGTCTATCATTCTCTTTCTGCTCAGCTCAGCTCCTGGGACAACTGTCTCCTTAGCTTTCTGTACTCCATGTTCACTGTGGTACCATGATACCAAACAGCACAGTAATGACTTTTCAGCCATTAAATAGGCAGACTGATTACGAGTTTGAAGACACCTGTGATGCTGATTACAGGACACACCTGAGTTTAACACGTCCCTATGGTCACATTATTTTACATCTTTTTGAGGGGAACCATCATTTTCATCCGGGCCTGTTTCATTAGTTTGTTTTTTAAAATGGTTCTGCTGACCCACAATTCAACAGCAGTGTCTGATTTTTATGATTTAATCTATATTAAATAGTTTAATTAGTTAATTATATATACATATATATTTATGTACAGTTGTAATATTTGTCCCCACTAACTGTCAAAGTGAGAGGCCTGGGCATATGTGTGATGAAAATTTTTTAAACACTATTTCAGAATGTTAGCACAGGAGGCCTGGCATTTTGTCTCTTTTACAAATAAGATCAAATAAACTTAAATTATTATGATCCTCAGATCCAGAAGTAGCAATGTGGTTTTCGTCCTGGCTGTGGAGCAGTGGACCAGCTCTAATCTCTCGGTAGGGTCCTGGAGGGTGCATGGGAGTTTGCCCAACCAGTCTACATGTGTTTTGTGGACCTGGAGAAGGCATTTGACTGTGTCCTGCGAGGAATCTTGTACAGGGTGCTCTGGGAGTATGGGGTACTGTATCCCCTGAAAGGGGCTGGTCGGTCCCTGTATGACTGGTGTCAGGGCTTGGTCCGCATTGCCGGAAGTAAGTCGGACTTGTTTCCGGTGTGTGTTGGACTTCGCCAGGGCTGCCCTTTATCACCGGTTCTATTCATAAGTGACTTTCATGGACAGAATTTCTAGGCCCGGTCAGGGCGTGGAGGATGTCCGGTTTAGGGGGCCTCAGGATTAGGTCTCTGCTTTTTGCGGATGATGTGGTTCTGTTGGCTTTATCAGGCCGTGACCTTTAGCTCTCACTGGACCAGTTCGCAACCAAGTGTGAAGCAGCTGGGATGAGAATCAGCACCTCCAAATCTGAGGCCATGGCCCTCAGTCGGAAAAGGGTGGAATGCCCTCTACAGGTAGGGAATGAGATCCTGCCGCAAGTGGAGGGCTTCAAGTATCTCGGGGTCTTGTTCACGAGTGAGGGAAGAATGGAACGGGAGATTGACAGGCGGATCGATGCGGTGTTGGCAGTGGTGCGGTCTCTGCATTGGTCTGTCGTGGTGAAGAAAGAGCTGAGTTGAAAGGCAAAGCTCTCGATTTACCGGTCGATCTACGTTCCTACCCTCACCTATGGCCATGAGCTATGGGTTGTGACCAAAAGAACGAGATTGTGGATACAGGTGGCTGAAATGAGTTTCTTCTGCAGGGTATCTGGGCTCTCCCTTAGAGATAGGGTGAGAAGCTCGTCCATCTGGGAGGGACTCGGAGTAGAGCCGCTGCTCCTCCTCGTCAAGAGGAGCCAGATGAGGTGGATCAGGCATCTGGTTCGGATGCCTCCTGGGCGCCTCCCTGGTGAGGTGTTCCAGGCAGGTCCCACTGGGAGGAGACCCCGGGGAAGACCCAGGACACGCTGGAAAGACTATGTGGCTCGGCTGGCCTGGTAACGCCTTGGGATCCCCTGGGAAGAGCTGGACGAAGTGGCTGGGGAGAGGGAAGTCTGGGCTTCCCTGCTTAGGCTGCTGCCCCCGCAACCCGTTCTCGGATAAGTGGAAGAAGATGGATGGATGGATGGATGGATATTATGAATTATCTTCTTTTCCCCTTTTTGAAATTTTTGTTAAAGCAAAGTTATTTTGATTCCATATTCAGATTAGATTAAATAGAATCGATCTGTATTTTAATAAATCATCAGTGAATTGAATCGTAGTCTGTGAATCGAGATTCGAATCTAATCATCCTGAGAAGGAGAGATTCACATCCCTAATATATACATACTTACTTATATATATCATTCATATTTAGGTCTAAAACTCAAAATTGCATCTTCTTTTTGCTGTAGAATTATTCTACTTGTCGTAAATCTCATTTGCTTAGGATCGGGATTAACTGAACTTTTATTTAGTAAACTGGCCCCCATGGAAGTCGACAAAATATGCAATACTTGGTTACTTTTCAAAACTATGTGTTCAAACAATTTAATCTCTGTTATCTTAGTGATTCATGGTATTTAAACTTTCCCAACCTTTAAAAAAATTCAGATCTTCACACAAACTTTAACCAAAAGCAGACGCAGGCCAAAGAGAGAGACAAAGAGCACTGTCCAAATCACACAAATATACTGGCAATATTTCAGAGCTCAGATGCTGCCAGAGGACTTGTGCAATTACAACAGCAGCTGTAACCTGCATTCTAGCATGATTTTACATAAGAAATCACTAAATATTGTGTTTATGTTTTGTATTTTGCTGCTGTGGTAACAAAACACACGTCAGTATTTATACTAGAATTGCATCAAAGTTTGAAAATCGTGACAACCTCTGTAAGTGATAAAATAAAACCAGATGTAAGCTTCACGTCAGGGTGCATTTAATGGTATTAACTTGTCTTTTAAATAAATTACAGAATAAACAAATCCAAGACCCAAAGCTTCCCTACAATGCTGGATTGTTAGATGTGTGCATGATGAGCCATGTGTGAGAAATTTAAACCGCAAACACCGACCTTATCTGACTTTGTGGTCATGTTTTTATGCAGGTAGAAGATCTGAATCAAAGTACTAGGATGAGAAATACTTCAGCTAGGCAAATTAAAAAATCTCTCCCATGCATAAAAGCAGAAACAAAAAGAGCAGTCGACGGCAGACTCTTTTTCATGTGTGCTTTAACCTAAAGGCAGGATGGTATATTGTGTATATAAGGGGTGTTAAGGGAGGGGGTGGTGGTCGTTCAGGTCAGGCTACATGTTTGCCCACAGGACAGGCAGGAAAAGTCTGTTTAATGATAGAAATACAGTATCCAGTTTCATGAAAGCTTGCTTTTCCTGATCTGAATCAATTTTAAAAGGTCCCTTCACCAATTTTCTTCTTTGGAGAGCATCTTTGTGTTGATTAAATCATGTTATTGTATGGGCAGAGGGCCTGCCGGGGCCTGTCTTTGTTGTCACAATTACGGGAATGTCTACAAGGCTTTTGGCAGCTTAACTTGGTGAAAAGGAAGACCTGATAAAACCCCAGGGGAAGGAAAACATGCATGAAGGGACATTTCATACTCTCCTGAACATGTGTTTCCTGTGTCTGATAAATCTTAAAGCATCAAACAGTCACGCTGAAAGACAGTTAGGTAGCTATCCTGACATTAAAACACCCCATCCAAACCCAGTGACCCCTCTCTTACCTGTGCTGGAGGAAACTTCATCCCCCTGGCATGCAGGCTCCCACAACAGCAAGAGAAGAGCCCAAACTGATCCAAGCACAGAGGCTGAAAAATGAAAATTACTTAGATATGATTTTTATCTCCAAAAACAAGCGAGTTGAAGCAAAAGCAGAAACATTCAGACATACTCACATCTCATTACAGCAGCCTCAGCTCAGGAAATGTGCATTCCAAACTCATACAACTGTAGGAAAAGTGTAAACATCCAGACTCTGGACTGAGTCACTGAGTTGTGAGAGGAGATCCAGGCGCTGACACAGACAGTCAGAGAGTGAGTGAGAGTATCAGTCCAACAGGTTAACTCCTGTGAGTGTGGGTGCTGCAGCCCCGCCGCACTGCGCCTCTACGTGCCCTCACTCTGGGAAGAGAAAGTCAGACAGAGGAGCCAAAAATGTGCTTAGGTTTCAGCTCTCCGTCTCCCCCTGCTGGTGCATTCTGAAAAGTTGGCAAGAGGTAAAAATTTGGGAGGATTACAGTGTGGGAAAATAATATTCTCAAATCCTCCTGGCTGTCCTCTCTTTTGGCGAGACAGTAATCCTACTCAGTAGCACAGGTGTTAATAAAGTGGGATTAATAATGGCTGAATACCACTTTGATGCTTCAGTTTCACAGTCCTGGCTGTCTGCATGCTGGGTCAATGTCTGACAATGAAAACAGAGTTATTGTGAATATATCAGACACGCCTACTTTGGCAGCAGCTAAATAAAAAATGCTTTGAGTCAAGGAAACCTAAGAAAGCACTCCTTATCTTTCAGAATCATATCTTTATTTTAAACCTAAATTAAAGCTGAACAAATAAGTCATACTAATAAAAAAAACTGGAGGAGCATTTTACAACTAATTAGGTTAATTTGCAACAACATGACTGGGTTTAAAGGAGCATTTTAGAGAGGCAGAGTCTCTCAGAAGTAAAGTTGACATTTTTCCGGAAGGCATTGTCATGATGATTTGACATTTGCGGTAAAGGTGTCATAATCTAGCGAATGACACTTAATGGCAACATTCATGAAGCCTTATTCATGTTAATGTGTCATGTCATGATTATGACAGCATGTCAGTCTTATGAATAAAACTTGAAGTAATGTCAAAGTGAAAACAGATTTCTACAAAGTAATGTCAATTAAACAAAAACATGTAATGTAATCGACTGTATTAATATTCACCCCCTTTAAAGTGACTGACCTAATCCAACACCTGAGTGCAGTGAATGTGTCTCAGTGATTGAAGTATAAAGACACATGTCTAGAAGGTCCAGTCACTGGTGAATCAGTATTCCTGGCTACCATTACACCATGAAGACAAAAGAACACTCCAAGCAACTCAGAGAAGAGGTTACTGAAAAATATAAGTCAGGGGATGGATACAAAAACATCCAAGGCTCTGGACATCCCCCAGAGTTCAGTTTAATCCATCATCAAGAAATGAAGGAATATGGCACATGTGTGAAGGAGTTCCAAGCTTCAGCAGCTGAGATGGGAGAGACTCTGCAGACAACAAATGTCGGCCAGGTTCTTCACCAGTCAGAGCTTTATGGGAGAGTGGCAAAGAGAAAGACACTGTTGAGGAAAACAGATTCAATCTGAACTAGAGTTCTCCAAAAGGCATGTGGGAGACTCCATGGTCAATTGGGAGAAAGTTCTTTGGTCTGATGGGACCAAAATGGAGCTTTTGGCCATCAGACAAGATCATCCCCACTGTGAAGATCTGTGGTGGTAGCATCATGCTGTGGGGATGCTTCTCAACAGCCAGCCCTGTAAGGCTTGTAAAGGTAGAGGGTAAGACAAGACAATGACCTAAAGCATACAGAGAAAGCTACACAGAAATGGTTTGAAGACAAGGTGAATGTTCTGGAGTGGCCGAGTCAAAACCCAGACCTCAATCCAGTAGAGAATTTGTGGCTGGACTTGAAAAGGAATGTTTCTGTGCAACCTGACAGCTTGAGCAGTTTTGAGCAAAATTGTAGCGTGCAGATGTGGAAGCCTGATTGAGACCTACCCACACAGACTCAGTGCTGTGATTGCAGCCAAAGTTGCATCTATTTCTGTCAAGGTAAGTACACTTTCAAAGCCAAAACTGTACTCTTAATTTATTTAAAACTAAATTAAAGATGCTCCCATAAAAGAAAACAAAATGAAACTTGTTCCACAACATTCTTTAAACAAGTAAGTTGTAATAATAGTTGGCCGAAGTTCATCTTGTGGGTCTGAATAACAGCACTTTCACACAGGAGAAACCCTGCGGCAGCACCAGGAACTGTTGAGAAATCCGTGTGCTGTGAAATGCTGGCATGCTTATCTGTGATTGAAACCACACACTCCCCCCAGATACCGTAAAAGGTGCCAGATCGCTAACTGATAAAGTAATTACATTTGTTGGTTTTGGCACTGACAGGTACTCTGAATTAGAGAACACTACTGAGTACCTCTGAGGGCATTTCACAGCTTTCAGGATTTATCAGCACGGCCTTTCATCTGTTTAGAATGTTCTATGATCATCTAGATATTTCAGAAATTCCTCACTACTTTCACTTTTTAGGTGCAGTAGCTCTGCAGAATAAGGCTCTACTTCTCTTAAAACTAAATGTTTGCGATCATCCGAATGCAATGGCATTTTCCAAACAATTACACCACATTCAATTAGTGGTGTTCTAAGACATTTTCCAGCTTGAAACCATTAAATTTAACCTTTTGACTCACTTGTAAACTGACCTGACCTCCAGCCTTAAACATCCATTATTGTTTGGCTCCTGATAAATATTTACTTTTACTTTGCTGTTGAGGATGTTTGGATATGGCTGAAGAGCATTACCGTGACACAATTCGTTTCATGTTTAAGATGCACTCAGAATGAGCGGTGGGATAGTAGGAGAAGTTCAGATGTAAAACTACAACTTCCTTTGCAAAGTGCAGCACATTTAGAATGTATTAAAACCCCTTAAACTTTTTCAATTTTGTTGTTACAGCCTGACGCTATGGTCAAAATGATTGTTTACTCTCATGAATCTACACTCAATACCTCATCATAACAAAGTAAAAACAGAATTTCAGATTTTTTTCAAATTTATTAGAAATCAAAATCTGAAATATAAAGAGCACAGTGGCCTCCATAATTCCCAAACAAAGGAAGTTTGGCACAACCCGGACTCTTCCAAGAGCTGGTACCCCGGCCAAACTGATCAATCAGGGGAGAACTGCCTTTGTAAAAGAGGAGACCAAGAACCTGATGGTGACTCTGACTGAGCTCCAGAGATCCTGTGTGGAGATGGGACAAAGATCCAGAAGGACAACCATCACTGCAGCATCCACTCATCTGGGCTTACGACAGAGTGGTTAGATAGAGACCTCTCCTCAGTGGGGTAATAAGTGTAGATTGATGAGAATATATATTTTTTCCAACTGTGGCATCAGGTGGCAACATCAGAAAAACGAAAAAAGTGACATTCAGCCTATCACCATTCCCTTAGCAGCAAAAGTTGATCCAGAACTAACTAGGACAGTTTATTTAGGGAGCTTGAATTAATATTTAAGGCATATAGTTAAAATCAATGAGGAAGCCAATGCCAAATTGTGCATTTAATGGAAGTCACTTTCTCAGATATTTTAGAGAAATTATCAGCATTCTTAAATATCTGCAGTAGCTCGTGGTTAATATTCTTGATCCCTCTGTTTGACATCTGCAAAACATTTGAAATTTGAAACATGACTTGCACATTTCTCTGCCTTTTCCCCCCACATTAAACCCATAATGTCAATTCTAACACTGAAAAATGACACTTCTATTGAACATTTTAACATGTTAAAAATTTCAAAATAAGCTGGTTGGAATAACTCTTAGAAAGTGGAGATCTGGAAAACCACATTATCTGATCCTATATCTCACTGTCATTTCTGTTTAAGGTTCTCCCATTATCAGTAAAAGCAATTTCCAGACAGATTTTTCTTTTCTTCAGTGCAGCAGGTGTGGTAGAGTCAAGGATGTTTTTAAAACTCCAATCCAACTAATCCCACTACAAAATCTCCAATACAAATACAGTGGTTAACTTTTCTGAAAACATTTATTTCAGGTTTATATTTAGACAAACATCTGAAGCTCATTTGCACAAATTAACCAAGTAGGAATTGAGTTTTTACACCCTGTGAATGATCCATGGTGTCGTTCTTTGATGACAAGGCTTCAACATAAAGACACAAAGGCTGAAACTCCTGTTTTAACACCACATTTATTTAACCAAAAATGTGTCTTTAAGATGAGCTGGAGGCGGCCACTGCAGCACGTCTGGGTTTGGGGGTAGTTCCTTCCCTGAAACCATTCCTGGAAAAGGAAAATGAGAAAAGTTTTAAAAACAGATTAATGGGGATAAAAGCCACAACCACTGTTTAACACTTTTTTTTCACTAAATTTGTTAAATCCATGCAGTTCACGTCTATTGGAACTGATAATAGATAAGGATTCAGTTTATAGGCATTAATTTCTCCTCAACTTTACAAAGGCTGAGAGTGTTGCTTTAATTCAGAATGAAAACTTGAAAGAGACCTGCATCATAGGCAGTGAATACAAGAATCAAACATGTGACCAGTATGAGACTGCAGCCTCCATTTGTGCCTGCCTGCTCTACACTGGAGCTAAACCTGCACCTCAAAGCATGCCAGCTTTGTTTAAAGGAATCGAAAATTACAATTTTGGAAAACTGTCAATGACAAATAAACTACTCCAACATGAGTTTTAGGAGCCATCCACACCGCAGCAAGTTTAAGAGCATCTGTAAACGTTTACTAAAGCGTTTCCTCCACAAAGGGAACTGGGGTTTTAAGAGCCTGAAAATGCTGTTTTTAAGTGGGTCCAGGAGTGAGCAAATCTGCATCCGCCACCCCTTGCATCTCCTTTTCCCTCTTTTCTGAATCAATCACGTCATAGCCCCCTTAACCTGCATGTGCTAAGACCGTCAACAACATGATGGCAGACTACATGATCTGCTCCTCTACCAACACCCAGAGCAACTAACGCTCATGGAGAACAGCATACGCCACATGTTCCTAGAGCCACTACAGAGTGCAACCAGAGGGACAGCTAGGAGAAAGTTTTGGGTGCGCTTGATTCATATTCTTCTGTTTTTGGTGTATTTCTGTGGCGGTGTTACAGCACCACTCACATGCACGACAAACTACACAGTGTTTTAAGTGGTTTCGTGCTTACGCAATTCTTAAAACGATGCCATGTTTACAGACAACTTTTTTAAAAGGAAAAACAAATGTATCATGTTTGCCTCCATGTGAAAAAGGCCTTATTTCAGCTTTACCAGTTGGGCTTTTCTAAGCAGACACTGACTCCACGTATGAGAAAAGACAATGGTGGCACAGTTTCTCTGACGTGTCCTAGTTAGACGAAAAGCCAAAAACCAAAGATCAGAATCCATGAACTGTAAAAACCATGACATCATCAGAAGTTTTTACCTCACTTTGGTCCTTTTACTTAGAATTCAAACTTATTTCAGCCAATGTGATGAATAAAAGTTTTGGTTGTGTAACTGTCTAGTTCACAGGTGTCAAACTCAAGGCCCGGGGGCCAAATCCGGCCCGTGGAACAGTTAAATCCGCCCTGCAAGATGATCTCATATTTCTGTTATAACTGGCCCATCAGAATGAGATCTGCAGATTTCCTCAAGTATAAAGTATCCTTGATGATTTAAGATATCCTTGTTAAGTCACAAAATCTGAAAAATAAGGAGTAAAACTATTTATAAAAGTCAGGAAGGTTGGAAAAGAAATTGATCTGTGTTTTAATTTTCTATTTTCCATTTAGCATCTCAAAATTAGGACTCAAACTCAGGATTTTGACTTTTAATTTCATACTTTGAGCATTTCAACTCAAAATTTTGACTTGTCATAATATTTAGCTTTAAGATTAATAATTCTACATTTTAAGTCCTTTTTCGACCATTTTAACCAACTATTTTGTATTTTATCTCATATTTTCAACTCCAAACTTTGGCTTCATAATCCCATAATTTGACCTTTTAGACTCACAATTTAAAATTCTGAATCAGATTTTGACTTTTAATTTCATGATTACAAATTTTATTTCATATTTTGATCTTTAAAACTCATGATGTTGACTTTCTTTCTAATACATTCGCCTTAAAAACATTTTTTCAGTTTAATGTTTTGACCTTTTTGAACTAATAAATTAACTTTTCTTAGATTGTAAGCCTTTAAACTTCACTTTTTAACTTTTTAAATGTCAAAATCATTGATCATCAGTGCTACGTTTTTTTTTTTTCTTTTCATATTTTATTACCAGTGAAACAAGATTGACAGTTCATGATTAAATCTTAACCCTGTTAGGCCCTCAGGTTAGTCCTGAATCCAGAATCCGGCCCCTGCTGTGATCGACTCCCCTGGTCTAGTTCATGTAGACGCCTGGTGAACTGTCAACTCTCCACCTTACTGAGACACTCACACCAACACACAAGTGCTCCTTTTACTGTCAATGATCCTTTTGTCACTCACAGCTGCTTACCTCAGACAAAAACTGATATCATACTGAATTCATTTGTTCAGACATTTATTTTTTTTTACCATCACTGGTAGGCAGCACGGACAAGTACCAGGACCAAAGACCAGACGCCAGTAAACACTTGATGCTGTTTTGAGTATGCTCATTAAAGCATTCTCATCTATTTGATTTCCTGTTTCAAAAAGGATAAAACTCCTAATCAAGTACAGAGCATTTCCAGCTATAGCTGGCATTAAACGCAGTAATCTGAACTCAAACTCGATTAAAAAAAGATCCCGTTTCTGCTCAGTTACGCTGCAGAGTAAGCAAGCATGAAATCAAAATGACCATTTCTACCACAGGTATTCTGTTTACTGCTCAGTGTTTATCATCTCAGTGAAAAGCTTTGGCTGAGAGTTTATTTAGTTTCAGTGAGGACAGTGATGATGTGATTTCTGTACACATTTGTTCAGTTTGGATCAATAATGCTTATACATAATCATATCCTCACTGTTTTAAAAGTCTTTAACCTCAAATTTATGATCACAAAATCAATACATACATCCAAAGGTGAAAATATTTCATTACTCTTAACTGCGAAAAGAAATACAGCTATATAAAGCCCTGGGAGAGAGTGTCATCACAGCTAAATGAAGTTCAAGTTGAGAAATCTAAATAGTTTACTTCTGAGAAAAAGATTTATAGATGGTCATTAAATTTTACAGGGATTTTAGGAAAATATGTTAACAGTGGCTTAAAGTGAATTTTATCAAAACAGTTTGTATATGCGTTACTGATTCCCAGGAAGAAGTATTTCACTTTTGTGAAATAAAAAGCACAGACAAATCGGTTCACCTAAGTATAAGGAACCATATCAATTACAGCAGATCTCACCTGAATCTGCGGTAGACGACCTTCAGGTGTCTCAGACGGCCGGTGCCAGTGGTGTTCCTCCTCTTGGCCTTAGCGCTCCAGTTGTCTACAAAACAAAAAACACTCATTTACAAGGAAGCCTGACCATGTAATTAATGCAGATCAAATTGCTACTTGGGTTGAGAATTACACAATATGATGCAGGATCTCTTTACTCTACACATTACCAGATCCTAGTCATGACAGGTGAGAGGTCAGCTTGACTGCAAATTTCAACAGAAACTGCATCTTTTATCGGGGCTTTATTTTTAGGTTCTATCCTTGTGGAATCCATAAATAGTTTGACTTTCAATACAACTTTTGTGATAAGTATAACAAAAATAAAATGCGTATAAAATAAATAATATGACAATATAGATGCAAATGCATGCAAATGAAGCCTTCTCTGTACAGTTTAAAACCATTAAGTAGCCCTCAATATAAGGTCTGATTTCAGTACTTAAGCGGCCTAAAATTAGTTATTATCAAAGTACTCTAGTGGTCACTTTACTCTTGCAGTAAATAGTTGAGCTCTGTAAGTTTTATAAATTTATTTCCACAAGTCTAGTTTGGCTGCGAATTCTCCCAGCATATAATAAAGAAATACTAGTACGTGTAAATTAATTAATCATGTATCATATATACAAATGTAAACTTAAAGCAGGAAAACTAGCCTACATCCATGTTTGATGAATAAAATAACTGCTGAAATTTAAGACCTCATTATTCTCTCAAAGCCTTTCTTTCTCATATGTTGACTTACCAGCTTTAAATGTTTGAAGACCCCACAAACATAATGCAAAACCTGCTGCTGAAACTCAAATGTCCCAGTTTGGGATCTTTATAATAAAGCATATCCATGCTATCATACAGTGTATAATGTCATAAATATGGACTTATTTTCTGATTATAAATCACTCAAATGCCAGAAAACTATTCTACATTCTATTAAAACTAGTAGAAATGTAGTCAGTGTTGTTTGCTGTTGTTGCTCTTCACCTAGAAAACTAAACCCTCCTATATAACCTGATTATAGCGCGTCTTTTCCAGCCCTTTAGAGACTCAACAGATTTACAACAAAGACTTTAAGTAAAAGTACAGCAGCTTTCAGACTAACGTTTCATTAACCATGGGTCACTTACACTTTCTCTTGCGCTTCTCAGGGTAGCCACACTTTCCGCAGGAGGACTTCTGCAGGTGGTAGGCCTTGGACCCGCAGCGACGGCACAGGGTGTGCGTCTTGTTCCGGCGCTTACCGAAAGATGATGTTCCCTTCGTCTGAGAGGTGAGACACCACAGAGAGATCAGAAACAACTCACAAAAGATCCCCTCATGTTTAAACTTGTGAACGGTCTTGTCTCAGCGTTAAAGGGTGAATCACAGAGGTTCATTTGTTCAGACATTTGTGTTTAAGAACATCACTGACAAGACTCTGATAGGGATGCGGTGGTAGTTATACCCGCCTCAGACCTCACTAAAACGTGCTCTTTAAAAATGAGCCTCCCCGGTAAGAATTAGCTTCATTTAGCACAACAAAAGTGTTCAAACTTAATAATCTGCCTGTGTTTATACCAACAGAGAACCTCCACAGAGATACATGTAGTGACTAGCCGTTATGCTAACCTTAGCTCAAAAGCTACGACCCATCCGACAAGAAAAAATAAAAAATTAAACGTTCACTGACACTTTTAGCCGGGATAGTCCGTCCGTACGAACACACGGTATTCTGTACTAATTTAACTTCTACTGGCTCCCTCCAGTTTAACCACCAGGCCCATTCAGAGCAGCAGCCATCGATGCTAGCGGTAGCAGAAAAAATGCCGGATGGATGCACAAGAAACAACATTAACTTTATTAAAATGGCGTTTCATCTAAAAAATGATTTATCCAAACGATAACAGTGATTATCCGACATGGATACACCAACATCATGTGTCAGATTAACATCACAGTACTCAGATGTTGATAGATTTTCCTCCACCAGCGTTGTATCTTACCATTTTCGTCCGGTGGCTAAGGGAAAAGAGGCCGGAAGAGGGACATGCGCGGCATGAAATTACATCCGTGCGGTTTCCTGTGTAGCACGGAAATGTGTCCCCATGCCACAATTTTGCCTGTGAGTAGAATTTCTATTATTTTTATGATTTCTTATTGTTTTATTTAATAATCCGATTTATTTCATTATACATTGACCATTTGTGGAATTATTTAATATGCAAATTCATATTATGTGTAAATATTTAATGCATTTTTATTTTTTACACTGCTTTGGCAGTAACTGATCCGTTCATGCTAAAAAGCAAATTGAGACTGAGAGTTAAAATGGAAATTAAAATTGAAGGACAGGGATTAACATTTAAATTTTCCTGCTTGGATTGTATTGTACAACTTTCAAGATTTCTTCACCAATTCTCCTGAAAAATTCACAGGTATGTAAATAATAATAACGTAAAGTATTTGAGGAGCCAAACTATCACAAACAAAGACGATTAACATTTATAGATGAATGTTATAACATTTTCTATTTTGTCTGTATTTTGATTGAGCAGTAGCTAACCTCACTACATAACCCAGGAAAATGAAGACTCATACCTGTGAACAAAATTAATGAGGAAAATATCCCACTTTGAGATTTATTCAGTATTCTTGGTGTTATTATCTGGTATATTAATTTCTATGGATACACAGGAAATCGGGATGCACAAACATAAAGATGCCACTTGAAGAACCTAAAGATAGATAGATAGATAGAAACTTTATTAATCCTTTTACAGGGAATTGCCGCTGTTACAGCAGTAAAAACTTTCAGACAGACCATCATCACAGAAACACACATAAACACACATATATTGACATATATTCATAAATAAAAGTAGCCACACACACGCACACATATAAAAACACACATCCATCCATCCATACGTTCCTACACAAACACATTTACAATAAACTGACAGGTTTTTTTTTTTTTTTCTCTGGTCAGTTTGATTTTAAGTTATTCTCTTTTAACTGACAAACTAAAACAACCAACCACTCACTGTTTAGTTGTAGAGCATTTTACGAAGAGAGCAGGTCTTTATTATATTATTTATTATATTTATTATATTATTTATTTCATTTTATTATCATTTTCAAAGGTTTATCTATTCATATTCATATATCTATTTCTTCTTTTTCCCCCAGTAGCTTCTAGAACATGGGTGTCAAACTCAAGGCCCGGGGGCCAAATCTGGCCCGTGGAATGATTAACTGGCCCGTAAGATCCTATCATGTTTGTATTCTAACTGGCCCACCAGTACGAGGTCTGCAGATTTCCTCCAGTATGAAAATGTAAAATTTAACTTGATTATTTAAAATATCCTTGTTAAGCTAAAAATCTGAAAAAGTAAAGAGTAAGAAAGATTTCATAAAAAGTCAAGAATGTGTGGAAAGAAATTAATTTGTGTTTTTATTTCATGTTTTCAATTTTGCATCTCAAGATTACAACTCAAACTTATGATTTTGACTCTTCATTTCATACTTTGGCCTTTTCAAATCATAATTTGGACTTTAGCTGTCACATTTTTATCTTTTAGATTCCCAATTGTAAACTTTAAGTAATATTTTGACCTTTTCAACCCCTTACTTTGGCTTTTTAATCCCATATTTTTACTTTTAAGTACATGACTTCAACTTATTTCTCATATTTTGACATTTTAAATTAATATTTTTTACTTTTTATATCATATTTTGACCTTTTACACTCCCAATTTTGAATTTCAGTCACATTTTTTTTACTTTTTAAGTCATCATTTTGAATTCTAGCTCATATTTTGACATTCAGACTCACAATTTAAAATTTTAAGTCACATTTTGACTTTTAAACTTATGATTTTAAGTTTCTCCTCATATATTTGCTCTTTTAAACATTCTTTTTCTATTTTTAATACTACGTTCTGATCTTTTGAACTAATAAATTGGAATTTTTATCTTAGATTTGAGCCTTTAAACTTAACATTTTAACTTTTTTGAGTTTTTAAATGATTTATCATCAGTGCTGTTTTTTTTCCTATTTTATTACTGGTGAAAATGAGGTTGACACTTATGGTTAAATGTTGACCCTGTTAGGCCCTCAGGTTAGATCTGAATCCTAAATCCGGCCTCTGCTGTGACTGAGTTTGGCATCCCTGTTCTAGAAGCTGTTACTGCCCCCTGCTGGTTGGACATGAGGATGTTCATGAGTGCAGAATGGAGCACAGGACTGAAAGGTAAAATTATGTTTTGCTGGTTAAAAGAGAAACTAAATTATCATCTTATATAGTGAGAGTACAAAGTTGATTTACTGTGTACTTTTAAGGTGCATATTTAAGTTATGCATCAAAATAGCATCACAATAAACTACTGTAGCTCATGTATAACAAACAGGAGGTCACATGATCCACACTATTCAACTGAGTTTGCTTAAATAATCTCAATGCAAAGCTCAGTGTTGTTATCTGGTAGTCAGGACGCCTCATTATTATCATTACCTGGTGAAAACTTGAATCAAAAAGGAAAGCTTAACTTTAATGTTCCATTTCTAGCACGCAGTAAACAGGAAGTAGGAAGATATAGGGTTAAGTTTTGCCTCAAATCTCTTTTATATCATCCCAGTGCCTCTTGGGTAAATCTGGCCCTGGATATTTTCAAGCCAATGACTAAAAGCTCAGAGAAATGACATTAAGCATGAGAGTGGTACAAAGATGGAGAAATTAGCTTCCTCTGTCTGGTGCCTGGAATCACAAGTCTTCTTATTGGCCCTCCTGCTGCTTCTGTATCTCGAGGGCAGCGACTGAACTCTCATGCACTCTTCTCATTTCATTCTTGTCCAACTGGGACGTGCCCTTAAGGCAGACCTCGAACATGCTGAAGGGAATACATATCAAATCTGGACCAGCAGGGCCTCATGTCCTGATGGCTACAGAGACAGATGTCTAAGCTACTGTCTCTGCTCATTTGGCAGAGTTTATGACCTATGGCAGAGATAAAATGCTGTGCTGCTAAAAATGGATCAGCATATATAAGATAATTCATTTTCTTCATTCTGTCTGATTCCAGATGGTTTAACGGATGTTGTTGTCCTGCTATTATGATGTGAATAAAACCCAGAATTCACACATTTGAAGTGTCTGACACCATTTTTACTGAAGGATTATTCATCAGGCATTTCTTTCTCACATCCACCTACAGATCTGCTGCTTTTTAAGGTGTTAATTAAAGCAAACACAGTCTGCACCAGATTGAATTTAATGACTTTATCAAACAAACCAAAGAGAAATCAGTAGCTCTAATACATTTATCAGCACAAACCCCATGCAGATCCATTGAATTTTGTACGGGGTTTGACTCTGTGAAGGTGCGGCCCATATCCCCTGTTCTTCCAGCGTGTTCTGTCCTGAGCCTGAATCTCTAGTTGGTTCTAAGTTAGGACTGTTCTTTTGGTGTTGGCCTGGAGGCCTCAGGTGTTTTTCGGACAGCCTTGTTTTCTCTTCCCTTGTGGATTCCAGGAAAGGGCCTGTCTGGGGATACTTGGAGCTGGTTTCCTGAGCCTATGCCCAATCCATCCCCATCTTCTCCTCCTACTCCATGCTAGTTGGGTCTTCTTCTGGATTTAAGAACATATGGTGTATGCGTTTCACGGTGGTGGTAAAGGAGCATCAGATTTTGCTATAAAATCCATAACAAGCTCAGTAGCTTCTGCAGCACGAACACAACCCTGTAGTCTGCCATGTTTGTTTTGGTCGGACACGCGCAGGAGCCTTAAGGGAGCTACGCTATGTGTGACGTAATCGTTTCAAGAAAGATGTGGATAGCCGTCCACACGGAGACGAAACTGTAGTCATTCACGGATATGTGCACTCTGAGACCCGAGTGACCCGAGACCCGAGTGACCCGAGTCTGCTGGTCCAGCCGCAGAGTTATAGAAAGGATGAGTGACAGAAATCAGTAGGGAATAAGCAGTTACCAGCTTTATTTCATGTGAAAGTGCTTTTTTAAACAATAACTACATTTTAATGTTAACCACCATCGTTACAGCTCCACAGCTGATGGAATACGTGTACAGAGACAGTTTGAGTCATAATGCTACGTTAATATGTGAATATATCTAGTCTAGAACAGTTTATATGACAAAATATTAAAGTTTAGAGCTGTACTGTGAGAATTCTCCGAATTAAAAATAAAGTAAAAGTCCAGCTGGTGTTAAACTGGATTAAGTCAGAAATCCTGGGCGCACTGATCTCGTTTTAAAATAGTCTGCAGCCTGAAGTTTTACGAGCACGTTCAAAAACCACAGAGCGATGTTTCCACAGGTTACCTAACGTAAGAAGTAGATTAATAACTAGTTACAGATGAGAATGAACTGTTCTAAAAAAACTTAAACATTAATTTAGTTTCTTATCCATTGCGAACGGATCAGGCTGATGTGAGCCTTTGGGCTCTGCTTTGTGTTCTTAAATCAGGTCCAGATAACTGTCAGGAAACTTGATTTGTGGCCAGATATCAATATCCATAGAGTAGGAAACAGTTTGGATCTCCGTCGAGTCCAAATATTTCCCATTTAGGCAGATATTAGTCAGTTTTTCTCTCGTTTTCGCCCGCTTCTCACAGCGCAGACTTCCGTGTTTTGAAGCCAGGAGGTGAGCAGATGAGTCGTGCGTTGATGTGATGTCAGTGCAGCCCCTATTGTTGTGTGTGTAGCTCCACCTTTTTGGCACAGGTAGGTAAGATTGGCACCCCTACGGAAGGGTGCCAAAAAGTGGGACGGTACGGGTCGGTTTTTTGGGACCCTTTCTAACTTTTGCTCTATGGAAACACAAAAAAATGCGTGCCGTTCTGCACCCAACTGAGCCAGACCGCTTGGTGGAAACAACCTATTAGTGTCTCACGACCCCCAGCGGGGTCCCGACCCCAATGTTGAGAAACACTGTTCTATAGAGGTGTGTGCCTTTCCAGATCATGTCCAATCAATTCAATCAAGGTGTAGAAACATCAGGAAAGATCCAGAGAAATAGGAGGAACCTGGGCTGAATTTCAAGTATTTCTGCTAAAGGTCTGAATGTGATATTTCACTTATTTTATTTCTACTAAATTTAGATTTTTCTCTAAAGTTTAGTTTCAGTTTGGATGCTCTGTCTGTAAGTCCAGCCTCCCTCGTGGAGCAGAATGACCTTGGGGGGTTTTGGCTGAGTAAGGAGCATCTATCTGAATGAAACGGTGCGCGCGCCCGGCTGAGAAAAGGCGCACCCTCCTCCTCCTCCTCCTCCTCCTCTTGCATTACAGTCACGCAGCTTTGCTCAGATTTGAGATGAAGCATAGAGGATGTGTGTTTTATTCATCCGTCGCAGCTCGTAGTCCTAAAAATTCATCAGAATCGCGTTTGACATCGATCAGCTTTTGGCTCGATCTGATCTGAGGAGCGTTTCCGGATTAGTCTCGAACAAACAGCTCGTAATTTGGGGTAATCTGCATTGCTTGCATCCTACCGAGCGGGTCCACATCACTAACGAGAGCGCGCGCTATTTTCATTGAATAAAAAAAAAATCTGCTTTTTTGACGTTTCATTTTATAATAAAGGTCAAAAAAGCAGAAAGTGGACTCTAATGCTTTGCATTTAAAGTCCCAGTCTGCTTTGCGCGTCATGCAACGGCGATGCTGCGGTATGGGAGCGGGGAAATAGCTGAAGGTGATGGACAATGTGCTGTCTAGAGGCTCCAATAAGCCAGCGGCGCTCCTGGTCCTGAATGCAGCGGAGAGAGACACCTAAGCGGGTGTCACCGTCAGCCCTGGATGCTGCGAAGAAGGATGGGATACGCCGACCCATCGTCGGGTAAAGACATACTCGGCAACAGATCTCTATGTTTTATATTTATTTGCGCATTTGGACTCGTCACACTATTGCAGCAGATTCTCTATGGGAAGAACTACATTAAGAGGTAAGTGTGTTTTTTTCCAGTTTGGTCCTAATTGATGGGGGCCTTGTGATAGATCTGTACATACAGGAATTACATTGAAAAGCATGCCTGATGTGTGTAAATAGATCCTAAGTTATTCACTCTGCAGTACAGTGTGATTTAACAACATTATGTCTAATATGCATGGGGGTAAACAGGCTTTAATGGCTGGGAAGAACAAAAGCAATTAACCATCCATCTTTTTTCCAGTGGCATAGAAACAATTCCATTGGATTTATTTTTTTGATTAAGAAATGCAGCATCACATTCATACCATACACAGTCCTCCAGCTGTGTATGGTAATGTTTTTTCCCTTTCTTTTTCCAAAGATCTTTATTTTTAATTTTTCTTGACTGGTCCTAGCCTACATCTTACAGAGGCATCAGATTAGCAGAATGCAGCGGAAGGCTAGCAGAGCTGATGATGATGAAGATAACAGAGAAGAACACGCTACAGATGATGTGTATTTCTTACTGGTCCATGTTAAATAAATCATGTCAGCAGGCTGCACTCGGTGCACTCAGCCTCTGCAGAGCTGTGTTTTATAATACCTCTGCAAGATTTATCCCTGTCATATGGAAGTCTTTTTTTTCGTGTAAATCCCTGACCCCCTTTTTCTTCAACAATCTGAGACAAATTTCAGCGTGAGACGAGCAGATGCTGAGAAGCCGGGATGTTTGATCTCAAGGTGGAAAATCGCACAAAAAAAAAAAAAGAAACAATCTGAGAACTCGACCCCCACCTCCAGATATTTGGACACGCAGCACATATATGCTTACCTCAGAGCAAACATACATGTGCTGCAATCTGCCCACAGCTAACCCCCCCTCCCCCCTCCTGACACCCTGCTGGGCTGGTCTGACTAAAAACTCAACCATGGATTCATGGCATCCTGACCTCTGCGGCAGAGATGCATGAATTCAAACACCAACACGCGCACCTATCTCTCGCCTGTGCCCTCACTTTGCTCTCAGTCTGGGAGAGAGAGACGGTGGGAGGGGGGGCACAAGCCGCAGAAGCAGAAAGCAGTGGCAGCCATTTTGCTACAGTCTGTCTGCACACACCTCAGTGCAAGTGGGGGAGAAAGAGAGAGAGGAAGGAGAGTGAGAGGCCGATAGGTGATTGTGATTGCTTGTGTGCGTGTGTGTGTGTGTGAGGCAGAAGGAGAGATGACGTCATCTTATGATGGGCAAAAACAAGCTTCCACATGGGTTCGACCACACCCAGCCTCTTCCCAACACCGAACCGGAGCCTGAGAGAGGCTTTCACGCACTCTGGTCTTGTCTCTGTAGATACCCTGGTGCATCCAGGCTAGAGCAGCGGCAGAGGAGGCATTAGGGTGCTAAAAAAGCATAGGGAGACACAGCATGAATGTTTCATCAGTCTTACACCAGCTTGTTTGTGTTTATCCAAGAGAAAAGGGAAAGGAACGCCACGGTCGTGCTTCAGGACATTGACTCTCAGAGGTGACTCAGTGTCACTTACATTAGGATGAAATTCTGCAGCTTATAGGCCCGAAAATGTCAGGAGAGCTCCTTCAGTGTGTGACACACTTCCAAAGGAACACATATTAACATTCAACTCTGTTTGACTTGATGAGAGACGTGTCTAAAAATATTCTTGGCTGAATAAAGTGGGACCCAAGTGGGTGTGGGTTGGCTTAATAACTAACAAAAAAAGGGAGAAGTTCTGCAACCGTGCATTTGGCTGCAATCGAGAGTTTTCTCTGCTCTCAGTTTTGAAGTGTTAGTTTGTTTGACAAACAGTACAAAACCAATGGGGAATTCAACTCAGCCCAGCATTTTTAATAAAGAACCTTTCAGACAAACAAGATCCTCGTAGTGCAAAGTATGAGGAACAAACAGATGGTGAAATAGTGCAAATATTGACAACAAAGGGTAAGGTTTGAAAAGAAAATCCAACAGGAGTGATAAAATGTCACTATACTGGGAATCTGCTTCTAAGATTTTGACTCCCTTTCTTTCCAGTTCAAAGGTGTATTCATAGTTTTCACAAGACGTCACAAATACGTGTTTTCGTCATTAGTTATGCTTCAGCAGAATCCCATTAGAAAAGGAAAACCCAGAGAGGAGCAAAAAGTGGATTACTGCTGCGGATTTAAGCTCCTAATCCCGCCATCAAATACTGTGTTAACCAGAGCAGAAAATGACTGTCTTCTAACTCGAGGTCGACTGATGATCAGCCTGGTGGATTATTGAGGCCGATTATCGGTATCGGCACTTTATTTGACCAATAATCGATTAAATTAATTAATCAAAATGTCTGCTACTTTGGCTTCATTTTCACTCTCCACAGTTTCACCAAATGTCCTGTACAGAACACAATCTGATTGGCTAGATGTCACATGACTAGTAGCAAATCAACTCTTAACCTGTCAAGCCCTAGCCTCTTTTATTAGGCTACCGCTCAAAATGACCAGCACATCTCTTAATGAGTATAAAGGCCAATTTATACTCCCTTCACGTACGAAAATGTATACGTCCTTTTCAAATGATGTTACCGTCACTGCTCACATACTTCCATGTGTCCTTTACGTTGGCATGGATTTAACCATTACATCCACGGGGGGGCAGCCTAGAGTCAAAAGTTTCTGACAACAACATAGTCAATAAAAAGACATAAAAGGCATAAAAGACAAAAACTGAGGAAGCGTTTCTAACCAAATCGCACAACTTTGCCTCAAAAAGTTCCGCCATTGTTATTTTTTCTTCATGTCTCACTAGAGCTACGTATTGGGTAGTGACAGCAACACTGCCACCACGGTTTCCAGTGGTACTGCTCTGTTTGGCCCGTATCCGTAAGCTTTATGGAAACGTGCAGAAATTTGGACAAAATGAACGCGGAGCACAGACAGAAGGCTCAGTCCGTATCCGGATTCGTATTTAATGTTGAGCATAAATGGGCCTTAATAATCGTCTTTCTGCTATAATTTGGGGCGTGTCTGTGTTGATTTCCATGCCTCACCATTGCGCCAACTGTCCCTAACACCTCTCAGACGACTTCATGGGTGTACTGGTTCGAAACTGGTGCCATGAAAAAAATCATAAATATGATTTGAATGCTTTGCCTCACAGCAAGGTGAGGCTAAGCATTGGCTTCACTACGGGTGCCAACAGATGCATCCATGGTCTCACCGGACGAGTGGAAGTCATGGCAGAGGGTGAATATTCCTTTATTCCTCCCAGCATTGTGAGTATTCGCTCGCTAAAATTTGCTTTCTCTCTTTTACGCTCCAACTCGTCTCGTCCACCAGGCGTGCGTCTTTCAAACTCTATAAACTCCAAAACTTTGAATAGAAACACACCCACAAATGCTGCTGGGATTGAAGTTGCTCATGTCCACCATCTCCTGGTGTAAAGTGGTAACAGTGCAGACCTCCGCCATTAGCCCTAACCCCCAATAATACAGAATCCTTAAAAAATTCCTGGATCCAGACGGTGATCCAGATCAGTCCCAAAATCGAATCAGCTCTACCTTATGCCATTTCTGACATTCTTGAAAATTTCATCAAAATCTTTCCACAACTTTTTGAGTTATGTTGCTAACAAACTAACAAACCCACCCGATCACATAACCTCCTTGGCGGAGGTAATAAATCTTATTTTGCTTGTAGTTGTTGCCTAATAGATATGTAAGCATTAGGTCAATGGTTAATACAACAACAATAAATGCTGTATTGATATTCATCTTTGTTTATGAGCTCTTTTTTATGCAATATACATTCAGGTTCTTCCTCCCGATTCTGCTGTTGCAAAAAAGCTAAATTATCTCATTTTTTAAGGAAAAAAAACAGATATGCTTGTTTTACTGCATTTAAAATATAATAAGTGTTTGGTTTGCAGTAAATAATCCTCTGATCAATGATTTAATTACTAAAATGAACACTTTATGAGCAGGTAACTCTGGTTGAGAGCCTCTGGTTTTTTGTGCACTATGCAGTTGGGTCCCACCCATTGTTTCTGCTTTTGTGTTTTTGTACCAGACCAAGCCGTATGGGTAAATATAGACAGGACTGCTGGTTAATATTGTAGAAGTCAGTGCACTTAGGAGTTCTAAGAAGTGTGTCCTCTGTGTTAAGAAGTCCTTGGTGGGTACAGGAAATACCCGAGGACATTTTAAATGGACTTCTGAGTCCATGTGCCCATCCTACGGTAAAAACCAAACTCCAATAATCAAATAGTCTAAAAGTCCTCGCTGCTTCCATGTCCTATTAATGATGCTCAAGGGCGGAATCAGCACACATTAGGGCTGCAGAGAAACTCTGTGGCTGTTGTGTGTCTGAACTAATGCTTAGATTACTGTCTGAATTTAGCTCTTAATTGAGTTTATGGAGATAAATGGGCTCATTGGACTGAAGGCTCTGGAGTCTGAAGTAGTCACATGAGATCGATTAGACTTTTATTGGTCAGCACAGCATTGGAAAATATCCTTACAGTAAAACCTCTATGGGATATTGATGATTTTATATGGGAGTCAAGCTTTAGTGGGTGTTTTGTTTCCATCAGGATGAAGATGGATGAAATGATGCAGGTTTGATGAGCTCTTCTGTAGAAACCAGCAGCTGTCCTCTTATTTCTCTGCTTTTTTAGAGGCTGTTCTGTTCTGCAGTGTTGTTGAGATGTTGAAGTAGCACTCAGAGAAGCCAAATGTGCCTGCAGATCAGTATTGACACGTGTCCCCTGATGATGAATGCTCCAGCACATAATGCACCCAGAGAGGCTCTTTGGGCTAAGCCTGCCGGCTGAATTTAGCTCAACACCCACGGAGCACTCAGTGAAATGAGTCACCCACGAATCCCTGCATAATAATCAGTCAAAAGAGGAGTTGTATAACCTTTGATGTTCAGGAGAAATTGTTTAAAATGTAAATTCTAAATGTCTGTCGACAAATGAATGGTGATGTAACAGCACTGACATATTCTAAATATTTTTAATGCAATGGAATCTCATTAAAATCCCCCAAACCAATTATTACCAGATCCCAGGTGAATCTAAACCCTGATCCAGAGGTG
Organism: Cheilinus undulatus; assembly: GCF_018320785.1. NCBI lineage: Eukaryota > Metazoa > Chordata > Actinopteri > Labriformes > Labridae > Cheilinus > Cheilinus undulatus. The sequence goes on from NC_054881.1 coordinate 40,409,024, forward strand.
TAGCCAGACTTGGTGGAGCAACTACAGGCCTCAGTATAATTACATGCACAGTTGAGCAGCTTAATGAGGAAATCTAACTGGACTACTGTGCTTGCCCTAGTTTACATGCATCGTCAGAGTATTGTTTTATTAATGGGAGCATGTTTGACACTGCAAGAGCCTGGCAGTGATACATTTCCTTTAGATTAGTTACCATGGACCTTTACCATGCTGACATGTAGAGCCCTGCGCGGGACTCTTTTCTTAATCCCGCTCTTCTGGATTATTGATAATTACTCTCAGTCCAACCCCACCCACATCACACGCAGATCCTGACAACCATGATAAACCTTCAGAATAACAGACAGTTTACTGAAACCAATGGCAATATTAATGTGTTCACTCAAGCACCACATTGACAAAGTTTATCCCTGAATGAAGGAAAACATATTTATTTTCAAGTCACGCAGAGGTGAAATTTTTTCCTGATCTCTGGTGCGTCATAAAAGCAGCAGCACTCTTCCATCAGCTCTTGCAGACAGTGGGCTAACCTTTATTTATGCTGTGCTTTTACTGCTCTATCATTGGATGCTCAGTGCAGTCAGGCCAATTTGCACTGAAAGGGGTGTTTTCCCCCAAATAACTGCATAATGGCTCAGTGTCTCTGCATGCCGGCGCATATGTGCAGTGATAGGCCAGTAACATAAAAAGAAGAGCATTAAAGCTGTGCCTTTTGTCCCTTTTATAAAGTTTAAGTGCAGGCACTTTTTTGTGGAGCTTTAAAAAGTATCACACTGTTTGGCTGCAAGGAGACAGACCCATATTCAAACATGTTTACGCAGCACCAGTGACTACAACTGACAAAACAGCAACGTGTGACACCGCTCCTGTATTATTTTGTTTAATATAAGCACTGAGAAATGTTTTAAAGAGAGCTTACTTTGAACGAGGATCGTGGAGCCGGTGTATCATGTCCATGGGTGTAGCACAGTGGGAGGAAAGGGTACTGATTACAAGGGCCCACAATAGGGAGGGGCCTTTGAGAAGCCTGCAATAAAAAGTGTACCTTTATTTTTTTTCCCAAGTAAAAAGTGTCATTATTGAATCAAAAGCAACTACATGAAGTGGTCAACAGACTGAAATTTATATCAAATAGAGCGAAATAAAATACTGAGGGACCGGTGTTCCTCGCTGAAAATGTCCAAATGGTGTAGTCAAGTGCTTCGAAATAATGCAAGTACATCCAATTTAACTATAGTAAAAATATTGCTCCTATATTGGGAAATTATGGTTCAGAAACACATTTAAATGCATACATATTTGGAAAAATTATGCAACATTTGTCCCATGGCTTGCTGGTTAAAGGGGGTCATGTGTAATATTCTTTCTAGGGGCCCAAAATCCTTGGCTATGCCTTGTGGGCTTGTTTTTAAACTTAATCCAGTTGTCCAGTGACTCTGTCACTCACTCTGGCATGCTAGTAGCAAATAAAGTGCATTTAACTTGGGTGTGATGTCATTCCCAACTCTGACATCTGACTTCTGAGGTAAATAGGACACAGCAAGAAACCCTGAATGATGACTCGGTGCAACATTTCGGGATTTTATAGATAATCTCCACATATTTATGATTTTTTTTTTTTCATGGCACCAGTTTCAAACCAGTACACCCATGAAGTCCTCTGAGAGGTATCAGGGACAGTTGGTGCAATGATGTGGCGTAGAAATCAACACAGACACACACAGACACGCCCCAAACTATAGCAGTAGGACGATTATTAAGGCCCATTTATGCTCAACATTAAATACGAATCCGGATGTGGACGGAGCCTTCTGTCCTTGCTCCAAGTTCATTTCGTCCGTATCTCTGCATGTTTCCACAAAGCTTACGGATACGGGCCAAACAGAGCAGTACCACAGGAAACCGTGGGGGCAGTGTTGCTGTCACTACCAGATACGTAGCTCTAGTGAGACACGAAGAAAAAATAACAATGGCGGAACTTTTTGAGGCAAAGTTGTGCGATTTGGTTAGAAACGCTTCCTCAGTTTTTGTCTTTTATGCAAGAGGTATATTATCAGTACCTCCTCCACAGTCGCCATGTTTGTTTTTGAGTTTGTTGTTGTCAGAAACTTTTGACTCTGGGCTGGGCTGGTGGATGTATTGGTTAACATCCATGCCAACGTAAAGGATGCATGGAAGTATGTGAGCAGTGATGGTAACATCATTTGATAAGGATGTATACATTTTCATATGTAAAGGGAGTATAAATGGGCCTTTACTTTCATCATTAAGGGTGAAGCAAACCTGCACAAAAATTATACAGATACAGATACAGCTGATGGCCTACACATAAAACTTCAAGGACTTGAAAAATGTCCACTTACAATTACGAGGACTTGTAAAGATAAATCAGCGACAGTGCAATGTATATAAACCTGCAGGCAGCTGCAGCACAGTCCAAACCTGTCCTGGTTCCAACAAGGCGAATAGCAAACAGACTTTTGTGTGGCCAGTTAGCTGTCAGTAGTGGCCATGCCACCCTCTTAGCCACTTTTGGCTTATTCCTCTGTTCCTTTGACTCAAAGCCATCCTGGTCATGTAGATATTAGCAATTGCACAAAATATCTGTTCAAAAATCAAAATGTTCTTAATGGACTAGAGTTAAAGAAAGGCTGAATAAAGTATCAGGAGGGAAAGGTGCCAGTTTTAGACTTCTTATGGGATTTGAAGCATATTTAAGTTTGTCCGAAACACCCAAAATGAGTATAAACAGGTCCTTGGTTGGTTGTGTTTTTAGGATGTGTTGCATCTCCTTGTGAGGAGATTAACCACTAGCACCCAATTGCCTCCTCTGCATCTTTAAACAAAATTTATGGTAATTTTCCATTAGAAACAAACAAGTTTCTGATACAGTGAAGTCATTCAAGTCAAGGAAATCCACAGTAACATAACAGGAATAATTGACTTCGCTCCAGAGATTGCTATTTTAGTGTGTTGCAACATCTATTGGGAAGCACAACCATTTTATACTATCAGCACTTGCCAATTCTTTTGGCAACTCTTCCCCAGAAGTAATTTGACATTCACAGCACCATTGGCAACAGCTGTTCTCCTTTAAATCAGTGTGACTTTAATATATCGAAGAACAAGTCCAACACTCCTACAGACCGATGTCACTGTGTGAATGTTTGAGTCACACCCTGGGTTGCGGCATCAGGCCAGAAAGAGCATAAATGAACCATCCAAACCATGATGTCATCAACAGGAAACCCATTCTTACCATTTTTGGGGATTTCTTTTGAACCACAAAGGTGGTCCAGCATAATAGCTATGTCTCAATTCAGGGGTAGCATTCTTCAGAGGACCCAACCTATAAAGGGATACAGTCTTTGCAACCTGTGTAGACCACTCAGGCTGAACTGAAATAAGACTATGAAATTCTCTTCACTTAACCAGCTTTTGTTATTGTGCCTAGCAATCTTGACAGCTACACTGGAACTAACTAGCTAACATCAGGTAACAACTAGTATTTTGAAGTTTTTGGAAGTTTTAACCCCCCCTTTGTTTTGTTATCATCAGCGGTACTACCTTAATTGAATTAAAACCAATTATTTATGAAATTGTACTGCTCAAGAGTATGCCCCTTTTTTTAAATTGGCACCAATTCAGGATGTTGAGGAAATGTCCGGCCATAAAGGATAGATCATAAAATCTAGGACTCACTTGTCAGCTGCATTCACAATGGGACAAGATTTGATAGGCTGCTACACTCAGCAAATCTGGTCTGAAATGTCCCCTTGGAAGGATGCAGCCCCTGAATTGGGACACAGCTTTTGTGTGTGCATGAGTGTTTGAGTTTTGAGAGTGCAGTTTTCTGTGTGTGGGTGTTTGCACAATAAGGACAATAAATCCCAAATAAACTGACTCATTTTCTTACTAGTGCGCAACAGTTTAGCCGACTCAAAGGGGACGAGACAGGAAATTGGACCGGTCCCGTTAATTTCTCGGATGACGGAGCTGTGAAGCCTGCCAGAAATGGAAGGAAAAGGTACCTTTGCTGCACAACACCTCTGAAAAAAGAGAGTGTGTGGGAGAGAGAGAGAGAGAGAAAGATAGAATGAAAGACAAAATAAGTTTCAAATCCATCTTAGTGACGACCCAGCCTTGCATGCATGGACTGGGCCGCTGATTTTACCACCAGATTCCTCAGGGAACACAGCTGCAACATTTTTTTTCTTCACTTGTTTAGAAATCTGCAGGGTTTTCTTTCTTTTTTCCTTTTTTTTTGAAGTGAAAATAAAGTTAGCAGGGGTTGGTAATGTCACAGGACTGACTACATCCCACATTTAAAATCTAACTTAAAACCTGTCTGCATGTTGACAGATGTTTCCGTCAGAATTTTCAGCCAGATTCACAGATCTCCGTAATAGTCACACCCTGCCTAGCTGATATTAAGAAGAAAAAAAAACGCTCTCAAAGGTAGGCCAGTTTGAAGGCATTTTTTAAAAAGTATTTCTCACAGAAACCCAGGAATGCCTCTTTGTTTTTCATTAGTTTTAAAAGGTATAATCTCTCATATTTTTTCAGTGGTGGTTGCACTTTCAGATTTGCTCTTGCATGTTGTCTGATCCCGTTCACCTCGACCCCAGAACCCCCGACACCCTACATCCCCCCTCTCCCTTCAGAAGCTGGTATAGAAACCACGGTCTCCTGCTGATGTACTGGCTTCTCCTCGTACCTCTGTGTCCCATCCAGCACCCCATCTCCAAATGCCTTGTCCTCCTCAACCTGTGTCTCATGTGTTCTGCACAGCTCTGTGTGTATGCCATGTACATAGTGTGGACACTTCTCTCTGCTCCCCCTATCTCCCCTTCTCACATCTGCATTGTCTCTCTCTGCGACCTGGATTTACCCCCCTTTTCTTCTTACCTTCTCTTCAATAAGACAGGAACGTACCAGATTTCTCCCTTACAAATCCTCATTAGCCTTTCTCCTCCTTGAATTTGTTCTGAACCAGCAATGTACGGTTAACTTCCCCTATGAGATGACATTCATCTCGCTGTCTTGCTTTTGGAACTAAACAGAGAACACTTGCAAAGGTTTCATCATCTTAGCTAAAACAAGCATGAAAAGCCCTGTTGGAAGTGTCAGATATGTTTTAGAAACCTCCAGAAATACACTGCATCATCAGGTGGATGTAGACAACCAGTTTCATCGTTCCTTATTTGTACAATCTCATCCCAGCATCTTGTTCCTTTAATGCATCCCTCCATCGTATTGCTCGTTGTGTTCTTTTATTGCCATGATTTTTTATTTGAACTCTTTTACCTCCACAGCCACAGGTAATCCGTTCAATCCATCTTTCAGTTCACAGTATCTGATGTCTATCTGATATCTGATGTGACAAAAACGCTCATTCTGACGATTATTGCATTAATCACCTCATGTTCCCTTAAGCATCATACATGTAAATTAAAAACAGATATGGCATGTAGTGCTTTTAAAGGCTAATGAAGGGGTATAGTTCAAGCTGTAGATATCTCTGTCTTTAAACAGGTTTAACAAAGTGAAAACTTGCCATATTTATTTATATAACCGTTCTCTTTAATGCAGCCAGGAAGAGATGGCTCTGCCAGCTCTAGGCCCTCTGCCCAAACCTAAAAGGAAAGTTATAGATCTGGGCTCAAAGACAGAACCCCCCTGGGTGTGACTTTATTGACAATTAGACAAAGTCATTTGGCTTTGTACAGCCTGGTTATTGTCACACGCCCAAGGATAAACATCATAATGAAATGATGTTGTATTTGCATGCAAGATAAAGAGAAAAATCAAAGCTGCATATATAATTTAAACCTTTTTGCTCAGTAATCTTGAATATCAATCTAATATTTAAACCATAATCTTGTTTTTGTTAATCTTTAGTGTCAACTTCTTGAAGCCCTTATCTGTCATCACCCTCCCTTAACTTAAGCTCCTATGAGGAGCTAACAAAATAGACTGGCTATACTGTGCATTCAGACCTCCTTCACTTTTCACGTTTTATGCTCTTGAAGCCTAATGCTACAGTCGAAAAAATTCATTTTTATTCTCATTAATGTGCACTTAGTAGCCCATCACGACAAAGTGAAAACAGAATTTTAGAAATTTTTGCAGATTTATTAAAAATAAAAAAACCTGAGATTCTGCATTGACCTATGGGCCTCACAGCTGACGATGCATATCAGATTAAAAACCAAGGTCAAAGGAGCTTCCTGCAGAGCTCAGAGATGGGATTGTTGCAAAGCACAGGTCTGGGGAAGGCCACATGAAATTTCTGCAGCACTGAAGGTTACCAAGAGCACAGTGGTCTCCATGATTCTCAAAGGGAAGAAGTCTGGCACAATCAGGACGCTTCCAAAAACTGGTTGCCCGACCAAACTGAGCCATCAGGGTAGAAAGGTCTTAGTAAGAGAGGTGACCAGAATCTGATGGTCACTCTGACTGAACTGCAGAGATCCTGTGTGGAGATCGGACAAAGTTCTAAAAGGACAACCATCACTGCAGCCCTCCACTGATCTGGGCTTTATGGCGGAGTGGTCTCCTCAGTGCAAAATGTGAACAAGTCTACTTGGCTTTCATTTGGAATTTGCAAACTCCAACCGGGCTTACATGTGTTTTGCACTGAGGACAGCACCTTGATCTAGGTACCCAGATCCACAGAGGGCTGCAGTGATGATGGACCTTCTGGTACTTCGTTCCAACCCCGCCCAGGATCTCTGCAGCTCAGTCAGAGTGACCATCAGGTTCTTGGTCATCTCTCTTTCCAAGAGCTGGTCTCCCACAGTTGCTCTTTCTGGCAGGCGGCCAGCTCTTAGAAGAGTCCTGGTTGTGTCAAACTTCTTCCATGGAGGCCACTGTCCTCTTGGGAACTCTCAGTGCAGCAGACTCTTTTAGTACCCTTCCCTGAGATCTGTGCCTGTCATCAATCCTGTCCCTGAGTTCTGCAGGCAGCTCCTTTGACTTCATGGCTTGGTTTTTGCTCTGATATGCATGGTCAGCAGTAAGGCCTTTTATAGAGAGGTATGTGCTTTTCCAAATCATGTCCAATCAGTTTAATTTAGCACAGGTGGACTCCATAGAGATGTAGAAACATCTCAGCAAAGATCCAGAGAAATGGGAGGAACCTGAGCTACATTTATAGTTAAATGTCAATGTGATATACAGTTTCTTTTTTTAACAAATCTGCAAAAAATGTATAAAATTCTTTTTTCACCTTGCTATTATGGGGGACTGAGTATCGATTAATGAGAATAAAAAATATTTTTTTCGACTGTAGCATCAGGCTGCAACATAAGGAAATTGAAAAAGTAAAGGGGTCTGCATGCTTTCTATGTGCATCCATCTACAGTAGAATTGCTATCATTTTACTGCAGACATGAAGCACAAACATGGAGAAATTTTCCTCTTCCCTACCTAATTTTAGCTCTTTGTTTACATGAATATTTCCATCCTTAACCACCTACACCACATTCCCAAACATAAACCCACACACATTTATGTAGACTGCACGCTGATTGCATGCAAATACAACATTCTGCAAGAAATGAGGCATCGTGATGAATAAGAACCCAGAGAAATGGCAACTTGATGACACTTTAATATGAATCTTAAATAAGTGTTAATCTTTTCAACCCTTTTTACAGAACCATTTTGTCAAACCCACCAAAACTCAGTCAGGCATTATTTTTGTGTGTTTTTAGTTAATGTTGCCATTTTAAAAAAGTGTGTGAAATAAATGTATTAAACTCTAATTTACAATGTCGGATTTCAAAGTCTTATTGGTTATTGTCTTCATACTGTGGCTACCTGTTTGCATGAACATCTGTGTATGTGTTTATGCACAAAGTCTTAAAAATGAGGTTTAAAGGTTGTCAGTTAAAGCATACACAATCATACTCTATTCCAAATGTCTCAGACATTTTAACAAGCCTTACTGTAGAGAACTGCTCTCACTGTTAGATCTAGCACATATAAACACTTCAGAAATATAACACATAAAGCATTAAGGCATACAAATTTTCATCATAATGAGTAAAATAGATAATATTAAAAGTATTTTCCAGTTTAAGAATGACGTTGGTTTAGACTAAGATGCAACAGAATCTGGTGCAAGTGTCCAGTAAACAGTTTGTTACTAACCTGTTTGTGGCGCCTCAAATCAGTCCATCACTTCTGTCATTTGTCATCCCACAATGCTTTACTGACACTTCAGTGTTTTATAGAGCCAAACTTAGGAGTAAGGATAAGATATTTTCCTTTACAGACTCTTTATAATATTGCAGTTTCTTTCTGCTGTCTTGTGAATGCTGTTGATTCTCTTGTAGCTTTAGGCAGAGGATGACTGTGTCTGTCTCTCCAGGTATCTGGAAAACTATGATGGCTCCTTTGAATACAACTCAACAGCATGTAGGGAGCTCAGACAGGAGATCATGGACATCAAAGTCTTGACAATGTGAGTGTTCATTTTGATGAAGCTAACCCTTGTTGTGGACACCTTGTGTGGAATAACATCTTTTTTCCTGAAGGTAAATCTCAAGTATCAGGTGAGTAAAGAGATGATCATTCACCTGTTTAAGACTGCACTGAGTAGTAATAAAGCCAGTCAAACCTATCATTTATAAAAACTTAACATATGAGATATGTTTTTCATAATGATCCACTTGTTCAGTTATTTTTAAATATAGTTTTTAGATTGGTCTTGTTGATAAAGGTATGTGCTATACCTCTAGTTTTTATTAGTAAATGTTTTTCTGTTTAATTGTGGATTTCTCATCATTCATATTTTTTTATGTATTGATGCTACTTTAGTAAGTAAATGTGTGCAGCACATAAGTCCAAACAGTTTCAACATATTGACAAGAGGAAAAGTGTATCCTGTCCTATGGTATGGTGTTGTATGGTATCGTTGTATGGTATTGTTTGGCATCGTATGATATCTGTTGTGCCGTGCCGTGCCGTGTTGTATCAGATCGTGTTGTATCGCACCGTATCATATTGTATTGTAATTTACCATAGGATAATGAAATACGTTTACTCTATATCCTCACATATAAATCTTCTAATACTATCCTATCCTATCAAACTGTTCATAACATAAGGTAACATAATGTTATATAGGGTTATGTTACATCACATAATGTAACATCATAACTTAACATAATGCAGCATTACATAACGTAACTTAATGTAACATAACGTAACATAACGTAACGTAACATAACATAATGTAACATAACGTAACATAATGCAACATAATGTAACATAACAACATAAGATAACGTAAGATAACATAACGTAACATAACAAAACGTAACAAACATAACGTAACATACGTAACAAAACATAATGTAACAACATAATGTAACAATGTTATGCAACATAACATGACATAGCAAAATGTAACATAACAGCTTAACATAACACAACTTAACATAACATGACAAACATTATGTAATATAATACAACGTCACATAACATAATAAAATGTAACAGAATGTAATGCAACATAACATTACGTAACATAACATCACATAACATATTGTAACACAACACCGCTTAACATAACAAAGCTTAACATAATGCATGCTTGTTATCACAATGTTGTAACCTAATGTATCATGTAATATCGTAACACAAAGTAAGGGAACTTAAATTGTATCTTCATAAAAGATAATGTAATACTAAAAAAATTATTTCATTGTGTAATTTAGTATAATTTGTACTATATATGATCTTATCTTGCATCATACTGTATTGAGTCCTATCATATCATTTCATTTTGTATTGTATCCTGCCTGTAGTGTTATGTTATCCTATTCTATCCTATCAAACCATGAAGTAGGATTACATAAGGTAACATAATATAATGTAATGCAACGTAACGTAACTTGACATAATGTAACTTAACATAATGTAACACAACATAATTAACTAATCGTATTATTTTCTGTAGTTTGTACTTTAACATAACCCAATGTAACATAACCTCTTGGAATTGTTTGCATTGTATCGCATCTTATTGTATGCCAGTTATCACAATGTATTGTAGCCTAATAATTTATCGTAACAAAATGTAAGGAACTTACCATATTCTGATGTACTAAATTGTATCATATTTTATTGTAACAAACTGTAGCATATAGTATTGCATCGTCCACACAGACCACATTGCAGAGAACCCTCTTATTGTATCATATCGTACCATAATGCAACGTATCGCATCGTACTGCTTGGCGCCGTAACGTATCCTATTGTATCATATCCACACCGTATCGTATCGTACCGTACCTTATTGCATCGTACCATACAGTATCATATCATATCGCATTGTACTGATCCGTAGCATATAATATAATATCACTTTTCCTCTGATTTTGATAGTTTTTTTTACTTAAAACCAGACAGGTAGTAAGATTAAGAGCTGTTGAGCTGCAGGAGTATGATGCAGAAGGTCTACCTGTATGTCATTCCCTGCTCTCCCTCCCTGATTTCCTGTGCAGTCCACTGTCCTGTGCTCCCCAAATGAAGGCATGAAGCCCAAAAATACATCTTTAAAAAAAGAGGGATTGATTTGAATTGATGTAGGGTCCTTAAATGGATCTGAATGCCTTGGAGCTAATGTGTAAGTTGCAAAATTAAGCGGTAAGTGTTAGAGACTTGTTTAATAAGCAGGGAAACTCAGAACACAGCTCAATAAAAAATGAAATCCTTTTCTATGGCCTGTGTCATAGCCTTCTCTTTAATGGCCAGTTTAGCGTCAGGGTCCCTCTCAATGAGCCAGTTGTGCTTTTGGCAATTTTAGGGGCACATTTCCTGTTTTATAAATGTGAACATTGTCCGGTGACCTTTGGTGCATGTCCCCGAGGCTGCCAAACTCTAATGTCGACTGATTCTGTTCGCCTGATGGAGAGCCCAGAGCCTCTAAGTCTGAGGCGGAGAGCAGCCGCTGTCACTCTGCCTGACAGTCAATGTAATGGTGCCACCCTGGCTCCCAGAGCAAATCACATCCCCCAATCATCTCAGAGGAGATGTCAGATCAAGGACAGCTATTTACGGACAAGCACAATGGGGCCTCTGTCTTTGTATTAGATCTAAAACCATCACACAGTTATCATCACTGCAATTTTCTGCCCAATGTTTTTCTTTCTGAGTGTTTTCTTTACAATGTCTCTTCGATTTACTACTCTTGTAGAAACTTTAATCGGAAAATACATGGCCATGGGTATCCTCCCTTATCCCACAAGTCTCTCTGCCTGTCTGCCAGGGTGAAAACATCAGAGCTGTTTGAGAGATGGCGGAACCTGCAGGTGTGTAGGTGGGAGCAGAACAAAGAGGAGACCAGCAACTTCAAGTAAGTTTTCTTACACCTGAAAGCTTTTTAAAGCTCATCATTATGTGATCATATATGCAAGGGGAATTATTTTTGCCCTAAATAGCTGAAAAATACATTTACAGCTGCTGGAAGGATTTTTATCTGGCTATGAAACAGACTTAACTTAAAACTACACTGTCTTGACACTTGTCTTGTCTACAAAAGCAAACAATACCAACAGGCTTAAAATGATACTTTCTATATTGTAGTTTTATTGCCTTAGACTGCTGCCATGTGTCCATGTGGGCCACACATGGGCTGTATGTGAACTGCATGTGTGGATCAGCCCATATGGGAGCCATATAGGCCCCATCTGGAGATCCTTGTGAGCATCTATCTTGGATCTGTCCTAGAGATTTTGTGAGAGGTTTATGGAAAATTTCCAGTTCTATGTTAAAATGATGCTTTCGTTTGAAAACATACAGACATTTGATATATTGGACTACAGCAGTGGTTCTCAAATGCTGTGGCAAGGCACACTAGTGTGCCTTGAGGCAAGTCAAGGTGTGTCTTGGGGATCTGGCTTGGCCTCTGAGAAAACCCAGAGAATGGGCCCTCCCCAGTTGTGATTTATTCATGCTAGTTCTAACCGAGGTAACCAATTTTTCTACCCATTTTGCCTCATATTTTGACAACTTAAACCATTTTTGCTGCTTTTTTGCAGTTTTTGCAACTTTTTTAGAAATACATTTTACCCATTTTGCAACTTTTTTGGAACTTTTTGCAACATTTAACCAATTTTGCTATCTTTTTGCCATTTTTTTCCTGCTTTTGCTATCATTTAGAAATGTTTTGCCAAATTCTTTCCTTACTTTTAAACCATTTTTACCACTTAAAGCAACTTTAACCCTTTTTGCCACTTTTTTGCCACTTGTAACCTATTTTGCTAACTTTATGCCACTTTTACCCCATTTTTACCACCTTCTTGCCAATTTTCACTCGTTTTTCTTTGACTGGCCGCTTTTCTACCCAATTTTGCCCATTTTTAAATCACTTTTAACGCATTTTACCACCTTTTTACAACATTTAACCCTTTTTGGCCTCTTGTAACCCATTTTTGGAACCTCTATGACACTTTCAACATGTTTTGCCACTTTTAACCCATTTTTGGCCCTTTTTGCCAATTGTTACCCATGTTTGACTTTGTCTTGCCACATTTTGCCCACTTTTGCCACCCTCAGTTCACTGGGCCCCAGAAACCTCTCCCCTTTATCCCCCCTCATGGGCCACCTTGACTGTTATAATATTAAAAAGTCTGTTTTGTATTGATATGAATATGGTGTGCATTGAGATTTTGGTTTTACCTAAGGTATGTCTTGAGCGAAAAAAGTTTGAAAACCAGTGGACTATAGCAACACCACCCAGGATGAAATGCTCGCTCTGATGTTCTGTTCTTCATGTCCCCTTGAAGGATGTCCCTGTCTCGCTGCTGTAACGCTCCCTCCTTTCTATTCACCACCAAGAGGAACACTCCTGCAGGGACCAAACTGAGGTACGAAGTGGACACCAGCGGTATCCTTCCCATCACCACAGAGGTGTTCAAGATGTTCCCTGATGTGAGTTCAGCACCAACATAGTGTTTTATTACTTCTAAACAAAGATATATCTTACTTAACAGTTCACAATAGCATGAGTCCAATGTTAACGAAACAATCTGTCTTTTTATCCAGGATATGCCGTATTCGAAATCACAGTACAAGAAATGTGCTGTTATTGGAAATGGTGGCATCATCAAGAACAGCAAATGTGGGAAAGAAATTGACTCAGCTGATTTTGTGTTTAGGTAGACAGAGTATAACCCTTTAGTTTTTGTTGTTTTAGGGCTGCACAATGATAATGCATGACATTATTCTTATAGGTCAACATTACCTGCAACTTCAGCACTATGCTATCCAGTGTTAGCTTGTTGTAGGGCTACTATGGCATTGGGTTTATTGATACTATATTCAGTTTAATTCATCGTATCTATGGGTGAGTCAGCTAGGCAGCAAAAGACTAAGTATTGAGAGGGATCATTCATCCAATCTTCTGTAACACATGGACAACAATCCAATCCTTAAGTTTCTTTCTGGCTTTTCCTTTGTCAATTGATAGTAATGACTATCAGCATTCATTTTTCCTGCTGCCTTTACAAGCCTTCCAGGGTAGCTGCTGAGAAGCATCCCCACAGCATGATGCTGCCACCACCACCCTTTACAGTGGGGTGTGTGTGTGTTTGTGGTGATGTGCAGTGTTGCACCAAAAAGCACCATTTTGGTCTCCAGCAAACCTAAGGACTTCCTCCCTCTTGACCATGGAGTCTCCAGTGTGCCTTTTGGTGAACTCTAGACCAGATTTAAGAGTTTTCTTCAACAGTGGCTTTCTCTTTGCCACTCTCAACACCATCAACTCTCCCGTCTCAGCTGCTGAAGCTTGGAACTCCTTCAGAGTAGTCATAGGTGTCTTGGTGGCTTCTCTCACTAGTGTCCTTCTTGCCGATCACTCAGTTTGTGAGGACGGCCTGATCTAGGCAGATTTTAACGTGCTGTAGACCTTCCAATTTTTGATGATGGATTTAATTGAACTCCAGGGATGTTCATTGCCTTGGAATTTTCCATATCCATCCCCTGACTTACACTTTCAATAACCTTTTCTCTGAGTAGCTTGGAGTGTTCTTTTTTCTTCATGGTGTAATGGTAGCCAGGAATACCATGATCTGTTTTGGTGCTACTTCCAAAAACTAGACTGCAACTTTTTTTAGGATTCATTTTTCAGGCTTTTATGCTTTTCTTGATAGAGGAGGACAACGGATAGAATCAGAAACAGGAATGAGACAGCTGGAGAGAGGCATACGGGAAAGTGCCACAGGCTAGATTTGAACCCAGGCCAACTGTGTACATGGGGCGCGCCTGAAACCACAAGGCCAACTGCACCCAAGATTAAAACTTCTTAAAGATAAAATCATCCTCCAGTTGTGCTGAAAACTGCAGGACACTATATTCTCTAAAATCACTGATTTTCAAGCTAGCTTGGAAACTGGCTTATAATTGTGATGAAGTGAAGGATCCAGTCCAGGTTTTATGATCAGTTGTGCAGCCCTGAACAACGCATCTCCAGCATCTTACTAAGTCATATTAACACTTCTGGGCTGAGCTTTATGAGTGCATTTTTTCTGCAGGTGCAACATACCTCCCATTAATGAGAAGTATACCGCTGATGTTGGCACTAAGACGGATCTGGTGACGATAAATCCAAGCATTATCACTGAGAGGTACTTTGACCACTCCCTGCCTCTTTCTGTCTTTGTCTCCTTCTTTGTGTAATCTCATGTTTCGTGTTTTCTACAGATTTCAGAAGCTGGAGAAATGGCGGCGGCCTTTTTACGAAGTCCTCCAGAATTACGAGAACTCCTCTGTAGTGCTTCCTGCCTTCTACAACACCCGCAACACCGACGTATCTTTCAGAGTCAAGTACATGCTGGACGACTTCGACTCCCAGAGGGGCGTCTTCTTCTTCCACCCGCAGTACCTTCTCAACGTGCAGCGTTTCTGGGCTGTGCAGGGCGTCCGAGCCAAGCGTCTCAGCAGCGGTCTGATGTTGGTAACCGCCGCCTTGGAGATGTGCGAGGAAGTCCACCTCTACGGCTTCTGGGCATTCCCCATGAACCCCTCTGGCATCTTTATTACCCACCATTACTATGATAACGTCAAGCCACGTCCGGGCTTCCATGCGATGCCTCATGAAATTTTTAACTTCATTCACATGCATACTCGTGGGATCATCCATGTGCACACAGGGCAGTGCACATGATCCCCCACTCCTCTGTTTTAAAGTGGAAACTTAGCGTTAAACATGAAGTTTATTTGTTTAAAATCTGCTTTACCTGTTGTGTTCTCTGGTTGTCAGCTAATAAGGACGTTTTATTTGCTTTAGAGTTGGCCTACAGCGTACACCTCCTTGTTCTTACTAACTGGTGACACACTGAAGGTTGCCTGCTTTAATTGCCAACATAACTTCTCTTTTCAATGTGAACATTTCTGTTTATTTAGCCAATGAAATCCTTCCGCTTATCTCCGAATCTCTTACCACGGATGCTTGTTTTTAATGTGAAAAGTGGTCTTCATAGTGATGTCGTTTCTGTGAAGTTTTCTAGTGGCTCAGCTGTACAGAGGTGTTGTTTTCTACTCAACGTTGCACAGATAATTACGCTGAAGTGGGCCGCACTGGGTGTCTTTGTGCCCCCCCCCCATTCCCCTTCTCTTCTTTCTTTATCTCAGACACTCTTTAGGTGTGGCAGCTTTTAATGTTTGTGTAAAACTAAACCTTGATATTGAGGTTCTAAAAGATCAATAGTGACATTCAATTGTCTACTTTTGTAATCTATTTCTTATTCACCAGAGTCACTGGGTGAATATTTTAAAGTATTATAGAAATGGCCTGTTTTTGGTGGCCCTCTCCTTGTCCTATTTAAAGAAAAACTCCTCCAACACTTCTGGTGAAAAAACTGTGTGTGAAAAGAGATAAAATGAGATGGAGGATGTTGAAAAATCTACACCATCTTGGCAAATCTCTGCTCTTCAAGGCCACCCGATTTGTAAAGCAACATATACAGTGCCTATAAAAAGTATACACTCACGTGGATGTTTTACCCTTTTATTGGTTTTCTAAGTCAATCATGGTTGATATAATTTGGCTTTTTTGACCAAGAAAATATAAAAAATATATCTCTCTTTAACGTTAAAGTGAAAACAGATTTCTACAAACTGATGTTAATGAATAAAATATGTGAAAATAAGTGACTGCATAAATATTCACCCCCTTCAAGTCAGTATTCAGCAGATGCAGCTTTGGCTGCAATCACAGCATTGAGTCTATGTGGATAGGTCTCATTCAGGCTTGCACATCTGGACACTGCAATTTTACTTCAATTCTTCTTTGCAAAACTGCTCCAGCTCTGTCAGGTTGCTCGGTTGTGTGTTTGTGTAGCTTTGAGTCATTGTCTTGCTTTAAAATAAGTCTTCTCCCAAGCTGTAGTTCTATTGCAGACTGAGTAAGATTGTTCTCCAGAAATTTATTATATTCTGCTGAGAATCATCCCCACAACATGATGCTGCCACCACCATGCTTCACAGTGGGGATGATGTGTTTGTGGTGATGTGTCCAGCAAACAAAGCATCTTGTCTGATGGCTAAAATGCACCGTTTTGGTCTCATCAGACCAACAAACTTTCTTCCTCTTAACCATGGAGTCTCCCACATGCATTTTGGTGAACTCTAGTCCAGATTGAATCTGAGTTTTCTTCAACAGTGGCTTTCTCTTTGCCACCATCCCAATAAATCACTCTGGGGGATGTTCCGTGCCTTGGAATTTTTTCGGTAGCCATCCCCTGACTTTATGACCTTTTCTCTGAGTAGCTTGGAGTGTTCTTTTGTCTTCATGGTCGAATGGTAGCCAGGAATACCTTGATAACAGTTTTGTTTAATTAGATTTCTTTAGAGAAATCTGTCTTCACTTTGGCATTATAGACTTTTTTTTGTCAAAAAAAGCCAAAATATAGTTACCATGACTGATTTATAAAATCAATAAAAGGGTAAAACATCCAGGGGGATGAATACTTTTTATTGGCACCGTAGCAATGCTTAGCAACACAGCCTCTCTTCGTCATTCATGTCTTAAACCATGCTGCCTTATGAGAAAACAACTCCCTCTATGTGATATGCAATGCACCCATGTGTTTTGCTTATCTGCAGTTCATAAATATGAAACTAAATCTTAGTTGAAATAAAGGACATTTAAGACTTTGGAAAGTGTAGAAATTCATGTGCGGTTCTCAGCCTATACTCTACTGGAATTAGTGAAGTCTTACTGTAAAGTCCATTCATAATCATGTAATGCTCTGCATGACTCTATACTTGGCTTTGTGTGTGCCTGCTTCAACGATCACTGAAATATGTTTACACTTAAACCTCCACTGATGTTCACAGTGCTTTTGGAGATGCATACACGGACTTTTTCACAGAAAGATGACCACAGTAAGGAGAATTTTATAAAAGTGAATGCATGATTAAAGATGCAAGAATGAGGAATGGCTGCTGCCCTTTGTAAAGTGTTGCGACACTTGTAGGACTACTTTATTACTTCATCTTCCCTTTTTGAACTGTTACATTTTAGTTTGCATTCATGCACTGGAAAGCTGATTTTTATTGTTATTGTCGCACACTGAGGAACAGACTGTAGTATTATTTATGCCACTCTTGTGTTCATGCTCAGCTGTGCAAGTCAGTTATTTCCCCATTATTTGAGGGACATCATTGCACGTAAGATTTTAACATGTTCCCTTTTTCCTTTCTGAATCTCTTTGTGTTTTTATGCACAAGAGATGAAGGTTCAAAAGTACCAAATGTCTTTTGCTTTGACCACTAAATAGTTTTACAAACACAAGTGAATAAAAAAATGGACTATGAGGGGAACCAGTTTGTGTACTGAGTGGAGGTGATATATTACACAGTGCTTCTTAACTGACTCTAGATCATTCTTTATACTGTATTGTGTTTGTAAATAAACTTGTTCCGATTTTCCCACTTGTATCTTTACTGAGCGTATTCAGTTTTAGTGTTCAGCAGTGTTAATTTTGTCGACTAAAACTATGACTAAAACTTTTAGTCAACAGCCTTTTTTCCATGACAAAACTAGACTAAAGGCCCAAACGTACTCAGGCGGAACGTACGACGGACTAGACAGAGGTCTGTGCAGATGTCCACAAGGCCCGTGCGCGCAAAGCTCAAATTTTACGACTGCGCGGACTCCGCTCCGCGTACTGGTGTCACACAAAACACTGCTCGGCATGTGTTTTTCACATCGACCCGCATTAAATGTGACACTGACCTGCATTTCGCACTTGTTTTTCCACGTCAATACTTCGCATGTCCTTCACCAACATGGCATACTCCCCTTCCTCATCTCTTGTGGCATTTAATGGCCGTACATACCACTGTTTCTTGATTTTACTGCTTTGCAAAGCCAGCAGGCAGAGCAGCTCCTCTTCCTCGTCGTCAGCGTAGGACGCCATGACAGAAAAATGTAAACAACGTGCAAGGATTGTGGAAAATGTAGGATTTCATGGAAATTTCACAGTGCGCTCGACAATGGAAGCCCTGATCACTGCTAAAATTCCGTGTGGAGTTAGCTCCGCTCACAGTACGCTCTAGTATGTGCGGGCCTTAAGACTAACAAAAATAGATCTGTGATGACTAAACCGCCAAAAACTAAGTTTAGATTTTATCAAGATGACTTAAACTAGACTAAAATGTAATTTAGTTTAAGTCAGACGTTCAAAATCTGTGATATTTCTCCACTATGGGTAAATCTGTCAAAATGCAATGCATCTGTATCTATTCTGTCTCTCAGCTGTAGAAAGCAGGGACCCCAGGTTAGACAGGATGCAGAGAGCACACTACCATGACTTGGTACCAGATTTAGGCAAGAAAATAAATGTTTGGACTAAAAGTAAAGACTAAAACTAAAATGCATTTAATTTAAAGACTAAAACTAAAATTAACTAGAAAAGCACTCATAGAGCGCAGACCTCCACCATTAGCCCTATTTCCAGATAGTGAAGAATCCTTTAGTAAATTCCTGGCTTCATCCCCATGTGCCCCCCGATACATCATTCGCCAATTACTCCCTCCCCAGTGGGGTAGAAACATGGCCAGACAAAGCATTGGCTTCACTACATGTGGACTGCCATGGCGGAAGCATTGCCTGCTGGTGCCAACAGATGCACTGACAGTCTCACCCATGGTCTCACTGGACGACTGGAAGTCATGGTAGAGTGTGAATATTCCTCTATTCCTCCCAGCATTGTGAGTATTCTTGCTACAATTTGTTGTCTTTCTCTCTTACGCTTTGACTCGTCTCCTCGACCAGGCATGTGTCTTTCAAACTCTAAAAACTCCAAACCTTTGAATAGAAACACACCCAAAATGCTGCTGGGATTGAAGTTACTCATGTCCGCCATCTCCTGGTGTAAAGTGGTAACAGTGCAGACCTCCGCCATTAGCCCTCTTCCACTAGTACAGAATTCTTTAAAAAATTCCTGGATCCAGACGGTGATCTGGATCAGTCCCAAAATCTAATCAGTTCTTCCTTATGCCATTTCTGACATTTC
This sequence comes from Cheilinus undulatus, assembly GCF_018320785.1. Taxonomy (NCBI): domain Eukaryota; kingdom Metazoa; phylum Chordata; class Actinopteri; order Labriformes; family Labridae; genus Cheilinus; species Cheilinus undulatus. Next base: position 40,428,559 of record NC_054881.1, read on the forward strand.
CTTAAAATTTCATCAAAATCCATCCATAACTTTTTGAGTTATGTTGCTAACTAACTAACTAACTAACTAACTAACAAACCCACCTGATCACATAACCTCCTTGGCGCAGGTAAAAATAGCTGCCAAAATGAATACTGGTGTTCAGTGGGGGAGTTTAATGCAAGAGCTCCTTCGTAAATATATCTCAATAATTAATATGCCATAAAAAGTGGTACATTTGCAGCCTGATCAGTGATTTTGCGCTGACCACCACGTGCTTACAGCCACAGTGGAAACACGATACTAATTCAGCTGCCTTATTTTAGAGCAGTTAAGCTCTGCTCTGTCCCCTGCAATTAGCTCATTAAGCAAAGCTACTGTCAACACCTCAATTATTAAGCAGTCGGTGGTGTCGGTGTCCTCTCACTGACTGACTCAGCAAAGGAAGGCTGTGAATATTGCACTTGACATCCAGCAATGCGGCACCTTAAAGGTCTACATTTACCCAGTGCACGAGTGCAAGAAAGATGAATAAAAGTCCAGATAGGAACTGATGATTGAAGCAGCTAGTTAAAGATTTTATATTCTTCTGATGACTAAAAGACAGTTATTCAGACCATACTCAGCCAATACTATTTTTTCCTTTATTGCAGTCATTGACTTAATGCAGTTGTGCATTAACCATCAATGCCAGGGTTAATGAGGTAAAACAAACAAACAAAAAAAAAAAAAAACATAAAAAAGAAGGGAAGGGTGCAATCCAAGCATCAGCATATACAGTGCATTCAGAGCGTATTCAGACCCCTCTCACTTTTCTATTTTGTTACGTTGCAGCCTGATGCGACAATGGGAACAAATCTTTATATCCTCCTTAACTGACAGTACCCATCATGACAAAGTGAAAATAGAATTTTAGACATTTCTGCAAATTTATGAAAAATTAAAAAACTGAAATATGTGTTTGCGAACTCCAAGCAGGCTTTCATGTGTTTTGCACAGGAGAGGGATCTGTTTAGCCACTCTGCCATAAAGCCCAGATTGGTGTAGAGCAGCAGTGATGGTTGTTCTGGATCTTTGTCCCATCTCCACACAGGATCTCTGGAGCTCAGTCAGAGCGACCATCTGGTTCCTGGTCACCTCTCTTACTAAGGCCCTGGGGTCTGAATACTTTCTGAATGCACTGTAGGCCTAGACAGTTATAAGCTAAAATAGCCTGTTTAAAAATGAAAAGAGGAGAGCTAAACTGTCTTATGTAGGCGTTTGTTGAGTTTATGAAAATTCATAGATTTTTGTGGCAAAGAGTCTAATATACCAGGCTAAATAAGATGATATTTTTTCTTAGCAGGAGAATTTATTTGACCAAACACGACACCTTTAAAAGGTCAAATTTAACAAAACATTGTGATGACAGTGGTATGAATGCCCCTGAGACCTGAGGTTTTGTTAGGAATGTATTTTAAGTTTCTCCCACTTATTTGGGATCAATAGGCCCTGAATAGGAAATAGTTTTTCCCTCTTTTTCTACCAAAGATGATGTCCACAAGTCTGCTGAAGGTCCTGTTTCTGCAGAAAATACTGAATTAGATTGGTTTTAGAGCATATATTGGTAAGATGTTGGAGATCATCCTACATTAGAAATGGTGACAGTCATTGAGAAACACGGTAAAGTTGTTTTTCTTTTCATTTTGATGGATCCCAAGGACTGGTTATCCACCCAAATTTCCTAAAATTTCAGAAAAATCAAATATAAGTCCTTAATATATTCTCCAAAGTTTATGGTGATACTTTATCATGAAGACTGGATATTCAAATAAAACCTTCCAACAAAATTCCATGTATATTCCTGAAAAATGTCAAGCAAACACCCAACAATTTTAAAGGAACTGCCTCTTAAAGTCTTTCAAAATACTTTCCTGAAAATCCCCCCCCCCCCATGAAAAAACAAAAAAAAAAAAAAAAAACAAATCCCAGTCAAATGTTCAAACATCACAAATAAATTTCCATGAAAATACTAGAAAATTTTCAAGCAACTTACTCAAATTTTCCACGAAAATGTCTAAAAATTACTGGCTCCCTTTACCCTAATAAATTTTCATAAAAGTACCTCAAAGTTTCCATGAAACTGCCTAAAAAATTTCCAAACAAATATCCATGAGCATGCTGAAAAATTCCAAAGCAAATTCTCTCAAAACTTCCAATGACACTTTCATACATAGTTTTAGTTTACATACATAAATATACCCCATTTTGGACAATTGCACCAAAGTTATAACAGTAGAAATACGCAAGTATGGAGCTGGACAAGCTTACTTGTCAATGTATGAAATATAAAACCACTGCAAAAACTTCGAATAGCGTTTTAATAATTAAATTAACGAAAAATATCTTAATGTAGGCGTTACTGAAATTGTTTAAAGTTGATGTAATGGCTAGCAAACAGCTAGGATATAAAACGTTGCTAGCTAGCTAGCTAGTAAGGCTCTTGGTTGGAGAAAACAGGTAAAGCACTGATAAACGGTCAAAGTGGACACTTAAACTGTTGGTCATTATTAGATTAGATGGTAAGATTACGGGGCTTATAAATAAAAAAATATCCTCATAGATAAATGGTTGAAAAATACAAAGTCGAGTTAACTAAAGTTTTTTGAAAATGACAGCTAAGTGGCTTAAAAGCTAGCTGATAGCTTGCTAGCACAGCAGCATTCAACAAAGGTAATGGAGAAACTGGTGAAACATAAGGTAAGCAATTTTTAAACAGTTAAAGCAGATAGAGACCAAAATTATGCAGAAAATAAATAGATAAAAGTGGGTAGAGTTATAAAGTTGAAGAATTGAGCTTCAAGTAAATACAGTAAATATAGACAACACTGTTGAGTAAGCCTAGACCAGCCTATTGGCATTGTCAGAGGTGGTTCAAAATGTTTAAAATCCACCAGAGATTACTCTGAATGTGCAGTCATTTAGCTTTCCCAGCATGCATAATCAAACTTGTCTCATGGGCTTTTTTCCACAAATCAAATAAAATCTTGGTCAGCAAATAAATTGGCTAATTCCAGTTCAGTAGGTGTACCAAAACACATACATGTGTCTCTAAGATCTACAGAACTGTTCTGTGGATATTGTGACATTTTGGTTGTTTTAAGAGCTTGCCTTAGGGATTTATCATGTATTACTAAATTAACCCTTTAGCTCATATAGGAATGTTTAGTGTTTGTATTTTATCGGTACATTTTCACTGGGGTGACTTGAGATTTTACAGACTTTATAAAGGATGCCCAGGAAGGGAAAGGTTGAGAAATGCTGGCCTTGACTACTGCAGGACATGTGTGAAGGTAATGTATGATGTCTGTTTGTAAAATCAGACCCCTTGTCACATCTTACCATCTTTCTTTGGGATGTGACAAATGAGTCCTTAATGTTTGGGGATTGCTTTCTCATTGCACTGGGTCATGTGAGGTTTGACTCTCTGCTGTCATCTGTGGGCTGAGTAACCTGATGTTGAAGATCAATATGACCAAACTCTGTCCTTCACCTCCATATCAGCGTCAGGTATCAGGTGGCAGTAATAAGGCTAATGGGATGATTTGGCTTATGGTCAGGTGAAGATACAGTATGAACACCACTGTGATAGAAATGCAACACAAATGAGCAGGGAGGAATTTTTACTTTCTCTTTCTAAAGATGGTATGCTACTAATCAAAGCTGAAAGACAACTTAAACAATTCATATTTTACCAACAGTTTTGAACACAGTAAAGCAGTTTACATACAGTGTCCAATCTTAAAAGTTTGTGAACCAAATATTAAAGACACAAAAGGTCTGTTTCATATCGACTGGTGATTTTGGTGAGCAATTTTAGATTTGTATGTATTTCAGATAAATGGATTACTGTGGTTAAAATTTCATTTTGTCTCTCAAAGAGACAAATAATTAAACTTTTAGAGTTTAAGTTGAACTGAATTTAGTTGCATCGACAGCCAAATAAAATATTTGTTGTAGCTCTTAAGAATGAAATAAAATTAGAGATTCACAGGATAGAAACAGACATAATTTCTGGCCTAATGATAAAAGTGAAACAGCTTTGAGCAAAGATTCATACTGGCCCCCATTAATCAAACTTCCAAAGAGGCCAGCGCAAATTTGGGTGTAGAAATCATCTTACAACAGGGTCCACATGTGAGTTATGAAATGTGCATATCTGGCCAATCACAGCGTACGACTTAGCAGTTGCTGATAAATGTGGTGGGTGAAAACAGTCGTCATTTATATAATTTGCCCATGTATGTTCACAGTTCAGTGGGCCAGTTAGGGAACTAAAGTATAATTAGTGTTTCTGTCAAAACTAATAAACGAAAACACGAAAAATGGCCTTTTTCCTTTTTTTGTTTTCAACCATAGACGAAAAAACTTTTTTTTTCTTTCTGAACAAAAAATAAAAAAACTAAAATCAAATAACGGCCTGATATTGGTTTTTGGATTTTCCTTTTTTGTTTTGCCATTTTAGATGTGGAAACGAAGAAACAGAAGCACATGACCATGAGGTAAATGGACTCCCTACCAAAATAAAATCCAAACTTATAAATTAATAATAATAAAGAGATAAGTTGCGTTAAATAGTGCTTTTAGGTCCACAGTTAGGATAAAATTTCTCACACAGGTCCGGTGTATTTATTTATATCATGACCAATAGTCTATTAAATAGCATCAACCAGAGTGCCACACCACACTGATCGTGAAGGTGAATTAACACGTAGCCACGCATTAACAATCTCATGTCCACGCATTAAATATTCCGTGGCCACGCAATATTATTATTATTATTTATTTTATTTTATTTTTTTATTTCTATTTCCTGAAATTATCATAATGAGTCTAATGGTGTATAAACACTGTAACATTGTTCAAGATGAAAGCGCTATTTAACGTAACCTATCTTCTTATTATTAATTTATAAGTTTGGATTTTATTTTGATAGGGAGTCCATTTACCTCATGGTCACATGCTTCCGTTTCTTAGTTTCCAGACTTAAAACGGCAAAATGAAAAAGGGAAAATCCAAAAACCAATATCAGGCCGTTATTTGATTTGAGTTTTTTCGTGTTTTGTTCAGAAAGAAAGAAAAAAAAACAGCAACAAAAAAATGTTTTTTCTTTTTTTCGTTTTTGGTTGAAAACAAAAAAAGGAAAAAAAGGGTGCCACTTTTCATTTTTTCTTTTATTGGTTTTGACAGAAAAGCAGATTATACTTTATCCCCTGACCCTAATATTAGAATATTTTATTTATATACCCAACTTGATATCATAATTTGCAATGCTAAGTTTACAATATATCAATGTTTTGTTTTTTTTTTGGGGGGGGGGGGGGTTTAAAAACATGGTCAGCACTTGAGATAGGGTTATAAAATTATGTTTTTGCTATGAAAAGAAGCAGCACACAAACAGGAGATAGCCAGCCTAAAACTGCTCCAGACTGTAGGGAGCGTACAACCAAATCTCAAGTGTAAGCATGTTTGATAAATGAGGGCCAATGAGAGAAGAATAAACATGGTTCAACTACCAGCAAGAACCCTGTTAAAATGAATGCAGGGATTAAGCTGCTGCATGCATATTGACTTCTTTGATTGTCTTCACATATACTGTAAAATTCCCTAAATGATCACCTGAGCTGCATGTGTGAATGCAGATAATTCCAATTATTATGATAACTTTTCCCTACTGGGTTGCTAGTAAAACCCTCCGGTTTACATCAGGATGAGCTGAGGTGAAAGCTAAAGTCAGGGAAAAGTCAGGAATTTAGAAGTGAGGGTGGGGTGAAGATGTCATGTGACCAGTAATAACATGTGCATAACCCTTTACCTATTTAGTCTAAAAATGGTGCTTTGGACATATTTAGTTATTATGGCTGTAAAATAGTCAGGAAACGCCCTAAGTCTGAGAGCTTTGGTCCCTTTTCCCAGGAGTACTTGAACTTGACTTTTTAACATCTGGTTATTGATTATTGCACATTATATGGAATTGTCGGCAGTTTAAAAGAAGAAAAACACAAAACGGACTTGTTTTTCTTCTTTTATGAGAAGAAATTTTGTTATTGCTCATGAAGTTTTGATTTGACATTTGAAATGTGAACCTATACATGTTTAGAACAATCACCAGTCATTTTTGGAGTCTAGGACTCTGGGTGTGCAAAACACAGTGCAAAAGATAATTACATACATAGGCGACAATTAGTGCAAATAAGGTGGAAAAATGCATTCTCAACATTCTCAGTAACATGTTGTTATTGCACATGACAGACATGCACAAATGCCACTATCTAACGCTATTTTTTTTTAAAACAAAACACCACTCTCACTCGCTCTCCTTTTACTCTCTTCCTTCACTCTCCTTTCTTACTCATCTTCTGCCAAAGCTGCCGTTATCGTGGTGCTGTTCGACATTACTGTAATATATATACCACACATCATATATTGCCGGAAAGCACAGATTCTCAGCTCTCTGTCAGCGTTGGAATTTTTTAGATTGAGCAAACTTTGGAGGAGTTACAGTGTTGAGAATCCGTGGAGCAGTCTCGCGATACTTCTGGTGTTTTGCTATAAATGCCCACTTCATATTGCTGCAAGTACCGTAATGAACCATACATAGGCACATGCCCACATTTCTCAGCTTTCCAATACCGTTGGAATTTTTCTGATCAGACAAACTTTGACAGAGTTATGGTAATAATACCCCAGACATATAAAACACAACACTGGCGCTGGCTCAGTAGATAAAGGGTTAAGCAGCCTCATCCATTGTCTCTGTTTACCAGTATGAGCCATGCACTCATATTTTGATGCTGTGAGAATGTCCAAAAACAAGCTGCACTGATATAAAAGTGAAAAACTGTAATATCATTTGTCATTTGAAAACATTACAGCCACAGCTTCCTCTTTCTGTCAGGGAAACTTCCTGTCATAGGGGACTTGTGTAAATTTGTAAAATGTCATGTGCATGCTTTTGTAGAATTTTATTCAAATTTTCAGGATTGCATGCATGAAAACAGCTCATGGTTATAGTCAATTCACTGAAGTTAATAAGGGATTATAAATGGGAATCATAAACATTGCTACACGTAAGTTGTATAAGATCAAACAAAGAGGAAATGTTAAGTCAGGTTTGTGTATGTGTGCGTTTATGTGTTTAGGTGTGTGTCCACCTGTCGGCGTGCGTGTGACTGCAGGTAAAAGCGAGACGCCCCCGGCACGTAAAGCGATCCTAACACCATGAATAATGGAGAGTGCCGTGGCTGAGGGGATAAGTTCTCTGTGCAAGGCTCCTTTTTCACAGGGCTTTCTCCTGTGGGTCACGTGAGTGCTGAGATGACAGTAATTTTTCATGAGTAGTGTGTTGTTTGGTTGTATGGCCATATATATTGCCAAGGTGGGAGGCATCCATGCAGCCATTGCTACATGTGTATGTCCTTAGTCTGTCTGCCTGCAGCTTCACACAATCAAGTGGCTCTGCACCTGAACATCTCAGAACCTCCCTGAAGCCAAGGGTCAAATGAATTGTCTTACACTATTAGAAACTCAAGGCAGCACTTACGAAACTAAAGGCCAGGGAAGTGGATGAATAAAAGATGCCGTCGAAACAGAAAAAATCCACAGCTTCAGAAGAAACCGAAGAAGTTGATGACGAAGTAGAGGAAACGGAGCCAAAGTTAAAGGAGAGGAGCAAAGGTGTGACCCATGGGGACAGCTCAAAGGGAGAGAAGGGTCGGAAGAAACACAAGATCGCAGACGACTCTGACAACCAGGAGGCCCAAGAGAAAGAGAAGAAGAAAAAAGAGAGTGAAAAAAGCAAAGAGAAAAAGAAGAAAAAGAAGCAAGATGATGATGCTGAAGCTGATGCTGTGATTGAAAATGAAGCTGATGAAGGTGAGCAAAACAATAATGACCCTAAGACCGATTCCAAAAAGGAGAAATCAGAGAAGCTCAAAGAGGAAGTGACTGAGGGAGCGAAGGAGGAGAAGAAGAAAAAGAAGAAGAAATCCTCCACAGAGAATCCAGAAGGAGAAGAGGAGATGGGATCCAAGGATAAGAAGTCGAAAGATGGCAAGAAGAAGAAAAAGTCTCACGATGATGACGAGGAGCCGCTGATTGAGGAGCAGGAAGAGGAGGAAGACTCCAAGAAAAAGAAGAAAAAGAAGGCAAAGAAGGGGTCGGCAGACAGTGATGATGATAAAAAGAAAAAAGGGAAGAAATCCAAAAATAAGCAGGTAGACTATGCTGTGATCTACCAGAATGAGCTGCTGGGGTATCACACTGACTCATCTGATGGATATGAGGACGAGTACTTCAAAAAGAAAGGTAAGGTTTGAACATTCTGTTGTATTTCTGATGTCAGTTACATTATATCTTTAGTTCCAGCTTGATAAATCAGATTTCCTACCGTACCCTTTAGCTCAGCCTCAGAGCATATTAATTCCAGGTGGAAGCCCTCTGTGATTGTTCTTGGATGAGAGCTCAGTTATGTTCTACATGAATGGCGCCAAACAGAAGCTCCACGGCAGACAGGTGCTGGGTGCCGGCCCAGACTCAGGGGCTGGGAGAACCGCAGGGGCCAGATGTAAGGCCAGGAGCTAGAGGATCATTCTCACAGCAGATCAGAGATTTTTAAACCAGAGGGGCAAGATCCTGCAGGATTAAGATTAGGGAAAAGAAGACCTCTAGGTGATTCTAGGAACAGGAAAAAATATGAAATCGAAGCTTATTTTTTATTCTCTTTTACAGCCGTAATTAACTTTGTTTAATACATCTCAGTTGTTAAGAATGAAGTAAGAACTGAAATCCAAAGAAAGCCACAAATGTAGAAATGTAGACTCAAAGACACATGTTGATGCTTACCAAACCCAGAGTGGACATGCATCTGGAAATTTGATTTTGGCTTTCGGTTGTTGTTTTTTTCTAGATCTTGACTTTGAAAAGTTGGGACGGGTTTCTTTGATAATGAGTTAGATTCTCAAAATCTTGAAAAACCAACTTAAAGAACTGATTACAGAAAAGAAACTAGAAAAGCACTCGGAGAGCACAGACCTATCTCCCATTAGTGATGAAGCCTTTAAAAAATTCCTGGATCCATCCCCATGTGCCCCCCACCACAGCATTCACCGATTATTCCCCCCACCATGGTGTGGAGACTTGGTGAGGCAAAGCATTGGCTTCACTATGTGGCGACTATCATGGTGGAAGCATTGCCTGCTGGTGCCAACAGATGCACTGACAGTCTCGCCCATGGTCTCACCGGACGATTGGAAGTCATGGCAGAGGGTGAATATTCCTCTATTCCTCCCAGCATTGTGAGTATTCTCGCTACAATTCGCTGTCTTTCTCTCTCCTCGACGGGCGTGCGTCTTTCAAACTCTAAAAACTCCAAAACTTTTAATAGAAACACACCCACAAATGCTGCTGGGATTGAAGTTACTCATGTCCGCCATCTCCTGGTGTAAAGTGGTAACAGCGCAGACCTCCGCCATTAGCCCTATATCCCAATAGTACAGAATCCTTCAAAAAAATCCTGGATAAAGATGATGATCCGGATCACTCCCAAAATCTAATCAGTTCTCCCTTATGCCATTTCTGACATTTCCTTAAAATTTCATCAAAATCCATTTACAACTTTTTGATTTATGTTTCTAACAAACAAACAAACAAACTCTGCTCATCACATAACCTCCTTGGTGGAGGTAAAAGTCAGTAATGTTATCCTAGGAAATAAAATAATATTGTCAAAATATTATTTTGATAAATTTATACATTGTTAGGAAAATTGGTTGCAGTTTTTTTAATCAGTTTTCATTGAAGAAATTTCTCAAATGAGAACTTAGAAGAACCGTTACCTTGATGACAGAGAACCTTCACAAATAAGTCACACATTGGTAAATCTAAGAACAAAGGCGGATTTTTTAGGTCAGGAAAAATACCAAGGTTTGAACCGAAATGATAATTTAACAGGGATTTCCTGGGTCAGAGAAATAACCAAAAACACAAGGTATAAGTCCTTAGTCTGGTAAATCTAGTGGATGCATCTAGCCAGAAAAAATGCTTTTGATGTACCGTAGTCTGACATTAAGAATGTAGATAAATATGTGTGCTACTGGTGTATTTTCCTAACCTTGTGAAGCAGATGGATACGCCCGTTTCCATGTTTCTTGCTGCTGAATCCATCTTGCAAAGCTCCCATCTGAATCGTTTGGGCCCAGTTAGAAAATGACAGGACCAATCAGCAAAGAGGGGCAGTACTTTTGGGTGCCGCTGAGTCGTGACGTAAGCAAGCAGCAACAAGAGGCCGGTGCAGTTGTGGTGGAAGACAGTAGCGTGAATGCTGCTAAAGCGACACTTTTTGTCAGATCTTGATGACATTTCTCCGTTTAAAGAAGAGCAAAGGACAGCACTGGGTTGTTTTCAAAAACGACAAAGTCTTGTACTGACATGTCTACAGTCGCCATTGTTCATGTTATGCAGTTCTCTATGGAACTTACTCCTCGACAGGGGCGCAACTCGCTAGTGGCCATGTCACGCGTTTTGTTGCTCCGACTGGCCTGTAAAGATGTGACAGACAGAACATTCATCCAACCACACTCTGAGTTGCTTTTCAATGGTTCTGCCCTTTCCCAAACACTCTGTATTAGAGGTTTTACCAGATGGATGTGTGAAACAAATCCATCTGGCGTGTCAGGTGAGTAATTTCCTCCTCTTCTGTTATCCAGCATCTAGAAATTGTGAGGTGTTTCTTTTTGTGGTTAATGATGAATGGACTTGAGCCTGTGTAGCAATTTTCTAGTTGTCTGACTACATCCTGACTATATCCTACAGTAGACCATGTCCTGGCACTTAGGGTCCTCACTGATCGCTTTTTGGATTTCACATCCTGAAGGTGTTGAACTCAGTGAGTAGAAATGCCCGCTGGAGGATTCTGGAGCTCTGCAGGATCCTACATTCGCTCATCCAGCTGATGTCTGCACTATATTCTGGTACAGAGAGTGCTGTGAGCTGTGGTGGCTTCACCTCTGACTTGTTCCCACTTGATTCTGTGGTGAGGCAGGGATGCGTCTAGCCCCTACATTCTTCGGTATCTGTATGGACTGGATAATGGGGTGAACAGGCGCAGTGAACTGTGGAGAGTCATTTGGCGATGTTCAGATCCTCGATCTGGACTTTACTGATGAAGTTGTAAAGCTCGTGGAGACTGTAGATGTCCCTGCGAGGGCTCTTAGTTGGCTAAGTGAGGAGGATGAATGCACGTCTCCTGGCTCAAAACAAAGAGGATTGTTAGAGGATTTGGATGTCTTGGATGATGCCATCAAATCTGTGTCTGTGAATGGTGCAGTGAAGTCCATCGAGCTGCTGAGTGCAAGGCTGAGATAAATCGCAGACTTGGACTTGCATGGGGCAATATCTGAACTGACCTAACTTTGCCTTGCCTTACATGTACAGACAGGACAGTTTTCATTTTAAGAATACATTGTGTTCCTGCTTTCTGGATCAAATGCTGTTATAATTACAAAAATATCTTGTAGGGCTAAGAAACGATAATAGTTTAGCCTGAAATGATTATCTGCCGGCCTGCTTCAGATATCAGAACAAAGACACACAAGTGTTAAGAAGATTTGGCACATTTTTCATGGGCGCAGCCCACATACTCAGCTCTGCTGCTCATCCCACAAATGCATGATCCTTACAAATGTGGCATCATTTAAAAGGGTAATAAACAGGCTTTCCAACAGTATAGGATTTATTACCAAGAAGCATTGTTACAACAAATGAATAATGTACCGAACACAAATGGCCTTACTTTTTGTTTTAAGTTTAGACATAAACAGATTTTTTTGTTGCTGACCATGTCTTAGACCATAGAAATGCCTGTATTTTTATGCAGTATTTGGTTGTATATCTTTGGAAGTATTCCATTGAAATGGACCATATGAGAATGAAACTACAACCATGTAGAGATCCTTTTAAAATTGGCAGGTTGGTTTAAACACAGTCCTGGAAATACCACCAGTAAAGTTTCTCAAAAAAGTTGATCACAAATAAGCTCTATTTGAAGTCAGATACCAAAACACACTTTAGATGGAAAGCCAAGCCTCTGTGAACAAAGTTTTTCTAAAGAAACTTGTTTGGCAAAACAAACTAGAAGTATATGAAGCACTTTCCAAAATAACAAGTCTCCACAGAGAATTTAAAAAAAGAAGCACTCAGCTGTATTTGGAGGTGTTTTTTGATGGTAAAATTGCACATAAAAGCATAAACATCTGACTTTTAAAGCTTTTTCATCCTCTTACCTTCATTATGTTGACAGTGAGTGCTGAAAATGGGACATTATATTGTATTTGCCTGCAGATTCCCAGCTTGAGAACTGCCACCATAAAGTAAATGATCACAGTTAATGTGCTTTTAGCGTCTGATCCTTGAGTAGTCAATGAAAGGAGCAGTTTAGTATCATTATGTAGCATCAGCAGCAGTGATGCATGAGTGTTCACTCACTTCCTTACCACAGTGGTGCACTCAGGTCTCCAACACTCCAGGGACATTATCAAGGCTCAGTTTTACCAGGCCATTGTCGATCTGATTTTATCAGTTGTCTCTCTTTCTCTTTAATCTGGTTCTAATAGCGCTGATTACTGTTAATTAGGTATCAATGTCCCCGGCAGACTTGGGTTTGGTCAAATTGCTCTTTATCAGGTCTGTGCCTACTTCAGTCTGTTTCTCTATCTGTGCCTCTTAAGGATTTCCTTTACTGGATTCATTCTCTACTCTATCTTCATTTATTTAGAAATCTGCCTACCTGTGTATAGGGTGGACATCCCTCACTGATACTCTCTGAAAAGTCCCAGAATGCCCTGTGTTCTTTCTAGTTTACCTTACATAACCACGGAAGAGAGGAGTTTACATTTACGTACCGTGATGCAGCAGGACTATAGAATTACCTCTGCATATACCAAGCTGTTGTGTCACAGGCAACAGCCAATCACTGAGTAATCTCCAGCTGAAGATTTAATGCTGTTTCTGTAACTCAAACACACGATGCTCTGTGGATTTGGCTTCTCTTAAAAAATTTAAAATCTTTCTTTGAGAAGGGATTCTTGGAAATTGCAAATTTGATTAGTCATAGTCCACATACTGGATTCATGGTGACAAAACTTGGCTGAAAACTGGCTCTCATAGTGAGAAGATGTGAATGTTCAGACCATGATGCATGTTAAAAGTTAAAAATAGCAACAAGCACAGTCTACTCATGTTTCTGTCTTTGCTCTCGCAGACTGGCAGACCTTACAGCTAGTTCCCTGGGAAGTCTGCCAATACTGAAGGCTGTCTAAAGCCTCAATTCACTGAGTCCACAGATGCCTCTGCAGGCTTCAAAGGAGTCCTTCAGGCCTGTCTATATAAGATGATAATAGTCTCAGAATTCATGTGATGGTAGTCAGCCTTTCACAGCATCATTCTTTTTTACAGTACTGCCTTATTCTGTTCTGTGAAACCATCAAATATGGCACTCAGGTCCAATAGAATGGCTACGTTTCTGCAGAGCCTTACAAATAAAACATCCATATGTCTGTGCTGGTTATGCATAGCTCAGGTTCAGTGGTTTTATGCCACTTATACAACTTTATCTTCACCATCAAGATCAGAATAATACCAAAGCAATCTGCAGTATGACATGCCATCTGTCCACAATTCTGGTTTACATCCAGAAAGTAGAGCATCATTGCACCAGCTATTAACCCTTAGAGCTATTTTTTTCATCATCATGTCTCATCTGGACTTTTTTCTTAAAAAGCTTATAAAACATCAACCGTGTTGTGCGCAGTCAAGCTCGATACATCTTTTTTTTTTCAGGACAATCTGGGCTTTAAGAATATATCTACTACAGTAATGTCACTTGAATTTTGAAAAAGTTGTAGGACTTTAAAGACAAAATAAAAAAACAAATTGGAATTTGAAACTCAAAGATTTTCATTGATAACACACAATAAACAATAGTGACAAAGCCTTTTCTTTGCACATACTTGTTGTCCCATCTCTTGGGGACAAAACAGTGAAAAAATAAATATTCTGTTACAAACAGTTTTGAAAATATCTTCATATATACAAAACAAATCCATGCGCTTTTTTTGCCGTTAGATTCATTTGTGCTGTTCCTTTAAGCAGTAGATAAACGACTAGTCAACTACAACTCCCACAATGCATTACATATAAACATTGCGCTCAACAAATATGGCGCTATCCACTGAAGAAAGCCAAAGTAAAATATCAAAAATGGATTAAAAATGAACAAAAATACGCTGCAGTGGATTTCATCTTTAAAGACCCCGAAAATTCACTGAAGTTCTGGGCTCGCTATAATGATGTCCTTAAGGGCTACGGAGACATTGATGGTAGCAAATGAATGGCAAAATGGTCAGCTTTCAGGGGAAAAAGAGCAGGTCTCTATAACGTATGGTTCAAAAGTTATTCATGTTTTTCTAAACTGTGTCACTTCTTGTTGTATGCGGCAAGGCTGTCTTCAGAGACCCCAGGAAGACAGCCAAGTTCTGGGCTCACTAGAAAATGTTCTGTAAGAGCTACGAATACATGAAGAACATATTTAGAAAGGCACAACACAGAGCTTTCCCTAGAAAAAAACAAGTTAGTGCCTATGACTTACAGTTCAAAGGTTACCAAGCAATTTACAAAGGGGTGTGCCTGCAGCATGGATGGTTGGTTGGTGGGATGGGTGCCTGTGTGCATGGGATGAGTCCTCAGTCAAGTAGTGTGGAGTCGATTCCTATCTGAATGAGGCCTAAAAGCCCAAAAATGATTGAACGAAAAAATAAAGAAGAAAAGAAAAAAAACAAAGCAGTGACCTCTTGGGAAACAGGACTTGTACAGGATTTGGCTGAAGTCTAGAAGAGACGGTGTCAGCACTCAAAAATGTCCTTGTAGGTAGTTTTATTTAGGCAAGGCACAACAGACGCGTTTCGACTTGTGGTCTTCTTTGGCGTTCAATGCTGAAGACCACGAGTCAAAACACGTCCGTTGTGCCTTGCCTAAATAAGACTACCTAAAAGGACATTTTTGAATGCTGACTCCTCCTTTTTTAGTAAGTCTTTTTTGTCGTGCACCTTGAGGAGTTTATTGTTTGGAGGTTGCTCCTTTTTTTCGCTTCCTCTGTGAAGTCTAGAAGAGAAAGACTCAACAGGCAATGGACATTTGGTTTCTAGCTTATATTCTAAAGCTCTCATTGCAGCTCTGGGTGCAACACGTTTTTGGTCCTCAGAATTTAATGCTTTTGTTATTTTCTTAGCATTCTAATTTTTGCTTACTAGCTCTAAACAAAGAACAAGATGCTGTACTCAAGATCTTTAACTATCAGCGTGCGAATTTAAGTTTTGCCCTGATGGTGGTTTTGGAAAAACGTGTCTAGGTAGATCTCACCAAAAGTGATCACAGCTCATCTTTGGCTTAACTCAAATGTCTGCACAAAGTTCGATACCAATCCTTTCAGTGAATTCTAGTCTAATGTGGTGTATTTAAACTTTTCTATAAATGGCTGAAAATGTAAAAAGTGCCCACCTTCTCTTTCCCTGAACCTCCCAAACACCTTAAATAACACAGACTGTGGCAGACTGCTCAGTTTTCTGCCTGTTTACCTTCCCATCAACCCCATGGTCAGACGAGGAGACACATTTGTGAAATGTGAGAGATTCTTGGCTGATGTATCACACCAGACATGGATTCGCTGCAGATTCGCCGCATTGAATTCCCTGGCACACGTGCATGGAAGGAAACATAATGCTACCTAATGTTTATAGATTATTGGGCACTGTCTGAGGATGCGACTTTGTGTTTGCCCTTTTACTCAAGGCTTAACTTTCAGAATAGTCCCTCTGTGACCTAAATACATTTATTCATCACAAGTCAAGTTCAGTCAACAATACGTCCTTTAGAATCAGGCTTTGGCCCTAAGTGCTTTACAGTTTAGTTTGCAGTTGTGATCCTGAGTTAGCACAGGCAAATATGATTCAAATATGTTAGGAACTGCAATAAAAAGGTGGTATATACAATGCACAATAACAGTGATGATACTTAACTATAGCAACTATAATGATAAAATCAGAAATAAAGCAATAATACAGGAATCATGTAGAAATTAAAGACTCTGTAAAGGTAAATCCAAAATCTGTGTCTTAACACATGAGATATATTGGAACATAGCTGCTGTTAACATATGAAAACACTGAGATCTACATGTGACTGAAGTCTGGATTAAGGGTGCTTTCACATTAGGGGCCCAGTCCCGGATCCGAGTGCACTTGAGCCCAAAGTCCAGTTCATTGTGGTAGTGTGAATGCAAACGAACCGCGCCTGGTCACTGGTCCTGGGCCCACTTGGGGAGGTGGTCTCAGGCACGATTCAAGTGGACTCTGGCTCGGTTCAGATGAGATGTGAATGCAACTGCACCCAGGTACGGGACAGAGCGACGTTGCTGGCATTTTAAAAAGTGATTTTAAATCCTCCATGGCTGCAGGATGGAATTTTTGCCGGCTCAAAACAAAAACAGTCTTCACTGAGGTCATGACCCCAGTGGTTGCCATGGTAGCTTCTTCTTCTTTCTCCTCCTTATTGGGGTTGTAAACCAGCTACGTGCATACTGCCACCTGCTGTTTCAGACTGAGTACATACGCAAGTGGGCCCGGGCACTGATCAATGTTGCTAGTGTGAAAGCAAGCCAGCGGGGGGGGGGGGATCGCACCAATGTGTGGTTTGAAACAACTGGGCCTAATGTGAAAGCGCCCTTAACCTGTTAAAAAGTTTTTCACCTCTTTCCTGGCTGGGTTTAATTTGGGCAGGGCAAATATGTGAGCTGGTGATGTCACTAGCCCACAGTAGGGAATGACCCCACCCCTCTAACACTACAATATAAAATCACAGAGCAGTCCAGTCTGTTGTTAGCTGATGTCACTGCCTTTATTGAAAGTTAACAGTCAGTTAAATGCTGTTTTTTTTTGTCATTGTGAGGTAAATTTGCCAAATCTATTACAGAGATTTGAGCAAGAAAATGGACTTTGTCTCTTTTCTGACACAGACAGCGGAGGTCTGCGCTGTTACCACTTTACACCAGGAGATGGCGGACATGAGTAACTTCAATCCCAGCAGCATTTGTGGGTATGTTTCTATTCAAAGTTTTGGAGTTTTTAGAGTTGGAAAGACGCACGCCCAGTCGAGGAGACGAGTTGGAGCATAACAGAAAGAAAGCGAATTGTAGCGAGAATAATCATAATGCTGGGAGGAATAGAGGAAAATTCTCCTTCTGCCATGACTTCCAGTCGTCCTGTGAGACCATGGGTGAGACTGTCAGTGCATCTGTTGGCACCGGCAGGCAATGCTTCCACCATGACAGTCCACCCATAATGGAGCCAATGCTTTGCCTCACCATGTTTCCACCCCACGGTGGAGGGAGTAATTGGCGAACGCCATGGTGGGGGGAATATGGGGACAGATCCAGGAATTTATTAAAGGAGTCTTTGCAAATGGGAGATAGGGCTGATGGCAGAGGTCTGCGCTCTCTGAGTACTTTTCTAGTTTAAATATGAGAGGATCCTATTTCTCCTGAGTGGGCGTGGCTTCAGCTCATTCAACCGACATGCCGACACCATCCTGTAGCAGTTTTTACTGCTTCATGATTTCAAAGAAACTTGGAGATGTTTTATTTGACTGAAATTTGAACTAGGGGTTCATAACACAGTGACCTGTCATACAACAAACCTAAACACAGATTTATTTTCACTTTACAGGGTCTTTAACAAAAAAAGACAGCAGGGTAAAGGAACAGCTGAAATGAATTCAGTTAGCAGGAACTGTTGCATGAACGTGATGGATCAAATATTGTGTAAATATCAGCAGAGCAGTGATACAGGACGACACATTAAAAAACGAGCCTTGGGAGACCATATCTAATACAAATAAAATAGGCCCTAAAATGGAGCCTTGGGGAATGCCACATTTAATATATACAGATGATATTGTCCAGTTCTTACCTCAGAAGTTTTTATACGGCACAGTTCAGATTTAACTCCATCTATCTGATCTCCACTTTCCTCTCTTTCCAGTATACGAGGTTGTCGTCGTCACTGGTGACGTGAAAGGAGCTGGGACAGATGCTAATGTGTTTGTCACGCTTTTTGGAGATTTTGGCATCACACCTAAGGTTCACCTGGCAAGCAAGTAAGTTCCACAGGGTTTCATTTGATATTGCTGAACCATATTATATTTTCCTTCAACGGCTTATTCCAATCAGTGTTTTGCTGATTTGATTGAGCCCAGCTAGTTTGCTACTTTTTTATAATGTCAGCTATTAACCTGTAATCTTCTTTACCCTCTCTGATCCTTCAGCACAGAAAAGAGGTATTTTCCAATCAGTCTGCAAAAAGGATGGATACAGTTCTGTCCTTGTGTTGGCTTGTATTTTGCAAATAACACTGTATGGAGGAACATTCCTGCTCCACATTGAACTGATGTGCAGTATGAACAGCCTTAAAGTGAAAACCACTGAAACACTGAAACGGTTCTATGACAGAAAAGGCATCATCATCACCATAACAACAGTTTGAATGCAGTGCAGGAATCCCTCCTCTATACAGTCACATCAATTGTCGGACACAGAATATCTGGAGTAAGGAGGAACTATGTGACATGGCTGGTCTTCTTTTCCATTCATGAAAGAAGACCATCATGTCATTTCTGAGTATGATCAGATGACTCTCAGGGGATCTTATCAGCAGCAGGCTCCCTTTATCTCTGCACACATTGATTGACAGATAGGGTTACCTCTGCAGCGTATAGGATATACTATCTTATTGTGAGCCACACTGGACCTTGTCACACACACCTTGTGGTGGTCTCGTTCATCCACTTCACTGAGCGTCAACATGCCATGTATTCAGTGTCTCCATGCTCTGTAGCTGCAGCGTTCCTCAGCTAAGGAAACACTATACATGAACGTTGATGACCTACTTTCACATTTAATAAACACTCTGCTTAGCTAGGAGTTTCACCTTACTCCGATATAAATTAGGTCCTGCCTGTATTGTGTAAACACTGAAGAACTTTTGACAACATGATACAGGTAAGGGAGGACTGCTACGTCTGCTGACGCAGATGAAAAATGCAACTCTTTGGAAATTCATTGTAGTTAATACAAATTAAAACTGCATGAATTTCAAAGTTTGCATTGGGTTTGCTTTCTCATATCATCTCCCTCATCGTTGTCTCACAGTTGATTTAGAAACAGGAAACAGATAAAGGGCATGTATTCATGAGTGAATATTCATGAGTAAATTCCTGGCAGTTTTTTATTACAGTATATGACACCATGCACCTTAATTATAAGAGCCTTGGCATTGTCTTTGGGTTGAGTAGAGGAGAACAGATGGAGATGTGGGTCAGAGACAAAGGCAAGCATTCTCGGTTAATGAAAAAGATGGTGTCTGATTCGCTGTGGTTGGCAGAAGGGCTACTCTGCACACACAGGCGCCTCGTTGGTCTCTGTGAGGGGTAGGAGTACATGAGGAGGAGGAGGAGGCATCGAAGTGGCTGGGCTCTAGAAGGTTTCAGATTATACCAGTGCCATAACCACCAGGGCACGCTAAGCCAGATTAAGTCAGGAGATGTAATTTATTGCTCCAGAGTTCAGTTTAGTTGGCTGTCTTTTCTACCAGCACTGTAATCTAGCTCAGTCTGAAGGGACACATTTCTCTTATCTTCTATAAACACTCTTTTACTTTCTCCCAGTGTGACATTTACCCCGTTTCTTTAATTTTGCAGAAGCCGAACTGCATTTGAGAAGAACAAGACTGATGTTTTCCGTATTAAAACACACAACGCGGGGCCCCTGAAGAAGTTGAGGTACTGTACTGTACTACAGCAGATACCCAAGAAACACATCAGTTCACAACATCACAGTTGTGTTAAAAATACCTCACACCGGATGACAGAAGCTTGCTGAGAGGATCACACTGAAACATTTCTCACTTTTTTCCCAGCTGTGCTGCAGGCCATCAAAGGATTTCACCCGGTGACAGAGGGTTAAGTCCCATCTGTTGTTGTGTGTTAGTTTCTCACTCCAAAGGAGGCTGAGTTGCATCAAAGCCATCATACATAAATAGTGGAATAAGACAGGAGAGCACATTTAAAAGTCAATGAATGCGTACGTGGAGATGCTGCACTGCGGCTCGGGGAAAGAACAACGGGAATGTTGCTTTTAACACAGTACATTGTACAATCTCTAACAAAACAATCCCAGCTTAACGTTGTTCTTCAGCATGCTTCAGATTTTTTCTGCTGGAAGGGTAGGGAGTTCTAAGGAGGTAGATCATGAATAAGAAAGGACAATGCAGATAAGGCATCATCTGACCCTATAATGACAGTTTTTATCTTTATGTGAATGCTAAGTGTAGTCAGAGGTATCCACAGTATCCAAGAATGAGAGGTAAAGAACAAGAAAGAGAAGGAAGCTGCCTCATTATGTGCATGATGATCATGCCAGGTTGTTATTCAAACACCATCAATCTTTTCCACCTATCCATGTAGAATTTCCCTCAATAATTCTAGCTGCAGGAAAAATAAAGTAAATAATAGCCTAAGTTTGGGCTTAATTTAGCAGATCTCAGATCTGTTTTAAAACTCTTGTGAGTCTAGGACAGGGGTGTTAAACTTAATCACAGCAGGGGCCGGAGTCTGAATTTAGGTCTAACCTGAGAGCCTAACAGGGTTAACATTTAACCATAAACTGTCGTTTGCACCAGTAAAAAATGGGGAAAGTAACTGAGCACTGATGATAAATGGTTTCAGATTTTAAAAAAGTCAAAATTACTAGTTTAACAGCTCAAAATCTGAGATGAAATTTAAACATATTAGTTCAAGAGGTCAAAACACAAAATTCAAAGTCAAAATAATGATTTTAGAGGGCAAATATATGACAGAAAGTCAAAGTTGGGAGTTTTAAGAATGGAAATAATACATAAAATTCAAAATCATGAGTCTAAAAGGTAAAAATATGAGTTAAATTTTGAATTGTGAGGCTAAAAGGTCTAAATGTGGGATTAAAAGTCATAGTTAGGAGTTGAAAAGGTCAAAAGGTGAGGTCAAGTTTGAAACAGTGAGTTAAAAAAAGATCCAAATATGTCTTTGAATTCATGACTGTGAATTTAAAAGGTTGAATTTTAATGTAAAAAGTCAAAATTGTGAATTTTAAAGGTCAAAATATGAAATAAAAAATCCAACAATAAATTTGATTGTGAGATGCAAAATTGAAAATATGAAATGAAAACAAACTGATTTCTTTTCCACATTTCTGACTTTTTATCTAAATATTTTTACTTTTCCTTTTTCACCTTTCAAAGGTTAAGTTTGCACGTTTATACTGTAGTAAATCTGCAGACCTCATACCAGCAGGCTAATTACAATAGAAATATGATATGATCTTGCAGTACCATTGGCCCCCGGGTCTTGAGTTTGACACCCCTGCTCGAGAAGATGTTGAGTCTTATATGTCAAAGAAGGTGCCTGGTCTGTATTTATTGCCACCTAGAGCTATATGGTAAAGGGTTATACTGCTCTTTTTCATTCTGTTTTTATTTCTGAGCCACAATGATCTTATTTACTGTATTAATCGCTGCAGATGAGAAAATGAACTGAGGAAAAACAAAGGACTTACAGCGTTTGATGTTGCAAGCTCTTCTGTGGTTACAAGCAGAGCGAATTCATGCCCCACTCTGATGTTTGACTCCCCAGGATCGAACACGATAACACAGGGATGAGCGCCAGCTGGTTCTTGGACAGGGTTGTGGTGACCGACATGATCCGACCACATCTGCGCTTCTATTTCCCCTGCAACAACTGGCTAAGTCGAGAGGAGGCCGACAACCTGTTTGTCAGGGACCTGCTGGGAAGCCTGAACCCCATGGACGTCCCAAAATGTAGGTCACCGGAAAAACTAATAACACAGAACAGACACGGAGGTTAACAAAGGTTAAAACTAACATTCAACAGTTGATTGAAATTCCACATACCTCTAAGAGCTGCAAAAATACTAGGCTGTAAAGTTTTTATTTTTTCATGTCCAAAAGCTAGTACTACACAAAGAAAGGAAACTGAAACTAAAACGCACACAAATAAAGAGAAAATAAACTTCAGTACAAACTTGACAGTGTTATCACCTTGTGTCTGGCCTTGTGTACACAAAGGTGTCTGATATCCGACTGTGTTAGGTTGTAATTTAATTGTATCACAGTGTAATCCTCGGGTGAACCAGCGCATGTGTTGCAATGTGATCTGACATTTCAGAAGCTGCAGCTAATCAAGCAGAGCGCGGTGAAGCCAAGGTTCAGATAAACACACGCGGACACCTTGCTGTAAGGGAGTTGTCAGAGTAATGTGGCTGTTTCACACAAAGAAGCATGCATGCAGTGTTTGGAATATTTAAATTAAAACCAATCTCAGGGTAGAAAACCAAAAAACAAGAAAAGCTTCAACTCACTGTGATTGTGTGCTGACAAGATTTCTTTTGATAAGTTTTATGCATCATTAGAGGGGCTTTTATGTCTTTATCTGATAGGAGTGGATAAAGGAGGAAATTTAGGAGTGAGAAGTAGGAATGATGTGGGAAAGGAGCCATTTTTTATTGCTTGAATTCGTTGAAAAAGACATAAAATTAACCCAAGAATAATCGTATATTAAATTGCAATATTTTGGAAAAAAATCCCAATTAGATAATTTTTGCAAATCGTTCAGCCCTAATTTAAACTAAGCTTACCAAAAACGAAAACTAACTAAAACTGTATGTGTGCTTACGAAACTAACTAAAATGAAATAAAAATTGAGAGACAAAATATCCTTAGTTTTAGTCTTCGACACAACCATACTGACTGGCACCTACACCCATGTCTGGGGAGTGTAAAATGGCCTGAATTGGTTGGTTAAGACTTTGCACAATGGTAGTTTTATGTCTGGAGTTGTAGTCAAGCATCATCTTTAAATAAATAAAATGATGAGTGAAGAGTAGCCTGTTTGAATATGTCTTTAAAAATGTATAATGTTCACTCAGCTTTGAAATGTATTTGAAAAACTAAAACTAACATTAAAACTAATAAAAACTAAACTAAAACGAAGCATTTTTGCAAATAAGATCTAAACTAAACGTACAAACCAGCAGTAAAAACAAATTAAAATTAAACTGAAATTGAACACAGGAAGAGAAAACAAAGTGAAAATAAAAACTAATGAAAAATCCCAAACTATTCTAACTTTGGTGCAAAGACGAATCATTGTGACTTTTGATAACTGTGTCATATTCCTGTTTTGCAGTGAACAAATACATAGTGAGTGTGTTCACTGCTGACATGAAGGGAAGTGGAACTGATGCTGATGTCTTTCTCAACATCTTTGGGGAGAACGGTGACACAGGTAGGCCGGATTGTCCCATACGTTATATGTTTGAACCAAGTCTGTGAGATGTTGCCTTAAACACAAGTCATAGTTTTCAAGAACATGCTCATTTGGTTAATTGGTGACTCTGAATTGACCGTAGGTGTGAGTGCAAGTGTGCATGGTTGTTTGTCTCTATATGTCAGCCCTGACTGGCGACTAGTCCAGGGTGTACCCCGCCTCTCACCCAGTGACAGCTGAGATAGGCTCCAGCCCCCCGTGACCCCTAATGGGATAAGCTGTATAGAAAATGGATGGATTACAAATCACCTGAAAGAAGTGATCTTCTGGAAAACGGTGCTCATTTATGCACTCAATACTTGGTCAGGGCTGCTTTTGTTCAAACTACTGCATCAATGCAGGTGGTATAGAGGCCATCACTCTATGGCACTGCTGGGGGATTATGAAGCCCAGGTTGCTCTGATAGCAGCCTTCAGCTTGTCTGGATTGTCGTCAACCTCTTGACATTTCTCCAGAGATTCATTATGGGGTTTGGGTCAGACCAGCTGGCCAGCCAATGAAATGCAGTTATACCATGACAGGACTTTTGACAGGCACAGATCACCATAATTGTCAAAAAGAAGAAGTTTGGCACAACCAGGACTCCTCCGAGAGCTGATTGCCAGGCCACACTGAGCAGTCAGTTAAGAAAGACCTTACGGTTGTCCATCTTGAACTTTGTCCCATCTCCACACAGGATCTCTGATTTTACTTAGATTTACCTCATTCTTGGACCCCTCTCTCACTAAGGCCCATCTCCCCCGATTGCTCACTTTGGCTGGGCAACCAGCTTTGAGAATCATGGAGGACACTTTTCTCCGGGGAACTCTCAGGGCAACAGACTTTTTTGTAGCCTTCCCCAGATCTGTGCCTGTCAACAATCCTGTCTCTGAGCTCTGCAGGCAGCTCCTTTAACCTCATGGCTTGGTTTTTGCTTTGATATGCATTGTCGGCTGTGAGGCCTTCTACAGAGAGGTGTGTGCTTTTCCAAATCAGGTGGTAGAAATGTTAATGTAGGAACATCTCAGCCAAGCTTCAGAGAAATGGGAGGAATCTGAGCTAAAAAAAAATTACAGTGTCTTTTCAAATGGTCTGACCACTTATGTTAAAATGATATTTCAGTTTTTTTATTTTTGATAGATTTGAAAAAAGGTTCTAAAATTCTGATTCCACTTTGTCATGATGGGGTACTAGTTGTAGATTATTGAAAATATAAAAGGTTTTTTCCCAACTATAGCATCAGGCTTCAACATAAAATGTAGAGTGAAGGTGGTCTGTAACTTTGTGAATGCACATTGTAATGTTAGACAAGGGTGTCTCATGTTTACCTCCACTTATTGCTCCATTATTTGATATATACTGCTCAGATAATATCTGCAGTGACAACTTCATTGTGATAAATGTGTTTGATAGTCGTTCTGAAACATGATGTGTCTTATGAAAGGCGAGAGACGACTTGACAGCGACAACAAAGACAACTTTGAGCGCGGCTCGGAGGACAAGTTTACAATAGAGGCTCCAAACCTGGGACGGCTGAAGAAAATCACTATTGGCCACAACAACAGAGGCTCATCAGCGGGATGGTTTCTAGATAAGGCATGCAAAAAATCTCCTTATATATATACGTGTGACCGGTATAATCTTACACTCATGAATTAAATCATAATGTGTCTTTCTAGGTTGTTATTGATGACATGGGGAATAAAGAAATGTATGAGTTCCCTGTGAATCAGTGGTTTGCGCTGGATGAAGCTGATGGTAAAATACAGAGGGATATTCTAGTTGGATCCATGCAGCCGATGGGTGAGGGAATAAACAAGCCTTAGCCTTTTCTATTCAAATTTTTCCAAAATATCATTTCAAATGCACTTTCCATTACCTACTCAGGCATCGTTTACAATGTGCAAGTGATGACTGGAGATGTGAGGGGAGCTGGCACCAACTCAAAGATCCACATGGTCATGCACGGCTTCAAGGGCTTAAAAAACAGCGGCAAAATCTTCCTGGAGGGTGGTTCTTTCGAGCGCGCCCTCATTGACATTTTCAATGTGGAGATATGTGAGCTGATCAGTCCGCTCAGCAGGGTCACCATCGGTCATGACAATGGGGCTGTGGGTGCCGGGTGGTACTGTGAGAAGGTACTTAACATCTGGGGTTTTGGGGTTGCCTTTTTTGATTCACAGGGAGCTCACATTAATTTTCTATACTCACCCAGCATATCTTTCTATTTTAGGTGGTGGTATACTGTCCTTTCACTGGGATTGAGCAGACGTTTCCATGTGGGATGTGGCTGGATGAGGACGAAGGAGACGGACTGATCGAGAGGGAACTGTATGAGATGGTTTCCCTCCGACAGAAAAAACAGAAAAGTGGGTCAATCAGCCTAAACAATCAAAGCAAATCACATATTTTCTATTTCCCTAAACTCACCATTTATGGAATTCTGCCTCTTAAAACATGGTTGTCTCTTATTTAAACAAGACCTGTTTCTAAAAGATTTATTTTGAGGCTTTCTTTTGCCTTTTTAATTGGAGAGATAAGACAGTGGATAGAGCCAGAAACTGAGGCCAGACTTGAACCTGTTCTGCCTGCTTACCTGGGTTGTGACCTAACCACAAGTCCATCTGTGCCCCAAAACAAGCCCTTTTAACGTCGCACTTCTCTTCTACTCCTCCAGAGTACCCCTGGTCCTTGTGGATTTGGACATCAGATATTAAAGGTGCAGGAACTGATGCTCAGGTGTTTCTGCAGATCTATGGAGAGAAGGGAAAGTCTGATGAGATCAAACTGGAAAACAATTCAGACAGTTTTGAACAAGGCCAGGTGGATAAATTTATGGTAAGCCCCGACCTGTCTCCTTAATCAAGCATGTACAGCTCCTTTCAGCACTAAAGCATTAATCTTTAGTGATTAGAATTACCTGGGGACTCTCATGATTTAGGAATTACCCCCTTACTTTGGTGTGACATGTTCTTCATAGAACAAGTATTGCATCTTGGGTTTTGCAGGTGACATGCCTTTATGCAGTCTACACATACAGTTAACCAGAGACACTATGCAGCCAAGTGTATTTAGCTAACCATTTATGTTTTGCCTGTTCTTCTTTGCAGTAAATGCAGTATAATCAACTGCTGCTCAGTATCAGCTCCATGTCTAACATGATACACCTTGAGTCAGTTGCTGCGGTTTCTTGTACACAGGTCAGGTCAGGTATGGGAGCATATGTGGGTTTGGCACTTTGCAAATATAGGGGAGCATAAGGGCTAAGATGCACTCATGCTTCACCCCAGAATCAACTTGGAAGTAGTCAGAAGGTGGGGCCTCCACACTTCATAGTAATCCACAGTTCTTTGACACGGACCAGAAAAAATGTGGCATCATGACCAGGAACTGCAATAAAAGTGGCACATTTGAATTGGGCTTCGGTGGAGGATTGCAGAGTGTTACTGGCACACCAACACACAATTAAGTAGTGCTTACAGCAGTGTAGACACTGTGTGTCTCCAGTTCTTCATTGTCCTTCATTGCTAAAAGTTCCATAGATAGGTTTAAAGTGGCATTTTATGTTTAAAGAGACAAAAATGGGAGGCAGAGAAAAATATGGGTAAACTAGATCCTTCCCCATGTGCCCCCCACCACAGCATTTGCTGTTTACTCCCTCCCCGGTGGGGAGAACATGCAGTGAGGCAAAGCATTGGCTTTGCTATGGGTTGACTGTCATGGTGGAAGCATTGCCTGCTGGTGCCAACAGATGCACTGACAGTCTCATCCATGGTCTCACAGGACGACTGGAAGTCATGGCAAAGGGTGAATATTCCTCTCTTCCTCCCAGCATTGAGAGTATTCTCGCTACAATTCACTGTCTTCTCTCTGTTAAGCTCCGACTCGTCTCCTCGACCGGGCGTGCGTCTTTCAAACTCTATAAACTCCAAAACTGAATAGAAACACACCCACAAATGCTGCTGGGATTGAAGTTACTCATGTCCGCCATCTCCTGGTGTAAAGTGGTAACAGCGCAGACCTCCGCCATTAGCCCTATCTCCCAATAGTACAGAATCCTTTAAAAAAATCCTGGATCCAGACGGTGATCTGGATCAGTCCCAAAATGTAACCAGTTCTTCCTTATGCCATTTCTGACATTTCCTGAAAATGTCATCAAAATCCGTCCATAACTTTTTGAGTTATGTTGCTAACAAACTAACTAACGAACAAACGAACAAACCCACGTGATCACATAACCTCCTTGGCGGAGGTAAAAATGGAAAATGGGCAGAACAAGTTGCATATATGGATTAAAAGTGTCAAAAGGTGGTAGATAAAAGTGTTGAAAAGTGGTTGAAAAGTGGCATAATTCCTTCAAATTGGCAGAAATTGGCAGAAAAGGTGGTGAAATTAGATAATAGTGTATGGTGTATGTTCAATTCAACAGTGTTAATGAAAGAAATTAAAGTTATTTATGAACTAACTCCAAATTAGTAGGAGATAAAGCACCATAAATGGCCCGTATGTATCAAAACCTGTGTACAGTCCAGAACACAGTCTATTATTTTGGACTGGAAAAGGTGCAGAACAACTCATCCAAAAAAGACAGAAAGCAAAAGACCACCTAATATAATGGAGATGCTGATTAAGGTTGTGTTACTGTTGTCAAAGCTGCTACACGTGTGCTGGTATGAAATGTTTCAGGTATTTTTACTGTACACATTAAAGATATGGTCAGTTTATATGAATGAAAGCACAGACGTCTTGCACTATTATTGTATATTATCAGAGGTCCCCAGGTAATAACATTTGGGCTTCAGATACTTGATACCAGTTGTAATTTTACAGTGTTTGGTTGTCTGTAGATTGAAATGCCTGATATTGGAAAACTGTTGAAAGTGCGCATCTGGCATGAGAAGAGGCACCCATTCGCTGGCTGGCATTTAGCGAAGGTGAGACCCAGTATAAGCTGTGAGCTCTGCTGTATAATGTCTTCTCTTTCATCAAGTTGTAAATTGATTAACATTTTAATCTTGTACTCGTTTCACAGAGAAGAAACCAAACCTAGTAGCTTTACAGAATAAGATCGTGGTTAATTTTGACCTTTTAAGGCTAGATCATGAAGAAGAGATATTGATAGAGAAACACAAGGCTGTTGTTTTTTGCAGCTCACTTTGCTGAAAACCCTGACGATGGAGAAATATTCTTTTGATTGTGGCCGTTGGCTGGACATCAATGAAGATGACAACGAGATCGTCAGAGAAATTCCAGCCACCAGTACGGTCATCGATGAACCACTGCCCTGTGAGGAACACACTTGGGAGAATGAGGCTTTTTTCTTTTTTAAATCTAGTGCCATTGTAGAGCAAACTGCATGTTTTCAGTCATAAATACTTTTGAAATGATTTATCAGTTTTTCCTTTCAGTGATCAAGTATCGTGTCACAATCTGCACCGGTAACGTTGGCGGCAGCGGCACCGATGCTACGGTCTTCCTCAACGTCATTGGTGACCTTGGTGACACAGGGGAGCGCCTCATGATCACGAGCAAAAACAACGTCAACAAATTTGAAAAGGGCAATGTGAGCGCATCGTTACTGCAGAGCGAAGAAAGAGCATTAATGATTGATGTCTTAACAGACTGCTAAAGTAAGGGTTTCTGTGTTTTTTTTCTTCAGCATGACGAGTTTCTCATTGAGGCTGTGTCTGTGGGTCCGGTACGCAGAGTGCGTGTCGGCCATGATGGCCGCGGCGGAGGCTGTGGTTGGTACCTCGACAAGGTGATGGTCAGGGAGGAGGGCCAGCCGGAGAGCGCAGCCGTTGAATTCCCATGTGACAGGCAAGCAGTACTGTTCAGTGCTTATGGAAAGGGAGTATCAAGATAACTATACTGTTTCCTAGGCTTTTTTTAGATAACTGAAATATTGCATTGACATATGTATTCAGACACTTTACAAAAACACTTAAAATTTTGCTCAGGTTCCTCCCATTTCTCTGGATCTTTGCTGAGATGTTTCTACACCTTGATTGGAGTCCACCTGTGGTGAAAATAAATTTATTGGACACAATTTGGATAGGCACACACCTCTCTATAGAAGGCCTCACCAAGGTTGTAATAGTTTGGGATTTTTTATTCGTTTTGATTTTTATTTTTTTTTCACTTCCTGTGTTTGATTTCAGTTTAGTTTAAATTAGTTTTTACTGCTGGTTTGTAAGTTTAGTTTAGATCTTATTTGGCAATAATGCTTCATTTTAGTCTAGTTTTTATTAGTTTTAGTGTTAGTTTTACAGTTTTTCAAATACATGTCAAGGGCTGAGTGAACATCATACATTTTTAAAAACATATTCAAACAGGCTACTCTTCACTCATCATTTTATTTATCATTTTAGATAATGCTTGAATACAACCCCAGACATAAAACTACCATTGTGCAAAGTCTTAACCAATCATATCAGGCCATTTTACACTCCCCAGTCTTGAGTGTAGGTGGCAGTCAGTCTGGTTGCATCAAAGACTAAAACTAAGGATATTTTGTCTCTATTTTTATTTCATTTTAGTTAGTTTTTTAAGCACACATACAGTTTTAGTTAGTTTTCTTTTTTCTTTTTTTTTTTTGGTAAAGTTCCATTTTAATTTAGTTTTAGTTAACTAAAATGATTTTGGAATTTTAGTTTTCGTTATTTAGTTAGTTTTAGTTAACTATTATAACCTTGGGCCTTACAAATTAAAAATCAAGCCATGGGGTCAAAGGACCTGCCTGCAGAGGTCTGAGACAGGATTGTTGACAGGCACAGATCTGGGGAAGGATGAAAAATGAAGTTCTCTTGCACTGAAGCTTACCAAGAGCACGGTGGCCTCCATAATTCTCATTTGGAAGAAGTTTGGACTCTTCTATAAGAGCTTAGCCAAACTGATCGATCAGGGGAGACAGGCCTTAGTAAAAGAGGTGACCAAGAACCTCAAGGTCATTCTGGCTGAACTACAGAGAACCTATGTGGAGATGGACAAAGTTGCAGGACAACCATCACTGCACCCTATACAGATCTGGGCTCTATGGCAGAGTGGAAGATTCTCTTAGGAGCAAAATGCATGAAAGATACTGGAGTGTGCAAAACACTCCACATAAAAAGCCAAGATCTGTGCCTTGCAACAATCCTGTCTTTGAGATCTGCAGGCAGCTCCTTTGACCTCATGGCTTGGCTTTTGATCAGTGAGAGCTTCTATTAAAAAGCTGTATGCCTTTCCAAATCATGTCCGATCAATTGGATTTACCACGGGTGGACTCCAATCAAGGTGTAGAAACAGTTCAGCAAAGATCCGGAGAAATGGAAGAAACCTGAGCTGAATTTACAGTGTTTTTGCAAAGGGTTTGAACACTTGTGTCAGTGTGAAATTTTAGTTTTTTGATTCCTTAAACATTTGCAAAAATTTCCAGAAGATCTTTTTTGACTTTGTCATGATGGTTTAATAAGTGCAGATTAATGAGAATGAAAATGTTGTTTTTTTCAACTGTAGTATCAGGCTTGGTGTCCGAATACCTTCTGAATTAACTGGGAAGAAACAGCAAATTTATATCCCAAATCTGTCAAAAAAAGTCAATTTACACTTAAATTAAACATTTAAGAAGTTATTAGCTTGATTTGACATTAATGAAGGCAGATTTTTGCAAAGAAATGTTGCCCTTCTGTCTGTCATTGCAAAGGAGCAAAACTGTTTTGTCTACATTAGTGGAAAAATATACTTTTCCATTTTTATGTTGAATAAAAGTTAAATATTTATTTTAATCCCCCTGTACCCGGCTCACCATAACACCAACCAGGTGGCCAAAGTTCAGTAGCGTGTGTTTAAGCAGTTAGGCAGGTGATGGATGAGTTTGCCTTGACAAATAGGCACTAAGTGCACAATGTTCAGCCAGCTCTGACAGTAACTGGAGCCAACCCACAAGGCTGAGGTGCAGTGTTACATCTGGAAAGAGTCTCTTCCTGTCTGTCTGTCTGTCCTGCTAAAAGGGAAAGGTTTTGTAGCTCCCAGCACAAAACAATTAGTAATTGGAGTGTTTTGTGCTGTTTGTGCTGGCCGTGTTCTGTTATATCTCAGACTTGTTAAATGTTGTAGTTATTCAAAATAAAAACTCATGCATTAGATTAAAAGTAATATGAAAATATAATTTTTAGACATGTTCATGCTTAAGGGGAACTCTTTTTAAATTTGTGGGGGGGGGGTTGTTTTTTTTTTTTTTTATCTGGATATAGTCTAATCATGCTCATGTGTTATGTCATGTTTTCAGGTGGTTGGATCGCAATGAGGATGATGGACAAATTGTTCGTGAGTTAGTTCCAGCTGGGGATGGTCTGCGTCTATTTAGTGAGTACAATTAAAACACTAGTATTTTAAGCTATCTAAGTAATGAAACAATTCTTATTAAAGCTTTTAGAAATGGCATAATCCCACGTTTCCTTCTTCCTAAGATGTGGGCTACCACATAGCAATCAAGACGGGCAGTGTTAACGGGGCCAGCTCAGACTCAAGGGTGTTTGTCAAGCTGTACGGTGAAAAGGGCGACACTAACAAGATGATACTGGCGGTTTCTGACAACGACCTCAGGAACTACTTTGAGACGGCTCGTACTGACATCTTCACCATAGACACCTTTGATATCGGACGGGCAAGTTCTTCTGACTCTTAAAACTGAGTTTGTGTTTCAGATGTGTATACAAATTGATTTTTAAAAGTCTTGTGTGTTGTTTTGTGCTAACAGATCAACCGTCTCCTCATTGGTCACACTAATGAGGGCTTGCGGGCTGGATGGTTTCTGGACAGCGTGCAGATTTCTGTTCCGGTTCATGGGATGCAGTATATGTTCCCAAGCCACCGTTGGCTCTGCAAAGATGAAGCTGATGGAAAAGTGGAAGTCGAGATCTATCCCAGCGAGGTCTTGGAGATTGAAAAATGTAAATAACGACAACTTAGGTCCTGTTGACCCCTGGTGTTTACATGCATATAAGGTGACCCTTCCACTAGTGCTTAAATCAGGGCCAATAATTCCAGCCTGACCAGCCAAACCTGATCCAAACCTGACATTTTTAATAAGTTGACGTTGAAACTCAAGGTAACGATTGTAAAAACCAGGGCTAATACCAATGCTAATATTCTTGTTACTTCTCTTGGATTAAACTCCCATAGTGAGGCTGAGACAGTGTGGCATTCCTGGTATCTGAGCATACGGACAAAAGTCAGTCTTTTGGTCCAAAAGAGGCCCTGATTGGACTCTTTCATGACAACTTCTCTTAGGCACATTTTTTGGTATTATTGGCAGGACCGCGTGTCTCATGCTGAGGTGCTGAGGCGAGCGGGGATGGGAAAGGTCAGCTACCTGATACAGGAACAGAAGCTGGACTTCTACAGGCGCCAGGCCTGATCCAGCTCACAGCATACTGGGTGCCCAGGTCCTGATACGCTGAGAGTGGCTGTGTGTATTGTGGAGGGGTCGGCTGGGAAGATTCCTGGCGAGATGGGGCATGGGCCTGGCATAGGCCTGAACGATGGCCATCAGGAGGCCAGAGCAGTGCAGCACTAAGTTGGGACGTGTTTGACCACCCAAATGGTCACCAACAGGTCACATCCTCTGATCAATAGTAAATCTCCTCTGAATCAGCCGTTTGGTATGCTGGATGCCAGCTTTAAATTCATACATTACATCTTGGGATGCACAGATGCATCGGTTTAACATCAACAGTGCAGAAGAAGTGACCTGTTGGACAAACTCAGGTCTGTTTCATGTTCAAAAAGGAGAGAAAATGTAGGCATACTAGGAGTCTTGCTCCAAAAGAAGTAATGAATATAATATCAGCATCAGTTAAATTGCTGTGTTAAACATTGGGACCAGTATAATCCCTAATTTTTGCAATCAGTTCATCTCTAAGAACAACAGAAAAACATCTGCTACAAGCATTATATCAATCCCACATTGTTTGCAGATTTCTGATGCATCTGTGCATCCCTAGTTTCAACTACAAAGTTTAATGAGAAGAGATCATGATGGATGAATGCAGAAGCATGTGTTTCAGACATAGCCTTTGTATTGTTGATGTTGAAAAGAGCAGTGAAGATGAAGAGACGAATCTCAGACATCACTGTGCACTGGACACGTGTGTCAAATTAGTTTATTAACAGATGGCTGCAGTCTGCGTTTAGAGTGTAGTCTTATGGAAAAGACTTCTAAATTCATGAGATGTGACCAGAGGAGCTGGGCAGAGCGTCTCTATTTGTAATTTAAACAGTGGGTCTGCATGAGAGAAGCTTTTCCTGAAGTAATTACAAGAATAACCAGACAAATCCTGAAAATCTATTTATGCTGCTATGTCTGACTCGATGTCCTGACCTTGCTTTCTACTGTGGGCCATGTCAGGCCAAGTCACACGTCAGGCCAGTCTTAGACTTGGGCAGCAAATCTAACCTCTAGCAGGTGTTAGCAGGCTCATACATGAAGAGTTTCACAGACTTTTTATAATGTTCCTCTAAGATCTAATACTGTAACGCCCTCTTTTCAGTGATCAACTATGAAGTAACAGTCGTCACGGGGGACGTGCGTGCAGGTGGCACCAATGCAAACGTCTTCTGTCAGATCTACGGCGAGGAAGGAAAAACTGAAGTTCTCACTCTAAAGAGTCGTTCCAACAATTTTGAACGTGGCACCACTGAGATCTTCAAGGTTGGAGTAAAGCCTTAACTGTGTTACATCTGTTTATTTTGAGATTTAGGTTCTTGTCCTGACAACTTTTTTATACCTACAACTCAGATTGAGGCTCAGGATGTCGGTAAGATCTACAAGATACGTATCTTCCATGACGGTAAGGGCATCGGAGACGGATGGTTCCTGGAGACGGTGGACATCAAACGGCTAACGATGGCTATGGTGCAGGTTGAGGTGAAGAAGGAGGACACCAAGAAAGACAAGAAGAAGGACAAGAAAAAGAAGAAAAAGGATGAAGAGAGTGAGGTGGAGATTGTTGAACAGCTGCAGGAAGTGGTGGAGACTTATGCTTTTCCCTGTAATCGCTGGCTGGCCAGAGACGAGGAGGACAAGGAGATTGTGGTGGAGCTGCTGACGGAGGACAATGAAGAACTGGAGGGTAAGTAGTGCATGAAATTTTTATTCGCTAGGTGGTTTGTTCCACCTGATTTGATGTTAAATTGAGTTATCAGCTGCTGTGTTTATGTCCTTTATTTATGCCTAATTGTTTTTTCTCAGTTAACTCATATGAGGTCCATGTTTTCACTGGGACTATGTGGGGGGCGGGGACTGATGCCAATGTTTACATCAATGTCTATGGAGAGACTGGCGACACAGGAGAGCGACAGCTCAGGAGGTCAAACAACCTAAACAAATTTGAGAAAGGCAAGGTGAGTTTTGTTCTGTTAGACCTAAATTTTCTCTGTTAAGAAGGAAAAAGACAGATCTAACTTTTTGCAGAGTAATTATTAAAAAAGCCCCCCTTATATTAGGGTGTTAAAATGAGTCCAGGTCCAGAAGATGCTTCACTGCAAACAGAAAGAGTTTTTAAGATACTTATGTCCAGTGAATGACTGGGATAAATAAAGGCCTTGGCATTTACATAGTCAAATTTACAGTGCAAGCCTCTTTGTCTTTTACTGCTAATCTATTTTAGGGCTTTTATTTTTAATGTAACACAATCCATTTGGAGCTCCTGCCCCATTAACGGCATCCAGTCCCTGTGTATTAGATATGGTTTTACTTTATTGATCCCAGAGAGGAATTCTGGCATTGCAGCAACACAACAAAAGAAAAGGTGGCAAAATACAATAGAATTGGAATCAGCACTGCGATCTTCAGAGTAGCATACTGTTAAAAATAAATCAGTATTGATCCCTGTTTCAATACAGCAACAAAAATAGAAGTTGAAGGCACCGAAAAATGGATTTTTGATTACTAAAAATTGCAGACATTCTCTAAACTGCACAAAATAATTGGCATTATATTGGTTTTGAAATGTTGCCAATGAATTTTTGCAATTAAGACAAGTCTCTTTGTCACTATTGTCTTTCTGCTGCAGCAGCTTTGATTAAAAACCATGATAAATAATGTGTTTAGTTAAGAAGCCTGTAGGTTTTTTTTTTTTTACATTATTAGTGATAAGAATAATGATGCAACACAATGTCATGAAAAGTGTCAAAGCATCAAGAGTTTTCTGTATGTCCTACAAGACTTTTATCTGTAATTCTTACTGATAATTCTGTTTACAAAGAGCCTTGCAGGTTAAATAAAGGTTTAATAAATAATTTAAATGTTTCCGTAGACTGCTAACCTAAGACCTGTAGCCTTTTGTTCCCCATTTGTAACACAGGAGGACATTTTCAACATCACAGCGGTCGACCTGGGGGTCCTGAAGAAGCTGAGGATCAGACACGACAACAGCCAGGCCAGCGCCGGCTGGTTTCTGGACCGGGTGGAGATTGTGGACAACAAAGATGATACTACGTGAGTCATGATGGCGTCAGAGAGCAGGGATTCATATTCACTTTACCTGAGACCTGTAACTAAATCTTTACACATCATTTCAATAATACAACCAATTATTACTAAAAAGTGAGTCATCACTAATGCTTCACGTAAGCAAAGATTTCACACCCCTATGGAAAGTTTCACACACTAATGTCACAGCTTAGTATAATCCTTCATGGTAGATGGTATCTTCTCATGTAAAATGTCTGCAGAGCTCCACCTAGTGGTGTGAAATTGTACTTTCTGCAGTGACTGCAGAATAAATATAAACTGTGAGAATACATAGGAAGATTTGACAGTCCTACAAAATGACTTAAAATTACTGCAATGCCAAAACAAGAGTGGGCACTACTTAGATATTATACATACTGTGTTGTAGGTATTTTTTCCCATGTAAACGCTGGCTGGCTGTTGATGAGGATGACGGACAACTTGCCAGAGAGCTTGTTCCTGTGGATGAGGCCTTTATGAGGAAAGTGGATGATGATGAAGAGGACTCTGAAGCCACACTGGGTCTGGAACAGAAAGGTAATCCGTCTGCCCTGTAGTGAAGAATCAAAGTGGCACCTCAACATTCAATATTTTTATCATTAAATATATAAAAAAAATACAAGCAGTATTTGATTAACTGTGGTTTATCTGTTTTTCAGCCATGTCAACGACATACACAATGAGGATAAAAACTGGTGACAAAAAGTATGCAGGGACTGATGCTAATGTCTTTATGACCCTGTACGGCACCAAGGATGACACAGGTTTTTACTGACATTTCCTTTAAGCTTCGCTGTCCCTGTGAATGTTTTTTTTTTTTTTTTTTTTTTTTAATATAAAATGCTGTTTGATGCTTTTATCTGCAGGGATAATAAACCTGAAATCCTCAAAGACTCATAAGAATAAGTTTGAGCGGGGAATGATCGATGAGTTCATTGTTGAAGCTGTGGACATCGGACCGCTGAAGAAGCTACGTGTCGGACATGACAATTGTGGTACGGAAGGACGGACTCATGCATGTGTTGAGAATAATGAAGAAAAGTCAGTCTGTGCCTACAAGAAGTATTCATCACATTGGATGTTTCACCCTTATAGGGTTTGGGTTGAGTTATGTCAGTTAAATAAGGAAAAATAAGTGACTGCATAAATGTTCCACTCTTTAAAATGAGTGACAGAATTCAACAGAGGTCTAGCCAGTTGGTGCTAGCAGTCCCATAATTGAAAAGTGAAATGAGGATCATTGGCTACAGTGAATTTATCACAGCACAAGGACACCTATGTCTGGAAGGTCCAGTCACTGGTTAACCAATATTCCTGGCTACCATTACACCATGAAGTCAAAAGAACATAAGCAACTCAGAGAAAAGGTTATTGAAAGGTGTCAGGGGATGGATACAAAAACATTTCCAAGGCTCTGAACATCCCCCAGAGTTCAGTTAAATCCATCAAGAAATGGAAGGAATATGTCACATGTGTAAATCTGCCTCGATCAGGACGACCCCAAACTGAGTGAGCGTGCAAAAAGGAGACTAGTCAGAGAGGCCACCAAGACACCTATGACTAACTAAACTCAGATTCAATCTGGACTAGAATTCGTTAAAAGGTATGTGGGAGACTCCATGGTCAAGTAGGAGAAAGTTCTTTGGCCTGATGAGACCAAAATGGACCATCCCCACTGTGAAGCATGGTGGTGGCAGCATCATGCTGTGGGGATGCTTTTCAGCAGCCAGCCCTGTATGGCTTGTATAGATGGAGGGTAAAATGAATCTGCATTTCAAAGATTTATTTCAAAGCAGTCCTAGAGACCTGATTGGGATCTATTCACACAGAATCAGTGCCTTGATTGCAGTCAATGGTGTAGCTACTAAATACTGACTTGAAGAGGGTGAATATGCATGCAGTTGCTTATTTTACGCTATATATTTTTATTTAATTGACACTTTGTAGAAATCTGTTTTCACTTAGACATTATTTTTTTGTTCAAAAGCCATATTGACCATAATTGATTTATAAAAGAGTAGAGCATCCAAGGAGGTGAATAGTTTTTAGGCACTGTACATCTACAAGTGTCATTAAAATAATTTGTGTTGGTGTTTAAGGAGGTGGATCAGCAGGCTGGTTCCTTGACTGGGTGGAGATCGATGCTCCGTCTCTTGGACAAAAGCTGCGGTTCCCCTGTGGTCGCTGGTTGGACAGAGGGGAGGATGATGGCGCCATCATCAGGGACCTTTTTCCTAATCCTCTTCAGACAGAGCTTTACACACCATGTAAATCAAACTCTGTTATCTCTAAAAAATACTTACAAAAATAAGATTTTAACACCCAGTTTGTTCTGTGTTTGTTTTGAAGTTGTACCCTATGAGATTAAAACCTTCACAAGCGACGTATTCGGAGCTGGCACAGACGCAGATGTCTTTATTGTCCTGTACGGGAGGGATGCAGTTTGCACCCAGCAGAAGTCTCTGTGCGTCAACAAGAGGGAGAGGATGATGTACTTTGAGAGAGGAGCTGAGGACATGTTTATTGTTGAGGTACATAAACAATTTATTAGCAGAAGAGGTGCATGCAACAAACTCTGCAAACCAGGACAGTGTGTTTTTTTCAATGCATTATTTATTTAGTGATATTTCTGCACAGCTAGAAGACGTGGGGGATGTAATTGAGAAGATCCGCATCGGCCATGACAACCGCGGGGTCAACCCAGGCTGGCATCTGGACCGAGTGGAGATCAGACGTCTGCTCAGGAAAGGAAAGGTACTAAAGACAAAAGGTGGAGGAATGTTTCTTCCCCTTGATTGGAGTCCATCTGTGGTAAATTAAACTGATTGGACCTGATTTGGAAATGCACACCTCCCTATAGAAGGCCTCACAGCTGACAATGCATATCAGAGAAAAATCAAACCATGAGGTCAAAGGAACTGCAGAGCGCAGAGACAGGATTGTTGACAGGCTCAGATTTTGCAAGTCTAAGCGCCGCACTAGCTCTGTCATTTTTGCTAAAGTTTAATGTCAATCATACTGCAATAATAACTCAGACTTAAAAAAATACAGCCAGAAAATAGAGGAATTATGTAAACAAACATAAAAGAAAACACAAACTTCAGAATAAATTGGCTTCTACAGGCAAAAGCCTGACCTTCATTTGCACTTAGTTTATCTTTAACTCAGACTTTTATAAAGTTTTTCAAAGAAATCCTCTAGTTAAAAATACCACACTCCTTCAGCACATCCCAGACTTTTCCTTTAGATATTTTATCTTTAACTTCTTTCCAGGGCTGTGTCTGACACCACAGACTCTCTGCCTACTACATGCTCAAGCGTTACAGTTTCATCTCAAAGATTAGAATATCATGTGGAAGTTCATTTTTTTCTGTGATGTTATTCAAAAAGTGAGACTTCCATATATTCTAGATTTATTTCATACAAAGTTGAATATTTCAAGACTTTTTTGTTTTGTTTTGATTTTAGCTCACAAAAATCCACCATCTCAAAATAATAGAATAGAAAGAAACATCAGTCCAAGAAGGATTTATGATACAGAAATGTTGACCTTTTGGAAAATTCTTCTCATTTATGCCTTCAGTAATTGGTTTGAGCTTCCTTTGCTCAAATTACTGCATCTGTGACGTGGCTCGAAGTCGATCAAGCATTGGAGATTCTTCCTGGGGTCCAACACACTGGGGGGTTATGAAGCCCAGGTTGCTCTGATAGCAGCTTTCAGCTCATCTGGATTGTTTAGTCTGGTGTCTCTCCCTCTTGACATTTTGCTAGAGATTCTCTATGGGGTTCAGGTCAGACCAGTTGGCTGGCCAATCAAACATCGTAGTCAGCAAACCAGTTTCTGGTAGTTTTGGCTTCACTGTGGACAGATAAAAAGGAAATCAGTATCTCCATAAAGTTTCTCAGCAGATGGAAGCATGAAGGTCTTCAAAATCTCCTGGTAGAGGGCTGACAGCGTTGATTCTGGACTTGATAAAGACCAGTGGACCAACAGCAGCAGATGACATGGCACCTCAAACCATCACTGACTGTGGAGACTGGAAACACTGGACTTAAGCACGTGGATTCTGGGCCTCTCAGACCTTCCTCCAGACTCTGGGACCTTGATTTACAAATGTATTGCTTGATTTACTTTCATCTGAAAACAGGACCACAGAGCAACAGTCCACTTCTTTTTCTCCTCAGCCCAGGTGAGATGCTGATGATGTCTGTGGTTCGGATGTGGCTTGGCACTAAGAACACCACACTTCTAGTCCATTTCCTTGGCCTGTCTGTGTGGTGGCTCTTGACCCACTGACTCCAGTCACAGTCTAGTCCTTCTGAAGCTCCCCTAAGTTCTTGAATCTGCTTTGTTTGACAATCCTCTGAAGGCCGAGCTCGTCCCTGTTGCTTGTGCTCCTTTTCTTACCACACTTTTCACTTCCGGTCAACCTACAATGAATCTGCTTTGATACAGCCTCTGAGAACAGCCTGACCTTTCAGCAGCGACCTTCTGTGGCTTACCCTCCTTGTCAAGGGTGTCTATGACTGTTTCTGGACATGTCAAGTCAGCAGTCTTCCCCATGATTGTGGTTGTGTGAACTGAGCCAGAGTTGGAGAATGAAGGCCCAGGAAACCTTTGCGAATTGCACTTTTCCACAATATTCTAATATTTTGAGAAAGTGCATTTTTGATCTTCATGAGCTGAAAGCTGTAATCATCAAGATTAAAACAAAAAAGTACTAAAATTAGGGATGCACGATATTGGATTTTTGCCAATATCCTATATGCCATTATTTACAGATTCATTTTAGCCAATAGCGATATAGATACCGATATTTCAATACGCTCTTTGGACAAGAAATTTCAGTCCTTTTGGACACACTTTAAGGTTTGAGGATGACCAAAGAAACACACTTTGTTCCTTAAAAACACTAAAAGTTTAAAGAATTAGGATAAATAAAGAAATAGACCTATACTGACTGTCAGTTTACCCTAAAACTCCACTAATTTATTAGTTTATATGGACAAAATTTACAGTCGATATATGCCAAAATACATGGTCAAATATTGGATGTGCAGTGCTTAACAAATTTATCAGACCACCTGTCATATTTGTCTTAGAGACCATCCAGCATCATGAAGTGCTTTATTGCAGACTCTTTCATTTTCAGTGAGCTCTCCACATTTTTTTATTTTGGACAGGAATGAGGAATTTCAAACTGAATTCACCCAAATTTGAGCCGGCTCACTGGGCTTCTCTGAGAAGTCAGAAATGAATCAAGCATAACATTCAACCATTAAAACTCATTTTTCTGTTCAGGAATGCAAGTAAATAACTATAATTTGACATATTAATCAAGAAATAATAATGTGCTTTTCTATTCTTGAGTTTTCTGTAAATCAGTCAATTTGAAAATTCATGGATAACAATAATAATTATATTTTAGTATTGAAAATATCATTTGGGTTAAAGAACCTCTACATATTGGTGTATTAACCATTGCAGAAACATAAAAAATGATTTTGGTAATTACCAGTGCTGTTAATTTAGGGCAGCTGTGGCAAAAACCTTACTTTGGGTGGTGGTCGAATAAATTTGTTAAGCACTGTAAATATCAGCAGAAATTTTGATATCGGCCAGTACCGATATCAGACCAATAATATTGTGCATCCTAAACTGAAATATCTTACTTTGGTTGAGATAAATCTAAAAAGAACTTTTACATGATATTCTAATTTTTTGTACATGTGTAAATGCATACTATGAATCTGGAAAATACTACCTACAGGATTTGACATCATACTTTGTATGTTTAATATTAAAGTATTCAGTTTTGGACACACCTTGACCGTTAATCAGCTTTATGTCTCTCCAGATATGACTTCACAGCTGCAGCAGTGTCAGTACGACTGTTGTCATGCTCAAAAATAAATCCATTCTCAAAGCGATCCTCCAGGAGGAGTAGCATGAAGAACTGCAGTAACACTGCTAAAGCAATAAATCTAAAAACTGCATATGAGTCTTGCACAGTAATGCACATTACTTAGAAACGGTACAGAAGTTCTTACACCTGCCTGTGATAATAAGAGGAGATACAAAACCGAATAGTGAAGAATCAGCAGTTTGTTCTCATCTCCCGGTGACAACAAGCGCTGTGTTTGGTCAGTAGGTGGAGATGTTCTACTCACATATAGATTTGTTGAGTTTATGTCTCTCACACTGACTCTGCTTACCAGTCCTCTTTCCTAATGACATCCTAGTCTCTCTTTCTCTCTCTGTAGGGTTCAGAGACCGTCATCTTCCCCTGTGAGCGCTGGCTTGCCAAGTCAGAAGATGATGCAGAGACAGTGAGAGAGCTGGTGCCATCTGACATCATCACTGAGAAACTGTCACGAGACGGGAGCCTCAAAGTCACTGAAGTGGAGGTGGAGGACGCCCTGGAGAGTATGGAGTTCAATACCCTCAGCTGTGATCATGGACAGAAAAGTGCAGAAGTTCTCATGCAGGATTTACTTCCTTGTTTTGTCCTGTCTTCCCAAATTACTGACATTAGTTTAGAAATTAGACAATTCTACTGAGGCATGACAGTGAAACAGAGATAGCTGTCTTTAAACTGTAATAATTTTTCCTGAACCACTGCACTGTGTACCAATG
Source organism: Cheilinus undulatus (assembly GCF_018320785.1). NCBI lineage: Eukaryota > Metazoa > Chordata > Actinopteri > Labriformes > Labridae > Cheilinus > Cheilinus undulatus. The sequence continues at coordinate 40,471,173 of NC_054881.1, forward strand.
CCTGTGATCATCTCCTCTACAGCACACACATACACAGTGTCAGTGATGACAGGTGATGTCTACGGGGCTGGAACTGATGCCAATGTTTTCCTCACGATTTATGGGGACCTGGGAGACACCGGGGAGAGGAAGCTCAGCAAGTCAGAGACGAACAGCAACAAGTTTGAGCGAGGATCTGTAAGAAATCACACATTTTCACTGGATGTCTAAAAAAGCACATACAACATAAACATTCTGTTTCACCGGTGGTTCTGTTCCTCTCTCCACAGGTGGATAAGTTCACCCTGGAGGCCGTCGACCTGGGAAATGTTTTCAAGATTAAAATCCGCCATGATAACAGTATGATGAGTGCAGACTGGTACTTGGACCAGGTGGAGGTGGTTGACGTGGATACAGAGGAGGTCTTTCTCTTCTTATGTGAACGCTGGCTGTCCAGGAAGAGGGAGGATGGACGCATTTGCAGGGTTTTCTATGTCAAGGTAACAAGAAAGACATCTGTGTTTGTCTCAAGACTTTACTATCTGATAACAAAGCTTGTTTCCTACAGTAATGCATCTTAATTGTTTATTTATTTTTATTCAAGATCATGATATTACAACACCAGTAGAATGACAGAGAAGACCTCCTTTATATCTTGCATTAACATCCATTTTGGGCATTTAAATGGTGATCCTTCATACTAAGTGGGGTGGTTCCTTAATCTTTACTAAAGATGATTGGATATCTGATAGCTCAGACTGCAAAAGAAGGTTGTCTGGGATGCCCTCCTCAGGTTTGCTTGGGTAATGTAGATGCTAAGCGTGCTGGCCCCAGCTGATGTAATCTGTGGTTGTCCACCAGCACCAGAAAGCATGGCTGAATTAAGTCCATCCAGCCTCACTGGTAGTGGTGAGGAATCTGGTTCTTTGTAGACATCTGGGTCATTTAGTTCATTTTTATACAATTTTTAAACAACAGCAAAAACAGTTTTTGTTTCATTCATTAAGACAGAGATTAAGAATTGAATTATGCACTGTATGTCCTGGTCTGGCACTGTTTGTCAGTCCCAACCCTACTGTAGATAAAAACTCAACCAAAATCAACAGTCTAATTACCTCCGCCAAGGAGGTTACGTGATCGGCAGGGTTTGTTAGTCAGTTAGTTTGTTTGTTAGCAACATAACTTAAAAAGTTAGCGATGGATTTTGGTGAAATTTTTCAGGAAATGTCAGAAATGGCCGAAGATTGAATGCTGTGGTGGGGGGCACATGGGAACGGATCAAGGAGTTTTTTTAAAGGATTTTTCACTATTGGGAGATAGGGTTGATGGCGGAGGTCTGTGCTCTCCGAGTGCTTTTTTAGTTTTATATGCAAATACAACTGCAACTAAAAGATTGATTTAATGGCTAAAAATAGAGAAGTGACTTGTGTTCAAAGATAGAATGTCTCTGTAAGCCAAGGCAAACCTCAGATCTCACTTTAGAGTAAGAATCAGAATTATTATCAGCATATTTGGGCAGGTTTATGTGCACTAGCGTTAAACATTAGATTTAAACTATTGTATATCAGCAGGTATAAGGAGTTGGTGATAAGGGGATAAGAACAAAGAAAACTGAAATAACCTATAGTCTAACTATTAACTAAGAAATTGTGTGAAAGAGGAGTTCATTTATGCTTTTAGAATAAGGGTTATGTTGTTGACATTCAGATAGTATGCATAGATTCTTGATCGATAAGGGAATAGCATCTACCTGACAAAAGGTGTATTTTTAATCAGGACACCTTTCTTATGAGAAAAGTTCTCACTGAAAACACTCAGAGTGAGCTATTATGAGTTATGTGGAGTTTTCAGATGTAATATTTTTAAGCCCAGAGGAGTACAAAATAATTTTCCTCCCACCTCCAACACCCCCAACAGGAAATCGAAGAAATCAATACCTCAAATCCACAGCTCATAAATCTACAGCAGGGCATGTCAGGTGGATTACCATTTTCATTCACACACACACATGTATAAACAGTGGCTGTAGGAAGTATTCACCCCCTTGTATGTAGGGTAAAGTAATGCCAATAACATAAAAATATGTAATGTAAAATAAGTGATTACACAAATATTCACCACCTTTAAAGTGGCTGACCTAATTCCACAGAGGTCCAGCTGACTGGTGCTAGTAGTCCCACAATTAGTGAACTGAGGATCACCTGAGTGCAGTGAATGTGTCTCAAGCAAATGTAGTATAAAGACACCTGTGTCTGGAAGGTCCAGTCACTGGTTAACCAATATTCCCGGCTACCGTTACACCATGAAGTCAAAAGAACACTCCAAGCAACTCACAGAAAAGATTATTGAAAAGTCAGGGGAAGGACACAAAAATAAATCCACTTGAGTTAAAACCCCTCGCAGATCAGTTCAATCCATCATGAGGAAATGGGAGGAATATGTCACATGTGTAAATCTGCCAAGATCAGGCTGTCCTCACAAACTGAGTGAGCGTGCAAGAAGGAGACTAGTGAGAGAGGCCACCAAGACACCTATGACTACTCTGAAGGAGTTCCAAGCTTCAGCAGCTGAGATGGGAGAGACTCTGCAGACAACAACTGTTGGCTGTTGGTTCTTCACCAGTCAGAGCTTTATGGGAGAGTGGCAAAGAGAAAGACACTGTTGAAGAAATCTAAGGTTCAATCTGGACTAGAGTTCACCAAACGGCATGTAGGAGACGCTTCTTTGTCAGTTCTCTAGCCTGTTGAGACCAAGATGGTGCTTTCTGGTCATCAGACAAGCTGCATTGTTTGGCGGACACCAAACACTACAAATCACCACAAACCCACCATCCCCACTTTTAAACATGGGGGTGGCAGCATCGTGCTATGGGGATGCTTATTGGCAACCAGCCCTGGATAGCTTGTGAGGGTAGAGGGTAAAATGAATGTGGCAAAAAATTGAAAAATCCTGGAGGACAGTCTTATTCAGTCTACAAGAGAACTAGGGCTTGGGAGAAGACTTATTTCCTAGCAAGACAATGACCCAAAGTATACAGAGAAAGCTACACAGAATTGGTTTAAAGACAACAATGTGAATGTTTGGAGTGGCCGAGTCAAAGCCCAGACTTCAATCTAACAGCAGAACTTGAAAAGGGATGTTCACACCTGATCCCTGTGCAAACTGACAGAGCTTGAGCAGTTTTGCAACAACAAATGAAGTAAAATTGCAGCATTCAGATGTCTGAACCTGATTTAGACCTATCCACACAGAGTCAGAGCTGTGATTGCAGCCAAAGGTGACTCTACTAAATACTAACCTGAAAACATTAGATATGTTTTATGTAATTGACATTGTTATGTAGAAATCTGTTATCACTTCGACATTAAAGAGGAAAGAAAAAAAAAGATTTTAAGAAAGGTAACACCCTGATGTGTATCTGTGTTGTCTTCTGTCAGGGTTATGAAGGAGTTAGAGAGGGTCTGAACAGTAAGAAGAACTCGGCTCTGATGGTGAAAAGTGTCGACAGCAACATGAATAAAAAGAGCAAAAAGAAGAAGGAGGAAGAAATCGAGCTTCCAAGTAAGAGAAAAAAGAATCCTGAGCACTTCTTGCCTGATTCATCCCCTGCTCTGTGAATATTTGTCATCAGTGTTCATGCACAAACATCTTTGCATAATCTCACGCTGCTCTCGTGAATGAATAAGCGCTGCTTCCTTCCTGTGCAGTCATACCGTACCACGTAACCATCAGTACGGGACTGGAGCGTGATGCCAGCACCACCAGCAGGGCTTATGTGATTATTATCGGGGCCAATCACACCCAGACAGAGAGGCTGTGGCTGGACCTGTCGGACGGGAGGAAGGGCTTTGAGGCCGGCTCTCTGGAGAGCTTCGAGGTCCACAGTTCAGATGTGGGCGAGATCAAAAAGGTCGAGGTGAGGGACAGAGAGAGGGAGTGTTTCAGTGAGGACTGTGCACCCACACATATGAACAGACACAAAAAAATACACCCACGTTGCTGGAAGTGATTGTTTCTCTCCCTGCCTGTAGCTCGGTCATGATGGGGCCACTCCTGAGAGCTGCTGGCTGGTTGATGAGCTGTCTGTTGCTGTGCCAACCAAAGGGGTCAAATACATCTTTGCTTGCAAGTGCTGGCTCGCCAAAGATCGAGGAGACGGGTTGACTGCGAGAGTGTTCAACGTGCTTGATGCAGAGAACGTTTCTATCTCCCAGAAGGTATGCTAATGTGAGCAAATAGATGCAAAGCACAGACATTTGGCAAAGAGCATTCACCACTGTCCAATCAAATTATTCCACAGACTGGATCATGAGTGAGTTAATCTCATAATGTCAAACAAACCGTACATCTGTAGAAATTATGTGATAAACGGTGATTTTAAAAATCTTATTGTTTAAACAGCAACATTCAGTCAGGGCTAAAATGTATATGTTTGCTAAGAGTTGGTGGATGAAGGTAGGGCTGAACGATTTTGGAAAATAATCTAATTGCGATTTTTTTCGCCCAACATTGTGATTGCAATTTAACATGTGATTATTCTTCAGGTTCCCCATCTTATAAACCATTCTGTATTATAACACACAAAGCTTTCCCACCAAAAAATTAAATCAAATTCCCCAAAATTTGGGGAAAAAATCCTCAAATTTTCATAAAAATCAAAAAATAAAAAAAAATAAAAAAATCAAAGCAACCACTCCCCAAAAAATCAGATTAACTTCTTAAAAATGTACAAATAAATTTATCAAATTTTCATTAAATTACAGAAAAGTTTCAGAGCTAATTCCCCCAGAAATTCAACCTAAAATTTAGAAATAAATTTATCAAATTTTCAAGAATATAATTTTTATTTTCAAAGCAAATCTACCCCCCAAAAAATTCAAATCAAATTCCTAAAAATGTGACAATACATTTCCGCAAAAATACCTAAAAATTTCTAAGCAAATTTCCCCCTAAAATCCAAATCAATCTAACAAAAATTTCTTTTGCAATTATTTTGTCCTATATTGCAAAGTTGATATGAATTATAATGAAGGGGATGATGAATTTATGGATTTCTTATTTTAATGAAGACAAATATATTCAAGGAAAGTAGGAACTTTTGTCAGTTATTCTAGAAAATATTGGCACTTGAATGTTTGCATTATGTGTGAGCAAAACATCTCTGCTTTAAAAAATGTATTAAACTGGTGTATCCAAACATGTCAGGTCAAAGAAATATTGCACCCTCTGCGATTTGAAAATTGCAGTAGGTCACATTGCTATTTAATCTGCATTTGGATTAATTGCCAAGCTCTAGATGAAGGATGAAATTAGCAAGCTTTCCAGTGATCTGGACAACCATGTAAGGGTGATAAGACTTGTCTGGGACGATAAGATTAATAACATGTCTAATGCCCTCTTGTCAGGTTATCTACGAGGTCACCGTGGTAACAGGAGACGTGCAGAACGCAGGAACAGACACACTGATCTACATGTCTGTGTTTGGAGCCAACGGCAGCACGGAGGAGATGCTGCTTCAGAAGAATGAGGACAGGTAGCAAAGCACCCACATCAGAAACATTTAAGAATAATTCAACAGTGCTGGAGATTTTAAAACTCTGTGCTGCTTGTCTGGTGGAGAACAGGTTCGAGCGCGGTCAGGAGGATACTTTCAACATGGAGATCGATGACATCGCCCCACTGCGGAAAATGAGGCTTCGAATCGACGGCTCTGGTAGTCGGCCTGACTGGTTCCTGGATAAGGTCAGCTCACCTTTAGAGGGAACGTCTAGATTTTAGAGTTAACTCAGTGCCTGCTGAACAAACATAAAAATATTAAAACCCCAATTCCAAAAAAGTTGGGGCGCCGTGTAAAATGTAAATAAAAACAATCTCATTGACCCAAATGTATTCACGGTAGAAGATAAACAACACACCAGATGCTGAAACTGAGATATTTTACCATTTCATGAAAAAGCTCATTTTGAATTTGACAGCAGCTACACATTTTAAAAAAGTAGGGACAGGGCCATGTTTACCATTGTGTGCCATCCCCTCTTCTTTTAACAACAGTGTAAACATCCAGGTTAGTCTGGCTGTAAACTGTACTTCTCTAAATCTCAGACCGTTCATCTGAGACGCTGTCTGTGTCAGAAAGGAAGTGTTGTAATTTGCAGATACAACGTATTTCTAGTTTTAGATATTTTTTGTATTAAACTTTGTTCTTTAGGACGTTTGGCAATTATATCCATGAAACACATTACAAACATTACAGACTAAACAACATTCCATAACTAAAGAAAAGAAAAAGGTCAAAGGTCAAATCTGTGATTAAAATATGTATAGACCCATTTTAAAAGAAGTTACACAAATGGTGTCATGTTTTAGCTCTGTTAGCTTAGCTTAAGCTAACCCTAGCTACATAATTAACATTATTACATGAGCCAGTGTAGCTTAGTTAGCTGTAGCAAACAGCATAAGCTAAATAGGTTACATAACTTACATAGCCTTTGAAACGTCTTTGTGAGTTTAGCTTTAGCCACATCAGCTATGTAGCTACATTATCTAAGTAGCTTACACAGCTAATAGAGATTTGTAAGCTACATTTGCTGCGTTCAAATGTTGTCATGGAGGGTTCGTTTTTTCCTGTAAGCAGACGGTTTACTCTGCTTTATTAAATGTTTTGCAGGTCAGCTTTTTAACATTAAGGTGTCCTAACCATTACCTTTGCCTTTACTCTAACCCTAAACGGAAGAGTAATCCGATTTTATTTCAAAAGTTTTAGCACGTATTTCCATCCAGACATAGTTGGGGTCTCAAGCAAATGGTCTGCAGGAGTGGCTGTGAGAGAGGTAAGATCTTCAGCCAGACCCCTCACAAAACATCTGGAGAGTGAGGAGACCAGTATCTAGAGTTTTGTAAGCTGCCTACACCATTGGCACTGATGCAGCATCCATCAGAGATGCAGGCTTTAGAACTGTGTGCTGATAACAGCCTGGATGGTCCTGCTCCTCTTTAGTCCACAGGACATGGCATCCATGGTTTAAATTAAATTTAAAAAATCAAAATTTTGATTCCGTTGACCACAGAACAGTTTTCCATTTTGCTTCAGTCCATTTTGAATAAACTTCAGCCCAGAGAGGATGGGTTTCATCTGCACATATGGCCTCTTCTTTGTATGATCGCTGCACTGATACAGTTTCGACTTGCGTTTGCGGACAGCACGGCAAACTTTAACAGACAGTGAGGGCCCAAAGATCACAAGCATCTAATGATACCTTTATATACAAAGACTTCTCCAGATTCTCTGGATTTTATGATGATATTATGAACTGTAGATGGTGGGATATTATAAATCTTGACAATTTTACATTGAAGAATATTTTTTTAATTCTTCCTGAATTTTAGATGCATTTACCCATATTTGCCCTGTTGACAATTTATCTGATTGGTTGCAAATTGCTCCTCCAGTTGCTTTTTATTAGTACCACTTATTTTCCAGCCTTTTTTTTTTGTCTAGTCCCTACTTTTTTAGGATGTGTTGCTGCCATCAAATTTAAAATGAGCTAATATTTTTCATGAAATGGTAAAATGTCTTTGTTTCAACATCTGATATGTTGTTCATGTTCAACTGTGAATATTACATGGGTTTAAGAGATTCACAAATCACTGCATTCCATTTTTATTCACATTTAACACAGCAGCCCAACTGGTATAACAGAATTAAATGCATGATCATTAGCCTAGCTGCTCTGTAGCCGTGAAATGCTGAATCATAGGGAAATCTGTGTCTTCTTTAAGATTAACAAAATTTCAAGAACTAAAACAAAAAGATGCTTCAGGTAAATTAAGTAAAAACTGATCATGTACCATTCATTTGATTTCTCTTATCAAGAACAAACAGCAGATCTCATCTATAAAACATCAAAACTAGTAGAAAAAGCAGAAATATAACAGCGAGCTTCTTCCAAAATCAATAGTACAGAGCCGTCATAGGTTTGTATATTTACCCCAGCTCTGTATGCTGTAGGTCACAGGATCATTCAGTCTATTATATCACACAGACACTCACACACACAAATCTATCCCTTCCAGTGGGAGAGCGGTCAATGATTCACCCACCCACAAAGACACAGACACACACACACACTCGCAACGGGGTTCAGAGTTCCTGGAGTGAGCATATTGACCCATTTTATTCATCATGCTGTCGTGGCTGGCATCACAGAAGCAGACACAAAGAAAAGCTCAGTAATGAGCCTTGTCTGTCTCTGTAGTCAGTGTACAGAGGGAGGATTTCATTTTCAGTTTTCTTCAAAGGAGAATGAGTGAAACAAATCACATATTTATAAAGCATGGTTCAGCAAAAATAACTAGCACCTTTATATGTAGTTTGTAGAAACGGTTCAGTACTTTATCTTTGTAGCTGACCCTGTGAGGACAAATCACTGCTCACCTCCAAATTCAGTCTGATGTCTCAGGCCAAACGCTCTGATGAAACAGAACACATTTCCTATGCAAATGTCTTCCCAGCTAAAGGCACCATGCCTGCAGAGCAGCAGAGCAGTCAGGAACAATACCCAGCCCTGTCTGTCCGTGCCTGGGACTCAGCGGCTGCAAACTTCTCCTTGATTCGACCCTGCACAGAGCTTTGTGTGTTCAGCATCACAAGCAGATGTGCTGCCTTTATGGATTGCTGGGACTCAGTATTGAAATGGACACAACAGTGCACTGGGCAAAGTGCCAGCATAGTAATCTGCCCCAATAAATATGCAGAGTGGAGAGCTAGCACGGGTGTGGGCGGCCTGCAGCCGAGTCTACGACCAGTAATGAAATGTTTCCCAGGACTAATGATCTGCCAGTCGGACGGAGAAGGAGTTTGTTTACATATTCAAATCACATTAGTGTCTTTAATCTGACAGCTGGTGACAGCGCACTTATCCACCATCACTTTTTATCTACAGTGGTTGACAAAGGGATGAATCCTTCTGGGTCAAGAAGGCAGGGAGAGAAGCAGCAACATCCAGAGTAGAGCAGGCATCAGTGACAACATAATGACTCTGATTAAGTCAGAAGCAGAATAAAGGAGTAGCTGGGGTGGAGGAGGGTTGCAAAAGCAGCTGGCAACGAGAGTGGCAGAGCAAAGTCAGGCAAGAGTAGTTAAAATAAGGCAGCATGAAGGCGACTAGCCTAGCACGCTTAGAGCAAATCAGCTGGCTGTCACACAGTGTTGCACAGGAGGCATCCTATCACAGTACCACGCTGGAATTCACTGAGCTCCTGAGAGCGACCCATTCTTTCACAGATGTTTGTAGAAACAGTCTGCATGCCTAGGTGCTTGATTTTATACACCTGTGGACATGGAAGTGATTGGAACACCTGATTTACATTATTTGGATGGGTGAGTGAATACTTTTGGCAATATAGTGTATATAAAGAGCACATTCTTGGTTTCCAGGTGATCACACGTAACTTGACTTCAGAAGAGGTGTCCGTGTTCACCTACGAGGAGTGGCTCTCCAAGACAAGAGGACCAAAGAGAACCATGATCTGTGAGATGGCTGCAGTGGTGGACGGGGAGACGATGGTGGAGCTCACCACCTACATTATACAGGTCAAGACTAGTGACTGTGCAGGTAAGACAAGTCAGCAGACTGTAAAATATTTATCAGTTATTCTGGTTATGAACAGTTATTTTATTTTTGTTACTTATACTACAAGCCCGTTGACAACAAATCAGGTCGTCATTTGTCCTCCTGCAGACAGAGAAGATTTTTATTTTACTTTCGTAAAACAATGTGCACTGTGTATGATTGCTTTATGTTGTTTGTTAGAAAGAAGTGACACTTCTAGTGTTTCTGTAATCGTTTTATCAGACATACAAGTGCATCTCAAAAAATGAGAATATCATGTAAAAGTTCACTTTTTCCTTCAAGCGAAAGTGGAATTATTTTTCACATTTTACTCTGACATGAAATCCTCTTCGGAAACCTTCCACAGCTTTGCTCCTTTTGCTCCTTTGAGTGCAGAATTTTCCTGCAGTTCAGCAGCGCTGCTGATCAATACGATAACATAGCAAGAAGTCTGAGCCGACTTCAAAGGGCCGCTCTCTGCCCTTGGCGGTTACTGGGAGCTAAGATGTAGCCGTGTGGCATCACTGAGGCTGGGGGAGGAATAATGAGCCTGGCTGTTTGACTCAGACACACGCAGACATATCATAGACACCACTCTGCATAAGGTAATGGTGTCCTATGGGATTATCATGAAGGGGTGTACACGTACAGTCCAATGGCTATGATACGAAAAGCAGGTATGCATGCATGTGGAAAAAAAACAACAGAGAAGTCCTGAAGTTGCTTTAAAAATACCAGAACTTCTAAAAACTAGGCCACAGAAAAAATGCTGCAGTCTGAGTGAGGTTTCTGCTCGCCATATACATTCACTTACATCTAACTTACTTAAATGAGAATATGGAGCTCAGAGGAATCACAGATTTGCTGTCTGAGTCAGAGAATGCAGCACCCTTTGCTTCTCATTTACTCCCTTGCATAATGTGGTTGGTTGTAGGCTGAAGAGTTTCCCCAGGGCTTTGCAATCTCAGTATTTATTTCAACAAATAAGTTAACATTCCTGCAATACTTTATGTGCATTGCAGTTAAAAGCATTCACATGAAAGCATGCATTTTAAAATTCATAACCACCACACTCCATTGCTCTTGAGAGATTTGGCCTTTTATGTTTTGTCTTTAAACATTAATTCATTTCACCTATTAGTCAGAAAAATGTATAAGATACTTATGGAGGAGCAGTTAAAGCTCAATTAGAGTAAACTTTGCATCATGGTATCAGAAGTGTTGGAGTGTTGTCAACCTGCATTATAGTCAGTGGCCAGCAGGAGGCGCCTCCACTGACTGCAAGAAGAAATCTGGTTGTGTAGCAGCAGATCAGAATTCAACCTACCTGACAGCTGATTTTACAGGTGCATCTAAAAAAATAGAATCTCATGAAAAAGTTAATTTTATCCTGTGATTTAATTCAAGAGAGAACACTTCCAAATGTTCTAGATTCATTTCATACAAAGGGAAATACTTCAAGACCTTTTTTGTTTTAATCTTGATGACTACGGCTTATAAGTAAAAAAAATAAAATAAAAAATCATCCATCTCATAATATCAGAATATCAGGAAAAGGATTAATGCTATAGAAATGTTGACCTTCCGTAAAATAATGTGGATGGTTGGAGCTCCCTTTCCTTTCCTAGATCTATGCGACTTGTCATTGAGGCGATCAGTCTGCGGCACTGTTGGGGTGTTATGAAGCCCAGGTTGCTCTGATAGCAGCCTTCAGCTGGTCTGGATTGTTGAGTCTGCTGTCTCTCATCTTCCTCTTGACTTTCCCCTAGAGCAGGGGTGTCAAACCCAAGGCCCGGGGGCCAAACCCGGCAGTTGGCTGGCCAATCAAACACAGTAATAGTAGTATTACATGGTGGTTTTTGCGCCATCATGGACAGATGCACCGATATGTAGCCTGCTTTCCATACTCAGGCATGGTTGGGCTTGGAGCAGTGTGAGAGCAGGCCAGGAGGGTAATGAGGAAGGGAGACAAGTGTACTTCAGCACTGTTCAGGGCTAATGGCCTTAGCATGAGTATGACCACATTCACAGCTTATGACTAAAGTTAGTTTATGAATAGGACTCTAACTTGAGTAGTCTGTCTAGTTGGTCTGTTTTAAGGCTATATAATGTGCCATTTGTATAACATATAAACATGTCTAAATTGCCCTCAAAAACAAGCCAAACTTAGTGCCCTCTTCAGTGGTGAGAACGCGCTGTATGTGCCCTTTTTTTTTCTTTTCGCCCCCGCCCTTGAAAAAGTCTGTGCACGCCACTGGAATCAGATAACCTTACTTTTTTCCTACTCGGCTCATTTTCCTTCATCTTCAGGGGCAGGCACCGACGCCAACGTATGGATCATCGTTTTCGGAGAGAACGGAGACACTGGGACACTGGCGTTAAAAGAATGCAACAAGTCCAACAAGTTTGAGCGCAAGCAGATGGACACGTTTCGCTTCCCGGATATCCTTAGCATGGGAGAGCTCTCCAAAGTACGAGTGTGGCACGACAACTCAGGTCAGCAATCTATACACACGGTCAGACTGAGCTGAGTAAATGATGTCCGTATGATGTAACTGTTACTGTAATGTCTCACTGAGAGGCTGGGCTTGGTCAGAAAGAACTCAGACACGCAGTTTCAGTCCTGTTCTGGCATCCTGTCCCACTTTTTTCCAGCTCCTTGAGGTTTGTATCCTAGACATCATGTATGTTGGTGCTAAAAAAGTAGGTGAAGTAGTAGAAATTTCTGAATGTAGCGTACACCTTAACCACTGGTTAAAATGGCCTCTTCTGCACTCATATATAGCCTGCCTTCCTTGTTGACACTCTGGCTGGTCTCCCCTTAAAGGGTCCGCACTGATCGGCACCTCCTGTAGTTTATACATTTACTATTGACAGGAGCCTCTTACAGCCTGACTTTAAAATACAAGTACCCTTTTAACTTAGCTGTTTTTATTTTTGTTTGTTTTTCCATTACCTCTAGGTCCTGCCCCAGGCTGGCACCTGGATTATGTTGATGTGAAGGATGAGACCATGGACAAAACATTTCGTTTCCCCTGTGATCGCTGGCTTGCCAAAAATGACGATGATGGACAGATAATGAGAGAGCTGGCCTGTGCTAACAACGACTACTTAGATCTCGACGAGAAGACAAGTAAGACCGTATCATTCAACATAAATCTGTTCAGAGTGATTTTGCAGCACCTTTGGTGTGGATTAGTGCTGCAGATCAGCCTGATCAATCAAGAAACAGGCAAAGAGGTGACGCTGACCCTGGCATTAATCCTCCTCAAACAGAGACAAAAATCCACCATTTTGTACTTTTTTTCAGAACAGATTTGATTTATTTGTGTTTTTCTCATCCTTCAAATCATTTAAAATCATCCATGAAGATCATAGAAATAAATGGTCTATAAAAAGTATTCACCCACTTTGATGTTTTACCCTTGTATTGATTTTATAAATAAATTATGATCAATATAACTTCACTTTTTAGAATAATAAAACAATTTCTACAAAGAAATGTAAAATAAGTGACTGCATAAATATTCACCCCCTTTAAAGTGACTGATCTTATTCAACAGAGGTCCAGGCAATTGGTGGACGCCTGTGTCTGGAATCTTCAGTCACTGGTTTATCAGTATTCCTGGCTACCATTACACTGTAAACACAAAAGAACACTCCAAACAAATCAGAGAAAATGTTATTGAAAAGTATAAGTCAGGGAATGGATACAAAAAACATCCAAGGCTCTAAAGATCCCCCTCCGTACATACTCTGAAGGAGTTCCAAGCTTCAGCAGCTGAGATGGGAGAGACTCTGCAGACAACAACTGTTGGCCGGGTTCTTCACCAGTGGCAAAGAGAAAGCCACTGTTGGAGAAAACTCAGATCAAATCTGGACTAGAGTTCACCAAGAGGCATGTGGGAGACTCCATGATCAAGTGGAAGAAAGTTCTCTGGTCTGATGAGACCAAAATGGAGCTTTATGGCCACCAGACAAGACACCAAACACTGCACATCACCACAAACACACCATCTCTACTGTGAAACAAGGGGGTGGCAACATCATGCTGTGGGGATGCCTCTTGGCAGTCCGCCCTGGAAGACTTGTAAAGGTAGGGGATAAAATGAATCCAGTGAAATATTGGGAAACCCTGGAGGACAGTCTTATTCAGCCTGCAATATCCAGTTATACAGTGACCTGAAGCATACAGAAAGCAAAAGCTACACAGAAATGGTTTCAGGACAAGAAGGTCAATGTTCTGGAGTGGTTGAGTCAAAGCCCAGACCTCAATCCAGTAGAGAATTTGTGGCTGGATTGAAAAGGGCTGGATCCCTGTGCAGCCTGACAGAACTTGAGCAGTTTAGCAAAGAAGTAAAATTTCAGAGTCCAGATGTACAAGCCTGAGACCAATCCACACAGACTCAGAGCTGTGATTACAGCCAAAGGTGACTCTACTAAATACTGACTTGAACTGGGTGAATATTTATGCACTTATTTTACTTAAAATGCTTGTATTTTTATTTAATTGACATAACTTTGTAGTAAAAAAGCCAAATTGTATTGACTATGATTGGTTTATTAATCCAATCAAAGTAGATTTATGAAAAAAAAAACACATTTTGTAATGTTTTTACCAATTAAAAAATCTCTGTGGATCAAATTTGTTTTTTAAACCAGACTGTTAACATGATGGCAACTGCAAAGACATAACACCAAACAGTGCTGCTTGTTTGAAATAAAGCAGAATATACAGTGCTTAACAAATTTATTAGACCACCACCCAAAGTAAGGTTTATGCCACAGCTGCAACATGAAGTGCTTTAATATGGAGCTTTCCACGTTTTACCATTTTGAACAGGAATAAGGAATTTCAAACTGAATTCACCCAAATCTGAGCCGGCTCACTGGGCTTCTCTGAGATGTCAGAAATTAATCAAGCATAACATTTAACCACTAAAACTCATTTTTCTGTTCAGGAATGCATCAAGAAATATTAATGTGCTTTACTATTTTTTCAGTTTTTTTGTAAATCAGTAAATTTGAAAATTCATGGATAACAATAATAATTATATTTTAGCATTGAAAATATCATTTGGGTTAAAGAGCTTCTACATATTGGTGTATTAACCATTGCAGAAACATAAAAAATGATTTTGGTAATTACCAGTGCTGTTGATTTGGGGCAGCTGTGGCACAAACCTTACTTTGGTTAGGGTTAGGGTGGTCTAATAAATCTCTTAAGCACTGTATATCAGCAAGAACTGCAGTAATGGATCTGTGATTTATTTAAAGGATCCACGATGATCAGACCAGGTTCTAGTCAGTTTCTATCTGCTTTTTTAAAAGCCACTGTTTTACAATCCTTTTAATGTGAAACAGCTAAAGTCAGATGGCTTTTCAGTAGTAAACAAAGATGCTGACAAACAAAACCAAACCATACTGTTGAAGCTTCTACAAAGAGAATGGAAATATGGTTAAAAAAAAAGGGGGGGGGGGGGTTGTTTCAGATGATCTCTTGTATGTTTGTGTAAATTCTTAGATTTTAAAGTTTGCCCTGAAATATTACAGTAATCGTAAGGACGGTGAAGTTTAAGCACCTATTTTCTCTCTCTTAAAGAGTATGAAATTTGCACCACTACTGGAGACATGGTGGATGCTGAAACCAAAGAAAATGCCTGGATCGTACTCGAGGGGAAGAAGGGCCGATCAAAAGAATTCGTAATGGAGAACTCCTCAAAGAAGAAGAGGTTCCTGCGGTGGGTACTTGTGTTCCAGATTAACTCAATGAGCTACAACCTTAGTGCATGAAGAAGCTTAAAGTAATGTGCTTTCTCTCCCTCTTATTCTACCTTTACACTCATTTTGATAATCCCAACGGCAGCACACACTCGAGCTCAGAGCAATGGTGCAATCCTCTGTTATGACATTACATCACGTCGAAGAAAATTCATCTGCAGTGACTTGAATTTAAAGCATTTGGCCTAATTTAAAAGAAAAGCTGCTCACTTTCGCATGCTCATTTTTCTCTTTTTTTAGGGGGAATGTCGACAGGTTCGAGTTTTCATCCAAGAATTTAGGCGACATTGTTGGTATCTGTCTGGGCCACACACCAAAGGATGGGAAGAAGGTGAAGGGGGAGGTTTTCTGGTTCGTGGAGGAGATCGTCGTCACTGAAAGGGAGCTGGGAAACAAGTAAGACAACCGTTACAGCTCATATTTACACAGTGCTCAAAGTCACAGTGGAAAAAAACGTTTTATCAAACATGTTTGGTATTTTTATTCCTCTGACACAGTAAGTGGTGAATGCAGAGCTCATTTTTCTTTCTTTCTGCAGCACTATTTGTCAGTATAGACATGTTTTCTGTATCCTCACACCCTCAGGTACATCTTCAGCTGTAAAGCCGCCATCCCTCTCTCTCCAAAAAGGGATGATTTCTTGACCTTTGAGTGCACAAAGGCCATTGAAAGCTTTGCCAGTAAAGCTCGAAGCCTTGTGCCTGTCAAGTACGAGATAATCGTTATCACGGGCGATGAGAAGGGAGCGGGTACAGATGCCAATGTTTTCATCACCGTCTACGGCTCAAACGGAGACTCGGGCCGCCGGCAGCTGAGGCAGAAGTTTCGTAACCTTTTCGAGCGTGAGCAGACGGACCGTTTCGTCCTGGAGATGCTGGACATGGGGGAGCTGCAGAAAGTTCGAGTAGAGCACGATAACTCTGGTCTGAGCCCCGGCTGGCTCCTGGATCGTGTCGAAGTCACAAATACGGCCAACGGTGTCACCACCATCTTCCTCTGTGGGAAGTGGCTGGACACCAAGAGGGCAGACGGACAGATCGTCAGGGTCCTGCACCCAAAATATTAGAAAGAGCATTATTTATATGTGAGAGAAGAAAAACTACCACAGCAGAGAGCTCTCCACTCATGCTTTATAACCAAAGAGATCCTCTTCTGGCACGTTTATATCTCAGGAACTGAGACATATTTTTACATGTGGAGAGATTTTTGTACTATAATGTAGTGTAATTAAAAAAAAACACCAGGAAACATAGCCTGCAAAAATACAGTGACAATATTTCCGAGATCAGGAAGCTGAATGTGCCATTGTTTTAAGTTTCATATGTCAGGAATGGTTTGATCTGTTGCTTTGTTATAATGGAGGTTTTATAAAAGATTAAACTCTTTTGTAATGCTCAGAACTGAAGTTTCATCTCATTTTACTGACTGATGCATCACTAAAACAAAATCTTTTTTGGATGGAGGATTTAATATTTCATACCAGCAGTTCAAAGATTTTTATTGAGCAGAATAAGACATTCGAGAAAAAGCGTGCTTTGGTTCCTGGTATCTTCAAGGAGAATTTTTGCCTCTTTTATCTCTTTGGTTTAGTTTTTGCCAATAAAACTTTAAAATCTTACCAAACAGACTGAAACAGCTAGCACCATGCTAGTTTGTAAAATTTAGCATTTGGCAATTAAAGATAAAGTATTCACCCTTGGATGCTTTACCCTTCTACTGGTTTTATAAATCAATCGTTGTCAATATAATTTGGCTTTTTTGATTAATACAAACCTCTTGACTGCAAAGGAAAATACAGATTTCTACAAAGTAGTAAGGTGACTGTATAAATATTTACCCCCTTTGAGTCAGTATTTAGTAGAGTCACCTTTCGTGCAATCACAGTTCTGAGTCTGTGTGGATAGGTCTCAGTCAAGCTCAAACATCCGGACTCTGCAATTTTACTCCATTCCTCTTTGCAAAACTGGACTTCACGGAGGACGGCTCAGGCCTCCACATCGTCCATTAATCCCTGATAATTGGACACCTTGTCAGGCATTAACCCTTACATATTTCACAGTTTGTGGTGAGACTTCAGAGCAGCATACTTTAATATCAAACACCTTTATATGAATCAGCCCATAGAAAAAGTTTTGAAAAGTTTTTGCCTTATAACTGAGTCTTGTTCATCAAAAATCGAGTTGGAAACATGTTTGGTCTATTTCAGAAGAAGCTCACATCATAAACTAGAAATGCACTCAGAGAGGGCAGACCTCTGCCATCAGTCCCAATAGTGAAGTATCCTTTAAAAACATTCCTGGATCCAAACGGTGATCTGAATCACTCCCGAAATCTAAGTCACCAATTACTCCCTCCCCAGTGGGGTGGTAATATGGTGAGGCAAAACATTGACTTTACTACATGTGGACTGTCATGGTGAAAGCATTGCCTGCCGGTGCCAACAGATGACAGTCTCACCCATGGTCTCATCAAACGACTGAAAGTCATGGCAGAGGGTGAATATTCCTCTATTCCTCCCAGCATTGTGAGTATTCTCGCTACAATTCGTTGTCTTTCTCTCTGTTACGCTCCAACTCGTCTCCTCGACCGGGCGTGCGTCTTTCAAACTCTATAAACTCCAAAACTTTGAATAGAAACACACCCACAAATGCTGCTGGGATTGAAGTTACTCATGTCCGCCATCTCCTGGTGTAAAGTGGAAACAACAGTAGAAAAGCACTCAGAGAGCACAGACCTCCAGCATTTGCCCTATCTCCAAATAGGGCAAACCCTGTTTCTGACTCTATCCACTGTCCTCTTCTACTGAATAAAGGCACAAAAAGCCCAAAAATAAAATTCCTGGATCCAGATGGTTATTCGGATCACTCCCAAAATCTTATCAGTTCTTCCTTATGCCATTTCTGAAATTTCTTGAAAATTTCCTGAAAATCCGTCTACGACTTTTTGAGTTATGTTGCTAACAAACAAACTAACAAACAAACTATCTAATAACAAACAAACCATGGGGATCACCTAACCTCCTTGGCGGAGGGAATGAAAGACAAAGAACAGATTTATCCATTTTATCCAATTTATTACAAAAAGAGCACATACAAAAGGATAATATACAAGCCATGAAATAAAATTAAAAAACAAAAGAGAACAGTTTGGGTTTAGCAATGCAACTTTTGAAATCATTATCATCATTATTAGTAGTAATAATAAATAAAGTACAAAAAATCCATCACATGTGAATCTAACATTTACGCATAATATGCTCATCCATGTCTTCATCAACACACTCGTCACATTAATGCGCTATTGCTTTAATATTAATGATAAATAGTTCTATTTTCAGATAAAATATCCTATATTGAAAAACATTGCGCAGTCACAGCTAAAACAGCAGATTTTCATACGAGGATGGCGGCAGCCCTTTCACTGGCACTTTTTGGGATATTTTCTCTTCAGCTTTGTTTTTCAGTTTCAAACAGCAACATATTTTTTCTGTTATATTCTTTGTATATATTTTCACCATATACTATTAACCATTGAGACTATATTGAAACCTGAGAAAACATGCATTTTTAGAAAAGGTTGTGCTTTAAAATCCTTGCCTTCCTTTGAAACAGAGAAAGGAAACAGAGGATAGAGTCTGAGAGGACAGATGGACGGGAAACTAAAAAAGAGTAGCAACGAAAGATCAACAAAACACGGCCAAAGTAGAACTCTGTAAAGCCCACAGTGAGACATGCCTCTTCTAAGAACTATTTTCACTAAAACAGCAGCTGTTTTTGCTTGAATTTGTGTAGAATGGCTTTTGTGCACACCTGTCAAATGTCGTCTGAGCTCCTTCGTTTTAATTATGCAACCAATAAGGCATGGTGGCTTCATGGGCTGATTGTTCTGAATGATTTTAGGAATATGGAAATATCTCCTAACACGTAAAGCGAGGCACTTGTTATGCTTGAGTCTAACATAAAAAAGAAGATAACACAAGGAAGACAGAAATCAAAGAGTTCAAATGAAGGATCATGCTTCACTGATGATCGTTAAGACCTATAGTGCATTGTGAGAAGCAGAGCATACAAAATAAACCAGAGTTCTTTAGTGATAAAATTATCTAAACTAACTTTTTTTGCCAGTGAGAGGGTTCCCACAGTTTAACAAGTGAGTGCAAAACAAAAAAAAAATCACTTCATTGCAGTTTGTCCACTACATCACAGCATGGGGGATCAGAGAAATTGCATTGAATGGAATGTAACCGAGATCCACAGCACCACAAGAAAGAGAGAGAGAGAGAGAGATAAAGATAGAGAGAGAGAGAGAGAGAGAGCGGGCTCAGTAGCTCAGCCTTGGACAGTAAACATCGCACAGCCAGCCTGTGGAGATCAAACAGCAGGGCGTCTTTAACTTTAGTGTTCCAGGAAGTACAACTGCATGCAAAGCATTCCCATTTAAAACAATGCAAAAATGAGGTAATAGTTTTTTTTTCATAGCATTTTTGTGTTATTTCTAAATAAATAAATTATGATTCAGTCACCCAGCCCCAAGAAAGAAACTATATAAAAT
The DNA here is from genome assembly GCF_018320785.1 of Cheilinus undulatus. Classification (NCBI taxonomy): domain Eukaryota; kingdom Metazoa; phylum Chordata; class Actinopteri; order Labriformes; family Labridae; genus Cheilinus; species Cheilinus undulatus. The sequence continues at coordinate 40,491,095 of NC_054881.1, forward strand.
TAAATACATACCCACAATATCTACAGTTAGTAATAAATTATGATTGTTAAATACTTAAGGCATTTCAACTTGACAACACCCTGTGTAAACTATGAAAACTTCATCACGGATGACTCCACTACAGGAGAAGGCAGCGTCCACACTGGCAGTACACAAGACACGGAGAACTAGTCCATGTTTGACGGCCCTCTGGGCCCTTCCTTAACTTTCATAGTGCATAGGACAGGAGGGGTCCTAAAGGGTCCTTAACACAGTGGTACGCCCCCCCCAAGGACCCACTTAAAACAGAAATGGTAATTGTTCTTTTTCAGTTGTTCTTGTTGTTCTAAATTTTTTTTAGTTTATCAAGTTAAAATTCAAAAACTCAGACTTTGTTTCTTATAAATATACAACTCAATCTCAGAAATTCCAGCTTCTCTCTCAAAAATGTATAGTTCTTCTTTTTTCTAATCTTTCAAGGTGGCCTTAATACTCTGCTGTTTATTTTGTTTTTTAATCGTGATTTTGAAAGATTATATACACATCTAAGTTTGACAATGTCCAAGCAGACAGGGCCATGTGCCACCCCAGGGTTGCCCATACCCCAGGTTGGGAACTAAAGCTTTAACAGAAGGAAATATAACAGCTAATGCTGCGTTTCCACTTCAAGAACTTTCCCCTATTAGTAAGAACTTTATTAGGTACAGAGTGTTTCCACAGTAGGGACCTGGATCTAAATAAAGTCCCACGGACCTAAAAGTACAGGATACTCGGGGATTCAAGGACTTTATTCAGCTCCCCAAAAGGTTTGGGTTGTACTGTCTAAATGGCCCGGTGCTTTGAGGTGGGATCTGCAATGATCTGAAATTTATAGATAAATTATCAACAGTCTTTAAATCTGGAGGAGTTCAGACAAATATGGAGATTAATCTCCTAATTGATAGTTCTTTATTCAAATGGAATCATTTTTTACAGTCAAATATTTGATGCTTTGCCTTGGCAGAATCTTAATGCAGCAGCAACATTAGGACGAGGGCTACAAGACCAAAGTCTAAATACCCTATGTTCTACAAGTATGGGAATTTTAAGGTCAAGGGTACTTATTTTTACTCCCCCAAGGACCATTTGGAGGTTGTCCTCGTTGAGAGTACTGGTACTCTGAGGTGGCACTTGTAACTCTGATTATTCATGAGTCTTCTGAAGTATTAACAGCAATCAGAGCTCATTCTTGTCTCATCAGACTAGTTTGTCTACCCTTCATGGGTCTTTAGGGTTGAAGAAATGAATACAGCTTTGGAAAAACTATAAACCCCCTGATTACTATGTCTTTATACCTCCAGAACTTTCCCTGGAACTTTGAGAGGGGTCTGTCTGCAGACATCTTTGATGCTGTAAAGCTCAGAGTGGAAATGTACGCTAAAACTTTAGAAATAAAATCAGAATGGCTTCGTCATAGAGCTAGAGTGTTAGGATACCAAAAGTTAAAGACCTGACCTGTAAAACCTGATTACAAAATGTTTAATAAAGCAGAATAAACAGGATAAAAAGCTTGTCCTCCAAGAAAGCATTCTAGCAAAACATGCGTGGCTTGTGGCTTTGTTAGCTGCATAAGCTACATAGCTAACATAGCTAAAGCTAAGCTCACAAAGCAGCTATGTAATCTACATAGCTACATTACCTTTAGCAATGTTTGCTAAAGCTAACTTAGCTACATTTCTTATGTAGTAACATTAATTACATAGTCGGCTTGGCTACATTAGCTTTAGCTAAAGCTAATGCTAAAGCCAACCACTTTTTGTGGAACCACTCCTAAAACAGGTCTATACATAATTGAATCCTGGATTAGACCTCTGATCTTTTTCTCTGTTTTATTTATTAAATGTTTTGGTCTGTAATGTTTGCAGTGTGGTTATTTCATGAATGCAACTTCTTGACTTTGTTTGAATAAAGTTGATTTTTTTTAATCTCATGTACAAATAAAGCACAGAGACTATGAGCAAGGATTTCCAGGTTACAGGAACACCATTTGCCCTCCAAAAGGTTCCTACCTGGGGGGTAGTACTTGGCTTTTGTTGTGGGACTTGATGTCTCAGAATTCAGAAGACTGTTGTAAACCTCTACGGACTAGTTGGAACCTTTTTTATTTGCAGTCTCTGGTACTGAAAGTTCTGAGGACTTGTTGAAATGCAGCTTTTTGTGTGAGTTGGAGGGGGGGAGTCCACTTATTTAATCAGCCTGATTTTTTTTCTCCTGTTGTGCCGTCTCGTGTCTTTGTGCACTGCAAGAGGGAGGCTGCCTCCGTCTCACCACGTTCTACATGTTCTAGCAATACAGCATAGCAACCAGCATAGCAACCACGAGGGGAGGTCTGTCACACAAACACACAAGATCAATACGTAAGCTCCTCTCTCTGCTGAAACACTGCATGAATCTAGACCTAAATAGAAACCAAATGCAATACCAAGGAAAAGAATCGTTTGTTGCAATATAACTATTGTCACATGTGCTTGTTCTTTAGGCAATTAGGTAAACATCAAAAGAGGATCCCAGCGCTGCCACCAAAAGGGACCAAATGAACACACGCTACAAGTCAGGGGAGCAGCCGCTGACACCGTGCTCATTTTTTTTTGTTTAGATAGTCACAGCTCAGATTAACTAAGACATGCAAAGCCATCTCTGTACTGTTTAAACTGCAGGAACGCTACCAAAGCAGCCGCTCAAGTCAACGATGAAACATGCATTTTTTTGAAGCGCACACCGCTCTGCCTCTGGCCCCATGCCAGATGAAGCTGCAGGTAAAAGGGCAGCTAAATCTCCCTCCCACCTTCCTCTGCAGCGCACAACAGTTTCCTTTTTTTTTCATCCTTTTTTTTTTGGCTTTGTGTTGTATAAGCACTCCAGTGGCTGTGCTGTTAACCTACAGCGAGTTTTAGGTGTAGCACACTCACTCCACACATTTGTTTGACACATTCCTGAAGTCACACACGCACGCACAGCAGGGCAGAGCACGCACACGCAAACCTGCTCCAGGCTCAAGCTACACCGTGACAAAATGCATTTTGGTAAAAACACTTTCTACCTATTTTGAAGTTTTAAAAACACACACGACGACTCGATCACTTGGCTCGGCCTCCACGGCAGTGGAGGAGACCTACTCGTACGACACCAACCCAAAGGTAAATATATTGCAAAATGTCAAAGCTGCATGATAGAATTATAACACTTAGCTAGCTAGTGCAGCAACAGCGCACCAGGTTATCACTTGTTGGTTACTGCTACTCTACTACGACCACAAATGATCTTTAGGTAAACATGGCATCAGAGCATTTCTTGTGTGGCAGAATATTCACTTTGATTGAAGTGTGTTTGAAAAGAGAAATATATATTTGTATATATATTTATATATTCAGAGAGAGAGAGTAGCCAGCCCGGTGTGGGGTGGATGTGTTTCCACTCTCAGGACATTAAGTCATGGCTTTAAGGACATGCTACACAGCCCGCGGCTACCTACAGTACAACACCACAACAGCAACAACACCCCACTTACAACCAGCAAGCTACAAGTAAACCCTGTGTACATGAGTATGTGTTTGTGTATGTCTGTGTGAGTCTTTTGCCTCCAGAAGGATGTGCTTCTTTATAAAGAGAGTCCTTGGCGGCCTCTCTCGTGCAGTTAGCTGTCCTGGCTTGGCTCAGTTAAAGCGTGAGTCAGAAGACGTGGGGCGGTGATGTCACAAGACGTCTGGAGACATTTGGCAAAAGCACCCGAGGAGGGGATGATGGGGGAGGGGGTGGAAGAAAGCAGGAACTACATGAGCGTGATTGACGAGGAGGAGGAGGGAGGATGGAGGGGGGGTGTTTGAATCTCATCAGCTGTCGGGGTTCAGCTGTGTTTCGATGTCAACTCGACAGATCGGACACTTCCTGCTTGTGGCCAGCCATTGGTCGACGCAGCCCTGGTGGAAGAGGTGCATGCAGGGTAGTCTCCTAGAGGACAGAGAGACACAGCGTTAGGCATGAGGATACCCAAGAGGAGACAGTTATGTGCTTGCAGGGAACTTCTGAAACCAACAGGGAGTTAATTTTGTTCATTCAGGCATGTAGAGACAACTTCTGCTGAGTCATCAATCCTCCGACAGCTGAGACTCCATCTGCTGTAAACTGAGACTCTCCCCTCGTCCCAGAGCGCTGCTCTTATCCCTTAAATCTTAACCCCTGACTTAGTTTTAATGCATATGGAGATGCTCCAGTCTGCCTTCGGCCTCTAGCCTAGCTGCTGGTTAGCTTAGCTTAGCAGAAAGAGCCTTGCCCTACCAGACAATGTCACATTCCTTCTACTAATTGTGTGAGTATTGCTGTCTCAGCTGTTTCACACTGACTCATTCAGATTAAAGTGACACTAGTTATAATATCGAGTGACACTGTGTGGCTGCTGATGTGGGGAACGAGGAGGATTCAGCCATTAGCTAATAATTTGTGATATATTTGGCTTTTGCTGACAATTTAATTAGCAGCACACGGTTCACAGTGGCCAGAGCTAATTTACAAATTATCAAGGCTGAAGCATCCTTTAAAGCTCCTGTGAAAAACTTTTAGGCTGGAGATTTACTCGCTGTTAACTGCGTGCATGCAAACACATGATGGGTAGCAGGTGTCCCCTGTGTCGGTTCGGTGCATCAGTTGTCCTCAAAAATTAATGCGACACAGATGCGTGTTGCAGAGGCGGTATAGAGACCACAGCAGCAGGAACAACAATGAGAGACAGTTTTAAACTAGGTCCACAACTCTCCACATCTTCATGATGTGAAATTGTCTCAGTGCAGAGACATATGTGGCTGTCAAACCAGGAGGGGAACATAAGTAGGATGTTGCCATTAATATCTAAAAATAAAATAAAAAAAATCAGTGTATCATCTCTGCAGGTGATCATGTAACCCGGTGACTTTAAGCCTAGTGTGTCCATGGCTCCATATGTATCTGATGACCCTAAACTAAACAAAATGTCTCTTTCTGTATTTAACAGCTGTTATTATGATGACACCTTTGAATGCAATTGGCTGAAAGTCACCACTTAACATGGTAACTAATTACAGCTAAACTCCGCAGCTGCTACGTCCATGTATAGAGGGGAAGTTTGAGAAACAGAGTGCAGACAGTGCTGCATAAATACTCCCCCTTTAAAGTGACTGACCTAATAAAACTGGTGCTAGTAGTCTCACAATTAGTCAAATTGGGATCACCTGAGTGCAGTGAATGTGTCTTAGTGATTGTAGTATAAAGACACCTGTGTCTGGAAGGTCCAGTCACTTGTTCATCAGTATTCCTTGCTACCATTGCACAATGGGGACAAAAGAACACTGTGAGCAACTCAGAGAAAAGGTGTGAGAAGTATAAGTCAGGGGATGGGTGCAAAAAATGTCCCAGGTACGGAACATCCCTCTGTAAATCTGCCTAGATCAGGCCGTCCTCACAAACTGAGTGAGCATGCGAGAAGGAGACTGGTGAGAGAGGACACCAAGACACCTATGACTACTCTGAAGGAGTTCCAAGCTTCAGCAGCTGAGATGGGAGAGACTCTGCTGACGACTGTTGGCCGGGTTCTGCCGGGCAAAGAGAAAGAGTTTGAAATTCTAGGGTAGATGTACCTAAGCTAAACTCTTGTGTTTTTAACAAGAAACCTGATTTAACTCAGACAAATTTAAAACTCAAGAAACTTTGCATTGGGAAATGGGAAAAAGCTGCTTCAGCAGGATGTTGTCAATAGCGTCATGATAAACCATCCAGCCACAGCAGTTCCAAGCATTTAGAAAGGACAAAATAGAAATAGTTCATCTTTAGGCTGAGGGTGTGTTTGTTTTTGTCGCTCATAAAGAGTCATTAGTGTTCATTTCAGTCTGTTTCATTACCAGCTAAAACCTCCTCACACAGGAGCTTTAAAGTGAAGCACTGTTCGAAAACTTTGATTCTGTGGAAGTGAATGTCTGACCTGACGTCCTCTCCATCCTCCAGCATGGACAGACAGATGGTGCACTTCTCATCAACATCTGTTTCCTCCTCTTCCCCAATCTTCAGCTGCAGGGGCTTTCTCTGTTCACAGGTCAGATTACACAGAGAAAAGGGCGGGGTCAGAAACAAGCTTGGTGTGAATAAACCAAGAGTTCACATCGCTGTGAGTTATCAGTCCTCACCTTCTTGTATTTGTGTGGAAAAGTGAACCGCTCAATGGTCGTCTGAACAGCTCCTCTGCTGACACTCCCGAGCCGGTCCTCCAGTTGTAACAGCTCCTGAATGAAAGAGTGTAAAACAATCAGTTTAAGAACAATCAGAGAAGAGCTACTGAGAGGATTCAGAGCTCAAAAACAAGATGTCTTCAAAGTGTTTGAGAAGAAGAACAAATCAGTACAGGGAGAGGGTGAAGTTCTCTAACACTCAGTGGGTGGACAGTGTATGAAGCGTATTTAAAGATAGATTTACCTCATAACTTTCTCGCACAGCAGTGGCGTGCCTTGAAGGATTCAGACTTTGCAGTGCCAACAGGTGCAGCTGGGGGTACGGGTAGTTTCTGATTTCATGCACAACCTAGCAAAGGAGCAGTCGTCTTTAATGATAGAGATAATCATTCAAGTCAAGCATGTTTATATCCTTGATTTGATGCACGGTCTTTAGAATACTGAAGATGGAAAATTGTTGCAATACAGTAAATGAACAGGGTGACAGATAGCCTAACAGTTATGTAGCGAGCCCTGCCAAACAAAGGCTGTAATCCTTGAAGAAAGTGTGGGGTTTGATTCAGACTCTCAATAATAAAGGCAACAGTATAAAGACCCAAAGAATAAAAGCCTAAAGCTGAGAGGCTATCAGCTTAAGGAAACATTAGCTGCTGCTAAAACCCCCCAGTTTGCAACTATACTGTAGGGCAGGAGTTCCCAAACTCCCACAACTGCAAAAATAATGAGGCCAGAGATCAGGGATACCCACTTTATCTGAAAGTGGTTGAAGCATAGTTGCACATGCACATTCATGAGCAATCATGTGCAGACTCACATTCTAAGGATTTTTAAATACAACTTTGGTTTCAGCATAAATCTCACCAAATTACCATGATTTTATTTTAAATTGAACTAATTTTCTGCATAAATCTTTGCAAAAAAGGGTAAAATATGCATTGGAAGCCATTTAAAATTACTCCTTGATTTCTGGAAGGCACTTCGCAACCCCCCTCTCAGTGTCTCATGACCCCCTGGGGGGTCCCAACCCCCACTCTGTGAACCACTTATGCAGGGCACTGTCTAGACCAGTGGTTCTTAGATGGTCTGGTAAGGCAATCTGGTGTGGGAATATGTACAACTGAGCGATATAACTAAGCCATACAACAAATTAAATTATCACTTTAAAGAGGCTATTTTGTATAGATATGGACATGGTTTGCCCTGAGATTTTGGCTTGATCTTTGGTGTGCCTTAGGCAAAAAAGGTTGAAAACCACTGGTTGAGACCAGCAGCTCAAAGCTGGCCTCGACACAGGACCTACCACTACCTAGTGGCCCAAATTTCTTTAAATCATTTAAATTGATTTTAGGAAAATGATGCAAAGTGCATCATTAAAGAAGCTCTGAGAAAATATGCAATGCACACATTTCATTCTACACAATTTTCAGATAATAGTATAACCTTGCAAAGCAGATGGATACGCCCGTTTCCTTGTTTCTTATTGGCGATTCCATCTTTCAAAACTCCTGTATGAACCGTTTGGGCCAGGTTAGAAAGTGACAGGCCCAGTTAGTGACGAGAGGCAGTACTTTCAGGTGCAGCAGAGTCGTGACATAAGCAAGCAGCAACAAGAGGCCGGTGCAGTTATGGCAGAAGACATTAGCGTGGATGTTGTTACACGATCCATCCCGGAAACCCGATTGGTACTGCGCATGTGCAAACGCGTTTATATCCACTCGGCATGAATTCTAACCCTAACCAGTGGAATTTAAATGCTAAAACTAACCCAAGAAAGCTAATTAATTAAAATACACACCTACCCCAATGAGCTACCCCTAAATCTAACCAGTGGAAATTAAAATGCTAAACCTAACCTAACGCTAATTAAGGTCTATCTAAACTAATGTAAGTTAACCTTAAACTAAGCAAATAGCACAAGTGGGCTGCCGAGTGGATGTAGATGCGTGTTTGCACATGCGCAGTACAAATCGGGTTTCCGGGACAGATTGAGAAGCAACAGTGGATGCTGCTAAAGCGCCAGTTTTATCAGAACTTGACGACATTTCTTTGTTAAAAGAAGAACAAAGAACAGCAATGAGTTGTTTTATTTTCAAAGTTGACAAAAGTCATGTACTGGCATGTCTACAGTCGCCATGGTTTGCATTATTCCTCGGTAGCTGTGCACGCGCACCTCGGTCGCAGCTACGTCACGTGTTGTGTTGCTCTGATTGGCCTGTAAAGATGTGACAGAATGTTCATCCAATCACACTCTGAGTTTTTTTCACATCTTCTGCCCTTTCCCAAACACTTAGTATTGAAGGTTTTCCAGACGGATGTGTGAAACAAATCCATCTGGTGTGTCAGGTTAATAATAGCATGTTATTTTGGATGAATATTGGAGATTTTTACAAATTTAACACATCTCTGGAGTTTGCAAAAATTCAAGAGACGTGTTAAGAGACGTATTTTGCACTGAGGAGTCTTCCGTCTTACCATAATGAATGAACCAGAATGAAGTACAACTTGACTTTACTTTATAAAGCCCAGATCAGTGGAGGACTGCAGTGATGCTTGTCCTTCTAGAACCTTCGCCCATCTCCTCTCAGGATCTCTGGAGCTCAGTCACAATAACCGTCATGTTCCTGTCACCTCTCTTACTATGGCCCTTCTACCCCAATTGCTTAGTTTGGCTCAGCGACCAGCACTTAGAACAGTCCTGGTTGTTCCAAACATCTATCATTTGAGAATTATTGAGGCCACTGAGCTCATAGGAACCTTCAGTGCAGCTGAATTTTTTCATATCCTTCCCCAGATCTGTGCCTGTCAACAATCCTGTCTCAGAGCTCAGCAGCTCCTTAGACCTCATGGCTTAGTTTTTACTCAATCATTGTCAGATGTGATGCCTTCTATAGAGAGGCATGTGCCTTTCCAAATCATGTCCAATCAGTTTTATTTACCACAGGTGGACTCCAATCAAGGTGTAGAAACATCTCAGGAAAGATCCTTAGAAAAGATAGGAGCCTGGAACCAGGAGTCAACACCTGAGGTTGCTGCCTGGTGTTCATATGGTAGATTTCTTACTATTTGCAGCTTAATGAATTGTGGGTAATGTATGAAGTAAGTTTTAAGATGAAGAATTTAAGCAACCAAACCATAAATCCTGCCACAATTTTGAAGCTTTTGAAACTGTTTACGTTATAGGCCTGCAAAGTGAAACAAGTTAAATGCTATTTACAGAGAGAAGTGCATCAAATCAGTAGGTCAAACTGTATAAATAGTAGGTAATCAACATACCACTTGTGCAGAGGATGTGTTCCTGGGGAAGTGGTGCATCCTGGGTGAAGCCAGGTAATGCTGATAGTGCTGTGGGAGTTGCTGGAGCTGGTACTGATGGTGAGGAAGGCCAGCATCGACACTGAGATCCCTGCAGGGAGACAGACAGGCGACTAAATCATCACTGTCAGCCATGCTAGGCAATGTGACAGACAAGCAGATGGGTGCAAAGATGAAAGGATGGGATCATTTCTGGACGCCACGGGACTCTCGTTAATCTCCAACAGGGACTCACCAGTCGGTGCCTTCAGCCAGGTACCGCTGCTGCTGTGTCATTGGCTGAGGGACATGAAGGGGCGGGGAGTATTCGTAGCCTGAACGCAGTCTGTGAGGGTTCAGAGGGATACGCTCCTGGGTTCTTCTGGTATGAATAAAGACAAAGGTTTTGTTCTGTTATTATTTGTCAAACCTTTTTAAACCCTGACTGACACATTGAGATCCCTGCTTGTGAGCGCGTTGTCTCAAGCAGCAGATGTCCACTCAGACCTGAGGATGAACTAATTAGACTCTTGAGGTCAAAGGTTAGGGTCACTGTGACCTCAAATCTTGTGAGCATAATAAGAATGCATTGGAAAAACAGACTTTGGAACTTATTAGACATTGGTTAGAATGTTATTTGCCCAGATTACCACAGCCATGTTTACTCTAGGATAAAGCTATTGGACCTAATTAAAGAAAATAGTTATTAAGAGTCATTATTGGTTTAATAAATCAGTCCTGCATACAGTTTTTTGTTCTACCTGGAGTGCGGGAGGATCCTGCGATGCTGCGCTTCGATAAGCTGCTGCTGGATGAGGTATTGCTGGTGTAAGGCCTGAGGTAGGAATGGAGGCCCCGGCACATCCTGAAACTGAGGGGGTGCGGGCAGGGCAGTGAGGGGAGGCGGCGGGTGGTGTGCTGGGGGCAGGTGAGTGGCCAGGCCGGTCTGAGGTGGCTGGCTGGCGTGTCCCAGGGGAAACTCTGCTGAGATGGGCGCCTGGGGAGTGCCCAGGTGAAAGTGTCGGCAGGAGGTAGCATGGCTGTGCTGATGCCTGGTGAAGTGTGCTCCTATAGGGAATAAAGGCAAGGTTAAGACTGAGCTTGTTAGCAGTTTCACTCAAACAGACACCACATGGAGACCCAGACAAACAGTGACAAGGACATTTTCACACACATACTTGCAAAAACAAGCACTTCTTGGATTTCTCACACACACAGACACACAATACATTTAGCAAGTACTCACAGAGAGAGAACAGGAGAAAAGAGGAGACACCAGAAACAGGAAGAGACAAGACAAGACAGACCAAACACCAGATGGAGGACACAGACACTGAGACCCCTGTGGAGATCTGTCAAAACCCACACACAGATTGCATCCATTGCTATTGCAGAAAGTCTGGATCTTCACGAAGAGCCTGGTGTGTCGTCAAGAAGATCTACAGCACAGAGGGTTGTCTGAGGTCTACAGCTTGTCATTTTTGCATATTCAACTGTGGATCTCTCATTAAAACCATTCACAGCAACTGAGGTGGGCTCAAAGGATTGTCCGCCCCCACCATTCTCCCTCCCCCCTGCCTCCCTATCAGAGGTGGAGGAGACATGAGATTGTGTGCTAGTCCTACTGAATCACCTCGGTATCGAGTTGCAGAAAACAATCGATGCGAATTACCCCGAGCTGAGAGAAAGGGGAGGCTAAGAGGAGGGTGAGGCAGGGACAAACAGTACCAACTTCCCATCACAGCTTTCTAGTTTTCTGGAAGCAGACAGCATCATGGGATACATAGTATTGTGCCTTTGAATGGCCTGTATGCTGCATTTACAGTGGCAGACATTATTGCCTCATCTACTGCTGTGTAAGCTGTTTAATGCTGAGTCAGGCTGATTTTAACACAGGAGGAAAGATTTGGCTGTGAATTAATGGCTTATGCTATATTTAGCTTTGGCTCAAAAAATCAGATAAGCCTTGGTCTAATGAGCTATAACCTTTTTGTTGAATTTAGGGAATAATTTCATCAATATGTTTGTTATATTTATACTTCTGTTATTTGGAGATAAACGACACTATTATAGCAATCTTTGATATGATGTTTTATCCAACAGCTGGTTATATTAGGTTAGACAGAAACTGCTTAAAGGAACCATACAGTGCCTATAAAAGTATTCATGCCAATGGAATAAAAGATGCATGATAAAATAAGTGACTGCATGGATATTTCCCCTCTTTAACGTGACTGACCTTAATCAACAGAGGTCCAACCAACTGGTGCTAGAAGTCTCACAATTGGTGAAATGTGGATCACCTGAGTGCAGTGAATGTGTCTTAGTGATTGTAGTATAAAGACACCTGTGTCTGGAAGGACCAGTCACTGGTTCATCAGTATTCCTGGCTACCATTACACCATGAAGATAGAAGAACACCTCAAGCAATTCGGAGAAAAGGTTATTGAAAAGTATAAGTCAGGGGATGGATAAAAAATGCTTGGGACTGAACATCCCCCAGAGTTCAGTTAAATCCATCATCAAGAAATGGAAGCAATATAGCACGTGTAAATCTGCCAAGATCAGCCCGTCTTCACAAACTTTTTCAAAATAGTTTTTGTCAAAAAAGGCTCAATCATATGTACCATAATTCATTTAAAAATCAATAAAAATGTGATTTTTTTGCAGGCACTGTAGCTTGCTAAAACTAAGTATTCAAAAGTAGATGAGTCACAGGCAAACACTGTAAACCTTTCTTCTTTTTTTCATTTAAGGAAATCATGCAACAAAAAATATTTGTTAGTTCAATCTTTCTTTAGGGACTGATGCCTCTCTTGCCAGGGGGGAAAAAACACACTACTCTCATGTCTATCTATTCAATATGAAGCTACATCCAGCCGTTGGTTAGCCTAGCTCAACACAGAAACTGCTAACAGGAGCTATGCTAGCTTTGTTCTCAATGAGAGCAAGAAGTAGCATCCACCAAACCCTCCAATTAACACAAATTTCTTTAATACATGATAGATTTAAATATTTTGTTTCTGCTTTATGTAGCTGGCAATACTATCCAGCTGAAACAGAGACTCCAAGAATTGTTGTACCAGCTAGGAAACAGTCAGAGCAATTCTTGTTTTTCTGTATACTAAAATAAAACTACAAGTACAAATACAGTAGTATGCACAATAGTAGATGTGATGAATTTATTACCTTTGAGCAGAGCCATGTATACTGCCTCCTACTATATTTGGTGCATACAGTCCCAAATCGCATTCTTCTGTACTAAATACTAAACATTTTGAGAGCCCAAGTTTGCATGGTGTGTTCACACAGAAGTACACTCAAATACAGTATAATCCTTCGACCTTAAAACCATCCAAAAAACTGAGTGTGGAACAATGGACACTTCGCCCCCTCAAGGAGCGCCGTACTGTTGACGTAGTGGATATGGCACTGTTAGCATGCTTGTGCACTAGCTAAAGTTAGCATTCACTAGCTAGCAAACGTGTTACTAGCAAAGGCAGCAGATTTCAATCAAGAAAAAGGCATAAAAGGTGAAGTAGGTTTATTTTCTTTCAATGTGTGATGTTAACATAAAATACAAGCAATGATACTCAACGCGTGGCTCTGGAGCCACATGTGGCTCTTTTGTGATGATTAGTGGCTCTTTTATGTCTTAATATGAAATGTTATTCCCCCAGAAAACCTTTAAAAGGGAAACTTTGACTTCAGAAATGATCCATTGCAAGTCACATTAATCAGTTTGTTTCCCACACATACAGTAGGCTTTAATTTCATTCTTTGTGTATTTCCATTGCCCTTATTTGCAATTTTTTGCCCCTTTTTTCCTTTTTTTTTCTCACTTTTAATCAATTTCTGCTACTCTTTTCCCAACATATATACTGCTTTTTGCACTTTTGCATTTTTTTCCCTTTTTTGGCCACTTTTTGCCAATTTAAGCTGCCTTTTGCTGATTTTTGCCACTTTTTGCTGCTTTTTGCCCATTTTAGTCACTTTTCACTCATCTTTGCTACATATTTGTCATTTAAAGACCATTTTTCCACCTGTAACTAATATTTTTGTCATGTCTCTCCCATTTTTCCAATTTCTGCCCTTTTTTGCCACTTTTCTCCACAAAATTTTGCCAATTTTCACCTAGATTTGGTCAATTTATGCCTATGTTTCCCTCTTTTGCCCATTTTTGCCATGTTTTTCCCACTTTTGACCATTTTTGCCACCTTTAACTTATTTTAATTGCCACTTTAACCCTTACTCGCCACTTTTCACCACTTAGATTGCAAAGATATTTTTGAAGCAGTTTGGCTCTTTGGTTGAGCAGGGTTGAGTAACACTGATATAAAATGAGTAAAAAAGTAGAAGTGAAATTTCCAGGACAGTCAGGCTGCAGAGTTCATCTCTGACAACCACAGACCATTCATCTGGGACGCTGTATACCTCAGAACAGAAATACACTCTTTAATTTTCTAAATAAGATCAGATTAAGCTTCTGTGTAGGGTTAGATTAAGGGTTAGGAAACTGGAATTTAAAAACCTGACCTGCAAAACATTATTACAAAACTTTTCAAGTTGATTAATGGTCTGCTTACAGGAAAAAGCTCATCCTCCTTTAAAACTTTCTAACACAGCAAACATAGCTTACGCAGCTCCATCAGAAGAAGCATAAGCAACATAGATAATGTATCTATGTAGCTAAGTTAGCTTTCGCTATATTTGCTAATGTTAAGGCTAACTTGGCTATAGGTACAGTGCTTAACAAATTTATTAGACCATCTGTCATATTTGTCTCCGAGACCATCCAGCATCATGAATGCTTTAATGTGGACTCTTTCATTTTCAGTTAGCTCTCCACGTTTTACCATTTTGAACAGGGATGAGGAATTTCAAACTGAATTCACCTAAATTTGAGCCGGCTCACTGGGCTTCTCTGAGATGTCAGAAATAAATGAAGCGTAACATTCAACCACTAAAACTCATTTTTCTGTTCAGGAGTGCTAGTAAATAACTATAATTTGACATATTAATCAAGAAATATTAATGTGCTTTACTATTTTTTCAGTTTTTTTGTAAATCACTAAATTAAGAAAATTCATGGATAACAATAATAATTCTATTTTAGCATTAAAAATATCATTTGGTTTAAAGAGCTTCCTCATATTGGTGTATTAACCATTGCAGAAACCTAAAAAAGGATTTTGGTTTTACCAATTTTTACCAGTGCTGTTAATTTAGGGCAGCTGTGGCATAAACCTTACTTTGGGTGGTGGTCTGATAAATTTTTTAAACACTGAACATAGCTAAGGTAGCTAAAGATATGCTCACAAAGAATCTTTGTAAGCTATCTACATAGCTACGTCAGCTTTTGCTACATCTCACACTGCTAAAGCTAACTTAGCTACATTTGCTTAATGTAGCTAGCATAGTTATATTAGCTTAAGCTAAAGCTAACAAAGCTAAAGCAAGCCAGTGTGGTGTAACTACATCTAAAACTGGTCTTTACATGATTTAATCTCGGATTAGACCTCTGACCTTTTTCTGTTTTATTGTTGAAATGTTGCTTAATATGTAATGTTTGCTATCTGGTTATTTAATGAATGTAACTGCCAGACTTTGTTAGCGAATAAAGGCTAATTTAGAAAAAAAAAAAAACTGGAAATACATTGTACTGGAAAATGATTCCACTCTGAGATGTTCGGCGGAGTGGACATCAGTGATACGGTCTGCCTCCAAATCTTAATTCTAATCGCCAGTTGGTTTATAAAGAAGTTGCTGGTTATAAAGAAGTACAAGAAGACAGCGGCAGTTGTCACTTCCTCTTAGTGCAAAATTGCAGTGTGCAATTTGAGACATTTTAACCCTCTGTGATTCAGTGCTGCATTTAAGTGTACCATATTGTAGTGTACGAATAGAGGTATGCGATTTGAGACATGCTGATATTCTCATATTCACACTGCCAGCGGCAACAATCCTCGGATGAAATCTCCCCCAGAAAGCAAATAAAGAAAGTCATCCTAAATATCAAGCTTTTTTATTTAATTTCTTTTTTCATATTTGGTAGTTATGTGACCATGTTTCATGTAGCCTCAGGACACACTAAACCAATGAACCCAAAGAGCCATGAGCCATATTAAACTACATGTGTCTGAGGAATTAGAGCAGAAATGGCAGACTGTTGGTTTGGATTGGTAAAGAGCGTGCATCACTTTGTGTAAACCCTGTGACCCGGTTAGACTGGCTCGGTGTGAAGCTTTGGGTAAATACCAAATTATTTGTCTCTGGGCTCTTTGACAGCTCGATCTGCTGACATTAATATTTGACATACTGCAGTACTGCTGGCACTAACAGCCCTGATTGTGTTATTGTTTCATCTTTGCTTTGACTCTGAATTACAGATCTGAAATCCCTGATTGGTGCAGAACAGACCCCCACCCATTCATCCATGCACACACACACACACATACTTCATCCACCTCTTCTCACCCCTGAGCTGCTGCACCGGCAGCCCCTCCCCCATGGTGTGGTTGCGGCATGGCGTCCCCGTGTGAGTGACAGCCTGTAAGCCCTGCCCAGCCACGACTGCAGCAGTCTGACATCGAACCTGTCTCTCTCTCTCTTTCTCCCCCTCCTCCCCCCTACCATCACTGCAGCTTTACAATCGCACCTCCTCTTGTACATAATCCTGTCTTCTTCCTAGTGTGGTGGTCTTCCATCATGTGACAGCGTGAGCTGTGTCCATGCAGTTTTTGAATTAAAAACCCCACCATCCCACCGGCTGATTTTACTGATTTGTGCAGTCACAGTGAGGGAGCAATGAGTGAAACCAGCTCTGGACTGAAAACCTGCTATGATTAATGCTTGCAAATGTTGGTGAAATAAGGACAAAGTGGGTGCTCAGTGGAAGACAAAACACTTTGAATTAACATGATTCAAACCAGAGCAGCTACTGTAACATAACATATGCATCATGGCTGCTGAGTTATTTTAAAAGTCTGTTGCTGCTGGAGAGTGGAGAGGTTTTCAAACACACATGACTATGTCTTAGACGCACCTTATGTCTGCACATAAATAACTCCTGACTATTTCAGACATTGTGAACAGATGTGAGGCTCAAGTAGAAGTCACTGACTTCCAAACTCTTAAAATTCTTGACTATATGATGGTGCATGTTTGGCATTTCCACACTCATACTTGACAAAATAAAGTGCATCAGTAATTTCACCTATTACCAAAATGTCAGCCTCTTATTTGACACTGTTTCCGCTCCATGCATTAACTAATTTGCAGCTCTAAAGTAACATAAGCTGAATTTGGTTTGCTTCTGCTGTTGTCAGCAGCTACAAAAGGTGAGACTGGATGACTAGAGTAATTCATGTTTACACTATAAAGCTGTGAGCTGCTCATTTCTGTCATTCAGTAGTTTATTTCTCTGAATGTATCAAGGTCTGTTCTGCTCATTAGGGAGGAAAAGACTACATGATAGAGGCCACCATCTGAATTTAGAGCACTAAGAGACAGTTAAAAAAACTCTCCACAGGTGAAATAGCATCTTTTTGCAGATTGAACCTGATGGATTTCCTTTTATGCCACATATCTGAACGCCACCGACCACTTTATTTTAACGAGCAGCATAATAAGAGGTATGATATGAGAAAGAAGGAGCTGGGGCACATATGCACTGGTGGTTAAGTCCTGCCCCATGTACACAGGTGGCCCAGGTTCAGGTCTGGCCTGTGGTTCTTGTATTCCCCACTTTCTCATTCCTGTTTCTTGCTTTTTCCACTGTCCTATCTCTCCGTGAAGGAATAAAATGCCCCAAAAATGAAGTAAAAATAGAAAAATGAAGCATCTAGTAATATAGTACAGTATTTTTAAGATCTTGTTTCTGCCAAGATTAATAATGAAGTGAGAGTTACTTCACCGCTGTTTCCAGTTTGATGCACTTGTCCATGCAAGCTTCTGCTGAAGAACATATGAGGGCATTGTAGATTCATGCATTTTCCTGCATTATGAGTCACATTAAAGAGAATTAAATATTTTGTGCAGGCTTCGTTTAACTATCTCGGACTTAAAATGAGCAAAACATCAATTTAATTTAAAGACACCTTTAGCAGGTAGAGCCAAACCATTCCAGCACATGGCTGACTCTACACAGTTGAAAGCAGCATTCTTCAGTCACAGTGATTTGGTCTGCTTGGTTCTGGTCATACAGTTGGCAGAACCAAGCAGAAAACAGAGATTCGAATAATGTTGTTTACCGTCGCTACATCATTCTGTTGTGTTACTTTTATTTACCTGTCCTAATGGCTCTGGCACTGCTCAGATATACCCTCATTTGGCTGGTGGTGGGTGCTACTTTCCCACCCTGTCACTTATTCTACATTTATCCCATTAATGCTGTAATACTCCACTTTAGGTTAAGTCACCTTATAATAAACAACCATGTTAGAGATTCTTATTCTATTTTTATTTCACATTAGGAAAAGATCATATTCATTGCACATTGTGCAATCCCCTTAAGTAGCCAAAAGTAGCTTCTCAGGACTCTGAGTAGACTTTGACTTATCTACTTTCTGCTTTTACTTGAGTAGATTAATGGAGGACTAGTTTTACTTCTACTTAAAGGTGCAGTGTGTAATATTTAACCTGATAGCAATTACCTGAACAAACTTGTTAGAAACAAACCAGGATTTATGCAAAAAGGCCGAGCTAAATCGGTGTTTAATCAAATGAATATAACATTCTTTTTTATTTTTAATAACTTAGAATAAGCCTTTTATACATACAGTAGGCCCCCTAAACAGGGTGCTCCATCTTGAATTCTTGCATGTTTCTAAAGAATTACAAAAGAGAGCATGTAACAGAAACTTATAGTTTAAGTTCCACTAGTTGCCACAATTACCACTAAAAGTGTGCAATGCAATTTAGAATCTGACCAATAGATGATGGCAATATTCCTAGATTTTATACACTGCAGCTCTAAGTAAAATTTTAACCAAAGTAACCTCACTTTTTCTTGAGTATTACAGTCTAGAACTCTTTCAACCTCTGCTCATGTCTTCGTCAGCTTGAAAAGAGGCTGATTAGCATAGATTGAACAGCTGGAAACAGGGGCTAGACTGACTCAGAGCACTGATAAATGTGCCTGCTAATTCAGTGCAAAATTACAGATGTAGCTTATACAGGAGGTGTGGGCTGGACTATATTTTGTAGTCTGTTTCATGCCAAAGAAATAGGCTAAATCATGATGCAAGAAGATTTATTTTATCTTAAACAATGATGTAACCTTCAAAGTTTTGAACTCCACAGGTGAATGCATGCAGATTTTGCAGAACCAGGCCCATAGCATCTCCATTTCCAGGTTTATAGTCAGTGGCGTGCACAGACTTTTCAAGGGCAGGGGCGAAAAGAAAAGAAAGGGCACATACAGCGCGTTCTCGTCACTGAAGAGGGCACTAAGTTTGGCATGTTTTCGAGGGCACTTTAGACATGTTTTAATGTTATACAAATGGCACATTACATAGCCTTAAAACAGACTAACTAGACAGACTACTCAAGTTAGTTTGTAGTTAGGATCAGCATCCACAAGAACTGTGTAGCTTGAACGTTGGATTGTGAAGAACACACAGAAATAAATAAATAAATCCCAGAACATTTTCAGTCAAGTAGATGCCATTTCCTGTATTCCAGTGCATTTTAACACCATATTAGCACCAGATAATCCAAACTGGTTCTGTGAGATATAGTTCTGGCTCAATATAGATTAAAAAAAAGGGCCCAACATAACAGTCATTGCAACAGTAACATTTCATAGTATTTCTGGTCCTAATGGTCCTCTGGAGTTTAGTGTGTTTTGCCAACAAGGTTGGCACTTTAGCATGCGTTTTGGCTCCCAAGAGGGCACTTTAGCACACGTTTTGACTCTCGAGAGCACTTTAGCACGCGTTTTGGCTCTCGAGGGCACTTTAGCATGTGTTTTGGCTCCCAACAGGTCACTTTAACACACGTTTTGGCTCCAAAAAGGGCACTTTAGCATGCGTTTTGGCTCCCAAGAGGGAACTTTAGCACGTGTTTTGGCTCCCTACCGGGCACTTTAGCTTTCCTTTTTTTAACAATTATAGTTCTACATTGACAGTAAAGGGTAAAGATATCTCTCAGCTACACTTCAAGCATGACAATTTCAAGTATTTAACTATTGTCTACAATGAGGCTGGTGAACATATCTCCATTAAGGATACACTTATGAAGGCCTCACATACTGAGAAGTCAATTCTACCAAAGTGAATCTTGATATACCATGAGGAAACTAATTTGTCACACCAGTCATACTATGTTGGTTAAAGTTAAATATATCAGGGTTTATGCAACAATTTAAGATTTTTGTGCAATTAAAGCTCTTGCATCAATTTGCTGAAGAAGCTAAATTTGAATACTTAAGTGGTTGGTTTGCATATGAAGAGAAATTGCACTGAGGAATGTTTTCATAAAGATACTGATGATCCTGTCTATTGTACCCAATGTTCTTCCAAACTTAATCAACACCAATGAACACCAATGAGTGAATGTGAGGGAGGCTGTGTGTTGCTCTGTAAACAACAGTGTATGGGTTAGGAGGGAATGGCAGCGTGTCACAGTAAATACCAATGCCAGTGTTTCTGAATAAACATGCTTCTTGAAAGTTTCGTATGGGTATAAGTTTTGTTTGGCCCTACTTATAAGTAAGCAGAGTAAACTCTGTCAGAGACAGCTGAGTAATGAGAGCACATAAAAAGAGTGAGGGGACCGTCTCAGAGACAGAACAGTGTGGAGGAAAGAGGGGGGAGGAACACATGGAAATCAGCAAAAAGCACACTGAAGGTTAGAAAGAAAACTACAGTCTTTATTGGAAAATATTAGTATGTGTGGCACTGTGTGATAATAGTAATAATAAAAGTAATATCTCCTATATAATAACCATAATAATAATAATAATACCATGCAAATAAAGACCAAAGGCAAGGCCCGACCATGCTCTCTGTAGGGTTAACAGAACAGAAGCAGCATCCAATGAGTAGATGTGTATGCTTACAGCACAGTTCAGTATAGCAGGGACATCTCTACACAAAGTTTACATTGGAATCTGCTGTTCAATGTGGAAAAACAAAAGTATAAAATGACCATGCATTAGGATCTAATACAAGAACATAAGGTAGAAAACCACAACCAAAGAATAAAAAGACATTTTCATTCTAAAAGGAGATCTACAGCAGTGCAGGATATACACATCCCTGTAAAATGGATAGCATTCTGGAGGAGAGACTTGAGAGGGGGGCTGTGCATGATAGTGGACTGAAAAGGGGGAATTTAATGTGTTTTTAAAAGGCAAGATGAGTTAGTCTTGCCAATCTATCAATTTAGCACGCAGGTACATGGATAGGATTATGACTCCACTATAACAGGTGCAGTGGACCATTAAAAGGTGAACATAGCATCACACAAGTTGCAGTGATTTTAGCACTACAGGTGTTAGCCAATTGTTGAATTAAAGGGTTTAGATAAGGTGATCATACAAGTGCTCATGCTGGTACAATGCACCTTTGCAAATAGGGGATGGAGACAAATATTAGAAGATTTCGATTAAGCCTGGCTGTAATCGAATCAAAAGGGAGGGGGGGGATCAAAATGTATCCACTTTACAGAAATTTACAGCAGAATGTAGTCTATCCACACTGAATGGGAGAATCACAATGACAGTCTGTTGTAAAGTCTAACGCTACAATGGGTTATTCACTGAAGAGCAACATGACAGTTTAAATAAAGACAGAGTGTTTTGTTCTCTACAGAAGGTGTTATTCTTTAGTCTGTTACACAGAAGGATACGGTATGAGTGGGAACTCGGTTTTAATGCCAATGTCGTCTTCAGATGGAAAGAGGAAATGAGGAAGAAGGGGTTCACAATACAGCTAGATGCAGAGAACAGGCAGAGGCTACGGCAGACAGCAGCAGATGATCGTTAGCTACACAATGGAGGGGGACAAAGGTCTGAGAAATGCGGAATGTAGAGCCAGCCTCGATACTATGGAACAGGAAAAAAGAACACAAATAAAAGCACAATGAAATCATTGGTGCTACTGCATGTTTTTAACAGTGCAAATTATTACCACTACTATTATTATTACATAATCAACACAGATAGCCTGCTGCAATGGAGGGTGATGTTATTGTTATGATGCCCAATTAAGCGACTGGGATTATCACGCTATTCTGATTTGAGCTGCAGGTGCATTTTTAGGTGTCATTTTAGGATTCAAAGCATAATACCACCATTAAAAGCCCGTTTTAATAACCTTTATTTCACACTGAGGTATAGGGATGAAATTCCTGATTGGTATCTAATTGAAGGGGAAGCATTAATTGACACCTATACTAATAAGGCAAAATGAGCGCAGGAATACAACAAACACGATGCCAGTGACACACAAAGGGACCAACATCCCTCGTCATGTTTGTCAGCTTTACTCTAACACAGCTGCCTTCTCGCTTGACCAAACTGAAGACAAAAAAAAACAGGATATTTTGTACATATTTTACGCTAAAGCTTAGCTAGTAAGCGTAGCCATTTGAAGTTGTTACCTTGGTAACGTTGGCTGCACTAAATAGCGGTTAACGCACGTAAACAGCGCGCGCGTTGAACAGATAAAACCAGACCGTGCGAGCCGCTAAACACAGCTGAGGATAAAAGAAAAGAGGGGCTACCATTTGACAGCTGCAGTCGTTCGGTACTGTAAAGAAGCTCTGACACAAATCTTTACGGCTTTTGTGAAACACTAAATGCCCACTCTTACTGTAAAAGCGTCGCAGTGGTTTGCTAAATTAGCGCGACGCGACAAGCTAGCAAGACTGATTATGTTATCTACGCTCGACTGTCGCGATTATGCTGGCTTGCGTTTTTTGCTAGCAGGTGTCAACTCTGTTTACATCATTTGAGGACATTTAAAAAAAGGCAGAAGCGACGCCGAGAGATTTGTTAGAGTTAGAACATAGAAATAAATAAAGCTAGTCATACCTCTATTTCTAACTGAGCCGAAGACGGGGAGAACCAGATATCCAACATGTACTAACACCATCCTGGGTCCTTCTTTGTTGTGTGGGCAGCCAGCGAGACAGATGGTCCATGGAAATGATCCCCTCCAGTCCCCAGCACATTCAAACGGACAGGCTGCTCTGCCTGCACACTCAGAGCCGAGCAGCCAATCACTGGACCCTCCGATCAGGACCCTCCGGCTTTGGCACCCTGCTCCACCAATGGGATGAGTGTCGGGGCGGGCATGTCTATGTTTTGGACAGCCCGCCCCCTCCATGACTGAATCTACCAGCTCAAATAAAGTAGGCTTCTTCCATCCCCAAAAACCACATCACACAGGGACTAGTACATCTAACTTAAACATCTTCAGTAGTTTTATTTTACCTTAACAGTGGAGAAAGCAGCACACAGTCAGAGGTGGA
This sequence comes from Cheilinus undulatus, assembly GCF_018320785.1. Classification (NCBI taxonomy): domain Eukaryota; kingdom Metazoa; phylum Chordata; class Actinopteri; order Labriformes; family Labridae; genus Cheilinus; species Cheilinus undulatus. The sequence continues at coordinate 40,514,074 of NC_054881.1, forward strand.
ACCAGTACCAGACTACAGTACTCAAATAAAAGCACAGTTACGCTGGTGAAAATGTACTTCAGTTAAAGTTTTGGTCTATAAATCTACCCAAGTTCAAGCTAAATATTTAATCTAAAGTTTACTTTAAGCACTGAGTAGTTACTTAGCCTGGGAAATTGATCAAAATTTAGATTAAATCGCAGTATGTTCAACTGCAATTTCCAAATCACCGAGGGGGCAGAGTAATATGATGGAGTGGTTTAAGGCGCTACCTGTGGCCTTTTACCGCATGTCTCTCCCAAGCAGTAACCTTGGGTCCTGAAAAATGAAGCCAATGCAGAAGTGCAAAAAATTGCTATACCAAGTGTCCACTTGTGGCTGGCTGCAGGAACACCGGAAGTCCCGTCTGGACACCTGTTAAAGGGATACTTCAACATTTTGGCAAATTCGCCCATTGCCATAATCCCTATAGTCTTAGTAATAGGTTCGTTTCCTTTAGTTGTCGGTGCAAGCTGTTTCTAGATCTGGGGGGACGGATATACCAGCTGCACAGCTAACGCTATGTTAGCAGATGGTATTTTTTGCTTTCCCTCATCAAACTCATCAAATACACAATCCAACAACTCCAAAACGCTCTCGTGGACAAGTTGTGACCTGCACATTCACCACACTAAGAAATAACATATAATTATGTAACATTACAACACATGAAGCAAATACTCGGAACTATTTCTTGAGTAAACCACTGGGCGGAGTGACACAGTGCGCCAGCCATGTCTGGAGTGTAGTTCCGGCTTTGCATTTAACTTTAAAACATCTCCGTCTCGTAATGTTCCATGATTATTTCATAGTGTGGTGAATGTGCAGGTCACAACTTGCCCACGAGAGCATTTTGGAGTTGTTGGATTGTGTATTTGATGAGTTTGATGAGGGAAAGCAAAAAATACCATCTGCTAACATAGCGTTAGCTGTGCAGCTGGTTTATCGGTCCCCCCCAGATCTAGAAACAGCTTGCACCGATAACTAAAGGAAACTAACCTATTACTAAGACTATAGGAATTATGGCAATGGACGAATTTGCCAAAATGTTGAAGTATCCCTTTAAGACGAGTGAAACATGGGTTTAAAGACCTTTAGCAGGCTCTTCCCTGTGTCAGAGTCTATCCACTGTCCTTTCTTGACCCAGCAAAGGCATGGAAAGGCCCAAAAATAAACCTTAAAAAAAAAAAAAAAAAAAAAACACACAGCCGTCTGTAAACATCTGACAGCAGCTCTAACAAGGGGACAAGGAGGCAGAGTTCTTTGGCCAAATTAGATCTGTTTGGTTCTAATCATAAGGTTTCTTATAAACAACCAGAAAACTGGGACTCAATTCATGCGATTTACAAAATCAGTCTGTCATGTTACTTTTATTTTCCTGCCCTGATGGCAGCAAATTCAACAGACACCACTCAGAAATACCAGCATTTGGCTGGTGCTAATTTCCCACCCTGCCCTTGAGCCGTATTTGCTCTAAGAAGGTAGTCATAAGGACATGATAACACATTACACTGCATCAAATACACATTAATTCTTCACTTTAGGATCAAACTGATCCATTTTCGAAGGATTGCTCAGTAGAAATTAACCAGCAGCACAGCCATTATGGATTAAAAATACTAAAGACTATTTAGCTACATTTCAACCTAGTCATAGTTCTTCCTCTCCATATGTTGCACCATTTTCCTGTAAAAAGAGCATGCCAAACACTGTCTGTGTCCTGAAAATCTCTCTCCCTTTAGTGTTAAGCCTGAAGGGTGAAGGAACAGATGGACATGGGGAAGCTGAGGGGGTCACAAAACTCTTAGTCCCATATGTCCTTGTCTTCCAATTCCCACCATGTAATGCTTTATGCCTGCGGTGCCAAACAAAGAGCCATTCACACTGCTTTACTATCAGTGGAGGTCAAATCAGTTCACTTCAATCAAGATTATCAAGCTTTGGATCTTGAATTTTAGCAGTTTTTCACTTTATAGAACAGGCAGTGAAGATAATGTAAAAACATAAACTAACCGTTCTAGAAAACAACTTTGTCCTTGTGTTTGTGAATTGCTTTGCTTGTTTTTCAAAGCTACACATCCACAAATATTTCACACTTACAGAGCTTGAACTGGCAAAAGTTTGATAATGGTTTATCAAGTCCTTTAAATAGCAAAAATATGTTATATTCTGTTACAACTACCTCAAAGTTACACTTGTAAGTTCAACTGTAGCTCATTTACAGTGCTGTGAAAAAGTATTTGCTCCCTTCCTGATTTCTTTTTTCATATTTTTCACATCTAAATGTTTCAGATCATCAAACAAATTTTAATAATCAAATAGGATAACCAGAGTAATTACAAAATGAACTTTTATATCTGGCCCAGTGTAAAAAAGTAATTCCCCCTAAACCTTATGACTGGATGTTCCACCCTTGGCAGCAATAACTGACGATGAGGCTTTCACACCACTGTAGAGGAATTTTAGCCCACTTTTGTTTGTGGAATTGTTTCCATTCAGCCACACTGGAGGGTTTTCAAGCATGAACGGCCTGTTTAAGGTCATGCCACAACATATCTATTGGATTTAAGTCAGACTTTGACAGTGCCACGCCAAAACCTTTAACTTGTCTTAGGAGGTGGAATTGCTGGTGTGTTTTTGGATCATATTCCAAGTGCTCTTGAGCTTGAGGTCACAACCTGATGGCCAGACTTTCCCCATCAGTATTTTCTGGTAGGGGGCAGAGTTCATGGTTCCACCGATCATAGCAAGTCATGCAGGTCCTGAAGGACCATCACACTACCACCATGTTTGACTGTTGGCATGTTTTTGATAAAATGCTGTTTTACGCCAGATGTAACAGGCCGCACACCTTCCAAAAAAATCCAACTTTTGTCTTGTATCAGAATGTTTTTCCCAAAAGTCTTGGGGATCATCAGGATGTATTCTGTGTAATGTGAGACGAGCCTTTGTGGGTTTTTTTTGGTCAGCTGTTGCTTTCGTCTTGATGCCATTTTTGCGCAGTCTTTTTCTTATTGTTGAATCATGAACTCTGACCATAACAGAGTCAAGTGAGGCCTGCAGGTCTTCAGATGTTTTTCTGGGTTCTTTTGTAAGCTCCTGAATGAACCGTTGATAAACTCTTGGAGTAATTTTCATTGGCTGGCCTCTCCTGGGAAGGTTCACCAGTGTTCCAAGTTTTCTCCATTTGTGGGTAATGGCTCTCACTGTGGTTTGCTGGGGCCTCAAAGCCTGAGAAATGGCTTGTAACCCTCTTCAGACTGATAGATGTCAATGACTTTGTTTCTCATCTGTTCTTGATTTTCTTTGCATCACAGTATGATGTGTTGCTTTTTAGATTTTTTAGCTTTCTTCACCTTGTCAGACAGGGTCTATTTAAGGGGTTTATTGATTCAACAGGTCTGGCAGTAATCAGGTCTGGGTGTGGATAGTGAAATTGAACTCAGCTTTCAAAAAAATGTGATTGATCACAGTTAATTCTTGATTTAACAAGAGGGTGGGGGCAGTTACTTTTCACATAGGGCCAGGTAGGTTTGGATGACTTTTTTCCCTTACTAAATGAAATCATCATTTAAAAGCTGCATTTTGTATAAACTTGGGTTATCTTTGTATAATATTAAAATGTATTTGATGATCTGAAACATTGAAGTGTGACAATAATGGTAAGAAACAAGAAAATCAGGAAGGGGCAAATACTTTTCACAATTCTGTAGGTCTGTGTTTTTATTTTGGTGACCCCTGGACAAAGAGGCGCCTCTAGTTTCTAAGGATTTTGTCCTGTACATATTTAAATAATGCCCCCCTACCTTACCACAGAAACTGGATGTATTACACAACAAGAAACTTTTCCTTAGAAAAGATAAAAATGATGTTTGTGCAGAATAAAGTTCATCACTATGTCAAACAGCTGTTTTAGACATAGAAATAACTGCACGGACATAGTCTACACTCTTTTTGTGCCTATTTTGGGTCATAAATTACATTTAAATATTATTATTATTGGTTCAGAGAATAAATTGGATTCTCTGTCAAAGAAATACACCTCAGAAGCCGTATGTAAAGTAGAAGAAATATGTTGTGCTCAACAGTGATTATAAGTAATCACCTGCTTTGTTTCTGTTGGCCTAAAGGCGTCTGTGTGTTTCTGCAGTAGCCATTAAACAGGGAACTGTCATTAGCTGGACTAAACCTGGATCTATACTCACACAACGCTGTACCACACAGACTAAAGGAGACATTTACAAGAGGATGGACACTTATTTCTTGCTTTTGAGTGTGAGCCAGCACACTCGCTGCTCTCCAAGGCCTCCGCTGCCCTGTAAAACAAAAATTAGCATACAGCTGATGTTCTGCCCTGAGGGTGAAAAGAGCTCGCTGAAGGGCTTTGGTTTTAAAGGGAAGGGCCCCGCATGGCTGAATTGCTCCACAGCCTCATTGTCCTCTTCATGTGAACTCCATATGTCCCTCTAGCGGCAGGTGACGTAGTGTGACCTCTGGCCCCACATGCCACTTCAGTGGGTGAGGGTGAAGTTGTATTGTTCACAGCCAGGCAGTTGTCTAGACTGTTAGGCTGCGAGATAAAAGCAAACAATGAGACGTCTCATTAAGTTTTGTACCTAGAGTGGTGATTGGTGTTGTACACAGAAGAGTGGTTTTTGATAAAGACTTTAGATCCCAGGAACATTTATCAGAGTGATCCCTTTTTTTTATAATCTGTTTGATGTGATGAGAGATTTTTAAAGAGTGATTTGAGAACAATGTAAAAGTTTTTCAGATATCCACAGTTCAAAATGTTTTTTAAAAAGGTGTAACAAAAGTCTCTTTGTAATCCTTAAACCTTAGTAACAAGTTTACAGACAAATCATTGATTCAACTTCAATTAAAGAAACAGAAATATCCCCTCTGGCTCTGGAAACTGGCAGATTATTAAGTTTGAAGATTATGGATAAAATACGTCAATACAATACAATTTAATTATTGTTTTAACCAGTAGTGGTTGCCATCTGATTTTGGCTTCTCTTGTTTGACATATAGCAGGAGACCTCAAAATTTACTTCTTACCTATATTTAAAAAGAAAAAAAGCTAAAGGAGATATCTTTAATTTTAAATGTCAGAAAAACATATATAATAATGCATGAATTGTCCTCAGTTTAAAGGTACAATATGCAGAATTTTGCACTGAAATGACTGTATTAATTTAACCCCTTAAAGCCTGACAACTCAAATAATAGCCAGAAAATTCTATTTTTTGGGGGGACTGAAATGTTAATTTGATCTTCTACTGATATCCAACAAAAGAAAAACTGCCATAGAATTTCACATCTATATTTTTTTTGTATCACATGTGATACATTAGCTGTTGTTGGCAGCTGATAATATATTGGAGGGCATTTTTTGTCATTTATCAGATTGTAAATTAAAGGGTTTTGAGTATTTATTGGTCATTCTGATTAGATAGAGGTCTCATAAAAGTGTGTATCAAATATAGTACAATAGGCTTTAAAGGGTTAAAAAATGGCTACTGCTATTCTATATATATTGATTTTTCATTTGAGTCCTTAAATAACCTTAAATATTTACAATAGCTTTCAAAGCAAGAGAAACCTTTAGTTCTCACCAGTTCAACAGTCTGTGTCCTGTTATGGCCGCTGTCGTAAGAGTCACTGTGACAGACACAACTTGTTTATCTATGTATGTTGTATGAGAGACTGCTACATAATGAAGAGGGAACTTCTGCTGGAAGCTGCTGCTCTGTTGCTGTATCTCATTCACTGTGCTGCTTACTTGTGATGGACCATAGTTATTCTCCCCTCGGTTCAATCACCCCAAGCTCTCCCCAGTAAAAGAACTCCATCCTCAAAGGTCAATCACCTTGACGGCTTACTTCTTGTTTTGAATTCAGGACTTTGTTAATTCAAAAATTACTGCACTCTTTACAGTGTATTTACTAAACTGTAGACAAGTGTTTGCTTTAATCAATGAATTTCACATCAGGGAGAAAAGCTATTGGAAGCTGCATTCCTGGATTGTCCTGCAAGAGATTGAAGAATACTTAAGACCACTTTTAACAGCTTTTCTCTTTCATAATGTGAAATTCATCCATGAAACCAAAACGTTGCTCAGTAAAAAAAAACCTTATGGGGTGCAAATTTATGTTGAACAGAGTCCTCAATTCAAAACAATCAGTTAAGAGTGGAGGCGGGCATGGCTGAGCAGCACATTTCTATTTGTCACCTTCTGTTATTGTTTTGAATGAGCGCCCCCTGGCAGTACAATTTGCCTACTGTGCACTTAATGTCCTTAGCAAAAGTTAGAACATCATAAAGGAGCACAGCAAAATTGTATCGTAAACCCAGATATCATTGATGGCATCTTTTTGAATACATTTTAGGCTGATTTGTGTTCATCACTGATGGCAGTTTCAGCATTAAGGTTTTCCAGCTGACTTGGGACATCAAGAGCTTGTGACCTCAGCTGCTGCTGTTATTATCATAATAGTTATTATTATTGAACTGGCAGCACTTGAAAAACCATCAGTATCCTGAATAAAAAACACCCCCAGTGTCTGCTGCTTTTGTTGCAGCACTCAACACGGCACAAGGCGCTGGTCAACATCCCTTCTCCCTCACTGACCAATCAAAATCAACAGGGGGTAGGACTTCTGATATCAGCTTTGTCAACAACAATAGCAGGGGTGATATTAATCTAGTAACATTATTTTCATGTTTCTTAGTGGTACTTAATAGAATAAAGGAAAATATCAAGTTAACAGAACCATTTAAAGACAGATACTACCAAAAGAAGCATATAATCAACTTTCATTACAGCACAAAAATCTGTCTGATTCGCTGCTGTATCAGCAATCAAGACATTTCTGCCTCTAAACATGAAAACTGTATCAGCTTTAAAAGGAGTAGATCTGTTGGGTGATAGTTGAAGCTACAAGCCGAAGCACACAAGTCCAAAGAAAACCTGTACAATGATAAATAAAAAGTATACAAGAGGGTCATTAAATAACACTCTATTTATTTAGTTTAAAATAGTTTCTTTTTTGTTCTACAGACATAATTTTAAGGAAGTCAAGGACTTGCAGAAGCAACAAAATAAACACCTTTTTTGTTAATTTAAAATACTGACAGTAAAATAAAACAAAACAAAACAGTAGAGTGAGGCTAAATTACAGGAAATGAGGATAATATCTGACAAGAGGTTAAAGATGTGACCAATCATGCTATGCGAAACCATGGTCAAGCATCACTGCCCGAGGTTTTCTACCAAACCTCTATTACTAAGGGCATGAGTCTTACTAAGTTTTCAGAAAAATCCTAAGGAACAAAACAGGTTTTGCAAGCAGAAGTGGTCTGGTAAAAGAAGTGACATCACAGTGGTAGCTGCATGTAGTGGAGAAAGAAAAAACTGGCCAAAGCAAAACAAAATCAAATGTTTTTCTGTACTTTGAAACAGAATTCTTGTCATCTAATTTCACATAAAATACAGACTTCCAAATCAGTAGAGGCGGACTTTAATAGTAGTTTTTAAAAATAAATCTAGAAGCAATTTAAAATTTGGGAAATAATAAAACTTGAAGCATTAATTCCATTTAAGCTTTGGTTTAGTTTCTTATATTTAATTTTCTTCCCTTCTCTTCTGTGACCAGCAGAAGTTATATTATTTGATTTTAAAATACTCAAGCATCCTTTAAAAGTGTAGGTGGTATTCAATGACATCATAAATATTTTGTTGTAAAACGATGTGTGAAGTTACAACCTCATTTCCAAAAAAGGCTGGGATGTTATGTTTGATGAACAGATGCAATGTGATGGCTTGTAAAACACTGAAACATCATATCTAACCAAAAATGGCTCAACAAACAAATCAAATGCTGATGGAGAAAAATAGTTTTTTTGGAAACACATGTCTGTTTAGGAATTTTGTGCCAGTGTTGCTGGTAGTTTAAACATTTGATATAATACCATGGTGCTATGTTAATTCAAATGAGGGGGTTTAAATAATTTCTATATCACCACATTGGTTTTGATTTACATTTCAAACATCTCAACTTTTCAAGGAATGGGGTTGTACATGGTTAACAAAACCAGCATGACTGAAGTACTGCATGAATACAGGAGTAGGACCACAGGGAGGGAGAGGAAGCAGGCCCTGAGGGTCAGGGTAAAGAAAAAAAGTCCATAAAGTAAAAGTCTCTTCTAAAACGTCCTGATGTGGGCATAAACTTCAGCCATAGTTTGTTACTCTTTTCTGTGTGCTAAATTCAAATCTATTATTAAAGTATTTATTGTTGAGATAGCAAAATCCCCTGCTATTTAAGGTAAAAGAATAAGCTTTACATGATTCTAAAAGAAAATAGTGCACATTTCAAGGCATTTAGGCCATCCTGCTTTGCAGTCTTCAATGGAAAAGACTTTTCCTCAGCTGTTATAAAGGGGTCCCCAGAGGATTAAAGGTGTTTGCATCCAGTCAGGTAAGCATGCAAACAATAAGTGCACCCAGTCATACATTCACTGTTAACTACGTCACCTGGGACACTTGCAGACTCTGTGGCTTCTAACATACAAATGTGTTACAACAGTGACACTGAATATGCTGCCAGCACCACCATATTTATATACAGAGGTGCTGTGTTGAAAATGAGTCTTATTTTTGTAGTGTGATGGATATTCCCCTCAGGCTTTCAGTTATACCAGTGGTTTGTTTTCATGACAGAACAGATGTACAGTAATGTGGTGGCAACAGATAAAAAGCTGTGGATTAAAGACAGTGAAAAAAGCACTTATTTGCTTTTTTGGTGAAGAGTTATACAAGAAGAGCTGCAGGTAGAAGTTAGCTTAGCTTTGAGCACTTGTTAGTTACTGTCTTTCGAGACATAGTCCTGTCGATAAGCCCTGTGAAAATAGCGATTTCTTTTACACTGCATTTGTTTGAAGGATGAAATAAAGGAAATACAAACAAGCCAAAATGAGTGCTTTAAAGGTGCTGGTAGGTACACTCTGTTGCTTTTATACCAGGTTTGCCTGTTTCTTATTTGTTGTCTTGATGCTAACCTAGGCTAAACATCTGCTTCATTGGGACTAATATTTATTGTAGAAATAAGGAAGATGTTCAAATATTCTTGTACAACTCTTGGCAGAGAAAACAAATGAGCACTTTCCCCAAAAATGTCAAACTATTACTTAAAGGCAAAACAAAACCTTCCCTGCCAAAACAGACCACAGGCTGTACATATTGGGCGCAGTATAGAAAAGCAAAGGTATAAACCCAGACTGACCTTAGTGTGAAACCAGTGGTGAGACTTTTGAAACAAAACAGACCTTAGAAAGGTACAAAGCAAACTTTGTACACAACCTATGGTCTCCTTTACAAGGAAAAAACATGTACCAGCTGCCATTTTTGTCATGAATGCAGGTGAATACAAATCAAATTTGAAATAAAGTCTAAAACTATGCCATTCAGAGTCTGTAGTGAAGCAGATCCACAGCCATGGTGATACTGACCTGCTCTAAAGCAGCAACCTGAAGTTCTCACTATAGAGCGTGCAAGCACAGAACCAAAATGTCTACTCACAACTGTTTTAGAGGGGTAACTGAGGTATTAAATTAAGAATATTGCTATCAATAACAGATAAATCACCCTTTCATACTTTTCCACCTGCACCTGAAGTGCTGTGCTGCTTTATTACAGCTAAATCCAACCCAGGATGAGGGAATAACATCAGTAGAATGGCTCTGATACACATGATTGTTTGACAGTTAGTTAAAAAAATAACAGAGCCCTGGAGCAGGAAGAGTCCATGAGCGCTTACAGGCCAGGCCGCAACTAGAGGAAGGATTTCATTTGTAACATGGAGGCAAGGCAAGAAGGATGAGGAGTGAGAGGAAGAAAATGATGAGTCTTCAGTGTACAACTTGTTTAAAGTAGGTATTTGTGTCCGGCGTCCTCATCCAGCGTGAGGTCCACCACTTCAGGAGGGGACACCCAGTTGGGCTGAGGGGAAACACTAGTCCAGAGTTGGGGCTGATTTGTGCTGTTTAATTGCTCCATTGAATTGCCTTTCCAGGAGGAGAGACTCTTTATCACTCCTCCGCATGGGTGAGCACATCTGGATTTGGAAACAAAAGACAAAAAAAATAGCTGATTGGGTCTGTTAAACCAGAAGGGGGCAGTTCCCTTTCAGTAATTTTTAAAGATGAAAGTCTCCCAGAAGAGTGTTTACCGTGCTTTCTCCTGCACTCCGACTATTTCAACCTCACTGTCAGAGGAAGCGATGTTAATCTGGCCCTTGTTGTGCTGGGAACTCTCCTTGTGCGACAGCTCTGCCTCCACATGGCCTGAAACAAATAAAGAGGAACAGAGTCACACATTGTGAGGGGCAACCCAACTAGTAGAGAGCTTCTGGCCTCGCTGACACATAAAGACTGCAGCTGCTTTGACACAGACAAGAAGAAAACAAAGATGAATCTGACACTTAGCCTAGCAGATATGGCAGGGAGTGACACATCGAACAAAACATAACATTGTGGACTTTAATTCTGAGTTTTGACACTGCCGGCTAGTCAGTCAGAAAAGGTCAATTTGTTGGTCTGAAGCGAGGCGGAATAAGCCTTTATAGAACCAAGCCAGTAGTGTGAAGGAAGAAAGCAGTACTACTTCAAAGAGGAGTCTTGCTGAGATTATGAAAACCATTTCCACACTAGAATTTTGCTTACTGGTGACACCCATGCCTCTAAAAGTCTTGTCTTCACTGAGAGGAAATTATCAGTTTGGATTTACCGGGTTTGTAACTGACCTGAGATAGAGCTCAGAGCTCTTATACACCCAGAGTGAGCTGCCATATCCTGGCCTCTGTGTGTTTTTAGCTCATGCTTTATCACCGTGGGCCGGACTGTCTCCACACTCATACTCTCCTGGTTAGAATCAGTGTCTGAAATATCATAGTGACCCACTACTGGAGGCCCGTCTGCAGGAAACAAAGAAAACACTTTATTATTCAAATCATGCCTGGGAATAGGACTGTTTGGAATCCATACCCAGCTAGCTGCAGCTTCAACAGAACTATCCACAAGGAAACATGTATTCCCCCAGATACAAATTAAGATTATGGCTCTTTCAATTTGATGGCAATAAAACATGACAAACATTTTCAAAGCCAAACTAGTGAGGCTTTTCTACAGTAAGTGTTCATACCAATAAATCTTTTGCAGCAGTTTTTTTTTCTTTCCATTTATTGCTTTTAAAATAACAGCCATTCACATAAAAACTACACTAAAATACAGTCAATACAAAACATTTCAAAATGATCTTAACCTGTGAATGGAATTTTGTCAGATAATTCAAAGGTCAAAACAGAAAGAAGTGGAAGAGCTGGAACATTAATCTTTGTTCTACCCTGTAAAAGGAGTCCCTGGGAGAAAGACACACACTAACACAGCTACCCAGTCGTGTCTATGGGTGTGTGAGTGAGTGAGTGTGAGGGAGGGTTGGTCGGGACAGCATGTACTATGACAGAAGGCTGCCTATGAATAGCTGGTTGGGGTGGAATAGGAAGGTACCAGGGTTACCAGAGAAACTGATTTAAAGGCCATGTATTAGAGATAGAAAAAAGGACTCATGTAAACCAGGATAGCTCTTTGGTAAACAATTGACTGTCCTTAGTGTTATTTCTAATGCACACAGTGTGTGTGTTTGTAAGGGTTCACTTTAACATGTTGACACAACAGGTGATTTAAAGTAAATTCAATTTTAACACATGCAAGATAGTAGTCATTGGATCCATTTTAACTGAAATAGCAATGTGACTAGGACTGCACTAGACTCAGACTTAAGTCAGTCAAATCTGTTTTCTTTTTTTTTGCTGTTAAATTGCCACACCACACTCCTGTATAGGCCAACCTAGGTCTTGTGTAATAGGCACATTTATAAGTCATTTGAACACTTCCATTCCAGTTTTGACTAGGAATATGTTCTCTTTTTTTTTTTACAGGTATTACTTTTAATGTTGTTTCTGATCTTTTACAGCGTAGAAGACCTCTTCAAATAATAAAGATCCTGCTAACACCTTATGAAGAATCTACTAATAGTAAACTTGGCTTGGAAGAGTTTTTTCCTTTTTGTACTGCCTGATGGCTTTATCTTAGATCGTTTTTTCTTTGAGGTTTATTTTGTGAAGTTTAAAATAGGGCTGAGAAGATTAATCACATTAATTGCAATCAACTATTTTTTGTCCCTTTCAACACACTCTGGTTGAGCCACTCCAGCCAAAGTAATGTAAAACAAGTCCACTACTGCTCTTTAATGTCTCAGACATCTCAGTGGACAAGTCTAGTCATCTGCATCATGTGTTTTCAAACGTTTACTTTTTTGACTGGTCCCTTATTTCCTTTTCAATCCATAACAAGTTCCTTTTCCATAGTTAAGTTCATGTTCAAATCTTCAATCTATCTATAAAAGCAGGTCTGTGTCTAACAGGAAGTCAATTACTCTTAGTTTAAGGCGGTAGAAAAGTCTAAATTGACACAACATAGGGGAATTTAAAAAGGCAATAAAAGGTATTCAATTAATTGCAATTAACTACAGAAATTCTCATATTAACTGCAATTAAAAATTAGAATCTTTCAACAGCCCTAGTTTCAAGCATGCCCAGCTTTTGTCTGTTCTGTGTAATATGGCAGAAAATGTACGGATTTGACTGACAATATGAGAGTCAACTTGGGGTCCTCTTGACTTATGATTCTTGTCACTGACATTTACGGGGAAGCCCTATTAATTATGCAACATGATTAAAAAAAAAAAAAAAAAAAAAAACATAATTCAAAACAAGAGAGAAGGCCAAGAAAGGCAATTAAACAGATAAAATGTCAGGTTAGCCATGGTGAATCAGCATAAGCAAAGGTACACCTTGCACACATGCTGCTGATGAAACTCAATTGGCCTTGCACATTCTGTATACTAATATAATCACATGCAAACAGGTGGGAAAGCTTCCAGCTTTCACATGATAAAACTGACAGTCATAGGGCTACATATACACACACAAAAATGTGACACTTTTTTTAAACATCCTAACTATAAATATGATTAGGCCAAAGACTTCTTCATCCTGTCTGGAAGCTGTTAGCAGTGTTATGACTCTATAGTCACCCACTTTAGCAAAAGTAGTTTGAGGACGGGGGTTGAGGAGGGGTGTTTCCACCTCAAAGACCACAGGATCTGAACCAGAGAAGGCCACATGATCGCTCAGATCAGTCAGTTTTTAGGAAGTCAGTAAACATTGCCATGCACCATACCACAGCTGGTATTACTGCGGGGTATTTGTTAGTTTGATGCCTGGGTTCTTTAGTTTAAAGTCACGCTGCAGAGACAGGCCAAGCTGGCAGGCCAGTGCAAATAAAATATAAACTAGGCAGATATTATACAAGTAGAAATTAGAGGCTCTTAACATTGAAGCTAACAGCTACAACATATGAGCCCATGCCTTATCAGATGTCAATAATCTACACAAAGGCTACTACAAATAACCATTAGGAGTCACTCCTCCCTCACTAGTTTCTTCTTACTGCACAAACGCAGCAATAGCAGCAAATGTAACAGAAAGGCAAACATTAAAAATGTAAACATCTAATCTAAATATATTCAAAACAAGAAATTTGTTGGTTAGCATTTTGCTTTTATATGTATAGGCAAATCTGTTTAAAATGTTTAGATGTTAGTAAAGCTATGCCACCAAAATAAAATTTGCCACGGCATTTTAAAAGTCCTGAACCATTTCTAAGCAAAGTGCAAACATAGCCCAGGAGAAGGAAGGATTAAGTAAGGAGTGGAATCTACATTTTTAAAGAAATAGTACTATGATGCTCTATTTATCATTCCCAGCACAGTCAGAATGACAAGGCACATGCTATTAAGCAGCAGCACCCCACGTTAGCACTATCATGATGGCTGCACCGTGCTGTTATACACATCCTCTATGAATGACATAATCAGCTACTCAGTGAGTGTATGTATGCACAGCTGCTTACGTAAAATAAACAAGCCATACATTAGCAGTAGAATAAAAGCCCTGACTCAAGAGTCTGTAGAGATTTGGCCTGTGTCCATGTCTCAGATTCAGCAGAAATGAAACAGGTGAGTTGAAATATTCAGACAGTCTCACAGTGATCCAGTGTCAGCAGATGCACAGAGTCCAGTTTAGCTGAGTGGCTCCAGCCCAGCTGACGTTTAGGGGTGTATCCGATTGGAGACCTCACATCATTTATCTATAATACCCATTGTCATGACCTCTGAAACTACATCTACACTCAAGAAGACAAAGTCTGAAACAGTGACGATTGGAGCAGAGGTGTAATCTAAACATTCAGGAGACCAGGGTCAGGAACATTTAGATTTCCATTCTGAGTGGCCACTTCAGGTAGGATGTTGTTGTTCATGGGGGTGGGTGTGAGACTGTTGTTCTCCCGAGCCAGCATGTAAGCAGCCATAGTCTCAGCGGACTCCGATGATGGCAAATAGGAACTGGGTGGGGACAAGCGTCCACCCTGCTGCTGCCCCTCGAGGGCGTCGCTTGAACGTTTGGACGAGTCGTTGTCCGAGTCGAGGTGTGCAAGCTTTTCCATCCAGATGCGGAAGCGCTCCTCGGTCTGGCGCTGCATCACAGCAAAGCGCGTCATGGCCTCCTCCAGGACACTGCCGATGCCGTTCCTGTCCCACGTACTGCTGTCCAGCAGCCCATGAATCTGGGCGCCCACTCTGGATCTCTCCGATGCACGTCTGAAGCCAGCTTTAAAGACATTGAGGCCAAGCCATAAGAAAATACAGAGGCAGTTTCATGCTTCGGAGTTGGACTTTTGCATTAAAGAGAAAATGAGTTTGTTTTTTGGTTACGTGCAGATCGACTGTTTTCATGCTGATGGACTACATCATGCAGTTGTAGCACTCAAAGTCTGTGTGCAGGATGTAAAAATGGTTGAAAATACTTTGTGTAGTACAGATCCCTGAAGTCTGATAATGGGATGTCTTGGGCAACTGAGTGATTACAATTTGGAATATGTGTTACTGTAGACTCAGCGGAGGTGAATTCATCCATCTGTGATGAAATTAAATTCCCCTTTTTAAAACTATGATGAAGGGCTACAGATATGTCTGCTGCTATTTCAATAATCTTTGTAATCTTGGTGGTGGGATTAGTATCTGCCAAAACAGACACCTCATAGTGCACCTGCACAAAAAACACAATGCTAGAAAAACAAATTATACTCTGGAAACAGACTTAGTACAAAAAAAACTAAAAAGAATACTGAAACACAACCAAAAATGAATAACAAACTGCCAACCAGGACCACTACAACTTGTTCTAAAGAGATTAAACAACAATGGTGAGATCTACCTTGTGTTAAAAAGTCCCTTCTACAACAGCAGTAACAAGCAGCTCTTCTCTTAACAACATATCAATAATCTCTACTTATGGGAAACTCAACTCACCTGAGAGATTTCTACAGTGATCAGGAACCATGACATTAACTGTGTGGACAAAATAGGACCTGTGTTCCTACAATCTAAAGACTTTCTGTGCCTGAATTTATCATGCAGTCATCTTCAGTCAGATCTGTAGCTAGCTGATGACGAAGAGCTATCTGATTCATCTAAAGGTGCTGCATAGCTCATTTTAGAGAGTACAACCACCTGTGTTCAGTTTAAAAAATCTCCCTCGCCTCCTGTGTAGGCAGGGGAGTGTACGGCAGATCTAAGGAATATTCAAAAGCTGCAGGCAGAATGTAAAAAAGCAGGATACACTGAATGAGTCTTGCAGCTTATGCCTTCACAGAGAGAGTATACACCACTGTCTATTGGGAACAAAAAAGGCTTGTGGTATAAATGGCTTATTTGTTAATCTACAGAAACCACAATGTGGGTTAGATGACTGGATCTTGGTTTATGTCTCATTCAATGAGTCTATGTGTCCACTAGACTTCCACAGCATGCAGACAATGGGATAAAGTTTTAACAAAATGAAAACTGCTGAACTACAAGTGTCGGGGTATAGACTCCTCTATAACACAAATAAATATGTTGAAACAGAGTGAATGAAGGCAAATGATGAGTGAGGAAAAAAACAGCACATGTCACTGACAAAACAAACACAACCAAAGCAGTGCTTTTTCTAACTACTACAAAAACCTTTGTATAGCCCTGTTACATTCCTGTTAGTGAATTTAAAATAAGAAACTCTTACATAATCAGTGGTTTTACATGTTAAATCAGTAAGCCTTATAGTTTCTCTATGATGTCATACAGTATTTTACATGGGATGACTAAGTGGTTTCTACTGTAACCCTGGACAGTGGGGGTGAAACTGTTCTATCAGCATGTGTAGAGAACATTGGCTGTTACCTGAAATATCTGTCTTGATTGTCTTGCTACCTCCCGAAGTGTCATCGTCGTCATCCTCAGAGGAGCTGGTGCTGGAGTCACATGTGAGCTCGCTGTCGCTTGTACTGCTGTCCTGCAGCAGGTTATACTTCTTCCGCGCTGCCGCTTCTCGTTTTTGCCTCAGCAATCGCATTCGCTCCTTGTGTTTCTGGCTCCGGTGACCTTTCACTTTCCCCAGCTTGCCATTGGTTTGTTTTTCCTGCCCTCCCGCTGCGGCCGCAGTGGGCTGGCAGCGGTTTTTCTTTGCAGCCATTGCATTAGGAGGCATCTCGCTCTCTGATCGTGACCGCCGGGACTTTCTCCCCCCTGTGGACGTGGCAGATGCTTGCCTTCCTGCTGCTTCCTCTGGATCATTTGATGCCTCCATATTGCCCTCGTCTTCTCCAACAGGAGGAGCAGCACCTTCTTCTCCTGAGGAGAGTGTGTCTGAGTCAGCCAGGTGGCCGCTGGATGAGGGGGAGAGCATGCAGGGGTTTGAGGAGTCACTCTCATAGATATGTCGGGATGCAGGCTTGTCGATCCCTGTGGAGGCATGCTGGGACTCTGGGGAGTCTCGGCGGAGCTCTTTCATCAGGCATGGCATAGAGAGGAGACTCTGCTCACCCTCTGTATTCAAGGGGCTGTCTCCCTCCTTTTCCCTTGGCGGTGAGCTGGTACTGGTGGTGGTCTCTGTTTTCAGATGCTCATCCTGCTCTCCCTGAACAGAAGCCGTGGCTGATTGTGCTTCATCAAGGCACTCTAGGGGGCACTCGGCATCAACAAATTCCTCTGCCTTCTCTGAATCAGCCATCTTCATGCTAGTTGAGCCCAGAGCCCAAAGGTCCAACAAACATGGACCAATGCGCCTGGACAGGAACTCACCTAAAACAGAAATAAAAATCCCTCCCATCAATTTACAACGTAGAAGTGGGCAGTTTGTGTAAGAGACTAAGTGTCTGGTGCAATAAATCATTATATGCAAGGAAATTTCACAACATTAGGAGGAAATTTTACTGCCACTGTATCTACAACTGAGAAGTCAACTTCAAATGCACTGCAAGTTAGCATCAAATTCCAGTTTGTATCCAGATACTATACCTCTTTGTTACAGATTATAAAATCTAGTTGGGAAAATCCATAAATATCATTGTAACAGTAGCCCCTGACTCAGATGTGCTCTCTGCATTAAACATGGGTCCCCAGGTTAACCAAACACTAGTTGCACTATCATGCTATTCTTCCCTCCTTCATAACTGCTTTCATAAAACGCTCATTTTAAGCGTGTTTTAGACATTTGGCAAGCCTCATAATTCCTGAACTCTCACATTAAATTCCAACATTATTCTCCTAACTTTGAGCAACGCTATGCCCCAAAGTTACAAGAAACGCTTTTGCTATTTTAACGTTAGCTTTCTCTGAAGACCAACAAACGAGCCTTTAATTCCAATCTTACTCCACTTTAACGCCTCACGCCATCCGAAAATAATTTCACGACCGTCAGACACAGCTCCTGTGCAACAGTTAAGTGTGTTTGTGTAGTTTTGGGCATTTCTTCGTGATTGAAACACTTCAGTTTGTCGTATCTTAGGCTAGCTGGGGCAAAAGCAGGCTCGCATCCAGACACTACTATTAGCTGCGTAGTAAAGCTAACCTCGGTCATAACCTTCCACTCTGCAAAACTTGGCGAGAAGAAGACCACAAGTCATGCAAAATGTTCAGGTTGCAGGGCAGCTGCCTTGCTCAATCCTATAAATGGAAGCAGTATCTAGCCAGCCGAAGGCGTAACGAGCAGGATAATGTCAGAAGCTAGCTAGAAGCTAACGTTATCTATTATAGCGGTAGCAAATTTAGCATTTCAAAAGGCTGCGTTAGTTACAACTTACCGCGGCGTCAGTTATATTCTTCTTTTCCCAACGTCAGACTTTTCGACATCTTCAGTATTGTGTAGTTTATGTAATTTACGACGTACAAACAATGCACTGATAAAAATACTACACTTCTTTAAAACTTAGGAGGAATTTGAACGTGTTTTGGCGCAGTGCGCTCGCACCTTCGCGAGCCCTGTTAGCCGTGAGCGGCTAGTTGTGTATTTTTTTTAAAATGTCTCCATCAGCCGTCCGTCTTTCACAATGATACATGCGCCACTTCCGGTCTGTTCTGCAGGACCGAGCGCCCCCACTGGTCAAACACGAATACTACAGCATGGAAACACAAGACAAGTACATTCTTTAATGGCACAAAGTAATCTACAACTGTGACGGAGTATTATATGGAAGCCCGTTCCCGCCAGTGAAAAAAAGTAAAAAAAAAAAAGTAAAAAACAAAACAAAACAAAAAACAAACGGTTAAGTCATAATTATGACTTAACCGTTTGTTTGTTTGTTTGTTTTCTTTTTTTTTTTCCACTGGCAGAAACGGGCTTCCATAATTAGGGCCACATGAAAAGAAAAAAAAAAAGTAATTTTTTTTGACAATACGAGAATAAAGTCATAATATTACGTGAATAAAGTCATAATATCTAAAGAAAAAAATCGTTATTTACGATAATAAAGTCATAATATTACGTGGATAAAGTCATAATATCTAAAGAAAAAAATCGTTATTTACGAGAATAAAGTCATAATATTACGAGAATAACATATTACAAGAAAGAAAGTCTGCCGTTAAAATGAGCAATGTTGAGCATCTTGTGAAAATACATTTTACTATTTCACAAATAAAGAAATACTTTATCTTTTGGCACATCAGCTTCAAATTATTATCAGAATCAGGAGAAAACTCGTCGTAGATCCACGGTGCTGCTGCAGACTGTCTTTCTTGTAATATTTTATTCTCATAATATTATGACTTTTTTCTCCTAATATTCCGACTTTTTTTCTCATAATACTAACAATTTATTCTAGTAATATTATGACTATATTCTCATAATATTACAACTTTTTTCTCATAATATTATGAATTTTTTGCTCGTAATATTGCGACTTTATTCTTGTAATATTACAACTTTTTTCTCATATTACAACTTTTTTCTCGTAATGTTATGACTTTATTCTCGTAATATTACAACTTTTTTCTCATAATATTACAACTTTTTTCTCATAATATTACAACTTTCTTCTCGTAATGTTACAACTTTATTCTCGTAATATTATGACTTTATTCTCGTAATGTAATATATATATATATATATTCTTTAATTTTTTTTCTTCGTGTGGCCCTAATACTTCGTCGTATACAACACAAAAACTTGAACGTATGTAATAGAGATTCACCGTGAAAACTATGGT
This sequence comes from Cheilinus undulatus, assembly GCF_018320785.1. Taxonomy (NCBI): domain Eukaryota; kingdom Metazoa; phylum Chordata; class Actinopteri; order Labriformes; family Labridae; genus Cheilinus; species Cheilinus undulatus. The sequence continues at coordinate 40,533,799 of NC_054881.1, forward strand.
AGAATAACAAAGCAAGACCATTCAAAAAATTATACAATTATACAATATATTTAAAAATAAAATTGTGATTGACACACGTTTAAGTGCAATGAAAACTGAGAAGAAGTGAAAAGAGAAAAAAACAAAACCAAAAAAGTACTTACACTTAACATTTAGTTGCGCTAAAGGGCAAGGCAAGAGTTAGCCGTCCTAACTACACATTAAAAGCACAGATCTCACTTAATAGCTATCGTTTTATTTAAAAAATGAACAAATCTTAAGTATATTTGTTTTTACATTAATGGGTAAGATCTGCCTCTTTATATCATTTAAAATTTCTAACATGACAAATCGATGAAAAAGAGAAGAAAAGAAATATATTCTGAAGTACTTCCGGGTCTCTGTGACCTTTCTGCTCGTCGCCGTGTCCGCCATCCTTCTCTCTCGGCTCCGCAGCAGGACACACTGTACAGGACACCGACATGCTGTCAGTTCGCGTTGCTGCGGCTCTTGCCCGCAGTCTGCCTCGTCGGGCTGGATTTGTAAGCTTTCATTTACTATGTGTAACGGTTTTCTGTCGACTTTTCATTTAAAATCGCGACTTTATGAATGAAAACACATGGCTGTGTTGTGCATGCACACGTCTTTGCACCGGAGGACACCGGGCCCTTCACGTTGCTAGTTCCCCCCTGTTAACATTTACAGTGTACAGACAGGAACAAGCCACCCACTCGATTATAGAGCCATTATGAAGGGTATCTAGACGATAAAATGAATCTCTGGACTCTATTTTTGTTGCTAATGCGGGGTCCGTGGACATGACTAAGCTGAAGTGCAGGAATGACGAATGTAGTTTAGCATTGAAGGTCAGGTTTCTCCCACTCAACATGCCATCTTTGTCTGTCAATGCATCTGCAAGACATAGCATTGCAAACATGTCCATGTATATATTATGACAGTTAAAATACTGATATACTGTTCTTATTAGAAACTGTTGTGAGTCTGCAGAGATGACCTGGTTTATTTGGAATGCATATCTAAATATAGCCTTTAGCTGATATTTGCAATGTAATTTTTGCAGGAAAGTTCCATATCAACTTTAAATTTGCGTTTATCTCCGTTTGCATCTCACATGTTCTAATATAGCAATACTTCCAAGAACGTACAGAGGCCTTTTAACATTCTTTAACCCTCAAAGACATCAAAAACTATCTTTAGAGAAAAATGAAGTAACATTAATAATCTTACTATTTTTTGCAGATGCTTTTTAGAGAGATTGGTGCTTATCTGACTCCAGGTAGTAGAGGTGGTAGATAAATAAGCTGCACACCTGAAACTGTTTTTGGGGTCATGCTGTGTAATTAGTTTAGTCTTCATTGTGCAGGTCTTCAAATCTACTTAATCTTTTTCTGCATTATCATGCTGTAGTGATTAATAATGCAAAAATATCAACACTTGTGCAAACCGCAGCCTCATTGACCATACAGTTGAATCAACAGCTTCTGTAATCCCAAAATTAAACATTAATGAATGTAAGACTAATGCATTGGGCTGCTTTTGTTTTTATCTTGGTGTACCTAAAAATAACCAACTGCTTCTATTACGGGGGATTTTGTCTTAAAGGTATCCAAGAATGTTGCAGCAGCTTGTGTAGGAGCTAAGAATCTTCACACCGCCCGACCATGGCTGCAGAAAACAGGTGAGTGAAATCAAGAGATGATGTGATCATGCAGGATAGTGACTGGTGGATATTTATTAATGACTCTTTTGGATGTTTTAAGGCACCGCCGAGGTGTCATCCATCCTGGAGGAAAAGATCATGGGAGCTGACACCTCTGCTGACCTGGAGGAGACTGGCCGTGTGCTGTCCATTGGTGACGGTATTGCCAGAGTGTACGGTCTGAGGAACGTGCAGGCCGAGGAGATGGTGGAGTTCTCCTCTGGTCTCAAGGTAAACCCTAACACCCCAGTTTGACCAGGCGACCAGCTCTTGGAAGAGTCCTGGTTGTGCCAAATGTCTTCTATTTGAGAATTATCCGTCAGTCAATCAAATTTATTTATAAAGCACATTTAAAATCAGCAACAGCTGACCAAGGTACTGTACATGAAAGAAAGCCACACAGAAAAAGCAAAAAGCCTGACCAAAAGACCAAGCCACTGGGTTGGGGGCTCAAAAACCAAACTGTAGAGGTACATTTTAAGATGTTACTTAAACCAGTTGACAGAGGTAAAGGGGGGCCTGTACTGCAAAAGCTCAGTCACCTCTAAGTTCATGAATAGAACTAGGAACAGCCAGGAGGCCCATGTCTGAGGATCTAAGGGGCCTGGAGGTAGTGTAAGGGCTGAGGAGGTTAGGTATACAAGATGGTGCTAGGCCTTTTACAGCTTTAAACACAAACATAGCAACCTTAAAGTCAATCCTGTAGTTTATGGGAATCCAGGTAATATGATCACCCAGCAATGCCTGCCAGAATCCTTGCTGCCTTGTTTTGCAGCATTTGCAGTCTGGAGAGGGGATGTCTGGCTGATTCCAGAACACAATGAATTACAATAGTCCAACTGGGACGAGTACGTATGATTTTTTCCAGATCATTAAAGGGGTGGATCGGTTTTACTGGTCTTTAAATGGTTTTAACCACAGATTTTACTTGGCTTTCAAATGTAAATGAAGTTTCAGATATCACTCGGAGATTCTTGCCTGGGGCTTGATGAAGGTGGAAAGATCACCTAAGCTGCTAGAGACTTGTTTGATAACATTAGGGAGGGCACAGAACCATTTCTGTTTTGCTTTCATTCATTTGCAAAGAAAAATATGGGGCTACTGTGCTCTTGGTAACCTTCAATGCAACAAAAATATTTTTGTAGTCTTCCCAAGGTCTGGCCAAAGGCTTGGTTTGTGCTCTGATATGCATAAGAATTGCCTTTCCAAATCATGTCCAATCAACTTAATTTTTCACAGGTGGCCTCCAGTCAAGGTGTAGAAAGATCTCAGCAAAGTTGCAGAGAATCAGAGGAACCTGAGCTAGATTTACAGTTTTGTTGCAAAGGGGCTGAATACATATGTCAATGGGATATTTTCTTTTTTTTTACCCATAATAAATTTGCACAAAATCTTCTTTTTTTCACTTTTCATGATGGGGTACAGGGTGTAAATTAATGAGGATTTTTTTTACTATAGCATCAGGCTGCAACATAACAAAATTTTAAAAAGTTAAGGCAGTCTGAATACTTTCTGAATTAACTGTAAATATAACTTTAAAACAAGTCTGTAGAGCATAAATAAGTCTACCTATTGTATTCTTAGTCTGATTTCTCAGGTGTGCCTACACATAAAAAAACAGCATGAACACTGGTTTCAAATGTTTTTATTAGTAATAACCAGTGCAGGGATTTGTCATATTATCAGTAGTTTGTAGGAAAATGGGAAAATGGCAATAACTCTTATTTACTGTCTATTCCAGGGCATGTCTCTGAACTTGGAGCCTGATAATGTTGGTGTTGTGGTGTTCGGTAACGACAAGCTGATCAAGGAAGGCGATATTGTCAAGAGAACTGGTGCTATCGTGGACGTTCCCGTTGGTGAAGAGCTCCTTGGCCGTGTGGTCGATGCTCTGGGGAATGCTATTGATGGAAAGGTAAGCTTTGATAGGAATTATAGTGTCAAATTGGAGTTTTTTTTGTCTTTTGGTGCAGAATTCATGCAGAAATGCACAACACAGTGTTTTATACAGTGACAACTGAGCATAATATTTACAGTAAATCAATTTGAAAATGGATGAATTGATACATGAGCAGAGAATCATGCAGTAAATGTGAGGTTAAGGCAAATGAGGGAGAAGCAATTTTAAAAATTACGTTTAAGATTATGTTTTGAAGTGTTGGCTATTATTGAGTGCCCCATAGGAAAACTCAGTATTGTGTTGTCTTCTAGTATCAGGGTTTTGCGTTTTGACTCCTTCTTAACTTATTTTCTTCTTAGCCAAGTTGTTGGAAGAACTGCTGATCTTTTTGTGTTGATTTTCCTCACAGGGCCCTCTGGGCTCCCAGGCCCGCAGGCGTGTGGGTCTGAAGGCCCCCGGCATCATCCCCCGCATCTCTGTGAGGGAGCCCATGCAGACCGGCATCAAAGCCGTGGACAGTTTGGTCCCCATCGGCCGTGGGCAGCGTGAGCTCATCATCGGGGACAGGCAGACCGGGTGAGAGGCGCTGCTCAAAGTGAATAGCTGAACAAACAGCAGCGTTTGATGTTATTCCTGGTGCATTTGAAGTACTGTTAGTAAAAACTGACAAGAGGTCAGACTATTAGTCAATATTGTATAAAACTAAGGTGAAAGCAGGCTGGATTGAGCTATAGTTTGTGTTCTTTTTAATAAAGTGTCATTGCAGTTGTTCTAAACACTGATGTATGATACAGCAGCATTCAGAAGCTTTAATTAAACAAATAATGTCAACCACAGAATCTAGTCATCAAAGATGATGTCGTAGATGTTAAGCTTGAGATTTTTGGGCCCTAAAGTGTAAGATTTGTATCAGTTATGTACATTCTGGATCTGTTGTACTTGGTGTTTAATCTCAAATTCATCTTGCAGCAAAACCGCCATCGCCATCGACACAATCATCAACCAGAAGCGCTTCAACGACGGCACCGACGAGAAGAAGAAGCTGTACTGCATCTACGTCGCCATCGGCCAGAAGAGATCCACCGTGGCTCAGCTGGTGAAGAGGCTGACCGACGCAGACGCCATGAAGTACACCATCGTGGTTTCTGCCACGGCCTCTGATGCTGCTCCTCTGCAGTACCTGGCTCCGTACTCTGGCTGCTCAATGGGAGAGTACTTCAGAGACAACGGCAAACATGCCCTCATCATCTACGACGATCTCTCCAAGCAGGTCAGTTTTCATTAAGGCTGAGGTGATCACTGTTGGTTGTGTTCCTTTTCTTACAACACTTTTCCCTTCAGTCAACTTTCCATGAATCTGCTTTGATGCAGCCTCTGAGAACAGCCTGTCCTTTCAGGAGTGACCTTCTCTCTTCTTCTGGAGGCTGATCATTTTTGTCCTCTAGACTCTTGATATTGTACTGCCTGCTCCCCAGTACAATTTCCTCATGAAGTCTGGGTGAGGGATTGTATGAAAGCAACAGGTCAAAGTGAGGAAAATTCACCTGCCATGAACTCCCTGAGAGGCCTGCTGTCTTCAGCTTTTCAGGAGTGCATGTGTGCGCCCAGCTTTACTCTGCAGTCCAAATCAAACCTCGTGTTTTATCCCCATCCAGGCCGTCGCCTACCGTCAGATGTCCCTGCTGCTGCGCCGTCCCCCCGGCCGCGAGGCTTACCCAGGAGATGTCTTCTACTTGCATTCCCGTCTGCTGGAGAGAGCTGCCAAGATGAACGACAACTTTGGCGGCGGCTCCCTCACAGCTCTTCCTGTTATCGAGACCCAGGCTGGAGACGTGTCCGCCTACATTCCAACTAATGTCATCTCCATCACAGACGGACAGGTGAGTAAACAACACCCTTCTTTTAAATCGACATCCTGACATTAAAACATCACTAAACTGTTTTCTCTCAGATCTTCTTGGAGACTGAGCTCTTCTACAAAGGTATCCGTCCCGCCATCAACGTGGGTCTGTCTGTGTCACGTGTAGGATCAGCTGCCCAGACCAGGGCCATGAAGCAGGTTAGCCTTCCTCGTAATCACCCGTCTGTTTCCTTTTTATCAGAGTGAGTACATTTGATTCTGACTTACTGACTCTCCAGGTGGCTGGTACCATGAAGCTGGAGCTGGCCCAGTACCGTGAGGTGGCTGCCTTCGCTCAGTTTGGTTCAGATCTGGACGCTGCCACCCAGCAGCTGCTTAACCGCGGCGTTCGTCTCACAGAGCTGCTCAAACAGGGACAGTACTGTGAGTATCTAAAATATGGAAGTTAATTTCGCTAAGTGAGCAGCTCTCGTCATAAATCACATGACTGTGCACCTTCATCCCTCAGCTCCCATGGCTATTGAAGAGCAGGTAACAGTCATTTACGCTGGTGTGAGGGGACACCTGGACAAAATGGAGCCTAGCAAGATCACCAAGTTCGAGAAGGCGTTCCTGCAGCACATCCTGAGCCAGCACCAAGACCTGCTGGCAGCTATTAAGTGAGTTTCAGAACCTTCAAACAACATATTCTTAGTTGTATATTCTGTTTGTGCTCTAACCCATTCTCTTCTCTGTTTCAGGGCTGATGGAAAGATCTCTGAGGCGTCAGATGCTAAGCTTAAGCAGATTGTGTTGAATTTCCTCTCTAGCTTTGAGTAAAGTGAAGCTTTTTTGGTGTGATTGATTTCATGTTTGCATAGTGCAGCGTCAGTTAAACTTTCTATGAACTTTAAAAGGAACTCAAGTGGCACTTGATCTTTAATGTACAGCGATCTCTTAACAAGAGAATAAAGTTATCAAACAAGTTTAATTCACCGCCTCATGTCTGTGGACTGTTGTGGGACACTTATTTGAATACTGTTAACATTAATATTGTTGGCATTAGAGATGAAAAATATTGGATTTTTGCCAATATTTCCTAACTTGTATTAGCTGATACTGATACAAATATAGAGTGTATTCATAAAGTATTTAGCCCCCCTTCACTTGTCTTATCTTCCGGCCTGATGTTACAGTCGAAAAAATCTTTTTATTCTCATTATTCCTACACTCAGGACCCCATCATGACAAGGTTAAAGGAGAATTTTAGAAATCGTGGCGCAAACGAAAAAGTAAAATATCACATTGACAAAAGTATACACACTCTTTGTAAAAACACTAAATGTAGCTCAGGTTCCTCCATTTCTCTGGATCTTTGCTGAGATGTTTCTACACCTTGACTGGAGTGCAAAACACTTGAAAGCCTGCTTGGAGTTTGCAAAAATTCCAAATGAAAGCCAAGAAGAAACACTTAAGCAACAATGAAGCGAAATTTCAAGTGCTGTGCAAACAGTCTGGATACTAATGTCAGTGTGACATTTTATTATGACAGGATACTGAGGTTAGATCAGTGACAAAAAGGCTTCGACTGTAGCATCAGGCTGCAACATAAAATTGAAAAAAATGTGAAGGGGTCTATATACTTTCTGAATGCACTGTATGTAACAAATTCCCCATTATCAAACACAAATGCATGCATGCTTTTCTGAACACTCAAAGTGAAGCAGAATAGAAGCCAAGACTTACGCCCAGGAAACGGACTCAAACCCGGGCCACACACTTTTAGGACTATAACCTCCATACATGGGATGCAACCAAACCACTATGCCATCAGTAACCCCTTCATCCTGTCTTAAAATATAAAAAGCCTGGACAAAATTTCCCCAAATGATACCAACATACAATACAGGCTAACTAGTACCAACCACATAGCGCCCTCTGCTGGTGCAGAAGAGTACACTGCTGAATCAGAAGGACAAAATGTCTGGATACACTAAAAATAAAAAGCATTAAACATGCATTTCTTATCCTTTCTGTGCAACAATAGTTAACCTCATAAAAGTTTATATGTCAAAGCATTCAAGAAGCAATGCTTAATAGTGAACAAAACTTTAATACTGAAAGTGATTCAGAACATTTCAAACAATACAAGTGATTGCTGATTAAAATCATAAGTGGCTGAACCTTCATGTTCATATAAGAGTGACTATAAAACAATAACATGACAAAGTGCATCAAACATTCATGTTAACAAAAGTGAAGGTGCATTTTTAATGTTATGACTAGACAAATTCAGTGGCAAAGTGCATTTTTAACAAAATGTTCAAACTGGAGTAAAGTCACAGTGATCATCAGTGAGACAAACTAAATAAATAAACTATAAATAAAACATATACATATTATTTAAATAGCATAATCATGCTAAAATAAATAAACATTAAAACCACTTTTTTCATACTCATCACACCCAATACTGTTTAGTGTGCATCACCGGCCGGTGGTGTTTGTGTTTGGGTAAATGATTCTGTTTGACGTAGCACGGGTCGTAATAATCCCACTCTAGGGCTGAAGACTGGACCCCGTTAGAAAGACCGTCACTGTCTGCAGACAGAATCCGCAGAGAGACGCCTGAAAAGAAACCAGGAGAACACGTAAGGACTCTTGATTCGAGAAAAACCCCTCTGTTTATTTCTACTAGTTATTTTACCTGTTAAAGGATCTTAATATTCACATCTACAATCATTTTTACTTGATAAGAATGGATTATTCTGCAGAGATTTTAACACCAGGTGCTGCCTATTAACCTGAGAAGTTACTACACTCTGTACTGTAGGTGTGCACCTCATGATTTGGCTGACAATGCCTCAGAATTTTTCACTTCTGCACATGAATCTGCACACTAGAGATCCAACACCTACACAAGGTAGCAAGGAGCAAAACATGTTTTGTTTGGTAGATATGACTCTTTAGATCAGGGGTGTCAAACTCAGTCACAGCAGGGGCCGGATTCTGAACTTGGGTCTAACCTGAGAGCCTAACAGGGTCGATATTTAACCATAAAAGGTCAACCTTATTTTCACCAGGAAGGAATTATGGGGGTTAAAAACTTGGCACAGATGATAAATGATTTTGGGATTAAAAGGTGAACATGATAAGTTTAAAACTTTTTAAGTTTAAAAGGTAAAAACATGACATTTAAAGTCAAAATTATGTTTTTAATGGCCAAATATGACTGAGAATACTGAAACCATGAATTTTAAAAGTCAAAAACTGAAATAATATTCAAAATCATGATTTTTAACAGTCAAAATATGAGGTAAACATTGTAATCATGAGTTTCAAATGTCAAAATATGAAATAAAATTAAAAATCATGAGATTTTGAGGTTAAAACTGAGATAAAAATTAAAGTTAGGAGTTGAAAAGGTCAAAACATGAGATAAATGTCAAAATCATGATTTTGAAAGGTCAAAAAACTGAGATAAAACTAAAAACCAAGTTTTAAAGGTAAAAAAGATGAGATAGAAGTTAAAGTTAGGAGTTGAAAAAGGTCACAACATGGGATAAAAGTCAAAATTATGACTTTAAAAGGTCAAAATAGAATTTAGCTAAAATTGAAAATTACGAATCTAAAATGTAAAATATGAGATAAAAAGTCAAAGTTATGAGATATAAAGGTTAAAATATGAAAAAAAAAGACAAAACCATGACTTTTAGTCACTACTGTTAGCTGTTTCTAATTTTTAAGACTCAACCAGGACATTATAAATCATCAAGGTTAAGTTTACATTTTTATACTGGAGGAAATCTGCAGACCTCATACTGGTAGGCCAGTTATGATATAATATCATATGATCTGGTGGGCCGGGCATAACTGCACCATGGGCCAGATTTGGCCCCCGGGCCTTGAGTTTGACAGCCCCGCTTTAGATTGTGATTCTGATCTACCCCATTTAGATGCTTTAACAGAAATTTAAATCCAATTTAAATCCATTTTGGGCATTCAGATACAGAAAAGAAATCCTTCATAGTTTGTGTGGACACAGCTCAGACTGTATATGGAGGTGGTCTGAATGTTTTCATCCACTCTGGTTTGGTAATGCAGACGCACTTTATTAAAGACCACTCCATCAACTGAAATGATCTGTAGTATTCAATAGTAAACAAAAACTCAGGAATTGCATTTGGATCATTCAACTAAGCTCAGTGATAAAAGTCTTTCAGTCCTTAAACAGCTCTTCATTTGTTACCAACCTCTTTAATTTCAAAGTGAAAACAGATTTCTACAAAGTGCGGTAAATTAAACAAAAATATGTCATGTAAAACATGTTTGCATAAAAATTCACCCCTTTAAAGTAAGACTGATGTAATTCAACAGAGGTCCAGCCAATTAGCAAGAGCAGACTCACAGTTAGGGAAACTGTGATCACCTGAGTGCAGTATAAACCAGACACCTGTGTCTGGAAGGTTCATTCACTTGTTCATCAGTATTCATGACTACCATTACACCATGAAGACAAAGGAACCAGTGTTAATTTCATTGGCTAAACTAAAATTACTAAAATGTGACTAAAACTAAAATACGTTCCATTTAAAGGTTAAAACTAAGACTAAAATTAAAAATAGCTGCCAAAATAACGTCTGAAAGGAACACACCAAGCAACTTAGAAAAAAAGTTATTGGAAAGTAGAAGTCAGGGGTGTGATAAAAAAATGTTTGCCAATTCACTGAACACTGAAACGTCAAAAAAGCTAAATTATGTTGACCATGATTTATTGATAAAATCAATAAAAGGGTAACATCCGGGTTTTTAACAATCTATTGTCAAAAATCAAAATCCATTTAATTGTTTTGTTGATAATACCCTGGCTCTATACATATTGAAAAAGACCACTGTATCCCCTAGGGCAGGGGTCATCAACTATATTTGTGCAAGGGCCAGCTTTTTCCTAGTAAGGCACTTTGGGGGCCAAACTTTCAAATAAACTAAAGACATTTTCAAAATAGTCTTACACATTTTTGTATATATGTTTTTATGTTCTTCTAAATGTACAAAATCTTTTGGCTCCAACAGTGAGATCAGTCCCTATATCAGGCGGCCACAAGGGGGCGACTTAGATACTTCAGCTAAGTATTTCTGTCATGTCTGTCACTTGGTTTGACGCTAATATGCTTTGTAGTGATAAGTAATAAACCTAAGCAGGAAAACTGCACTCACAAAACACCTGAAGCCCAAGGTTTCATAGAAGACAGCAGTTTTTAATCAAGAATGACCTGATAAATACAAATTCAACATGCATTATATTTGCTAATAATGGCTTACAGGTGGGTTTCTCAAAAAATGGATGAAACATAAAGTCATTCCTGATTAAACTGCTTCAATCTCAGCTGTTTTGGAGTTGTTTTAATAGCTGTAGATGCAATAAAATAGAAAAAAATCCCCCAAAAATGTAACATTTCTCCTCTAGAATTTTTCCTCTGCACATATTTTGAATTTGATCATGTTCTGGGGGCCGGATGGGAAGATATGGGGGCCTGATGTGGCCCCTGGGCCGCCAGTTGATGATCACTGCCCTAAGGGATCCCATACCCTGGGCTGGGAACCACTGCCCGGTTCTGACAAAGCTTGAGCTTAAAGAAAACTGCATCATGACGTTACTCCCTTCGTTAATCGCTGTTAATTGTTGCTAAATCAAAGGTTAAGGTTATGTTTTTTAATGAGTTCACACTGGCGCTATTGTTGTGCTATGCATTCTGGGTAAGGACGTCAAACAGCTGCTTTGTTCTTCATATATATTTTTCTACTGACTATTATCCTCAAAGCTGTTTTAATTTTAGCCTGAGTGCATTTTTAGTGAATACAATAAGGCAGGAGCTGCTGTTATGTAGATCGATGTGAGTACAATCTGTGTAGGAGGGAGAACAATGCAACCGTTTATCACTACCCAGAGTGCATTGCACAACAGTAGCAGCCTACATGTGAATTTCTTCCCCTGAAATGTAGAAATCTGGTGTTTTTAGTCCAACATACACATAAGAGACACCAATGTTGAGCTAAAAGCCTGCAGGGTTCCCTCTCTATTTTACAGAAGCCTCATCTGACATAAAAATAACTGTGGATGATCAACACTGATATATAAACTCCATCGTACCCTTATTTTCATGCTGGTTTGCTGCAGCAGAAACATTATTTATTGATGACAGCCATATTGATCAAAGTGCAGCTGCTGCAGACTGAAGCATACCTGCACTGGCCCCAAAGTCGCTGTCCAACCCAGAACCCACTGCAGATGTGTGAAGACAGGACGCCTCTGAGGGCGGGTTGGTGAACTGGCCCTCCAAGTCCACTTTGTCAAACACGTGAACCACAACGCCTGGACTCACATCTGTCAGCATGTCATAAGTACTGCTGCGACGAACATGGCCTTCATGTTCTGCTTCCTGCAGTAAACAAAGAAAATGATTAACAATTTAGAGTGGGGGACAGTGTTTTTTATCTGTTTGCATCAAACTATCAGGCATTGACTTCTCAAGGAAATCCCTTTTGTGCAGGCCTACAAGATTTCAGATTTATTCTCCTGTTTGTTTGGATAAAAAAGAGCTGAGTGGGTTAAAATCAGTGACAGCCAGCACACGGGAGCTTTGAAAGCAGGGAAAACCCTCAGAAATGCTGATTTTACACACTGAGGGACATGTGATCTCTGCAGACGGCAAAGCCAAAACAGAGAGGGGAGTCTCTGCACCAGAAAAGTGGAGCAGAGGTGCTCTGATGAAATGGAGGGAAATCGCTAGAAAAGTGAGTGTGCAGTTTAAATGGTAATGCTAACACAAGATATGATATGAATAAAAGCAAAATAAACCCAGTCAGAAAGTCGAGGCAGAAGCAATTAATGCTGAAAATCTTAATATTTTGTTCTTATATACAGGTGCATCTCCAAAAATTAGAGTATCATACAAAAGTTCATTCTTTCCTGATTTACTTCAAAAAGTTAAACTTTTCTAACTTCTAGATTCATCTCATATTAAGAAACATATTGAGACTTTTGTGTTTTAATCTTGATGATATCAGCTCACAAAAATTCAAAATCCACTATTTCTGAAAATATTAGAATATTGTGGAAAAGTCCAGTTTGTAAAAGTTTCCAGAGACTTCATTCTCACTCTGGTTCAGTTCACACAACCACAATCACGGGGAAGACTACTGACTCGACAAATGTCCAGAGGACAACCACTGACACCCTCCATAAGGAGGGTAAGCCACAGAAGGTCACTGCTGAAAGGTCAGGCTGTTCTCAGAGGCTGTTTCAGAGATTTATGGAGAGTTGACTGGAAGAGACAAGTGTGGTAAGAAAACAGGGATGAGCTCAGCCTTCAGAGGATCGTCAAACAAAAGTCAAGAACTCATGAGATTTTTATTTGATTTTTATCTAATAATTAACACTTTTATTTCATAATATCGGCTTTTTATGTCATAATTTTGACTTTACGTCTCATAATAACTTTTATCTAATAAATTTGACTTTTTCTCTCATAATTTTGACTTTTTCTCTCATAATTATGACTTCTGTCTTATGATTTCAACTTAACTCATAATTTCAACTTTGTATCTCAATTGATTTTTTTATCACATAATTTCAACTTTTTGTCAACAATTTTGAATTATTATCTCATAATTGACTTTTCATCTCATAATTTCAACTTTTTACCTCATAATTTTAATTCCTATCTCCTAATTTTGACTTTTATCTTATAATTTTAAATTTTATCTCATAATTATGACTTTTATCTCATAATTTCAATTCTTATCTATCAATTTTGAATTTTTATCTCATATTTTAACTTTCTATCACATAATTTTGACTTTATATCTTATAAATTCCACTTTTTATCTCATAATTTTGATTCTTATCTCATAATTTTGACTTTTATCTTATAATTTCAACTTTTTATCTCATAAATTTAATTCTTATCTCATAATTTTGACTTTTATCTTATAATTTCAACTTTTTATCTTATAATTTCAACTTTTTATCCCATAATTTTAATTCTTATCTCATAATTTTGATATTTTGTCTCATACTTGACCTTATATCTCATAATTTTGACTTTATCTCATAATTAGGACTTAGGATTCCTTTTTCTATTTGTTTTTAAATTGCCTAACTTCCACATTTTTCTTTGTTACGTGGTGTAAATGGGCTTCCAAAGAATCTAGAATAAATTAAAGTTTCTAATTTAATTGCAGTTATATTTGTCATAAAGGCATCTTTCTAGGATGTAGCTTTCTTAGTGGCTACAGAGTGGCTAACATAGCTTTGGCCTGTATTCCTGTACATATTCGGCCTACAGTGGATCCTTCTGGCATAAGGTTGTTATTATTATTAGGTAACTAGCCTTTGTGGTCTGAGGACTCACCGTAGGAGAGTTTGGAGGAACCAGGTTCACTCTGGTCTCAGCCTCTGAATCGCTGGACTGCGGTAACACTGGGGCGCTTTTACACCAGGCCGCTTTCCCGCCACTGTGAGTCCGAGACCCGGAGGCCAGGCTCAGTCTCGGGGTGAACCCGGCCGCAGAGGACGCGGCCCCTCGGATGGTGCTCGGCGCCCTCAGGGACCCTGACCCGGTGGCCCCGTCTGGCCTAAGGAGCCGGATCCTGTGCTCCACCCTGCTGGCCCTCTCTCTGGAAGAAACCCGGGAAGAGGTGACGGGATGGGGCAGGACGGGCTCCGACAGGGACATGTAAGCTCTCCTCCCGTCGTGCATCGGTGAGAAAAGGGGGTCAGAAAGTCCCCGGACTCTCTGCAGGGTGGACTGGAGCAGCATCTCTGCGTCCTCTCGCTTCTGTCTGCTGGTCTTTGACAGGAGGAGGATCTTGTAGCCCAGAAACAGACAGTTCAGGAGCAGCAGGATGAGCACACATGGGATGAGGAGAAGAACCACTAAAGTCAGGTTAGTCACAGGCAAACCTTCAGGCAGATTTGATGCTGTTGTCTGACTTATTTGCGACATTTCATCCCAGAATAGCTGATCTCAGTCGGATTCCACGTTGAGTCTGCATGCACAGGTGGGCCAATCAATGTGGCCTTCTTTGTGTTTGACAGTATTTTTGTCCTCAGTTAAAATCAGCATGCCAGCCTGTTTCTGCAGAGTAAACAGCCTCCAAATGTCGGTGTTTTCTTTCAACTCTTTCGTCATCATTGCAGACTGTCAGTGTTTACTCAGCAAAGGCTTGAAGGGAGACGACTTTGAAAGACAGCCACGCGGATCACAAACCAACAGGTGCGTGTTACTGCATGCAGAGCATTCAACGACCGCTAGATGGCAGTAGGTGGCCAGACTTCTCCATAACTGTCTCTCTGCAGGGATGATTTCATGCTCTGAATTTGGATGTTTGTGTTAACTGCAATGCCTGTTTTTTTTTTGTTTTGTTTTGTTTTTTTGAAAATTCATTTTGAGTACAGCTAAAGTTTTATAAGGATTTTATCACCTACATACCATATTTCAGGGGTCATCAAGTACATCCACACAAGGGCCAGATTTAGTCTCAGCAGAAATTCTGGGGGCCGGACTTTCAAATACACAAAAATTAAATGAACATCTTGGTCTGATTGAAATATTACTGTGGTAGTATTTGTATTCATTTGTAGTCATTACCAGTGAGACCTATCCCTGTTATCTATAACGCAGCAGGCCACAAGGACAGGGCCTGACAACAGAGTCGGCCGGACCCCTGAAAATCCAAGAGAATGAGCCCACCACAATTGTTAGCACCAATATTAACCCATTTTGACACTTTTAACCCCTTTTTGCCTCTTTAACCCAATGTTGCATGATTTTAACCCATTTTGAACCACTTTCCTGCATGTTTTATCCCCTTTGTGCCACTCTTTAATTCCTTTTTGCCACTTTTCTTCTATTTTTGCCACTTTTAAACCCCTTTTCATTATATTTTTTCAACAAATTTTGCCACTTTAACCCATTTTTGATACTTTGTGCCTCTTTAACCCATTTTTTGCCATACTTTAACCCATTTAAACCATTTTTCCTGCATGTTTCATCCCTTCTATGCCACGCTTACCAATTTTGGCCCTTTTACTTCAATTTTTGCCACTTTTTAAACCCTTTTCATGACTTTTTTTGCACTATTTTTTGTCATTTGTAACACATTTTTGATACTTTTACCCCTTTTTTCCTCTTTTACCATTTTTTGCCACACCTTAACCTCTTTTCACAACTTTTTCTGCCAATTTTTGTCCCCTTGTGCCACTCCACAACCCAGTTTGCCACTCACCACCCATTTTTGCTACTCTAACCCCTTTTCACCACTTTATCTGGTCATTTTTGCAGCATTTCTGTCAACCTTAACCCTTTTTTAAATATGTACTAATTATGACAGTAAATTTCTGTAAAAGCAGATCAAATGTTAAGTCATTCTAAAACTATTTCAATGTTAATTGTTTGTGGGATGGATTTGACAGCTGCAGACATTTAACACCAAAGGATACTCTTAAAACAACAGCATCCTCTTTTCCTCCTTTTCAGTATTTAATGATCTTTCAGGGGCCAGACAGGAAGCTTTGGGGGGCCTGATATGGTCCCCTGGCCGCCAGTTGAGGATCAGTGCCATATTTACTATACCTAATGATGCTGGAGCCCCAGACAAAGACCAAGATGGTCATTTCCTGCTCTGCTGGAATCAATCATTGTGAGCAAACAAAAATATTTCAAAGCATACTGTATCTGCTAACAAAGCCAGAAAACTACCAGACACACCCAAATCTGAAATATAAATACCCAAATGCCCAACACTACTTCCTCATCTGCTCCAAGAAAAGAATCCTAATTCAAACGCAACATGTTTAACCATTCAGCATGTCTTTAAACCAGGTGTAACTTATAACATAAAAAATATGCCATCACTTTTAGTGCAGTGAATTCATTTTTGGGCCTTGACCCTTGCCCCTTAGGCCAAGGTTCTCCCCCATCCTTTTACTGATTTTATAAATCAATCATGGCCAGAATAATTTGGCTTTCTTTGTTGGAGACTCCATGGTCAAGTGGAAGAAGGTTCTTTGGTCTGTGAGACCAAAATGGAGCTTTTTGGCCATCAGACGAGACCCTATATAGCCCAGGTGTCAAACTCAATCACAGCAGGGGCCGGATTCTGGATTCAGGACTAACCTGAGGCCCAACAGGGTCAGCTTTTTAACCATAAACTGTCAACCTCATTTCACCCGTAATAAAATATGAAAAGAAAAACTTAGCACTGATAATAAACTATTTTGACTTTTAAAAAGTTAAAAAGATAAGTTAAAAGGCTCACAATCTTATTTATGAGTTCAAAAAGGTCAAAACATGAAATTAAAAATTAATGTTTTTTTAATGGCAAATACATAAGAAAGAAGTCAAAATCATGAATTTAAAGGTCAAAATATAAAAATAAAATTTGTAACCATTTTATTTGAAGTCAAAATATGATTCAAAATTTTAAATTGTGAGTCTAAAAGGTCAAACTATGAGATTATGAAGTCAAAGTCTGGAGTTGAAAATATGAGGTAAAACACAAAATAATTGGTTAAAAAGGTCAAAACATGACTTTAATTTTTGAATTATGAATTTAAAAACTCAAAATATTACATGAGAAGTCAAAATTATGATTTGAAATGCTCAAAGTATGAAATAAAAAGTCAAAAATCCCAATTTTGAGTCCTTATTGTGAGATGCAAAATTGAAAATATGAAATTAAAACACAAATTAATTCCTTTTGCACATTCCTGACTTTTTATCAATTTTTTTTACTCCTTACTTTTTGTAAGTTTTAAGACTTAACAAGGATATCTTAAATCATCAAGGATAACTTCACATTTTTATACTTGAGGAAATCTGCAGACCTCAGACTGATGGGACAGTTATAACAGAATTATGAGATCATCCTGCGGGCCGGATTTAACTGTTCCACGGACCAGATTTGACCCCGGGCCTCGAGTTTGACACCTGTGCTGTATAGGATACCAAACACTGCACATCACCACAAACACACCATCCCCACTGTGAAGCATACTGGTGGCAGCATCATGCTATGGGGATGCGTCTTAGCAGCTGGTCCTGGAAGGCTTGTAAAGGTAGAGGATAAAATGAACGTGGCAAAATAAGGGGAAATCCTGGAGGACAATCTTATTCAGTCTGCAAGAGAACTACAGCTTGGGAGAAGATTTATTTTGCAGCAATACGATGACATGACGCACACAGAGAAAGATACACAGAATTGGTTTAAAGTCAACCAGGAGAATGTTCTGGAGTGGCTGAGTCAAAGCCCACACCTCAGTTCAATAGAGAATTTGTGGCTGGAGCTAAAAAGGGCTGATTCCTGTGCATCCTGACAGAGCTTGAGCAGTTTTGCAAAGAAGAATGGAGTAAAATTTCAGTGTCCAGATGTTTGAGCCTGGCTGAGACCTATCCACACAGACTCAGTGCTGCGATTGCAGCCAAAGTAGACTCTAAATACTGACCTGAAGGAGGTAAATATTTATACAGCCACTTATTATATTACATATTTTATTAAATTGAAATTACGTTGAAGAAAACTGTTTTCTCTTTGACATTAAAGAGGTTTTATTTGCTTTTTAGTCCAAAAAGCCAAATTATATTGACCATGATTGATTTAAAAAAATCAATTAAAGGGTAAAACACCTAAGGGGCGACTACTTTACTTTTTATAGACACTGTAAGTCAGATACAACCAATCACTTACCAGAGATCTCAGTATTCCATAAGAACAGAGACCAGGATGAACAGCATTTACCTTTTTAGTCCTTAAACCTTTTGGGCATGTTATGTAATCGTCCAGCTGTCTTAAATGGCTCTGTACCATCATTAGCAATCTGGAAATTCTATTTTTACACCTCCCAGTACAAGCAAAATTTAAAGGCAGCATTTCAGTTGCATAACATCGCAGAAACAGGGACACACTCTCTCTGAAACATCTAGACAAAAACACTTCATGTTATTTTTAATTTCCAGCAAGAACACATCAAGTCATTGTGATCAGGATGCTTTGACAAGTCTCTGAAGTCTCTGAAGTTCTTCCAAAATGCTGCTAAAAATCATGATTCTTCCCTATAAGCTTCTCTGAACAAGTTTTATGCACGCTGTTGTTGGCAATGGACTTTATCTGTCAACTAGCTTGTAGTAGTTTCTTGTGTATCTTGCTTGAAGTATGCATTATTCTTTGTTGTTGAAGGCTTTGTTAGTCCACATGCTTGCTTGCAGACCATTTAAAAAGAAAACATACTTTTTAGTCCACTTATATAGCTTGCTTGTAGCCATCTCTTATCGTCCACTCATGGAGCTTGCTGCTGACATGTAGGCATATAGCCCATCTATATAGCTAGCTTGTTCATGTATTTTAGTTTAAAGATGTTTTCAGCCATCTCTTATCGTCCACTCATGGAGCTTGCTGCTGACATGTAGGCATATAGCCCATCTATATAGCTAGCTTGTTCATGTATTTTAGTTTAAAGATGTTTTCAGTCAGTTAAAATACGGTACATGCTGTGCCCTTTAACAGTTTACTGATAGAAATTGCTGTAGACATTTTAAGTCCACCTATGCAGCTTAGTGTGATGATAGTCTACTGATATAACACACTTTAGATATATAATGGCCTCTGATAAAGCCTGAGGTTGACTTTGTAGTCCACAGTTTAATGCAGACATTTAAGTCTTCTTGAATAGTTTGAGATGCTTTTTCTAGTAAAATTATTTATCTGCTTTGTAATTTGTAGTCCACATATATAGCCTAGTGTAGACATTTGTAGTCCACATATATAGCCTAGTGTAGACATTTGTAGTCCACTTATATAGCCTAGTGTAGACATTTGTAGTCCACATATATAGCCTAGTGTAGACATTTGTAGTCCACTTATATAGCCTAGTGTAGACATTTGTAGTCCACATATATAGCCTAGTGTAGACATTTGTAGTCCACATATACAGCCTGGTGTAGACATTTGTAGTCCACTTATACAGCCTGGTGTAGACATTTGTAGTCCACTTATACAGCCTGGTGTAGACATTTGTAGTCCACTTATACAGCCTGGTGTAGACATTTGTAGTCCACTTATACAGCCTGGTGTAGACATTTGTAGTCCACTTATACAGCCTGGTGTAGACATTTGTAGTCCACTTATACAGCCTGGTGTAGACATTTGTAGTCCACATATACAGCCTGGTGTAGACATTTGTAGTCCACTTATATAGCCTAGTGTAGACATTTGTAGTCCACATATACAGCCTGGTGTAGACATTTGTAGTCCACTTATACAGCCTGGTGTAGACATTTGTAGTCCACTTATACAGCCTGGTGTAGACATTTGTAGTCCACTTATACAGCCTGGTGTAGACATTTGTAGTCCACATATACAGCCTGGTGTAGACATTTGTAGTCCACTTATATAGCCTAGTGTAGACATTTGTAGTCCACTTATACAGCCTAGTGTAGACATTTGTAGTCCACATATATAGCCTAGTGTAGACATTTGTAGTCCACTTATATAGCCTAGTGTAGACATTTGTAGTCCACATATATAGCCTAGTGTAGACATTTGTAGTCCACATATATAGCCTAGTGTAGACATTTGTAGTCCACTTATATAGCCTAGTTTAGACATTTGTAGTCCACATATATAGCCTAGTGTAGACATTTGTAGTCCACATATATAGCCTAGTGTAGACATTTGTAGTCCACTTATATAGCCTAGTGTAGACATTTGTAGTCCACATATATAGCCTAGTGTAGACATTTGTAGTCCACTTATATAGCCTAGTGTAGACATTTGTAGTCCACTTATATAGCCTGGTGTAGACATTTGTAGTCCACTTATATAGCCTAGTGTAGACATTTGTAGTCCACATATATAGCCTGGTGTAGACATTTGTAGTCCACTTATATAGCCTAGTGTAGACATTTGTAGTCCACATATATAGCCTGGTGTAGACATTTGTAGTCCACTTATATAGCCTGGTGTAGACATTTGTAGTCCACTTATATAGCCTAGTGTAGACATTTGTAGTCCACATATATAGCCTAGTGTAGACATTTGTAGTCCACTTATATAGCCTGGTGTAGACATTTGTAGTCCACTTATATAGCCTGGTGTAGACATTTGTAGTCCACATATATAGCCTAGTGTAGACATTTGTAGTCCACTTATATAGCCTGGTGTAGACATTTGTAGTCCACTTATATAGCCTGGTGTAGACATTTGTAGTCCACTTATATAGCCTGGTGTAGACATTTGTAGTCCACATATATAGCCTAGTGTAGACATTTGTAGTCCACATATATAGCCTAGTGTAGACATTTGTAGTCCACTTATATAGCCTGGTGTAGACAGTTTGAAGTCTATTGTTCTGACTTGTTTTAGACATTTGTATCACACTCTTAAGTGGACTTCTCTTTTCTACTTCTACAGCATATATGTTTGTTTTTTGAAGACTTAGGTTATCTTTTATCTGTTTTTCAGGAGTGTTTTGCTGCATTGAAATGCACCCATCATCTTATATTTAATTTAATGTTTTTGACATCAATGAACAGTGAACAATAAGAGTGATATTTTAAATTTTTTATTTATTTTCATGCCTTCAAACGTGTCTCTCAGGTAATAATCATTATCATACATCAATGCTGCTGAATATTTACAAACATTTCAAATAATTCAATAGAACATTTGACAGCTGAATCTCTCTTAGAGACAATTTGTTTGCTTTTTGTACACAAAGTAGCTCTTTGCACACAAGTACTTTTTTGCTATTGTAATAAATCAATGCAAAAGATCAGTCATATGAGCACCATATAACTATGATATAAAAGATTTATTTCTACTATTTTTTTTTCTACCACTCAGGTTAAAGGAAGTCTTTACAGACTTGAATAGCACACTGATATCCTGCTAAAGTTTTGCAAGTATAACAGTACAGATTTGCTTTTCATTCAAGTGAAAGGCTGTAGAGTCAATGGATGCCCTCAGATACCAAAGACCCCATTCATCAGTCCTGCCCTCTCTGCTCTCATTCGGCATCGTAGTTGTTGTGCATCGTGCCTGCAGAGAGTCATCTACAACTCACTAAAGTGCTGCTTGCCTTTTCCAAACACAATAAGAGGTTGTGAGTGGTTGTGATTTTTAGCACCTCGGGCAAGGCTCTGTTTGTGAATCGATAGCAACATACACGCATGTTTAGGCTGCGTCGGTAGATGAGGTGGGCAAGCATTGGCCCAGGCTGTGCTTGATGATCTCGCGGGACTGTGGTGGGATCCTGTCGGGGAAGAGCACCTGGAACTCCACCACCAAGTCGCCTCGCTGGGACGGGCTCTTGGGCAGGGGGAGGCCTTCGCCCCTGAGCCGCCGCACGGCACCGGGTTTGATCACGTCGCTGCATGGGAGAGGCATCATGCGGTTATCAATTGTCGGGACGTTGACTGTGCAGCCGCAGAGAGCCTGTGGAGAAAGAGGAGGAGAAATTGAGTTTTTGTAGGTGTGTTATATTTAGCAGCAGTTTTATAATAGTGACTGAGTGGTCTGGCTGGGCTGAAGCACACTTGGAACAATGAAAAAATCAATTAAATGCCAGGTCTTGAAATGTGTCAAGTTACATAACTGTTAAATATGGAACGTCTGTCTCTTTTAAGAGCCACTACCATTTTTTATGTTATGCAACAAACTGGTGTTACAGATGTTATAAATGCTGGCCTATTTCCTGCCTGTGTGTGGGAGTTAAGTGCTTCAGTGATTGAAAGAAGCCACAGGAAGATGGAGGAGCTCTTTGAAAAGCCAGCCTCTGTGACTGCTGCCCTGCTAATCTATGTGTGGGATGGTTGAAGTTGAGAGCCAGTGAGCGTAGTGAGCCAAAAAAGCGTCCTCTCTGCCTGCCTTGTGAGGGCAGAGGAGTCTGCGGCACACATAGTGGCTGAGAGGGAGAGTGAAGTGTGATTCGTGGGGGCAGCCGGAGCTGAGGCTAAATTTAGCTCTTGCTCCATCGCAGCTCTGCAGGGGCTGATGAGGTAACTGAGGCGTTGGCAGGATGCTGCTGCTGTTCTGTTAGCGGGGGTCTGTCAGCTTAATGAAAACTGGGGGCCCTTATACCCCAGAATGAACACTTTGTGCTGTCCCAGGACTGCACTCAAAGATTTTTACTAATTTGGCTTCCTTCTGTAACCTTCTGGTTATGTCTCAATGATGCCTTGCTGAAATCGATTTTCTTTGGTGTGCCAGTGGATGTATCACTCCACGGTTATGTAAAGGAGCAGAAGTGGGGGATGGATGAAAGCTTTTCTCTGTGTAGGTGTAAGCAGCTGGCAGATGACATAGTATTTCTACTTATAGAGCAGCAGTGTTGTTTTGTAATGAATCATTCATGTTGTAAAACTGATGGGCTCAGTGGGACTCAAGCTGTCAGCCCTGACTGACCTTTAAACGTGATGTTAGTGCACCAAACTCACCTCTTTTAGGGTGATCTTTGCTGTGTAGACGATGTTGGAGCCCTGCCTCTTGTACTGGCTGTGCTCCTTGTCCCTGAGGATGAACGTGATATCAGCTGGGGTGCTGTTTGGCGTCTCGTCTCCCTCCCTCGGGAAGGTGATCCTGGTCCCAGCCTTCCACCCTTTCTTCACCACCACATTCAGCACCTTGTCTTCGGATCGTGTGCTGAGCCCGTCGGCGTTGAGACGGCGCCGGGTGATCTTCATGTGCTTGGTGCATCCTTGCATCACCTCTTCAAGCGTCACCAGAAGGTCGTGGACGACCTCTTTGCCCTGCAGCCGCCGCTGGCCTCTTCTCAGCCCGCCCTCATGGCCGGCGTAGCCGCCCACGTGGCTGAAGGTGAAGTGCCTGAAGGGGTTGAAGAGGTCGTCTTCGCTGTCGGCATCAGAGCCAAAGTAGATGTCGAAGTGGTCGGAGCTGTGGAAGAAGGAGGAGAAGGTGGCGTGGGGGTCGCCGTGGAAGTTGCTGCGGAACACACTGCCTTGGTTCGCCATTGACATCCCGTTTTTAAGGCCTGAGGAGAAAGAGAAACAAGTTGAGTTAGAATCTAACATCTGCTTCCTCCCACTCTTTCTAGAAAGTTTAATTAGAATAGGCATGAGGCTTTGAGGAAACTCTTTCATTGCCCCTTGAATAATTCATCAGCCTCACAGCTGTTTATGCCAAACTTGCTGATTTCTAATAAGAGCAGAAGTATTTTACTCATCATCTTCCCACTGAACTTCAGTATTTAGCCTTGATGAAGACATGAATAGTTAATGCACCAGCCTTTGCTGCACTAATTATCCCTCTTGTAGCTATTTTTGATGAGCAGTGTTTTACCTTCTTCCCCAAACTGGTCGTAGATGCTTCTCTTCTTAGGGTCGGTCAGGATCTCGTAGGCCTCTGCGATCTCCTTGAACTTGTCCTCGGCGTCGGCGTCGCTGTTCTTGTCCGGGTGGAACTTGAGCGCCATTTTCCTGTAGGCCTTCTTGATCTCATCTTCGTTGGAGTCAGGAGAGACGCCCAGGACTTTGTAGAAGTCTTTGCCTGTTGGTTTGATAGAGAGGCAGGGTGTGTCCTGCTCTGACCGGGTCCCTTCCTGTTGGAGAGAAGAACAGCAATCCATGAGTACACGTGTGGAAAGCAGCAATGCTGCATGAACATCTGCAGTGCAAAAAACTAGGGATGCACGATATTATCGTCCAGATATCAGTATCGGCAGATATCAGAATTTCTGCAGATATTTTGCCCGTTCATATCGGCATATATCAACTGTAGAATTTGGCCATATATACTAATAAATTAGTGTAGTTTTATGCTGAACCAACAGACCTATGTGAGTTGAGATCTTTTTCTTTGTTCATTCTCATTCTTTAAACTTTAAAGTGTTTTAAGAAATAAAAGTTTGTCTTTTTTTCATCCTCAAACCTAAAATTGTGTTCAAAGTATTAAACTTTAAGTTATGTAAAACATATTTAAATATCGGTATCAGCTCAAATCCAATATCGTGCATCCCTACAAAAAAGCATGCCAATGCATAACTTAACAGCACATACATGGTTATATTTCCCCTACAGCAGGATGCATGTTTCGTCTTGTACACTTTCTGCTGCACAGTTTCTGTTGATATGCAGAAATTCAGCAGGAAAACTCTCAGTGGGAAATCTCTGCTGCTGCAAAGCCATGCATTGAATTCATAAGCTGATGCCCAACACAACGTGAGAGAGGGTGGTGGGGGTGAAGTGGTGTGAGAGGGGGGAAAAAGACTTCCCCCAATCACTGAAATCCTCTGCAGCGATTGGCTGAGTATGTATCTTGCATATGAATGAATCCATGGCAGCAGAAATCAATAAATCAGGATTCTTTCCAGTCATATCAAATCAGGCATATCAAATTAGACATTTGAATTTGGTGTAGAGCTTATTCTGTCATTGGTTTTGAACGATAAAGCTGATTATCACGGTTCAAAAGTGGGATAAAAGTTGTACTCACCGCTGAAGAAGAAGATCCGGAGCTGTCACCTCGGTGCATAACCCGCACCTTGCACTTCACATTGACATTTTTGTGCTTCACACCGAACTGAGTCCAGATGAGAACCATCTTTGCAGGGTCGAGTTCAAGTCTGTTATTGTTTAGTGGCTACGTGTCGCTGTCCAGGCGCGCTGGTGCTGAAATCGCTCGGCTGTGCTCTCGCGCTCCGTCCTGTCTGAGCTCTCCTCGGCTCTCCGTTAAATACCAGCGCCGCAGCTCCTCTACTATCCGCTCACCCACCCACGCAGCGTGACAGAGCTTTCCCCGGGCCCGCCCATTTCCTCACGCGCAGCAGGGGATGCCGGTGTCCTCACTCTGTGCTCCGCGAGAGGCCATTGGTGCTCCGGCGATGATCACGCGGATGTTGCAGCCTCCTTATCCATCTCGAGGCAGGTTTCCGGAGTTCTTGAAGGCAGAGCTGAGCAGACAGTCACGACTCAGAAGGAGAGAGAGTTTTTTTTTTTTTCCTTTTTCATAGACAGACAGAACAGAACAGAACAACCAGACATGATGTTAAAAAAGACCCAGCTGAGCCCAGACGACCTCCAGACAGACTCTCCAGCAGTGAGGAGCCCCTGTCCTCAAGTGACTGTCTGGTCATTTAAACATTAGCTCACCATGTTTAAATATTAAAGCTGATAAACTGAGCTTAATGTACCTCTTTCCATCTTTCATGGGTCCACAGGGTCGTTTGAGGAGAGCTATTTTTAGCAGCAGTGGTGCCAGGATAAACTGTCAGGTGTGAAGGAGCTGGTTGGGCTGTTCTGAACAGTAAGTAATAGAATTATACAACATGCACACATGACTGCATCAGCAGAGTCAATTATGTTAAATATAATCAGCAGTTATGCATTTAAATCTTACTTAAACAAGCAAAGAATGACTCTGAGCTAAATGTTAACTATTCTGAGCCCTGGTAACAGCTGCATTTTTCATAACTCAGATACAATATTTGAATAAATTATGAAAAATGCAAACATTGGTGTCTGTACCAGCAGTATTATGGGGGCATGATACTGTATACACTGCCTATAACAAATATTCATCCTCTTGGTTATTATCAATAAATTATGGACACTATAATTGGGCTTTTTTGACAAAAAATTTTTTTTAAAAATCATTTTAATGTCAAAGTGAGAACAGATTTCTATAAAGTAATGTCAAATCAATAAAAAATATGTGAGGTAAAATAAGTGACTGCATAAATATTCTTCTACTTCAAGTCAGTATTTAGTAAATGCACCTTTTGCTGCAATCACAGCTCTGAGTCTGTGTGGACAGGTCTCAATCAGGCTTGCACATCTGGATACATTTTACTCTATTCTTTGCTAAGCATCCCCACAGCATGATGCTGCCACCACCGTGCTTCACAGCAGCGTTAATCTCATCGACTAAAACTATAACTAATAATGCTCACAGACGCACTTATGTTCCATGAACAGAGGTGTCAAAAGTATTCACATTCATTACTCAGGTAGAAGTATAGATACTAGGGTTTAAAAAGACTTTTGTAGAAGTTGAAGTATCAACTCAAGCTTTTTACACAACTAAAAGAGTAAAATTACTGGTTTCAAAACTATTTTAAGTATAAAAGTAAAAGTAATGTCAGGGGGGAAAAATGCCATCAAGGACAAAGGTTACACCACGCCACAGGGGCCTATAGTGCACTACCCCACCTCCCCAGAAAACATTTTTCTAAAGGCCATAATGACTATAATGTTATATTAAAATGTTAATGTTGAAAAATTTGGGATGCACCTGTTTCAGCCGTATTTATGCCCATTGAAAATGAACACATTTTAGTACAATGCAAATACATCCAAGAACCATATATGTGTACTACCAGCCTCCTCGCTGGTGCTTGGTTGGGACATTTTGCTTGAGTTCTCTTGAGTCTCTGCCACGGACATCTTCGTACTAGGCTACATAAATCTGCTATTTCCTTGCTGAAGTGTGACTTGATTTGTGTCGTGCGCAGGTGCGATGGATCGCGTACAAACCAATAGGGTGTTGGAATGGTATTATGTTTATACTTCTCATCCAATTACAATCAAATTCATTCTGATGACGCAAATTATCTGGAGAGGTTTTTGGGTTTTTTTCTTTTTGTTTTTTTGAACGATGACAAGCTGGAATGAAAACAAGCTGAAATGAAACAGGAGTAACGAGACTATTTTTAAACTATAAGGAGTAGAAAGTACAGATAATTGCTTGAAAATGTAGGGAGTAGAAGTAAAAAGTAGGCTGAAAAGTAATGACTCCAGTAAAGTATAGATACCAAAAATTTATCTATACTTAAATTTAGTTTTTGTTAGACATTCAAAATCTATGATATTTCTCCACTGTGAGTAAATCTGTCAAAATACAATGCTTCTGCTGCTATGGGCTCTATGCACGCATCACTTCTGCGTTTGGCATTAAGCGGCTCCCAAACTCCCAGTAGGTAGATTGAACGAAGAAGAGAACGGTTTATGATGGCAGATTCGTACTCTGTACGCTGCGGCACACAGCAATGATGTCCAGAAGTGCTATTAACCCATTTTTGAAGCATCATTTTAGCTCATTTGGAGGCCATTATGATAAAGAGTAAACACAGCGATTAAAATGAACAAACAAAAAACTTAAGAATCACGGCAGTATAGGATGGCTAAGATTCCATTTTGGCTTATCATGTATCATTGACGGAAGTTGTAAAGCGGCCTAACATTCCCAGGATATACGTCACACCCTGTCGTGCATAGAGCATGGTCTGCCTCTCAGCTGTAGAAAGCAGGGGCCCCAGGTTTGGCAGGGTGCAGAGGACACACTAGCAGGGTTTGCTACCAGATTTAGGCAAGATAATACATGCTTGGACTGAGAGTTAACACTACGATGTGAGGACTTTTTATGGACCAAAACTAGACTAAAATGTTTGTGAGTTTTCTTTGACTAAAACTAGACTTAAACTATAAGGGGTAGAAATGACTAAAATGTGACTGTGTCTGATCTCATCAGACCAAAAAACTTTCTTCCACTTGATCATGGCGTCTCCCACATGCCTTTTGGCAAACTGTAGTCCAGATTGAATCTGAGTTTTCTCCAACAGTGTCTTTCTCTTTGCCACCTTCCCATAAAGCTCTGACTGGTGAAGAACCCGGCCAACAGTTGTTGTCTGCAGAGTCTCTCCCATCTCAGCTGCTGAAGCTTGGAGTTGCTTGGAGTGTTCCTTTGTCTTCATGGTGTAATGGTAGCCAGGAATACTGATTAAGCAGTGACTGGACCTTCCAGACACAGGTGTCTTCATATTACAATCACTTGAGACACATTTACTGCCCTCCGGTGGTCCCCATTTCACTAGTTATAAGACTTCTAGCACCAGTTGACTGGACCTCTGTTGAACTAGGTCAGCCACTTTTAAGGGGGGTGAATATTTATGCAGTCATTTATTTGACATTACATATTTTTGTTTAATTGCTACTACCTGTGAATATTTCTTGCAGGAATTGTAACTGTCTGGTTTTCTGTTTCATAACTGGTAGTTAAGGAGAATGTGCTGCATGATTTAAATTAATATAAAAGGAAAGTAGGACAAATTCCAACCTCCTAATCGCCCATTGACCCACACTCTAAATGTGTCCTGGATTATTTCCTGAAGCTGAAATTGCCTCGCATCCAAATCGTTCTGTAAATGGATTTTTCAAAGCAAAGGTCACCAAGCTTTTCAGACGCGGTATTTATTTAAATGATTATGGACTCCATTAGATTCTGCAGGTGCTCATTTAAATGAGCCCACCCCCACAGTTCTGCATAGCGACCACGCTTTGTGCCACCGACGGTAATTGCTAAGCCATGCAAATGAGCCACTTAATAAGCAACAGCAAACATCTGTGTGAAGAAAAGGGCAACTTGTGTTGAAGTTATGCAAGCGGACGTGTAAAAAAAAAAATGTTGTGTTGTTTGGGAGGTGTGAAAATCTCTTCCGCTAGTGAAAATTTAAGATCTCACCTCAGAGGCGCTAAGGGAAAGATGCAGATTGCCAAACAAGAAAGTGGAACTAAGATTCTCTGAATCTGATTCATAATAACAGAAGACAATAGAAAGTTAGCACTATAACAGAGGTTTTATTCATTTTTATTTAGCATATCACAGAGTACAGAGATGGATCAGTACTTTTTACAGAGCTTGGTCAAATATAAGAGGTTTCAGCATTTCTAAAATCCTGAAAATATTTAATTTATCAGAAGAACAATCCAGAAAATCTCTGTTATATAACCAGAAGGTAATGAATGGCATCCCAACTGTCTGACTGTAATACAGAATAAAGGAGCTGTTGTGTGCTGAAAATTGACCATGAAAATGCATAATTTCTAAGTCTCATTCAGCAATACATGCCTTTGTTGTTGTGCTGATATTAAGCAGTACTTCAGATGTTCTACAACTGCAAACCGTGTCCCAAAAAAGTTGGGATGCTGTGCAAAATGTTAATAAAACCAGAATGCAATAATATGCAAAGCTCATAAACCTATATTTTTTTCAAAATACAAGATAAACAACATATCAGATGTTGAACTTTTAACATTTCATGGAAAATATGAGGTCATTTTGAATTTGATGGCTCCAACATATCTCAAAAAAGTAGGGATACTAGTGAAAAAAAACTAATGAAAAAAACAGCTGTAGGAGCATTTTGCCACTAATTAGGTTAATTGTCAACAGGTCAGTAACATGACTGGGCATAAAAGAAGAATTTTAGAGAGGCAGAGTCCCTCAGATGTAAAGATGGGCAGAGGTTTTCTTAAAAACCCTTTAAAACCTACCATTGTGCAAGTCCACCAGGACATGTTCTTACATTTTTACATACTGTGGTGCAGTTTTGGGTAGTATTTTTATTTGCTTTACATCAATATAACCCTTATATCCCAAGTTTTAATAGTATGTGTTGACTTATGTCTTAACTGCTACAATAAATTGCTTAAGAGTGCAATAAACATAAAAAAAAGAAAATCGTTTTTGTTTTTTTTCACATATATTTTAAACTTCAGAAATTGCACAGCTATATCCTTAAAATTTGTAAATGTAAAAAAGTTGCACAGTATCCTCTGGAACCACAGGAAATGTATTTGGAGTCTGTACATAACTTGCTTTTTGAGATATTGTCAATTTTGTAACCTGTAAGAAGAACGAGCCAGATGAGTAGTTCAACTGACGCTGTAATTAGTTTGAAAGCTTTGCGCCAGCTCTAAAACTGTTTGGCACGACCGGGGTTTTGCGAATCCATAACTACACACGTGTGGAAGTGTGTCAAAGGTGTGTGTGATGGATGTCTGGTGTGTGTGGGTTGTGTGTCTGTGTGTTTTTGTAAAAAAGAAGGGGTGAAACGAGAGCGAGGGCGAGTATGTGTGTAGGCTAAGTTCTTCAATGTATTCCGCGGAAAAATACAACTCCCAGGGAAAATACGCCACTTCCTGTTGTTGGGGTGGGGAGCCTATGAGGAAGGGACACTTAAGAATCATGTGACAGGTCATGCCCACAACGTGATGACGTTTATTTCAATGTAGGAAGTGCTGCAAATACCCATGGTCTCGTTTATAAAGATTTTTGTCATGTGCATTTTATTGTGTGTTTTTACAAACCCATCACTGCAACAAAAAAGCGCTCTGAAACATGGTGAATGTGTGAAATGTTAGTATAACTCCCCAGGTTTTATATGTAAAAAGAATGATCAACCTATCTTATCTGGTTTAAAATCTACCGCCAATCAAAAATGAATATGCTAATCATAGTGCTGGCGCTACGCTGGGTTCTATAGGGTTAAATACTGTCTCAAATTGGGGAAAGATTTCATAAAAATGTTCCTAAATGTAAAATTGTAAAGACTTTGAGTATCCCATCATCTACAGTCCACAATATCATCAGAAGATTCAGAGAATCTGGAGAAATCTCTTTGAGCAAGGCTGAAGGTCTGTATTGGATGCTTGTGATCTTTGGGCTCTCATATTTAACTGCATTAAAAACAGGCATGATTCTGTACTGGAAAATCACTGCATGGGCTCAGCAACACTTCCAGAAATCATTGTATATCACCATAGTTTGCTGTACCATCCACAAATGTAATGTAAAGCTGAATCTTGCAAAGAAAGAGGCATCTGAGAACATGATCCAGAAACGCCCCGAGCTCTGCAGGCAGTTCCTTTGACCTCAGGGTTTGGTTTTTGCTCGCATTGTCAGCTGTGAGGCCTTCTATAAAGAAATGTGTGATTTTCCAAACCATGTACAGTCAGTTCAATCTCAGCAAAGACCCAGAGAAATGGGAGGAACCTGAGCTGCATTTCAAGTATGGTTTGCAAGAGGTCTGAATACTTCTGTCAGTGTGATATATCAGTAATTATTTTTCATTAACCTGCAAAAAAATCTGTGTTCACTTTGTCATGATGAGGTCCTGTCTATTAATGAGAACAATTTTTATACGGAGCACTGGGCAGCAACATAAGAAAACTGACAAAATGAAGGGAGTCTGGAGACTTTCTGAATGACCTGTATGTGAAAAAACCTGCAGCCTTCACAGAATCTGCAACAAACGAAACAGTCCAGTTGTATATTTAAAAGAGGGGCAAAGTACACTAACCATTTTCTCACCCAGGCTGTAAACATGGTTTATTTTTGCTGTAAAAACTGACTACTTGACATGGAACATGATCCTACTAAGTTTGAGAGTCCTCTACTTTTGCAGCCAGCCTCCAGTTGATGGTTAAGGACCTGCAGTTCTTTGCACTCCTGCTATGAGTTATTTTTGAACACCGGGGGCTGCTGCACTGTCAAGGAGAACTGAATGATAAAATGATGATGACTTCCACTGAAAAAGCCAGATGTCAGCTCCACTGTCTTATCATGATATTGTTAAATCACACTTTCTTTCTTGTCCCATTCTTACAAAGAAAATCTCTCAGTAACACATGTAAATATGTAAATATCTTCAAAATCCAGCCATAAGTCCACTTGGACTGAAGGAAGATCTGGTTAAAGGTTGCAGATCAAAGATCAAACTCATATCTGTCCTTTCCTGGTGATTAAGATGTCCGAGGGGAAATTTGCTGCAGCTGCTTTGTCTTCCATTCCTTTCAGAAAGCAATATCATCTGCAGAATAATGTCTGACTACCTCCCCTCACCCCCTCCCATTCCTGCTCTGCTGCCAGACGGCTCTACTGACGAGCACACTCACAGAACCAGAGAGAGAAAGATTATTCTTATAATGCAGCCTCTGCTTGAGAAGACCTGCCAGCTTCCAGCACAGCATTTAGCAACAACAGACAGCTAGCTATGTCATTCCTATTCAAGCATTGGTTGATGACTGTGGGGAGGCTGGAAATTAATGCACAGTGTTTTTTGGAAAGTATTCAGACCAGTGTTAATTTCGTCGACTAAAACTGTGATAAAAATGTTTTGTCAACAGCCTTTTTTTGCATGACAAAAAGTAGACTTAGACTATCAAAAATAGATCTGTGATGACTAAAACTGACAAAAACTAAGTTTAGTTTTCATCAAAATGACTAAAACTGGACTAAAATGTTTTGAAGTTTTCGTCGACTAAAACTAGACTAGAAACTAAAAAGGGCAGAAATGACAAAAATGTGACTAAAACTAAAATGCATTCCATTTAAAGACTAAAATTAAAAATAGCTGCCAAAATTAACACTGATTCAGACCCCTTCACTTTTTCAATGTTATGTTGCAGCCTGATGCTACAGTGAAAATTATCACTTTTATTCTCATTATTCTTCACTAAATACCCCATCATGACAAAGTGAAAACAGAATTTTAGAAACTTTCGCAAATTTATCAAAAATGTAAAAATTTAAACATCACATTAACAAAAGCAATCAGACCATTCTTCCAGCCTGGAAATCCAAATTGCATAACATGAATTCAGATTGTTCTTCATACTCATACTGATGCCACACTGGCTATGAACAATGTGAAAGTGTGCTGTTTGGACAAAGGCAATAAAACAAAAATGCTAATTTTAATTTAACACAAACCTGAAAAAAGCAGAGACAAGCACCATACTGAAGTCTATCCCCTGTCCTTGTCACAGTAACACTGTCACTCTATGGGAGAAACTGACTGAAGAGAACTACATGTTATTTTGTCTGGGATTGATACGACAGTGAGCCTTTTTATTCAGTTTAACACTGAAACAGATGAAATAGAAAAGAAGTATCTCTTCTGCCTTTACAAAACAACCACACAACCCAGCTTTTAAGGTCAGAAAAAGCCAAATACAGTGCTTATGAAAAGTATTCACCCCCTTTGATGCTTAACCATTTTATTGAATTTGAAAATCAATCATGATGATATAATTTGGCTTTTTTCACTTAAAAAATTACACAAAAACCCTCTTTAATGCCAAGAGAAAACATATTTCTATAAAGTAGAGTCAATAAAATAAAACTGCTTTTGCTGTATGCTTCGACATTGTCTTCCCGGAGAATATACAGTGCTTAACAAATGTATTAGACCACCTGTCATATTCGTCTCAGAGACCATCCAGCATCATGAAGTGCTTTAATGCGGACTCTTTCATTTTCAGTCAGCGCTCCACGTTTTACCATTTTGAACAGGAATGAGGGATTTCAAACTGAATTCACCCAAATTTGAGCCGGCTCACTGGGCTTCTCTGAGAAGTCAGACATTAATCAAGCATAACATTCAACCACTAAAACTCATTTTTCTGTTTAGGAATTTAAATAAATTTAAATAACTATAATTTGACATATTAATCAAGAGATAATAATGTGCTTTACTATTTTTTCAGTTTTTTTGTAAATCAGTAAATTTGAAAATTCATGGATAAAAATAATAATTATATTTTAGCATAAAAAATATCATTTGGGTTAAAGAGCTTCTACATATTGGTGTATTAACCATTGCAGAAACATCAAAAATGATTTTGGTAATTACTGATGCTGTTAATGTAGAGCAGCTGTGGCATAAACCTTACTTTGGTTAGGGTTAGGGTGGTCTAATAAATTTGTTAAGCACTGTATATTCTCCTGTAGTTGTCCTCCAGGATTTTCCTATG
This sequence comes from Cheilinus undulatus, assembly GCF_018320785.1. NCBI lineage: Eukaryota > Metazoa > Chordata > Actinopteri > Labriformes > Labridae > Cheilinus > Cheilinus undulatus. The sequence continues at coordinate 40,567,845 of NC_054881.1, forward strand.
TTTTTCCACATTCATTTTACCCTCTACCTCTACAAAGCCTTCCAAGGCCGGCTACTGAGAAGCATCCCCACAGCACGATGCTGCCACCACTGTGTTCCACAGTAGGGATGGCGTGTTTATGGAAGAACTGTCTTCCACTTGACCATGAAGTCTCCAGAGTCTCTCCCATCTCAACTAGTCATAAGTGTCTTGATGGTCTTTCTCACTAGTCTCCTTCTTGCACACTCACTCAGTTTGTGAGGACGGCCTGATCTAGGCAGATTTACATGTGACATATTGATTCCGTTTCATAATGATGGATTTTACTGGACTCTGGGGGATGTTCAGAGCCTTGGAGATGGTGATGTGTCCATCCCCTGACTTGTACTTTTCTATAACCTTATCTCTAAGTTGATTGGAGTGTTCTTTTGTCTTCATGGTGTGATGGTAGCCAGGAATACTGATGAACCAGTGATTGGACCTTCCAGACACAGGTCTTTCAGACCCAGCACTCAAGTGATCCCCATTTCACTAATTGTGAGACTTCTAGCACCAATTAGCTGGACCTGTTGAATTAGGTCAGTCACATTAAATGAGGTGAATATTTATGCAATCACTTATTTTACCATACATATCTTTATTTAATTGACATTAATTTGTATAAATATGTTCTCACTTTGAACATGAAGTTGTATTTTTTTTATTTTTTTTTATCAGAAAAGGCCAAATTATATTGGCCATGATTTATTTATTAAATGAATAAAAGGGTAAAACAACCAAGGGGGGTGAATTCTTTCTATGGGCACTATAAAACATGACCTTTAGTGCTTTTCTTACCCCTGTGGCACATGTTATCTCTCCCCTGTCCCTTTACTGATGGTTACTGATGGAGGTGTGTTTTAAAGCTTCTGTGATGTAGGAGATAAAATATGCTCCTGTGGATTCAAAAATCATCATCACATGAAGGTCACTCTCGTGATGAAACTCACTAAGTCATCCTTTTAAAAGCTGTTTTTAGTCCCGTGACAGAGTCACTATATCTATTTCCAGATCATACTACACTGATTACAACACAGCGCTGACTGTGCGGCCCAGTTTTGTTTCCATGGATCAGTGTCACAGGGAGCATACATACATGGCAGCACTTCCTCTGCCACAGTGCTTCATACAACCAATGGGGGTCGGAGTTTCCTGGGGATTCTCCTTTCGTCTTACAGGAAACAGAAGACATATATGGTCTGAAACATGCACAGCACCAAACGTCATGCGCAGATTGCAGCTCTTACATACTATTCACAGATCGAGCAGGAGAGAGTGTGAATCAGAGCGCTCATTCTCTCTGCCCACGGGAACAGTCTGACTCTGTGTGGACAGGTTTTCACACATTCATGCTGTGTCTCTCTCACAGAAATGTAGATGAGTTAACTGTCAGTCTCAGAGATGAGAACCCTAATTAAAGGACCCAGATTTATCAGGGGAGAAGGCGGACAGCTCCTCGTAGCCGCTAATGTTCTTGTGGTGTTGTTTGTCCTTACACACTCAGTAGTAGATGCAACAAAAGGCTACTTTTTGTTTAGTCTGTGCCCACTGTTCTTAGCTGGAGGGTTAAAATAGATTATTCTTTTTTGGTAATTAGATATTAAACCCAGCGTAACCCATGTCCACATTATACAACCTCTTTTAATAACCACGTGTCGGGATGTTGTGTAAACCTAAATCAATAATTGCAGACTCACCTACATGCTATACATACATGCCAAGTCTTATATAAAGAAAATAATATAAGCACAGAAATAGATTGGTGCTAAAAGACTCTAAGGATCCTGCCTGTCCCTGTACTTTTAGGAAAATTGAGGTCAATGGATCCTAGAAGGGGAAAAAGTCCTTCACAGAGCATCTTAGCCCTTAACCCCCTAAGACCCTGCATTAACATATGAGGACATTACATGTTGGCTTTCCTACATTATAGTAATCATTTTTGGTATTAGAATTGATGTCATAATTGTCCAAAATGTCCATTCAAGTTTAAGGTATTTGCTTGAATTCTGGGACAATTTGGTGTTTGAATATTTTAGGGCAGGGGTTTTCAAAGTGTGTGAGAGTGAGCCTCCTCTAAGAGAAAATTATCCATTCAGTGGACCCCCACCCAAATAAAGATTCAGATTTAAAAAAAAAAAAAAAAACGTATCCATATTTTCAAATATTTATGTCTAATTTTAAACATTTTTAACATTTTTACATCTTTGATATTTTGGTCTGCAAAGGCTCTTAAGCATCCGTCTTTACCAGGTAGTCAGTTATTTGGTTTCAGTAATGAATTTATTGCCAATACTACCTGATTATTCTGCTCTGATAATCTTTAAAGCAGCCAAAGAGCCAAACTGTTGAAAAATACCTCTGCAAGAGCCACAATCTAAGAGGCGGAAAGTGGCAGAAACAGCTTAAAGTAGCAATAACAATAAATTAAAGATGGCAAAAATTGTCAAAAAGCAGCAAAAAATGGGTGGAAATGGGCAAAAATGGGGAAAAAAATGAAAAAAGATGGTTGAGAAATGGCAAAAAAAATGGTCCAAAGGTGGCAAAATACAAGGCAAAAAAAAAAGAGTCAAAAAAAGCAGTTAAGAGTGGCAAAAATGGGCAAAAAGTAGGAAAAAAGTGGTATGTAATGACAAAAGGATGCTTAAATGGATGAAAAGTATCAACAAAAGGTATAAAGGGGCAAAAAATTTTTTTTATCTTTTTTATGGTTTTTTGGGGTGGAATAACATTTAAAATGAAGACATCGAAGAGCCTCTAATAATCACACGCTGAGTATCACTGCCTTAAAGTAGCTCTAAGTCTGTTCATTTTGCTCCATGCACAGCAGAAGTTAGCAAAGCAAATCCCTTTTTTTTCTGGTTTATGGTTCTGCGGCTCCCCTGAAGCTCTGCAGCGCCCCCCAGGGGAGGCCCACCTCACACTTTGAAAACCACTGTTTTAGGGAATTTGCTTGGACGTTATCAATCATTTTTATGGAAACTAACAGGATACATTTGTTTATTGTGAAAGATTTTATTGCTTTGGATTTATTTCATTTTTTTATGCATTTTTATGGGAATATGGGGAAATTATTAGGAAATATTTGGGAAGTTGGATTGGGAATTGGGGGTTCAGGATTGTCCTTTGAATTTTTCAGGATTTTTCTAAGAAAACTTTGGGGGATTGGAATGTTTCCATCATTTTCATGGAATTTTGGAGAATGTTTTTGAAAATGTCTACAATTTTCCAAGAAATTTAAGGGGGAATTTACTTCAGAATTTGTGGAATTTACTCAAAATTTTTCAGGAATTTGCATGAAATTTTGGGGGAAGTTTTTAATGGAATTTTCAGGCTTTATGAGGAATTTTCACTAAAAGATTTGAGGACTATCTTAAGAAATATTTGGGTACTTTTCATGAGATACTTCATAACAATTTCCAAAGACTTTTTTTAATCATGGATTTTTTTCGGTTTTGGAAAGGAAAATTTCCAAGAAATTCCTGTTCAATGACAAGACTGATATTTTAACTTAAAAGACTGTATTTATCCCAGATAAGTGGGAGAAAATAAAAATGCACTCAAAACAAAGGCTCAGGTCTCTGGAGGTTAAGAGAGCTCTTATTGTTAAAAATGGCAGCAGTGAGGAGGACTTGTAAGTTTCTAACTGAGGAGAAACTAGAGAAATGTTCTCTAAATACACATGACACTTTAGTGCAAAGTAAGGCATGCATTATCCCACTGATTAAAGCCTCTTTATGTTGATTTAAAGAGGCTGCTGCACAAGTGAATAAGCTGCCAGTCATGTGGAAACTATAATTTCAAACTATAGCCGTGATTTTATCCACGGGATTCTCATTTCACACAATCATGCTAGTAATTACATAATATCCGTCTAAATTCTGGGATTAAGGAGATTGATTTCACTGTCTTTCTAAGCCCATTATTACGAGGAGATCATTTGTATTCTATTTTTACCTATCTTTGTACTTTTTCGAGTGTATTTATCACTAGCTGCCGCCAGAGTTGGAGTGAAACTTTAACCACATCAAATTTTAAGAGCCAGTTCAGCCGCCATCACACGTTTCCAGCATCGGAAAGAGCTGGCTGAGAGACAACCCAGGTGAGTGACTTTTCATAGTGTACTTGAAATAAAATGTCAGTTTAGTTCATAATATATTGCACATAAAGTGTTGAAATTATGTTAGCATTAAACCAGAGCTAAAGGACTTACTGTTAAATGTATTCCAGAGCTTTGGTGTCATGGTTGACCTCCTTTTTTCTTTTGTTTGTGATCTTCTGTGTTTATATGGATCTTTTTGTGTTGGAGAGTCTCTTCCTCTCTCTGCAGGCTGGTTGGTGAGGGCAGGAGCACTGGGCAGTCACCGCTGCAGCTCGTTAGGCGTTGTAGCTGCAGATCATTCTTGGCAATTAAGATCTCCTCTCCAGTGAGGTAACCTGGCTCCTCTTCACTACCTAACAATCACTAACAGTGATTTGTGATGTCTGTGATGTCTCAGTGCTTCTGCCGACCACCAGCCAGTACACTCACCATCGTTTATGCTTTTGTTGTTGTCAAATAAACTCCTTTAACCGTACTGCCTCGCCTTGTGCTCTGCTCCTGGGTCCTTGTCATATACTAGTATTAATCACAGATGTTTTAGAACAGGGGCGTCAAACTCGAAGCACGGGCATAAAAGTGTCAACTTAACCTTGATAATTTAAAATATTCTTGTAAAGTCACAAATATTTGAAAAATAAAGATTAAAAATAATTAGATAAAAATTTAGGAATGTAGGAAAAGGAATTGATTTGTGTTTTCATTTTCTATTTCAATTTTGCGTCTCACAATTACAACTTAAACTTATGATTTTGACTTTTTATTGAACATTTTGTACTTTTCAATTCATACTTTTGGCTTTTTATCTCATATTTAACATTTAAGATTCACAGTTTTTAATTTTAATCATATTTTGACCTTTAAAAACTCATGATTCTGAATTTTATTGCAGGTTTAGATCTTTTAACTTCCGCGTTTAATCCCATTTTTTGAAATTCTCGACTCTCGATGTAGAATGTGAAATTATATTTGACCATTTTAATGCATGATTTATAATTTTATTTCATATTTTTAGCTTTTAAACTCCTGATTTCGAACTTTTACTCATATTTTGACTTTTAAAACTCTTAATTGTATTTTAAAAATATTATTTTTACTTATCATTTTTGTTCTCTGACCTTTTGAAAGAGTTTGACTTTTTGTATCAGATTTTGAGCCTTTAAACGTATCATTGTGGCTTTTTTAAAATCTTAAAATCATTTGTCATCGGTGCTCCATTTATGGGTGGGAAGGCAGCAGAATAATCTATTTAGAGTAAAATGTAGCTCTACTCAAAGGGTCGCTCATTTCTGTAATATTAGGAAACATTTCTATAAGGAAATCAGATTAAACATTGCACAGCATAGACTGGACCAATGACATATATTTTAGAGTAGAATTTTAATCAATTTGAATAAAATTTACTCTGGTAAATTTACTGTGATACTGGTCAAACATGAAACTAAACAACGAATTATATAAAATCCTGGTAAATGGTGAAGACATTAGTTAGTACAATCGCTGACCCCCCCTCCATTTCAGAAATAGATCAGTCCAGCCGGTGCCGAGGTGAGGCGGGAAAAGAGTTCAAACAACAGAAGTAATGGAGATACGCTGTTCAGCTGGAACTACATGGACCTGTAAAGCGGAAAATATAATGATGTAAAAGTAAGACAGAGAAAAAACGTTTACAGGTGTATTTTGCTAAACGTTTTGTCATCAACATAAGAGTAAAAAATCCGTTTTAACGTCAATAACAGCCGTAGAGGGGTGCGGCTAGCTAGCTTTAGCCATGCTAATATCAAACATAACGGTCGCTGATGAAGAGGAGGATGTTTGGACAACAGGAGGGCTGCACTAACTCAGAGTGGAGGCAGACGAGGACCTTCACCTTGAATTAGTAAGGTAAGGTTGTCAAAGTGTTTATTAACTGTGAAAAAAAAAGTGTGAGCTTCATTTCATCTTCATTTTGGTGTTAGCATCTATGATGTTGCTGTGCTTTTGTTGGTTTCAGTTGAGCTGTGAATGTGCTGTTAGCTTTAAAAGTTTCCTAAATCCTGTCGAAAACAGGTGAATGCTTTTAGCTTATGGTTTCCTGTAGTTTTATAAGTACTGAGATGCAGGTGAACTATCTTTACTGCTAGTCTGTGTGAAGAGTAGTGGGTTTGATGTTTACTCCACCTGCTCCAGATATTTATGTACCCTGCAGCAGGGGTCTAAAGGGCCAGCTCAGAAATTAAATAAACATTTTTCATTGATTAAGATATTTTTATGTAATTACTTACTTTTTAGCTTTTAGTAGTGAACTAGTCCCAAAAGGAGGTGATTGACATATTTAAGCCACATATTTCTGGGGATGCCATGTGGTCCATCTCTGAGTTTGATTTGAATATCCTGCATTCTGATTTGTGGGAAACCATAGACCAGGGGTCATGGGACAGATTTATTGTTGACAGAAACTCTGGGGGGCCAGACTTTCAAATACACAAAAGTTAAATAAATATTTTGGTCTGATTGAAATATTGTTGTAGTAGTATTTGTATTTTCTTTCAAAATGCAGGACATTTTTAGTCGTGACCAGTGAGATCTATCCCTATCCATCCCCCATTTTTGACACTTTTAACACCTTATTGACACTTTTTGCCCCTTTATTCCTTTTTTTCAATTTTTGCAAGATTTTAACCCCTCTTAAACCACTTTTCCTGCATGTTTTACCCCCTTCACCCTTTTATCCAGTTTTTGACACTTTTAAACCCTTTTTCATTACATTTTTTAAAATAAGTTTTGCAACATTTAAATCAAGGTTTGCTATGTTTGACCCGTTTCACCACTCTTCAACCCCTTTCTACTACTTTGCCAGGCTCTTTGTGCCGTTTTTGCCTCTTTAACCCATTTTTTAACCCATTTTAAACCACTTTTCCTGCATATTTTATCCTCTCGGTTCCACTTTTCTTCTATTTTTGACACTTTCTACCCCCTCTTCATTTCTTTTTTTGCCCTATTTTTGACTCTTTTTACCCATTTTTGATACTTTTACCCCTTTTTCCCATTTTTACCACTTTTTCACCAATTTTTGTCCCTTTTTTGCCACTCCACAACCCATTTTGCCATGTATCACCCATTATTTTTGTAACACTTTTACCAACCTTACCCCTTTTTTAGAATATATAATGAATATGACTGAAAAGTACATTTCTGTAAAAAAAAACATCAGATGTTAGGTTCTAACACTATTTCAGTTGTTTGTGGGATGGATTTAACAGCTGCAGACATTTAAAGCCAAAGGATACTCTTAAAACCACAACATCTCCTTTTCCTCCTTTTCTGAATTTAAGGATTTTCGGGGGTCAGACAGGAAGCTTTGGGGGGCCCTATATTGCCCCCGGGCCGCCAGTTGATGATCAGTGCCCTTCATATAATCGCTGATCTTCTTTTCCTTTGCTCAGTTTTATGCTGTTCTATGTACTGATCTTATAAATTATGGCTAGAATGCTTTTTGTGTGGCTTATATGTGGTTTGTTGTTTGTTTCCAACCCATGCACCCTTTCTTACCACACTTTTCTCTTCCAGTCAACCTACCATGAATATGCTTTGATACAGCCTCTGAGGACAGCCTGTCCTATAGGCAGTGACCTTCTGTGGCTTACCCTCCTTCATCAGTGATTGTCCTCTGGACATTTGCCATATCAGTAGTCTTCCCCATGATTGTGGTTGTGTGTTCTGAACCAGAGTGAGAGAATGAAGGCTCAGAAAACCTTTGCAAACTGGATTTTTCGAAAATATTCTAATATTTTGAGATAGTGGTTTTTATTTATTTGAGCTGCGAGCTGTAATAATTGAAATTAAAACAAAAAAAGTTGTGGAATGTTTCACTTTGTATGAGGAGAATCTAGAATTTATTAAAATTTAAGTTTTTAAAGTAAATCACAGGGAAAAAAAATAACATTTACGGGATACTCTTATGTTTTGAGATGCACCTGTGTGTGCCTTTCTGTAGAATAGACAGGTGAGTATTAAATCAGATGAATATACAATAAATCCTCAGAGATTGTTTTTGTATTGTATCAAAAATGTTTATAAGCTTGTGAAGAACAGGCTAATACAATTGTGAACATGAGCCCAGTGCACAACATGAACTTAATCACCACATTAGTGCTTTAAACCAATGATTTTCACATGTTAACAGTGACACTGGTCAGGGCTTTGGCAAGGGAGTGAACCATAGAAAATTGTTAGAAGGTCAGCCAGCCAATAAAAGCACCCTCAAGAGAAAGGAAACTATGAGAATAGGCCTGATTTAAATTTTTATTTTTCCAGTATCAGGATAGTCATATAAAGTCTGATTAAAGAAAAGGAATATTAAAGTGGGCATGTTAGAAAAACTCTGCTAAAACTTTGTGTTTTATGTAAAATCATGTTTCCTGCATGTCCTTCCTGTAATCATCTAGAACAAATCCAAAAAGCTTTTTTTTGCCACTACATCACTGGCAGAAATGAATGTGAGAATAGCTGATAGCCTGCTTAACTTTTCATCAAAATGGTGTTGACAGCATGGGCATCAAACTCAGGCCTCAGTCTAATAGTCAACACGTACACACGCCAAGTGATGCCTGTTTACATAAGTATCCTTTTTTTTGTTTATTGCACAAAACTCAAACTTTTGCTATGTGATTATTGCAAACTCTCACATGCAATAAACATGAAAAAATGATTTTATGTGCTGTGTAGTTTCCATACTGTTATGTTCTCTGTATAGACAGTAATGCTACTTTTCCCCTTAATTTTTATTCTTTAAAAACAGTAGATACATGTCATGTAATATGCAAGGTGGGGATGTGTTGGCCTAGATACCTTAGAAAGTTCCAAACATAGATACCATATACTGTTATACAAAATATTAGTGAGGCAAGATGTTGTTGTTCTGACATGGTCAGATGAAAGATATCAAAGTTTTGATTAAAAACACTTAAAAGTGTAAAAGTTAATTGGCTGAAAAAGAGTTTGACAGTGGAAATAAAGAGACACTGCAGATAATGTCTGAACACAGACAAAGGAAGTTTGAATGCATATTATTTATTTTCTTGCAATATATCACTTACTGATGAATCACAGTTTGTCTAAATGAATATAGCATTTAGGAAATTAGAAGAAGTCAGAACGTAATGAACTCCAACCTTGATTCAAATCCACCTGTGGTAAATTAAATTGATTGGCTATGATTGGGAAAGGTAAACACACCTCTCTATAGAAGGCCTCACAGCTGATAATGCATATCAGAGCAAAAACCAAGACATGAGGTCAAAGGAACTGCCTGCAGAGCTCAGTGGCCTCCATAATTCATACATGGAAAAAAGTTTGGCACAACCAGGCCTCTTCCAAGAGCTGGTCTCCTGGTCAAACTGAGCCATTTGGCTCAAAAGGTATCCACTGTATCCAAAGGCCCTCCACTGATCTGGGCTTTATGGCAGAGTGGTTAGACAGAAGCCTCTCCACAGTATAAAACACATGAAAGCCCTCTTGGCTTTTGCAAGCTCCAAATCATGTTCAATCAATTTCATTTACCACATGTGGACTCCAGTCAAGGTGCAGAAACATCTCAGCAACCACCCAGAGAAATGGGAGGAACTTGAGCTAAATTTCAGCCATTTTTGCAAAGGGTCTGGATACTTAATGTCAATGTGGTACTTCAGTTTTATTTTATTTTTTTCAAGGACATATGACTCAAAAGGCAGACATTAACTTTGTTAGCACCTTTCAGAACATGACTTTGTGATTATATCAGGACGAAGAACATTAGCCTGCCAATAATGAAACTTGTGACTGCAGATATGTCCCTTTAAGTCTTGTGGAAGAAGAAGCAAGCTGATGGCATTTGTTTAGCGGGAGTAAAAGCCATCATCACAGCGATCAATGTGAGTAGGACAGATGTTTGAGGAAAGAGCAGCATGTTGATAAGGAGACATTTACTTCAGACTCATGAATCTTTCCATGGAGTCAGATGTCTCAGAGTAGCATGTGTTGGTCTGTGGACGAGTTGACAGCGATGGCTGCATGTAGTATGGACTCTCTGGTTCATAGTATGGATCCATGTTGATATTTTCTTTAATAATAATAATATTAATAAGGCTTGAAACCCTCGTTTGTGTGAATCTTTTTTTCTTGTTACTTCCTTTTGAACTGGGTTGTGGGCCACCAGCTCATCCCTACTACTGACATTAGTTTATGCCATATTATTTACACATGATTTATCAACAGTTCTGATCTTTGCCCATACTGATGTTAAACCGAAGCATCTGTGCATCCCTAGCTTTTGTGAGCATCATACTGAATCAAATTGAATTCACTGAGGTATCCATTTGTATATTTTTTAATTAGAAATGCCTCTTGTGTGCCTCTGTGATGAAAGTTGGGGGTGGTTTCAAAGCTCCTTCCAATTGCAGCCTATATACAGTAAATCCTTGCATTCAGTTTAGTTATGTAATGTAGGAATCTCTGACAAATCTGTAAACGCTTCCCCTTTGCGTAAATATCTGCGTAGTATGCCGGCTCCTTTCTATTAATCCATTGATACCATTTGCCAGATTTTTCATGCTTATGCAAAGGGATCCTCCATTCATAGCAATATGTAACATAAATCATACGCAAATAGTGTGTTTTGGAGAATATTTGCCCAATCTGATCTTCTCTCTGTTAGAGTTATGAATAAGAGTCGGTGGATCAGACTGTACTGTTCCCTTTTCCAGTGCTGATCCTGTTAGTGCCTTTTTTCTCTTCATCAGAACCATGATTGTCTGCACTTATGAAATTCTCTGGCCTAAATTGTTACATGAGAGTTGCTATTCTTATCAGACAGACACCAGAGAGGACAGACAGTCTGTACAGGGACACAGTGCTCTTTCTCTTTGCATTCATGCAGGTTTGTGTGACTGTGTCGAGGCTTCATCCCTCCCAGGTTCAGCTCTGCCTCTCTCTCTGCCTTTGTTCTGTTTTGTGGGAACAGTAGGTACCTCCTGCAGTGGACTTCTGAATCACACTGCTGTAAGCAGACAGTACTAACACAGGGGAAGTGGCACCAACCTCGTTTCACACCATCCCACTGCTGGGCATTCATGCTGCCCTTCAAATGTCGGGGAACGAATCAACATTGTGTAAAAGGCCACAGAAAAACCCACTGAGCAAGGTGACTTTGACCTACAGCCTAGCTTTGATAAGAGAAACTAAAAATGGAGGATAGAGGAAAGTTCTCCTCTGTTAAGCCTTTAGAATATTACGTAAAATGTTCTGGACTTTTTAGATTGTAAGAAAGAAAGAAAATAGGCACATTACACTTCAAAAATCTGTCAAAACAAGCCATAATTTAGCACCAGGCAAGAAAATGAGCTCTCATTTTCAACTTCTTCCCCTACCCTCGTCTCACACCTTCTCCCCTAATGTCCTACAGCACCCACACATGTCTGAGAGTGTGACTGTTATGTGTAGCACTGGCTAGACTTCAGCCATGTGTCTCTGTACTCCACATACCCAGACAGACAGATGGCAATAATGACACACTATTTTATAAATGTCAATATAAATGCAGACGCAGACCCAGACAGAGCTGTTTTTGTTTTTCCTTCAGCTGATGTCTAAGTAGTTCTTTTCAAAGATCAGAATCTTCCTGCATGAGGAACAAATGATAAAGGTTGCCCTTTAAGGGAGAGTTATACAGATAGAGAGCAGAAGAAGATAAGCATAAAGGGGGTTACAAAATCATGTCAGACAGAGGAGGAGGCACAGGCAGAAACCTAACAGGAGATAAAGAGAAATTAGAGGAGGAAACAATGGAGCAGATTTGAGCACAGAAGGCGGTGATGGATTATGCCTGGCAGAGAATGGAGGGTTTCTTTATAAAATCTCCCTTGGAGCTCAGTGCTTGTACTGATGAAATGCTCTTCTGCATTTGAAATCATTTCACAGCAACCAGAAAAACCAAAGAACATTTGTTACATCACATTCAAAATAATGTATGTTATTGCTAACAGAGCTGGTTTACATAAATGTGTCCTTTCATTCAAAATCACTCAGTATTTCTTTAATAGGTTTACAGCAGCTTTGTCTTTCCTTGAATACTGCTGCCCTCTGGTGGTAAGACAAGCTTGGTTGCATAAGAAAACATTTGCTGTTTATTTTCTTCAATGCCAGCCATTTTATATAACAAATATTATATAAGAGAGGAAATACCAGAATTGTATACCCATACTATTCCTTTATATCCCAGAATTGAACACCCACAAAGGCAGGAAAAGTAGCATCTTTGTGTCTTCACATGCATTCACTCACTGCTGTCCTTTTCTACCACCAAGTGGACACTCAGGCCTCCATTCTCCTTCAGCTCAGCCTCCTCTTGGCCGCCTCTCTGCTGACAGCCCTGCGCTTTCTCCAATGCCTTTAATTGTTTCTGGTAGTGTCGATTTTCCTCGGGGTAGGAGACCACAGACAGAGGCAGTCTGCAGATGGCCGGGATCTCAGAGGAAATGAGGAGGAAGATGAGAGTCGACAGGCAGAAAGGCCACGTGCAGGCCGGTAATGCAAGCTGAAAGGGGATGTCAAAGGAGAGGAGAGCGTGACACATGATATGAGGGACATCTGGGGCGTTCGGATGATGTATTTGAGTTTTATCTGGAGCAGAATTTGTGACGTACCATGGACATCAGTTTGGAGAGCGCAGCCATCATGTGTGCACAGAAGATCCCTTGGAAGAAACAGATTTTGTAACAGTTTTAATCGCAGATATTCTACAACCCCCAAAAAGTTGGGGTAGTGTGTAATATATAAATGAAAACAGAATGCAATGATTTGCAAATCTCATAAACCCACATTTTATTTACAATAGAGCATAAACAACATATCAGATGTTGAAAATGAGACATTCGACCATTTCCTGAAAGATCTATGTGATCTATGGACCCTCAGGGGCCACTGCATTGAGAACAGGCATAATTCAGTACTATTAATCCTGTTGGCTCAAAAACACTTCCAGAGATTACTGTTTGTCAGCACAGTTTGCCATGCCAATTTTGAATTTAATATAAATATTGAATATTAAAATATTAAATATATATATATATACAAAAACAATATAAAATACAAACAAAAAAATAAATAGAAAATAAATAAATAAAACAAATACAATATACAAATATTTAATTCCCCTTCAGGGATAAATAAAGTTCTTGTATTGTAAATACAAGCTAAAGCTGGGTCATGCAAACAAGAAGCCATATGTGAACCAGCCCTGAAAGGCAACTGTCTTTTTTGGGCAAAAAAGAAACCTGTGTTCAGATGATTTAACATTTAAAAGTCTTTTTAGAAACCTAAGACGCAGTGTCCTGCAGACTAAAGAGGAGAAGAACCATCCAGCTTGTTATCAACACACAGTTCAAAAGCCTGCATCTCTGATAGGGCCCTATGAAAGCCATTTTATTTTTTTACAAATTCCACTTTATCATTTTGGAATTCCATTTTTTAACCTTTCTACTAATTTTACCATAAAATGAGTGTTCTGTTTATGTAAGATAAATAAAATGTTCTCTAGTTAAATAGAAAGAACCTTAAAATTATTGAAAAAGGGCCACAGTTTGCCCAGGAGCCGTCGTTTGGATAACCCTGATATTAAATAATTATAACCAGTGAAACAGATATTTCCAACATTTTAAAACACATCCACATGTATAATCACATCCTAACTGATGTTTATAATGTAAATGAAGAAATCTTTCTCCTCTCTTAGACAGTGATAGTCACTTAATAATAAGGTCACATTAAAGTTAAATTGTTAAAAGTAAACCAGTTTCCTAAACTTTCCTTTACTCTCACAATATAAAACAGTCCATGCAGTTTGATGCTGCATTGTGTTCTACTCCTGACTGTAAGGTTCTCTCATCATCTCTCGCCATACATTGCCGTTTGTCCGTCTGCCTCATGTCAGACCGCTATGTTAATGCAGACACGTATTTGCTCGTTAAGCAACCAAAAGGAACTACAGTATCTACTGGAGGAATTATTAAGCCAATAGATGCTTGAATGTAACATCATTCAGACTACAGGACTTCATAAAGTCTCGAGTGCCTCATGCACAGACACACCTCTCTCTTTGTGACTCTCTGGTGAGGTAAAATAACTCAAAGCAAGGATAAATTTCTTGTAGCTGCAACATTATGTCGCACGGGACTGCCTCGTGTTGTGCTACGTGATATTTGCCGGTGTTTCGTGCAGCTTCTTTGACATGCTTTGTATGTTTAGGACAGGGCGGGGTAAGTGTTTGTGAAGTGAGACACAAGTTGTGCCATGCTTTAGTGATCCCCCAGAACATATTCCTCAGGTAGCTTATACGTTTCTCCTTCTAAAAGACAGTATTTCAGTCAAATTCACTCAGTTTTACACGTTAAATAGTAGATTCCATTTTTATTGGCCAATTCCGCGATTCCATTAATGCGGAAATCATAGGGCCTTACTTTGATGGTATGGGGTTGTATTAGTGCCTATAGTGTGGGCAGCTTACACATCTGGAAGAAACTATCAGTCCTGGAAAGTAGACACAGGCTTTAGAGCAGTGTTACTCAACACTGCTTAACCAAAGAGCCAAATTGATTAAAAATACCTTTGCAAGAGCCACAATCTAGTGGTGAGAATTGGCAAAAATGGCTTAAAGTAGCAATAAAAATGAGTTACAGGTGGCAAAAAATGGTCCAAAAGTGGCAAAAAAGTGAAAAGTGAGTAAAATGGGTAAATAGCAGTCAAGGGTGGCAAAAATGGGATAAAAGGAAATAAGTGGTACTTGATAGCAAAATGTAGCTTGAATGGGTGAAAAGTGGCAAAAAATTGGAAAACAGTGGCAAAAAATAGTGAAAAAGTGGCAAGAAGAAGGAAAAAAGTGGTGTTTAATGGCAAAAGGTAGCTTAAATGGGCAAAACAGAGAAAAGGGCAAAAATGGCAAAAAGAGGTGGCAAAAATGGGGAAAAAGGGAAACAAGTGGTATTTAATGGCAAAAAGTAGCTTAAATGGGTAAAAAGTGGCAAAAAAATGGTATAAAGGGGCAAAAAAATCCCTTTCTAACATTTTCTGGGGGAATAATATTTCAAATTAAGACATAAAAGAGCCACAAATCATCTCAAAAGAGCCACACGTTGAGTATCACTGCTTTTGAGCAACCTGTGCCCCATTTAGACAACATCTCTTTCTGGGAAAGTCTTGCATATTTCAGCAAGACAGTGCTAAACCACATACCCCATCCATCACGACAGCATGGCTTCACAGTAGAAGAGTCTAGATAATGAACTGGCCTGCCTGCAGTCAAAACCTTTCAACTATAGAAAATCATGAAGAGTATAAGGTTCAACATGTGATAGGTTGTTTATGTTATATTGTAAATGAAATATGGGTTTGAATTCAGTTTGTATTTTAATTTAATGTATTTTAATACATGTAATTTGAATTGGTGTTGTAAGTGAAGCAGGATAGTGCTGGTATTGTTTTTGACCCTTACCACATATGACTGCTAATAGATGAGTTTGCCATGTTAAGGCATAGAAGACACCTCCAATGGCAATGCAGGACAGAGCGCTGTTATACCCCCACAGCCCTGAGTAAATTTCCTCATTAGGAGCTGCCAAAGCAAGAGCTGCAACACATATGAGAGAAGAGCCCTGGATGCCATTTAAATGTGTGATTTTAAAAGAAACAAATGCACCATTGTCAGATTTCTAAAACTGGGTCAACATACCCAGGCTATACAGCATTATGTAAGAGAGAAAATGTGGTGATTTATTCACAGCAATGCCATGGTTTCCTTTTAAAAGCCAAAATTGTCACTGAAGCCTCAGTAGAAATTATGCATATCTCTATGCAAATGAGAGTCTCTATACCAGACAGCGTGCCAGCTACTGAGCCCAACATGGCATGGAAACAGATCGTCGGAGAGGAAAGCAGCAGGGCCAGAAGGATGAGGCCTCCTGTCCAAGGACTGCCACAGCCATACACCTGGCCAACACCAACTGGCACTGACAGCAGGAGCTGCAAATGGAGAGGCTGAATTTTACTTAGGTTTCAGACACATTGTAGACTTTATTTATGGGGAAAGCATATGTGCAGTATAGCCAGCATACTGATGAAGACGGTGTTGAGATTTTTAAATGCGTTTTTGTACCTGAGAGATATTGAGGCTTTGGATGGAGTCATTAGGAAGCTGCTGAAGGTGATTTGACTGGAAATCCACCTGAAATCGCAGTAAAATAAGCTTATTTGCCATTACATACTGAATCCTAACTCAGGGTTTTACTATACCTCTGGGAAGAAGGGGTGATTGGCTCCTGTTGCTGCAATGTGTTGGCACACCAAAATATTAAAGGGAAGGGTGAATATCGGAAGGTCCCATTTGCTGGCAACTGAGGACAAAGCACTGGAGACCACAGGGCTGGAAACAGGAGCAGGAAATGGATTACTGATTGGACGGAAAGGCAGACCATTACATGTGGAAGTCATGACCCATGCCTGGGTTGTTTATGTTCAAATTAAAGGTTAAATGAACAATGGGTAATGCTTTATTTAAAGTGATTTTCCAGTCATCAGCTGCGTCTCATTTAAGGGGTGGAATGCTACAAAGGACCCGGCCTGGAGCCTGCGTAGACCCCTCGGGCTGGTCCAAGTGGTCATCTCTGTTGAAAAAATTAAGTTTTTAAAATTAAGTTTCTTGAATGTCCATTTGAGGCCAATTGCTATGGCCCCACAAAGTCACATATCCAGAAACATCCTCACTAACAGGTTTGCCGCAGGTGGTAGCCCCAGGGGCATAGCTAGGGATTTTGGACCCCCCAGAGAGAATATTACACAGCCCCCCCCATAACCGGCTAGCCAAGCAACTAATGTTGCATCATTTTTACAAATATCAATGCATTTAAATGTATTTCTGAACCATAATTTCCCAAAATAAGAGTATTTTTTTTCTATGGTTAAATTAAATTTACTTGCATCATTTAGCAATGCTGGACTATACCATTTGGACATTTTTAAAGGAGGACTACTGCCCCCCAAGTATTTTATTTCAATCTATTTGATATAAATTTCAGTCCGTTGACCCATTTATATAGATCAGTGTTACTCAACCCTGCTCAACCAAAAAGCCAAATTGTTGAAAAATGCCTTTGCAAGAGTCACAATCTAAGTGCTAAAAAGTGGCAAACTGATTAAAGTGTAGGGCTGTAGTCAACCACAGAAAAACTAAAATTGCGCCAGATCATCAAGTAATCGATTAGTTGTGGGACGGACAAAAAAGAAAAAAAAACAAAAAAAAAAACCTTATGTTATTTCTACATTAAACTTATCACTGACAATGTAGTCAGTGCATTTAGGTGGTAATTAAAATTCAAAATGAACCCAAATGAACTTAAAAATCGTATAATTTTTGCAGTATAACCTCCTTATGTTGTAATTAAATAATAATTCTTTTTTAACAAAATGTTGCCACAACGCTGACTTTTTCGACATGTTGTCAATTAAGAGAGGGATAGAGAGAGATATTCCTTTATTAGTCCCACAAGGGGAAATTCACAGTTTACACTCTATTGTTATACATGCTACACACACATAGGCTGAATTACATGCAAATACACATGCACAAACGGGATCCCCATGGACATTCATTAATAGAGAGAGATGTCAGAGTGATGGCCTTGCTGCTCTGGTTGAAGCGCTGCCGTGAGCTGTTGAGGGTTCAGTGCCTTGCTCAAGGGCACTTTGACAGTGCTCAGGAAGTGGCCTGGCATCTCTCCAGCTACCAGACCAAAGTCCAGATATGGTCTGACCGGGACTTGAACTGGTGACCCTCCGATTCCCAGCCCAAGTCCTTCCAGACTGAAGACACTGAGCTACTGCCGCCCCGCAACGGGAAACAGAGTATAAACATGCTTCACGGGCTTTGGTGGGAGGGTCCTAGTGACGTTGTTTTGACTTTCTGGGTATTTAACCTGTAATTAATTGCCCTTAAAGGTACGAGTAAATTATATTTGAATAGTTATATTCATAGGAATTGTTTTTATGAATTATATTTTGTAACACTAGATAACTGAAAAAATAAAAACACAAGATGTCTCCCTTCTCACCCCTGGGAAAAAAAAAGATTCTTCCAATTAAAGTAGCACGTGCGATTGTTCGACCAATTGGATTTTGGTCGAACATGAGGTGATCGACCAATTAATCGACCAATCGACTTGAGGCTTTCAGCCCTATTAAAGTGGCAATACAAATAAGTTTAAGGTGGCAAATAATGGTCAAAAAGGGGCAAAGTCTGCATAGTATGGCAATAAGTGGGAAAAAAGTAGAAAAACAGGGAGAAAAAGTGGCAAAATAGGGCAGAGAGTGGTGAAAATTGGTCAGAAGTTACCCCAAAATGAGTTACAGGTGGCAAAAAAATGCCTAAAAACAACAAAACATGGTAAAAAATGAATGTAAAAGTGACTTAAATGGGCAAGAATACTGAAAAAAATGGGAATTAATGGCAAAACACGACTTAAATGGGCAAAAAGCGGCAAAAAAGGAAAAAAATTGCAATTGGAAAAAAGCAGGATAAAAGAGGCAAAACAACTGGTGGCAAAAATGGGATAGAAGTGGGAAAAATGGGCAAAAAGAGATGGCAAAAGTGGGCATAAAGCAGTAAAAATTGATTAAATGTGGCAAAAAAAAAAAGAAATTGGTAAAAAAATTGTCAAAAAGGATTCAAACGGATGAATGTGACTTGCAATGGATCATTTCTGAGGTCATAGTTTCCCTTTATGAAGGTTTTCTGGGGGAATAATATTTCAAATTCAGACAAAAAAGAGCCACAAATCATCACAAAAGAGCCACATGTGGCTCAACAGCCATCCACCAAGTATCACTGATTTAGATGCTTTTGATTCAATGATGACACTAATCACAATTAAAAATAAATAAAAACACACTTTAGGGCCCCTCCCTATGTGGGCCCGGGTAATCAGTACCCTTTTCCCCCCCGTGCTACGCCCATGAGTAGCCCTGCTGTAGTCTCTGTCCAAAATATGTCCACAAAGCTGAGAGAGGAGCGGATATCCCATTTATCTCAGTGACTGCTATCGCTGGGCTTCAGAGGTCCACTTCTGAAACCAGTGGGTGTCTTTTTTCAAATGCAGGTCTTTTTATGAGCACCATCCCTTTGGCCTAACGAGCTCAGCAGCTGCTCAGGACAAGCAAACATATCTGTTGCCACCAAACTCAAGATAATTTGAAGATTCAAGGCCCATTTTTGTTACAATAGTATTGGTAGCTGTGGCACTGTCCTCACATCAGTTATCTTTAAAAGCATATTTCTGGGCTGCTTCTACAAACCACTTTTGAATTGATGCACAATAATTCTCAGGATATGATGAGTGATGAAAGATGCACTGAATGGATCCTTTAAAAAGATAAGGACACATTTTTTTGTCACATCCGAAGGGGCCTTTCACATGGGGTAGGCTTCAATTTCTGATGTAATCCGTCTTCACATCCATAATACAGCTTATAAATTGCTATGGATTCCTCCACATGTTGTAGCTCTTAACTCGCTGCGGGATAGACGTGTTTTTTGTTAGCGCTTTCACACCAAAAAAGTCAAGAACAAAATGGATCATTATTGTGTTTATCCTCTCTTACTTAAGCTGTAAATTGCTTTCACCACATGCTGTTACTTTTGTCCCTTAGTAATGTGTGCCATTGAATTAATCAGATGGAAATGAAGCTACACTTACCACAACATGGACATAAACATATTTGGCAGTAACAGCCACCAGTACCAGCTCCCTTTGGCAGAGAAAACAGCCATCAGCATGCCGACCAATGTTCCGTTGTAGCCATACAAACCCGCTGATATGGCTTCCCTGATGCGAGTGTGACAGATGTAGCCAACATGAGTGCAAAACACAATTAAACAAGAAGCAGAGGGAAAATTGCGCAGTGTGAAGCCAAAAGAAAGTGAAGCCCCGGGGAAAACAAGTGGAAGACATCGATAATTGCTCAGAGCTTGGAGGAAAACGTTTTCATTTATTTTTCTGTAGTCACATAAGAATAAGGAGATGCAGTCAGACCTGTTTTGTCCCAGTAATAAGGCTGATCCAGTGGAGATAAGGGTCCCCAGAAGACCATTCAGAGCCCACCAGGGGTTCTGGAGGAAGAGGCCAATTGTGATGAGGAGTCCGCTGAGAGGGTTGTTCACAAACATGACCTGAGCCACCCCTCGGAAAATCCAGTCCAGCAGTTGGATAAGGAAAACCTGCCCTGACATATAAGAAAAGAGTCTTTATGTTGATGGACTAAAACTAGCTGATCTTCTGTATTACTCCTGCTATATGAGACTGAGAATTTCCGAAACCACTTACTTTTTACCCATTCTCTGCAGACTTTCATGTCTCCGGTGAAGAGCCCAACAGCTCTGAAGAAAAAGGAGCGGGCTGGAGCTTCTCCATGTGAGGGCTGGTTGTTGTTGTCCATACTGTTAGAAAAGTTGGTCATAATTACATTTCAGTAACATTTATTTCATACTAAACAAGTTATCCAATATTCAGGGTTTTATATGTAGCTTTTTTATTTGATTATTTTAATGTTTCATTACTTTTTCAGTACTTTTAAAACCACGTTTTAAAACGTGTGAAAATGTTGTCAATGTATTTATGCATTTTATTAAGTTTGCTGAATTTGCTTCTAATTTTTCATGATTAAAGATAGGGATGTGTGTGATTAGAGTGCTAAACAGGCAGATTTTAATCCCTTTGTCAGCAATATCAGAATTATGAGTCCAAATTATTTTTATGATTACAGAATTACATTACAGTGGGACGTTTTACTATTGCAGTGTGAAGCTGGCTTACAAAATGTATTTATTTGACTTCAGACTATTCAGCTAAATGCAATTATAGTTTACCTTTAAACCAATGGTAAACTAAAAACTTTGGAACATCACAAATTAGCAGACAAAGTTAGTGTAAGTACGTTTATATCAGCAAAAACAGTGAAATTTTTCTTAAGAGTTGTTATAGTAAGAGAAAGATGTTATTTCGCTGATTGTTACCCAGAATGCCACTGTCTCTAGAGCTAATATTTCCTTTTCTAACCAGTCTTTGGGTTTCCACTGCATGCGCCACAGTCTGTCTCCTACACGTGCCAGAAGCACCGCTCTGCACCTGATATTGAGCCTGAAATACTCTGTAAAAGGTGGCTACAACAGCAGCTAGGTCCGCCAGCAGCCTTTCCTCTTTGCAGATTAATAACATACTTTGATATGTGGCCTCTTTTCACTTCTGTTTATACATTTGTACAACCCTCAACAGCCTACACACTACTTTATTTCCATTTTCTACTGTCATACCCAGCTGTTCCTACTATACGCTAAGTGCTGAGCTTCTCATATTAAAATCTGGGAAAGCTCTAACAGGAGGGCAGTAGCCATTAACTGGAGCAACAGCGGCTTCTAGTGGCAGGAGGTTTATTACAGTTTGAAAAAGCATTAGATTGGGATATCAAACCTGTGCTTATAAAAAACTACAGGTCATTAGTAAAACTGACATAAACAAATTTAACTATTTAACTGTTTAACTGCATGCATCCTTATTATCAGCTAAGTATTGTTAGCGATGTTCCTTGGAAAATATATTAAACACTACACAAATGACTGAGTTAGGTCAGCCAAATCTGGCTAATGTTAGCACTGCCAGCTTCCTATGTTCCTCGCAGGTTAACATTCACATTCATGTGCTGAATATAATCACTTAGTGCTTTGGTTATCTGTTGGTAGAAGTAGAAACAACCTGCTTTCAACTTCATCCTCATATTTTAGACCAAACAGTGCTAAAGCGGTTCCCATGAGATGCTAAAGGTGCTACTAGATCTTCTTTGTTCACATTTGGCATAAAGAGCATTGTGGCAGTAGCCATTATTTGGAGCTATGCTGGCTAACAGTAGGGGTGGGGGAAAAATTGATACAGCACAGTATCGTGATATTTTGTCTGGTGATATGTCATATCGTCTCATCCACCAAGTATCAATTTTTTCAAATTAATTGCTAATATTAACCGAAGTCCATGATAACGGAATGTTTGGACAATTTTTTTGTCAGCATGTCGACATAGGTGACGCTCATAGAGCAGGAGAAAGTTAGTACAACAAACATGGCACCACCAGGGGAAGGACATTAGGACTGCAAGCAGGGCACAAATGAGATGGACATGACACATGGGGTTTGCAAGAAGTGCTACATGAAAATAAAATACTGCAGAAATATGACAAACATGAGGGCAAGACTGATGCTTAATCAGCGGAACAGTTGAAAAATGGTATAAATCACAATATATGGTATCACAGTACTCAGTGTATTGCAAAATACTTAAAATCGCAATAATATCGAATCGTAACTCAAGAATCGTGATAATATTGTGTAGTGGGGCCACTAGTGATTCCCACCCCTAGCTACTAGTGGTGAGCAGCTGCTTTAAGTTTATAAAGAACATCTGATCAGGACTGTGGGCCTGAAGTGACAAAAAGAAATGAATCATTACTTCAAGCCACTTCCCAGTTTTGTGCTGACTAACCTGGAATTAATATTTAAGCGTTTAGTCAGCTAATATACTTTACTATTAGCATGCAGCATTGTGTATAGTTTGGAGTGTTTCTAGAAAAAACTGAACATCTTTGGTCCTGGTTCTACCATTAGCTGGGTCATATTGGACCGCTGTATGGTATCTTGCCTTTAAACTCCATTGTTACATTTTTTGTCGATTTTGGCACCCCATGTCTAAACAGCAGCACCTTTAACTCTCTTTTGTTAAATCCTGAACATGGATTAGAAGCATTTTTTAACAAAATAATAATTCAGCTTTTTTTAACCATTAAACTAACCACTGAATGAGAATCTTTACCCCTGAAAATAAAAAAGGGTGTTGTTGTGTTTTGTTTAATTATTCATGATTATGGTCCAGTTAGCTTTTTGGGTCATAAAGACGCATTGGTATTGATTTGATTGTTTTACATGTAGTAAAAAACTCATCACTGGGACTTAAACTATCTTAATTGCAAAGAAGCTAAGGCCAAGGGGGTGCAGATTACTGCACTAACTGCTGCAGAGAGATAAAATAGCAAATATGGGCTTAAGAAATGAAAAAAGGAACTGAATTGAGGTATAAAGAGACATACTGTGACATCATTTAGTGTTTCTCTACCCTCTTTAGACCGTGCTAAATTGTCACCCACCATCCCCTTATTACTCTTAAATTACAGACAAGTTGTCGCCTCGGTGCACACAAATTAAATCAGTATGAATCTGATTCCCTTTGCTCCCTGAGGTGGAAACAGTTCCATCACAGTGCTCTAAAATCTAAACCCTGCCATCAGTTTGCCTCATCATTTTCCATCTCTGTTCTTTATTTTTAAATATTTTCTTGTAGCATCGATCAAAGCAGTTTTCCCAAAGAGCTTCCCACTGTTAGCGTCAACATCCCCAGCCCCAGTTTTTCTGCATGAAAGCCTGCTTGTGTTTATGTTGTTCAGTCAGCGCTGAACCTCTTGATCTCCCAGCTCTGTCGGTAGCCTCTTTTTCTTCTGCGCTACAATACTTCAGAAGAATCAACTGAAATAAATGCAGCTGAAGTCAACTCTGCAGAAACTTTGGGGGATTGAAGGTGTGAACAAATACACAACAGTGAATAACCTCTCATTTAAACTGTTATCTAACTATGTGTGTGTTTAGAGCAGCTGTTATCTTTAAACCATCACATTGTTTTGGCTTTGAAACTCTGGATCATTTGATTGTTGTTTTCCTTCTTTGTTTGAGCATTTTCAGGAGGCCCAGGGGAGTTCCTTTTTTCTCACAATGTTGACGATAATTGTCTGCTTCTGTGCAATTGGAGTGTTACAAAACCCAGCTAGTCTCTGGGTTTAGGGCTACATCTTTACAAAATAATAAAAAAACATGATAACTGAATAAGTAAAGGATTATAATCTAGAGGCTGTTCCTCGAGACAGAGAGCAAAGCAGAGGCATGGAAAGACAATAATTATATCAATTTATAATGTTTGTTAATTTATAAATATACACAAATGTGATCAAACAATTTGCTTTTATGTCATCTACAAGTTACATAGCTATATTTCTTACTAACACAGTAGCACTTCCTTATAAATTAAACCTCATTGCATGTGTCTTTGCAGGTGCATTCATCAAATTCTTCCAAACTAGATATCAAACAGGGTGTTTATCTTACCTCTATGAGTTGGAGATCAGTAACAGCGCTCTCAAATAAATGAAGGCATGTATATTTTATCAAACATCCATGTGTGAAGGAATTTATACGATGTTATGTGGCCTTGTCTCTGAGCCCAAAAAACACCCCTCATTGTCTCTGTTCCGGAGAACCCTGCCCTGAGCAAAGACCAACATTTGACTATTCATCTGAGCTAATCAGGCAGAGGAATGCGCTTATTAGGAAAGTATTTCCTGCCCAAGCGGAGCAATACCCTTTGTTTCTAGGGCAGCCTGTGAATAAAAGGAATATGTGCCAATTTTTATAGGAAGGAAGGATATTTTGGTATCCAAGCAATCACTGGATTATGTAACAATCAAACATAAGAAGATTATAGTGGAAAATAAAACAAATCCCTAGAGTCACCTCAATAACACTAATAACCTTCTCTTTATTTTAAAGCCTTTTATTTTGACCTGGTTCATGACTACATTGATAAGAGATGATCAATACCTTAAGGACAAAGTATGGAAAGAGTAAACAAGGTTACAATGTGTTTTAAGTTAATCATCTACAGTAAATGAGACAAGGCAGAGTCTTCTCCCAAAAAAAGGAGTAAAAAGTACAAAGTGGAGTTTTAAACAAATACAACCTGTGTATTATCAAAATGTAGAAAAACTGATATGACATTGATGTGAAGCAGATGTTTGTGGTACTACATAGAAGCTAAATTTATCTACATGTAGGAGCAGAATGTTCTTTATGACCTTAACCTTAAAAACTCGATATAGATGGACAAAATTAGCGCTGTTAGTCCATTATTGACCATGTTATCCATGCTGTACCATTGTTTTTTTAAAGGTATAATATGCAACATTTAAAATGTCAGTCAACAGGGATGCAGGATATTTAACTTCTGCCATTATCTGGTATGGCAATATTTACAAAATAATTTTTAACTGATAATGATATTAAATGTAATTCAGGCTTAAAAATTCAGTCCTTAAAGGGATATTCAACATTTTGGCAAATTCACCCATTGCCATAACCCCTGTGGTCTTAGTAATAGGTTTGTTTCCTTTAGTTGTCGGTGCAAGTTGTTTTTAGATCTGGGGGATGATATACCAGCCACTAGGGGTGGGTAAAAATATCAATTAATCGATGCATCACAATATTTCCTCCCCCAATTCAAAATCGATTCAGCAAATCCTCTGAATCGATTCACCTCCTGGCCAATGGGGGTCGCTGTGCATGTGATTCGCGTTGTATGGACGGAGGCCGCACATGACCAACCGTAACCGTGTTATGTGAGGTTTATCACAATTTCCAAGAGGACAGAAATATTATTTAAGTTTACATGCACTTTACTTTTTCAGTGTTTATACAGAACTGTCATGTTTTTTACTTTTGTTCTCCATATGCACAAATAAGTTATTATTGTGCAAATTTTTATTTTCAAATGTTTATTGCTCAAAAATGTGAGGTGATTTACCAAATACATTCACATGGGCATGAAAATAATTATTGAAAAATTGTCAACAGGTTATTTGTGTATTTCTACTTCTTACTGAATCGACATTGAAGCATTTAAATCAATATCGAATCGAATCGAATCGCAACCTAAAGAATCGAAATCGAATTGAATCGTGAGGTTCTTAACAATACCCAGCCCTACCAGCCACGCTATTAAATCATCATGGAACATTACGAGACAAAGTTGTTTTACAGCAAAATGCATTTCTGGAACTACATTTCAGGCATGGCTGCTGGGCAGAGTGATTTCAAAAGCGCACATTTATTGCAGGTATTTCCATCAACAAAACTTGAGAAGAAGCCGTTTCTGCTACGTCCAGCCAATGATAATCCAGGTGAAACCGAGTAACTACGGCACTGCCTGAGGTGCGCACTGTGTCACTCTGCCCAGTGGTTTACTCAAGAAAGTAGTTCCGAGTATTTGCTTCATGTGTCGTAATGTTACATAGTTATATGTTATTATTTCATAGCGTGGTGAATGTGCAGGTCCACGAGAGCGTTTTGGAGTTTTTGGATTGTGTATTTGATGAGTTTGATGAGGGAAAGCCAGAAATATCGGAGGTCTCCATAGCGTTAGCTGAGCAGCTGGTATATCAGCCCCTCAGATCTAAAAACAGCTATTACTAAGACTATAGGGGTTATGGCAATGGGTGAATTTGCCAAAATGTTGACGTATCCCTTTAAAAACACAGCTGCATTGTAAGGAGTGATGATGAAGAGGGAAAGTGACTTCGGCTATTGTAGGTCTGTTTGTCCAGCCTAAAGCCCCACCAAATTATTTGTTTTTACAGTCGATATTTACAACTGATACTGGCAGACTTTTACAGCAAAAATACTGGTTGTAAATATCAGCAGAAATGTTCATACCTGCTTTTTTAAGCGAAAATCTGCTGATACCACTATCATGCCAATTATATCCTGCATCCCTATCAATCAAATGTAAACGTCTTGATATCTTGTTGAGTGACGACTCTCCAAAAACAAGTTAAATTTCCTCTGGGTTTGTTGTTCTCAGCTCTGTGTTTACACTGAACGGAAGGTGCTTGTGCATTTTTGTTACAGTATGTTGCAGCCTGATGCTACAGTTGAAAAAAGATATTCTCATAATGTTCACTCAGTACCCCACAATGAAAAAGCGAAAACAGAACTTTGCAAATATTTGACAATGTATTTGAATTAAAAAACAGCTCATTGACATAAGTATTCAGACCCTTTGCAAAAAACACATAATTTAGCTCAGCTTCCTCTCATTTCACTAAATCTTTGCTGAGATGTTCCTACATTTTGATTGTGGTCCACCTGCTGGAAATTAAATTGATTGGACATGATTTGGAAAGACACACACCTCTCTATAGAAGGCCTCACAGCTGACAATATCAGAGCAAAAATGTTTTGCACTGAGGAGAGTCTTCCTTCCAGTCACTCTGCCATAAAGCCTGGATTGGTGGAGGGTCCCATCTCCACACAGGACCTCTGGAGCTCAGTCAGAGTGACCGTTGGGCTTTTGGTCACCTCTCTTACTAAAGCCCCTCTCCCACAATGGATCAGTTTTGCCAGACCACCAGCTCTTGAAAGAGTCCTGAATACCTTTGTCAAATGTTGTTTTATAAATTTGCAAGAAATTCTGTTTTCACTTTGTTAAAGTGGGATATGGAGTGTAGATTAATGAGAATAAAAAGATTATTTTTGCTGGAGCATCAGGCTGCAACATAACAAAACAGAGGACGGGGAAGGGGTCTGAATACTTTCTGAATGCACTGTACCTTCCTGTCCCATCGTTAAGCCTGCCCCTACATGGGAGGAGACAGGTAGCTCAGCCCACTCTGAAACACTGTTCGTAGAGGCAAAATGCTATTGGAATAGTACAGCTGAAGGCAAACTAACAGACTCCCCAAAATGAAGAAAAGGCTTTGATTGGTCTAAATTACTTGAAAGAAATTAGAACCACGATGACATTTGTGAATGAAGATTGTTCTACAGACAGCTGTACTAGGTTGGGGTAGCGGAGGAGAGCCGTCAATGTGGTTTGCTTTGGTTGGAGAGACTGGTGCTAAAGTGCATCATCTACCGGACATCTTCTCTGAAAGTCACTTATTATACCTTTAAGTATGTTTTCATGTTGTGTTGCATCATTTCAGGAAAGTTAACAGACATGACAATAAACACATACATTACAAAAGTTGTCTTATATGCACAGAAACTGTACACATCAATACAAAGACAAAAACAGGCACTCACACTTAAACACACACACAACCACACAGCATTCTTTGAAGATCTGTTGTCATCATCTTGTCTCCACTTAAAAGCGAGCTGATGGAGTATTAACTGCTGAACTCCTGGAAGTCCTCTGGGATGGTGTCTGTGGAAGAAAAGGATACCATGAAATAGAATCTGATAAAAGAGAAGTCTCTATTAATGGTATCCTGTTATTGTAACACGATAAACCTTAGTTCTCTTACAGCATCAGACAGTTTATCAAGGACCAGAAATGAGACAAGACAGTACTCCTTTAATGATATCACAGCCATCCAAACTATGAAAAGTTAAAGTAATGAAGTTAGTGAGTATAGCATCAAGGCTGCTCTTACCATTGCAGCGGTATTTCAGATTAGACCAGATGATGTTTTCTTGAGAGAAACAGAACACACCGAGTCGTCCTCCTCTCATGGTTGTGTCAATAATCACACCAGAGTCAGCCACCAGCTCTGTTCCCTCATAAAACCGGGCCCTAAACAGGACACAAGACGGGAATATTCAGTACTGCTTCATTTATGTTTATGGCCTGTGTAAATAAAAAAAAAAAAAGAAAAAACATATATGGGTTTACATAACCAATATCTGTGCAAAATTAGACAACCTGTAAGAAAACGAACATTTTCTGTAGTATTTCTGGTATGTTCTTATTGTGCCTTTGTCGCATATGCACTTTTTTGTGATAATTTCATATAAAAATGGTTTATAACAGGTAGAAAAATGTTGGGATTTGCTACTGTAGATTGCTTTCATCAACAGCTGTGAATTAGACTGATCTGGCTGAAAAGTAGGCCGCAAAAATGTACATTTTAGCATGTGGCATTGTGAATTGGAACAACCATGCATTTTTACTACAACTATAGATACTGTAAGAAAATTTAAAGGGGTGATTTTGCATGGATATTTTGGTAGTGTGCCTTGATATTTTGGCTTTATATCAGGCATGCCTTGGGCAAAAAACGTTTAAAAATCACTGCTCTATTGTATGCAGTAGTTAGAGCTTGTGGCAAGTTAGCTTAGCTTTTCATAATGAGTAGAGAATGCATGGGGAAATGAAAGTACTTTTTTTAAGGATAACCTTGATCCATCTCGTAATCTTACAAATTTAAAGAAAAATCACACACTATCCTCCATGATGCTTTGCCTGAATCCTGATTGTGACTTCTGGTACCCTCTGTCAAAGCTGAGTTCTCCATAGTAACAAGACACTAGAGAGTAAAATGTGTACACTTCATGTATTACACCTCAAACGGAATAATGTCGTTATTCTTCGCCTTGTTTTACCAAGGCATGGAAGGACAATATGAAGGAATAACCTCAGACATCCTTCAGAATTTACTTAGTGACAAGGACAATCACGTTATGTGCAAAGGAGAAGACCTTAAAAAACATAAAACAGATATAGAGTCCAGTCAGAGCTGTAATATTTCTCTTTATTTTGTGAAAGTGCTGAAATTCCTGTTATTTCTCAAACAAGAGTTTCTTTCAGTACGTGCTCTTATCAGTGTAACTAATTGATGCACCTCTTTAGGTCAGTAAATCTAATATCCCTTTTTACTTTATGAAAAATAGCATCCCTGATGCATGTAGCATAACTCTGACATTTCAGAGAGTATAACTTCTTACTTAAAGCTATTAGTAACGTTTACCTGAAAGTTTTATTTAAAAAATGAGGCAGTATTAGCTGAATTGAAAGTAAATTCTTATGAAAACAATAGCCGATGGTGGTTAGCCAATATACAACCCCAATTCATCAAAAGTTTGAACACTGGGTTGAATTTAAAAAACGATGATTCAAATGATTTTCAAATCGCAGAACTCCATATTTTATTCACAGTAGAACATTAAAAACATATCAGATGTTTAAACTGAGATAGTTTACCATTTCACCGGTACCACTTACTTTTCCAGCCTTTTGTTGCCCTACTTTTTTGAGATGTGTTGATGCCATCAAATTCAAAATCAGCTAATATTCTGGATGTTCTGGACGATACATGGTTACATTGTCAATGTTATAAAAAGTCAGTTTGTACTCTGTCCTAAGCTGTATCTTCTGGGGGACTGTAAAGTGTTATCTGCTTTTCCTAAACCATTGATATACTGGATACAGACTGCTTTAATGACTGGACGACAGATCATTCTCAGGAACTGGAAGAAACCTGGAGAGCCTCCTTTTCAGAACTGGATAACAGAACTGGGTGTTGTAGCTGCTTATGAAAGAATGTCATACAGGATTCAGGACAGAAAAGAAAAATACTTCCTGAAATGGGGCAGGTATCTTGATACCATTAACAGGCCAGAGCGAAGATAGAATGGATGAGCTGTGGGTTGATGGATTTGGTAGGAGACAAAAGAACATTGTCATGGGTTATTTTGGTAAGTTAATTTCTCTATATATTTTTAGTCACACAAGGTATGCTGATCCCTCTTTGATTGTGGGTAGGGGTGGTAAGCTGTTTCTGTTTTTGTAACAGATTAAGATGTTTGTTATATGTGTTTATGACTGTGGTGGTTATTATAAAATTGAAAATACAAGTCATAAAAAAATGAGCTAATATTTTTTATGAAAAGGTAAACTATCTCAGTTTTAACATCTGATGTGTTGTTAATGTTCTATTGTGAAAAAAGGTTTTATGAGATCTGCAAGTCGTTGCATAGCTTTCATTAACATTTGACAAAGTGTCCCTTCTTTTTAGGAATTGGGGTTGCATATAGCCACTGGTAGAGGCACGTTTTTCTATATCTGGTACAGTCGCTAGAAAAAGTATGTGAACCCTTTGACATTTCTTGGATTTCTGCATAAATTGGTCATCAAATGTGTTCTGAGTTCTAAGTCACAACAATAGACAAACACAGTCTGCTTAAACTAATACTGCACAGAAAAATGTTATGTTTTCATGTTTTTATTGATCAAACCATTTAAACATTCACAGTGCAGGGTGGAAAAAGTATGTGAACCTCTAGGCTAATGACTTCTCCAAGAGCTAATTGGAGCCAGGAGTCAGCCAACCTGGAGTCCAATCAATGTGATGAGATTGGATGTGTTGGTTCAAGCTGCCCTGCCCTATAAAAAAACACACCAGTTTTGAATTTGCTGTTCTCAAGAAGCATTGCCTGATGTGAACCATGCCTGGCACAAAAGAGCTCTCAGAAGACCTACGATCAAGAATTGTTGACTTACATGAAGCTGGAAAGGGTTAGAAAAGTATCTCTAAAAGCCTTGATGTTCATGTGTCTACGGTAAGACAGACTGTCTACAAATGGAGAAGGTTCAGCACTCTTGCTACTCTCCCTAGGCGTGGTCATCCTGTAAAGATGACTGTGAGAGCACAGCGCAGAATGCTCAGTGAGGTGAGGAAGAATCCTAGAGTGTCAGCTAAAGACTTACAGACATCTCTGGCACATGCTAACATTTGTGTTGACAAATCTACAATAAGTAAAACATTAAACAAGAATGGAGTTCATGGGAGGACACCACGGAGGAAGCCACTGCTGTCCAAAAAACACATTGCTGCACATCTGAAGTTTACAAAAGAGCACCTGGATGTTCCACAGCACTACTGGCAAAATATTCTGTCCATAGATGAAACCAAAATTGAGTTGTTTGGAAGGAACACACAACGCTATGTGTGAAGACAAAAAGGCACAGCACACCAACATCAAAACCTCATCCCAACTATGAAATATGGTGGAGGGGCCATCATGGTTTGGGGCTGCTTTGCTGCCTCAGGGCCCGTACGAATTACTGTCATTGACGGACACATGAATTCCCAATTTTATCAAGACATTTTACAGGAAAACTTAAGAGCATCTGTCCGCCAACTGAAGCTCAACAGAGGATGGGTGATGCAACAGGACAATGACCCAAAGCATAGAAGTAAATCAACAACAGAATGGCTTGACAGAAGAAAATACACCTTCTGGAGTGGCCCAGTCAGAGTCCTGACCTCAACTCGATTGAGATACTGTGGCATGACCTCAAGAGAGCGATTCACACCAGACATCCGAATAATATTGCTGAACTTAAACAGTTTTGTAAAGAGGAATGGTCCAGAATTCCTCCTGACCGTTGTGAAGGTCTGATCTGCAACTATAGGAAGCGTTTGGTTGAGGTTATTGCTGCCAACGGAGGGTCAACCAGTCATTAGCCTAGGGGTTCACATACTTTTTCCACCCTGCACTGTGAATGTTTACATGTTTTGTTCAATAAAAACATGAAAACATATCATTTTTTGTGCAGTATTAGTTTAAGCAGACTGTGTTTGTCTGTTGTTGTGAATAAGATGAAGATCAGAACACATTTGATGACCAATTTATGCAGAAATCCAAGAAATCTCAAAGGGTTCACATACTTTTTCTAGCAACTGTACATCAACCAAGTTCCACCCAGTTGTCCTATCCATAGTAGAGCCTCCAGGAATAAGATGGATGTTTGATTTGTTTTGGTCTTAAAATCTGCTCTAAAGTTGCATGGTGAGCCTTTATGGCTCAGTTATACCACCAGCTTCTGAAAATATAAGATCAAATTGAACCTCTTGACAAGGAAACAAACATCCTTTTATCAAGATGTAATTAATATCTGTAACAACTCTTTGTCTTACCTGATGTACCCAACCTGGGGGCGGTGCTGCAGGTACCATCTGTAGGACACTTTGTCCTTCCAGCCTACGTTTCTCGGGTCCTTCCACAGCAGACGCACCTGGTCATTTGTGTCTCCTGTGTGCCACAGTGAGTTTCTCAAGTGCTCCCCAGGACCTGATGTAGACTTCACAGCCTGACCAACACAGAGAGAATTGAGGGATGTGTGGGATGAATGCAGACAGACAGCAGAAATGCAGAAGTATGGAAACATGTTGAGGGATAAAAATAGGACGTGTTTGTTTGAATCCGCTGTAGGCAGATTTATGACATAACTTCTTTATTCACCTTAAGCTGGATGCCAGGCTCGGCCACAGCTCTGAAAGGGGTCGCCTGCCAGTAGGTCTGCTCGGTCTGTTTCCACATCACCACATAGAATGAAGACGAGTCTTGGTAGCCAAAGATGAAGCCAGCGTAGTCATCATCAGTTACTGTATTCACATGGAATGTGCCCTCAAAGTCCACTCCACTGAAAGCAGTGTAACCTAACAACACAGGGTGTTAACAATAGATCAGTATATAACTTTTAGACTGTTTTTAGAGATCTTTTGAATATAATAATTAAACCCAACAGCTTACCGACAGCAAGACCTGGGTCACTATTCATCGTCTGAACAATTTCCATTCCCTGTTTGAGAAAGAAAGAGAGCAGCTAATGAGAAATGTGCATGCTGATGTCTTCATGATAATTTCTGTTACTTTGGGTAGGGATGGGCATTTCAAACAAAAGTACTATTCACAAGTCAACTAGCAAATATTTGAAAAAACTGGAACACTCATGCTTCACTTTCCCACTTCAAGTTAACACCAAGCCTGGTGTATGATGCAACACAGGGAAGGAGAAATGCAATTGTGACCACAAGTGGTCCAGCATAGTGGATGATTTAGGACTGTGCATGTGAGAATGAAACGGCTGGAGAACACAGCTTACTGATTGAGAGACACGCAGGAGACATAGAGAAGCGAGGTCTCACTGGGCAATACAGCCTGAGAGGCATGCAGTGTAATGCAGGACTAAGGATGTTTCCAGGTGTCTGTTTCCCTTTTTCAGCTAAACACTCATTTAAATCGCCTTAAACTGACTAGTCTAAAGAGGAGAAAATACCTAGAAAACAGTCAAATTCACAGGGTACACAGTGGGTACACTCGGTGGAGCATGGCAAACATGTAGGTAGATCCTGTTTTCTCTGCAGAGTGGATCTGTAGTTGGAAGAGCTTTTGACCACTGGACTCTACAATCTTAATGTACATGATGACATGGTGACTAAGATAGGACAAGATAAGATAACACAGACTTTAATGTCCCCATAAAGAAATTTGTTTTGGACTCTGTCCCACAAAACACATAAAAACACAGAAGGACTAAGAATAATCATACCTGATTTAAAACAACCCAGTTGGGGTCAATCTGTGCGTCACCCTCAGGGTCCAGCACCACCGTCTGATAGGCCCTGAAGTCAGTCAAGGTAACCTCAGCATTCTCAGGACAGTTGTCAATCCTGTCTATCACTTTGTCCTGATCGAAGTCCGACTCACAGACATCGCCAACTCCATCATCTGAGACACAGCAGACAGATGATCATCAGAACTACACAGGATTTAGTCTTCATGAGGTTAAAGCCAAGGAGGCGGTGGATTTTTGTATCATAATCACAAATGTGGTCTGTTACATCAGTATGCAAAGTGATCCGCTCCTTTCAGTCCCTTTAAAACCAATGTGTTTTCTGCCTTGTCACGACTCGCAGATTTGAAACTGGCTTCAACAAAAATGTCATAAAGGCAAGTCTCAAAAGGAAATTGATGTCTCTTTCCGAGACGCTGCAGAGCTGCAAGGTCTGAATACAAATCATATAAAGTGTAGACAGAAGCCCTTTCTTAAGGAGCTGTTCACATTTTAACTAAATAACAAGGCTATTTGTTGCATTTTGATGGATTGTACTAAAGTTCACTTTTATCTCCATTCTTCTTTGTGGCTTTTTCTTGAACCAGAAATAACTTTGCTGCTTTCACCATTTTTTAATGTCACACTGTTCTGAACCTGTCTCATGAAGGAGATTACTAAAAGGTAGGGAATAATGGAGTTTTTACGACCTGTTGGAGTCTTGACAGGCTAATAAGACTCAATGAGCATCACAAAAAGTCATAAAATAGGTGGTTCTCAGCATAAAAATGGCCTTTTCTGAGTTTGATTCTCAATTTACAAAATGATTTCATGGATAGTTTTGACACTACGACTGCTCATGCATTCTAATGTATTCCTCACTATAATTCTACTTTGAAAGGTTCAACATTTTCACTTTTGTTGACATGGTCATACTGGGGATTTACTTTATAGTTATTACTAAGGTCACTACAGTGTTTGCCTGAAATTGTTGGCAACAAAAACAGAAGGTTTGGCAATTAATATTGGGTTATTAAAAACAAGAAATGATCCATTATTTGGTGCCAAATACTCTATTTTGTTTCTGTAGTATTGAAACAGGCATTATTATCATTTGATTTCTGTTGGAATTGCACTAATGTTTAAACTTTTCGTATTATGAAAACCCTATGATGAATTCAATGAATTGTTAAGACCAGGGATGGGAAACTTTGTTACCAAGAGGGCCGCAAAAAGTTTGTCAATGCTAAAGGCCCTTTTGTTGCAGATGTTGGATATTCTCAGTTTAACCCTTGTGATTACTAATAATTCAATGAAAGGAAGAGTATGTTGCTTTCCTGATAATTTATTACACCAAGATGTTTGTTTTAAAATTCAAGTGCAAGAGAAATAGTTCATTTAATTGATTTAATCAAATCAATTTCAAGCTTGTAGCCAGTTAAATCTACTGAAAAGAAAGCAAGAAAAGAAATTTACAAATAAGATAATGAAGAAAAACAGAATAGACATACAGTAGATGAAATGGAAAATAAATATAATATTGAATTAAGCAAAAATAAGAATGAATAAATGTGAAATATTTTAATGAAATAAAAACTAAAGCAATTCAAAAACTTATGAGAAATAAAACCATGATTAAAATAATAGACATTATGTTAAATCAAATGAGAATTGTAAGATTGAAACAAAAATAAAAGAAATTAAGACTTGAATGAATAAATTTCTAATTTAAATGAAATCAAAAAAGTAAAAAATAAGTAGTATTTACACAAATAAAAAAGACGTAAAATGAATACAAATTTAATAAGGAAAAATGATATAAAAATGCACAAAATTAATTCAGAAGTTGAAAAATAAATCCCAACTTTTTGTTGGAATGAAAATATAAAAATAAAGTATATTCACAACCATTTAAAAAAGAAATTAAGAAATGGAAAAAGTAGATAAAAAATTATAAAGAGTGTATATTTATTTTACATGACAAGAAATTGAAAAAAGTTTTAAATTACTTTAATCACATTTATTATCTGTTTTTAATTTGGATTTATTTAACCAGGAAAACCTCATTGAGATTGAGAATCTCATTTACAAGTCAAAAATCGAATAAAATATCCATCCCTATACCACTTGCAAAATCATGTGAGAACTGTTTCTGTTTTTATGCTTAATGGAAGATTTTGACTGTTTATTGGTATTTGAAATTGACTTGGGGGGGCCGCATTTAATGAAGTGGAGGGCTGCATGTGGCAGTAACCCAACCCTAGTTTAGATAGTGATCATTTCTAAACGTCACTGTATCACTGAGCCTTCATTAAAGGGTTTTTGTAAGAAGAATACTCACTGTTGTCGTCAGTCTGGTCCGTGTTTGGTACCAGTCTGCAGTTGTCTGGTCCTGGCGGCAGAAGGTCAGGGATCCCGTCATTGTCGTCATCATCGTCACACTCGTCACCCATTCCATCTTTGTCTGTGTCCAGCTGGGAGCTATTGATTACGTGTGGGCAGTTATCCTTGGTATCCTGGTGACCGTCGCCATCACTACAGAGGAGGTGACACAATCACACGCTGTTAATGTGAGCTCTAGACACAGTAGTGGTGAGAAAGGAAGCTAAAACAGCTGTTCCTACCTGTCCTGGTTTGTGTCACAAGAGTCTCCAACCAGGTCGTTGTCAACGTCAGACTGAAACAAGAGCAAAGAGTTCACCACCGTCTCACATTGAAGGCACTCAGCTTCTTTGCGTGAGTAAAGGTACTCCTTCACAGGTCAGATTCCTGCATTAAAAAGTCTAGAAATGTGAGATCCATCTCTCCGGCTTACACTGACCTGGTTCGGGTTGGGTATGTCAGGGCAGCTGTCGCATGCGTCCCCAACTCCGTCTCCGTCCCGATCCCCCTGGTCTCTGTTTTGGACTCGCTGGCAGTTGTCCAGAAAGTTCTTAATGCCTGCTCGCCAATCAGAAAGAGGAAACTTTTGGTGATATGAAGCACTCAGAATGACTCACTTTCAGTAGTGAGTGTAGGAAATGTTTACTGTAGTAGAAAATATTTTCATTTCAACTTCACTTTTTTTATGTAGCAGCCAAATTCTACAATTGTTTAAATGATTTTTTTCTCATTAGTCTACACTCAGTACCCTATCATGACATGATTTTTTTTTTTTTTTTTTTGCAAATTAATTGTAAATAAAAAAGCTGAAATATCAAATCGAAATAAGTTTACAGACCCTTTGCAAAATCACTTTAAATTTAGCTTAGGTTCCTTTCATTTCTCTGGATCTTTGCTAAGATGTTTCTATGTGTTGATCGGAGTCCACCTGTGGTAAATCAACTGATTGGATATGATTTGGAGAGGATTTGATATGTGACCAGTAGCCCCAAATTTAAGATAATTGTTTTGGTAGCACAAAGAAAAAAAGGTTTGATTTTCCAGTCTAGACACTGAAACTAAAAATGAGGTTTGATTTCAGCAATTTTATAGATAAATTTAAGTAGATGCTAGCCAAATTTAAAAAATGACAAAGTTTACAGCAATATGGTGTAGCTTTCTTACATCCATAAACCACTGGCACTAATAGATGGCAAAGTACACTGTTAAAGAAAGTCTTTGAAATAATGAGATAAGCACCAACTCCAGAGCCTGGCGGGAATTCTCCTGGAAGAACATAATACGATTTTTTGTGACTCCCAAATTGAAATCTAAACAGCAGGGTTTTCAGGGACAGGATAAATGTTGGCGACAATGTGGACAGACAATGGCAGATCACTTTTATATGTTCTGGGCCTGCCCCCTTATTCAACCTTATTGGCAGGAATTTGCTGGAGAAATTCGGACAATTTGTGGTTTAGAAGTCGACTTTTCTTTTATTACACTGTATTTGGGTAAAATCCCAGTTGGACTTATGGCCCAGGATATTTATCTTTATAAAGTGCTCCTGGCTGCAAGTAAGAAGGCCATTACACGGAAATGGCTGCAGATAAATTTGCCATCAAGGAATGACTAGATTACCATTGTTAACGAGATACAATGTATGGAGAAACTGACCTTCACCCTAAGATTGCTGGCTGAATAGTATACTAAATACTGGGAAAGGTGGGCATTATATTCTTTAACATGTAACTCATTGTATGTGTGAATGATCACTCCACTTTGCACTAACGTATGGCCTGGGTCACCCTTGTCAACCTGTTTGTTCACTGATATTTTCTATTTTTGTCTGTTTTTATGCTTTTTTGTTTGTCCTTTAATGTTGGAAAAAAGAAAACTTGAATAAAAAGAAAGTTTCAAAAAAAAAAAATAAGAGGGAAAAATTAGTGAATAGAAAGTCGTACTTTGAGCTAAGATGTCAAACTACGAGATAAAAATTCATTACTTGAGCTTAAATGTCAAGATCATGAGATTGAATGTTGAAATGAGAGAAGTCAAAATTGAGACAAAAGTTAAAATTCTAAAATAAAAAGTCATAATATGTGCTAAGATGTCAAAATTATGAGATCAAATTTTGAAATAATGAGATAAGAAGACAAAATATAGTGATAAAAGTCAAAATCATGAGGTTAGAGTCAATTCTGGCAAAAAAAAAAATATATATATATATCAGTGTTAATTTCATCGACTAAAACTATGACTAAAAATGTTTGTCGACACTTTTTTCCATGACAAAAACTAGACTAAGACTAACAAAAATAGATCTGTGATGACTAAAACTGACAAAACCTAAGTGAAGATTTTGTCAAGATGACTAAAACTAGACTAAAATGAAATTTAGTTTTCATCGGACATTCAAAATCCGTGATATTTCTCCGTTGTAGCAAAATCTGTCAAAAAGCAATGCATCTGTATCTATTCTGCCTCTCGGCTGTAGAAAGCAGGGACCCCAGGTTTGGCAGAGTGCAGAGAACACACTACCATGATTTGGTACCAGATTTAGGCAAGAAAATAAATGCTTGGACTAAAACTTAAGACTAAAATGTTTTTGAGTTTTCGTCGACTAAAACTATACTAAAATTATAAAGGGTAGAAATGACTAAAATGTGACTAAAACTAAAATGCATTTCATTTAAAGACTAAAACTGAACTAAAATCAAAAATAGCTTCCAAAATTAACACTGTAAATTATTAGGTAAAAATCCGATGTCAAACTATGTAGTAAAAATCAACATTATGAGATAGAAAGTTTAAAATATGAGATAAAAAGTCATGATTTGAGTTAAATTGTTAAAATTATGAGATCAAAATTTGAAACAATGAATTAAAAGGTAGCGTTATGAAGTAGAAGTCAGTACTTTTTTAAAAGGTTAAAATGAAGATATAAAAGTCATATATTGAGCCAAAATGACAAAATGATGAGATCAGTATTAAGTAATGAGAGAGGAAGGAAAAGTTTTAAGAAAATATGTGAATATCAAGAGATAGGACATCAGAGTAATCACACAGAAAGTTAAAAAAAAGTCACACTTGTAAGATAAAGTCAACTTTAAAGACAAAAAAAGACATAAAATGTTAATTTCAAATGAAATGTTAAAATTATAAAACTGAATTTTTCCAATTATCTCATAATTTAGACTTTCTCTCATAATGATGACTAACTACATCTCATAATTATGGCTTCCTATCTCTGAATTTTGTCATTTTATCATTAAATTTCCTCCTCTTATCTCATAATTTCAACCTTCCATCTCATAATTTTGACTTTTCATCCCATAATTTCCAACTTTTTCTTATAATTTTGCCTTTTTATCTTCATAAATAAAACTAATCATTACAATTTGAGATTTAATTTTTTTTTATGACCAAACAAACAGATTTTTTCTTTTTTAAGTGGTGGAAATGGGCTTCCAGACCCATCAGTTATCAACTGAATAATCTCAGATTGCTGATCATGCTTTACTCTTTAGTTATAGCCCTTTCTAAGGAACTTCATGCTACTTTGAATTTATTATCATGCACAAGTATTGCCTGATAATAGCATGGGTTAAATCAATCAAAATGATTTATTACAGTTGCAAGATTATCTCACTTCCTGTAATTTTCTTGAAAACCCTCTCGCACTGAGCACAGTATATTTGATGAAGAAATGCATTGACAAATTGAGACATTATAACCCTACTTTGATGAAATGAGTAATTACATGGTGTGTTATGTCTAATTTGGCCACTTGGTTGCACTGTTGCACTTCCTGTTTGGTGCACACCAGTTTGTATTCTGATGCTTTTTTTCATTCATCGCATGGAGGCAGCAGCAGCACCACAAATGCATAAAGGTCAAGCGGCAGTGATAAGGAAAAGCTATCTTCTCTCCTGTGGGGCTTTTTGAGGTGTAATCATGCTGCTGGATGATCAAAGCTTGTGTTCGCTCTGAGGTCAGACTGCTGTTGGCCTCAGCTTCTCTTTTTTTATTTTCTGCAGTGCTGTTACTCATGCCTCAGCTGGCTCTTAAAAGCATACACAGTGATATATTTCACCAATATGATTTAGAGAGATGTGTAATGTGCTATAAACTACATCTGCATGAGTGGGTTTCTTGTTTTATTTAATGAAGGGAGAAAATGTGAAGAGACTAATAAATTATAACAGTGGATGCCTTCAGTGATGCTGGTTATGTAAGCATTAACGTCAGCGTGAGTGATGTAATTTCTCTCCATACCATCTCCGTCCATGTCGTCATCGCAGGCGTCCCCTTTGCCGTCACCGTCCGTGTCCCTCTGGTCAGGATTCTCCACCATGCGGCAGTTATCACAGGCATCGCCGTGGTTGTCCTTGTCACTGTTCCTCTGATCCACGTTGGGCTTCAACCAGCAGTTGTCCTGGGTTAAACAGAACACAAAAGGCCTGGTTTACATCACGATTATCTCTGAGTGGATTTGTGTCAATGCAAAAGCTTTGTCTGCATCTGCTAGGTTGTTGATGCAAATTTCTTTGCAAGAAGGAAGCTAATACAGTAGAAATCAGGATTATAAGATGCACCAGTGCCTATAAAAAGTATTACAGTAAAACAAATTATTATTATTTTTTTTTTACCATTTTATTGATTTTAAAGCTCAATTGTGGTCAATATAATTTGCCTTTTTTTAAACCTTTTTTAACCCTCTTAAATGTCAAAGTGAAAACAGATTGCTAAAAAGTAGTGTCAATAAAACAAGGATATGTAAGGTAAAATGAGTCACTGCATAAATGTTCACCCCCTTCAAGTCAGTATTTTTTAGCAGCACCTTTAGCTGCAATCACAGCTCTGAGTCTGTGTGGATAGGTCTCAATCAGACGTGCACATCTGGGCTCTTTCATTCTTCTTTGCAAAAGTGCTCAAGCTCTGACAGGTTGTAGGGGGATGAACAGTCCTTTTCAAGTCCAGCCACAAATTCTCTATTGAAGTCTGGGATTTGACACGGCCACTCTGGAACTTTCACCTTGTTGTCTCAAAACCATTTCTGTGTAGCTCTCCCTGTATGCTTGGAGTCATTGTCTTGGTGAAAAATAAATCTCCCAAGCCGTAGTTCTCTTGCAGACTGGATAAGATTGTCCTCTAGGATTTTCCTATATTTTGCCACTTTCATTTTTCTCTCTATCCTAGACTGTCAAGAAGCATCCCCACAGCATGATGCTGCCCCCACCGTGCTTCACAGTGGAGAAAGTGTGCTTGTGGTGATATGCAGTGATTGGTGTCGGCCGAACAAAGCGACTTGTCTGACACCATTTTGGTCTCATCAGACCGCAGAACTTTCCTCCACTTGACCATGGAGTCTCCCACATGGCAAACCCTGGTGGAGACTTGATCTGAGTTTTCTTCAACAGTGGCTTTCTCTTTGCCACTCTCCCATGCAGAGTCTCTCCCATCTCAGCTGCTGAAACTTGGAACTCCTTCAGAGTAAGGATGTTCCTAAGCATCTATTTCCCTATTTGGCTAAACACTTATTTATATTTCGTTTAACCTACTAGTATAAAGAGGAGGAAACTCCTTAGAAAACAATCAAATTCCTCACAGGGTCGTTGTGTCAGCAGGTGTGATGTTAGCCTGATATACTCTACAGCATAGCTAGCATTAAAAGCTAGCGCCGCCAGCCTTCTTTCCTCTTTGCAAATTAATACCGTGCTTTGATATGTGGCCTCTTTTCACATCTGTGAGTAGTTAAACGTGAGTTCAACCCTTGACATACATACCACTTTATTTTACATTTATTACTTTAGAAAACCGTCGTACTGCGGTCTTCCTACTACATGCTAACCACTGAGCCACCGCGGAGCTTCTCATATTTACATCTGTTGAAGTGCCAGAGAGGAAGATAGCAGCTATTAACTGAAGCTATAGCGGCCTTTAGTGGCGGGAGCTTCATTGCAGGATAACAGAGCATTATAGACTGGGATTTTAAGCCTGTGTTTATAAAAAATGATAGGTAATTAGTTTAACCCACTAGTAACTCCCGCGCCGGCTAATTTGATAACCAACGTTTAATAACGTTTTTAACCATTTTACCGATTAACTGCGCACATCCCTACTTCAGAGTAGTCCTAGGTGTCTTGGTGTCCTCTCTCACTAGTCTCCTTCTTGCACACTCACTCAGTTTGTGACGGCGGCCTGATCTAGGCAGATTTACACATGCGCCATATTCCTTCCATTTCCAGGGGATGTTCGGTGCCTTGGATTTTTTTGCATCCATTCCCTGATTTACTATTTTCAATAGCTTTTCCTCTGAATTGCTTGGAGTGTTCTCTTGTCTTCATGGTGTAATGGCAGCCAGGAAGACTGATTAACCAGTGACTGGACCTCCCAGACACAAGTGTCTTTACACTACAATCATTTGAGACCATTGACATCACTCAGGTGATCCCTATTTCTCTAATTGTGAAACCCAAGCACCAACTGGCTGATTCTAGATTTGCAACCCACTTCTTTGTGCTTTCTCTCTCTTCTCTAAGCAGCTTTAATTTGAAAATATCACTGTATATTTGTTTATCATTAAAAATATTGTATTGTTTAATCTGGTGTTAAAAAAGTGTTGAAACATCAGAGGTTTTGAAAGGTAGCTGAGAAAAGTTGTCAGTAAGTGTCAGCCTCTGCTAGCCTGGTTGGTGTTACAAACATAACTTACTTGTAATTCAAATGTAAAAATGTTTTACCCTAATGCCGAGATTTGGACCTGAATTGATCAACACTACTACTTTATATTCATATTCATAGCTGTTTTTGCTGGAATAAAGAAGTCTGGAAGTATAGTTACTCGT
Organism: Cheilinus undulatus; assembly: GCF_018320785.1. NCBI lineage: Eukaryota > Metazoa > Chordata > Actinopteri > Labriformes > Labridae > Cheilinus > Cheilinus undulatus. Next base: position 40,611,212 of record NC_054881.1, read on the forward strand.
TAAATCTACAGACCAACCTGCTCGTTCAGTATACCATCACCATCTGCATCCTCATCACAGGCGTCTCCTTTACCATCTCTGTCGGCATCCTCTTGTCCAGAGTTAGGAACAAAGACACAGTTATCCTGTGAAGAGAACTTGTCGTTTAAGGACAAAAAAAAAAATCTTCATTTCAACAACCTAGTTATATTTGTGGACAGTTTACCTTTTTACAGTTTGGATCTTTGCACTTAAGTTTCTCATCCGGGTATCCGTCAATGTCGGTATCTTTTCCACATAGGTACCCGTTACCCGCCCAGCCGATTCCACACTGACAAAAAAAAGCAAACTCTTTATGTATGGAGATTATGTGATCATGTTGTAGATAAATTAGAGTGAAAACAGTATGAACTACTGACCTGACAAGAGATGGATCCGTCCCTCTCTAAAGAGCACTGGGCGTTGATATCACAGGGGTTGGTCAGGCTGTTTCCACAGCTGATCTCTGGCTTGCAGCCCTTAACTTGATCTCCTGTGAAACCTGTTTTACAGCTGCCGCAGTGGTAAGAGCCCTGTGCAGGAATGAGCACATCTGGTTTAATTTTGGGCAGGGAGTTGTAAGTCTCATCGATAAAATAATTGTCCTAGTTGAGCCCCTTTGTAGTTTGCAGATGTTATCTTACCACAGAGTTGTGACAGATGGAGTTTTCAGTGCAGCCTCCGTTGTCCGCTCTTTTACATTCATCGACGTCGTCACAGACCTGAACTTGGCAACATGATAAATGTAAATATTACATTATTGGAAAATTTGGCATGCTTTCTGTTTTTTTTTTTTTAATCTTTTAAACTGCATATAGAAGTAGTGGAAAAGTACAATATCCATGAAGCAATACTTGCACTATATTTTTCCTACTTCAGTTACATACTTTCCACTTTATAGCTACTAAAATAACTTGGGATAAGCTGTGATAAAAAATGTGATTAAAATCAAAAAGTTTAACATGTGGCCCCTAAACTTTTGACCTCAAAAAAACCAAACAGTATCTAGCCACTTCTTTTTTTCTACCCTCTTTAGACTGGTTTTCATCTGACCTGATTCAGGTCTGGCATATCAGAGGTTTCTTTAATCTTGAGTGGTTTCAGTGCTGTTAAGGCAGTTTGGTAAACAACCAAGACTGATGACCCTGGGGTGAAAAATCCAGCCATCCATCCATCCATTAATTTTTTAATCCATCCCTCCATTAATTTTTCAAATCTTTTAAGCCAACCGTCCATCCATCCATCCATCCATCCATCCATCCATCCGTCCATCCATTTTTTAAAAATCTTTGTCATCCTTCCATTCATTGATCCATCCATGCATCCATCCATCCATGCATCCTTCCTTCCATCCATGCATCCTTCCATGCATCCTGCTTCCATCTATCCATCCATCCATCTATCGATCCATGCATCCTTCCTTCCATCTATCCCTCCATCCTTGTTTCCATCCATCCATCCATCCACCCATCCATCCATCCATCCATCCATCTATCCATCCATCCCTGCTTCCTTCCATCCATCCATGCATATCTCCATCCATGCATCCATCCATCCATCCATGCATCCTTCCTTCCATCCATGCATCCTTCCATGCATCCTGCTTCCATCTATCCATGCATCCATCCATCCATCCATGCATCCTTCCATCCATCCATGCATTCATCCTTCCATCCATCCATCCATCTATGCATCCATCCATCCATCCATGCATCCCTCCATCCATCCATCCATGCATCCTTCCATCCATCCATCCATCCATGTATCCATCCATCCATCCATGCATCCCACATCCATCCATCCATGCATCCTTCCGTCCATCCATCCATCCATGCATCCTTCCATCCATCCTTCCATCCATGCACACATCCTTCCATGCACCCATCCATCCATTTGTTGTCCTATCCATCCCAGCATCTATCCATCAGTTTTTCTTTTCATCCATCTATCTATTCATTCGTCCATGCATTTATTTAATGTTTTTTTTTTTTTAGCACATTTTGGGGTGGGGTCCCAGGGGCCAATGATTTGGCGGCCCCTCTCCAGCTACTCCTTCTCTAGATTCCTCAGGGATTTCTGTACCTAAAGGTAAAAACATTATTCATCCAACAAGTTCTGGGTCTACCCAGGGGTCTCCTCCCAGTTGGGTATGCCTGGAAGACCTCCAAAGGGAGATGACTGAGGCGTCATAGTCACATGTCTGAACCCCTCACCCTAGGAGCAAAGTCATTTTAGCCACTTTAGCCTGCAATCTTATTCTCCTGGTCAGAGCTTTGACCACAGGTGAGTGCTGGAACAAAGATTGACTCACTAGTGAATAGGAGGCTTTACCCTGCAGCTTAACTCTCTCTTCACTACAATGGCCCAACACAATGCCTCTGCTTGGGGTGTGAATCTCTGCTTCAAGTGGAAGAGTTCAAATCTCTCCAGTCTTGTTTACAAGGGTCAAATGGAGTGGGAGATCACAGCATGCATGGGTGGTACACTTTGGTGGGTGAGTGTTGAAGCTGCCTGTCTATTGGAAAGCCTATAGCTATGCCATTTATCATTTTCTATGACTGTTGGGACTGGAATTGAAAAACAACCTGAGGTGTTTGAGTCTAATTTTACATTTGCAAATGTGTCTTTCACTGAGAGATTTCTATTTAAACCCCATACATTGATTTCATTTCAAAAGGCTAAAGAAGACAAATAAATATGAATTGGGTATCAAAACTCAGCTTTTTATTGTGACCTTCTAGAGCAGCATGGCCTCTGGGTTTAATTGGTTTAAAGCTGTGCTGCTAAATAATCTGTGACAGGGGGCTTTTATTGCCCTATTATAAATTTCTGTTCAGTAGGCAGCTAGGTTATTTTTTTCATGACCTTGTGAATATTAAAGAGTCAGATTTAACAGGCGGCATATTCAATATTTACCTCAAAAACCTTTAAAAGTAATTAAAAAGGAACTGCCTAAATTTAAACAACATGTATTCTTTAGCTATATGGACAATTCAGCAAGAAAGATGTAGAGATACTTCGTCTAAAGGTTCTGCATCCTCTGTTGTCTTTCTTTCATGCTTGCTGTCTTTCTTTCTTTCCACTTGCCTGTTTGTTGGTCTGTGCGAACAAAACACCGACACCCTCCACTGCCAGGCCGGTGTAGCCCAGCGGACAGGCGTCACAGCGGTAACCCGGGGCGGTGTTTACGCACTTCACTCCAGGGAAGCAGGGGTTAAACTGGCACTGCAAGAAAAGAGCACATGAGGCTCTGTTTAAGCTCTCAGGTATGAGGACATTTTTACTCAGGAACGTCTGTGCTGAAGGTTGCAAACAGTTATGACCTGTGGTGTTAAAACACAGTCAGCCTGAAAAATTATGCTTTTAAAAGCATGATTGTGTTTATGAAACCATTCACCTCCCTCTTTTGCATGTGTGCATGTTAGGATAACACTGTGTGATTCTTGGCCTGAAAAATGTCAGCTATTCCCTTTCTTCTTCACCTCATTGCCTTTATCTCACCACTGCCTATAAAATCCATATAAGAGCGCCGTCCAAAATCAACAACACAGACTGCAGCCCCGCTTTCCTGGTTTGTCTACGCTGTGGCAGAATTTCTGTGTGGAAATACAACAAACTTTTCTCTCAAGAGAGAATCAGCCTCAGGCCTAAACCTACCTCATGAGGAATGAACAGATTCGCACATTATGCAACCTCCAAATACATGACTATACATCCACTTTTTGACATCATATTGAGGAAATGGACCAAATTATTGATCTACATATTCATGGCTACATTCTAAACAAAAACACTGAATACGGCTCTCTTTCACACATTTGTACGCCAGATGCACACAAGGTGTCTTCAGCAGCTTTCGGACCCCCTTGAGGCTTCCTTGCTGTTTACACAGGAGGCCTGGGTGGGTTTAACAAGCTGTTAAATTCAAGATTTTCATTTGGATCCAAATGCAAAGTGTTACCATACTGCTATGTCTGCATCTGTTAATCTGAGTGAGCAAACATGCTAATTAGGGATTTGCATGGGTACTAAATTATGTGGCATTAACCAATACCAATGTTTATCTGTTGTATCAGTTTGATGCTAGCATAGTTCACTTAGAGATTTTTTTACTGGCGGAAGAAGCCACCTGATGGACAAACTCCAGAGGAAATTTTGGCATAGTAGCAGTTTTGCAGCAAGCAAAGTGATGAAATAAAACAAAACATTGGTATCAGCATCAGCTAAGCTATTTGAAACATAGATTTTGGTATCAACCCATATTTTCACAGTTGGTGCATCTGTAATCTTGAATGTGTTTTGCAAGAAGAATAACAAAAAGCTTTTAAATATGAGTGAACAACACCTGTGTCACTTGTTGTGTGTGACAGCGCCAGTCTGGAAAGCATTTTAACGATCACATTCAGAGCAAAACTGTCACTCAGTTGCCATTCCCTGCTGCTGCAGTGGGTCCTTTGTAGGGCTGGGCAATATTAGGAAAATTAGCTTAAATCCCAGTATGGCCTGCTGCAATTTTCAAGTTGCAGAAGATGCAGTATTTCTTTAACCTGAAATTTGTGCCAAAATAGCAGTTTAAAACTTCTTTTTTTCTTTTTTTTAATTTATTTTTGCCTTTTTTTGATAGGACAGTGGCTAGAGTCGGAAACAGGGAAGTGAGCAGGGACAGACATGCAGGAAATAGTGCCATGGGCCTGATTTGAACCCGGGTCGCCTGGGTATATGGCGCGCGCCTTAACCACTCGACTACCGGCGCGCCTAAACTTCTTTTACATCAGTGATGCATTAACGCTATCATCAACAGGCAGTTTTTTAGAATAGTCTACAAATCCTACCTTTTTGTACATTTTTCTGATTAAATATGAGAATTATGTAATAATTATAACCTCCATCAACACATCAATTCCTATCCAATTTCCAATGCGATTCAAAATCATCACAATTACCGTATTTTTACGAGTATTACGAGTATAAGTCGCATCAGACAAAAAAAACTGTCATGAAAAGGAAAAAAACATATGTAAGTCGCACTGAACTATAAGTCGCACTTATTTAGTGTGTTTCTGACACACCGTTGTCTGTGCTCTGATAGAGAGGCGGTTGCGTTGCATGAAGCGGTAACACCAAGAAGGCCCGCCTGCAAAGTCATTTATATTCCTCTCCTTGGCAACTACCAGTGCATGGAGCTGTAACTGCACCGTTGACAAGCCTCTCCCGGCAGCATGTTGTTCAAGCACCCATCTGTGGACTCGTTCCTCCAGCTATGGGCATCTTGCTTTCAGCCCGCAATTAGCTTTCTTTGTTTTCTTCATTGCAGTAAAAGTAACCTCTGCTTTTCGCCAGTCCCTCACAAGTTTCTCACTCAGTCCAAACTTTCTCTCTGCTGCTCGATTCCCGTTTTTGTAAATTTTTTTCAGTGGTACAGGAGCAGCATGTAGTTGTCACAAGCCTAGAGCGCCCTCTCGCGGCATTAGACGGTAATGTTTACTCCTTGTGCATGTCAGTCAGTATGAATTAACATTTAAAAAGACGTTAAATTATATATATTTTGATATATAAGTCGCACCTGACTATAAGTTGCAGGACCAGCCAAACTATGAAAAAAAGTGCAACTTATAGTCCGGAAAATACGGTAGTTATTTTTCCAAAATTGTCCACCTCAGATTTATCTAATACTGTGATCATTGTAATACAAAATTATTTATTGCTTGTGTTTGTTGGTTAAAAAATCATAATATAAGGAACTTAAGAAATAATCGCATATCAAATTGTAGTTGTAAAATAGGGAAAAAAAATCGCAATTAGATTATTTTCCCAAATCGTTTAGCCCTAGTCCTTTGCTTCTTCTTCGTTGCTCGAAAATGGTAGCCTGTGCAGTGTTTTCTGGCAGCCAAGAAGAATTGATTTCTGGTTTATAGCGCTAACATTTAGCATGGCTAAACGACTTAAAATATAAAGCTTAACCAAACGGTATCAGATCAGTGCGTAAACTCATGTACTCGCCAATACCAGTACCTGCATTTCAACCAGTACCGGATGTATTTCTGATACTGGTATCATAGTCTGAATATCTCTTATATTTACCAATTAATTTTAGCTGACACTGATATGAGAACTGATATAGTTCAGACTAGGGCTGTCGCGATATATCGATATGGACGATAATCGTGGTATTAAAAAATAAATTTTCAATTTCATGTTAAAAATGTGCATATGATAATATCGTGTAAATGGTCCAGTGCCACTTGAACACAGTTTGTTTTCTATATCTAACCCTGTTTTCTTCTGCCCTGCTTTGTCTCCCTCCTGTAGCACCCCAACAACTCCTCCCCCTTCCTCCTCACACACAAACACTGACCCTCCGCAATGACACAGCAGCTGCAGTACCTCCTTAGACAGGTATTTTGAGTGTAATTCATCTGCCAAAAGAGAGAACACAACATAAATAAAGTTAAAGATAAATTTGATTAATTGTCTCATTATTTATTTTTTTTCAAATTGAAATCGTGATAATATTGTTATCGTGACATTTTTTGCCCACGATAATCGTGAAGTGAAAATCTGATGTCGTGACAGCCCTAGCTCAGACCTTAAACTTAAAAAGAACTGAAGAGGGAAATAGCAGTATGAATGGCACTCATTCCTCCACTGTTTTCTCCATCTTAAGGTCCACTTTACACATCATATCACTCTAATCATCTTGAAGCACCAACACTCCTATAAAGTTTGGCAGCTTCCTGCAGATTGCTCTTGTTTTGTTTTGGATGTGGAGATAGGCCAATGAGTGTCTCCCCTCTCTGCTGCACACGGTGTCATTCTCATCCTGACTAGGGGCAGATCCAGTGGCAGTCAGGGCCATTTTGTGTAGTGGCCATTGATGGTGAGCTGTAAAGTTGTCAGTTTTTAAGTATATTCACTTACTAAGCATATAATTAGGTTGTCGAGTGGTTTTAGTGATATAATAGACATTATATGTTTTGTGTTACAAGACTATAAACCTCTGTAGCACCAGCGCTATTGGCAAAAGAAGTTAAAGTACAGCCCCGATGAACTCAGTCTCTGTTGGTCTTGAACTCATGTTGATTTGCAGAACAGAAGAAGTGTAGAGAATTAAGAATACACTCACACACTCCATATGTTTACATGCTGTTAGAAAAAGTTTATTTACATACTGACTGAACCTTACCTCATCCACATCATCACAGTTGAAACCATCCCCAGTGTAGCCATCAGGACACGGCCCACACTCCACACCATCCACTGTTTCTATGCACATGTCATCACGGAAACACACACCTGGAGCACACCTAGGTTTCACCGGCTCAGTCCCCCCCAGACCTTTAAATAACAGCAGAAAGGATGTTTAACCGAACATGTTTGACTTGTTTTTTTTTTTTTTTTTACTGAAAAGAGGCACAGTCCTGGTGCATGACATGACTGTTATTGGATCTTACCGCAGGCCTGACACTCTGAGATAGTGTTTCTGAGAAAAGATGTCTCTTTGACCTGAAAGAGGTCAAACATAAACAAGTTTATTTGCTGTCGGACAAGCCGTCACGGAGGTGAGGATGGGAGGAAGCAGGGATTAAGTGGCCTCAGAGGGACTGTTTGGGGTAGTTACCTGCTGAATGAGGACGTCTTTCAGCTCATTTATCACCTTCGTTAACTCCAGCATTTGATTGGACAGCTGCTTCGTGTTGACCCCTAAGAGAAAGGCACTGTTATTTTGTTTGAATGGAGCAGAGGTGGGGGATCCTCTGAGTCTGCTCTCAAGTCACTCACACAAACACTGCCTGTTGTTTCCTTACTGTGGGATTGTTTTCTTAAGAAACATTTGGTCATGTCTGTGGGCGTTTTACTCCCACTGAAGGACTCTTACCCAGGCTCTGGACGGAGTCTCTTTGTTGGAAATGGCAGTTTTGAATAGAAGCCACATTCTCAAATGAGTCCCCAACCACCAGCTTGAGCTCGTCTAAACTCTCCTGTTAAAATAAAACAAGTGGATGACAAAAACGTAGAAATATTGTTATCCACTCCTGAGACAGAAACATTGGGTTGTGTACACAAAACTACCTGATTATGCTGTTTAGCAAAACATCATCATCAATTTAAGGCACTATTTTAATGAAGCTGCAGTAGCATATACAACGCCTGTAAAAGTATTCCCCCCCTTGGATGTGTTACCCTTTGAATAATTTTATAAATCCAAAATGGTCAATATAATTTGGCTTTTTGGACAAAAAAATAACAAAAATCTTCTTTAATGACCAGATGAAAAACAATTTCTCCATAATTATGTCACTAAAGTAAAAATATGTACGGTAAAATGAGTGTAGAAATCACTTTGACATTGATTGATCTGGGGGGGGGGGGGTTGTTTTTTTTGCCTAAAGAGCCAAATTATATTTACCATGATTGATTTATAAAATCAACAAAAGGGTTAAACATCCAAGGGGGTGAATACTTTTTATAAGCACTGTATAACCACTAAATGACAGCAATGCATAACTAACACAGGTGGTGGTTAATATGGAATTGTGCCTAATACTGAATGTTCTCAGAGTGTTTTATTAATTCCAGACTGGCCAACTTCTCTGATTTAAATTTGCATTAAATCAACTAGAAAATAAATCACCTAGGAACATCCCTAGACTGCACAGAGATTAGTAGACTTTGTGTCCTTGGAGGGTCTGTTTCTTGTGTGTACACTTTCAGAAGTCGATTTACCTGATCTCTAGCCTGCATGGTCTTCAGCTCCACCGTTCCATAACCTGCAGGTAAACCCTGGAAGGCAGCCGGGAGATCCCTGACTGTCTCCACCAGCCTGCAGTCCAGATGCAGCTCCACCCCACCTGGCCCCTGCTGCTGCAGCCCCTTCAGGTGGAACAACAGTCGGTGCTGCTGGCCGTCTGCCAGCACTAGGTTGTTGAAGGTTACTGAGCTCATCCTCTTGTCACTCCGCAGATAGCGTAACACAGCTTTGAGGGGACAGAGACGGGGAAGAGGAGGCCATGACAGTGGTGGAGAGATAAAAGAGGAGAGAGGATTTAGAGGAGGCATTTACTGTAAAAGGTTTATTCATCTAAATTACAGCAAGACTAACAGTCTACAGCCTTGCTGGCTTCTCTATCAGGCTGTTTTTTATCACAGCAACGCTTTGAGATAGACGGTAATGTCTGATCACATTCAACCAAATACATTATAAAATGTTAATGCTGGTGCTTCACCGAGGCCACATTTACTTTTTAGAAAGAGTATGTGCAACCATATTTTAGATACTTTAATGTTAAAGCACATATCAGAGGGGACAATAAGGGTAAATACATGATGATCTTTGTTAGATGAAACACCTGCATGAAGCCAGGGTTGGACTACAGGATTTTGTTGTCTGTTTCGATGGTAACTATGTCAGAGGCAAACCATGAAGGATACTGACAACAAAGGTTGTTTATCTTTTGCAGAATGTGTTACAAAAAATGTGGGAAATGCATGATATTGAATATTTGGCAATTTCTGATATGCTGATATTTACAAATTTGTTTTAGCCTGAAGCTGATATTGATATAAACATGTAGTTCCACTTTAAAACTTAAGTCCTTTAAAGTTTAAGTGGCTATAAAAGGTTTTCAGCCCCCTTGAATGTTTTACCCTTTAATGATTTTTAGAAATCAGTCTTGGTCAATATAATTTGGCATTTGTTGACATGATTAAAAATCCTTCTGGATTTTTCTATATTTTGTTGCATTTATTTTCCCCTTTGACCTTTACAAGCTTTGTAGGGTTGGCTGCTGAGAAGCATCCCCACAGCATGATGATGCCACCAGTGTGCATCACAGTGAGGATGATGTGTCTGTGATGATGTGAGGTGTTTGGTTTCCACCCAACATGGTGTCTTGTCAGATGGTTAAAAAGGCCCATTTTGGTCTCATCAGACCAAAGAACTTTCTTCCACTTGACCATCGAGTCTCCCACATTTCTTTTGATGAACTCTGGTCTCTTTGCCACCCTCCCATAAAGCTTTGACTGGTGCAGAGTCTCTCCCACCTCAGTTGCTGAAGCTTGGGACTCCTTCTGAGTAGTCACAGGTGTCTTGGTGGCCTCTCTCACTAGTCTCCTTCTTGCCCGCTCACTCAGTTTGCGAGGACGGCCCGATCAAGGCAGATTTACACATGTGCCATACTCCTTCCATTTCTTGATGATGGTTTTAACTGAACTCTGGGGGATGCTCAGTGCCTTGGAATTTTTTTTTGTATCCGTCAACTGACTTATATTTTTAATAACCTTTTCTCTGAGTTGCTTGGGGTGTTCTTTTGTCTTCATGGTGTAATGGTAGCCAAGAATACTGATTAACCAGTGACTTGTTTATACTTTATACTACAATCACTTGAGACACATTGACAGCACTCTGGTCATCCTTATTTCACAAATTGTGGGACTACTAGCACCAGTTGGACGTCAGTTAGTCACTTTGAAGGGGGTAATATTTATGCAGTCACTTATTTCATCTTACATATTTTATCTATCTATTTATCTCCTTTTTTAGTATCCGTCAATTTACTTATATTTTTAATAACCTTTTCTCTGAGTTGCTTGGGGTGTTCTTTTGTCTTCATGGTGTAATGGTAGCCAAGAATACTGATTAACCAGTGACTTGTTTATACTTTATACTACAATCACTTGAGACACATTGACAGCACTCAGGTCATCCTTATTTCACAAATTGTGGGACTACTAGCACCAGTTGGACGTCAGTTAGTCACTTTGAAGGGGGTAATATTTATGCAGTCACTTATTTCATCTTACATATTTTATCTATCTATTTATCTCCTTTTTTAGTATCCGTCAATTTACTTATATTTTTAATAACCTTTTCTCTGAGTTGCTTGGGGTGTTCTTTTGTCTTCATGGTGTAATGGTAGCCAAGAATACTGATTAACCAGTGACTGGACCTTCCAGACAAAGGTGTCTTAGTGATACTGCAATCACTTGAGACCTCAGTTAGTCACTTTAAAGGGGATGAATATTTATGCAGTCACTTATTTAATCTTACATATTTTATCTACTTGACATTACTTTCTAAAAATCTCTTTTCACTGACATTAAAGAACTTTTTCTGTAATTTTTCTCTGCCAAGAAAGCAAAATTATACTAACCATGATTTATTCATAAAATTAATAAAAGAGTAAGACATCCAAGGTGGTGAAAACATTTTGTAGTTACTGTATCAGCTGTGAATATCAGCGAATACAAGGAATTAACCTTTTAAACTAGTAACTGACAATAATATTGCACATTGCTAAAGTCCCACTCCTACAGGCACCTACTATTAAACAAAACTGTTGTTTTAAGGAAGTCTGTACTTTGGCGGTTTATGTAAACATAAAACCCATAGTCTTTTAACATGTTTCAGGATAAGTACAGCTTGATTAACACTGGTTAACATGTTGAACCCATTTAGCATGGTGACGACTTCACAGGCTGAGAAAACAGGAAATTAAAAGATAGCTACAGGAAATAATTATTATATAAAGGAGTCCTGTCAGCAGTGGCCAGAAGCCACTATAAAGTAAACCTGAGTCTTATTAAGTGAAAGGTACAGAATGACTCACTGATGTTCAGATGTAAAAAAAATACATGAAATTAAAAAGTTCTCTGTATCACAGTGCCTGATTCCAACGCTATGAACAACACAAGTTAAATTTAATTTACCATCCTGGTGCTGGGCAGGTGTGACTGTTTTTTAAGATCATTTTTTATAAGCAAAATAAAATCTGCATGTGGTTCCTGTTAACAAAGTTTATGAGAGCAATAAGAGCTAATCAGGACATTAAGATTGTGGGCTGTAAAATCAAAACAATGAGATGAAAAATGCCCTCATGCAGGGTCTCTTGGGCTCTATACCCCTTTGGGACAAAGCTAAAAAAAAAATCCAATTTTTTTGATAGTTCTGAAGATTACTCTGGCTGAATTTTTCTTGTGATGTGTTAAGAGTGGACCGATCTGCTCGGATGAATATCAGGGCTGCAATGATTTTGGATATTTTTGATCTGATATCCTGAATTGGGAAGTAAGCTGATTGATGATGTAAATACAACAGGCACAACAAACTGACGGGCTGTATGGCAGTGCAGGGGTTAGCTGCCCCACAGCAAGGAGGTTGCTGGTTCACTTCCTGGTCAGGGCCTTTCTGTGTGGAGTTTGCATGTTCTCCCTGTGCATGCATGGGTTCTCTCTAGGTCACAGGTGTCAAACTCAAATCCAGCCCATGGAACAGTTAAAGGTTATCTCATATTTCTGTTATAACTGGCCCATCAGTATGAGTTCTGCAGGAGTATAAAAATGTGAACTTATCCTCGATGATTTAAGATATCCTTGTTAAGTCACAAAATCTGAAAAAGTAAGGAGTAAAAATGTTTATATAAGAAGTCAGGAATGTGGGAAAAGAAATTAATTTGTGTTTTAATTTCACATTTTCAATTTCTAACTTCTAACTTTTTTAAATGTCAAAATCATTTATCAGCAGTGCTAAGTTTCATTTTTTTCACAGTTCATGGTTAAAACGGTGACCATGTTAGGCCCTCAGGTTAGTCCTGAATCCAGAATCCGGCCCCTGCTGTGATTGAGTTTGACACCCCTGCTCTAGGTACTCCGGCTTCCTCCCACCACCAAAAACATGCTCAATAGGTTGGTTGATCACTTTAAATTGTCCATAGGTGTGAATGTGAGCGTGCCTGGTTGTCTGTCTCTATATGTCAGGCCCGCGATTGACTGGCAGCTAGTCCAGGGTGTACCCCGCCTCTCGCCCAATGACAGCTGGGATAGGCTCCAGCCCCCACGACCCTGAATGGGATAAGCGGTATAGAAAATGGATAGACAACAAACTGACATCTTACACATGTCCAGCATGCACCACATCATGTGTGTGGGTTTTTCAGCATCTGTGATTGTTCCTGCCTGTCATCTGCCATGTTTATTGTTTATTGCTGGCCACACACTAGACAAACTGAACTGTTGAATCAGTCATTGTTTGTCATGTATGAAGGCTCCCCTTTAATATTTATTTAAGATTTTAAAATCTTTGAGTATGGTCCCGGCTTTAGAGAAAGTTTCAAGGTAATTCTCTGTAGGTTTTCATGCTCGTACTTGACCCTTTTAACTTTAAAACCCGTCATTTAACCCAGTCTTAACACAGAAATATTGATCAGAGCCTCTTTCATGTTCTCCTACCTCTGTTGAGCTTCCCCATCACGGTGAACTCAAAGTACTTGCTGTTGTCCCTGGGGTTGTACAAGCCGAACACGGTGGTTCCGGTCTTGGGCTGCAACTTGAAGGAGGTGAGGATGAAAGCCTCGTTCACGCCTTGCTCGGCCAGACCCCCCTGCAGCAGGTCTGGCAGGCAATCGGGGGAGGTAAGGAGATCATAGACTGTTGATAGATATGGGAAAAAGAGAAATTGTACAACACATGAGTAATAGATGGTGAGATATTAATATTTAAACCCTGCAGCTATGCTTGGATTCTAGAGTAAACACATACTGAGTCGATGAGTACAAGATGATGTTGACCCAGGATTTGTTGATTTTACTGCACAAAACTTGGCACAGAGATTTGGCTCTGAAAAATCACAACAATGTGGGTACTGAACCAAACATAGCAGCTGTAAGTTGCATGCTTTGTTTTTCACTTTTGTTTGCTCTTTGCTTGATAAAGCTGTTATTTTTACCCACAGCTCTCTTACAGGCAGAATTTAGACATAACTACTGACAGGCTGCTTAGTGGGAGTGAAATACCAGAGAGACACCGCACACTTTTACTCATGGTTAGATTCTCTTTTTAATAAAGTAACTCGGGAGCTGGAAAGGCTACAAGAGGATGTGCAGGGAATCTCTAGTCTGCCATCTGCTCACATCATGAATGCACAAGTAGCCTGAAAGCAGTCAGCGAGGTCTACTGTCGTGAGGGAGCAAAATTGTTCCCAAATGCTTGCAGAAATTGGCCGTTGTCAGCCAAGATTGCAAAGCTTGATCCCCAGATGAGATCTCTCCCACTTTTTTTTCATTTATGCCGCCTTTCTGGCCTCTGCTCTCTCTATTTTTTGTCCAGCACATGCTGTATTTTAGGAAAACACTGGGGATTTGAAAATGTGTGCAGTTAAATGTGACAAAGCCACCGAAAAGCTTTTCACTGTGACATCAACATTGCTTTTAACAAAAATGAGATGGATCTTTCACTTGTTGGGTCTTACTCCAACAGAAAGGCGTGCTTATGAATCATTTTGGCCCAATGAATCGATAAAGTCCAAAAATGTATAAATAGCAACAGAACAAATAAACTTCAATGGATGCTTCGTGCCTTTAGAGTCAGTGAAAAGCACCAAACACACACAAGATGCTCACTTGCACTTAAAACACACAGTCCTGCTGCTGTTCATAAATCTTCCGGACATAGGGCTCAGAGGGGGTAAGGGTCGTCTTACTCCACAGATCCTGAGAAAGTGCCTCATTTCACCCCTTGATTAACCTCGAATTTCAAGCTTCATAAAATCAGTACAGCTGAAAGCCATAAAGTAATCCAATTCCTTGTCGTCTCCTTAACACCAGCATATAAATACATCACAGTTACAAATAGCTATAAAGACTACAAACGGTCAGCATTCTTCATTTTACTGCTTACAAATACTTCACAGCTGTTGAAAGCTGTGATTTATTGCAGTGTTATGGTTAGAGGTACCCAGTCAGCCATTAGTAATGATGAAGGACTAACATCACCAACATCAGCCTGTGATGAACATAAACACTGATGTGACATTTTTGCAATAACCATGAGTAATCTGCTTAAGGGAGGCAGAGAACCATTGTATTTCGCCAGTTCTAATAGGGTGGTGTGTATATGATGAGAGATATTCACAGGATGTCTCAAAAACAGCATTAAAACTTTGTTTTAGCTTATGTGGAAAAATTGATCTCAAACTAGGGTTGGCTTGAAACTTGAATTTCAAACTGAGATACAATACTGGTAAAAGTCAAGTAATACTAATAAATAGGACATTTGCAATCACGTGATCCCAAAAGTCCGTTGGGGGTGAAGAAGTGGGGGAGAGCCATTAGGAATGTTAGGATGTGTATCAAATAGCCTATGCATTTGAGTTGTTGTATGGAGAAAGTGTAAATTAAAAATTAAAAAAAAGAAAGAAAGAATGAAATTTTAGTCCTAGAATTGCCTAGAAAAAAATCCACAAGCAGCTACAACTGTACCTGATGACTAGAAGAGTAGTATTGGTCAAACTGAAAGCAAACCTTCAGCTGTTGCTGTTTGTCCATTCACACAATTTTCATTTTATTGAAAGTTCAGCTTAAATTGTAAAAATGCCAAATGAGTCATTTTCTAGAGAGCAGGGACAGAGCAAGATAATGATGGTGGACCGAAGAAAGCAGGGACAGACAGCAAGATGAGGATGATGTAGGAGAAGAAAGCAAGGACAGACAGCAAGATGAGGATGATGTAGGAGAAGAAAGCAAGGACAGACAGCAAGATGAGGATGATGTAGGAGTAGAAAGCAGGGACAGGGAGCAAGATAAAGCTGATGTGGGAGAAGAAAGCAAAGACAGGGAGCAAGATGAGGATGATGTAGGAGAAGAAAGCAGGGACAGGGAGCGAGATGAGGATGATGTAGGAGAAGAAAGCAGGAACAGGGAGCTAGATGAGGATGATGTAGGAGAAGAAAGCAGGGACAGGGAGCGAGATTAGGATGATGTAGGAGTAGAAAGCAGGGACAGGGAGCAAGATGAGGATGTAGGAGAAGAAAGCAAGGACAGGGAGCGAGATGAGGATGATGTAGGAGAAGAAAGCAGGGACAGGGAGCAAGACGAGGATGGTGGAGGAGAAGAAAGCAGGGACAGAGAGCAAGACGAGGATGATGTAGGAGAAGAAAGCAAGGACAGGGAGCGAGATGAGGATGATGTAGGAGAAGAAAGCGGGGTTGAGAGCAAGATGAGGATGATGATGGTAAAAAGGTAAGGACAAGGAGCGAGATGAGGATAGTGGAAAAGAAGTAAGCAGGGGTGGGGAGCAAGATGTTCCATTTCCAAATCCTGTTTTAATACTCAAAGTCTGCCCATGTGTGAGAAAACAAGAAGAGACTCTAATCAGGTGACAATACCAGGACGGCAAAGGATTGATTGAAGGTAGCGAACATCAAATGGCAAAAGTTCTACCAAAAACTTCCAGAATATGAGAAAAGCAATCCCCCGTAGGAGTGCTATTTGAAATGGAAATGCTTAATAATAAATTAAAAATATAGCTAATTGATAAAGGAAATTATAGTTAAAACATACATTTAAATGCATAGATATTTATAAAACAAGGCAACATGTTTTGCTTGGCTGGCTGTCAAAGGGGGGCCCTGTGAAATTTTCTTTCTGGGGGTCCAAAATCCCTACACACACCTCTGGGTATGACAGCTAAAGAATATGCTAACATTTGCTTTAAACTCAATAAAGCTGAAGGGGAAAGGAGTCATCTGCAGGTTTGGGAAATAATTCTCTGTTGGATCATCACTGCAGATGACTCCTTTCCCATTTTCACACTGCTTGATACATTGTTATAGAGTTATTGATTATAGTGGCTTTAAATCTGTACTTCGTCCCAGGGCTGGGTCCTTTTTTGGACAAGTAATCTCGGTGAAGTCATCCTTGAGACATTAATACTGATCAGTGATGCTTTGCAGAGGTCTAATGGCTTTTTTGTGCTACTTAAATCTTATTTACCACAGCTTTTAATTGTTGTCTCTACTTTTGAATGCACCCATGCAGACAATGATCCATTTGCAGCAAAATGATGGATGATGAACCCCATTAATCTGGGCTTGTTTTATACATAACATCAGGAGTGTAGTGCCAAAAGATTGCAGGGATTAATGGGTGCGTTAAAGCTACGCCATCCATCACTGGATGCTAGAAAGTGATAAAATGAAAACATCGATATATCTGCAAGACTTCTGCAGCTCCAGAAAGAAAGAAAGAAGAGAGCCTGTGTGACTTAAAGTTCAACATTGGGCCCAGATCATCTCTGATTATTCCCATGTGTGTGACCCAGCTGGGACTTTGTTTAAATTAATTTGAGCCAGAAAGTTGAACCCTCTGAGCTTGAGTAATCAAGCAAATCTGGCTGGAGAGATATGAGAAGCAGGGTGAGTTTACTTCAGGAGGGAGATTGTGGGTTTAAACTTTGTCTACTTATTAATTTTCTTTGTCTTCTTGCCTCATCTCTCAGCGTTATATGCGTACCTCAGTGAATATCACACGCCATGTCTAATCCTCTGTGTTCTTTGGGTGCGCATATGAAATTCTCTTTCACGGTCTCTGCTTTATCCATTATGCATTGAACTCATACATGGTGTGTCGAAATACCCGGTGGTGGAGCCATTAAATCTTTTTTGACGCATAATAAAAATGCAGGATTACATCACAGCCAGGATGTCAGGAAAAATACACCATTCGAATGAAATCAAAGACATCAGTCTTTCTGTGCGCGTTAAAAATTTAATCTCCCTGTTGCAACCATAATATGACGCAGTTTTTAAAATACCTAAAAACTTTTATTAATTCATATTAAAGCTAATTAAAACACTCAGAATAACACTTACCCAAAGCCTGGGCTTCCACGTGTAAGCACAGTTTTAATAGCAGCTGCCAGGCCAGAATCAGGGCTGTCCAAACACCCATTTTATCCTTCCAGCTGGTCCCAGATCAGCACTTTTTCTGCTGTGACTTATCAGTGGCAGTTTCCCGTATGTCTGCGCCTGCTGTGAGTGGTGCGTTCGTGTTCCTGGCTCCTTTTTGAATCAGAAGTGAGAAAAGACTGTCATGGTAACCTTAAAAGAAGCTGCTGTCTGTCTGTTTATGTGTGAATGTGAGGATTGCAGGAGTCTTTCTGAGGGAGGAGCATGAGGGCCAGGGACCTGCTTTTAAAACCTTCCTCAGACAGCCCCATGCAGAGAAGGAGTGACCTGGGAGAACTCTTTGCATTGGCTACCAGTTCCCACAGGCTCCAGTACGAATTCACTGTACACAAGCGGCTCTGGAACCCTGCTTAAAGTCATGTTTTAACCCAAGCCCTCCAGTTTTTTTCTCACTCTTGAGTTCATGCTTGGGTTGAATTTCCAAAGGGAGAAAAAATGTGTTTCCGGCCTCAAACTGCAGACTCCTCAGTATTCTTTTTTCTTTTTTCACACTCTGGCTGAAACACAGAGTCTTTTCCTTCCAGGGATCATATGTGACACCTTTTCTAAGTGCCCTAATTCCCCCCTCATTCCCAGGGCAAATTCAGGAAATGAGCGCTCCGGAGCTCGCGCCTTAACAAGACGCTTTAGCAGAGCTTCAGACAGGCTGCTGGCTCAAACGGCCTTCAGGTCGTCAGCATGTCTGGCACCAGGCGACTCGCCACATTTGGCGGAGACGAGACGGAAGGCTCAGGTCTTAATGATGTTTGTTTTTCCCTTTTTTCTCTCCCTGTTGTGCCTCATTTTTAAGTCTTATTCCATGGGTGAATGACTACCATTGAAAACAAAAATACTGACTCTGCATTAACGGTATTTGAATCCTCGGTTAGATCATTAAAAGTTGACTCTCAGTGGCTGCAAGCTCATGGTCTTACTGAAAGGATAAACATGGGTATCTGTGGCAACAAGAGGAAGTAAATGAGTCACAGTTTCCATGCATCTACCGCAGGTGTTTCGCTGTGGTTAGCCTGCCCCAGTCTGTTGTGTACTGATCTGGACTCCAACAGAGTGCCCAGAGTTTTATCTTCTCCCTGATTGGTTTTTCAGAATGAGCCTTTACAGACCTGCAGGTTCTGGATCACAAAAACCCCTTCACAGATCTCCATTCATGGTCGACAGCTGCGGTCCGGAGCTCCAGAGACCACATGAAGTCTGCTGCAGGATCTGGGCTTGAGTCACATCATAGTGCGGTGGATGAGGTCAGACAGTGAAGGCTGCCTCTGGCTGGGAGATAAAACCAAACCCCAAATGTGTCTGACAACATCTCCGGACTATTTTTATACGTGATACCAAAAAAAACCAAATCCAGGAGCTCTGATACACTCGTAACTCTGCTTCTCACCACATGTTTAGTTGCCAACAGACACCAAAGATTATAGCATAGCTGGAACCACAATTAGGACAAAAATGTTCTGTTACCAATGACCAGGAGCAATGGTTTCATACATAAAAAGCATTACAAAGAGGGCTTTTTGTGTTCAGCAGGGAGGTCTGACAATTAGCCTTTTAAGGCCAAAAGGCAACGCCACAAAAATGAGCAATTAAAGGTGAATAATTGGAAGCATTTAATGCATTTATAGAGAAACAAAACATGTTTTACTGTATCCAAGAATGAGAAACAGGAGGAAACATGCGTATCAACCAAATGTTTGTTAACTCTAACAAAATCCACAAGGAAAATTAATTCATCAATAGCATGCTGTTTTTGTTGAATATACTTACTTGAATTTTCCACATTAAAACACTACATTTGAGATAAAGTTGCAGTTTTTGTTCTTTTACAGTAATGTGGGATCAATTATCAAGCTCTTAGGATCTCTTCTTTTTTGAGATTATTTCTGGGGCTTTTTGGATAGGTCATCAGAAGGGAGACTGGTTAGTCTCCTGCACCAAATAGTGCAGGAGACTAACCTGACACACCAGATGGATTTGTTTCACACATCCTTCTGGTAAAGCTTCAATAGGAAACGTTTGAGAAAAAGCACAGGCTTTGAAAAAAACTTGGAGTGTGATTGGTTGAACGTTCTGTCTGTCACATCTCTACGGGCCAATCAGAGCAACAAAACGTGACGTAGCTGCTATCGAGCTGCGCATGCGCAGCTACTGAGGAATAATGCGAAACATGGCGAGTATAGACATGTAAGTACTCGACTATTATTGTTTTTGAAAAGAAAACAACTCACTGCTGTTCTTTGTTCTTCTTTTAAAGAGGAAATGTTGCTAAGTTCTGATAAAACTAATCTCGCTAATCTCTTCCTCCATAACTGCACCAGCTCTTGCTGCTGCATGTTTACGTCACGACTCTGCTGCGCCTGAAAGTACTGCCCCGCGTTGCTGATTGTTCCTGTCACTTTCTAACCGGGCCCAAACGGTTCAGATGGGAGCTTTGCAAGATGGATTTGCCGATGAAAAACAAGGAAACGTGTGTCCATCTGCTTTGCAAAGTTAGCAGGAGACTGAATCAATCCCGCTACCAGCGTGTCAAGGACTACACTCTTTATACGTGGGCGGCCGTGCTACCATCTGAGCTAAATCAGCAGAAATGCACCAAACACACCATCCCCACTGTGAAGCTGGATGTCGGCAGCATCATTCTGTGGGGATGCTTTTTGGCAGCCAGCCCTGGAAAGCTTGTAAAGGTAGAGGGCAAAATGAATGCGGTAAAATAAAGGAAAAGCATGGAGGACAATGTTATTCAGTCTGTAAGTAGCTGAGTTGAAGCCCAGGCCTCAACCCAGTGGAGAATTTGTGGCTGTCCCTGCCTGATCCCAGTGCAACCTGACAGAGCTTGAGCAGTTTTACTAAGAAGAACGGAGAAAAATTCCAGTGTCCAGGTGTTCAAGCCTGGTTGATCCTATCCACACAGACTCAGTGCTGCGTTTGCAGCCAAAGGTTTGTGTGTACCTGTTTCTGTCTGTCTACTGTCCTCCTTTCTAAAGAAATGCAAATAAAGCTTAAAAAAATGAAATTGGAGAAAAAAGTAGAAGCAGTATAAAATTTTTACACTACTTCCTCTTTCCCTCTTTATGTGCTTAAAAGCTGTGGTAACCAGCATTATGGTGCATTTCTGCTACTTCCTGTGGTGCAGTGTTAATAAACTTCTGTACAACTGCGTGCACAAAGCATTTTTGGAAACATGTTTTTCAAATGAAATTCCAGCATAGTCTTTTAACCCAAACTTTTCCCCCAGGAACACACTTTTTGGTCCCAATAGTTGAAATCCACTGCTCCAGATAACATCAAAATTAATTTGTGGCCTACAGAGAAACTGACTTTATAACCATGGCTTTTTCAGTCTTTTGTACATACACATGCTGTACTGTTAGGGATGCAATGATGCACTTAAGTTGAGACATGATCGCATTTATCACCTTTTTTTGGTGTAAAAATGTTTGACTTTTAACAAACCGGATTGAAATCAGTGCATTAAATGTGATTCTTCCACTTTAAAACTGAAGATTAAATGGCAAAATATCTCTTTTCCTCATTTGTCTTTATGAATTACAATACTTTTAAATGTATAGATTGTGCAATTACCAATAATATTGTTAATAATAATTTCTCTTTATAAAAAGCAACAACCCTTCAGCCATTGATACCAAACAAGAGAAGCCAAAAGCAGAAAGCCCCCTCTAATAGTTGAAAAGAAGTATTACTATATCGATTTAAATTGACCATACAGTGGTCAATGTGCTGACCACTAAACAGTCATGGAGTTACTCTGATGAGCAGTGCCTGATCTCCTTCAGATCTAACAATTGTACCCCATTTACACGACGTTTTCAAGTGAAAACTCAAAAGTTTTGTAGTGTTTTGGCTGTCTGTTTACACGGCAAAGGTGTTTTAGTGCCTGAAAATGGAACTTTTCGGAAACAGGCTCCAGAGTGGAAGTTTTTCAAAATGTCCCCGTCTCTGTCTCTGTGTAAACAGGGAAACCAGCACTTTCTGAAAACTGACATGCGCACTGTGGCTGCAATAAATCTCCATGCGCGAGTAGGCTTATAACGTATGCGTGGATGGGAAACCCAAAACAAAGATGGCCAACACCAGTGTACTGTTTGTGTTCCTCACTCTTTTGAATTGAACTGTACTTCTCCAACAATGTGTTGATTTACTTAATCTTCATTTGGATCAGCGGAGACGTATTTCGTGCCTGCACCAGATTCTGACTCGACCCATACGCCCTTCGACTGCGTAAGGGTCGAGTCAGAATCTGGTGCAGGCACAAAAATCACACTGCCATCTACTGGCCTGGTATGTATACTACATCATTCTTGGTGTTTCCCACAGTCTTGTGTGAATGTTTTGAAAACGTTGCCGTCAGAACATGGAACTTTTTGGAAAGGAAAACAGAAAACAAAACAAAACGTTGTTGTGTAAATGAGGCATTAGAATCTTTATTTCTTTATACTAGAAAAGCTTGTTCCTCACAGTCTGATAGTCCCTCAGGTGCAAACTCCAAGCAGACTTAAATGTGTTTTGCACTGAGGAGAGGCTTCCATCTAGCCACTCTGCCATAAAGCCCAGATCTGTAGAGGGCTGCAGTCATGGTTGTCCTTCTGAAACTTTCCCATCTCCACACAGGATCTCTGAAGCTCAGTCCGAGTGACCATCAGGTTCTTGGTCACCTCTCTTACTAAGATTCTTTTCCCTCCGATTGCTCAGTTTGGCTGGGCGAACAGCTCATGGAAGAGTCCTGGTTGTGCCAAATTTCTTCCATTTGAGAAATAAGGGCCCTCTATAGAGAGGTGTGTGCCTTTCCAAATCATGCCCAATCAATTTAGTTTACCACAGGTGGACTCCAATCAAGGTGTAGAAACAAATGAAATATATAACACATTAATATGTACAGTATTTTTTCTCATAAGAAGGCACTTTTCTGGTACCATTGAAAAAGATCTTTGCAAACTGTGTGGAAAAAGTTTTTGTCATAGGAGTGATACTATTGAGGTCATTGTTAAATTCACCACATAAAGCTTTTTCTTCACAAAAACGTCTTTCAGTCGACTTACTCCCGTCTCCTCAAGTTGAAGGAATGAACACTCTTTTACAACTCAGCTAACCACAGTCGGTGGTGACCATAAGTCTCCTCACTCCTGCGCTCCATGCTTAAGTGCTCATTACACCGTAGGATGCAACATCTTACAAGCTGTTCTCTGTCTTACCTGATGAAGTTACGTAACGCCAGCCAGTCAGCAAGTCAGAGGGTTCTCATCCAACACCTCATTATATCTGCAGCATCTATCAAAACGTCTACCCGGCCTTATGAAGGGGACTCACGCCAAACCTCAAATTATAGCATTAAATTGCATGAATTTTGGGTATTAGACAGAGTGTAGCTCTGAACTCCAGGGAGAGTTTTATTAAGCAGAGCCACCACATCCTGAAGCTTATTTACACTGCTAACTCATGAGCCAAATTGGTGTGTCATGGTGGATCTATTTTTTGAGTTTCCTGGAATCATCTAAACAGCTTGAAGGTAGTACATAAAATTTAAACATCAAATGTGAGAGATCTGAAATTAAAAATACAATTTATTCTTAGTGAGATGAAGTAGAATTCCCTCAGAAATGAGGCTTGGGTAGTAACAGCAGAAGACAGAAACTTAGTCTTTTGAGGTTTTAAACTCGATATGAAAAATAAAATTGTGATTTCTTACGACAGTCACAGAGTCACTCTGATGACCTCTCAACAGTATCAGAGTCACTCTAATGACCTCTCAAAAGTCAAAGAGCTACTCTGATGACCTCTCAACAGTCACAGTCACTCTGATGACCACTCAACAGTCACAGAGTCACTCTGATGACTTCTCAACACTCACAGAGTCACTCTGATGACCTCTCAACAGTCACAGAGTCGCTCGGATGTCCATTCAACAGCCACAGAGTCACTGTGATGACCTCTCAACAGTCACAGAGTCAATCTGATGACCTCTCAACAGTCACAGAGTCACTCTGATGACCTCTCAACGGTCACAGAGTTTCTTTCATGACCTCTCAACAGCATCAGAGTTTCTTTCATGACCTCTCAACATTCACAGTCACTCTGATGACCTCTCAACAGTCACAGTCACTCTGATGACCTCTCAACAGTCACAGAGTCGCTTGGATGTCCACTCAACAGTCACAGAGTCAATCTGATGACCTCTCAACAGTCACAGAGTCACTCTGATGACCTCTCAACAGTCACAGAGTCACGCTAATGTCCACTCAGCAGTCACAGAGTCACTCTGATAACCACTCAACAGTCACAGAGTCACTCTGATGACCTCTCAACAGTCACAGAGTCACTCTGATGACCTCTCAACAGTCACAGAGTCACTCTGATGACCTCTCAACAGCATCAGAGTTTCTTTGATGACCTCTCAACATTCACAGAGTCACTCTGATGTCCACTCAACAGTCACAGAGTCACTCTGATGTCCACTCAACAGTCACAGAGTCACTCTGATAACCACTCAATAGTCACAGAGTCACTCTGATGACCACTCAACAGTCACAGAGTCACTCGGATGTCCATTCAACAGCCACAGAGTCACTGTGATGACCTCTCAACAGTCACAGAGTCAATCTGATGACCTCTCAACAGTCACAGAGTCACTCTGATGACCTCTCAACGGTATCAGAGTTTCTTTCATGACCTCTCAACAGCATCAGAGTTTCTTTCATGACCTCTCAACAGCATCAGAGTTTCTTTCATGACCTCTCAACATTCACAGAGTCACTCTGATGTCCACTCAACAGTCACAGAGTCACTCTGATGTCCACTCAACAGTCACAGAGTCGCTTGGATGTCCACTCAACAGTCACAGAGTCACTCTGATGACCTCTCAACAGTCACAGAGTCACTCTGATGACCTCTCAACAGTCACAGAGTCACGCTAATGTCCACTCAGCAGTCACAGACTCACTCTGATAACCACTCAACAGTCACAGAGTCACTCTGATAACCACTCAACAGTCACAGAGTCACTCTGATGACCTCTCAACAGTCACAGAGTCACTCTGATGACCTCTCAACAGCATCAGAGTTTCTTTGATGACCTCTCAACATTCACAGACTCACTCTGAGGACCTCTCAACAGTCACAGAGTCACTCTGATGTCCACTCAACAGTCACAGAGTCACTCTGATAACCACTCAATAGTCACAGAGTCACTCTGATGACCACTCAACAGTCACAGAGTCACTCTGATGTCTTCTCTTTTTGCACTACAGCCATTCTTGGCTTTCAAATTTCTGTTATTGTACAACTTTGTTTATATATTAAACTGCTGTTACTGTCAATATCTAAGACCTGTATTTAAAATAATCTGTTTATGGTGTTCATATTTGTATATAGACATACATGTACTGTAAATATGTTATAAAACTTCTCTTTTCTTTATAATTTTTATATTTGTAATTGGGATTTGTTTTGTCAGGCTTCTGCCTTTTGCTTTGTTGCTTTTAATTCAAATATTTCTGAAAATTGTAGGAAACAGCTGAGGATATTGTTTGCTCTTACATTTCTCCATATACTTCCTCTATATTACCTCATTGTGGATGCTCTAACATAAATCTGAAACACTTGGACAAACATGGCGATGCACTAGAAGATTAATGATAGGTGCAACAAAGGTTTTCTCAGGATAGCTGCAGTTCAATGGAAGAACATAACGTTTCTAAAACAACAATGTGGTTCCAGTGTCTCGCTGATTTTCCCGGTATTATGCAAGGGTTACTTAAAGACTGCCCCCACAAAGCTGCTGCTAGATGTTGCGTTTGATGGTTTTGCCATGTGTAAGCTCTGAGTTCACTCTCAGACTATCCAGCTGCTCCTTCAGTCACTCACACCAGCTGGATACGCTCATGCTCTCTCGCTCCGTCTCAGTTCGTGTCTCACCTACACCTACACGCCTCATACTGTAGATGGGGAGTGCTGTAAATCATCGCTGTGGATACTTGACACCAAGTCGACCACGCAGTTCTGTAAATCTCTTTGTTTCTCACGCTAACACCTTAAATGTAACCTACACGATTGCTTGACCTTTTCTTTTTTAGCCCAGCTTC
Organism: Cheilinus undulatus; assembly: GCF_018320785.1. Lineage (NCBI taxonomy): Eukaryota > Metazoa > Chordata > Actinopteri > Labriformes > Labridae > Cheilinus > Cheilinus undulatus. The sequence goes on from NC_054881.1 coordinate 40,637,057, forward strand.
ACTTCTGAGATGGTAATGTTAGAAATCCACTTCTTTATGTAAGGGTGAAATGTTTAAGAACTATAGGAGGAAGTGCCTTGAAATTTAAGTTAACATCAAGGTCACCAAGGGATATAGATCATGATGGCCCCCTGACTTGACTTAAAAAGGAGAATGAAGCTGTTTGCTCACATACAGTGCCTATATAAAGTATTCAGTCCTTTTATTGATTTTATAAATCAATCATGGTCAATGTAATTTGGCATTTTTGTCAAAAAATATTTACTATAAAAATCTCTTTGATGTCAACATAAAAACAGATTTTTACAAAGTGAAATTAAATAGATCATGTAATGTCGAGTAAGTTGTTGCATAAATATTCACCCCCTTCAAGTCAATATTTAGTAGAGTCACCTTTGACTGCAATCACAGCAGAGTCTTTGTGGATTGGTCTCATTCAGGCTCAAACATCTGGACTCTGCAATTTTCTTCTTTGCAAAACTGCTCAAGCTCTGTCAGGTTGCACGGAATCGGCTGTGAACCGCCCTTTTCAAGTCCAGCCACAAATCCTCTTTTGGATTGAGGTCTGGGCTTTGATTCAGAACATTCACCTTGTTGTCTTTAAACCATTTCTGTGAAGCTTTTGCTGTATGGTTCGGGTCATTGTCTTGCTTTAGAATAAATCTTCTCCCAAGTCCAGTTTATCTTGCAGGCTGAATAAGACAATCCCCCTGGATAACCTCTGCCTTTACAAGCCTTCAAGGGCTGGCTGCCAAGAAGCATCCCCACAGCATGATACCCCTGATTTGCTGAATCGATATTGAATTGAGGGTGGAAATATTGCAATGCATTGATTAATCGATATTTTTACCCAGCCCTACTCTCCCATAAAGCTCTGACTGGTGAAGAATCCAGCCATCAGTTGTTCTCTGCAGAGTCTCTTTCATCCCAGCTGCTGAAGCTTGGAACTCCTTCAGAGTAGTCATGGGTGTCTTGGTGGCCTCTCTCACTTGTCTCCTTCTTGCACGTTTGCTCAGTTTGTGAGGACGGCTGGAAATAGGCAGATTTACACATGTGACATATTCCTTCATTTCTGCATGATGGATTTATGGATTTCAGTGCCTTCAACATATTTTTGTATCCATCCCCTGACTTTTAATTTTTAGTAACATTTTCTCTGAGTTGCTTGGAGTGTTCCTTTGTCACCATGTTGTAATGGTAGCCAGGAATACTGATGAACCAGGGTCTGGTCCATCCATACACAGGTGTCTTTATACTACAGTCACTTGAGAATATAAATGTGAGACTACTAGCACCAATTGGTTGGACCTCTGTTGAATTAGGACTGTCACTTTAAAGGGGGTGAATATTTATGCAGTCACTTATTTTACCAAACACATTTTTAGTTAATTGACATTACTTTGTAGAAATCTGTTTTCACTTTGGTATTAAATAGATTGTTTTGTATACATTTGGTCAAAAAAGCCAAATTATATCGACTATGACTGAAATATAAAATCATTAAAAGGGTAAAACATCCAAGGGGCTGAATACTTTTTATAAGCACTGTACATGGGAAGGAAAAACTTTGAATATAAATGTTCACTCCTGCCTCCTGCAGTGAATTGGATATTTTAGTTTGTCAAATTTGGAAAGTTACAGAAATTTCTGGCCACATCATGACAAAGTTCTGAAAGTTTTGTGTGTTCAGGTTGGAGTGGGAGTCTAAAAGCTGTTCCTTCATCTGACAAGCACATGTGATGAAGCATACAGGCAGATTTATTCCTGTTCTTCCTCTTCTGTTATGAACTTAAATACATTTTTGTGTAAAAAAAAACACTTCTATTTTTTACTCCCGTCATCATGTTCAGAAAGGCTTCTTTGTAGCGAAGCATCATCAAAAGACTTCTTCAGGATGTGAGGACAAAACACACCTACACTGCACTGAGCAGCTTGTTTACATAGAACGAACAGCACACCATTGTTCTCCATTGAGTCTTACTCCAGGTGCTCTCATTAATCCTTCATAGTTCTGGCACGTTGAGAGCAAGCGTGTCTGGGCTGGAAAGGTCCGCCATACGGTGGGAAACAGCGCATAGTGGGAGAGCACACAAGGTCATTTTTTCAAGTCGAATTGTGAAAAGTTTCAGAGATGTAAAAAGGTTTTTCTAAATGTGGTTCTGATTCATCTGAATTCCACTCACATCTGAGGCAGCACACAGCAGCCTCCCCCTTAAAACTGTTTATTGAGCCACATTTTAAATTTAAAGGATGAATTTCTTTATTGTGCATGAGCGTAACTATTAAAACCCACAGGCTCGGATCAAAACCTTGTGTAGGAGTGCTGGTTTTGTAAGCTGCATGTTTGTCTGATATTTGAGAGGGAGTACGTCATTCAGTTATGTAGAATTAAAATCTACAATTCCTTATAATAAGCGGTTCATGAGGGGGAAGTGGGCCACATGTGGTAAAGTGAAGTTACTTGAGATAGAGGCTTCGAGTTAGTAGTGACCTTGTGTGAATGTTAAAGCAGGGATTTGGTGCCAGTTAGACTGAATTTCTTTGTTGCATCCAAACCCTTTGAAACTGGACTCTATATTTCCTGTCTAGCAGTATAGGAGCGGGAAGATAATGCTTTTCCCAGAGAGACAGATGTCCGATCTCAACAGTTCAGCCCAGGAAATGAACAGATTTCTTCCACATTGTGTCTCAGCTTCTGTCTCCTCCACCTCCAACAGATACAAGAGACGACACATGAGGAGGGTCCAGATTTTCTTGCGCAAACCAAATTCTTAGACACCTTTTCACCATTTACTGAAAGTCTGACACCAGGAATAATCACGTGTTGCATTTAAGGCTGTCCACTGTACTAAATGTCCTCTCTCAGGGAGGATATTACAGGGTAGACGGATCTTAACACAGTCCCCTGCTAGGAAAAGTCACAGAGGTTCGCAGCAAACAGGGGATATAACCGTGTAAGAACATAGCGATTTACAACGGCTTGTCCCAGCTGTGACTGCCTGTTTGCCCCAAGCTGAGGATAAATGATTCTAGGGGGGGTGATCCGGGACAATCCACAGGCTAACATTCACAGCTTAAAGGATAATTCTGGTCTATTTTCATAGCTTTTCCTGTAATTTTGCTCGGCTAAGTTCTCATCAAAGACAAACAAAGAGATGTGGGAACAGAGTGACAAAGGCATGACGGTGCAAAAACCAAGTGGATAAGATCTTAAGCCAACAGTACAGCTTGAAAAGTTTCTGTAGCTTTTTTATGGAAACTTGTCAGTGGGAAACAAAATCTGCCTCTGCAATTTTACAGTCTTTGTGCACATTTACCATGGTCAGCTAGTCACCAATGGATATTTGAAGGCAAACGCCAGCATGACCTCTGTTAAACATAGCATTTATGCTAGTCGACTTCCAGGTCAAAGTCTGGAATGGGAACTGTGGAGGAAGTGCAGAACGCTTAGTCAAGTTTGGATCTGACTTAAAGAAATTATTTCTAGAATAATTTCAACCAGTTGACAAGTTTACATGTATTTAAAAATCCAGTTTTAGTCTATTAAGGTGATAATTAATGCGCAGCTCTTGAGCCACATGTGGCTCATTTGTGGCAACTAAGTCTTAGGCCAGCCACGCACTAGACGATTTTTCAATCTGAAACGATTTTAAAACCATGAGAGACCCCAGACTTCAGGACAATTTCCAAAGATTTTTCATCTTTAATCCTCTGAATGCACACACTAGACTACTCAGCCAGACTGTCAGATCACTGGAGACCACACACCTGCCGACCTGCCTACGACCTCGCGTGATCACGTGACTTCAGAAAAAAACAAAACACAGATGTCTGTCGATACCGTCTTGCTGTCTCTCCACAACAGGCTGTCCTGGTGTGTGTTACAGGTGCAGCAACAATCATAAAACAGGAGAAGACTCAGGACAAAATCCTGGCTGGCATTAAGGTACAGTTGTGTGTATGGTTGTGAGTGGTGAAAGTACGTATGATTCGTCTGGTGAGGCTACTGGTGTTCTCGCTCTCATTGGTTGTTGTGGGTACTCCGTCAGCGGCACTACGACCTAGAATCGTAAATAGCACACGTTTGATATTTACGATTCAGGGTCTGGGAGGCTACGACGCGATTTGGAGCAGTAAATGAATCGTGTTGACACCACATACATGCAGACTACTCAGACAAATAATTGTTTGCGACGAGGCTCCAGTCGGTATACGCCCCCACAGTTGTTGCGGGAGGCAAATCTTCCTGTAGTGTGTGGCCGGCCTTACTTGGGAAAATAATTCCACCAGAAACATGAAAAAAGGGAACTTCTGACCTCAAAAATGATCCGTTACAGGTTACACTTAAACAGTAGGCTTTATATGTCAAATTTAAGTGTAAACTTTAACTTCCTACGACCTCATGGTTTGGTTTTTGCTCTGATATCATTGTCAGCTGTGAGGCCTTCTGATAGAGAGATGTGTGCCTTTCCAAATCATGTCCAATCAGTTTAATTTACCACAGGCGGACTTCCATCAAGGTGTAGAAACATCTCAGCAAAGATCAGAGAAATGGGAGGAACCTGAGCTACATTTCAAGTGTTTTTTGCAGAGGGTCTGAATACTTGTCAGTGTGATAGTTCAGTATTTGTTTGGTTTTTTTATGTACATACAACAATTTTGAAATTCTGTTTTGACTTTGGCATGATGGGTTATATTAATGAGGATATTGATGTTCTATGTAATGTTGTATGTATAAATGTTAATTTTAGCATCAGGCCTCAACTAGGTTTGGGCAGTATTTGTTTTCTATTACCATCATACCCTCCCTGAATTTTACTGGGGCCAACCCTCCCTGAATTTTACTGGGGCCAATTTAAAACGTGTTATAGTTAATCAAGTGAATAGCATTAGTTCAGCTCAATAAAACTGAGGTCAGCTGATCTCACACAAGCTCTTATCAGCTGATGGCCAGCTGATTTGCTTTTAAGCACCTGATTGGCTAATCGCACTCATGCTGCCATATTTAAATTGCTCTAGCCTGACTATGCTTTTCTGTTTCCTCTGCGAGCAACTTTACAACCCTCCTCCAACCCAGCTCCTCCTTCCTAGAACAGCCAAGTATCAATAACAGCAATAAGTGCAAATTTACAACTGCTAAGACGGAAAAACTATTAATGCAAATTATGCGTGTTTGTGGTCCTGACCGACCTTAGGTTATTGTAGAGTTGAAATAATTATGTACGGTTGTACAAATTGCTATGGCACACCAAGATTTGGCTAAAAACCTTTGATGGTTTTAATTGTGTCTGGTGTTGCTGCTGCAGATAGGGTAATTAATAAACTTCATCATTTCTCACCACTGATCTACACCCTGAAAGAAGAATAAAAGTGTTTTTACAGCCACTGATGCAGGTTTAACAGTTTGACTAGAGAAGACCATACTGTGATGACAGCTGTACTGTGCCATGGTGCACAAGGATATATGCACTGGTATATACTCTATATTGCCAAAAGTATTCACCCAACTGCCTTGACTCATATATGAACTTAAGTGACATCCCATTCTTAATCCATAGGGTTTAATATGATGTGGGTCCACCCTTTGCAACTATAACAGCTTCAACTCTTCTGGGAAGGCTTTCCACAAGGTTTAGGAGTGTGTTTATGGGAATTTTTTACCATTCTTCCAGAAGCACATTTGTGAGGTCACATACTGATGTTGAACGAGAAGGCCTGGCTCTCAGTCTCCCCTCTAATTCATCCCAAAGGTGTTCTATCAGGATGAGGCCAGGACTCTGTGCAGGCCAGTCAAGTTCATCCACAGTGAACCCTCTCATCCATGTCTTTATGGACCTTGCTTTGTGCACTGGTGCACAGTCATGTTGGAACAGGAAGGGGCCATCCCCAAACTGTTCCCACAAAGTTGGGAGCATGGAATTGTCCAAAATCTCTTGGTATGCTGAAGTATTCAGAGTTCCTTTCACTGGAACTAAGGGGCCAAGCCCAGCTCCTGAAAAACAAGCCCACACCATAATCCCCCCTCCACCAAACTTTACACTTGGCACAATGCAGTCAGACAAGTACCGTTCTCCTGGCAACCGCCAAACCCAGACTGGTCCATCAGATTGCCAGATGGAGAAGCACAAGTGGTCACTCCAGAGAAGGTGTCTCCACTGCTCTTGAGTCCAGTGGCGGCGTGCTTTATACCACTGCATCCGATGCTTTGCATTGCACTTGGTGATGTTTGGCTTGGATGCAGCTGCTCGGCCATGGAAACCCATTCCATGAAGCTCTTTACCACTGTTCTTGAGCTAATCTGAAGGCCACATGAAGTTTGGAGGTCTGTAACGAATGACTGCAGAAAGTTGGCGACCTCTGTGCACTATGTGCCTCAGCATCCGCTGACCCCGCTCCGTCATTTTACGTGGCCTACCACTTGGTGGCTGAGTTGCTGTCATTCCCAATGGCTTCCTCTTTGTTATAATACCACTGACAGTTGACTGTGGAATATTTAGGAGTAAGGAAATTTAACAACTGGACTTGTTGCACAGGTGGCATCATATCACAGTACCACGCTGGAATTCATTGAGCTCCTGAGAGCGAGCCATTCTTTCACAAATGTTTGTAGAAACAGTCTGCTACCTAGGTGCTTAATTTTATACACCTGTGGACATGGAAGTGATTGGAACACCTGATTTACATTGTTTGGATGGGTGAGTGAATACTTTTGGCAATATGGTGTATGTGTGCTTTTGTTGTTTGCCAAATTAGCCCAACATCATTAACAGGAGTTCTTCAAGCACTTCTATAGCATTTTTATACACAGTGTTGATGCTGATGGAAATGGACAAATATTTTTACAAAATGAATTACAAAAATGTGCTCATTACGCAGCACCATCTTCAATTAATTAATGTAATTAATGCGATTTGGGCTTGTTTCTGTCCTTTTCGGGTCTTTCCTTCCTATTTTTAGTTTAGAAATTATGCCTTTATTATGTATTTTGACCTTTCTTCAAACAAAAGAACAACAAACCATCCAAAATTGAATGAGCAGTCATGAATGAGGATGGGTGCTCATTCATGACAGAGTACTTCCTTGTGTTCCTTGTTGTGTCGAAACTATGCCCAAACATTCACTAGTAAGTCGGCATATTTTCCAGTGAGTATGTGGGTGTGTTGCTGAGGATGTCTGTGAATGGGAACCAGGTGCTTTTGTGCTCTTGTTGTTGCATCGTCAGCTCCGTATGTCTAGAAGTAGCTTAATGAGCTCAGCAGGACCCCTCACATCAAACACCGCTCTAATGGCTGATAAACACGTTGGGCTTGGTCAGGCCGGACAACAAATGGGCACGTTTAAAGCAAAGCCATCACTGTGCCGCTTCTCAGCCCCACTGTTCACAATCCAGACCAGCTATTTTCATGAGATGTTAGGAGGAAACTAGTCTCAGGTTTATGAGAATGCCATAAAATGTCAAATCGTTGACTGGTCAGAGCAGCTTGTTTGAAAAAAGAGAGAAGACCGATGAGGGGTGAGGAACGACAAAGGCAGATGGAAAGAAACAAGCTGGTGTGATGTCATAACATTTCTGCAGGAGTCATCGCTGGTGGCTCAAGAAAACAGGAGAAAAGGAGCTTATCAGGACAAATCAACAGAGTGATTTTCACTGATTTACCTCAGATGGATAATGAAGTAAATCTTAAACAGATGTTTTGGTTCATTTGCAGGCAGTTAGCAACACAGCGGGCTGTCTTTCTCTTTTTGTTTTACATGAAAACCTACAAATAATATCCAGACAACCGTCCCCCAAAGGCTAAAAATACAACATAAACAAACTGTAAAAGTTACAGATCCAAGCCTACTTCAGCAAATCTTTGTGCTTTGCTGGCTGGAAATGTTTGACTTCTCCTAAATTTATTAAATGGGTCGAGCATGTGTAGCCCAAACGCCGTCTGCATGGAAGAGAAAATAAAAGACCCAAGAGGCACATAAGGTTTTGAGGAGTGAAGTTTAATGGGATCATGATTGTCTTTGTCGGAGGTCAAATATTTAATCGGTTTATGGGACAAAAAGCACAACCAGAGCCGTTCCTACATTCACTCAGCCGACTAAAACTCTACATTAGATTCACCATCAGGGCAGAACAAAACCCTGAGTACCACTTTTAGCAGCTCAGTCACACAGAGGGTCATTACTTTTGACAAATGACAGACATTTTGCTTTTTCAAAGGTTGGGGCGAAAAGGCTAACACAAATTATCTTTTTCATTTTGCCGAACACACTGTTCCCGACGAACCGTTTTTATCTCCTCCTATCAAAAGGATTTATTGTTCTATCTGGATGAAACTCTCTTTCTCTCCTTTCTCTTGTATCTGGGCAATCTCTCCTCTCTGATTTCACTTTAGATGGTTGAGATCAGTGTTACTCTCCGGGAGAGTAAAAGTGACCTCAGTCTGACTCATTGGTCGGCATCCATCCGCTCCCCGGGCCCTACGACACGCACAGACTGACAGAAAGACAGATGAACACGGAGACAGAAGGACAGACAGGCGGGATCTAAGATTGCCCCGTTGACGAAGAGGGAAGGAGGCAAATAATTGCAGTGGAGAGGGCGGACCATGACCTTATTGGCCAGACTGTGAGCGAGTGGGTGGGATGGGCTTCAGCAGAGGTCACAGCGTGCTGGTTGTTGAAGCCGCCAATCGCTTTCCTATGTAGATCCTGAAAAAGAGAAAGAAGTCACTGAAAACTGCCATAGTTAAATTCTTGTGTAATCATTTTGTAACAAACAGTGCCTATAAAAATGTTTTATCCTTTTATTCATTTTGTAAATCAATCATGGTCAATATCATTTAGCTTTTTGGCCAAAAAAAACTCAGTAATGTAAGGTGAAAACAGAATTCTATAATGTCAATTAACTAAAAATATGTTTGATAAAATAAGTGACTGCATAAATATTCACCCCCTTTAAAGTGACAGTCCTAATTCAACAGAGGTCCAGCCTACTGGTGCCAGTGGTCTCACAATTGAAATAGGGATCACTTGAGTGCATGTGATTGTAGTATAAAGACACATGTGTCTGGAAAGTCCAATCACTGGTTAATCAGTATTCCTGGCTACCATTACACCATGAAGTCAAAAGAATACTCCAAGCAACTCAGAGAAAATGTTATTAAAAGTAGAAGCCAGTGGATGGATAAAAAAACTGTGACCCAGGTTCTTCACCAGCCAAAGCTTTATAGGAGAGTGGCAAAAAGAAAGTTGAAGAAATGTAGACTAGAGTCGCCAAAAGACATGCAGGAGACTCCATGGTCAAGTGGAAGAAGGGTTATTGGTCTGACAAGACCAAACTTGTGCTTTTTGGCAAATAAGACAAGATTATATGTTTGGTGGACACTGCACGTCCCCACAAACACCCCATACCCACCGTGAAGCTAGGTGGTGGCAACATCATGCTGTGGGGATGCTTCTCAGCAACTGGTTCTGGAGTGCTTGTAAAAGGTTTTGTAAAATGAATGCAGCAAAATTTAGGAAAATCCAGAAGGACAGTCTTATTCAGTCCACAACATAACTACGGCTTGGGAGAATATTCATTTTCCAGAAAGACAATGACCTGAAGAATACAGAGAAAGCTACACAGAGATGGGTAAAGACAACAAGGTGAATGTTCTGGAGTGGCTGAGTCAAAGCACAGACCTCAATCCAATAGAGTTTTTGGCTAGACTTGAAAAGGGGCACTTGAGCAATCCTCGTGCAACCTGACAGAGTTTGAGCAGTTTGTCAAAGAAAAACGGAGTAAGATTGCAGAGTTCAGATGTTTGAGCCTGATTGAGACCTATCCACACAGACTCAGCGCTGTGATTTCAGCCAAAGGTGACTCTACTAAATACTGACCTGAAGGGGTGAATATTTATGCAGTCACTTATTTTACATGATATATTTTTTATATTTTACTTTTGTCAAAGGACTGAAATTATACCATGACTGATTTAGAAATTCACCACACATCTAAGGGGGTGTATAACTTTTAGGCACTGTAAAAGTTCAAGAAATAAGTTCAGCTATATTCTTCTCTGCTTTGAAATCACATATTACATAAAAAGACTAGAAGCACATTTATTGAAGAGTATTTCACCACTGTTTCAAATCTATTAACATTAAAGAAACTGAATCAGAATGGAGGTCGGGTTCATTCTTATGAAAAGTCAATCAGCAGCATATAAGGCAAAGTCAAGCGCATTACTCTTATCTTACAGAAAGCTTTCATATCTTACAGAATATATATATATATATATATATATATATATGTATATATATATATGTATATATATATATATGTATATATATATATATATATGTATGAGGGCACAAGAGTGCCTCTTTCATCCCCCTCCTCTGAGGCTCTGCTGCTCAGCATTAAGTCAAGAAAAATAACTTGAATATGTGTCTAGTAAATCAGTAAATTTGAAGATTTAAGAATTGAGTATTATATTTTGGCTATTTTGGTGATTGATTAAATCTTCAAAGTAAGCAGTTAACTCTCCGGTAGCAAATCTGGACCTTTTTGTCCAAAAGGGTGAATTTTCCTCTTTTTTTTTTGCAATAGTTTTTTTTTTGTGTGTTGCTGCAAATAACATGATCTTCTGTAGGAAGGTAGCTTTCTTGATAAATTTTGAAATTTCAAATTATTAAAAGAGCCTGTAGTTTTCAAATTTACTTCCCTAGAAAGTCATATAGGACAAAAATGTCCACTGTAAAAAATTAATCAAATACATAAAACAAAAATATTTTCCCAAATTTTTTGGATTAAGTCTTTGAATTTTTTTTAAATCCTGTCCAAAACTACCAACTAGGGCTGGGCGATATATCGAGTATACTCAATATATCCCTGCTTTTGCCACCCATGATGTATAAAATGACTATATCGTGAATATCCGAGTATAAATTATGTACAAGTTTTGAGGCGTCAGCGTGCATTTCTCGCTGTAGTTTCGCTTCTCCCATTGTCCCTGAACGCATCTCTCACAGCGACGAGCTCACTCTCTCTCCTCCGCCAATCCAGAAAACTCCTCTGCACATGTGCATCAGCGGCGAGAAGCAAGGGAGAGGAAGGTAAACAGAGCAGCGTGGCTAGTTAGTGGGGAGTTAGCTGACTTTAGAGACAGAAACAGCGCTGGATCTGCAGTGTTGAGCAGTCGTTCAACTTCTAAAAGGAAGAAGTGGAACTCGCGGTATTCGTTAAAATATGCCATAAGATGACTCCGAGATAACGGCGGCAGTAACACAACATGTCGCTGAAGACATGAGCCCAGTGTTGTTGAAAAGACACTTAACCCAGAATATGTGATTTGCCTGGGCGCAAACATTTTGCTGAAAACTTCCTGCCAGAGTCGTACAGGTCAGGGAGGAGACGGCCCAGCAACGGACAAATGTGATCCACTTCTCCACACCAACAGACTTATCAGTTCAAAATACCGATAACGAGTAGTTAAAATGTTCCTGCCTCCAGACAAGCTTGTTTTCCCCCATGATCACACAGGACAGTTTATTGAACAAGATCTAAAGATGCTCTCATGTCATGAACTTGTCAGAAACTGGTCCAGCATTCATCAGCACAGATAATGGACTAATATAATTACAGCTGTGAGCCTGAATGGAGGACTAGACTGCAGGATTTTGGTCATTTACTGCAAGCAGGATCGGTGAGTTTTGTGTAGGTTTGCTTCACCCTTAATGAGGAAAACAATCATTTTATAAACAGCAATAGTAAACATAACATAGAAAACATTTCAGGACTTTCCATATGCTGTAAAAGACTGAGTATTTCATGATTTATGTATTTTTGATTTATTAGTAAAAGATTGAATGAAGTCCTTTCAAAATAAAACTGCTAAATTTGACTTTATATTAATTTTTACTTTCTGCAAACAATTTTATTAAAAATCCAATAGAACAGTCTATTTTTATCACCAAACTAGTGTCATTTGGGGCTGAATTAAACATTATACAGCTGCTGAGAGGCCATTTCAAAATATCGCCATATATATCGTGTATCAGGATATAGCAAAAATAAATCGGGATATCAATTTTAGGCCATATCGGCCAGCCCTACTACCAAGTATTTGAATATTTCATGGATATTAACCCTTTAAATGCCAGTTTGACTAAAAAAGTCACTGTTATTTTATGATAAAATTCGAAAAAATGAGCAAAAAAATGAAAAACTAAATGTCATGTGCCTGTTTTTAATCTTGAATAGTCAAAGATTAGCAGCAAAACTGATTCTGATGCTTTATTAAACCAGTATTTTGACAGATTTAAAGGTAAATATTGCAACATCTGTGATTTGAAAATATAAGTTTTTCACAGTGAACATTGTTGCCCTGAATGGCTTATGAGGGTAGTAACTTGAAGGACAACAGAGGGTTAATGTGTTACAAAAAGATTTCTGAAAAGTCTGTTAGGGTCAGTGTCTGATGTGGCCACTGTATCAAGTTTGAGTCAAAGCTGAGTGACTTTGTGGGAACTGAAAAATATGAACCACAAACTTCAAAGAATTCTCTCTAGTATTCTCTCTTTCTATGAAGATGATGCACTGGTGTGCCTTCAGCTGCTTCTGGGGTGCTCCACAGTGTGCAACCCAGGAGTCTATCACTGACAGAATTTTAGATTTTTTCACAAATGTATTAAAAAATGAAAAACTGAAATATCACATCACGTATATATTCAGACCCTTTGCAAAAGCACTTGGAATTTAGTTCAGGTTCCTCCCATTTCACATGATCTTTGCTGAGATGTCATGATGGGGTACTGGGTGTAGATTAATGAAAATATTATTCTTTTCCAATTAGCACCAGGCTCATAAGCTCGAGGAAAGTGAAGGGGTCTAAATACTTCCTGAATGCACTGTAAAAGGGTAAAAAAAAAACTTATGTGATTGTGTCTCACCCGACTCCAAGTGTGAGGAGGTGTGAGGCCAGCAGTGAGGGGCCGAGTAAGAGGAGAACATCGGAGGAGAAGAGGCCTCTCTTCAGCACCTCTGACTTCCTAACGCTGAGGGAGCTCTGCTGCTTTGGGTGCTGAAACACAAACTCTCTGCAGAAAAAGAAACACAGAGAAAGAGGGGGAGGAAGAAGAGGAGTAGGAGATGAGACATGCAGAGAAAGAAAGAAAAAATGAACGGATAATGAGAACACAAGAGAGAAGAGTAAAAAAAAAAAAAAAAAGAAAGGTAGTGAAGACAGTCCGAGGCCATTAGGAGCCACTACCTGTCAGACTGAGTTATTGTATTGCAGAAGATGAAATGTCAAGCATGGTAGAGTAAATAAAACCAGGGTGATTCATGTGTTTCTCAACACTCAAAGGGAAAATCTGAAAACAGCATTTATAACACGCTGTCAGAGTCGAACTGAAGAGACATAAAAACTTAAACTTTCAAGCTGGCTCTACCTTTCAACTAGTGCCAAAAACAATAAAAGCAAATGTTTCTTTACCTGAATGTGAACACGTCTGTTTTTGGAGGGAGTTATGTGGTAACTTTTCTTTACAGGAAAGTTGCCTCTGGTTGTTTAGGTAACCTCACAGTGAAAATAAGAGGTCTAAAGTTTGGGGTTTTGATGTACTGATTAAACAGACTACACGTGAATTGAATGAATGAGCTTGAAAGCCGGTGGTAGGCAGAGTTTTACTACACATGACTCCATGTTTCCCTTGGGTTCAGTCTTCATGCAATGCCAAGCTAAGCTAATTGCCATCAGTCTGTTGCATCACTATTTATTCAAAGAGAGGAGAAGCCCATCTATACTCGTTTGACTGTCGGCAAAAGATAAATATTATTAATTTTCAACTTTTTATGTTAAATGTCACAACAAATGAGAAGTCACTTATAAAGCAGTGGATGTGGTCTTACTTTGGTGGCATATTTTCAGGCCTACTGGACCAATCCCACACCCAGTCAGTATCTCCTCGCCGCTCAACTTCCTCCTGCAATATGCATAAGGGAGCAGATGATATGCAAAAGTAAAAGACAAGAAGCAAGCAGAACATTGATGCCCTACCCTATTATTGATTATATCAATCAATCAGGGTCAATATAATATGGCTTTTTTGAGTTCTCCCAAACCAAAGTTGTCTCGCAGACTGAATGAGATTGCCCTCCAGGATTTTCTGATTTTTTCTGCATTCATTTTACCCTTAACCTTTACAAGCCTTCCAGGGTTGGCTACCGAAAGGCAGCATGATGCTGCCACCTCCATGTTTCACAGTGAGGATAGTGTTTTTGTGGTGATGTGCAGTGATTGCTATCTTGTCTGATGGCCGAAAAGCTCCATTTTGGTCTCATCAGACCAAAGAATTTTCTTCCACTTGACCATGGAGTCTCCCACATGCCTTTTTGGCAACTTCTAGTTGACATTTCATCAGTGTTTTCCTCACAGTGTCTTTCTCTTTGCCACTACCGTATAAAGCTTTGACTGGTGCAGAGTCTCTCCCATCTCAGCTGCTGAAGCTTGGAAGTTCTTCAGAGTAGTCATAAGCCATTTTAACACAGAGATTTCTCAGCGCACACTCGCCGTTGCAGAATGCCATGACATCCTTTCACACTCTTTGCAGAAAAGTCTGTTACGGCTCTGATACTACCTCAGAGGTGGGGCGAGTTGGACCCCCCATTGCAGAACGGTCGCTTTCATACAGAACGACGTTGCGGAACGAAGGCGGCAGTGTGAAAGTAGCTATAGGTGTCTACATGGCCTCTCTCACTAGTCTTCCTTGCACGCTCTCTCAGTTTGTGAGGACAGCCTAAACTAGGCAGATTTACACACGTGACATATTCCTTCATTTCTTCATGATAGATTTAACTGAATTCTGTGGGATGTTCATTGCCTTGGAATATTTTGGTATCCATCTCCACACTTTTTCATTTCAATAACCTTTTTTTCTGAGTTGCTTGAAGTGTTCTTTTGTCCTCATGGTGTAATAGTAGCCAGGAATACTGATGAACCAGTGACTGGTCCTTCCATACACAAGTGTCTGTCTACTACAATCACTTGAGACACATTCACTGCACTCAGGTGATTCCCATTTCACTAATTGTGAGACTGCTAGCACCAGTTGGCTGGACCTCTGTTGAATTAGGTCAGTCCTTTTACAGATGGTGAATATTTAAGCAGTCTGCAATCTGTTTTCACTTTAACATTAAAGAGGGTTTTTTAGGGGTATTTTTTGGTCAAAAATGCCAATTATATTGACTATGATTGATTTATAGAATCAATAAAAGGGTTAAACATCCAAGGGTGGAATTAGTTTTTATAGACATTCATCACTGAAGCCCTTCACCGACCTGGCTTTACTTATGGCAGAGAGGCTAGTTGGAAGCCTCTCCTCGGTGTAAAACACATGAAAGCCCACTTGGACTTGGATTCTCAGACTCTACAAAACAAGATTCTGGTCTGAGAATCGGTGGAGGGCTGCAGGGATGGTTGTCCTGGAGTGACCACCAGGTTCTTGGTCACCTCTCTTACTAAGGCCCTTCTCCCCTGATTGCTCAGTTTGGCCAGGTGACCAGCTCTTGCAAGAGTCCTGGTTAAGCCAAACTTTTTCCATTTAAGAATTGAAAATGTTTTTAATTTAAAAGGGGGTGTTCATGTTTTACAAATCACTACATTCTGTTTTTACATACATTTTAAAGCCATACCAACCCTTTTGGAACCAAGGTGGTTCTTTCCTCTCCTTTAAAATCACTGTCAGGATGAATTTATCTGATGAGTGTAACAGCACTTCTAAGTGTTAAAAATCCGTTACCTGTATGGGGGCGTAGTCGCTGTCATGCTCACTCGTTGCTCTGGGGGAACCAGTCGACTGTGGAGTCACAGCTTGAGGAGGACTGTGAATGAAAGACATTGAAAATGAGAATTTGGCATCCACAACTAAACATACTAAAATGTTTTTAAAAGGAGCTCCGACTCACTGTTGAAACAAATAAATGACGCACGCATGTTGTTAAAACAAGCGAATTTGCACTGTGCACAGGAGGAAACTTTTTTCCATTCATGTTATTTTTACACCCTGCTGCGGAGCTAATTCCCTAAAACTCCAAACAGAACAAAGCAAAATAAAAAAAGCGGCACCCCTACCTGTCTCTACTCCTCTCACACTCCAGCTGTGCCTCCAGAAGGATCCTCTCCAGCTCCCCCTGCAGGGCGGTGGAGATGCTGTCCTGCGGCCCTGTCAGACTCTCCCTGCGGCTCACGGCTGCGATCAGCTCCTCCAGCTCCACCCAGGAGCCTGTTTATCAAACAAAACATGCAGTAAGTAATGATGCTCAGGCAGTCAGCGAGGAGGCAGGAAACAGCAGGGCTTCATACAGAGACTGTAAATAGACTTCAATAAGCTGAAAGGAGATGTGATGTGGAAACAACTAATCTGGAGCTTTTATTTTCAGCTGTAGCACTGAGTCAATTCATGTCATGTACAGTGTGCACCTGTAATATACAGGTGCACTCACTCTAATTGCAGCCTGATGCTACATTGACATAAGTAAAAAAAAAAAAAAAAAAACACTGTAAATGAATTTTAGGTTCCTCCAATTCGTCTGATCTTTGCTGAGATGTTTCTACACCTTGACTGGAGTCCTCCTGTGGTAAATTAAACTGATTGGACATGATTTGGAAAGGCACACCTCTCTACAGAATGCTACACAGCTGACTGATATCAGAGCAAAAACCAAGCCATGAGGTCAAAGGAACTGCCTGAAGATCTCAGAGACAGGACTGTTGACGGGCACAGATCTGGGGAAGAAGTTTGGCACAACCAGGACTCTTCCAAGAGCTGGTGGATGTCTGGTTTAGTTGAGCAATCAGGGGAGAGGGACCTTAGTAAAAGAGGTGACCAAGAACTTGATTGTCTAGCCACTCTGCCTTAAAGCCCAGAACAAATGAGGGCTGCGGTGATGGTTGTCTTTCTGGAACTTTGTCCCATCTCCACACAGGATCTCTGGAGCTCAGAGTGACCATCAGGTTCCTGATCACCTCTATTACTAAGACCCTTCCCCCCGATTGCTTAGTTTTGCCTGGCGACCAGCTCTTGGAAGAGTCCTGGTTGTGCCAATTTCTTCCATTTGAGAAATTATGGAGGCCACTGTGCTCTTGGGAACCTTGAGTGCAGCAGAATGTTTCTTGTATATCTCCTCAGATCTGTGCCTGTCAACAATCCTGTCTCTGAGCTCTGCAGGCAGTTCCTTTGACCTCATGGCTTGGTGTTTGAGGCCTTCTATAGAGCGGTGCATGCCTTCCTAAATCATGTCCAATCAGTTTAATTTACCATAAGTGGGTTTATTGCATCATTGATCTACTAAAAGTTTTCAAAATTTAGCCTTTTGAACAGACTTTTGAAAAATTAAGACAAACAGCTTTTGTTTATAATGAGTCAAGAGCTTTGTCTGATGGTTAAGGCCACCATTGTCATTCAGAAAATAAACAAATTAGCAATACACCAAACAGAGAAAGTCTGAATAATCAAACAGAAAATCAAAACAAACTGAAACACATCTACAGAATTAGCAAAATTGAAAGAAATGGAAATGACATTGATGACCTTGAAGGTGGTTAAAATACTAAAAGATGAAAATATCCAGGAGAAGACAGAATATGATATGATATGAAAGTGAAAATGTATACACACATTTAAGGAGACAACATCACATAATTAGCAATAAAACAAAAATAAGAAGATTAAAAGCAGACAAAAGAGAAAGAACAGGTAATATGTTGAAAATAAAGGATATTAAGATTGCAATGTAAGGAAAAGTCAAGGATTAAAGGAGTAAGAACAGCAAACTGAGTAAAAAAGTGATTATAAAAATAAGTTAAAGTATTAAAATTATTAAACTTACGAAACTGCAAATAAAAAGGCAGAATACAGGTTTGTTTCACCTATTTATGTTTGTCGGCCTGGCCAATTATTGAGACTGATCTTTGGCATTTTAACAATAATCAGTACTGGTATTTTATTTAACCAATAATCTATAAAATTAGTTAACCAAAAAGTGTGCTTCTTTGGCTCCACTGCAAAGTGTGTCATCCCCTCTGACTTTATTTACACCCTCCACATTCTTACCAGATGTCCTGCATACAACACAATCTGATTGGCTGGATGTCAGATGAGTACTAGCCAGTGTTAATTTTAGCAGCTATTTTTAATTTTAGTCTTTAAAGAAATGTATTTCAGTTTTAGTCATATTTTAGTCATTTCTATCCCTTTTAGTTTAGTTTAGTTTAGTTTAGTTTAGTTAAGTTGACGAAAACACAAAACATTTTAGTCTAGTTTTAGTCCATAAAAAGCTCTAATATTTTAGTCTTTACTTTTAGTTCAAGCATTATTTTCTTGCCTAAATCTGGTACCGAATCATGGTAGTGTGTTCTCTGCACCCTGCCAAACCTGGGGTCCCTGCTTTCTACAGCTGAGAGGCAGAAGAGATACAGATGCTTTGTTTTCGACAGATTTATCCACAGTGGAGAAATATCACAGATTTTTAATGTCAGACAAAAATTAAATTACATTTTAGTCTGGTTTTAGTCATTTTGACAAAATCTAAACTTATTTTTTGTCAGTGTTATTCATCACAGATCTGTTTTTGTTATAGTTGTAGTCTAGTTTTTGTCATGGAAAAAAAGGCTGTTGTCAAACATTTTTAGTCATAGTTTTAGTCAACAGTTACTACTAGGGCTGGGCAATTAATCGAAAATTAGATTAAATCGCAATATGGCCTGCTGCAATTTTCAAATTGCAGAAGGTGCAATATTTCTTTAATCTGAAATTTGTGTCAAAATACCAGTTTAAAACTTTTTTGCAGAAGAGATTGTTATGCATTACATTTCATGCTTCATTTTTGTAGGTTTTTCTTAATGAATACAAAAATGAAACCAAAATGATCACTCTCTTTAATAAAACAATTCATATCTAATCTGCATTAGGAGTCAAAATAATCACAATTACAGCCTTTTTTCAAAATTGTTAAATTCTGGTTTAGTCTTACATTGTGTTGGTTATAATATAGAATAATTTAGTGCTTGTGTTTATTGGAAAATACATAAGATGTGGAACTTGAGAAATAATCGCATATCTAATCGCACTCGCAATACTGGGGGGAAAAAATCGCAATTAGATTATTTTCCCAAATCGTTCAGCCGTAGTTACTAGCCAATCAGCACTGAAGCCTGGGTCCCACTGACAGTATGTGTATAGAATCACTTCCTGCTTTGCTGATGCTGCTCTGTGCTCTTTTCTCAGGCTGATAGAGCTTGGACCAAATCTTCCACCATTTCTTGATCAGGCAATTTTAGTTTTGCCACATTAAATACATTGTGTATTATAATAAATGCATATTGCTTCCAAATATCAGTAATCAGTCTCAAGTCTTACTAATAGCTGGTATCAACCCTGAAAAAAACAGTGTTGTTGACCCCTAATTTATGTATATTTTTAAAAAAAATCTACTTGATAGAACATTTTATTTTGGCTCAGTTTGAATATATTTTGAGTGCCCTTTAATTGTATTTAATGCTAAATTGATGACTTTTATCCCACCCATCAATCCCAATCTGTTTTCATGAAAAAATATTAAGGTTGGCCTAGAATCAGCTCACATCATCACGCTCTAAAACGTTCAATCCTAAAATAAATGTGCAGTGTTGAACAGGCGTGTGCCGTTGTTGACACGTGATGACATCATGAATATTCTGACATTGCGTTTCATATTCCAGTGGTGAGAAACACAGAGTGGACATCCGGCCTCACTGCAGTATCCACACAAACAAACACAGATGCTCACTGGGACAGTGAATGAGTCCGTGCCTCCCAATCAATGAGTTAAAAACACAGCACATGAATGACTGGTCACGCAGGTTCACCAAGTACATGGTCAGGAAGAGATTTTCACATGCACTCACATAAACACACATGCACTCTGGTGTGTATGGCGTGCACACACTGGGAGCCAAACAGTAGGGCAGGGATAACTCGGCCTGACAGCATGCTTGCTTACGTAAGATTTTATTTCTGTTAGAGATTAGCCTCCCCCCCTCCGTTCTTCCTCTTGTTTCTCTCCTGTCATCATGTCTCTGCTCCTCTGACACACGCAGCATTTTACAAAATATCAACACCTCATCTGCCTACCAAAGTATGATGTGATCGCTCTAATCTTCACTTTATGACACGGTGTAATCGCACAAGCAGCGGCAGAGAGGAGACATGAGTGGGCACAGAGCTGGAGGGAGCAGGGGGAGAGGGAGAGCAGAGCGAGGGGAAAACTGTGCCATTGCCCTACTTATTTTTCTACAGAGGGGAGTTATGACATAACAACTGCCTTGTTGCCTGATTTATCTATCTGTCGCCATTCTGCAGCACTAAATCAGTGTCTATGGTGCAGTCCTGTACACATTCATCTGTACCACTGCCAAAGCAGCTTTATGTAATGTGGCCGAGCGCTGGATGCTAAAAAGACTCAATGAACTGCAGCACGACAGATTCATTTTGGATTCTCTATTAGCGTCTGCCCCTCTTTAGGGAATGTAAAGGAGGTGGATGCGTCGTCTTTCTTTTTGCTGAAGGCAGGGCAGGCTTGTTGTTTTGGAAAAGCAAGTTTGGATTAATATTAGAGCTTGTCTTTGCAAAATTCAGAGTTTAAACAACTGCACGGTTCGAGCTTCACTGCCAGCTTTTTGTGAGCCCCATCTTTGTCAAATTACAATGTCGCTATAGGAAAATTTCCACTTTGTTTCATGAAATTTTTTATTTAGCATTATAACATTTGAGTGAATGGTGCAAACTTGGAAAAAAGTTTAAATTTTGCATGCATTTAAGTGCTTGCCATATAGACAAAGCAGGCCAGCCATGTATGCATATTTACAACCACCCAAGTACATTTATCAACCATTTTATCTTTAAAAAATTCTGCGCATGCAAGAGTGCATCCCTCCCAGTAATGAACAGGTTCAGGTGTTGCATCTCATTTTAAAAGTTAGGCTTCATATGGCATTCTGCTGTTCTGTACTTATTTCAACAGGTGAGTGATGCTTCCAAGTGACTTTATACAATGAACTGTTATTTTCAGAATAGTTGAAAGATAATGACATAAACAACCAGTTTTAACAGGATAGGAACAGTGTCATTCTGTGAGAAGCCCTGCAATTTATATTTGTTGACCTACAAGTGTAGCTAAAAATAGAATTTGCCATGAAAGCCAATTAAATTATGATGTGTGCACAAAGCATGTTGTTTTCATCTTCACCTGAACAGACCTAAATCACGGATCAGGAGCCTGTACTTTTCCTCATATTCTACACAAACAGAGCCAAAATGCCACATTTCCATCTTGTTTACGACAGTGCTACTTTCCCTGAGGCTTGCCCAGTGCTCTTGTACTCACAATCTCATTGTATCTCCAGGCAGCTGACTGGAGGGTTAACACCACCTTCTGTTTATCGTAGTGCAACAATTCCAAATATAACTCAGGCTGTTAGACCAGCGGTGGGCAACTGGCAGCCAAGGGCCACACACGGCCCTCCAACTCACTCAGCGCGGCTCTCAGGTTAATTTTAAATACCAATAAATTAAAAACTTTTAAAAAATAGAACAAAATCTGCCAATAAAACATGAAAACATTTCTCTTAAGGTCTTTCACTACTGGTCCATGGTTTTATTTAGTTTCTTGATTTTATTAAAATAATTTGAAACTCATTTTCAATTTCTTTTATTTTATTTAAATTTTATTTCATTCGTTTTTATTATATTTTATTTTTATTTTTATTATTTTTTTACTTTATTAAAACTATTAAACTTTTTATAAAATTTCTTTTAGTTTTTGTTTAATTATTTGATGCTTTTATTTAATTGTTATTCATTTAAATTTTATTTTTATTTAAGTTTTGATGTAAATATTTTTAGTTTTTTATTTAAATAAAAATAGAGATGAATTTAATTCTTAATATCAGTATCTTTTAATCTTATGATATTTATTTGAAGGTCTTTACTTTATTTGTATTTATTTTAATTTCTTAAAAAATATTTTTGTTTTAAAATTGATAAATACATATTAATTCAATAACTTTTTAATTTATTTTATTTTTATAGATTCTTTATTGCTATATTTTTAAAGTTTTTTTGTTTTTATCAATTTGTTTTTAATTATTTTTTCTGTTTTTTTTATTCAGTAAATTTTCTTTTTGTCTTTTTAGTAGATTTAATAGGCTGCAAGTGTTTCTGTAAAACTTCTTCATATGCATCACTAAATGCTCTCATACAAAATACAGTTCAATAATGAACAGCTCTTTTGCACTATAGTTTAAAAAAACATTCATTTTGGTGTAAAAACAGATCATGAAAGCAATATATTCCTCCTTTAACTGAATTATTAGTAATCAGAGTGGTTAAATTGGGAATTTTCAATAATCTGTACCAATTAGGCCCCCTGTCCTTGACTATAAACTGAATGCAGTTGTCTTGGTAACCAAAGTGGCCCATCCCTGTGTCAGACACCTCATCATTTTATATGATACTTCTGTCATTTCTGCATATTTTCTATCAATTTAAGTAATGCATGTCCTACTTTTAAATTATAAGCAGTGTAAGTAACTGCTCATTTGGTTATTATCTCAATTTGCTGTCAGAAATAGGATTGTACTTCTACACTCACAATACAAAAGGAATCACAGCACCAGAAGTGGAAAAAGTACACAACTGTCGCACTCCAGTTAAAGTACAGTTACTCTGGTTAAAACTTCTGTAGAAGTGAAAGTACTGCTTTCAATCGGATGCCTGATTATAATCTTCAGCAGTGAGTCCAGATTCTGCCTACAGCAGTTGGATCGTAGGGTCAAAGTGTGAACAAGACTCAGAGAATGTTATGTTGATTGCTGCACCGATAAACATCTTTTGGTGGAGGTAGTATGATGGTGTGGGGCAGCCCCACTGGAAAAACTAGGCTTGTCATCACTGGAGGAAATCTCAATGCACAGCAATATCAAGATGAGATTCTGCAACCAGAGGCCAATCCCATATCTCTGCAGTCTGGGGCTGAACTCTATCCTCCAAGATGACAACGCTCGCCCCCACAGGGCGGGGTTTATCAGAGACTACCTCCAGAATTTGGGGGTGGAGAGGATGGAATGGCCTGCCAGCAGTCCTGACCTCTCGGTGTACTGTTCGTGCCAGAGTGACCAGCACAACCACACTGGCAGAGCTGAGACAAATGCTGGTTGAAGAATGGGATGCCATCCCACAGCAGTGTGTGACCAGGCTGGTGACCAGCATGAGGAGGAGGAGCCATGCTGTTGTGGCAGTGCGTGATTCTTCCGCACGTTTGTTGAGTGATTGCCATTATGTCTCGTTTCTATAGACTTCAATCATCCAGTCCACCAAACAAGAGTCAATGGCAGAATCAGCTGTTTGGCACTGGCAGAGAAGATTGGACAAAATTTTCATGGGTGCCACCCACATACTCAGCTCTGCTGCTCATCCCACAAATGCATGTTCCTTACTAATGTGGCCCCATGTAAAGGTAAATAGGCTTTCCAAAGGTGTATGATTTATTGGCAAGAAACATTGTTGCAATGCAGACTGCTGTTTTAAAATTCAGTTTTGTTTAAATCGTGTTTTCTTGCTGGTTTGTTTGTTCAGTTTACTTATATTTAGCAAAACTGTTAAGTTTTAGTTTAGTTTTCATAAGTTTTCGTGAAAGTTTTTTGCCGATACGGGATACCTGTCAAGTACAACGGAGAATTAGGGCCACACGAAGAGAAAAAATAATAAAAGAATACATATTTTTTTTTATATGACGACAATAAAGTCATAATATTACGAGAATAAAGTCGTAACATTACAAGAAAAAAGTCGTAATATTACAAGTAGGGATGGGACCGATCCGATCCAATATCGGTATCGGGTCCGATGTGGACGTAATTAATAGATCAGATATCTGACTGATGGCACCGATCCAAGTGACCGATCCAAATCCATCCTACAGTTTGCGGTAGACCATGAACACACCGCAGTCTAACAGAGACAGTCTGTGTGTAACTGAGCTAGTACTAGTTCAGGATGTTCTTAGCAGTATGATTACCAAGTAGATTAAATGTAAATCTATATTTAGAATAGTCAAAACTAGTCTAAAGATGAGAGAACAAAAAGAAGAGTGGGTATGACGTTAGCCTGATAACGGGCGGTGCTAGCATTGAAAGCTAGCGCCGCCCGCCTTCGTTCCTCTTTGCAGATGAATATCGTGCTTTGATATCTGGCCTCTTTGACTGCAGGTGAGTAGTCATACGTGGGCTTAACCCTCAACAGCCCACATACCACTCTACTTCCATTTACTACTTTGGAAAACTGTCATACCAGGGCCTTCCTGCTACACGCTAACAGCTTAGCTTAGCCACAGGCGAGTTTCTCATTGTTTATATCCGGTGAAGGGTCAGAGAGGAAGGCTGCGGCCATTAACTGAAGCTACAGCGGTCTCTAGTGGCAGGGGGTTCATTAAAGACCATTATAGAGGGGGATTTCAAGCCTGTGTTTATACAAAAAGATATTTCTTTTTTAGTAGTAGTTCAAATAAATTTGTTTGGAATACATTTAAATTCAATTTATGTTTTTTTTTCTTTTTTTGGTTTTTTGGTTTACTAATGCCTCATGTAACCTCACACATTATACCAACAACAATAGCTGTAAAAAAAAAAAAATATATATATATATATATATTTATATTGGAATTGGTGTCGGCACTTATTTATCGGAAAAGGATCGGAACTGGAAAAAAGTGGATTGGTGCATCCCTGATTACAAGAAAAAAAGTTGTAATATTACAAGAATAAAGTGGTCATATTACGAGAAAAAAGTCGTAATACGAGAATAAAGTTGTGATATTACTAGAAAAAAGTCGTAATATTATGAGAATAAAGTCGTAATACTACGAGAATAAAATATTACAAGAAAGACAGTCTGCAGCGGCGCCACGGATCTACGACAGAGAATTGTCCTGATTCTGATAATAATTTGACGCTGATGTGAAAAGATGAAGTATTTCCTTATTTGTGAAACCGATACTGAAGTGTAGCTTCACAACATGCTCAACACTGTTCATTTTAACAGAGGCGCCCCGACAGACTTTCTTTCTTATAATATTTTATTTTCATAAAATTTCTACTTTTTTCTCATAATATTACGACTTTATTCTTGTACTGTCAAAAAAAAAGGTAATTCTTGTTTTTTTTTTTTCTCTTCGGCCCAAGAAGGCTCGTCACTTTCCTTTTGATTTATTCATTTTTGATAATTGTATACAACTCAAAACCTTAAATTCCCATTGTGTGAAGTCTTCTTCCATAAAACCAGGGGATTCTTCCCTCTCTCTGGGCTATATGTCAGTCGGTATGTTGCAGTCAAAGACTAGTTTTGCAACCACACAAAACGGTTTTAGTGAGTTTTCTTTTTTTTGTCAAAGTTAAGTTTTTTAGTTTCAGTTGACTGAATTGTTTGTACATTTCAGTTTTAGTTATTTAGTGAGTTTTTGCATGTTCTTAAATGTATTTCTTACTTGCTTTGGCTCGTTGCATCACTACTCATCAGTTGAAACAGCTACAGGACTATTTTAGAGGCAGTGTCTTATCTAAAGGAGCTATATCTGTCATTTTTATTCAGTATTTCATAAGCTAAAAATAGACCATTGCTGGCCTTGAAACTCCATTATTGGTCCTGCTGCTAACACTTTACAAGCTTAAACCCGTTTTACTTCTGGTACAGTCCCTTCAGTGTCCATTGCTCCACATGTTCTTTCCCAGCAACCTACGTGCCAACAATGTTCACACAGCACAGTGGAGCTATAAGCGTCAGGAAATCTCTGCAGCTTAATTGGCTTACAGAGATACAAACAGGTGAGTCAGGGAATCCGTTTACACAATGACAGTGTCAGTGGCAACAACAATGCCAGCTCCCAAACTGGCAGTGCCCTTATTCAGTCCTCACACACCTGCTCCGTCTCTGACATGCTGTTAGCATCATGTCTGCTCTGCTGGATATCTGCACATCACACCTGGAGCCATGCTGAGCTAATGGAAGGGGTCACTGCTTACAGTTTGTTTACAATGACAGATTAAACCCACCTGGGCTCACTCAAAGCAGCTTCTACGTTGTAATTAGGAGCTAGCTGTTTGATAGCTACACCTGTGCTAATTTCTTCTACGTCATAGCTGCGGAGTTTAACAAATAAACGTCATGATATAACAGCTGAGCCACGGCCTTGTCCGAGCCCCACCACCCCCTCACTCACCGTAGAGTCCGTCCTCTGGTGTCTGTGAGCCGGACAGAGACATGCCTGAACGCCCTGTGCTGGATGGAAGGAGAGAGAGAGATGCTGACACTGACCGCGGAGGACAAGCAGGTTCAAATGGGTTTCTTCACTCTGCGCTTCCCTCTCAATCACTCTGCTGTTTGTTGTGGTCTAAAGAGGACACCGGGCAGCGACGCTGCGTTAATCCGACTCCCCTCCTCCCCCCTCCTATCCTCTCCCTCCCTCCCCCTCCTCCCGTCCCCACGTGTCAGGGGCATGGAGGTAAACAAAACGAGCCCAGAGCTAAAGGGGTAGAAAGACAAAGTCTAAGTGAGGACAATGTGCATACAGGTACGGAGGGCTATTAGGGCCAGACCTGAGAAAGAAAAACAGGACAGGTGGGACGAGTTATTTTTCAGTAAGCACTTCAGGAATAGTCAGAATTATGGGAAAAACTCTGAAATGTTGAGAGTAATGATAAAATACATTTCTGAATTGATATTATTCTCAACATTTCATGTTATTGTCTTCATTTGTGTTTATTCCTAAACATTTTAAGAAAGTCTGACTGCAGGCGGCACATCTCTGAAGTCCACTCTCACAGGCGTTAAGACTCAGAAGAGAAGTGGTGTAATTTTCCGGTACAACATTTTAGATTTTTTAAAAATTCAAATGTATTCATAAACAAAGTCTGGCAGGTACATTTGTTGAGTAACCACATCTAAAACATTACACACTAAGCAACATCGCATAAATAAAACAGAGAAAAAGATCAGAGGTCTAATGTGGAAATAAATTATGTATAGACCCGATTTAGAAATAGATACACAAATTAGGGCTGAACGATTTGGGAAGATAATCTAATTTTAATTTTTCTCCCTAGTATTGCAATTTAGTAAGCGATTATTTCTTAATTTCCTCATCTCATGCATTTTACAACAAAAACAAGCAATAATTCATTCTATATAATAATCAACACAATATTAGATTGAACTAGGGCAGAAAATTAAAGAAATATATGAAATTGTGATGATTTTTTACTCATTTTGCACATTCGATATGAACTGTTGTGTCAAAGGGAATTATCATTTTACATAACTCATATTTAATTTAAAAAAACATACAAAAATGAAGAAAACAGGATTTTTTTGTGCAATATTCTTAAAAATATGGCACTAGAATGATTGCATGATATATAATGTATATCATCTCTGCAAGTAAAGTTCTAATCTGGTATTTTTAAACACATTTCAGGTTAAAGAAATATTGCACCTTCTGCGATTTGAAAATTGCAGCAGATTGTGATTTAATCTCATTTGCAATTAATTGCACAGACCTAACACAAAAGGTAGCTCAATTTATCTTCATTAGCTTTAGCTAAAGCTAACATAGCTATGCCAGCTAAGTAATTAACATTACTACATTAGCCAATGTAGCTAAGTTAGCTTTAGCAACATGAGCTTTAGCAAACCTAGCTAAAGCTAACATGTAAAGAGTGTACCTACTCTTTCTCACTGCTTTGTGAGTTTAGCTTTAGCTATGTTAGCTATATAGCTATGTTAGCTGTGTTATCTACATAGCTTGTGCAGCTAACTGAGCTATGAAAGCTGTGATTGCTACATAAAAATGTTTTTACGGAGGACAACTTTTTTCCTGTGAGAAGACTGCTTACTTAGCTTTATTAATAGTAATAATAAAAATAATACCTTTATTGGTACAGCACCTTTAAAACAAGGGTGTACAAACTGCTTTGACATGCAGAAAAACAGAACAGCAGAATCCAAACAAAAATAAAAACAACATAAGACACCCAAAAAACATCGAGATAGAAGAACCTGAACAAAAACACTATATGAAACCCAAATAACATTATCACCCAGGCATCATGAGGCATCATCAGTACTTTTACATCCTAAGAAATCACATGAACTAAGACATCATAAGAACTAAAATATCTCAGGTCGTTATAAATTCTGGGACATCCAAAGACATAATAATAAGAACTACTGGTTTTTAACTTTTGGTATCCTAACACTTACCTTTACCCTAACCGGAAATCTAATCTGATTCTTTTGTGATGGTATTAGCTCATATTTCTCTTCTTGAAGAGACAGAATCTCATATGAACGGCCTGTGAGGCTGTCAGAGATGACTGGTCTGCAGCTGGACCCCATCTAGACGTTCTTTACTTTCCCTTTCAACATCTCGGCTTTTTTTCCACTCAACACGTTGCCTTTTGTCAACATTTTGAATTATCTGATGACATTTAAATCTTTTTGATTTTTAAAAATTACAAGCATTTCAGGGTTTTTTTTATCAGTGTTTAGTTTTTTTTTTCTCTCAATGTTTTCACGTTTTTCTCAATAGTTTAAATTTTCTTCTCAACGTTTGTATTTTTCTCAGATATTTTCATTTTTGTAGACATTAATGTTTCTTGCTTCACTTTTCTCAACATTTTGAACTCTTTGAACATTTTTTGCCCTCAAAACTTTCACATCTCTCAACATTTTGATTGTTTTCAACATTTTTTCCTTTTCCTGAACAGGATGTTCTTTCCTCAAGCTTAATAAATTTTATCAATATTTTGATTTTTGCTAAACATTTGTTATTTTCTCAAAATGTTTTTCAGGCATTCAGCCTTTTTTTCCTTGTATTTTTTCCCACTTTTCTGACATCTTTAATTTTCTCAGCATTTTAAATATTTTTCTAAATATTTGAATTTATTTCCTCATTTTTTTGCTTTTCTAAAAATTTAAATTTTTCTTAACATTTTGATTTTTCTCAATGTTGACTTTTTGCAACATTTTTTACTTTTCTAAGAATATTGAATTTCGTCAACCTTTGGACTTTTTCCTCAACAATTTTATTTTTTTTCCAAACATTTACATTTTTCATTTTTTTTACATTTCTCAATATTTAGAATTTTTTTGACCTTTTAAATGTTTATCCATATTTTGACTTTCTCAACATTTTTTTTTACAGTTTTTAATTCAACTCTGCACTTAACATTTTCTCAACTTTTTATTTTTTCTCAAAATTTTACCTTTTTCAGTAATTTGCCTTTTTTTTTTAGATTTTGACTTTTTCTCAATTATTTACTTTTTCCTTAATATACAACTTTACAGCAACTTTAATATCAACAATTAATCTACAAAACTGCATTTGTTTTTTCCTCTTGATGTTTTATCTCTTTTCATTAACATTTTGCCTGTGCTCATATTTGGACTTTATCAAAATTTGAATTTTTTTTTTTACAGCTTTTGGACTTTTTTCTTTACACTTTGAACTTATTTGATGTCTCGTTGGTGTTCTGACTTTTGTTCCTCCAAATTTTGATTTTATTTCAACATTTTAACTTTTTCCCTCCTCATTTCATCTTTTTCTTGACATTTTAACTTTTTATTTTTCATTTCAGAATTTTTCTTGACATGGCCTTCAACTCATATTAACCCTGCCCCCTCCCATCAGTCCCATTGTTTTATGTATTATATTGACCAGATTGTCTTTTATCATTATATTTTATAGTTTTATCTGTGGTCTTACTTGTTCTTTAGTTGTCCTATTCTCATGTAACCTGACACACCAGATG
Source organism: Cheilinus undulatus (assembly GCF_018320785.1). Taxonomy (NCBI): domain Eukaryota; kingdom Metazoa; phylum Chordata; class Actinopteri; order Labriformes; family Labridae; genus Cheilinus; species Cheilinus undulatus. The sequence goes on from NC_054881.1 coordinate 40,666,936, forward strand.
GATTTGTTTCACACATCCATCTGGAAAACCTTCAATACTAAGCGTTTGGGAAAGGGCAGAGGACTTGAAAGAAACTCGGAGTGTGATTGGATGAATGTTCTGTCTGTCACATCTCTACGGGCCAATCAGAGCAACGAAACACGTGATGAAGCAGCTATCAAGGTGCACGTGCGCAGCTACCAAGGAATAACACGAACCATGGCGACTGTAGACATGTTAGTACACGACTTTTGTTGTTTTTGAAAAGAAAACAACTCACTGCTGTTCTTTGTTCTTCTTTTAACGAAGAAATGTTGTCAAGTTCTGATAAAACTGGTGTTTTAGCAGCATCCACGCTAATCTCTTCGGCCATAATTGCACCCGCCTCTTGTTGCTGCTTGCATACATCACGACTCTGCCGCGCCTGAAAGTACTGCCCCCCCGATTGGTCCTGTCACTTTCTAACCGAATCCAGACGGTTCAGACAGGAGCTTTGCAAGATGGATTCACCAGTGAAAAATAAGGAAACGGGCATACCCATCTGCTTTGCAAGGTTAATTCTCATGCCTAATTTTGATAATTGTTTTATTGAATTTGCTGATGCTCTTTTATCTAATTTTTATGTCTCTTGGTTGTACAGCACTTTGGTTAACGTATGTTGTTTTAAATGTGTGTTATAAATACATTTGACCTAACTAATGATCCAGAGTTAACTTTTCAAAGCTGATGGATTGGCCAGATTCCATATCTTTAATCAGACAGACTGTCTTGCAAAGCTCCAAATACTCTAGTTCCTGGTATGATGAAATGACCGGACCAATCAGAGTCATTTGAGGAGAACGAGGCTAAAGCTACAAGTGTGGTCTAGTTGTCCTGTAAGCCTGTAAACATGGCCGCCTGTGAAGAGAATAGCGTGGCTGTAGCTATAGTAGTGTCTTATAAAAGAGCAGAGAGCCTCACTGGAAGTTTTTCTCAGTAGATAAGTTGTTTTTCCTCTTCTCCAGTCCGTTCTTAGAAAGATTTTATTTTACCAACTAGCTCCACTGACAGTAGACAACAGCTCCTTTTAATGGACACCCATTATGTAGTGTATTCCTGATTTGGAGGGGGCGCATACCTACCATTCCATATGTTTTGTTGATGGATGAGAAATATATCCTATGTCATTGCTATGTTAAACTGTCTATCTGTCGTGTGAGGTTAATCCATAATATGCTTATATAATTTATGACTGTCAACAGGTTCCCTCTGTGTTAGTTGGATAAAGGCTCTGATATGACCTTGTAAGAGGCTTACATGCATTATTATGTGTCAATAGAAGCAGGTCCATGTGTTTAAAGTTAGCATCATAGCTTGTTTACTATTAGTTTCCTAGATAGTTCTAACATTTTATCACACAGAACAGTTGAATGCAAAAGTTCTACCTCAACCAAAACAATAATAAAAGACGGCGAGTAGAGACGTACTGCTCAGCTCTGCCAGCTGATACTGCTCGCTTGTTTTGACTTAAGGCTTATGAATGTACTTTACTGTGTCCATCGTCACACCCTTTTAGGGCACTCTAGAGGGAATATGCCATTTGGTAGGGGTGTCTGGATTCTAAATGAGCACTGTTACACCCTACAGTAGAGCACTTTTTGTCTCTTACAGAGATTGTAGAAAGTGGAGAACCACTGATGGTCACTGTTCCGGCCAAATTTACCATCAGTGTTCAAAGTAGCTGCTCGAACATGGCAGACAGATGAGACGTGCACAGTGGGCATTTGGTTTATAGAACACAGTAACACAGAAAAGTGGATACTTTGAGAAATTTTAACCAAAATTTGTTTTTAAAAAGCCCTACATTTTTGCACCAGAGTAATAATTTATCATTACGATGATTTAAGGCTAAATACCAGTGTATATATGCAAAAAAAAGTGATACGGCATGAAAATAAGTTTCATTATTTTTGCTAAAAACTCACAAAATTTTTAGTTTATTCATTTTAGCTTTTATGTCTTATAATTTCTTGGCCTATTTAACCCTGCTTACCTAGCCAACCCATCCCGCCATCATCAACAGAGTATCAAAATCTAAACAGACAAGGATTTCTTAGATAGAAGATCCTTTAATGTAGATTAAATGTGTCCATTTTAAAATGTTACTCTTCCTGAAAGCAGAAAAAATAAATCTTCTCAACTAAGCTTCCCAGGACCGTCTGCCGAGAAGCATCCCCACAGCATGATACTGCCACCACTGTGCTTCACAGAGGGGATGGTGTGTTTCGTTTTCACCAGACATAACGTCTTGTCTGATGGCCAAAAAGCATCATTTTGGTCTCATTGGACCAAAGATCTTTCTACAAATTGACCATGGAGTCTCCCTCATGCTTCTCAGTGAACTCTGGTCCAGACTCAATCTGAGTTTTCTTCAACAGTGTATTTCTCTTTGTCTCTCTCCCATAAAGCTTTGACTGGTGAAGCACTCGGCCAACAGCTAGGGTTGTCCCGGTCAGCATTTTTGGCCTCCGATCCCGATCCGATTTTTTAATATTAAATATCTGCCGACACCGAGTCCCAATCCAATACTCGTAATTACCTAGATTAGAGTTTCAGTTGTTACTACAAGATACCTCAGACTTATTCCATGTAACTCAATAAGCCAATATTTCTGTTTAAAATATAAAATCACATTTCTGCTCAGAATGGTGTAATAGCTCTGTCAAAAAATAAATTTACATATTCACCTAGTGCAGTGTTTAGTATTCAGACATTCAAAATCCCCTGAAAGTGGTCAGCTGAATGACCTGAGCAGTCAAAAAAGTGAACTCAAATAACCTCAGATTCACGGTGGTGTAACAGAGTCAATAGCCACAATAACATATGAATTCAATAAATGAATTTTAAGTATTGTAATTCCATTTAGAAGTCAACTTGACTCTATCAGTCACAACAACATCTCAACTCCACTTTAAAGTGGTGTAAACAGTTTAACTTGAACAGGATCCAAAACATATGAATCATACAGATTTAAAAAAATCCTTATTAAAATGTAGCAGCTTAATCTGAGACATGAACCAAAACATTAACAGTGCAATTAAACCCAAATATCAAATACAAGCACTCTTATTTCAGTGCAGTTTCTAAAGTGCAACTAGAGCTGCTACATCACTTTTTCCCCCCTCACTTTTATTTCTTTACCCACTGTTACTTTAAAATGAAACTGGCGTGCATGTAACACTGCACGCTTTAACTCGAAGGTGCAATCGGTCCAGAGTGCAGTGAGACTCAGCAGTGACATGGGGCAAACATCAGAGCTCCAAATGTCTGTAGTGAAGCTAACAGCAGTGAAGTCGCCTTTCTCTAGTACACTATCACGGTTGGGAAATCCCGGCCAACAGTTGTTGTCTGCAGAGTCTCTCCCATCTCAGCTGCTGAAGTTTGGAACTCCTTCAGAGTAGTCATGGGTGTCTTGGTGTCCTCTCTCACTAGTCTCCATCTTGCACGCTCACTCAGTTTGTGATGACGACCTGATCTAGGCAGATTTACACATGTGACATATTCCTTCTATTTCTTGATGATGGGTGCAACTGAACTCTGGGGATGTTCAGTGCCTTGGATCTTTTTTTGTATCCATTCCCTGACTTTTACTATTCAGTAACCTTTTCTCTGAGTTGCTTGGGGTGTTCTTTTGTCTTCATGGTGTAATCATAGCCAGGAAAATTGATTGACTGGTGTCTGGGTGTCCGAAACACAGGTGTCTATATTACATAACTTGAGACACATTCACTGCTCTTAGGTCACTGGTATTTGGCGTTACTTTGTAGAAATCTGTTTTCACTTTGACATTAAAGAAGAGTTCATGATTGATTTATATAATCAGTAAAAGGGAAAAATGATCAAGAAGGGAATACTTTTTAAAGGGGCGGTGTCTTCCAACAGTATCAGTGGTTGTTTTTTTTTTTTTCATTTAATATATAAAGGGTCTCTGTAGCTCCTGTCTGTTCTCAGATTCTTCATATAAATGTTAAATTTAAAAAAAAAAGACATCCTGAAAAGAGGACAAATGTGAGCGTCATGAATATTCCACTGTCAAACGTAAAAAATGTACCCATGATACAAAACAGACTTCAACCTCTCTAATCCAAGAGTGACCAGGGAAAGTTTTCGGAAGATTCGTCATGTAAGCATCTGCTTTTGTTTTCCAAAACCAAATGATCAGACTTAAATGTTTAATCTTTGACGAGCCGCATTGGCAGGAGATTCCCTTTGATGTTCGCCTCAAAAACATCAAATGAACAGAGATCAAAGCAGTGGAGGACGTTCATGGTGCTGCATCATCACTTTATCAGCATCATATGTATTTATATATACATGCTGGAGAACATGTGAGCACTCACTGCTATATTAAGAGCTTTCCTTTGAATGTAAAACACAGAGAACGAGAATTCATCTTTGCATCTGAAGCCAATGAGCCCCACGGCCAGTGATTCATTTATTTTTGTGACGTTCCTTTAAGACTCTGCATCAGTGACATCAGCAGAGCACAGACTCACTGCTGGATTTCATTCATGTAGCCCGGAGCGAACACACAGACGTAACACAGCAGGATACACACACACACACACACACACACTTTACTCTCATATATGCTTTGAACAGCTTTAATCTAAAACTTGATGTGAATTCAATTCAATCAAACACAGAAACAGTTAGTTTAGCATAATTAAACATCCAGCTTTGAACGGTTTAATGTGATGGTTTCTGACACATTAAGAACAACACCGCCACCTGGTGGAGGAAGCTAAAACTATTCTGTCCTCCAGCCATTCAAACCACAGCCATTAAAACTCCATGTTTGTAAGACTACAAAATTCTATGAGCTTTTCCTTAAAAAGACTAAAGCATGAGGAATAATGAATTGTATTTATTGTAGTGCAGCTAAATAAAAGTCTCCATTTAATTTGTAGCCGAGCAGCTTCTCTCATCTGACCTCCAGCCTTGTGTCGGGACAGGAGGACGGACGCAGAAAGCCATTAATCGGCCCCGAAACAAAGCAGGAAAAAGTTCCCTCATCCATCAAAGAAACTTAAAGTCTCTGACAATGTCCTGCCGCCCGCTTCAGATCAAAGATTGAGACGCCAGCTGTACTCAGGTCAGGCCCAACAAATGACCATCCTCCTCGTTCATCCATCATGCTCCAAACTGATACAGAAAAATAATAAAACCTTTTCAGGTAATGGCGACAGTTAGATATCGCCATTAGGCATGTCCTGCTATGCTCTGGCTTTGTATGAGGCTGTGATTGATGACTTGATCCCAGTGTACATTAAAGATCTGCTTAAAATTCAACTTTTTGTAGCCGCTCAGACACACAGGCTGATTAATGAGAGCCAGAGAAAGTACCAGTGTGCCTTTGGTGGCTTTGTGGGTACTGCAAAAACATGATCTGATTGGCTACGTGCGCTGGATTTCGGATGATTTTGATATACAATAATTGAAATTCCAGGGTGCACCCTGAGGGTAACTGATTTATGTGAGCAAAAACAAAACCAGGGAAAAAATGAGGGAGAGATACACAGAGGAGAAAAATATACAAAATGTCACAGTTTGATTTGATGTGATTTTGAGTTGTAGGATAACAAGATGAAGAATTTACAGCCAGTGGCATGTGCAGACGTTTTAATAGGTTGGCCAAAGACTGAATCAGGACTGACATGCAGCATCTGCACTCACACAACACACTTATCTGAGTGGCTTTATTTATTTAATCATTGTGCCTCAGCTACTCCTATAAGACGAAAAACTACTTTCATTGAAAAGTTAATTTTGCTGTGATTTTATTCAAAAATGGAAACTTCTGTATATTCTAGATTCATCATTACAAAGTGAAATATTCCAGGACTTTCTGTTTAAATCTTGATGATTACAGCTCGCAAAAATCTAAAAGCTACCATCTCAAAATGTTAGAATATCCTACCAAAAAGGACCTATAATACAGAAATGTTGGCCCTCTGATAATTCTGCTCATTTATGGACTCAGTAATTGGTAGGAGATTCTTTTGCACAGATTCCTGCATCAATGTGACATGTCACAGAGGCAATCAGTCTGCGGCACTGTTGGGGTGTTAAGAAGCCCTGGTTGCTCTGATAGCAGCCTTCAGCTCATTCAGATTGTTGAGTCTGGTGTCTCTCATCTTCCTCTTCGGAGATTCTCTACAGGGTTCAGGTCAAACCAGTTGGCTGGCCAATCAAACACAGTAATAGCACGGTCAGCAAACCAGTTTCTGGTAGTTCTGGCTTCACTGTGGACTGGTGCCAAGTCCTGCTGGAAAAGGAAATCTCCATAAAACTTCCCAGCAGATGGAAGCATGAAGGTCTCTTAAATCTCCTGGAAGACGGCTGACAGCGTTGACTCTGGACTTGATAAAGACCAGTGGACCAACAGCAGCAGATGACATGGCATCTCAAACTGTCACTGACTTAGGAGACTGAAAACACCAACCTCCAAGCTCCTTGGATTCTGGGCCTCTTAAGGCTGGGCCAGACTACACGATTTCTTTGGTCGTTCACAACAGCACCATGTCAGACTATGCATCAAGAATCTTGTCCCATCTTGGCCGACAACCTGGCCACACTACAAGAGTGATCCTGATTGCTCACCATATGCTGACGTCACCACTGTCTCCCCGCCTGAGTGTGAGTTCACAGGTTGTCGGGGGGCGGGTCAAAGAGTGTCTTTCACTCTACAACAGAAGTGCTCTATGTGATTGTAGCGGTCTTTTGCTCATAAAAAAGTGAAATAAGAAACAAATATGTATTGGATTATGGATAATAAGTATGGATGTATCAAGAGGGGGACAATATGGACTGGCTCTGTTTCAGATAGAACTTAAGGTATGCATGTGGTAACGTAAATAAAATAAAATTTACACATTAGTTTTAAGGAATTAAAGGGGATCAGAAGGTCAGGATTCACATCAATGACGATGTAGGAAAAATTCTGACATTCAAGTCTTGTTGAATCATGGTTGTGGGGCATCTCGAACACGTCGTTAATTATGACACACTACAAGACTGTTTGTCGTTCCTGACGCTCTAAATCGGGCCAACGTTGCAGTCTGGCTAAACTCTGGCCAAACCATGTAGTCTGAGCCAGCCTTTAGATCTTCCTCCGGACTCTGACCTTGAAATCAAAATCAGAAAAAAGGACTTGAGCAACGATCCATTTCTTTTTCTCCTTAGCTTAAGTGAGAAGCCTATAACATCTGTGGTTCAGGAGTGGCTCAACACTAGGAACACGACACTTGGAGTCCATTTCCTGGACCCGTCTGTGTGGTGGCCCTTTCCACTGACTCCAGCCCCAGTCCAGTCCTTGTGAAGCTCCTTTAAGATCTTAAATCTGCTTTGTGTGACAGTCCTCTGAAGGCTGAGCTCACCCCTGTTGCTTGTGCTCCTTTTCTTACCACACTTTTCTCTTCCAGTCAACTTAAATGCTCTGATACCAGTCTGAGAACAGTCTGCCTTCAGCAGTGACCTTCTGTGGCTTACCCTCTTTGTGGTGTCAGTGATTGTCCTCTGGACAAGAGTCCAGTCAGCAGTCTTCCCCATGATTGTGGTTGTGCTGAATAAACCAGAATGAAGGCTCAGGAAACCTTTACAAATCAGACTTTTCAACAATATTCTAATATTTTGAGATGGTGCATTTTTGAGTGCTGGTGATGCAAACGGGGGAGTCCATTTCAGTTTGTTTGAGGGGTCTATGCAGGCAACTAAAGCTGGGTCCTTCGTGGCCTGGCTCCTTCAAAGGATGCTGCACCTGAATTGGGACACATCTAATAGGCACTGTTCTATACAAACTGCTGGTATAATTTATTACCTCCGCCAAGGAGGTAATGTGATCGGCAGGGTTTTTTTTGTTAGTTTGTTTGTTAGTTTGTTAGCAACATAGCTCAAAAAGTTATGGATGGATTTTGATGACATTTTCAGGAAATGTCAGAAATGGCATAAGGAAGAACTGATTAGATTTTGGGAGTGATCTGGATCCAGGAATTTCAAAGGATTCTGTACTATTAGGAGATAGGGCTAATGGTGGAGGTCTGCGCTCTCTGAGTGCTTTTCTAGGTTATTTAGAATTTAGTAGGTTGGTGTAGAGCTAACTCAGTTTAACATGTTAGCATGCCAACAATAACTTACTACTTATTAATGCAAAATATATCAGTAAATACTCAAAAACAGCTCCAAAATGCAGCATGATCAAAGAAATGTAATTCCTGATGGGTAATAACTCTAAGTATTGATTTGATTTTGTATTGAAGATGCATCAAAAACAACAGAAGTCTGCTGTACCTTGTTATCATCCTCATTTCTGTTTTGTCTGCCAGAGCCTTTTGCAGACTGCCTGTGTGTCTGTGCCTGAAGATTTCTAAAACTATAAAGAACTTCTTTTTAGATCCCTAAGATGTCTCGACCCTTGAACAAACTCCACTTTAATCACCAGCGGGACAGTAGACATGGTGGAGAGTTTCAAACATCGTCAAAAATAATGGACAGTAAACTAAACGCAGGCTGTAAGCGCTGCCAGCGGGAAAGTCTTTGTGGTCTGTTAACTCAAGGTCCTCTCTCTGTAGCTGAATAACTCCGTCTGTTTGGAAGCCTCATAGAGTCGTTCATTCTTTTCATTATCCTCCACTGCTCCATCTGCTTCTCCGCCATGCTGACAGTCTCCTGCAGCCACAAACACGCTCTGATTATAACATCACTCGTCTTTCAACTCTCAGGGACGTCAACGTCGCTGCCATCCTCTAAAACAAAGCTCTCAGTGTTGCACATGACCCTGATCGCCAAATGCTCCGACCAGTACATTTGTTCCATGCAGGTGCAGATCCTTACAGCCTGTCGTCTGATTTACCTGGATACAATTACAGATGCGTGTTTTCCCATCATGCCATAGATTTACAGGGCTGTGATTTAGTTAGCAATGCTACACAGATAACAGTATGATCCCGAATTTTGGAGGCTTTGGAAACGAGGCCTGAAAACATTTGCCAACCTTTAGTGTTGAAGCTTGAAGTTTAAAGCACGTGATAGCTAACATATTTGAGGCAAATTAGCATTGATTTGAAATATTTTATTTGTCAGCTTTGAGAATGTAATCCTGCCCCAACTCTTGTGGGAAATACCTTTCTTTTGAGCATTAAATATTGCTTAGATGTGCTCACTAGTATTTTCATTATTTAAGGTTTTCAAGCTCTGTCTTCTGCCCCTCGTATCTCTGAGGATATAGAGTGCTCTTAAGATGCTAATGTTCCAGTAAAGTCCCAAGCTAATACAGTAGTATTTTAGGTTTTTTCTTAGTCTTCATCTCCACTTTTTCTCAGTGAAATAGTTCACTCTTATGCTCTATTTGCACAGGATTAGGATTGCCCAGGGACCTCTAGTAATTTGTAATAATCATGCAGGAATTCTGTTTTTAATTTTGTTCACTTCAACCATTTTCACTTGTAGGGTAAAAATTCCAGGGAAATTAATGACTATATTTCAGCACACAGAGGTCCTCAAGTAATTCTAATCCTTTACGAATCTGCATCTCTGTAATTTAGGGTGGTAACTATGTTGTCAACGGTCCATGCAGCTTTTTCTGCACCTTTTTGTAGTTGACAAAGATCATAGGGGCAGCATAGGAGACAACCTTTGACACAAAGCTTATAAATACTGCTCTCTTTTAGTCAATTTTATCTTACGTATAAAAATGGCTTTATTTTACTCATTTACTTACACCCTGCTGTCCAAATGTGCATACGCACACTGCTGTTCCTTTCATACGCACAGTGCTTCTGCTCTGCTTCCAACAGTTTCTCTTTGTAAGCGCCTGACCTTACATCAGTATCAGTAAGCCGTACATTTTGTGCATTAAACAATTTATGGTTTGAAATGCATCGTTCAACATTCAGTGGTTAGGCTGCAACAGCTGACCTGTGTGAGGAGGGTTGTTGTGGGTGTGTTACAATCCCAAATTTACAGAGAACAGAATAATATTCACAGCATCACCTGCATAAAAACTGTTAAAAGTAACAGGAGAGGTTCATATTAGACAGCTTCCTTCTATACACATGAATGGGAGTGATGCTTGACTTTCTCGTCCTCTGTCCATTCAGCTGCAGATACACACAGGTGACTTAAGCCACCTTGATGTATAATGGAAGTTGGAGGAGATTGTTCCCTAGCAGTGATAATTTTGTCGACTAAAACTATAACAAAAATGTTTGTTGACAGCTTTTTTTTCCCCATTACAAAAATTAGATTAAGGCTGAATCCCATTTCTCCCCCTAACCCTCAATCTTAACCCTCAGTCATAAAATGCGCATTCCAGCGAAGAGCGAGGGCTGTCCCAATTCTCCCGAGTTTGAGGGCTTTATCTCCCTCAATTTGAGATGTTCCTGGAGCTGCCTTGGTATTGAGGGTTATCACTCAAAGAAAGATGGCAGCGAATACGGGGAAGAAATCGAGCTACAAATGCAAATTTCTTCGTTAATAGAGATATAAAAATTATGAAAACCACTCAAATATCTTAGTTTAATGTTATTTTATGGATTATTTGCCTTTTTGTAGTGTAACAATTACTTTTACTTTTATGATTGCAGGAAAGTAACTGTGCCGTTGCAGACAAGCCTACAACATGTCATTTTCTCGGTGGTAATGTAGTTAAGTTGTTTTAACAGGATACAGGCAACGTGAAATGTATGGACAGTCATTTTTATAAAATAACCGTGCTTTTTCTTCTTCTTCTCGGGCATATCCATCTGCTTTGCAAGGTTAGGGGGAATTGGGATTCAGCTTAAAACTAACAAAAATAGATCTGTGATGACTAAAACTGACAAAAACTACGTTTTTTTTTTTTTGTCAAGATGACTAAAACTAGACTGAAATATAACGTAGTTTTTGTCGGACATTCAAATTCTGTGATATTTCTCCACTGTGGGTAAATCTGTCAAAAACAATGCATCTGTATCTATTCTGCCTCTCAGCTGTAGAAAGCAGGGACCCCGGGTCTGACAGGGTGCAGAGAACACACTACCATGATTTGGTACCAGATTTTGGTGAGAAAATAAATGCTTGGAGTAAAAGTAAAGACTAAAATGTGAGGACTTTTTATGGACTAAAACTAGACTAAAATGTTTTTGAGTTTTTGTCGACTTAAACTAGACTAAAGCTAAAGAAGATTGAAATGACTAAAATGTGACTTAAACTAAAATGCTTTTCATATAAAGACTAAAACTAAGACTAAAATCAAAAATAGCTGCCAAACTAACACTGTTCACTAGTTTACTAGAGATCTAAAAAATAGTATAAACTCTAAAGCACATCTTGTGTATTGGAAACTGTGGTTAACAGTATGCAGAGGACACTTTTTGTTTGTTTGTTTGTTTGTTTTTTTATTTAACCTTTATCTAACCAGATAAAGACCCACTGAGATCAAGATCTCTTTACAAGGGTGATCTGGTCAAGAGGTAAGCAGCACGCGTCACAAAGTAAAACATTTCAGAGAAAGATTACAACAGTAAATTAAAACAAACGATCATTTTTGAAAGCGCAGCTAATTGCAGATAACAAATTTATAAACACAGGCACACGTGAAGGAAAGGTCACCTGCAGAACGCGATGTGCACAACACTGCATTTTTTTGTACAAATTTAGAAATAGAAATTCATTGTGCATTATGATTGCTGCAGCCATGTTTCCTTCAGAAATGACAGTAAATTCAGACACATTACAGACTTTGCTTATTGAATGAATGCACCGCACCAAACACTGACATCAGGGGGTAATTCATAAATTACCAGAGGTCCACAGATAATACTAAACCAGTGCCTGTAGTACTTTAGCTGCTAATATTGAAATATATTTACGTGTTTGTACATAATTTTATCACTTTCATTTTCGTCTTTAGGCATTCATGATCTCGCATTAAAATAGTTAGCATTTTTAGCAACTAATGTTCGAGGAAGTTCACAAACTAATGCAATATTGTATTTCTTTTTCATTCATCTTAAACCACCGACTGCTCTAGGGGAAATATCTGGCTCTGTGGTTGCTCATACTCATTTATACTAACTAGCTTATTGAGTACTTTATTGTTTGTTTGTTTTAGCTCTGTCTTTGGTCTCAACCAACTACCTGATATCCACTATAACTATATCTGTCTATGAGAATCTGGTACCTTAACTACTAATTCTAAAGAAATGTTGGTCTTTGGATTCCCACTCATCTAATGTGAATACCTAGCTTAGCTGGTAGGGAGCAGGTTTAGCTTCATTTATTTAGGCTCTGCTTTGTCTCTACAAACTAAGGCCCCGTCCACACAGAGATGAATTCAGGAGAGTACGCAAAAGTTTTTTGTCATATCGGTGTTTCATCCACTTACCTTTTCGTCCCTGTGTGGACAGCCAACCGCATCTTTCTTGAAACTATTTCGTCACACATAATGTAGCACGCTTACGCCACATGCGCATGTCGAACCAAAGCAACAGTGGTGGATTACGGTGGTGTGTTCGTGCTGCAGAAATTACTGAGCTTTTTATGGCTTTTACAGCAAAATCTGATGCTCATTTACCACCACCGCAAACAGCAGACACCAGATGTTCTTAAATGCACCGCGGAGAACAACCAGAAGGGCAACCAGGAGAAAGTTTGTGTCAGTTTTCTTTAATCTTCTTTCTCTTTTGGTGCATTTCCGTGGCAGTGATACAGCGCCACTTACAGGCTTGGCATACACACTATGACGTTTTCAATGGTTTTCAGTGGTTTCGTGCTTCTGCAGACATTTCCTGAAACGATCCCGTATTTACAGACATCTTTTTCAAAACAAAACAGAACCAGAGAAGCACTCAGAAAAGCAGACCTCCATTACTCCCAACAGTAAAGAATCCTTTTAAAAAATTCCTGGATCCAGATGGTGATCTGGACCAGTCCCAAAATCTAATCAGTTCTTCCTTATGCCATTTCTGACATTTCCTAAAAAATTCATCAAAATCCGTCTGCAACTTTTTGAGTTATGTTGCTAACAATCTAACAAACAAGCTACTATAACATAGCGACATAGGCAATGTAGCTATGTAACTAAGATAGCTTTAGCAAATGTAGCACAGGTTAACGTTGCTTACTTAGCTTACTTAGCTACGTTATCTTTTTTACATGAATAGAAAGTGGGTTTATGAGATTTGCAAAAATGTTGAGGGTGTACAGTCTTTAGCTACATTACCTACGTAGTCTTAGTTAGCTTAGTTAGCTGCATTGTTGAGTGTTAGCAGGGGGTGAGTCTATAACTCATGAGAAAAATATCCAGCTCTCTATAGTTGCTAATGCTAGCATAATTTCTATGATCACTATCTTTTATTCCATTCGGTTCTGTTCTGATATTAGCACACTTGCAAGCTTAAATAAGATGTTAAACACGGTACATGAATAAGTAGCGATGCTATCAGGCTAAAGCTAGCATGTACAGTGCTTAACAAACTTATTAGACTACCTGTCATAAAAACCAGAAAACATCAATATTTTAAAAATCTTTTAAAAACTTGTTTAAAACTAAAAATGTTATTATTATTTATTTGGCAAATAACAAACTGAAACAACTAAATAGTCCTTTTTCACACATAATAACCAAAAACCTTCATATTTTGTATGGCCTCCTTTGGCCTTGATAACAGCTTGCATTCCTGCTGCCATTGTTTTTATGGACTTTTCCACAGTCTCTTTTGTTATTGAGTTCCAAATAGTCTCTAGCTGTTCCCACAGACGTGCTTTAGATTAAACTTTTGTGCCATCAATCTTTGAATCTACTAAATCCCAAATTTGTTCAATAGGATTCAAATCTGGACTTTGACTTGGCCAGTCCATCAGTTCCAGTCCTCCAGATTCCTTTTTCTTGGTCAAATAGTCTCTGCTGTCACAGCTTTGAAGTCTGCTTGGGGTCATTGTATTGTTGGTATATGAACCCACGACCAATCAGATTCAGTCTAGAAGGGATTCCATGATGCACTAAGATGTTGTGGTAGACGTTCTTGTTCATGATACCGTCCATATTCACTCATTTGCCCACACCGTATCCACAAATGGAACCCCGTACCATACTGGAATCTCACCGTGTTTCACTGTGGGTGCATTGCATCTGGAATCAAAACATTCTCCAGCTTTTCTGCAGACGTAAACACAACCATGCTGACCCAAGAGTTCAAACTTGGACTGGTCCATCCAGAGTACCTTCTTCCAGTCATCAACAGTCCAGTGTTTGTGCTCCCTGGCAAATCTGAGGCGTTTCTGGATGTTTGCAGGCCTCAATAATGGCTTCTTAGCAGCTATTCTTCCCTTTAAGCCTTGTTCCATCAGTCGTCTGCTTATGGTCATTCTGGAGACTTCCTCAGACTCTGATCTAGAAGCATTCATCTCTGCCTGAAGATCAGCAGTGCTCTTCCTTCTGTCTCTCGGTGTCTGACATCTGCTTCAGTTAACTTTGGTTTCCTGCCTCTTCCTTGGTGCATTTTGAAAGTACTAGTCTCAGCAACTGACTCCAAAGCATACTTGACCACACTGTGAGGACACTTTATGTCTTTCCCTATTTGTCTCAGAGAATATCCAGCATCACGAAATGCTTTGATGCAGACTCTTTCATTTTTAGTGAGCTCTCCAAGTTTTACCATTTTGAACAGGAATGAGGAATTTCAAACTGAATTCACCCAAATTTAAGCTGGCACACTGGGCTTCTCTGAGAAGTCAGAAATGAATCAAGCATAACATTCAACCACTGAAACTCATTTTTCTCTTCAGGAATGCAAGTAAATAACTATAATTTGACATATTAATCAAGAAATATTAATGTGCTTTACTATTTTTTCAGTTTTTTTGTAAATCAGTAAATTAGGAAAATTCATGGATAACAATAATAATTATATTTTAGCATTAAAAATATCATTTGGGTTAAAGCGCTTCTACATATTGGTGTATTAACCATTGCAGAAATATAAAAAATGATTTTGGTAAATACCAATGCTGTTAATTTAGGGCAGCTGTGGCACAAACCTTACTTTGGTTAGGGTTAGGGTGGTCTAATAAATTTGTTAAGCACTGTAACTTAAATCACTGTTAATCTAAAGTGCCTCACAAAGCTGCAAACATGGCTCTAGACTGTATTTTTGAGTGCTGTTTCTAAAGTAGAATAAACTTTTGACCTTGAAGATCAAATCATCCTGATTCAGCAGGTTTTAAATCAATTTTGAGATTTAAAACCTCTCACATATTTTGATATATGCTTTTAGGCCATTACATCTATGCTAGGCACCAAATTATGCTTCTTTTTTAAATGAAAAGCTTTAGAATAATGTAATCTCTGTGATGCTGGGAAATTGCTGTATAAAAATAATGAACAGATTGCAAATGATAAATTTGCAAGTCAAATACATCTGAGATATATGTGAGAATTTTTCATTGCACTGTATTGGAATTATTTTTATGTCAATGAAGCTTATCTTTACATTCACACATCCCCTCCCTATATTCCATATGCATATCTCATTATATCATATCATGTCTAGATATAGCAGCAGATGGTGTGTCCATTCATCTCCTATTACTGTAGACTCTATTGAAATAATTGTGCTCTTTCCATGAAATTGCATTTGAAATCCATTCAAATGAGGATTCCCAGAAACGGGCTCTAAAAGTGCAAAAGCAGAACATCTAAGAGATGTAAAAATAAGATTCCCTGGGATGTTAATGCAAGTCTGATGGAGAGAGCGGAGATAGGACAAGATAAGTGATCAGAGCTGATAAAATCAGACGAGATGTCTCATCCCTGGAGGCGTTTAGGTGTAGACTTTATCTCTGTATCTCTGTATGGAGAGGTTACTACTAAGCAGCCTCAGGTGGCAATGCGGTAATGATGGGGTCGAGGTATAGGTACGGAAAAAAAGAAAAGAAATCAATTTGTTCTAGCCTGGATAAAAACAACATGAAGAGAAGCGGGGGATAAAAATGTGATTAATGTCATATAAATTGGTGTTTTGCCCTTTAATTTACATGCACAACAGCAAACACTTAGGCATGTTAATTCAAAGCGGCCTGACAAACAGTGAAGTGGTTTAACCTTCGCTGACTTCTGCTTCAGAGGCCCATTGTCCATGTGTCTTTATTATCCTGCTGGTCACGGTTCCCCAGCTCTGCCCCCGCTCATATGGGAGATATCTGTAGAATAATTCTACCTGTCTGTTCCTATCTCCTTCCCCCTCCTTCCTTTTCCTCCCCCTCCCTCTCTCTCTGTATGCATGACCTTTCTGCATCCCTCCCCAGCTGACCGTGGTGTCCTGTCAGCTCTTTTCCTTCTTTTTACCCACCTCACACTACTAGCAAACCCCCCACAACCCACCCCATGCCCCTCATTTCCACCTCCTGCTGACTGCTTCCCCCTGGTTCCGCCCCCTGGATCACTTTGCTCCCCTCTCTCCTCCCCTCTCTTCCTCTCTCCGTCTCCCTCTTTGCCCTCTGCAGCTGTACATACTCTGCTTTTTAATTAGACCGACTCTCTAGCTCCTCCTCCCTCTGCCTCCTACTCTCCATCCTCCCCCCCTCCTCCCCTCCCTTTGCTTACAAGGATACAGGGGGCTTGCATGGCGACACGGAGAGGGGGTCACGATGGAGAAACGCAGCGCGAAAGAGGGAGAGAGGGAAGAGGAAGGAGATGCAGAGAGCTGAGAGGAGCATCTGAGGAGGATAACTGCCTGTTTGCTCACTCTTGTCTTCTTGCTCCCCCTCCTGTCCGTTCACTTCCACTCAGACGCTCAGACAGATAGGTAGGCGCACACAGCGGAGCTCCGGAGCAGCTGAAGGGATGGATAAAAAGGTTCCCACGTGAAAGGCATGAATCCACGGAAGAAGACGCAACCAAAGAGGGGGAAAAAATAAACAAGAAAGACAAGAGAGGAAGGAGCAGATGGACTCTAAAAAGAGGAAAGGAAACGGTACCGAGCAGCAGTGACAAGAGAGGTGGGAAATAATAATAAAAAAGCAAACATGAACGCCAGAGGGATGGAAGAATGGGCTGAAGAGACGTGAAGGAATAGCGGAGAAGAGGAGCGAGCATTTGTGGGAGGAAGAGACAACACGGAGGGGGAAACTGGAAGAGAAAGAGAGAGAGATGTGGTACGTGTGACTCAGTTGTGTGTCCTGATGGAAGATAGTACAGAAATCTCCCCATCAGGCTTCTCTCAGCATCCCCATAAAGCGAAGGAAGTGAGAAAGACCCGAGCTGAGGACAGATTTCAAAGCATCAGTCAAGTGTCTGTTTTGATTTTTTTTTTGCCCAATCTTTAAATCCTGCATTCATGTCAAATAAAAAAATGCCCTTGCATGTGTGCGCACACGTGCATGCATTTTGTTTATGTCTTTCTGCAGCTGCTTGCTCTTGGTGCACTATTTATTCCTACAATGGGGGTGTGTTTGTGTGAAATCTACAGAAATGGGGTCGTACGTTTCTGTGCGTGTGTTTGGATGCTGGGATTTGCTCTAGCGCAGGTGTGGGAGTTATTTTTCCGAGATTGTGCCGCTTTCTGAGAGGCTTTGAAAGAGTGAAGAGCTTAGATTTGGTGTGTCGGTGATGTAGCCTTGCAGATTCCAGCGGCGTGCTTTCGTTGCATATTTGTCAGAGCTGGACTGTGTGTTTATGTGGGTGTGTGTGTGTGTGTGTGTGTGTGTGTGTGTGGAGGGAGGGGGTGAGTGTACACAGAAAGTTTGAGGAGGAGGTGGAGGAGGAGGAGGCACTGAGTGAGGGAATTCCATTTGTATGGATCTGTATCTCAGCAAGATTCAATGCACGCCGCTTGGCTGCATGAGCGTTTAATTTTCATGAAAATTCAAAACATTTCAGCCATACTTCTATATGGAGTCAATATTGTTGCAAAACTCAGCAGCAGACTTTACAAAGTCTGCAAAGATTTTTCTTGAAACTCTTCATTAAAAGCTGCAGTTGTGCTAAAAACTTCCTCTCTGTGCTCAAACCTTTAGTTGCTAACTTAAATTTCATGTTCGAACCATTCTCCTCTCATTGAGGTTGCCTCTGCTTGTTTGTGAAACTTCTTTGTTTTTTCTCTTAGTGCATGTACGAAACTTTCTTTGCACAAGCTCAAGACTTTCTCTGCTTGTGCTCAGAACTTTGTCTCTGCTCTAATATTCCTGCTCTTGGATTTTTGATGAATAAACCAAAAGACCTCAACAGTGTTGTTACAACGGTAAAATTCTCATTCATTTTCTCCATAGTGGATTTGATTATCAACCATATTGTCAAGAGAATCCAAGTTAGACTTACCACAAGCTTTAGTGCTGAGAAAAAGTACTGGAAAAAAGTATTCTCCTCGGATGTTTTACCCTTTTATACTCTGGCGTTTTTATGGAAAAACAACCAAAAAAATTTTTAATGTCAAAGTGAAAACTGATTTCTACAAAGTAATGTTTAATAAATTAAGTGATGTACAATAAGTGACTACATAGAAATATTAGATTAAGGTCTGGGCTTTTAATCGGCCACTCCAGAACATTCACTTTGTTGTCTTTACACTGCTTCTGTGTAGGTTTCCCAGAATGCTTCATCATTGTCTTGGTAGAGAATAAATCCTCTACTAAGCAGCAGTTCTCTTGCAGACTGAATCAGATTGTCCTCCAAGATTTTACAATAATTTTTTGCATTCCTTTTACCCTCTACCTTTACTGCTGCTGAGAAGCATCCCCACAGCATGATGCTGCCACCACCATGCTTCACAGTGGATGGTGTGTTTGTGTTTGGTGTCTTGTCTGATGGCCAAAAAGCTCCATTTTGGTCTCATCAGACCAAAGAACTTTCTTCAACTTGACCATAGAGTCTCCCACATGTCTTTAGGTGAACTCTAGTCCAAATTTGTTGAGTTTTCTTCAACAGTGTCTTTCTCTTTGCCACTCTCCCATAAAGCTTTGACTGGTGAAGAGTCTCTCCCATCTCAGCTGCTGAAGCTTGGAACTCCTTCAGAGTAGTCAGGGGTGTCTTGGTGGCCTCTCTCACTAGTCTCCTTCTTGCACGCTCACTCAGATTGTGAGGACGGCCTGGGCTCAGATCTAGGCAGATTTACACATGTGCCATTTTACTTCCAATCCTTGATAATGGATGTAACTGAACTCTGAGGGATGTTCAGAGCCTTTGAACATTTTTGTATCCATCTCTTGACTAATACTTTTCAATAACCTTTTCTCCGAGTTGCTTGGGGTGTTCCTCTGTCTTCATGGTGTAATGGTATCTAGGAATACTGATGAACCAGTGGCTGGAATTTCCACACACAGGGGTCTTTATACTGGACTCCAGCGATCCCCTTTTCACTAATTGTGAGACTACTGGCACCACTTGGCTGGACCTCTGCTGAATTCAGTCAGTCACTTTTACTATTACTGGTGAATATTTATGCAGTCACTTATTTTACCACACATATTTTTTATATAATTGATATTACTTTGTAGAAATCTATTTTACATGGACACTGAGGAGGTAATTTTTGTTAATTTTTTGTCAAAGAAGCCAAGTTATATTGACCACGATTGATTTAAAAAGTCTATAAAAGAGTAAAACATTTATTCTCAATTTCTCTCAAAAATACCAAATTACCCATAATCCTAGATTTTCCAAGCGCCGTCTGATTGGTCGGGTCTCAGCGCATGCGCAAATTGGCCGTTGATTCGGTAGTGACCAACCAACTCGATATGGAAGACGCTAAATGGCATGTTGGCCCTCTCGATGGGACATTTGAGTACAAAAAACTCCAAGATGGAATAGTCGACCAACATAAAGTTTATGCACATTCTGCAGGAAGGATATTTCTCTGAAGCACTTCCAGCTTAAAATACCACATAAACGCGAAGCATACGTTGAAATTTGACATTACCAGCTGCTCACTGGGTGCCAAACATGTCTGGCCTGGCTACATTTCTTTATTTAAAAATTTGGCCCGGTTAAATTTGTAATTGAATAGCCCTGGCATATTACATTCTTTCTTGAGTCTGCTTGCTTATGCAAAATGAAACGCAATTAATATAGATTAAAAATGAATGATATTTAATCATGATTAATCTAAATTAATCCACAGCAACCCTGTGATTAATCTGATTCAAAATTTTAATCGTTTGACAGCACTAAATAAAATTAAACTAATAAAAACTAAAGTATAACAAAGCATTTTTGCAAATAAAACTAGACTAAACTAACAAACCTGAAGAAAAAAAACTAGTAAAAACTCAACTGAAGTTTAAAACAAAAAGTAAAAACAAAATAAAAATAAAAACTAATGAAAAATCCAAAACTATTATAACCTTGACTCCAACTCAGTTCCTCCCACAGATTTCATTTTAGCCTTGAAATTTGGAAAATGTATTCAGCAATTTTGCCTGGAAAAACCTTTTTTGTATCGATTTTAAGTAACTATTGTTAAAGTTTTATAAAGGTTTCTGGCTCTTAGATTTTCACATTGTGTGTATGTGATAGAATGTTGGGACTCAGTGAGGCCAAATGTGAATATCTCCTGGAGAACAGCACAGCGACAACAGCCAGAGCAAACATGATTGGCCGGTACTTAGTTCCTATTGGTCTGTTTATTAAAAAAATCCAAGAACAGTTGTTTTTTTTTTTTTTTTTTTGATTTTTTTTTTTTTTATTGCACGCAGAGCAAGTTTCATACATGTGCAGAGGAAAAGAAAATACTGTCATCTATGTGCTTTTTTTATTCTGAAAACTCACCTATTCTTCGTCTACTTGTATTGCCTCACATAGCAGACTTGCCTCTGGCAATATTATGCATCCATGTTTATCAGTCTATGGCACAGGTGTCAAACTCAAGGCCCGGGGGCCAAATCCGGCCCATGGAACAGTTAAATCCGGCCCGCAAGATGATCTCATATTTCTGTTCTAACTGGCCCATTAGTCTGAGGTCTGCAGAAGTATAAAAATGTAAACTTATTCTCAATGATTTAAGATTTCCTTGTTAAGTTACAGAATCTGAAAAAGAAAGAAGTAAAAATATTCAGATAAGAAGTCAGGAATGTGGGGAAAGAAATTTGTGTTTGAATTTCACATTTTCCATTTAGCATCTCACAATTAGGACTTAAACTTAGGATTTTGACTATTCATGTCACACTTTGAGTATTTAACTCATAATTTTGACTTCTCATATAATATTTTTAGCTTAGATATTCATAATTCTTTTTTTCAAATGATATTTTGACCTTTTTAACCAATTATTTTGTATTTTATCTCATATTTTCCCATAGTTTGATATTTTAGACTCACAATTTAAAATTTTGAATTGTATTTTGACTTTTAACTTCATGATTAAAAATTTTATTTAATATTTTGACCTTTTAAACTCATGATTTTCACTTCTTTCTAATATATTTTCCATTAAAAAAACATTATTTTTCAATTTTAATCTTGTGTTTCCACGTTTTTGAACCAATAAATTTGCTTTTCTTAGATTGTGAGCCTTTAAACTTATCTTTTTAATTTGAAAATGTCAAAATCATTTATCATCATTTTTCATATTCTGGCGAAACTGGTGAAACAAGGTTGACAGTTTACGGTATAAATGGGGGCCCTGTTAGGCCCTCAGGTTAGTCCTGAATCCAGAATCCGGCCCCTGCCGTGGTCAAGTTTGACACCCCTGGTCTATGGTTTTGGGCGGGTTTAAATGGGAAGTTTGAAAAATAATCTGAGCCCAAAGTAAGCAAGTGATGCTCTCAAAATGTTATATACCCTTTGAGTTTTGCAACAATACTGACTCCATACCTAAATACTTAAACTACATATTATTAATAATTGATCCAGTCAACTAATCTCATAGTAATCATCTCACTGTCATGTGATACAAATGTAATTGCACATGGACTTTTTCGCATGCGTGCCCTCTGTTAAGTCCACATGCATGCACACAGGCACAGGTGCACATTTGCACATACTCGTTTTTTTCTGCAGTGCGAGGAAATGCTGCGCTGTTAATCCTGCCCCACTCTTTTCCCTCGCTCTCTCACTCCCTCAGCTCCTCGCTACAGTATATTTCCCTTTTATCTTATCTCATCAATGTGTCTTTTAAAGGGTCAGCCATCTCCACCTCCCTGCTTCCGCTCCTCTATCTACCATTTAATCCCTTTTTTTCTCACATAAATCTGTCTCCTCCGCTTCATTTTAACCCAACAGAAGTTAATGTACTTCTCTTAAACTTTTGCAGTCTTTTATTTTCCACTCACTCTTTAAGTCAGTGGGTCTGCTAGCTCTGTGTTGACTGACAGTGGCCTGGTTTTGTAGGTAACGCACTATGATGCACTCTTTGGACATTAGTTTGGACAGGGATATTGCAGCAGAGTCCCCCTCCAGGGAGACGAGTCTATATGCATCTACAGGCAGTGTGCAAATGTGCGTTGAACATGCCAGTCAAGCCACCTGTTTTATTTCTCTGCTCAGAGACCTTTTGGAGTATTCAGCCTCTTTGGATCCGGCAGCAGAGTGAAGCAGAGACACACAAAAGATGGAGCATAAAAGAACTAACCAGCCAGAGAGACAAGACAATTAGGCTGCAGAAGGCGTGCATGAAAAGAAAAGCAATGTTTACTCTGGCTCTCTTTCAAACATCCTCAAATTTGCTCACAGTTGGCAGAGTATGCTTATCACAATCCATTGGCCTAAATATAGGGATTTCATATTAGGCAGAGGATTTTGGTCAAAAGAGGACAGATGGAACAAATCATTTCTGGCACTCACACTCTGAAAGTTAGAAAATAATCCGGCCATGCTTCAAGGAAACTGGCACAAGCAGGGTGGCCGCACTGACTGTCCTCTTTAGGAATGAGCTGCCCAGTGACACCGCAAGCAAACACTTGTGTATGTTTGTGTGACGGAGCGAGGGAAAGACTAACCCTTAAATATCAGCATGCATGCTACAGGAATAAGAGAGTTTAGAAAGGTTTAGATTAAAATTAATAATCCTGAGGTATCGAGCATCTCAGATTCTACATCCCAACTGGCGACTTGTGTGCAATATTAACCCTCTGGTACCCCTTGTGCCAAAATTGCACACTTAGTTGATATTTTTTTAAAAACCTTTGTCCTCTTTCACAATTAATATTATTATGTATTGTATTTTTTGTTCATTTTTGCACAATTTTCAAAATTCTGTCCTTAACAATCAGCCCAACATAAATAAAGTAAACCTTCTTTATAGCGTTTATATCCCTGGTGTGCAAAAAATGCGCATTGTGGTGGTTTCTGGGCTTCATTTGAGAGTTGAGGCTTTACATTTTCACCTGGACCATTTTTTACCCTGTGATGTCACTTTTACCATATATGGGCAAGGGCAGGAAATACATGTTTTTTCCACCGGATTTCAGTGTTATACTAGTGGTGGGAGTATCGATACTAAAGAATGGATATATCGATATTTACCAAGTACTCTTTGGTATTGATCCCTTTTGCAAAGTATCAATACCAAATGAGTACTATAAAATATGTCTCACCACTGCTTCTCCACCGAGTGTCTCCCTGCCTCCCTGCCTCTCTCTCTTCCAGACTGTTTTGGCTTTACTGCCAGTCCGTGTCATGTGAATTTGGAGACCAATCAAACATGCCTTACCTGCTCGTCCATGTCACGTGGCTTTAAGGACCAATCGGACATGTCAATCCTGCCGTACCATGTGACGTCGAGGACCAGTCATTAATGAGTAACAAATTTCAGCAACTCCACTCGCTCACAGATGAAGTCATTTTATAGTCTGTGATGTGGACCTGGCTGTCTTTCTCTCTTAATGTGGTCCCTAAGTAAATTTCAAGATTGTAAGAAAACATAAAAGAAATACTGACTTGTATTTCATACATTTTTGTTTCAAATTAGAGGGTATAGATGGCTAATATAGGCCTTCTATCTGAATTTAAAAAAAAAAAGAAAAGTAATAGGTTATGTTGTGGATATTTTAATTCTATATACAAGTTTGTGCTATGATTATAGTTTTTTTTTCCCAGCTAAAATATTTTAATTTAATTGAAGTTTCTCCCTAAAAGAATTTCTGAATGACCTGCATACGGTTTTTTAACTGCCTGAAATGTGTAACTTTTGAAAGTTTGCGAGTCCAACATTTTATTCTTTGTTCAAAAGTATCGGTATCGAATTAAAAAACACTGGTATCGCCCATCTCTACGTTATACTGCCCTTTACTCCCCTTCTCAGTAACTCTCTGAGGTTTTGTTTAAGTGCAGATCAGTGTGTGAGTCTGTCAGTGTGTTTGTGCAATAATCAAAAAATAAGTTATCTAATTTTCATGTAGTACCTTGCAAAAAAAAATCATTTTTTGGATATTTTGCATCTAAAAATGCAGTGACATCATCAATGAAACATGGCATTTAAAGGGTTAAAAAAAATAAATGAATGAGTGTTTGACATATATGGTTAGGGCTGACCTTAAATGAGAGAAATATAATTCAATAACAGTAAAACAATTTTGAAATGTATAATATTTATAACATGATTTACAGGTGTGTATTTTTTGCGCAGAAGGGTTGAAAAACGTGAGTATTTTAGAATAATTGATCTCACAAAAAACTAATAATGCATTTTAACCAATGTTGCTACTAATCAATGACATATGCCAGGCTGCAGTCATCCATAAATAGGTCATTCACTTTCAGTGTAGTATCTTGAAAAAAATGAATTTGTGTTTTTTGTTTGTTTACATTACAAACGTGGCAGTTAAAGGGTTAAAAGATATGCCAATTATTGAGTATTTGTTATTTTTGTTAATGGCACAAGTTGATGAAACAAGGAAAACATTAAACAATTAAAAATAAACTAATAAAACTTTATTTTTCACAGTAATAACCCCCCTGTGCATTTTTTGCACACCAGGAGGAAAATAAGGCAGTAATTTGTAGGGATACCAGAGGGTTAATAAAAGCGTGTTGATTTGGAAGATGCTTATAGTCTGGAAATCAGCCGAAACAAATCAGCCTGTGGCCCAGTGTTTTTGGGGTGAATTTCAATCCTAAGTCAGTTTCTCCTGTAACGCTGCTCATCCCCACCGAAAAATAAAATCAGCAATTTAACTTGATGAGAAAATAAAATCTCTAAGGTGTTTTTCATAATTAGATTTGTTTTACTTTATTACCGAAGAGCTGTAAAATCAAAACACATTTTAAGATTCACACAGAAATAGGAAAAAAAATCATCCCATGTGAGTCTTGTTAAGTTTTTATGCAGAGAAATACACTACAGTGCCTATAAAAAGTATAGCAGCATATAAATCAGTCATGGTCAATATAATTTTGCTTTTTTGCATTTTTTTTTGACCAAAAACCCTTTGAAGTGAATGTTAAAACAGATTTCTACAAAGTCATACCAATTAAATAGAAATATATAAGATCTAGTCAACTGGAGATAGTCTCACAATCAGTGAAAATGAGGCTCACACTATAAAGACAGCTCCTGAATATTCAGTCACTGGTTAATCAGTATTCCTGGCTACCATTACACCATGAAGACAGATGAAAACTCAAAGCAACTCAGAAAAGGTTATTGAAAAGTAGAAGTCAGGGGATGGATACTAGCACCAAACATCCCTCGGAGTTCAGTTAAATCCATCATCAAGCCGCTGTTGAGCTCACCAAAAGGCATGTGGGAGACTCCATGGTCCTGTGAGAGAAAGTTCTTTGGTCTGATGAGATTAAAATGGAGCTCTTTGGCCATCAGACAAGAAACACACCATCCCCACTGCGAAGCACACTGGTGGCAGCATCATGCTGTGGGGAAGCTTCTCAGTAGCCAAGCCTGGAAGGCTTGTAAAGGTAGAATGAATGTGGCAAAATCTAGGAAACTCCTGGAGGATAAGCTTCTTCAGTCTGCAAGAGAACTCAGGCTTGGAAGAAGATTTATTTTCCAGCAAGACAATGATCCGATGCATACAGGGAAAGCTACACAAAAGTGGTTTAAAGACAACAAGGTGAATGTTCTGGAGTGGCCGAGTCAGTGGCCGAGTTTTGGTAACTTTTATGTCAGAAAGCCAAATTATATTGACCATAGTTGATGAAGGTGAAAACATCCAAGGGGGTGAATACTTTTTATAGGCCCTGTACATATCATGATACTGGATTCACTTTAAATTATATCACAATTTTGAGTTTTGATTTTCTAACATTAAAATCCATGAAATTGAAGCTGATTTATGAATAATGAGGGATAAACACGATTCATGGCTTTACACAGGCACACGGAGCAGTCAGCCAGTGGGAAAGGTGGCCAACTAGTGGGATGTGTGGCAGGGTGACAACAATGACCATCTCTATGCAGTAAAACACAATTCTCCTTCCTCTCTGTAATTATTTTTGCTGTCTATTAATCACCGAGGTTTCCTCTCAGCTCCCACGTCCCCACATTCATGGGCAGAACCACAGATGGATAGGCATCTTTCTCATGATTATGATAATTTTAGCAAAAGGAAATGCTTCTAAATTTTACAGAAAAAGTGAGTCACAACTTGTTATTTAAACTTTTTTATTTAGTCAACAACAGGAAAAAGTAGCTGGCTGTAATGAAGTGATTTGTCAGCTGTTAGTCAGCACTTATGCACAGCCTTATGATAATTTGATTTCAGTTCTCTGACGCTAAAGATGCAAAAATATACCTTTTCCCGAAAGACATGAGTGATACTATTGATTAATAAAAGCTGCATATTTATTCTAGGGATGCCCAGACACCCTGGTTTAACATCGGCATCAGCCAGTATTGGCCTTGTTGACAAACAGCTGAAAATGTGGCACGAACAGATAGCAGTTGCCAGTATTTACCTGTTCTGTCCAATCAAATTTATGCTTGCTAGCATAGCTGGTCACTGTGGGAGAATGTTTTGGCATGGTGGGAGTGTTGCACCAAAAGAAGGGATTGGGCGGGTCACCCAGGTGTGTTTGCAGCCACCCAATTATATTTGCTGACCATTTTTTCTTCTACTTCTTTCATAAATATATATATAATCCCCATCCTGCACTATAGAGGTGTCCACTTACACATACACTATATGGACAAAAGTATTTGGCCACACCCGTTAATTACTGATATGAGGTGTTTTAATCAGATTTGTTACCACAGTTGTAAAAAATCAAACACCTAGCCATGCAGTCTCCATTTGCAAACATTTGTGATCCAAATGGGTCGTCCTGAAGAGCTCAGTGATTCAAGCATGGTACTGTGATGGATGCCACCTTTGCAATAAGACAGTACATGAAATTTCAACCCTGCTGGATATTCTACAGTCAACTGTCAGTGATTTTTTAGAAAGAGGAAAGAAAGACGGCAATTCAGCCATGAAGTGAAAGACCACGTAAAGCCACAGAGCAAGGCCAGTGACTTCTAAGGTGCATAGTGTGTCAAAGTCTTTGCTGATTCCATACATTGTTAATTTTGGCAGCACTTTTTAATTTAGTTTTAGTTATAGTCTTTTGCCAAAAATGTCATTTAGTTTTAGTCATAATTTAGTCATCTAAATTGTTTTAGTTTTAGTCTAGTTTTATTTGATGAAACTTCACAATTTAGTCGACGAAATTTACAGTTAATTTAGTCGACTGATTGGATCTCTCCCCAACTTACCCCGCCACCACGCAGCAAAAACAGTTGTGATTGGATCTCCCCTGTATCTCATCCCACCTTTCCACACAGCCAAAGTAGCTGTGATTGGATATATGCCCAACTTGCCCCTACTGTCTACATGACGAAACTAGGTCTGATTGGATAAAGTCTCTGTCAGACATTTTCATCTCGTTTTTATTTGTTGACTAAAGTGTCAATTAATTTTGTTTTAGTTTTTGTCCACGTGCTCTTGTTTTTATTACTCATGCCAATGAAATGGGCAGGGGGTTATGTAAAGGGTTCCATATCTTTCTATCTTTCTTTCTTTATTTCTTTCTTTCTTTGTATGTGTACAAGATAACTCCAGAACGGAAAGTCAGATCTTCACCAGACTCTCAGGGAATATTGGGATTGTGACAGGGAAATATCGATTCGATTTTGGTGATGATCCGCGCACCCGTTCGCAGACTTCGAAATTTTGAACACCATAGTAATCAATGGGAGCGCGAGTTCCTCAGTGGCGCTGCTTAAGTGTGGGTCTGCCGCTTTAGACGGCCATTCTAGTTAGCTACTGTCTTGTTTTCATCAGGGCAAAAAGGCTATTAACGAAAACTTTAATGAAAATAATTAGTCAACAAAATTAGCACTGATTCCATAGCTGAAGAGTTCTGAACTTCCACTGGCATTAGTGTAAGCACTGATACTGTGCAGCCGGAGATGCGTGGGTTTCCACGGCCGAGCAGCTGTATGCAAGCCTCACATCACCGAGTCCAATGCCAAGTGTCTGTTGGAGTGGTGTAAAGTAGTGGAAATGTGTTCTTTCAAGTGACTTGTGCCAACTGTGAAGTTTGGTTTATCTTCAGTGAAGGCCAATCTTGATGCTTCAGCATACCTAGACATTTTGGACAATGCTATACTTCCAACTTTGGGGCAATAGTTGCATATGGGCCCTTTCATACTCCAACATGACTATACCCCAGTGCACAAAGAAGGACTAGAAAAACATGGGTTGATGAGTTTGGTGTGGAGGAACCTGACTGGTCCACGCAGAGCCCTGACCTTAGCCAGGCCCTCTCATTGAATATCAGAGCCTGACCTCATACATGCTCTGCATTAATGGGCACAAATTCTCGTGGAAATCTTGTGGAAAGCCTTCCAAGAAGAGTGGAGGCTGTCAGGACTGCAACAGCGGTGTAGCTCCAAGTTAAAGTATACTTGGGCGGCACAGTGGTGCGGGGGTTAGCGCTGTTGCCTAACAGCAAGAAGGTCGCTGGTTCGCTTCCCGGTCAGGGCCAGTGCCTTTCTGTGCAGAGTTTGCATGTTTTCCCTGTGCATGCGTGGGATCTCTCCGGGTACTCTGGCTTCCTCCCACCACCAAAAACATGCTCATTAGGTTAATTGGTGACTCCAAATTGCCCGTAGGTGTGAATGTGAGCGTGCCTGGGTGTCTGTCTATATGTCAGCCCTGCGATTGACTGGCGACTAGGGCTGGGTATTGTTAAGAACCTCACAATTCAATTCGATTTCGATTCTTTAGGTTGCGGTTCAATTCGATATTGATTCGATCCAATATTGATTTAAAAGCTTCAATGTTGATTCAGTAAGAAGTAGAAATACACAAATAACCTGTTGACAATCTTTTTATAATTATTTTCATGCCCATATGAACATATTTGGTAAGTCACCTCACATTTTTGAGCAATTAAACATCTGAAAATAAAAAGTTGCACGATAGTAACTTATTTGTGCATAAGGAGTACAAAAGAAAAAAACATGACAGTTCTGTATAAACACTGAAAAAGTAAAGTGCATGTAAACTTAAATAATATTTCTGTCCTCTTGGAAATTGTGATAAACTTCACATAACATGGTTATGGTTAGTTGTTGTTTGGTCGAGTGTGGCCTCCGTCCATACAACACAAATCACACGCACAGCGACCCCCACAGGCCAGGAGGTGAATCGATTCAGAGGACTTGCTAAATCGATATTGAATTGGAGGAGGAAATATTGCAATGCATCGATTAATCAATATTTTTACCCACCCCTACTGGCAACCAGTCCAGGGTGTACCCTACTTCTCGCCCGATGAGCTGGGATAGGCTCCAGCCCCCCGCGACCCAGAATAAGCAGTATGGCATTTGGGTACAATGTCATTACAGTCCCTGTTGGTGTAATGGGCAGGTGGCCAAATACTTTTGTCGATATAGAGCAGTCTTTAAGGAACTGTATTTGTTGGCTGAAAATTCCACTACTGTTGGGACACAAAAGCAATTTAAGAATTAAGAATGTTTTTATTTCTGCACTTTGAATGCTTGGCATGGTCATAACCCACTTGAAACATGGCCTTTTAGTGGCGTTTCCTTTTGGTGTATGCGCAAGTCTCTACTTGCCCCCCGTGTTCTCTGCTGCCGAGTGCCGTCATCTGCCGTCCCTGGTTCTAGAGTTGATTGCTGGTCCTGTTGTTGTCCTCTTATTTCCTAACTTTTTTCAGCTCCCCTGTTGGATAAAAAAGGCCCAAAAATAATCTTAAAGAAGAAGAAAAATCATCAGTTGATTCTTAGACTACCATATGGAAAAAAAGGCTAATAAATGTGTTCAGTGTCTGAAAAAGTCAGTCTTATATCACTGCTAAAACAGCCATGGCTGTTCTCATTTGGGCCGTAACTTTATGTTGACATAGACACTGGCAGAAGCTTCCAATCTTTCCGTTTCTGATTATTTAATACTGCTGCAGCTCCTGCTGAAATATTGCTCGTTGTGACTGTAACAGGCCAAATTGGATGCCCGTACACAGCCATAAACAAACAAAACCAGCGTTAACATCTCGCTGCTATTACACAAGACTCTGACAGGAATAACAATGGCAGTTTCATCCGGTTGCCTCGGATGTGTAATGAATTGAGGATCGTGATTTAATTTGTGTTTGTTTGTGTAATTTAATTTGCAGATGAGCATGATCAGGTTTAAGATTTCATCAGTTGCACTTACTTCTGCTCTGAGTGTCAGCAGTAAGGAGCTTTACCTCGCTTAAACCTCACAGCTAGATTCATGTTTTCCTGTTTACATTCAGCCTACATGGTTCTTTATGAGCCCACATCTGCTGCCAGTTTTATTGCATTAAATAAAACCAAACATCCCTCTGTGTTTGAGACATGCTTGGCTGCACGCGATGCTTACCCAACAAAATATTTCTCTACAGGCATCTCACAGGAGCCTTTCCTAAATTTGAAATCTCTGTATTCAAATCGGAGACATTCTCCAGCGTTCATTTGGAGGCGACTGTGTTGTAAATTCCCCTGACAGGCAAAGTGCATGCAGGTATAGCGCCAACCCTACCTTGTATTTTTGCTCATAGGGCCAATAACTGATCATATATCTTTTCTTAGTTCCTCTCCAGTTCCTCCTTAAATGCCCTGACACGCTGATGCTCCTGATTTACCACTTCACTGAACCCTAACCATGACATTTCCTCTGCTGCCAGGGGTTGTTCCCTCCTGCTTTTTGCTCCCCCCCCCCCCACCTCCTACCGCCTCCTCTCCCTCCTACTTATTCACATTCCTACTCCACTCGGTTTGTTATGTGTCTCATAGCATCTCTAAATATAACCGTGCATGTCTACCTCCTCTCCTTCCTCTTTCTCTCTCTCTCTCTTTGCCTCCTCTTCATCTCAGTCCTGTCTGACAAATTCAAGCGTGCCGAGACAATCCGATCTGACATGCCTTTACATAACAATTCAATCCGCAGCACCTTCCACCTCCTCAGCACTGCGAGACCCAAAGGTGTGTTATTGGCATGGATGCAATTCTCAGCATCCCTGAAAGACTCGGAGTATTATTAGACGTGTGCAAACAGAGTCTCGGCCTCTTTTGTTTTTGGAATTTGCATCAGATATGTTTCTCCTAGTCAGCACAGCTTAGCACACGGAGATCAGATGTGACCTTAGCTGTATCATGCACGGGCATAAAACCACACACACAAGGAAAGAGGATAGAATCCCACATTCACAGCAAAGAGAGCTCGCAAGAAGGCTGTAGTAAATCTTAAATAATAACTGCAAAGAGTTATGACCCTTGCTGGCATTATGCCGTCGCACACCTTCCTCCTCCTGCCTGGTGATTTATCTCTTGTCTGCCAATAAAGCTCAACATGAAAATGTCACATGTGGGAAAGAGCTGGCCTCAGCCCCACGAGTGAGCCCATGCAGTATTAAGAGGGTCCGGATTCATTAAAGTGTCAGTGTAAATTTTGATCCCAGGGTAGTTTGCAGTTGGAGAGGAAGGGAAAGCATGGTGGCGTGGGACAGAAAGAGGCAGCAGCAATAGAGAGGAAGAAAGATACGAGTGACAGGGGTAAAAAGATGAATAGAGAAGGTGGAAAAGAGGTAGGATGAGGATGACACCACTATAGAATGAGTGAGGGTAATGGTTCTGCGAAGGTTGGCTGGAAATCAGGGAGATCTGTCACAGTGAAAGGAGAATGGAGAGGGGCTTTTTTCTTCTTTTTTTAGAGGAGATGGATAAAGAGATGGAGCGTAGAATAGGCTGAGCATTAATTGAAATTTAGATTAAATCGTAATGTGTCCCACTTCAATTTTCAAAACACAGAAGGAGCAATATTGCAACATTACTTAACCTAAATCCATTTAATATAAAAAGTCATAAGTAATTTAAGTCAAAATAATTGCTTTAGATATTTTTATTGTGTTGGTTATAATGTAGAATGATTTATTGGTTGCGTTTGTCAAAAAATACAGAAGCTAAGGAACCTGGCTTAAATTAAATAACAGCATACAGTGCCTTTATAAAGTACTCACCCGCTTTGATGTTTTTACCCTTTTATTGATAGTATAAATCAATCATGGAGAATGTAATTTGGCTTTTTTGACCAAAAAGACCTTATTCAACACAGGTCCAGCCAATTGGTGTCAGTGGTTCATCAGTATTCCTGGCTACTATTACACTTTGAAGACAAAAGAACACTCCAAGCAACTCAGAGGAAAGGTTATTGAAAAGTACAGTCAGAGGATGGATACTAAAAAAATTCAAAACATAGAACATCCCCCAGAGTTCTCATCATTAAGAAATGAAAGCAATATTGCACATGTGTAAATCTGCCTAGACCAGGTTGTCCTCACAGACTGAGTGGGCATGCAAGAAGCAGACTAGTGAGAGAGGCTACTAATACCCCTTTCCCACTGGCCAAAAAAACAGTTTATACACGCTAACAATCAGGTCCTGTTGGCAGTGGAAAAGGCTCTAATCAGCATTCAGATCCATGTCGAATGACCCTGCAATGGACACGGGTTTTTATCGGCTCCAGTGGGAACGTCACACCAGGGTGAACACGGGATGACTTTGGCATAAAGTGCCTACGTCATAATATTGCGCCCGTAACTTGAGGCAACAAAAAGACACCGGCAGCTGAGGGACGAGAATTGTTGTGTTTTTGGACTCAGCATGTGAGATGTATATTTGCAAGATGGCACAGCACCGGCAAGACAGCGAGATCAGAGAGCTTCTGTTAATCTGTGGAGAAGAGGACCAGGTCAGAGGGACTGTGCAAGACACAACTACATACAACGCGAGCAACATCAGCGCACTGATGACGCACCAGAGGAAAAAAAACAGCCACGCAGCTTGTCTACTGGCAGTGGGAAAGGAGTCCATTGCCGATTGTTAGCAGGTTTACTCACCTTTAAAAAAAAAAAAAAAACACTTTTACACGCTAATTTTAGTGGGAAAGCAGTACAAGACAATTATGACTACTCTGAAGGAGTTCCAAGCTTCAGCAGCTGAGATGGGAGAGGAACAGCTGTTGGCCGGGTTCTTCACCAGTCAGAGCTTTATGGGAGAGTGGCAAAGAGAAAGACACTGTTGGAGAAAACTCAGATTCAATCTGGACTAGAGTTCATGGAAAACTCCATGGTCAACTGGAAGAATGTTCCTTGGTGTGATGAGACAAAAATGGTGCTTTTTGGCCACCATAAACACACCACCCCCACTGTGAAGTACAGTGGTGGCAGCATAATGCTGTGGGGATGCTTCTCTGCAGGTTTTTACGGTAGAGGGTAAAATTAATGTGGCAAAATATGGGAAAAATCCTGGAGGACAGTCTGCAAGTGAACTACAGCTTGGGAGAAGACTTATTTCCTAGCAAGACAATGACCTGAAGCATACAGAGAAAGCTTCACAGAATGGTTTGAAGACAGCAAGGTGAATGTTCAGGGGTGGTCGGGTCAAAGCCTGGACCTCAGTCCTTCAACTTGTGGCTGGACTTGAAAAGTGTTGTTCACACCTGATCATTGTGCAATGTGACAGAGCTTGGGCAGTTTTGCAAAGAAGAAAAAACTTTTTATAGTCCCTGTATCCGCTTGAAGCTTTGCAGAATCCATCCCAATCCAGCAACTCAGTCAGTGTGTAAAAATTCATTAGTCTGATGATAATGAAACTCAATAATATAAAGTAAAATGTTGTCAAAATTTGTGGAATGTGAGCTGTTTGTGGTTTTTGTTTTTTTGTTTTTTTGTTTTTTGCTATACTGTGCAAATTTCCAAATCCCACTTTGGTCAGACATTACTTTTTCTTTGGCAGCATAATCCATAAATCCTCTGACTGTAAGGCTGAGATCAACTTCATATTTGGACTTGCTCATGGGATGTTGGGTTCACTTGACAAGACAGTGTGGCGTTTCTGGTATCTGAGCATGAAAGTCAGTCTTTGAGTTTTGGTCCCTCCAGTCTTGTCCCTTCAGTTGACTGAAGGCCAGAAGCGCTCCTTCATGACACTGACTCTTTGGAGCATCTTTGGGTATTGTTGGCAAGAGCATGTGGCTAATGCTGACATGGTTAGGAGGGCAGTTTTATAAGCACCTGGTGTGCTGTCCTTGGCCTGATCCTGCATACTGGGCGCCCAGGATCTGGTGGGCTGGTCTAGACACTGGTTGCAACCATGTGCATCGCGGGGGGATCAGCTGGTAAGTTTACCCGGATAGATGAGGCATGGGTCTGGCGCAGGCCTGGATGATGGCCATCAAGAGGCCAGAGGACCAGAGGACCAATACTCCCATACCTGACCTGACTCGACTATACTCAGGGAGTTGCTCCATCTATCAGGCAGTACACCAGTTTTGGGCAGTTTAATCAGGAAGGAAAAATTGGTTTATAAATATCTCTATGTGAAGGGAGTTAGGCTTTTACTATTTTCCAAACAGATTTTCATTGTTGTTATTTAAGCCCATGTAGAAGCCTCCTTAGTGTACCTTTACCCAGAGTGGTTGTGTCTTCTGTGTGAATTAAGCAGCTCATCTGTACATGCCGCAGTGATGAGAAAGTAATATGAAAAGGAATCCCATGGTTTGTTTCTAAATCCATTAATATATCCAAGCGTGTATGCTTGATATTTCCCCTGGAGGCTCATGTCTGCTGTAACTTTAATCATAATTTAAGCTAATAGCCATGTTTTTAAAGGGTCTTGACAGCAGGGGTGTGGTTGTGACAAAGATCCTCCTCTTCGGCGCCAGAGAAAGAAAGAGAGGAAAACAGAGGACGTAAATAAAAGTGGCAGCCCCTCGGGTATCTCTCTCTCTCCCTAAATAACCTGGGAGCTGTGAAGGAGTCACTAATTACCCCTCCCACAGCAGAGAAGGGGGGGAGCAGAGTAACGGCCAGTCACACTCGCACACAAAATTAGCAAGGGCCTGTCAGTGTCAGAGGCAATCACAAGGAGATAACAAGGCGCGGATCCATAGATCGTGTACGGCAAACGACAGCATCACGCTTGACTGCCAGCGGCCCGGGCGGGAAATGGAAGTGATATATAAACGTATCAAGGCCATAGATCGTCAGAAATGGGCCGCAGAATCAGAATGACGAGAACATACTACTAAATACAGCGAGGCAGACAGACTGTCACACAGCGACCAGATGAATCAGAAAGGATGTCAGCGTGGCAGATCATCAAGGACTGATAACAGGGCCGCAGACTGTTATACATGGAGGAAAGGAAGAAATCTGTAAGAGACACGCATATGAGTAAAACCATGACAGTCATACTCAGCACCCGGGAAAATACTGAATAGCACTGGTACGGCTGCTTAAATACAGCCTCGTTTAACTGTGAAAGTCATACCTACAAGCAAACATACGAGGTATGGCAATAAAAAAAAACAAGAGTAATGCTGTAATACAGTTCTGTTGAACATAAACATTTTTCAGTGTCTTTCTCCTTCAATATACTCCCCTCCTGCTTCCACTGATCTAAACAGTGTATTAGGTCAGAAACTCTGTTGTTCTTTTCTTAACCCCCTGAGACTGACAGTGTGGTTTATGACAAGAAGAAACAGAGGTTATAAAGAGTTAAATAACTTTTGAACCACTTCTATAGCCATTCTAATGTCACTATCCACACCTTTGTAGCCCTTATTGTAGCTTTTCTAGCTAACCTGGAACTTGGGTGACTTTCTGGCACATTTGAAGATTAAATCCACACCACTAACTCCGATATTGAGCATCTTTTTATCCATATCAGATCCATTTTTGATTGTTGCTGATCCTAGCTTAGCATTAGCCACCATCTTGAGTTCCCAGAACAGATGTCACATGGGCTGTGACAACCAATGGCAGGCTGTTGCAGGTGTAAACACTTAGAAACTGGAGCCTGAATTACTCACAATGGAGAGAAAACAGCACAGAAAGGCTGAGATGTGTCCCTCTGTGTCTCTGCAGAAAGGAACTTCTTTGAATAATGCCTCATAACCAGCCAATACAGCAAAACTTTGGGACGTTTTTTTATAAATATGTGAATATTTCAATTTTTTGTCACAGAATGATTATTTTTACCCTTTTTGGTCCCCAAGAGGATCTGGCTGCAGAGCTCTACAATGGAGCGACCTCAACGGTGGGACAGGAAGGGACTAGCTTTTCAAAGCTAGAACAAGAATGACACACTGAATGATGTATATTTTCTGCTTACTGTAAGAGGTTACAATAAGTGGCTATTTTTAACCACTGTAATCCCAATAAGGGTTAGCATGTCACTTCCCGCCCCACAGTCGAGGTCGCCCCCATGTAGAGGTCTGCAGCAGATGCCTCCCAAGAGATGGGAGAACAAGTTTGTGCCAAAAAAAAAAGTGTTTGCTGTTATAGTTTACTGTGTGTCACACAGTTTTAATCTCCTTTAAATTTTTTCTTTTGTCTTTATAGTCCCTTAACTTTAACTCAAGTGAAATTACTACAGCACACATATTCTTAAAGCCCAGCTTGTCCTGAAAAAAAGATGTTTAGAGCTTGACTTTGCACCACAGGGTTTATATTTTACAAGGTTTAAAGACAAAAAGTCCAGGTGAGACAATATGGTTACAAAAACAGCAGAGGGCTCAGAGGATTAACTTTGGATACAGACTCAAAGGGTTCCTTTGAGCTGGGTTTGGTCTTAGGAAAAAGGAAAAGTCCCACTGTTCTAGATCAGATAAATAAAGAGGGTGATGAAGCACAGTGAGTTGTTCTTGGGGAGCAGAAAATGCTTAACTGAGAGCTCAGTGTGAGCTTGCATGCTGTCTTGAAGAATGAAACCATTTTCCAAAACCGTGGTCTCTCTCTTCAGACTTTTTCTCTCAGGTTTTTCTAGAACTTTTTTGTAATAGTGTTGATTCACTGCAGACCTTTCTGGAACCCGTCCCTCCAAAATCCTTAATGTCAAAGACAACAATCAACATGGCCTTGAATTTGGACTTGCTTTGTCATGCTTTCTCCATCCTTGGTGACAAAGGTGTTTTCCAGTGCACTAACGTTTTGTCTGCCGATTGTATTGGAAAATCCCCGTTTCATCACTTAATCACTTCTTCTGAAAATTTTTAGTTTCCTTTAATTTGTTCCAAAATGTCTCCACAAATTTTCTTGCATTTTTCCTTTATATCTGGAGTCAGAAGTTTAGGAACACTATTTACAACTTTGCTCTTCTTCTTATACAGAGCCGCTGATCATTCCCACCAATTTGTTAAGTTTGTTGAATTTTTTCAGAACTTTTTGATGTGCATGGGTGCCCAGAGCATTCACCTTATTGGACGTCCTATCTGCCTTCACTAAATCATTTGTGTCATTCAAACACGTGCAAAAAACATGCAGTGTTCTCCATACACCTCAGTTAACCTTCGCTCCCTTGTAATTTTAAGCATGGTTGAGGCCAGTATGTCCAGAAATTGGACATGCAGATAACTGTTAATAAAATAATCATTTTTCAGCTTTTTTCTTTACTTTCACTGCTTCAAATCTCTTCAACAACTTCAACCCTGACCACTAAAAAAAATTAAAAATAAAAAATTCAATGTTACACCCTTTTTATGCCAGTTATTGTACACCATGTCACTGTTATTTTTTATGGTAACTAAAAAAAACACAAAAACACAGTATTTCCCATATAAAATGGTCTAGAAAGAAAAACTTTTTTTTTTTTTTTTAATAAATACAGTCTTGGCCATGTCAATGATGAGTAGCAAAATTTATTTTAATGCATTGAATTTTTTTTTTTATTTATTTATTGTAGTGCCAAATTCCATATTTTAGCTCCATCTGTCCTTGTTTGTCCATATTCTGGACATACAGAAAACTGTTAATATAACACTCTTTTTTAAATTTTTTATTTTTTTACTTTCACTGACAAGAATCTCTTCCACATCTTCAACCCTGACCACTAAAAAAACAAAACAAAAAAAAAAGGAGCAGTGTTACACCCTTTTTACTCCAGTTATTGTACACTATGCCTATGACTTGGATTCAGTGAGGTAGTGTCCATGCTAAACAGATGAGCCTATTGGAGCCAAAGACATGCCAGTTTACCATCCTTTTCACGCGCCTCCTCCTCTACCAAATCATATGCGAGCGAATGCATTTGTTCATGTTAGGTTTATTTTAGGTACAGGCATAAAAAATCAGAGGAAATATGTAGGATGTGAATCACAAAAACTCACAAACCACTTCTAACCAAAATGTGACCGTGATTACGCTCATTACGCGCATATATAAATTTACAGCATATTTGAGATATGATATATTCTCTCCTATTGATTGAAAGGACCTGTGCATCCTCACGCATGTCCATCCACTTGCTATGAAGTGAGGGCAAAGTTAAAAATTGTCCAAATGTCCCCCTTTCTTGGTCCCAGACTGCAGAACCTGGAAGTAGCATTTTCGACCGTAAACACTCCACTTACGACATGTCCAGCTGTAAACATAGATGCATATTCGCATCCGAGCACACACATAGGAGCACACAAACTTTTCCTTACACATGTAGCCCACTCTCAGACATCCATATCTAGTGGCACGAATCATTTCATTTAATTCTGATGATGTTTAGTGGGTGAAATAGCGCTTCAAACACTCTGAGTCCATGGAAGAAATCCTCCATGCGCTCCCGTTGCTGAAGGGGTCAAAATGGTGCGCTGCCACCATCTGCTGGATCACTGTGGAATGGTGAAATTTAGAGCCCTGGTGATTGACTGACTGCATAGAAAAGGTTGCTGTATGTTGTTTTGGTGCCATAGACACATAGTCAAAAAATGTGTTTTTAATGGAAGTCTATTGTCCAAATTTTGAACAAGGATGGAAGGAGCTATTTGGTGTCAATAGAGTTCAATAAGCAACACCTTTTTTTTCCATATGAAGAAAAATAATAACTTTGGCCAAATTTCATGCCTTAATCTACAAAAATGTGACTATCAACTCAAAATAATGATGATAAAAATGATGAATGGCCTCAAAATGGACATAGTAGGTTCCAAAGGTTAATGCACAAAAAGATTCAGCTGCTGTTTTTTTCAATTTCACCAAATATTTCAAGCTAATGCTCACCTTTTAAGCTAATAATATTAGAGCACCATAGCAGAAAGACATGCACTTCAGTCAGTAGCTAGCAGTGAACTAAAGAGGTCACTCACTGGAAACTTAAAGCAGTTGTGTGTGATTACCCAACCTTTAATATATAACACTCAGTGGGACTGTGGTTTTATCCCAATAAACGCTGTCTTATTATTTAATAGCCAAACCTCGTACAAAAGACATTACATTTAAAAAAGGGAACCAGGGAATGGAATATCTAATACACATAAATATCCCTTTCAGGCAAACTGAATAGACCATAATTACAATCCCTTCCACTTGTTATGTGTTGATATCTTTCCATTGTTGATGATACGCTCTGTTTTCTTTCTGCCAGCTACTTCCTTTCATCATTTTTTCAAAATTGATGTCTCCTTTTTTCTCCATTCTTTCCTGACCTCCCTCTCATGCATTTTTAAAATAACTGCCTATCTTATATCTTCCTCATTATCCCCAAGAACAAGCACATTGTGTTTCAATCGAAATGCAATATTACAGAATCAATTACAGTGGCTCTTTTTTCTCTCTCTCTTTGTCTCCCTACTTTCTTTAGGAGCTTGAGCCGTCTTCAACCGTGAGAGAATGAGTAATTGAGAAGTGGAAGAAGCGCAGAGAGTGATAAAATCAACAAGAAAGGACAGGGGAGAAGGAAACAATGTTGGAAAGGATAGACCATTATGGGTAACTGCACGAGACCATCCCATACTTTGGCCATCCAATCTGCCAGGGGCCCAGGGGACGAAGCAGGCGTAGAAGGAAGGGCTGCAAAGTAGATGAGCCGATGTGATGGACACAGAAAGATGGACAGGCTGCATGCCCTTCCTCCCTGCTTATTTACCAGAAACAAGAGTTCCTCTCCATGGAGATTCAAAGAGAAGATGGAATAAATAAAAGACCTTGATATGTTGGACATTTCTCACATGCTTGTTTAAAAAAAGATGCTGCACATATTTATTTTTGTATGAAAGTATGAGGAAAGAGAGAGGTTAGCATTTATCACAGTGTTCTATGGTTAATTTTTACTTGCTGTGC
Organism: Cheilinus undulatus; assembly: GCF_018320785.1. Classification (NCBI taxonomy): domain Eukaryota; kingdom Metazoa; phylum Chordata; class Actinopteri; order Labriformes; family Labridae; genus Cheilinus; species Cheilinus undulatus. The sequence continues at coordinate 40,707,455 of NC_054881.1, forward strand.
TAAATATTATCACACCTTGAACTGTGAATCTGGTATCACAACCTTCCTTGAGAACAGTCTTAGTCACAAAGGAAGTCCTTGGCACCTGAGCAGCTGCACACAATAAACTGTGACATATGTTCTGTGATGAAACTGGGACTCAGTCACTCAACTGTACAGATCTCTGAGACTTATAATGGATATTTAGTGAAGGAGGATAACCTTCTTTGTTGACACGACCAAGCCTTCACAACATCAAACTGCCTGCAGAGCCTGTGGATGTTGGGGGAGCAAGAGAGACAAGAGCGATGGTGAGCAAAGAGCCAAACCACGTGCTCACAGGCCAAACCAACGGCAAGAGCACTTTGGCGGACAAGTTGCCTGGGACAATGACTGTGCGCTCTGTGTTGCTCAATAGAGACTCCCCGGATATTGAGAGTCGCCTAAAGCGGCGCCGCAACCGCACCCACCAGGTCCGCTTTAAAGACCTGGAGGATGGCAGCAGCAGCAGCGGCAACAGTGGAACAGGAGAAAATAATAGCCATCAGAGGGTTGCCACTGATTGTGACAGCCCACATCCGCTTCGCAAACACAACAGCAGGGCGCCAACGCCATGGGCAGACAGGGATGGGCCGAGGACAGACAGCCTACCTGGCCAAACTTCAGTGGTGGGGGCTGTGCGTGGGGATATGGCAAGTACTATAGAGGTGGTAGCGGCCTTCTTAGCCAGGGCTCCTCCCCATCCATTGACGCCAGGTCCGACACGCCGATGCTGGGCACCACCGCAGAGTAACTCCCTTACCTTGCCAATGACACGCAAGCCCAGTACGAGCACCAGCACAGCCATCCAGACCTCCCCATGCCTGAAAAAAACCAACTCTTCCACACATAGACGTAGTCACAGTCTTGGGGACTCAGTAGGTGTGGATGGGGATGATGAACATGACTCTCAAGATGAGTACCTTACGCACAACCATGTGCCATTGCCTGGGTCCAAGGATCTGAACGGTCCTTCTGCTGCAGGGGATGTAACAGCTGTGGAACGGAGGTCTAAATCTTGCAGGACAGACGTTAAGTCAGCTGTGAGTTTGGTAAAAAATTCAAGACACAGCTGCCCCCCTTCAGTCATTCACAATGCTGAGCCATGCCACTGTTCCACTGTATCCTGTCGGGACGGACCCAAGCGACAGGGAAGCAGCACTCCCTCAGTGATCAGGAGGAGAAAGCGACTGAATAGGACCACAAGTGATCCTGGAAAGGAAGTACACTACTGCACCACCGTCACTCAGACTGAAAGCCCGAGTCCATCCCCAAAACCCTCAAGTAACAAACTCTGTACCACCCAAGTCCAAACTGAGAGCCCCTCTCCACCTCCTAATTCAAAGTACTGCACCGCTCAAAGTCAGACTGAGAGTAAACGCCACTCTTCGCTCATAAGTGACAAACAATGCACAACTAAAATTCAAACTACTGACTCTCACCCAACCCTACCTCCAAACACTGAACAGTGCACCTCTCAGATACAAACAGACTCACCCAGTCAGCTCTCCCCAGTTCATCGACCTTGCACTACCCAGACACAAACTTGCAGTCCCTGTGCTTCCCCGCCTCTCACGGTATCACCCAGCTCAATGCAAGTTCGATCCGAGAGTCCTGCACCCATAACCGTGGCTCAAGACCCTTCCACCACCCAAATATCTACTGTGCCTTACTGTACCTCCCCTCCACCTACAAATGCACCCACACAGAGCCCTGAACATTGTGCAAAGCCAGTTAGCACTTCTCCAACTAAGCCAGCTTGCACCACTTCGCCCCCAACAGTTGCTCTACCTACTCCTTGCTCGACTGCTGCACCAGCAGTCATTCAACATCCCATTCCTTATTATACAGTTGTGTCGCCACCAACAACACCAAGCACAGCTTTGGTCTGCGCCACTCCTCCCATGACTGCAGCACCACATCCAAACCCGAGCTGTGTCTCCCCAATCCCAAATGTTGATTCATTACCTCCTCAAACCCCAGCTATAACGCCCAGTGTAACCCCCATTGAACCCAGTAATCAAACAGCCACCCCAAACGTGACACATCAACCAACAAATGATACACCAATTGCTATACCTCCTCCAGCACCCTGTACATTTGTAACTCAAACTGCCATGTCTTGCACCTCCATATCCTATTACTCCACCACACATCCGGTCGGTCCCAATGCTCCTCAGCCAAATTCAGCTGCACCTACTTATGCTACACTCATCCAGACTGTATCGCACTGCAATATTCCATGTAAAGCTTTGCAAAATACCTCTGCTGCCAACACAGGAATAACCCCCTACTCCTCCCCAGTTCCCAAATTAAAATCTTGCACTTCTCCGCCTCCACTTGTGAAAACATACGTGTCCACTCTTCCACTTGCACAACAAAGTGCAACGCCAACTAAAGCTGTTCCGCTGTATTCTTCCACATTTCGTGCTGCGCCGCCATACACACCCCCCTCTCAGGCCTCCTTCAGTGCTCAGGACAAGAGGGGCATCCGACTTCCACCTCCTCCCCCACCACCTCCACCATACACACCCCGCAAAAAGGGAAATGAAACACCAGGTCCTGCAATCCGTACACCCATGCTCAGGGCAGACAACAAGGCCAGCAAGAAAGATAAAGATGGGGAGAAAGAGAAAAAGGAAGATACAAAATGTACAGACTCACCCAAGCTCTGTGAGCGAGCCAGCTCTTTGAAGCACAGAGCTCAAACTCCGCCAGTTGCTGTGATGAAGGGAGAGAAGCAGTCCTCCTCCTCCTCCTCCTCTCCTGCCAAGGCCTGTTTTAAGCCCAGCTGTCTCAGCTCAGCCCAGGCTCAGCTTGGGGCACTACACAAAATGCTCTGCTCAGGAGCCAATGCCCGGCCCAACACCCCCAACAGCCAACACCCTCTCCCTCCAAACCAGCAGGGTTGCTCTGGGGCCAGGCGCTGCTCTGCTTCAGGGGAGCGGCCTACAGCTGGGCCCCTGACTGCCACCCAAGCTGACACACTGAGACAGGTCCAGGAAATTCTGGGAGGGTTGGTGGCTGGAGCCAGGTGTAAATTGGACCCAGCAAGGGTGACAGAAAAGCTCTTGAGTCCCAATGGACCCCTGCATGATATTCGTAGCCTGCAGAACCAGCTCCACAGCCTGGAGGGAGTCCTGGAGACCAGCCAGAACACCATAAAGGTTCTGCTGGATGTTATTCAAGACCTCGAGAAGAAGGAAGCCGAGAGGGATGGGTGAGGAAATATTTTACCTTTCTCAAGTGTTAATTGTGAGAATGAAGAAGTGAAATGTGCACACTTATCCCTAAACACAAATCTCTTAGAGGCCCAATCAGACCTGAAGAGGCCATAATACATATTCAATTGCATAATTACATGCCTTGTAACTGTAAGGTTTCAACATCCAATTACTTTGAAGGGTTGGTATTTGATTGGATAGCTAAAAGTTGCCAAAGTAGAGACCTGCTATTGAAGGTAACTTTCTAGAGCTGTAGTTGAAACAGAGATGACCTGACAGCTGCTGTTACAAGTTTCCAAAGACATCTAGTGCATTATGGGATAGATATGTAAAGTCCTTGAATAGCTAAGTGTCCGATTAGCCTTCAGTCTTAGATATTGTACTCAAACAAGCCTTTTTTGATCATATGTCCACACCAGAAGTGCCCCTTGTATTTCTAAACCTTACTCTAAAGCTAACCCTAATCCTAACATGTTCAATGGTGATCCCTGCTTTTAAACCAAATTTTAATATTTGAACAGTGCTGAACATTTTAGTATTTAATACTCAGATTGCCTTAGAGCCCATTCCCCTTGCAGCGCCCTTCTGAGAGCTTACCTAACCCTTACCTAATTAACCCAGTCTCTAGCCTGAGGTGGGGAGGTTCACTGAGAGTATTTCTCACCTAGCCCTAACACAAAGGTGAGGATATTTTTTGATGATGTTACAGAGAGGGCACTTACAATTTAGCCTTGAAAGAAAAGCCATATTTGTTTTGTGAACTCTAGTCTTTATTAAATTCATACAAAATTATATACATCCTGATAACCTTGCAATGTATTGCTAACACTGTTCTGGTGGTGTTCTGAACTTCACTCTCAGGTGCATCTCTGACTTCTACTCCATCCCTCATTTTTGAGTGCCCTCTTGTCCTTTAAAACTCTGCTCAAGGCTGAAATCTCTCCCTACAACATGGGAAGACCCTGTACGTCCCTGGTACATCATCACTAGCCAGTAACAGCATTATTTAGGCAGACTCAGTGACAATACTGGACAATAGAAGTTTTTTTAGATGCTTGTTTGAAATCAAAAGGACCATACTGGATTAAAAACGACATAAAATCATGTTAGATTGTTGTCCTCCTTGTTAGATCTTACCTATATTGTGCATGGCATTCTGGAGTATTTCCTATAATGCATTGTTTTGAATATGTATCTGTAAAATTTTAGTTACACAAGCCATATAGCCCTCGCATTTTTCCCTACCACTCCATTCAACATGGATCAGGAAAGCCTACCCCTTGTTGTAAATGTGCAAAACAAACAGTGCCAATACAAAGTATTTACCACCTTTGGCTTTTTTAGACAAAAATATCACCAAATCTTCTTAATGTCAAAGTGAAGACCGATTACTACAAAGTAATGTCAATTAAATAAAAATGTGTAATGTAAAATAAGTGACTGCATCAATATTCACTGGCCCCCAATCTTCTAAGCCGTAGTTCTCTAGCAGACTAAGTGAGATTGTCCTACAGGATTTTCCCATATTTTGCTGCATACATTTTGCCCTCTACCTTTACAAGCCTTCCAGGGCTGGCTGCTGGGAAGCATCCCCACAGCATGATGCTGCCACCAGTGTGCTTCAAAGTGGGGATGGTGTGTTTGTGGTGATGTGCAGTGTGACTGAAGCTTGGAACTCCTTCAGAGTAGTCATAGGTGTCTTGGTGGCCTCTCTCACTAGTCTCCTTCTTGTACGTTTACTCTAGGCAGATCCACGCATGTGCCATATTCTTTCCATTTCCTCATGATGGGTTTAACTGAACTCTGGGGGATGTTTAGTGCCTTGGATTTTTTTTTGTACCCATCCCCTGACTTACACTTTTCAATAACCTTTTCTCTGAGCGGCTTGAAGTGTTCTTTTCTCTTCATGGTGTAATGGTGGCCATGAATACTGATCAACCAGTGACTGGACCTTCCACACACAGCTGTCTTTATACTACAGTCACTTGAGACACATTTACTGAACTCAGGTGATCCCTATTTCACGAATTGTTAAAGTACTAGCACCAACTGTCTGGACTTCTGCTGAATTAGGTCATCACTTTTAAGGGGGTGAATATGCAGTCACTTATTTACATTACATATTTTATTTAATTTGCATTACTTTGTAGAAATCTGTTTTCATTTTGACATTTTAATTTGTTGAGGGTAAAAAAGACAAAACATCCAAGGGGGTGAATACTTTGACAGGCACTGTATTTTGGCAGCTGCTCTACCAACTGACCTAACTGGCCTGTATATTCAGTGTTTTATAGTTGCCAGAAAGGTCACTATGATGTAAAAAAAGAGGGGGGTTCCCACCAAAGGTTAGCCCTTGGCATAGTGAAGTTTGGGAACCTCTTGACTAAATTATTCATGGCTTAACTTTGAAAGTTTAAAAGGCATGCCCAAGGTGTTTCATTCATGGGTTTCCCATGGTGGAGTAGACGGTCCAGGTTCAGTTTTGGTCTGTGTATCACAAGTCCAAGGTGGGTTTTCAAAGGGAGTCTTAAAAAGTGTGAAAAGCAGTGTAACCCATGGTTAAATCGAGGGATTGGAGAGGGGCTTGTCCTGAATCAAAGCTTTGGGGAAAAATCTGGGCCGAAACAGGAACTGCCTCACATTAAAGGTTGTAAATGTTAAAAGAATGGAAGCCTCGGGCTAAACCCTGAGCTAACAGGGGCTTAACCTGTAGGTACGTAAGTAGGTAGGTAGGTAGGTGGATGGATGGATGGATGGATGGATAGATAGATAGATAGATAGATAGATAGATAGATAGATAGATAGATAGATAGATAGATAGATAGATAGATAGATAGATGGATGGATGGATGGATGGATGGATGGATGGATGGATGGATGGACGGACGGACGGACGGACGGACGGACGGACGGACGGACGGACAGATGGATAGATAGGTAGATAGACACAGACAGACAGATAGATGGATGGATGGATAAACTTTGTTAATTGTTGTTTTTGAGGGCAGACCTTCAAAGTAAATGCCACTTTGTAGCCCATTGTTTTATTCCTAAACACTACATTTTTCAAGTGAGAATCTTTCCACACAAAAACAAATGAGGTTTGACATAAAAACGTGATTTCAGTTTTGCACTAAAAGGTTGTTCATTCTGAAGGACACAGGTTGCTTGTGGTGGGCTGATTACTCTTCAAAAAGAGGAAAATCCACAGCAGCGGTAATAACATCCCTGCATCATGCGCTGTGAATATTAAAGATAGATGGCTGTTGTGCCTGAGCTGCTGTCATGCGGCTCCCCTATTTATAGCCAGTCCCACCATTGTAAATACTTTGGCAACAAAGCTGCGTGGACAGAACACAAAGTCGATTCTGGTGCAAACAGGGCGGTGATAAAAACAAAAGTGCTTAAAACAGCAGGGAGAAAATGAAGAAAGCAGATTGACATGAGAGACAGAAGGCAGGGTGAGCGTCTGTTGTTTTTATGGAGTCTCATGTCACTCATGTAACTCAGTCCCAGCTCTCAAAAATGCTGAAGAATTCATGTCATGTCAGACCACGGGGATCACTTTTGGAGCTTTGTTTCACCCATTTTGCAGCCGCTTGTTTTGCTCATGCATGCATGCAGCAGGCAGGGACAGATAGGAATCAGCATCAGGCTGTCATCATGTCGCTGGTTTCAGATGCCTCTTAGTGTAAATCCTTTACCATTCTCGTCAAGTCTTTAATTAATCAGCTTCCTACATTGTAAGCTGCTTAGTAATTTCTCCCGCCTTATCACAGCAAAATTGGAACAGATAGACATGGATAGATGTGTGTCTATGAATCCATGGAAAGGCCTGACTGATATCTGAGCAGTATAATCCACATCACACTGTTAGCGCTAATGCTAACGCTACACATTGCAGTCGTTTCGACGTGGCCTTCTGTCTCACAAAGTGACATATATTGCGTGTTCCGGTACAAGAATTTAGTGACAGGGCTAAGTCTAATGCATGCAGACTTGACTTTTACCTCATAAGCATTATTTTATGCCTGAAGTGATGTAGTGACTCATGTTTTACGTAACCACCGGAGCACGTTGGAAGGGGGTATCGTTCATTAAAAAATGATCAGTGGTGATTTCAGAGAGGAGATTGCTTTATTTGCAGGGAAGAGAGCGCCAGACATTCTGTCCAACGGGGGAAACCATAACCTGAATATGTCTCCCACAAGCACACTCACACATAAAAATCATTCTTTTACCCCTGATATGTCATCTCTGTGCTTCTCCACAGAAGACATACATACAGAACTGGACAGGACATTGAGAACTGTGGGACCTGCAGGGACTGCGCCTGCATCATCTACAGGTATGGATGCATGAATATCTACATATTTATGGCTTGTTTTACATGCGGGCATTGGGAGGGCAGTGCGTGTCTCGGTGCACAGTTATGTGCATCATGCTGTCATTTTCAATCACATCACTTTTGGGAGGGAGTTCAGTTTTACGGCTGTGTAGGATTTGTCGTTCTGCTTGGTGTGACAGCACAGCCGGATGCAGCACGTTGAGTGTGGCCACTCATCGCACAAACAGCGCTGCAGGTTTGATCAGCGAGCACTTCTGAGGGATTTGTATAGACTTATCACACGCACACTCGCATGCAGACTCTTGATTTAATGATGCGTACAAAAACGCAGACTTCAGTCGTGCAACCGTGTGCCCACCTTCCTCCCTCCCTCCTCTGTTCCCAGTTTTCTACACTCCTTATCTCTCTTTTACACACAAACAAACAGTATCAAATACACACATGCACACATCCTCATGGAGTTACTGCATAATTATTCCGCTGTGAGATTTGAATTGAAATCAATCAATTAACAAACAGGATTTCACACTTTACAGGAGGCTGAAGGAGGAAAAAAATGGGAAGTGGGGATTGCTATGAAATGAAAATCCCTGTCTCTTACATGAAAATGTCAAAATTATATAAATAAACGAATAAAATTAGGCTTAATAGGGAAAATGAGGCAGAGGAGGAAAACAGACATTATTACAGTGCCTATAAAAAAGTATTCACCCCCATGGTAGATAAAATGTGGCTTTTTTCACAAAAAAAATAGAAAAATCCTCTAATATCAAAGTGGAAACAGATTTCTATGAAGTAAAGTCAATAAAATAAAAATATGTAATGTGGAATAAGTGACTGCAGAAATATTCCCCTCTTTCAAGTCAGAAGTAGATGCACCTGCGATCACAGCACTGAGTCTGTGTGGATAGGTCTCAATCAGGTTTTCAGGGATCAGGCATAAACAGCCCTTTTCACGTCCAGCCACAAATCTCTATTGGACTGAAGTCTTGGCTTTGACTCGGCCACTCCAGAACATTCACTTTGTCATCTTTAAACCATTTCTGTGTAGGTTTCGCTTCAGGTCATTGTCTTACTAGAAAATAAATCTTCTCACGAGCCGTAGTTCTCTTGCAGACTGAAGAAGATTGGCCTCCAGGATTCCTCAAAAGCCTCTCAGAGCCGGCTGTTGAGAAGCATCCCCACAGCATGATGCTGCCATCATTTTGCTTCACAGTGTGGATTTTGTGTTGCCTGATGGCTAAAAATTTACATTTTGGTCTCATCAGACCAAAGAACTCTCTTCCACTTGACCGTAGAGTCTCCCACATGTCCTTTGGTGAACTCTGGTCCAGATTGAATCTGGCTTTTCTTCAACAGTGTCTTCCTCTTTGCCACCGGAGCTCCTTCAGAGTAGTCATAGATGTCTTGGTGGCCTCTCTCACTAGTCTCCTTTTTGCATGCTCACTCAGTTTGTGAGGACTGCCTGATCTAGGCAGATTTACACATGCGCCTTCATTTCTTTATGATGGATTTAACTGAACTCTGTGGGATGTTCAGGGCCTTGAATCTTTCCCTTGATCTATACTTTTCAATCACCTTTTCCCTGAGTTGTTTGGAGTGTTCTTTTGTCATCATGGTGTAATGGTAGCCAGGAATACTGGTTAACCAGTGACTTAAGACACATTGACTGCACTCAGGTGATCCACATTTCACTAATTGTGAGACTGTAAGCACCAATTGGCCAAACGTCTGTTGAATTAGGTCAGTCACTTTAAAGTGGGAGACTTTTTTGTTATTGTACCCTAAAGTAAGTAATGAACGGTCTACAGGAAAATGTTGGCAACCCTAACCAGCACTGTTCAGGCTGTTGATTATTGGATTGTTGTATTTATATTGCTGGGTTGTAGCAGCGTGTGTGTGAGGTGGTTATTGATGTTTTTGATGATGTATTGGGTCTCAGGAGGTCATGTATCATACATGATACATGTGCATAATGAGTTAAGACAGTACTCTTCTTATTAAAACTCCTGTGTAAACACCTTTGGGTGCTAATGTTTGTCAAACAGTGTCATAAATCTGAGAAAGCACAACTCAATTAAGAGGCCAACTTTCACCATCAATCATTTTAATTGTGGACTGGAGCTGTGAGATGTGGCGTGTGTGCTCCTTCCACTGATTGCTTTCAGTGATTTGATTGTGCGTACTCACCTACTCGCTCATTTATTATTTATCACCGCGCAGCGCTAATAAGATGTTTCCTGTAGCTACAACACAGCCTCGACATGAACCTCATCACCAAACAAATGATATTATAGCTGAAGTTGAATTACTGAAGCCACATAAAAGATCTAATCAGACTAATCCAGTTACTCATGGTAAAAATATTGACACCGTGTTTGCAAACCTGAAGAAGAAAGAAGAAGAGAAGCAGAGGGGGAGGACAAGACAAAAGACAGCTGAGGATAAGAGAGAGAAAGATCTGTGAGGAGAGATCTGAGCTTTTCAAGTACAACAAGAGAGAGGGAGCAGAAGCCCATCAAGAAAATGATTCATTGGGAAAATAATCATCTTGAGAGTCTAAATATTTTAGTGAGGTTCAGCTCAGGAAAACACAGGCGCTCCTTGTTGAAATTAAAAAACATAGACAGTGATGGAGTGGTGGTTTTGGCATGTTTTACCGTATCATCATGTTTTTTTCTCCTTAAGTGGCAGCTCTGTAATAAAACACTTCACGTTACGCTGCTCAGTCCGCGTCTTCACGCTCGGTCAAGCACTAATCACTCAATCGACCTGTCAAGCCGACATGCTTCTTTCATGTGTGACAAGAGGATTTTCCCACTCTGAAAGGAGAGGAGAATTTCTTTTCTTTACGCTTCAAGTTGAGATGTGTCTGAAAAGAGAATTTGGCAGCAATGCAGAAAAAAAGGTGTTTGAGGAGGAAAAATATATATATAAATTGAAGCCTGAAAAGGAGTGAGTGATGGAGAGACCATGATATCTGACAGGACAGATTCCATCAATTAAAAAAGCCTCTTGAAGAAGTCTTAGCCCTCAAAGAAAAGCACAGCTCAGCAAACCACTCTGCTATCAATCTGGCTGAAAGGCCTGGGCAAGAGCCTTTCTAGAAACAAGTTCAGAATTTCCATGTAAGGTGCCTGAAGCCACTTAAAAGTGTGATTTGATTAAATATGTATTTAATATAGATGGCAGCAGTTTATGTCACTTAAAGGGATATTTCACTATTTATTTTGATATGCATCCATTTGATATTTTACTATATATTCGAGTCAGGTTGTATAAGATGAAACAATGAAATGGGGACCACATCAGTGAAGTGAATGTGGTTTAGAGACAACTGGGTCTGGAAGGTCCAGTCACTGGTTAATCAGTATTCCTGGCTACCATTACACCATGAAGACAAAAGAACACTCCAGGCTACTCAGGGAAAATGTTATTGAAAAGTATACCAAGGCACTGAACACCAGATTTCAGTTAAATCCATCAACAAGAAATGGAAGCAATATGGCGCATGTGTAAATCTGCCTAGATTAGGCTGTCCTCACAAACTGAGTGAGCGTGCAAAAAGGAGACTAGTGAGAGAGGACACCAAGACACCTATGACTACTCTGAAGGAGTTCCAAGCTTCAGCAGCTGAGATGGGAGAGACTCTGCAGACAACTGTTGGCCGGGTTCTTCACCAGTCAAAGCTTTATAGGACAGTGGCAAAGAGAAAGACACTGTTGAGGAAAACTCAGATGCAATCTGGACTAGAGTTCACTCAAAGACATGTGGGAAAATCTACGGTCATGTGGAAGAAAGTTCTTTGGTCTGATAGGACCAAAATGTAGCTTTTTGGCCATCAAAAAAGATGCTATGTTTGGCAAACACCAGACACACCATCCCCACAATGAAGTAAGACTGGGTATTGCCATTGATTGCCTGAATAGATTTGATTCCCATACACAGACCCAATTCGATCCAATTTGATTCAATATCAGTTCATGGAGGATTGTTTTAGTTACGAAACCTATTTTGCTTCAAAATTAAGGAGCTATTAGAGAAAAAAAGTTGGAAATAGTACAAAGGTCGTATAAGGTGCCCAGATATCTGAAAGAAATTACTGGGTGTAAGATTTGAACCTCAAATATGAGTCCAAAAGGTTTTAAGGGGTGTGTGCAAGTCAAGTCCCAAGCTGCATTGTCACATTAGTCCAAGACTGGTTGCACGAGGAGCCACCGGGATACATAGCAGGCCTATATATGACAGGGGTGTCCAAACTTTTTCTACTGAGGGCCACATATTGATATATACAAGAATGGTGGGGCCACTTTCATATGCTGCACCTTGAGGATATTGACGTTATAAACCAGTCTAATGATGATTAAGATATTCTTAGTGATTGAGTGTGTTCACATGGCTAGTTAGTAGTTGACAAGGCAAAAGCCAATCAATTTAAGGGTCAAGAGGAGGCCAATCAGATTTCAGGGGTACCTGGTTTGCCCTGGCTACTGGCGACTCACCTGGAACCACTGTTGGTATTTCTCTTCAGTGGGGTAATTAATTAGGGCACTGTTATTATAATTATTTGGTTGTCAATATGTTTACCATTTACAGTGTTGTCTTAGTGTTGTCACAAATTAATAAAAACATCAATAAATTCTTCTTGTCAAAATGTTTGTTTACAGAATTAGCATGGTAGCACTACCTTGTGCTGAAACTAAGAATTACAATAAAGTCAAGCAAAAGATAATGTTCTAATGTGAGCCATGTATTAAAAATTTGCTGTGGGCCAATCAAAAATGGACCGCGGGCCGCATTTGGCCCCCGGGCCATAGTTTGGACACCCCTTATATATGAAGATCAATCTCCAGATTATAGGTATCAATATCAATGAAATAAGAATTGATTTGAATCGGAGAATTGATTTTTTTTAACCTAGTCTGTGAAGGATGGTGGTGGTTGCAGCATCATGCTGTGGGGATGCTTCTCAGCAGCCAGCCCTGGGAGGCTTGTAAAGGTAGAGGGTAAAATGAATGTGGCAGGAGTACAATCTTATTTAGTCAGAAGGAGAACTACGGCTTAGGAGAAGATTTATTTTCAACAAGGTGAATGTTCTGGAGAGGCCCAGTCTTTCTGATTGACATTACTTTGTAGAAATATGTTTCCACTTTGACATTAAAGAGGCCTTTTTTAGTAAAAAAAAAAAAAAAAAAGAAGAAGAAGAAGAAGAAAAAAAAAGCCAAATTATATGAATTATATAAATTTGTCAATTTAGATAATCACTCAGAAAAGCTCTTGGAGAGTGCAGACCTCTGCCATTAGCCCTATCTCCCAATAGGGAAGAAGCCTTTAAAAAATTCCTGGATCCGTCCCCATGTGCCCCCCACCATGACATTCGCCAATTACTCCCTCCCCAGTGGGGTGGAAACATGGTGAGGCAAGCATTGGCTTCGCTATGGGTGGACTATCATGGTGGAAGCATTGCCTGCCGGTGCCAACAGATGCACTGATAGTCTCACCCATGGTCTAACTGGACAACTGAAAGTCATGGCAGAGGGTGAATATTCCTCTATTCCTCCTAGCATTGTGAGTATTCTCACTACAATTCGCTGTCTTTCTCTCTGTTACGCTCTGACTCATCTCCTCGACCGGGTGTGCGTCTTTCAAACTCAATACACTCCAAAACTTTGAAAAGAAACACACCCACAAATGCTGCTGGGATTGAAGTTGCTCATGCCCGCCATCTCCTGGTGTAAAGTGGTAACAGCGCAGCGCTCCGCCATTAGCCCTATATCCCAAAAGTAAAGAATCCTTTAAAAAATTCCTGGATCCAGACGGTGATCCCGATCACCCCCAAAATCTAACCAGTACTTCCTTATGCCATTTCTGACATTTCCTAAAACATTTCATGAAAATCTGTCCATGACTTTTTGAGTTATGTTGCTAACAAACTAACTAACTAACTTACTAACTAACTAACAAACCCACCCGATCACATAACCTACTTGGCGGAAGTTATAAAAGGCTAAAACATTTAAGGTGGTGAGTGCTTTTTAAAGGCACTGTTCACAGCTAGCCTGATATATGGGTGTTTTGTCTGTTTGCAGTGCTGTTCTCAGTTTCAGGGCTGCTATATGAAATGCTAATGATTCTTTAACCATGTTAACATGGTTTCTAGTGGCTGTAGAACATTTTGAACATTTTGTACGTATCCAAGATGCACAAATGAGGTCTAATTTCTAAGGGTCTTCTATGGAGAATAATGCATGATGTATGTGTTATTTATTGTACAGCAGTGGAACATAAACTGCATGTTGATGCGTGGATTTGTAGGGCTGTTAATTACTGAGCAGGGTTGTGATTCCTTTTGCTAATGACACACGGGATGTATGGATGAAAGTATGGCGGTCTAACAAGGAAGTGTTGAGCTTAATCCCCGTGGAGTGCGCGGAGACAGCAGCCTAATCAGATCTGCACTCAGCTGCTTTATCTCTGCTTCAGCTTTGTCTATTGCTCGATCACGCATTTCACTTCACTAGAGGAGCTCGATGGGAGATGGATTAATGACTCTCTGGACCGTACGTTTTTCAGCTAAACTATGAGTCCACTAAGAGTTTCTTTTTTCCCAAACACAATCCGTCATCGCCTTCACTGAGCAGCAGATAATTGAGAAAAAAAGGTTGCTGAGGAAGCAGTCTTGCTCTTTCTCTCTTTCCTGCCGGGGATGCCAGTCATGCTCGTTTGAAATCTGTACTGCGGCCTCGTTTCACACTCGTATTGTTTTCTCTCTCATTTACAGCCTGTGCTGCCTCTTTTGAGCGTCCTGTTTGTCAATGAATGCCTCTTCACATCTGTGATATGCATATGCATGCCAGGCGTAGTGGTGGCGGTGACGGTGGTGGTAGGGCGGAGGATTCCTCCACAGAGACTCGTAGGACAAAGGCTGCAGACGGATCCATTAGGAGGGCTTTGAGACGAACATTTTGTGACAGCGCCTACAGTAACAACTCATCACCACACACCCATCATGAATCAGCGCTTCCTGACGCACATCTCCGCTGACACGACAACGCATGACAGGGCTGGAAACTCGCACGCTGTCCTTCGATTGCGATAGACCAGAGAGTGAGTTGGTGGAGCATAAGAGAGTCCGGGCACAGGGGAGGGAAATTTTGGATGACTCTTCATGCATATCAATATCTCCAAATTTTTTTTCCTCTCTCTCCCGCCGTGTATCCCTCAATGACTCGTACCTCTTCCTCTCTCTCTGCCTCACTCTGGTGTGCAGTGAAATATTCATCTGCATTAAAAATTCATCACAGTGGCTTTAAAAGATTTTAAAAAGTAATAATAGTGTTAAAAGAGACCTGGAGACATGGCTCCTTTGGCTCGGTGCTGTAGAAGGATGACTGCCAGACACGTTTGTCCCCTATGATGGAGCAGCGCTGCATGTCTTGCATTGTTAAGCAGCCTCATAGGCATGTGAAGAAAGAACATGAAAAATGTTTTTTGTGCACCTGAGATGAGGGAATTCACCTCTAAAAATACACATCCATCAATCAGCCACTCATTAATTTTAAGCTAATCACACAAAAAGTGATCCCTCTTCATGAGGAGGTCCACTCTAAACTGTTTTCAATCTTACACCCAGCATACTGCACGTACCATGGTTGAGCATTTGGAGCTGACACTATGAAAATCTTCCTTTTACCAGGCAGAGGTCTGAAGCAGAGCAGGACTCAGTGATAGACAGCCATCTTCCTCGGTGGGACGGCCCAGGAGGGAGACAGAGAGGGAGACGTAGACACAGCATGATTTTAGGCAAAACAGGGATGGGTGATCAGTTTATCATTATCAAGATCTTAATTATTGCAATTAATTTCCTGTTTCTTATTTTTTTTTGTATTGAAAAACCTATCCCCTTACAAACCTATTACCAAGCCGAGGCTGGGCCAAAAATTCTGCTATGGCATTTTGGCTCCAACAGCCCCTAAAAGTTAGTCAAATATGACAGACCACATAGGGCAGTGGTACTCAACCCGGCCTAACCAAAGAGCCAAATAAGATGGGTTAAAAAGCAGATAATGGTTTTGATCATTTTACACAAAAAAAGCATATTCCTCTGTTTATTATATTCTTTATTATAAGGGGAGTTAAGAGGGGCTAGATTCCTTTTTTTTTCTTTTTTTTTTTTTAGATTTTCGTGCCTTTATTTGACAGAACTCTTGGGAACTTTCAGAGCAGCATAATTTTTCGTAGCCTTCCCCAGATCTGTGTCTGTCCACAATCCTGTCTCTGAGCTCTGCAGGCAGCTCCTCAGACCTCATGGCTTGTTTTGCTCTGATATCATTGTCAGCTGCAAGGCCTTCTATAGAGAGGTGTGTGTATCTTTCCAAATCATGTCAAATCAGTTTAATTTACCACAGGTGGACTCCAGTCAAAGTGTAGAAAGATCTTAGCAAAGATCCAGAGAAATGAGAGGAATCTGAGCTACATTTTAAGCATTTTTGCAAAGGGTCTTTTCAACTGTAGCATCAGGCTAGAACATGGAAAAACTAAAAAGTGAAGGGGTTTTGAATACTTTCTGAATGCACTGTATTTCAGTATTATTCCATGACTAATTTGCTTTCGCCATGGGTGAGTACTGCTGCAGACCGCTGCACAGTCGGAGTGTTTAGGATTTTGGGGTTAGAGAGAGAGGAAGGGTAGGAGACAGGACTTGGGTTTATCAGATTCTAGCACAACTAGACGCTGGTTTAAGCCAAGCCTGGGCTAGCCCTAAGTATAGCCTTGATCAAATCATAAAATAGAGAGGAGGTCTCCCGCTTATGACCATGACTAGTCAATAATTCCGAAGGAGACGGGGCTGGCTATTGTTGGCTCTCCCTGCTTATTACTCTAGAGCAGGGGTCATCAAGTACGTCTGCACAAGGGCCAGATTTATTCTCGACAGAGATCATGGGGGCCGGAGTTTCAAATACATGAAAAATAAATAAATATTTTGTTCTGATTGAAATATTATTGTAGTAGTATTAGCATTTCTTTCAAAATGCAGGACATTTTTAGTCATTACCAGGGAGATCTGTCCCTATCTATCCCCCATTTTTGACACTTTTACCCCTTTTTGACACTTTTGCACCTTTTTCCTCTTTTATCAATTTTGGCAGGATTTTAACCCCTCTTAAACCACATGTTTTACCCAGTCTTTTATCTATTTTTTGTCACTTTTTAACCCCTTTTCATTATATTTTTTCAATAATTGTTGCAACTTTTAAATCAATGTTTGGCACTTTTCAACCATTTTGCCACTCTTAAACTCCTTTTTGCAACTTTGCCAGGCTATTTCTTCTGTTTTTGCAACTTTTTTGATACTTTTTGCCTCTTTACCTTTTTTTTTTTTTCAATTCTTTAGCCCATTTTAAACCACTTTTTTCAGCATGTTTTATCCTCTTTGAGCCACTCTTTTATCCATTTTTGCCACTTTTCTTCTACTCTCCACTTTTTAACCCCTGGTCATTATTCGTTGCACTATTTTTGCCACTTTTAACCCATTTATAATATTTTTTGCTACTTTTTCCCTTATTGACCAATTTTTTGCAGGATTTGAACCACTCTTAACGCCTTTTCCTGCGTGTTTTACCCACTTTTATCCATTTTTGCCACTTTTTAGCCCCTTTTCATTACATTTTTTTCAACATTTAAATCAATGTTTGCTTCTTTTGACCCATTTTGCCACTCTTTAACCCCTTTTTGCAACTTTACCAGGCTATTTGTGCTGTTTTTGCCTCTTTTAAACCATTTTTTCCCATTCTTGACCCCTTTTAAATCACTTTTCCAGCATGTTTTATCCTCTTGGTTCCACTTTTCTTCTATTTTGACACTTTTAACCCATTTTTGATAATTTCACCCATTTTTCCCTTTTTTCACCACTTTTTCACCAATTTTTGTCCCTTTGTGCCACTCCACAATCCATTTTTCCATTTATCACCCATTATTTTGTAACACTTTTGCCAACCTTAACCCTTTTTTAAATATCTGCTAATTATGACCGTAAATTTCAGTAAAAACAGATCAAATGTTCAGTCATTCTAAAACTATTTCAATATTAATTGTTTGTTGGATTGATTTAACAGCTGCAGACATTTAAGGATACTCTTAAAACCACTACATCTTCTGTTCCTCCTTTTCTGAATTTAACAATCTTTCAGAGGCCGGACGGGAAGCTTTGGGGGGCCTGATGTGGCCCCCGGGCCATCATTTGATGATCAGTGCTCTAGAGGCTTTAGGTGCCTTAAGAAGATCTGGACTATGGGAGTGTGATGATCTAGAGAAGTAATGATGCTTTATGAAGTCTTTATGATGTGGTGGCTCCCAGCCAATAGGTGAGAAGAATGGTTTTAAATTCTCTTGATGTCAGAGGGAGTTAGGAGGAACAAGGTGTGGTGTCTTTGCTGTCAGTCATTCAGTGTGAAGAGCTTTGGGCTGTGGTGCATGGAGGCCTCATTCACACTCCTCCTGCCCTCTATAATGTGCTTCAGTCTCCAGAGTGCGACTTCTCAGCTTGGTCTCACGTTTCCTTTGACCGCCTTTGATTCTCTTTCTCATGTGGTCCAGAAGGAGCATGGCGGTCCAATTCAAATACTCTCCACACGCTCTCAACACTGGCCCATAGCTACTGACAGCTTCTCATTGTCCTGGTTTTTATCCGAGGGAATATGGTGCTCTACAGACATCAGAAAGAGGAGCCTTTTCCACTAGATTGCTTGTGTCACTTCCTCCGCTCTCTCCCCACATTTCCCCGTTTTCTCTGCGCTTTGAATATAAATACATTTCACACCTAAATGGGGATGAGGAGAAGTGGTGCAAACTCACAGCAGGGAGGAAGGGTGAGAGGAGAGGAGCGTCAGGGAGGAGGTGAGCAGGAAAGATTGCCCAGGCGGAGACTTACAGCTTTGCTTTGCCTTCCACAGTCAAATGAACCAGAACCGGAGGTGTTTCTGTGCGGTTTATTCAGGGAAACCAAAATCCGCACTATACATAGAGAGAGCAAATGAGCAGAAACTTGTCCAAAATAAATCTGAACCCCAGTGTGCACACATTTAGCCGAGCTCCTCTGAACACACAGCGGTGTGTGAGCAAATTATAGATGAACTTCTCATGTTCACGGTCACAAAGATATTTCTGAACCTGTATCCAGCCTCCAGCTGTTCATTAAACATTGACAGTCCTCTGCCATTATCATAACAGGGAGTGAAAAGACCTGACTGAATAGAATATAAAATGAATTCACAGGAAAAAATAGAGTTTAACAGAGAAGAGAAGAAGGGAAGTGCATCTCTATTTGAAGGAGCGACAAAGTAAAAGCAGCAGAGAGAAGAAACCGAGTAGGAGAGCGGTAACAGCCACGGAAAAAAAATGTTTTTGTGCTCAGATTCGATCTGAATTTTAAAGCCAATGCTGAAAAAGCAAATCAGACGCTCCAGTATTCATAGATATGATATTAATATTGGACGTTTTTGCACTTCACAATATAGATGTAGTCCTGAATTTTAACATCAGTCAGAAACTTTCCAGTGTTTAGGACAGGAGGAGAGTCTGGCTGCCCCGCGTTACAGTCTCATTAAATCACATTTTAAAATCATAGTAACTGCAACAAGAACTTTAACGTTGCTTTAAAATATTGTTGCTGTAAAATATTTTACAATCCATAACAGGGTTTTAGGGCCCACATGCGGGCCTCCACATCATTAAATGTGGCCCTGAAGTTAATTTCTAAATCCAGTACACATTAAAAATCTGCCATGAAAGCATGACAACAGGAATATTTGTCATGTGACCTTTACTACTGTTAGATATTATTCTAAGTTTTTTCACGGGATTGAAACTATTTTTCAGTTGCTTTTAAATAAATAAATAAAAAAATTAATCCAAATTTATATATATTATTTTATTCGTTTTTTCCTTTAAATTGGATTTTTTAATTTGTTTTTAATAAACTTTATTTTATCTTTTTGATTTAGTTTAAAAATAAAAGTGCATTTTTTTAACTTCTAAATTTCTTTTAGTGTTTTTATTTCATTTTCTTGTTTTTTTTTATTTTGCTCTTTTCATTATTTTGTAATTATTTAAAAAAAATTTATTTGTATCAATATAATTTATTCTTTAGTTTTTTAATTATATCAAAATTTGAAATTTGTGTAATAATTTTTTTTATTTTTTGTTTAATTTCTGCATTTTACATTTGTATTTTATTATTTATTTTTGTTAATCAGATTTGTATTTATCTCAATTTCTTTTCAACTTTTTCAATTTTAATTTTTCATTCATTAAAATAAATTTTTCAGTTCTTAATTTCTTTATTCTAATGTTTTATTTCATTTTTTATTCTATCTAAATTTATTTTATTTTTCTTTAATATTTGATATTTTATTTATTTATCATTTAGTTCTTTTTCCCATTTTAATAGATTTAATCGGCTGTAACTGTTTCTTTAAAAAAAAATATATGCATCACTAAATGCTCTTATAAAAAATGATGCAGCAAAATACCAGGTTTGTGTCATGTTCACTGCATTGAAAAAACAGCGTTAAAATGATTTAATTCTGTAACTAGAAAAAACAGCGTTTGGAGAGTGCAGACCTCCACCATTAGCCCGATCTCCCAATAGCAAAGAATCCTTTAAAAAATTCCTGGATCCAGACGGCGACCCTGATCAGCCCCAAAATATAATCAGTTCCTCCTTATGCCATTTCTGACATTTCCTGAAAATTTTATTAAAATCCGTCCACAACTTTTTGAGATATGTTGCTAATAAACTAACTAACTCACTAACAAACCCTGCCGATCACATAACCTCCTTGGCGGAGGTAATTATCTCATCAAATAAACTGTTTCTTTTACACTTGAGTTTAAAACATAAATGTTGTTCTAACAAATTATCAGTAAAGCAGTATGTTCTTCCTTTCATTGAATTATTCGTAATCACATGGGTTAAACTGAGAATATCCAACAATCTGTAACTCTTTGGCCCTTTGGCATTGACAGTAAAATTAATCTGTCCCTCTTTGTAACCAAAGTTGCCCGTCTCTGATCTAAAAGGTTTGCTCACTGAAATCTGCAGGTCCTTAAATAAAGCTCTCTGGCTTAAACGTTACCGTTTAGCTGTCATTGTTTTTGTTGGTTTCAGCAGAATGTGTCATCTCCTTTTAGTGAAAACTAAAAAACAAGTAAGCAACACTTTGTCTGAACCAAACAACAGACAAACGACTGCTCTCCTGGGATTTTCTCTGAAACCCTTCTTTCCCCTAGATTCGGCTCCCAGCAGCATTTCTTCTGGAGAATGACAGCTAGGTGATTCATCTGGGAGTTTTCAGAGGTGGAGGCCACATTAAGGGCAGGACTTCTCTTTTTTTACGTCTAGTGTTGTGGAGACAGGAAGATGATTTTATGATTTGGTATAAGATGAATGATAATGTAGGAACTTATAGCAGGATGTGAGTCTGTTTCTATTTGCAGTTTGGCTAATCTTTTGTGTGTGTGTGTGTGCTTTAATAGTTAATACATTAGAGTGATTTTTAATCCTCCAAATAGGGACACTTACATTTTATCACAAACCCACATGTATGAGTTCACAGTATGTGATTTTTTTTTTTGTCAGTGAACTTTTAGACACAGAATAGCCTTTCCCAAACTTTGGTATGCTGCAGACTGAAACCTGCAATTTCTCCGGGGCCCACCAAACCCTCATGCATCCACAACATGACACTCATCGTTGTTTAAGTTGACTTGTGCCAGCTGACATAACCTGACACACTGCTTTCTGCTGCTGCTTCCCAGCTGCAATAATTTATCAGTGCCCTCAGAGACATACACTTTATTAAGAAGACACATCTTTCCTGTCATGAAAAGCTTTCAGTGTGGCTCTCTGCCCTTGTTTTTATAAATAAATGTTGTCCAGTTCTGATAAAACTGCTGCTGTGGCTGAGTCTGAGCTAATCGCTCCTCTAGCGGCCATTTTATTCATCTACTCACACAACAACCAACCCTTTCCCCTGTGGCTCTCACAAGCTCATACCAAAGCAGGTCAGCAGAAGAGCTAAAACACCTTTACCATCATGAAAAGCCTTTAGAGTTGATTGTATTCTTTATTTCATGAAAGGTGGTCCAAATCTGGTCAAATTGATGCTAAACGAGAGCTGTACCTGAGCACCGCACCACACAGCTTTGAGTACAACTAAACCCCGCCCATAGCTACCACCTCGTTCTCCTCAATTAACGCTGATTGGTCTGAACAGTGTTCTCCACACTTCATGAATCACCATTAGATGTCACTGTTCCTCCACTGATGCAACTCTGTACGGCTCTGAAAGTACAGTCACTCACTCAGGCAGGTAGACACAGACAGACCCTGGTAGTTAGCCAACAAAACAATCAGAGTATTAGGTAGAAGAGGGAGATAGAGCGTGCCACCCCATCCTCGTTTTGAGCCTGGGCCTGTGGAAGGTGGCAGTGCTGTTTGACCTTGTTGTAGGGTCGGAAAGAGAATGGCTTTATGTTGGGATGGTGGGCGGTGAGAGCTAGCACGGAGAGGGGTGGCTTTGGGATGCTGGGGATCACTGTGACGGAGGAGGGTTCCCACTTGACAACTCTTGTGAAGTGTTGGCTTTTTGCTGCCCATCTGTCAGCAAAGTTGACTTGTTTTAACTTTGCTGAGCGCTCATCCTTACTGTAGAGCAGGGGTTCTCAACCTTTTCAGCCTGCGACCCCCAAAATAAAGGTGCCAGAGACCGGGGACCCCCACTGTACCTGAAGGTGGCTGAACACAGTCATGCATGTTCAAGAATTAGGGGGGAAATGGGAGAGCTTCCTGGGGCACAGCCAAACTGGGAGCCAGCAAAATCATGGTCCATTGTAAAGTTAAACTGTGGCATTTTATATTTAAACTGAATAATATCCACTTTTATCAAAGAAACACATTTTAATTCATTTGTGTACTAAGTAGCCCTCTTAAAAATGTAAATCCTTTTGTTTAAAAAGAATTAAAAAACATTAAAAATGCAAAAATGGTGGGAAAGGTGGGGAAATTGGATTTAAAAAGTAGCAGAAATGGGTTAGAAATAGCAAAAATTAGATAGAAGTGGCAAAAAATTTAAAAAATGGCAAAAAATGGGTTCAAGTGGCAAAAATAGGACGAGATTTGCTGAAATGGGATGACAATTGATATAAACTGGCAAAAAAAGGCTTAGCTGATGCAGAAAAAGTCAGAAACTGGAAAAAATGGGCATATCAAATTGTGAAATGTGGCTTAAAAAGTAGTAAAAGGGGTTAATAGTGGCAATAATGTGTCAACAGAGCCAACAATAGGCAGAGAGTTGTAAGATTGGGGTATAGAAGTGGCAAAAACAGGCAGAAAAAAAAGTGGTGGAAAAGGTTTAAAATGGTCAAAAAATGGGTTTTCAGTTGCAATAATGGGTTGAAATTGATAACATTGGTGGGGAAAAGTGATAAAAACTAGTTAAAATTTGGCAAAATTGGTGTAAGTGGCATCAGTGTAATTTAAAAAAATGTTCTTAGTTTTTTTAAGGCATCTGGGGTCTCAGCGTTCCCGACCCCAAATGGGGTCCCGACCCCAACATTGAGAACCCCTGCTGTGGAGCACAAGTATTTAGTGTTTGCTTCAAATGGGCTCTTTCAGGGGCAGGAGCTATTTAATAGGAGCTATTTCTGTGTATGGGCCTCGTTAGCATCAAGCTAGCAAACTTAGATGTACATCTTGGTCCATCCCTAGGACATGAGTCACTGGGAATTATTCAAGTTTTATTGCATTTATTGTCACTGAATTTCAAACAGTAATTTCACTTGAATGCACATCCCAAGTTTGCAAAAATAACTTTTTCCACTATGTCCCCAACTGTTAAAAAAGTAACCCACTTAGTTTCCTTCAAAATGTCTTTGCTGAAATTACTCATAAGTAAATGTAATTATGTGAGACACGGCTGCCGTTCCTTTAAATCCCTTGTCCTTCATGGGAAGGTGGAGCAAACATAAAGGTACCAGGATGAGGCAAGAAAAGCCTTTAATAATCACGTCTATATAATGCACCATACAGGCTACAGAGGCAAGCACACAACAGGAACAAATTGACAGGATTTGCTGAAAAATTCTAAATATAGTTGAGTCTGTATGCTGCAAAGAAAGAAAATAAACTGTAGAAGTCCGTACCTCAATCAGAAACTTCCTAGCTTACCAATCAATCAATACTGGCCCCATTGAGCTGTGAGGTTAAGTCCCTTCAGCCAGCATTGGCAGGATAATCTCCCGACTGCAGAGCCCGGATTCCTTCTCTCGGATATTTCAAATGGCCAGGCTGTCCATATCTGACGGGAAATTGATCCGAACACAAACAGATTTACAACCTGGCCGTGGATGTTGGAGTAAAAACAAAAAGAGAGAAACACAAAGATGAGTAAAAATGATGGGAAACAACAAGAGAGGAAAATAAGAGCCGCCGTAGCTTCATTTTAACTGGATATGAGAGGTTTGGGTTTCTCTGAAGAAAGATTTGTCAGATTCTTGACTCTGACCTTTTACTAACAACCCTGTCAGAGCCTTCAGACCTGCTTGTGTGCGCACATGCGCACCACTTCTCCGTGGATGAGGCTGATAATGGAGAAGTGGTGTGTGTGTGTGTGTGTGTGTGAAATGTGTAAAGGGCAGGGCAGGCAGTTCTTCTGCAGTAATCCATCTTTACTTCAGGGCTGAGCCAAAGAGCAACAGGCAGCTCACAGGGGAGACGGAGAAAATACACTGAAGGCATCACTCTCATTCATACTGAGCTACACAGAGGTAATGTTGAGCCAGCAGGGAGAGAGATTTTCACAGTAAGAAAACAAGAAAACACAACTGAAGAGTATGATTTGTTCCGTATGCTTTGCTTCCAGCCATGCATACACATGAAAACCACATCCTTTATCTTATTTTTCTTCTTCTTCTGGTGAATAGAAACTCTAGAATTCCTGCACGTCTCCACCAGTGTGCTCCCATCCACTTCTGAGTTTGTTTATGTGAAGAAATGACAGATGTAGGTGCTGGTTGTGTGAAACAGACGGACAGCGAAGAAAAGAAGGGACAGCCAGGACCCTTGTTCACGCCGTTTTGGCAATAATCACAGGGCCTAAGCTCGTGCCAACAGTGAGGGCCAGATGGTGCCCATCACCGACGTGCCACGTCTTTGAAACACGGAGGAGAGAGGAAGATCAAGAGTGGCATGTGGAACAGGGAAGCACTGCCTCATGCAGATGATGTGTCATATAAATACTAATCACGCTACAATCACACCCACAGCTAAATTAGATCCCTTAAGCTCCTCCACTGGCACCCACTATCCCAGTGTTGGCACCACACTTGCATTAATATATGAAATCATCGATACATGACATACAACATGTTGACTACTAATGAGGGAAATACCCTTCAACCAGCAACATTCCTATTTTTATGGAAATTGCTTTATAATTGGGCTAGCAGCTGCGATTATTTCTGTTAATATAATGGAAAAATCAATCATTTGCTGTAATGCTTCGTAGACTGGGGGTAGGATTCCCCTTTTTTGTTTGCCAGATTGCGAGATATCTCCCTCTCTCCAGCACAGAGGAGTAGAAATGCTTGAAATGAAAAACAAAATTATATCAGAGCTTGGTGGCGTTATCAACTGTTGTAAAATGAAGTAAACAAGAAAGTGTGAAAAACTGGCTTCAGGGAATCCCCAACAGCTTATTTGTTAAAATGAAACAGCATATATGAAATTATTTAAATCTTGTAAAAGGACTATTTTGGTCCCCACACATGTTTTTCTCATCAGTGTAATCATAATGACTGAATAAAATTATCCTCCAGGATTTTCCCATACTTTGCTGCATTCATTTTACCCTCTACCTTTACAAGCCTTCCAGTCCCACCTGCTGAGAAGCCTCCCCATAGCATGATGCTGCCACCACTGTGGCTCACAATGGGGATGGTGTGTTTATGTCAGCCACAAAGCTCCATTTTGGTCTCATCTGACCAAAAAACCTCCACTTGATCATGGAATCTCACACATGCCTTTTTGGTGAATTCTAGTCCAGATTGAATCTGAGTTTCTTTCAACAGTGTCTTTCTCTTTGCCACTCTCCCATAAAGCTCCGACTGGTGAAGAACCCGGCCAACAGTTGTTGTCTGCAGAGTCTCTCCATCTCAGCTGCTGAAGCTTGGAAACTCCTTCAGAGCAGTCATAGGTGTCTTGGTGTCCTCTCTCACTAGTCTCCTTCTTGCACGCTCACTCATTTTGTGAGGACAGTCTGATCGAGGCAGATTTACACGTGTCATATTCCTTCATTTCTTCATGATGGATTTAACTGAACTCTGGGGGGTGTTCAGTGCCTTGGAATTTTTTTTTGTATTCATCCCCTGACTTGTCCTTAAGGACAAGAACATTTTCTTTGAGTTGCATGAAATGTTCTTTTGTCTTCATGGTGTAATTGTAGCCATGAATACTGCTTAACCAGTGACTGGACCTTCCAGACACAGGTGTCTTTACACTACAATGACTTGAGACCAAGGTTAACTGAAAGTTAGTCAGTTAACTGTTAGTTAACTGAAACTAAATACAAACTAAGCTTTACAAAAAAACCCCGAAAACTTAAACTGTATAGAGCATTTACAAAACTAACTAAAATATAATAAAAATGGAGACAAAATTTCCTTAGTTTTTGTCTCTGACACAACCAGACTGACTGGCATTGACACCCAATTCTGGGGAATGTAGAATTGCCTGATCAGATTGGTTAAGACTTCACACAGTGGTAGTTTTTTGTCTGGAGTTGTATTCAAACATCATCATTGAGTAAATAAAATTATAAGTGAAGAGTAGCCTGTTTTAATATGTTTTTAAAAATGTATGATGCTCACTCAGCCCCGACATCTATCCATAAAAACTAAAAATAACACTAAAACAAATACAAACTAAACTAAAACAAAGCATTTTTGCAAAATAAAAACTGAACTAAACTAACAAACCAGCAGTCAAAACTAATAAAAACTAAACTGAAATCGAACACAGAAAGTGAAAACGGAATAAATATAAAAACGAATAAAAAATCCAAAACTATTATAACCT
The DNA here is from genome assembly GCF_018320785.1 of Cheilinus undulatus. Lineage (NCBI taxonomy): Eukaryota > Metazoa > Chordata > Actinopteri > Labriformes > Labridae > Cheilinus > Cheilinus undulatus. The sequence continues at coordinate 40,734,180 of NC_054881.1, forward strand.
TGTTGAGACACATTCGCTGCACTCATCCCCGTGTCACTAATTGGGAGAATACTAGCTCCAATTGGCTGGACCTCTGTTGAATTAGGTCAGTCACTTTTATGCAATCAGTTTAATTGCCATTACCTAAAGAAACTTGCTTTCACTTTGACATTAAAGAGGTTTTTTTAAAACATTATTAATTTTTGGACAAAAATGCCATATTATATTGACCAAGATTGATTTATAACATTAGTAAGAGATCTCCTCTTAGCTTGACTTTTTAATTTCCTATAAAAAAGATGTCAGAATTCACCATTTTAAGTACTAACAGAACCTAACGTGCAATGGAAAGAGCTACAAAAGCCACTGACTCAGATTTTTAGAGTGGCCATGGTCACCCACAACCACCCTCTTAATACACCCTAATGTTGAAGAAGCAAAGGAGTCATTGTTGTGTCGAAAAAAATTGAATATAAATCAGTGTCACCCAGTTGATAATGCTGGTGACTGCCAAAGTTTTCTTATTTATTCTTCTTGGCAGATTTGCAAACCAACTACGTGCACACCACTACCTACTGTATAAGACTAAGTATGAACAACAGTGTGCTTGGGCATGGAGCGATCATGCTCAGGCATAGTACGAAACAACTGTTCCTACGGTGAAAGCACCCTTAGTTGTTTCTTTCTGTTGCCTTTGAAGGGGCCCTTCAACATTTTGGCAAATTTGCCCATTGCCATAATTCCTATAGTCTTAGTAATAGGTTCATTTCCTTTAGTTGTTGGTGTAAGCTGTTTCTAGATTGGGGGGGACCGATATACCAGCTGCACAGCTAACGCTATGGAAGCAGATGGTATTTTTTGCTTTCCCTCATCAAACTCATCAAATACACAATCCAACAACTCCAAAACGCTCTAATGGACGAGTTGTGACCTGCACATTCACCACGTTATGAAATAATCATGGAACATTATGAGATGGAGATGTTTTAAAGTTAAATGCAAAGCCAGAACTACACTCTAGACATGGCTGCTGCACTGTGTCACTCCGCCCAGTGGTTCACTCAAGAAATAGTTCCGGGTATTTGCTTCATGTGTCGTAATGTTACATAATTATACGTTATTATTTCTTAGCGTGGTGAATGTGCCAAAATGTTGAAGTATCCCTGTAACACTGTCACTTGATTTCCAGAGAAGTTATAAATTTGGATTGAAATTACCTGAAACAGAAACTTCAAAGAGTTTTTTTTATAAATACCTCACTTTTTTCTTCAGCTAGTGATCAAAGACTTTTTTAAAAACAGACTGAACGTAGGTGTTTGTAAGAATCTTTGATGTAAGGACAAACAACCAACATGGCCGACAGAAAAAAGAACAGTAAACAAAATAAAACCACAGTTCCTCTCTCTGGTGTGGATGTTATTAACAACTGACCTCTTAAATCACCCCTTAAATCCACATTTGAATTCAGGTCAAGATAAAAATTGGTGTTAATCTGCTCCTTATTTTCTGCTTCTACGCATCCAACAAACAGCTCACTCTGATACAATATCATCATCATTACCCCTGGAGACTCATCATTAGCGATCCCACCTCCAAATGCCAGAGGTGAAACCAAATACACTCCCACTTCACACAGAGAAAACTGAAGAAATCCTTACTGTGTTAGTGTGCGACAGATAAAGATGGATGGATCCTAACTGCTAGTAGTTAGTTGTTTTTTTCAGATGGCAAACTGCCACCTTGCCGTCACACAGCACTCGCTTCGGTCTCTCCTGCAGCCGCTCATCCATCAGCAGCTATCACTCAATACCTCAGTGTGCTGCGTGTAACCAGCCGTGACCTTTTGCCTTTAAATTCACCTCAGCTGACTTTTACAGTTCATTTACAGCGGTAATATCTGGGTGACTTTGGAGCTAGCAACAGGAAACTCTGCAGTGTCTTGATTAAACACCATTGTTGGCAGTGTGGAGGAAAATCCTGGCTTGAATGTTAGCACACACCTCATCACATATGTTGTGCTAAATTTGGCCCACAAAGCCACAGGAGGCCAAACAGGAAAACAGTTTGGACCGATTTCCTTCAAACATAACTCGACTATTATCGGCACAGATCTGCTGTGACTTGGATTTCACTGACCTACAGTTGGACTGAACTGCACTGACATGTTCAACAGATCATGGCCCACAATAATAAGGAAGGGTAACCATGCTAGCTCAAACTTTCCTGCTCAGCGGGTCAGAAACATCACACAGCTCTGCAGTTTGGCACAGCTGCACAAAGGGGTTTTGTGTGTTTCAGCAATTTCCATCCTGCAAATGCATCAGTTTAGTTCCTTCTATGATCAATACTACTCCAACATCTGTCTGTTAAATAAAGTACAAACAAAGTAAAAGCCTGCCTGATAGATTAGCTGGCCTGTTTCAGCTCAGTTGGAAGAAATATATTATATGTTTTTGGTTTAATCTATACAAAAATAAAGGTGTAGACATTTCCCATTTAACAGATTTTCACCTAACCTGAATTTGTCCATGAAAAAGTCAGACACTTGTCTAGCCTATGCTAAGCTAAGTCAACCAGCTGCTGGCTATACACAAAAATGTCAGTTTATTACAAATATTAAGGTAAATTATAGCATAAATATTCAACAGAGGTTCAGCCAGTTGGTGCTAGTAGTCTCACAATTAGTGAAACGGGGATCACCTGAGAGCAGTGAATGTGGTGTAAAGACACCTGTGTCTGGAAGGTCCAGTCACTGGTTAGTCAGTATTCATGGCTACCATTACACCATGGAGACAAAAGAACACTCCAAACAACTCAGAGAAACGGTGATTGAAAAGGACAAGTCAGGGGATGGATACAAAAAAAATTCCAAGGCACTGAACATCCCCCAGAGTTCAGTTAAATCCATCATGAAGAAATGAATATGGCACATGTGTAAATCTGCCTAGATCAGACTGTCCTCACAAACTGAGTGAGCGTGCAAGAAGGAGACTAGTGAGAGAGGACATCAAGACACCTATGACTACTCTGAAGGAGTTCCAAGCTTCAGCAGCTGAGATGGGAGAGACTCTGCAGACAACAACTGTTGGCCGGGTTCTTCACCATTTAGAGCTTTATGGGAGAGTGGCAAAGAGAAAGACATTGTTGAACGAAACTCAGATTCAATCTGGACTAGAGTTCCCCAAAAAGGCATGTGTGAGATTCCGTGATCAAGTGGGAGTTTTTTGGTCAGATGGGACCAAAATGGAGCTTTTTGGCCGACATAAACACACCATCCCCACTGTGAGCCACAGTGGTGGCAGCATCATGCTGTGGGGATGCTTCTCAGCAGGTGGGACTGGAAGGCTTGTAAAGGTAGAGGGTAAGGGTCTAAAAGAGTGACAAGCTTCAGCAGCTGAGATGGTAGAGACACTGCAGTCTTCACCAGTCAAAGCTTTGTTGGAGAAGAGCAAAGAGAAGGACACTGTTGAAGAAAACTCAGATTCAATCTTGACTAGAGTTCCCCAAAAAGGCATGTGGGAGACTCCATGGTCAAGAGGAAGAAAGTTCTTCAGTCAGATGAGACCAAATTGGAGCTTTTTGGCCATCAGACAAGTTGCTTAACACTGCACATCGCCACAAACACGCCATCCCCACTGTGAAGCACAATGGTGGCAGCATCATGCTGTGGGGATGCTTCTTTGCAGCCGGCTGTGGAAGGCTTGTAAAGGTAGAGGGTAAAATGAATGCAGCAAAATATAGGAAAATCCTGAATGATGATCTTAATCAGTCTGCAAGAGATCTACAGCTTGGGAGAAGATTTATTTTCCAGTGAGGCAGTGACCTGAAGCATACAGAGAGAGCTACATAGAAATGGTTTAAAGACGACAAGGTGAATGGTCAGGAGTGGTCGAGTCAAAGCCCAGGCCTCAGTCTGATATGGTTTGGCTCAAAGAGGCACATTTGCTGTGAATCTCAGAATAAACCAGTTCTGGGTGTAATTTCATAGCAAACAGCTTGTTTTCCTCCACGGATCAGATCTTCTATGTTGGACCACCACCCTCTCTTGGACGCTGGGGTCTTGTATGTGAGCCCATCTCGTTTACATACTTCGTTCAGGATCTTCCCATGGCACAAAGGGATCCACAGAGTCCTATATCTTCTTCCAGTTTCTCTCCTCTGTAATCAGTCTGAACCTCTCTTGCTCTTTATTTAAGGCGCTCCATTGATGGAGAAGATTCCTCTGATGTTACACCTGCCACGTTCTTCATCTGGCTTCTTCAGATGCTGTTTTATTTATTCATGCACATGAAAAGAAGTACAAAGAAGGTGAAAGTTTGCCCTCTCGCGCTGAGAATGGCTGTGCTGTCTTTTTTTGTGAAAACAAAGCCCCAGAGGTCGCTAATAAGGTCACATTAGTGAAATCTACGTGGGTAATTGCTATGAAAATGTAAATATTTGGCACTCATTATCAAAGGGTGCAAGCAGGAGGACAAAGATGGCGGGAGAGACAGTAACATTAAAGCTGCACAAGGTTATGTTATTTAAATTCCTCTGGTACAGGTTTCCCTTTGTTTACTTTGAAAAGCTGCCAAGCACTTCAGCACTTAGTTATGAAGCCAAATGCATCGACCTTGAAAATATTTGTATCCTAAGCTAGCTCTGGTAGTTTCATTACAATGTATTGTCTTTGTCTTGTGCTAAGAGTTGTTTTTGTGTAATGTGATCTGACTGCGGGTGATGTGCATTTAAGCTTTTAGCATCCGCTGATTAGCATAAATTATATCGCATAGTCAGGCCCTCCGTGGATCGCATAAATCATACGATGATGTGTCCCTGAGGTATTAGTCATGTTTACAGCGTCAGTGTCTTTCTTTTCTTGCTCTGTCACACAGTCTCCTCCCAGCCATACAAACTGAAATAATACTTTGCCTCATCGCTCTCTGCCTTTTTTTGCAGACATCCTTTTCCATCACTTCTTGCCCGAGTCTACCATCTTGTTAGTGAAGCTTTTTTCCCAATCTTTTATTTCCTTGATGGGATTTTCTCCAGGCCTGTGTAAGCTCGCTGAATAGAGGTGTGGAAGTGTAAGATTACCCATTTCTGCATGTTTCTCTCAATATAATAAAAAAAAAACCTCTAATTGCTCCCTGGCTCCTCTACTGTGTGGCCCTTCTGTCAGTCAAAGTCAGACAACAGATGCCTCCACCAGCTGTCAATAAAGCCGAGCTGACAAAAACAAAATCTGAGGAAGTCTAGCTCGAGATCACACCTTAATTATCTCATTATCTTTAGATGTAAGACGATTTCTCATCATCACAACTTCATTATCTGGAGATCAGGTTTGTTTTTAAGCTTGTCTTCCTGATGAAATTAGTCCATTCACAGATATCAGATTCAAAAACTTGGAGTAATTGACTAAAGAAAGTTTTTCCACCATACTAGCAGGGTTCTACAGATGCTTCTACATCTAAAAAATAAGATTATAGTGAAAAAAAGTTTTGTTTTTTGGGGGGGGTTTTTTGTTTTTTTTTAAAGATTTATTTTTGGGCCTTTATTAGATAGAGGAGGACAGTGGATAGACTTGGAAACAGGGATGAGAGCAGGGAGAGACATGCGGGAAATAGTGCCACAGGCTGGATTGGAACCCGGGCCGCCCATGTACATGGTGCGTGCCTTAACCACCCGACTACCGGCACACAGTAAAAAATCATTTTGTTCCTATCAAGGTTAAATTTTTTGATTTTTCATTAGTTTTTATCTACATTTCATTTTATTTCGACACAATTAGTGTCAAAATAAGTGATGGGTCTGCCCTTTGTAGGTTGTAACCCCGCTGCTGCAGTCAGATTCTCTACTGGTTGATCTTGTGACACGTTACGTATGAGGTTCCTGCTTTTTTTGCCTGAGGGTTCAACAGTTACTGCCAACTACGTCCACAACCACTAACAACAACCAAATTTGCAGGAAACTGATTGCTCAGTTTGGCAGGTTGGCCAGCTCTTGGAAAAGTCCTTTTGCTCCAAACTTCTTCCATTTGAGAATTATGGAGGCTACTACACTCTAGGGAACCTTCAGGGCAGCAGAACTTTTTTGTAGCCTTCCTAAGATCTGCACCGGTCAGTAATCCTGTCTCTGAGCTCTGCAGGCAGTTCCTTTGACCTCATGAGAGGTTTCTACTCTTTAATTGAGCTCACCTGTGGTAGATTAAATTAATTGGACAGCCGACAATGATATCAAGGCAAAAACCAAGCCATGAGGTCAAAGGAACTGCCTGCAGAGCTCAGAGACAGGATTGTTGACAGGCATGGATCTGGGGAAGGCTATGAAAAAATCTGCTGCACACAAGGTTCCCTAGAGCTCAGTGGCCTCCAGAATTCTACAACAGAAGTAGTTTGGAGCAATTGGGGGAGAAGGGCCTAGATTAAAGAGATGGCCAAGAACCCAGTGGTCACTGACAGGACTCCAGCGATGTAGGGATGGGACAAAGTCCCAGAAAGTCAGCTATCACTGCAGCCCTCCACTGAGCTGAGCTTAAGGTAGGGTGGCTAGACAGAAGCCTCTCCTCCTCAAAGCATGTGAAATCTCACTTGGAGTTTGCAAAAAAGCTCCTGAAGGTAATCAGACTGTGAGAAACTTGTTTGATGAAACTAAGATTGAACTGCTTGGTCTTAATTCTAAATGTTATATCTGCCTGCCCAATACCATCACAACAGTGAAGCATAGTGGTGGCAGCATCATGCTGTGGGGGTGTTTTTCAGCAGCAAGGACTGGGAGAGTAGTCAGAGTTGAGGGAAAGCTGAATAGAGCAAAGTAGAGAGATATTTACCTTTTATGGTCTTGGCTAAGAATCAAATCTGCAAAAGTAGCATAGAATAGCTCAAATAGCTCAAACTCTGGGGTTTAGTGAGTCTATAACTCACAACTTGTTAACTAAGTGATGTAAAATGCACGTAAAAATGTACATTATTTTCATTGTAGACAGAAAAACCTCCAGTGACAGTGCATCAACATTATCAGGGGTGCATTATTATTCTTTTAGCGCTGCTGTGTTTATTGAAATGGATGACTTGTACAAAATCACACCCAGCTGGATAATTCACTGTCTTGTGGAAAGATTAAAATGTTATTTTGCTTTTATTGCGCACACAGATGTCACATGCCAAATCAGTACAATCTCAGTAATGCAGGAAGGATCTTTGAAGTCAAAGCACACTTTTAGATGCTCTGTGACAGCCGAGCAGCTGGTGGGAGCATCTCCGAATAATAGTCCCAGGAGAGTGTAATACCTCAGGGTACAACCTGTTCTCTTGAGTTGTAATTGGAAAGTTGTTGTGTGTAAGTGTGTTGATGTTGTGAGGGGGTTCAGGGTGATAGAACACTCGTGCATTTATTTGTATGCATTGTGTGTTGTCTTCGATGTGCATTTGTGGGTGTGGTACCCCATCAGAGACGCTCTCTGCTGAGATTGACTGCTCCTGTAATTCCCGCTGAAATGAAATGCTCTCATTTTTTTAAGGATGTTCAGCCTATAGGGGAGAAAATTGCAAAGATATTTCGAGTTGATTGCCTTTGCACGGCTATATTTCGGCTGAAAGTCTCTCCTCCGCCGCTCGGCGAAAGCGGAGGGGAGGGGAGGTGGAGGAGAAATGATGATCTCCTGCTGGTGCTGTTGTATGAATGTTTTATAGATGGAGGGATGAAAGAGAGACGGGGCCTTGCTCAACCTCTATTCTCATATTATTTTAACACACTGTTTTAGAATACTGTTCTTAGCTTATCAAATTTTTTATCCTGTATCCAATCTGACTGCACTTAATGTCCTATTTTACAGAGTGCAATACAGTGCAAGTGAGCTGCACTCTCTTCCTGTCAGCACCAGGCTGTGCTTATCCGACTGCAGTAAAAGGGAACCAGAGTGCGAGAATTTTATTAATAATTCAGATTTTATTCTCAATATTCTCTAATTGTTTTAAATCGCAGCTGTGCGTGACCTTGTATAACCTTTGTAACCACAAATCTGCTGATCCAATCCCCTCTAGAGAAGCGCCGGGTTGGTGCTCTTGGGCAAGGTCGCCATCTCCCCAAACCAAATGATTAAAAAAAGAGCCGATTTAAAGAGGAAATCTCTAAGGATATGTGCAAAGTAAGGTCACACAGTGGGAATAGATAGTGTACTGATACCAGCTTTACAGCTAGAGATATCAACTTTTTCAAGCCAATGTCTGCTTGACTTTGGAGTCTTTGATTCCCCGCTGAAACTCTTCTAACGATGTCTCAGATGTATAATACATATAGAAATATAAACGCAAGACAGATCCTATCTGGGGTTGTTTTTCAGACCAATAAAAACACTCTGACTCATTTGTCTGTTTCTTTCAAAGATTTATCAGCTGCCTTCTAAAGTACTCTTAAAATCACCTCTCTTTAATACCTTTAATTAACAGATTAAATCAAATTAAACGCGCAGTAATTACATTTTAGGCTTATTTCATGTTGGTGTGACCAATCTCCCATCTGCTTACATGGAGAAGACAGAGCTCATAGCATATTCTGCTGTCAGTGGAGAGTGACCATCAGTAGTAAACTACATTTCACAATGCATGGAGGGATACTGTGGGGTTGTTTAAACCTTGCATTAAAGGGTTAAACAACCTTTCATGCAAATAACAGCCCTTACAGAGTTTTCATTGCTGTCAGACTCGTTGTTGCTCATGGCTGGGTGTCCCTGCATGCTGTATGAATGGGGGCAAGTGGCCAGCAGTACCTCTTTAACAGCTTTTCTCCCTCAGTTTGTGACAAACATGCATTTTGCTGTTATCCAGCAAAAAGGAATACACCGTGGACTATTAGCATCAATCCCTGAACTTTGTTAGCGCTGTTGCTTCACAGCAAGAAGGTCCCTGGTTCAGTTCCCCGATCAAGGATTTTCCCTGCAGAGTTTGCGTGTTCTACCTGTGCGTGGGTCGTCTCCCAGTTCTCCAGCTTCCTCCCACCATCAAAGACATGCTCATTAGGCTAATTGGTGGCTCTAAACTGGCTGTAGGTGGGAGCGTTACAGAGCGTAGTTGTGTGACTGACTGGCCACCAGTCCAGGGTGTACCCTGCCTCTCTAGCTGGGATAGGCTCCATCCTCCCATAACCCAAAACAGGGTGACGGCGTAGATAATAGATGGGTTGTTTTTGTTAAATAATTTTGTTTCAGTTTGCAAAGATCATTTAAGCATCCAAATAAAACTGGGATGTTTGGAAAAGCTGTGTTAAAAATCTGTCACTCTTTGTAACAATATTTGGGAAATACTTTTAGTTTTAGCTACATTTGCTAGAGCTAAAACTCAAAGCTAACACTGCTAAATGTTAAAGCAAACATTGCTAAAGCTAATGTTGATAAGCTAACATTGCTGAAGCTCAAAGCTAACATTGCTAAATCTTAAAGCTAACATTGCTAACTCTCAAGTAGCTATGTTAACTATGTAGCGAGCAAGCCAACATTTACACAACTACGTCTTAAATGGCAGATACATTGTACCAGCAAATTAAGTCACTACCATCCTGACAGAGGAGTCGTCTCACAGTTGTTGACTGCAGACCAGGAGTCTGACCCTAAATTTTCACATACACCGGCTGCACTGCGCTCCGACTGAAGGCAAGCGACCTTGCAAACAGGAGGCGTGTCTACTGTGCAGCACAATGTAGAGCAGTACTGATCAGCTTGAGACAAGAGGGCAGAAATCACAGTGAACTTCAAGCTCTTGCAGGAATAATAGTTAACAGCAGATTGTTTTGCCTTTTTGGGGTTGATTTGCTGTTCATTTCAACATGATTCCATGATTTTATTGCTTCTGTCATGGATGATTTCATTACATAGTTAAAAGGCGCCTTCAAAGGATGTGTGGTTTTATGTAAAATTCTGTGGTTTTTCACCTCAAAAGTCAACCTTTCCTCCTTTCAATGATCTCTTGATGACCTTCTGCTCATGCTGCAGGATGATAATGTTGATATAGCGATGATTTATGATCGGGAGTCTGTGCATTGTGTTCTATTTAGAAGTTGACCAGATAATTGGCATGTTTTTCCTGCTGTTTGGATCGATCTGCTCTATGTGGACTGACGTGGTTTGGCAGCAGCCAGTGCCGAAAAGAGACCTGCACCTTATCTCCAACAAAGTGAAGCTGAGGGGCGCTTCAGCTCGGGCAGTGGGCAGATCGACTAGAGAGGTGGTCTGCAGTCAGACCCCTCTCAAGTTCTGGCCTGTTACTGCTATCAACTGTGGCAGTGTAAGTTCACTCCAGGCCTGACAGTGGAGGTCTGCAGCCAGACTGTCTTGTACTAGTGGAGAGGTGTCTACTCACCCATTACCGTCATCAACTGTTGAGTAATAATAGAAGTTTCACAAAGAGTCCATCACTGGAGATCTGCAGCCAGACTATCTTGGCCTCATTTAGGTCGTTTTCCACTGGGTGGTCTAGTTCAGTTTGGTACAGCACGGTACAAATTCATTTGTGTTTTCATCACCAAAAGCTGGAAAGGGTCCCTTAAAACCAACCCATACTGTTTCACTTTTCTGACACCCTTTTATAGGGGTGCCAAGCTCACCTATCTGTGCTAGGAAGGTGGAGCTTAACACTGCCCTTGACACCTCATGCATACCCTCTACAGTCCACTCACCAAGTGAGGGATTGGGCGACCGTTGAAACGCTAACTACTTTTGAGTTTAGCATACCAAACTATGCCAGATTGTACTAGTACAAACTGGACTACCTGATGGAAATGCGGCTGTGTAGTAGGGCTGTCAATATTTGTCTACAGTCCCATTTTTATGTACATTTTTTATTAATAAACCCTCTGCCCTCCTCCCAATCACACGCGCCAACCCCCCCTGAGAAACCTGAGATGCACAGATAATGGCGTGCCAGCTGGGACAGGAGAAGACCTGGACCGGAACATTTTCCACCACTTCAGCTGGTTACTGTCGGTGGGCCGCGTGGTTTTACTCTCGTACATCAGCATCTCTTGATGTAGCGAAGCCTCAGTTGCCACTTGTGTGCACCACCTTGGCGATAAACATCCCCAATAGTGGCCATTGCTGCGCCTCTGTGTTTTGGTGTGAAAACTTAATTGTTCATCATGTCACGTGTCATGTGATGAAACATTTGGTTCCTACACCTACATGTGGGTGAAGCAGAGGCCAAGCAGAGAGGGGAGAGACTCAGCAACAAAACATATTTTTAGAAACATGCTTGAATAGTAACTTCAGCTTTCAAATATTAATGAGTTTTTACATATTCGAACCCCAAAATTCTTTCCTACAGCCTTCCTCTATAGGTGTGTCCCCAGGTCAAACTCTTAACCTTTCTTGTTGCTGTGTCAGTGGCGAGCGACTGTATATGGATGGGTAAGAGTGACCTGTGGTGTAAGAAGGACTTTGAGCAGTCAGACAAGTAAATAAACCCAGGCTCAAGCCCATTTACCATCAAAACAGATGTTAATGTGGGGTATAATAGCATCTTTGATTCTACCAGGGTTTCATATTTCTGACTAAGCTCTATAAAATGCCATGGTGGGCTTTATCCTGTGTAATGGATGAATTCAGACAGGCATGATTGTTAACACAGGCGTGTCCTTGTAGCTTGTTGATGATGTCACTCTCGGTGACCGGGGCTGCGTTCATGTATCTGACACTTGTATTCCGCTCGCCTTGAGAGAGACCAAGTGTGGTCAAGCGTTGACAGTAAAAATCAGTGGTGCTGAGTGCGCCGTCATCTTTTCCTCATAATGTGTCAGCAGATACAGTCTCCAGCACTGTTCCAAACTACTCTTGCTGATAAGTCTCACATTCCTCGATGGCTGACCTCCGTTCCAGCTGTGATGCGAGGAACTGATGCTTGTCAGTGTATGACTTAGAGTCATGTTTAACAAGAGCCAGGAGAAAATGAATGAAGGCCAAACATCCAATTGGAGGAACGCACAGGAAAACACATTTTTTAACCTGCAGGGGGATTTAAAGTTTTTCAAGGCCGTGTGATTTATATTAGAGAACATGAGGTGTACACACAGTCATAACTGTGAAAACAAATTCCTTTCAACTTCAGTTACACTAGAACGAGCCTGAAACCACCACCCTTAAGCTCAGGTCAATCCCTCTCTCCCACAGTCCATCTCAGAAACCTTTACTGCACAAATCACAGAGCTGACCCTCTGACTTATTGCCTGTATTGTCTATAAAACACACCTGAGGATGGGTGCACCCGGTAGCCAAAAAAAGGCGTTGATGTGAGCAGAGAACAGGGGAGAAGCAGCAGAAAGAGCTGTGTTAGGTTCACAGCTTCCTGCCTGCCACAGTTTGTGGGCTCAGCGTGCAGATAATTAAGGTTGAGGGTGGACAGCTCCCTACAGCGCCGATGCAGCCTTCATCACGCAGAGCTGTGGACCGGGGCTATTCATTTTCACAAAGAGGGAACACGGCAGACGCAAAGTTAAAGCCACTGGGGAGCTGAGCTGTGCGGTGGCACAAACAGGGATGCTGTGGAGATGAGGGGACAGAAGAGTTTATTTACTCTGTTTATTTCAAGGAAGTAAAACAGCAGAGACGGACTGAGGGTGCTAGAAATAAATGATGTGTCTGCGTTTGCAAGGCTGTATTGTGTTGTTGCACTAATTCTAAGTAAACCTTTATTTTACAAGTTAACAAGGACACAAAGTCGACAAAAATGTATGGTTTTGGTGCAAGACTGATAAACACAATACTCTCAGGTCATGATGTGCAGTGACTATGAAAAGTATTCACCCCCTTGGATGTTTTACCTTTTTATTGATTTCATAAATTAATCACGGTCAGTATAATTTGGCTTTTTTGAGGAAAAAAAATACAAAAAACCCTCTTTACTGTCAAAGTAAAAACAGATTTCTACAAAGTAATTTCACATAAAAATATAGAATATAAAAAAAATCACTGCATTAATCTTAACCCCTTCTAGTCAGTATAGTAGAGTCACCTTTCCTGCAGTCACAGCTCTGAGTCTGTGTGGATAGGTCTCTATCAGGCTCAAACATCTGGGCACTGAAATTTTACTCTGTTTTTCTTTGCAAAACTGCTCAAGCTCTGTCAGGTTGCACAGGGATAAGGTGTGGCCAACCCTTTTCAAGTCAAGTCACAGGTTCTCCATTGGATTGAGGTCTGGGCTTTGACTCAGCCACTCCAGAACATTCACCTTGTTGTCTTTAAACCATTTCTGTGTAGCCTTAGCCTAAACCCTGAAGACCAAAAAGGATTGTCCTAAAGTACTTTGCTATATTTAGCCACATTCATTTTACACCTTACCTTTACAAGCCATTCATGGCAGATTGCCGAGAAGCATCCCCACAGCATGGTGCTGCCACCACCATGCCTCACAGTGGAGATGGTATCTTTGTGGTGATGTGCAGTGATTGGTGTCTGCCAAAAAGGACAATTTTTTTCTCAACAGACCAAAGAACTTTCTTCAACTGGACCATGGAGTCTCCCACATGCCTTTTGATGAACTCTAGTCCAGATTGAATCTGAGTTATCTTCAACAGTGGCTTTCTCTTTGCCACTCTCCCATAAAGCTCTGACTGGTGAAGAACTCGACCACTAGGGTTCCTCTTGCACGCTCACTCGGTTTGTGATGTTTAGTGCCTTTGGTTTTTTGTTTCCACCCCCTGGCTTATACTTTCAAATTACCTTTTCTCTGAGTAGCTTGGAGTGTTCTTTTGTCTTCAGGGTGCAATGGCTGCTAGGAATACTGACTAACCAGTGACTGGACCTTCCAGACACAGGTGTCTTTATACTAAAAACACTTGAGACAAATTAACAGGGTTTTTAATGGCATAAAAGCAAAATTATATTGACCATGATTGATTTATGAAACCAATAAAAGGGTAAAACATCCAGGCGGTGAATAGTTTTTATAGGCACTGCTGTTTTCAACTACAACAAAGAAGTAATGCTCTTGCCTTGTCTTTCTTCAAGGTTCAATTTTTATGTCTTATTTTTTTTTTATTTTTATTTTTTTAATATTTATTTTTGGCCCTTTTTGCCCTTATCAGATAGGACAGTGGATAGAGTTGGAAACAGGGAGGGAGAGACATGCAGGAAATAGTGCCACGGGCCGGATTCGAACCCGGGCTGCTTGCGCACATGGCGTGCGCCTCAATCACTCAACTACCGGCGCGCCAATTTTTATGTCTTTAAGTGTTGTCTATGCCGTATGATTTTATTGTATTGTGTTGATTAAATTCTTTGAATAAAACTGAATATGAGACAGGTAGAGTGGTTCTAAACAGACCCTGTGGTCTCTATAGAGGTAAGCTGCAGAAAGATAACGTCCAAAGCCAATTAACAGTGCGCGCTGGTTCTGACATTGTGGTCCTGGGAGGAAAATCTGCCACTGGACTCAGGCCCTGTAGGTTGTCTGAGTGGTACGAACTGTAAATAATCACCAAAATATTTGGGTGTAACGTGAGCACAGTTGGTAGAACCGGCGCCAAGTACGTTGAGGCTGCAGATGCATTCATCGATAATAATTTATCTTGTTTTAAGTATCATGATTGTAAATATATCCGTCCCTTAGACTGACTTCACCACTTCCTGTGCTAACGACCGGGGCTTCGTTTTACAGCCTTTGAGCTTTGTTTGCAGCTGTAAAGCGGGCCCAGCCACCACTCAGAGCTTTAGTTAAAGTGACTTTTATTTTCTTACCTGCTGTAAATATTGCCGAGGGAAGAAATCCACTCCACTGCTCTTTGTTCCCACTCACTTTTTAACTGTTTACTCTGTCCGCACTCGTTGCCTGCACTGTGCTCCCGTCTGGAGTTTGATGTTTCATTTGTTTTGAGTGAAGTGGTTGAGTGACTGTGGGAGTGGGAGTTTTGAAGCCAGATGGATATGAATGTGAAACAACAGGGCCTGCTCCCGCTGAGTTCAGATCTCCTCGCGTCCTCTGCAGCTCTCCTCTCCTCGTCTCCTCAAACTGAGGGAGTCCTCTTTATTTCCAGCCTCTGTGCTGTGATGAGAAACACCAGCTAACTAGGCCACTGCATAATAAGCAAGAATAGCGGTGAAGTAAAAAGAATACAAAAAAGCAGAGAAGGAAAAAGAATCAGTTCATTTGGGGAAAAGCTTACTCGACATGTAACTGCTGACAAGAGAAAATCAGCAAGCAAATATTGTTTTTATTCCTTCATTGCAGATGCATATATTTATTATTGCTTACCTTTACCTATAGCTGCTGCTGCTGCCGCGGTGCATCAGGGTTCACGTCTCATTTCAGCAGCGAGGCCCCCGAGCTGTGCTGTCATGTGACTGCCGATGCACCTTGCTGACTTTTTCATTTGATGTGTGTGTCAAATACAGGCCTGGGATCGCTCCTGCTGCCACAACATTTCTGTGATACTCAGCATTTTGGCTCATGATTCACTTTGTCAACAGCTTCAATATAATCTACGACCATGTGGCAGATACATGAGCCTGTTCCTCTGTGAGGCTTTGACTTGATCTGTGCTCTCTCTTGAGGGTCAGCTTTATTTTGATGATTGAATATATAAGGACGGCAGTTTAAAATCAACATTCCCTATTCAAGGAGTTATAACCTGAATCTGTAGCTCTTTGGAGCTTTGTAGAAGGTTTCTGTTTTTTATTCACCTGCCTGGCCTTCAATTTCAAATATAAAAGTCTGCAAAAGGTGGCATTCCTAACATGGCTCAAAATCAAATATACCTCATGGATATACAGTGCCTACAAAAAAATATTAAACTCCTTAAATGTTTTCGCTTTTATAGATTTTAGAAGTAAATCACGGTCATTATCATTGGGTTTTTGACATAAAACACCTTTTCAATGTCAAAGTGGAAACAGATTTCTACAAAGTAATGCCAATCTAATAAGTGTGCAAGGACAAATAAGTCACTGCATAAGTATTAGTCCCCTTCAAGTCAGTATTTAGTAGAGTCACCTTTGGCTGCAATCACAGCACTGAGTCAGCGTGGATAGGTCTCAGGCTTGCACATCTGGACTCTGATTTACTCTATTTTTCTTTGCTAAACTGCTCAAGCTCTGTCAGGTTGCACAGGGATCAGGCATGAACAGCCCTGTTCAAGTCCAGCCACAAACTCTCTATTAGATTGAGGTCTGGGCTTTGACTCGGCCACTCCAGAACATTCACCTCGTTGTCTTTAAACCACTTCTGTGTGGCTTTCTCTAAATTCTCCGGGTCATTCAGGCGCTGAGAAGCATCCCCACGGCATGATGCTGTCACCACCATTCTCCAGGGTTGGTATAGTGTGTTTGTGGTGGCACCATTTTCGTGTCTTAAGTGTTGGAACTCCTTCAGAGTAGTCACAGGTGTTTTGGTGGTCTCTCTTACTAGTCTCCTTCTTGCACGCTCACTCAGTTTTAGAGGACAGTCTGATCTAACTGAACTCTGGGGGATGTTCAGTGCCTTCCACATATTTTTGTATCCATCCCCTGACTTCTACTCTTCAGTAACATTTTCTCCAAGTTGCTTGGAGTGTTCTTTTGTCCTCATGGTGTAATGGTAGCCAGGAATACTGATTCACCAGTGACTGGACCTTCCAGACACAGTTGCAGCCACACTTAGGTGATCCTAGTTTTGCTAATTGGGAGACGACTAGCACCAATTGTTTGGACCTCTGTTGAATTAGGTCAGTCACTTTAAAGGGGATGAATATTTATGCAGTCACTTATTTATGTTACAATTTTTCTGTCAAATAAAGCCAAATTATTTGGATCTTAAACATTTCTCTCCATGTGACAGCCTCTCTCTCCACTGCTGGCCTTCACTTGGGGTAAGAGAGCGACAGCGCCCCCACTCAGAAGGCTATTTCGTGGAGCATTATGATCCAACTGAAGAAGAATCATCACTTTCCAAAACCCCAAGGCATGATTTTATTTGGTCTTAAAGAGCAAATAAGTAGTAACAACAGGCTTGTTCACCGTGCCATTTCAAGGCATGATATTTACAGTGACATTTCATCTTCACTATGAAGGCGGCAGAGGCGTAATAGAAGGGAAAATTCATCCAGAGGTGGTAACAAAGACAAAACAGAGGCAAGAATGATCAGTGGAGCATAGCACTGTTATAGCTAAGACTGGGCCCAGAATCCAGGCTGACTTGGCCTGAGCCTCAGGGGAGGGGTGGGGATCCCAGGTTGACTCAGCTGTTGGCCATGTTGGGCTGGGCTGTGCACTTCTAACTGTTCCAAAAATCTTCACATTTTTAAATGATTGCCTGTGACTTTCAAAGAGTAAAGGTACATCCCTAGCTGACGTGTAAATGCAGAGTTCAGGTCTTGTTTTTAACCCCATATCAGCCAAACCAGTGCTGCAGCTTTAAACACACATAACTTACACTATCTTGTATTCTGTCTTTATGTTTTCCAGTGTGGAGCACGACTTCCGTCTGCAGGAGGGGCAGGTGGTCCGCACATGGAAGGTGGGCGACCCTCCTGAGGGCATGCCACAGCCCCCCACCCCCCAGCCCCCCACACCCCACCAACAGGACTCCCCTCAGCCAGTGCGACCCCCTGCCACCACCAAGAAGAACAGGAAGAAATGTTTCTGGTTCCTCTGAAAACAAGAGGACAGGAAAAAGAGACACTTTGATACTGTAATGCACTGCTTACCCTTCTTTAAAAAAAATCTAAACTGTGGAGAAGTGATTAAAAAAAAAAAAACAAGCGTGGAGTGAAGTGGAGAATTAAAATGCAAACACAAAAGTGAGGTAGGAGGAAGAGGGACAAAGGTTATGGTTTTAGCTGTTGTTGTTGGAGTTGATGGGAACGGTTGACTGGGCCACACATGTTGTTACTGCTCTTAAAATCAGCCTCTTCAGCACTTAGAAGTTTGATACTTGTGCAGGGAAGTAAAAGTGCTGAAGTCAAATAAAAGCAAAAGTTCACTCCACATATGAGTCACAGCTAGGAAGCAATTAGGAGGTATAAAGAGAATATATAGCAAGTGGAAAGGGGCAAGGGGCACAGTACAAGAGGCAATACCGAGTAGAGATAGAGAATATTCTAAAAGATGAAATAAAGTTTATAGGCAAAGAGAGAGAAGACAGAGAGGAAGTATTCATCTTCATTAATGGACTAATGAGGGTCAGAACACCAGCTTTTATATCCAGAGACATTTAAAAAGAATTATTATGACCTGTATTTAAAACTTTTATGAAACTGTAATTGATGACAAAGTACTATACATGTCTACATGAAGCAGCCACACCAACACAAATGAACATATTTACATAAAAGCATATATCAATGGAGAAAATGAGTGAGTTGAGTTCTGTACATATCAGGGCTATTCTGCTTGGATGCTATATTTCAGATATGGATTACTGCTCTATAAAAGTATTTTACCACAGCTGCCTGTATGCGTCTTCCATCTTTGTTCAACATATTTAAAAGCATTAGTCCACCCATCAGATGCTTGGTAAAGCAGCGATATTTCACAATAACAATGAAGAAGCGGTTCCTTTTCATAATGATTATTATCACCAGGATCTGCAGCTCTGATCAGCTTATGGAGATATAGCTTATAGATTTAGCTCACTGTGTTTCACTCTCACAGCTTTAAAAGCTTTTACTTATACCACAGCAGAGCTGTTTTATCAAAGTACTAGAACTGTTTAATATAACAGCTATGATAAATGTCTCCTATAAATATGTCTTTGATTAACGACGTTCAAAGAGTGCTGACGCCGTCTAGGTTTGTTGTTTTCAGCTCTGTGTTCACACTGATGGGCCGGTACTTCCTTCATCTTGTTTATGTTTAATGCCCAGGCTCATACATGTTTATACATTGATTTTTTCCACATGAATATCTCTTCAACAGTTTGCCCTAGCAACATGTGGAGGAAAGAACTGGA
Organism: Cheilinus undulatus; assembly: GCF_018320785.1. Lineage (NCBI taxonomy): Eukaryota > Metazoa > Chordata > Actinopteri > Labriformes > Labridae > Cheilinus > Cheilinus undulatus. The sequence continues at coordinate 40,753,043 of NC_054881.1, forward strand.
GCAGCCATTTCAGGGTGCTGTTAATAAAGGCACATTATTGGATTTTCATCACACAGTACAGTTCAACAACAGTCAGCAGACTTTCCAAACTGCAGAGAAGACTTGGTTTTGTCTAAAATACTTCAGAGAAATAATAATATAATCAACTTTTGGCTGCAAATCTGAAAGATCAGTCTGGCTGATTCTGTTAAGTAGGGGTGGGGATGAGAGGCCTGCCCACAAGAATTGATCTGAAAGACAAAGAGACCCCACACACACACACACACACACAGATGTGATTTATTGATTATGAAAATGCATGTTTGTTGGATCAGTAGCATTTTTGCTTGTTTTGGTGCCACTTTTCACCAATTTTACACATTTTTGCTTTATTAAAACCCCTTTTCATCACTCTTTTGTCATATTAAACATATTTTTGATCCTTTTAGTCCCACAACATTTTCTGCCGATTTTGCTTCTTATAAGCCCTTTTCCCACTTTTTAAACCATGTTTCTCCACTTTTAAGACCTTTGTTGCCACTTCTGACTCATTTCTGCCACTTTCTGCATCTGTTAACCCATTTTTGGAACTTTTAAATCCTTTCTCACCTCCTTTTCTGCCCATTTTTCATACTTTCTTTTTTGCTTTTAGCCTTTGTTAACACAATTTAACAATTTTATCCTTTTTTTTGCACATAAACATATTTTGGCAGTATTAACCCTTTTTCATGCCTTTTCTGCCAATGTTAACCTCTTGTAAACATTTAAACCTTCTTTTCTGCTCAGTTTTGCTACTTTTATGCCATTTTGAAACTTCTTAAACCATTTCTACTGTCTTTGTCGCTGTTAACCCATTTTTGCCACTTTTGACCCATTTTAACAACTAATGACCCCATCCATCTTTTCCCCATTTTTCCACCTTTGAACCTATTTTTGCTGCTTTCTAATTAGGGCTGGACAATTAGTTGCAAATGAGGTTAAACTGGCAATATGGCCTGCTGCAATTTACCGATCACTAACGGTGCAATATTGCTTTAACTTGAAATACCAGTTTAATGGTTTACAAAAGTTCTCCTTTTCATGTTTCTTAATGAAAACGAGTCACATAAAAACCATAATTCCCTTTCAGTAAAGTTATTGATATCAAATTTGCAATATGACCAAAAACAATTGCAATTAGATATATTTTTGAAATCATTCTGCCCTAGTTAATTCTATCTAATACTGATGCAGTTCAGCTTTAGTTCATGTAAGTCATACCCCTAGCTATGGTTGGCTGATAGCCAGGTGCCTCCCAGCTCCCACAGCCAATCACAGCTCTTTCTCTCAACACAGAGGTCCATTCAAAGATGACGTACTCTCACTAATCCCTGCTTGCATCAAAGCTGATGCACTACACTGCTGCTGCTGGCAAAGCGTCACCTCCTCCACCCCAGCCTCCTCCTTTATAGCTCCTTTATATGGTTTTCAATGCACATTGTCATAAATGCATCGTTCCTTATGGGGGTTTCTAGCTACGCACTTCCTTGAAAGTCAAAGCACGCTGCTCGACTAAATGTAGGTTGTGATATAAAATGATTTATTGCTTAGGTTGTTGCTATCCCAAACCCTTTCCACTTTTTTCAATTTTTTTGCCATTTTAAACAAATTTTTGCCAATATTAACCAGTTTTTGCACTTTTTATGCCAATATTTGCTATTTTTAACCACTTTTCAGTTGCTATACTCACTTTGAACCAAAATTTGCACATTTAACCCATTTTTGCAACTTGTACTTCATTTTTCTGATTTGTAATCCTATTTCACCTTCTTTACTGCCCATTTTTGCCACATTATGCCATTTTGCTACTTCTCAATCCATTACCACTACTTTTTCTGCCTGTTTCACCACTGTAAACCCATGTTATTTCTGTTTTTAAAAAAGGCTTTTACATTCTAAAGAAGGTTATATACAACAGCATAAATAATTTAAAAAAAAGATTTGTTGCTTTCATAGCAGTAGTTATAATTCGGGTAAAAATTAAAGTATGGTTTTAAGGGCTAAACTTTACAATGGGCCAAGATTTTGCTGACCTCCATGGGCCCCCGGTGCTGTTGGGCCCCAGATCGGTCTCCCCATTATCCCCCCTTATAGACGGCCTTGGACGGAGCTGGCCAGATTCGTTGTGAGGGACAGGAGCTAAAGTGGACGAGTGAACATCTGCTGTGACAGTTTTGTATCATTTCTTAAAACTAAAGAACCTAACAAGAATATCTAAAATACCTCATTAACATGGATATGAAAATAAATGAGAGCTGATAATGATGTGCTTTAGTCCAGGTGTTACCAACCTAAATGTTGAGTCTTTGAGGAGAAAGAATACAAAAAATCTCTGCTACACAAATCTGAGGTAATTTCAGACTGGGGTCAAATACTGAATAAGTGAAGGTCTCTGGGACTTGAACTGTTTTAGACAGCAGCAATCTCAAAGATATCTAGTTTGTTTCCTTTGAACCTCGGGCCATTAGAGATCCAAACAGCATCCACACAGACACTTTAGACTAAACTTATCTGACAGCCAACGGTTAGGCTTTATTTTGATTTGCTTGTGTTTTAGATCCATTTATCTTTAGATATCAACCTTGTCTGTGTTTGGCTTGACACTGAAACTCTCTACTTCTGACTCAGCCAGAGACTGAAGAAAATAGTGCACTCCTTCTGCCTACTCTCTCTGGCAGATCAACGGCTGGTGGACGTTAAAAGCATCTCCCTGTTACACTGTTAGATTGTGATTCTTAAGACTGTCGAATGGACACTTACTGGCTAATATAAATAAGATAACAGAACTGTTTTAGCCCGGCTGCAGGCTGATGACTTGAAGAGCACAGACATGATTCAGATCAGACCCACAATCGGGCTAAAGTACTAACCGCCTTGGATGTTTAACCCTTTTACTGATTTTACAAATCAATCATAGTCAATACAATCTGACTTTTTTGACAAATAACAAATGCAAAGAAAATTTCTGTGTCAGGAAGGTCCAGTCACTGGTTCATCAGTATTCCTGTCTACCATTACACCATGAAGGCAAAAGAACGAGCAACTCAGAGAAAAGGTTATTGAGAAGTAGAAGTAGAAGTAGAAGTCAGGGGATGGATAAAAAAAAATAACTCCAAGGCAGTGAACATCACATAGGACTCTGAAATCCATCATGAAGAAAAGAAGGAATATGTAAATCTGCCTAGATCAGGCCGTCCTCATGAGAAGAAGGAGACTAGAGAGAGAGGCCACCAAGACACCTATGACTGCTCCAAGCTTCAGCAGCTGAGATGGGAGAGACTCTGCAGTCAACAACTACTGGCCGGGTTCTTCACCAGTCAGAGCTTTATGGAAGAGTGGAAAAGAGAAAGACACTGTTGAAGAAAACTCAGATTGAGTCTGGACTAGAGTTCACCAAAAAGCATGAGGGAGACTCCATGGTCAAGTGGAAGAAAGTTCTTTGGTCTGATGAGACAAAATTTGTGCTTTTTAGCAGACACCAAACACTGCAAATCACCACAAACACAACATCCCCACTGTGAAGCATGGTGGTGGCAGCATCATGCTATGGGGATGCTTCTTAGCAGTGAATGCAGCAAAATATAGGAAAATACTTTAGGACAATCCTTTTCAGTCTGCAAGAAAACCACAGCGAGGGAGAAGATTTATTCTCCAGCAGGAGAATGACCCAAAGCATGCAGAGAAAGCTACACAGAAATGGTTTAAAGACAACAAGGGGAATGTTTCGGAGCGGCTGAGTCAAAGCCCAATCCTCAGTCCAATAGAAAATTTGTTGCTTGGCTTGAAAAGGACTGTTCACACCTGATCCCTGTCCAACCTCCAGGTGTGGATGCCTGATTGAGACCTATTCACACAGCCAAAGGTGACTCTACTAAATACTGACTTGAAGAGGGTTAATATTTATGTAGTCACTAATTTTGCAATACATATTTTTATCTAATTGACATTAAAGATGTTTTCTATAGGTACCTTATATCAGAGAGAAAAAAAAACTCCTAATCAAACACCTCTGAAAACGATATTCTACCTGACCAACGTACCACTGTAGCATGTCATTGTCTTGTCCTGATATTTTGTGTTTCTTGTTCACTATCCTGTGTCACTACTTTGTTGTAATGTTTTTGCACGAAAAAAAAAAAAAAAAGGTACCTTATATCAGGGGCTCTCAACCTTTTCAGCCCGCCACCCTCAAAAATAAAGGTGCCAGAGACCGGGGACCCTCACTGTGCCTGAAGATGGTTGAACACAGACATGCACATCAGGAATAGTCATGTTCAAACAAGGCTGCCCATAAGGGGGGAATAAAGGGGAGAGCTTTCTGGGGCCCAAACAAACTGGGGGAACAGGGAGGTCAGCAAAATTATGGTTTATTGTAGAATGAAGCTGTGACATCCATATTTTTAACCTGAATAATAACCACTCTTATAAAACAAACCATTTGCTATAGTAAGGAGCCTTCTTCAAAATTTAAATCCTTTTGCTTAAAAACAGAATTAAAATGGGTTGAAAATGGCAAAAATAGGTAGGAAAGGTGATGAAATGGGATTTTGAAACCAGCAAAAATGAGTTAGAAGCAGCAAAAATTTAATGAAAGTAGCAAAAATAAGCACAAAATAGCAAAAAAAAAAAAAAAAAAAGGGTTAAAGGGGCAAAAACAGGCATAGAAATTAGTAGAGAGGGATTAAAAAGTGGCTGATATGAGTTTAAAGTGGCAAAAATGGATTAACTGAGGCAGAAAAATAGGCAGCAATGGGTTAAACTGCCAAAAGATGGCCAAAATAAACAGGGAAATTTGGTTAAAATGGGTTAAAATGGTAAAAAGTGGCTAATACAGGCAATAATGGGTCAACAGAGTCAGAAAGTGGCAAAAACAGGCAGGAAAAAAAATGGTGGAAAGGGTTTAAAATGTACAAAAATGGGTTTTACTTCACAAAAATGTGTTAAAATTGGTAGGGAAAAATGATTTAAAAAAAGGTGAAAATTTGGCAAAATTGAAGTCAAGTGGCAAATGTGTAATCTAAAAAATATTATGGGTTTGTTTTAAGGCATCTGTAGACCCCCTCTCAGTGTCTCGCGACCCCCAATGGGGTCCCAACCCCAAGGTTAAGAACCACTGCCTTATGTGATACATTGTAGAAAAACAGTCAGAACATACTAAGATATCACAGACTTGTGCGAAGACGGGCGTTTCTAAGTTGTCAGATGGTGGCACAGGCAGCCCACTTTCTTGGACACTTGAGGGCAAGTCTCAGGAAATTAAGCCTCAGCTGTTTGATGGCAGCGAGAGAAGCCCCAAATATTGCTACTTAGTAATTCATGACACACATAAGCTGCTTCTATGAGGCTCCAAGGTGGTACAGGATCATGGCCTAATTTATAACAAACTTCTGAAAATGTTAGCTCTCAGTGTGTTTGTCTGTTTGTTTGGATTGTACAGCTCTGCCAGCTCCACATGGCCTTAAACAAAGCAGTTAGAAAACAGACACTGTTGTGTTTTTAACTGAGAGGAGGGAGAATGCATCAGCGTCAGGATGAAATTCACATGTGCTAGACTTGTCACTGGTACTTTAGGCTCCATGACAGAAGAATATCTATGTACACATGAGCAAGCACAGACATCAGAAGATGCTTGTTCAACTAAAGCTCCATCTCAACCAACTTAAAGCTCTGGCATGAAACTACTAAAATTTTCAGCATGTTTGGGGAGAAAACATCAGGGAGGATTTAAACTCCATGGAAACAACAGGGAGAGCAAGGCAGGATAGAGAAATGGGCTAGTGTTAACCAGCGAGCCCAGTTTGGTTAACAGAGGAACGTATCGTCATGGTAAAGCCTCGTAAATATTCAAAAAGGGTTTCATAAGAAGACAAATTTACACCCCTGTGTGTGGGACGCCAAACCCTGTAATGCTACTTCTAGCTTTTCAAACAATGAGGAGGAACAAACAGTCCTGCTGTTTTTACTCACATGGAAAGCTCGTCCTCATTATCTCTCCGTCTGACTGCCTCACACATCATTTTAAAAAAACACCATTACAGCCACTGGGATATAATTTATTTGGAAAAAAATGGATGGGCAGAGCGTGAACTAGTAGAGAAGTCAGATTATTAAAAATTAAATACAAAAGCAGGGAGAAGGACAGAATAAATCAAAAGATTAGCTTGCTCGAGGTGCTTAATCCCTAGCTAGTCACAGGTCGAGTAGTTCAGCTGGTAGCTTTCAAAATTTAAAGTCATGATGGAGGGCTGGAAGAACTCGGAAAACTTCCATCAAACTCACAATTAGCAAACATCCCTAGATGACAGATGCTAAGACTTATGCAGCATGGGGAAACACCCCCACTTACTCTTTTTTAGGTTTATTTATAGAAGGAGAACACAATATGGCCGAAAAAACACCCACAACTACAAACAGAAGGAGGGTTTCTAACAAAAAGGATGAGCAGGAGGAAAAATATGGAAACTGGAAGTCAGAGAGCAGGGTGAGGAGAGGGTCAGGAAATTCAAGCTAGCAAACCTGGGATACTAATTACTCGTTAGCCGGAAACTGTTATGCTTAGTTGGTACAGTGCCTATAAAAGGAATTCACCCCTTGGATTTTTAACCCTTTGATTGAATTCAGAAATCAATGGCCAATATAAATTGACTTTTATGAATAAAAATGTGAAAGAAAAACTTTCAATCTAAAGACCATTCAACAGTCACAGAGTTACTCTAAAGACCATTTAACAGTCACGAAGCACCAGAAAATAAGAATAGAATAAAACAGAACTTTCAACTAAGACGCCCTTTTCCCTGCCTTTATGCAAAATAGCTGACATTGCCTTTTACTGCTTTACTCTGTCTCAATTATATTTGAAGCTCACTGTGGTAAAAGTTTCCCCTTATATGCATAGTTGTACTAATTAATCTATTTACCCTAGTATTTACAAATTTAATGTATCTTCCATTGTAAATAATAATTATTACCCTACCTAAATGCAGTACATAATGAATCTATTCACTGTAACTGAAATACTGTACGAAGACTCTCTGTGGTAAAATGCTTCATCTCATATGCACACTTGCACTAATCAACTATCCTAATCTATCTAATATCCAAGGGGGTGAATACTTTTTTAGAGGCTCTGTTCATACAGTAAATTATGTGATCCAAGACATTTTTTGAGTAATTATTAACACAGTTAATGATCTCTAGTGAATGTGAAAAGCTTGTTTTTGTTATTGACCCAGATGCTGGCCCCAATGTGATGTGATAAATCTCTTTTGATATCATGGGGACTTTATCTTTGTGCACCGCGGAGCTGCACTGAGGTGAAGATGTTAAAACGCTTTAGCTGCACGAACCGCAGCTTCCAAATAAGCAAGACATTTACACACACGCTCACCGGCTCACATCCACATGGCTAACATATTGTTCACAGACCAACACAATGAATTATCTCCCCCGCAGTTGTTCCTCTCTCCCTCACAACCAGGCACACGCTTCCTCCTGGTAGCTCTGTGTGTGCCTCGCAATGCTGAGAGGAGTGTAGAGTTGTCAGTCATTAATCTGCTACAGCACAGCCTGTAATCCTGATGACAGAGCAGAGCGGGCTTACAGAGAGCAGAGAGGATCTGAGCCCAGCCTGGAGTGGCGAACAAAGGAGCTGGAGAAGACTGGCTTTGAATCCATAAAGAGAAAGGAAATGTGTGAGGAAGTGTGTGTGTGTGTGTGTGTGTGTGTGCAGGATTCTAGGTTGAGGTGGGTAACTATTTTGTCAGCACTGCAGCAGTGCGATTCAAGAATGCTGGCCCTTACAAAAGGGAGAAAAGCTTTACATAGAAAGCACTGAGTGTCACAGTGACACATCAGGTAAATGGGCTCCAGTCCAGCCTGGTCATTATGGAGCAGGAACAGCAGGGCCCTGCAGAGACAGAGGGAGAACAAGCTCATTCTGGGGGCCTCTTCAAAGAAACATCAAGGGGTCAAAGTTGGCTCACGCAATTCAGCGCAACATCAGTCGAGGCTCTGCTGAAAATGAAGGAGGGAGAAAAAAAAATAACCATGTCTTGAGGCATCAACAAGCATGCATAATGGGCATGTGAAAACAACTACAACTGCCTCTGCATGCTGAGAGGAAGCAGCAAAGCTAATACTGCATGAGTCATTGAGCTTAGGCTGCTCCACAGATATTATGTTTCACTTTAGCACATTACAACTAAAGAGGTCATTTCACAGTCAGTCAGTATGAGGTGCACGAGACGCAACCTGGTGCTCCAGTCCAGCAGCAATAATATTATTTGAAGCCTAATGCAATAAATGATGCAACATAAAGTGCGTCTTTTCCCAATGACTTAATAATGATGCTGATAAACAAGCCCCAAAGTTGCAGTGATACTTGAAAGCATTTTCTTTTCTTTGAACTGAGAAAGGAGCCTCATTAGTGACCGAATAAAAGAAAAATATGGATTGAATGTGGACCAGGGGATCCAAATTAAAAATACACCCACATGCGTGCCCACACACACAAAGACACAATGCCTGGGCAAATCCTCTGGCTTGGCTCTCTAGATTTCACACAAACAGCATCCCAGTAGCAATGCAGCACCGTGCGAGCATGTGCGAGTGTCATAGGGATGCGATAAATAATGAATTAAAAAGTACCCATTTCTCGACGACCTGCCAAGTTTCTGAGTCAACCTCGATAGCTGCAGATTGCTTCAATAAAATATGAGCTAAATTCTCCCCTGCCACAGCTGTCACTGATGCAAAAATGGGCAATGAAATGTAAATATGCATCGGTGGCAGCTCAGAAGGACACAGAAACAGAGCAGACCTGCGACCCGTTCTTCATCAGATGAGCATGGCACATATGGAGGGATGCATTCATTTCACAGCGAACAAGAAGAGGAAAACCCAGGGTGTGTAATCTGTCATGAGTTTTGATTAGTTTTTGACACTTTTTTGCCCTCGTATGAAACTTCAAAGTACACAGCAGAGTGTTTTTTTAAAGAGAGGGATTATATTTGACAAGGGCCAAGCCTGGAGCAGAGATACTGGAGCATGTTCTGAAGAACTTCCCATCAGTGTGCGTAGTTGAGGGCTTCCAAAGAGCGTCTGCATTTTCACTGTGCTCATTCCTTCACTCGCAATGATTTTTCTTACATGACTTTGGTATGATTCGCGAGGGCAGAGAACCGAATGCAGTCTACTTCCCTGATTCTGCATGTGGGCGAACATGCATGCAGGTCATTCAGCATTCATCTGGTTGTCTTCTACATACTTGAAGTCAGAGCTAAGCTTCAAATTGTTCTAGCTTTTTAAACCTACTTTCCAATTGAATTTGGATCTATGATTTGGTTCTCTTCAAGCTGGAATTTAGCCACTGTTGAACTGACATGAGCTCTGCTTAAAAAATGCAGGGATTTAACTGCCTGAAGCTGGCCACTAGAAAATCTAACTTGGATGGAATTTCAAAATAATTCTAGCTCTTTAGAATATTCAAGTATTACCTTATTATATTTTAGCAAAACAAAAAAGGCGTTGAACTTGGAGCTATGCTTTCTGACAAGAGATAATAATATACAGTGCATTCAGGAAGTATTCAGATCCCCTTCGCTTGTTTGAATTTTAATATATAGCAGCCTGATGCTAAAGTCAAAAAATTTCACTTTTATCATGAAGCCTAGTGATACTCCATGCAGAACATGGTATTCATACGCCCAGCTGTGATTGGCTGACAGCCAGCTGATCCCAATTATCACCTCCTAGCTCATACAGCCAACTGCAGCCTTTTCTCTCAACACATAGGTGAATTTAAATATAATGTCCTTCTCACTAATACTTGCTTGCATAAATGCTGATGCACTATGCTGCTGCTGCTTGTGAGGCATAGCCTCCTCCACCCCAGCCACCTCCTTCATAGCTTAAAGAATGTTTCACCCTCAGATTCAAATAAATGGAACTGTGGATTTATTGCTTTTTAACTTGTATCTATCCATATGGGGGTTCTAGCCATGCACTTCCTGGAAAGTCAAAGCAAGCTGCTTGTCTAACCCAGGGAGAATCTTTTGAGCAGAGCCTTCGCCGGCAAGTAAAACTGTAAATTTGTTGTGCAATAAACCAGTTAAAAGTAAGACTGAACTAATACATCTACACTCAGTACCCCATCATGATGAAGAGTAAACAATTTTAGAGATTTTTGCAAGTGTATCAAAAAACCCCTGAAACATCACAGTATTCAGACCCTTTGAAAAAAACACTGTAAATGTAGCTCAGGTTCCTCCCATTTCTCTTTGCTGAGATGTTCCTAAACCTTGATTGGAGTCCACCTGTGGTAAATTAAATTGAAAGGCCTCCCACCTGGCAAATCATTGTCCATTGCAGGGTCAGTCGAAGCGGGTCTGAATGCTGATTAGAGCCTTTCCCTCTGCCGACAGGAGCAGATTGTTAGGGGGTATAAAAGAGGTGACCAAGAACCTGATGGTCACTCTGACTTAGCTCCAGAGTTCCTGTGTGGAGATGGAAAGATCCAGAGGGACAATCATCGCTGCAGAGATTCTCTGTGGGGTTCAGGTCATACCAGTTTGCTGGCCAATCAAACCCAGTAATAGCAAGTCAGCAAACTAGTTTCTGGTAGTTTTGGCTTCACTGTGGGCAGGTGCCAAGTCCTGCTGGGAAAGGAAAACTCCATAAAGCTTCTCAGCAGATGGAAATATAATGTGCTCTAAAATCTCCTGGTAGATGGCTGACAGTGTTGACTCTGAACTTGATAAAGACCAGTGGACCAACAGCAGCAGATGACATGACACCTCAAACCATCACTGACTGTGGAGACTGGAAACACTAGACTTAAGTACCTTGGATTCTAGGCCTCTCAGATCTTCCTCCACACTCTGGGACCTGGATTTTCAAATAAAATGCCAAATAAGTTGCATCTAAAAACAGGACTTTAGCCCACTGAGCAATTGTCCAGTTCTTTGTCTCCTTAGCCCAGGCAAGACTCTCATGATGTTGTCTGGTTTAGGACTGGCTCAACACTAAGAACACAACACTAGTAGTCCATCTCCTGGACCCGTCTGTGTGGTGACTCTTGATCCACTGACTCCAGTCTCAGTCCAGTCCTTGTGAAGCTCCTCTAAGTTCTTGAATCTGCTTTGTTTGACAATCCTCTTAAGGCTGAGCTCATCCCTGTTTTCTAACCACATTTGTCTCTTCCAGTCAACTTTCCATGAATCTGCTCTGGCATAGCCTCTGAGAGCAGCCTACTCTTCCAGCAGTGATCTTCTGTGGCTTACCCTCCTTCTGAAGAATATCAATGACTGTCCTCTGGAAATTTGTTAAGTCAGCAGGCTTCCCCATGATTGTGGTTGTGTGTACTGACTGTGATATTCTTGAGCTGTAAGCTGTAATCATCAAGATAGAAACAAAAAAAAAATCTTGAAATGTTTCACTTCGTAGGAGATGAATCTAGAATATATGGAAGTTTAACTTTTTGTTGTAAAGTCACAGAAAAAAAGACCTTTTACGTGATATTCTGATTTTATGAGATGCACCTGTATATATGCAGCAGACTGTTCTTTGAAAGTTATTCGTTAATAACCCCTTCGATGGGAAAAAGACATTTCTGGCATGCTGGCAGATGACTTGACATTTTTACACACCAAAGCCAAAATGTAACCAGGACTTGGCAGGTGGCAGGCGCTAATTTTGTCCCCTGCTGTAATTAATTTGAATAAGGTCAGCCAGTTGACACAGTGTGGCTGCCAACACTTTGCCACAAACAATGCAGGGACATCCAGCACATATGCCAGGAAGTTTCCTTTATGACATGGCCACTGAATTAAAGTGTACCTGACAAACGATTATCTTTTATTATCAACAGTACCTGAAGAAACACGCTGCCACCAACGCAGGCCCCTGTGTTGACTGAACCCAAGGCTGTTTACAGCCTCAATTCCAACTTCTTCTTCTGCAAAAGTACACAAGAGTGTCTCTGTGAATTTAGGAAAAAGGAGTAACCAGAAGTAGCAGATATACATGCTCTGAATTTCAACAGCCTCCACTGAACATAAACTGGGTATAAAGAGCGGAATAGCCCCTGGTGGAAGTACCTAAACCTGCAATCTTGCTTATGCTCAGCAGGGGGCGACTCCACTAGTTGCATATAGAAGTCTATGAGAAAATTAAGGTACATCTCAGTACAAATCTTACCCAATAAACTCTTCCTAAAGGTGTTACAGGCTAGTCTCAAATGCAAACTGAGGCTCATTTTGTAAAATAACGCACTACCATTGACTAAAGCATGGATGTAGGCTCAGTGATGTCATTCATTGGTTTCTGAAGTTTATTTTTGAAGTCCATCAATGGCTAGTGCCATATTGAAAATGCTACTTTAAGGCTCATTTATGCCATACATTTGAAATGTATAAGGATATGGATGGACCTTTCTGTCCGTGCTCTGCATTTTGTTCGTTTTTCTCCCGTTCTCCAAAATCTTAAAGGGAACAGCCTGTCCACAATCCCCTCAAGTACCAGAAATTTTAATTACCTTTAGGTCAATATAGCAACATTTAGCATCTTGCAACAAAGTGGAGCTGCCATGGACTTTGAGAATACTGACAAAAAGCTACAACCTGCTACCTGCCAGTCAGATCAGCCACACCCCTAATAAAGCAAATTATGGGCATCACTTGTCCAGGCTGTTAAAACATGTACTTCTGCTGTCATAATGGGCAGTTTTAACTGGTTGTAAATGGGCCTTAGCAGGCTTGAAGCCATCCTCTGGTGGACACCTGAAGAACTGCAGTAATATTGCACCTTCACAATGTTTTTTACTACTGCAATACTTGAAGATGCAGCAAGTGCATCTTGTTTGAAAAGGAAGCATGGTGTCAGTCTGTCACAGCTTGTCTTCTTGTCCCTTCTTTAAAGTTCCATTTCCACTTCTCAAGGTCACCTGCCAGCACGTCTCAAGCAGATGCTCTCTGACTTTTCTTTCTCGCTTCATGTTCACACCTGTTCCCTGTTCTAATCGGCCTATAAGTGTCCTGACCTTTCCCACCCACCTGTTTACCTGTCTCCTCTTCATAAACAGTCTCACACCAAAAAAAGAGGACTCATCATTGTTTGGTTGCCAGTTCTGTGCTATTGTCTTACCTTTTTCACTCTTCCTCTGAATTCACAGCTTTATTCTGGACTTGCCAGTCTACTTGCCAGAGGAAGACTAGATGTACAGTCATGGACGAAAGTATTAGCACCCCTGGAATTTTTCAGAAAATACACCATTTCTTCCAGAAATTGTTGCAATTACAAATGCTTTTGGTATACATGTGTTTATTTCATATATGCGCATTGGAACAACACAAAAAATCTGAAGAAATAAGACAAAATTGACATAATTTTACATAAAACTCACAAAATGGGCTGGACAAAATTATTGGCACCCTCAACTTAATATTTGGTTGCACACCCTTGGAAAGAGATAACTGAAACCAACCACTTCCTATAACCATCAACAAGCTTCTTACACCTCTCAACTGGAATTTTGGACCACTCTTCTTTTGCAAACTGCTCCAGGTCTCTCAGATTTGAAGGGTGCTTCTTGCAACAGCAGTTTTAAGATTTCTTCATAGGTGTTCAATGGGATTTAGATCTGGACTCATTGCTGGCCACTTCAGAACTCTCCAGCTTTCTCTCCAACCATTTCTTGGTGCTTTCTGAGGTATGTTTGGGGTCATTGTCCTGCTGGAACACCCATGACCTCTGACCCAGACTCAGCTTTCTGACACTAGGCCCTACATTGTGGCCCAAAATTTTTTGATAGTCTCCAGATTTCATGATTCCTTGCACACAGTCAAGGCACCCAGTGCCAGAGGCAGCAAAATAACCCCAAAACATCTTTGAAGCTCCACCATGTTTGACTGTAGGTACTGTGCTCTTTTCTTTGTAGGCCTCATTCTGTTTTCTGTAAACGGTAGAATGACGTGCTTTTCAGAAAAAGCTCTACCTTAGTCTCATCTGTCCACAAAATGTTCTCCCAGAAGGACTGAGGCTTACTCAGGAACATTTTTGCAAACTCCAGTCTGGCATTTTTATGTCTCTTTGTCAGCAGTGGGGTTCTCCTCGGTCTCCTGCCATAGTGCTTCATCTCATTCAGATGACCACGTATGGTCCCAGCTGACACTTTTGCACTCTGAGTCTGCAGGACAGCCTGAATTTGTGTGGAAGTTGACTGAGGATGTTTATCCACCATTCCAACTATCCTGCATTGCATTCTTTTGTCAGTTTTTCTCTTCCATCCATGTCCAGGGAGATTAGCCACAGCTCCATGGGTTATATACTTCTATTATATTACGCACAGTGGACAAAGGAATTTCAAGATCTCTGGAGATGGTCTTGTAACCTTGAGATTGTTCATATTTTTCCACAATTTTGCTTCCTAAGTCCTCAGACAGTTCTGGGCTCTTCTCTCTCTTCTCCATGCTTGGTGTGACACACACAGGCACACAACACAAAGGTTGAGTCAACTTTTAGACATTCTAACTGGCTTCAGGTGTGATTTCTAGATTGCCAGCACCTGTTACTGCCACAGGTGAGTTTAAATGAGCATCACATGCTGGAAATAAAATGATTTACCCACAGTTTTAAAAGGGGACAATCATTTTGTCCGGCCTATTTTTTGAGTTTTGTGTAAAATTATGTCAATTTTGTCTTTTTTCCTCAGATTTTTTGTGTTGTTCCAATGCACATAAAGGAAATAAACATGTGTATACCAAAAACATTTGTAATTGCAACAGTTTCTGTGAGAAATGGTGTATTTTCTGGAAAAATTCCAGGCGTGCCAATACTTTCATCCATAACTGTATGAGTAACTGCTTATATGACAGCATTATGAGGGTAAATTGTCATTTTTAAACCTCGACATGTCATTCAACAGTCGTCATGATGCCACCGGTTAGAGCTCATAAAGTGGAAAGAAGAAATTCTGAACAAAGAACAAACAAGAGTTCATGTCTGTGCTGCCTGCGGGGCAGTATATGTGCTGAGGAACACGCTTGACAATTATTTCCAGGGGAATGTGTCACTGTGTGAGGAGAGTCCTCTGAACATCAAAGTCAGTCTCTCTGAAGACATGTTAGATAACTTCAAAGTCCTGTGACTGCTTCGCCGAGAGGTGCTTTCCCTTTGTTTTGTTCCTCCAGTTTGTTTTCTTCTCCATACCCAAGCAGATGATAAAGACTGAGAGTTCACGTTGCATCATGAACCTGTCCTTTGTAGTTTACAATCCAAAGATGCCATGGACATCGAACATGATTTTAATCTAACATACTCTGACAGACGGGTAGCTAATTAAGACACTCGGAGACATATTTTCTTCAGATTTAGAAATCCCTATGTCAGTATGTGATTTTAATACAGACAGCATTACTTTCTGTGGCGAGATTCTACATTTATTCTTCTAATTAAGAGTGTTAGAGGAACATTTTTCCTTGAGGCTTTTTATTTTATGCTCCACAACAAAGAAAAAGTCAAGGAATTACTGATTTTCTTCCAAACCATGCTCATGTAAGAGTCCTTGGCTGCTGGAATTACATTGCTATTGAGAGTTGCTGCTTTCATTTACCTGCAAATCTCCACTAATAAATTAGTTCAGAAGGGATCATAGCAATTAATTTATTGAATACTCTAATTTCAGGGATATTTAGAATTTTGTAAATTAATTTAGAGGAACTGAAAACCTTATGAACTGTTGAATGAAGGAAGTCAGAGAAGCTGGCCTTTTAAAGCTAGGCTTTAAAACCAAATATGTTAAACATGTCGAAAACATTCTTAATAAACTATCACGTTTTTCACCAGGCTTCAGGAATTCTTTTATCAGCAAAACTAGTATTGAAAACAAGCTCTTGAAAAATCAGGTCCAGTTTCCCTGGCTACCATTACACCATGAAGACAAAAGAACACTCCAAGCAGCTCAAAGAAAATGTTACTGAAGTAGTAGTAGAATTCAGGGAATGGATACAAAAAAATATCCAAGGCATTGAACATCTTCGGTTAAATCCATCATCAAGATACGGAAGGACTGTCACATGTGTAAATCTGCGTAGATCAGGCCGTCCTCACAAACTGAGTGAGCGTGCAAGAAGGAGACTAGTGAGAGAGGACACCAAGACACCTATGACTACATGCCTGAATAGGGCTGAACAATTTGGGAAAATAATCTTATTGTGATTTTTCCACAGCATTGCAATTGTGATTTGATATGGAATTAAGTTCCTTCTATTATGTTTGTTTTTTTTTTACCAACAAACACAAGCAATAAATAATTCTATATCATAACAACACAATATTAGATAAAACTAGAGCTGAAAATTTTTGATAAATATCTAATTGTAATGATTTTGACTCATATTGCAAATTGGATAGGAATTGAGTTATAATTTTTATGTTACGTTCTCATATTTGATAAGAAAAATGTATTAAAAAGTTGGGTTTTTGTAAGCTATTCTGAAAAATGCCTGTCAACGATTGCATGATCCTTTTTGCATAACATCTCTGTCGGGCTGACAGCCTCAAGTAGATTGGTCAATTAATTGGTCGATGACGTCATGTCCGACCAAAATCCAATTGGTTGAATAATCACATGTGCTACTTTAATTGAAAAAATTTTTTTGGCAGGGGTGAGAAGGGAGACGTCATGCGTTTTCAGTTTTTCAGTTATCTAGTGTTACAAAATGTAATTTACAAAAAAAACAAACAAACTATGAATATAACTATTCAGAAATAGTTTACTCTGGCCTTTATGGGTAATTAATTACAGGTTAAATACCCAGAAAGTCAAAACAACGTTACAAGGACCCTCCCATCTTAGAGGAGAGCAAAGCCTGTGCAGCACGTTTATACTGTTTCCCGTTAATTCACTACATGCCGAGAAAGTCAGCGATGTGGCAGCATTTTATTAAAAAGGATGATTTTGGTCCGTCCGGCGACCATTTGATTAATTGATGATCTGGTGCGATTTTAGTCAACCAAGTTTTTTTGGGTTGACTACAGCCCTATATCTCTGCTGCAAAAAAGTTTTAAGTTGGTATTTTGACACAGGTTGCAGGTTAAAGAACTATTGCACTTGCTGCAATTTGAAAATTGCAATCGCAATATGGCCTGCTGCAATTTATTCTAATTTTTGATTAGTAGCCCAGCCGTAAGCCTGATCCCTGTGCAACCTGAAAGAGCTTGAGCAGTTTTGCAAAGAAGAATGGAGTAGAATTGCAGTGTCCAGATGTTTGAGCCTGACTGGGACCTATCCACACAGACTCAGTGCTGTGATTGCAGCCAAAAGTGACTCTACTAAATACTGACTTAAAGGGGGTGAATATTTATGCTTTTTTTTTTTTCAAAAAGCCAAACTCTTTTGACCAAGATTGATTTATAAATTCAGTAAAAAGGTAAAACATCCAACATATTAACCCAGCTAATCCTCAAATATGCATATAAACATACATTATTTACAATCAACGACTGAAATTGATCTCAGAATCTTGTTTTCAGACGTCTGTTAGCACTCACACTGTCACACATCACAGATGTATTCGGCTTCAACTTTGTACAGCTGAAGAGGACAGAGTCTGTCTGTATTATTACCCTGTCTATGGCCAGAATTTGAATGAGTGTTGCTACTTGAATTTATAAAAAAAAAAAGGGCTTTGCAAATAATAAACAATGCATACATTTCTTAAGTATAAATCATCATTAGCTAAATAAAGTCACAGACTGTACTTTATATACATAATAAAGAACATTAAAGATGTTATACACTTGCATTGGTGTGATAATCTACATAAACAACACTTGTATTTCCATATTACATCTGCCAGTGACTGTTTTGCATCCTTTTAGACACAAAGCTTGACACAAGATCAACTGCTACTTTATAAACAATCAGCTTATGACTTTTATTTCCCACAGCGTCAAATCAGCATCAAGAGGCCGCTGTCTCTATCTCCTCTTAATTAGAGCAGCATCCTCCTACAACATGCAATATACATCACATTATGATCCTCATCTACCTGCAGCACACATAACAGGTCTCATGTGACATAATTATATGACTTATGATGTGGTATTAATTGGAATTACCATCCCTAAAGATCAGTGTCAGTGGGTATTATATTACTATCTCTTAGATGTGGAGCCTGGGGGCAGTAAAGCGGTAAAGTCACAGTATGTAATGTATAGTAAGAACCAGCTCAATGGAGAGGACGGATCATAATAAACACCATTAAAGAGCTCTTTCCATCCACATACACCATGTTTCATCATTATCTTACTTTAGAATTCACCAGCTTAAAGTTAGGATGACCCCCATTTTGATAATAGTTCATACTTTATGTTTAGACGCTATGTGAGTAAAAATACAAAGCTTTTATTGTTGCATATAGAACTTACCAGAATTTTAGTCTGTTTTTTTCTCAGCTTTGTAGAACATTCAAAGGTTTGACTGATATCAATACTTCCTCCTCCTGTGCCATATTACAGACTTGACCACACCTGTTAATTATTGAATTCAGGTGTCAAAAGGTGTATAAAATCAAGCACCTAGCCATGCAGTCTCCATTCGCAACTATCTGTAAATAAGTGGGTCATTCTGAAGCGCTCATTGACTTCCAGTGTAGTATAGTGGTGGACGCCACCTTTGCAATAAGATGGTTTGTGAAATTTTATCCCTGCTGAATATTCTATAGTCAAGAGTAAGTGTTATTATTAGAAAGTGAGAGCATTTAGGAACCACAGGAACTCAGCACTGAAGCAGATGACCACGTAAAATCACACCACGACTGCTGAGGTGCATGGTGCTTAAAGGCGCAGATGCTCTGAAGAGTTCTGAACTTCAGCTGGCATTAATGTAAGCACCAAAACTGTGCAGTGGGAGCGGCATGAACGGGTTTCCATGACCGAGCACCTGCATGCAAGCCCACATCACCAAGTCAAATGCCAAGCCCTGGATGGAGTGGTGTACAGCCCACCAACTCTGGGCTGTGGAGCAGTGGAAGCGTTTTCTGTTTGGCAGCCAGATGAGTGAGTCTGAATTTGGCAGATGCTCTGAGAAATTTCTTGCCTGGCTGCTTTGTTACCTCTGCCAAGAAGGTTATGTGATCGGGTGGGTTTGTTTGTTTGTTAGTTTGTTTGTTTGTTAGCAAAATAACTCAAAAAGTCATGGACAGATTTTCATGAAATTTTCAGGAAATGTCAGAAATGGCATAAGGAAGAACTGGTTACATTTTGGGACTGATCCGGATCACCGTCTGGATCCAGGAATTTTTTAAAGTATTCTGTACTGTTGGGAGATAGGGCTAATGGCGGAGCTCTGCGCTGTTACCACTTTACACCAGGAGATGGTGAACATGAGCAACTTCAATCCCAGCAGCATGTTTTTGGTGTGTTTCCATTTAAAGTTTTGGAGTTTATAGAGTTTGAAAGACGCACACCCAGTCGAGGAGATGAGTCAGGGCGTGACAGAGAGAAAAACAGCGAATTGTAGCAAGAATACTCACAATGCTGGGAGAAATAGAGGAATATTCACCCTCTGCCCTGACTTCCAGTCATCCAGTGAGACCATGGGTGCTTCCGCCATGACAGTCCACATGTAGCAAAGCCAACGCTTTGCCTCACTGTGTCCCCACCCCAACGGGGAGGGAGTAATCATCGAATTAGATTTTGGGAGTGATCCGGATCAACATCTGGATCTAGAAATGTTTTTAAAGGAGTCTTCACTATTGGGAGATAGGGCTAATGACGGAGGTCTGCGCTCTCTGACTACTTTTGCAGTTCCAACTGTGAAGTTAGTTGGAGGAGGGATGATGATATGGGGCTGCTGTCAGTGTTTAGACTTGGCCCCTTATCTCCAGTGAAGGGTGATCTTGATGCTTCAGTATACCAAGGCAGTTTGGACAATACTATGCTTCCAACTTTGTGGTAACAGTTTAGGGAAGGCCCTTTTCTTTTCCAATATGACTGCCCCAGTGCACAAAGAAGGACTATAAGGACATGGTTTGATGAGTTTGGTGTGGAAGAACTTGAGAGCCCTGACCTCAACCCAATCGGCTCTTCCACGAGCTGGTCGTTCAGCCAAACTGAGCAACAGTGGGAGAGTGGCCTTAGTAAGAGAGGTGACCGAGAACCCGATGGTCACTCTGACTGAGCTCCAGAGATCCTGTGTGGAGATGGGACAAAGATCCAGAAGGACAACCATCACTGCAGCCCTCCACTGATCTGGGCTTTATAGCAGAGTGGCCAGACAGAAGCCTCTCCTCAGTTCAAAGCACATAAAACCACTTGGTTTTCCTTTGGAGTTTTTTGCAAACTCATGTGTTTTGCAATGAGGAGGCAGCATGCAAAAAAATGGCAGGAACCTGGGGTAATAAAAGTGTTGTTGCAATGTAGATTAATGAGAATCAAAATGTCTTTTCTGACAGCAGCATCAGGCTGTAGCATAAAAACTGTAAAAGTGGAGGGGGTCTGGATCCTTTCTGAATGTATTTGAGATCTTTTGCTAAGCCAACATTACTGCCAGCTTGCAGTAGTTTCATATTAAAAGCACAAACAAAGTGGTGAATGTTATCTCAGCTAGTCTGTGCCAAAAGGAGAAAATGAACTCTCCCTTTTAAATACTGTATTTCTGATGTATGAAGAAAACATGCAGCAAAAGTCAACATGCATGCCGTGGGTGGTTTCGCATTTTACTGACACGATTTATCATCACTGGCTGTTTCTAGTCTTTTCCATCTGTGCAGAATTGCAAGATTAAATATAAGAATATTTTGATGGTCCTCTTATTTGCCATGAAGGATTTTTTTGATTGCCTCAGATTGACCTAGTTAACGCAGTGCATTTTTTAAATGCACTGATATCGCTTCACAATACAGAGACTGCTGTGGTGCCAGCGGGAGAGGCATCTGGCCAAAAACAGAATTTATACTAAATCTATAGCCTCCAGGCAAATATTATTTCCTCCCAAAAATGCTTAAACCCTCCTCTGGGTTTAGGATAAGACTTGACTCGCAGGCCACGTAGGCCGAAGAGGTGACAGAAATACACATCTCATGCTGATTGGGGTAAAATACGATTCTTTGATGCTAATCCTGCTTGTAAGAGGAACGCCAATTATTTACTTCAGGAGAAGTACAAAACATTCACCAACAACTGAGCCAATCTGAGTAAAATCAAAGTATTACAAATCCTATGATAAGCACTGTAGCACTATCAGAAAATCTGTAGTTAAAGCTTCTGTGAGGAACTATTAGTTTGTATTGATTCTGGTGCCCCCATGGACAAAGCTGCACCTTTCAACTCTTTGCTAATCTTGTCCCAAACATGAGTAAGGAGAATTTTTCTGATTGAATATTTAGTCCTTCTGTCTTTTAACAGTCAGATATAACACTCATTGAGCCCTCAAATATGTAAACCTTGTCGAACACCCAATGTCAACCGTAGGATAAAGAGGAGAGCTTTCTGGGGCCCAGTCAAATTTAACCTCAACAGCATCCACTCTTATTAAAGCAGCAAAAAAGAACTTTATTTATTTGCACTTCAGCACACTAAAGCCTTTCTTTTTTTGTGCACACTGATATAGACCATTAGGAAAGTGAAGTCAGACTTCATGGCTGAGCTGATGTACACAAGCATCAGGAGGCCAGAGAGTAAAGTAGAAAGGTCTGAACTAACTTTAAGGGACAGTTAATTTAACAGGTTAAAAATGGAAAAAAAGTGGCAAAAACTGGCAGAAAAAGTTGTCAAAATAGTTACAGAGTGGCAAAAATCGCCCAAAATAGCAAAATTAGATAATGGTGGCAAAAACAGGCTAAAAGGGGGGAAAAACTAGTTTTAAAAAATGGTGAAAAGCTGTTAAAAAGTAACAACAATAGATCACAGAGGAAAAAAAATATGCAAAAAGTAGCACAGAAAGGGTTAAACTAGGCAGGAGGTCACAGAAACTGGCATCTAAAGTAGTGAAAATGGATAAAGAGTAGCAATGAAAAGGGGTCTTAACATGGCACGAATCAGTGATTTGAATATCAGATCTCAATAAAACCTTGACACACCTTTCAGCTCCAAAATGAAGCATCTGTTAGCTGGGACGCTACTACCGATGCTAATAATCCAACACACATTTACTGATATCAAAAATTAACCGGGGTGGGTCCACTTTCTGGTTTGTCAGGGGCCCAGACACATCTGTGGGTAGGCTGCTTTATCAAAAATTCTGTTTTTAGCACTAAAAACATTTAACTGACAAAACACAACATTAGACCACTTAGAGGACAGGACTTACAGGATGCTTAAAGCATCTGGGCAATGGAAACAACAGTAAGAATTTTAGGATTTTTTTGACTAAGGAACAGTTTGAAATTTCAGGGGGGAGTTTCAATCTGTCTGTAGTTTAAAGGTCACGTATTATGGAAAATACACTTTATCAAGCTTTTCTAACAAAAATAGGCTCGGTTAGAAAGTGACAGGACCAGTCAGTGACGAAGGGCAGTACTTTCAGACACGGCGGAGTCGTGACATAAGCAAGCAGCAACAAGAGGCCGGTGCAATCACGGCGGAAGATATCAGCGTGGGTGCTGCTAAAGCGCCAATTTTATCAGAACTTGATGACATTTCTTCGTTAAAAGAAGAAAAAATAACAGCAGTGAGTTGTTTTCTTTTCAAAAACGACAAAAATCGTGTACTGAAAGTCGCCATGCTTCGCGATATTCCTCGGTAGCTGCACACGCGCACCTCGGTCGCAGCTTCATCTCATGTTTTGTTGCTCTGATTGGCCCGTAAAGATGTGACAGACAGAGCGTCCAATCGATTTTTCAAGTCCTCTGCCCTTTCCCAAACGTTTAGTATTGAAGGTTTAGTATTGTCAGGTTAGTAAAATATGTGGCCTTTAACAAGAAGAAGCTGTTTTTTCAAATTTATTATATATAAAAATTAGGGACGGCAGAAGCTGGGAACAGATGTTGTAAAATAGGAACTGTCCCCAAAAATCAGGGATGCTGGTCATTTAAAAATGTTTGTTTTTTTGAAGGCATCTGGTGACCCCATCGTAGTTTCTTGCAATCAGCCGGTTAAGAACAACTGCCTTTTACAAACAAACTTAAAAAATGTCTGAGGATCCCTTGAATCTTAGTTTTCTCTAAAGAAAGCCAAATTTATAATCATCATACTTGGGGAGGATGTTTTGAGAATTTTCACAATTTTGTAAATAACAAAAGCAACAAAGTTGAATCCCCCTAAATATAGTATGTATAAGAGTACATTAAAAGCTAAATGAAATGGGGAAAACATATCAAAGTAGGCCACTTTTGAATTCGTGAAATCGACCATTCAATTCTTGAATTTAGCTTTGCTAGCTAGAAAATCTGAGCTAGCTCCCATGTAAAAATAAAAGTAAGCCCTATTTTATTTATTTAGTCGTCTGCTTACCTTCCTCTGCTTTTGCTTCTTCTTAACAACATTGTCCACCTCCTCAAACCTGCCACTAAATAAGAAAACATGTTTAATTTTTTCCTAATAAGATTTCAATCATAAGGAAGCTGTACCGGAAGTACATACCAGGCTGTAGCCACAGGTGTAATGAACGGTCCGCAGGTGATCCCTGGCGCCCATGTTGAAGCAGTAACCTGATAGCTGACTGTTCCCCGGTGGAGGAGAGTCAAGTCTTGACAACTTCAGCAGACAAACATCCTTCCGCTTCTGCCCTACATCTGATGAAACCCGGGGCTTTATGACAGTTGATTTCCCGCTATGAGAAACACTGTCAGCCGGAGATCAGACTGAACTGGAGCACCTGGGCGCCGTCTAATTAAAGGGAAGCGTCTTCATCCGCGGCGATGGTGCGATTTTACCCGCAGTGGATGTGGGCGCTCATCCATTTTTGTCATGCAACGATTTTCACAAACGACTGGGCGATAAGAATAAAGGCTGACAACGAGTCTGTCGACAGGATAGCAGGAAAGTATGGATTTACCAATATGGGACAGGTGAGTTTGGGTCAAGTATATTTTAATTTATCTATCTGGTGGTACATCTATTCAAGCCTATGAAAAGCTTAACTTCATAGGCAGGATTCATCCTGTTTAAAAAAATAAATTTAAAATAATTTACAAATATGCATTATTACAAAAAATTATTGCAAACATGTGTTAGCCTAAAGGGTGTGTGATTAAGTGCAGAAAATGTCATTGTTCTGGCATTTCTCTGCATGCAAAGTACTTTTCGTTTTTGAAGGAAACGTGGGTTATATCTGGCAGTGAAATGCTGTCAAAGCTGCTGTAGTGATATCTCTTAAAAAGTAATAAACTTAGCTGTTAGAGACAGGAATAATGTGCCCCTGTGCTGCTGTAAAGTCAGGTTGAAATTAAAGCTTCGTCATAAGGACTGGATATTTCTACTTTTGAGGAGACCTGGAGAAGTTTTTTCTTATTAAAAAAGGGGCAGCTCCTCATCTGCATTACAATCCTGTCTGATGGTGGTGGATGTGAGAATGAGACAAAGCCTGCCAAAAAATCTAATTTTCTTCTCTCAGCTTTTACTTCCATTTCGTTATTCTTACCTTGACCATATAATATTAATTATCCAAACAGTAAAACCCACAAGAACCGAGATCCAGCTCTTTTATTGTCATTTTAATAAGGGCTGCAAATTATTCTCCAGCGATCATGTACAGAAATAAAAACAGACTGAAATCAATCAGACCGGACATGTCAGTACACCCACAGAATGAGCAAATAAAACCTAAGATCGATAAATAATAAAGCAAATAAATAAAAAGGGTGAGATATAGAGCCCAGGACCATAAAATGCAACCCAAGTGCTCCCCTGAGAAAGGTGCTGTAATGAAAGTTGCAGGTCTTAAGTCCATGTTTCTCTACAAGTGTTATGAACCAGGAAATACCCCTTGAAACAAAAAAATATAGCCAAGGTCAAAAGAAAATTTTACAACCAGGCCAACAGGGATTCAATTAGGAGCATAATTTATACTTGTCCATCCAGGGTATGTCCCACCTGTGACATTTATCAGACGCACACATGAGCGGCTGTGGCTCCAGTCTTGTGGCTCGGGTTGCCATCGCCTGAAAAACTATCACAGGTGTAAGGTAGCCACCTTAATGAAAGACACCAAAGCCAGTTTAAAAATTTAACAGCTGTTTAGTACATAGACAGAGCAGGATGAGCATCACGCCTGAAAACAAATTAATTTAGAGGATTTGTTTCTGTTTCACCAGATCGGAGAGCTGAGGGGTTATTATAGATTTCACCACCATGAGACGGCGGCGAGGTCTGCAGTGTCTAATGATGAGGTGACTGTTAGCATCGCCAAGGAGACCAAGGTATAGTAATGGGATATGAGGAGAAGTGGGAGACTGTGCTGGATTATTAATCAGCATCACGTCACCTCCCTACATCCAGATACAAACACAGAGACTCCGACATTTACCTACAGTGTCTGACAAAAGCATTCACCCCTATGGATGTTTTATCCTTTTGCTGATTTTATAAATCAATTTTGGTGAATATAATTTGGCTTCTTTGACAAAAAATATAAATAAACATCAAAGTGGAAACAGATTTTTACTAAAATATGTAATATAAAATAAGCACCTGCATAACATATTCACCCTCTTTAAAGTGACTGACCTAATTCAACAGAGGTCCAGATGATTGGTGCTAGTGCAATAAATGAGTCTTGAGTGATTGTAGTATAAAGACACCTGTGTGTCTGGAAGGTCCAGTCACTGGTTAATCCATTTTTCTGGCTACCATGACACCATGAAGACAAAAGAACACTCCAAGCAACTCAGACAAAAGGTTATTGAAAAGTATAAGTCAGGGGATGGGTAAAAACAAATCAAATGCACTGGACATCCCCAGAGGTCAGTTAAATCCATCATGAAGAAATGAAGGAATATGACACATGAGTAAATCTGCCTAGATCAGACCATCCTCACAAACTGAGTGATGGGAGAGACTCTGCAGACAACAACTGTTGGCCGGGTTCTTCACCAGTCAGAGCTTTATGGGAGAGTGGCAAAGAGAAAGACACTGTTGAGGAAAACTCAGATTCAATCTGGACTAGAGTTCACCAAAGGCACGTGGGAGACTCCATGGTCGAGTGGTCTGATGATACCAAAGTGGGGCTTTTTTGCCCCCCTGAACACACCATCCCCACTGTGAAGCACAGTGGTGGCAGCATCATGCTGTGGGGATGCTTCTCGGCAGCTGACCCTGGAAAGCTCGTAAAGATAGAAGGTAAAATGAATGTGGCAAAATAAAAGAATCTTATTCAGACTGCAAGAGAACTACAACTTGGGAGAAGGTTTCTTTTCCTGCAAGATGATGACCCAAAACTAACAGGGAAAGCTAAACAGACATGGTTTAAAATCAGCAGTGGCGGGGACATGCAGATGGTCGAGTGGTTAAAAGCACTCACCATGTACGCAGGTGGCCTGGGTCTGAATCCGGCCTGTGATCCTTTATCGCATGTCTCTCACGATCTCTGCCCTGTTTTTGAGTCTATCCGCTGTCCTTCCTCTATCTAATAAAGGCACAAAGCCCAAAAATGAATCTTTAAAAAAAATAGAATAAAATCAACAGTGGCCGAGTCAAAGCCCAGACCTCAATCCAATAGAGAATCTATGGCTAGACTTGAAAAAGGCTGTTCACACCCAATCTGTGTACAACCTGACGGAGCTTGAAACTGCAAAGTCCAGATGTTTGAGCCTGATTAAGACCTATCCACACAGACTCAATGCTGTGATTGCAGCCAAAGGTGACTCTACTAAATACTGACTTGAAAGGGGTGAATATTTATGCAGTCACTTGTTTTACCTTAGGTTTTAGTAATTGACATTGCTTTGTAGAAATCTGTTTTCACTTTGACATTAATAAGTTTTTTTTTGGGGGGGGGGGTCAAAAATACCATGGACTATGATTGATTTATAAAACCATCCAAGGGGGTAAAAACTCATGCACTCACAATATGACTTCATCTGAAACCTCAAGGGGCAAATAAGTCACAAGAAAATGCCCAGTATCACTTAGAACACTAAAAGCCAGAGTCTATGTTGTTTTCGGTGATATCCAACTGTTTTGTTCTCTTCTTTATTTGATCCCCTGAGTTCTTTTTAAGACTCTTGAAAATAATGAAAAATGGTCCAGTAAAAAAAAAAAAAAAAAAAGAGTCCTTTTATGATTTATGAGAGAAGACTTCTTGGCAAAAACAATACCCCAAATGCTTGTACTTTAAGGTTTTTTTTTAGTGATCTCACTCTACAGACTGACTTCCTGCTTAAACAAGACCCAACAGAGCATCGTCAGAGTTCAGCTGACCTTTTAACTAAGCCCTGCCTTGGCCACAGTGTTAGTGTGCAGACTCATGTAGACAAGATACTTGTTACAGAAAGAGTTGATTGGAAGCATTAAGGGCACACTCACCACCACCTTTTAAGGGCACTGTGCATTCTCTGAGGATCATGATTACTCTGTGTTTCTTTCTTTAGGTGGAATGGCTCCAACAGCAGGTGGTCCTACAAAGAGTGAAAAGGACCCCAATGGTCGGTCACATCCCCTCCAGTGACATTAAGACCGGATACTATACCAAAGTTCGTCCTGAGTCCAGTCGCACACAGACTCAGCACAGCAATAACTCGGTGTGGAGCAGCCTGTGGTACATTGTGAGCCTGTTTTATTTTTTTCCTTTACTAAGCTAAATTTTGAAACACAGACACACAAACCTCAAGCCTAAAATAGACCCTGATTTATTCCTTACTCCTGAGGGCTAAATTTGCTGTCCCACTGTTTGCTCCTCAGCACTGCAGCGGAGGATCCAAAGGCTGCCAGTCTGGTATGAACATCGCAGGGGCCTGGAGGAGGGGGTACACTGGAAAGGGTGTGGTGGTGTCTGTCCTAGATGATGGCATTGAGAGAGAGCATCCGGATCTGAAGCCAAATTATGTAAGTGCCCTGGGATGGGACGCTGTTCTCGAGAAGGGGACATTAATCATAAGCAATTTGGCAGAGCTCTTAGAGTAAGAGTGCAGAGCTGAGATAGATATTGCAGGCAAAGCTTTTGGGCCAAAAGGTTTTGAAAGGCCGGCCAAGAGTATTGGAATGGACATTAAACGTCTGATCCACTTAACTGTCTTGTGGACTGGTGAATAATGCTCTTTGTGATTCGTCTGATGAAACAGAGACAGATAGCTGCTGGCGTCTTATTCATCATATTCACATGGCGACCATTTTCCTCTGACATCACGCTCAGAGTGGGGAGCTGCGGTGCAGATAACATTCAAGCTCATTGGCTTTAAGCTAAAAGTTCTGCAGGAACCAAGGGAATTTCAGTTTTTTTATTAAGTAATTTGTTATTTTATAATTAGTTTATTAACTTTAAAGCTTCAGTCAGACAACAGTTACTGTAAGCATTTAGTCTCTGTCAGGCTAATGTGATTGTTAGCAATGAAATGCCTGAATTCCTGCCACACCTTTTGATAGTTCTACTCTGTGATGGCAGACAAATACATGCCTTGCTAACAGAATTGGCTAATTGCTAACCAGGAATGATTCCAACCAGGGCTCGACATTTACACCCACAAGCCGGCCATAAGCGGATGGATTTCAGCCTAAAATTTTGATCATGATTATAAAGGGTTGCAGAAAACATCCATATTGGAGCTTTAGAGCAGCGGTTCTCAACTGGTGGGTCGGGACCCAAAAGTGGGTCGTGAAGCCCTTCTCAGTGGGTTGTGGAAGTGTGACTGGGAAAAAATATGTGCCAAATTGCATGTTTTGTCCTGTTTCATTGTTTTGTTACACCTTTTTTAATGTCCGAGGCCCAAGTTCTGCTATTTTTTAATAAATACATCTGATTGACTAAAATAAATCTCCAAAATTTGGGTTGTAACTCTCCTTGAGGAGTTGATGGTGGGTCCCATTACTCAACCAGTTGAAACCCACTGCTTTAGAGTCATCAGACTACATGAATAAAACAAAATAATTGGTACTTAAAATGTTTAATATTTTAAATTCACATATTAAAACTAGAAAAGCACTCAGAGAGCGCAGACCTCGGCCGTTAGCCCTACCTCCCAATAGTAAAGAATCCTTTAAAAAATTCCTGGATCTGTCCCCATGTGCCCCCCACCACGGCATTCGCTGATTACTCCCTCCCTGGTGGGTTGGACATGCGGTGAGGCAAAATATTGGCTTCACTACGGGTGGACTGTCATGGTGGAAGCATTGCCTGCTGGTGCTAACAGACGCACTGACAGTCTCACCCATGGTCTCACTGGACGACTGGAAGTCATGGCAGAGGGTGAATATTTCTCTATTCCTCCCAGCATTGTGAGTATTCTCGCTACAGTTAGCTGTCTTTCTCTCTGTTACGCTCTGACTCATTTACTTGACCGGGCGTGCATCTTTCAAACTCTATAAACTCCAAAACTTTGAAAAGAAACACACCCACAAATGCTGCTGGGATTGAAGTTACTCATGTCCACCATCTCCTGGTGTAACGTGGTAACAGTGCAGACCTCCCCTACCCTAACCCTTCGTCCATCATGTTTGACAGCAGCAACCGCGATGCATTATGGTAAATATTGCTTGGCTTTATGAGCAATGGTTGTCCACTACTATTCACAATGCATTATGGGAAAGAATGAGTGCACTATACAGTGAATAACAATGCTCAATGCTCAATAAGGTGTGACAGCCTGTAATCCGAAATATCGTATTGTATCATAATGAAACGGGTGATTTACACCCCTAGTGTTTACACGCTGTCCAACGGCTTTCCATGTCTTTCGCATGACAACACAGCAACACTAACATGTCGGCAGTGAAAGGTGAGGAATCAGTTTGCAGAGGGAAAAGGCTTATACACTGGATGATAAACACACACCTGCACTCTCTCTTCCTGCTTTAAAGCTCCTCTCTGTCCATGGAGAATCAGTGCATCAGTGCTGTTTCTGTGCACGCTCCAGCTGTGCATGCTCCAGCTGTGCACGTCTGACTCGTGCACAAGTAGCGAGTGTGCACTATGTTAGAGTATTACTTGATTAATAATCCTTTAAAATTGTTTATAGAGGGAAGCTTACTGATTTAAACCTTTGCACATGCAAGTGTTATTCAAACGCAACATTTGGTATTAATGTCTTTGCAGGAAATAATCCAGTTTTGCTGTTTATTGAGAATGAACAGAAATAAAAGACGATAGAAACACTGAAATTTTAAACATGGTTAATTGAGGCAGTGAGAAACAGACAGACGGATTAGAGTCAATGAGAATTCAGCTGAAATAGTTAGCTTCCAACCCTACGCCTGGTGTCAGGGGAAATAGTCGGTCTAACATGTGCTGCTCCCTTACATCTGTCGGCTCCAGGACCCTCTTGCCAGTTATGACGTGAATAACCAAGACCAGGATCCTTCTCCAAATTATTCCAACTAGTAAGTACTTCTCTCTTTTCTAGATAGCACCTGTTTTTTCCCTCCTTATCACAATTTTAACTTTAATTAATGCATGCTCTTCTTTCTTCCGGTAATTATATGCATATATGGATATGCAGATTATCCGGTCTGAATTCAGCTTTTTTTTTCCTGGTTTGATGTAACGGAAATAGCCCGTCTTTTCCTCATGAATATGCAACTAACCTCATGTTCTGATGTTCTCCTCCTTTCTCCGAAAGCCATGGGACTCAGTGCGCAGGGACAGTTGCAGCAGCTGCAAATAACTCTCAGTGCACAGTTGGAGTGTCTTTCCATGCACGCATAGGCGGTGAGTCCTTGTGATGGCAAGAAACCAGAGTGAAAGACTTCTGGAGGACAAAATACGTGTGATTGGGATTCAAACTTCCTTGTTTTTAATCTTCTCTTCCCCATAACTTGTAGGCATCCGCATGCTGGATGGAGATGTGACAGACATTGTGGAGGCCCAGTCCCTGAGCTTCAAACCACAGCATATCGATATATACTTAGCTAACTGGGGGCCACAGGATGATGGGGCCACCTTGGAAGGACCGGGGCCCCTGACTCGTCTGGCTTTACTGAATGGCATCAAAAATGTGAGAGAATGTGTGAGAGAAAGAGGAGTGTGGGCTGCCTGTCCCAGTCTTACCTGCGGCTGTTTATTTACTTCAAGGGCTTTTTATTTTCCTCCTTATCATTGTGTAAACACCATGAATAAATAAATCATCTCTGTCTGCTTTCCCAATTAATCCTAGGGCCGGCATGGGAGAGGCTCTGTTTTTGTCTGGGCGTCTGGAAACGGAGGGGGAAGAGGTGACCACTGTTCCTGTGACGGATACAGCAGCAGCATTTTCACCATCTCCGTCAGCAGCAGCGCTCAGGGTGGAAGCCGGCCAGATTACCTGGAGCGATGCTCCTCCACCCTGGCAGCAGCGTACGGTGGAGGGGAGATGGAGGAGATGGTGAGTGTAACAGTGAGGAAGACAGAGAGATTCTGTGTGATTGTTTAAATGGTAATCGAAATACAGTATTATAAAATCTACATTTGTATGTCCCAAACACTTCATATGAAAGTACAGATTAAAAAATAAATGCCTTGCTATTCAAGTCTGTCCATTCAAAAACAGCTAGAACGACAAACCTCGCTTTGCTTTAACAGCAGAGCAAAACAGATTATACAATAAAGGCGTTAGCTTGCTTGTTTTGATATTAGTTTT
Source organism: Cheilinus undulatus (assembly GCF_018320785.1). Classification (NCBI taxonomy): domain Eukaryota; kingdom Metazoa; phylum Chordata; class Actinopteri; order Labriformes; family Labridae; genus Cheilinus; species Cheilinus undulatus. Next base: position 40,784,764 of record NC_054881.1, read on the forward strand.
GTTGCCTTCAAGTCTCAAAACATATAAGCCACTCTCCTTGGAGCTTAGAGGCTGGAACAGCATTTCTGTTACATTTGCAAAAATGTTATTTTCCCTTTTGATAAAATTATTTTAACAGCAAATCTGAAAATCACTTTTACATAATTTTTTATGATGACATCTGCAATTTAGGTTATGCTCCAGGGGATTTTGCAACATCTTCCCTGCTGAAAGACATAAAACACACATTTGGAAAATGAAAGGGAAAGCTGGAGGGGGGGTTGGCGTTCGGGGCAAGCATGCGACAACTTCTGCAGTTGAGTTTGATGGGCTGAGACATCTGTCAATCAAGCAAATATGCCCCAGACATTCTGCCTTTGAACTTTCTTCCTAGTAGAAGTGCAACTTTTAAATTCACAAGACACAGAAATAGGTGAAATAAGCCAGTTTGAAGCATAGACGGTTTAAATAATGGATACAGCCAACCTTGACATCACACAATAATTTATTAACAGTTTATACTGGTGCATTCAGAAAGTATTCATGTTCTTAACTTTTTCTGATGTTGCAGCCTGATGCTACAATAAAAATAATCATTTTTATTCTCATTAATCCACACTCAGTACTCTATAATGACAATGTAAAAACAGAATTTTTAATATTTTTACACACTTATTGAAAATGTAAAGTGGTGGGGAGCAGGCGGCCTAGTGGTTAAAGGCACTCCCATGTACGCGGGTGGCCCGGGTTCGAATCCGGCCTGAGGCCCTTTACCGCATGTCTCTCCCCCACTCTTGACCCTGTTTCCAACTCTATCCACTGTCCTCCTTTACCTAATAATGGCACAAAAATGCCCAAAAATAAATCTCTAAAAAGAAAAAAAAAGAAAGAAAAAAATAAAAGAAAAGTGGTTATTAGACCCATGCAAAAACACTGTAAATCAGCTTGCTGAGATGTTTCTACACCTTAATTGGAGTCCACCTGCGGTAAATTAAATTGACTGAAGAATATTTGGAAAGGCACACACCTCTTTATAGAAGGCCTCACAGCTGACAATGATCCAGAGCAAAAACCAAGCCATGAGGTCAGAGGAGCTGCAGAGCTCAGAGACTGGATTGTTGACAGGCACAGATCTGAGGAAGACGTTTCCATAATTCTCTAATGGAAGTGGTTTGGCACAACCAGGAGTTCAAGTTCCCTTCAGTGGCCTTCTTGATCAGTAAATTGCCACTGAAATAGTTTTAGTCTGATTTCAGATGACAGAAATTTTAAAAACATTTCAGTCTTTACTTTCAGTCCAAGCATTTGTTCTCTCACCTAACTCTGTTACCAAATCATGGTAGTGTGTTCTCTGCACCCTGTGAAACCTGGCGTCCCTGCTTTCTACAGCTGAGAGGTAAAAGAGCTGCAGACACGTCGTATTGTGACTGATTTTCCCACAGTCGAGAAATATCACAGATTTTGAATGTCTGACGAAAACTAAATTATATCTTAGGCTAGTTTTAGTCATCTTGACGAAAACTAAACTAACTTTTTGTCAGTTTTAGTCATCAAAGATCTATCTTTGGCTGGTCTTAGTCTATTCTTTTTCATGGAAAAAAGGCTGTAGACGAACATTTTTAGTCATAGCTTTAGTCGACAAAATTCACACTAGTCTGGAGATTGGACAGCGTTCCAGAAGGACATCCATCACTGCAGCCCTCCACTAATCTGGGCTTTATGGCACAGTGACTGAACAGAAGCCTCTCCTGAGTGCAACACATGAAAGCCGACTTGGATTTTGTAAAAAAGCACTTGAAGGACTCAGACTGTGAGAAACAAGATTCTCTGTTTTGATGAAACCAAGATTGAACTGTTTAATCTTAATTCTAAACATTATGTCTCAAGGTCCGTTCATCACCTGCCCAATACCATCCCAACAGTGAAGCATGGTGGTGGCAGCATCATGCTGTGGGGGTGTTTTTCAGCAGCATGGACTGGAAGGTTGATCAGGGTTGAGAAAAAGACATGACAATGACCCTAAGCACAGAGCCAGGACAACACAGGAGTGGCTTAGGGACAACTCTGTGAATGCACTATAGTGGTCCAGACAGAACCCTCTCCTAACCTCGCAAAGCAGATGGATTCACCTGTTTCAGTGTTTCTTTCTGATGAATCCATCTTGCAAAGCTCCCATCTGAACTGTTTGAGCCCAGTTAGAAAGTGACAGGACCAATCAGCGATGAGGGGCAGTGCTTTCAGGCACAGCAGAGTCATGACATATTCAAGCAGCAACAAGAGGCCGGTGCAATTATGGCGGAAAAGCTTAGCGTGAATGCTGCTAAAGCGCCAGTTTTATCAGAACTTGACGACATTTCTTCGTTAAAAGAACAAAGAACATCAGTGAGTTACTTTCTTTTCTAAAACTACAAAAGTTGTGTACTGACGTGTGTGTAGTTGCCATGGTTTGCGTTATGCAGCTCTCTATGGAGTTTAGTCCTCAGTAGCAGTGCACCTCGGTAGCGGCTGCGTCATGTGTTTTGTTGCTCTGATTGGCCCGTAAAGATGTGACAGACAGAACGGTCACCCAATCACCATCCAAGGTTTTATTTCAAAGGCTCTGCCCTTTTCCAAATGCTGGCTATGAGAGGTTTACCAGATGGATGTGTGAAATAAATCCATCTGGCATGCCAGGTTAACCCTTTCCAGCATCTCTGGAGAAACAGGAAAATGGCTGTCCATCAAACCTGACTGGGGTTGAGAGGATTTCTGAAGGAGAATGGCAGAAAATCACCCAATTTAGGTGTGCAAAGCTTGTTGTGTCTTATTCAGAGGGACTCGAGGCTGTAACTGCTGCCAGAAGTGCTTCAACTAAGTGCTGAGTAAAGGGTCTTAATACTCATGTCAATGGGATATTTCTTTTTTTATATATATTTGCAAAAATTTCTAAAAAAATTTTTCCACTTTGTCATGATGGGGCACTGAGTGTAGATTGATGAGAATAGAAATGATTATTTTTCTGCTGTAGCATCAGGCAACAATATCACTAAAATGGAAAAAAGAAAGGTGGTCTGAATACTTTCAGAATTTATGTTCTCACAGTGCATGACTGATATTATAGTTTGCCATATTTAAATCATGTCTTTGTTCATGTTTTTGATAAGGTAAAGGCACTGGAGTGATTGAAATTAAATAAAATACAATTTATAATTATGTATTTTTGTGTATTTCTAAATTAGGCATAATTTGGTGCACATAATAAGTGCAAAATTAAGGATTTTGTCCTGTCATATCAGCCCCCAAATGTATGCAAAAGTGGTCTTATATTTTATTCTTAGCTAACGACCAAATAAGAAAACTCTAAAGAACAGTCGGTGAGATTTTTATGATCATATGTTGAATTGTTTTTTTTTGTTTGTTTGTTTTTTTATGCACTAGCAGAGCAGAACATTTTTAGAAATAATAGTGAGTTGATTGTAGCAAAAGCTATTGGAGGAGCTGCATGGGGTCTCAGGAGACCTACAGTAGCATGCCAGCATAGAGAATATAGCCAAATCACAAGCTCCACAAAGTCACCAGAGATATCCTCCTATAGAATACCTAATCGCACTCCTCTACTTTATTTTGCTCCGTGACTGGCAGCAGTGGTTGTGTTTTGCTTGGCAACACACCAGGGAAGGAACACCGTAATTATAGGGTATGTAATTACGTTCTCTGTGGGTGAAAAGGTTTTTTTTTTGACAATGCAGCAGGTGAAAAAGTAGACCATGCATGTCGACTCCCCCTCTTTATTTACCTAGACAAACACGTCTTTGTCTATTTGAATGAAATCTCTGCTCAGATTAATGTTGCTCTGAAGTCAGAGGGCAGAATACGGTAGAATCTGTGGTTCTCTCCCTTCATGTAATTTGCAGGAGTCACGGGTGAGCAGAGTGGGCGGCTCATTAGAGGAAACACGGGGAACTCTGAGAGCTGCTCCTGTGGCCTCAGGCTTAGTGAGGGGTTTTCTGCTGGTCTTTTCTCTTTTCAGAACCTCTTTGTTAGCACAGCTGACAAAATGCCAACAACACAATCATGAATACCTGGAAAAACTCTGCTGATTCTTACAGAACATCCAAAACCCCTTAGCTTGATTAATGCCTTGCTAATTAGCACAGTTCTACTTTACATGTCTTGTCTCAGTGGGTGGTCTCTCTCTTCAAACTAGCTGGTAACAAATGTTTAATTTGCTCTTTAATTAAAATTTTTGGGCTTTTTGAAGTGGATCGGATGTGTTAATTCACACAGAGTAATAAAAAAGATTAAAAAGTAGGGTTCCTCAGCTTTCACACAATACATTTATTACAGAATAAATGGACTGCTAAAGTAAAAAGGGTCTCTCCTATAAAAGACATTCTGGATATTATAAAATCGCTTACAGTATTTGTAAATATGTTATGAATAAAGGGCATCCTAAAAAAAGCAAAGTCCCTCTCAGAATTTCTTCTCATAAAAGCCATGAAAAACAAATCCATTTTTGTGTTTTTCTTCTTTTAAACTGCTGACAATTCCATATAATGTGCAATAATCATTAACCAGATGTTGAAAAGTCAAGTTCAAGTACTCCTGGGAAAAGGGACCAAAGCTCTCAGACTTTCCTGACTATTTTCCAGCCATAATAACAAAATACGTCCAAATCGCTATTTTTAGACTTACCTTTTAGGTAAAGGGTTAAATGTAGGATGAGTGTGTTCTTGACTGAATGTAGGCTATAATATAGAATTATGAATTGGTTGAAAAATACACAAGATGAGGAACCTGATAATGATTACATATCCAATTGCGATAGTAAAATTGGGGGGAGAGGGGTAATAAGATTTTTTTTTGCAAATCGTTCAGCCCTTTTTCATAATATTCTAATATTTTGAGGTGGTGGATTTTGATTTTTGCTGTAATTGCCAGGATTAAAACAAAAAAGTATTGGAATATTTGACTTTGTATGAGATAAATCTATAATTTATAAAAGGTTTCAACTTTTTTTTAAGTAAATCTTTTACATGGTATCCTCATTTTTTGAGATGCACCTGCATAATATGGATGAAATAACTGCAGTGTTTTGAACTATTCAGCCACATTGCTGCAAACATACTACAAATTCACTGTCTCTTTTGATCTGCCTCAGTGATCTAATATGTTAAAGCACCTATTTGGTGTTCTTGCCAGGTAACGTTGGGCCCACATCAGAGTTGCAGCGAGGCTAAATCTGCGTCCTCTCTCTCCTCCTCCGTGGCTGCAGGAATCATCGCTCTCACTTTGGAGGCCAAGTAAGCATTTCTCCCACGCACTCAATCCATACATGCAAGCACCGTTAACAGTTATGACCTGGAGATGAGAGTATGATGTTTTTATCTCTTTGACCTTATCTCAGCCCCTTGCTAACCTGGAGGGATGTGCAGCATATTATTGTCCGGACATCAAAAGCTCATCTTCTGGCTGCTCCAGACTGGCACGTTAATGGAGCGGGATATAAGGGTAATCCCTTTGGACTTTTTCCTTTTTTTTAATTCAGCGCTGAATTATAGTTTGGAGAAAATGAATAACTACATGATGTCTTTTGATACACGTCCGAAAAGTTCTGATAAAGCAGATGAGTTTAGCGTGATAAGCATATTTTGGTAAATGTTCTCTCAGCTCGTTTTAGGGAAACTATCAAACAGCAAGCACACAAACTAATGAGACACTGGGAGCAGAACAGTAATAAACGCCTCCAAAGTCCCAGGAGTGTGCGATGTCTTTTATAAGCTACGCAGCCTTTTATGCCCCAACTAATGCGCTGTGTACGTGTCTGTGTGAGTCAGTGAGCCACCTCTACGGCTTCGGCCTGCTGGATGCTGAGGGCATGGTGAAGGAGGCCGAGCGTTGGAAACAAGTCCCTTCGCAGCACGAGTGTGTGGAGGAGGCCCCCGCCCAGCCAAGCAGGTATCACACCACCCGCGCTGGCAGAGATCTCCGCTTTGAGTCAGGGCTTCCCTTGATTCCTCCTCCTTTCATCACCCTTTATCTATTTCTGTCTCACTTCTTACGTGGCTCTCTCTCACGCTGATTCCTGCACACTTTAATGAGTCGCTTTTTCTTTACTGCTCCTTTCCTCGTTACTTTCTCTGCTGCTCCTGCCTCCATCTCTCATCTCTGCTGCTCACTCGTGTCTCTTTATTCTCTCTCTTTCTCCGTCTCATATCAGAACAATTCATCCTGGCTTGGTGCTGACGTCTGTGTATGAGACTACAGGCTGCTCCGGCGATTCCCAGCATCACGTCGTTTATGTGGAGCATGTTGTCGTCCGTGTTACCATCACTCACAGGCATCGCGGTGACCTTTCCATTACGCTCACCTCACCTTCAGGCAGTGTGTCGCAGCTGCTAGCTAACAGGTAACTAAGAGAAATGTTCAAGCATTGACAGAGTGAATAAAACTATTATATTTCCATACTCCCTAAGCTGTACATTTTCTGCAAACAGTAATCAATTTTTTATTCAGAGCACATAATTTTACTCCACAGTGTTAAATTCTTCCGTTTGGCACTTTGTGTCGTTCAGGGGGAAATGTGGGTTTTGGCAAACTGTGCCGGAAAATCACAGGGGATGAGGGAAGTGCTATCCAGGCAAGTTTCTGGCAAAATTACTTTCTGGCAATTTTCAGCTACATGCAGTGCAACTTTCAGCCAACTCTGCAATGATAAAAATACACCACAAGCTAGCTAAAAGGGACTCAAATTAATGATGATTTTGCAACTTAAAGCAATAATATGCTACTTTTCTACCTTAGAATAAAAAAGTAGTTGCAAAGTTAATCCAAGAGTACAACAACTTTGTCTATCCGTTTCCAGAGTGCCCCACTTACCTACTTTTTGTGCATTTTAACAGTTCTCTCACAAGAGGTGTATATAGCTTTTTGGCACAAGTTCATGGGCTAGCCTCAAGCTGAAAATAAGCCAGTTTACTTGTGTCAGCAATGTTTTCCCTTTTTTAGAGGCTTTTTGCCTTTATCTAGACAGGACAGATTAAGAGAGACAGAAAAAAATGGGAAGAGAGAGTGGGGCAGCTGCATCAAACAGCATTGTACCACTCACAGAGTCACTCTAATGACTACTTAACAATCAAAGAGTAACTCTAATGACTGCTAAAAAGTCACAGTCACTCTGATGACCACTCAACAGTCACAGAGTCACTCTTATGACCACTAAGCAGTCAAAGAGTAACTCTGATGACCGCTCAACAGTCACAGGGTCACTCTGATGGCCACTAAACAGACACAGAGTCACTCTGATGACCACTCAACAGTCACACAGTTACTCTGATGACCACTCAACAGTCACACAGTTACTCTGATGACCACTCAACATTCACAAGGTCACTCTGATGACACTCAACAGTCACAGAGTCACTCTGATGACACTCAACATTCACAGTCACTCTGATGGCCACTCAGCAGTCACAGGGTCACTCTGATGGCCACTAAACAGACACAGAGTCACTCTGATGACCACTCAACAGTCACACAGTTACTCTGATGACCACTCAACAGTCACACAGTTACTCTGATGACCACTCAACAGTCACAGGGTCACTCTGATGGCCACTAAACAGACACAGAGTCACTCTGATGACCACTCAACAGTCACACAGTTACTCTGATGACCACTCAACAGTCACACAGTTACTCTGATGACCACTCAACAGTCACACAGTTACTCTGATGACCACTCAACAGTCACACAGTTACTCTGATGACCACTCAACAGTCACACAGTTACTCTGATGACCACTCAACATTCACAAGGTCACTCTGATGACACTCAACAGTCACAGAGTCACTCTGATGACACTCAACATTCACAGAGTCACTCTGATGACACTCAACATTCACAGAGTCACTCTGATGACACTCAACATTCACAGAGTCACTCTGATGACACTCAACATTCACAGAGTCACTCTGATGACCACTCAGCAGTCACAGAGTCACTCTGATGACACTCAACATTCACAGTCACTCTGATGACACTCAACATTCACAGAGTCACTCTGATGACACTCAACATTCACAGAGTCACTCTGATGACACTCAACATTCACAGAGTCACTCTGATGACACTCAACATTCACAGAGTCACTCTGATGACACTCAACATTCACAGAGTCACTCTGATGACCACTCAGCAGTCACAGAGTCACTCTGATGACACTCAACATTCACAGTCACTCTGATGACACTCAACATTCACAGAGTCACTCTGATGACACTCAACATTCACAGAGTCACTCTGATGACACTCAACATTCACAGAGTCACTCTGATGACCACTCAGCAGTCACAGAGTCACTCTGATGACCACTAAACGTTCACAGTCACTCTGATCACCACTCAACAGTTACAGAGTCACTCTGATGACACTGAACAGTCACAGAGTCACTGTAATGGCCTACTTCTGCTGTACTTTGAGTAAACTTTAAATAACTTTTTTTGTTTTTACTTTTGTGATTGAATTTATCGACCAGTAATTTTATTTTTACTGAGATAAAGTTAAACCAAATTAACTGCAAATTTTTTGGAGCTGAGTGTCCTTTTCCCCCTCTGGTCCTTCTGATGTCATAATGGGAGTCATTTTTATAGTACCGACCACTCACCTGGCCTCTCCTGTCACGGCTTTGGAAGGACACAAATAACTCTACTCTGGTGCCTGATCTATGATATGTCACATTCAACTATGCCTTCTGATGACTTCTTCCACCTCTTTTCAGCCCTGGTTCAAAGAATTTGAAGTTGTAATATTAGTAATGGTATCATATGTATGTAATGTTTATGTTTAGGCCTCATGACTACTCTGAGGAGGGATTTCAGAACTGGGAATTCATGACGACTCACTGCTGGGGGGAGCAGGCAGCAGGAGAGTGGATTCTAAATATCCAGGATACTCCCTCTGAGAAGAGACACAGCACTGAACCAGGTCTACCCTTCCTCTTTTTGCCATCTCAGTATTATCCAACATACATTAAGGTTCATCCACACCAGCTCTAGAATACAGCACGGGGCCTCGAGGGACAGCCCTCTTACCCTCATCTCTGTTTCCTCCGTGTTTCACAGGGATGTTAAAGCAGTGGTTGCTGGTGATTTATGGCACCGCAGAGCATCCGTATCCTGTGCATCGTGAGCGAGCCAGATCAGCCGAGATACCGATGGATAGTGACCTCACTGAGGAGTACAGCGGTGAGTCATGAGCTCAGTTGGTAACAGGCTGCCCCTTCTTCCTGCTCAGGCCTCTCACACAGCAGCTAAATGCAGATTTACAGCAGATGTCAGGAGGTTTTTACTGTAAATAAAGCACGATATCAGTGTGAACAGCTTCTGTGTGATGGTGCAGTGACCATGTGAGTATTTGCCCTTCCAGGACCCTGCGACCCAGAATGCAGTGACGACGGCTGTGAGGGGCCCAGCCCGCAGCAGTGTGTCACGTGTTTACACTTTTTTCTAAAGTTCAAGAACAACACAAGGTTAGCATGTTTACACAGCAGAGCGCAGCCTGAGTGCAGTGTACAGAATATTTATCAGTCCTCTCTGCAGAACATATGGCTAATGTAAATATAAAAAAGGACACATCAGCTCTTTCTAGCCGTTGTGGTGATAAAGTGTGTAAAATTCTTAATGCCTGTAGACTAAGATTTGTCAGAAGTGGACCCAGAATGTCACGTCCTCTTCTACTGCTCATTTGGAGAGTAACACCTCTTGTCCTCTATGTGCTGCGGTCCGTGACTGTGTAATAGGATGTGCATGTCCGAGTGTCCCAGGGGATTCTGGGGCGACCGGCGGCGTTGTAAGAGGTGCTACTCCTCCTGTGAGAGCTGCACCGGGAGTCGCAGTGATCAGTGCATGTCCTGTCAGGCTGGTCACCACCTAACAGAGGGGACGAACACCTGCACAGCCATCTGTGGAGACGGCTACTACCTAGACCACGGTTAGTGTTTTTAATAAAGTAATAGGTGCCAAAAAAAACATCAATATACTATTTCCTGTTTGAATAATATCAGGCAGGCTGCACGGCGGCGCAGGGGATAGCACTGTTGCCTCACAGCAAGAAGGTTCCTGGTTCATTTCCCGGTCAGGGCCTTTCTGTATGGAGTTTGCATGTTCTCTCCTTGCATGCATGGCTTCTCTCTGGGTACTCCAGCTTCATCCCAGCACCAAAAAGACCAACTGAGCACTCTACACCGTAGGTGTGAATGTGAGCGTAACTGGTTGTCTGTCTCTCTAGGTCAGCCCTGTGATTGATGGCAACCAGTACAGGGATAAGCGGTATAGAAAATAAATGGATGGATGAATAATGTCGGTATTAAGCAAGATAAATTATTTTAAAATGCTGCCAGTTTGAAGTGAAGCCTAATCTGTAAGGGAGTCTAAATAAATAACTGCCAACAAACGTCATGATCTCCTCCTGATGCTGGCAGCTGAGCTATCCAGCATCTCAGCTGCCAGCTGATAGGAGGATCAGGAGATGAGGGTGGAACTTTCTCCCAAGCAGGGAGGGCCAACTGAACCTGGGGACGGAGCTTACTCCCCAAATGACATCATGAGGGGAAGATCAGAGAGCAGCTTGTTTCAGTGCACATTTGTGAAAGGGGGGTGGTGGGGTGTTCTGAGTTTTCTGGGCACATATTTTGAAGAACAGCCTGAAAAAGTGTGTTTTGCATAGTATGTTCCCTTTAACCTAACTAGTAGTTGTGAAAAGGCCACAACAAACAATGACTACAACTCTCATTTGCCATGGTCACATTACAATTGTGGGAAATTGTTTAGGTTTTTGAGAGACAGTGATTTTTCCTTTCCTGCAAATGCAATAAATCCCTGAAAATGTAATTATTATTGAGTTTGCAGCAGACAGCTGCTTTTAAATTTGTGATCAATTTATGTCTTGTCTTTAGGACAATCTGTAAAGTCAGCAGTCATCCCCATGGTTATGGTTGTGTGCACTGAACAAGAACGAGAGAAATAACTGGCACGAAATTGGACTCTTCCACAATATTCTAATATTTATAGATTGTTATTTTTTATTTTTCTGAGCTGTAATCATCAAGATTAAAACAAAAAAAGCCTGGGAATATTCACTTTACATTAGGAGGGTAACGGTACGGAAAAATTTTGGTTCGGTACATACCTTGGTTTTGAAGTCATGTTTCGGTACGTTTTCAGTACGGGAATTAAAGCGAATAAACAATATATTTTTTGTAATATAATTATATGAAAATAGATAGGCTGAATAAATTTCATTTAAATTATGAATAATGTTGCAACTTTCTTCCAACAGGTCTTCAATTAATGAAAATATTAATAAATAAATACATTTAAATTACTAGGTTATTTTACTTGATATATTGACATATTTATACCTGTTCTTTAAACACTAAAATTTCCAGCCAACTTGAACACATCATCATACAACTGTAAGTTAGCTTCATAAGTATGCAAATTAGCATCTATTCTGCCGATTTCACCATGGACTTCAGCACTGGATTACTTTTTTTTTACCAATGGGACCTACTACAAAATTTGGGAGAACTTTTCACAGCCCATCTAGGCGGATAAAGAGGTTAGAGCCGTGTGAAATCTGAGGATAACTTTACCTATGACGCAGCTGCAGACATGATGGAGTCCTTTCTCCCCCTCCCCCGAGGCTGACAGTTGAGGGTACGCATTTAGAATTACTTTTATCCACAAAACCAGAGCACCACTGTTGTAATAAAAAGAGCTAAAATTATGGAAATCTATAACTGGCTGGTGAGACTTTTTGTTTTTCCTCCTCGTTAAAGTGACGTTCTTGTTCAAGTGGTGCTTTTTCAAATACTTTGATTGGTCTGCTGGACGACGTGCTGTGAACGACACCTGCTGAATAATGTCAGCTACTGTTGTTGTCTTTGTCCACTGTTGTATTTTAACTGGGAAACAAAGTGTTCCTAAACAGGACACTTTTATCTGGGAATATTCAGGCTGTTGCTGGCGTTTGCTGTGGTTGTGTGGTTGCCAGGACAGTGTGACAGTGAGTTGTTCTCTAGTTTTCCGTCTGTGCATGAGCTTCGCTCCACATGTATCCGTTCGGAACACATCTGTACCGTACTGAGAGGCCCGTACCGAATCGGTACGGTACAAATACACAAACCTTTACACCCTTACTTTATATGGATGACTCTAGAATATGTGGAAGTTTGACTTTTGGAAGTAAATTACAGGAGAAAATGAGCTTTTTCATGATATTCTAGTGTTTTAGATGCACCTGTAACCACCAGGTTGTAGTTCCAGTTTTGTCTTTTATACAGAAGACAGACTCAGGAAAGCTTTACAATTCAAAGTAGGTGTGCAGGAAGCGTATCTCCAAACAAAGCCTGATAGTCTGATAGAACTACCCTTATCTTTTTTTATCCATGTCTTTTGTCATGTTCTTTGTATTTATACCTACAGTAGCAAAGAGAGTGACCAAACCTTAATGCACGCCCAGCTCTCTGTGTGAAAACAGCTGCACATGGGCTTGCTAATGAATAGTCAGTTGAGGTAACTGTGGTTGAGGGCTGTGTGAGTGAGATTGATTAATCGCTCTGATGTGTATTCAGTGTTTATTGTTTGATTTCCCCACAGATGCAAATATGTGCAGGAAGTGCAGCGAAAACTGCTTGAAGTGCACCTCGTACAGCATCTGCACCGAATGCAAACCAGACACAAGGTGAAACAAACTCTCTGATGAAGCTTGAATTAACTGCTCGGTAAACACTGCTGCTGTCCTGGCTCTGAATACTGATTCAGTCTGTGCTCACAGCATCATAGTAATTAGATCTTTAACTCTCTTTGTTTAACTTCCCTTTCCAGAGACAGTTTAAATAGAAACATTCACCTTATTGTTGAGTTAGAAGTTTCCGGGGTTTACTGACTCAGTTCAACAAGTACTTGTGATGGTGTGTTGTGGGTTGGAAACTCGTTGTGAGTCATCATGACGGTGTCATATGATTGGCTGCGTGTGTCACAGTGCCACATGCTCTCTTCGCCCTCTCCACAGTCTGCAGGGGAACCGGTGCCAGCTGAGCTGTGGTGCTGGATTCTACCATGACAGACAGGAAGGCGCATGCAAGCCCTGCCACCAGGCCTGTGCTACCTGTGCAGGTGAGAGACTGTAAATGTTGCCATAAGAACAACATAAAGAGGGTTTTTGCATCACTCTTTTGTCCTTTGCTTGGTGTTAACTCCAGGTGCAGGTGTCAAAGCGTGCGACCGTTGTGCAGAGGGTTACCTGATGGAGGAGTGGAGGTGCGTGTCCTCCTGCAGCGCTGGGTTCTACGCCGCCGAGCCGAGCCCAGAGACGGCTAGCGGGCACAGGACATGTAGGAGGTGAGCTCGCTGGTGTGTGTTCAGGTGTGGGTGGTTTGTTTATCTGCTGATGGCAGGCTGCATTCTGGTGTTTGCCTTCTGTATGTTTGTGCATCTTTTCATGCCTCTGTGTGTGTGTAGTTGTTTTTCCCTGCTGTGCGTGTTGTTTGTGGTCAGTATGTATGTGTTTGTGCACTCAGTCTGCATTCCCTCCTCCTCAGGTGCGATGCCAGCTGTCTCACCTGTACCGGGCCGAGCCGGGGGAACTGCAGCAGCTGTTCCAGCGGTCACAGCCTGCAGGAGGGAGCGTGTGTTGTTAACACTGAGTGCACAGACGGTCAGTCAACCATCCTCTGACTCCATGACATGTTGGCTCACTGCTGCCAGATACATATAATTCAGTTTTAACACTTCAGTTTTGGCTTTTTTACTTCTTTATAAGGTCTACATCGTTATGTAATTTAATCTGGAGTCATTATTCAGCCTTCTGAAGAGAGGAGGAAAATAAATAGATCAGTGCATATCAATTTATGAGCAGGGCCGCCCGTGAGGGGAGATAAAGGGAGAGAGCTTTCCAAATGTGGGGGCCCATGGACGTCAGCAAACTCAGGATCCTTTGTAAATTTTTGGCTGTGATAACTGTGATATTCTGTTTTTTCACCTGAATAACAACCACTCTCTTATCAAAGCTACAAATTATTTATTAATTTATTTATGCTGTATTATATAAAGTTCTTAAAAATGTTAACCCCTTTTTCAAAATGGAATAAAAATGGGATAAAACTGGCAAAAATGGGTTAACAAAAGCAAGAAAACTAGGCAGAAAGTTTCAAAAATTGCTTAAAAACTGTAAGAACAGGCAGAAAAAGTGGTGAAAAGTTGTTTAAAGTGGAAAAACTTGTTTAAATTGGCAAAAATTGAACAAAACAAGTGGTTAAAAGGGATTGATAGTGGAAAAAAAGATTTATCAGAGTCAACAACTGGCAAAAGAAAGTGTTGAACAGTGTTTAAAAAAACTGCAAAATGGCTTCAAAAGTGGCAAAATGTGAATATTAAACAGGTCAAATAGGTTAAAAGTGGGAAAAATGGGTTTACAGATGCAAAAAACTAGGAAGAAAATTGCAAAAAAAAAGGCTTAAAAATTGTAAAAACAAGCAAGAAAAGTGGTGAAAAGAGGTTAGAAGTGGCAAATAAGTTTGAAGTGGCAAAAATATTAACAGAGCAAATAATGAAATATGGTTAAAATTGGCATTAAGTAATAAAATGTGGTTAATAGCAGAATTAATTGGTCTGCGGAGGCAATAACTGGCAGAAAAAAAGTGGTGCAGAGTGTTGAAAAGCAGCAGAAATGTGAATATACAACTTTCAAAAATAAGTTAACTGGAGCATTAAATGTGTGGGGAGTTGCAAAAATGGCTTAAAAATTGGGGGAAAAAAAGATGGTGAAAAAGGTTTGAAAGTGAAAGCAAAGAAAGTGGTGAAGACTGTTTAAACAGTGGCAAAATGCTTCAAAAGTGGCAAAAATGGGAACAACAGGTGGCAAAATGTAGATATACAATAGGTAAAAATGAGTGAATAGAGGCAAAAAATAGTCAGATAGTGGCAAAAATATATTTTATTTTGCAAAATGGTGAGAAAATATGGATTTTAAAAGAGGAAAAAATCAGCAGAAAATGACCATAAATTGATATAAAAGTGGTTAAAGGGGGTTAATAGGGACAAATTCGGGTTAATAGAGGAAACAGAAAGCAAAAAGTGGTAAATTATGAGTTAACGGATGCAAAGTGGGCAGAAAAATTGATGAAATAGGATTCTCTTAACGCCCTTCTCCGCCCACTTGTCAGTTTGGCTGTGCAACAGGCTCTTAGAAGAGTCCTGGTTGTGCCAAACTTCCTCCGTTTGAGAATCATGGAGGCTGCTTTGCTTTTGGAAACATTCAGTGCAGCAGAAATGTTTTTGTAGCCTTCCCCAGGTCTGTGCCTGCCAGCAATCTGTCTCTGAGCTCTGCAGGCAGTTCCTTCGACCTCATGGCTTGTTTTTTGCTCTGATATACATTGTCAGCTATGAGGCCTTCTGTAGATAGCTGTGCGCCTTTCCAAATCATGTCCAGTCAGTTTAATTTATCACTGATGGACTCCAACCAAGTGGTAGAAACATCTCAGCAAAGACCCAGAGAAATGGGAGGAACCTGAGCAAAATTTACAGTTTTGTTTTTTTTTGCAAACGGTCTGAGTTCTAGACTGTAGCATCAGGCTGCAACCAATCAGGTGTAAGAACCAGTGCTGTAAAGCTGTACAAACTTCTTACAAGAGAATTTTGTCAAAAAGTTACACGTACTGTTGCTTTAAGTAATTCAGCTCAGTATACAGAAGATATTGCATTGCTTTATGGAGAAAGTCGGGCATTACATGCCAAAAAATATTTGAAAATTTCACTTCATATACTTCATGTTTCCTGCATAATCCTCACATTTTTATGTTGTGTTTCATTCAGACATTTCTATACGATTTTAATGTAAAACAAAGCCCCAGAATGAAGGAAATACATGTTGTCAATCCAGTAAACATCCTTTTGGAAATTTTAGAATTAGTTTGATTCTGTAAGCCTTCAAAATTGGCAAAAATATGACCAAAAAAATCCCTTTTGTATCTCTGATTGAGGGTGGTCATTGTTGTCGTGCTGCACAAAGGTCTGGTGGGGCAGAATTTCTGTCCTCTGGTGGATAATCTGTGCACAGCATGTATCCATCAGTTTTTATTATGATCTTATTGGAGGTGTAGGGGGCTTAAAGATGTGTTTTGATTCATGACTCATTCATCTGTATGGGGTTAACTTCAATATGCAATTAATCATGATTTAATGGTACATGCAGAACATCTGCTCCCTTTAAATGAGAACATAAGGGCTGTTCTGAGTGTATATTTAGATGTGATATGTGCTATTGTCTTTATTCTGAGTCATCTTTGGCATTCAGCATTAAGCCCACCTCTCTGCCTCAGATAGTTCTTTATTTCTCAGTCAGCGTTGTGTGTCTTTGCTGTGTGTCTATCAGGAGAGTACCAGGACGCTAACGGGGAGTGCCACGCGTGTGATGCAACGTGTCTGAAGTGCACAGGGCCGCAGAAGGAAGACTGCATCAGCTGTGTTTCTTCACGGTGAGATGGTCCTGACCTTTAAGAGACAAGGTCGGAGGGGGAAATAAATATATCAGAGTCTAAAAAACATCACTGAGTAAAAAGTGGGGCTTTGATCATGGTGTAAACAAACACATGGAAGGAGAAGCATTTAGAAGTAGTAAGACATGGAGGAAAATGACACACCAGAAGCTGCTCTGAAGGTTGTTTTGTGAACATTACCACCACATATGTGAAATTTCAAGCCCTATCCCTTCATCAGACATGAGCACAGATAAACACGGATAAAAACAGGTCATCATTTGTCTTTCTATCAAAAAACAAAGTCTTGATGGTGGTATTGGTAAGAACTCAGATTTATGAGGAGTTTTGGATTGAAAATATGACTTTATATCATTTTTTACTTTCTTAACTTTGGTCTTTTTCTGTCCAGACATAAAAATAACAGATAGTGCATTGTTTAAAGCATGTGGTATCAAAAAAGTGTCAGAGTATAGCAAAGATTTTGACAACCTTGTCAACAAAGTTGTCAATGCACATTTGATAAAGTTTTCACGTGTACGTCTTTTTTACAGTCTAAAAGTGCATAGTCCTGTCCCTGTGCTGATAATTTGATTTATTAGATATTTGAAGTTTTGAATCTGTCAGGGTTCCTGTAGCTCCTTGAAAAGTCTTAGTCTTAAATTTCAAATTTAGGCCTTCAAAGTCAGATTTTTACAGGTGAGAAGTCTTAAATTTAAGCACATTAGCTAAGACTTGCC
Organism: Cheilinus undulatus; assembly: GCF_018320785.1. Taxonomy (NCBI): domain Eukaryota; kingdom Metazoa; phylum Chordata; class Actinopteri; order Labriformes; family Labridae; genus Cheilinus; species Cheilinus undulatus. The sequence continues at coordinate 40,802,000 of NC_054881.1, forward strand.
AACGTTATATTATTCTGATCTTTCTTTTTGCATATATGCTCTTCCACAACAATTATTTAAAGCAGTGCAGCCCGTACTAACTGCCCCTCAGTATGCATGGGGCTTAGAAAAGGGGGCCTTTAGTTTTAGAGAGATATTATTGAAGTAAGTTAAAGGTTGCATTTACCCCTTTTAAGGCAAGTTTACATTGGTCTCAGAGGTCCCCCAAACATGCCTGTGAAGTTTGCCGCAGAAAAAAAACTCCGGTATTGGATTTTTGCATGTCTGAAAACCCCTCTATTTCAGCCCTGCTCTGAACGAGCTGTTTGTCTGTGGCTTTAAATGTTAATGAGCTGTCTGACTCTGCCCCTCTTGGGAAATGGATGTGTATTAATGGATGTGGCTCTCCTTATCCTCCTCTCTGCTGGCAGCTGAGAGGAGGATCAGGAGAGGAGGGCGGAACTTTCTTCCAAGTGGGCTAACTCCCTACATGACATCATGGGGGAGAAATCTGAGAACAGCTTGTTTCAGCACACTTTTTCTGAAAGGTGGAGAGAGGAGGAAGGGAATGGATTTTCCTAATTCTTGGGGCACATATTTTTGCTAGAAAGGCCTGAAAAAGGGATTTTTACATAATATGTGACCTTTAAATAACCTCTGTACTGTTGAAAAACACCAGTCCAGTTCTTTAACCTCTGGTCTACCAAGTTGTTAACTTAAAGATTGTGGAGTCTGCCTTTAATCAAAATATTCTGTTTCTGAATAGTGTAGCTTTTTTGATGAAGTTCAGTAACCTGACATGACAGATGGATGTGTTTCACACATCCATCTGGGAAAGCTTCAATAGGAAACTTTTGAGAAAAGGGAGCTGCACTTGCGCAGGTACTGAGGAATAACACGAAACAAGGCGACTATAGACATGTAAATACTCAACTTTTGTCGTTTTTGAAACGTAAACAACTCACTGCTGTTCTTTGTTCTTCTTTTAACAAAGAAATGTCGTCAAGTTCTGATAAAACTGGAGCTTTAGCAGCATCCATGCTAATCTATCCCTCCATAACTGCACCAGCTCTTGCTGCTGCTTGTTTACGTCACGACTCTGCTGCGCCTGAAAGTACTGCCCCTCGTCACTGATTGGTCCTGTCATTTTCTAACCGGGCCCAAACGGTTTAGATGGGAGCTTTGCAAGATGGATTTGCCAGTGAGAAACAAGGAAACGGGCGTATCCATCTGCTTTGCAAGGTTATAAGTTCAGCATATCTGCTACAATATATAATATTGAGTATAACCACACAGCATACAGATGGAATAGAGGAAATAAATGTACCAGAAATCATCAAATTTGGGCATTTATTGCCAAAAAGATGTCTTTGTCCTCTAAATTTGGACATTACATGAAAGTTCATGAAATTAAAAAAAAATCCAGCTTTGGTTTTGTGTAATGAGAAATCTCATGTCTTTCATTTCTTAATTTTTGCTGTGCAAATAGTGGTTTTAATTTTTCTCTTTTCAGGCCTAAAAAAGGTCCTAAGAAGCCTAAAGCTGGATTTTCAAAGGTTCATAGGAGTCTGTACCTTTTTAAATTTTCAGCAAATTATAACGATACTGTGATTATAATGATAACAGTATTGATTATGATTGTTGTGATATGAAATTTTAATAGCAACACACCTCTATGGGTGGCATTGCCTTACCAGGTTTTATAATACTATACTTTTTAACTCAATCAACCTGGCTGCAGGATTTGATCCTTTCTGATGGCACTTTCCTCAGTCATGGCATATTCTATAAATTGGTTAAAAGCATCAGAAGTTTGATGGGATTAAGGAACAAACTTTACCATTAATGGACAACTGTTACAGCTTAAAATCAGGATAAAAGCATTGTTTGATCATATGGAATGGACCACCAGTGTAGCTGATTTCTAAAGGTATAATCATGCCTGTAAAGAATTCCCATACTGCCTGCCAGCTTAACCAGCCATCCCCTCCCCTCCTCCCCCTCGCCTCCGTGTGTCAACACGCTCAGCTTCATCTGTTTAACTCTGCCATATGTTCCACGCTGGGATGTAAACGAGTTCAGCTCATTAGCATAGAAATAATTCATATCTGTTGATTTTGTGGCGCTGCAGCTGACAGCGTGTTCGTGATGATGATGTTGTTATTGTTGTTGTTGGCTGCAGGGCTTTAGACGAAGGCCGCTGTCTGCTAGAATGTGCCAAGGGAAAATACATGTCAGGTGGACGGTGTCACCTGTGCGACCACACCTGTGCCACCTGTGTGGAGGCGGGGCCAGCCAACTGTACTAGCTGTGACACCGGTGAGTGCATGCATGTGTGTTTGCCTGCATATGTACGGTGTGTTCGTGAGTAAAATGACAGGAGGAAACAGGATATAACCTTTTTCCCTCTTGTAAAGTGACTCAAATGATCAAACTGCTTTCAAACCACAATAGAGCGCATGTTTGTACTGTTAAAATCAACCCATCTACAATGTTGGATAAATATTCATAGCTTTCACGTGACGTTACACTCTAATGGGACCGCCCACCTGGCGGGAGGGAAAACCTCCACTCTGCTGTATGCAACAGAGACATTAACATTGCCAGATTCCACCTACACTGTGTTATAACTATGTTCAGTTTTTGATTTTAGATGAAAAACTAATTCACAGGGAGACAAGCCTAGCATGTACTTCAACAAAATCCCACATGAGAAAGAAAAACTAAAGAGGAGGATGGTTGGTTTCAGACATTATGCTAACACAGGCTTCTCCTAACCCTGATGCCAAATATTTTGTCATCTTGAGCAAAATATTTCTGTTTTCTCTGACAATTCTGCTTCAGAACAGACTGAAAAGGAAAACTAGCAGTGACCCTGATACTAACTTTACGCTGTATAAACTAGCTAGCTGGTTAGCTAGCTCTCACCTATGCTATATATAGTCCCTTTAAGTAGTATTTACCTGCTTGGATGTTCAACTCTTTTATTGATTTTCTATATCATCATAGTCAAAATTGATTTGTCAAAAAATTCAAAAATATACCTTCAATGTCAAAGTGACAACAGACTTCTACAACGTAATGGTAGTTGAATAAAAATATGTGACGTAAAATAAGTGACTGTATAAACATTCACCCTTTTCAAGTCAGAATTTGGTAGACGCACCTTTGGCTGCTTTGCTGAATATTTCTTTGGAAAGCTGCTCAAGCTCTTTCAGGTTGCACAGGGATTGGATATGAACAGTCCCTTTCAAGTCCAGCCAAAAAATTCTCTATTGGTTTGAGGTCCGGGTTTCTACTCGGCCACACCTTGTTGTCTCCAAACCATTTCTGTGCAGCTTTCGCCGTATGCTTCGGGTCATTGTCTCTTGGGAAAAGAAATCTTCTCCCAAGCTGTGTCTTCTAGACTGACTAAAATTCTCCTCCAGGATTTTCCTGTATTTTGCTGCATTCATTTTACCCTCTACCATTACAAGGCTTCTAGGGCTGGTTCCTAAGAAGTATCCCCACAGCATACTGCTGTCACCACCATGCTTCACAGTGGGGATAGTGAGTTTGTGGTGGCCAGAAAGCTCCATTTTGGTCTCATCAGACCAAAGAGCTTTCTTCCATTTGACCATGTAGTCTCCCACATGCCTTTTGGTGAACTCTAGTCCAGATTGAAGCTGAGTTTTCTTCAACAGTGTCTTTCTCTTTGCCACTCTCCCATAAAGCTCTGACTGGTGAAGAACCCGGCCAACAGTTGTTGTCAGCAGAGTCTCTCCCATCTCAGCTGCTGAAGCTTGGAACTCCTTCAGAGTAGTCATAGGTGTCTTGGTGGCCTCTCTCACTAGTCTCCTAATCTAGGCAGATTTACACATGTGCCATATTCCTTCCATTTCATGACGATGGATTTAACTGACCTCTGGGGGATGCTCAGTGCCTTAGAAACTTTTTGTATCCATCCCCTGACTTTTACATTTCAGTAACATTTTCCCTGAGTTTCTTAGAGTGTTCTTTTGTCTTTGTGATGTAATGGTATCAAGGAATACTACGTAACCAAAGACTGGACCTTCCAGACACACACACTACAATCACTGAGACACATTCACTGCACTCAGGTGATCCTTAGTTCACTAATTGTGAGACTACTAGCACCAGTTGGCTGGACTTCAGTCATTTTAAAAGGTTGTGAATATTTATGTAGTCACAGTTAGATCTTAAGTTTAATTAATGCATGATAAATCAAAATAAACAGATAAAAGGATGGTTTAAACATGAATAGCTCACAAGTTGATTGCCGAGTTGATATTGTGTTATTTAAATAATAAGACTTCAGGCTTTGTGCATCATTCTGCATTTATAAAAGAGATTCTTCAGACTATTTTTAACAAACTTGACAGCAAAACCCAGTAAAAACAAACTATGGAACACCAAATGTTATCACTAAGAAGTTGTCAAACAAAAGGTTCATACAAAGTTCAGCTTCACACTGCGTCACACTCTTCCTCCAGATAAGTTTGGGTTGGAGCGGTACCTCTATAAAGGCCACTGTGTGGACGCCTGTCCCGAGGCCTTCTACCACACCAACGAGAGGACCTGCCAGCCCTGCTCGGACCACTGCCGCCTCTGTACGAGCCCCAGCCGCTGCCTTAAGTGTAACTCCTCCTTCTACGTCTCTGATGGAGCGTGTGCTAAGCTGGAGTGTGGAGAAGGTAACAAGGTCACTCTGATAGTGATGAGCTTGTTTTCCTCTAGCTTTTATTACAGAGGATGACCTTGAAAAGCTTTGTCTTCCAGCTGTCCGCCTCACCTTTTTCTTCCTCTTTTCTTTGTCTCTCCTCAAGGTGAGGTGGAGGATCCAGATTACGACGACTGCATGGCGTGCGAGGAGGGCTGCAGGAAGTGTGTTCTCTGTAAGTCACAGCTCAGTAGCTGAAATTAAAGCTCCCCAAAGTAGCGTGAGCTCTCCTCTCAGAGTGTCTCGGACCATTTTAACAGTTTTCCCTAGTAGTCCCTGTGTAAAAAAAGAAGAGCTAAGCTTTTTGTCTGCTTCCAACAGATAACCCCAGGCATTGCTTGTCCTGCACTGAGGGCTTTTACAAGTAAGGCTGTGTGCCGCGCTGTCGCCACGTGTGATCTCACCTCGTTTCCTTTCAGCTCAGTGCTATGCTAGAAAGAGAAGGGCCCCTTTTTTTGTCGTTGCTGTGAGAGTGGATTTGTGTGCGTGAGAGGGGAGAAAAGCGCAGGTAGAGACCGCTGCCTTTGTTATCAGCTTTCAGGATGGCTGCTACAAAACCTGCCCGGCCAAGACGTACAGCGTGGAGGAGGAGATGATCTGCGTTTCGTGTGACGAAAACTGTGTGAGCTGCGATGAACACGAGTGCTACTGGTGTGAGACCGACCTCTTCTTATCAGGTTAGAACTGCCCCACACATTTAAGACAATACAGCACACAGAATTATTTACAGTCTGGAAGAAGTTTTCAGGTCCTGTGTTTGAGTTTATGAGTGAAAAATGTAATTTAGAACTGCTCTAGTATTGAAAATATAACAGTGTGCCTATAAGGTAAATTGCATTAAAAATATTAAGGATAAAGCAGGTGCTATAAGGCTGCGACGTGGAGTTTATGTGAATATTGCCCTCCCTCTATATGGAGCACACTGCACTTTTCCACCTACTCAGTGTTAATTTAGAGAAGGGACACCAATATTGCACCATTATAGAATCAATATTAATATGCAAGGATGAAATGACAGCCAAGCTTTGTTATAGAGCTGTTGCAATAGCCAGGGCCAGAGGCTTTCTGTTTTTAGATTCGCTGTCCTTATATACAGATGCATCTGATAACATTAGAATATCACGAAAAAGTTGATGAGATAAAGTATCCTAGTATTCTAGCTGCATCTCAGACTTATTTGCTTTAATCTTGATGATTACAGCTTACAGTTCATGAAAATTAAAAAATCCACTATCTCAAAACATTAGACAATCATCACCAACAAACACCAATAAAAAAGTATTTATAATACAGAAATGTATTTCTTCTGGAAAATTCTGCTCATTTATGCAATCAGTAATTGGTTAGAGCTCCTTTTGCGCAAGTTACTGCATTGAAGCAATCAGCCCGTGGCACTGCTGGGGTGTTATGAAGCCCAGGTTGCTCTGATAGCAGCCTTCAGCTTGTCTGGATTGTTGAGTCTGGAGTCTCTCTCTCTTCCTAATGACATTTCCCCAGAGATTCTCTGTAGCAGTGATCATCAGCTAGAGGCCCCAGGATACGGTGTACATTTTAGGACATCAGGTTTCGGAGTGGTGTCAGGTGTCATATGAAAAAGCATCAGTTCTCAGAAAAACCTTTGTCATGTGTCAGACCTCAGCCCAAATGGTCTCAGAAATGATGGCCTCAGACAAAACGGCCTCAGACTAAACAGCCTCATACTAATCAGCCTCATACTAAATGGCCTCAGACTAAACAGCCTCGTACTCAAAGGCCTCAGACTAAACAGCGTCATACTAAACCGCCTCATACTAAACCACCTCAGATTAAACGGCCTCAGACTAAACCACCTCATATGAAACAGCCTCAGATGAAATGGCCTCAAATAAAACAGCTTCAGAATAAAAGTCATCAGATGAAACAGCCTCATACTAAACGGCCCTAGACGAAATGGCCTCAGACTAAATGGCTTCAGAAAAACAGCCTCAGATAAAACAGTTTCAGAATAAAATTCATCAGACAAAACTTAATATAGCAGTCTTTATCTGTAATAATGTCAGAAAAGTCAGAGTGGGTTATTATTACTGAGCTGGGAAAAGATCATGCAACTTTGTGATTGCTTGTAATGAACTGATTTTTTTTTATTATTTCCGGTGACTTATAAACCCATGAGGGTTAGGCACTTATTGTGCGTGACACATAAATCGAGCATCTTGGATTCTGTGCCTGTCTGATCCTCCTCCAGATTCAGGGACCTTGATCATTGGAGAAAAATAGAGGCAGCAGAATCTGAGATATCCTCTTATTCCTCTACATGTTTCTGTCATTTTCTGGTAAAATCTAAAGTTGTTTTTACTCGCAATGAAACCTGGATAGAAAGTTTGGTCGGAGTGTGTTTAGCCTTAGTCTGTAGTGAAGCCTCGAGCCGTTTGCCTGATAAACTTCTCCACATGTTTTAGCTGATTTATCATCATTATTTATCTCATGATTGAAAAGGTGTTTTCTAACCACATATGCTATAAAAAGATCTGACTGTGTAAAGTTATTTATGTTTTGGAAAATAAAAAAGCAGAGTGGGTTACATGCAGAATTGATGTCTAAAATCAGAGGAACCCCGTCTTTCTCTCCAGAGGGAAGTTGTGTTTCAGTGTGTCCACATGGTTTCTATGGAGACGACGACACCAACGACTGTGAGGAGTGTCACCCGGACTGCGTGGCGTGCAGCGGCCCAGAGGACGGCGACTGTCTGTCGTGCGAGGAAGGGAGGACATTGGAAAATGGAGAGTGTGTGTCCGAACACGAGGTCTGTCCCAGTAAGACCTTTCGGAGCGGTGAGGCTAATTCTTAAATATTCCACTAATCCATCTGTCGGCCCATAATGAATCAGGGATTTGGGCACTTTCACAGGGGCAGAAAAGAAATCTTGCAGGGTAATTGGTCTGTGTGCCACCGTCCCTGAACCCTGTACCAACTTAAGTCGTGAAAACAGACAGAAGTACAGGTCGTCTGCCAGATACAGACTTTGAAATAATTGATTGTATATGCTGAACATTTAGTTCCCCCTAAGAATTAGCTGGACAGACCTTAAGACAACATATGGTAATTAGTGTGAGGCAAGACGTCTTAATTATAGGAGCTAAAATAACTCTGAGGAAAGTACAAAGGTTAACGAAAAGGAGACACAGAAGTTATTCTTCAACTTTTAAAGAAACTAGAAAAGGTAAAATTTAATCCTCAAAATGTGGACAAGCACAAAAGTTCAGGAAACGTGGATTTGGAATAATTACCTGTTCAGGGTGACGGTTTAGAGTGGGCTGATGTTTTATTCTTAGCTATGCTCTTATTTCCAAAAGCAGGTTTTTCCAAGACCTTTAAGAGAAATTCTCTCTCCAGAAGCTCGTCTGGCTTTCACGTGGGGTTTTTGCAAACTCCACCAGCTTTTCTGTTGCTACAGATCTTTTAGTGTCTCGGGTGCAGCTGTGAGAATGCCACTCTCAGTTCATTTTCAATGTCCAGCTATGATTTGGTTTTGTACTGTAGATGTAACAGCCTTTTGCAACATCCTCATGCAGGTAGGGTGATGCAAAAGGAAAAAGTGTGGCAAAGGCTCTCGTGCCAAGCTACTACTACTCCTTTTCCACTCCAGTCCTAAATGCCGGCAATGTTTTGGACTTGATCTGCAATAATATTGTTGAATCGAAGGAGACTTCAGTGAACTTCTCCTCTTCTTTAGGACTAAAGTCATCAGCTTGTGCTGTTTAGCCTGGCCTTGCTGCACCCCCTTGGGGGGGCCCACGGCCGACTTAAGGAACCACTGGGTTACTGTGTGCCACGGTGTTAATTTCGTCGACTAAAACTATGACTAAAAATGTTCGTCGACAGCCTTTTTTTCAATGACAAAACTAGACTAAGACAAAAATAGATCTGTGGTGACTAAAACTGACAAAAACTGAGTTTGGTTTTCATCAAGATGATTAAAACTAGACTAAAATGTGCGGCAGTTGGCCTAGCTGTCTAAGATGCCCGCCATGTATGCAGGCCCAACCCAACCCAACCTGTGCCCATTTACCACATGTCTCTCCCCTCTTTCTCTCTCCTGTTTCCAACTCTGTCCACTGTCCTCCTCTTTAGAGTAAAGGCATGAAAAGCCCAAAAATAAATCTTAAAAAAAAAAAAAAAAAAAAAAAAAAAAAAAAAAAAATAGAATTAAATGTTAAGTAGTTTTCTTTGGACATTCAATATTCGTGATTTCTCCACTGTGGGTAGATCTGTCAAAAAAACAATTAATCTGCAGCTATTCTGCCTCTCAGCTGTAGAAGGCAGGGACCCCAGGTTTGGCAGAGTGCATAGAATGCACTACCATGATTTGGTACCAGATTTAGGCAAGAGAAGAAATGCTTGGACTAAAAGTAAAGACTAAAATGTGAGGACTTTTTATGGACTAAAACTATAAAGGGTAGAAATGACTAAAATGTGACTAAAATGAAAATGCATTTTATTTAAAGACTAAAACTAAGACTAAAATTAAAAATAGCTGCCAAAGTTAACACTGCTGTGTGGACAACATAGCATCCCTTAAAGAAGCCCACCAGTTTACGGCCTTCCCAGACTGTAGCTGACAAGATCAACTTCTGCCATTGATATTCTCATTCTTAATCTCTCCTTTACCTCACTCTGCACTCATTTGAAAGCACGTAGCGTCACGCTCTCTGCATACTGAAATGTTTGAAATGTTTCAGTACATTTTACGTCATGAATGAGGCTCATCTTGAGCTGGAGAGAAACAGTTCATTGGTTATAAATGAGGCATTTTTTTAAACATATTGCTGCTGGGAATGGTTAAAGATCAGGACTGGTGTTAGAGAAGGGAGGAGAGGTAGATGTGTGTGGAGGGGTTGAAGTGAAGGTGAGAAGATTAAAGCTGTTTGTGATCAAACCCCAAAGCGCATTTGAGAATAAGGAAGAACTGATGAAACTACAGAATGGAGCATCTAACCACAGAGGGCCTTAATAATGATGCTTTTGTACAAATGTAATATAATATATTACAATCTTAAATAAGAACGAGCAATGAAGCTCATTGCTTAGAATACTGGGTCCAAACCTTTTTTCTATGGAATCCCCCTTCATATATCTAAGAAGAGCTGCAGACCCCCAGACCCAGGTGGAAGAAAGTGACATATTGCTGTCAAAAATGCACATTGATTTGAACTGTATTTCATTATTTAAAGCAAAAAAAAAACAAAACACAAATGGTTTTACAAATGGTAAAAAAAATAATTAAAATGGATAAAAAAAATTAACATAAATAGGAGAGGGAAGGTAACCTAGCTTTAAAAGAGGAAGAGTGGGAGAATTTATGTGAAATACAATGGAAAACTTCCAATTCAACATTATGGTGAGAGTTTTGCTGGAAAAACCTTGTTAGGTTTTTCGTTACTCCATCCCAAAAAAGACATTATAACAGTTCCTCTAAATGAGACAGTGTTGGGGGCCTCGAGGCCAATCATATATTTCATATATTCTGGTCTTGTGTTTCTTTCATTCCTTTCTGGAAAGAGGTTCTTTAAATTTTGTGTAAAGTGTTTAATATACATATTCCATTTGAGATGCAATGTTTATTTTTTGGTGCCTTACCCTCAGAAAACGTTTCCTCTTTAAGTGCTGCGGGCAAGAAAGGGATTACTAGGGGTTAGTTGAAACCTGAAATACCCACAGTAGATGATTGGATTGACATCATTTATGATATTTTCAAGATGGAAAGGATTACTTTCACCCTCAGACTGCAACAGGGAGCTTTTTTGAAAAGATGGGATAAGTAGAAAATGTTTATAACATCGGTGTGACCATCGTTTATTTAAAGTGAGTTTTGGTGTCCCCTTTCCCTTCTTTGTTTTTATTCTTATAATTAATATGATTTCTTGAATTTGATCACTTTTATTGCATTTCCCTCTGCCAAGGGTTTATAGAATAACACCCCAACAGTTATGTTCTAGAGCATTTGGTTTATATCATGTTCTTATTAAGTTATCTATTTTTGTCTATTTTTGGTTTCTTATTTTGTATATAGCAAAAGGCCAGTGAGTTTCTTTTGATTTGAAGCTGTTTGTGAAAGATTTTTTGTATCTCACAAACAGATGGCAGTGATTATGATGTAAATAGATCTTTCTGTATGTGTGGACTAAAAATTACAATTTAAAAAAATTGCTAAAATTGGTTAATAATCGTAAAAAAATGTGAAAAGGTGGTAAAGATAGATTTTTAAAGAACATACAGTGCTTAACAACTTTATTAGACCACCCTAACCCTAACCAAAGTAAGGTTTATGCCACAGCTGCTCTAAATTATATAAATTATACACCAATATGTAGAAGCTCTTAAACCCAAATGATATTTTTTATGCTAAAATATCATTATTATTGTTATCCATGAAGTTTCAAATTTACTGATTTACAAAAAACCTGAAATAATAGTAAAGCACATTAATATTTCTTGATTAATATGTCAAATTATAGTTATTTACTTGCATTTCTGAACAGAAAAATGAGTTTTAGTGGTTGAATGTTATGCTTGATTCATTTCTGACTTCTCAGAGAAGCCCAGTGAGCCGGCTCAAATTTGAGTGAATTCAGTCTGAAATCCCTCATTCCTGTTCAAAATGGTAAAACATGGAGAGCTCACTGAAAATGAAAGAGTCCGCATTAAAGCACTTCATGATGCTGGATGGTCTTTGAGACAAATATGACAGGTGGTCTAATAAATTTGTTAAGCACTGAAAATGGTTAAAAGCGGCAAAAATTAGATAAACGTGGCAAAAAATAACCAAAAAAATGGATTAAAGCGGCAAAAATGGGCACAAAAATTGATAAAAGAGGATTAAAAAGTGGCTGAAATGGCTTTAAAGTGCCAAAAATTTATGGAAATTAGGTGGAATGGGATAAAAATTGATATAAACTAGCAAAAATTGGTTAACTCTGGTAAAATGGGCTAAAAGGGATGCAAAAAGGAGTTGATAGAGGCAATAATGGGTCAGCAGAGGCAACAAAGGCAGAAAGTGGCAAGAATTGGTTTAGAAGTGGCAAAAACAGGCAGAAAAAAGTGATGGAAAGCATTTAAAGTAGACAATTGGATTTTGAGGGACAAAAGTGTACATAAAAATGGCAAAATTGGTGTTAAAAAGTGATGAGAAAGGGTTAACAGTTGGTAAAATTAATGTAATGTGGCAACAGAACCCCCGAGGGGGTCGCCACCCCAAGTGGAGAACAACTGCTGTAACTGATTATCATAATTGTAGAATAGTCACTTGTAATGATATTCCGGGTTGGAGAAGTGATAGCACTGTCGTGTGGACATAGCATACATGTCACGATGTCACCCACAGTTGCTGAAGTAGGTGCTCAGGGGAGTTGGATGCCTGCTAGGGAGTTTTAAAAATCAGAGTGGTAATGGGTCTGAATATTTATGTCGGTGTGATATTTCAGGGATTTTTTATTCATTTATTTTTTTTGCTTTAAATAAATGTGCAAAAATTTCTAAAGTTTTGTTTTCACTTTGTCATGATGGGGCACTGCGTGTAGACTAATGAGAATAAAAGTGTTTTTTTTTTTTTTTTACTGCAGCATCAGGCTGAAACATAAGAAATAAAATGGTCTGAATACTTTCTGAATGCACTATATTTAGCATTTTTTGTGTGCTCTAATGTAAAATATACAGGTAAGATAAGTTTTAGAGTGCATAAATTAAATTCCAGCTCTTGCCATTGATTCAGTTTTGTTAGTAGCTGCTGATTTGAGCTTTTCTTGTGTAGTTTACTAACATAAGAGTGATATGAATCATCAGCCTCCATACATAACAGCTAGTACCCCAGAATGTCGCATTAAAAGCCAGTGTGGACCATTAGCAGTAGAGAATCATCAGTAACCAGTCTCTGCCTGTTAATGAGAGGAGACTCACCACTAGCATCATCTATGATTCATAAGTCCTTGGATCAGAGCTAAGTGTGTCATTTGTTGTTATTTTATCAGCATCATTAAAGTGGTATCATTTACACCGTGCTGTTTCACCTGCAGATTATGGAGAGTGTGAGGACTGCCACCTGTCATGTGAGTCCTGCTCCGGAGAGGAGAAGAACCAGTGTATAACATGTCCAAAAGGTCAGCTGGGCTGTTAGACCGCATGTTTATCTGTTGTTCGTTTGATATTTCCAGGTTAAACTGAGGCAGATCTGGCTCTTTAGGGGTGTTGATGTTTACTTTCTTCCTCCTTCAGGGCGGTTTCTGACCACACAGCAAACATGTGTGTCAAAATGTCCGGGGGGGTTCTTTGCCAGTCGGCTGAGCGGTGTGTGTGAGGCATGCCCTGCAGGCTGTTTGCAGTGTGTGGACGCTCAGCGCTGCACCCGCTGTCAGAGCACACGGAGGGCTCAGTTACTCCTGCAGGATGGACAGTGCGTCCAGGAATGTTTCAGGTCAGAGGTCAATCCTGACACTTTATATCTTTTAAATATATGTACTCACTTTTCTTCTACCGGCAAGCCCGCACATAAGGAGAGATAAAGGGGAGAGCTTTCTAAAGCCCGGCCAACCTGGGGGCCCATGGAGGTCAGCAAATTCATGGTCCATTGTAAAGTAAATCTGATAACCATATTTTTTTATTTAACCTGAATAATAACCACCCTTATCAAAGCAACAGTTGCTGTTTTATTTATGCCATAGTACATAGCCTTCTTATGAATGTAAACTCTTTTTCTGAAAGCAGGATTAAAAAGGGTTAAAAGTGTCAAAAAATAATCAGGGCAAAAACATTTTTGTCAAAAATGGTGAAAAGGGGATATGAAAATGCCTTTAAAGTGCCAAAAAAGAGTAACAAATTGTGTGGTTGAAATTGGCAAAAGAAATTGAGACAACAGGGCAACATTAGGTAGAAGGGGCAAAAATGGGCAGAAAATGTGGTGCATTAGGATTTTTAAGATGCAAAATGTGCTGAAATGTTAAAAATGGGTTAAAGTGGCAAAACAAGGGCAGAAAAGGTGATGGAGAGGGTTTTAAAAATGGTAAACCTGGCTTAAAAGTGGCAGAAATGGGTGGAAAGTTAGATAAACTAGGATTTAAAAGTTCCAAAACTGAGTTAAATGATGCATAAATGGGTTCAAAGTGGCAAAAACAGACCGAAAACATGGTCGAAACGGTCTAAAGGTGGCAAAACTGAAAATGAAGGAAAATGGGATTTGAAAGTGGCATTAATGGGTAAAAAGTGGCAAAAATGGGCAGAAATTTTTAAAAGAAATTGTGTCGTAGATAATAAACTAGAATAGCTGTCTGAGGCGGCAGACCCACGTCTAAGCAGCGCCACCGAGGCACTCACGCTCCCATTGATTACTATAGTGTTCAAAATTCGAAGTCCGAGAAAAACAAACGGGTGCACGGATCATCACCAAAATCTAATCATTCTTCCCTGTCACTATCCCAATATTACCTGAAAGTTTGGTGAAGATCCAACTTTCCATTCTCGAGTTATCTTGTACACATACAAACAAAGAAACAAAGATATGAAACCCTTTACATAACCCCCTGCCGATTTTATCGGCGTGGGAAATAATTTCAACATCAGCACCCAGGTTTGACACAATTTCAGCCCCAAAATGGGGAAACTGTTCACTAAAGTGCTAGAACCAATGCTACTGATCAAGACATATGTATTGACGCCAACAATAAATCACAGTTTGGGAGGCTACAATCTCAGGGTTTATCAGGGTCCATTCTCTGGGTTTGTCAGGGGCCAATCTCTGGGTTTATCAGGGGCCATTCTTAGGGTTTATCAGGGTCCATTCTCTGGGTTTATCAGGGGCAATTCTCTGGGTTTATCAGGGTCCATTCTCTGGGTTTATCAGGGTCCATTCTCTTAATTTATCAGGGTCCATTCTCTGGGTTTATCAGGAGCCAATCTCTGGGTTTATCAGGGTTTATCAGGGTCCATTCTCTGAATTTAATAGGGTCCATTCTCTGGGTTTATCAGGAGCCAATCTCTGGGTTTGTCAGGAGCCAATCTCTGTGTTTGTCAGGGGCCAATCTCTGGGTTTGTCAGGAGCCAATCTCTGTGTTTGTCAGGGGCCAATCTCTGGGTTTGTCAGGAGCCAATCTCTGGGTTTGTCAGGAGCCAATCTCTGGGTTTATCAGGGTCCATTATCTGGGTTTATCAGGGGTCCATTCTCTGGGTTTTCAGGGTCCATTCTCTGGGTTTTTTCAGAGTCCATTCTCTGGGTTTATCAGGGTCCATTCTCTGGGTTTATCAGGGTCCATTCTCTGGGTTTTTTCAGGGTCCATTCTCTGGGTTTATCAAGGGCCATTCTGTGGGTTTGTCAGGGTCCATTCTCTGGGTTTATCAGGGTCCATTCTCTGGGTTTATCGGGGTCCATTCTCTGGGTTTTTTCAGGGTCCATTCTCTGGGTTTATCAGGGTCCATTCTCTGGGTTTTTTCAGGGTCCATTCTCTGGGTTTATCAGGGTCCATTCTCTGGGTTTTTTCAGGGTCCATTCTCTGGGTTTATCAGGGTCCATTCTCTGGGTTTTTTCAGGGTCCATTCTCTGGGTTTATCAAGGGCCATTCTCTGGGTTTTTTCAGGGTCCATTCTCTGGGTTTATCAGGGTCCATTCTCTGGGTTTTTTCAGGGTCCATTCTCTGGGTTTATCAGGGTCCATTCTCTGGGTTTTTTCAGGGTCCATTCTCTGGGTTTATCAAGGGCCATTCTGTGGGTTTGTCAGGGTCCATTCTCTGGGTTTATTAAGGGCCATTCTGTGGGTTTGTCAGGGTCCATCCTCTGGGATTATTAAGGGCCATTCTCTGGGTTTATCAGGGTCCATTCTCTGGGTTTATCAAGGGCCATTCTGTGGGTTTGTCAGGGTCCATTCTCTGGGATTATTAAGGGCCATTCTCTGGGTTTATCAAGGGCCATTCTGTGGGTTTGTCAGGGTCCATTCTCTGGGTTTATTAAGGGCCATTCTCTGGGTTTATCAGGGTCCATTCTCTGGGTTTATTAAGGGCCATTCTCGGGGTTTGTCAGGGTCCATTTTCTGGGTTAATCAGGGTCCTCAATCAAGTCTGTGGTCAGGCCTGCCTACGGGTACGAGTTTGCCTTAGCTCCATCTTGAAAATGATTATTCTTACCTCAGAGGTACGATGAGAATTCATCCCTGCTGGCAGAAAGTCAGATCTTTTGATCATTCAGCTAGATGAAATGGGATGACCTCCGATAATCCAAAAATATAAATCTGAGCGATGTATTTGCTGGCCATGATTTTGACATTTCCTACTTTATGTGCCATTTTAACGTGAGGCATCCTTGAGATTGACAAAATACCCCATCCTCTCTGTGGGGGCCTTGAAGCTCCATTAGTGCTGTGATGACCGTTGTAACTTTTTGGCCATGAGGATGTTTTCCTTATTTACAATCATCTACCATGCTGCCTTTAATTGTTTTAAATACTTAATTCCAGTATGATTATCCAGATAAATTATTGGTTGATCTTTTGGAGACTGATGCAGAAATCTGAGTCAAATGCCAGGCTTCTTGTTTAAACCTGCAGCAACACACAAAACTATGAGAATGTATATGATTTTTTCCTTAAAATTACTAAATAAAATCTTCACAGGCACAGTAAACACATTTTAAACAAGGATTAAGTTGTAATTGTTCCATTATGTCTGATTTTGAATTAGAGCAAATGAAGACTACATGAGAAGGAAAGCATGCTAATATAAGGCAGACATGTATGTTAATCCCTGTTGCCTATTGTTTGTGTTTCTCAGGGGTTACCCTGCAGGCCAGGTGTGTCGAAGCTGTGCCGAAGGCTGTGCGTCCTGTGAGAAGAACGCCACCCACTGCCTCAGCTGTGAAGAACCCCTCCTCCTCCACAAGCACCAGTGTGTGGACGAGTGTCCTCCAGCGCACACCGTCAGGGAAGGGGAGTGCCATCACTGCCCCGCCGCCTGTGAGGAGTGCAACCCGCTCGGGCAGTGCACAGGTACTAGAACATACAGTAAACCAGGACAAAAACTGGTTTTATGAGCTTTTTCAGTCCACAAAATGTAGAAAATTTGGTTCTTTTATAAGTCACAGTAAGTCATGGCGTTATAGCAACAAAGTCAGTCAGCAGGCTGATCAACCAGCTAAATCCTTGTAAATTTCAAACAGGTTTAAGCAAGGATTGTTTTAGTAATGTTGCTTAACATTTATAGTTTGCAGAAAATGTAGGGTAAGGGCTTTAGTGATACTCTGAGTTTTCAATTTTGATAAACTGCAGACATTCAAATCTTAGTGTATTCCTTTAATTTCTTGTTAAAGATATCTCATTATGCTTGATAAACAGTGCCAATAAGAATTAGAAAAGCAAACATCTGGACTCTGCAATTTTACTCCATTATTTTTCTTTGCAAAACTGCTCAAGCTCTGTCAGGTTGTGCTGGAGTCAGGCATGAACAGCCCTTTTCAAGTCCAGCCACAGACTCTCTATTGGATTGAGGTCTTGGCTTTGACTCGGCCACTCCAGAACATTCACCTTGCTATCTTTAAACCATTTCTGTGTAGCTTTCTCTGAATGCTTCAGGTCATTGTCTTGCTGGAACTATAATAAGATTGTCCTCCAGGATTTTTCTTTATTTTGCTACATTCATTCTACCCTCTAACTTTAAGACACTTCCATAGCCGGCTGCTCAGAAGCATCCCTACAGCATGATGCTGCCACCAGCAGGCTTCACAGTCGGGATGGTGTGTTTGTGGTGATGTGCAGTGTGTGGTGTCCCCCAGATTGCCAAAAAGTTCCATTTTGGTCTCATCAGACCAAAGTGCTTTCTCCCTCTTGACCAGGAGTGTTGAACTCAACAATGGCAGGGGCCTGAAATCTGAATTTAACCTGAGGGCCCAACGGGGTAAACATTTAAACTGTAAACCTTATTTTCACAGGTAATTCATTAAGGGGGAGAAAAAATCAAAATGTGAGATAAAAAGTCAAAATATTAGTTAAAAAGGTCTGAACACAAATCAAAAGTCAAAATAATGTTTTCAAAAGGCAAATGTAACTTTATGTAACTTTATTACTGGATAGCCCTTTGAAATGAACCATCTTGTTTTACAGGGTGTCCAACACAGAACATAGAAACAACACATTTACATAAACATACATGTAACAAAGGCTCTCAAATACCCACCTCCCCATACATCAATCCCTTTTTCCACCATACCTACATACAAAGACAAAAGAACATTGTACCTTTTGGTGTGGATTTTAAAAGGAGTCGATCAAAAGATACGTTTTTAGCAATAAAGAGAACTAAAATGTAGCAATATTGGAAGCAGTAATAACCACAGATATGCCATAGTGACCAGAGTTGGTATGATGTTGTAATAAGAAGACATTTCCATAAGAAGCAGAGACATGGAGTTTTGAGGTAAGTGAGTAATGATTTCTTGAACAGGCTCAGGGAGTTAATTGTTCTTATGGCAATGGGTAAGTTATTCCAGTCAGAGGGGGCTCTGAATTTAAATGATCGTCTACCAATTTCCTTTTTGGTGAAGGGAACACAGAAGAAAGGTTGTTGGGCTTGTCTGAGAGGGTATGGTGATGTGTAAGGTATTAGATGTTTTTTTAAATAGGCAGGACTTGTCAAATGGATTGTTTTAAAGATTGTCTGGAGCCAATGGAAGTGTCTTCTTGCTTTGAGAGGTAACCAGTTAAGAGTTTCTTACAGGGTACAAATATATGAGATAGAAAGTAAAAATCATGAGTTTAAGGGCAAAATATGAGAAAACTAGAAAAGCACTCAGAGAGTGCAGACTGTGGCTTTCTCTTTGCCGCTCTCTCATTACAGGACGGCCTGATCTAGGCAGATTTGCACATGTGACATAGTCCTTCATTTCTTGATGATGGATTTAACTGAGCTCTGGGGATGTTTAGTGCTTTGGAAATCTTGTTGTATCCATCCAATTATTTTCTTTTTAGAAAGCTGCTCCTTTACAAGTCCCTAAAGTGGTTATTATAGTTTTACTGAGTTGTATGTTGGCTCTGAGGATCAAAATACAACATTGCAGAAAAAATAATATTCTACAAAACACAATTTTCTCAGAAACAAAATTCACAAAGACTTTTTTAAATGAAAGAAATTATTTCTGAATTTCACAACCTGCTCAGTCTGACTGAAAACAAGGACATTTCACTGAACAACAAAGAGAATCGCTCCTCTCAAACGTTCTTTGTTAAATGTTTTGTGTTCTGACGTCCATAGAGTCTCCGGGGCCACCGTAAAGTCGTCTTTAATTGTTTATGTGCTAAAAGCTGTTCTTTCTCCAGGCTGTGAAGAGTATCACTTTCTCCACGAGGGCCTGTGTGTCCTCGACTGTCCCGAGAGGTTCTTTGAGGACACGGAGCAAGGGGAGTGTTCGCGGTGCCACCCCGACTGCTCAGTGTGCGACGGCCCCAACGACAACGACTGTGATGACTGTGCTGACCCTGAGGCCTCTCTGCACCGTGGGACGTGCCTCTTCGCTTGCCCCGTCAGCACCTACAGAGACGCTTTGACGGGAGAATGTAAAGGTACAACGCAGCTGTTTATCTGATTGTTTAACGGATTACTAATTTATTTATTAAGATTTACTTTTCCTTCTTTTTAAGACAGAGTTAATGATGCTCCAATTCTCCACAAACTTTCTTTTCTCCTGTCTTATGCAACACTTTTGTCCTGTTGAACGCCCTTGATGCATTTCCTCAATTATATTCCTCTCCTCTGCCGGAGTGTGTTTCCTGACTTTGGCTGCGACTAAAATAGCAATGCTTTTCAGACGGTTAACAGGCAGCTGTCAAACCTTGAAAAACAGAGCAGTGATGCCAAAGACGGTTCCCTAGAGAAAAACACACCGCTCCACTTTTTGTTATTCAAAAAAACCACAAAGGATGCCGTGCTTCTCCCAGGAAAACGTTGTAGGCGATGCCCACTTTTGTAGCTACATACAGTAGCTGCCAGCCCTGAGATATTTCACAGGAGGAGCATGAAGGTACTATAGAATGGACAGAGGGGGGATTTTTCACAGTTGTATTTATGTTTTTCTGAACTTTACACTGGCTGCTGAAAATGTTTTCACAAACACTCTAAGAGCAAAACAAGGAGAAACAAGAAGGTAAATTATCTGGTGATAGAAAATATATTTATTTATGAAAATACATGCATTTACACCACATACAGAGGCTGAGTCACTGCACAACCTGGTTTTAATTCTAACCTCAGGAAAGGGCTGGGCGATAATGGCAAAAATCAAATTATAAATTGAATATTTTCCTTGAATATCATTAATGAGTGATTTTCCCACCCCTGACTCAGTTTGTGCTGTAAATATTTGTTTAGTTCTAAAACAAATAACTGAAAGAAACACGCACAGATTAACGATTTATTAAAACAATAAAAAATCAAAACACATATCAGCTGAAATAAAAATGTTTTGTGAAAAGAGTCACTTGCCAAGAAACATAGAAAATAAACAATGTTTTTTTTTTGCTAACAAAACAAAACATTTTAACACTGCTGTGTAAAACGTAAAAAATAAATTTCATCTAATAAAAATGGTGACATTTTATTTTTAATGTAAAAATAAGTTCCCTTAGTTAGTCTAAATCCATCCATCTTTTTCCGCTTATCCGGGGTTGGGTCACGGTGGCAGCAGGCGAAGCAGGTCAACCCAGCCGTTCCTCTCCTCCGCAACACTTTTCAGTTCCTCCTGAGGGATTCTGAGGTGCTCCCAGGCCAGATGAGATGTATAATCCCTCCAGTGAATTCTTGGTCCTTGGTCTGCCTCATGGTCTCCTCCCAGTTGGACATGCCTGGAAGACCTCCACAGGAAGACACCCAGTAGGTATCCTGATCAGATGCCCGAACCACCTCAGCTGGCTCCTTACGACGTGAGGGAGCAGCGGCTTTGCTTCAAGATTTCAGATGTCCGAGCTCCTCACCCTGTCTCTCAGGCTGAGCCCAGACACCCTCCTAAGGAAAATTCTCATTTAGACTGCTTTTACCCAGAGTTCATGACCTTGACGTGACGGTACAGCGCTTGCAATACTGCAGATGCTGCACCAATCTGCCTGTCTATCTCACGGTCCATTGTAGTCTCATGTGTGAACAAGACCCAGAGATATTTGAACTCCTTCACTTGGGGCAGAGATTAACTCCACACCAAGAGGAAGCAGTCCACCGTTTCATTTTCAAGCAGAGGACCATGTTGCATTTCTTTTAGTGATGCTACAAGAAACGTAGAAAAATAACGGACAAATGAGGTACGGCAATTGAATAATGAGACTGTGCTTATGAGGTTAAAACCACGTGGTTCACAGTCACACTGAGTGTTCTGTTTTAAATATTAGGTAGTCACACTCAAGTTTCCAATAAGGGCGCACTCACATTTGGCAGTCTGTACCGTGCTTGGAATCGTTTGAACCCAAAGTCCAGTACGTTGGACAAGTGTGAGTATGCTCTTCTGCAATTGGGTGCAGCATGCTTCTCTAGCCCTGGCACAGAAGGATGAAGTGGGCCAAAGGATGGCACGAATCCAAATGAAGGTGCAAGAGCATGGGAATGTGGGGCGCAGATGACCTAGTGATTTAGGGCGCAATCCATGTACTTGGGTGGTCTGTGTTCAAGTCCAGCCTTTGGCACTATTTAGTATGAGTATTAAAGTAGTATTAAAAAGTCATTTTTTCTGATTTTGAGTTATTGAGTTGTAAGAAATTCTGAGCCATCCAGGAGTTGATATCATTTAGACAGTCTGTAAGAGCAGCACGGCTTCCAGGGTCCTCAGGTCTCAGGAGCAGGAAATGGAATTAAAGAAGGGAAAGCAATTATCACATTTCAAGTCAAGCAGTTCTTAAATTCACTTTAACATTCAAAATGTTAATGACAAAAATAATAAACGCAAGTCTGCCAAGTTTTAGTAGTTGGAGGAATATCCTTAATTTGATTCAGTGACTTTTCTCCTCCCAGACTGTGATGCCTCCTGCCTCACCTGCTCTGGTCCCCACTCCGGCTCCTGCACCAGCTGCAGAGAGGACCACAGGCTTGAGGGCCACGGCCATTGTGTACTGTCAGCCAACAAATGCTCACCTCATCAGTACACAGACCAGACCGGGGACTGCCATCCGTGTCACAAATACTGCCACAGGTGCTCGGGTCCCGGCATAACGCACTGCCTGAGCTGCAACCAGAGACATCTCCTGCTCAGTGAGTCGGGTTTGCAGGGGCCTTGCGATATCTCCAAAGTCTCCGAGCATCTGTGCCTTGTTTGTTTGTGCGGGTGTCGTGATCACCGTGTGTGTTTGTTGCTACAGATGGCACCTGTGTGGATGCGTGCCCCGCTGGCTACTACCAGGACGAGGCGGGCCAGAAATGCGAGCCTTGTCACGCTTCCTGTCTGTCGTGCGTTGGGGAGAAGAGCCACGAATGCCTCGTCTGTAAAAGCCACCTATTCAGAGAGGGCAAAGAGTGTGTGGAGACCTGCCTGCACAGGTAGATTAACCTGCTCAGCGCCCAGCTGTGCCGCTCATCTATCACATTAAACACGGTCGCACAGTGTTGTCATTAATAAAAGATCGGCTCAGTCCCATAATGTCAGCGTGGACACTAAACCTGTGCTTTCCTTTACTTAGCTGGACAGGGCTGCAATTTGGAGATCAAGCTAATTTAACCTGAGATTTAAATAGCAATGCATGCGGCCTGTAAATGCTAATTAGGGTTGATTTTATTTGGGGTGGCAGTGGCTGAGAGAGTTAAATTAATGTGCTGTTAAATTGATGTGCAGTTAAAACTCCAAAATGGGACACACAGGTTATTTAATGTTTGATCTGCTACCCTTCATATTTCAGGGCCTGCGTGCAAAGCTGCAAAAAATAAGAAATCACTTTGACTTCATTATCCAGAATCTGTGTCAGTGTCCTCAGTGTTGCTTTGAAGTGTTTTGTTGTGACTGTTTTCCCTCTGTCATTGTCGTTTGAGTTGTTTACAGCTGTTTGTGACTGAGTGGCTGCAGAGGAGAATTTCCTTTGAGGACAAACAAAGCTCTCACCATCTTTAATTGAATCTAATCCATCATAACTTTCTCACCAGTCACTATGGAAACACAGGCTTGGGGACGTGCGAGAAGTGTGACCCGAGCTGTGGCGAGTGTATCGGGGGTGGGGAGGACAGCTGCCTGAGCTGTGCTCTGGGTCTCATCTACTTGCGGAAAGAAGGCCGCTGCCTCCCCTCGTGCCCTGAGGGATACTACCACGACACGGTGCACAGGACCTGCGAGCACTGCCATGCCAGCTGCAGAGCGTGCTCAGGTAGGAGCGTCCACTCAGCACTAATTTAATATTGTGGAAACGAACACACATAGACACACACACACACACACACACACAGTCAGTTGTAGGTGATGAGATATTGATGCTGCTGTTGTCTCCACGGATTGCAGATGTGAAAGCGCTGAACAGCTCAGACTGCGCTGAGTATCGACCGCATTAATCCTATATACTGGAGCGGAGGTTCATGCATTATACTTCCTTAACACACAACATTTATTTAAATATTTCTAAATAAATAATGTCAACACAAACCTCGATTCCACCCAAAGTTTAGGCAGGTTTTTTCTTCATAATGACTTTAAATCATTGGAAAACAGAGGAAAAGGTGTACAGGCAAGGTATAAAATTACCATACATGAAAGGTTATGCAGTAGTGGGATATACTGAAGAAAGCAATAGAACCGTTTTTCTTCCATTGTGCACCTTGGAAATTGGTGAAGTTGTGCCAGAAATACAGTGCCCATATAAAGTGTTTACCCTATTGCAGGGCTGTTCAATGACAAATTCAACTGGGCCAAATTTTTAAACCAAGAAATGTTGCCGGGCTAAACATTTTCGGCGCCCAGTAAGCAGCTGATAATGTCAAATTTGAGCAATTACTGTTCGGTTTATGAAAAATATGCACTTTTTATTAATAGTCTCCCTTTTAAATTTGACAACAAAACAAAGCACATCAAAAAGTGCACAAAACAGAACAACAGAGTTGTATTTCAACAAATGTTTTTTTCACTTGAATAAAAATTAAATAAATAGAATGAAAAAATACAATGAAATTCTTTAAATAATCATTTTTGGTTACATCTTACCTTTGGGCTACTTCTGTCAGCATCGCTAGCCACGCTTTACAACAACGCAGTGCATTGTAGATAGACTGCTGCTAGGCTACGCGGAGTGCTGCATTCACGGTCTGAGATACCGTCGGAATTTATGAAGACTTGCAAAACAGGTTACCCTCTGCATCTCCAGCATGACCAGAGGCTAGACCACTTTGGGATTGGTTCTGGGCTGCATGTGGCCCCCAGGCTGCTAATTAAATAGGCCTGCCCTATTGAATGTTTTACACTTCTATTGATTAAAAAAAAAAAAATCAGTCCTGGTCAATATGATTTGGATTTTTTTACAAAAAAAAAAAAGAAAAAAAGCTCTTTACCCTTGCAGAACTTATTGAGGGAGGGTGTTTTGTGGACTTGGAGGGGGGGTGTCACATGGGGGATACTGTGGGAATACGGGGTTCTGGGATCGCTGCAGCCAGGGTTGTTTCCGGTGCATGTTGTCCTCTGCCAAGGTTGCCCCTTGTCTTCCATTCTATTTGGGATTTTCATGGACAGGGAGGAGGGTTTCTGGTCCAGAGACCTCAGAATTTTGTCTGCTTTTTGCACGATGTGGTTCTGTTGGCTTTCTCAGCCGAGGACCTCCAGCAGACATTGGGAAGGTTCGCAACTGAGCGCAAGGCAGTCAGGATTAGGGTCAGCACCTCCAAGTCCGAGGCCATGTTTCTCTTCCCGAAAATGGTGGAATGTTCTTTTTGTGTGGGAAGTGAGTCTCTACCCCAAGTGAAGGAGTTCAAGTATCTCAGGGTCTTTGTTTACAAGTAAGGGTTATAGGGAGTGTGAGATTGACCGGTCAGTCTTCCTCCCTACCCTCACCTGTGTTCATGAACTCTAGGTAATGAGTTAAATAATGGGATTGCGGATGAAATTGGCTCAAGTGAGTTTTCTCTGGAGGTTGGCTGGGCTCAGCCTTATAGGGTGAGGATTTCAGACATCTGGAGGGAACTAAGAGTAGAACCACCGCTCCTTCGTATCAAAAGAAGCCAGTTGAGATGGTTCAGGCATCTGATCGGGATGCCTACCTTTGGAGGTATTCAGGGCAAATCCGACTGAGAGTAGACCTCAGGGAAGACCCAGAATGCACTGGAGGGATTACATATCCTGTCTGGTCTGGGAATGCCTCAGAATCCCCCAAAAGTATTTGGAAAGTGTCGCTGGGAAGAGTGATGTTTGGGTGGACTTGCTTAGCCTGCTAGCAAAGCAACCTGGCCCCAGATAAGCAGAAGAAGATGGATGGATGGATGGATGTAATGTAAAATAAGTGACTGCATAAATATTCACCCTCTTTAAAGTGACTGACCTAATTCAACAGAGGTGCTAGTAGTCTCACTATTAGTGAAATGGGGATCACCTGAGTGCAACAAATGTGTCTCGTGTGATTGTAGTATAAAGACACCTGTGTCTGGAAGGTCAAGTCACTGGTTAATCAGTATTGCTGGCTACCATTATACCATGAAGACAAAAGAACACTCCAAGCAACTCAGAGAAAAGGTTATTGAAAAATGTAAGCTAGGGGATGGGAACAAAAACATTTTCAGGCTATTTTTTTAATGTATAACCAATTAGAATTGAACACATTATTTTCCAGACTTACCCATGAAGTGTTTTGTATCTGCAGGGAAAGATCACCAGTCCTGTGACTCGTGCTTCGCTGGCTTCCTGCTCTCTGATGGCATGTGTGAGTCCATGTGCGATGTAGGCCAGTATCCAGTCACAAAGGTAACCATGCAATCCTTTGATTAAGTTTTAATTTCACAAATATTAACTTTTCATGGAAGAGAAAAAAATCCTGAGCTTGCCCTTGCTCCACCAAAATAATCATTAAGTAATGTTTTGGCCCCGGGTGTCATATAATGCAGCTCAGACGGACTTATTACTGCACTGGGAGAAATTTCAAACAGCAGAGTAAAAATGATGACTGTGTCATGATTTCAAAACAAATCTCCTGGCTCATGCTGTGAGGCTAGCGACTGAAAGTGTCTGGCAGGTAGATGCATATTAATTGGTTAAGCTGAAAGGCAGAGCGTTCTATTCACTCCTTTTAGAAGTGAAAGTTTGCTTTGAAGCTGTGATGGAGAATTCATGCTGCAGCTGTGCGTCTGCCTGTGATGTCCCCTCTCTTACCCCCTCATCAGGGTTCAGGACACGCGTGTGAGGAGTGTGACGGCTCCTGTCTGGAGTGCCGGGGCCCCGGTACTGCCAACTGCACCATGTGTCCTCCTCAGGCCATCTTAGAAGCTGGAGGGCGCTGTTTGCTCTGCTGCCGCCATGAGGAGGAGGAGGTGGCCTCGATGCTGCAGCAGGACTGTTGTAACTGCACCGAGACTCGAGGTAGGCTCTGGGTCGAGGTCATTTAAGGGGGGCTCAGAGGAATAAAGAGACTCCACATTACTGGATTAAAGCGTCTGAAACACTGATAAACATTTAGGTCACTTTTTTAATTAACCTTTTTTTAAGTTATGGGGGCTTATTGAGGACATCCTTTTTTTTTTTTAGTAATCTCAAACTCACACTTAAAAATAGAATGACTGCACAAAAGAAATAGATTTTTAAAATACATGTAAGAAGAGCTTCATTAATATAGCACTTTAAAACCAAGTTCTTTTGCTACAGGTACAGTTAGACCAAGACCAAGAGAGCAAAATATGTAAAAATCTAAAAGTAAGCAACAGAACAAACAACAACAAGCAGAAAAATAAAAAAATAAAACAGAATAAGTGTTGAAAAGGGAAAAATAAACAAAGGGATGTGAGAGCAGTTAAAGGTAATGCCAGAAAAAAAACAATCATATAAAAGAATAAAGATTAAAAAAACACAAAATGAATAATTAGAGCAATAAAAAGCCACAGAGTGATACAAAGAATAAAACAAAATAATGTAATAAAAATAAATAAAATCCCCAAAAGTCCCCAAATATATAAAACAATAAAAAGAAATCATTCCATAAATGTAATAAAAAAAGAACTAAACAAATGAATTCATGAAACATTAAAAATAAATATACTTATGTAAGTAATTTTAAAATATCGAAAAAACATTAAAAAGGAAAATAAAGCAAATACATATGGGAAAAACAAAAAATTGTATATAAAGAATATGAACAAAAAAGAGATTTAACACAGAGTGAAAATATTATTTAGGTATTTTAAAAGATATAAAAGCATTTAAAAGGAATTTTTTAAAAAGTTGATTAATGGAATAAAATAAACAAAAAAAAACTCAACAAAAAGAAATAAAGTTGAGCAGGATATACAAAAAAAGAGTAATAGAACAAATAGAATTAATAAAAGAAATTCATTAAAAATATTAATAATGATATTAAAAGGAATAAAAGCATTTAAAAGAATTTTCAAGACAAACAGTGCTTAATGGAATAAAATTTACAAACCCAACAAAAGAAATTAAGCTGTGCATGACGTAAAATTACAATAAAACAATAAAAGATCAATAAAAGCAATAAATGAATGCAGTTGGTCAACGACAAAGAATCAAAAAGAAATAAATTCATTAAAGAAATAAAGGCAACCAAAAGAAATAAAATGAGTAAGATAAAATAAAAGTAATAGAAAAAATGGAACCAAAAAAATAAAGCGGCAATATGAGATCAAGTCAGATTGAAAGTTAAAAAGATTTTTAAACAATTTGAAGCATTCCAAGAGTCGCATCATGAGTGATGCATTAATGCCAACAGCGCTTGAATATGGAGAGTCAAGAATTTACTAATGCTTTATAGTGTGCGGTTATAAACTGTTTCCTCTGTTCCTCTTACTGTTCTGAAATGAAAACCTTTCATGACCTGAAACCTGAAATGAAAGCTTTCCAGGGCTGTCTGCCAAGAAGCATCCCCACAGCATGATGCTGCCACTACCATGCTTCACAGTGGGGATGATGTGTTTGTGGTGACGTGCAGGTCATGTCAGATGACCAACAGTTCCATTTTGGTCTCATCAGACCAGAGAGCTTTCTTCCACTTGACCATGGAGTCTCCCACATGTCTTTTGGTGAACTCTAATCCAGATTTAACCTGAGTTTTCTTCAGGAGTGGCTTTCTCTTTACCACTGTGCATAAAGCTTTGACTTGTGAAGAGTCCCTCCCATCTCAGCTGCTGAAGCTTGGAACCCCTTCGAAGTAGTAATAGGTGATTTGGTGGCCTCTCTACGCAGATTTTCACATGTGCCATATTCCTTCCATTTCCTCCCCATTTGATGATGGATTTAACTGAACTCTGGGGATGTTCAGTGCCTTGGCCTTTTTTGTATCCATCCCCTGAGATTCTCTGAGTTGCTTGGGATGTTCTTTTGTCTTCCTGGTGTAATGGTAGCCAGGAATACTTATTAACCAGTGGCTGGACCTACTACAATCACTGAAAGAGGATTCTTTTTTGTAATTTCTTTTGCCAAAAGCCAGATCATATCGACTGATTGGTTTAAAATCAATAAAAGGGTAAAACACCCAAGGGGGTGAAAACTTTTTATAGGCACTGTATGTGCATTTTAGTGTAGTGAATTTTTTTTTTCTTATCCTTTATTGGTTCATGATTCTTTTATTTAATTTTTAAGAATGTTAAACAAAGATATTCCTCCTAAATGGCAAACACTCTAAACAACAGGCAGTAACATGATAAGGGTCTTTTAGTCCATACAAAGCCTGGGAGGCAAAACCCCGGGGAAAAAGGCTTAAAATGACTTTCTGATGCTTGGTAAGCTTATTACTGACTGTATTGTAACAAGTGAAGGTGACTCTATTGAGCATATTTATGTTTTTTATCACCTCCTTTCTTCTCTTATCTGGATTTAAGGAGACAAAGCTCACACAGAAATCTGTGAATAATTCAGAAGAAAACTAAAAGTTGTCTGGAACAAATCTGTGATTTTCAGAAGCAACAAGGTCATGTCAGAGCAGTCCTTTAAGGTGTAATTTGCAACACTTTATTTGCATTTGAATGATAAAGAATCCCCTGGTGGTTTCAGCACTGAGAAAAGATTAAAAATGGTTTTAATACATTTTCCCTTTGACTTGGTGTCTGTGTGGGATTTGTAGGCGAGTGCGTCCTCAGCACCAACTTGGCTTTCAGAAACGAGGAGGAAGAGGAGGCCCGAGGTAACCTGACCGTCTTCATCATCGCCTGCATCCTCCTGGTGTTTGGACTCATAGCTGTGGTCTTCCTCATCAAACACTCCCGCTCCAAGAGCCAGCCCCCGGACATCACTCCGCGTGGCTACGAGAAGCTAGGGTCCGGCGGTGGGTACGGAGGCAGCAGCAGACATGGCGGCTACAGCTCGGCTTCCTCTATGTCGTACAGCAACCGCGGTGCCAGCTCCTCCGGCGGCCGCTTCCAGGAGTCTCAGCTGGTCGACATCGGCGAACGGCGCTCAGGGGTGAAGGATGACGACGACGATGACGAAGATGAGGACATTGTTTACATGGGGCAGGATGGCACCGTGTACAGAAAGTTCCGCTACGGACAGTTGGGAGAGGACAACGAGGACGAATTGGAGTATGATGATGAGAGCTACACATTCCGATGAATGTAAGAAAATCTCCTTTTTCTCTCTTTCCTCTGTGCTGTTTATCTCTTCCTGCCTGGGGGGACTGATCCATTTATCCTCCTCTGAATATGAGTAGAATCAAATGAGACATGAGAAGCTATTTATAACGAGCAGCATTTTACAACTGCTATCCATTCACAAAAAGAAATGTGCAGCTGACAAAGTCAATGTTAAACAATCTCAAGGACTTTTTACACCATTAAGTATAACTTTTAATCTTATTTTAAGGTCTCAGCTTCCTTCTAATTGTATTGTAACTAGCACTGGTATTGACTAGATTTGAAAATATTTTTAGGGATGCTCCGATTGATTGGCAGCCAGTTATGATTGGCTAATAAAACAGGAACCCTACATGATATGACAAGTTCATAGGTAAAAAAACTCACTAGATATGTTTTTTGAGAAAAAATAAAGTTATAAATGCTGCAGGTTATGTCTTAGTCCTCATAGTGGTGGGACGTCATCCAGCTATAGCAGTCTCTCTATCTGTGCCATTTCTGTGCATTAGTTGTCCATCAAATCTTTGTATTATGCACGTGAAGGTACTGTTAGTGAAGAGAAACATCATGAAGATGTGATTCTCAGTGTAAACCAAAGTGAATGTAGTCATAGGGGCAAAAAGACGGCGAGCCTCCATGCCTGAGCAGTGAGTCCTGGCTGTTGACACCCGTACAGCTCTAAGTACCGCTGCTCACACCTGGTGTAGTCCTCATCAAATCCTGGTGTCTCAGTAATCACCTGAACACTGCATCTTTGTATGCAAGTAAACACTGAGCCTTATTCACCCTAAACAGCCTTTACTAACAGGAAATAATGACAGCATACCACAAAGGTTTGTCAATGAAGATTAGTGTTGCTGCAGTGTTTTACCTTCTGTACTACACAGCTTTTATGGTGCTGACTTTCTGATGTTTGAAGAAACCCAAAATATTTCATTATCTTCCTTTTAGTCTTGCTGTCAGAGGACAGGCGCTGACGTACGCATGCTCAGCTCCAGGAAGCTGGACAAACACTATTAACAATGGAGCATTACGTGGATAAAATGTATGCCCAGGCCAGTCAGAAGAGTGAAAGCATCTTCTCATGAGAAGCTTACAGTGGTGCTCTTTGCTCTTATTTCAATAAAAGATGTGGTCTAGGTCTAATTAAACTGCCACTTTTCTACAGCTACATCCGAGCTAACTGCTAACTTTACTGTTTTTTTGGTTAAAGAAATTTGCTCCAGTTCTTATAAACCTTCCACTATACTAAAGCTACATCTGCGCTAACTGCTAACTTTACACTTTTTCTATATAAAGAAAAGTTGTCCAGTTCTTATAAACCTTCCGCTATACTAAAGCTACATCTTGGCTAACTGCTAACTTTACTATTTTTTTATATAAAGAACAGTTGTCCAGTTCTTATGAACCTTTTGCTACCTAGCTTGCCCACAGCTACCGCTTTATTCTCTTAAGATGACACATATTGATCTGTACAGTGTTCGCTTTGGCACAAATGTTGAGGATTGGAGCTTTCTGAGATGGATTTGCCCGTTGACAGACATGGAGTCAGGGTAATCCAATGACTTTCCAAGATTATTATTGATGGTCCATCACAAGTTGGTAGGAGAAAATGTGAATGAGATGCATTGAGAGTGAGAAACAAGTCATAGTGGGTTTGATTGAGAATTTCTCTGCCTTTTAAAACCTGATTTAAGCATCTGATTAAGTGGGGTCAAGATTTCTCTTAAGGAAGTGGTTGGCCCTGATGCCTGACCAGCTGAGAACCATTTACAATTTAGTTTCAAATTATAACTGTATTGTTATATATCTCTTATCATAGGAGACTTTTTGCGTTGCCCCTTTCTGTCTGCTGTGTTTAACAAAGTAAAAACATGTTGCTGATTGAAGAATGACTTTTGCACTCCTGATCGGAGCATCCCTAAAAATGTCATGAATCATATTATTCCCTTTTCTTGTGTTGACAGATTTGCATTGATTAAACTTGCTGTTTCTTTTGCTTTCTTCCATTCCGAAGTGTTTTCTGACATTGATTTTTAAATTAAGAATGTGTTCTGTTCAAATAAAGGCTCAAAAATAACTTCAAAGAGTGATTCATGATTTAAAATCTGGCAGCAAAGTAATCAAAGTCAACCTGACTCATCCAACACGACTGAGAACGGCACTCAAGACTTCGGTACATGTTTATTGAATTACTAGACAGTGATCCATAATTGGTCTGAACATCCTCGAAACGGCACAGAAGAAGACTCGACTGGAAGAGGACTGTCAGTTATCTATGAGAAGACATGCACAAACACACAAACAGAAGATATTGTGCTTTACAGAAAATCCCATCTTCACGTTCTGGGGTTTCATCCTGATGATTGAAGTGAAGTTGAAGAGATGTTTGGAGGTAAACACTCACACACAAACTCACCAAGCTAAAAAGACATGCTCTCAGATTGCACTTATAGTTTTATATATCGACCCCATTTCATAGACTCTTTAAAGTTAAATTTTCTATTTGAAGTAAAGTAAGACATTAGTGATTGCTTAAATGCAATACTTGGTCATCTGTGGCACAAGGTTTTTTTCTTTTTGGCAGAAACCTTGTGCTTTTATTGTAAGTTGCTGACACACAGGTTGCTTATTTATCTGAAATACTGAGAGCGTGTGACCAGTAGAGGATGATATTATTGCTTCACTGCTTCTCATGCACACGACTACAAACACTATCGACTCTACAAATGGATTTTGCGCAGTGCACTGTCTGGTGTGTAATTGCATTTCCTACCCTACCGTGAACAGTGATGCTACTCTGGAGGTGCTGCCAAGCATCACGCTCGGCTGTATAGTTCTCTGGATTGTAAGTTTAAGGTACAGAAGATGCTACAGCAGCCATAGAGAATGGGTGTAAGATTGTATCTTTTCATATTAAACTCCAGTGACTTATTGGCAACCGCTGAACCACACACGCACACGATAGCTGAACAGGCCTTCCAGCTTCACCCGTAAAATATAACAGTGACTCTGAACATTGAGGTGACCCATCCATTTTGGATGTTTGGGTTTAAGAGCTGCTGGCACCGGCTTCGTCTTGCCTGCTGCGAAAACCAAAAAGAACAAAACAGAAACATTAAAGACGGGTATGTTTATGTATGGGTGACAGACTGCTGACACCGAGCCATTACTCTTGTGTGGGTGAATTTAAACGTCTGTGAGGACTTACTCGCTCCTGCCTGCTGCTGCTGTTGGCTCCGGTCCCAGCAGAAAACTATTCATTCTTGAATGAAAGAAAAATGACAAGAAGTTAGAGCAGAATTTATAGTTGTTATGCACTGGTATTTAATTAACTTGAAAATGCAGAACTTATGATTCCAGGCACAAATGACCCTGATCACTCAGCAGCCACTTTCCTCTGAATTCAGACTTCTGGGTTAGAAAGCCCAGTATATGTTATAGTGTCATAGTACTGAGCGTGCAAGTTTAAGACTAAAAATTCATCGTTAAGTATGTGATTCTGCCCTTTCAAATGCATGAGAATAGAGGCACGCACAGTGCATTTAGAAAGTATTCCGACCCCCTAACCCAGGGGTGTCAAACTCAACCACAGCATGGGCCAAAATCTGAATTTAGGTCTAACCTGAGGGCCCAATGGGGTAAAAATTTTACCATAAGCTGTCAACCTTATTTTCACAGGTAATAAATTAAGGGGGAGAAAAATTGATAATTTTAAAGGCTCAAAATCTGAGATAAAAAGTCAAAATATTAGTTAAAAAGGTCAGAACACAAAATCAAAAGTTAAAATAATGTTTTCAAAAGTCAAATATATGAGATAGAAAGTAAAAACCATGAGTTCAAAGTAGGGCTGAACGATATGCAAAAATAATCTAATTGCATTTTTTTCCTGCAATATTGCAATTGCGATTTTAAATGCGATTATTTAGGTTCCTCATTTTTTCTGTTGTTCAACAAACATGAGCAAGAAATCATTCTATATTATAACAAGTACTATATTAGATAAGTTAAACTAGGGCTAAATTTAGAATAAAAATATCTTACTGCCATTTTGGCTCATATAGACATTTTGGTATCAACTGCTTTGTTGAAGGGGATGATCATTTCTCATATTCTCATTTTGATGAAAAATAAATGCATGAGCAAGAAAAGTAAGATTTTGTAAAGAATAAAATAAAATAAAAAAGATACTTGAAGGTTTGAATAACGTATAAAGTAGTGATACTCAACGTGTGCCTCTAGAGCCATATGTGGCTCTTTTGTCTTCATTTTAAATGTTATTCCCCCAGAAAACCCTAAATAAGGGAAACTTTTTGCCCTTTTCACCATTTTTCCTACTTTTCACCCATTTAAGCTACCTTTTGCCTTTGAAGACTACTTTTTTCCTACTTTTTTGCCCATTTTTGCTACTTTTTCACCACTTTTATCCAATTTTTGCCTATTAGGACTATCTTTTGCCATTTAATACCACATTTTCCCTACTTTTTTGACCCTTTTGACACTTTTTTTGTAACTTTTTACCAATTTTTTTGCCACTTTTATCCCATTTTTGCCCTTTTCACAGTTTTTTCCTCTGCATTTTCACCCATTTAAGCTCCCTTTTGTCATTAAATACCACTTTTTCCTTGTTTTTGCCCACTTTAGCCAATCTTGATTGCTTTTGCCCATTTAAGTCACTTTTCACTCATTTTTTTTTTCACGGTTTTGCCACTTTTGGACCATTTTATGCCAACTGTAACTAATTTTTTGTCACTTATCACTCATTTTTGCTACTTTCTGACTCTTTTTCCACTTTTCCTTGCCCATTTCTACGCATTTTGGTTGCTTTTTGACCATTTGTGCCACCTTTAACTTATTTTTATTGCTGTTGTTGCCACTTTTCACCTCAGATTGTGGCTCTTGCAAAGGTATTTTTCAACTATTTGGCTATTTGGTTGAGCAGGGTTGAGTAAGACTGATATAAAGGATAAAAAAAAAAGAAAAAAGCTTGTATCAAACTGGTATTTTGACACTTTTCAGGTTAAAGAAATATTGCACTGTCTGCGATTTAAATATTGCAGCACGCCATACCGCGATTTGATCTTGGCCCTAGGTCAAAATATGAGATAAAATACAAAATCATGTGTTTAAAAAGCCGAAATATAACTTAACATTTAAGATTGTGAATCTAAAAAAACAAAATATAAGAAGAAATTCTAAATTGTGAGTTTAAAAAGTCAAAATATGTGATTACAAGTCAAAGTTAAGAGTTTAAAATGGCAAAATATGAGATTAAATTTAAAATCATGATCTTGAAATTTCAAAATATGACTTGAAATTTAAAATTGTAACCTAAAAGTTCCCCATATGAGATAAAAAGTCAAAATGCTAAGTTTATCTTTTTTTTTTTTTTTATTTTGAGATGCAAATCAGAAATATTAAAACAAAAACACATTTCTCTGCCCTATTCCTTACTTTCAATCTCATTATTTTTACTCTATCATTTTTCACAGTTTTATGACTTAACAAAGGATATGTAAAATCTTCAAGGTCAAATTTACATTTCTATACTGGAGGAAATCTGCAGACCTTAGACCTGCGGGCCAATATGATATGATCCTGCAGGCCGGGTGAAACTGCACCACGGGCCTTGAGTTTGACAACCCTGCCTTAACCTTTTTTAACTTTCTTATGTTGCAGCCTGATGCTGCAGTCGAAAAATCACCTTTATTCTCATTTTAACAGAATTTCAAATTTGCATAATTCTTCAGAACCTTTGCAAAAACACTCTAGATTTAGCTCAGATTCCTCCCATTTCTCCTTTACCTGAGGTAAATTAAACTGATTGGACATGATTTGCAAAAGTACACTACTTTCTATGGAAGGCCTCCAAGCTGACAATGCAATCAGAGCAAAAACCAAGCCATGAGGTCACAGGAAATGCTTGCAGAGCTCAGAGACAGGAAACTGTTATACTGAAGGTTCCCAAGAGCACAGTGGCTTCCATGATTCTCAAATGCAAGAAGTTTGGCATGACCAGCACTCTTCCATGAGTTGGTTGCTCAGCAAAACTGAGCAATCAGGGGAGAATCATTCACCTGCCGTTTCCACTCAATCAGCTTGCAAAACCAGACACGCCTTCATACCATCACAAAAGTCTGCTCCAAAATCACTGGACATCCTGTCAGAGCTCTGTCTGCTCTTTGTGATCAACAGACTATTCATACTGCTCTCAGGATACTCCACGATCCCTCACACATTCTCCACTCTGTGTTTGAGTGGCTACCGTCAGGCTGCAGACTGCTTTGTCCAGTCTGCAGGACTCAAAGAAGGAGAGCTACCTTCATCCCCACAGCAGCCCAGGTCCTAAATTCTAATCCATCTTTACTACAGCATCATATTGATGCTCTCTCCCATAATAGACAGTTGTCCCCTTGCATGTGACTGCATGTAGCACATTAGAGCTGAGTGTCTTTGGGCACTACCTCTCATTCCTTTTATTTATTTATTTTGCTATTTGCACATGCTCTGTTTTAAATGTTGAGTGTCCGTCCATGCTGCTGCTCTCTGTGCCATTTAATTGTCCTTCAGGGACAAATAAAGTGTTTTGAATTGAACTGAATAGTCTTAGTTCCAGAAGGACAACCATCACTGCAGCCCTCCACTGAGCTAAGGAAGGCTAAGTGGCTAGACAGAAGCATCTCCTCAGAGCAAAACACATGAAAGTTCGCTTGGAGTTTGCAAAAAAAAAGGCACTTAAAGGACTCTCGGACTGAGAAACTTGGCTCAGGAAACCAAGACTAAACTGTTTGTCTGGAGGAAACCTGTTTAATACCATCCCAACAGTGAAGCATGGTGGTGGCAGCATCATGCTGTTGGGGTGGTTTCAGCAGCAGGGACTGGAAGACCAGTCAGGGTTGAGGGAAAGCTGAATAGAGCAAAGTATAGACTTATCAGCCTTTTGTGGTAATGACATTATATCTTATAATCAAATCTGCCAATGAAGCATAGACCTCAGCTACTCTGGGATGTAGTGAGTCTATAACCCACAATTTGTTAACTAAGTGATGTAATATGCACGTAAAAATGTACATGATTGGACATTATGGGACAAAGTTCCAGAAGGACTACAATCACTGCAGCCGATGTGGGCTTTAGAGAGGCTAGATGGAAGCCTCTCCTCAGTGCAAAACACATAAAAGCCCACTTGGACTTTGCAAAAAACTCCATGGGAAAGCCCTCTTGCACACATCAGTGATACTGACAGCATAAAAATTCATAAACCCTGCTAAGTTTCTTTTTTGGATGGTTCCGTTCAATTCGAGCACAACTGTGGATCAAAAATTTAGAAAAAGTTGCAAAAAAAAGAAACAGGTTTACAGCTACATCAAGACATGGGAAGCATGGAAGACGTGGCTTAAGCCGGTCACTGATGACTTAGTGCAGGACTCCTGGAAAGGCCATGGAGGTGTGTCATACAGTGCATTTCTCTTTTGCACTAACAGGAAGTGAAAATGTCTTCACTGCTTTTGTTTTCTTCTTCCCCTCCTTTTAAAATCAGATGCCTGACAAACACTAAGCGATTAAAGTCGGAATTTAACAGCTATTTTTTACTCACAATTGAATTCATGTAGGTTACAGTGCTTAACAAATTTATTAGACCACCACCCAAAGTAAGGTTTATGCCACAGCTGCCCTAAATTAACAACACTGGTAAAACCAAAATCAATTTTTATGTTTCTGCAATGGTTAATACACCAATATGTAGAAGCTCTTAAACCCAAATGATATTTTTAATGCTAAAATTAAATTATTATTGTTATCCATGATTTTTCAAACTTACTGATTTACAAAAAAACTGAAAAAATAGTAAAGCACATTAATATTTCTTGATCAATATGTCAAATTATAGTTATTTACTTGCATTCCTGAAGAGAAAAAAATAGTTTTAGTAGTTGAATGTTATGCTTGATTTATTTCTGACTTCTCAGAGAAGCCCAGTGAGCCAGCTCAAATTTGGGTATAAAAAGGTGAATTCAGTTTGAAATTCCTCATTCCTGTTCAAAATGGTAAAACGTGGAGAGCTCACTGAAAATGAAAGAGTCCGCATTACAGCACTTCATGATGCTGGATGGTCTCTGAGACAAATATGACAGGTGGTCTAATAAATTTGTTAAGTACCAGTGTTAATTTTGAAAGCACTTTTTAATTTAGTTTCATAAACTTTTGCCAAAAATATCTTTTTTAGTCAGAATTTAGTCATCTAAATTGTTTTAGTTTTAGTCTAGTTTTAGCTGACGAAACTTCCCAACATTTTAGTCAACGAAATTTACAGTAAATTTAGTCGGCTGATTGGATCTCTCCCCAACTTACCCCGCCACCACGCAGCAAAAGCAGTTGTGATTGGATCTCCCTCGTATCGCATCCCACCTTTCCACACAGCCAAAGTAGCTGTGATTGGATATATGCCTAACTTGCCCCTACTTTCTACATGACAAAATTAGGTCTGATTGGATAAAGTTTCTGTCAAACATTTTCATCTTGTTTTTATTTGTTGACTAAAATGTAAATTAATTTTGTTTTAGTTTTTGTCCATGTGCTCTTGTTTTTATTAGTTACTAACTAGTTTTTGTCAAGGGAAAAAAGGCTATTAACAAAAACTATAATGAAAATAATTAGTCAACAAAGTTAACACTGTTAAGCATTGTATATTGTATGTTAACATTATTAACTTTAATAAAAAAAACTTATTTTGCCTTGGATGCCTTTTTCTTGATTGAAATGTGCTGCAATTGCTAATGCATTTGAGCATCTTCTCAGTTTGAATGCACTTTGCACACTTTTGTACTCAAAGTATGTAGTTTAGTACACTGAAGAATGGACATTTTACTTTGGACTCTTACAAGGATTCTTTTGTTTCCGGGAAAACTCTGAAAGGACAATAAAGAACTTCAGGTTTTGCACGTCTGCATATTTTTTAAACATCAAAGATTTCCACTTGCCAGTTGCTTATCTATAAATCGATATTTCATGCACTTCTAACAAGCACAAATTTAGCACAAAATGCCTTTGTTCTGTGTATAAGTCAAAGAAAAATGGCTGCTGTGTGAACTTTTCATAAGTCAGGAGAATTTTGTGTGAATTCTATACTTTCTGCATTTATTATCGGTGTAATAGATCACTCTGCAATAAGGACAGGCCCATTTATTTTACACTAATGATAAATGAGATGAAAGCAATGCATTTAGCATCTTTAGCAACTTTTTTTCATTCTCCGTCCTGTAATTGCAACCATAGCCAAATCCAATTGGTCCTCCTCCAACAGAAGAGTCCCTGTGATCTTAAAGTGAGCCATCTGATAAATGAGAGCTCCAGCCAAGGATGAAACTGAGGCGGGGGCCACAGA
This sequence comes from Cheilinus undulatus, assembly GCF_018320785.1. NCBI lineage: Eukaryota > Metazoa > Chordata > Actinopteri > Labriformes > Labridae > Cheilinus > Cheilinus undulatus. The sequence continues at coordinate 40,840,815 of NC_054881.1, forward strand.
GGGAAGTAATGAGAGGCAGGAGAGTTGGTACTTACTTTGAGTTCTCGGCCGCTTCCTTCAGCTCCTTGTCAAGTCTGGAGGTGAGAGTTCAAATGGCAAAATGAATATAAAGTCACTTAAAAAGACAGGTCACGCAAGGTGGAGGTTTGGGTTGGTGAATCATTTGGGAGGGCGGAGGAGGGACTCACCTAACGATACACTCCGGGATCTGGATGCTTTCCATGGGGATGAGTTCCTGCAGCTCGTCCAGACTGCTTACATACTTTATCTTACTGCTGAACTTGGCGCTGAGACAAGAGCAACATGGACGTAAAAAACAAGTACAAGTGCAATGACAGGCACGTAAAAAAAGATGGTGGAAGTTACTGGCTTGGCATCGGAGAAACAGAATTATGGTCTGTTTTCTTTAAAAGTGAAGCTAAAAGGGTTTAAATCTTGCACAGAGGACCAGTGAACACTCGAACAGGACTTTACAGGCATGCTAGCAGCTCTGTGCGAGAAAGTCTGGCTGCAGACTCCACGTCTCTGAACGCCACTCTGACAGACCGTTTATCCAAACCATACACTGTTTAAGATTTATTTTTAATTTACTGAACTTAATTCATAAAGTCTGGCAGTTACATTCATGAAATCGCCACATTACGACTGTTAGACAACCAGCAAACATCTGCATGGTAGAATAAAAGTCAAACTGGTTGAAAAACAAGGTTTATAATCAGAGACAGTTTAGGTCATTCATGCACCTACTACCTCTCATTAAATAGCCTGTAAACTGAATATTAAAAGCCCTAGTTACTACCTCCGCCAAGGAGGTTATGTGATCAGGTGGGTTTGTTCGTTTGTTTGTTAGCAATATTACTCAAAAAGTCATGGACGGATTTTGATGAAATTTTCAGGAGATGTCAGAAATGGCATAAGGAAGAACTGATTAGATTTTGGGACTGATCCGGATCACTGTCTGGATCCAGGAATTTTTTAAAAGATTCTGTACTATTGGGAGATAGGGCTGCGCTGTTACCACTTTACACCAGGAGATGGTGGACATGAGTAACTTATCCAAAGTTTTTGAGTTTAGCGAGTTTGAAAGATGCACGCGACGAGTCGGAGCGTAACAGAGAGAAAGACAGCCAATTGTAGCGAGAATACTCACAATGCTGGGAGGAATAGAGGAATATTCACCATCTGCCATGACTTTCACACGTAGCGAAGCCATTGCCTTGCCTAACCTTGTCTCCACCCCACCGGGGAGGGAGTAATCGGCGAATTAGATTTTGGGAGTGATCCAGATCACCGTCTGGATCCAGGAATGTTTTTGAAGGATTCTTCACTATTGGGAGATAGGGCTAATGACGGAGGTCTGCGCTCTCTGAGTGCTTTTCTAGTTAAGGTATACTTACTAAATTATGCTGTTCTTTAAAATACAGAGGTAGATTCAAAATCTACCAGCCACAGTGGCAGGTAGACAAGAAAGTGAAATTACAACCCTGCATAGTTAAACTAGCGACCTACTGCATGAGTCTATAGCTGGGTTTCCATTAAATTTTTTTGCAAAATAAAAGTGATATTTCTTAAATTTTGATTAAGTACAATTGCGCTTTGAATGTGTTTCCATTGAAGGGAATTTTGGGTATAGGCCTTGCAATTCTCATAAAATCTCAAGCTTAACGCTCAAAACCTGTTGCGTGTTGGTACGGTTTTGGTCACATCTACAGCGGTTGCCTTGATAATTCTGAACAAAAGACGAAGGCAACGGATGATAGTTCAGAGGTAAAGTCTGTATGTATGGCAAAAGCCGTGTATAAGGGTAGAAGTATGATGTTAAGAAAAGTCTCTTCTCTTCTTCTGTCTACACGTACCGCGCCATGTTGTCTCGGAGTGACTGGTCATGTGACACCGTATGTCATGTCCCGTGACTTGTAAATGTGGAAAAGTGTTTCCATTACACTTTTGCGATATATTTCTGTATCAAAATGCCTGAAAAAACCTCCCCATGAAAGTGGAAAAACTTTTTAGCAATATTTTAGGGTTTTTTTGAAATTCAGGTGTTTCCATTACCAGTTTTTATTGCGCTATTATGATTTTGCGCATTTCCAAGTGTAATGGAAACCCAGCTAATGTAGCAATAAATATAAATACAAACATGGCATCTACGCATTCTTATCTGTGAATGTAGCTAAGTTAGCTTCAGCAAACGCAGCTAAAATTATAGTAGATTCATGGATAACGCACCTATGTAGCTTATGTTGCTGCTTTGTGGGCTTAGCTTTTATCTAAGATGGCTATGTAGCTCCGTTGGCTGCATAAGCTACATAGCTAACGTATCTACGCAGCTTACGTAACAGCTTTGTGAACTAAGCTTTAGGTATGTCAACTGTAGCTAGGTTAGCTATGTAGCTTATGCATATATTATTTTTTCATGCAGGACAAGCTGTTTTTCCTGTAAAAAGATGGTTTACTCGGTTTTCTTAGACATTTTGTAATCAGGATTTGCAGCCAGGTTTTTAACTTTTAACTTTTGGTATCCTAACCCTAACCTCACACTTATCTTTACCCTAAACAGATCCCCCCCCCCCCCACACACACACACACACACTTTTATTTCATAAGTTTTAACACATTTTCTGATCTGAAAGAGATGGCCTCTCAGACAAACGATGGCCTACAGAGATATATGGCCTGCAGCCACACCCATGGGAGGTGCAGTTAGCCTAATGCTAACACCAGCTTGCTAACATAAAGACAAGACAAATGCAAGGGTAGATCCAGGGGGGTAGAACAGGAATACACCTGAAATTTGATTGGCTACCATCGCCTGGTGTATAGCACATATCCTCAGTAGAAAATTTGTAGATTAGCATTCAAGTATGCTTATGTTTGGTCATTTCATGTTACGTTGTTGTGGCTCTTAGGAAAGTCAGTATTTGCAGGTTTATAACCATGAAGAAAATGTAAATAATTTTATCTTTCGGACCAAAAATGTTATCAACTTTGATCCTGAGAGTGTTTGTAAATTTGATTTGCTTCTCTCATAGCCTGGAATGTCTTTTTAAAAGCGAGCAACACAAAGGATGTTATTTACCTGATGAAGGGCTTGGTGATGGCTAGAACGGTCCTGATGAACCAGGATGGATGCAGAATAATGAAGGATTTCAAATTCTTTCTGAGCCTGCAGGAGAGACGCAACATGACAAAGGTTAGGAGTGTTTATTATTCAGGGGAGATTTTCATTTTTAAAAGACACCAAAGGAAGTGAATGCAAACATACCTTCGGTCAATCATCTGATAGCATTTTTTTAGCCAGCCGAGGCCAGGCATTCTTCTGTGCGGTGTGGCTCCGTTCAGGTATACGATCATGTAATCCTCTGCCACCATCAGCTCCAACGTGCTGATCACATAGCTGATGACAAACACACAAAAACATGCAGTACACAGTTTAATATAAGAACTTCAGCTACACCTGATAGAAGTCATGGTTCTCATAATTCACACACTGTTGACATGCTTTTAATTTATCAGATTTCAACTGTAGGGGATGATATGTAAAGGTAGATGATCTCAAAATCTTAAAGCTTCTAAGGAGCATCCATTTCTGTAAAAAAATGTAATGGAAATTTACCAAATACTTATTCAGTCATACATTTTACCATTTTATAGCAAAATAGATATACAGTTTCACTTGGCAGAGAAGGCTCTGCTCAAAAGATTCTCCCTGGGTTAGTCAAGCAGCATGCTTTTAATTTCCAGGGAGCGCATGGCTAGAAACCCATGTGTGTATTAAATACAATAAAATAACTTCAAAAGCAATTAATCCATAGTAGCATGAATCTGAATCTGAGGGTGAAACTAGCTTGATGCTGTAAAGGAGGAGGCTGGGGTGGAGGAGGTGAAGCTTTGCCAGCAGCAGCAGTGTGGTTCTCCGGCATTAATACAAGCAGGGAATAGTGAGGAGTATTTAAATACACTGCTGTGTTAAGAGAAAGAGCTCTGATTGGCTGTTGGAGCTGGGAGGCGACAATTAGGATCAGCTGGGCATCAGTTGATCATGGCTGGGCGTATGACTGTGTCCTGAATGAACAAATGCTTAAATACAGTAGACAAGGAATGTGCACATTCTAGGACGAAAAAGCCCAAACGACAAGATTACATGGATTTAATGAATCATTTTAAAATGATCTGTATACAAATAATAACTTATAGTGAAATATAAGTATATATAAATAAGTCGTAAGTTGTTTTTTGTGCAGATAGTCCATTTTGGCAGTGGTCCGGCACAATAAACGTTGAACCAGCAGTACTTCGTATATGCGTGAAAAAGGCCTTGTTGTGCAAGTTATTGCAATAAAAAGCTCAAATGATCAGATTAATATATAATTATGCATATATTGATTCGATATAAAAAATATCTATTCATATATGAAACTGTATTTTATATAAAATTATTTTATTTTAAATCATGGAGTACATCTTTTCATTTAACTGAGAAAATACAAGAAAGCAGATTCTGCTTTTTTGTTTCATTGTCAGTTATCATTATAACATGGAGTATTTGTTATAAATGATGCATTAAAATCCATGTAATCCATGTAATCCCTTTGAGCTTTTCATTCCAAAAACTTGCACAATCCTTGTCAACTGTATTGAATGGTGTAGCGACTTGCCTCTGGCAACATGGCGGCAACGCTGACGTCCAGCCAGCCAGTCTCCCATCACATATTATGTCTGTGCTCAGTGATACGTGAATTTGGATCATAAATTGATTCATTAAAATAAATGTAACATTATTGCTGTGACTGTTAACCCGAAAACTTGCAAATTTTTCGTCTACTTGCATTTCCTTACTTGGCGCGCTTGCCTTTAACATGGCGGCGACACACGGAGAATACAACGAAGAAGATGTTCAGTTCAAGTGACTTCTGGTATTAGAAGACGAGATATGGCAGCGATTTTCCGACTTCTGGAGTGAAATGGAGGTCCTCAGATGCATCCAAGTCTCTTGCAGAAAAGAGCTACAGACTCAACTTTACTAACAGCTTGTGCTCTCTCTGTCACTCTGCTTTGCACTGGAATTCAAACGTACATGCATGATCTTCTAGTCTTTCACTTCTGCTTGTATTTCTACACTGATTATATGCACAATGGAGAAAAATCATGGATTCTTAATGTTTGACAGCTCACCCTGTACATGAGTCTTTATTAATCTCCTTAATGAAAGTTAGTCTACTTCTCTTATCAAAGATGTATTTTCAACTTGTCTACCTCTTGAAAAAGATACACCACTTCCATAAGTTAAAAAGCTGAATAATCTAGACAGAATAAACCATGTAAAAGGAAATATAATAATAAAACAGAATCTCTGGATAAATTATAGATCAACCAAGACAGAATCTTTTAAGTTATTTCCCTGTATTAACAATAAAAACCTTAAACAAAATAAAATGTAAAAGCACCATTGCAGTCGGCGTCATGACAGACAGTAAAAGGCTTGCTCGTGTCAGTACAGTTATCTTAGATTCCAGAAGAAAATGTAAAAACCCAAGTCTTCTGACGCCAGAGTGGTGAAATGTGAAAGCAAGAGTTGCAGAGCCATGTTTCTTTAATCTGACAGTCAACAATAGAAGCAGAAACTTATCGATACATGCTGGGTTGTTCTATTTGAAATTCTAGCAGTACTTCAAAAATTCGCCTCTATGACGTTAGCTACAAGAAATTGGTATGAATGCTGCTTCATGGAAAAGCTGTTTTTCTTTGATTTGTTTCCCTCTGTGCATCCACCTCAACAGCTCGATCAAAATTCCTCTTTTCTAAAATCCAATACTTTGATTCAAGCCAAAAGAAACTGTTATCTTTCTCATTTCTCTTCACAAGCTGTCAAATTCTCCCCTTCTTCCCACGCAGCAGGACACACTGTCACCTGCTTTGAAAATAAAGTTGACTATCCTCGGCTAACACGGTCCTTCTGGTTTCCTCAATAACTCCTCTAACTTCGACGGCTTTGAGCTCAGTCTGAGTCTCCTTTTCTCCTGATTCAATGTCATTCTGCGGGTAACAAATCACCAATGAAGATCCACTGTTTTTCGTGACTGCGGTGATCTTTTCTCCCACTAACATCAAGCATGCACACCGTTGACCACCAGCTAAAGATAACTCCTTCTCACAAGGATTCAGACCTAAAGCCATTTGGCATCAGAAACTGCAGACACCATGGCGTAGCTCCTTTCATTTCCATCCAAAACTCTCAGTTATGCCAGCTTACTCAATATCTTTCATGGAACAGCCTGTGGGATGTCTAAGCATGAAATACGACTGTGCCAGCACAACACTGAAGATTTCAGCATGGGAGGTCTCATAAACAGGCCAGACTCTCACATCTATCCTATCACAGAAGGGTTTGAGATGTGATATGTACAGGGACAACAGTTAATCTGGAGCATTTTGTATACAACTTTTGTGTTTGCAAGAAACCCCTGGATATATCTAGTGATTTGGCTACTACTTTTTAGGTCTGAAACAGGAGCGCACTGGTCTAGACTGCTCTGTAAGGCTTTGAATCTCTTAACAGAGCTCCTATCCAGCTAGTGAGTGGTGTGTAAGTAAAAGTAATGGTGCTAAAATACTTGAAATGTTGTGGGATGTTTTCTCCTTTTATTAATTCCATGAATAAATCATGGCTCTTTAATGTCAAAGCAAAAACAGAAATAAAAACAGCATAAATATTCACCCGAAAACTGCACATCACCACAAACTCATCATCCCCACTGTGATGCAAGCTGTGGCAGCATCATGCTGTGGGGGTGCTTCAGTTCTCTGCAAGAGAACTATGGCATGGGGGAAGATTTATTTTCCTGTAAGACAACGACCCCAAGCATACAACAAAACTAAACAGAAATGGTTTAAAACAACACGGTGAATGTTCTGGAGTGGCCAAGTCAAAGCCCAGACCTCAGTCTAATAAAGAATTTGTGGTTGGACTTGAAAAGGGCTGTTCATGCCTGATCCCCAGCTGTTTTGTAACGAAGAATGGAGTAAAATTTCAGTGTCCAGATGTCTGAGCCTGATTAAGACCTATCCAAGCAGACTCAGTGCTGTGATTGCAGCCACAGGTGACTCTACTAAATACTGATTTGAAGGGAGTGAATTATCTACCTCTTACAAGTTGTTAGTTAACCTCAGTGGTTCTCAACTGGTGGGTCGGGACCCAAAAGTGGGTGGCAGAGCAGTTTTCTGAGGAGTTAACTAAAAGTTCAGATGAACACTTGTATGTTGTAATAGTACCTCGGACTGTTCATGTTAGCATTTAGCTGCTCTGTAGAGACTTAAAGAGATGCTAGCATGGCTGCAGACTCCCAGTCCTCACTAAGACGCCAAGCATGATTCTAGTTCATTCTGACATGGATACTGTGGTCAGACTTTGTTTTTATATGGTGCTAAAAGCGAATCATAATTGACACCAAATGAGCTTGCAGAAAAATTAAAAAGGCACATTTATAAAAGCTGAATAGAAAAAGTGTGATAGTCATTGCAGTTTTGTACTCACAGGAAGAGATTCTCCATTATTTCATGGTAGTCCTCTCTGTCGCTGTCAGGCAGGAAACAGGCGGCAAAGACTATGATGGCATTCACTCCATTGCCATAGTAGCCTTGAAGAAAACAAGGAAAAATACAAGTAAGAGGAAGAGATAGCTTGACCTTGCTCCATTGTTGGCTTGAGTTTCGTGGCCTTTATTAGCATAGTTTTCATAGCTTGATTGCTCTCTTATTTTCTGCCTTTTGTTCATTTTATCAGCCAATCTGTGACTCTTTTGTTCGTCTGTCTCTCTCTACGCCATTTCCTCTAACTATTATTCAGAATAATGTAATTTCCTTTTATTCACAAACCCATTCATTACCAGATTTGGCATCACTCAAACAGAGGGTCTTTTATCCAAATTACAGAGCTGGTGATACTGAGTTTTCAGTGACAGACGTCTCTGTTTTCAGAGGACAGTTATGTTTCATTTAAGCCCAGGGCCAACAGGAGGGAAATATTCAAACTGCACTGTGAAGGAGTCAACTTTCCACCCTTAAAAGTATTAAGGGCAGCTCTTGCTTAAAGTTAAAGCTCACAAAGGTGAAGCCTGTGAACCCTGGGTTTAGGAGGGCCCCTAAACTCAGATACTTGACTTACTTAAAGATCCAGGATTTAATCCTGAATAAAAATCTATAAAGGCATAAAAGAAAACAAAACATTTACACTTCAGATAAGAAATGGGCTACCATTAAGGGAGTTAGTCCATGTTAGCTCAAAAGATGTTTCTTCATTAGTTCTGTTGATGATGACCCAAACCTAAAGTCAGTTATGGACATTTATCCAACGCTGGGGAGTGACAGTAATTAAATGTCTGGTTTTGACATCAACCCAGTGGCAGGTTTTCACATTAATCCAACATTGGGTTTTGATAGTCAAAGCTTGTTCCAGATGGAACAGCTGGACTTGGATAAGGTTGTTTTGCCTCCTCTCCAAAAGGCTTCTTCAGTCCTAAAACTGTCCAGGGCCAGCGCTAGAAATATAAGCTATTAGTATGCTAATGGTCTGACGGTCATTGACCTAGTTTCACCTGAGGGTGTACCCCCTAGGTCTTCCCAGGGTAATTAAGGTCACATGATCCAAATGGTAAACAAGGGCTCATATTTCTAGCCTTGGCCCTAGAGAGTGTTACAACTGAAATATCTTCAGGAACCATAACCAGTTCTGTTCACCTCTTTTGGACCAACCCAAAGAACAACAGCCTGGTATAGGACTTATCCAAGTCAGGAATTGTCGTCTCAAAGAAGACCATCACTAGAGCCCTGTACAAGAATGGACCAGGTAAAACTCCACTTCTGCAGAAGAAACACCTTCAAGCCAGTGTAAAGTTGAGATGCATCTGGCTGCAGACCTCAAGCAAACCTCTATGCTGAGCGTTCAGCCACAGACCTGCACGCTGGGGCGGACCTCCGTGCTGGGGTGTGACATACATTGCCCGAGCCGTGGACCTCTATGCTGGGGCGATGACGTATATAACCCGAGCTGAATTTTCTGCTTTGGCCGCTTGCCCACTGGCTTACCCTAAATCTAAGCACTCAGGTTTTAATGCCTAAACCTAACCACTCGGGTTTAAATGCCTAAACCTAACCACTCGGGTTTTAATGCCTAAACCTAACCACTCAGGTTTTAATGCCTAAATCAAACCACTCGGGTTTTAATGCCTAAACCTAAGCACTCGAGTTTTAATAGCGTAGACCCCTACGCTGGGGTGTAGGGGTCGGGGTCTGCTGCTGCACGCCCCAGCATACAGGGCTGTGCTAAGGTCTAGTAAGAGTCAGCGGTGTAGTCATGCTAACAACAGCTAACACGCTGCACACCCCAGTGCAGAGGTCCGCTCCAGTGTAGAGGTTTTGTTGAGGTCTGCAGCCAGACCCTCTTGGTGAAGTCTGCTAAGGACAACCTGGGGAAAGATTCTGATACTGGGAGCGTGTCCTTTGGTCCGGTGAGACCAACTTTGGCCACAGAGTTGTTGCTTATATTTGGAGAAAGAAGGGAGAGGCGTATAACCCAAAGAAAGCCGTCCCCAAGGTGAAACATGGCGGTGGGAGTACTATTCCGTGGGAATCATTCAGTGCATCTGAAACCGGGAATATCGTAAAGGTGGAAGGAACCATGAAGAAAGAAGGAAATGTCTTGGTCTGGGTCATTGCTTTGTCTTACAACTCATCAAGGACTCAAACATCTGTGGCTCCTGGTGACCAAAGTGAACATTACTGACCAGCCTGCACAAAGCCCTGACTTGAATCCCATTAAAAATCTGACTGCAGGCTGTTATCCAGCAAAAAGGAGACACAACTGACTATAAGCATCAGGGGGGCTAATAATTTAGACCCTGGCAGTTTTTGTGAAATAAGGTTGTTTCTGTGTGCAAAGTAAAAGAATTTATGCATACAAAATAAAACTAGGATGTACGGAGAAGCTGTGTTAAAAATCCCATGCTCTGTTTAACAGCAGGGGTGAAATAGTTTGCAGTAAAAATATATAGAGACAAAGCAGCAGGACACACAAAAACCCCTAACACCTGTCTATAAAAAAAAAAAAAAAATTTCAGTTTGTATGCCAGCTGTGCGGTAGGTTGGCATTCTGTCTTGGTTGTAGAATTTCAAAGAATGAAGTGAAAATAGGAGGATGGTCACATGATTTTTGTTTGTCTTAAATGCTGTTAGGGAAGAGTTTCCATTCCGATGGCAGCTCACTATTACAAAACTCATCACCAGGTTTTCCTGCAGGCTTCATTTCCTAATTTTTTGGTTGGCCGTCCTCCAATGTAAGAGGAGGCATTTCTAAAATGAGCCATCATTCTGACATCTTGTTAGCTGCAAAGTTGCTGAAAGTAGCTCAAAACTGATAAGTGACTGTGATATATTACACCAGGGGTGATTAATTTTAGGTCAAAGTTTTAATTAAATTGAGCATATAGCGTTGGTGCAGGCGGGCCACAGTGTTAGCACAAGCCCTCATCAGCTGACGGTCAGCTGATTTGCTCTGAGCACGCTATTGGCTTATCGCTCTCTTCTTGCCTGGCTACGCTCTGCCTGTTTCTGCAAGCTGCTCTTGCAACCCTCCTCCCGCCCAGCTCCTCCTTTTCTCTGCTTCTGACTGAATCAACGTCATTCTGATCTGCTCTGCTCTGGGGCTTTTGATGCTTCCCTCCCTGCCTGAGGCTTTCCTTATCGGCAGAGGAAGAACAGGAATGTGTGCAGTTTCCACGCAGGTTTATGGAAGGACAGAAGGATCCTGGAACAGCCACACCGCCAAACATAAATAGCAGCAATAAATGCAATTAATAACTGCTAATAAAGAAAAATCGGTAGCTACAAATCATGCATTTTTCTGACTGAAGTAGTCTGAAACTAGACTGAAACAGGTTATTCTCAAGATAGTCACCTCCATGGGAGATGACTCTCATGTAGGGCTCTATGATCTTCATATTGATGCGGTGCTCCTGCTCCCCGATGACGACTGTCCTCCATAGTTTGCCATCCTGACGCTCCTCTTCAGCACTGTAGGTTGGGATTTGATTGTAAGGCTCACAAATTCCACTCCTATTGGCTGCGTTGGGATCTAATACAAGAAAAGGACAAATAACTGTCAATCTTATTATTAGAAAATCCATTAATGACAGTTCTGTCCTATTCAGGTTTCCCATAGGCCTTGACTTTGCAAAGAAAAAGCCACTTCTCTCAATTCAAAGATGCAAAAAAGAAGCAGCTTGACAGAACTAGGTTATCTTTGTTTCGTTTACATTGTGCTCTACTCCAGGGAATGTCCTTCACTATCATGATCATTTAGGATACGCTGAAATGACCCACCTTCCCAGTCCATTTCATGGTCTGTGTAGTCCAGGTAATCCCCCTCATCCGGCGTGTCGAGGTCATCCACGTTAATGTCGAGATCGTCCGGCGTCTCCCCGAGGTCGTCCTCGCTTTGGTCCAGTGACAGGCTGATACGAGGAGCTGATAGTTTTTTTCTCTGAGTGGCGCCTCCTTGCAGGGGTAGAGAGGTAGGAGGAACTGGGGAATAAAAGGAATAAATCAGAAACCCTCTCTTTGAGTAGCCATTCATCTAAATCTAAGCTGTGCTTGACTCGTACTCACCTGGTCTGCCTTCACCCCCCTCAGAGTTCATTTTGCTCTGTGATGCCGGATCCCCTGGAGGACCTGTGAGGAGATAAACAGGCTCTTGTGATACTACATCAAACACAGAGAGTGACCTGATTACTGCGCAGTGCACAGTCTTCTACATTCAGTGGCTTGCACTCTGTTGCACAACAATTCATGGGGAAATACTGTGCTATCAAATCCAACTGAGATAACCAGACAATCCCTTATATACAGACACTTTACAAGAGATTGAACCAAGCAATAGTCAACAAAATAGTGACATATTCACATTATAAGAAAGATCAGTGTCACAGACATCATCCTCCATCAGCCATACTGTTGCATATGATTTTGCCCAGCTTAAAGATCTGACTACTTTCCTTCAATACAGTGCCTTTAAAAAGTATTCAGCCCCTTGGATGTTTAACTGATTTTAGAAATCAATCATGGTCAATATAATTTGTAATTTTTTTGACAAAAAAAATCACCAAAAAAAACCCTCTTTAATATCAAAGTGAAAACATGTTGTCAATTAAACAAAAATATGTTACGTAAAATTGGTGACTGCATAAATATCCACACCCTTTAAAGCAGTGGTTCTCAACCTTGGGGTCAGGACCCCATTTGGGGTCACGAGACACTGAGAGAGGGTCATCAGATGCCTGAAAGAAACTAAGAATATTTTTAAATTACACTGTTGCCACTTCACACCAATTTTGCTCAGTTTTAACCTGTTTTTATCACTTTTTTCCACCAATGTTTGCCAATTTTAATAAATTTTTGCTACTTAAAACCCATTTTTCTGATTTCAAACCCTTTCCAACACTTTTTTTCCTGCCTGTTTTTGCCACTTCTAAACCAAGTCTTGCCCCTTAACACCTATTGTTGCCTCTGTTGACCCGCTATTGCCTCTATTAACCACTTTTTACCAAATATTAAGCCCATTTCAACCACATTTCACTATTTGATTTGCTCATTTTTACCAGTTTAACCCATTACTGCCCATTTTTCTGTCTTAGTTAACCCTTTTTGACATTTTATATTAATTTTTCATCCCATTCCACCAATTTTACACCCATTTTTACCAATTTAAAGTCAATTCAGACACTTTTTATTTCCCCTTACCACTATCTATGCCCATTTTTGCCACTTTAACCAATTTTGCCCCTTTTTGCTTATTTTTTTGCCATTATTAACCCATTTTATTTCTGTTTTTAACAAAAAAGATTTGAACCCATTTTTAAGAAGGCTATCTACCACAAATGAATAAAAAAATATACTTGCTTCTTCGGTAAGAGTGGTTATTTTTCAGGTTAAAGCTCTCACCTTTATCCCCCTTATGGACGGCCTTGTCTGCCCAAGATTCTAGATCGTTCATGGCTGTTCAACCACCTTCAGGTATAGTGGGCGTCCCTGGTCTCTTGCACCTTTATATTTAGGGTCCTGGGCTGAAAGGTTGAGAACCACTGCTTTAAAGAAACTGACTTAACTCAACAGAGGTCCAGCAATTGGGATCACCTGAGTGAAGTGAATGTGTGAAGGACACCTGTGTCTGGAAGGTCCAGTCACTGGTTAACCAATATTCCTGGCTACCATTACACCACAAAGACAAAAGAACACTCCAAGCAACTCGGAGAAAAGGTAATTGAAAAGTATAAGTCAGGGTATGGACACAAAAACATTTCTAAGGCTCTGAACATCCCCAGAGGTCAGTTAAATCCATGATGGGGAAATGAAGGAATATGGCACAAATCTGCCAAGATCAGGCCGTCTTCACAAACTGAGTGAGCGTGCAAGAAGGAGACTAGTGAGAGAGGCCACCAAGACACCTTTGACTACTCTGAAGGAGTTCCAAGCTCCAGCAGCTGAGATGGAGAGACTCTGCAGACAACAGCTGTTGGCCGGGTTCTTCACCAGTCAGAGCTTTATGGGAGAGTGGCAAAGAGAAAGACACTGTTGAAGAAAACTCAGATTCAATCTGGACTACAGTTCACCAAAAGGCATGTGGGAGACTCCATGGTCAAGTGGAAGACGGTTCTTTTGGTCTGATGAGAAAAAATGGGTCTTTTTGACCACCAGACAAGACCCTATATACGGTTGACACCAAAATGGTGCCACCACAACAAACCCACTGTGAAGAATGGTGGTGGCAGCATCATGCTGTGGGGATGCTTCTCAGCACCAGATAGGCCTTTCAGACTGGCAGGGCTCCTTGAAGGTTCAGGTTTCTGAACCTAATGTTGGACCAGCCGGTGTGTTCAAACCTGGAAAAAAATTGGTTCTGAACCTGAAAAGTTGGTTCTTAGCTGGAACCAAAAATAGTTGGTTCTTTCTATGGAAGCGTGACATCATCAGTGGGCGTATCACATTCTTGGTTGTGAAGATGAGCAGAAAATGGAGAAAAAGTGGTCTGCTGGGGAAAAAAATGTTTGGTTGTGATCTGAGCATTGACAGAATTCCAGGTAAAGATGGAGAGTAGTACAAGGAAGAGCAGGTTATACACCGAACGAGGAAAAGATAGCGAAGGCTGGTTCACCTGAACACCAGACCAAATAATTAACTCAAGAAACTGAAGAAGAAATACCGGGACAACAGGAAAGACTTGGGCAAAAGTGGAGCTGGACATGGTTATACATGTCCATCATGTCCTCCCACTTTGGTTCTGATTAAACTGGTGTGAACACGGGCTGGTTCACCAGAAAGCACCCAAGGTTCTGAGACTCCAGAATGGAACCATAGTCAGAACCAGAACTGTGTCTGTCTGTAAACACCTTGAATGACCCAGAAAATTTAGTAAGAGCTACACAGAAATGGTTCAAAGACAATGAGGTGAATGTTCTGGAGTGGCTGAGTCAAAGCCCAGACCTCAATCCAATAGAGAATTTGTGGCTAGACTTGAAAAAGGCTGTTCATGCCTGATCCCTGACAGAGCTTGAGCTTTTGCAAAGACAAATGGAGAGATTGACTGTAGAGTCCAGATGTTTGAGCCTGATTTAGACCTTTTCACACAGACTAAGTGCTGTGACTGCAGCCAAAGGTGACTCTACTAAATACTGACTTGAAAGGGGGGGGAATATTCATGCAGTCACTTATATAATGTGACATATTTTTATTTCCTTGAAAATACTTTGAAGAAATCTGTTTTCACTTTAACATTATAAAAAGGTTTTTCTGTTTTTTTTTCATCAATAAGCAAATTATTTTGACCGTAAATGATTGATAAAATCAATAAAAGGGTACTTTTTCTAGAAACTATAAACACTAGCTTCAGCTTCAGAAATCCAGTATTGTATTGACTTTACTACAAAGCAAATACTCAAAGCCCCAAACACCCACATGTGTAAAACACTGCATATTGATTCCACTTGATCAATAAATTAGTTGCGTCTATTTTCAAATGGATTTCCTGAGTAATCGAAGAACTCAGTGTGAGGACAAAAGGGAAAAGAAGGTGAGGGGAGGAGGGAGGGAGGGATGAGAGAAATAAGAAAGATTTGGGAGTTAAAGGTCATCTTCCTTGGTGAGTAATCCTCCCATTCAAACTGGAGGAGGGGGAGGCAGGGATGCTGAGGGGTGGGCAAAGGGAGCAAGGGGGAGGAGGGGGGCAGGGCTTGTTACATCATGACAAGCTCTTCCCCCCCTCCTCCTTGCTGTCTTTTTCTTTCCTAGTGCTGATTCAAAGCGAATGAGAGCACGCTTCCCTGAGCACAGATTGGGCAGAGATGCAAATTCACAGTGAGTCACGTGCGCTCACTTGCATGAAAGGAGAAACATCCTCGTTCCCCGTCTGTGCGCTCAGCCTGGAACGAGGAAGATGTGGCAGGGGGGAGAAAAAAAAGAGACTCCTGTACAGTGGGGATGACTGCTGTGATGATGATGCTCAGAAATATGTACACACGCCTATGAATACACACAAATGAAGGCTGCAGAAACATGGAAGGCTCCTAGATTGCAGGAAAACAAAATGAGCATCAGCTGTTTTGTGCATCCTCCATCCACGTCCACAACACTGTGCTGATGACAGCAGCCCCTCCCTCTCCTTAGCTTCCTGTCTGCTGGCTGTGAAGGAAAAAAAAAACACAAGACCATATCCCTGTCTCTCTTCTTTTAATCTCCACAGAACAAAAAGCATCGATCCACTCACCTCACTGCTGGGGCTCAGGGGTTTTCTGTCCTGGTTTTCCGTCTCAGATCATGGATGAGCTTCCAGGATCCCTGCCTATTTCCTGCTTCCAGCTCTCTCGGTGGAGATGCTCAGCTTACAAACAGCTCACAGCTTCCACCATTTTGTGGTCACATGATCCAGGCTGCTACCAAATAAGGGCGATCACCTGCTGTAGCAGCTCTGTGCATAGCAGCTTCCTCAGGCAGCTGAATGGGGCTATAGGAGGGTGTGTTTGTGTGATATTATTATCACTCCTGACTGGAGGGGATAAACCGTGTCTTTGTGTAGGCGATGTTGTGGGACCGCTGTTAATGCCTGACAGTAGATTTGTGAGCCACGCTGTGCAGCTACATGATATTTTTTAGCCTTAAGGGTAAAAAGTAGCGATAAAACAGAACATTGTCAGCTATATGCTGTTAAAGAAATAACAGCTGAGCCAAAGCAAGTAAATGAAGCTTTCCATGCCACTAATAAAACTTCCAATGCGTCCTTTATACTCTGAACTTTTCAACCCTTATACAAGCAAACTACAGTCGCAAAGCAGATAAAATCAATAGCACCCTGTCTGCCTCTCCTTCCGTGTGGAAACATGCATTGTTCTCCCCACAGGTCTAACCTCGCTGAATGCCTCTTTTCACTTACCCCTGTTCAGAGCCCACAGGAAGACAGGAAGAGTGAGAGCAGCCTGACGGACCTTTGCACACTGTTCAACCATTGTTTGGTGCAAAGGTTGCCAATCAGAGTGGCCACACCTGAAAACAGCCTCTGGTTAATCAGTGCCAGGCAGCTGTGTTGTAAATAGGAGAAGGATCATAAATTACTGTTAAACATTATTTTTTAAATAAAGTTTTAGTGTTGTTGCTAATGTGTTTAACTACAGGACTACAGTCTGTCAGTCTACTGCAGTCTACTGTCACTTCTCACCCAATTTTTGTTACTTTCTGACCCCTTTTCCACTTTTCCTTCCCATTTTTGCCCCTTTTCACCCATTTTTTGTTGCTTTTTGACTATTTTTGCCACCTTTAACTTATTGTTATTGATCTTCAAGCTGCTTTTACTTCACCACTTAGATTGTGGCTCTTGCAAAGATATTTTTCAACTATTTGGCTCGTTGGTTGTGCAGGGTTGAGTAACACTGCTCTAGACAGATTTCCCCATAGAGACAATAATGTGCTGATATCCATTTATATTGTAGAGTGCAATGCGAAATTGTATTTGTGTCTTATAATGAATACCGCTTCATTGTATTGTATCATATGCCAACCCATTGCAAAACTGTATAATATAATATCATACTGTTAATATTATATCCCATTGTATCCTATCAATCCCATCTTACTGCACTGCATTTATTAATGCATCTTATTGGCCTGTGCTCAAAAATGTCAATATAGTACAGATGTACCCTATATATATACAGTGCTTTTGGTTTTACCAATTTTTACCAATGCTGTTAATTTAGGGCAGCTGTGGCATAAACCTTACTTTGGGTGGTGAGCTAATAAATTTGTTAAGCACTGTATGTCTGTATACATAAATATTATTGCTGTTACTCAATTAAAAAATTAATCAAGCTAATCACATCACTACACTGTGATTAATCATGATTAATCACTGCATCTTTTATAGTTTAGGTATATTTTTTATGCTTTAGATTTTTAAAGGTTAAGTTTTTCATTGTTATTCTTTTAATTCTATGTACAGCACATTAAAGTGCTGATCTGAGTCCTTATCAATACCACCATCAATACTTTCTATAGTTTGGTGGAAAGACAAAATAAGGGCAAATATTTAAACTACAAGTGGTCTTAGCTGGGTAGTGCTTGAGTTAAAAAGTTATGATTCAGTCTGTCACATCTATTGTATGTCCCTCAGATATAAACACATATACACACTGTATTAAATGAAGTTTCTCATCAAAAACTAAATTTTCTCTTTTTAATGTGACATTTGAAAACATCATAACATATAGAATAAAGTCGTCTAATTTACTGAGGTTACCTGAATGCATCATATTTTCCGTCTACAGCTTGTTAAGTTCGCTAATTAACTTCAATTTTACCGATTCCACTGCGGACTTCTACACTGGATTAACATTGTTAACAAACATGACCATGGCTTGATCCCGTTGTTGTTAGCATCTTTGCTAACATTGTGGAACTTCAGGCTTGTTGTGCTTCGGTGTAAAGACAGTTCATCACTGCAGCATGTACCCACAGTTTTAGTTTTATCTTCACTAACATTCTCCAGCTTTTTAAAAAGAAAATTCTTACGCAGACCTGGATCCGTCTTCTCACTCACACTGCTGGCTGTGTCTGACCCTCTCACCTCTTCACCCCCAGTGGTCAGTCGGTGTCTGCTCCAAGAATCGGCATGCCATGTTTGACCGATCTGGATAGGACCCATGTGATAGGGCGATTTCAAACTGGTGTTCCATAAAAAACAAGTTGCAGCATTATTTGGAGTGAGGCCTAGTGCCATCTCCAAACTGAAGGCCAAGTTCATATAACAGGGGATGTCAGAGACAGGTTGTACTAGATTGTATTGTATCATGTAATATTGTAAAATAAAGCTGTCACAAGTGAAATAGCAGGTAAAGAAAACCCAGAATCCAGCTTGTTTGAAAACACATATAACCCAGTTTTAATGTCTAGATTTTAAAATAAGTAAAAATCAGTGAAAAAGGAACATTTCATAGACTACATGGTTGGTGCTGCCCTACAAAAATATTTGCACAAATATAAACTAAGGCACTGTTGTTCCCTGCAGGCTATCAATTTACTTCCTCCTTGCGGAGCTGTAAGGTGGGGTGAGTTGCATTTTTAGCAGATAAGACATCGTCAGACCAGTTTGATACCATTCACTGACTGTCTGCAGACAGTAATGGAGAAAAAAGAAATCTTTCTGCAACACATTGTTAAAACAAACTGCCTTTATGATCGTCCTTTTTCCTGTTGCTGAAGAAAACCTGTTTTTAACCATTCTGATGGACTGTGATTCAAGAAAACGTTACTGTGCTCAGATAGGTGTACCTTACCTGACTCTGCTGTCTGCCTTTCTTTGATGCTTTCAAACAATGTGCGATCGTCAGCAGATAAAAGGTCCATAAAACTGTTCATGTCACTGTATGACCTGCTTTCTGTCTCTTTGTCCTGCGTTCTCCTCATTCAAGGTTGAACTTTTCCAGGTTATCTCTGAAAAGAGTGTCTTTGACGGCTTTAAAAACCACACGGATGTTCTCCGTGTCTGTGGCACAGGTGAAGTGAGTGTAGAGAGGTTTGTGGTGTCCGCTGTGCTGCTCCACGTACATTTGGAGGATGAAGTTTTTGGCAGCTTTGAGGTCACCCTGAGGTCCTGTGGTCAGAATCAGAGGGCACTGGTTAATTTTGAGATTAAACTGAGAGATCATTTAGTACATGGAGAAATCACAGCTTGGTCACTCAGTAATATTAACTACTCTGTCACTGACTTGATAGTTGGAAAATGCTTGTTACATTGTTTGCTTTTCTCCTGACTGGCTTCATAATCAGACGTTAAGAATAGTGCACAATGACGGGCAAAAAGGTTTTATATTTCACCTTTAAATGCTGGGAAGTAGGCTGCCAAATGAGACTGTGTGATTTTCTCCTCCAGCAGGTCTGTTTTGTTCAAGAAGAGGATGGTGGAGGAGTCTTGAAACCACCGGTAAGAAAGGATGGTCGTGAACAAGGCAATGCTCTCTCTCAGCCGATTCTGGAGAACGAGGTGAGAGCAGTCTTAAATGTGCAGCTGTCTCTAAAGCTCTCTAAAGGGATAATTGAGTTATGAACATGAAAGTAGAAGAAAGATTTGACCTCACATCATTCTCACTCTCATAGAGGACTTGGTCGTATTCACTCAGGGCAGCCAGGAATATGATGGAGGTGACGTTCTCGAAACAGTGGATCCATTTCCTCCTCTCTGAGCGCTGCCCACCAACGTCCACCATCCTAGGCACACATGACCAATTATTGAAGGAAAGCAAGATTTTTTTTTTAGTTTCTAGATAGAAAATAAGGCTGAAATATAGGGATAATAAATGTGATTCAATTTTTAAAATATGTTTTATTCTAAAGTGACTCATGTTCTATTCTCCAAGAGGGTGAGGGGGAAGTAGCGCTAGTTTGATACCTGGTTTCATTTGGTGTTTTATTGCATCACTTTCACTTCCTGCTGAAGCCAATGCTGTCTTTGTAGTTTGTTGCTATTTGTAAAGAGGCTGATTTGTATATAAGTGAAGCAACTTTGTGCCACATTTCTTAAATTCTTCCTCCTATGCCCCATTTTCAGAAGGGTTAATGGGAGAAGGTGCTGCTTGGCAGGGCAGTATTTGGATTGGACTTGCCCTTTGCAATGTGGTCTTTCTGATACAGTCTTTTTAATGCAATCTTTTTGATGCAGTCTTTTTGATGCAATCTTTTTGATGCAGTCTTTTTGGTGCAGTCTTTTTGATGCAATCTTTGTGATGCAGTCTTTTTGATGCAATCTTTTTGATCCAATATTTTGATGCAATCTTTGTGATGCAGTCTTTTTGATGCAATCTTTTTGATCCAATATTTTGATGCAATCTTATTGATGCAGTCTTTTTGATGCAATCTATTTGATGCAGTCTTTTTGATGCAATCTTTTTGATGCAATATTTTGATGCAATCTCATTGATGCAGTCTTTTTAATGCAATCTTTTTGATGCAATATTTTGATGCAATCTTTTTGATGCAGTCTTTTTATACAATCTTTTTGATGCAATATGTTAAATGCAGTCTATTTAATGCAACATTTTTGATGCAATTATTTTGATGCAATCTTTCTGATGCAGTCTTTTTGATGCAGTCTCTTTGATGCAGTCTTCTTAATGCAATCTTTTTGCCACTAGCACAGTTAAAAAGGATAAAAAGCTGCACTATTCTTTAGTGCAGTAGTACCAAACCCTTTTTCATTTGCATGAAGCAAGCCTTTGGGAAGGGCTGGACGTCTCTGAAAATCTTCAGAAGGTGACTGGAAGAATGTTTTGTCCGTCGCATTCATGACGAGTCAGAGTGACAAACTGCATTGTGTGCATGCGCTACTCTTGTGCAGGCTACCGCTGCCGTAGATGATTATCTAAAATTGACGCCAAAGCGAGTCAGGAAAAAACATCTTCTCTGCCAAGGCAAGCTTTCAGTGTGGCTCTCTGCACTTCTCAGAGAAACCCAGTGAGCCGGCTCAAATTTGGGTGAATTCAGTTTGAAATCCCTCACTCTTGTTCAAAATGGTAAAACGTGTAGAGCTCACTGAAAATGAAAGAGTCCGCAATAAAGCACTTCATGATGCTGGATGGTCTCTGAGACAAATATGACAAATTTATAAGGCCACCTGTCATATTTGTCTCAGAGACCATCCAGCATCATGAAGTGCTTTAATGCGGACTCTTTCATTTTCAGTGAGCTCTCTACATTTAACCATTTTGAACAGGAATGAGGAATTTCAAACTGAATTCACCCTAATTTGAGTCGGCTCACTGGGCTTCTCTGAGAAGTCAGAAATTAATCAAGCATAACATTCAACCACTAAAACTCATTTTTCTGTTCAGGAATGCAAGTAAATAACCATAATTTGACATATTGATCAGGAAATATTAATGTGTTTTACTATTTTTTTCAGTTTTTTGTAAATCAGTAAATTTGAAAATTCATGGATAACAATAATAATTATATTCTAGCATTAAAAATATCAATTCAGTTAAAGAGCTTCTACATATTGGTGTATTAACCATTGCAGAAACATAAAAAAATGATTTTGGTAATTACTAATGCTGTTAATTTAGGGTAGTTGTGGCATAAACCTCACTTTGGTTAGGGTTAGGGTGGTCTAATAAATTTGTTAAGCACTGTATGCACATCTAGTTTTCACAACATCAAAGCAGGTTGGGAACCAGCGCTTTAGTGAATCTGTCCCCAAGTCATTAAAATTTCAGGTCCTTTTATTATCCGTCCCAGGCAATGACAGCTGCAAATTTAAACGCATTTTTCTCAAAATTCAGTTCTGACCCTAAAGATGGAGACAGTGCTTGTTTCATGGAGCCTCAAAATGACTAAAAAGCCTCTGACATGCTCTGACATAATCTGCTTCCCCTGCTTTCCCCCATCACACCCACATTACTACCTACAAATGCAGATCGGGGTGAAAGGACTTTACCAAACCATCCTGCCTCTGTGCTTACACATTTCAACAACAACTTGGAGATTCCCAAACCATCTGTTTATTTTTGGAACAGAGCACTCCCTGAATGAACTACTGGGATAAACTTTTTTGACCAAATCCCTCCATTTTTTTCTGTGCAAACTCCTATAATTTTTCTGTGGAAGGAAAAAACATATATCTTACCTGAAGATGACTTTAGAAAGGTCAAAGGGGTACTCTATGATGCCTGTGGTAGGGACCCTGACCCTCAAGATGTCCTGCTGTGTCGGGATGTATGGCACAGCTGTGATTCTGTCCAAGTCACTCAGGTAGCTGAAAGGTGAATATAAAGAGTTTAATATCCAAACATAAACCTGGCTGAATAAAAAGGAATACCCTACAGAAGTTTGCATGTTAGATTTACTTTAAATGACTTAAAATTCACACTATTAATCTTGAGTTGTAAAGTGCAACATGAAGCACCCTGAAAGATCTGTTCTCTGTATGTAAAAGGCATGAATATAAATAAAAGCCTTACTATTTGGCAGAGTCAGATAGCTGGAATTCCCTCCTGCGGTCGTAGCACGTTTGAACACCATGGTCATTCCACACTCTCTTAATGGCGTTTGCCTGCCAAGACTCCAAAGTGGACACCTGGTCTGCCTCTAATTGGCTCAGCGTCTCTGCATGGCTCTGAAACACACAAACATCCACGCGGGACTTATTTAAACACATACTTTCAATCTCTGCCTGGCCTGTTAATAGACATTCAGGTGGAAGAGGTAACACAACTCCATCCAGGAGGTTTTGGACACCGAAAGAAGCACTGATGGAGTAAAGCAGTTTGGTTCTGTGGTGGGGAAATCAACATATTCATGCTGATGTCATGTTTACAGAGGGAAAGTGAAATGCTGGTACAATTTCCAAGTGGAAGGATGTATAAAGAGAAATGCTTGTGAAATGACTGGGATGCTGTGCCATACAGTGCCTTTAAAAATTATTCACTCCCTTCGAAATCCAGCCACAAATTCTCTATTTGTCTGAGTTCTGGGCTTTGACTCAACCACTCCAGAGCATTCCTGTTGTTGTCTTACAACCATTTCTGTGAAGCTTCTCTGTATGCTTTGAGTCATTATCTTACTGGAAAATGAATCTTCTCCAAAACCCTAGTTCTCTTGCAGACTCAATAAGACTGTCCTCCACATTCATTTTACCCTCTACATTTACAAGTCTTCAGGGCTGCTAGCTGAGAAGCATCCCCACAGCATGACGCTGCCAGCATTGTGCTCCACAGTGGGGATGGTGTGTTTGTGGTGATGTCAGTGTTTGGCGTCTTGTCTGATGTTTAAAAAGCTCCATTTTGGTCTCATTAGACCAAAACACTTTCTCCCACTCAACCATGGAGTCTCCCACATGCCATTTAGCAAACTCTAGTCCAGATTGAAATAGGTTTCATAACTAAAACAATCCTCCATGAACTGATATTGAATCAAATTGGATCGAATTGGGTCTGTGTATGGGAATCAAATCTATTCAGGCAATCAATGGCAATACCCAGCCTTACTTCAGTGTAACTGGATGGCGTGTTTGGTTTCTGCCAAACATAGCATCTTGTTTGATGGCCAATGAACTCCATTTTGGTCTCATTAGACCAAAGAACTTTTTCCAACTCGACCATGCCATTTAGAGAACTCTAGTCCAGACTGAATCTGAGTTTTCTCCAATAGTGTCTTTCTCTTTGCCACTCTCCCATAAAGCTCTGACTGGTGAAGAACCTGGCCAACAGTTGTTGTCTGCAGAGTCTCTCCCATCTCAGCTGCTGAAGCTTGGAACTCCTTCAGAGTAGTCATAGGTGTCTTGGTGGCCTCTCTCACTAGTCTCCTTCTTGCACGCCCACTCAGTTTGTGAAGATGGCCTGATCTTGGCAGATTTAACCAAACTCTTGGGGACGTCAGTGCCATGGATGGTTTTTTGTACCCATCCCCTGACTTACACTTCTCAATAAACTTTTCTCTGAGCTGCTTGGAGTGTTCTTTTGTCTTCAGGGTGTAATGGTAGCCAGAAATACTGATTAACCAGAGACTGGACCTTCCAGTCACAGGTGTCTTACAGTAACCTGAGACACATTCACTGCACTCAGATAATCCCCATTTCACTAACTGTGAGACTACTAGCACCAACCTCTGTTGAATCAGGTCAGTCGCTTTGAAGGAGGTGAATATTTATGCAGTCACTTATTTTACATTTCATACTTGTGTTTAATTTACATTACTTTGTAGAAATCTATTTTCACTTTTAAATTTAAGCAGTGTTTTTATCATACTGACCATAATTGGTTCATAAAATCGATAAAAGGATCACATTTTCTAGGGGGTGAATGCTTTTTATAGCCACTGTATAATTCAGCGGGTGCCACAAAAAACTAGAATTTCCTGATCGTCCAGTTAAGCTCAGGCAATTACTTTGGAGTCAACTGCTCATTCCCTTACCAGTAAAAGCTTTGCAGGATGACATTTAAGTAACTCATCCTTTTGATTCCATGAATACATGCAGCTATGATTAACCAGCATAACTTTGGGTGCGGTTCAGTTGACAGACAGATGGGCGAGTCATCGCTGTTTGCCAGGACACTAAAGGCCTGAGTCCCAGATTGATCAAAAGTTATTTAGAATGAACGCTTCCAACATGGCAACCTCCAACACTGGGCTTGAAAACAGCTCTTTAAAAACCAGAAGAAATCACTGAGACTTTTTCCATTTCTCTAAATAAGATGTGACAGTTCCCTGAAAGCATTCAGGACAGTGGCAGGAATTTATGCCTTCAGCTAGGGAGGTGAATGATCTCTAAATTAGCTGCTTTCTGATGGTCGCTACCGCCTTGGCAAGATTTATCCCCTTTAACATAGAAAACACCGCAGACTTTGAAGTAAATCAATAACTTGAACACATATATATATATATCTATATATATATATATACATTTTTTTTGAGATGCACTTGTATTTCTAGAAGGGCTTCCATCCAAATGTATCTAAAAATAAGCCATTTTTACAAATGTGACAAAACAAAACATAAGTGTAATGGAAACATAAGCATATTTTCATCCACTACTGCCAATTAGAGGGAATAGTTTGAGCAGTAGGTGGCGCCTCTCATGGAAAAAGAAAGACAGAACACTGCAGAAGAAGAGGGCTTAATCTGAGTTGTATTATGATCAACAACCCATATTTTGGAAGCTACTGAAGGAATAAACAAACTAACAAGGACTTCATTCATGGAAAAAGAGAGCTGAACTTGGCATACAAATGCTTATCAGACTTTCCAATAACCCACGGTACACTAAATGGACAAAAGTATTTGGCCACGCCTGCTACCACACCTTATTGAGTTCAGGTGTTTCAATCAGACCTGTTTCCACAGGTATATAAAGTCATCGCTTAGCCATGCAGTCTACATTCTCAAACGTTTGTGACCATAAATGGGAAGAGCTCAGCAACCTGAAGCGTGGTGCTGTGATGGATGCCACCTTTGCAATAAGACGGTTTGTGAAATTTAATCTTTGCTGGATATTCCACAGTCAACTGTGAGTGATATTACTAGAAGGTGGAAGTGTTTAGGAACAACAGCAACCCAGCTGTGATGTGGAAGACGACGTAAAATCACAGAGTGTGGTTAGTGACTGCTAAAGGAGTTCTGAACTTCCACTAGCATTAATGGAAACACTAAACCTGTACAGTAGGAGCTTCATGAATGGGTTTCCATGCTTGTGCAGCTGCACGCAAGCCTCACAACACAGAATCTAGTGCCAAGTGTTTGATGAAGTGGTGTAAAGCACACCAACAATGGACTGTGGATTGAAGAATCATGCTTCTCTGGCAGTCAGATGGGTGAGTCTGGGTTTGGAGGATGCCAGGAGAACATTACCCACCTGACCGCACTATGCCACCTGTGAAGTTATTTGGGGTAGGGATAATGGTACGGGGCTATTTTTCAAAGTTTAGGCCCCTTGTCTCCACTGAAGGCTTCAGCATACCAAGACATTTTGGACAATTCTATGCTTCCATCTTTGTGGCAACAAGTTTGGAAAAGGTCCATTTCTATTCCAAAATGACTGTGCTCTAGTGCACAAAGGACTATAAAAACATGGTTTGATGTGAAAGAACTTGAATGGCCCACAGAGAGCCGAGACCTCAACCCCATCAAGCACCTTTGGGATGAACTGGAAGGGAGATTGTGAGCAGGCCTTCTCTTCCAACATCATTTTGACCTCATAAATGCTCTACAGAATGAATGGGCCCAAATTCCCACAGAAACACTCCTTTCAAGAAGAGTGGAGGCTGTGATAGCTGTAAAAGGGGCAAACTCAATATGAAAGTGCATGACTTTGAATACAATAGTCCGAGTTGGTGTAATGGCCAGGTGGCTGAATACTTTTGTCCATGCAGTGTAGGAAGCTTTCTGGCCAACAGCATGGAAACAGAGCAGTTATGAGTGGGCAAAGATGTGTCCACCAAAGTGTGATAAAGCAACTTTCCCCATTGTCAAATGTGTTTTTTCCAACACCACAAAGATGCAGGATCTCAGTAGATTCAGACTCTGTAGGCTCTCTTTGCTGTGACACAGTGAGATCGAAAATGAAACATTTGCTTAGTCCTTAAAATCTTACAATGTTCTTGTCATCAAAGTAGTCGATCTGCAGTGTCTTCATGGCGTGGATCAGCGCCTGGATGGCTGTGACGATGTTCTGGAACACCAGCCGTGTGAAACCTTTCCTGTCAGCCTCACTGTACCCACTGCCATGGATGATCCTCATCTGTTTGATGAAAGTGCTCTTTCCACTTTCACCAGTGCCTTAAAAATGAAAGGAATGAGCAAATGAGATCAAGGAAGCAAGAATAAAATCAGCAATTAAAAAATTCTGGATTGCAAAGAGGGGGAGAGTATTTATAGGTTCTTTTTGGTTTTTCATGCCATGCTATGGTTGCATGAACACGTGCATTTTCCTTTTTTGCATTTAAAGGGGACATATTTTACCCTTTTAAGACGAGTTTATAAACATCTCCAAAACATGCCTGTGAAGTCTGCTGCTGAAAAAAAACACTCCAGTATTGGACTTTTGCATGTCTAAAAAGCCCTCTGTTTCAGCCCTGCTCAGAAGTTGTTTCTGTGTCTGTGGCTGTAAATGTTACTGAGCTGTCTGACTCCGCCCCTGACTCCACCCTTCTCAGGAGATGGATGTTGCTAAATGGATGTGGCTCTCCTGATCCTCCTTTCAGCTGACAGCTGAGGAGGATCAGGAGAGGAGGGCGGAACATTCCTCCATGAGGGAAGGGCTAACTGAACATGGGGGCGGGGCTAACTCCCCACATGACATCATGAGGGGAAATCTGAAAACAACTTGTTTTAGCACACATTTTCTGAAAGGTGGAGAAAGAGGGAGGAAGGAAATGGATTTTTCTGGTACTTGAGGGGATTGTGGACAGGCCAGGGGCACATATTTTTGTTAGAAAAGCCTGAAAAAGTGATTTTTGCATAATATGTCCCCACACAGCCAGTTTGAGGATGTGTCTTATCATTGCTATGCTGATGATACTCAGATTTACTTTTCAGTTAATCCACATTCCCTCAATCATCTCTCCTCTCTCCATAACTGCTTGGCTGCTATGAAAAACTGGATGTCCTTAAATTTCCTCCATCTCAACCCCGACAGATCAGAAATACTTGTAATTAGACCTGATTACTTCACTGCATCAGCTGAACAGTCTATTGGCCCGTATCACTCTTACATTAAACCCACAGCTAAACTTTGGAATCATCTGCGACCAACACGTATCATTTGAACACCATATCACAAAACTTGTACAGACCTGTTTTTTACATTTACATAACATTGCAAAAATCAGACAAATGCTCTCCCCTTCAGACTTGGAACTTCTCATACACAACTTTCATTTTCTCCCTATTGTAATTCTCTATACTCATGCCTGATGCAGTCTTCCCTAAACCACCTACAATCAGTTCAAAATGCTGCAGCCAGACTTCTAACCAGATCCAGCCACAGCTCCCACATCACACCTGTTCTTCCATCTCTCCATTGGCTTCCAGTAAAATTCAGAATCAACTACAAAATCCTGTTACTCACATATAAAGCACTGCATGGCCTTCTGACCTCCTTGTCCCATACATCCCCCCTCGCCCCCTCAGATCATCTAACCTCGGCCTTCTTTACATCCCTTCTTCTAATTTCAAAACTAAAGGTGATCGAGCCCTCTCTGTGCTAGCTCCCACCCTGTGGAATAAACTCCTGCACTCTGTCAGATCAGCACAGTCACTGGAATGTTTCAAGAAACATTTAAAAACTCACTTGTTTAGACAGGCTTTCTTGTGATCTTGTAATTTGAAGCTCCTCCAAATTGTTGTGTTTTATTACTATGTCTTGTTTGATTATGTACGATATGATGTGATTTATTTTTCTCCTTGTGTGGATTATCGGTTTTATTTATTTATTTTCCTTTTTGTGAAGCTCTTTGTAACTGAATGTTTTAAAAGTGCTATATAAATAAAGTTTTACTTACTTACTTACAGTCAAATGATGTGAGTCACATAATCAAGTTTCAGTCTGGTAACAGCCACTTGTTGAACTCTGTGTGCAAGTTAATAGTCTCACAACAGCGGTGTCCTTGAGTGCATTACTGAACTGCTTCTTGTTCCCTAGTAGGACATTACTCTTGATAAGAACATCAGGTAAGCAACCAAACTGCAATAAAAAATGTTCACCAACACACTGATCTTTACAGGAGGGTGTTCCACTCTAGTTTCCAGCTCGAGCTTTTATACTATATGGGCTGCTTTTTCATTGGTATGGCGTTTATGCGTCATAAATATCTAACCCATCATTTGCACACTAACCCTCAGTTCTTGTGTAGTCTTGAATGGAGCAGTCTAGTTTGAATGAATGAGGAAGGAAATCTATTGTGGTTACCTTTAACTATAAAACTGGGTCACCAGGGCTTCACCAGTTATTTAAGGAATGCAAAACATGTCACAATGTCAGAAAGAACACACGTGTCAGAGCGCCGCTTTACAGCTGCAGATATGGTTGTCTTTGTACGGTGTCTCAGCTGAACTAGGAGAATCAGAGTACAATGGCATTTAAAGTAAAGGCAGCTTCAGATACACAATCACAGCATCCATCTTTCAAATGCAAGTATTAAACTTACATTTATTCATCACATGCTTGATTCAAAGGTAACTTTTTTAAATCCCACTCTGAAACATCTCTAAAAGTTCTGTGTGGATCATGATCCCCAGAAGACTGCATTTTGTTTTGAATTTACGACATGGATTGGATTTGTGGGATTGACTGGCAGTGATATTTTGCGTATTCATTCATAGTCGCCAGAAGATGAACCCTAAAAAATTAAGTGAGCCCCTAACATCCTTTCAAGCTCTAAGATAGAGTTCACATTTTTGGTTTTGATGAAAATATCTAAAAACTGTGTGGCTGAATTAAACTTTGTTTAAAAGGATATTCTGAGTCTCCAGAGGATGAACCCCAAACCTTAAGTACTCCCCTGACTTTCCTTTAAGTCTGAAATAATGCTGTCACTCTTGGTTTTGATGGAAATATTAAAGAGAAACACTACAATCTGTCTACACTTGAATGTACAGGAAAAATTCAGGTCTCCAGAGGTTAAACCCACAAACCTTAAGTGATCCCCTAACTTTCCTTGGAGTCTTAAATGATGTCGGCACTCTTTGGTTTTGATGAAAACATTAAAGAAAAACCCTACAACTGATCTAAGCTGAATATGACAATGATAATCCAGGTCTCCAGAGGATAAACCAAAAACCTTAAGTGGTCTCTGAACCTTCCTTCAAACATTAAAATAACACTGACACTCTTTGGTTTTGATGGAATAGTTAAAGAAAAATCCTACGACTGATCTAGTTTAAAAAAGACAATGATAATCCAGGTCTCCAGAGGATAACCCAGAAACCTTAAGTGGTCTCTGAACCTTCCTTCCAGCACTAAAATAATGTTGGCACTCTTGGTTTTGATGGAAACATTAAAGAAAAACCCTACGACTGATCTAGGCAGAATATGACAATGATAGTCCAGGTCTCCAGAGGATAGCCCAAAAACTTAAAGTGATCTCTGAACTTTCCTTAAAGCACTTTAATAACACTGACACTCTTCGTTTTGATGGAAACATGAAAGAAAAACTCTATGATTAATCTACACTTGATTGTACAGTGATATTTCAGTTCCCCAGAGGATGAATCCTTAAAACTTTTGACATTGCCTTGAACGTTTCTCTACAACCAACAGAAGGTTAGCACTTTTGGTTTGGAAGCAAAGTTCTCAACAAATAAAGGATGAATCTCCAGGAACTTTTGAACAGATAATTAAAGCCCCCAGTTTTGGGGAATTTTCTGTGGGCATTTTCCTAGAAACTTTTGGGACTGCAACAAGAACTTTTTGATACTTATGGAAAAACAAAAAAATGCCCAAGTATTGTGATAATATCATATCGTGGGGCCAGTCGTGATTCTCACCCCTATTAAATAGTGTGTTATAAACAACAACACATCATAAGGCCCACTTCAGGACTTTTTATTCGGGGTGGTGCAGGATCCCCTGAATACCTGAGACTAACCTTAGTATTTTCCGCAAGTAATTTGTTTATTGATTTTATTGTCTGTAAAGGATTTAAGTTTAAATTGGCATGAAATGTTATATTGCAAAAACCTTGAAATGAAGTTAACACTGCAGAAGGTTAGGAGGGAAATATCAACATATATTTTAAAGAGAAGTCAAATAAGCCCAGGTTTAACCTATCCAGGTTCATTTAAGATCCCCTCTAGAATAATATTAGCCTGAGCTTTGACCTTTATGGTGCCATATTGAGATTATGGTTTGAGTCACGCAGCTAGATAACAATTAAATATTTAAATAAATATTCCTTACACTATAATAAATGTTAATGTGTGAGTATGTCTCAAAAGGTGAAGATGAGGACATATCTTTAAACATTTTTAGTCACATTGTGTGAACATAGAGAGGTTATTTGCTAAGCTATTAGCTACTGGCACTTACCTAATAGCAGCAGCTTTAGCTCCCTATGAGAATCTCTTTTATCTCGACGAAGCTGTTTCTCTATTTCTCTGTGTATCCTCAGTCTCTCCAGTTCTTCACCAGAAAGGCAGCACTCCTCCATTTCTGTCCGACTCTACGACCTGCCTGTAGAGTAACTACACCACAGATGACGGGGATTAGGAAAGTGACTGGCTAATGATTTTTCTCAGACCTGCCAAGGAGACTTCTGTCCCGGAACAGGTGGGTTGGCGAGTCAGTGCAGTCATTCTTCCTCGTGCAATATCCAGCTCAGGTGCATTTCACATTCCTGCTGTGCACGCGGAGGCGGGCTGAAGGGAAGGCACAGAGACAATGTGAGTTTATGTGAAGTGTACAGCTCATGAGGATCTGCTTACACGTCCAGACTCCCAAGGGCCGCTGAATTTGAACCCTTTTCCCCATAGAAAGGCAGAGAGGAGGAAGAAAATGGTGGACAGAGAGGAGCTAAACACTTAAAGCTTACCTGTGAATATGTTTCATATCTTTACCAGCTACTGTTCCCCACCAAGTTTAGCTTTATACAGTATGTTCATGAAGATTAAACTTCTGATACAATTACTTACTTAAAGCCATTTACTATAAAGTATGGACAGTGCAACTCCATCTCCTTCTGTTGTACAAAAGTAAAGAAAAATATGCCTGCGACTGGCGACTGAATTTTGGGCTACAACAGACAGGTCTGGGTAAACTGTAAATCTGACACATGGTACATCTCAATTAGGAAGTGCTGTATTTTGCCGCCACAACATATTTCTAGTTTAAGTTTTTAAAAAATATAATTATTCATAAACAAAGCCTGGTAATTACATTCATGAAAAAACACATTGCAAACATTACAAACTGAGAAACATTTCATAAAGAAAAGCAGACAAAGATCAGAGGTCTAATCAAGGATTAAATTATGTAAAGACCCGTTTTAGAGGTAGTTACATCAACAGTGGCTCGCTTAAGCTAAAACTGACATAGCTATGCTAGCTACGTAATTAACATGACTGCATAAGCCAGAGTAGCTACGTAAGCCTTTGCAGTGCAATCTTAAGCAAACTCAATCAAAACTAACATAGCTTTATATGATAGCATGCCTATAAAGCTTACCTAGCTGCTTTGTGAGCTAGCTTTAGCTTCATTAGCTTTAGCTAAAATAGCTACACTAGCTTCATAATTAATGCAACAAGATAAGCTAATGTAGCTATGTAAGCCTTAGCAAGGTGATCTTAAGCAAACTATCCATATATCATCTTTATCTGCTTTGAGAGCTTAGCTTTAGCTAATATTGCTATGATAGCTACATAATTAACGTGACTGCATAAGCCAGAGTAGCTAAGTAAGCCTTTTGCAGTGCGATCTTTAGCAAATGTAGCCAAAACTAACGTAGTTATATAGGACAACATGCCTATAAATCTTACCTAGCTGCTTTGTGAGCTAATTTTAGCTTCGTTAGCTAAAGCTAAAATAGCTACACTAGCTTCATAATTAATGCGGCAAGATAAGCTAATGTAGCTATGTAAGCCTTAGCTAGGTGATCTTAAGCGAATGTAGCTAAACCTTAATGCAGCTTTGTAGAACATATCCTCCTTATCTGCATTGAGAGCTTAGCTTTCGCTTTAAAAGCTAACATAGCTTTGCTAGCTACATAATTAACGTTAGACACATTAGCAGACAATCAAGAACAAACTGTCACTATGAAACCATTATTTGATATAAAAAGCATTCACCCCTTGGATGTTTTACCTTTTTATTGATTTTATAAATCAATCATGGCTTTTTTAACAAGAAAAAATATGTAAGTCGAAGTGAAAACAGATTTCTACAAAGTAATTTCTACAAAATAAATAAGTGACTGCATAAATATTCACCTCCTTCAAGTATTAAGTAGTCACCTTTGGTTGCAGTCACAGCTCTGAGTCTGTGTGGATAGGTCTCAATCAGGCTCAAACATCTGGACTCTGCAATTTTACTCCATTCTTCTTTACTCAAGCTCTGTCAGGTAGCACGGGGATCAGGCAATGAATAACCCTTTTCAAGTCCAGCCACAAATTCCGTATTGGATTGAGGTCTGGGCTTTGACTCGGCCAATATCATTTGGCTTTTTTTGTAAAAAAAAAAAAAAAAGCCAAATACATTGACCATGATTGATTTATAAAAATGAATAAAACGCTTAAACATCCAAAGGGGTAAACACTCTTCATAGGAAGTCACCCTTTATCCATCCTGTTCATTATTTTGAGGTGAACTGCTCCCACATTCCTTCCAGTGTCTGCCCCTCTCCAAAAACAACAATTCTTTACCGCACAATGGTATTTCCCTGCATGTAACACTAAAGACAAAAGGATCTCCAACAGAAGTGCTGCTGCAGGCTGCAGCCAGATGGATGCATCACCGAGGAGGATTTTCAGGTCAAACACGGCTCCAGATGAGAGGATGGAGCAGCCAAGGAGATAAAATGCTAAACCAACAGTGTGCAGGAGCTGATTCCTCTACAAGACGAATAAAAAAATACCAAAATCAACAACAAAATGAATGTTTATTCATACAAGAACATTCATAACTCTAAGGGTGCATTGCAGTGACAGTGTATAAATTAAATCGTTCATGTAATTAGGAGAGAAGGGTCGTGTACACATTAGCGTGTGGATGTGATCTTATTAGCTCTTATCCCCTTTATGGATTAAGAATGCATTAGTTTAATACCTCAAAGGTTATTAACACAACAGTTACTGTACAATGTGATAGTTAAAATGCAAACTGACTTATGTTATCTAACCCTGCAAAATCAAAGCTATTCTAAGAAAGTGATACAAAAAATAGTCCCTGAACCGAAAACACTTGATTCTATGGCTTTGACGAAATAAAAGGAATGCTTAAGTAGCAGAAACAGCAGGATTCCCTTTGAAATGTGTGTTAAATTACATAACATTTCATTAATTCCATGCTCATAAAAAGTGGATAATGCACTGAATAATGCCATTGCAGACGAGTGTACAAAGTCTAGTGAGATTTAAAATGAGGTTATGGAAATATAATACCCAAGTAAGTGAAGTACACACATACAGAGTGTAAGTATATGTACAGATGTAAGGAAAAGTACAGTGTGCAAATCAGTATCTGTGTTGTTAGTGTTCATTTTGACTCATTGAGAGGATTTAAACTTTAAAAAGTTATCTTGTGTCAGAGATGTGAGCTGCTGCTTTGCAGTTAGACTACATCCACTTCCGCAGCTACATTTAAGTCCACCGAGCCATTCAAGGCCACTGAAATACTTTGTCTCCCTCTCAATCCATCCATGTGCATTTACACTGTTACTGCTCCAAAATGTTCACAAAGAGCTCCATAAATCTCAGAGTGCTTGCTATAATAGACTCCTCACTAAGGCAGCACTTTAATTGTCAGGACACACTTCATTATAGTCGGAGACATCCATTTCCAAAGAGCCTAACAGGAAAATTTGAAATACACCAGCGGTAAAGTCATTTGGCGACAAGCTCTGTAGCCTCTCAATTTCCTGTTTCAGTGTTCAAACTGAATCACTGCAGGGCTCTCCCGGCTGCCAGCTCTGCACACGCGATTGAATTACAGCGACAACAAACGCCGCCTTAAACCAGGTTGAAGACTTCCAGGTTGCCCTGCAAGATGTGGTCCTTCACGGCGCGGAAGACAAATCGAATGTTGTTTGTGTCCGTGGCGCAGGTGAAGTGGGAGTAGATGATTTTTTTCTCATCGGGATTGAGGCTCACAAACATATCTAAGATGAAATCTTTCCCCGCGTTCACATCCCGCTGGGGACCTGGCAGAAAGAGAGGGAGGGCAGAAACCAGCACATAAAAGTCAGTGTAGTATTTCCAGTGGGTGCATAAAAGCTTAAAAATATAAGTCACCATGGCACTGTAGTATAAAATGCCTGCAGATGATTTAGGAGAGATTTTTGTAAGAAGAAATATCACAGAGCTCAACTCACAAATTTAAAGGTAGATTCATCAGCAATAAAACACTTTGAGTACAGCCTCACTTGATATAAGAATCCATCCTGTTTGTACTTTTCACATTTTAGCCTCTCTGCTGCAGAAGTCTGTTAAATGATGGTGAAGTTGGCGGCAATTATCTGTATCTGGTTTGAACTTTTGTATGCATGCATGCTGAACTTTCAAGATTCTTATTTAAAGAAATATTTAAAGGCTTACTGTGTGATTTCTCACACCAAAATAAAGCTCTTCCTACACACACCTTTTTTCCTCATCACACTTCCCCTGCCGTCTCCACTGTTTCATAAACAAGTGACCGAGACAAAGAATTGCATTGATAAACATCTAAAAACAAGATTCATCTTAAAGAATATGTGTTTATCTGTTTGTTTTTGTAGGTCAAAGCTTAGTTTCCTTTAGAGTGGAAAGTCTTGGTTCTTCTTCAGTTGTACTGCTGCAACCAAACTTATTTTAAGCCCCTGAAAACAGCGTTCCTGAGGAGACGGGGTGCCCGTCTTCACCAACATGGCAGTAGGGCTAACACTAAAAGCGAGAACCATTTAAAAAAGGAACATGTTTAAGCCTCTGAGTAAACAATAAACAAGCTAAAGAAAGGCTGCCTCCTTACTGTAAACATGGAGCCAAGAACAACAAACCCAGAGGCAGTTTGACCTCACATTCTACCATGGACTTGGTGAATACTCGATTCTAATTGGCTGGAGGGTGTCCATTAACTTTTGATATTTAGACACCAGGCGCAACTTTACACCAAGTGCACAAAGAGTAAAAGTCAGGATTGTTGAAAGGCACAGATCTGGGGAAGGCTTCAAAAAAATCTGTTGCACTGGAGGTTCCCAAGAGCACAGTGGCCTCCATAATTCTCAAGAGGAAGAAGTTTGGCACAACCAGGACTCTTACAAGAGCTGGTCACACAGCCAAACTGGGCAATCAGGGTCGAAGAGCCTTCATAAGAGAAGTGACCAAGAACCTGCTGGTCACTCCAAGAGGACAACCATCAGTGCAGCATCCTCTGATCTGGGCTTTACGGCAGAGTGCCTCCACAAAAGCCTCTCCTTGGTGCAAAAGGCATGAAAGACTTGGCTTTCATCGGGAGTTCCTGCAAACTCTGAGCAGACATTTCTGTTTGTAGTGTTTGGAGAATTTTCTGTTAAATTTTCAGGATTTTTCATTTTGATGACAATTTTGGAGATGCATAGCCCTATTGAAATTGGTCGGGTTCATCATTATCATTTTCATTCTTATCAAGCCAAGGCCTTTTTGGGCCCCTTAACACGCTCAAAGGCAAAAGAAAATTTGAACACATATGTAGGAGCCTGAAAAATGCAAGGTGGAGATAGAATTCACAAATGGTCCAATGGTACTGCCTCAATAGCGCCACCTTTTCGGCTTCTAAAGAACAGCCCCAAAAGGGACTTTG
Organism: Cheilinus undulatus; assembly: GCF_018320785.1. Taxonomy (NCBI): domain Eukaryota; kingdom Metazoa; phylum Chordata; class Actinopteri; order Labriformes; family Labridae; genus Cheilinus; species Cheilinus undulatus. The sequence continues at coordinate 40,877,359 of NC_054881.1, forward strand.
AGAGTGATGAAATTTGACATGCAGGTTCAGCTTATGGAGATCTACAAAAAAAGTCTACAGGAGCAAACTCTACCTTAAATAGGAATCCGCCATTTTTAATAAATGAGCCAAAATTGAGGTGTGTTGGGCTTGTTCCAGGGGTTATAGTTGTTATTCTAGTCCAAGAGGTTTGATCTGTTTGAGTTGGGTTTTTTTTTTTTTGGAATTTGATTTGGATTTTTTTGGTGAGATTCTGCTTTGAAATTTTGGGGTATTATTTAATTTTTTAAAATATTTATTTTTGGGCCTTTTCATGCCTTTATTCGATAGCTGAGGACAGTGGATAGACTCGGAATCAGGGATGAGAGCGGGGAGAGACATGCGGCAAGAGGCCACAGGCTGGATTCAAACCTGGGCCGCCCGCTTACATGGTGCACGCTTTATACCACTAGACTTCTGTGTGCCCATTTTTGTTTTTTTTTCATGAAAATCTGGGAAATGTATTTCTACATTAGGGAATTTGATTGATAATTTTAAAGAAAATTTCGGGGAACTTGTTTGGATATTTAGGGGTTTTTTTTTAAGATATATTTGTGGGGCTTTTTATGCCTTTATTAATTGAGTAGGTCAATGGATAGAGTTGGAAACAGGGTTGAGAGTGTGGAGGAGAGACATGCAGGAAAGGAGCCACAGGCCAGACTTGGACCTGGGCAACTCCCGTACATGGGCTGCGCCTTAATCCACAAGGCTACCTGCACCCTGGATGTTTTAGGGAATTTTGGAGAATGCATTTGAAATTATTGGGAATTTTGCTTTGAAAATTTGGGGACTTCGTCTAAAAGTTTTCAGGAGTTGAAATAGCATTTTTGGAGATTTTTTTAAATTGCAATATTTAGACTTTAAGATTAACTTTCACTGAAAGATTTGGGGAATAACAGGAAAGTTGGGGGTACTTTTATGGGATTGGGGTAAGAATTTAACAAAGATTTAGGACAATTGTTTTGAAATTTAAGCAAATTTGTATGGATATTTGAAAGAAAAATTTCTGAGCTTTTAGTGTAAATTTTGTTGATGCTTGGTCTTATCAAGTCCTAATGGTCCATCATCAAAATAACAAGAAAGGGGACTCCATAATCGATCGGAGCCAGGTATGAAATTCCTGCAGAAACAGGACCTTCAGCAGATTTGTGGACATAATTTTTGTTAAAAACTGATTACTGTTGAAAAACAAGGCTGAGCTTTTAAACTTACTAAAAATGCATTCCAGACAAGAACTCAGGACTCAGGAGGTTAAATCATCCAACAGCAGAGAAGACATTCTCAATTAAGCCTCTCTAATTCTGTTTTCATCTATAAACATAATAGCGCTAAGGTGCATGCTGGATCCATTTCCTCTTACCATCATATTCAGGGAAGTAGTCGACCAAATGGGAGTACATTATTTTCTCCTCAAGTAAATCGATCTTGTTCAGGAACAAGATGACCGAGGACTCTTTGAACCATTCATAGTTGATGATCGTCTGGAACAAGGCCATGCTTTCCTCCATGCGATTCTTGGGGGGGGAAAAGTCACAAACATCTGAGCATGAGCAGGATTATGAAATCAGACGTAGCCTTAGACAGCAGCAGTGAATGTCTGTTTGGGAGAATTCAATTGGCTGTAATCTCATCAAGTGAACAATCCTTGCTGAGAGGTGCTGCTGGAGAGAGTGACTTAAGAGCTCCCCCTGCAGGCTGACAGTGAGAACTGCATCAGAAAAGGTCTGAGAGGAGGTTTAACACCAGAAAGAGAGAGAAAAAGGAGATCTGGACTGATCATCTTCAGCTATCAGGACTGACCTTAAACAACAAGCACCCTTTTTGTTTCTGCTGTTCTGAGCCCCTTTCTCCCCCTTACACGGACTCAGAATGTATACAGGAAGAAATTAGCTGCTAATGCGACATATTATTTTGCAGGCAGCAGCCTCTAACTCACCTCATTGGCAGACTCAACAAGGACCTGATCGTACTCGCTGAGCGCCACCAGGAACATGATGGAGGTGACATTTTCAAAACAGTGAATCCACTTCCTCCTCTCTGAACGCTGGCCACCCACATCCACCATCCTACAAACACAAGATAGAGCATTGATGAGGAAAAAAGGTTTTTCTTTGTATTAAAGGTGAGTAAATAGTGCTTGGTTTTATATTAAAAATTTAATGCAATCTGCTGAGAGGTTTATCATTTTTGACAGGAGAAGTCATGACACAAAAGCAGTATCTCAAATTATATAGTTTTTGTTGAGTCATCAAGGTTTTCATCATTATCAGAAAAACACTTTAAACAACTCTATAATTGGCAAAATAAAGCAATGGACCTCTTACACTTAAGAGCTTAGTAGGACAGCTACGACTAACACAGGCAAAATCAGATACTGGCTCCCAACCTGTGTCCCTACTACTCGAACATTTTATTTTAATTTAAGGACATATGCAGGTGAATTCATAAATATTTAGACCCCCTTCACTTTTCCATTTTGTTATTTTGCAGCCTGATGCTACAGTAAAATTTTTTTTTTTTTTGCAAAAACACTAGCAATTTAGCTCAAGTACTTCCCATTCTCTTGATCTTTGCCGAGGTGTTTCTATACCTTGACTGGAGTGCGCCTGTGGTAAATTAAATTAGTTGGACATGATTGTGAAAGGTATACACCTCTCTATAGAAGGCCTCACAGCTGACAGTGCATATAAGAGCAAAAACCCATCAACCCATGCACGAGTCCAAGTCTGCCGCTGATCTCAGCCTCGCAGTCAGTGCACTGATGTACAACCCTGCCAAGGTAGGTGATGTGCTCTACAACTTCCACGCTCTCAGCATTCACAGACAAAGATTCGAAGGCATCATCCAAAGCATTCCCAAATGCCTGAGTCTTTGTTTTGGCCCAGGAGACCTGCATTCCCAACGCTCCATTCCCTAGATTCCTCACTCAGCAAGTTAACCTCACAAGGAAATCTACAGTTCCCACAAGGATCACAGCATCATCAGCAAATTTCTTGCTTCCCCCGTTACCCACCCCATTATCCAGTCCTTACAGGTACTGATGAATGTAGGGGCTAGGACGCACCCCTGCCAGTTAATCCAGTACCATTTAACCCATGATACAGGTTTAATTATTTGAAATTCATAAATATACTGGTAAATATTAATTAGAATCTGTTTGTAAGTCAAAATAATCGGTTGTATAATTCTGATTTGTAAAAAATGTTTATTTTAGCTTTTCTGCCTTCATTTTAGAGGAAAATGGTGGATGGGACTAGAAACAAAGATGAGAGAGTTGGGAATGACAGTTGGGAAAGGATCCACAGGCTTGACTGTAACGCAGGCTGTCCGTGTACTTGGGTTGCAGGTAGTCTGCACTCCAATAATCAATTTTTGCCATAACTGAGCAGCTCTAGTGCTTTAGCACAAGTAAAACCAGAATAAACTAACATAACAAACCCCATCCTGTCTGCACTTTTTGGAAATATATGAGATTTAAACATCATCTCTATTCAGTTTTTATGGAGAAAAACACGTCAAAAAGTTCACATTATGTTATCTAAAAACACACTCACCTGAACACCACATTCTCCAGGTCAAAGGGGTACTCTATAATACCCGTTGTGGGCACTCTGACCCTCAGGACATCCTGCTGGGTCGGCAGATAAGCAGTGTCAGCAATCCGGTCCAAATCATTTAGATAGCTAATAACACAGGAGGACAGCGCAGAGGTCAGAAAAGAAAACCTGTTAGAGGCACAGAATAGAGCCACACAAGAGAGGGAAATCTAGCATTTAATGACAGATGTCTCTGTCTGAGCTGAATCACTATCATTTGTATTTTGAGTCAAGATTAAAACGGTTCATCTTCATTGTTTTCAGGCCCTTCAACATCAGCCTTAAATGGAACATTCCCTGAACCTTCAGAGAGCATTAAACAGACAAAAGGCAGATGAAACAGTGGAAAGTATTCACCGATGTCAGATGAGTCTCTGTTTACACTCACTATTTGGTGGAGTCGGAGAGCTGGTATTCCCTCTTCCGACTGAAACATTCCTGAATCCCTGGGTCATTCCACAGGCACCTGATGGCATCCACGAAAGGCTTTGTTAATGTCGTGACTTTCTCCACTTGAACTTCACTGACAATGCTGGCATTTGCCTGAAACACAACAGAGAAACATTGAGAAGAAATCTTTCAGGAAAACAGACAAATAAGGGAAGATTCATGAGAACCTGATGCTCTTTCTAGTTATTGTGAAATTCTGGACTCTTAGATCTGTACAACCATGATGGATGTTGCACATGGGAAGTTTTCTAATGCCACAAACTTTCTGGTTTAAAAAGGTAGTTTTTTTAGTAGTTTTTATTTTGTAAAAAATGGGAAGCATTGGTTAAACTTCAGTGTAACTAGAAGCAATCAAGCAAGGACTTAAATTTGCAGGACTTCCTGCAAGTCTCGCTCTCATAATGCATGAAAATTCTACATAAAAATCACAACTTTACAAGTTTTTTTGAGAGTGCCCTCTATATAGCATGTCCTAAACAACTGCCCAATTGAGAAAATGATAATAGGTGCATGCAGTTTGTGCATGGTCTATCCAGATAGGCTGTAGTTGCAAACATTAGATCGCCTTTCGCAATTGATCAACTCATCCATAATCTCTCTATTCGTCTCTGCACTCATTTGCATGTGCATAGCACCACATACACAAATGCATCCTGTAGTGTTTGAAGTTTTTCGGTATGTTTTACGTCATGAATGAGGCTCGTCTTCGGGCCACAAGCCAGAGTGTAACATTTTCGTGTTGTCCGTTTGTTGAGGATTGTTGCAAAGCAACTTGGAAAGCCTACTTGGAGTTTGCAAAAAATTAAAACCAAACCAAACCAAACAAAAGCCAAGTGTGCTGTCTAGCCCCTCTGCCATAAAGCCCAAATCAGTGGAGGGCTGTAGTTATGGTTGTCCTTCTGGAACCTTGAAAATCCCCCAAAATTTCAAAGCAGAACCCCACCAAATCAAATTCCAAATAAACAATTCCAACAGACCAAATCCCCCAGACTAGTATGATCCCTGGAACAGGCCCAAAATACCTGAATTTTGGCTAAAAATGGCAGAGTTCCTGTTGGAGTTAGAGTTTCACTCCAGCAGACTTTTCGCAGATCTCCATAAGTTGAATCTGCACACCAAATGTCATAACTCTAGGTCAAAGTCCCTTTAGGGGTCGATTCAGTAGAAGCACAAAAGGTGGCGAAATTCCTGAGGGCCATTTGTGAAACACATATCAAAATTGCATTTTTGAGACCCCATATATGTGTGCCAATTTTCTTTTGTTTTTTAGCATGTTAAGAGGCCAAAGAAGGCAGGGGCAGGATAAAAATAAGAATAAAAATAATTACAAACCCAAACAATTTCATTAGGGTTCTTACACCCTCTTTGCTCAGGCCCTACTTAGAAATACATTTCCAACTAGAAAAGCACTCGGAGAGCATAGACCTCCGCCAAGGCAGCTCAGTCCCCCCCAATAGTAAAGAATTCTTTAAAAAATTCCTGGATCCAGATGATGTTCTGGATCAGTCCCAAAATCTAATCAGTTCTTCCTTATGCCATTTCTGATATTTCCTGAAAATTTCATCAAAATCTGTCCATAACTTTTTGAGTTATGTAGCTAACAAACTAACAAACAAACTAACTAACTAACAAACCCTGCCAATAACATAACCTCCTTGGCGGAGGTAAAAATTCCATCAAAATGCCTGAAAATTACCATGTAATTCCCCCCAAACATCCAAACAGATTGCCCCCCAAAAAGGCAAATTTCCCCCAAATCTTCCAACAAAACATATCCCCAAAATTTCCATGAAAAATCCTGAACATTTTACGGTAAATTCTCCCAACATTTCAAGCGGGAAAGCCTGCTCAGAGTTTCCAAAAAGCCACGAGTCTTTCAAGCCTTTTGTACTGAGGAGAAGCTTTCGTCCAGCCTCTCTGCCATAAAGCCCAGATCATTGGAGGGCTGCAGTGAACTTTGTCTCAACTCCACACAGGATTAGGACTGGGCAATTAATCGAAATGTAGATTAAATCGCAATGTGACCTACTGCAATTTTTAAACCGCAGAGGTTGCAATATTTCTTTGACCTGAAATGTGTTTTGAAATACCAGTTTTTTGCTCTACACATAATGCAAACATTCAAGTGCCAATATTTTCTAGAATAATTGACAAAAGTTCCTGCTTTCCTTGTTTTTGTATATTTTTGTCTTCTTCAAAATAAGAAATCCATAAAATCATCACCTCCTTCATTACAATTCATATCAAACTTGCAATATAATACAAAATAATTGCAATAAGACATTTTTGTTAGATTAATTTGAATTTTAAGGGGATTTTTGGTTAGAAATTTTTAGATATTTTGCTTAAATTTGAGAAATTTATTCTGACATTTTTAGGAATTTGATTTGAATTTGGGGGGGGGATTTGCTTTGAAAATTTAAAGTACTTTCTTGAAAATTTGACAAAGTTATTTGTACATTTTTGGGAATTTAATTTGAATATCTTTGGAAATTTGTTAAGAAAATTGTAGGAATTTTAATGGAAATTTGTAACATTTATTTGTAAATTTGGGGAAATTTGATTCAAATTTCTGGGGGAATTAGCTTTGAAACTTTTAGGTAATTTCATGAAAATTTGAGAAATTTATTTGTAAATTTTTAAGAAGTTCCTTTGATTTTTTAAAAGTATTTTTATGAAAATTTGAGGAACTTATTTAAATTGTTTTGGGAATTTGATTTGATATTTTTGGTGGTGGAGCAGGTTTTTTTATTTGTAGTTATTTTCTTAAAATTTTTGAACATTTGTAGATTTTGGGTGCTTCGATATAAATTTCCAGGGGAAATAGCTTTGTTTGTTATAATACATAATGGTTTATAAGATGAAGAACCTGAAAAACAATCATGTTAAATTGCAATCACAATGTTGAGTGAAAAAATCACAATTAGATTATTTTCCCAAATCGTTCCACCCTACACAGGATCTCTGGAGCTCAGTCAGAGTCACCATCAGGTTCTTGGTCTGCTCTCTTACTAAGGCTCTTCTACTCTGATTGCTCAGTTTGGCCGGGTGACCAGCTCTTGAAAGAGTCCTGGTTGTGCCAAACTTCTTCCATTTGAGAATTATGGAGGCCACTGTGTTCTTGGGAACCTTTTTTGATAGCTTTCCCCAGATCTTTTTTTCAAACTGTAGCATCAGGCTGCAACAAAACAAAACTGAAAACGTGAAGAGGAATGAATACTTAATGAATGCACTGTATTTTAGGGATCAGGTCCCAAAGTTTTCCCAAAGAAATGTTTGGCATTATAGGTTTTAGCTGCGTTGACTCCTGCTGACAGCCTCTACAGCAGCTACAATAAACCCCACACAGTAACCAAAGACAGTACTTATACTTTCTCTTCTGTTTCCATTAACTGTAAATTAAATAAAAAACCATCTCCTTTATAATGGATTTAATGACTTGCGGAGAAATCTTTCCAAAGTGTTCTACGAAAAATCTGCACAAGCTGTTCGAAGCCGTTTACTTTCCATAGCCATTTAGGCTAAATGACCATTCCGAGTCTGTTTACTCATGCATTAATAAACAGCTGTATTATACTAAGTGCCTCTGCAGACATACTGTAATATTGGCTGGGTTCATAGGCAGCTGTTCTTCATGCTCTGACAGCATCCTCGCTTACTACAGTAATAAAAGGGAAGATTTTGACCCTGCCTTGATAAAAATATCTACGTGCTGTCACCCTCTGGTAAATCCCAATGCAATAAAAACCATCTTTGCACTCTACAAATGGGTGTAATCAGTTATTACACCAACCGAAACTCCAACAAAAACTAACACTATCTGATCTACATTATCACTAAACACAATCATAAAACAGAAGAGGTAAGAGGTGCTTCTTTTTATGGCGTTTTGGCTGACTGAAATCGAAACCATAAACTGTACAAGCGTTCAAAACAACCTGAGAAATGCTTTATTTTTAGCCACATCTTTTGACATTTCTGGGGGAAGCCATTCCCTCAAGTGCCTTTCCGTTTTGGTGCATCTTTTAAATCGATTTCATGGCTCCTGCTTCACCACTCTCATGCACCCACTCTGAAGCACTGAAAGGGATCCTCAGAAGCTGCTGCAACAGCAGCCTCTGTTTTATTTTTAACCGTTTTAAAACTCTCATCTCTGGGTTTTCTAACCTCCTGAGATCAATGAAAACCAACATCGCAGCAATTTCATTACAGCCATCCATAAAACATCTTTGTCCATGTATTTATCAGGTATTTTGAGGCCTGTTTGCTGAGCTTTGCCCACTCTTTATTACTGCTGTTAAGCCTGTCAAGCTTTTGTTTTCTGGTTGGAGTTTTTGAGAATGACTCATTGATTTCAATCCAGGTTGGGCAATTGCTGGGTGATTTCTTGTGACCTTTTGTCAGCATCCTTTACAATACCTAAAAAAGTAATCACCTCCCTAGATGTTTTACTCTTTTATTGACTCAATAATCAATCTTGATCAATATAACGTGACTTTTTTGACAAAGCACAATGACAGAAACCCTCTTTAATATCAAAGTGAAAATGCATAGGTCATCAAGTCAGTATTTAGTAGAGTCACTTTTGCTGCAATCACAGCTCTGAGTCTGTGTGGATAGGTCTTAATCAGGCTTACATGTCTGGGTACTGCAATTTCACTCCATTCTTCTTTGCAAAACTGCTCAAGCTCTGTCAAGTTGCATGGGGATCAGGCATGAACATCCCTTTTCAAGTCCACCCACAAATTTTCTACTGAATTGAGGTCTGGGCTTTGACTCGGACACTCCTGAACATTCACCTTGTTGTCTTCAAACATTTAGCTATCGGTGTATGCTTGCTGGAAAATAAATATTCTCAGAAGCCATAGTTCTCTTGCGGACTGAGTAAGACTGCCTCCAGGTTTTTCCTACACTTTGCAGCATCCATTCTACCCTCTACCTTTACAAGCCTGCAAGAGCTGGCTGCTGAGAAGCATCCCCACAGCATGATGCTGCCACCACCATGCTTCAAAGTGGGAATGTTCTGTTTGTGGTAGGGCTGAACAATTTTGGAAAATAATCTAATTGCAATTTTTTTCCCCAATATTGCAATTGTGATTTGATATGCAATTATTCCTTAACTTTCTTTTGTTCCTAAACAAGGGTTAAGCAATTCTTTAAAAGTGTCTAATTCTGATGATTTTGACTCGTATTGCAAATTGGATATGAATTATTGCATTGAAGGGTTTTTGTCATTTTTATACTTAATAAGAAAAAAGCACAAAAATTAAAAAGGTAGGATTTTTTGTAGACTATTCTAAAAAAAAATGGCACCTGAATGATTGCATGACATGTCATGCACAACATCTCTGCTGCTGCAAAAAAGCGAAAACAGGTATTTTGACACAAATTTCAGGCCAAAGAAATATTGCACCTTTTGCAATTCGAAAATTGCACCAGGCCTTATTGTGATTTAATCTAATTGTCGATTAAATGCCCAGCCCTAGTTTGCGGTGATGTCTGATGACCAAAAAGCAGCATTTTGGTGTCAACAGACCAGTGAAGTTTCTTCCTCCTGACCATGGAGTCTCCCACATGTCTTTTGAAAAATTCTAGTCAAGTTTGAATCTGAGTTTTCTTCAACAGTGTCTTTCTCTTTGCCACTCTCCCATAAAGCTCTGACTGGTGAAGAACCCGGCCAACAGTTGTTGTCTGCAGAGTCTCTCCATCTCAGCTGGTGAAGCTTGGAACTCCTTCAGAGTAGTCATAGGTGTCTTGGTGTCCTCTCTCACTAGTCTCCTTTTTGCACACTCACTCAGTTTGTGAGGACGGTCTGATCTAGGCAGACTTACACATGTGACATATTCCTTCATTTCTTCATGATGGATTTAACTGAACTGTGGGGGATGTTCAGAACCTTGGAATCTTCTTGTATCCATTCCCTGACTTATACTTTTCAATAACCTTTTCTCTGAGTTGCTTGGAGTGTTCTTTTGTCTTTAAGGTGTAATGGTAGCCAGAAATAATGAAAAACAGGTGACTGGACCTTCCAGACACAGGAGTCTTTGAACTACAATTACTTTAGCAATCATGTGATCCCCATTTAATTCATTTTAAAATTTTTATTTAATGTACAGTACTTTGTAAAAATCTGTTTTCACTTTGACATTTGAAAGGTTTTGTATTTTTTGGTTAAAAATACCACATTATATTGATGATGCTTGATTTATAAAATCAATAAAAGCGTAGAACATCTAAGGGCATTATTACTTTTTATCGGCACTTTAACACAGGAAAACAAAATAAAATTATGTCGAGATAAATATCCTCTTAGGGCTTCTGTAATAGAGTGAGCAAAGCCTTCAGATACAATAAATCAGGAATATTATTTTGTGATTACACAGACTCAAACGGCTAAAACAGTAATCAATCTATGGCTCGTATTGCTTCAGAAAGCCATTTGAAAGAGGACTAATGTGTTTCCTGAATGCAATGCCCTCTTGCATTTCTGTAATGAAATTTTTTCAAAACCTAATAAGGAGCAGGAAAGCTTCTGATGTTACATAACAGTCCAGCTTCAGCACAAGTAGAGGATAATGTACAATGAGCAAGTAATTATAGCAGAATACAAGATGAGACATCCAGCTTTCTACACAACTACTTACTGAAAACCAAGATTTTCACTAAGCTATAATGCTCTTCTTTTCTTTATTATCATAGTTTAAAACATTCATCATAGCGACACCAGACTTCTTTGAGAGGTTCAACTTGACACAATAAAGATCACAATAATTTTATCACATTTGACCATGAAAACAGATCAGCTGATCAAACAGGTTAGCTCTTCTGCCTAGTGAAGGCAGCCTCTTCCTCATGGCTGTTCCTGATATCATGGACGTTGAAGGCCCGTCTACCAGCATCATCCTTACTTCCCTTATCATTACTAAAACAGTTCATTATTTTTTTCTTTTTTGTGATTTATTTTTGGGCTTTTTTGTGCAGTTATCAGATAGAGGAGAGTGGATAGACTCAGAAACAGGGATGAGAGTGGGGAGAGACATGCGGCAAAGGGCCAAAGGCTGGAATTAAACCTAGGCCGCCCGCGTACATGGTGTGTGCCTTAAACCACTTGACCATCTGCACACCCCACAATAGTTCATTTTAATCTAAGAGCAGTTGTATTTAAACTGATAGAATTACGAATAAAAGTTCTCCCTACATCAGTATCATCCTAACTGCTAATGCTAATAATGCATTGGTGTGTTATTGCTAATTCTGCACATACTGCTCCCATTATTATTGACATTAAAGCCTTATCCTTCCAAATTGGAGCTAAGTAAACAGCCATCATGGCTGTAGATTTACCTTCTATTTATTGTTTTGTTGTTTCTCTTGTCCCTCTTTCTGCATACCCTCTTCTCTCTTCCTGCTTCTTCCCCTTCCAACCCCAGCGTGGCGTCGGCAGACGGCTGTCAACATGAGTCTGTTTCAGCTCGAGGTTCCTGCCCGTTAAAGGGAAGGTTTTCGTCGTCACTGTAACGAGGCTAAATACCGCTGGTGCTGGGCTCATAAAGATTAGCAAGGAGTCTTTATAAATATAAAGAGTACAATCTGGAGCTGCCTTCTTTGTAAAGTGTCTTGAGATACAGGGCTGTGGATAAATTTTAGACATGTTTTAAACAACCTTGGCAGTGCCCTGGATGTCCTTGCCAGGGGTATGGGAAAAAAGTTGTTGAAAAATAACAAAGTCCACACCTTTAGGATGGAGAAAGGGGTGGATTCGGCCAGTTAGCAAGGTCTAGGGTACTGTTTGGGCTGCCAAGAGCCCCTGGTTATGCCATGGATGTCCCAAGAGGCCAAAAACCACTGGCGGTCTCAGGGTGTATCACCCAGGCTAAAAAGGCCTAGACAAAAGACAAGCATTTGAGTTTGGCCCTGTTTGCTACGCAGGTGTGTCGACAAGTGCCCCGCCTGACTCCAGGCGCCCTACCCCCTCTCCATTCTGGGCTTGTGGCACTTCGGGGCCTGTGCTGAATCCTTGGCACCCTGCATGCCTAAAACTTATGCACATAACTGTAACTTTGGTTATGAATTCATGCTATACAAACAAAGATTGAACCATTGATTGATTCTTCGATTTAGCAGTTGGCAAACTGCTGTAAATACAAACATAAGTTGCCCAGGTTAAGCTGTATTTAGGACTGTCCCAAGGGGAAAATTGATTTTTACCCTCCTCCTGTGTGCTCAGCACAGTCCACATATAATTAAGTGCAGAATCCATGCAGCTGCATAGCTCTTTTAGCATAATCTTTCTTCACTGTATGGAATTTGCACATCTACTAGCAACAGTACGGTAGTTGAGCTTTCAGCCTCACAGCCCACAGGCTACTCTCCTCCTCCACCGAGCATTTGTTGTCCTGACTGAGGAGCATTTCCTGTCAAACCAGCACTCAACAAAAACAGTAACACTAACGATTTACTTCCCATTTTCTTTCAGTGTAAATTATGGTCAAACAAGGAAGAAAAGCGGCTAAGAGGTGGTGCCAAACTCTGGTCTGCAACTGCTTCTAATTCCAACATGGTCTGGTCTGTGTTATGCATTCCAGTAAATTCTGAGCAATTGAGCTGCCATTTGCAGTAATGGTGTCACATATCTTCACATATCGTACTTTATACTGGTGTAGAAGTCGCCGTAGTATATTAGCTGCAGCCGACTTTTAAGATGAAAAGAGGGCATGAAAATTGCAGCTTATACATCAGATTTCATGAAAATGCCAGCATTAAGCTGATGCAGGTACATCCATGCATCCCTGACTGCTATGGAAAAATAATAGACTGCAGAGAGAGCAGCTAACCAATCAGAATGAAGTATTCCACTTTACAGTGTAATACTGGGAATTAACTATAACTGACAAGCTTTAAACAAATATCTTCTCAGTATGTAGCACCTCCTGATGTTCTCCTCAACCTTGGCAGTAAATCCTTTATAACCTAAACTTTGGTCCAATATGCCGCTTATTTAATCTCTGTTTGGGTGACCGGGGTTCATTCAGTATGTTTACATGCACAACTGAGTCAAGCTATGTTTATATATCACTTAGCCCATTTAACTGGACTGCTGTCCTTGTTCCTGTATACAAGCACCAGCCAAGAATCTATTTATTTGGCAGGAGCATGTCTACCTCCCCGCTGTGCCTTTCTTTGGCTGACCTATTACATAACGCAGTAAACAATCCATGTTCTTCAAAATGTTTAACTCCTTCTGCTGACACAACATAAACTGTGTGTCCTCGTCTGTCCAAATATTGTGTGGTTCTTGCTCTAGCTCTCACCACGCCGTTAGCTGTTTTTTTGTTTCATCGTTGCAGTTTTTTGCTTTTTGACTTCTGGGTCAAAGCTCAGCGTGACATGGCTGACAAGATGGTTGCCACTAATCTACCTGGGTTAGAGTCTCCTTGCAAATCCGTTTAAAATCACCAAAATACTATGCCATCCATGTGCCATGAAAGCACTGTTGGCAATAAAGTGATTTTTTTGTTCATTTTTGGGGGACATTTAATCACTTTGGTGTTTCTGACTGTGTTTTTTTTGTAAGGGGCCTGGGAGCACATGGTGATCAGCAATAGAACTTTTTTTGGCATCAAGCTTCCTGGAGCATATCATTTTGTAAAGAATGTTGGAAAACATGGCAACAACAACTAAGAAGTTGGCAGAAGAGCTGGAAGAGATCAAAAAAACACTCAATTTCATGTCTGAAGAGATCAGCAAGGTGGTCAAGCAGCAAGCCAGTCTCATGGGTCTAGTGGAAGAGGTCCGTGAGTTGAAGGCCACAATCAAACTTAAAGACCAGAAGATTCAACTACTGGAAGAAAGGATTGATGACTTGGAGCAGTACTCTAGGGGAAATGATCTGATCATCACTGGGCTGGATACCAGACATCGCAGCTATGCCAGGGCTGCAGCCAGTGACCAGCAAGGTGAGGATGCACCACCTGAAGAACTGCTTACACTAGAGACACAAGTTGTTCAATTCTTGAGCAGTAAGAACATTGATTTGGACAGTGAGAACATCTCAGCCTGCCACAGCCTTCCACGTAAGGATAAAAATGCCAAACCAACCATTGTTGTTCATTTTACCAACACAAAGCATAAGATTAATGTACAACGACAGGCAAAAAGACTAAAGGGCACAGGGGTGTATATAAATGAACATTTGACAAAGAAAAATGCTGAAATAGCTAGACATAGCCGCATACTCAGAAAACAAAACAAAATTCAAGCAACATGGACAAGGAATGGGAAAATATTTATCAAGTTAAATGGACCACCAGAGCAGGCAAAGGTGGTTGCAGTGAGGAATCTGAGAGATCTTGAACGATACAAGTGACAATGGACACAGTTTGGTTAGCAAATGGTACACTCAATGGGGATTGGAAAATGTTTGGATGGTTTACTGGAACAAAGGAGCAAGATAAAGAGTTGGTGCCAAGTTTGCAGTATAAAAATCAGAATTCCTTGTTTTTTTGTTTTTTTTACTTTGAGTTACACCCACTGCACTATGATGGTAAGAGAGCAGTTAAATTATACAAAAACATTATACAATCCTGTGACTTTGGTGGACATTTGCTTTTTTCATGAGAGATAAAATGAATCTTTTCCTTAAGAAGATGAGTATGATGATTTCTATGAAAATGATAATGATTTAGCTGAGCCCTGTTATAATAGAATATATGAAGAGTCACACATAAGTTTTTTGAAGTCAACTGAACATAAATCATTTAGCTTTGAGAATGACATTGATCCAGATGCAAATTTTTACAAAGATTGGAACTCTGGTTCCAAATACTATATGGAAAATCAGTTTAATGAACTTAGTCTTGATGGTTTTTCAATTATACACTTTAATAGCCAAGCCTCTATGCAAATTTTGCTCAAATCAAAGAAAATGTACAATCATTGAAACATAGGTTTCAAGTCATTGCCATTAGTGAAACTTGGTTGACGAATGAAAAGGGTTCTAATTTTATGTTAGAAGGATACAATCATTTTAGTGTAAACCGCAAAAATAAAAGGGGTGGTGGAGTGGCCTTGTTTCTACAGAAAGATTTTCAGTGTAGAGTGGTTGACAGTACAGTTGTGGATGATATCATGGAGAGTCTGACAATTGAAATTCATTCCACTTATCTGAAAAGTATTTTTTTGAGTTGCATATACAGGACACCTGGCTCTTGCATCGATTCATTTGTTAACTCCATGGTTGACATTTTAGGTAAGGTATGCGATAAGAAACAACTTTTTGTTTGTGGTGATTTCAATATTGATTTAATGAAATGGAATGAACATAAAATGACAACAGAATTTTGTAATACAATGTTTAGTTTGGGTCTCTGGCCCCTAATTGACAAACCGAGTCGAATAACCAAAGACAGCGCTACACTTATTGACAATATCTTTACAAATACTCAACATCAAGCAACAAGTGGTTTGCTCATAAGTGATGTCAGTGATCATCTTCCTGTTTTTGTAGTTGTGCATAATTTAATTGCTAAATGTTCGGTTGATGAAAATAAAAGTGAACCTCCCTGCAAATTAATGAGATTGAGAACACCAGAGAGAACTGAAGCCTTAAAGATGGATCTTAGAAATTATAACTGGGATGAGGTGTATGTTGATGATCCAGACCTAGCATATGATGCATTTTTGTTTGCATTCTTAAAATTATATAATAAACATTGTCCTATCAAAATGTGTAGGGTGAAAGATCAATATAGTGGAAACCATGGATGACAAGAGGTCTGCAAAAGGCATGTAATAAGAAAAATCAACTGTACAAGAAGCTTTTACAACAGAGAACAAGTGACAGTGAAGAAAAATATAAGCGCTATAAGAACAAACTAACTACCATTATGAGGACTCAAAAAAGGAATACTACAGTAAAACAATGGAGGACAGTAAAAATAACATACAGAGAACTTGGAAGGTAATCAGTCATATCATTCAGGATAAAAGTTATACATCAGAACTTCCAGATTATTTTATAAATAAAACTAATAACAGAGTGGACGATTTACAAAATACTGCTGATGAGTTCAACAACTACTTTGTAGATGCTGGTGCTGCTTTGGCCAGACAGATTATTGCATCTGATGACAAAAACATATGTTCAATAGTTTGATAAACACTAATGCTAGTTCTATGTTTCTAAGCAGCGTACATGAAACTGATATTATTGAAATTATAAGAAAATTAAAAAATAAGAAATCAATCGACATACATTCAATTGATACAGTAATTATTAAAGATGTTATTGATTATATTGTTAGACCTTTGACTTATGTATGTAATCTGTCTTTCCAAAAAGGAATCTTTCCTAACAACATGAAGTTAGCAAAGGTGATCCCAATTTATAAAAATGGAGATAAACACTGTATGGAAAATTACAGACCGATATCACTTCTGCCACAATTTTCTAAAATTTTAGAGAAGTTGTTTCTGAAACAATTAAATCAGTTTATTCATAAAAATAAATTATTAAGTGAAAACCAGTATGGATTCAGAGAAAGCAGAACTACTGCTTTTGCAGTAATGCAAATGGTTGAAGAAATAGCAAATGCCAATGAAAACGATGAGTGTTCTATTGGCCTGTATATTGATCTGCAGAAGGCTT
Organism: Cheilinus undulatus; assembly: GCF_018320785.1. Classification (NCBI taxonomy): domain Eukaryota; kingdom Metazoa; phylum Chordata; class Actinopteri; order Labriformes; family Labridae; genus Cheilinus; species Cheilinus undulatus. The sequence continues at coordinate 40,894,069 of NC_054881.1, forward strand.
TTGATACCACTGATCACAGACGGTTATTAAAAAAATTAAAGATGTATGGGATACGAGGGGTTGTTCATTCTTGGCTGGAAAGTTATTTAGGTAATAGACATCAGTGTGTACAAATTAATGATACTGTATCAGCATTTAGAAAGATTACCTGTGGTGTACCACAAGGATCAGTGATTGGTCCAATACTGTTCATTCTTTATATCAATGACATCTGCAATGTGACTGATTTCTTTAGATACGTAATATTTGCAGATGATACAAACTTATTTTGCTCTGGTAAGAATTTAAAAGAACTTTTGTGTGGTGTAGAAAGGGAGCTGGGAAATCTCAAAACTTGGTTTGATGTCAATAAATTATCTTTAAATATTAAGAAAACAAAATTTATGGTTTTTGGGAATCTAAAGGAAAGTGATGGTAATATTAAACTAAAAATCTGTAATGATGACATTGAAAGAGTTTTTGAGACCAAATTCCTTGGGGTTGTGATCGACCAAAAGTTAACATGGAAACAACATATTGAATACATTAAAGGGAAAATTTCAAAGTCAGTTGCAATTCTATATAAATCTAGAAATGTATTAAATTCTAAGGCCTTGCATTTAATCTATCACTCATTAATTGTTCCCTATATATCTTATTGTGTGGAATTGTGGGGATCCACCTATAAAACGACCATAAATTCTATAATAAAACTACAAAAAAGAGCCATACGCATCATCAATAAGGCTGATTACTATGCTCATACGGATCCACTTTTTCTAAATTCTCATGTTATGAAATTTTATGATTTGTTTTATTATAAAATAATGCAAATGATGTTCAGAGCAAAGTCAAAAATGCTCCCTGACTCAGTACAGAGGTTCTTTTCAATTCAGGAGAGTCCGTATAATCTCAGAGGTGTTTGTAAATTTATTGTGCAAAAAGCTAAAAAAGGTATGAAAAGGAGATGTGCTTCCATTGTTGGAGTTAAATTCTGGAATGATGCCAGTATAAATGTAAAAACATGTAATTCTCTTTTGGTTTTCAAGAAAATGGTTTGTAAAGCTATCTTTGAAGCGTATAAGTGTGACTGATTATCTGTTGTTGTTTCTTTGCATTGCTGGAAGTTAGTAGCTTAAAAAGTTAAAAATGTAGGATAGGCTTTTATAAGCAGTATGCTTCTGCCTATGCCTTTTCATTCATTATTCAACACATGACTATTGATTTTGTTTGAAATGTCTATACTGTGCAAAATGTTTGGTGTTGTGTTATGATTGAATAAACTAAACTAACTAACTAACTAACTGTGGAAAACGCTCTGAACGCCTTGGCCAGAATGGGCTGATTGTGGTATATACATGAAAAGTAAACAGAGCTCCAAACTCCTTATCTACAGCGCCTATAAGAATTATTTGTTATATATCAATCATGGTCAATGTAAATTGGCTTTCTTGACAAAACATAAAAAAAAAATCCTCTAAAATGTTTAAGTGAAAACAGATTCCTACAAAGCAGGCTTAATTTTGGCAGCTATTTTTGATTTTAGTCTTAGTTTTAGTCTTTAAATGAAATGCATTTTAGTTTTAGTCACATTTTAGTTATTTCTACCCTTTATAGTTTTAGCCTGGTTTTAGTCGATGAAAACTAAGAAACATTTTAGTCTAGTTTTAGTCCAAAAAAAGTCCTCATATTTTAGTCTTTACTTTTAGTCCAAGCATTTATTTTCTTGCCTAAATCTGGTACCAAACCATGGTAGTGTGTACTATACACCCCCCCTGGGGTCCCTGCTTTCTACAGCTGAGAGGCAGAATAGCTGCAGATGCATTGTTTTTTGACAGATTTACCCACACTGGAGAAATATCATGGATTTTGACTGCCTGACAAACACTAAAATATATTTTTGTAAAGTTTTAGTCATCTTGACGAAAACCAAACTTACTTTTAGTTGGTTTTAGTCACCACAGATCTGTTTTTGTCTCGTCTTTCTCATGGAAAAAAGGCTGTTGACGAACATTTTCAGTCACAGAATTAGTCGATGAAATTTATACTGCTACAAAGTAATGTCAATTAAATATTCACCTCCCTCAAGTCAGTATTTAGTAGAAGCTGCAAGGTCACCTGCTGAGAAGCATCCCCACAGTATGATGCTGCCACCCCTGTGCTTCACAGTGGGGATGGTGTGTTTGGTGTCCGCCAAACATAGCATCTTGTCTGATGGCCAAAAAAGCACCATTTTGGTCTCATCAGACCAAAGTACTTTCTTCCACATGCCTTTTGGCGAACTCTAGTCAAGTGGCCAAAAGTGGTTTTCTCTTTGCCCTTCTTACTTTAAGCTTTCACTTCCATTTCTCATAACCACTCTTCCAAATATTTTTGTATCCATCCCCTGACTTTTACTTTTCAATTACCTTTTGTCTGAGTTGCCTGGGGTGTTCTTTTGTCTTCGTGGTGTAATGGTAGCCAGGAGTACTGATTTACCTGACTTAACCTTCCAGATACAGGTATTTTTGCACTATAATCCCTTGAGACACATTCACATTACACAGGTGATCTCCATTTCCCTAATTGTGAGACTACTAGCACCAATTGGCCAGACCTCTGTTGAATAGGATGATCAATTTAAAGGGGGTGAATATCTATGCAGTCACTTATTTTACCCTACATAGTTTTATTTAATTGACATTACTTTGTCGAAATCAAATTTCACTTTGAAATCAAAGAGGGTTTTTTTGTATTTTTTGTTGTGTTAAAAAAAGCTAAATTATATTGATCATGATTTATTTATAAAATCAATAAACGAGTAAAACATCTGAAGCTTTTAATTTTCACTGTAGGTGTGCTAGTCAGACTTTGAGAAATACTGATGATTTTGGTCAGACTGGTATGTTTTTATTTATTTTAAAAGTCAAATTCCAGTCAGATAGACAGAATAAATCATTTTTTTCAACATCATGTAAACAAACTGACTGAGTCGTTACATTACACTTTGGTTTTGACTCGTCTAACTAAAAGAAGCTTCTGAACTTCCATGCAAAGTGACACGGAAGAGAAAATGTAACTCGTGCTGATTCAGACTTGGTTAATGGTGCCAGTGGTCCATGACGGCCACAAGGACAACCCCCACGCCTCCTGCAACATTACAGGAAGTGAACTTTTCTCCTCTTTCCCTGGAACATGACAAATTTGGTATACAGCAGTAGAATGAATTTATGTTAGCCAGTAAATTAGAGTGGCTCGTTAGCTTTTAACACTGGTATGACAAAGACAAGTCCCCGTATGATTTATGGGGAATTCTCCGTCTTAATCTTGGCTCAGGAGTACCTGTCTCAACATGCCTGCAGTGTAACATCACACGTCCTTTCCGTAAATAGACAAAGCTCTGTGACAGCACGATTGCAAAACTAAACATCGTTGCAGATTACCAGAACACACACCACAGGCCCTGTCCCTGTCTGAGGCTCATGTTTCTGTGTGCGGTAAAACTATTTCTCAATGCATGTGTGTGTGTGTGTGTGTGTGTGTGTGTGTGTGTGTGTGAGGAAGTAAGGGAGAAGGACAAAGAAGCCGTAGTCAGGTCTACCTTGTTGTTTTCGTACTTGTAGGGGATCTGTAACGTGTTCATGGCCTGGATCATGGCCTGCATGGAGGTGAAGATGTTCTGGTAGACCAGTCTGGTGAATCCTCTCTTGTCCTCGTCTGAGTACCCGCGGCCGTGAATGATCCTCATCTGCTTTATGAAAGTGCTCTTTCCACTTTCTCCAGTTCCTGAAAACAAACAGACACAGTTTACCACCCTGCACGTGCACGCTTATATAGAAATAGACTCGGACTTTTCTTTATTCCGCTTTAAGACTACAAAGTAGGGGTGTCCAAGCTATGGCTCGGGGGCCAAATGCGGCCTGCAGTCTATTTTTGATTGGCTTGCAGCAAGTTAAAAAAATTAAATGAAATATGACCCACATTTTGACATGAAGCGTGTGCTTAACTGTATTGTACTTCTTAGATTCAGCACAAGGCAGTGCTACCATGCTAATTCTGTTAATTTACGATTTATTGATGTGTTTTTGTGACTAAATGAAGACAACACTATAAATGGAAAACCCAATAGCAACTAAAATAACAACAACATTTTGATTTATAATGCCCTGATGGATTACGGAGGCTAACAGCAGTATCAACAGTGTTTTAGGGGTGGAGCCAGTACTGGCAAGTTGCTGACCAGGGCCCCCTAAAATCTGATTGGCCTCCCTAAAATCCTTTAAACGATTGGCTATTGGCCTTGTCCACCATCAACTACCCATTTAAGCATACCCAAAGCACATCTAAACCATCATAAAAATGGTTTTGCTAACTTTTCTATCCTCAAGGTGAAGCATAAGAAAGTGGCTCCACCAAACTTCTGTATATATTTTCATATGCAGTCCTCAGTGTAAAAGGGGACACCCCTGCTACAAAGTATGAGACCATCTCTCATAAATGAACACTTAACTAATATGTCAAACAGATGTTATTTACAACCACAATTCCAAAAAAGTTGGGGCACTGTGTAAAATGTCAATAAAGACAGAATGCAATGACTGTCAAATCTCATAAACCCTTATTTTATTCACAATAGAACATAAACAACATATCAGATGTTAAGCTGAGATAGTTTACCATTGCATGAAAAATATTAGCAGCAACACATCTCAAAAAAGTAGTACCATTTACCGTTGTGTAGCATCCCCTCTTCTTTTAACAACAGTCGGGGAAGTGAGGGGACCAGTTGCTGGAGTTTTTTCCCATTCTTGTCTGACATGATTCTAGCAGCTCAACAGACCTGGGTCTTATTTACTGGATTTTTCTTTTAATGAAGCACCAAATGTTTTCTGTTAGCGAGAGGTCTGGACTGCAGGCAGGTCAGTTCAGTTTTGCTATCCAGACCTTATCTGGATGAGAGCATATTTTGCTCTAAAAGCCCTCTCTACTTTTCAGCATTGATAGTTCCTTTCCAGATGTTAGAGCTGCCCAAGCCATAGGCACTAATGCAACCCTGTACCATCAGAGATGCAGGCTTTAGAACGGAGCGCTGATAACAAGCTGGATGCTCCCTCTCCTCGATGGTCTGCAGGATGCCGCTTTGGATTAAATTTGGATTAATGTGACCACAGAACAGTTTTCCATGTCACCTCAGTCCATTTTAAAAGAGTTTTGGCCCAGAGAAGAGAGTGGCTTTTCTGAATCCTGTTCACATATGGCTTCTTCTTTGCATGGTCCAGCTTTAATGTAAATTTGTAAACGGTGCGGTGCTCACAAACAATGATTTCTGGAAGTGTTCCTGAGCCTGGTACAGAATCATGCCTGTTTTTAATGAAGATCAAAAGCATTTAACATTGACCTTCAGCCCCTGTGCACAGAGATTTCTGCAGATTCTCTCAGTCTTGGTGACATTATGGACTACAGATGGTGGGAGATTCAAAGCCTTCGCAATTTTATGTTGAGGAATAATTTTTCTGAAATTGTGCCACTACTTTTAGACACAAGTTTTCAAAGATTGCAGAACCTCCGCCTGTTTTTACTTCTGAGAGACTCTGCCTCTCTAAAATGCTCCTTTAATATCCAATCATGTTACTGACCTGTTGCCAATTAACCTAATTAGAAGCAAAATGCTCCTCTAGCTAGTACCACTTACTTTTCCAGCCTTTTGTTGCCCTGTCCCTATTTTTTTTAGATGTGTTGCTGCCATCAAAATCCGAATTTGCTTTTTTTAAAATGAAATTGTAAAATCTCTCAGTTTCAGCATCTGATATGCTGTTTATTTTCTATTGTGAGTAAATATGGGTTTATGAGATTTGCAAATCACTGTATTCTGTTTTTGTTTACATTTAACACAGCATCCCATATTTTTTGGAACTGGGATTGTACAAGTCTGTTCTCTAAATGCAGGAAAATGTATTTAGGAAACATTTAATGCCTCGATCAACATATTTTTATTTACATTTTCCCTGGCCTGCCGCCATCGTGGCCCAGCCTTGATGAGCGAAGACGACAGACAGATGTACGGATGATTCATGACAAAATAACACCATCACAACCACTGTCCTGCTGAGCATCAGCATTTTAACACCGTCATGGTTAGCATTCTGTTAGCATTCAGCGCTAGGCTTACAGCCACACAGAGCCACTAGCCTGGGTGTAGACTCTGCACAAAAGACAAGAATAAAGCACCACTGGCTCAGAGCTCAAGTAAAATCATGCCTTTGCCCTGCAGGTTATACTCGTTAGTAATCATGGTCGATTTTGATCTCTTCCTTCCATGTTATGTGAGATACACAAAAGCACCTGCTTCATCCTTAAACTCTGCCTCATGGTCGATTATATAAAAGTGTCATCTGTAGAGTCTGTGCTGAACCCTCACGCTTCACTCTTACACAATCTTGGAATTACTTTTATTGCTCTTGTCTGGGTTTTATCCTCTCTTGGGTCTTCTGTTTATTCTTTGAGACAAGTTTAACAAACAGTACCTCTCACCAGCGACTGCCTGTTCCTTTAAAGACCTGAGCCACAAGGAGCCGCAGCGTTTCCCCACGTAGCTGAGGAGGCTGAAGTAGCGGCTTTCACCGGCAACAATTAAGAGAGCTTCACAGAAGTGAGGAGAGTACCGCAGAACCAAAGGAAGGGGTTTTTGTCCTAGAGCAGGGGTGTCAAACTCAAGGCCCTGGGGCCGAATCTAGCCCCCGGTACAGTTAAACTCGGCCCGCAGGATCATATCGTATATTTATTATAGCCTGCACACCAGTATGATGTCTGCGGATTTCCTCCAGTATAAAAATGTAAACTTAACATTGACAATTTAAAATATCCTTGTCAAATCATGAAAATGTGAAAAACTAAAGAGTAAAAATAAGATAAGTGAAGAATGTGGGAAAGAAATTTATTTTTATTTCATATCTTTAATGTTGCATCCCACAATTATGACTTAAACTTATGATTTTGACATTTTACTTAATATTTTGACCATTTAAAGTCATGATTTAGAATTTTATTTCACCGTTTGATCATTTCAACTCCAGAAGTTGACTTTAAATCCCAAATTTTGACAGTTAAAAATTTCATCTCATGTTTGACCTTTTAAAATCATGATTTTGTGTTCTATGTGAAATTTTGACCTTAAGAATACATGATTTTAACTTTTTAACTCATATTTTCACCTTTTAAACTCAGTTCAACTTTCTGGCTCACATTTTGACCATTTCACCTCCAAACTTGGACTTTTAATTCAGTATTTTGACATTTAATTCACACAATTAAAAATTTAAACTTATATTTTGACCCTTTAAACTCAGGGTTTTAATTTCATTTCATATTTTGTCCTATTAAAATCAAGGTTTAGATTTTTATCTCACATTTTTAGCCTTTAAAACTCGTGATTTTTTTTTTATTTCATTTCACATTTTAACCTCTTAGACTCAATTCATGATTATGAATTTAATCTCATGTTTTGAGCATTTCACCTTTAAACTGTGATTTTAATCCCTTATTTCAACCATAAAGACTCAAAATTAAAAATTTTAACTCATATTTTGACTTTTTAAACTCATGATTTTAACTTTCTATCTCATATTTTTTGCCTTTTAAACTAATGATTTCAAACTTTATCTCATGGTTCAACCTTTAAAATTCATAATTATGAATTTTATCTCACATTTTGACTATTTCCCTTTAATCAGTGTTTTTTAATCCCATGTTGCAACCATTAAGAATCACAATTAAAAAATTAAAAAATTTAACTCATATTTTGATTTTTTAAACTCATGATTTTGAATTTTATCTCATATTTTGACCTTAAGCATACATGATTTTTACTTTTATCTCATATTTTCAGCTTTTAAAATCATGATTTTGAAATTGATCTCATATTTTTAGTCTTTAAAACTCATGATTTTTATTTTGATTTCTTATTGCTCTATAAAACTCATGATTTTAAATTTTATCTCATAGTTTGACCTTTAAAAATCAGTTTTGAATTTCATTTCCTGTTTTGACCTTTAAAAGTCACAGTTAAGACTTTCTTTTTCATATATTTTCCTTTAAAAAAACAATATTTTGAGTTTTAATTTAATGAAATAAACATGGATTGACAGTTTGTAGTTAAATGATGACCGTTAAGCTCCAAAGTTAGACCTAAATTCAGAATCTGGTCCCCGCTGCGATTGAGTTTGATACCCTGCCCCATAGAAAACACTATGATCCAGAGATCAATGCTATTGGACTGACGTGTTTTGGCTTGTGGCTTTATCAGAATTATGCCGATTGATTTTTTAAAACTTGACTGTATTATCCTGACTGATAACATAATATACTTCCCAGTGGAATATTTGAGACTTCTCCAGTGCATGAGGTTAGTTTTTGGAGAACACTGAAGCTACACTTCTGACTTTTGCACCTTGGAGGGCGGTTACACGTTCAGCTTGAGTCAATCATTTTTCAGAGTCCACTAACCACAACTAGCATGGCTGCTACACCTTAAACTGAGTCACAGCACTGCTGAAGCTTCCTTTATCACAAATAACCCCTCCCAAAATGACACGGGAAATTACACAGCTTACAGTGTGTTTGAAAAATATGATGCAACATTACAGAGGATGCAATTGAAAACTAAAATAAGTACGCCTTAATTCAGCTGGCATTGATGGGACAATACAACCTGCACATTAGTAAAACAGTAATATTAACCTAATTAATGACTCTTAAAATGAAAATTCCCTAATGCCTTTACTTTAACATTTACAGTGATATCTGATAATGCACAGTGAAGAAGGCCTTTTCACATTAAAGTAAATGATCAAAATCATTCTTACACCACTGGCCATGCTAATGATATTTCCCGTCCCACTGTGGTAGTATGAATTTAGCTTTTTTGTGGTGAGATGTACCATGACCACAGCCCGCTGCTTCCTCCTTTAAGTGAACATTTACTGTTCATATTCAACCACAAACGCTTCATTACACACTTAAGTACATTCACAGCCAATTGAGTCAAGAATTTGTTGGTGTTTTTATTTATAGTGAGGAGCTCTGATTCATTTTTAATGTACTTGGTGGAATATTAAGCATTGCAATGTTTTAATAGTGTAAAACAGGCATTATCACAGTATGATAGCATTTAGTTACAAGTTAAAGCCCATGAGAGTTTATTTAAAGCTCCGGTGTGGAGTTTTTTATTTATTTATTTTTAACACATTCCTCGAGCTAACTGGTGCTAGTCGTCTCTAAATTAGGGAAATGTGGATCACCTGAGTGCAGTGAATGGATCTCATGTGAATGTAGTATAAAGAGTCGAGTCGAGAAGGTCCAGTCACTGGTTAATCAGTATTCCTGGCTACCATTGCACCATGAAGACAAAAGAACAGAACAGAATAAGTCTGAGGATAGATACAAAAACTGTCCAAGGCTCAGAACATCCCCAAAAGTTTGGTTAAATTCATCATCAAGAAAAAAGGTATATGACCCCAGTGTGAATCTGCCTAGATTTACAAACTGAGTGAGCATGCAGGAAGGAGACTAGTGAGAGAGGACACCAAGACACCTATGACTACTCTGAAGGAGTTCCAAGCTTCAGCAGCTGAGATGGGAGAGACTCTGCAGACAACTGTTGGCCAGGTTCTTCACCATTTAGAGCTTTATGGGAGAGTGGCAAAGAGAAAGACACTGTTGAGGAAAACAGATTCAATCTGGACTAGAGTTCCCCAAAAGGCATGTGGGAGACTCCATGGTCAAGTGGAGGAAAGTTCTTTGGTCTGATGAGACCAAAATGGAGCTTTTTGACCATCAGACAAGACGCCAAACACACCATCCCCACCATGAAGCACAGTGGTGGCAGCATCATGCTGTGGAGATGCCTCTTGGCAGCCGACCCTGGAGGACAATCTCATTCAGTCTGCAAGAGAACTGTGGCTTCTGAGAAGATTAGTTTCCAGCAAGCTACACAGAAATGGTTTAAATACGACAAGGTGAACGCTCTGGAGTGGCCGAGTCAAAGCCCAGACCTCAATCCAAGAGAGAATCTGTGGCTGGAATTGAAAAGGGCAGTTCATGCCCGATTTTATTGAACTTAAACTACTTTATAGAAATCTGTTTTCACAATGATATTTAAGTTTATTTTTTGTGAAAAAAGCCAAATTGCAGTGACCATCATTGGTTTATAAAAACAATAACAGGATTAAACATCCAAGGGGATGAAAACTCTGTGTTTGATAGTCAGGGCCAGTCTTGTGTCAATATCTCAAGATTATTTTTAGGGATTTTCTTCAGACCTTGCCCTCCCTTTGGGCACTGTATACCATGCGAAGATCTACACCCACCAGGTTTTAGTTCTAGTTTACGTCATTTTTTATTATTGCTTTATAGATTTATCTATAAATTAACATTTCTTATGAACTCACACTGATGACTAGAACTAACTGATTTCTGAAAATAATCTAGTTGTGTTTTCTCCCCCAATATTGCAATGTCAATTTGATATGCAATTATTCTTTAACTGTCCTTTTTTCCTAAACAAGGGCTGAAAAGTTCTTAAAAGTGACTAATTCTGATGATTTTGATTTGTATTACAAATTGGATATGAACTGTTGCATTGAAGGGTTTTTGTCATTCTAATATTTAATAAAAAAAAAGTACAAAAATGAATAAGGTAGGAGTTTTTGTAGACTGCTCTAAAAAAAGCACCTGAGTGACTGCATATGCCATGCATAACATCTCTGCTGTAAAAAAAAACGTTTAAAACTGGTATTTTGACACAAATTTCAGTTCAAAGAAATATTGCACCTGTTTTTTAATTGCCCAGCCCTACTGATGATTAAATTGTCCAATCTAAATCTGAAATAATACAAAGATTGGAAATAGTAACTAACTTAAACAAATGTGAAGCAACTCAAACTTTATAAGGTATGATGTAATGTATGACATTAAACTGCTAATTAGAAATGAGGCATTTAAAATGATTTAAACCCCTGCAGTTATTCTGATAAATCCTGGGTACCACAACTTTAAATACTTGACAGACTTTTGTCATATACTGGTATGTTGATTTAACATCCACTAGCTTTATGTTTGCTATCTTTTTAAGGCTTTGTAATGCCAATCTTTATGTGGTAAGTATTTATAGTATGTTGCATCAGTGCCTCTTACTGCATTCTTTGTTAGACCTCAGCTGTTTGTAACCACTAACATATCATCACATGCTTTGATCTCTTCTTTGTAAGGACTTTACCATAAGCTTTCTGATAAGTTGCTGTTGTTAAGGTAAACACAATAAGATATTTAGAGGAAGTACTGAGTGTGTAGTACATGGCCTTTATTTAAAACCAGCATTAGAGGAATTTATTCATAGCTACATATTCAAAATACTTTATTATCCTTCAGTTATTATCAGAACAACACTTTCTATTTACTATTTTACAACACTGATTTACAGCTGTGGTAACTTTAGAGCTTTACATTATGCTAATAGGTTATCTAATGAGGAGGGTAAGCCACAGAAGGTTGCTGCTGAAAGGCCAGGCTGTTCTCAGAGCGTAAAAGTGACCTGAATCTGATTTTTTTCTGACAGTGTGAACAGTGCAAGTCACATTGAATCTGACCTTTAATAATCAGATTCAGGCCGCTTTCATTTGTGGTTCTAAAACAGATACGTATCTGATCTTTGGGAAGTTCACTGCAGTGTGAGACGGCAAACAAAAAAATCAGATCCTAGAAAAAGATCAGAACTGAACATTGAGGCCTGCAGTGTGAACGTAGCCTTTGAGGAAGACCACAGATTCTTAAAAGGAACTTGCCATGAGTTGAAAATGTAATAAAAGATCATTAAAAAGGTCCAGATGACTTCTAACCTGTCCACTTTACTGTCTGACATCAAGGAGCAGTGGTGGACTTATTTTACATCACTGTGGCTGCAGGGGAATGCTGACGAGGCCTTAACCGAAATGTGTTGAAAGGGACAATTAAAAATACTAGCACACTAATTGTTCACCTTAATTAATCAAAATTAACTTGATTATTCTTGACCAAGGTTATCATAGTTAGCTAAAACTAACTAAATAACTAAAACTAAAATGTAAAAGTCATTTTAGTTATCTGAGAATAAATAAAAACTAAGCTTTACAAATAAAACTCTGTGGTTTAGGACAAAACACCTGCTAAACTAAAGTGACGTATTTTAATGTCCAAATTGCTCTAATAATCAAGTTTCACATCTCATATTCAATGCAAAGTCCCATTTAGATAGAATGGACCAGAAGTTTCACCCATATTTCATGCATAGAATCATGGGGACTAGGAATAAGGTGGATATATTTTTAAAAAAAATATGCAACATTTGTTGCTTGGATAGCCAGTTAAGGGGTTGTGGGGGGCTGTATAATATTCTTTCTGGGGCCCCAAATTCCCTAGCTACGCCCCTGGTTATTATTATGCTTTTTGTTTTTTAATGATATGTCTATATGTTTCTATAAAGAGGCTTACTTTTATCATAAATAAGTTTTATTATATAACATTTTGTAAGTTACTCCTATAATTTTAGGACGATGTATTTATCGGCGTGCACACAGTCATAAAATAAAAGGAAATGAAATACGCTTATCATAAAAGTTTATATTATTGTCAGAATTTCAAAATATTCAAAAGATTTTGAGTATTAATGTGGTACCGTTTAAGGACAAAGTAGGCCTGCTTTGCAAAAAGAAAGAAAGAAAGAGTACTTCAACAATAGGAGGCTTCTTCGTTTACATAATGTAACCCACCTGTCTCTTTACACCATAAACGTCGACTAAAATGAGGAGTCAGAAGACAAAACACAAGAAAACTGGAGTTAATAGAAAAGAAAAGTGCTTTTCCGGCTCTTACCGAGCAGTAGGAGCTTGTATTCCCGTCGGGAGTCCCTCTTGTCCCGGCGGAGCTGCCTCTCAATCTCATCGTTGATCCGTCGAGCCTCTTTGGCCTCCGGGCTGAGGCAGCAAGCCCCCACGGAGCTCAGCGTCATTCCTCCCGGATAACACTTCCCCTTCAGAGGCAAACACATACTCATAATGTTGATTATACAGGAAGGAAAGAGGAGCCCTGAGTATCCTTAAGTCAATATATTTGGATTAACCCCTCCAGAATCCCCTCTGCGTACGCCAACACAGCACTCTCTGAATACAAGGTTTAGCTCATGTGAATATAGAGAAGTAAAGTCCCGAATCTCTCGGCTGTTTGTATTACCTTGTTCCTCTCTTGTGAAGAGGAAATTAAGTTTGTGAAACAACTTTAAAGGACTGAAGCAGCGAGTTTGTATCCCTGACAGCACAGTTCCGGGCGTGGTGGCCTGAATATGGCGGAGTTTCACTTCATAGCGCTACAGAATTAAACAAAAATGCGCTAAAGTCTTTGACGCGCGCAGGGAAAACTGTCCTCACGCGCTTCTTTCTGCCTCGGCTGTGGGAAAAGCTCGGAGTTGTGTTGCTCTGCGTCCTGGTGCAGTCTCCCTCTATGTATCCTGGGTGAAAGCGGCAGTGAACCATGTGACAGGGGCTGTGCTCTGATGGGAAGCCGTGTGGGCTTTTACTATTACATTATGGGAGCAAATTTCCGGCGTTGGTTTGTAAACTACGGATGCATGTGACATTTGGAGCGACAGGCTGACACACTTCACCTTCCCAGGAAACCAATTACAGCCAGTACATTACCCGGATGTACACTAGCTATTACTCTGTAGAAATACAGCAGAACACACACATTGAGAACGAGGACTTTATTTATTCATCACCTGCTTTTACTACAGATATCAGACACTGAGATACAGAGAGAAACAGAAAAGCACTCAAAATCCACGCGCCTCATATCAAACTACATCTTCAGAAAAACAGCCCTTTATAAAGGAAAAGGTTTGAAACTGTCTCAGTTAAATCAACAAATCTGACCACAAGGTTTCATTACAGCGAGCCCATCAGAATGAAAGCAAAAAACCAAAAACAAATAGCAAAATGAATCTCTAGGACAGTGGCTGCAGACGGTTCATCTCTGACTTCCACTCTCACAGACAGTTCTGAGACCCCGGAGATCTCAGAACGGAAATACACCTTAAAACTTTCTAAATAAAACCAGATCTAACTTCCACTTAGGAAGGACACCAAAAGTTAACGGTAAAAAACTTGACCGTCCATCCCTTACTACAAAACAAAGGAAATAAAGTTTGTCCTCCATGAAAAAGTTCTCATGCCACCAGTAAGCTTAAGCTAATAAATGGAGCTTCAAAGTTCGATAAAGCTGAGCTAGCAGTCTGCTTAACGGAAAAGTTTGTCCTCCATGAAAACATTCCAATACAGCAAGCAAAGCTTGCACAGATAACGTCGCTAACAAAGCTGAAGCTAAGCTCAAAAAGCAGCCACATATCAGCTTGCATAGATAACGTAGCTACGTAGCTAACATAGCTAAGGCTAAGCTAAAAAACCCCCAGCTATATATCAGCTTAATCTGCTTAGCTAAATTATCTTTTGCCATGTTTGCTAAAGCTCACAATGCTAAAGCTAACTTAGCTATAAATCACAGAGCTATGTGGTTAACGCAGCTACATAGCTACTGTAACTAAAGTCAAGCTCACAAAGCTGCTATGTAAGCATAGTGGGTATGTTATCAATGTAAGTTTAGCTACATTTGCTTACAGAGTTAGATACCTAAAGTTAAGCTCACAAAGCAGCTACGCATCAACGTTTTCTGCGTAGCTAAATTATCTTTTGCCATGTTTGCTAAAGCTCACGATGCTGAAGCTAACTTAGCTGTAAATCACAGAGCTATGTGATTAACGCAGCTACATAGCTACTGCAGCTAAAATCAAGCTCAAAAAGCAGCTATGTAAGTATAGTAGGTATGTTATCTATGTAAGCTTTAGCTACATTTGCTTAAAGAGTTAGATAGCTAAAGCTAAGCTCACAAAGCAGCCACATATCAATGTGGTCTGTGTAGCTAAATTATCTTTTGCCATGTTTGCTAAAGCTCACAATGCTGAAGCTTATTTAACTATAGATCTCAGAGCTATGGGATTAACACAGCTACATAGCTATTGCAGCTAAAATCAAACTCAAAAAGCAGCTACGTAAACTTAATAGATATGTTACCGATGTAAGCTTTAGCTACATTTGCATACAGAGCAACATAGCTACAGCTAAGCTCAAAAAGCAGATACATATCAACGTAATCTGCATAACTAAATTGTCTTTTGCCATGTTTGCTAGAGCTCACAATGCTAAAGCTAACTTAGCTATAAATCACAGAGCTATGTAACTAATGTAGCTACATAGCTAATGTAACTAAAGCCAAGCTCACAAAGCAGCTACATAAACTTAGTAGGTATGTTATCTATGTAAGCTTTAGCTACATTTGCATACAGAGCTACAAAGCTAAAGCTAAGCTCACATAGCAGCTATGTAGATAATAGAAATACGGAGCTATAGCTAAACTCACAAAGCATTAATATAAAATTCTTTACATAGCTAGGTTAGCTTTAGCTATCTTTTTGCTTAAGCTCATGATGCTGAAGCTAACATAGCTAGATTAGCTTATGTAGTAACTTTAATTATATAGGTAGTTTGGCTATGTTAGCTTTAGCTACAGCGAGCCACCACTCATGTAACTAGTTCTAAACCACTTCTACACATAATTTAATCCCAGATTAGACCTCCGACCTTTTTCTCAGTTTTCTCAGTGAAATGTTTCTTGGTTTTAATAGTTACAATGAGCTTATTTCATGAAAGTAACTGCCAGACATTGTCTATGAATAGAGCCAAATTTTTTAAAGACTGGAAATAAGTTGTACGGGCAAATTACGGCCGTTCCTTTGATATGCAGCATCTCGGATGAACAGTCTGTGAGAGTTGTCATGAGAAAAATGCATTCTGCAGCATGACCCCTCCCTAATATAGACAGAAAAAAACAGATCTACGGAAGCCCAAAGACACCAATCATGTTGCATTCACTTGAGAAAATAATAACCAGTTTCTCTACATCAGGGTGGCTTAACAAGATGATTTTTAAATCTTTAAATCAGCTTTATAACACACTATAATCCTCAAAAATGCACTTCTTACCAGTGAATATTTTGGCAGCCTTTTTTAAATTTAGTATTTAGTCTTTAAAGTAACTGTTTTTTAGTTGTAGTCACATCTTATCCTTCATAGTTTTAGAAAATTCAAAAACATTTTAGTCTTTAAAAAGCCCTTGAATTTTAGTCTTTATGGTCCTCCAGATTAATGAACTGGCATCTCATTATCACCAGAAAAAAATACAAAGAAAATATTTTTTGTTTTTTCAACAATGAGACTAATCATTCATTTAGAAAATGCAGCATGTTTTTTATGCATTTTTTCCTCTAATTAAGAGATCACTATCTCCATAATTCTGTAAGATTGCTTTTTCAAATGACATTTTTATAAGTTAAAGCACTACACTTGCAAAGAAAGAGGACTGCTTTCCAGAGACAAGTAAATTTTAGTTATTTTCCCAAGCTTTTGGCTTTATGATTTAGTTATAGGATCACAACACTGCCTTTCCCTTTCTGAAAAATGTGTTTCAGTCATTTCCTGGAGATCATGAAACTAATTCCTCCTCACAGGAACAGCAGTGTTCTTATCCAGAGAACACACGGAAATAAAATCTGCTAAATTCAATGTATGGATGCGTGTCTGCTTCGGGCTTCCGTACAAATCTCTCTCGATGGCACCATCTCTTTAGAAGAAAACAGAAAGTGTTCTCGGCCGATCCAACCACTAATGAAACTACGATTTCTATGCAAATATATACACACACTTTATACAACTCTTTGTATTTCAATGAAAAACACAAAAATCCTTAAATGTTCTTTTGGCTGTTTCACACTGGCACGTCTGTTCAAATTTAAAGCAAGAGAATGATATTTTGGGAAACATTTTTTTGAGGAGTTTGCTCGCTACCCAAATGAGAGGATCAGTCGTACTTTTTTTTAGTGACCTTCTAAAGGGTATTTCATATTTCCCAAAATGTCAAACTACTCCATTAAAGCCCGTCTTACAAAGAAGCACTTCATTTGGTGAATGTTGTGTAAAAAAGAACATTTCCTAAATATGTTCAATAATGTTAAAGCTGAGAATGGTCACTCTTGGAGTTAACATGATGCTGTTATATGGATAATGGAAAATTGAATAATTCCTCAACCATCACGGAAAAATATGCTTCTATTTCGTGAGATAAGGAAACTATTTCCTGATCTACAGATAAACATTAGTCACTTATTTTGTAGAGATTAAAATACCCTCTTACCCTCATCAAAGAAAAAAAGAAAACAACTTTAGAGTCTGAAGAATAAAAGAACAGTTTCTTGTGATAAATATTCCTAAAAAGAACCCTTTGGTTTTCTCCAAATAATGTGGCCAATTACTGGAATATCACAAAAATCAAACAATAACAAAAATAAAAATCTATCTGAACATAACAAACCTGTGATGACCAAAATTTTTTTGAGAAACCTCGTCACAGGAAAATAAATCACTACATAAATGAAACAAAAAGTTATGAACTTGTTGGTTATATTCTGATCACCAAACCCATGATGCTGTTTGAAAATTCTTCAGGATGAAATGCACAGATCGATTTCTTATGGAAGAAAGAAAACGCAATCTTTTTAACAAAAAGGTAGAGAAATAACTACCTAGGTATGATGGGAAATGCAGTTTTTGAGCTAACATGATGAATTTACCAGGTATCACTGACCAGTAGGGGTGTAACGGTTCATTTCATACCCCTGTTTTGGGATTACAGTTCAGGAGGAGTTCACTTCATTGATAAAAGAAGGGAACAAGGTCACAGATTTATAACTCTGGGTTTCACTAATTTACCATTACTATTTTATCGAGCATTAGTGCAGCTAATAGTTTGGTTCATCTACTGTTATTTAGAACTATCTGTGACAGCTGGTACAGCTTTTAGTGTATTAAAGGGGAAAAATTCAAAATAAAAAGCAGTACAGAAATGAAAAGCCTAGTATCTCCTGATTTGAAATCTAAAAAAACTATTTTTTTGGAACTGAAATGTTTATTTAACCTTCTACCAAAATCCAAAGAAGGAAAAATTGCCATAAAATTTCACATAAAATTTTTATATCACATTTGATACATCAGGCATTTTTGGCGGGGTATAATCTACTGAAGGGCATTTTTTTTTATCATTTATCTGATTGCATTTAAAAGGGTTTGAAGTAATTTATTTGTTTTGTTGATCAATCAAGGCCTAATAAAAGTATGCATCAAATGTGATACAATCGGCTTTAAGGGGTTACATTTGATTACATGCATTTTAAAGCAATCTATCATGTTTATCATTTATGAAATGTGTCGTGATAATCCGTTAATTATCAGCGTTCTGTTTTCATCAATCATTAATATGGATATCATTTTAAAAAAAAAAAGTTAAACCTTTATCTTTTGTTGATTTCAGTTTTAGTTAACATAATTTTCTAAGCAAGCAGCAAACAGCCTTCTGTACTTTGGAACGCTTACTGAATAACCAGCTGTAATACCCATTTCTGCTTTTGGTGCTTTTATTGTGAAAAGCTGCTTGACCTTAAAGAAGTAACACCCTAGTAACACACTTTTGAATTCCAAAAAAGTTTGTATTTTTGAAGTGGGTGTTTGGGTTAGATCTGTTTCTGGATTTGGACAGTCAAGCTTCAGGTGGTGAATTATGTGGCTATAAATCTTTGTTTGGATACGTAGTTTATGGCTGCTGTGTTGCTTGGACCTTGAAATGCTCTAAACCACAACTTTCTAGCAACCTATGTTAAGATATTTACAACACAGAAGCTGTGCAAGTAATCATGATGAGGGAGAGGAGACCACTGGACTTTGAACAGGTTCTAACATTAATGTTAACATTTACTTCTTTCGTTTTTGAACAGATTTGAAAGAACTGCCTTTGTTAGTGCATTTCTATCAACAGTGCCCACCTCTGATGCTTCAACCTTTGAGAATTACAAAAGAAGAAAATCACAAAGTTCCTTACAAAACGCTTACATTCAGCATGCTGTTCTGAAATATGGGAGATAAGGACCAAGGGTGGCTCACAACACCAAAACTTATCACACTGATGCGTTTACTCAGCACGAGAATGTCCCAAAAATTAAATACACCGGCACAGAAAAGTGATGCTGAATCCTCCTTGGATGTTTGGCAGCTTAACATTTCTCTTAAAAACTCCTCAGAATTAGAACAGCCGTTTACTGGAGTAGAGTTCGATATGTCGGGGAGAGGGTGGAGGAATGTAGGCTCTGAATAGAAGGAGCAAACAGTTTGGCAGCATGGCTTCAATCTTCTCCTTGACTTCCTCCGTCCTCCTCAGAAGAACCGACCAGAGTACTGCCTCACGCTGAAATAAGAGACAGATAAAGGGTAAGGACGCTTGAAAACATTAAGATTATTTATTTCAACAGGACCGTGACACGGGTCACGAGCTGTAAAAGCTCAGAGCTGCAATCTGTGAGACGTTTTTCATGTGGAGCACAAAGCTGAGTTAAAAAAGTATGCCAAGGTCAAGGCTGAGGATAAATTTTTGTCTGTGAGGAGGAATATGACTGCTGAGGCCAGCTTAGCCACTTAGTGATGGGGAGTGTGTGGACTAAAAAGCTTTAAAGATGAAATACTGGAGGAATAAAACGCCCTTATGTACTGGCAGAATGAGCAGAGCTTAACCGTTAAACCAAGGCAGTAAAACACAGATATAGGTAAAGTGTTAGAATAATAACATCAAGGCTGCAGCTAATATGCACTTTAATTATCCGTTATGTTACTGCCTGTTTTCTCAATGAAATGTAAAATAAAGACAAAAACCTGCCTGGATCATACAAACAACAACAAAAGCAATAGGTTTAAATTTATAAAGTGTGAAAAAGCAGCACTGAAAAAGTGAAACTTCGGTTTTGTGAATGTTTTCAAGTTTTAAAGTTCATAGACGATGAAGATCAGTCAAAATCAGTCATAATTAGGGATGTAACAATACCCTATACACAGGGCTCGACATTAACTTTTTTGGTGTTTAACTTATTTAAAGTTTCAGAGTTTCTCTCGTTTTTTATACCCGTCAATTATCAATATATGGCAAATCATTATATAAACGTATCAAAGGTTTTAATAACGCTTAAATTATGTGTGCATTTGCGGAGGTTTTATCATTTACATCACCCTTAAACAAAAATATAGATGGAGTATTAATCAAAAAATGTTCAGACACACTACACACCCAGGCTCGTACTAGCAACAGAGACACAGCTGGAACGCACACAAACACAAACATCGCTGACGTGCTGATCCTCCATGGACAGAGAGAAGCTTTAAAGCAGAAGGAGAAAGTTCAGGTCTGAGTTTATGCTCCAACATTCTGAAACATTTTCCCTAAACAGAAGCCTTCAGTCTACATTACCAACACATCAGTGTGTATCAGTATATGTGTGTGAGTGTCGTGTTTATGTGTCATGCATCATCAAAGCCCTTGGTGCTGCGTGAAAATGCACGAATGGATGATGAGACCAGCCTTTTCAGTTATTTTGAAGGGAAATTTGAGCCTTTATGTGCTGAATGGTCTCTCTGTAACATGCCTAAATCATAAGGGCTAACAGACAAGCACGGACATAGTGAAGCATTAGTTGTGACACTGATAAATTCCACCCACCATCGTGATTAGCTAAAGTCACGCTGCTACCCACCGCGGTTGAAATCCACCCGCATTTGGCTAGTTGGCGGGTGTAAATGTCAAGCCCTGCCTATACAGTTAAAAATCATTACAAACCAAAGCAGAATCAGTGTTGAAAAATCATAACATGACTCAAGTGTATTCTTATACACCTAATAGGGCTGGGCAATATGGCTAAAAAAATGTAATACGATATAATATCGATATTTTGGACAACAAAATCTTCCGATATCACAAAATCTGTCACGTAACAATTTCAATCCAATATAGGGGCCTTTGATTGATATCAGGCGATTCTATGCAAAAATTAGAGCAGGGGTCATCAACTCCATTTGCACAAGGGCCAGTTTTTTCTTGACAGGTACTGTGGGGGCCGGACACAATTAACTTTCAATCTACGATTGAATACTAAAATAACTGCAACTTTTTCCAAAGGCTGCAATCAACTAAAATCAATAGAAAACAATATTTGGTGAAGTTAGCATGATCTTGTAAAAACATTGTTGTTTCCATCCAAAATTAATGGAACTTTTGCCTTGAACAGTGGGATCATCCTTATCACCGAGACTGCAGCCAGCCACAAGGGTGAGATTGAGGCATTTTAGCCACGTTTCTAGAACCCTAGTGATGTCTATCACTGAGTCTGATGCTAATAAGCAGTGTGGTGATTGGCCAGAAAGGAGATTCTCAGATTGAGAAATTGCACTCTCAAGGAAACTTATGTGGGAAATTCATGAGAAATTAAGATAAGACCGATAAGTTTTTGCATTTACCATGCCAAACTAATGAAATAATTTACTTGTGCGCTTCTTGGTTGATAAGTCGCTAGGTTGAAGGTTTATATGAACTGTGAGAGAAAAAAAAGCTAAACAATAGCAGGCCATATTTTTCCTCCTCAAATTTTCCACTGGGGGCCGGATGGGAAGCTGTGGGGGGCCTGATGTGGTCCCCGGGCCACCAGTTAATGACAACTGGATTAGAATATACAAATTTTTTTCTGTGCACACGTCTGCTATTAAATTACTGACAGGTCTCTGTGTTTAATAAAAAATCTCCTTAACAAAAAGAACAAAGATCTGCATTTCACTACAATAACATTTTTTAATGATGTAATTGTTGTCTCGTTACTAACACTAAGACCCCTGATAACCTTTAAATTAAGAACATAACCATGAACATTTGTGTTAAAACACGCTGATTTAAAACAACAAACCTTTTCAGTACCAAACTCCTCCTACTTTCAGATCACTCTAAAGCAGTGGCTCTCAACTGGTTGGGCATCAGGACCCATCAATACCCCCTTACCAGAAACGGCAACCCAAATTTCTTCTGTTTATTTATGAAAAATGTTGCAGTTCGGGCCTTAAACAGAACAAAACATGACTGAAAAAAAAGACAGAGGACAACTCAAACATGTTAAAAAGTGCATAGATACTAGACAGATTATATTCTTATTATAAATCTAACGTGAGACGGCGATGTAATGTAAGTGTATCAAAGGAGACAGGCAGACGACACTTGCCCTACCTCAGCCATAATGAGTTGAGTGTTTTTCCCTAAACGATCTCATACAGCGGTTATATAGGGTTAAAGATGTAGACGTAGTCGGCAAACTAAGGGTAGACTCATCCTGCAGTAGAGTCTGTCTGAAATATGTCCACACAGCCGAGAAAGGGGAGGATGTCCTCTTTCCTTCAGCTGCAGAACTTTAAGCCACTGCTGCTAGTTAGCTAGCTTGCAGCTAGAGCACAGGTGTTAAACTCAAGACCCGGGGGCAAAATCCGGCCCGTGTAACAGTTAAATCCGGCCTGCAA
Organism: Cheilinus undulatus; assembly: GCF_018320785.1. NCBI lineage: Eukaryota > Metazoa > Chordata > Actinopteri > Labriformes > Labridae > Cheilinus > Cheilinus undulatus. The sequence goes on from NC_054881.1 coordinate 40,916,589, forward strand.
GATGATCTCATATTTCTGTTGTAACTGGCCCATCAGTATGAGGTCTGCAGATTTCCTCAAGTATAAAAATGTGAGCTTGTCCTTGATGATTTAAGATATCCTTGTAAAGTCACAAAATCTGAAAAAGGAGTAAAAATATTTAGATAAGAAGTCAGGAATGTGGGAAAAGAAATTAATTTATGTTTTAATTTCATATTTTCAATTTAGCATCTCACAATTAGGACTCAATCTCAGGATTTTGATTTTTGATTTCATATTTTGAGCATTTCAACTCATAATTTTGACTTCTCATGTAATATTTTTAACTTTAAGATTAATAATTCTAATTTTTAAGTTATATTTTGACCTTTTTAACCAATTATATTGTATCTTATCTCATATTTTCAACTCCAAACTTTGACTTCATAATCCCATAGTTTGAGCTATTAGACTCACAATTTATAATTTTGAATCATATTTTGACTTTTAATTTCATGACAAATTTTATTTCATATTTTGACCTTTTTTAACTCATGATTTTAACTTACTTTCTAATATATTTTCCTTAAAAAAAAATTATTTTTCAATTTCAATTTCATGTTTTGAGCTTTTTGCCCTAATAAATTGACTTTTCTCAGATTGTGAGCCTTTAAACTGATCTTTTAAAATGTTTAAATGTCAAAATCATTTATCATCAGTGCTAAGTTTGTTTTTCATATTTTATTACTGGTGAAATGAGGCTGACAATTTATGGTTAAAAAGGTGACCCTGTTAGGCCCCTCAGGTTAGTCCTGAATCCAGAGTTTGGCCTTGCTGAGCTAGATTGTTGATTTTATACCCAAACAACATTTAGCTATTAATATCAGCTAAAATAATTTTGTAAATATCGGCACATCAGATAAAATCCAATATTGTGCATCCCAAGAAATTTCAGATGAAGTTCAAGTAACAGTGTTAGACAAAGTTTTTTCTCACAGAAAATGAGGAACGATTGATGACAAATCTCCTACTGCTATGTAATATGTAAACTATGACTGAGTCAACAGCACCACAACAACCTGGTACTGAAACCTTCATCATTTTGGAAAATTTAACTGTTTTTATGAGTCATCTATTGGGATGAACTTGACTTATTTCCCGTTTTATTATGTCTCAAAAATTAACGTTTTCCTGGAGTGACCACTGACCACAGTGTTTTCTGTTATCTCTGTAGTGTTTGACTGTCGACTGCTATGTTTACGTGAGAACAGGGTTTGATTCTGAGAGCAGGGAGGAATGTTTAGATAAGATTATTTGATTTTGACCACAGACTTGGATTTTAAGGAAATGGGTTGAAAACTGGGATTTGTTTTCAACGCTTAGAGAAACGGCAGGATGAGTTTGAGAAATGTGTTGTAGCAATTGTGAAAAACTGTAAATGAAAATACTGTAAAACAGAATAAGTTAAACTAAAAAATAAAATATTTTTACATTTTTCTTAGGTGATTTAAATGAGCCAGCATCACCAAATTATTTTCTGTTGATCATTTCATTGATCAGACAGCTATTAATCAGTTCCTGGCACCTTTCTGCAGCTGAAAACTAGAGGAGCTTTGGTTTAAGCCATGCAGGGCAACAAACACAACAATGTATTTTGCAATGAAGTCTGTGTCTGTTTTACTCCACTGCAAAACAAATTTACTCCCTGGACTAAAAAAAACAGTCGACTCTGATTTAAGAGGATTAAAAAAGCCTTCCTTCCAGTTGTACATGATCGTCCCAGCAGTCAGAGAGGAGTTAGTCTCCAGGGGAATGAGAGGAACACGTGCCTGTTCTGCAGCAGGTACTGGGCGTTCTGGATCTGGTCCTGTGTTCCTGTGATGGTGATGATGCGGTCCTCAGAGCCCTCTAGTGGTTCATCAATCTTGATGGATGCCCCGGACTCGTGACGGATCTGCTTGATCCTCTGGCCACCCTTACCGATGATGGAGCCAGCCAGCTGCAGAACAGACACACAGGTCAACTGAGCATGCATGCACGGGGGGGGGTTCTTATTTTTCTGACAAGTTGTTCTGCTACATTTATTAGCTTCTGATATTTTCCAGCATGGTTTGATGTCACACTTACATCTTTAGGTATGGTGACTTGTGTTGTGATGACTGGACCGCCTATATCACTATACGAGCCTCGGCCGCCTACAACAGCAGGGCAGAAAGAGCATTTAAGGTAAATTTGTCTTTAACAGATGGATGTAACAAAAGGAAACGATCCCTTTAGGTTAGGAAACAAGACACTGGACACTTGCAATCCATCGACACTCACCGGACTGAAAGTGCTCCCAGGAAGAGTTGTTGTCTTTGAAAGAATAATTGAAAGGAAACGAGAGAGAGAGGAAAGGGAAAACACCACAGGGACGGAGACAAGAAAGAGTGAGAGAAAAACAAAAAAACAGTAGAAGACAAAAATGTTTTCCTACCATTATGTCAGAGGAATATTAGATATTCTGTTTTATTCTAATAAATGTCTGCTCTTTAATGAACACCTTTGTGTTGACAGGTTTCTGACAGAGTTAAAGGAGAAACTAAGAGAGTGATCAAACAACAACTGTACTAAATAAGCAATAAAACACAGGACAGCACAAAAATCTTTTCCTTAAAGCTCTTGTAGATGCTTTTCAGCTGGTTATTAAATAGACTAACATGAATACTGACGCCTCTTTATGACCTACAGCACATTAGATCACCAGGCTAAAATATACTTATTTCTAAAATGTTAATGCCTGTAATCACTGCTGGGGGTAGACATCAACTGACATACTTAGCAGCAAGCTTCTCAATGATCTTTTCTTTTTTAACACTCGATGACAGATGCATTTGATTGTTAAAAGACACCAGGATGAGATTTTTTTGCTAAAATCACTGCTTTTACATGCACAAGACAACATCAGCAAAGAAAAAGGAGGAAGAAATTTGTCCACAGGGGGGTGCCAGAATCAGCACAAACAAGAAGTTACACACAGGAGCTTTAAAACATGTTTTAATAATACGATTTAATTTTCACATCTTAATGTAATTCAATACAAATGAAGAGGGTGGCACTATCTGTTTTTTAAAATGGGACATGTGCAAAAATCACTTTTTCAGGCTTTTCTAACAAAAATATGTGCCCCTGGCCTGTCCACAATCCCCTCAAGTACCAGAAAAATCCATTCTCTTCACTCCTCTCTTCCTCCACCTTTCAGAAAACGTGTGCTGAAACAAGGTGTTCTCAGATTTTCCCCTCATGACCTCGTGGGGAGTTAGCCCGCCCCACAGGTTCAGTTGGCCCTTCTCGCTTGGAAGAAAGTTCCGCCCTCCTCTCCCGATCTTCCTCTCAGTGCCAGCTGAGATGCTGGACAGTTCAGTGGGTTACCCTGCTGACTCTGGTCTGGGAGATTGATGGATCAAATCCCAGTCGGGTCCATAACTTTCAATAAAAGTGTCTGTAACATTGTTACATCAGGAGTGCCACATCCATTTCCTGAGAGGGGTGTTGTCAGGGTCGGAGTCAGACAGCTCAGTAACATTTAAAGCCACAGACATGAAACAGCTAATTCTAAGCAGGGCTGAAACAGAGGGGTTTTTAGACATGCAAAAATCCAATACTGGAGTGTTTTTTCAGCAATAAACTTCTCAGGCATGTTTTGGGAACCTCTGAGACCAATATAAACTTGTTTTAAAAGCGTAAAATATGTCCCCTTTAAAGCTCCTGAGGGACTTTTGGTTTTTGATGAGTCTGGCGCCCCCTTTGGTAAAAGCAGAAGCACTTTTGCTGGTTTTGTCAGTATTGCAAGTAGCACACTTTAGAAAAAGAAAAGATAAAAAAGGTCATCCTGCTTTAATATTAAAGTCAGGTGCATATTCATCATGTACTGGTGCAGAAAATAAAAACAAAGCCACTTCTATTTATCAGCACAAATAATATTGACACTGATGGTCTTGTTTGCTATTGAGTCATAAAGAGGCACTGTTACATTTTGTCCATTCCATAATCAGCTAAAAACTATTCACAGAAACTTCAAAACTATAAATATGACACAATCTGAAAAAAGAAGGTCTTTTCCTTCCAAAACAAAACTGCAAATCTGTGCTTGATTAACACCAACACTCACCATATCCGCCTCCGCTCTGCATGTCAGGAGATGTTGGAGAAAGAAAAAGAGATAATTTTATTAGCATAATAACTGACAACATGCTTGATAACTATTTGACAAAATAACATGATATCCAGGCTGGTACTGGATCATTCTGCACTGAGAACAGTCTGATTTATCTGAGGTGAGGATTCAGCGTGACGCTGGAAACGTTCCACACACATCTGAGAGTGTGCCGATTCCACAGCATCAAGCATTCCCTGCACATTTTTCAGTGACATTCATGCTTCAAATATCCCATCCCACTCTAACTGAAAAGGACATTATTGGTTTGAGATCTGAGGCCTGTAGGCCACTGGAATAATCTACGAAACATCCCGAGATTATGAGTGTTTCTGTCTTGATATTTCCGGAATTATGCATTTTGAAAAGAAGAGGAGGATATGCCTGCTCAGCTGTCTCTCGGTTTAACAATGCAAAAGTCTTGGGGCGCTAGCCGGGGAACGGAGCCTATAAAAAAATTCACCGTCTTGGATATTTCATCTGTTCAATGATTTTACAAATGATTCATGGTCAATACTACTTGGCCCTTGTGACCAAAAATATTATAAAAACCCTTTTTAATGTCAAAGGAAAAACAGATTTCCACAAAGTAATGCCTATTAAAACAAAATATGTAATATAAAATAACGGCATAAATATTCAGCCCCTTTAAAGTGACTGACCTAATTGTAGTCTCATGGTTAGTAAAATGTGGATCACCTGAATGCAGTGAATGCGTCTCAAGTGATCATAGTATAAAGACACCTGTGTCTGAAAGGCCCAGTCACTAGTTAATCAGTATTCCTGGCTACCATTACACCATGAAGACAAAAGAACACTCCAAGCAATTCAAAGGTCATTGAAAAGTCTAAGTAGGGATAGATACAAAAAAAAATTCTAAGGCCCTGAACATCTTGTTGACTGATGAGTGCCATGCAACCCTGGATGATCCAGATGGATGGAATAGTGGATGGTTGGTGGATGGCCACCATGTCCCAAAAAGGCTGCAAGGAGGGGCGGAGTCATAGTTTGGGCCAGAATCATGGGGAGAGAGCTGGTAGGCCCCTTTAGGGTCCCTGAAGGAAGAACCGTGCCTTCTGTAGCAAAATTATCTTTATGCATGACAATGCACCATCTCATGCTGCAAAGAATACCTCTGTGTCATTGGCTGCTATGGGCAACAAAAAAAAAAAAAATAGAAACTCATGGTGTGGTCCCCATCCTCCCTTGAACTCAACCCTGTTGAGAACCTTTGGAGCATCCTCAAGCTAAAGATCTATGAGGGTGGGAGGCAGTTCACATCAAAACAGCAGCTCTGGGAGGCTATTCAGACATCATGCAAAGAAATTCAAGCAGAAACTCTCCAAAAACTCACAAGTACAATGGATGCAAGAATTGTGACAGTGATATCCAGGAAGGGGTCCTATGTTAACATGGAACTTTGCCTGTTAAGATGTTTTTGATTGAAATAGCTTTGATTTCAGTAAATATGACCTCCTAATGCTGCAAATTCAAAAACTATCATTTTCAGTTCTATTCAACCTATAAAATGTTTCCAGCTCTGCTGTGCATAATAATTGGGAACAGTGCATTTTGAGTTTTTATTCTGAAAACAAATAAAGGTTGTCATTGGGAGGTTTGTTCCATAAAAACTGAATTATGCTCTAATGGTTGATGAATGACTGGCATTTTCATCGACTACTTAGGAATATCAGAGAAAAATATAATTTGCATAATAATGTGGAACGCGGTGTAAAGGCAACAGTTCTGCTCTTTGGATAACTGGATAATATAAGGTTGTTGGGTTGGACAAATATTAATTTTTCTGTGTGACATATTGATATCACAAGGGTCAGAATTTAACAGACAAAACAAGAGTTTTTATTATGTTTTTGGGGTCACATGTATTGTCTCATCACTCTGAGCATCATTAAAGTGCTATAGGATACCTGAGTATTGCTACTGTCTATAAGCCTCAGTCTACTCATCCTCTAATGGCTACTTTTAGCAAAATAACTCACACATTATCTCAGACTACCTCCATCAACATGAGCTTGAGTTCAGAGTAATGTAATGGCATCCAGTGTAACTAGATCCCAATCCAATACAGAACCTTTGGGAGGCTGGGGGAGGAGCAGATCTGCAGGAGGAAATTTGGAGCCGACCAATCTGAAATAAATGCGTGATGCTATTAGGGGATATATAGGGAAATCTCAAAGGAATGCTTCCTGTATCTCTATGGACACGTACCATGAAGAATTCAGGCTGTTTTCTAATAATAATAATTATAATAATAATGCATTTTATTAGAAATAAGTTAAAACAATGCATCAAACAGTGTAGGTCGACTGGAAGAAATCAGCTAGACTGCATATGCCAGTTTGAAAAGATGAGTTTAAGATGGATTTGAAAATGGAGAGAGTTGATATCACAGTTGTCTGGTGGGAGGGAGTTCCAAAGTCGGGGTGCAGAGCGATTAAAGGCTCTGGAGCCCATGGTGTTCAAGCTGGCAGATGGGACAGTGAAGTGGAGAGGAAGAGGACCTGAGAGTGTGAGAGGGGGTGCTGATGTGAAGGAGGTTAGAGAGGTATGGAGGGGCGAGGACTGGACGGTTATTGGTCAACCCCGAACCCATAGGTTTTATTTTACTCTGTTTACATTGATAATAGGCATATTTAAATGTTTTCTCAATATTTCAACTAATTTATCTCATTTTCTTTGAATAACAATGCTGTTTTTTCTATTGTAATGAGGGAATTCCTCAAGATCTCTGGAAAATTGGCAGAAATTCATGTTATTAAAGGAAAATTGAGTATAAATGTATTTTTTTGGTCCCACCTTTTTCAGTCACATATTTTGATACATCCAAGATCAGAAATGCAACATATTTCATTAAATAAAAATGCAATATTGAATTTTCTTGAAAATTTAGGTTGTGAGTTATGATTTAAGAGACTTTGGCTAGACTATGGCCAGAAGGCATCGCAGGGGGCCACGGCTGGGCAGGCAGTAGAGTTGCTACATGCCCCTGCTCATGCTGTGGAAGTCCCAAGGGCCAGAAAACTGCCAGCAGTCTCTGGGCAAATCACCAGGAAAGAAAAGGCCTGGACTGAAGAAATGCTGTTGAACTTGACCTTGACTGCTGAGCAACACACATGTGTGTGTCAACCTGCAGAACTGAAAATTAAAGAATAACCCAACCGTGGCACATCAGGCCCTGTGATGCATCCTTGACATGCCTTTATCTTTTGCACATGACTGTGTATAGATTAGATTTTAGTATTTTAAATGCAGTTAATCTGATGTTAAATTCAGAACACCTGTTAGGTCTTTTATTGACTAAAAGAAAGGCATAAACCTTCTTTTACAGTCAAAATTTTTAAGGCTTCCACTGCTGATATTTACTTGAATTTTGGTAGAAAGGAGGTGTAGACTTTTTTTGTTTAAGCTCACTGTTTGTATGTAAATATCAAGAATGAATGACCTGATTTATTGTGGGTTTTTTTTAACCTTTTTCATTGCATTCTACTCCTTTTTGTACTTTCAGCTCAGACCTGAAGGGAACCTGTTCAGGACTCGCTTTGGTTGCAGCTCAAGTTCATTTGCTAGCCGGGTGGATCTCTGGACTACGTACTCCGGCTGCTCTGTGGTAACCAAGGAGACAACTGTTGCCAGGCAACAACAGGCCTAGATCAGTGTGCATACACAGTGAGAGAAGCTGCACAGTGTTCATGTCTCTGTGCTTGTACTACACTCAGACAGGAGGCAAAATGATCCACAAACAACACGGATGATAGAGACATGAAGCACCAGCATGAGTTAACACAGACGACACTCACCAGGCTGTCGTAGCGGTCGCCTCTGCCTCTTCTGTCACTACAGGCAAACACAGACACATTAATAGAGCTTCTGCATTAAAGGTTACAGTTTTAAAGTCTGGATGCATGTAAACACAACAGTAATAATCAGGAAACACTCTGAAAATATGTATTTGGTGGGAAGTAAGTACCACTCCACAGCCTCACCTATTTAAAGAAGAGTTAAAGTACAAAATAAAAATGTGCAAAATTTTCATGAGGGGTAACAGATGTGCAAGACTGCAATGCATGTGTAAATCTGATATGCAATATTAGATGTGCAACTTTTTTATAAGCAAAATAACATGTACAAATTTGACTGAACAAAATTTTATTCAGGTATCATTTAAAATAATAGTTTTTGTGCAGCTCTTCTATCTTCTACATTCATAAAGCTGACTTAACAATCAATGCCCACCATTTCCAGTCTACCTGTCTTTTATCTTTGTGAGTGGATGTAAACATCTCTCTGTTGTATTTAGAAAGCTGTTCATCTGAGAAGACATGCAGACTCTACAAGCCACTCAACTTTACTGCTTCTCTGCTTTGAAATAAACTAAATGAATGCTACTTATTCACCTCGGTCTGTCGTCCATGCTGCTATGATAGCTGCCGTGCGAGAACCGGTCTCCACTGCAAACAAATACAGACGGAGAGAAAGAAATAAACATCAGTGCATGTTTTCACAGGAAATCTGGGGGTGTTTTTAAACCTGTGTGTTGATTTGTATATAAACTCATAAAATACAGATTTGTTACACACAAAGTTAAATATTTTGTTGTTTAATTGTTTCAGTTTTGATGATTATGGCTTATGGTGAATGAAAACTCAAAATTCAGTTTCTCAAAAAAATTGAATATTGCGTAAGACAAATAAAAAAATCATTTTTAATAAAGAAATTTTGGCCTTCTGAAAAATACGTTCATTTATATCAGGCCGAATTCTGAATTCAGGACTAACCTTAGGGCATAACAGGGTTTCCTTTTTAACCATAAACTGTTGACCTCATTTCTCCAGTAATAAAACATGAAAAAAAAAAACAAAACAAAACAAAAAACTTAGCACTGATGATTAATGATTTTGGCATTTTTCAAAGATCATTTTAAAGGCTCACAATCTGAGAAAAGTAAATTTATTAGTTCAAAAAGCTCATAACATGAAACTGAAATTGAAAAATGTTTTTTTTAAGGCAAATATATTAGAATGAAAGTCAAAATCATGAGTTTAAAAGGTAAAATATGAAATAAAATTTGTCATCATGAAATTAAAAGTCAAGATATGATTCAAAATTTTAAATTGTGAGTCTAAAAACTCAAACTATGGGATTATGAAGTTACAGTATATGAAATAAAATACAAAATAATCAGTTAAAAAGGTCAAAATATTACTTAAATTTAGAATTATGAATCTTAAAGCTCAAAATATTTACATGAGAAGTCAAAATTACGAGTTAAAATTCTCAAAGTATGAAATAAAAAGTCAAAATCCTAAACTTGAGTCCTAATTGTGAGATGCTAAATTGAAAATATGAAATTAAAACACAAATTAATTCCTTTTGCACATTCCTGACTTCATATCTAAATATTTTTACTCCTTGCTTTTTCAGATTTTGTGACTTAACAAGGATATCTTAAATAATCAAGGATAAGTTCACATTTTTATACTTGAGGAAATCTGCAGACCTCAGACTGATGGGCCAGTAATAACAGAAATATGAGGTCATCTTGCGGGCCGGATTTAACTGTTGAGTTTGACACCCCTGATTTATATGCACTCAATACTTGGTTGGGGTTTCTTTTGCATGAATTACTATGAAGTTTGGCATGGAGGCGATCAGCTTGTGGCACTGCTGAGGTGTTATGAAGCCCAGGTTGCCAATCAATCACAGAAATACCATGGTCAACAAACCAGTTTCTGGTAGTTTTGGCTTCACTGTGGGCAGGTGCCAAGTCCTGCTGGAAAAGGAAATCAGTATATCTATAAAGCTCCTCATGAAATGGAAGCATGGGCTCTAAAATCTCCAGGTAGACAGCTGACAGTGTTGACTCTGGACTTGATAAAGGAATTTCACACTGGGCTCCAAGCACCTTGGATTCTGTGCCTCTCACAATTTCCTCCAGACTCTGGGACCTTGATTCCCAAAGGAAATGCAAAATTTACTTTCATCTGAAAACAGGACTTTGGACCACTGAGCAAGGGTCCAGATCTTTTTCTCCTTAACCAAGGTGAGATGCTCTGACGTTGTCTCTAGTTCAAGAGTGGCTTGACACGAGGAATGCCAGAGTTGTAGCCCTTTATATGTCTATACATGGTGGCTCCAGTCTAAGTCCACCCCCTGTGAAGCTCCCCTAAGCTCTTGAATCTGCTTTGTTTGGCAGTCCTTTCTAGGCTGCAGTTATCCCTGATGCTTCAACATCATTGTGCTCTTTCCTCTCCGCTTTCTATAAATATGCTTGAATAAAGATCTCTGAGAACAGTCAGCCTCTTTAGCAATAACCTTCTGTGGCTTACCCTCCTTGTGGAGGGTGTCAATGATTGTCTTCTGGACATCTGTCGAGTCAGCAGTCTTCCCCATTACTGTGTGGCCTACAGAACCAGACTAGGAGACCCTTTAAGGCTCAGGAAACTTTTGTAGTTTTTTTATGTTGGAAATTTTCATGAAGACACTTGGCAACTTCTATTAAATCTTTCTGAAACTTTTATCAAAATGTTTCAAAACTTTGGATCATAAAGTGAGGTTTCCTGAAAACACTGTTGCATCTAAAGGCCACCTACTCTTAATTATGTTCAATATTGCACGTTTATACTAAAATACGGACTTCTTTTCCTACATCTTGAGCTGTTTTACTCTTCATTGTCTTGGTTACTAACCATTCCCTCTTAATCCCTTAAAGAAAAGGACACTCTTCCTCCATGGTTGTACTTAAAACTTCAAGGTAAAAAAGCCAAATCCCCATGCTAAATAAAACAGTTTTGGTGGGAAAGAAGGCCCAGTGGCTGGAGCAATCCTCACCCTCCTCTTGGTGGCGGTGGCGGGGGAAGAGGAAGATTACGTGCCCGGCTGCCTCCTCGCCCCCCTCGCCCCAGCGGTGGAGGAGGACCCCGTCGGGGGCTCAAGTCGTCATAGTCCCTTCTGGATGGAGGTAGGGGTCTGCTGCCACGGACAGGGGGCAAGCGCTCGAAGCCTCCACGCACACGGATTGGGAAGCCACCCATGGGTCGTCTGCCTCTCTCCTCGAACAGCATGGTGAAACCACCGTAGTCGTACGTCTCGTCGTAGAAGTTAGGGTCATAGGGCTGGGCCCGACCTTTAATGGGAGCCTGTAGAATAGATCATAGATTTATGCTGCTGACATCTTTGTAATGCTCACAAATGTTTATATCCTGAACATTTGAAGCTTTTGACTTTCTACGGGAGACGTACGCTCACCTCTGACACCAGCTCCAGGATAACTTTGATACATTCAACGACACGTTCTGGTTTTCCTCCCACCAACACGACTCTGTCAGTGGAGTGAGGACAGCACTCCTGGAACAGCTTGATGGTGGTCTGCGTGTTCTAGTGCATCAAAACATGAAAATAGAAGACCTTACATCCTGGGAATTATATTCACTTTTGTTTGCATTACACTGCTGAACCAGTCCAGAACTTCATTAGCTTCCTCATGTCATGTACTTTTCAACAAATTCAAGCAACAAATCATTCTATATTACAACTTACATTTAGTCAGGAACATTCTCATCATACATTTAACAACTTTATGCAAAATTGATCTACCACAGTTTAACTTGGCGGCAAAAGCTCTGCTCTAGAGATGCTCCCTGGGATAGACAAGCAGCATACTTTACCTTTCCAGGGAGTGCTTAGCTACACTGTAAACCTGGATTTTGTTTGTACTTAAACTTTAGCAATCATTACTTATTCTTCTATGTTTTGTCAAAAAACGTTGACATTACTAAATCAGATTAGTTGTTTGTACTATTCTGAAAGATACAATGCAATGATCATGTTAAGCTGAGATGACTTAATATGTGTAGTTCTTTAAGGGAGGGGCTATTTCAAAATTTTCAAAAAACATGGGTGAGACTGTCAGTGCATCTGTTGGCACCAGCAGGCAATGCTTCTATCATGACTTCCACACATGGCAAAGCAAGTGCTTTGCCTCACTGTGTCTCCACCCGACTAGGAAGGGAGTAATCAGCTGATCTGGAGCACCGTCTGGATCTAGGAATGTTTTTAAATGACTCTTTGGGAGACAGGGCTAATGGTGGAAGTCTGTGTTTTCTGAGTGCCTTTCTAGTTTTATATTGTGGCAAGCAGTGACGAGGAATGGCTCACAGATAAGTTAAATAAGTTTGACAAGCTCTTGCACTGGGAGCATGAGCAGCTATTATTTATCCTGAACCACAGATACAGTCACATACAGACAGGGTGGTCTGCAACATTGACCCCCTCACTCATGGTGCCACGTTTGAAAACACACTTCTCACTAAAAACAGGAACTAATAAACTAAACATGCATAATTACAACTTTGCAATGAACATGAACATTATAAAAAAAGTAGAAGAACAAATTCTTACACACAAAGCACTCCCAGAAGTCCCTGCTCCAGGTGACTGCTTCCTGGATCGCCACAATATATTTTTATGTAAGTTAAACTTAGCATTGTTATTTCATACAACTTAGACTTCATTTATGTGAACTAATGATTTTTAGTAAAGACTACTGATATACACTTAATATGCCTACTGCATAAAATTAATGTTCTATTTTAATACAACTTCACCTCTTAAGTATCAGCTTGTGTAAAAACTAAAGTGGTATAAGGCAATCAGTTTACTCTTGCTTATTAGTAATGTCAACTAATTCGGGTTTAGAGTGTAGAAGCCCCCATATGGATGGATGCAATTATGACAATGTGCACTAAAAACAATGAAATAAATCAGAAGCAATTCATTCATAGTAGCATGAATCTAAATATGAGGGTGCAACAAGCCTTAAGCTATAAAGGAGGAGGCTGGGGTGGAGGAGGTGAAGCTTTGCCAGCAGCAGCGTGATGCATCAGCATTAATGCAAGCAGGAATTAGTGAGAAGTACGTCATATTTAAATGGACTGACAGGAAGAGCTGTGATTGGCTGTGGGAGCTGGAAGGCAATGATCTGTGTCAGCTGGCTGTCAGTCGATTGTGGCTAGGGGTGTGACATGAACTAGCGCTAAGCTTCATCATTATTAGCACGAACTAGGGCAGAATGATTCAAAAATATATATAATTGCAAATACTGTTGCTCATATTGTGAATTTCATATCAACTGCTTTATTGAATGGAGGGTTTTGTTTTTATGTCACTCATTTTAATTAAGAAAAAGTACATAAAACACAAAAAAGGACAACTTGTGTGAACGATTTAAAAAAATGACACTTGAATGTTTACAAAATGTGCATTAAAATCTCTGCAGCTGCAAAAAAATGAATGTATTAAACAGGTATTTTGACATAAGTGAAGTTAAAGAAATATTGCAACATCTGGGATTTGTAAATTGCAGCATGCCATATTGCGATTAAATCTCATTTGTGATTAACTGCCCAGCCCTACAAAGACATAATGCACCTTCTACAATCTTAAAATTGTAGTAGGACATTTTTCAACTTAATCTAAATTTCAATTGCTGTTTTTTTATGTGTTTCAGTAACAAGTCCCTACCTTACCTCTCTCAGCTCCTTTATCTTGGCACCTTTTACTCCGATGATGCCCCCTGCCAAGCTCTGATGGATCAGCAGGCGAAGCTCACAGTCAAAATCTATCCCACTGTAATGCTGGTACTAGACAAATATAAAGCAGTAAAAATACTATCAGTACGAATGAAATTTTTTTCCGTTATTGACTAAAAAGAAAGCATTTCTAGAATTAAAGATCTAATATTCCCAAAAGGGGAAAAACATTGGACATCCCCAGATGATGTATAACATGTTAACGTCCTGAAACTTGAGCTTTTGTTTTGAATGTTCTTATGTTCCTCTCATGTAGGACCAAATAAGTTTAAAAGATCAGCCTCGTCTTTGGACAAGAACTAGTTTTCACCAAAATGCAGACCTGGATTGGTTTTAGAGTTTTAAAGCCAGTTGGTCAGGTGTTGAGGGAGAGAAACAATGTCAGTTGTTGAGAGAGATACGTGGGAGTCATTTTGATAGGATTGTTCAGGCCAAGCATCAAAACAATTCCAATGAAAATGTTGAATTTCTTGGAAATTTTACTTTCCAAAATCCACACTACCAAAAATTCCAGAGAAATTACATGAAAATTTCGTGGAAATTCTTGAACATTTTCAAACAGTATCACAGAAAAAGGATCCCAACATTTCTTCAAATATCCCCCGAATGTTCAGATGTTTTTGCTGTTGGCCTCTACGGTGAGGCATTTTGAGCTCATCTGTTGCAGACCTATCGATGGGTCGACCTTGACCACGGGGAAGGAAGTGTACTAACTAGGGGTGCACCAATTGCAATTTTCTGGCCGGTCACCGATCTTTAAAAAGCCTAACCTGATGATTTTAGCCGATACCAGTTTTTTTTAATATCTGACAGCATACACCTTCAATGTTCCAATCTTATTTTATTAAATAACATTGAACAATACCTGTGAAACAATACAAACTTGTTGTTTTAACTGAACATGAGGTAGTTCTCTCTAATATAAATGAAAAGTTTAAAGTATTGCTGTCCAAACTACTAAATTGTATCAGTTCCTTTAGTCTTTCATTTTTCACATTTTAGTAGGTAGAGGTATATGAAATCAAACTTATCCACCGATCTTATTTACAAGGATCGGCCGATTGGCAATCTCCTAAAATTAAGGAAATCGGCGCCGATACCGATTTTGGCCGATCGATCGGTGCACCCGTAGTACCAACCCTCTTTGGGTTTTCCTTAGTTTGTGGGTTGCTGTCTTTAATATTTCTCTCCCTCCACGTTATCCTTACCCTAACCTTTAGGGTTCAGGTACCTAACCCTAACCCTCTTTGGGTTTTCCTTGGTTTGTGGGGTGTGATTTTTAATTTTTACACCCCTTACCCTAACTTTTAGGGTTCAGGTGCCTAACCCTAACCGTCTCTGGGTTTTTCCTTAGTTTGTGGTGTGTTAAATTTGAACTTATCTCCCTCACAAAATGTTTGATTTTTATGCATTAAAAAAAATATGTTGTGAGAAATAGCTACTTTCAATTATCTCTGACTGCAAGTGAAAATGTAAGCCACTTCCTGCCCCATGGTCGAGGTCACCCCACTGTAGAGATCTGCAGCCAGATCCTCTTGAATGTTTCAGTTCAATTTTATCATTAAGCTTAAACATCATGATAAAAATGTAACCCAAATTCCATGTAAATTCCTGAAGATATTCAGGCAAATTTCCCAAATTTTCAAAATGAATTATCCCTCAAATTTCCCCAAAATTCAATGATTTTTTTTTTAAATTTCAAAGAAAACCTCACCCCACCTCAGAATGTATGAAGACATTTCTGTGAAAACACCTAAAAAACTGGAAGCAAATTACCCCCAAATTACAATTCCATTTTCCAGATGTACATGAAAATGCCCAAAGGATTCCAAACAAATTTCTCAAACACCCACAAAAATACTAAAAATATTCAATGCAAAATTCCCCCAAAAGTTCCAATAAAACTCTCCAAAATATACAGAAATGCCTCCCGAGTTTCCATGAAAATACTTAAAAATTTGCAAGCAAACTCCCCAAAATATTCATTAAAATTCCAGAAAATTTCATAGCAAATTCACCCAATATTTCTCGCAAATTACTAAAAATCATTGGCCTTCCCATGCAATTATCTTAAAAGTTCTGAGAGTAGAAAAGATGACTATACTAGGAAAGACAAAATGAACTGTCCTCTTATGTGCATGGGGGGTCTTAGGAGGTTAAGCTTAGCCCTACAGAAGACCATACAACAATCAAACAAAAAAAAAAATCTTTAGTCTGTGTTGCTAATATGCATTATTTCTAGTGTGCTGATTTCCCCTCACATACTGGGTCAGAATAATTGGCTTTTGTACTAAAAATGGGGCTTACCTCTTCTAGAGTTGGGATAATCTTCAGCAGAATCTCTCCAATAGTGTCGATGCTGGCGTTCACACTCAGGATCCTGCCGAATATCATTTTTACCAAAAAGAGTTACAGCATTAGAACCAGAGTATAAAGTGAACCTTAATGTACAACCTGTCTGAAGCAGTCCAGCAAACACTTAGAGATTCTTATGAAGAGAAGAAAAAGTCTGTCGTCTCCCTATGTAAAATTTCCCCAACAATAAACTAACTACAGAAGCAGATGGCATGCATTCAGTCTAATTTCCCAAGTAAGAGTCTTGGGAGGATGGGCAGCCTCAAAACGTCTGAAATTAACGTGAAACAGGACTCGGGGAAGGGGGAGTGACAGAGAAAGAGAGATTTTCTATCACCATCCCACCACCAGCAAGCTGGAGAAAAGGGACGTAACTAAATAAACAAGAGGGCCACCAGCACACCTTTTCATCATGACCCAAGGTTTGGGGAAGAGGGGGAGGGATGGGGAAGGGGAGAGCTTTGGGGCTGAGGTGAGGAGGTGGGCAGAAGAGAAGAGTAACAGAGTAGAGGGGTTGAGCTGGGGAAGGAAATGCGAGTGGTTATTGACTGCTTTGTGGCACAGGACAGGAGCAGGGGTGGAGGGGTTGGGGGAGTGAGACTGGGGGGGAGTTATGACAGGTTTAACAGGCGGCTCTGATCGGATGTGGCCTGAGAGAAATCCAACAGAAGGGATGCAGCACAATTAAATAAAGAGACGACATCAATGAGTGACAGAGTGAGGAGGGGGGCGGAGCTTCAAAACAGGAGCCAGTGCTCTGTCATGGACAGTGATGCTGAAAAACGGAGGGAGGGAGAGGGGGAGGAGGGTGGAGGAGAGGGGCCAGGAGGGCCACAGTGAGAAAAAGATGTCTGCACTTCAAAAGTTTCATGGTTAAATTAA
This sequence comes from Cheilinus undulatus, assembly GCF_018320785.1. NCBI lineage: Eukaryota > Metazoa > Chordata > Actinopteri > Labriformes > Labridae > Cheilinus > Cheilinus undulatus. The sequence goes on from NC_054881.1 coordinate 40,933,587, forward strand.
ACATCACAGCAGGGAAAAGCAGCATCCAACAGCTGTGATTCTAACCCTTTGATACCAATACTTCATGGTCAGTGGAGCTGTACCCAGTTAGACGAGTCCAGTAACACCAGACAGGCCCTGAGCTGAGTCTAACGTCTGTACTTCTATTTATTTAAGTTGCATCTAACAGGAAGTAAATTCTAAGATTCTCAGAATGAAACTTGAGCGTCTGCTGCATGGAAAATAACAAAAAGCTAAACTACAGAGAGGTCTCCTCTTAAATGAAGAGGTTTTATAATTATGGCCTCTGCATAAGTTAAAAATCAATGATTTTTGACAGGCATTGGTGGATTTAGGTAGTTAGTTGGGTCTGCCAGAACTGAGCTGCTGCAAGTTTGTTGTCTTAAGGAATAGCTCAGTATATTTGAAGTGGAGTTATTTGTCAATGGTAAGCATATTAGCCACAGGAGATGCAAGTCAGCATGGCTCCTCTTAGTACCTTTTCTGATAACTCTTTTAGAAACTCTGGCTAAAAGTAAGCAAAGGAAACATGAAGATGTCACCTGCAGAATGGGATGTGCACCACACTGCATTTTTTGTAAGAACCTTAGAAATAAAAATTCACCGTGCATTCCACTGGTGCAGCCATGCAGCACCTTTATGTTTTCATACAGAAATTTCTGTAATGCTTATCCCATATGCATCGCACCAAACACTGACGTCAGAGGGTAATTCAGAAATTATCAGAGTTCCACAGGTAATACTAGTCCTGTGCATCAAATATACTAAGGAGACATGAATCTAATGAAAACTGAATTTTGAACATTTGTTGCTAACCCAGAGGCATTCCCATTGTCACCAGTTAACACGGTCACTCCTTAAACTGTAACACCGGTCTTTGACATAAATCAGACGATAGACCCTGCTTTCATTGTCAATTTAATGCTGTGTTCACACCAGATGCAAGTAGATATTATTTTTTCAAACAATTTTTTTTCTTTTGTCATTTCCAGCTCTAATCATGACGTAGCAAATCTTTGGTCACTGTCATGATTTTACGTGTTTTTAACCCTTTAAATGCTAGTTTGTTCAATTGTCAATTCAACAGAATGAGATACTTTCCATATTAAAAATGCTAAGTGAATTTCTTTGTAATTATTATTAAACATGGTCATAAGTCATCATTTACCAACAACATCAAGTTTGGTGCATTTTTATTTTTTGTGCAGTGTCCAGAAATCGGTGGAAATTATGCAAAAGATGGACACCTAGGAAACATTTTGACCCCTACTTTATATGGTTATATTTAGAATTTGTTTTTTAAACTGACTGATTAATTTTTTTGTAATCACCTCCAGTTCTTATCATGACATCATTTGAAATACCTTATACTCTAAACTTTTGACTTCCTGTTTGGAGATTTCTGAACAATGGGTATTGATGCTGTTTGGCAGCACCGGCACTGAACATAGACCTGCAGTGTATCCCCAACAAAGCACGTTGGAATGGTGCTGCAGAGATGCAATTTCTCATATCTAACATGCAAAACCCAAGTTTATATTCATATCAACACCCACAGATATTTCTTATTACATTTCCTTATGCCTTTATTTCACAGAACTTTAAAAAAATCCCACTGTAAGTGTGTCTTTTAAGTGCCCTACAGATACACGCTTTGCCCAAAAGAGATAATGGCGCCATCTAGTGGTTAGTAGTAAAAATTGCATCACAGATAATGGCGGTAACAGTGATACAGAGTATTGCAAATTTGCAATCAAAATAAGCAGTTATAATGGGTTTAAATAGGCAAGTTTTGTCCCTAAGGGATATATAAGTGAGTATTTTTCCTATGCACAATACCAAACAGGTCAATGTAGCAAAAATACACATCTTTGTGCAGTTTCATGCCAAATGAATCAACGGAGGACAAACTGGTTCAAGAATTCCAAAACAGAATGCAAAGAATGTGTCTAGGTATACCAAAGGGTTAATTACATGAAAAATGTCACAAATCGCGGTAGTAGACATGAATTTGCCTCAGACAGCATGAATGCTGTGAATGTGCGGCACGAATTGTGCAAATTGAGAGAGTAATTTGTGCAAACGAGGTGTATTCGTGCCCCGTTCAATGTGCCGTTTACTTCATTCACTTATTTACAAAAGACTAAAAATCTTAAGTCAATCGAATCACTTGCAACATGATGGCCAATCAGCATGGAGATCCTACAGTGGCATATTTAACATACGTCTCTGGAGAATCTCCAAAGGACCAGCCTGGGGGTGGGTTGGGGGGTCTGGAAAATGGAGGAGAAACTTGTCCTTGGGTTAGCCGAAATAGCGCAGAAGCCGCCATCATGCATACTGAACTGTGTGTGCCTCTGAAGGATCTGGTGGACCCAGGCATGGCGGCTTCTCTGTCAGTTTTGGGCTTTACATGGCAGATACAAAGCAGCAAACCTCTCAATGTAGTCAAACTCAGGCAGGTTTGTTTACAACTGACTCAAATGCCAGACGTGGGAGAAGGAAGCCCTCCCCTGTAACGGCCTTTGGGTACTTGCGATGCAGGAGTGGAGCGAGTTATTCGCATGAATTTAAAATATTCAAGCAAGTAAACCCTCTATATTCTAGAATTGTCGATTGTTCGAGTTGGGTGTGAACACAACATACGTCAGCAGTTGTGTGCTGATAGTTACTCTGGGTGACTGTGCATACATGTATGAAGTGAATCTGACCATATCGACTGTTCCTAATGTAGACTACATTACTCTAGTTCAGCACAGTAAGCAGATAAATCAGACATGCTTCCTCTTACCTCGGTTTGTAGAATCTACAGTGAGTCTTAAAACTTTTCTAAAAACAGGGCTGGCTGAGTACCTCAAGTCTGTAAACACTGCCGACACTATGAGCTAGCACTGATAATGCTAACAGTGCAGCTAACGAGCCACACCTCCTCCTGCAGCATCTGTCACTGATAAGGCACAAAGATGGAATGATTTGCAGTGGGTCTGTGGTTGGCAACACACTCAGGATGTTAAAAGTTACATTTAAAAATGTTGATTCTTGTAAATGTTTGAATTGATTCAGAATCGCAGGAATTCATATATGCAATTCTGACTTTTTTTCTACTAGTTTCTCCTGTGGCCAATATACCTTCTATTCATAAGTATCTCAAAATAAACTGTCACTACCTAATCTTGACTCCAAGTCATGTACCTACTACAAGTCCAATGTACAGCACTTGAAGTACACCCAGAATTAACTGTCTAAGGTTCATATTCTGTCGGGTACAGCCCCTGAGCTCAGTGATGTCCTACATGCATAATAAACTATAATGACAAAAATCCAACTGAATGGAGATGCTTTAAATGGACATAAAAATCAAGGGGAACAGTAGACGTCTGCAACAGGTGGAGGAGGGGGTTGTCTGGGGGAGGAGTGGGAGTTTACTATCATGTATGTATAAAAATGTTAAAATGAAACAGAAGGCAGGTTATCAAAGACATGAGTTTCACTGTTCTAATCAGGCAGTGAGGCAATAACTGGTGGGACATACCGCTCTGGGCCACTGCTGTCTGGGACTGATACACTCGCATTGAACTGCATGGGCCGAGGTGGAGGAGGTGGTGGTTGTGGTGGTGGTTGTGGTGGAGGAGGTTGGCATTGGGCGGGGGCATTCAATCACAAGATGTCAAGTTAGGCGCCCGTTTAAGGAGGGGCACGGTTTATGGGCGGGGCCAACCGGGAGTGTCAGGTGGGCGGCGGGGCGGGCGGGCGTTCAGGGGCGGGCGGAGGTTGGGCAAGTCGATCCAGTACATGGGCAACGGAGGAAGGTGGCCAAAAATAAAAACATAAAAAAAGTACAGGAGAGGGGAAGGGGGGAGAAGGAATACATTTTTAATTGAATACACGCTAAACTTTGACCCACATGTGAAATGAGAGAAGTGTGGTGAGAGAAGAGGAACAGGAAGTGTGACCTGGACAAAGATTAGTATAAAAACAGTTAGGAGAACGACTCATAAAGAGATTAACTCCACTCTGATTTACTGTGAAGTAGGACCTGTGGTTATCAAGGTAATTTCAGGGTTAACTCTGGGATTTCACTACTATGACGTAGATCGCCAAGCTGCCGGTGATGATAACAGATCAGTTTGGACAAAGGAATGCACACTGAAAACCAGACTCCTGATCCCAGAGGGAGGGGGGGGGAAAGGACTGGCAGGACACTCTGACTCCTATGTATGATTTATTTTGAAGGATGCTCATTGTACTTTACTATTAGCATCCTTTAAGAGAGGCTGAGCAAGCACCAGACTTAGGAGTTGAGTATGAATGATGTTAAAGTACCAAAAATTAAAGCTTTAAATTACAATTTTATAATCACTTTAATTGGCTCCAGACCATTCTGGAAAACTAAATACATATACTTTTCCCCTGTTGCCACCTCAAAGTCAAATGAAACTGAGACTGGGTCTGGAATCAGGCTGAATCAAAGTCCAACACTTATATCTACCAGATTCTGACCACATGAAATATGTATTTTATTTACATAGAAAAGGGGCATGTCAATTCTTAATGTCACATGATAAAAAGCAAGAAAATATGGCGCATTTAAGTAGAGAGGGGTTTGAGATAAATGGAAATAAGGTTTCAGTCTCTCTGGGTAAATTGTGCAATGGCCGACTAACTTTTCTCCTCAGTTGCAGAAATGGCGGCAGTGATTTTTCTCCGTTTACTCACGTCTGTGCGTAGAGCTTTTATGTTTTTTCCACCTTTTCCAATAACAGCACCAGCATTCTGTGGGACAAAGAGGACTCTCCTTAGAAATAATTTCCATGAGTTGACAACCAATTTGCTCAATTTTTGAGATGAGGGTTTACTTTGCTCTGAAGCAGCACACGCAGCTCCACCATCTCATCTGTGTTGCGAGAGCGTTTGAAGGCATGTTCTTCGTCCATGTCCTCAGCTGGGCGTTTACCTGAAGGGACGAGAAAGAAAACACAGATCGGATCTGAGTCGAGAAACAATTCTCTGCACAGATTTCAACGGTTACAATTCCTGTAACTCCTGTCTGAAACAACTCCCAACTTTGACATCTCCTATGCGGGACATAATTTATACCATGAACAAAATATCAAAAATATAATGACAGACTTAACTGAAGAAGTTTTTGCAAAAGAATGCAACAACTTCCATCCTTTGCATCTCTAGTAGGGCTCAACAATTTGAGAAAATAATCCAATTGTAATTATTTTTTCAAATATTGCAATTGCCGTTTGATATCCTAATATTATGCATTTTCAACCAGCCTAAGCAATAAATCAGTCTATACTTTAACCAGAATAATATTAAATAGATACAACTAGGGCTGAATGATTTTTTGTATCGGTCCCCTGACTTCTACTTTTAAATAACCGTTTCTCTCAGTTGCTTGGAGTGTTCTTCTGTCTTCATGGTGTAATGGTAACCAAGAATACTGATTGATTATACTAATTGTTTTTTGACAATAAAACCAATACTGACTGTCAAAAAAGCCAAATACTATTGGCCGTGACAGATCTATAAAATAAATAAGGTAAATAATCTAAGGGGTGAAAACTTTTTATAGGCACTGTAATACCAATTTATGTACTGTACTTTATTTATTTTAAGATTAAGCCATCAACACTTTTTTACTCTCGACTCATAGAAAATGAACAAATCTAAAAATAATTTTCAAAAGGAATAATTTACATAACTTTTAGATCATTGAGATCTCGTCTGCACATTGTTTTGGCCTGACATCAATCTATTTAAAACAAAATCATCATTTATAACCATGACCACTAAAGGGTTAAGCAGAGAGACAAAAATATAAAAACATGGAGGTTGCTGTTTCACTTCATCGGCCAAATGCATCCTGGAATTTTCCCAGCACCACCATGTACTCTTCCTGGATTAAAACACGGGCAGATCTGCTAAGGGGCCCACTGAACAGCAGTATCTTGGACAGGAGAGTCCCTCAACCATCTGACATGTCCACATGCCATGTAGACACAGCCAGAAATGTTCAGTTTTTTTTTCCTTTGTGTCTTCCCTTGAGTGAAATGATAAGCACGTTTACTGTATGTCCACACCATTTTGACCCAGCTAGAACACTGCACAGCTCAGTTCATTTTAGACTTAATGCATGATTCTTTTGATTTACACTAAAGATAGATAGATAGATAGATAGATAGATAGATAGTATTAATGTCCAAGGCCTATATTTATGAATGTTTTTAAATAAAGTGGAGTTACCATTAGTGTCAGCGCTGCTGAAAGTGATGTCTTTGTCCTGCGTTTCGATCTTCACCTCCATTGTTTTGCACCTGCAGGGAAATGCAAACAGGCTCCTCTCCCTGGATCTTCTAAAAGAGGAGGAGGAGGGGGGCATTACACAATCAGCCTGTTTTCATAAAATACAGGCAAATATGCAGCTTGTTTGGAGAAAGACTGCACCAAACTATTGTCTCTAGTAACAATTATCTTGCATTTTGATGAAATGCTTTGCATCTAGTGTGTAAGAAAATAGTAAAATGTCTTTTAAAGTATAGATTTGTTAAATTAACACTCTCAACAACAAAAACACAACCAAATTACATCAGTAGATGCTAATAAATGACTTCTTTTCACTCTGTCCCTCCATTCAGGGTTCTCTGAAGCAGTGGTTCTCAACCTTGGTGTCAGGACCCCATTTGGGGTCACGAGACACTGATAGGGGGTCACCAGATGCCTGAAAGAAACTAAGAATATTTTTTAAATTACACTGTTGCCATTTCAAACCAATTTTGCTCAATTTTAACCTGTTTTTATCACTTTTTCCCACCAATATTTGCCAATTTTAATACATTTTTGCCACTTAAAACTCATTTTTCGATTTCAAACCCTTTCCAACACTTTTTTTCTGCCTGTTTTTGCCACATTTAAACCAAGTCTTGCCACTTTACACCTATTGTTGCCTCTGTTGACCCATTATTGCCTCTATTAACCACTTTTTACCAAATTTTACGCTCGTTTCAACCACATTTCACTATTTGATTTGCTCATATTTACCAGTTTAACCCATTTCTGCCCATTTTTCTGTCTTACTTAAACCTTTTTGCCATTTTATATAAATTTTTCATCCCATTTCACCAAATCTTTCATCCATTTTTACCAATTAAAGTCAGTTCCACCACTTTTATTTCCCCTTACCACTATCTATGCCCATTTTTGCCACTTTAACCAATTTTGCCACTTTTTGCTTATTTTTTGCCAATTTTATCACATTTTTGCCACTTCTAACCAATGTCTGCTACTTTTAAAATCCAACTTCACCACTTTTTCCACAATTTTTTGCCACTATTAATCCATTTTATTTCTGTTTTTAACAAAAAAAGATTTGAACCCATTTTTAAGAAGACTATCTACCACACAAATTAATAAAAAATATACTTGCTTCTTTGGTAAGAGTGGTTATTTTTCAGGTTAAAGCTCTCACCTTTATCCCCCCTTGTGGGCAGCCTCGTCTAGCCAAGATTCTAGATTGTGCATGGCTGTTCAACCACCTTCAGGTACAGTGGGGGTCCCTGGCCTCCTGCACCTTTATTTTTTGAGTCCTGGGCTGAAAGGTTGAGAACCCCTGCTTTACATAATTGAATTCAAGACTTTTCAAGACCTTTTTAAAAGACCTGAGCTGAAAAAAATTAATGCAATTTTTGTGCAACAAACTGTCAGATATAAAAATTATCTGGTTAAAATTAATGAAATGTCAACTGATACAATCAATCCCTCTTTTCTGTAAATATACAGCATTTATCGTGACATATGCAACAAGCATATACTCAAAAAGAATGATTAAAATACAACACATTTAGGTACAAAACAAAGATTTGATAAAGACACATCTAAGTCAAAGTGCTTTCTAAAATTTAGGACCACTTGCTGGTAAAAACAGACCTTTGAAGGATCTGCAGGAACCATGTCTATGTCATTTCAGCTGTAATAGTAATAGCTGAATAATTAGGCCTTATGCAAACCAAGCTTACAAAACAAGGCATGCATGCAGCAGCATAAACGAAGTCTGCATAGTTCAGTAGGAATTTTAGTTTGACTAAAACTTCAAATACAGTCTCAAGGGTCCTCTTAGTGTAACTAGCCTGCAGGAGCTTTACTGTATGCATGCATCCACCCACACGCACCGCCCACTAATACCAGTTGCACACTGCAAAAACAGATTTGGACTTCTGCAAGCATCGCCACTATGCTGAGGCTTTTACAATTCAAAGGAACAAACAGGAAAATAAAGAATGAGCTGCAAGCTTTTTAACTACTGCTGTTGTTCTTTTATGAGCAGTCACATCTACTCTCATGCATTTATAAAATACGCAACAAATAAGCCTTTATAAAGGGGAGATGCAGCTATTACGCATTTTAAATTCTTAATATCAAGCCAAGTTCATTCTTATTTACCCCATATGTGTTCCAAAACATATACCTGGGGGTGTAGAAAGGAAACTGCGCAATACCCCCTCATTAAAGGGGAAACGTGTCTGTCTCCTGACCTGGCCGCCTGCTCCAAACACAAATTAGCTAGCTTGAGTTGTCATTACTCCGCTAAGCTAACAGCTCTGCTAACCTAGCCACTTTCACTGTCTCTGCCTGTTTTATGAGGCGTGTCTAGCAGCTACACCGTACACGTTGCGACTGTACAACACTCATATGCGAGAAATAACATGAAAACGGCAGATAAATTCATCTATTCCCACACTGTCAGCTGTGAAATACAACTATACGAACCGTTACGAGCGAGCGGGCTCAATGACAAAACGTTTTTAAACCATGCTAATGCAAGAAAAACAGTTTTTGGAAAACAAACCTGCAGCGAACCCGCGTTTACTGCGGCCGTCCACGGTTTCCTCGCCCAGAAACGTGTGCAGGGTGTCAGCATGGAAGGAAGACAGCGAGGCTGAGCACGATTCGTCGACAACTCAGACTTTGTGTGTTTCTTATAGTCATTTAGTCAGCACACGCGGGTGGAGCTGAAAGGCGATACGTTACCTGGAAGCAAGCAGGCCGCGCGGAAGTATTTATCAAACGCTCTCAATAGACTTTAAGTGTTATATTCCCCAAGTTCAGACTGACAGGTATGTATGTTTTTAACGGCAGCTAACCCGCCCCCACGCTGGCTTGTCAAGATTTTTCTTGACCTGACTGCAGGTAAATTTATTTGTTAAGTTCCTTCTGAAGGTGAAAACTTAAAATATTGTTGCAAATCAGATTGATGGTACATGTAATCAAAAAGAAGTCAAACCAAACAGCCTACTTTTTCGGCATTATGTGTGTATACTACAGTTTATGCTAGCTTCACGTGTACTTTGAAGTAAATCTGAACCTTTAAAGTGCTTCTAGCCTGTTACTAGACTTGTTGGATAGTCCTGACATTGTCTTGGTTAGTTTTCAAACTTAGACATGTTGTTGGTAAGTTGTTAAACTTCGAAATTTAATAGATTAGCTGATGACTACCTAATTTAAGTGAATCTACCCATATGCTCAGTGCAGGTGCATCTAAAATACTTTTATGTTTTAAACTTGAAGATTACAGTGTACAGCTCATGAAAATAAAAAAATCACTACCTTCAAAGTGTTGAAATATTGTGGAAAAGTCTTCTGTTAAGGTTTCCCGAGCCTTCATTCACACTCTGTGTAAATATAATGAATTAAAGATCACATATTTTAACCCTTTAAGACAAGTTTATATTGGTCTCAGAGATCTCCAAAACATGCCTGTGAAGCTTGTTGCCGAAAAAACACTCTAGTATAGGAATTTTGCATGTCTAAAAAGCCCTCTGTTCCAGGCCTGTTCAGAACAGCTGTGTCTGTGGCTTTAAATGTAAATGAGCTGTCTGGCTCCGCCCCTCTCAGGAAATGGATGTGGCTTAAGGAATTTGGCTCTTGGTTTAGGTACTGTAAGCTAAAATTGTTTTTGCTTGTCTTTGTGTTGCACATGGGGCGATGTTATATTCATATTTCTGAAACCGCAGTAATGAAACCCTGTTTACTGAAACTTTAGAAAATAAGCTTTGCAAATAAACAAATCACTGAAAAGTTTATCATAAGTTTGTCACAATACTCGAACTCAAACTTAAACATGATACAAGTAAAATTAACATTATTATAACACTATGGTATGGTAACTAAATCCGACGTCTAAGGTACGAAGATCACATTGTTTGCAGTTGTCAAAAATTGCAGACAAATTGCTGTGTGGATAATTTCCTGCATTCTTTCACTATCAGTGCTCCCATAGACATCTGTCTTTTGTTTAAGACTCCCAAAATGCTGACATTTTTTATGTTTTGCCACAAAAAACACATCCGAGTTTGTCCAACAGGTGACTCTACATCAGCAGTTATGTGTTCTTGTTGCAAGCATTAAACTGATACTACATTATAGACTAAAATCTGATTTGAACAAGGCTGTTATCAACCATGCTGATGTTAAACCAATGCACTGGTGCATCCCTAGATTTTTAAAGCTTTAATACTTTGGATACAAGGGAATTTTAAATAACAGAGATTGTCGACCCAGTGTAATCTGGCTTTTTTGTAGGGCTGGGAAATTAATCGCAAATTAGATTAAATCGCAATATGGCCCGCTGCAATTTTCAAATCGCGGAAGGTGCAATATTTCTTTGACCTGAAATTTTTGTGCCAGTACCAGATAAAGATTATTTTGCAGCAGAGATGTTATGCATTAAATGTCATGCAATCACTGAAGTGCCATTTTTTTAAGAATAGTCTGCAAAAAACACATTTTCTTCATTTTTGTAAGTAATTGAATATGAGAACGGCATTAAATGATCACAAAAAATCGCAATTAGATTATTTTCCCAAATCGTTCAGCCCCACATTTTTGACCAAAAGAAAATTACAAATAAACCTCTATAATGTCAAAGTGAAAACAGATTTCTACAATTTAATGTCAATTAAATAAAAACGTGTAAGGCAAAATAAGTGACTGCATAGATATTCACCCCTTCAAGTCAGTATTTAGTAGACACATCCACAATCACAGCACTGAGTCCGTGTGGATAGGTCTCTATCAGGCCTGCACATCTGGACATTGCAATCTTTGGTCTCTGTCATTCTTCCAAACTTGCAGTTCTCTTGCAGACTGAATGAGACTGTCCTCCAGGATATGCCTGTGTTATTCTACATTCATTTTACCCTCTACCTTTACAAGCCCTCCAGGGCCTGCTGCTGAGAAGCATCCCCACAGCATGATGCTGCCCCCACCCCACTGTGAAGCATGGTGTTTTGTCTGATGTCCTTAAAGCTCCACTTTGGTCTCATCATACCAAAGACCTTCCACCTGACCATGGAGTCTCCCACGTGCCTTTTGGAGAACTCTAGTCCAGATTGAATCTGAGTTTTCTCTTTGCCACTCTCCCATAAAGCTCTGACTGGTGAAGAACCCGGCCAGCAGTTGTTGTCTGCAGAGTCTCTCCATCTCAGCTGCTGGAGCTTGGAACTCCTTCAGAGTAGTCATAGGTGTCTTGGTGTCCTCTCTCACTAGTCTCCTTCTTGCACGCCCACTCAGTTTGTGAGGACGGTCTGATCTAGGCAGAATTAAACATGCAACATATTTTCTTCCATTTCTTGATGATGGATTTAACTGAACTCTGGGGGGTGATAAGTGTCCCAGAATTTTTCTGTATCCATCCCCTGACTTATACTTTTCAATTCCCTTGGAGTGTTCTTTTGTCTTGGTGGTGTAATGGTAGCCAGGAATTCTGATTAACCAGTGGCTGGTCCTTCCAGATACAGGAGTCTACATACTACAATCACTTGAAACACATTCACAGCTGTTGAATTAGGTCAGTCACTTCAAAGGGGGTGAATATTTATGCAGACACTTATTTTTACCTTTTTTCTTTTTTCACTTTGACATTTAAGAGGCTTTTTGTGTTTTTTTGTGTCCAAAAAGCCAAATTCTAGTGACCAAGATTGATTAATAAAACCAATAAAACAGCAATACATCCAAGGGGATGAATACTTTAATATGCACATAACTATTATTATTGTGAATTACTGAGGTAACTGAGTTTCACTGTGCAGACTTATTCTAATCCATAGTCTGGGAGACGGCAGACGATCATCAGGGTGAGTCTCGGCTGCATCACAGCCTGCGAGGTTCAAGACAAGTCTGCCACCAGCTGGTTCAGGAGGAGGAAGGAGCAGAGCTGGAGGAGTTGCAGCATTGGATGGCACAGAGACGTAAGTTTAAGAGTAAAGAGGAGGAGGGTAGTCACAGTCAGGCATGCAGAAACTTTCTCTATAACTCCTCTAAAGCTGATAACAAACTTAAAGGACAGCAAATGCAATAAGTCATGATCAAATAGAGCAATATTCCCATCAGTATCACTATCAGACCTATACAAAAGACCTAACTCTTCTCTCCCCAGAGGCTGCAGCTACCTTAATGCCTGCTCATTACAAATCAGGCTCCTGAATTATGTCCACACACGGTCTATTTTAAACACCCCCCCTCCAGTTTTCTCGTAGTGTTGTCATGCTCCTTCAGATATAGTCGAGGATCAAAATAAAGAGCTCTCTTCCCTCTGCTATACTCTGAGGTTACCATGGAGACAGATATAATTCAGTTCTTGATGTTTCTCATAAAAAAAAAGGAGAGGGAGAGAGAGAGAAGCCTGCGTACATATTTTCATCTGCAACCATAGCGACACTTGACATTGTCAGCGCTATTTGTAAAAAGCAAGTCACCATAGCGACACTAACCATCCAGGCTGTGTCATAGATCATGTGTCCTAGGCGAGGGTGCCTCCTCATAATGGGGGAGATTTAGGAATCTGATGGTGGATCATGTTTGGAGAATTAGCACCTTATTTTTAGGGCATATGGAAAAGAATAGGACAGGGCTATTCAATTAGTTTGGAGTGGGAGCCACTTCCTAAAAGAGCATCTATGTGAAGGGCCAGTGCCGGGAGAGGTGTTTGCCCCCTTCCTGATTTCTTTCCTAATCCTGACCCTTTTGCATATTTGTCACATTTTAATGTTTCAGAACATCAGACTAATTTGAATATTAGACAAAGACAACCTGAGTAAATATTAAAGTCTGTTTTTAAATGATTATTTCATTTATTAAAGGAAAAAAGTCATCCAAACCTTTCTGGCCCTATGTGGCAAAAGTCATTGTTGCCTGAACCTAACCACTGCTTGTGCCAACCTTTGTGGCGACAAAGCAGTGCTGTCTTAACTTCCTGTAAATGATGAGTGTGTGTGTGTGTGTGTGTGTGTGTGTGGCGGGGGGGGGGGGGGGGGGTCCATGTTTCAAAGGGTAGTAAATTTTAAATCAGTTGCTACACAAAATCTAAAAATGCATCAAAGTCAATATTTTGGCTGATCATTGACATGTCCACGCTGGATTAAGAAATAATGCCCCAGCCATCCAACATTTGGTTTGAGGAAGATATCACATTTTTTTGCTTTTTTTTCATAAAAAACAACATGGACCAAAATTGACTACCCTTTCGAGTCATTAAGGACAAAAATGTCCACTTCCAAAAACGGCAATTAAAATAGTCATTAATATTTTTTTTCTGCTTTTTTTGGTCACATCTTTTGATCAGCTTCAGTTCTAATCAAAACAATCGATTATTGAATAATTTTCAGGATTTTAACCCTGTCAATGCCAGTTTGATTACAGGATGGTCATATTTTTTTCTAAAAAACCCACACAAAATAGTAAATATTTTCTAGATAACTAATATCCAACATTTGGTTTGAGGAAGATTTTTTTTTCTTTTTTTTTCTTTTTTTTCCATTAAAAAACATTGACTGTAAGTAATCAATCTGGCATTTAAAGGGTAAAAATTCTCAAAATGATTGAATGTTTGGTAGTTTTAAACACAGCTGAAGTTGTTTAAGAGATTTGTGCAAAAAAAGCAGGAAAAATATTAATGTGTTAAGTTTTTGAAGCCGTTTTTTGGAAGTGGACATTTTTGTCCTTAATGGCTTTAAAGCAGTGGTTTTCAAAGTGTGAGGCGGGCCTCCCCTGGGGGGCGCCACAGAGCTTCAGGGGAGGCGCAGAACCATAAACCAGAAAAAAGGTGATTTGCTTTGCGAACCTCTGCTGTGCACGGAGCAAAATGGATAGACTTATAGTTACTATAGGGACTATGCTACAGAGCAGTGTTACTCAACCAAAGAGCCACATTTTTGACAAATACCTTTGCAAGAGCCACAATCTAAGAGGTGAAAAGAGGCAAAAACAGCTTGAAGTAGCAAGATAAACAGGTAAAAGGTGGCAAAATGTTCAAAAAGCAGCAAAAAATGGGAGAAAAGAGGCAAAAATGGGGAGAAAAAGTGGAAAAATGGTCAGAAAGTAGCAGAAATGGGTGAGAAGTGACATAAAAGTGAGTGGAAAGTGACTTAAATGGGCAAAAAGCAGTCAAGAGTGGCAAAAATGGTCAAAACCCAAGGAAACAAGTGGTATGTAATGGCAAAGGGTAGTTTAAATGGACAGAAAGTGGCAAAAATTGGAAAAAAGGGCAAAAAAATTTTGAAAAAGGGCAAAAATTGTGAAAAAAGGGAAACGTGGTATTAAATGGCAATGGGCAGCTTAGGTGGACAAAAGTGGCAAAAATTGTAAAAAAAAAAAAAAAAAGGGGGGGGGCAAAAAATGGGAGAAAAGTGGTAAAAATTGTTAAAAGTGACAAAAAGATGTAGCAAAAATGAGCAAAAAAAATTGGGGAAAAAAGGGATATTTAATAATGAAAGGTAGCTGAAATGGGGAAAAGGAGGCAAAAAGAAGTTGTAGAATGGCCAAAAAATATAAAAAGGGGTATTTAATGTCGTTATAACTGAATAAGAGGGAAAGGCAGATGTTTAAGGACATTTGAAAACTAAAATATCCAAAATAAATTCATGTTAAAATGTTTAAAGATTAGACATAAATGTTTGAAATGTTGTTAATTTTTTTTCTACTTTGAATCATTTTTGTGGGTGGGGGTCCACTGAATGAATAATTTCTTCTCAGGGGAGGCTCACTCTCCCACAGTTTGAGAAGCACTGATTTAAAGGTTAGTAAATTAAAGTGATGCCTGAGGGATTAGTGTTCACCAAAGTTTTTTTTCTTTAATGTGCATAATTGCATGATTTTATAAGATTTTAATCTGCCACGAACAGACATTTTTCAAAATAAAATCTGCATGTTCCTGCCTCTGTTAGTGGTTGCACTGCCACCCATTTGAAGCTCGCAGACATAGTATAGGTAATTATTTTTCATAGATGCACCCCGTCTTGTGCGTCAACCGTACGTCACACTATAGGCCTAATGGCCAGCCGTACAACAACACTGCTGGTGTGGGTGAAAAAAACAAACGTTGCTTTCATATAAAGCATGCAAGATCATTGTTTTAAATGCATTTTGATTTTATTCTAATCGTGCAGATGGGATTTGAGCCACAACTTGCAGCTCAAGCCTGCATCGTTTAGGGTTTTTACGCATTTCGCTTTAAAATACAACTTGTGATGAATACATCTGACAGTTTAAGAGTCCCTAAACCTGATCCGAGTGCTGGCTGTGTGTGTGTGTGTGTGAGTGTGAGGAGGGGGGGGCATGCGCTCGTCCTCGGCGTTAATCGATAGACGCATGCAGGTAGCCTTCCTCCCTACACACGCAGCAGCATCACCACGCATCCTTTACTCCACTCTTATTTCTCCTCACTGAAGAGAGACACCGCTCGTGGTGGAGCCCCCTCCTCCTGTTTTTTTGGCTTTCTGAAACATCTGGAAGAGCTGGGGTTTGTTTATTTTTCTGGGCTTTTTGTGGCCGAGGAAGAGGAGGGAGACAGCAGCAGCAGGACGGAGCACTTGACACCTTTGCTTCACGACATCGATATGCAGTAGTGTGATAGCAGCTCTGCGGAGACGGGAAGGCCAGTCCATGGCATCTTGATATTAAAAACCGTGGGCTCTGCGCATTCCTCGCCGCCTTTTATTCCCCCCTCCTTCTGCGGATTAACTTGGCCAGATTTACATTCAGCGAAAGGGGGGGAAGGAAATCTGACCAATAATCCAATTTTGAGCATTGAGATTCTGTTTTGGTGGGATTTCACTTGGACCTGCGATGGACTCCAGCGCGGGGGAACATGGCATGGCTCGTCTCGGATTGTTTTTGGTTTTTTTCGCGGGGCTGATGTGGAGATTTAGCGATGCTTGCCCCGCATCCTGCACTTGCAGCATCTCAAGGATTGTTTGTATTGATTCCGTGCCGGGGCTCGAGGATTTCCCCGTGCTCACGTTAGATGACATGGAAAACATCACGGAGATGTAAGTGTGTGTGTGTGTGTGTGTGTGTGGAGGAGAAATGACAGCGTAGGAACTTATTAGGATGCAATGCGTAAAGATCGTAGGTCGCTATAATAGCCAAGGGCTGGGATAATTCTAATAATAAAGGTGATCGTAACATCAGCAGCATCATCAATAACAGCAGGCCTGATTTGATCCCCGCGTGCGGATTAGCAAAATCCGCCTCTCGCGCCTGATGTCAAACACCAAAAATGTGCCATTTTTCCTCATTTTCGTCAGATCATGTAGGCTAGTTTATGAGCGCGCGTGTGTCTGTGTTTGTGTGCGTGCCGCTAACGACGACAGCGTGCGCGCGCGCGCGTGTGTGCGTAATGGTGGTGCGAGTGCGCGTCAGTCGGGCTGATTTGGATTATTCGGTGTTTCCTTTACAAAAACAGCTCCAGAGGTGGAGTTTAAAAAAAAAAGAAAAAAGAAAAAACGTCGAAGGTGTGAATTCTTCCTCTTCAGGGCGTCGGTGTGACACACAAAAGACAACACAATCACCACTACTGTTTACAGATTACACATGATATCACACAGCCCTACGTATCTGCGTCAGTGTGTACCTGCTACAACCTTGCACAATGTATATATCAGGCACCCACAGGAGCATGGAGGGGAGACTGGTGGGTGAGTTTTCTGAGGCAGACAGGCTGGAGCAGGGTGTCACATTCCCATCAGGACAGGATTATCTTGCAAATTATGTAAGTCTCATACTGAATTTTAGTCTTTTTAAGCTCAAAGACTGTAGTTTTGGTGATTAAATCACATGTTAAAGCACTATATAAGAATAAAAAACAGCTTCAGCTTCAAAAAACGAACTATAAGTTAAAGTTTCCCTTAATATCAGTGGTGTGCACTGGGGGGGGGGGCAATACCCCCCTCGTGGCCCAATTGTTGAGAAGCACACGCTAAAGTGCCCTCTTGGGAGGTAAACCTGTGTTGAAGTGCCCTCTAGAGCCAAAATGCGTGATAAAGTGCCCTCTTTGGAGCCAAAACACTTGTTAAAGTGGCCTCTTGGGAGCCAAAACATGTGCTAAAATGCCCTCGAGAGACAAAACACACACTAAAGTGCCCTCTTTGGAACCAAAACACATACTTAAGTGTCCTCTTGGGAGCCAAAACGCGTGCTGAAGTGCTCTCGGGAGCCAAAACCAGGATAAAGTGCCCTCTTTGGAACCAGAACACACGCTAAAGTGTCCTCTTGGGAGCCAAAACAGGTGATAAAGTGCTCTCTTTGGAACCAGGACACATGCTGAAGTGCCCTCTTTGGAGGAAAAACACACTCTTAAGTGCCCTTTTGGGAGCCAAAACATGTGATAAAATGCCCTCTTTGGAGCAAAAACACACGCTTAAGTGCCTTCTTGGTTGGCAAAACACACTAAACTGCCTCCTTGGCTGGTTAAAACATGATAAACTGCCCACTTGTGTGGCAAAAAGGTGTGTTTAAGTACCTTCCTCATTGGCAAAACACACTAAACTCCAGAAGAGCCTTAGGACCAAGAAATACTATGAAACATTACTGTTGCAATGATTTCTATGTTGGGCCCTTTTTTGATCTATATTGAGCCAGAACTATATCTGACAGAACCAGTTTGGATTATCTGGTGCTAATATGGTGTTAAAATGCACTGGAATACAGGAAATGGCATCTACTTCATTGAAAATGTTCTGGGGGAAGACCCCCAAACCCCCTAGGGATTTATTTATTTATTTATTTCGGTGTGTCTTTACAGTCCAACGTTGAATCTACACAGTTCTTGTGGATGCTGATCCTAACTACAAACTAACTTGAGTAGTCTGTCTAGTTAGTCTGTTTTAAGGCTATATAATGTGCCATTTCTATAACATAGAAACATGTCTAAAGTGCCCTCGAAAACACACCAAACTTGGTGCCCTCTGCAGTGGCGAGAACGTGCTGTATGTGCCCTTTCTTTTCTTTTTCGCCTCTGCCCTTGAAAATGTCTGTGCACGCCACTGCTTAATATGCTCAGGAATAACTCCAGAGACTCTTTAATAAACATTAACTTATACCTTTGTGTCGCTAAGCTAGGCTGGAATCCACATGTAAACTAATATGTCTGCTAAGGCTCCACATTTAAAACACCCATCAGTCATTTTAAATTGATTAAACACACCAGACGACAACTTAATCTGATTGGTTTGTCTGTCATGAGATTTATTTACTTAAGCAATGCGCAGTAATGATCTTAAGTAATGGCTCCTTTATTTATCACCCAGCATTCAGTGACAAGCCTGGAAGAAATGTCGTAAAAATGAGTTTTAAACCACAAAGATTTGCAAAATGTCTCAATTCTGTTCTTGATGGTAAAAAGTAAAAGTAAAAACAAGATAAAAGTGGCAAAAGCTTTATAATCTATGGAGGCCCTAAGCTGACATGCATCCATACATTTTATTTGATGCTGTTTTCCCATAATAATGAGTCAAATCAGTTTTCTTACTTTATGTTGGGATCAAGGTTGTTATAGTTAACTTAAACTAACTAAATAACTAAAACTAAAATTCCAAAATAATTGTAGTTAACTGAAACTAAAGAAATACTAAGCTTTAGAAAAAACAAAAACGAACTAAAACTGTATAGTGCGCTTACAAAACTAACTAAAACAAAATAAAAATGGAGATAAAATATCCTTAGTTTTAGTCTGACACAACCATACTGACTGGCACCTGCACCAAAGTCTCAGAGTGTAAAACTGCCTGATCAGATTGGTTAAGACTTCACACAGTGGTAATTTTATGTCTGGAGTTGTATTCAAGCATCATCTTTAAATAAATAAAATGATAAGTGAAGAGTAGCCTGTTTGAATATGTTTTTAAAAATGTATGATGCTCACTCAGCCCTGACATGTATTCGAAAAACTAAAACTAATAAAAACGAAACTAAAACGAAGCATTTTGGCAAAATGAAAACTAAACTAACAGACCAGCAGTAAAAACTTATAAAAACTAAACTGAAATTGAACACAGGAAGTGAAAACAAAATAAAAATATAAACTAATGAAAAATCCAAAACTATTATCACCTTGGTTGGGATGACAGTGCTGACTGAACAATCGCACATTTATCTTTTAAGATTTAATAAACAACTCTTAATATAAGAAAAGCAGCGCCGCTACACAAAGAATGAGCAAAATAAGTTTCAGTCAGGAACACTCTTGTCAAACATTTAACCATTTTACTGCAAAATGGATATACAGTTTTACATGGCGTAGAAGACTCTGCTCAAAAGATGTTTCCTGGGTTAGTCAAGCAGCATGCTTTGACTTTCCAGAGCTAGAAACCCCCACATGGATAGATACATTTATGACACTGTGTACTGAATGCAATTAAGTTATCTCTAAATCAATTAATCCATAGTACCATGATTTTTAATATGAGGGTGCAACAAGCTTTATGCTATAAAGGAGGAGGCTGGGGTGGAGGAGGTGAAGTTTTATACTATAAAGGAGGAGGCTGGGGTGGAGGAGGTGAAGCTTTATGCTATAAAGGAGGAGGCTGGGGTGGAGGAGGTTCAGCTTTGCCAGCTGCAGCAGTGTGGAGCATCAGCATTGATTCAAGCAGTGATTAGTGAGAAGTACGTCATGTTTGAATACACCGCTGTGTTGAGCGAAAGAGCTGTGATTGGCTGTGGGAGCTGGGAGGCAATAATTAGGATGTGTCCCACATGAACTAATGCTAGGTTTCATTACAGAGGCAGGAAAATAACAGTAAAAAACAAAGCAAAGTAGTAAAAAATGAAATCTATGGATGCATGTCCATAGTTTGTGTTACCCTTTGTCAGATAACTTTTTAAATTCTTCCAGAACAGTGCATATGAATCAGTGCCAGTGTTAGCAAAAACAGATAGTTTCCATATGCAGTCCCTGGCCAGATGTTAAATCTGGCTCCCTAAAAATGGCAAAATATTACGGGAGAAGCTCAGGGAAAAAACAAACAGAACAAAACAGAGTGCAAACAATGTCCTGCAATGAAAATTTCTCAAACCCATGTAAAGATTAGGGCTGTCATAAGATTAAAAACATTTTATTTGCAGTTGATTGCACCCTTTTTAATCACATGTTCAAATTCCACCATTTTGCATTTTAATCTCTTTTGTGCCATTTTGGATTTGCCTGCTGTCTTAAACTGAAAGTAACTGACCTCCTGTTTGGATAGAGACCTGTTTTTATAGATAGAGGATTCTGAATTTAACCACTGAAAAGGAACTTGTTATGGATTGAAAAGGATGTAAGGAGAGTAAATGTGTGATAAACAAGGTCCAGATGATTTTTGACTCGTCCACTGAGCTGCCTGAGCTTTTTACAGTGAAATAGGACATGAAAGCACAGTAGTAGACTTATTTAATGTTACTGTGGCTGCAGGGAGACACTGATCTGGCTTTACTAAAGTGTGCTGAAAGGGACAATAGATTATGAAATTAATTGCAATAAAGAATGGTGCACTAATTGTGGACCTTGATTAATCATGGTTAACTCATTTAATCTTGAAAGCCCTAGTAAAAGTATAACACGTCATTATCAGAACTGGCTGAGAAATAGCTACAGTCACAAAATACTTAGAACATACATGAAAAACATAAAGAAACATTAGCAAAGATTAAAAAATACATGCAACATGCAGAAGAAATCACAAAGTAGCCTAAAGAAATAGTAAAGGGCTGTCAAGATTAATCACATTAATTGCGATTAACTAAGATCCACTTCTAGTGCTTTTTTTTTTTAATTCAGTTAATCTTACGTTTTCTTGTCCCTTTCAACACACTATTATAAAGATACTGTTATGTCTCCCTGCAGCCAAGTACGGTCAAAATATGTCCACCATCGCTTCTTAATGTCTCATTTAACATTAAAACCTCACAGACAGCTCAGTGGACACATTTCAAGTCATCTGAACCTTGTGTTATTGAACAATGACCTTTTTATTTTTCCCTTATTTCCTTTTTAATCCATAACAAGTTCTTTTTTCTGTGGTTAGGTTCATATTAAAATCTTTGATCTACCTACAAAAGCAGGTCTGTGTCCAAACAGGAAGTCAGTTACCTTTAGTTTAACAGAAGAAGAATCCTAAATAACACAAGAACATTTAAAAACACATTTTAAGATGCTATACGAAGGATGCACTTAATCCCTAAATCAACTAAAGAAATACACAGATTAATTGCAACTAAAAGTTTCGTTTTTTTGACGGCTGTGGTTAAAAAATACATGAAAAGCACAACACCGATCTGGATCAATGTTAAGATAGTCTTATATAATAATAACAAATGTTCATTGAAATCTTCATGCCATTAAAATTTGTATTTTCTAAAAGATTTTTGTTGATGTGAGAAAAATAGTTGCTCTCACTAGAAAGGTTGGGACCCAGGAGAGGGTCAAAATGTGTGCCTGAAAAAAAATGTGGTGAAAAATCTAAGATGTACGGAAGCCCTAAGTGGGCATAAATCCATATCTTGTATTTTAGTCCATTGTGCTGTGATAACATCAAAATTTCAGTCTCATAATCTCATTATCTTAGAATAGCTAAGCCTATTGCTGCTGTTGGGCCCAAACCTCCCATCTCCAGATCAACCACTTTTTAAAGAATAAAAAAAGTATTTTTCAATAATTTTAACACTAAACGGGGACAGACAACATCTTTTTTAATGTTTTTAAATTGGTTTAAAATCCCACTGACAGATGTAAAGGGTGACCAATAGCACCGATTCATGAAAAAATAAAATAAATGGCGGAAAATGGAGATATGAGCTTTTGGCACAACACCAGCACTATTTTCAATCATGCTAACTCCTTGGGGAAAAAAATCATTGTAATGGCAAAGCAGAGTAAAATGAATATAATGTTTATGGAATTTGCTTCTTAAATTTTGCACTATTTGCATGGGATTAGTATTACCTGTGAGCCTCTGATCATTCAAGAATTACCCCCTGATGTCAGTGTTGTGGTGGTGTGGTAAACTGGCAAAGTCTGTATTTTCAGGTTTACTGACATTTCTGAAGGAAACATGAAGGTGCTGCACAGCAGCAGAAATGAAAACTCAAAGTGTTTCGATCAGAAGAAGGAGCAGAAAAAGCTGCATAGATGGTAGAAAACACAACTGCCACCCTAAATTCCTGAGAAGCAGATTCACACAGGATTGGAATTACCTGTCGACCTCTGTGTGTTGCACTGGAATTTTTACTTCACAATATACAGACATGGTTGATTTGCAACAACACAAATGCAGTTATTGCAAATTACCACAGGTCCCTAGGTAATAATAATCCCATGTGAAGAGGGTATATGTCATAGTTTGTGGAAATTATTTGGTAGACTGTTTAAAAGGATAAAAGAACAGAGAACTTAAGTCATATTGAAAACCACCGGAGCCAAATTTTCTTCCCACTCCAGCGCTGCTTCCAGAGCCTCTGTAATGATGCACTTTTTAAACACTAGTTGTCTCGTTACTCAATCATAAGTTTCTTTCTATCTGAGACTTAAACTGCAACATTTTTCACAGAGTAAAGGGAAGTAATTTAAACTTTGGGGGAAATTTGGGTTAGGATTAGGGAAGTGGTGGTGGGTCTTGAGGCTAGACCAGTTGGGAGCCACTGGTTTATAGCAGTGGTTCCCCGTCTTTTTTTCTCCGGAGCCCTTCAGTCTTATATCAATGAAAAGCAAAGCCCCCCCTGAGACTCACACAAAAATCAACATCAGTTTTGATTGTTTAATGGACAAAAACCCAAAGAAAATGTATCGGTCCAAAAGGCATTTGTATAAACTATTTAAGTCAAGTTTTGCCTCGATCTTAGTCAATATATGCCGATCTTATTTTGACAACTATAGATAAAGCCTTAGATCTTTGGCGCCCCCTAGGGGATCCTGGACCCCAGGTTGGGAACCAATGGTTTCGACCAGGGATCATCAACTACATTTGTACAAGGGCCAGCTTTTGTCTAGACAGACGATGCAGGAGCCAGACTTTCATATAAACTAAACTAAACTAATATAAACAAATCGCTCTAAGTGACACATTACTGTGTTAATATGAAATGAGTTCCTTCTGCCCGTCTGCAGCCACCAACGTGAGCTGCATACCTGGGCTGTCATGATATCGATCGCTGAGTTTGATACTGATATGCTGCGTTGTGATTGGTTAAAAATGTGCAGAAAACAGGCCTTTGTTTTGATTCTCAGGCAGGAAAAATGCATTTTAAAGACAGAAAACTGCAGATGTAATCAGGTCTGGAATGCTGAGTATGTGTTTATCATGCATCATATTTCCCAATAATGGCTGGCAGGTGGATTTTTCTAAAACAGATCAAGTGTTAAGTCATTCTTGCTAAAACTATCAGGAATAGTGATCATTTTGGGGGCTGATTTCATAGCAAGATACCCTTAAAAGCAGAAAATCTTTTATCCTCTGCACATTTTTTTGGATTTAGTTGGCCGAATGTGGATCCTGATATGGACTCCAGTTGATGATCACTGGTTTAGACGATATGTGCAGCAGTACAGAACACAACATTGCTCAGTGGAGCATGCACATTTAAGAAGTTTAACTCTGAAATGAGTTTACAAATCAGAATTGAAAAAACTTTGCCAATCCCTGAGGGGGATTTTGGCTTTACAATTGCACCTACACAAAACATTAGCATAAATATATAAGGCTGAAGCATGAGGAGATGAGATATAAGGAAGAAATATGCATAAAGGTCATTTATATTTACAGTAAATGCAAGCTAGTATACAATAAAAACAAATAAGTAGAAATAGCAGTAAGCACAAATGAGTATACAGCAGAGTGTGCAAAACATGAATAGGTTTACAGTGTCTACATGATGAATTTAGTTAAATCAAGTGCAGTTTAACATATTTTGCACATGCATCCTAACTTTTATCCTTTATTTTGTTTGCAGATACATCGCAAATCAAAACAGACTATTTGACATCGATGACAACAGTCTGAGGCACTACATCAACCTCCGAAACCTGTAAGTACATCAGAGTATTTCTGATCATTCACGTTGATTTGTAATGTTTAGAGACGGTTGTTGTTAGCCTGATTGTTCCTAATTTTATCCTCCAACAGAACCGTGACGAATACAAGGCTGTCGTCTATCACCTCAGATGCTTTTTTCAACAACACAAGACTCCAGTACATGTAAGGCACATATTAAATCCCTCATGTAATGAATGAGTAGTCTTTCCAGATTTATACTGTACTTCCTGTTCGTCCTTTCAGAAATCTCAGAGACAACAACCTATCGACGCTTTCCTGGAGAACATTTCAGAACCTCAACGCCTCATTACCGTAAGTTTCACACACACAAAAAAAGCCCTATAGTTGCAACTAAAGGCAGAGAAGTTCCTCATGTGTTTTTGGTATTTTCTAGGCTCCTCCTGTCTGGAAACCCTCTGGACTGTGTTTGTGAAAACTTGTGGATCAAACTGCGACTCCTGGAGGAAAGCGACAGTCCTGATCTGAGATGCATAGACGACAGAGGAGTGACGCAGGCCTTCGCCACCCTCACCCCACCAGACTGCGGTAACGTGAAACCGTGTTATATTAAGCGGCGGGTATCTGGTATTGACGATGCAATCGATTTAAGAAAGCAAATGCTTCCTGAAGACTGAAAAAAGAGATGGCGACAAATTAATCAATGTGAAGTTCTGCACGGATGTTCAGTTCTGCTGTTTTCTCGTGTTTCGCAGAGGTTCCCAGAGTAGAGGTCAAACCAAGGACCGTGAATCTGATGCAGGGGAGCAGAGTGGAGGCTGTGTGCAATGCCTCGGGCTCGCCTCTCCCAAGGATCCAGTGGAACCTTGAAATGCTCTCTACACACTTTGAGGTGAGACTGACCACCCCAAAGAGTTGTGTTTAAGCCTTTGGTGCAGGTCCGCCAATCTGGATTACTCATGGTTTCTAAGATCTGAGGGAGAAGATCAACCTAAACTGGATCAAACTTTATTTATGGAAAAGCTCCAAAGAAATTTCAAAGCTACAACAGGGCTGTAGACTTGGCTTTCAGTCAAAACATAAACAAAAGATAATGAGTGCAGTAGAGATGCACTGCTGAGCTACGCCCACCTCTGTTCTATTGAAAACTGCACTTCATACAGTTAATTTCCTAAACAGTAAACCAATGCTGTTGTTTCATGGATGATTTTCACATAATGGGGGAGAAAGTTAAAAGTGGCCAGTTTCTTGTGGCTTGCAATCCAGGAATAATGGAGTAATGACACGGCGTATCTATACTTTACTTCTGCTATATTTGTCGTGTTGGTACATAGGATGCATGCAACTTTATTTAGATGAAGAAAAAGATATTTTATGGTGTGTTTATGGTAAGGGAAGCACAATAACACCTGCATATTTGTACTGGCAGATATGACAATTTCTGCTGATATGTACTCTCCATACAGTACCTCTAAAAAATATTCATCCCCTTGGATGTTTTACCTTTTTATTGATTTTATAAATCAATCATGGTCAGTATAAACAGGTTGTTTTGAGAAAAAAATACAGATTAAAACCTCTTTAATGTCAAAGTGAAAACAGATTTCTACAAAGTAATGTCAATTAAACAAAAATATGTGATGTAAAATGAGTGACTGCATAAATATTCACCACCTTTAAGTCAGTAACTTTGGCTGCAATCACAGCACTGGATCTGTGTGGATAGGTCTCACTCAGGCTTGCATATCTGGACCCTGCAATTTACTCCATTCTTCTTTGCAAAACTGCTCAAGCTCTGTCAGGATGCACAGGGATTGGGCATGAACAGCCCTTTTAAATCCAGCCACAAATTCTCTATTTGGTTGAGGTCTGGACTTTGACTCGGCCACTCCAGAACATTCACCTTGTTGTCTTTAAGACATTTCTGTGTAGCTTTTGCTGTATGCTTCACATTTTGTCTTGCTGGAAAATAAATCTTCTCCCAAGCCTTAGTTCTCTTGCAGAAAGAACTATTTCACCCTCTACGTTCATAAGCCTTTTTAGAGCTGGCTGCTGAGAAGCATCCCCACAGCATGATGCTGCTACCTCTGTGCTTCACAGTGGGGACTGTGCATATGTAGTGATGTGTACATAGTGTCTTGTCTGATGGCCAAAAAGCTCCATCTTGGTCTCATCAGACCAAATAGCTTTCTTCCTCTTTGCCATGGAGTCTCCCACATGCCTTTCAGCAAACTTTAGCCCAGATTAAATCTAAGTTGTCTTCAACAGTGGCAACAGTTGTTGTCTGCAGAGTCTCTCCCATCTCAGCTGCTGAAGCTTGGAACTCCTTCAGAGTAGTCATAGGTGTCTTGGTGGCCTCTCTCACTAGTCTCCTTCTTGCACGCTCACTCAATTTGTGAGGACGGTCTGATCTACGCTGATTCACACATGTGCCATATTCCTTCATTTCTTGATGGTGGATTTAACTGAACTCTGGGGGATGTTCATTGCTTTGGACATTTTTTGTATCCATCCCCTGACTTAGACTTTTCAATAATGTTTTCTCAGAGTTGTTTGGAGTGTTATTTTGTCTTCATGGTACAATGGTAGCCATTATTTATTGTTCCTTTGGTTACGCTGCTGCAGCATATCCCTGCAGCCACAGTGATGTAAAATGAGTCCACCATTGCTCCTTAATGTCTCGTTTCAGTCTAAAAAACTCACATACAGAAAAGAAAGTCAAAGTGCTTGGAGTGTTCTTTTGTCTTCATGATGTAATGGTAGTCAGGAACACTGATTAAGCAATGACTGGTCCTTCCAGACTAAGGTGCAATCACTTGAGACACATTCACAGCTCTCAGGTGATTCCCATTTCACTAATTGAGAGACTACTAACACCAACTGGCTGGACCTCTGTTGAATTAGGTCAGTCACTTTAAAGGGGGTGAATATTTATGCAGTCACCTAGTTTACACTACATGTTTTTATGTAACTGACATTCCTTTTTAGAAAACTGTTTTCACTCTGACATTAGAGGTTTTTGTTTTTTAGTAATAAAGCTCTAACTCCTTATGTAATCAGTAAAGAATCAAATGTACACACAGCCCAGCGTGTGGTGTGTCATATATGGACAGTAATGACATGCACTCCTAGTTTACTGATTTATAGCATCAGTAAAAGGGTAAAATATCCAATAGAGTGAATACTTTTTACAGGCATTGTACGCTCGTGTCACATGTTAAGTCTTTATACCTGCATCTTCAATAACAAAGTTGTATCAATAAAGTTTAACCCCCCAAAATTAGATAATTTTAAAGGATCAAAATATAAACCATTTGACGTTATCAGCGTGTAATGCAGTTCATCTCTATGTAGCATGTAGCTAACTGCTTAGAGGAAGATTAGCATCTGACTGACTGTACACAAACAGGCTAATAATGCAAATAATGTTTACAGATCGAGCCATCGGATATGAAGAGCAAGCTCACTCTGTTAGACCTGTCTCCAGATGATAATGGCAGGGTGATCATATGCAGCGCCGAGAACATGGTCGGTCAGACAGAGGCCACGCTGCAGCTCAACATTCTCTGTAAGAAACTCTCACTTTGTTTTATTGCTGGCTCTAAACGTTACACAAGAGGCTGTTTGCATCTTTAACTTTATTTACTTTGATTATTGTTTTAATTGCTGTGTTGAAGGTTTTGTTTTTTTCCAGTGGAAGAACGAGGCTCATCACTTTGTTATCATTACTGTCTCTTGGCAAATCTTATTGACTCTCCATGTTTCCTGTCCATAACTCTTCCTCCTGTGAAGCTCCTCATGCCTCATCTCAGTCCTCTGCTTGTTTACGGCCACATCTCTGCTCCATTTCCTCGTCCATGTTTCCTAAAGTCGGCATTAAAATGTTGTGAGATTGGTCTTTCCTCCCAGTCATCCCCCAAAATGCTTCTCTTCTCTGACCAGGGGCCAGTCCTGGGGTGGCCTGGGGTGGCTTGGACCCCCTGAAATCTTAGTCTCAACTTGTTTGGCTGTGTTGCAACAAGCTGGCAGTCTCTTTAATGGCATATTTGTCATTATTCTTATTAATGTGCAAAAACGTATGAACAATACATGAGCTTGTCCACAAAAAAACAAGCTATAAAGAACATAATATTAGAGGAAAGTAAAGACAGATTCAAAATAATGCAGCTAAGTGCAAAGTAGTTCAGGGGGAGTCAGCAACTCCAAGTCTGAGGCCACAGAAAATGGGGGGGCTGCCCCCTTAAGGTGAGTCTTTTCTCCCCAAGTGCAGGCGCTCCAGTATCCTTGTGATCTTATTCATGAATAGGAATTAAATAAGATTGATGGGGTTGCTTGGTACAGCATCAGCAGTACTACAGGAATTATACTGGACTGTTGTGGTAAAGAGGGAGCTGAGTCTTAAGACAAAGCTCTTCATTTACTATCCTGTCTACTTTCAAACACTCTTTTATGGCCCTGACTTTTGGATAGTGGCAAAAAAAAAAAAAAAGTCCCAGATACAAGCGGCTGAAATTAGTTTCCTTTGAAGGTTGTCTGGACACAGCATTACTCACAATCTCCACATGGAACAGTACATCTGGTTCATGCTCTGTCCGTTTCGAGCACTTTGGATTTCCACATCATGGCCTGCGATCAATCTCCAGTGCATGCCAGAAGCACCACTCCACACTAATATGGCCCACATTTGAACATGAATCTTGTGCCGAACTGTGTTGTACTTAAGTCTTAGCACAAGGTGGCGCTACCATGCTAATTCTGTAAACAAACATCTTGACAAGAAGAGTTTATTGATGTTTGTTTATGATTGAATTGAAACAACACTATAGTAAATGTATTGGCGAACAAAATAATATCAATATCTTCCTAATAGCACCAATAATATCCAAGGGGTGGAGCTAGGGCCAAACAGGTCCCGCTGAGATCTGATTGGCATCCCTACAAACCTAGAAATGATTGTCTATTTGCTAGCTGATTTGCTCTGAGCATGCGATTGGCTAATCAGTCTAATGATGCCTTATTTAAACTGCTCCAGCCTGGCCATGCTGGCCTCCTCCTTCTGACTTAATCAGTGCCATTTAGTTGTCAATGATACCCGCTCTGCTCTGGGGTTTCCGCTGCTTCTCTCCCTGCCTTAAGCTTTCCTTATCGGCCTAGGGAGAGCAGGAACTTATGCTGTTCCTGCTTTTCAAGTAGGCTCACGATCGGCAGGGGGATCCCAGAACAGCCACACCACAAACATAAATGACAGCTAAGGGCCAATTAATAACTGCCAAATAAATACATTTTTATAGCTGCAAATTACAAAGTGGTCCTGATGGAACATGTTTTAAGGGGCTTTTTTGTATGGATATGGTGTTCCTTGAGATTTTGGCTTGATCTTAGGTGTGCCTTGGGCCAAAAACGTTTGGAAACCACTGATATAGACTATGTAGAGGCAGGTAGGGCTCATAAAAGAGTAGATTATCCTTCTCATCTAAAGGTGTCAGTTTAGCTATGGTGGGCTTTTGGGCACATACAACTGGGAGAAGACCCCTTGTAGGACCAGAACTCATAAAAAGTATTCATTGGGATACATAGAAACAGTTGATTTAAGTGGAAAGAGTAGAAGCGAGGAGGGATAGCGCTATATTTAATACCTGGTTTCATTTGGTGTTAAATTGCATCACTTTTACCGCCTGAAAGCTAGCACTGGCCTTTGTGGATTAGACGCTATTTGTAATTGTATTTCCATCGCTATCGTACACTGGATCTGCCCCTTTGTATGAGCAAAAGAACTGAAAAGAAACGAGTTGATTTAGCTTAGGACTGCGTATTTGAATAGGCATCAGGCCTACAGATAGCTGGATTCAGGGATGCTGTTTGTTTTGGTTTGTGAAACTGAGCTAAAGAGCAGCATCCTTTGGACATGTACAGTTAAACCTTAACGGATATTCTTGTGTTTCAAATAAATGGGCCAGACGTGGCCATCGAACAGGCTGGGTGGATCTGGCACCCTTAGCGCCTCCTCTTTTTGCATGTAGGTCTAACATGCAGCTTTCAGATTAGGAGACAGAACTGGTACGATTTTCTGAACATGTGTGTTCGTGCACACATACTTTTACCTATTTTGGCCACCCCAGTCAAAAAAAAAAGTCCGGACGCACCCCTGCTTCTCATCCCATAAATGTAGCTTTTTCCTGCTGCCTCTTCTTGTTGTTGACTTCCTGTCATCCCGTTATTACTCTTCCTCTCCTGTTGCCTCCGTGTCAGTTGCCCCCACCATCCAGCAGCTGTTGCCGCCCGAGCGGGACCACCACTGGTGCATCCCCTTTAGCGTGACAGGGAACCCCAAGCCTGACCTTCAGTGGTACCACGAGAACAAGGCCCTTGAGGAGCAGGACTTCATCCGCACCATGATCCACCTGTCCACTGAAAGCGAGTACCATGGCTGCCTGCAGCTGGTCAACCCCACACACATCCACAATGGCGTGTACAGACTGGTGGCTAAGAATAAGTATGGCCGGGACGAGAAGAAGGTGTCAGCGCAGTTTATTGACCCTCCTAGGATCGGCCACACACGTAGGTCAACATGCCATCTTCTACTTAATTTTTCTTTCCTTTTTTCTAAAGCTAGTTTCTATAATTGCTAACAGCCGTGTACTGTGTCTTTGAAGCTGAAGAGCATTTCTACTACTGTGAGTAACCACTCTAACTTTTTAAACCAACATTTTTATTTTAATAAAACGATTCTAATTGTGAAAAAACTAACTGTCCTATTTATTTTCCTCCTCTGGCCTGTGAATGCACCCTGCCTCTGCTCAGACCCAACCGGTAAGTGTTTGAAATATCTTCTACAGTGGCAAAAAATGTTCTTATCATGCGGACCAAATCACTGAAATAAATTAACAATAATGCAGAATAACATAATGTTAAGGCATCAGGCTTTTTTGGAGCTGATCAAGGCTACTTCGTACACAGCTAGCTGCAGTAATACAACAAAATATTCCAGAATTTTTAACTTTTTTTACAGTTACTCCCAGAAATATTTGGACAGTGACACAATTTTCATGATTTGAGCTCTGCATGCTACCCCGTTGATTTGAAATGAACTGAGATGCAATTAAAGTGCAGAGTTTCAGGTTTGATAAAAGGGGTTGAACAAAAATATTCACGATGCAACCATTTTTGTGCAAAGTCTCCTCATTTCAAGGGCTCAAAAGTAACTGGATAAATTAACATTACCATAAATAAAATGTTCATCTGTTGAGAATCCTTTTGCAGGCAATGACTGCCTTAAGTCTAGAACCCAGACCAGTCTGGGTTTCCTCCTTTGTGATGCTCTGCCAGGCCTTAGCTGCAGCTGTGTTCAGTTGTTCGTGGGTCTTTATCTTAAGCGAGTGCAATACATGCTCGATCTGGTTATCATCTGGTCATTGGCTCGACCACTGCAGAATATTCCACTTCTTTGCCTTAAATAATTCCTGGGTTGATTTCCAGTAGGGTTGTTCTGATTCCAAAACCAATATTGGAAATACGTCCAATACTGCTTAAATGCAGTTATTGGTATTGGCAAGCACACAAGTTTATGCACTGATCTGATACCATTTGGTTTAGCTTTATATTTTGCTTTGTTTAGCCATGCTAAATGTTAGTGCTATAAAACGGATATAAATTCTTCTTCACTGCATGCATGGGCTACCGTTTTTAGAGCAGTAAAGAACCAAAGGACCCACTGCAGCAGGAAAGAATGGTGACTGACAGTTTTTCTCTGAATGTGATTGTTGAAGTGCCTTCCACACCGGCGCTGTCGTACACGACAAAAAGTGATAAAGTTTATCAAAAGTTAAATAACTTTTGAACCATAAATCGTTGCCTCTTACTTGTTTTTCCTATTGAATGCAACATGATGGCTTTGAATCCCTTGTGGCAGCATTTTCAGCGAGCCTTGAGCTCGTGTGATTTAAATGATTAAATCCAAACCAGTAAACCTGCTATTAAACATCTTTTTATCCATTTTAATCCAATTATGATAATTTATTACCCAGTGCTAACCATCATATTGGTCACCCTTTGTGAGGGTCTGTCAGCCAATAGCAGGCTCATTTGATGCTGCCTGAATAGAGCATAAAGGAGAAAGAGAGAGAGTCTGTAATGCAGCGCCCTGTATTATTGTTATTTTAATATTTAGCAGTAAAACTCAATAATTATCAAAAAACAACTTTAGGGTCACAGAGATGCTGTACGTTATGGTTCTATTTGTTGAGCCATGTTCTGAGTCAAATATAGGTCTAAAATAATTTGCTAGTCTGCAGTCAGTCCAGGAAGTTCACACTGGTATTGGATCAGTGCTCGGTATCATCCGATACCCAACACCTTGGTATCGGGAAGGAAATAATGGTATTGGAACATCCCTACTTTCCAGTGTGTTTTGGGTCATTGCTCATCTGTACTGTAAAGCGCTGTCCAATCAGCTTTGCTGGATTTGGCTGAATCTGAGCAGAAAGTACAGTTGCAACCAAAATAACTGACCCCCACTGGAAAACTGGGTTTATTGTGAAAATGGACAAACTTTCAGCCGTTTGCAATGAAAAAGTCAAACAAAAGGAATTGCAATAGCTGAACGCAATGAAAGCTTCAGGGGATTTTCCCAAATCCAACTTAAAATGCAGCTTCTGATGACTTCTGCAGAGTCTATATGATTCAACTCCAAAGATGCATTTTCAGTTGAATTTGGGAAGCACTTGAAGCATTAGTTGTGTTGAGCTATTTCAGTTCCTTTGGTTGGATTTGTTCATTGCAGAAAGTCTGTAAATGTCTACAATTACTTTTGGCCCCTTAAAAAAGAGGCGGCTACACGTCAAAGAGCTGAAATTCCTCAATGCTTCCTCCAGTTTGGATGTGGATACCCTCAAATTAAAGCTGAGAGTCTGCACTTTAAGCCCACATTAGTTATAGAACTATGTCTTGAATATTCTTTGGTAAACAGCTAAAATAACAAAACTTAAACATATCAATGACAAGTACATAAATGTACTTGAATGTTTTTCAATCTGCATCCATCTACTATGCTTTTATTGCCATTTTTTATGTTAAGACAAGAATTTCCTGTTTTTTTTTTCCAGACTCACCTCCAGTGGATGATAGTGTTGCTGTAAGTGATCCTCGTCATTTCTAAACATAAAATGGTCACAGAAATTGAAGGAGGGCTGATCGATTTGTGGAAGTAATCTAAAATTGTGATTTAATATGCAGTTATTTTTTGGTTCCTTGTGGTATGTATCGTTTAACAAACACAAGCAATAAATCATTGTATGTTATAACCAGTACAATATTAGCTAAATTAAACTAGGGATAAAAAAAATGAAAGAAATTTCTAATTGCAATTTCAGCCCATATTGCAAATTTGATATTGATAGTTTAAGAAAATCATACATGAACAGGAAAAGTAGGATTTTTGTAAACTTAAAAAAAAAAAACACTTGAATATAAGCATAATATGTAGAGCAAAAAGTCTCTGCTGCAAATAAAATGTATGAAACAGTTTTTTTTTACACATTTCATGTTAAGATTTAATCTAATTTGTGATTAATCACCCAGCCGTACTTGGAAGTATGTTTGAATTGAAGTAAAAATGTTGCCTAAAATTATCTCTGCATCCTCGAGAAGGAAAAGAGAAACTCTACAGAGGGTTAACATATTTCTAGGTGGTATGCTTCAAACATTCTCCTTTGTTTTGTTTTTCCAGGTTTACGTTGTCTCTGGAATCATCGGTGTTGCTTTAACCGGCTGTGTTCTGATGATGATCATCCTGAAATATGGAAGAAACTCCAAGTTTGGAATAAAAGGTGATTGATACTTCGTGATAACAAAGAGCTGCAAAGATGGCATGCAGTGCAATGTAACCACGTACAGTGTTATTGTAAATGTAGCTCAGCTTCCTCCCATTTCTCTTGATCTTTGCTGAGATGTTTCTACATCTTGACTGGAGTCCACCAGTGGGAAATTAAGTTAACTGGACAGGATTTGGAAAGGTGCACACATCTCTATGGAAGGCCTCACAGCTGACAATGATATCAGAGCAGGAACCAAGCTACGAGGTCAAAGGAGCTGCAGAGCTCAGAGACAGGATTGTTGACAGGCACAGATCTGGAGAATGCTATGAAAAAGTTCTGCTGCACTGAAGGTTCCCAAAAGCACAGTGGGCCTTAGTAAGAGAGGAGACCAAGAACCTGATGGTCACTCTGAATGAGCTCCAGAGATCCTGTGTGGAGATGGGACAAAGTTCCAGAAGGACAACCATGACTGCAGCCCTCCACTGATCTGGGCTTTATGACAGAGTTTGCAAAAAAAACACTCCGTGTGAAAGCAAAGCAGGCTTTGGAGTAGAAACATCTCAGCAAAGCCTCAGAGAAATGGCAGGAACCTGAGATAAATTTTAAATTTTAAGTTTTTCTGCAAAGTCCATCAGGGCATCCAGCTCATGCAAGAGTCCTGGTTTGGTCAAACTTCTTCCATTTATGAATTATGGAGGCCACTGTGCTCCTAGCATGGGCTGTAACAACTCTAAAGATATATATAATTTAAAAATTTTTACTATTTATTTAAAATAGAAAAAAATTTTCTGGCTTTGAAACTTGTTGAAGATGTAAAGTGTAATGTAAGACCTCACCTAAAAATGTATATAACATAGGAGTGGTCATTTTTTGGTTAATGTAGACATTTTAGGGCAAAAATTCTACATATTGTTCCTTTAAAAACACTCGCTGCCCTAATATCTATTGAGAGCTTTATCATGATTCATGATATCATGATTTATCCCAGAATTTCTGCAGTTAATCGTGATTAATTACACCCTTTTTATTGCATTACAAAATTCCACTATTTTGCAGTTTAAGCTGTTTTTGGCTTGTTCCACTGTCTTAAAATAAAGGTAATTGACTTCCAGTTTACAGACCTGCTTGTAGAGGTAGATCAAACTTTATAGCATGAATTTAACCACAAAACAGGAACTTTAAATGAAATAAAATAAAAGAGAACATAAAAAAGCTTCATATGCGCCACTAAGCTGTATTTGAGGTTTTTTAAAAGTAAGATTAGATATTTATTTTACATGAACGTGGCTTAACCAAAGTGTCTTGTAAGGGACAATAAAGCATGTGATTAATCAGGACTGAAAAAAAATTGTGGATCTTGATTAATTGCGATTAATTCAATCACTCTTGACAGTCCTTTTCTAGGCAAATCCTATTATTATATATTCATTATCACTAATAATGGAAGGAAGTCTTACTTTTGACCCACAGCAAATGTTCCCTGCATCACTGTTAAGACTTCTAAGAGCAGTTTTTATCTATAAACAGAAGCTTTGTGCTGATCGTCCCATAATTCCTCTATCCTCTCTTTCCTCTGTATCATCACATCTCCCCTCTCTCCTTTCCACCTCCTCCCCTGCCGCTCCCCAGGCTCCTCCTCGGTCATCAGTAACGACGATGACTCCGCCAGCCCTCTTCATCACGTCTCCAATGGCAACAACACCCCGTCGTCCTCCGAGATGGGTCCAGACGCGGTGATCATCGGGATGACAAAGATTCCTGTCATCGAGAACCCGCAGTACTTCCGTAACTCGGGCAGCATGCTGAAATCCGACACGTGTGAGTTACCAGATGACACGTAACCCGGAGCTTTTTCTGATAAATCCACGCAGGGGTCACCGCTGGACGCCATATTTACCGTCAGCAGTCTTTTTGCATTGTGATCATGCTCCTTGGAGTAAACTGATAGTTAAACCCACAGCTGATAAGAAACACAAGCTAAGGGCTAAACTCAGAATGCTTTCCCTTATAAATGTGGCTTATTTACCTCCCAAGACATATTGATTTATGTTGAATTAGTGGTATTTGAATTAAAAGTATCATCAATAAATCTAAAAGCTGTCAAGGTCATTTTAAAAACGAAGGGAAATGTAAAGTATTTGCTTGTTCTAGCCTTAAAAGAGTGTCACATTTGCTACTTTAGCAAACTTTTCATGGTCTTGAGAGTAATTTTCTTGTTTTGTAACAAAGTTGTGCAGCACATAAAGAGACACAACATCGTCCTGAAGCGGGAGCTTGGAGAGGGAGCCTTCGGGAAGGTGTTTCTGGCTGAGTGCTATAACCTGGTACCGGACCAGGAGAAGCTCCATGTGGCCGTCAAGGTACAGACCAGAAAGCTGTTCAGCCCTGCTGTTTTATACTGACTACACATGTATGCCTGTGACTTTGCCATCTCTGTGTCTTCATCTGTCCTCAGACTCTCAAAGAGGCCAACGAGAGCGGGCGAGCAGACTTCTACAGGGAGGCAGAGCTACTCACAAACCTGCAGCATGAACACATCGTCACTTTTTATGGAGTATGTGTGGAGAGCGACCCGCTCATCATGGTGTTTGAATACATGAAACATGGAGACCTGAACAAGTTCCTCAGGTAGGACCTATGAAATACTTCACATGTGAAAGGAATTGTTTGGTGTTTCTCTTAGTAGACTTTCCTTAACAGGAAGAGGAAGACAAGAGCATAACACTATCCTCAAGGCTGTGCTCCAAAGCAGCTAATGCTAAGCCTGTTAGCTTAGCATTAGACAGGAAACAGCTGTCCTAACATACAATGCCTTTAAAAATATTCACCCCCTTGGATGTTTGACCCTTTTATTAATGATATAAATCCATTATCCATTATCTATTATGAGCCTTCCAGGGTTGCTTGCTGGGAAGCATCCCCATGGCATGATGCTGCCACCACCGTGCTTTACAGTGGGGATGGTGTCTTTATGGTGATGTCAGTGTTTGGTGTCTTGTCTGATGACCAAAAAAGCATCAGACCATATAGTCCCCTACATGCTTTTTGGCGAAGATTTAATCGGAGTTTTCTTCAACGGTGGCTTTCTCTTTGCCACTCTCTTCCAACTTGATGCTGAAGCTTGGAACTCCTTCAGAGTAGTCACAGGTGTCTTGGTGGCCTCTCTCACTAGTCTCCTTCTTGCACGCTCACTCAGTTTGATGGCCTGATCTACGCAGATTTAAACCTGACAAATTCCTGCATTTCTTGATGGGGGATGTTCACTGCCTTGGAAATGCTTTTGTATCCATCCCCTGACTTAAGCTTTTCAATAATGTTTTCTCATAATTTTTTGGAGTGTTCTTTTGTCTTCATGGTATAATGGTAGCCAGGAATACTGACATAGACACAGGTGTCTTTCACACACTCCCTGCACTTTGGTGATCTCCATTTCACTAATTGTGAGACTAATTTATGCAATCACCGTTTATTCCTTACTTATCAACATTACTTTGCAGAAATCTGTTTTCACTTTGGCATTAAAGATTTTTTTCTGTATTTTGTTTTTGTCAAAAAAGCCAAATTATATTGACAATGATTGATTTATAAAATAAATCAAAGGACAAAACATCAAAAGGTGTGAATACTTCTTGTAGGCACTGCAAAATGAAATGAAAGAAAAGAAAAAAGCAACATAAAAGCTCTTTTCTGTGGTTAATTTTTTTTTTTAACCAAAACTGAAGCATAACAACAACACTATGTTCACTGCATACTCAGACAGTATGTCATGTTTACTGTACACTGGTGAGTCTCAAATGGGGCTAAACGATTTTGGGAAACAATCTAATTGCGATTTTTTTTTTTTATTGCAATTGCAATTTGATATGCAATTATTCCCTAACTTTCTTTTATACCTAAACAAAGGCTGAACAATTCTTTAAAAGTATCTAATTCTGATGATTTTTGACTGGTATTGCAAAGTGGATATGAATTAGTGCATTGAAAGGGTTTTGTCATTCTTGTAATTAATACAAAAAAAGTACAAAAAAGAAGAAGGTAGGATTTTTTTGTAGCCTATTCTAAAAAAATGAAATCAGAATGATTGCATGACATGTCATGCATAACATCTGCTGCAAAAAAATAAAAATAAAACTGTTATTTTGACACAAATTTCAGGTCAAAGAAAAATTGCACCTTTTGCAATTTGAAAATTGCAGCAGGCCATATTGTGATTTAATCTAATTTGCAATTAATTGCCTAGCCCTAGTCTCAACTGGTAAATTAGGTTGCAAATGTGTGCCTGGGGAAAAATTGTGAAATGTTACTATTAAATAAGAGCTTCATTTAGAACTTTAATTTGTAAAACTGCATGCTTTATTGTTCCTTTGGTTACGCTGCAGCAGCATATCCTTGCAGCCACAGTGATGTAAAATAAGTCCACCATTGCTCCTTAATGTCTCGGTTCAGTCTAAAAAACTCACAGACAGCTCTGTGGAAAAGTCAGAAGTCATCAGCACCTCGGTTTATCAAACATTTATGTTTTTACTGTCCACTCATATCCTTTTCAATCCATGACAAGTTCCTTTTTCCGTGGTTAAGTTCATGCTATAACCTTCGATTTACAGGAAGTCAGGCACTGTTAGTTTAAGACAGTAAAAAAGTTCAGACAGAAAAAAAAGTTTTAAATGCAATTTAGTGAAATTACAAATGGGATAAAAAGTATGCAGTTAAAAGTAAAGCTTTAAATTTTCATGAGATTGTGGGGTTTGTCTGGGTAGTTCTTGACATTTTGCATGGAAAAAGATTAAAATTAATGACGCTCTGGCATTGTAGCAGCAAATAAATTTCCTTTTGGCTTACTGTTTTGCAGTAAGTAAAGCTTATGCAACATCCAGGGGCGTAGCTAGGCAACAAATGTTGCATAATTTTTTACAAATATATATGCATTTTAATGTATTTTTAAAGCAGAATTTCCCCATTTATGATTAATATTTTTACTATGGTTAAACTGAATTTACTTGCATTATTTTGCAGCCCTGGACTAAACCATTTGGACATTTTTAAGGGAGGAGCAGAGGCCCCCCAATATTTATTTTACTCTATTTGATACAAATTTCAGTCTGTTGACCTAATTGTTTTGTCACTTTTGATTCAATAATGACACTAATTGCTAAGAAAAAAATAGATAAAAACACACTTTTAGTTACAGGCTTTTCAAGAGCCCCTCCCTACTGTGGGCCTGAGTAATCAGTACCCTTCTTCTCCCCTGTGCTACGCCCCTGAGGGCATCACAATAATATTGGATTGCTGCCCATCACAACTGTCATTCACATAAATGTATAAGTTCCACGCATCATATTTTACAGACATTTCAGCCGTGATAATTCATCATAGCTCTGATTAAACGTTTTTCTCCCTCCAGGTCTCACGGTCCTGATGCAGTACTCATGGCAGACGGTCAACACAGCATCCTGGTGGAGCTCACCCAGTCCCAGATGCTGCACATTGCCCAACAGATTGCTGCTGGCATGGTCTACCTGGCCTCTCAGCACTTCGTCCACAGAGACTTGGCAACCAGGAACTGCCTGGTCGGGGAAAACCTGCTGGTCAAGATCGGAGACTTTGGCATGTCCAGAGACGTCTACAGCACAGATTACTACAGAGTGAGTCTTAATGATTATTCCTCACCTCGTCTTGCACTCGGTTTCTCACACACACAGATGCACACACACACAGAAATATGGAAATACAGCCACATACACACAGCCTCAAATATGTAATTAGAATTTTATTCCAGTTTTGGCTTGGAATAACTGTAGCTGCAGAAATGACAATTCTAACCAGGGGTATTTTATCTATTTTTAATACCATTTAAATGCAAATTCTATAATCTACATAAAATTACTCAGTCCATGGCAGAAAAGGCCAAGAGTGCAAAAAAGCATTGGCAGCTTGTCTTTCCCATAAACAAGGAGTTACTTCCCTTCATTTTACATGAATGGCATCATTTTAAACCAAGATGAGTTTTAGTTTATGACATTAACCAATTATACGTTTTTTCTCAATACAGGCATATCAAAAACAGTCATGGATTATTTCCCCCTCATCTTTTATGTCTCAGATCTCAGTTTGAGTCCCACAGCGCCCTCTGCTGTCTGAAAGAGAGACAGAAAAACAGGCAGATTTACAACATCTGACTCTGAGATGCATGTGGCTGCATCAGATAAGATCAATAAAAAAAAAATAAAGCCTGTCACCAGCTCCTCATATGAAACGGTTTTATTCAATAGAAGGAGAAAATATAAACACAGCAAAGAATGAGAGGCTTTCTCATCTGCTACATGCTGGAAATATATAACTGTACTATGCATTCAGAAGGTATTCAGACCTTCATTTTTTCAGTTTTGTTCCATTGCAGCCTGAAGCTACAGTCAAAAATACTACTTTTTACATTGACATAAGTATTCAGAAATATAGCTCAGGTTTCTCCCATTTCTCTGGATCTTTGCTGAGACATTTCTACACCTTAATTGGAGTCCACCTGTGGTACATTAAATTGATTGTAGAACCATAGAACCCAATGGTCACTCTGTTCTTGGCAACTTTGTGCCAGACTTCTTCCATTTGAAAATTAGGAAGGCCACAGTGCTTTAGTTTAATTTATCACAGGTGGACTCTAATCAAGGTGTAGGAACATCTCAGCAATGATCCAAGAAATGGGAGGAACCTCAAATAAATCTACAGTGTTTTTTGAAGGTATAAATACTAACATAATTGTGATATTTAAAGTTATCGTACTTATTAAATTTGTTTAATAAGGACAAAAACTAAGAATGTCAAGTTATCCCAACTTATAATGAAAAGTTATCCTGACTAAAAATGTTATCTTTACTTAAAATGTCAAGTTATCCTAGCTTAAAATGTCAAGTTATCCTAACTTAACATGTCAAGTTATCTTTACTTAAAATGTCAAGTTATCCTAACTTAACATGTCAAGTTATCCTAGCTTAAAATGTCAAGTTATCCTAGCTTAAAATGTCAAGTTATCCTAACTTAAAATGTCAAGTTATCCTAACTTAAAATGTCAAGTTATCCTAGCTTAAAATGTCAAGTTATCCTAACTTAAAATGTCAAGTTATCCTAACTTAAAGTGTCAAGTTATCCTAATTAAAAATTTCAAGTTATTGTTACTAAAAAATTTCAAGTTATCCTAACTTAAAATGTCAAGTTATCTTTACTTAAAATGTCAAGTTATCCTAACTTAAAAATGTCAAGTTATTGTTACTAAAAAATTTCAAGTTATTGTTACTAAAAAATTTCAAGTTATCCTAACTTAAAGTGTCAAGTTATCCTAATTAAAAATGTCAAGTTATTGTTACTTAAAAAATTTCAAGTTATCCTAACTTAAAATGTCAAGTTATCCTAACTTAACATGTCAAGTTATCTTTACTTAAAATGTCAAGTTATCCTAGCTTAAAATGTCAAGTTATCCTAACTTAAAATGTCAAGTTATCCTAACTTATAATGTCAAGTTATCCTAAGTTAAAATGTCAAGTTATCTTTACTTAAAATGTCAAGTTATCCTAACTTAAAAATGTCAAGTTATTGTTACTAAAAAATTTCAAGTTATTGTTACTAAAAAATTTCAAGTTATCCTAACTTAAAGTGTCAAGTTATCCTAATTAAAAATGTCAAGTTATTGTTACTTAAAAAATTTCAAGTTATCCTAACTTAAAGTGTCAAGTTATCCCAACTTAAAATGTCAAGCTATCCCAACTAAAAATCTCAAATTATCCTAACTAAAAAAAATTCAAGTTATCCTAACTTAAAATATTAAACTATCCTAAGCTGTGCAGTTCATTCTGTTGTATTTCATATTTTTTTATGCTTTGCTGTTGTTTGTTTGTTGTGTTTTCATTTTACTGTGGTAAAGCACTTTGTTCTATGAAAGGTGTTCTATAAATAAAATGTACGTACTTACTAAAAATGCCCAAGTGTTCCTCACTTCTAACTTGACAAAATTAGTAAAAATAACTTAAATTAATAAGTTAGGGTGACACTTCCTTAAAAGTTAAGATAACCTGACATTATAAGTTAGTGTAACTTAAAATTATAATATAGGATAATTTGACATT
Source organism: Cheilinus undulatus (assembly GCF_018320785.1). Lineage (NCBI taxonomy): Eukaryota > Metazoa > Chordata > Actinopteri > Labriformes > Labridae > Cheilinus > Cheilinus undulatus. Next base: position 40,975,818 of record NC_054881.1, read on the forward strand.
ATAAGTAAGGATAACTTGATTAGGAAGGGTATCTTGATATTATTAGTGAATATTTTTCTATACTATTAGTTCAAATAACCTGATAATATTAGGATGACTTGATATCATTAAAGGAATGTTATATTTTATGTTAAGTTAGGTTATCCATAGACTTGTTTCATATTTTCCAATAACAAAGTGTAGTTTAACAATAGGAGTGACCATATTGTGATCTAATCTAAATTTGGATTACTTTCTCATCCTTTATCTTATCAGTGAAAATATTATAAAGTTACTTTTGCTGTAGTCAAGCAGCTTTTTCCCACAAACCCATGCACTGATGTATTAGCAGTCACTAACTGTTATTGTTTTTATTTTCCCCCCGATGATTTATAAAATCCAGCACAGGTAATGGCCCATTCTGTCTTTGTTTGAGCCTTTTAGAATGCCACATATTTTCCAAACCCTGACACTGGCTCAGATATCACACCTTTGACAGTAACTGAATGATGGTGTAAGTGAGCCTGTGTAGCTGAGGTGAGAGATGTGGAAGACTGGAAGTCCAGTAATGCTGATTGGATAAAAGCATTGACTGGAAGAGGGAGAAATGTATTTAGTAATAATTAACTTATGGAAGAAGACAGGAAGACTGTGATTGTTTAAGAGGTTTAGAGGGAATAACGGGCTGTTTCAGAAATGCCTGACTTACTCAGCTGCCAGTTTATTAGGTACACCCAGCTAGAGGTTATACACTCAGCCATGCAAATATCTCAACTGTTATGATGTTTAGTTTCCTTGATGTGTTTCATTTTGCTCTTCATACTTTGAAAGGGTCAGCTAGCTTGCTAAAAATCAGCTGCTGCAGTCTAAAGTAAATTCTACCCTCATATAGAGAGCTAATGCTGTCAGCCTCTTGAACCCTCCATTTCCTTTAACACTGAAAGTTGAAAGGTACAAAAATAAATATTTACTTAATTAGAGGCTCAAAGACACATCTCTATATGATGTAATTCCTTAATATAGTCTTCTTTAAAATTTACATTTGAATGCCATAGCTGGTTATACAGTGCCTATGCAAAATTATTCAACCCCTTGGATGTTTTACATTTAGCTTTATTGACAAAAAAAAAAAAAAACTCAAATGGCAAAGGTAAAACAGGTTTCCTGACCCTGGAAAATTAAATCTTTACCCAAGCCGTAGTTCTCTTGCAGACTGAATCAGATTTTCCTCCGTAATTTTCCCTTATTTTGACCCGCTCTACCTTAACAAGCCTTCCAGGGAATACTGCCAAGAAGCATCCCCACAGCACGATGCTGCCACCACCACTTTTCTTTGAGTTGAGTTTTTTGTCTTCATGGTGTAATGGTACCCAGGAAAACTGATTAACCAGTGAGTGGACCTTCTAGACACAGGTGTCTCTTTACTACTGTCCTTTGAGACATTCACTGCACTAAGGTGATCCCCATTAAAGGGGTGAATATTTATGCAGTCACTTATTTCACCTTACATATTTTTATCTAATGACATTAAATAGGTTTTCTGGGGGATTAGTTTTTTGTCAAATGAGCCTAATTATAATGACCATGATTGATTTCTTAAACCAATAAAAAGGTAAAACACCCGAGGCAGTGAATACTTTTTTACAGGCACAGTATATAGGCTACAGTAACTCTGTTCAATTACTTTTTGAGATGTTCAAATTTAAACCATATCATGTCAAACAAAACTGACATCCCCATTGTTCTCTCTCTCTCTCTCTCTCTCTCTCTCTCTGCAGGTGGGCGGTCATACGATGCTGCCAATCCGCTGGATGCCCCCGGAGAGCATTATGTACCGGCGGTTCACCACAGAGAGTGATGTGTGGAGCCTTGGCGTGGTGCTGTGGGAGATCTTCACCTACGGAAAGCAGCCGTGGTACCAGCTCTCCAACAACGAGGTCAGTGTCAAACAGAAGGCTCCAGTTATTCTTACTCTTTTGGCTCTCTAACAAAACGCTCAGAATAATTAGAACAAACAAAAAAATATTTTTCAAAGCGAGCTACAAAATAACAACACAGCTGCTTTTAAACTGATTTAAAGACTTAAATCACCTTTTTATTTCCAGTTTTTTACTGTTTTTTAGCTTTGAGTGAAGCTTAAAGGAAAGATTTTACAGAAAAAGTTCTACCATTACAGCTACTTTAATCTTGTAATCTGATCTGAACAGCTGTGATTTTAATGTTAATTCTTGCATACTGCTCTTATAATTAAAGTTGATTTGACATGCTCTGAATGAGGCAGACTGTGTCTTTGGAATGGAAATATTCTGCTTTCTTTAGGCATAAAATAAACTTAAAGCTATATTTTCTCAACGATACTTCAGTTAAGGTAATCTTTTTAACCTCATTCTAATATCTGGTCATCGCGTGCAGTATTTATATTTTAGTAAATGTTAATTTATTGGTTTTTTTAACCCCTTAAAGCCTGTTGTATCATGTTTGATACATACTTTTATGTTACCTCTATCTAATCAATATGATCATAAATTACTAAAAAAACCCTTCTGAATACAATCTGAAAAATGCTAAAAATGCCCTCAAGTGGATTATCAGTTACCAAAAACACCTAATATATCAAATTAGATACAAAAATAACTATGTTAAATTTAATTGAAATTTGGATTCTTTGAATTTCAGTAGAAAGTGAAATAAACATTTCAGTTCCAAAAAAAAATTAGAATTTTCTGGTTATAATTTGTGTTTTCAGGCTTTAATCGGTTAATGAAGTGGAAATTTATTTCAAAGTATGCCACCAGATTATTTTCTAATCCATTTCACAAATTCATTCATTGTTGTTTTCATACTTTTATCCTTTTTAAAATCAGGATTGTTCTTAAATGAAAAGGGGTAAAAATGTTTATTTCACACAAAGAAGAAAAGTTTGATCCAGTAGCAAGAGCTACTTTTTTAACAGCTATTTACTTCTCAGTGCTAAAAAAAGTCTAGAGAGGGTCAAAGCCGCTATTACATTTTAAAGGCTATATTTGTATATATATGGATATTTTAGTGCGCTGCTCAGGCTCCATTCCAAAATCCTATCTTGTGTTTACATACAGTACTGTTAAAAAGTATTTGCCCCCTTCCTGATTTCTTCTTTTTTTGTGCATTTGTCACAATTAAATGTTTCAGATCAAACTAATTTTAATATTGGATAAAGAAAACCTGAGTAACTGCAACATGCAGTTTTTAAATGACAATTTCCTGTATGAACCTCCTGAGACCTGAGCCTTTGTTAGGAAAGCATTTTTGTGTCTCTCCCACTTATTTGGGATAAATATGTCTAATAAGTTAACATGTCAGCCTTGTCGTTGAACAGGAATTTTTGGGAAATTTTCCTTTCCAAAACCCCCAAAAATTCAGCCAAACTGGGAGCTCACTGAGTCAGCAAAATCATGGTCCATTGTAAAGTTAACCTGTGATATCCATGTTTTAAACTGAACCTGAATAATAACCACTCTTATAAAAGCAACAAATATCTTTTTTTGTGTCGTAGTTTATTGCCATCTTAAAAATGTAAATCCCTTTTCTTAAAAACAGAATCAAAATGGGTAAAAATGTCAAAAAAGGTGGTGGAATAGTTGGTTAAATGGAGTGTAAAAATAGAAGAAACTGGTAAGAAGTGTTAAAAATAAGGTAAAAGTGGCAAAAAATTGCAAAACAGAGTTAAAGTGGCAAAAAGCAGGCACAAAACATTGTTGAAGGGGATTAATAGGTGGCAGAAATAGGTTAAAAGTGGCAAAGATGTGTAGAGAATTTGGTGAAATGGGATTTAAAAGTGAGAAAGTGTTTTAAACTTGCAAAAATGGGCATTACAAGTGGTGAAATGTGATTGAAATGTGGTTAAAATGGGCAAAAATGGATGTAAAAACCTGTAAAAAGGAGTTAGTAGAAATAATGGGTCACCAGAGGCAAGAATAGGTGGAAAGTGGCCAGAATTGTTAGAATTAGCAAAAAAAGCAGAAAAATATGGATGGTGAAAAGGTTTTAAAATTGACGACAATTGGTTTAGAGTGGCAAAAATGTGCTAAAATTGGTGGGAAAAAGTGACGAAAATGGGTTCAAATTTTGCAGAATTGGTGTAAGGTGGCAGAACTGTGTGAAAAAGGCAAAAATGGATCCAAACTTTGCAGAAATTGAATTAAAGTGGCAAATTTAGTGACAAGATTAAAATATTAATCTTAAAATATTCAACGTTTTTTTAAGGCATCTGGCGACCCCCCTCTAAGTGTCTCACAACCCCCAATGGGGTCCCAACCCCCATGTTGAGAAACACTGATTTAGATATACCTCAGATCTTTCAGTGAAACTTCCTTATAAAGCCTTAAAATTCCATTAAAAAATGTCCACAAAAATTCAATGCAATTCATGAAAAATTTCAAGCAAATTCCCCCTTAAATTTCTTGGCAAATTCTAGAAATGTTCAAAAACATTATCCCAAATTCCATGAAAATGATGGAAACATCACAAAACATCACACAAATTCCCAATCCAGACCACCCCCCAAAAAGAAAAAAAATTGGTAATTAAAAAAAAAAAAAAAAAGGAGAGAAACTCTCCAAATATACAATATCCTCCTACCATAAAAAAAAAAACTTCCAAGCAAATTCCCTGAACTATGCCATCATTTCAAGCAAATACCTTCAACTTGAATGGACGTTCATTTGTATAATTATCTCATCGCTTCTAATACCTTCTAATATCTTCTAATACCAAAAATTGATTACTATAATGTAGAGAAGCCAAAATGTAATGTCCTCATTTGTGGATGTGGGGTCTTAGGAGGTTAAGGGAAAAAAGCCATCCAAACCTACCTGGCCCTATGTGTAGAAAATGTCTGTGAAACTTCCTTAACATTTTAAAAAATACTACAAAAAAAAGAAGTCCTAGAATGGTGCTTCCCAAAGTGTGTGCCGGGGCCCCCTGGTGGATCCCAGAGGTCACTCGCGATAACTAAAAACCATGGAAACTAGAAAAGCAATTGAATCATAACTAAATTATAATAAAATAAATGATTAAATGTTATATTAAGTCTCAGAAGTAATAAAATGCAGTCAGAAGTCTTAACCTGTCACCTTTTTATCATTTTGTCTGATTTATATAACCAGTGTCATGGTGTAACTGGGGCTGATTTAATTGGTGTCATTCTGTTCAACATTCTCTGATGCTGCTTGCTTCCTAATTTAGATTAGAAAGACAATTTACCAGGGCTGTTTATCAGACTGAAGTTTCCATGTGAAAAAAAAGCTAGATGTAATTATTTCCAAAATTCACAGCATGATTTTATCGGACGAAATTGGTGTTTCTAGCTTTTCAGCAGCCTGCAGGCAGATGTCTGCAGCTCGACCAACTGAATCTTCAGCAGCATCATCAGACGGCTTCACTGAAGCTGCAACGCTCGATTCAGCAGCAGCTGAATTAGGCTTTAGATGCACCAATGTCAGTTAAATTAGAGAAACCTGGAGTTATAAATTTGGGATTTATGTTGCTTTTTTCCTGATCCGAACTATGACCTCTGCAAACATTGCACCCCCATCTCTGCCGAACCAAAACTTGGAGGCTTTCTACACCACAAGAACTTATTTTTGTGCCATTTCATAGCAGTATGTTTTAGGTGTGATGACATTTTTACCGCTTCCTTTCAGGTGATCGAGTGCATCACACAGGGCCGGGTTCTGCAGCGGCCCCGCACCTGTCCTAAAGAAGTCTATGACCTGATGCTTGGCTGCTGGCAGAGAGAGCCCTACATGAGGCTCAACATCAAGGAGATCCACAGCATGCTGCAGAGCCTGGCCAAGGCCTCGCCCGTCTACCTGGACATACTGGGCTGATGCACCTGTGTTCCTGTATGTACTCTGTGTGTGTGGATGTGAGTGTGGTGCGCCTGCGTGTGTACAGACCCCGGCTGTAAATGTTCCTGTAAATGCTCCACTCCGTGTCCTCATCACATTGAGAAAAGCCTTAAATCTTCAGTGACTTTGATTTGCTTTGTTTCTAATTTGCAGAGGCATGTTTCATAAATGGAAACCAAAATGCATACAAGATGATGTAATTTTATCCAAACATATATCACTAGTACATGTCGGAGGCATCAGAACAAGTGGATCCCCATAATCAGTATCACTTCCTGTTAGCTGGGATCAAAAAAGGGAAAATATCTCCATAATGGACTTTATATTGACACAACTTTGTAGATAGAGCTTTCTCTTCTTTCAGCACAGAGCAGGAAGATTCTCATTAAGAAGCGTTTTCTTTTCTATTTCAGAATATTTTAATATTTGTACAAATTTATAAATGTTGACTTTGTTTTCATACCTGGTTAAATCAGTAGATTGTGAAGCTTTCTGTTTTATTTTCAATCATACATGTCTACTACAGTGCAGGTGTGTTTAAAATGGAGTGAAACCTATTCTATTAGAGCCTGCCTCTTCTATATAACCTATTCCAGTCCGCTGGAGGACGTCCCAATGTGAAATCAGTGTTGAGGTTGTGAAACACAAGGGCAAACGTGATTCTACGCTGTTTCTTTATCATCATTTGAAACTTTTTAAGCTAAAGGTTAAAGGTCAGTCACTTTTCTGTTGTCTCTATTGCAACCTTTTCTTCTTTAATATATCAAAAGCACAGAGAAAGAGGATTTGGCATTGTTGAGCTGTGCCTAATCTTAAAAAAACATGAGCACAGTTTGTTTATTTCAACTTTTTCATTCACCAGCAATGCCATTCAGCTAATCTTTGTTGTTCGGTGGCCCATATATGTAGACGATGTGCTGTTGTACGCATCTAAGAGACCCAACAGAGCAGGAGTCCTTGCATTTTGATTAGGGCTGAACGATTCTGGAAAATAATCTGTGATTTTTTTCCCCCAGTATTGCATCATATGCGATTATTCCATATCTCTTTTATTCCTAAACAAGGGCTGAGAAATGTCTTAAAAAATATCTACTTCTGATGATTTGGACTCGTGTTGCAAATTGGATATAATTGTTGCATTGAAGGGGTTTTGTCATTCTCATATTTAATTAGAAAAAGTACAAAAATTAAGGTAGGATTTTTTTATTCTAAAAAAAATGGCACTTGAATGATTGCATGATATGTCATGCATAGCATCTCTGCTGCAAAAAAAGTTTAAAACTGCTACTTTGGCACAAATATCACTTCAAAGAAATATTGCACCTTCTGCAATTTGAAGATTGCTGCAGCCCATATTGCAATTGAATCTAATTTTCGATTAATTTTCCAGCCCTAGTTTTGATGCAGTGCACTGATGATTAAACTTACATGTATTGAAGTTATTTATTTATTCAGAATGCAGGAGTGAACTTTGAGGATGTAATGTTTTATTCTACATAGAGGGCTGAGAGAGCAGTAAAAGCATTAATTAAGAGTCTGATTGCCCTTAAAGAGTCCCCGGGGTGCTTTCATCTCTCCAAGCGGCCCCTCTCAGCCGGGTGGTGGCTGAAACAGCTCCTCCCTGTCAGTCAGCACTAAAGCACATTTTTACAGGCTGAATGCTTGTAGTTCAAACTGGCTCTGATAAATCTGAGATTAAAAATACTAAAGCAAAGTGTGGCGATCAGAGAGTCTGCAAACAAAAGCAGCAGCCATCACTCCTTCATATTAACATCATGTATTTACACATCGATGCATTCAGCAGTAAGGCGCTTTGCTAAATTGATATCTCATGCTTAGTGCACTTTGTAGCATCACTTAAAGGGATATTCCTGGATTTTTCAACCTGGGTCCTACTTTCATATGCTAATGTGTGTAAAAGAGTAACAGGAACATGATATTTTGAATTGCTCCAGTAGCTTGTTAATCAGTCTAAAGTCAGGCAGCTTCTTGGTATAAAACTCCACTGCACCTGCCTGACAGCAACTCAACAACAAACATTTCATCAAATGTTTGCTGAAACCTGTGAAAATTAGGACTGAAATTGGACATTGCTGACAACTACTGATGCAATTCGCCAACTAGTCAATTATCCGCTGGTTACACCATAGTGCAGGCTTTTCGGGCTGTACATTTGACAAAGTTGACAAATATTTGACGGAGTTGACAAACATCTGACGGAGTTGACAAATGTCTGATAGAGCTGACAAACATCCTGTAGAGTTGACAAACATCCTGTAGAGTTGACAAACATCCTGTAGAGTTGACAAACATCCTGTAGAGTTGACAAACATCTGACGGAGTTGAAAAATATCTGATAGAGTTGACAAACATTCTGTAGAGTTGACAAACATTTGACGGGGTTGACAAAAATCTGATAGAGTTGACAAACATCCTGTAGAGTTGACAAACATTTGACGGGGTTGACAAACATCTGATAGAGTTGACAAACATCTTGTAGAGTTGACTAACATCTGAGGGGGTTGACAAACATCTGACGGAGTTGACAAAAATCTGATAGAGTTGACAAACATTTGATGGAGTTTACAATGAGGATAGGAAGTGATTGCTTAATCTAGCTTATTTAACCCTAATAATTATCTGAATTGACTACAGATAAAGAAAAATGATGGTATAAAACCTGAAACCAAGATTTCTACATCTTCTGACAAATGTTCATCTGTATATTTTTTCAGTAATTGTTGGATTACTGCTGGACGCCCACAGGTTTGGATCGTGGCTCTTGCAGAGGTATTTCTTGAACTATTTAACCCTTCGGCTGAGCAGGGTTTAGTTGCACTGACATGACATTCCTTTTAACGATGAAATTTAACAACCTTGCAGCAAAAATAATCTCTTTGCGGACTAAACTGACTTACTAGGAGTACATTGAAGCCTTTCCAGTCAGGGTGCAGCTGCTGGCTAAAGCAAACTTCTGGAGAAATTCTGAAACATTTTATTCCCGTTAAACATCCACACACTGAAAGCATGTATTAGTGGGACCAAGGTTTTAAAATAACAGGATTTGCCATTTAACCCCCAAATGCACAACCTGAGCAGCTGCTCTTTGCCTCAACCTCACCTACACTTAAAAAACAGACCAACACCCTCGCTATGACCTGAAAATGTCCCTCTGTGTTTTTCTTACTGTCAGTTCTGTATAATAGTCACGTGTCTGCTGTATATAACTGGCTGTCCATTCTGTACAGTTCTGAGATTTGTCTATATCAATAGTAGGCTATGTTTAATAGTATAATCTGTTAAAGCAGATATCATGTCCAAACTGTGTGACATCTATTGAAGACGACGTGTTATGGGCCACTGGCAATACATATTATATGTAAATACGATTTAATTTGTGCTACATTGTATAATTTCTTTGTGCTCGTTCATAGTACCGGTGAGAAAACAATCCTTTTTTTGCAACTTTGGATTTGCAGAGGACTTTATTTGAACAAAAAAAAAAGATCTCTTTCCTCTCCACTGTGATGGGGAGATTTACGCAGAGGCCGTGTGAGATGCTGACTGTCCGCAGGAGGATCATAGACTCTGGATCTGATTCAAAACATCAGGATCCCTCCGAGCCGACAGGAGGAGGTCAAGCTCCACCGCCGCTCCACCTCTGACTGACTGTAGCCTATTTGATCCTCTTTCAGATGAATAACTGTGACTTTGCATCATGAATAGTATATTATTTTGAATGTAATCTAGCAGGGTCGGGACCTTTTTTGAATGTAATCTATCTGGAGGGGAGGGCGGGTCGAGGATTTTTTTGTAAATATGTGGTAAAAGAAAAAAAACGATAACAGTTTTCATTCCTGTGCAGATAACAGATTTTACTTACTGTGGGATTACCGAGTGTGTGTGTGAGAGTTTGTGTGTGTGTGCACATACCTCCGTATGCAAGAGTGTATGCGTGTGCGTGCTCTCCTGGCAGATTTAATCCTGCTTTAATCAGCCAGTTCTATCAATCAATTCAATGCTTTGTGCATCATGTGAGTAGCTTATCCACAATTAATGGAAATGTTCCTTGTGATACTGTGCATTTAATAAAGGTGGTATGTCTTACAATATGCTCTGTCCCCTCACAAGTCATTGCTTAGATGCCACAGCTCCAGGATTCCTGCAGGTCCTTGTAAAGTCTTGAATAGTAAGCTACATAAAACTACATGTCCTTATCCAGTCTGTTTTTGAGCCTCCTTGATTAGATTTTGATCATCTTCCTCCACAAATTGTTGCATAAATATTCTCCATAATTCAGTGTTGGATGTTCTAGATTTTCTGGACGAGGACTCTTAGACCAGTCTCTGATTTTATCTGTCCAGTGAGTCCAGTTCTCTAACATCAGGGCTACCAGGTCGCCCACTTAAAACCCTTGCAGCCCACCCTTATTTTAACAGGTCTTAACTGACAGAAAGCATGGTTCTGCTTTTGAATAGTTGAACTGTTGAGCTCAGCACACCTGCAAAATATTAGAATATGGTATACCGATAGAATAGAGACATTATAAATTTGCCAGAAATCATCAAATTTGAGCATTTATGACCAAAAACTTATTTTGCCCTATACCTGTGGTTATCAAATGGTGTGGCATGGTTCACTGGTGCACCTTGAGCCAAGTCTTGGAGTGTTGAGGGAATATGTACAACCATTAGAAATACTATAATTACTGTTTTCCTACAAGTATAGCCTGAGGCAGGGATACACTATATTGCCAAAAGTATTTACTCACCCATCCAAATCATTGAAATCAGGTGTTCTAATCACTTCCATGTCCACAGGTGTATACAATCAAGCACCTAGGCACGCAGACTGTTTCTACAAACATTTGTGAAAGAATGGCTCGCTCTCAGGAGCTCAGCGAATTCCAGCGTGGTACTGTGATAGGATGCCACCTGTGCAACAAGTCCAGACATGAAATTTCCTCGCTACTAAATATTCCACAGTCAACTGTCAGTGGTATTATAACAAAGTGGAAGCCATTGGGACTGACAGCAACTCAGCCACCAAGTGGTGGGCCATGTAAAATGACGGAGCGGGGTCAGAGGATGCTGAGGCGCATAGTGCGCAGAGGTGGGCAACTTTCTGCAGAGTCAATGGCTACAGACCTCCAAACTTCATGTGGCCTTCAGATTAGCTCAAGAACAGTGGTAGAGAGCTTCATGGAATGGGTTTCCATGGCCGAGCAGCTGCATCCAAGCCATACATCACCAAGTGCAATGCAAAGCGTGGGATGCAGTGGTGTAAAGCATGCCGCCACTGGACTCTAGAGCAGTGGAGACGCCTTCTCTAGAGTGACGAATCACGCTTCTCCATCTGGCAATCTGATGGATGAGTCTGGGTTTGGTGGTTGCCAGGAGAACGGTACTTGTCTGACTGCATTGTGCCAAGTGTAAAGTTTGGTGGAGGGGGGATAATGGTGTGGTGTTGTTTTTCTGGAGCTGGGCTTGGCCCCTTAGTTCCAGTGAAAGGAACTCTGAATGCTTCAGCATAGCAAGAGATTCTGGACAATGCCATCCTCCCAACTTTGTGTGAACAGTTTGGGGATGGCCCCTTCCTGTTCCAACGTGACTGTGCACCAGTGCACAAAGCAAGGTCCATAAAGACATGGAGGAGAGAGTTTGGTGTGGATGAACTTGACTAGCCTGCACAGAGTCCTGACCTCATCCTGATAGAACACCTTTGGGATGAATTAGAGCGGAGAATGAGAGCCAGGCCTTCTCTCAACATCAGTGTGTGACCTCACAAATGCGCTTCTGGCAGAATGGTGAAAAATTCCCATAAACACACTCCTAAACCTTGTGGAAAGCCTTCCCAGAAGAGTTGAAGCTGTTATAGCTGCAAAGGGTGGAGCGACATCATATTAAACCCTATGGATTAAGAATGGGATGTCACTGAAGTTCATATGCGAGTCAAGGCAGGTGAGTGAATACTTTTGGCAATATAGTGTATCTACCAGTCCAAAAATCTGAGTGGGGCAGGGCGAGAAGGGACTCCCTTAATTTAAAGAGACAGGAACCAGGAGGATGGCTGTTTAGAGCCGGTCTATACAGGGTCAAAGACCTCCTCTTGTGTTTGATTCATAAAATACCATATATGGACCCTGGCACATGCAGACATTTAGTTAAATCATAGGGGACGGTGATGAACTAAAATGACCAGAAAATTACTTATCAAAGCAATATAAACTAAAATGAAACACAGGTATACATGTCCCTTTAGGGCCTCCGTACCATCAGCAGTCCGCCAGCCCTTCTCAGGCATTGACCCGGTATTTTGTCCTCTTGAGGCTTTGGACAATCTCTTTACACCAGGCTCTGTCAGATTGTCTGCTGAGGTGTGAGCGACATCTAATCCCTGCTGCTCCACCGCTTAAAAAAAGCTCCAACATGTGTCATGAAAGGTATCCTGCAGGCTCCATTTGTTTCTAACAATAACTACAGAGGAGTGACACCGACAGCTGCCCTACATGACCCCTGGCTCTCAGGCACACGAAGACACAAGGACGAGCCAGCAGAGCTACTGTTCTAAAGGAAACTGTACCACACTTTAGATAAAAATGCTTTTCTGTAGTGTTAAACTTCAGATTTAATACTAGAATGTCTTTTCTAAGAGTGTGGAGCGTACCTCAGTGTCTCCACGGCTTCCTCTCACTGGTGGGACAGTCGCTGGCCTCGTCCATCATGAGCGTTGATGTGTTCAATACCTTCTCCTGTAGGGGTCGTAGGGGTTGGCTAATGCAGAGGCTTTAGGGAGTCTGCTGCTACATCTGAGAATCATCGCCTCTGTCCTGAAACACAATCATCAATCCTCCTGAAAAGTGCAGATTTTCCACAGGCTTTTAGTTTAATATCTCTGTATGCTCTCTTATATTTTTATCATTTTTAATGCAATAGAAATAAAGTTAAATTGCATCCCTAAAACAAGCATTTTCAAGCATGATGTGGCCGATAAATAAAGGATATTAAAACTAAAATAAGGATGAAATGAACAGAATCTGTGGCATAAGGGTTGCTATTTTCTATAAAATCATTTTATTTTTGTGCATTTTTTCTGTTACGACTTTTATATTGTAAATGTGTATTTGATTTTCTTGTGAATTTGTAAAGCATTCATAACTTTAATAAAGGTTCTGTATAAATAAAGGTTATTTTTAGAATAAAAGAAGTTAAGGCTAAGGAGTGCTCCAAAGCTATATTTCTAAAATTATTATGTGGTAGCAAAAGGAGCTCAAACCAGTTACTGAGTGCATAAATGAACAGAATTTCCCAGAATTATTTTTTTTCCAAATTATTTTTTGGACTGATGTTTGGTGATATTCTAATATTATGAGAAAGTGGATTTTTTTTGTGAGCTGTAAGCCGTAATCATCAAGATTAAAACAAAAAAGTCTGAACATATTTCACTTTATATGAGAATACTGTAGAATAAATGGAAGTTTCCCTCCTTGAATTAAATCACAGGAAACTTTTTCACCCTATTCTACTTTCATGAGATGCATCTGTAGACGTGTCCTATTTGTGAAGCATCTTGTGAATGGCAAATGGCTCTACAGCCACATGTGGCTCTTTTGTTTCTAAATATGAAATATGATTATCTATGATTCACATTTCAATTGGTTTCCCACACTTAAACAGCAGGCTTTAATTGTCAACCTTCATTTTTTTGCCCTTTTTTGCCACTTTTTTGCCCGTTTAAGGTGCCTCTTGCCATTACATGTCACTTTTCCCATTATTCCTCACCTTTTTGCCAATTTTAGATGTTTTTCCACTCATTTCCCCATCACCCTTTTGCCAGTTTATTTTTTCACTATTTTCCACCACCCTTTTGCTGCTTTTTACCATTTAATTTTCACTTGTTTTCCCCCACCCTTTTTTGCCAATTTTAGTTACTTTTCACTATTTTTCACACATTTGCCCTGCTTTTAACCAATTTGTTAATTTTCACTCATTTTCCCCCACCCTTTCTGCTGCTTTTTGCCAGTATTAGTTATTTTTCACACACTTTCCCTCACCTCTTAAATGCTTTTTGGCCAATTTTGGTCACTTTTCCACTTAATTGCCCCCACCTTTTTAATTCTTCTAGCCCATTTTAGTCACTTTTCACACATTCCCCCCCGCCTGTTAAATGCTTTTAGCCCATTTTAGTCTTTTTTCACTTATTTTCCCTCACCTTTATGCTTTTAGCCCATTTTAGTCACTTTTCATTGATTTTCCCCTACCTTTTTAAGGCTTTAAGCCAATTTTAGTCTTTTTTCATTTATATTCCCTCACCTTTTTAATGCTTTTTGCCTAGTTCAGTCACTTTTCACTTATTTTACCCCACCTTTTTAATGCTTTTTGCTCATTTTGGTCATTTTTCACTAATTTCCCCCACCTTTTTAATGCCTTTTGCCAATTTTAGTCACTTTTCACTTATTTCCCCCTCACCTTTTTAATGACTTTTAGCTAATTTCGGTCACTTTTCACTTCACTTGCCATGTTTTTGCTGCTTTTTTCTCCCATTATTACTACCTGTAAGTCATATTTTGTCACTTCTCACCCCTTTCTGCCAGTTTTTCTCCACAAGGTTTGTCACTTTTCACCCAGTTTTTAAAATTTTCTCCCTTTTTTTTTATACTCCTGTTCACCCATTTTTGGCAATTTTTTGCAGTTTTTTCACCTGTTTTGCCAGCCTTTGCTTGTTTTCATTGCCACTTTCACCCACTTTTCCCCTCTTAGATTGTGGCTCTTGCAAAGGTATTTTTCAACAGTTTGGCTTTTTGGTTGAGCAGGTTTGAGTAACTCTGATTTAAGCTGACAGATCTTTATGAAACCATGGCAGCTAAACACAAACAACACGAGATGCAAAGGTGTGATGGTCTCTTGGTTTCATCAAAAGCTGTGCGCAGTTTATATTTATTGTCTTCTAAATTTACAGATTTAAAAAAAAAGTGTCTGCCCATGTCTTAGAACCATTATGAAAGTTAACGCACAAATTCCATATACATCTCATTGTAATTTACAGAGAGGGTCAAAGTATAGGCAATGAAGGTGGCATTATTCAGATTAAAGGCTCAAAAGAATCAGAAAGAAAAAACATGAATAAATAGAAAGTGCTAACCTTAGCAGAAAAAAGAATACCTTCTCATCAAACAAACAGAAAGAAAACAAAACCGCAGTGTGAAAGGTCTCGAGCTCCCAGAAAAGAAAAACAAACAAGCATGTGGTCTGATATCAAGGAGGAGTGAAAGACCAACAAACCATAGTCGAGCGACTTCACTTGTCTATAAATTATGAAGTTTACGGTGCCTAAACAGCTGATCACTAAAAAAAAGAACATTTAGAAAAACAAATCAGAGGCAAACTCTCTTCTTCTACTTTTCATCGGATGCATGAAAAGGCATTCTGGAGCTGAGACACAGGCCAACATCAACACACATGTTGCAGCATTTCTTCAGAAACTACTGCTGTATGCAATCTTTTCTCTTCTTTCTAACAAAACTGTTAGAATTCTATTCTGCATGTCAGTTTATGTCAATTTCCAAGTCGTAGCCACGTTTCAGATAACCATTTTAAAAACAGTTGTAAGCTTTGGGATCTTTTTCGAAATAAAAAAAACAGGTTTTAATGACAACAAGGTCATTAAAAGTCATGCACGCTGCAAAGAACTGCATGCAGTAGTAATGGTCACCCATCCAAGCACTTTTTATTTAGTAATAGTCATGAACACACACAGCAGCTTCATAAGAGGAGCCTCAGCCCTCTTTGACTTTTTGAATGTGGAGTATTTATACGGAGAGCCGTTTGCATGTCACAGGAAGCAAAGGTGTGCCGCAGCTGCCTGTAACATTAACCTGATAAAGAAAAGAAAGTTATGTGGATTGATTATCAACTTCATATATATTTTATATATATTTATATATTTCTCTTCTCTCGCTCGCTCACTCAGTTGCTTTAGCGCACTCGCACATTTATCCCACTTGCTCTCATTTATTTTTGTTTACAATGTAACAAAAATGGTGACAGGCCTGAAATTACAATCACCAAAAACAAACTCAGAAAATAGAGGGAGGGAGGAGGGAGAGGGGAGGGCGGGGGGCTGCTGCTGTTGGCTGCCCATCACTGACAGTTGCAGCAGAGAGGACACAGTCTGCTCGATGCTCGGACATCAAAGAGGAGGCGGCGGAGGCTCCTTCCCCGTAGAGCTGCTCTCTCGGAGCTGGAGGTTCTCCAGCGCCACATCTAAAGGCATGATATCCACGCAGCCCATGGCGCCGAAGTCGGCGAAGTCTCGGCGCTCGTCCTCGTCCGAGGAGGAGCTCTCCTCGTGCATCAGTGTGGACAGGAGCAGCTCCTGGACGAACAGGCTGCGGTCGGCGCGCTCTCCTTCTAGAAACTGACGCTCTGATTCAGACATCTTAGGTTCATTCAACCTGCAGATAAAAACACTCTGTTTAGACATGGTGCACATGGTGCACAACTAACTAGTTATTTTTATTTATTCTAAAAACCAGGGAAACACAGACGGGAAATATGCATATATGGATCTCTGGAGCTCAGTTAGAGTGACCATCAGGTTCCTGGTCTTACTGGCCCTTCACCAGGTGACCAGCTCTTGGAAGAGTCTTGGTTGTACCAAACTTCTTCCACTTGAGAATTATGAAGGCCACTGAGCTCTTGGGAACATTCAGTGCAACAGACAATCTGTCAACAATCCTGTCTGAGCTCTGCAGACGGTTCCTTTGACCTGTGAGGCCTTCTATCGAGAGGTGTGTGCCTTTCCAAATCATGCCCAATCTGTTTATTTTCCAAAGGTGGACTCCGATCAAAACATAGAAACCTCTCCGCAAAGATAAGGAGAAATGGGAGGAACCTGAGCTTAATTCACAGGTTTTTGCAAAGGGTCTAAATACCTATGTCAATGTGAGATTTTGTTTTTCATTTTCAACAAATTAGCAAAAATGTCTAAAATCCTGTTTTCACTTTGTCATGATGGGGTACTGAGTGCAGATTAATGAGAATAAAACTGTTTTTTGTTTGTTTTACTGTAGCATCAGGCTGAAACATAAGAAAAACAAAACAGTGAAGGGGTCTGAATACTTTCTGAATGCTCTGCGTCTCAGTATATTTTTATTTAAGCAGCTTGAACACACACTGAGTAAGGGGGAATTTCCACTAGTGTGAGGTCACATGAAATGTGTGATGGTGCGGCTGCTCAAACAGTAATAATAAAGGCATGTCGAAGCACTTATTCTGGTATGTTAGTCGTGCATCAGATTTATGGTCATCCAATTTTGATTTTTCTTAAATGAGTGCCATGTGTCCAATCTTTAGTCTTACAGTGGGATTTGTAAAACACCATAATTAAAATCTGCTTACCTTGTGATTCAAAATAAAAGAATAAAATGCAAATACAGCTATGTGAAAACTAGCACTGGCAAATGGACTCGAAAAATCACCGCTTTGATGACAGAAATGTCAAAATCTAGGCTTCTTTGTCAACATCATTATCAGTGCTTAAAAATAAATAAATTCCAGTGTGTCGCTTCACTCACCGTGCTAATAGGAACTGGGAGCTGTGGGACGAGGACGCTGGGTTGCTTTCGCCCACGGTGGCAGTGTTGGCGGTCGCTGTGCTGGGTGGAGGGATGGTGGTGCCAGTGTTGCCCGGGTTGTTGCTGCGTCGCGTGGCGTGCCGGCCCGTCTCCACTTGCTGCCGTGCCGCCTGGGCCTGCTGCCGCTCCAGCTGCAGCTGCATCTGGAGCTGCTGGAGCTGAGAGGCTGAAGGCCCCGATGAGTTTATCTGCCCTCCTGCTGCACGCCGCACACCTGACAGCTGAGACAACAACTCTGCAGGAGACAAACACGGACTCCCTGTCAGCTGTTTGTGAATAAGTCTGGATTTTAGAATAACAGCACAGGAATGAAGAGTTATGAAGATTTGTGGGAAGGATGAATGTTAAAAATTTGTACAGCAGGGGTGTAAAGGTACATACGTGTAAATTATGGCGATAATAATTAGACACAGGTGGAGCGCCATGGTCTACGTCAGTGGTACTCAATGCGTGGCTCTTGAGCCACATGTGGCTCTTCTGTGATGATTTGTGGCTCTTTTATGTCTTAATTTGAAATATTATTTCTTTAAACTTTGACCTCAGAAATGTATCATTGCAAGCTACATTAACCAGTTTGTTTCCCACACTTATACAGTAGAATTTAATGGTCAAACTTAATTGTCAACCTTTATTTATTCCCTTTTTTACATTTTTTGCCACTTTTATTCCATGTCTGCTGCTTTTAGCCCATGTCTACCACTTCTTCATGCCCCTTTTCATCAGTTTTAGCCACTTTTATCCTGCTTCTTTGCAATTTTTCACCCATTTAAGCTGCCTTTTGCCATTAAATGCCACTTTCCCTCCATTTTACCGCCTTTTCACAGCTTTTTTTGCCCACTTTAGTCACTTTTCACTCATTTTTGTTGCTTTTTGACCAACAGTATCTCAATTTTTGTGACTTTTCCCCCATTTATTGCCACTTTGACTCAATTTCTGCTGCTTTTAGCCCATTTTTACCACTTCCTTTAACCACTTTTTTCCATTTTTGCTACTTTTAGCCCATTTTTGCCCCTTTTCATCAGTTTCAGCCACTTTTATCCCATTTCTTTGCAATTATTCGCCCCTTTCAGCTGCCTTTTGCCATGAAATACCAGCTTTTCCCCGTTTTCCCACCTTTTTTGCCCATTTTAGTCACTTTTCACCATTTAGATTGTGGCTCTTGCGATGGCATTTTTCAACAACTTGGCTCTTTGAGCAGGGCTGAGTAACACTGTTCTAGGTAATTGATGGAAAACACTATACAGCCAACTGAGCAACAAATGCTCTTTGCACTAGTAGTGTAGTGTCCAGTGTCTGTTTTTGGAAGGCTCCCAGAAGCAAAAATATTTAAATTGTCTTAGCAGGTGGTGATTTCCATGTATTCAAAGATGTCTACATTATGCAGCTTTTTGCAGCCCTTTCTAGCACCAACTGCTTTCTCCATGATATAGAATGTGCAATCTGCTAGCTACCAGTGTAGTTGGACTCTTGTGTCTTAAATTGAGGAGACTTTCAATCAAACCAGCACTTTAGTATACAAACATTGTCTAAAACTACAGATTGGAGCTTAGAGCTGCCTCAGAACAAACATGGAATCCATCCAACCCTGAGTCTCACCTGCTATGGGGTCCATTGCTTCTCTGTTGCTGGGGGTGTAGGTGGAGCTTTGTGATGAGGAGGACGAAAGCCCCCCCGTGGAGCCGCTAGTAAAGTGCATATTTGTCCGTCGTGCTCTGGGACCGCCCAGCCCTCGACCGGGGTGGAACATCCTGCGTACATGTCGAACACTGCTGGACTCATCGTTAACATGCACAGTTAAAGGAGAATACAGAGAAATGAGGTACAAACATATTTGAACATTTAAAATCCAAGCACTTGTTCTATGCAACTAGTTAAGACAGAGAAAGGATATTAAATCTCTTGGCGCTCTGTGTTCAAGTGTGAGGTGAGCTGTGAAGTCGTCTGTGACGTGGTTGGGATCCCCTCCTGGCAAGGCTGCACATATTGGACAGATCTGTAATGAAAAGGAGTGAGAGGTTTCTGTTTGAGGACAATACTCTTTCACTCACCAACAACTTTTATATTCATTCTCCAAAAACAACAAAAACACATAAAAACCTAGACGTGTCAGACATATCTGACATGTTCTTTAGAGACAGATTTTACCCTGGTTGATTTATATTTTCATAATGTAGCATCAAATCATAGCAGGAAGCAGATGCAGACTTTAACCTCCAAAAAGGACAAAAAAAAAAGAGTAAAATTCATCCTGATCAGAGATTTATACTTTTCTGTTTACGTGGATGCTAAAAGATGTGATCTGATTCAGATGTGTGTGCTCGTGCATCATAAATCTGATCTGAATAAAACTGCTCTGACATGCGCAGTATCATCCCACCTCTACCAAAAATTTGGTGTAGAAAGAGAAATGAAATGTTGCTGTATAGTGATGGTGCTTTTTATGCCATTGTAAACAAACCACCACCACTATATGGCATCAGATCGCTTGTTTTTTCCAATTCCTCCTCGTGCAAATACATTGGATTGTTCTACTCTCTTGTGTCTGTACCTTATATTATCTGATCAACAATTTCGAGTAAAAGGTTGTTTGGACAATAGACCAGTGTTGTTTTGCTCCCACCATGCATCTATCTGTCTGCTCCGTAGATATTGACACCAAAAAAGGTCATGTCAGGTTGGGCAGCGAGACAAAATCCCCTCAAACAGGGAGAGACGATTGGATCGAGTGCTCTCATAGCCGCTGACCCAAACGAGGATTGACATAAACCAAACCACCCCTCTCGATTGGAATAAAATTTCTTTCCAAATGAGCTGGATTGGAGAATTTTATTCTGAATGAAGTGTTGTATGAAGCCTTTTCATTCAGATCAGGCCTTTATTCTGATTACAAGTGGCCCATGTAAACATATTGACCAACTCAGCGCCGTTCCAAAAGTTGAACGGTTTTAACTGAGAGCACTGTAATATGGCGACAAAAATACAGGTGATGCTGAGGGCTCTGAAAGCTGGACTACATTGCTTTTGAATTGAAAATAAGTGCATGCTAAAAAAAAAAAAAAAAGCCAGCTACAGACACAGGCCTTAACCATTTAGCCAGCTAATCACATGCATCCTAACTCATGAGTGCAGTTTTTACTGATGAGTCCTCAATTCAAAACAAAAAGTTAGCTGCAGAGGTAGAGCAAAGCATCTCTACTTGACCTGGAAAGGCCTAGTTGGGCTACGACGCTACGGAGTGGGGATGGAGGTTGAGGTCAGCATTACAGAGGTTATCCTGAGAGACTGAAGTTGCAAGCAATAGAAGAAAATAATCGTGGTCCTTCACAAATAAGCAGCAAAAAACATGAATGAAATGCAGCAGCAGAAGGGCGGCTTTAAGCTGCATTTTCCACCGTATTACATAGCAGTCTTTCAGGAAACACCCAGCGTTTCCATGGCAACAATAAACAAGTTGCATCAGTCACAGTGGTAGACACGTCCCATTACAATAATAAAAATGAAGAATTTTTCTAGCTTTGACAACTGTTGGAAATATTAAAAGTCATGCAAGATCACATCTGATTTATTAATAACATATTAGTAGGCTATGTTTCCTTAAAATAGAGACACTTCTGTACAAAAATTCTACATATTATACCTTTAAAAAATCCAGTAAAACCTGTTATTTTTTTGTGACCTTTTTTTTGTGAAGTCAATAACTTCTCAAACACTAACATGATCTTAACACTTTTAAACTGTTTACCATTTATTGTCAAAATCAGACGACTTAAATGGTAGAAATACTTTTTTTCTTAAATTGTAAATAAGAGGAAGAAAAAGTGTAATTTCTATGAGGTTCTGATTAACAGAAAAAATAAAAGATTCTAAAACTTTTAAAGTTCTTTAACCAACAATTAACAGATCGCTCTAGCAAGTGAAGAGCTGCCTGAGTAGCTAAACCCTGACACATCTCATTCCTCCAGGCAAGAAAGGTCCATTGTTGTCTAAAAAGTATTAAAAAAAAATCTGATGAATGAAGCTCATTGTTCCCCTGGGTGACATGTTGATTTACCATTACAATGAAAACAGCCACTGTGCTTTATTTTGAGTCTATCTGGCGCTCTCCATCCTGCTGCTACACATACTCATTTATGAACAAACAGTGTATCAATCCGCTGCTGGAAATAGTTCCAGTGAGATGCACCATACTCTCCATGAGAAGAAAAAAACACTTTCAGCGTAAATGGAAATACTCTTCAGCATGCTGAGGAGCAAAACTACAAATTTATGAGTAGTTTTAAAGGCAGAATGGTAATGTTTTTATATATTTATCCTCGTTTTCAGTCGGTACTTTCTCCTTTTGATGCCTTATGGATGTCAAACAAATCAACCTCTCTGCAAATGTGGTTACCAATAGGAACAAGAGACCTACTTTCAATGCTATCCCTCCAAACTACAGCCAGTAAATCCTTTTTATTCCGCCTTTAAGACATCCTAAGCTAAATAAGTCCAGGTCTAGGAAGCACTTAAGTTAATGTGTTTTATTCTGATGTTTTGGGAGGCTTTGCTGATAAGAGACACATAGGTCTTATCCTGAAGCTCCCTTCATTGTAGGACTTCCACTTTGTGTGAGTCGTGGTCCAAAGATGAAATGTAACTAGCTGGTTCTGCCTGGCTCTCTTTTTCAATTATTGCTGGAGCAGCTTTTGTTTGACAGTTTATCAGCTAGCCATGCAGGCAGGTAGGTGTCAGCAGCAGCCTGACTCTCTGCTTTGTTTTGCTCTGTTTATTGGCAGTGGACAACGCTCATAAAAATCCTGCTGTGACAACAAGTAATCCATAAATCTATGTGCACATCCTAGACAGTCATTTTAGCTTGTTTTGTAAAAACCACCAGACTGTGGAGATGCTGGCGCACAAGAATACAAAAAAATGCTACTCTTATGATTTTAAAATAAAATAAGTTATGCAGAGGCAGGTGTAAACAAGGCTGCGACATTGATGATGACGCTACCATAAATTGGGGTTTGTAATCTGTTATGTTAAGCCATGACACCTCAAAGCTTTCTCAGACAAGAGAAGTAATCTTGGTGTTTTACATGCCATTTGAAACTATGGTTTGTCATGCAGTGCTACTGTGTCAGTGAGGACTTTCATGTGTGCGGTTTACTCACCACCTCTGTAGAAGTCTCTGCATGCTCGGAGGTGACATGCTCCTGTAGGGACGATTCTGTGAAGCCCATTTTGCCACAGTAAGGACATGTGAATGACTGCGGTTGCTCTACTGAAAAAGTGTCTCCTCCATAATACAAGTCTGCAAGAAACAACAACAAACACAGCATTTGTTACCATCAATCAATACTTATTTAGCCGTTTGCTGATACTGATGTTTTTCTCAGACTCTCTTTGGTGTAAGACTCCTACTGTGCTGAAATGTTCTCAAGTTTGACCACGAAAACAGATCAGAGGTTGAAAACTATGCTGTGGAGTGTGTTGATTTCGTCCCTCTTGTAAACTAACTGCTCGTTTTTGTATTTATTACATTAGATAATGTCTTTAATGATGTAATTTAGTAACATTATCACGGTGATTAAGATTGTTTCAATACGACGTATTAAACAAAGTTTGCCTCTCATTCATTTATTTATTCAAGCCTTGTTCGTGACTCTGAAGGTCAACGTGTCAGAGTCGTATGCCAGTACAGGCGTTTTCATAAACCCCAAGAAAATGACCAATCAGAGAGCATTTTCCTCACTCATCATGCCCCCAGACCAAACTTGACATCATATACAACAACATTTAAAATCGGTCCTTGATTAGGACCAGATCAACTGAACTAGAGGGATGAAAACACCCATTATCCACATTTAAAAAGCCAAGCTGTTTGGAAGCCAAACAACCAGCTCCACTGAGCGGAGCCAAATGATCCAGATCTCTAAGAAGAGACAGATTTCCCATCGCAATGAGCGAGGCTGGAGGTTGGTGCATCAGTGGGTTAGATCAGAGTTTAATATGCAAAACCATGACAACAGTGTCCTGAACCAAACCCAACTACTCTGACCATAAACAAGTGTTGTGTGAAACCACATGTCCATGCTTTTTCTAATTCATGTCTGAATATTTCACTACTTTCCGGACACAAATGGTAGCTTAAAAATAATTTCCACACTTTGAAGGCTTGTCGTGATCATAAACAGTTCAAACATAACCTTTTTGGAAGCTTTCTCTATGCATAAATCACTATTTGCCCCCCAAGAGGAGTTCACCACTGCTGCATGGCATCACCTGCATAACCCAAGCCTTTAGGTGAGATTTGTGCTGAAATGAAAGTAATTAGGGGTACATGATATAATCCGCCTTCAGCAGATTTCATGATATATCTGCTGTAAACATGAGCCATATGTAGAAATAAGTCGTAGAGATTAAAGCAGGACCAAAAGGCCTACAACGGCTGAAGTCTTTTCTAAAACTTTAAAGTGTGTTCTGAGGATTGCGGTCTGTTCCTTTATTTATCTTAAACTTTAAGGACTTGAGTTGTAAGTCTGAAATATACCCAAATATCAGTATAGCGATCAATATCAGCTTAGATGAATTTGCACATATCTAAATATTGGATATCAGCAAAAATCCAATAGAGTCTGTCTCTAAAAGCAATGGTTAAAAAGTCTGCAAAATGCAAGTTTGTTCATGACAGCAATAGTGTAGGGCTCTGCTGCTCCTTAAAGACACACAGACATCACTGTGTGCTTTTTTGCAATTAATTGCAGTATTAAATCATATTATGGTCTTCTGGCTGTGAGTTCTGTTTTGCTGTTCATATGCCACTGTTGGTAAAGGCTTATTAGTGAGTGTGTGCTGCTGTGGAGAACGTTAAATATTTTAACCACCTCCAGGGACAGTGAGGTAAACAGTCTCTGGTATTGTTATTCCAGGAGCCATGGACTGAAAAGTTTGGGAACCCTTATTTTATAACTTGTGTTCTACAACATTAAAAACTGTTTTTTAATTATCAAAAGCATCAAAAAGTAACAAAGCTGTAAAATAGCCACAGAGTTACAATCATAATTTGAGCTTAAAGTTCCTGCAAATGACAGGGGAAGCACCATCAGGATTTACCTGAAGGACTTCTACTTTTGTTGCCTTGGTATGAAAACAGGCACCCATATGATTCATTTTTACTGAACTGTATGAAAGCTTTAAAATTTGGTATCATTACAGCCTTACGTTGTGACAGCATGCCTGAAAATGTAAAGAACACAGCCTCAAACCCAGCTACAGTCCAAATCTTTTAGCACTGCTGCACCCATAGTTATGATTATATTATGTATGATCAGTATGTTGCACAACATTTGATCTTGGCTTTCCTTACCATAGTCTACCCTGGTTAATATACACTGCATGGGGTGCTCTGTCGTGTGTCTTGTTGTCGTGGCGCCGCTCTCGTAGCACGATGCGCACAGGTCGTAGTCGTAGCAAATTAAACACTTGAACCGTCTTCCTCTAAAGTTCCCTTTCAAACACGCATCACAGCTCACACCTGCAAAAGACAAAAAAAGGGACGGTAAAGTCAGACACGTGAAGCTTGCAATACAGTTACAAATTCCTTATTAATGCGCCTGCAGGACCGACAGGGAGAAAGCAAGCTCTATGTGTAGGCCAGTCTCATTTATCCGAGCATGTGTTTTGGAGTGGCACCAGCCCGCAAGTGCCAGCAGTGAAGAACTCTGGCATTCCAATGAACTTCACAAGCAAGGTCTCAAAGAGGCAGCTCAGAGGTATGCAACAAACATCAAAACATCAGAAAGCTATTACAGATTTATTACTCGTTTAAAGACTTGTGCACACATTTTCAGGTAGTTTTTATCCACTTCAAAATGGACTGAAATGGTCAAGGGAAAGACTGAAGAGAAGCTGTTGCTGTTTTATCCCAACAGGCTGTGAGTCATTAAACATGGAACTTGTATTTCTTCTGCTTTTCCACCCTTTACTATAAGGTTACAAGGTTGGTTGTGAAAGATACTCAATCTTTTGTTACTTTTTGAACCAGGTGTTCTAAAATAATCAAACTTAATGTATTTAATTATCAAAAAAGTGCTGAAATGTTAGAAAAACTTCAGATCTTAAAGAGTATTAAACCACAAGAGAAAGAGTTTGTTTGCCCTCTGAGGTAATCAAAAATAGGGATGCACAATTTTAGATTTTGTCGATGCCAGTATTTACAAAATAATTCTAGCCAATACTGATGGTTCAGTCTTTAAAACACAATTTAAAGTCTGAGGAGGAAAAAATAACAAATATCCGCCCTGAAAACACACTTAAAAGTGTGAGTAATGATGATGAATAAAGAGGAAGACCTCAGCTGTATGTCTGTTGGTCCGGCTTAAAACTCCACTAACTTATTTGTTCCTACGGCTAATATTTACATATGATATAGGCAGATTTTTATTGCCATAATATCTGTTGTAAAAATCAGCAGAAATGATCATATTACCAATACAATCATTTATTGGTTATGCTAATATCTGCCAATACAAATATCATACCGACAATATTGTGCATTTCAAATTAAAAACAAAATATTATTCAATGCCGAGTTCCTGCCTAGGACTTCTATTTTTTATGCCCTGGTATAGAAACAGGTACTGTTACTGCATGTTTTTTACTAGTATGAAATGTTCAATAGTCAGGTATCTTGACAACCCTATAACAGTAAAACTACTCATGCAACAGTCATTCAAGAACAGTTATTTTCTTTGAGGCTTCATTATCAAGGTTATCATTAGATCCAATGCCACAATTCCAGCCTCACCGAAATTTCCTCTGAGAGAAAAAGAACCTCTTATCTCTTTGGCCAAAAAGTATTTCTGGAATTTCCTCTGCTGAATGAGATCTCGAGTCATAGAATAAAAAGCAATTAATGCCAAGGTTGTCAGAAAATGCTTTGATTTTGTTTTGATACCATGTGTTTGACGGTAACACATTTTTTCACTGTATCAAAAAGCCCCCAAACCTTTCAATTACAAAAAGAAAAAACTTTAGATCTCTGGTCAAATATTAACAAAACTATACCGAGTTTATTCAGAACAGTCACTGCTCTTAAATCACTTCTTAAAACCCATTTTTATAGACTTGCTTTTATGTGATGTTGTCTTCTTACTCATTCTTATCCCTTTAATCATCATTCTACCTTTATATCCCCACTTTAGTTATTACAGTACGGCTACTTCTGCTATTTTACTGTTACTATTATTGTTACTATTAACTCTTTACTACTTCTGATTTTTAGCTTTACACCTTTTACTGTTCTTATCCATGTTTTAATATCTCTTACTCCTCTTACTGTTTGGATTTTCTATATCCAAGATCTTGAGTTTTTATCTAGGCAGTTCTTACTGGTTTTTGCTTTCATCCACTTGATCCATGTACCATTTTAGCGTTTTCCTTCCTCATACTTATTCTCTTACATTTATTTTTTCCTTTTAAATTCTTATTGCTTGTCTTTTACTTGCCTTTTAAAATGTCAGCCCCCTTGGTCTCAGGTTTTGTGGTTGGGTTCCTGTGTTGGCCGGGTACTCGTTGGTTCTTTGTATTTGATGTCTTTGTTTTAATGAAATCTTGGTTCTGGCGATGCCATGTGAAACATATCAAAACTCTTATGACTTCCATGGATTTTTTATTTATAACAATGTTGTTTGGGCTGAACATATAGTCTGGATTTTGATCTTGTTTAGTTTCTCTTCCCTTGAGTGTTCTCTTCTTATTGTTTTCTTTATCTTTCGCTGGGTTCTTCTGGTTGTTTTTCTGCACGTCAAAGCACTTTGCAAACCCCTGTTTTTAAAAGTGCTATATAAATAAAGTTATCATTATTATTATCGGGTAAGACCTAACAGCATGTTGGTGAACACTGACATGTTTAGAGTTCTTGTGGAGTCAAAGTTACATTTATATTTCTTGTAAGCATACAGCGTCCAGAAGGGATTGTACAGTTTAAATTGCACAATACATTTGCAACATTTTGGCACCTAAATGCTGCAAATGTATGAGAGTACCTATTATTTATGGTCATCAGAAACATTGGAAAATCCATTAGTGGGCACATCAAACCTCTATTTTGTTGCAGTTTTATAGAATAAGGTCTTGCTGTCATTTGAGCTTTACTAGTATTGTATTAAAGCTTATCAGTCTGCTATCCCAACATTCCAGTTACAGGGAAAACATGCATGAACTCAGGAATACAGTCATTTTGTACGACACTTTATCAAACTGTTATTCTCAGACACAACAGCAACTACTGCCTTGCTGGCATCTCCTCTGAAAGGAAAAGAATCACACTTACTGGAGTCTGTTAAGATGGATCTGATGTCTTGAAATAAAAAGCATTAGAGAGGAAATATCCTCATAAGGTGACATTTCCTAACCTAACTAATCTGCAGTGATGGTTTTATGTTTATTACATGTTGGCAGAGGTCCTTGCATCATCTAGGAAGCATAAAAAACAGAATGCCTTTCGTTTGGGAGCATATATTAAACTTGGACATTGACTCTAAAAAGGTCTGTATAATCAAAACGTACTTGTGACAGGCCCGGTGTTATTCTTCTTTAAAAAGGTACAGCAAACACTCCCTTGGTCACATAAGGGCTATGCTATTGTACTGTACTCATTTTAGGATTATGGACACTTCACATTCAGCTGAACAAGATCTCTGGCCTGCTTCATGCTGCCTGAACTGAAACAAATGTACAGTACCAGATGGTTTGCTTTAAGACAAACAGTAACTTCACCATTAACTGAAGGCTGCTAGCTAGCAAACTTAGTGACTGGTTTATGGTCAGAGGCCTCATACTTTCTGTCTTCTTCTTGATGACAGTGCATTCGCTAACAACATTGGGGTTATGTGACCAGACGGGACAGTATGGCGCTAGCATAAGGGCTACTGGTACTAACAAATGGCAGATATCACGCTGTATTAGAAGAAGGTAGTAGTGGCTATGTTGGGGCGTATCATACCTTATAGCTAATTGTAGTTGTGGCTACCGGTGTGAGCAACATTAAGTCGCAGCTAGCCGACTCCTTCTGTTAGCATACATTAGCATGCTGGCTAGCCCAGCTAACGTAAGGTAACGCAGTACCTAGCAACGGCTAGCTGCTAAGCTCCGCAATGTTGCCGTATCATTGCAGGCAGATTCAGGGGAGTTATGGCTGTTTACTTGAATTAGAATATAATTGGGGCGTTAATACACAGCAGAGACTGCCAACATATATGAAAGTATACGTCAACCCTGAAAACAAGCCGCGAAAAACGCAATACCCCCCACCCCCCTTGAATCGAATAAGCACTTAGCACAGCTAGCTTAGGAGCTAGCTACTCAGGTAATGTAGCCACCGACCAAGGCGCTGTGGACCTGTTTATCAACTCACCCTCATGTCGGGACATCCTACAAACAGCGGCACAGCCCCTCCTCGGGCTCCCCAGTGCGGTTAACGGGGAACGACGCAGTCTTTAAGGTACTAAACTGGGGGAAAGCTTCAACCCTCGTCTCTTTTTCGAGCAAGATGGATCCGCCAGCAGCTTACAGTTTGTTCTGCTTCCCCTCCCAGAGTGTCACTTATCGCTAAATGTTGCGGGTGAACGCTAGGCGGCGCAGTCCTACATGAAACCACTCACAGTGAAGTCGACGTATGGGGAATTACTTCCCTCATTTTTGCCTCGCAGGAATTTCGCCTGCAGCAAAACGTCACCTTCCATGATAAATAACGTTTTACCCCGGTACCTTTTATTCCTTAACCCCTTGCCTTTTCTGAAAAGTAGATAAATACATTAAAAAAAGCTTAGCCCCCAGGAACTAATTGGCAAAATTAAGCAATAATTTAAAATTGACAAAAGGTGGGGGAAATTAATGAAAAGTAACTAAAATTGGCAAAAAGCAGCAAAAATATGGGGGAAAATGGGGAAAAGTGGCATGTAATGGCAAGAGGCACCTTAAACGGGAAAAAAGGTGACAAACAATGGAAAATATGCAATTTGTGAAAAGCAAGAAAAAGGGGCAAAAAGGGTTAAAAAAAGTGCAAAAAATTGCAAATAAGGACAATGGAAATATAAAACGTTGACAATTAAGTTTAACAACTAAAGCCTGAAGAGTGGGAAACAAATTGCAATGGATAATTCTGAGGTCAAAGTTTTCCTTTTTTAAAAAATAGTTTTCTGGGGGAATAATATTTCAGATTAAGACATAAAAGAGCCACAAATCATCACAAAAAAGCCACTTGTGGCTCCAGAGCCATGCGTTGAATATCACTGTGTTAGATAATTCCAAGGTAATTTCTTTATTTTGGCCCACTAAATTAAAGTGAATATTTTCTGAATAATTCTTAAGTTATTTTTAGGGTTATGGGGTTAGGCTTAGAGGGTTAGGGTAAAATACCATCTAATTACCAGAGAATTATTATTACCACAGTATTACAGGGAAGTACTTGATAATTAATCTATTATTACTAGATAAGTACTTAATTAATATTGACATATTTCTAAGTTATTTCTTGGTGAAATGTCACAATATTACAAGGTAAATACCTTATTCTTGAGAAATTGCCAGACAGATATACTTATTACTTTGAAATTATTAGGTGATTAGGGTCCATTAAAATAAAGTGTGAACAAAAATCTAAATCTGTTCACTGAAAAGAGATATCAAGAAGGAGGACTGAACGTTTTCAAGGCCAATATTTCTTTAGGGGTTGGGTACCTCTAAAGGCCTGACTCTAAAATCCCCTTTGGAAGCGATTTAGCACCAAGCTCACAGGTTTCAGCCTCCTGAGTAACAGTGCCACCTTGTGGCCATTTTGTGTGACTGTATAATCTTATAATAGTGGGGCTGCACTTAGTCTATGGCAGGGGTCATCAACTACATTTGCACAAAGGCCAGATTTAGTCACAACAGAGACTCTGGGGGGCAGACTATCCTACAAACAAAACTCAAATGAATATTTTGGCCTTAAAAATGTATTATTGTATTAGTATTTATATTTTCTTTCAAATCCCAGAGAATGGATCTTCCCTGATTGTTATTTAGCACCAATACAAACTCATCTTTGACACTTTAACACCTTTTTACTACTTCATTTGGCCAATTCTGCAACATTTTTTTTTGCCACTCTCAGCCCATTTTGATAATTTTTGCCACTTTTAAA
Source organism: Cheilinus undulatus (assembly GCF_018320785.1). Classification (NCBI taxonomy): domain Eukaryota; kingdom Metazoa; phylum Chordata; class Actinopteri; order Labriformes; family Labridae; genus Cheilinus; species Cheilinus undulatus. The sequence continues at coordinate 41,006,488 of NC_054881.1, forward strand.
TGAAGTTCTGCCACTTTTCACCCATTTTGCAACTCTTTAACCCATTTTAGCCTCTTTCCTGTCAGTTATTGCCTTTGTGTGCCACTCTTTAACCCATTTTAGCCTCTTTCCTGTCAGTTATTGCCTTTGTGTGCCACTCTTTAACCCATTTTCCCTACTTTGCCAGGATATTCTTTACAATATTTCGCCACCTTTAACAGATTTTCTTGACTTTGCCAGGATATTTTTTGCAATATTTTGCCACCTTTAACAGATTTTCTTGACTTTGCCAGGATATTTTTGCAATATTTCGCCACCTTTAACACATTTTCGATACTTTTTGCCTCTTTTGCCTCACTAACCCAATCCTTGCCATTCTTTTTACCCCTTCTCTTTCATATTTTATCCCCTTTGTGCCACTGTTTTGTCTTTTTTTTCAACTTTCCATCTATTTTTCCTCTTTTTAAACCTTTTTATTACATTTTTTTTTTCACAATTTTTGCCCTTTTTAACCTATTTTTGATACTTTTGGACCTTTTTTCTTCTTTTACCATTTTAACCTCTTTTCACCACTTTTCCTGCCAATTTTTGTCCCTTTGTGGTACTCTCTCACCCCTTTCCCCAATTCATCTGGCCATTTTTACAACATTTCGACTAGCCTCAACACATTTTTTAAAGATATATCTTTAAAATATTTACTTACAATGGTTGACAGTGGATTCTTTTTGTTATAACAGATCAAATGTTAAAATATTCTCAAATTATTTCAATATAGTTTTTTTAATTTAACAGTTGCAGAGATTTAAAGTCAAAAGATGCTCTTAAAACCACAACATCTTCTTTTGCTCCTTTTCTGACATTAATGATCTTCTGGGGGCCGGACAGGAAGCTTTAGGAGGCCTGATGTGACCCTTGGACCGCCAGTTGATGATCAGTGGTCTATTGGCTGTGATCATAATGCTCAGATCCTGTTTGTTGGCCAAATCTGATCTTTTTTTGTTTGGTTTTCTCAAAATGTTGGAATCAGAGCTTGTTTGATATATTTGTAAGTCATATTATTTATCATTTTATCATTAATTATTTATTATCAATTATTTATATCAGATGTAAGACAGAACCTATAAGAAGTGTTCACCTGCTTGGATGTTTTACCCTTTTATTGATTTTACAAATCAGTCATGATTGATTTAATTTGGCTTTTTTGACCTAAAATATTTTTTTTTTGACAAAAAATCCCTTTTAAAGTGAAAAAGCGTTTCTGCAAAGTAATGTCAATGAGTGACTGCATAAATAATCACCTTTGGCTGCAGTCACAGCTCTGAGTCTGTGTGGATAGGTCTCTATCAGACTCAAACATCTGGACTCTGCAGTTTTACTCCATTCTTCTATGCAAACTGCTCAAGCTCTGTGAGGTTGCACAGGGACTGTGCATGAACATCCCTGTTCAAGTCCAGCAAAAAACTCTCAACGGATTGAGGTCTGGGCTTTGACTCGGCCACTCCAGAACATTCACCTTGTTGCCTTTAAGCCATTTCTGTGCCGCTTTCTCTGTATGCTTCAGGTCGTGGTCTTGTCTCTGCGAATGAATCTTCTCCTAAGCAGTCATTCTCAAACAGACTGAATAAGACTGTCATCCATGATTCTCCTGTATTCTACTTCAATCATTTTATCCTCTACCTTTACAAGCCTTCCAGGGCTGGATGCTGAGAAGCATCCCACAGCATGATGCTGCCACCACCATGCAAAAAACACCATTTTGTCTTGGTGGCCTCTCTCACTAGTCTCCCTCTTGCACGCTTACTCAGTTTGTGAGAACGGTCTACACATGTGACATATTACTTCATTTCTTTATGTGGATTTAACTGAACTCTGAGGATGTTCAGTGCCTTAGAGATTTTTTTTGTATCCATCCCCTGATTAAGACTTTTCAATGACGTTTTCTCTGAGTTGCTTGGAGTGTTGGTTTGTCTTCATGGTGTAATGGTAGCAAGGAATACTGATTAATCAGTGATTGGACCTTCAAGATACAGGTGTTTTTTTGTCAAAAAGCTGAATAGTATTGACCATAACCAAATTATAAAATAAATAAAAGGCTAAAACATCCAAGGAGTTGAATAATCTTTATAGGCACAATACAAATGAGAACAACAGATGATATTTGTAAAAAGTTTTTATTTTTGTACTTAAGATTCAATTCATGTTTGTGCTGATGAGGACGCATACAGTCTGACAAACCAGTGCATTACAATGAAGACTTCACAGCAGTGTAGAAGGCTGGGGCGGGGCTCACGTCTCACATCTGCATATCTAAGAACCACCAAAGTGAGACCGAGGACTCCCCCCGGTGCATAAGCCTGATGTAGCCATACAATCTTAAAAAGTCTATCAGTTACACATTCTGTACATACAATCTATAACATGTGCTTCTTGTCATCAGTGGAGAGGAAGAGCTAAGGCGTGTTTAAGGAGTTTTCTTCTTCCTCAGTTTGACTGTGAGGGGCAGAGGCAGACTCCTTCATATTCAATCAAATCTCTTTTATGTGTAGCTGTGCAACTTCTTAAAGCAAGGCTGAGTCAGAAAACCTGAAAGAATGCCGTTGTCAGGGTTACTGTATGCTCACTGTTCATGTTGTAGCTTCTCTGCACTACAAACCACCATCTCATAGATTTCATTTACCACATGGCGACTGCTGGTGATGGTGACACATTTCTCCACTTTTACCTTCCTTTTAATCATAGTTAACGCTGCAGTAATATTTCATTAAAATCATGTTAAAGCCAGAAAACAGTCATTCAAAAGGCTCTGAAACATCACTTTCAATTCAAATAAACCAAAGTAGTGGATACAAACCCTCATCTTCACGTATATTTGCAGTTTTCTCTTCAAAATATAACAATATTTACATATTTGCATCAGCTCTGAAATTGTGTGATAGGCCAGATCATTTGATCAAATGTTGATGTTTGTGATACGTGTAGCACCTGAGCAAAATCATCTCCTGTGACCTCTGGTCACTAAAAAGACTCATGGATAACATCTCTTAAATTACATGAAAAATAGCAAACACAAGTATGTACATTTATAAGCTTTACATTATTGAGCATGACTTATATTTACAGTACAATCAAGGTTTGGGGACTTGAAGGCGCAGCGATCTCTAACCACGGGAATACGAACAGGAGAGGAAAAGGGAGGAAGACTGGCTGCTCGACAGGAAGGAAACGAAATGTGGGTGCTCAATGAAAACAGAAAAATATGCACACAAAGGATGCAGGCAAAAAAAACGAAATAGTCTACAAAAATGAAACATCCATTTATTCTAGATCAGTGGTTTTCAAAGTGTGAGGCGGGCCTCCCCTGGGGGGTGCCACAGAGCTTCAGGGGAGGCGTGGAACCATAAACCAGAAAAAAGGTGATTTGCTTTGCGAACCTCTGCTGTGCATGGAGCTAAATGGATAGACTTATAGTTACTATAAGGACCATGCTATAGAGCAGTGTTACTCAACCAAAGAGCCACATTTTTGAAAAATACCTTTGCAAGAGCCACAATCTAAGAGGTGAAAAGAGGCAAAAACAGCTTGAAGTAGCAATAAAAATAGGTTAAAGGTGGCAAAATGGTCAAAAAGCAGCAAAAATGGGGGAAAGGGGGCGAAAATAAGGAAAGAAGGTGGAAAAATGTCAGAAAGTAGCAGAAATGGGTGAGAAGTGACAAAAAAGTGAGTGCAAAGAGACTTAAATGGGTAAAAAGCAGTCAACAGTGGCAAAAATGGTCAAAAAAAGAGGAAACAAGTGGTATGTAATGGCAAAGGGTAGTTTAAATGGACAAAAAGTGGCAAAAAAATTGTAAAAAAGAGGGCAAAAAATGGGATAAAAGTGGCAAAAATTGGCTATAAAGGAAACAAGTGGTATTAAATGGCAATGGGCAGCTTAAATGGGCGAAAAGTGGCAAAAATTGAGAAAAAGCGACTAAAAAATGTAGCAAAAATGAGCAAAAAAATAATAAAAAAGGGATATTTGATGATGAAACGTAGCTTAAATGGGCAAAAATGGGATAAAAGTGGAAAAAATGGGGAAAAAGAGGCAATAAGAAGTTGTAAAATGGCCAACAAAATATGAAAAAGGGGTATTTAATGGCATTATAACTGAATAAGAGGGAAAGGCAGACGTTTAAGGACATTTGCAAACCAAAATATCCAAAATAAATTAATCTTAAAAATGTTTAAAGATTAGACATAAAAAAATGTTGAAATGTTGTTAATTTTTTTTCAATTTGAATCCTTTTTGTGGGTGGGGGTCCACCGAATGAATAACTACTTAGGTGAGGCTCAGTCTCCCACACTTTGAAAACCCCTGATCTAGATTCATCTCATACAAAGTGAAATATTTCAAGACTACACGGTCAGACTCCTTTTGCACAAATTCTTGCATCTATGCGCAAGGCATGAAGGCGATCAGTCTGTGGCACTGCTGGGGTGTTATGAAGCCCAGGTTGCTCTGATAGCAGACCAGTTGGCTGGTCAGCAAACCAGTTGCTGGTAGTTTTGCCATCACTGTGGGCAGGTGTCAAGTCCTGCTGGAAAAGGAAATAAGTAAAGCTTCTCAGCAGATGGAAGCGTGAAGGTAAATAAAATCTCCTCTTTGAGCGTTGACTCTGAACTTGATAAAGACCAGTGGAGCAACAGCAGCAGATGACATGGACCCCAAACCATCACTGACTGTGGAGACTGGAAACACTGGACTTAAGCACCTTGGATTCTGCACCTCGCTAATCTTCCTCCAGACTCTGAGACCTGCAAAACTGACTTTCATCTGAAATCAGACCTCTGGACCACTGAGCAACAGTCCAGTTCTTTTTCTACTTAGCCCAGGTAAGACGCTGATGACGTCTGTGGTTCAGGATCGGCTCCACGCTCAGAACACCACGCTTGTAGTCTGTTGCCTGCACCCATCTGTGTTTTGGCTCTTGATCCACTGACTCTGGCCTCAGTCCAGTCCTTGTGAAGCTCCTCTAAGTTCTTGAATCTGCTTTGTTTGACGATCCTCTGAAGGCTGAGCTCATCCCTGTTTTCTTACAACACTTTTCTCTTCCAGTCAACTTTCCATGAATCTGCTCTGATTCAGCCTCTGAGAACAGCCTGACCTTTCAGCAGTGACCTTCTGAGGCTTACCTCCTTGTGGAGGACGTCAATGACTGTCCTCCGGACATTTGTCCAGTCAGCAGTCTTCCACATGATTGTGGTTGTTTGTACTGAACCAGAGCGAGAGAATGAAGGCTCAGGGAACCTTTGCAAACTTCCAAAATATTCTAATGTTTTGAGATAGTGTATTTTTGATTTTCTGTGAGCTATAAGCTGTAATCATCAAGATTAAAACATAAAAAGTCCTGAAATGTTTCACTTTGTATGAGATGAATCTAGATTATAAGGATACTGACTTTCTGAAGTAAAGCACAGGGAAAAAAATGAACTTGTCATGATACTCTAATTTTTTAAGACGCACCTGTAGAAGGGAAAATGTAAAAATGAGGAAGTCATTTGAACTATTCGTTTTCATATTGTTTTCAATGTTTTTGCGTCCTCCAGTCTTGGGTTCACTGATGTAAATTAGCTTTAAAATGAGCTCTGGCTCAATGGCTGTGCTGTGCACGCCCCAGTCAAATAAACTAATACACTGAAGTATTTTTAGATAAACTAAAAAGGGCCTTTATCATTAAATGTTTTGACCACTGAGGTCTTCTCAATGCCTACAAACTAACAGGCTTTTTCAGTATTTCCTTCTTCATTTTTATGCTTTAAGAGTCTGGCCTCTCCCCTTCTAGTGTGCACAAATTACAAACACTTAACATTGGGGATGCTTATCTTAGAGAAGTTTAAAAAAAAAAAGCATACAGACTGCACCTTCAAATAAATCCTACTGTATGTCAGGTCAGTGTCTAGTCAGAATGTGCCGTGTCATTTTGTTAAAATTCAGCAAAAACACCAAAACAAAAACTCAATTGTATAAAAGGCTAAAAGGTTCAGTGTTCTGTCAAATGAATCAAGCACATAAAACAAGTCTCAGCCTCCTGCAGCACATATTAAGCTCACATATTGTACGCTGCACGAGAAAGTAGGCCTCCTACACCGTGGCTGTGGTGACGTGGCGAGTATGTGAGGCTGCTTGGGCAACACACTGACGGACCTGAGTACTTTTTTCTCTAAAGCTCGAGTGCAGATGTTGTAGCTCTGAAGGTTTTTGGTTTGTTTTACTGTATGCAATACAGATAAATGCTACTATGCCAACAGATGCCTGCTGAGTGATTGTTTCTTACTCCTAAACAGCTGGACCGGACACACTGACACATCTGCAAGAAAGAAGCATACCGAGAACAAATAGCATTTGCAAACACTTCACATAAAGTAATAATTGGTGCAATTATCCAAGGACAACGTGTGTCTTAGAAAGTATTTGCAAACATTATTTGACCCGTACTCTTAAAGAAACAGTGAATGAAATCCGTCTTTTCCAGGACGTCAGAGTAGCACTGATGTTTCCGTGAGTCTTTTGGCTGTACATCCATTTGTCCAGCTGTCTGATGTGCGAACTGACTAACAGTCAGTCACAAAGCTGCTCGCTGTTGCTGGATAGCTCAGTCCATCATGTCCTCCTTTGAGTAGTCCCTGGGTTTTCTCTTGAAGAAGCCCATCTGGAGGAGGAGAAAGCTCATTTAGAAAACCAAAGACTTAAAGCTTCTAGTCCTGCAGATGTAACCCGTTTGTATTGTTGCATTATTGCAGTGGTTCCAAACCTTTTGTCCTAAGATCCCCCCCGCTCGTATCTAAGAAAAGCTAAGCCCCCCAGGTCCCACTTTGAAAAAATAAACATCAATTTTAAACGCTTTAATAAACAAAATCTCAAAATAATAGACCTACTCACACCTGTTCCTGAAAAATGACCTATGTATAAACTATCCATTGTTAGGATTGCATATTAGAAACACTCTAGAACAGGGGTCATCAAGAACATTCGCACAAGGGCCAGATTTAGTCCTGACAAACTCTGGGCGCCGGACTTTCAAATACACAAAAATTAAATAAATATTTTGAGTTTGACTGAAATATTATTGTAGTAGTATTTGTATTTTCTTTCAAAAGGCAGGACATTTTAGGAATTACCAGTGAGATCTATCCCTGTTATCTAAAATGCAGCAGACACCAAGGAGCCTGACAACAGAACTGGCTGGACCCCTGAAAATCCCAGAGAATGGGCCCTCCACAGCTGTGATTTAGTACTAGTATTAACTCATTTTTGACACTTCTAACTCCTTTTTGCCTCTTTAACCAAATTACTGCAAGATTATAACCCCTTTTGAAACCAGTGTTCTTACATGTTTTATCCCCTCTGTGCCAATTTTATCAATTTTTGCCACTTTTTAACCCCTTCTCATTACATTTTTTTCAGCAATTTTTACAAGTTTAAAAACAGTTTTTGCCACTTATAACACGTTTTTGCTACGTTTTGCCCCATAACACATTTTTTGCCATTCTTTAACCCATTAAACAACTTTTCCTGCATGTTTTATCCCCTTTGTGCCACTCTTATCCATTTTGCCACTTTTTAACCCATTTCCGTTACTGTTTTGCACTATTTTTTTGTCATATGTAACCAGTTTATAATACTCTTTGCCGCTTTTTTCTCTTTTACCAAATTTTGCCACACTTCTCCCACATTTTAACCTCTTTTTACCACTTTTTTGGCCAACTTTTGTCCCTTTTTGCCACTCCAAAACCCGTTTCACCACTTGTCACCCATATTTGCTACTCTCTAACCGTTTTTCACCGTTTTATCTGGTCATTTTTGCAACACTTCTGCCAACCTTACTCTTTTCTAAATATCTACTAATTATGACTGTAAATTTCAGTAAAAGCATATCAAATGTTAAGTTATTCTAGTTATTTCAATATTAATTGTTTGTGGGATTGATTTAACAGCTGAAGACATTTAAAGCCAAAGGATACTCTTAAAACCACAAAATCTTCTTTCCTCCTTTTCTGAATCTAATGATCTTCTGGGGGCCAGAAAGGAAGCTTTGGGGGGCCTGATATGGCCCCCCGGCCGCCAGTTGATGATCAGTGCCCTAGAACATTGATATTCAAGCCACATGTGGCTCTTTTATGTCTAAATTTGAAATATTATTCCCCCAGAAAACTTTAAAAAGGTAAACTTTGCCCTCAGAAATGATCCACTACAAGCCACATGTGTTCAATTTGTTTGCCACAATTATACAGCTTGCTTAAATTTGTTATTATTTGTCTGTACATTTCCATTGGCCTTATTTGCATGTTCCCCCTTTTTTTCATTTTTTTCGCCACTTTTAATCAATTTTTGCTGCTTTTAGCCCATTTTGCCATGACTTTTTTGCTACTTTCCCCCCACATTTTTCAATGTATATCCTGCTTTTGGCTATTTGCAACCCCCCATTTTTTGCCACTTTTCACCAATTTAAGTTGCCTTTTGCTCATTTTTACCACCTTTTTTGCTGCTTTTTGACCATTTTGCTACCTGTAACTAATTATTTTGTCACTTCTCCCCATTTTTACCACTTTTCTCCAATTTTTTTGCCCAGATTTCATCATGTGATGCCTATTTGTTTCCCCTTTTACCCATTTTTACCACTTTTTGCCCCTTTTGACCATTTTTGCCATCTTTAACTGATTTTTATTGCCACTTTAACCCTTTATTGCCACTTTTCACCTTATCTATTTTAAACAATTTGGCTTTTTGGTCTCTTGAAAATAAACAAATAAAGAGGATCTGTTAATTTTCAAGAAAAAACTCAAAATTCTTAAGTTTATCAGTGGCTCATTTAAATGAACCAAAACTTAACATTTTTGGGATTATAACGTCAAAAATTGAACAACCGCCAAAAAATATTTGCCTGTTTAACATTGTGAATTTATGACCTTGAACCTGAAATTTTTGAGTATCTAATGTCAACATATAAGACTTTCTAAACTGGGAAATTTCAAGTTTTATCTTGTGAATTTATGAATTTTATACTCTGAAATTCTGAGTTTGTTTTCTCTGAAAAACACAACTTTCAAAACAAAAGAAAAAAAAACAAAAGAAAATCCCCCCAAATTTGTTGCTTGTTGCTAAAAAAGGGAAAAATGAGAAGAAAAAATGAGAAGATCCTGTTTTTTTTTTTACTTGCAGGATGACCCAGTACGTCTTTGTACATTATACTTCTAATCCTGATTTATTTTTAATTATTTAAAAAAAAAAATGTATATCTAATTTTTTTGAAGATTTATTTTGGGCATTTTTGTCTCTTTATTTAATAGAGGAGGACAGTGAATAGAGTTGGAAACAGGGACGTGGGAGAGACATGCGTAAAGGGCCTCAGGCCAGATTCGGGCCATGCGTATACATGGGGCGCGCCTTAAACCACTAGGACACCTGCACCCCTGTACATGTAATTTCCACAAGGTGAGAGCAGACAGGGTCCCACAACCCCCCTGATCTTTGGCGCCCCCTAGAGGAACCACTGCACTATTGCATCCTATAATATCATGTTTTCTTTAGTGTTATAAAGTATTATCTTGCATCTGTACAATTAATTGATTGTACAGCACTGGAAAGTATCACATGCCATCCAATCATACCACTACTGAAATGAACACATTTGTTCACAGTGGAAGCACCACAACCTTAGACAGGAAACATCAGGCCTCCCCTCTTTTAAGTCTGAGTCCAAATGCTTGCTGACGAACATGTTATATCTCCTGGTTTTATTTATTTGTTAATAAGTGTATTAGCTTAATCAATGTCCCCCCTTTAAGACAAGTTTATATCTGTCTTAGAGGTCCCCAAACATGCCCGTGAAGTTTGTTGCTGATAAACACTCCAGTATTGGATTTTTGCATGTCGAAAAAGCCCTCTGTTTCAGCCCTGCTTAGAACGGGCTGTTTCTGACTCCGCCCCTGGCCACGCCCTTTCAGGAAATGGATGTGGCTTAATGGATGTGGCTCTCCTGATCCTCCTTTCAGCTGGCAGCTGAGAGGAGGGGCGGAGCTTTGATCCAAGCGGTGAGGGCCAACTGAACTTGGGGGGCGGGGCTAACTCCCCACATGACATCATGGGGTAAAATCTGAGAATGGCTTCTTTCAGCACACATTTTCTGAAAGGTGGAGAAAGAGAGAGTGGAAGGGAATTGATTCTTCTGATACTTTAGGGGATTGTGGACAGGCCAGGGGCACATATTTTTGTCATAAAAGCCTAAAAAAGTGATTTTGCTTAATATGTTCCCTTTAAATATCACTAAAATGATGACAATGTATTCAGTGTGCTGAAATACTCCGCAGCCTGACTTACCTTCCAAAGAGCAAAGATGACAAGCGCTAAAATCAGCAGCCCAATCAGGATGCTGATGATAATGATCCAGATAGGGATTCCTCCTAAAGTCTCCTTTGTAACCTGGATCTTTGCCTAAAATGCACACAGACAGACAGGATTAGAGCATTTTAGCATGCACAAAGAGACAATCACACAGAAAACCCAAACTTCATGACTTACACTTCTGCTCCTGTCGCTGCTGCTCAGTTCAAATAGATCTGGGTCTCTGGGTTGTAGCGTGCCGTTCACCAACATGTACAGACTGGAAAACTCGCCCTGTAGGAAAAACCTCCTTTAACCATTCGCTCCTTTTCAGTTTGTCGGTTTTTACTTTATAACATGACAAACAAAACAACCCGAGAGGGCAAAACATGCCCTCAAGTGACCTTTAACCCACCTTGATGAACGTAGACTTCCACACCCTGAAGGTGACGTTGACCTGAGCGAATGTAGCTTCAGGGATAAAGCAGCTAAAAAAGGCACAAGGATGGCTCTCACAGCTCTGCAGAGGGAATTAAAACACACAGTAAGACGCATACATATCTCATCAATTAGATGTAGAACAACAGATTTTATCATGCAAATGTCTGTCTTGACCAATTTAACACTTCTCTATGATTAATATGCAAAATACATGACTTCAATGAGGTCAAGTATAAATCTAAGTTTAAATTTAGCACCAGCGGAGGAGTTTTATTGTTAGACATTTGTTAAAACAATTTAAATCTATCTTCACATGTGTGCATCTGCAGGTATAAATGTGTTTAAATAACGCTCCATCATTTTAAAGCATCAGGTTTTAGAATAAATGTAACTCTAATCAAATAATGCTCACTTTGCAACCATGATCATGGGTATTTTGTTCTGAAATGAAATGACTGAAAACAGGTTGTTGCATCATTATTTGACTCCAGCTGAGAGTTACCTCTAGATCAGGGGTTTTCAAAGTGTGAAGAGTGAGCCTCCCCTAAGAAGAAATTATTCATTCGGTGGACTTTCACCAACCAAAAAGATTCAAAGTGAAAAAAATTCAACAACAACATTTCAAACGTTTATGTCTAATCTTTGAACATTTTTAACATGAACTTATTTTGGGTATTTTGGTTTGCAAATGTCCTTAAACATCTGCCTTTCCCTCTTATTCAGTTATAATGCCATTAAATACCCCTTCTTCATATTTGTTTTGGCCATTTTACAACTTCTTTTTGCCTCTTTTCCCCCATTTTTTCCACTTTTACCCCATCTTTGCCCCTTTTCACCTTTTTGCCCATTTAATTACCTTTCATCATTAAATATCCCTTTTTCCCCCAATTTTTTTGCTCATTTTTGTTACGTCTTTTTGTCACTTTTATCCCATTTTTGCCCCTTTTTTTAAAATCAATTTTTGCCACTTTTCATCCATTCAAGCTGCCCATTGCCATTTAATACCACGTTTTTCCTTTTTCCCCAACTTTTACCCTTGTTCACAATTTTTTTGCCACCTTTTCACAATTTTTGCCACTTTTATCCCATTTTTTTGGCCTTTTTTTAAACATTTTTTTGCCCTTTTTTTAACCATTTTTTGCCACTTTTTGTCCATTTAAACTACCCTTTGCCATTACATACCACTTGTTTCCTCTTTTTTTGACCATTTTTGCCACTCTTGACTGCTTTTTACCCATTTAAGTCTCTTTGCACTCACTTTTTTGTCACTTCTCACCCATTTCTGCTACTTTCTGACTTTTTCCACTTTTTCTCCCCATTTTCTCCCATTTTTTGCTGCTTTTTGACCATTTTCCCACCTTTAACCTATTTTTATTGCTACTTCAAGCTGTTTTTGCCACTTTTCACCTCTTAGATTGTGGCTCTTGCAAAGGTATTTTTCAATAACTTGGCTCTTTGGTTGAGTAACACTGCTCTATAGCATGGTCCCTATAGTAACTATAAGTCTATCCATTTTGCTCCATGCACAGCAGAGGTTCGCAAAGCAAATCACCTTTTTTCTGGTTTATGGTTCCGTGCCTCCCCTGAAGCTCTGTGGCGCCCCCCAGGGGAGGCCCGCCTCACACTTTGAAAACCACTGCTCTTGATTACACCTGGTATCATGCATGGACTCATCTCTTACCAGTATATAAACACCGAGCGTCTCTTTCTTTGGCTGTAGCGTTGGAGTGGCTGGAGGAATCTTCTGAGGGTTGATCCAGTGATCTGCATCACATTTCACCTGGAAAGGAGAAGAGACAGGTTTGGTCTGTCTGTTCTGATAAAAATGAATGACCACAGCGGAGTATGTGAGAGTGCACAGGTACATCTCATACAAGTAGAATATCATGAAAAAGTCTTTTTCCCCTGTGATTTCTTCAAGAAATGGCACTTCAATTTATTCTAGTCTCATCTCAGATGAAGTGAAATATTTCAAGACTTTTTTTGTTTGAGTCTTGATGATTACGGCTTACTGCTCAAGAAATCCATTAAAAAATGTTAGAATATCACACATCAGTCCAAAAAGGGATTTATAATACAGAAACTTTAATCTTCTGTAAGTTATGCTCATTTACAACCTCAGTAATTGGTTGGAGCTCCTTTTACATGAATTACTGCATCTGTGAGGTGGCATGAAGGCGAACAGACCGTGGCACTGCCGGGGTGTTATGAAGCCCAGGTTGGTCTGATAGCAGACCAGTTGGCTGGTCAGGAAACCAGTTTCTGGTAGTTTTGGCTTTAAAATCTCTAACAGCGTCAGCTCCGCCAAGTTCCTGAATCTACGTTTCTTACCACACTTTATCCCTTCGGTCAACTTTCTGTGCATCTGCTTTGATACTGCCTCTGAGAACAGCCTGACCTTTCAGCAGCGACCTTCTGTGGCTTACCCTCCTTGTGGAAGGCGTCAATGACTGTCCTTATGGACATTTAGCAAGTCAGCAGTCTTCCCCATGAACTTTTTCAAGACATTCTAATTGTTTAAGAAGCACCTGTAGACTGTACCTTTGGACTGGGGTTGACATTTGTCAGATACAGTAAGGGGTTTTGATGAGGAGACAGATGAGGAAATGTCACTGTCAGCTGAAGGGGCGGAGTCCCCACATCACCTGACTTCTCCACCTGAAGATAGGTGAGATGGAGAGTTAAACATATAAATATAGCATACAGCATTTAGATTCACTAAGTCTGATTTCTGTCAGGAGATCTTACCGTGTAGCTGATGTTGACTTCCTCTCCGATCATCCAGGTTTCATTGATTTTAGCGGGATACTGTTCCCCTTCTTTGACTACAATGTGTTCTTCCATAGGCCGCCTAGAACATACATGATTAAAATAAAAAAAAAAATTTAACCCGCATTGTCAGATTCAAATACAGTCAACAATAAAAACTGGGAAAGAAAAGGTCTTGGCACTATTAAGGGCATGTTCAAAGGGCTGCCAGAGCCCCCATTAAAAGCTGACTGGCCATCTCTGGTGCCACAAGAGGAGCAAGCATTGTATTTATTTCACAGCCTGTTCAGAGATGAGGGCCTAGCTTGTGTTTGACATCTTTGACCTCAGAAACCGCTGCCCCTTTCCTGTTTCTCTGTGTTTTTAGAGCCTCACCAGAGGCTGACCTGGTGTCAGCTTGCTGTTCTTTCACTTTCATAGCAACATTTTTTGCCTGGGTCTCATTTTTTGTTGCTTTTTAGTTGAGAGTGAGAGGCAGAACTTTTCTGCAAACACATAATAATCAACTGTACTTAATATTTAGAAACAATGAAACAAAAGGTACTAATCAGAGGCAGGTAGCCAGAGGTGGCATCCTTTAAATCTGATATTCCATCCTCTAATTCTTGATATGGTCAGCCCTATGCCTCGTCCGAAGGAAGACACATCATTCCATAAAAGTTGGGACACAAAAGCACATTCATTTCACCCTCTATCTTTACAAGCCTTCCAGGGCAGGCTACCGAGAAGCATCCCCACAGCATGATGCTGCCACCAAAAGTGAAGGGGGTCCTAATACTTTCTGAATAACTGTAGCAGATGCAACACATGCCATATGTATGTTTTCTTGCACCAGTAATATGATAAAATAGTCAGAACCCACAAGACTCAACTGCAGCAGTATCCTTATTGGTTTTAAGGTTTTGAAAAATGCAGAACCAGGCTTTGACCTCCTTCCCTAATCCCATCCCTGCATTAGTCAGAGTCTTTTGGGTCACTCCTTTCAAAACAGCCTTGACCAAAGTACAAGAAGATGCAGGAGGCTTAGTGGTTTAAGGAGCGCTCCATGTATATGGACGAGTTTGAATCCGGCCTGAGGCCTTTTACCGCATGTCGCTCCCCCGCTCTCATCCCTGTTTCCGACTCTATCCACTGCCCTCCTCTAAAAATAAAGGCACAAAAATGCCCAAAACAAATCTTAAAAAAAAAAAAAAAAAAAGATTTTTATGTCTTCAGGAAAAAAGCAAGAAGTCTGATAAATTATCTCAAATGATGTCAATAAGTCAGTTTTGATCGATGACAACTATGCATATTCAGTTGTATGTGAGAAAAAAGGATTAAAATCGCCAGAACGTTGTTGCTTCTATTTAATATGCTAAATATTTTGTCTGTTGGCTTGCATTTCCTCCTATAAAAAGTAAAATTCCCATATTGCATCCATGACATCCATGGCAAATGTGGCAAAAAACTGGACTAATACACTCACACTGAGAAAATGAGTCCAGCCTGATACTTCACAGGGATGGAGATCTGCACAAAGTTGTCATGCAGAGTGGAATCCAGCTCCTCACTGTCACTGTGGTAAACAAACAGGTTGAGAAAACAAAGCAAACACATTTTACCTGGAAAAAAAAAACTGAGCTATGTTGCCAGTTCTCTTACCTCGTAGCTGTCACGTTGATCTGAATTATTGACTGGACGTGTTCGGGATTCATCTGAAATTTCACTTTGAAATTTTCCTGTAAATGAAGGGTTAAATCATGTCTTTAATCAGCAGCAGTGAATTTAAACTGATATGGTTTAGGCAGCACATGCTTAGACTGACCTCCTTGTTGCTTCCTAAGAAAGGGTATCCGACATTACACTCCACTTTTGAGTCATTGAGAGAGCACAAATTCTCCGGCTGAATAAACAGCATATATAAATATGGTTACACATCATCTCCATCTGTATTCAGTATGAAAAAAACAAAGGTAAAGGAGCGCTACTAATCTCACCTCCGCTTTGTTATAGTTAATGTTTGATGTAAAGCTGAGGATAACTTTAGTGTTGTAAGCATTGTCTTTGCTGTTCCTAATGTTGACGTTCACCTCCAGGCGATCATTGATTGATGTAATCATCATCCTGTGGAAGTACAATGACAAGTATCAGCATGCTTGGTTTTGAAGTATGATTTTCCCCACAAGGGGGCAGTCATGCACAGAGAGAGTTGGCTGCTCAGTGCAGCCGTGCACAAACATCTTCAGCTGTTTCATATCCATAAACCTGTATGCCTACATTTGACTTAGAAATAATGCACAATAGTTCTTCAAATTTTTGTATTTGCATGTATAGTTAGGTCTGTATTTGAAAAGTGACATTTTTTTTTTTTTTACCATATTTTATCTTTTCATCACCAGAGTGAATCTGAAAGAAAACAACCATAATGTGACTGAAATGTAGACTTTCAGCTTTAATATAAGGGGTTTCAAACAAACATATGGCTTAACCATTCAGAAAATAGAGCAATTTTATTATGAGAATCTCAATTTTCAGGAGCTCAGAAGTATTTGGGAAAACTAAAGTTACACCTCATTGGATGTTGGATTGGACTGACATCTGGCTTTGACTCGGCCACTTCAGAACAGTCACCTTGTTGTCTTTATTTCTGTGTAGCTTTCGCTGTATGCTTAAGGTCATTGTTTTGCTAGAAAATAAGTCTTCTTCTAAGCTGTAGTTCTCTCACAGACTGAGTAAGACTGCGCTCCAGGATTTCCCTACATCATTCATTTTACCCTCTGCCTCGAGGCATCCCCACAGCATGATGCTGCCATAGCGTGTTTGTGGTGATGTGTTGTGTTTGGTTTCTGCCTCTCCTTTAATGTCCGAAAAGCTCTTTGGTCTCATCAGAGCAAAGAACTTTCTCCCACTTGACCATGGAGTCTCCCAAACGTCTTTTGGTGAACTCCAGTCAAGATTGAATCTGAGTTTGCTTCAACAGTGGCTTTCTCTTTGCCCTTCTCCAACAAAGCTTTGACTGGTGAAGAGTGCAGAGTCTCTCCCATCTCAGCTGCTGAAGCTTGATCTCCTTCAGAGTAGTCATAGGTGTCTTGGTGGGCTCTCTCACTAGTTTCCTTCTTGCACGCTCACTCAGTTTGAGGACGGTCTGATCCAGGCAGATCTACACATGTGACATATTCCTCTCATTTCTTGATTATAGATTTAACTGAACTCTGGAGGATGTTCAGTAACCTGGACTTTTTTTTTTTTATCCAACCTCTGACTTGTACTTTTCAGTAACTTTTCTCTGAGTTGCTTTGAGTGTTCTTTGTCTTCATGGTGTAATGGTAGCCAGGAACACTGAGTCACAACATTGGAAATCGCCTTTAAAACTTAAATCTGATTCATTTATCTTGAATTAAGGAGGGAACAGGTCCCACCAGGCCGTGAAACCTCTTGTCAGTTCATTGTTCAAACAATTTTGAGCTCCTGCGGTTCTCTGTACAAAACTGCAGTAATTGCTAAGTGCTGAAAAGTCATGTTTTTGTGCGCTATGTGATTGCCTTACTGTTTCATTACAAATCCACTGTGGTGGTTTAATAGAAGCAAAATGTTAAAACTAAATCACAGTCCAATTCCTTTGTACCCAAAAACATATTGTGTTAGAAATTTAAGCAAATCTGCCATTTGCTCTTACCTTTTCACATTCGGCTCAGCTTTGAGGGCAAGGTCAGCAATGCACCTCTGATCGCTGCCACAGTCCACTAAAGCAATCTGCAAGACAGAAATAGATCATTTCAACATAAAAGACTTGAAATTCTCCTCAGGACCAAGAATGAGTTAGCTGGTTTTGACCTCACCTGAATTTTCGAAGAAAGAACGCTTCTTTTAATGTGTGTACGAACCGATTATAAAGAATATTTAAGATAAAGTCATTTGGAGGGGTGCTGGTTTAGCACAGCTGGTAGAGTAGGTAACCCATGTGCAGAGGCTACCAGAAATAATATTATTCTAGAAGTTGTTGTTCTAAGAGGAATGCTCTGGTATGCATTAAAACTATTTCACGTTTTAACTATTAGAGCTTCCTCTACAAAAATAATCAGAGCGATGAGAATCTAAATACACTGCTGCTGTTTATTTGTTTGTTACCACTTCCACTTCTAAAGGGTGCGTTCAGACGACCTTAATTTCCTTTCCCTTTCCCCCCTCCAGTGTTTAAGGGTCACAGTCATATTTGTTCCCATTCTCGAGGCTCTCCCACCGGACCGTTTGGATCAACAGTGTCTGTAAACTCTCCCAAAAAGGAGACCAGAATATCATGTGCAGCACAATGTCAGAAGAAAAACGGCAGCTTCCGTTTGAAGGCTTCCTCTTTCTGTGTGTCTTTGAGTGTGTGCGTCTTTTCCTTTCAATAACAAAAACAGGAGAGGTCGTCACAGCGCTTCCTCACGCCTGTGTCCAGGCTCATAAACACATCACATACGGTCTAGGAGTTCGAGGATGCGGCGCTGGTGTTTGTTCTTCTAGTGCATTCTTTGTGTTCCGCCTTAAAGCCGAGTTCTCATGTAGTATTTCACCTCTTTATCGGGACACATCACTCATTGAAACAATTATCTGGACAGCCTCTTGTTAGAGCAACTATGCATGAGGGGGTGTGGGAATACTGTCCCGAGGGTTGGTGTTGAAACTCTAATGCAGTCTTAGGAAACCCTGAAGGATGGCAGTCAGCTGTTGCAGATTTGAATGTGCTGGAACAGAAGAGCACTTGGAGCCAGGAAACAACAACCCACCTCAAATCCTTCCTGTCTGAAGATGTGTTTTTGGCAGTTAAGTGCTAAAAGAGGCTGTTACATGTGTATGAAAGAGTCTACTTACTGTTTTACTGATTGATCTTGGAAGGCTTTCATCTAGGACAGGGCCTTGGTCTTCATTGGCAAGTCCAAAGTCCAAAGACACCATGAGGGGGTCACGGAAGTCTGGCCGAGCCTGTCGAGGATATGGAGAAGAAAGAAAGTTAAGGATTGCACCCACTAGAAGATTAATGGATTTCCAAAATATGAGAGACTTCCCACATGGTGACATATAACGACAGACCTAAGTGTTTAGTACTCATCACGTGTGGTGTGAAACTCTGACTTCTTGCCTTATTTTATGTTTGACAGAACACATTTTATTAACACTTATCCTGCTGCCAGAAATCAACAAGTCGCTCCTCCATGTCTGTTGTTCATTTAACTTTATGCCTCACATTTACTATCATTGCCATGGCTGTGTTTGTTGTGCTTCCTCCTTCACTCAGCTTGCTTCCTGATTGGCTATTGCTCTGTTCCATGCTTGCTCAGCTGTCCTCAGTGTTTCACAAGAGGGTTTCCGTTCCTAGATATTGCATACATTTCACAGGATCTCTATTCTTTTCAAGACAGTTTGGCTGAAGATCTCAGCAATCGTTCTTACAGACGCTGCCTCTGTCAGAATGGAAATATATGCTAAAACTTTCAAAATAAAATCAGGTTAAACCTCTGGTTAGGGTTAGACTAAGGGTGGGCTACTGAAAATTAAAGTCAAAACCCTGACCTTCAAAACCTGATTACAGAATGTTTAATAGAGCCAAGAAAACAGTGAACTTACAGGAAAAAAGCCTGTCATCCATGGAAAACATTCTAACTAAGAAAATGTAGCTGAGGCTAAACCAAAATATGTTGGCTATATTGGATTTTTGCCTATATCCAATATGCTGATATTTACAGATTCATTTTAGCCAATATCGATATCGATATTTAAATATGCTTTTCGGACAAGAAATTTCAGTCCTTTTGGGCACATTTTAAGGTTTGAGGATGACCAAAGAAACACACTTTAGTCCTTAAAAGCACTTTAAAGTTTAAAGAATGAGGATGAATAAAGAAAAAGACCTCAATTGACAAAGGTCTGTTGGTTCAGACTAAAACGCCACGAAGTTATTTGTATATTTGGACAAAATTTACAGCAGATGTAAACTGAAATACACAAGCAAAATATCAGATATAAATATCAGCAGAAATTTTGATATCTACCGATACCAATATTATACTGATAATATTGTGCATCCCTAGTTGACATTGTAGCTAACATTAGCTAAACATGAGCTACGTAGGTATTGTAGCTATATAACTTATGTAGCTAAAGCTAACGTAAACAAAGCTATGTTGACTACATGAGTTATGTAGGTATTTTAGCTATATAACTTATGTAGCTAAAGCTAATGTAAACAAAGCTATGATGACTACATTAGGTGCGTAGATTTTTTAGCTACATAACTTATGTAAGTAAAGCTAAAGTAAACAAAGCTATGTTGACTACATAAGCTACATGAGGTATTGTAGCTATATAACTTATGTAGCTAAAGCTAAAGTAAACAAAGCTATGTTGACTACATTAGGAACATAGGTATTGTAGCTACATAACTGATGTAGCTAAAGTTTAAGTAAACAAAGCTATGTTAACTACATGAGGTAAGTAGGTATTGCAGCTCTATAACTAATTTAGCTAAAGCTAAAGTAAACAAAGCTATGTTGCTACATGAGGTACATAGTTATTGTAGCTACATTACTAATGTAGCTGAAGCTAAAGTAAACAAAGCTATCTTAACTACATGAGGTAAGTAGGTATTGCAGCTCTATAACTAATGTAGCTAAAGCTAAGTAAACAAAGCTATGTTGCTACATGAGGTACATAGTTATTGTAGCTCCATTACTAATGTAGCTAAAGCTAAAGTAAAAAAAACTACATTTACTAAGTTAGATTATGCTGTTTGCTAAAATTAGAACTGTTTTAGTTCTAAGTAGTTATGCAAATGGTGGCTCACCTTAGCTAATGTAGCTACATTGACTTATGTAGTAATACTAACTACATAGCTATGCCAGTGTTAGCTTAAGCTTACCAAACTAAATTGAGCCAGTGTTTGCATTACTACTTCTAAAACGGGTCATTACATAACCCAGCTTAGGTATAGGAACTTTTTTCTGTTTTGTTAATGAAATGTTGCTCCATCTGTAAGTTTGGTTATTTTATAAATGTAGCTGCCAGACTTTGTTTATGTTAAAGTTAAATTTGGAAAAAAAAATCTAAAACGCTGTAACGACAACTTACATCCTTTCTGCTCTGACAGAGGCAGCGTCTCACAGTAGTGGTCTGCAAGAGGGGGCTTAGATTAAGAGGGGTCTGAAGCTATACGTCCAAAAGGGAAAGATCACTTTTTACTACTTCATGTACAAAGAAACACGTTACTGTTCTACTTTACATGTGATTGTAATGTAGCAGTGTAACACGCTACTGCTGTTTGCTAATGAGGTGCTGCTTTGGTCTGATTTTCAGAACTCTGCTGTCACCCTTTATCTACTAAAGAGCAAAAAGAAGGAATATTCTGTAAGTCCTCCCTATTAGAATAAGGATTTATGCTAATTTTGGTGTTATGTAGGGAGGCAGCAACTAACGCTGACCTAATCAACATGACTTCACTTAACACATAACACATGACAAAAGTACTCCCGGGCTTGGAGTATGCAAAAAACTCCCAATGAAAGCCGATACTTCCTGAATGCACTGTATATGGTGCTTTATGTGCTGTGTGAAGGTAAAAGGAAGATGCTTAGTTATAAACATCCTCCAAAGGGGAAAAGAAAATAAGACTGTGAACATGCAGATAAAGCTGTTGCAAAAATTGATTCCTGACTGGATTGAAATTTGACAGAAAAGCCAGAGTTCTGAGAAACCTCGCGTGTTTCTCATTGGTGACTGTGAGGCTCAGCCCACTCACACAATCATTTTAGTTGCTAAAAAAGATTCAATCAGGAGAATCACTGTGTGTGAATGTGTGTGAATGTGTGAGTAATCCTACAGCAGAAACAGATTTTCCAAAGAAATCTTGTCTAAAAAAAGAAGAACACCTTTGAATAGTGGGTGAAAAACTTTTCCCTTTGGACTGATTTTGAATGTCTATCCAACTGAAAACTGCTCAGTGAGAAGTGAACTTCTACCTAATTGGCTGATAAACCCTCTGTTCATAACATGTGGGCCTCTAGAGACTGGGCTTGATAGCATTATTGCTAGTCTTATCATTCATACGGTGGGAACAGCCAAGTTTGAGATATCAGGAACTGCTGAAAGTACCCCCATCTGTCATGCAGCAAAAAGAAACACAGATTTAGTAAAATGACTCTAAAGTTTAGTTTAAGTTGCAGTAAAACATCCACTGATCTTAATATTGATACGACAGGATGTTTTCACATGTTGTCGCAAAGATTTCTGCACAGAGAGGCGCTATTAAAGCCAAAGGGTGGAGTGTTTACAGCTATCCCAACTGTTCAGATCAGGAACTACTTTCAAGTCCTAAAAGTAGTGACACACAGAGGCAAAAAGAGTCTAAGAATCTCCCAGAGCAACGGTGGAAGACATGGATTAAAATCCTCCATCTGAAACCTGGACAAGCAGAAGCAGACAACGCTTATGTACGGTCCCTTTCCACCAAGTTGTCCGGATTGGGTCAGTATGGTTTAGCTTGTTCTGGATCTGATCTGGATCATGTGGTCCAGCTCAGTAGTTAAAGCTGGTTTATTGACTCTCTGACAGCTCTTCACACAAACAAGTCAGCTCTGCTCATCTGCAAATGATGCAGACCCAACAGAGTTTATTTCCTTAATAGTAAATAATCATCTCCATTAAAAGCACGGTCAAGACTAAATCAGGGTGAAAAGCTGTTAAAGTGGTGCGGCTGGACTCTTTCGATTGCCTTCTTCTTAGGCTAATCAGTTATCCTGTGGAAAAAAAACACTTTTCTGTAAAGTGTAAGGATCGGACCAAGACCCATCACACCTGATAGTCCGGGGGACTCGGTCCGTTTTGGAACAGAAATGGCAACATTGGTTCGCATTCACACTGCTCTCTTAGTCAAACAAACCAAACCATCTGAACACCTACAACCTCTGCCTGCTAGGGGCGCTGTTGTAACAAACAAATGGCGACCAAGAAGAAAAGCCGGTGTAGAAGAAGAAGAAGCGGGGAAATCCAGCTCCTTCCACTGGTCTTTTTTCCACATAAACAATGAATAAAAAACACAGAATTACACTGTCTTGGGGTTTCTGCTCTTGCATTGGGGCATAAGGAGCAGCCAGCCAGACGTGAGCTGTCCAACATGTCGTTCTTTACACGAGACGCATAAATAAGCACGGACTACGACTCTTTGCTATGGCTACACAGACGCCAAGCGAGGTACCGACATGTATTTGAGTGTATTAAATCACATATAAATCCGTATATCATTATGCTTTATGCCACTTCCTGTCTTTTGTTCACAAGTTGCCCCACTTTGCTTTCACACCTCAAACAAACCACACCAGGGTTCGGTTGGAAGTGGACAGAGACCCCCTGTTTTCAAGTGGACCAGAGTCCGCTTGTTTGGTCCACACCAGAGTTCGTGTGAGTTTTCACACCACTCCAGACAAACCGGACTATCCAGGAAAACGGACCAGAGTTCTTTAAAGCAGACCAAACAGCTCTGGTGTGAATGCGCCCTAAGTCCTAAGTGGTGTTCTTGATGTCCTACCCCCAAATGACTTTCCCACATCATAGGGGCCCCAACCATTGATTTGGCCCATATAAACGTCAGAAGAATTATTATTTTTGCTTATGAAACAGACTAAATTCAATACAAATCCCATTATAAGAGCTCCAAAATTCAATAAAACTTTCTGTGAACAGATTTATAATTTTTATGTAGCTATTTTTCATATCTAAACTACTGTCATGGGGTATGGGTCTGATTAGAAAACAACAAAAACAGCATTTTTCACAATTTCCACAGCAAATGTTCTCACTGAGTGATAAAAACAACTGTTAAAAGAAAACAGGATGAGGGATTTTACTGAAAATAAAACTTCTGGGGCACAGATGGTGTACTGGTCAGGCTGCTCCCATGTGCAGATGCTGTGGCCCTCTAAACAGGCAGCCTGTGGCCCCTGTGTAATGACACAGCAGTATAAATACAGTGCCAATAAAAGGTTTTCCCCCCCTTGGATGTTTTACCCTTTAACTGATATTATATATTAATCACGGTCAATATAATTTGGCTTAGTTTGGGCGCCAGGAAGCATCCCCACAGCATGATGCTGCCACCTCCGTGCTATACAGTGGGGAGGGTGGGTTTGTGGGGATGTGCAGTGTTGTCCACATGCCATCATCTTAACTGAACTGTGGGGGATTTGATTTTTTTGTATCCATCCCCCTGTCTTGTTCTTTTCAATAACCTTTTCTCTGAGTTGCTTGGAGTGTTCTTTTGACTTCGTGGTGTAATGGTAGCCAGGAAAACTGATTAACCAGTAACTGGACCTTCCAGACACAGGTGTCTTTATACTACAATCACTTTAGTCGCATTCACTGCACCTCTGTCGAATCACTTTCAAGGAGATGAAATCTTATGCAGTCACTTATTTTGAAGTACTATAAAGGAAACATCAGATGGATCCTTTATTGACAGGGGACAAGAAGCTGCATCTGTCAGCTGAATTCCGACAAGCATTCAAAATGGGACATATGCACTTTACAAAGGATGCAGCTCCTGAATTGGGACACAGCTGAAATAAAACTATGCAGTAAACTAGTGAAACAGCTGACGGGCAGTGTAATCTCTGGAGTCAAACTGCTTGCATGACTGGAGCAATCACATCAACAATAATTTCAAAAACCTGTGTGGGTTTGCAGGGCTTTTGAGAGATGGAAACATTTAAAAAAAAACAGCTGACACAGCAGCAGAGTTAACTATACATGTGGAAAGGCATACATGAGTGTTTCTTGAGCCAAATGTTGATTAAGCCTGGGAAAAAACAATCTCTACATGAGGAACACATGCTGCATCTTCAGTGCATTACAGCCAGAGACATTGTTTCAGCACTCACTTGGATCAAGTTGTGAAACATCTGCTTTCAGTTCTCCCAGCTGCTCTTCAGGTTTGCTCATATTTGACCCATCTTTCAATCAGGTACCATAGTATGAGTGGTTTTCTGTGTCTGATACAAAACTCTTTGCCCTTTTACAACCTCTGTTCTGGACTTTTGTGGGAAGTTTCTGCCCAAACTGGTGCTTTAGAACAGAGCAGGTATTCATGCAGGGCAACAGCAGCTGTTTTCACTGATTAGTTCTCCTCCAGCTCTCACTAACGGGCAGATAATCAGAAAAATCCATTGCTGCAGCGAATGGCTGGAAAAGGAGCGTTGGTACACATGCCTTTAAGTGGCAAATCACTGGAGGAACGTCTTGTGATTGTAGCAGTAATGAGCAAATGTGTTAAATTTGTTATTTGCTTGTTCAGCCCCTTGCAGACATATCCCTTGTCCTTAAACTAAACCTAAACGTCATTTTTGTCACATTCTCCCAACACATAATCCATTCTCACTCTCTTCTTTGTTTTCCCTGCTTCTCTCAGAGTGTGTGCAGATAATTTATCACAGTGAGCAGCAGAGAGCTGAGCTCGGCATGCTTTGATCAGGACGGGTCTGTTTCATGTTAGAATCGATGACTTCCTGCTCTACACAACACTCCTACAGCTTTGTCCTGTCTCCATTCTGGCTCCAAACACGTTTACATCCTTGACAAGTCCTGAAAATAACTTGGATGAATGAAGTCACAGATTTCCAGCTGATCTGACTGCAGCGCCGTGTGAATTTGGAGTTGAAAAACAGAGATTTTGGTTGAATTCTTGCAGATATGAAACTATAACTAACTCCATGTGTACGTCATAAACATCAGAGTACTTGCCGACATCATGAAGACTTCTTGCACACATTTTTTCTCTCTGTCTTTGATGGTGAATGTCTTCGTGAGCCGGCGATCACTTTTATCGTCCGTGTTGATAAATGAAGCCCTGGCTTTGGCACGCAGAGCATCCAGGGTCAGATTGTAGCGGATCTCTGCAGGACGAGAAAGATAGACAGTCTGGTGTGTTCTTTCCTTTTTCTCACTCATCATGTCTGCATTATGGCGACCTTAACCTTAACCTTAACCTTAACCTTAAGACCTTAACACGAAAAACTTTTACCTGCAAAGCAGAAAAAAAAACGCCACAACATTTCCCACATTTTTGATTTCATAAAAGTACAGTTACTTTGGCAAACACGTACTTAAGTAAAATTACTGTACAATTATTGGTCTCTAAATCTACTGAAGTAAAAGTAAAAATAATTTACTTTAAAGCATTGATACTCAACGTGTGGCTCTGGAGCAACATGTGGCCCTTTTGTGATTATTTGTGGCTCTTTTATGTCTTAATTTGAAATATTATTCTCCCATAAAACCTTAAAAAAGAAAAATTTTGACCTCAGAAATTAATCAAGTTAATCAGTTTGTTTCCCAGACCAATACAGAGGGCTTTAATTGTCAAACTTAATTGTCCCATTTATCCCATTTTACCCATTTTCACCATCTTATGCCACTTTTCACGCATCTATCTTTGCCATTAAATACCACTTTTTTCTCTACTTTTGTCCCCATTTTTGCAACTTCTTTTTGATACTTTTTCCCCATTTTTGCACCTTTTCACACTTTTTTGCCACTTTTGGCCCATTTAAGCTGCCTTTAGCCATTAAATATCACTTGTTTCCTCATTTTTGCCCATTTTGCAACTACTTACAGCCTCTTTTATCCAATTTTAGCCCCTTTTCACCATTTTTTCACTACTTTTTGCTCATTTAAGCTACCTTTTGCCATTAAATACAAGTGTTTCCTCATTTTTGCCCATTTTTGCAACTTCTTATAGCCCCTTTTAGTCAATTTTTGCCCCTTCTCACCATTTCTTCACCACTTTTTGCCCATTTTAGCTGCCTTTTGCCACTAAGTACCCATTTTTCCTCTTTTATGCCCATTTTTGCCACTTTTATCCCATTTTTTCTCCTTTTCACCATTTTTTTTACCACTTTTTTGCCAATTTAAACGTTTTGCCATTAAATACCAATTGTTTCTTCTTTTTTGCCCATTTTTGCAACTTCTTATAAACTCTTTTATCCAGTTTTTGCCCCTTTTCACAACTTTTTTTTTTTTTTACCACTTTTCACCCATTTAAGCTCCCTTTTGCCATTAAGTACCCATATTTCCCTAATCTTTGGACCATTTTGCCACTTTTTTCCAATTTTTGCCCCTTTTACCATTTCTTGCCCATTTAAGCTGCTTTTTGCCATTAAATACCACTTGTTTCCCTATTTTTTTGCCCTATTTTGCCACTCTTGACTGTTTTTTGCCCATTTGAGTCATTTTTCTCTCATTTTTTTGGCCACTTTTCAACCATTCAAGCTGCCTTTCGCTGTTAAATACCACTTGTTTCCTCTTTTAGCTTTTAACTTCTTATAGCCTCTTTTATCCAATTTTTGCCGCTTTTCACTATTTTTTTGCCCATTTAAGCTACCTTTTGCCATTAGATACCACTTGTTTGCTATTGTTTTGCCCTATTTTGCTACTCCTGACTGCTTTTTGCCCATTTGAGTCACTTTTCTCTCTTTTTTTGCCACGTTTTTACCACTTTTGGACTATTTATGCCCTATTCACCATTTTTTTCACCATTTTTTGCCCACTTAAGCTGCCTTTTACCATTAAATACAACTTGTTTCCAATTTTTTTTGCCCTATTTTGCCACCCTTGCCTGCTTTTTGCCCATTTGAGTCAATTTTCTCTCATTTTTTTGCCATGTTTTTGCCACTTTTTGGACCATTTTTGCCACCTTTGACTTATTGCTACTTCAAGCTGTTTTTGCCACTTTTCACCACTTAGATTGTGGCTCTTGCAAAGGTATTTTTCAACAATTTGGCTCTTGGGTTGAGCAGGGTTGTGTAACACTGCTTTAAAGTTTATTTTAAGTACTGATTGGCTACCTTCAATGTTTTAACGTTTTTCAGCATTAGGGGCTCCAGTCCTCCACAACTGAATGAATGATTATCCTATGACTCGAGGGTAACCCCTAATTGAAAAACCACTGGGTATAAAAAGAGCAAACCTATTCTATCAAAAACTATATCCCAAAAGAAAAGGACATTCTACTTTGAAAGCAAAAGAAACTGTTCTCCTTAGCTGTTTTACACAATGTCCCAACTTTTCAGGAAATTAGTAAGTAGAGCTTCTGCAAGAGCATGGAGGCTTAAAAAAATCCCTTATTCTGGATGGGTAGTTGCTCACCTGCAGCAGCGTTGGGGTCCTGTTGCTCAGATTTGATGCTGTAGTGGAAACACACATCTGTTTTCACACACACCGATTTACGTCCACCGTACTCGCACTGATACTGCGCCTGCTGCAGGTTGATTTTAGAGGGGTCAAAGGTCATGTTGGCATGGAGCTCTGCTACATCTCTGGACCTGGTGAAAAAAGAAACAAACTTCTAATTCATGCAATCTGTGCAATTTTGATCAGAACTAGATATGCATCCGAAGCGTAAAACTTGGCCTAAATGCTCTCTACTACTAAATGCAGCCAGCTCTAAGCCACATGGGAGTTGGAGTTTTCACACAGCTTAGCTGAGCCGCTGCCAGGAGAAACTGTGGGAGAAGGCCTGCCTGGGAAGTTAAATCATTCTGTGGGCTGATGTTTCAAAACTTTGTGGGTGGAAGCCTGTGGGCCGGGGTCCAACAGTGAAGCACAGAGCCAGAGGTTTTTAACAGAGAGATCATTAGGAAGCTGTTGGTCTCAGGCCTACAAGCCCAGTGGGACTTAAAACAGCTGTCTAAACCAGAGAAACACAATGCAAAGCGGACATGAAGAATGATGTCTGTAGGATATGGGCACTGGTGCTAGTAATGTTAAAGCAGAAAGGGTCCTTTATGAGTAACTTTTACGAGGCTGGAGGGTCTGCATCTCACCAGAACAGTGACGCCCCGCCTAGACCTCCGATGGAAATGTCAATGATGCCGTCTCCGTTAAGATCCATGACTCCATGAATGGACTGGCCAAAGAATTTCTTCTTTTCACCATCGCCTCCTGCAGGTATGCGCTGAAGAGACAAAACCAATAAGAGCTCATTAAAGATGGTGAGGGAATTTTTTTTACTCCTATCCTGTTGATCCTAATAGAATGGCATGAGAGCTTGACTTACCTGCACATATTTCTCTTTAAGCGATGTCTTATCTCCATGGTAGATGTAAACAGCCCCCCTGTGGTCGTTCTCAAAAGGCGCCCCGATGGCCACGTCATTAAACCCGTCAAGGTTGAGATCCGTTACTGCAGCAATGGCTGTGCCAAAGCGAGCGCCGCACGGTTCGTTTTTATGTGAGCAGGTAGCTGAGTGGGCGGTGCAGCACGACTGATTGACAGGCTTTAAAGTGAACTCGTGCTCAAACCGGCCGGCCTGGTGAAGGACGCAGAAAACAGAGACACAAAGATTGTAAACATTGTGTGACGTCTTAAGCAAATATTTGATTTTAAATCTTTCAAACCTGGTTGATTTTGTAGACGTAGACTTGTCCCTGCTCATCTCTGTCTTTGCCCATGAACATCGGAGCGCCGACTAAGAGGATATCTGTGTAGGAGTCTCTATCCACGTCAACAGTCTGCAGGACACTGCCGAAGTAGGACCCAATCTGTAACAAGGGACAAAAAATTGTGCGAATTGAGTGTTGGTACTTTGAGGACTGAATTTTTACACACCTGCTCCTGACAATATTTCAACAAAACTGGATCCCTGGAACTTTTTATTTGCCCCTTGACTCGGCCACTCCAGCACATCCACCTTGTTGTCCTTAAACCATTTCTGTGTAGCTTTTACATTTCGCATTGCCTTGCTGGAAAGTAAATGTTCCCCCGATTCAGTTAGATTATACTACAGGATTTTCCCATATTTTACCGCATTTGTTTTACCATGCTGGCTGACAAGAAGCATCTCCACAGCATGATGCTGCCACTACCATGCTCCACAGCGGGAATGGTGTGCCAGGACCATGGAGTCTCCCACATGCCTTTTGGTGAACTCTAGTCCAGATTGAATCTGAGTTTTCTTCAACAGTGTCTTTCTCTTTGCTACTCTCCCTTAAAGCTCTGACTGGTGAAGAACCCGGCCAACAGTTGTCTGCAGAGTCTCTCCATCTCAGCTGCTGAAGCTTGGAACTCCTTCAGAGTAGTCATAGGTGTCTTGGTGGCCTCTCTCACTAGTCTCCCTCTTGCACTCTCATTCAGTTTGTGAGGACGGTCTGATCTAGGCAGATTTACACGTGACATATTCCTTACATTTCTTGATGTTGCATTAATCCGAACTCTGGGGGATGTTCAATGCCTTAGACTTTTGCGTATCCAATAATTTTTCCCTCATTTGCTTGGAGTGTTCTTTTGACTTCGTGGTGCAATGGTAGCCAGGAATACTGACTGACCAGTGTTAGTCAATTGTCTTTATACTATTACATTATAGGCATTAATAGTCACTAGAGGGGTTTTTCAGTTTTGTTGTTTTTAAAAAGTCAAATTATATAGATCAACGATTGATTGATTTATAAAAAGCCTGAGCTTTTCTTATCCATTCAGTATTGCATTTCACCTGCCAGAACAGGACTGCTTGACTTTGTTTGTTATTCAAAAGATGACTATACTGAACTGATCTCTCACGGAGCTGTAAGATAGTGGCATAAAGCATTATTAGATGTAGAAGTGATGGTCACACATTCTGCCTTTTTCTCATTTATTTTTCAGTATGCCTCACTTTAAATTCCAGAAACTTTCTGTGAAGGCAGACTATGAAAAAGTCCCCACTCAAGTGGAACTCATGGAACATTTGGGGAAAAAGGGTATGCATGAAAAGGGTTAGGGTACAAGCAAACTGCCAGTGCAGTTTCTCATGCATCCACTTGAGGCTGGCTGCAAAATATAAGGCATCCCCATTAGGGCTGAATGATTTAAGAGTATTAATCTAATTGCGGTTATATTTTCCAATATTGCGATTGCGATTTAACGTGCAATTATTTTTAAGTTCCTCATCCAATGCTTTTCCTTCAACACAAGCAATAAATCATTCTAGAACAATATTAAATATATTAAACTGGGTCAGAACAAATCTGAGAAAATTTCCAATTTGCAATTATTTTGACTTATATTGAAAATTCTATATTAAATGTTACATTAAAGGGGATGATCATTTTTATGTCACTCTTATTTTGAATTAAAAAAAATTTAAAAAATGAGGAATGTAGGATTTTTGCAAACTATTCTAAAAAATGACACAAATGTTTTCATATCTCTGCTGCACAAAAATTGAATTAAACTGGTGTTTTAACACATATTTTTGGTCAAAGTAATATTGCACCCTTTTCGATTTGAAAATTGCAGTAGTTCGATTAATTGCCCAGCCCTAATCCCCATTCACACCCTTATCACAATGCTATTTTCACAGCAGTAAAAGTTGATTACAGTCTGGCTCAGATAGTTTTGGCCTCACTAGGTCCTTTCTTGCACATGTTGCCCTTTATAGCAGATAGTCAGAGGCTACGACTAAGCTTCAGCACCCAATAGGTGGCATTACCTATGTCCATGTTTTATACAGTCCATGGTGGAAAAACTAACAAAATTGGGATTAAAGAATATTTAATTTCTTCAAAAAACAGCAATAAAAGCTCTACTAAGTATTCTGTTTACTTTTGGTGGAAATGAGCCTTATCTCAGAAGATTCAACTACATAATGAGTCAATTTTAGAACAAGACCAGGACTTTTTAGAACCATTTCCCTGCAAAACACGCAGATGTAACTCAAACCATCTCAGAAACAGAACAAAAAGCCTCACCTGTTCTCCTCTCAGGACCTGAGAGACAACGATTCTGTCATTCTCATCCAGTCTGTAGATTACAACACGGCCCGTGTGGTTATACCGGGGTGCGCCTGAGATGTAGAGCTCTCCATTGCGGGTGGAGGCTGACTGGACATCGTAGCCTGCAGACAGAGAAGTCAGTGCATAAACATGATCAGTCACACAAAAGAAGAAAACCATGAAAAAACACACTCTGACACTCTGAATGCTCCTGATTACGTCCCAGTGTGTGAAAGAAACTATAAAACACTTCTGCAGGAAGACGCTGCAAAGCTTATTTACATACATTCAAAGTCAAACACACAGAGGCTATCCATGCAGCAGGACCTTTGTGTACGAGACGGTGCCAACAGCTGAGTTTACGTTATGCGCGTCTGGACCTGCCAGTGCTCTTTCTTATGACATGTTGATTAAATAACTTGATATTAAGATGCTGCGGTTGCTCTAAGAGCCATAAAAGGCAGTGGGACAGAGAGAAGAGCCTGTGCATATTATTTATGTGACGGAGAGTAAGAGACAGAGAGCATCTGCTGTCACAGGCAGACAAATACATTGCTTACTCCTCCATGCAAGAGACTCAATATTTATTCTACAGCTGTAAAATGTCAATAAATCTTTAAGAAGGCACAGATGATATATTCTATTTAAAACAAAACCATGCAGCTTAAGATAAATTTGAAATACAAATGCATACAACTGTCTTTATTTTTTCTTATCTTGTACATCTTACCAATAGGTATGTTTTTGCATAAAGGATTAAGCCGGTGGGATACTAAGAAAAAACCATCAAAATGATGCTTTTCTGCATGTTCAGATGTATTAATGCTTTGATAGAACATCTGTTTATAACTTAAAATTTGCTGTGCAAAATTTTAGATATGTTACATTTTTGAAAATTTAATATGCAAAGTAAGGATGGCTCATATCTTTAAAAGCCTCCAGAAAACCCACAATAAAAAGGTACCAGTGTTTTTATATTACTAGTTTACATGTTCTCTTTAATCCATTTGATGCAGCACGTCCTCGGTTTATGCAGGATTCCTTTTAAGAAGCTAAATCAAAAACATTTTTTTGGTACTGTAAGATATAAAGAGTCAACTTACCAAAGTACCCGGCAAGTGCGTCATTCACTGCCTCAGTCTCTGGGTCATAGAAGCTGTCATTTCCTGGTACTATACTTCTCTCAGCAGTTTGCATTACTACTGTTCCGTTCCAGTCATATGCTCCCACTGCTCCCAATAATACCGCGTCCTTCAGTAGATGACAAGGAAGTAGGATATGAGATAAGAAAAGTCATGTAAGTTATTTTTTTCTTGTTAGCAGTGGAGAAAGTATTAGGCTGCATAAATATTCAACCCCTTTAAAGTTCAAGGTTCTTGAACTAACCTGGTACAAGAGACTGACCTAATTCAACAGAGGTCCAGCCAATCCAGCGAGTAATTCTAGAACGTGTCTCAAGTGACTGTAGTGTAAAGACACCTGTGTCTAGTTCCTACTAGTTAATCAGTATTACTGGCTATTATTGCACCGTGAAGACAAAAGAACACTCAAAGCAACTCAGAGAAAAGGTTATCAAGAGTATAAGTCAGGGGATGGAAACAAAAAATATTTCAAAGGCACTGAACATCCCCTGGAGTTCAGATAAATCCACCATGAAGAAATGAAGGAGTATGGCACATGCAAAAATCTGTTTAGATCAGGCCGTCCTCACAAACTGAGTGAGCGTGCAAGAAGGAGACCACCAAGACACCTATGACTACTCTGAAGGAGTTCCAAGCTTCAGCAGCTGAGATGGAAGAGACTCTGCAGACAACAACTGTTGCTCGGGTAGGTTCTTCACCAGCCAAAAACTCAGATTCGATCTGGACTAGAAGTCAACAAAAGGCTTGATGGTCAAGAGGAAGAAAGTTTTTTGGTTTGATGAGACCAAAATGGAGCTTTCTGGCCATTAGACATGCTGATATGTTTGGTGGACATGAAAATGAACTAAAACTGAATGAGAGACAAAATCTCCTTAGTTTTAGTTTCTGCCAGCAGCAGACGGACTGACATGTGAACCAAAGCCTGGAGAGAATAAAGTGGCCTGACTTGATTAAAGAAGAATGAACACAGTGGTTAATATTAGGGCTCAAGTGTTATACAAACATCAAAATTGAATACATAAAAGGAAAAGTGAAGAGCCCTTTTGGGTCAGGCGCCTGTCAAATAGCCTATATTACTTCAAAAACTAAAACTAACACTCAAACTAATAAAAACATTTTTTTCCAAATTTAAAATTTAACTAAACGTACAAATCAGCAGTAAAAACTACCTTATAAAAGAATCCAAAAACTATTAAAACCCTGCACTGCACATCACCCCAAGCACACCATCCCCACCATGAAGCACAGTGGTGGCAGCATCATGCTGTGGGGATGCTTCTAGGCAGCCGGACCTGGAAGGCTTGTAAAGGTAGAGGGTAAAATGAATGTGACAAAATCTAAGAGGGACAATCTTATTCAGTGGTTCAATGGTTTAAAGACAACAAGGTGAATGTTCTGAGTCAAAGCCCAGACCTCAGTCCAAGAGAGAATTTGTTCACTGGACTTTAAAAGGGCTGTTTACACCTGATACCTGTGCAACCTGACAGAGCTTGAGGAGTTTTGCAAAGAAATATGAAGTAGAATTTCCTGTTTGCAGCCAAAGGTGCATCTACTAAATACTGGCTTGAAGGGGGTGAATATTCATGCAGTCCCTTAATCCAAATTACATTTTTTCATTTTTCCGAATTACTTTGTAGAAATGTGCTTTCACTTTGACATTAAAGAGGTCAGAAAATCCAAATTACATTGACCATGACTGATTTTTCACAGGCACAGTAAAATAACTTGATATTTTGGGCTGAATTCTCTGGAAGTGTCTACTAGCTTTAAAATAATGGACGAGAAAGCTGTGATCTGATTTGATAATTACTTCCCAGTGTAAATATCAGAACATTACAGATATAGATGCATGAATCAATCTTTTTGTTTCTTCTTCGCCGTATCTTAGAGGAAACTGAGTTATCAAACAGGATGGGGAGGGGTCACAGGACATACCGTGCGTAATTACTCCCAATGAACTGCATCAAGAGGCTTTTTCCCTCCGCTGAGCATTAAGACGAGGCCTCACGTGTTGAGCACACGATGGGAGAGCTTGTTCGGTTCTGTCTGGTTTTATTAATCTGAATGAGCCACTGCAGCCTCAGAGACAGTGCACTCAGTGATGGAGGAGGTGATAAAAGTGAGTCAGGAGCAAGAAGAAGCATAAGAGGGCCCCTGTTTTTTTTAGCAGACAAAGGAAATACCTAATGAATGAACACAAGAGGCAAAAACAAGAATGTTGTTTTGACCCCAGAGAGCAAACATCTGACTCAACCTGTGTCGCTGTCTCTTATGCATGCCTTGAGTTTGACTTTGGGTCGCTCGGTCTGTCGGTCTGTACACGCTCTCATGCCATCAGACCAAACACGATCGGTCTGAAGTTGGCAGCCAAGAGGACAGAGAGAGCCTCTGTCTGACGGCGTCTGCTGACCGAGGTGAATCACCAAAGGGTTGAAGATGCACCAGAGATAACACTATGCCATTATGTCTGGAGGAGTTCATTAGCTGAGCAAACACTTGCACGCAAGCATAAGGAATAAACAGTTTCTGTCAAAGCGAACGCCTACAGTCATGTAACCTTACTGCAATCAGACCAAATGACACGCTAATCTCAGTGCTGACTGGCCCAGTCATTTAATAAAGCTTTTACTTTGAAAATGTGTTTATTCCTCTGATAAAAATGGTTAGATTCAGACTTACTTTAGAAGAATGTGCACTAAAGCCAGTCTGGGACATCTCCATCTCGAAATGATGGGTGAAATTGCTGCTTGTAGCTGAGGGGACAAAAAGATTATTTTTAGCCTTTGTGATATTTCTAAACATAAAAAGAACAAAATTTAACTTTTTCAGTGTCTCATTGTACTATTCTATTCTTTTAGTAGGAAATAGTGTGGCACTTTAGCATCTAGTCAGACCCGCCCACAGATTTGGCTGAGCCCCTGACAAACCCAGAGTCTGGGCCCTCCCCAGTTCTGATTTATTGATATCAGTGCAAGTGTGTTGGATCAGCAGCATCAGTGCTAGCATCCTGGCACCAATGCCAGTTCTCTCATTATGGAGCTGAACAATTTTCCATCCATTACCGCCACATCTTTTTTCCACTTCTGACCTATTTTTGCCCATTTTCATCCATTTCTACAACTTTTTACAAACCACTTCTTACCCCTATTTATAAATATTTTCCCATTTCAGCAACATTGTTTTGAAACTTCTCGCCTACTTTAGCTGCCTTCTGTCATATTTTGGCCCTATTTTTTTTTACCAGTTTTAATCTGTTAAGACAACTTTAAAAAAGCAAGAACAAAAAAACGTTTTTACCACTTTGATGGTGTTCTGTTGCCTTTTCACCCGTTTCTGTCACTTTTCAAAACTAATTTCTACCGTTTTTTGTCATTTCTGCAAAAATTTTTTTCTTCTAGATTTGCCCACTTAAGCTTCTTTATTACACTTTTTTCCCTTTTACCAGTTTTTGCTGCATTTAATCCATTTTTTGCACATTTTTCATTTTCACCACTTTCTGCCCATTTCTTGCCACTTCTCTCCTCTTTTTGCATTTTTTCCCATTTTTAGCCCATTTTGTCACCTTACCAAATTTGCACATTTTTGCCAAATTTTTGCCACTTTTCACTTTTAAACTATTTATGCCATTTTTAATTCTTTTTTAATATATTCTTGCCACTTTTCACCCATTTCTGTCACCTTTTCAAGCCACTTTCTGCCTGTTTTTGCCCATTCATGCCACATCTTTTTGAATTTTTTTGCCTACTTTAGCTTATTTTGCCACTTTTTTGTCCCTTTAAACCAGTTCTTGCAGATTTTTCATTCATTTTTTTATTTTCACCACCTTCTGCCCATTTCATGCCACTTTTTCAAATTCTTTTGCCACTTTTCACCACTTTTTGTTGCTAACTTTCATCCATTTCTGCAAATGTTTTTTTTTTTTTTATTATTATTTCTTGCCCATATGTGCAAATCATTTTGCCCATTTTTGCAACATGTTTTTGAAACGTCTTCTTCTAGATTTGCTCACTTTTTTCTGCATTTAACCAAATTTTTTGCAGATTCTTTGTCCATTTTCACCACTTTTGGCTTGTTTCTTGCCACTTTTTTTCAAATTCTATTGCCACTTTTCATCTCTTTTGCATTTTTTGCCACTTATAGCCCATTTTGCCACCCTACCTAATTCGTACATTTTTTTTTGCATTTTGTCGCCCATTTTTTCTACTTCTTGCTTTTTCAACTTTTAAACTATTCATGTCATTTTAATTCTATTTTAATACATTCTTGCCACTTTTCACCCATTTTTTGTTTCTTTTCACTGTAATTCAATTATTCATTATCCTTATCCTGGCATAAAAGAACGAGTACAAACAGATAGTTTTTGCCAAAACATCATTCAGTTTTTAGGTGAAAATGTAAAACTCAGTGAACTAATGTTTCTTTAGTACCTTCTAAGGCAAAAATCTTGCTTCCCAGAGCGTCCACGATGGTCAGTAGAGCCACCTCATCAGACACGTTAAAGAAGTGGTCCCGTACTGGTTTACTGGAGATGGACTCGATCTCCTTGATGAACTTCTGCACTTCTTCTGCACTTTTGTTCTTACGATTGTACTCTCCCAAAACCTGAGAAAAAACCAGAACTAATTACACACCAGAATAGAGCAGATTCCACAAAGTTTGGTCTTTAAGATGGCTGAATAGTTGGCTCTAGGATTGACAGCTAACCCCCCAGTTAGAAAGCTCCCTCTCACTGAACCTTTGCTGGGTGACTCCTTGTTAAACACGCCCTCACCAGGCCAAGGCTATTCAGTGTGTTGTGATGAAACCGTGACCTTAATTCTATTTCTTCCAGCGTAGTAGAACTCCAGTCAAGGATGGAAATCAGATTGCTTTTGAATTATGGTTCAACACAATCATTTTAAAAAACAAGCAAATGAAACTGGCCTGGACAAAAATGACAGGACCCTTAACTTACAAGGCCTCTTCAGAATAGTCCAGTGTTCGGTTCTTAGCTGTTCTGGGCTGTTTTTAGCTGCTTTTCTGCTCATTATCTGTTAGAGGATCCATGACCTGGACTGAGACCAAGCTTTCTGACACTGAGCAGCACATTTGGCTCCAGAATGCCTTGATAGTCTTGAGATTTCATTGTACCCTGCAAGAGACTATCCGTGCCAGATGCAGCAAAGACGCTCCAGAACATAAGCAAGCCTCCTCCGTGTTTCCCAGTAGCTACAGTCTTCTTTTATTTGCTTCCTTTTTGTGTTAGGCAGGCTGACTGATTACTAGTCTGAAGACACCTGTGATGCTGATTACAGGACACACCTGAGTTTAACATGTCCCTGTGGTCACATTATTCTACATCTTTTCAAGGGGTACCATCATTTTAGGCCAGGCCCATTTCATTAATTTATTTAATTTTAGTTAATTTTCAGTAAATTTTCATTAGTTACTACTTTTGTCAGTTTCAAGTTACTTCAGTGACCACTGTGGGTTTTTCTTTATTTAACTGAAGGGTACCAACTATTTTGTGTAGCAGACTTGCCTCAGGAGATACGGTGGCCAGCCAGTCAGTGTGGCGTCTACTCATATTCTACCTTTTCTTTGTCTAACCTGGTTACAGCAGGGAGGGCTGGGATCGACAAAGAGCCCAGGTTTGAAGAGGGCGCTCTGTAAACCTTCTCATGAACGAATTTTAAAGATTCTCCAAATTTAATTCGTCTCGAAGTGATTGAACTCTTACGGCTGACTGAAGTGATTTCAGTGCACGTTAAATGTTATTATTTCTGACGTGTAATGTTGACCTTGATTTTTTACTCCCTCCTTCTAGGGGTGGGGATATGGAAAAAACAAATCATATCACGATTTTTTTTATGGCCAGATCACAATCTTGATTTTATCACGACTTTTCCACTTAATTTTTAAGACAAATTTGTAAGTACATAACCAGAAAAAAAACTTTTTCTCTCTTTGATTTTTGAAATACTGTGTCAACAACTCAGGTTTTTTCTGTTTTGAGCTAATTGAAAAATGTTCACAGGATATGTGCAGAATGTGCAAATAAATGTTTTCTGCAAAATGATGGTTCAGAAAATCAAGACAGACTCGTATAAGCCCGTTAGAAATCTACGTAAGGACTAAGTCTTAAGTTTCACTTTCACTTGCAGCCTCCGCTGCTCCGCAGCAGAAGGGGAGGGGGAGAGGGAGCAAAGAGCTAGAAGTAAAGAGCCGATTCCACAATAAAATAGCTTTAGCAGATCACGGATACACTCTATATCTTCAGGATCTGATATCGACTTATTGTGCACCTCTACCTCCTTCATATTAACACCATACACACTGTTTGTGTGTTTTGTATTTATAGTCTGGTCTTAGTCCTTCCACATGTGAAGAAGTACACATATAAATATGTAAATAGTATTGATATTGTTATTTTTATTGCTAGGTTTTGGTCATGTTGTGTTTTAGTATTGTCTGCACATTTTATTTCTTACTTTAATGCAAATTTCTGTCTCTCTCTTGTTGAGCTGTTGCAATGACCAAATTTCTACCAATGGGGGATCAATAAAAGTTCATCTTATCTTATTTAACATGATTATAAAATGCAAATTCACCACAGGCAAACAATTCACAAAGAGCACAGTCGTCATAAAATCTTTTCAAAGAGAAAAAAAAGGTTTTTACTCACAGCAATGCCAAACCTCTCAATGCCATCCTCCTCACAATCCTTCATGACACGTTCTAGTTTATAAGAGTCATGTGACTCTCCGTCAGTCACCACCACCATGACTTTCTTCACTCCAGGTCGTGCACCACGCTCAGGCGTGAAGGCCTCCTTCCTGATTGACAGAAATATTAATCATCAGTGTTAATAACAAACCTTATCAAGCCTATTTTTCTACATTTGTGTTAGAGACTATTTTTGAGGTGCATTATCCTGATAAGCCAGATAAACATATTATTTAAGTCTTAGGGGTCCAAATCACACTGGCGTGATTTCATCATGCGCTACTTTTGTCACATGAAAACAAAGCCACATTTTGCGTTCAGGTGGAAAGCAGGATCTTTAAGCTTTCTTTCAGATTTTGGTTGATGTGAATACGCCAAGTAAAACAGGATATATGATCATTTTAATTTGATATAAAAAATAAAGTTACACATAGGTGACAGTGGACCATGCTGTACAGGGCTGGCACTGTTTTTTTCATAATTTCAGCATGTAGTAATTTCTTTTTAAAATGATAATATATTGTTTTAAATTACAAATGTTAAAAATCTTGTGGGGTTTTGTGTTTTTGTAGGTTCTATATCTAACACAGTAAATTAAATGTGAAAAAAATATAGTTTTCATTTTATAAAGTTAAGGTAGTGCAGAAAAAGATTAAACCAAACATGTGCATGGGATGCATTTTGTGAGTGGTTTATTTTGTTTAAAAAAAAAGAAAAAAAAAAAAACAATTAACAAAATTGCAAAACAGCCAGTGGACCTCTTGGGGTTAAAGATATTTGGCCAAAACTAGACAAATGAAAATATCTGCCTAGTAAATGTTTCTAGTTAAGAGCCTTAAAATGAGATTTACTGGCTAAGATAGCTGCTGTTATATGTTCATACCTGGCTGTTTCAATGCCCATGAAGGTCAGTGTCTTTTGGCCGGTCTGCTGAGGGAGATCATAAATGTATTCCAGCAGAGATTGAGTGTTGTCAAACTGGCTCAGGTTGACGTTGTGAGACACATCATCACCGTACGACACGATGCCAACCTAAAAAAAAACAGACAGGCATGTTTTTCTTATGAACATTATCCAACTTTAAATCTATTTTTCCTTTTCTAAGTTCTTCTGTTCTCAGAGGCCCCTCCCAGGCGGTCTGCTGAGGATGTGGTCAGGTTCGTTGGGGTTTATATGGCGCAGTGTTCTTTATACAGAAGGGAAGAGGACTTCAGCAGCCATGGAAGATGTGACTTTACAACCGCGTGGCTCCTCTGTAAGAAGACTTTCCAGTGTTTCCCCTCTGGAAAACTCCACAAGAGCCACGCCAGGTCGATGTAACCATAATAAAAACTAACCGCCAACTGGAGGAGCAGTCCAAGGCACGTGGAGAGAAATAACCAGAGGTATAACTCACTAAGCTAAAATTACTGTAAAGACTAAAACGGATCCACCTCATAGCGCCTGCTTCATGAGAGACATCTAACAGTAATCCTCCATGCTGGCACAGTGATAAAATCTCCATGATGAAGTTAAGTCATCAAATATAGAAGCAGACGATAATTTTCCTTCAAGAATCTTTTTATATAATCATTGTTTTCTTACTTTACTCAATAATTAATACTTTTTTTGCACATCTGTGACTTTTTTGACCATGAAATCAAAAATAAAAAAGCTGATTCCTAAAGGGGAATCAATATCATGTTAAATGTATTTGACCTTATCGTGTGTATAACTGACCTGGGTGAGTTTTGGTCCAATCACAATTTTCCCTATGAATCGTTTCAGAAAATCGATGATACTGCTCCAGGGCCAGATGCTGTTAGATCCATCCAGAACTATCACGATGTCCATCTCCTCCCCACACTCTACAGAGAAAAACAAAAATATCACTACATGGTTCATTCTGTAGTTTTAATTTCTCTGCATGCAGTCATGAAAGTCTAAACCCTTCCACCCACTGGATGTTTTACCTCTTAATGATTTTACAGATCAACCATGTTTTATGGAATCTGGCTTTAATCACAAAAAATGTCTTAATGTGAAAGTGAAAACAGAGGAATGTCAAATAAACAAAAACATGTAAGTTAATTGAATGACTGCATATGTAGATATTCACTCCCTTTAAAATGACAACATTTCATAAATCAAACTGAGGAAAAGCTCAGAGATTAAATTATGTACGGATCTTTTTAAAATGTGTAACATGAAAGATGGCTTGCTTTAGCTTTGTTAGCTTTAGCTAAAGCTAACATAGCTAAGCTGGCTACAATATTAACAGTACTACATAAGACAATGTAGCTAAGTAAGCTTTAGTAAAGTGAGCTTTTGCAAATGTAGTGAAAGCTAACATAGCAACATAGATAACTTAGACATGTAGTATTCGATGGCTACGTAGCTCAGTTAGCTACATATCTCAATTATCTATGTAGCAACTAATGGAATTACGAAAGGTTTGCCTGCTATGTTAGAATGCAGGATAGGCTGTTTTCTGTAAGCAGACGCTTTAGCTTCATTAGCTTTGGCCAATGCTAACATAGCTACAGTTAACATTACTACATAAGCCATTGTTGCTAAGTCAGCTTTAGCAATGAGAGCTTAAGCAAAAGTAGCAAAAGCTAATGTAGCTATGTAGATCACTTTTCATGGAGGATGAGCTATGTAGAGAACACACCTATGTAGCTTACATAGCCTCTTTGTGAGCTAAGCTATAGCTACATTAGCTACATAGCTATGTTACTTATGAAGCAACATGTAGCTTTGTTAACTATGTAGCTCTGCTATCTATGTATGCCTGTTTTTACCCATTTTTTTAACCCCCAATTTTTACACTTTCAACACATTTTTGGCTGCTTAAAATCAATTTCTTTCACTTTTTAATCCCATTTCACTTCCTTTTCTGCCCATTTCTTCCACTTCAGAGCCTTTTTTCATTTTTAATCCCCTTCCCATCACTGTTTCTGCCCATTTTTGCCACTTCTTAACCATTTCTTGCCCCTTTCTATTATTGCTTCTGTTGACCCATTATTGCCACTACCCCTTTTCACAATTTTTTATACCCATTACTGCCAATTTTAACAACATTTTTCTATTTGTTATGTCATTTTTTCCTGTTTAACCCATTTCTGCCACTTTTTCAACCTCATTTAAAACATTTTTGCCAGTTATAAAGCATTTCCCCCACTTTTAATCCCATTTCGCCTCATTTTCTGCCCATTTCTGCCACTTTTAGGCCACTATTGCCACTGTTAAATTCTTTTACCACTTTCTTTGCCTGTTTTTCCCATTTTTACCAGTTTTTACCATTTTTTACTCACTTATTCTACTTTTAAAATCCCATTTCACAACCTCTTTTGCCAATTCTTGCCATTTAGAACCTATTTTAGCAATTTTTAGCCCATTTGAATTTTATTCTTAAGAAACTGAATTTTTACATTTTTAATAAGGCTGTGTACCACCACAATAAATGAAATAAGCTATTTGTTGCTTTAATATGAGTGGTTATTATTCTAGTAAAAAAAATAAAATGTTGATACACAGCACAATGGACCATGATTTTGCTGACTCATGGGCCCAGCAGCCTTGTCTCCACATGGCTGTTCTTAAAAGTGCTTGGCTGTGTTCAGCCACCTTCAGGTACAGTGGGGGTCCCTGGTTTCTGCCACCTTATTTTTTTGGGGGGATGCAGAATGAAAAGTTTGAGAACCTGCTTTAAGTAATTGTTCTTGAAGTTTTGTTACATGCAGTGAAACAAACGATGTTACTGTGTTTGTGTCTGTTAAATTAACGGCAGAGAGGCTGATCCTAACCAAAGCTGAGTGATAATGACTGCAGACTGTTTTCTCTCTGGTTAAAGCTGTCCTGGGAAACACAGAGCAGGCCCAGTAAACTGTCTCCTAACTTGGGCAAACAACACAGCTGAAGGGCTTGGCGGGGCGGGGCCAGAGAGGAATGAAGGTCGCCGACAAGTTTACATTAAGAAGAATGCTCTAATCTCCCCCTTCACAGAGCCAGGGTGTGTTTGATGTCAGGATCTTGGGTGGTACTACAGAGAAGAGTAGATCGTAATCTCTCGTCCTGACAGGCAATTTGTGCAGATGCCGTCCCGTCCCGTGTCTCATGTTGTCAGAATGCTTACTTTGCACGGATGGAGCCACAGAGTTGAGGATCTGGAAGGAAGAGCTGACATTGGCACAGACTCCTGAGATGTACTGCTGGTGCCCGCACATGTAGCCGTACTGAGGACCACAGGCCTGTGGAGACAGGACATACACCAAAAACATGTAAATAAACTCAGACTGGTTGTTAAAGGAAGCCAAATATAAAGGCTGTGACTGGTTTTCCACCAGTATGACATAATGGGTGAGAGGAGGTTCAGGGCTACCAAACGGAAAGAACTACTCAAAGTGAGGATTACACAGAAATTATTAAAAGCCACCATAGATCCCTTCTGATCGTACTTCTCCAGAGAGTTCAGAGGAGAGGGGATCTGAGAAATCCAGCCTGCAAGGCTGAATGAAATTATCTAACTGGAAAAGAAGATAGCATCTATTAATCTTTCAGCCATATTTCATTAGATTTCCCTGCATGCTGCTCAGACTTGGTGCATTCTTTACATCAGAGTTAGCTGAAACTTGACATAGCTGTCCAAGAACAAGAATAAACCATAAACATGCAAGCAGCTCAATGAGGCTGCACATTAACATCCTCATAAAACTGTTCACACTCCAAACCCATCAAGCATGGAGTCAAAGCGTTAAAATAGAAAGAAGAAGATGTTATCCTTTCACAGCTGGAACTTAATGATGAAGTGAGTTACAGGTAGGACTTCAAAATAAAATATGTGAGTTAGCTGTTTTAACCAAGATACAGTTCCTATAAAAGTATTAGCCTGCTTGCAAGTTTTACCCTTTAATAGATTTAATCCTAATCAGAGACTCTGCAGAAAACAACTGCTGTTCTTCATCAGTCAAGGCTTGATGGGAGAGTGGCAAAGAGAAAACCACTGTTGAAGAAAACTCATATTCATTCGGGACTAGAGTTCACCAAAAGGCATGTGGGAGACTCCATGGTTGAGTGGAAGAAAGTTCTTTGGTCTGATGAGACTAAATGGAGCTTTTTGGCCATCAAAAACACACCATCCCCACTGTGAAGAATGGTGGTGGCAGCATCATGCTGTGGGGATGCTTCTCAGCAGCTGGACCTGTGAGGCTTGTAAAAGGTAGAGGGTAAAGTGAATGTGGCAAAATGTAAAAAATATTCTGGAGGACAATCTTAGGTCGTTTTCACACCTGATAGTCTGGGGGACTCGGTCCATTTTGGAACAGAAATTGCAACATTGTTATACTTTCCTTTGGTTTGGTTTGCATTCACACTGCTCTTTGTTAAACGGGCCAAACCGTCTGAACACCTACAACATGAGCCCACTAGGGGTGCTGTCGTCACAAACAAACGGCGACCAAGAAGAAAAGCCGGCCACATTTTTCCACATAAACAATGAAAAAACACAGAATTACGCTGTCTTGGGGTTTCTGCTCTTGCATTGGGGCATAAGGAGCAGCCAGCGAGACGGTGAGCTGTCCAACATGTTATTCTTTACACGGGACGAATAAATAAGCACGGACTACGACATGTTGCCATGGCTACACAGATGCCAAGCGAGGTACCGACATGTATATGAGTGTATTAAATCACATATAAATCCTTATATCATTACGCTTTATACCACTCCCTGTCTTTGGTTCTCAAGTTGCTCCGCTTTGCTTTCACACCTCCAACGAACCTCATCAGGGTACGGTTGGAAGCGGACCGAGACCCCCTGTCTAACGGACCAGAGTCCGCTTGTTTGGTCCGCACCAGAG
Source organism: Cheilinus undulatus (assembly GCF_018320785.1). Classification (NCBI taxonomy): domain Eukaryota; kingdom Metazoa; phylum Chordata; class Actinopteri; order Labriformes; family Labridae; genus Cheilinus; species Cheilinus undulatus. The sequence continues at coordinate 41,051,471 of NC_054881.1, forward strand.
TTCGTGTGAGCTTTCACACCACTCCAGACAAACCAGACTATCCAGGAAAACGGACCAGAACAGCTCTGCTGTGAATGCGCCCTCCTTACACACTCTAAAAGAGAGCTACTGCTTGAGAGCAGATTTATTTTCCAGTGAACAAATGACCTGAAGCATACAGCGAAAGCTACACAGAACTGCTTTAAAGACAACAAGGTGAATGTTCTGGCTGAGTCAGAGCCCAAACCTCAACCTAATAGAGAATTTGTGGCAGGACTTGAAAAGGGCCGTTAATCCCCCATCCCCGTGCAGCCTGACAGAGCCTGAGTGGTTTTTCAAAGAAGAATGGAGAAAAATCGCAGTGACTGTTTTGACAGTTTTGCAGCAGCTGGGAAAGCAGTGAAGGAGCAAGCAAGGGCTGGCACGTGTAACTACTGCACACAGCAAACACGCATGCAGTCTGAAACAGGCGTAAGTCTGGCTGAACTGACAGTATGACAATCATTATATGCTGATGATATGCTGGTATAATGGGTAGTGTTTATCATGATTACTTTCAGTTTTATGCAGGATGGTGCCTTTCAGTTTCTCTAGTCTCCTAATGTGCTTCTTTTTCCTTTTCTCTGATGTCGGCACTGAAAACACCCAGATTGACTGATTGGTTATGGAGATTGTTACACACATGGCTTTCTGCCAGGAAGCTCTGTTGGGAAGTGTTTCACATTTCCCCCAAAACAGATGATATCCACAACACTCAAGAAGTGATTTCAAAGCTGTTTTTGGAGTAAAGTAATAACACAGTGTAATGGGGTTTGCATTACAGCTGATGGTTCCCATGGGTGGAAATCTATTGATAACTCTGATCTAATGAGACTAAATCAAGAGTGTTATTTCTGACCTGAACTCCCATGATGAGAGGAAACACTGACACTCACGCTAACCACATTAAGTGTTATGGTTGGCTTCAGTTACACTCACGGCTTTAATAGATTTATCCTCACAAACTTCAGGCCACATTTTCTTGGACTAATCATCAAGTTGTATGTATTTATTGACTACGAGGGACTATTAAGTCTTCAACCAAAGCTACCTTAAAATCATGTTAGAATAACATTTTACAAGAGTTCATAGCCATAAAGTCTGAGCGGTTTCACCACCTCCATCATACATTTCTGCATACATTCAGCTGATTCACACTATCCTGTTACATTCCCAGGACATGAAACTGCACTGGGAAACACCGAGGGTCAAGCCCACTCCCTCCACACAGTGCAAAGGTCCAGTAAGACTTTATTTATGCCCAGTTCCTTTCAGAAAAGAATGCAAAGTCCCTCGTTTGTGTTTAGTATGGAAAATGTTCTGTATGTACTTTCATATAGGGCAATTTCCCACTTACCAGAAAGCCTCCGTTGGGACTGGTCACCAGTGTCGTTCCCATGGTCATGTTCTCTTTGACTTCATGCAAGTTGGGGATTGTTGTGTTCTCTAAGAAAAATATGGATGAATAAACAGAGTAAGATAAAAAAAAAGAGAGCAAGAACAGCTGAACAAATTCCTCTTCTGTATTTTCCCATAGGAGTACAGCCTCTCATTCCTCACTTCCACCCTGAAAAGACAGGGGTTTATCCGCAATCTAACATTTTATTCCTATGTGTGCATTATAAATGAGCAATATGTGGCACAAATGTTCTCTTTTTGAACATCAACACTGTGGTGAGAAAGAAAAAGAGGACACTAAAGATTAGGCAATCACAACATGTGGCTAAAATTAGCAAACTGTTGCTTCAACTTTGGGAATGTTTTGGATCTGCAGTACTTTTCTTGCCAAGGGACCCACATATTTCTCACAAACTCATTCACATGTCATTTCAATTTTGAGCTGAGCTCCTAGTTATGCTCAAGGGGGCACTTTGAAATTTAACCATTTCTGATTCTCATTAACAGGAAGTGATGGCTCTGGTATGCACTCTCTCTTTCTCAAAGAGACACATGCAGCAGAGCTGGTAGTGGTTATAAGACGGTGTTTGGCTCTGTTCATCCTCTGAGTGGAAATATTCTGCTTTACATCCTTATATCCTATGAATACAGAAAAGAAACACGAGTTGTACTCTATCACACTGTATCGTATTGAACTGTATTGTGTAGTATTATTTTGTATCATGTTGTATTGTACCGTATCTAAGATTGTTTCGTGTCGTATAGTTTTCTATCATATTGTAGTGTATTGCATTTTTTTGTATTGTATTATAATGTATCATTTTGTGTCATATGGTATCCTATTGTATTGTATCATATTGTAGCGTATTGCATTGTTTCATTTTGTATCATATCTATGTAATCTTATCCTACTATATAGTATTGTATGGTATTGTTTTGTATCATGTTGTGTTGTTTCCTGTCCTGTTGTATTGTATCGTATCGTAGAGTACAGATGTGTGTCAGTTTTGGGGGTTAATTTATGGAATAGACTTAATAATGAATTAAAAATGTGTAATTCTATGTTGGCATTCAGAAAGGCTTTAAAATGTAAAAAAATGAAAGGTTACAATGTGAACTGAAACTTGATGAAAATGGATTTTTAATTTAAACTATCATGTATTAGTACTGATGTATTTTATTACTGATTTACTGGGTTAAACCTTTGATGGTACAGGATAGGCAGAAAAATCCACTGGCTTCAGCCTATTCTGATATATTTTATGTAAAAGAAGATCTTTTTTCCTGTAAACATGATCTTATTTTATGTAAAAAGGATCTTATTTCATATTTAAAAAATTTTCAGGAGCACAGATGGTCGAGTGGTTTAAGGCGCTGCCCATGTACGCGGGCGGCTCAGGTTCGAATCCAGCCTGTGGCCCTTTACCGCATGTCTCTCCCCACTCTCCTCCCTGTTTCCGAGTCTATCCACTGTCCTTCCTCTGTCAAATAAAGGCATGAAAAGGCCCAAAAATGATCTTTTTTATGCAAAAAATGATCTTATTTCATGTTAAAAAAAGATCTTATTTTTTGTAAAAAAACAAAGGATCTTATTGTATGTAAAAAAAAGATCTTATTTTGTATAAAAAAAATAAATGATCTTATTGATGTAAAAAATTATCTTATTTTATGTTTTTTTTTTTAAAAAACATGTACATAACTGAAATAAAAACATTCATTCATACTGCATTTTATCGTACTGTATTGTATCATATTGTATGATATTGTACTTTAGTGTATTGCATTGTTTTGTATCTAATGTAATCTTATCCAACTGTATAAAATTGTATCGTATAGTCTAGTATCATTTTGTATTTTGTTGGTTTTATCATATTATACTGTATTGTGCTGCACTGTATCATATTATATCATATTTTACTGTGTTGTATTGTATCGTATTATATCATATTTTACTGTGTTGTATCGTATTATATCATATTTTACTGTGTTGTATTGTATCGTATTATATCATATTTTACTGTGTTGTATTGTATCGTATTATATCATATTTTACTGTGTTGTATTGTATCGTATTATATCATATTTTACTGTGTTGTATCGTATTATATCATATTTTACTGTGTTGTATCATATTATATCATATTTTACTGTGTTGTATTGTATCATATTATATCATATTTTACTGTGTTGTATTGTATCATATTATATCATATTTTACTGTGTTGTATTGTATCATATTATATCATATTTTACTGTGTTGTATTGTATCATATTATATCATATTTTACTGTGTTGTATTGTATCGTATTATATCATATTTTACTGTGTTGTATCGTATTATATCATATTTTACTGTGTTGTATCATATTATATCATATTTTACTGTGTTGTATTGTATCATATTATATCATATTTTACTGTGTTGTATTGTATCATATTATATCATATTTTACTGTGTTGTATTGTATCATATTATATCATATTTTACTGTGTTGTATTGTATCGTATTATATCATATTTTACTGTGTTGTATCGTATTATATCATATTTTACTGTGTTGTATCATATTATATCATATTTTACTGTGTTGTATCGTATTATATCATATTTTACTGTGTTGTATCATATTATATCATATTTTACTGTGTTGTATCATATTATATCATATTTTACTGTGTTGTATCATATTATATCATATTTTACTGTGTTGTATCGTATTATATCATATTTTACTGTGTTGTATCGTATTATATCATATTTTACTGTGTTGTATCATATTATATCATATTTTACTGTGTTGTATTGTATCGTATTATATCATATTTTACTGTGTTGTATCGTATTATATCATATTTTACTGTGTTGTATCGTATTATATCATATTTTACTGTGTTGTATCGTATTATATCATATTTTACTGTGTTGTATTGTATTGTATTATATCATATTTTACTGTGTTGTATTGTATCGTATTATATCATATTTAATAATTTTATTTAGGGGTACTAGTAGCCGTGTGCTTATGTCTGGTGTCTTGTGTACACTGTAAAAAGAGAATTTTGGGGACACTAAAAAAAATTGCTTCAAATTGTAAAAAGCTATTCTATTAAGTTTTTAACTCAAGTTAAAAACAAGTTACCTTCTTACAACTTGTTAACTTGACTTTAATAACTTGTGACCAGTTGAAGCAGTTCCAAAATTTACCTTAATGACTGTAAAATGACACTTTTTAAAGTGTATAGAGACTGCAGTCCTTGAAGCAGGAAGCTCTGCTTCAAATCTAGCTGTGGCTCTCTTCCTGTCTCCCCACGTCATTCTGTATTCTCTCTCTTATGTTATATATGACATTTTCTATTTGAACACCTTGTTTTTTCCACTGTCGTGTCTTTTACATGTTTTACTTTGAGTCTGAAAAGCCCTTGGATTTTCTTTTTGAAATAAACTTGGCTTTTGGAGAGTTACCAAGCGCCTTTAAAGGACTTGTAATTTCGGACCCCTTGATGCATACTGTGTCTTTATCCTGACTTTCAGTCACACCTGCTAATGTATGTCCATTACAATGAGTGAGATGGAGAAAGATCCTGCACCTCATGATGCCTCTGCACAAGACAAAGAGCAGCTTTGAGGAGCTTTGAGGAGAATTAAGGCTTTGTCCTCCATGAACCGTGAACTCTTGATAACTATCAGAACAAATAGCACATATCACACAGTCCCTTGAAGCGACCTCTGCAGAATAAAAGGAAAGTGTCATTTATAAACAGTGATGCACTTGTTAGAGGCTGCAAAGGTTAATGTCGAGGTTATACAGGGAAGACCATCATCAATATAACCAGGGATTATTTGACTGGATTCAGTGATAAATGTGGTGTTACAGCTCCTCATATTATTGATCATCGGCTTTGACGTGGAGGTTCTGTTATTGGTGCTTTTCTGTTTGTAATTGTCTTAAAATGATGATAAATAAAAGCTCCTATCCTGTTTTTATGAAAGGCAGTGTTCTTATTCAGTTTGGTCAACTACTTCCAGACAAGAACAACTCTATCAGGAACTTTATCAACAATCCATTTACCCTTGAAAAAAACATCTGCTAGTTGAACTGAGTTTTTGTAACAATCTTTTCTTGCCAAGCTGACATATTCGTGTTATTTTACTGAATTCATTTGACATTTGAACATTGTATGTAAAATGTTTTCTGCTCTTCAGGAATGCATGTGAACTTCACAGTTTGGACCAGCAGCCGTTGCAGAGCTTTACCCTTTCCAGTTCTCCTTCTAGATGTTTATAACATGTAACTTAATATTTCACAACTGAAACTGTGCAGCAACAAAGCATGTTTGTCATTTTCATCAAGTTCCCCAAACAGAACGTAAACATACCACAATTCTACTCTGCAGACGTCAACACAAATCATGGATGTCGACAAGTCTTACCAGTATGGTTTAACCCACTCTCAATTAAACATAATTAAAAATTACAACACAACCACACAGATTTATCTTGCTCATTATGGTTTTGGCAGATTTCTCCCTTCTGGGCTGGAATGGTGCAGAACTGGAGTGGAGACAGCGTGGCAGTGAGTTACAGCCTCGTCGTTGGGTTGAGATTGAAATTATTCTGTAGGGATCGGATTTAAGAAACGTGTGGGCCAATTCACCACCCAGGGTCGGAGGGTGGGGAGCTCCATGTTAAAGCAAAGTGTTTCCAGATTGATTAGCATTTAAGATGATGAGTAGAGACAATCAAGAAGGGACTGGATCCATATCTCATGTCTAAACTAGTCATGCTCCAAGGTGAGTAACTTCAGGACCGTCTGGCTGCAGCCGATCATCTGAGATGCTGTATAGCTCAGAATGGAAGAGCCAAAATTTACTGGTAAAATGTATTTGACCACACTGAAAACATAAAAGAATAAGAAACATTTAATAAATAAAACAGAGAAAAAGATCAGAGGTCATATCTGGGATTAAATTATGTATAAACCCATTTTAGAAGTATTAACATGAAACGTGCCTTGCTTTAGCCTCATTAGCTTTAGCTAATGCTAACAGTTTAGTTAACTAGATAAGCCAAGCCAATATTGCTCAGTGAGCTTTAGCAATAAAAGCTATAGCAAAAGTAGCTAAGGCTAATGTAGCTATGTAGAGCAGGGGTGTCAAACTCATATTGAGTCCGGGGCCAGATTTGCTCCAATGTTTAAACATAAACTGTCAACCTCATTTTCAACTGTAAAATATGAAAAAATATAAATAACACTGATAATAAATCATTCTGAGACGAAAAAAAGTGAAAATGATAAGTTTAAAGGCTCAAAGTGTGAGATATAGTCAAACTAATTAGCTCAAAATGTCAAAACATGAAATTTAAAGTCAAAATAATGTTTTTAAAAGGCAAATAAATGAGACAGAAAGTCGAAATCACAAGTTTAAAAGGTTAAAATATGACTTTGAATTTTGAATTGTGAATCTTGAAGGTCAAAACATGAAAAAAGTCAAAATCATAATTTTAAGTCAGAATTGTGTGATGCAAAATTGAAAATATGAAACGACAACATTAATTTCTTTCCCACCTTCCTGACTTTTTATATAATTTAACAAGGATATTTTAAAACATCAAGGTAAAATTTGCACATTTATACTGGAGGAAATCTGCAGACCTCATACTGGTGGGCCAGTCATAATAGAAAGATCGTATGATGTTGCGGGCCGGAAACAACTGTACTACGGGCCGGATTTGGTCCCCGGGCCTTGAGTTTGACACCTGTGATGTAGAGAATGTACCTACATAGGTACGTAGCTGTTCATGAGCTAAGCTTTAGCTAACTTAGCTAAATAGCTACATAAGCTACAATAACTACATAGCTATGTTTTGGTATGTAGCTCTGTTATCTACGTAGCTTACACAGCTAATGGAGCTACGCTAGCTGTGTTAAGATGTTTTCATGGAAGACAAACTTTTTTCCTGTAAACAGACCATTTTCTTGTCTTTATTAAATGTTTTGTAATCAGGTTTTGCAGGTCAGGTTTTTTACTTTTAACTTTTGGTATCCTCACCCAAACCTTAACCCTATAAATGTATAAATATAACCCTAAAATGTTCATTTGCAGTTTTTTAGGATATCATGGTATTGAAATGAAATAAAATCTGTGGCATATGTCGTCCAGTCTTGATAATGATAAACTAAGGAGGGTGACCTCATAACAACAAAAAGAGGGGATATAAAGAGAGCAGCTGTCTCTCTTTAACCATGTTGAGCTTGTAAAGCAAATACTGTCAGTATAAAACTAAAGTAAGACGTCAGGCTTCAATCAGTGTCTCAATGGAAGCACGGAGAATCAGACTTTTCCCTCTGTTTATCTGTAGAGCCTGTATCAGACACCACTCATGCCATTTTTTTGCGGGCAAAAAAATGCACAAAATTCTTTGTGAACCAGGCCATTTTTTAAAATAACTGTTCATAATTTCTCGTATGCTACTCTATAACCCAGACATGACAACAAAATTGGAGTTTCCAGCCTTGAGCGTAATTTCAGAGTAAATTGGCTGCCATGTGAATAAGGGTCAAGGGACTAAAGTCTTCATTATAACATCGACATAAACCCAGACTGATGGACTGTCCTTGGTCCACAGTGCTGCTTAAAAAACAGTTTTAAACCTCTACAAAAATGTCAGATGGATTTATCGAAGGCAAAACTCAGACATGAAGTTGCTGTTTCACTTTAGTACTCCAAAAACAGCCCTTTAATGTTATCTTCATGTAAACCAGCCCCGCTTGTTCGCTGAGTGGTCTGGCTCCGGCTGCCAGCCTCAATCGATTCCCTTGTGGATGTTCTCCAGACTAAACTGGAGTTTGTGAGATTAAGCTTTTCGCCTGTCCAACTCATTCAAGATAAAACAAATACAGCCCTCTCTCCCCCTGCCCTGGTAAATGTGGGAGTATCATTTCCAGCCCTGACTGAAAACGATCAGCACTTACAGTAAAGCCAATAATTTACCCACTGCAGATGAACTATGACTCCTGCTTCTTGGTAACTCTGAGGTGTGAACAGCTGCGTTGAAAAGTCTGAATCCCTGAGCTGAGACTTAGTTTTCAGATCTACTGGTTCTCATGGTCCTGTGTTGAAGCACAGAAAAAACACTAATAGAGGCTTTGGAGACGGCTGACCGGGAGCTAAGTTATGTTTACCTCTTTAATTAAGATAAAACTGGACAGATGAGACATTAAAACTTTGTTTATTTTCTGTCTTCCTATTCAGATGGGCCTCACTTCCTCCCCAAGAGACCCTATCAGATATACAGTAGACCTAAACACAGAAACATCAACAAAACAGTATGAGGGCTGCATGGAGCTTCATTATGGGATAATGCTGGGCTTATTTTCTTAATGAATTAATTTGTTTAGTTAGTAAAAATCTCCAGTTATAATATCCCAGAAACAAAGCCCCAGATGTCTAGCTTTGTCCAGCAGAAATAGTGCCTATAAAAGGATTTACCCCCTTGGATGTTTTACCCTTTTACAAATCAATCATAGTCAATAAAATTTGGCTTTTTTTACCCCCAAAAAAGGGAAAAAATACAAAAACATTTCTTAAATGCCAAAGTGAGAACAGACTTCTGTTCTGTTCAGTACAGTGAAAGTGTCTCAAGTGATTACAGTATAAAGACACCTGTGTATGGAAAGTCCAGTCACTGGTTCATCAGTATTCCTGACTACCATTACACCATGAAGACAAAGGAACACTTCAGGCAACTCAGAGAAAAGGTTACTGAAAAGCAGTGTTGGGGGTAACGCGTTACAAAGTAATCTGTTAAATCAGTGGTTTTCAAAGTGTGAGGCGGCCTCCTCTGGTGGGTGCCAGAGAGCTTCAGGGGAGGCGTGGAACCACAAACCAGAAAAATAAGATTTGCTTTGCAAACCTCTGCTGTGCATGGAGCAAAATGGATAGAATTATAGTTACTATAGGGACTATAGAGCAGTGTTACTCAACCAAAGAGCCACATTTTTGAAAAATACCTTTGCAAGAGCCACAATCTAAGAGGTTAAAAGTGACAAAAACAGCTTGAAGTAGCAATAAGAATAGGTTAAAGGTGGCAAAATGGTGAAAAAGCAGCAAAAAATGGGTGAAAAGGGGTGAAAATGGGGAGAAAGAGTGGAAAAATCAGAAATCAGAAAGTAGCAGAAATGGGTGAGAAGTGAAAAAAAATGAGTGGAAAGTGACTTCAAATGGGCAAAAAGCAGTAAAGAGTGGCAAAAATGGGCAAAAAAGAGGAAACCAGTGGTATGTAATGTCAAAGGGTAGTGTAAATGGGCAAAAAGAGGCAAAAAAATGGTTAAAAAAGGGCAAAAAATGGGATAAAAGTGGCAAAAATTGGGAAAAAAGGAAACAAGTGGTATTAACTTCACAAACACATTATCCCAACTGTAAAGAATAGTTGTGGCAGCATCATGCTGTGGGGACGCTTCTCAGCAAAGGTAGAGGGTGAAATGAAGGCAAAATATAGGAAAATCCTGAAGGGAAATTTTATTTAGTCTGCAAGAGCACTACATCCTCGGAGAAGATTTATTTTCCTACAAAAAAAATGACACAAATGTTCAGGAGCGGCTGAGTCAAAGCCTAGACGGACCTCAACCCAATAGAGGGTTTGTGGATCCTTGTGCAACCTGACAGAGCTTGAGCAGTTTTGCATAGAAAAATGGAGTAAAATTGCAGTGTCCAGATGTGCAAGCCTGATAGAGACCTATCCACATGGACTCAGAGATGAAACCTGTTTCCAATTCAACATTTAAAGAGTTTTTTGTACATTTTTAATTAAAGAAAATCCAAATTATACTGACCATGCTTGATTTATAAAATCAATAAAAGGGTAAAACACAGAGGTGTGGACTCAAGTCATGCAACTTGGACTCGAGTCAGACTCGAGTCACAATTTTGATGACTTTGGACTCGACTTGACAATATCATCAAAGACTTGCAACTTGACTTGGACTTTGACATCAGTGACTTCGGACTTGACTCGACTCGTCTTGTCTTTACTTGAGACTTGACTTGGACTTGCATATCTTTACTTGAGACTTGACTCGAGACTAAGGATTAAAGACTTGAGACTTACTTGAGACTTGTAAAACAATGACCTTCTCCCACCTCTGGTAAAACTTCCAAGGGGGTGAATACTTTTTATAGGCAGAAACACAAGGATGCACAAAGAAATAACCAATTTTCTTACCTGGAAGCTCCATCTTGATGCATAAGTTTTCCCCCCTCCCCACAGGACACTTGTAGACGTCGCCTGTTCGCCTAGCTGGCTGTCCTGACAGCGGTGAGCCAATGAGAAGCCTGAAATTAATGAGAAAGAACAGGCATGATTGGTTGGTTTGAATGCCTCCCAAAAACCACACAACAGCGTCACAGGCTTAGAACGGCATTAATGAGCGATGATAAAATACTTCAAACAATGATTCTGTTTCCCCAGTGATTTATACTGGCCTTAATTACACTTGTGAATTTCAACTGCACGTAAACAGCAGGTTCTGATTGGCTAATAAATCTGTTACAGTTTATAATAATTACCTTGTAATCCTGTGGCTGTCATGCTATTTTATTACCACTCTAAAACTATTGTTTTAAATGACCAGGAAATAGCTCACAATAAAAGAAAACCCTTAATTATCATCTCATTACTATTGCATAACATGCTGCAGATGCTGCAAAGCTGAAGCGCGGGCTGACTCTTCGCTCCACGTCCGCTCTTGTCACACACATCTACGGCCATCTGTGTGAGTCCTAACATCATGTCACTGCATCAGTAAACTGCAGCTAAATAAAGTCCGTCATCTGCCCTCCTCCAAACACTCAGGCTTATTAACATTCCTGCGCTCTAATGGGGCCTGGTCATCTGAAGTGAGACTCAGAGTGGAACAACAACAACACTCTCTGCCGGGCCTTCACTCTGCTCTCTGTGGGAAACGACGCAGCATTATTGATTTATTTATAATAATATAAAGAGGCTAATTCTTTAATAGAGCTACATTTGACTGGAGATAATTAAAGACTAATGCAGTTAACAAAGACTTGTGTACATGTGTGGTTTCTGGCCTGTGTTTGCCTCCCCATTTACGTTACAGCGAAAAGGTCAATTTAAGATTTTATCTTATTAGACTCTTGTTAGACTTTTCTCCATCCAAGCTAAATCACTCTGTCAGGCTACATTTGATTAGAAATTGAACTTTTATTCAGAGTAAATGGTCCCTATTGCAGTTTTGTGGCGTTGTCATGTGATGGAAAAAGGTTTAATTTCTTAAATAACTGAAACTAATGAAAAATGGGAAAGTAAACTTTGTATCTTAAAATTTGTCCACCTGATCAACTCAACACTTGTTCAACTTAATATTTCAAAATAGAAAAAAATTACAACAAAACATTTAAATGTCAAATTGAGTTGACTGCATAAATATTCACCCCCTTTTAAGTGACTGACCTAATTCAACAACAGTCAGGGAAATGGGGATCACCTGACTGTAGTGACTGTAGTATAAAGACACCTGTGTCTGGAAGGACCAGTCACTGGTTCATCAGTTCTCCTGGCTACCATTACATCATGAAAACAAAAGAACACCTCAAGCAACTTAGAGAAAATGTTATGAAAAGTATAAGTCAGGGGATGGATACAAAAAAAAAATTCCAAGGCTCTGAACACGCCCCAGAGTTCAGTTAAATCCATCATGAAGAAATAGAAGGAATATGTCACATGTTTAAATCCGCCTAGATCAGACCGTCCTCATAACTTGAGTGAGTGTGCAAGAAGGAAACTAGTGAGAGAGGACACCAAGACACCTATGACTACTCTGAAGGAGTTCCAAGCTTCAGCAGCTGAGATGGAGAGACTCTGCAGACAACAACTGTTGGCCGGGTTCTTCACCAGTCAGAGCTTTATGGGAGAGTGGTAAAGAGAAAGACACTGTTGGAGAAAACTCAGATTCAGTCTGGACTAGAGTTCACCAGAAGGCATGTGGGAGACTCCATGGTCAAGTGGGAAATAGTTTGTTGGTCTGATGAGACCAAAATGGAGCTTTTAGGCCATCAGAGAAGACGCTATGTTTGGCGGACACCAAACACACCATTCCCACTGTGAAGCATGATGGTGGCAGCATCATGCTGTGGGGATGCTTCTCAGCAGCCGACATTGGCAGGCTTGTAAAGCTAGGGGTAATGTGAATGAGGCAGAATATTCTGGAGTGGCTGAGTCAAAGACCAGACATCAATCTAGTAGATTAGGGCTTCTCAAAGTGTGAGAGTGAGCCTCCTCTAAGAAGAAATTATTCATTCAGTGGACCCCCACCCACAACAAGGATTCAAATTGAAAAAAATAAAAAATAAAAAAATCAACAACAACATTTCAAACATTTATGTCTAATCTTTAAACATTTTTAACATTAATATATTTTAGATATTTTGATTTGAAAATGTCCTTTAACGTCTGCCTTTCCCTCTTATTCAGTCATAATGCCATTAAATACCATCATATTTTTTTGGCTATTTTACAACTTCTTTTTGCCTCTTTTTCCCCATTTTTTCCACTTTCATCCAATTTTTGTCCTTTTTCACCTTTTAGCCCATTTTAGCTACCTTACATCATTAAATATCCTTTATTTTTTTTTCATTTTTTTGCTAATTTTTGCTACATCTTTTTGTCAATTTTATCACATTTTTTGCCTGTTTTTTAAACAATTTTTGCCACTTTTAGTCCATTTAAGCTGCCCATTGCCATTTCATACCCCTTGTTCCCCCCCCCCCCCCCACAATTTTTTTGCCACTTTCATTCCATTTTTTGCCTTTTTTTTAACCATTTTTTCCACTTTTTGTCCATTTAAACTACACTTTGACCATTTTTGCCACTCTTGACTGCTTTTTGCCCATTTAAGTCACTTTCCACTCATTTTTTGTCACTTCTCACCCATTTCTGCTACTTTCTAACCATTTTTCCACCTTTTCTCCCCATTTTCACCCCTTTTCACCCATTTTTTGCTGCCTTTTCACCATTTTGCCACCTTTGACCTATTTTTATTGCTACTTCAAGCTGTTTTTGCCACTTTTCACCCTTTTAGATTGTGGCTCTTGCAAAGGTATTTATCCAAAATGTGGCTCTTTGGTTGAGTAACACTACTCTATAGCATGGTCCCTATAGTAACTATAATTCTATCCATTTTGCTCAATGCAAAACTGACAGAGCTTGAGCCATTTTGTAAAGAATGGAGTAAAATTGCAGTATCCAGCCTGACTGAGACCTATCCACAGAGACTCAGTGCTGTGATTGCAGTCACAGGTGACTCTACTGAATATGAACCTGCAGGGGGTGAATATTTATGCAGCCACTTAGTTTATATTACATATTTTTATTTGATTGCATAATTTGTGAGAAGTTTTCACTCTGACATTATTGCACCATATCACCTTATTATTGTTGAGTTCTTTTAACAAATATGCAATAATTAGTTTTTTTACAGAGGGATGTTTTGTCAGGTCCACGATAATGGGCAATTTCTCTGACATGTACGTTTGCAGCTGCTGAGAGATGAGGTTAAAAATGTTCGGTGAGCCTAAAGATTTACTTAAACTGCCTCTGCCAAATACACCACATTTCCTCCACGCAGTTCATCCACCTTTCATCACTGCTGAGGTGCACTCAGGAGCTAAAGGGCGGAGGTCAGGAGGAGCCATCTGTAAGTCATCAGTCACCTCCCGGTTACAGCAACCTGCACCCTGAGATCACTTTTTTTTCTCCTTCTGAGGGCAACATTTCATCTCTAACTTTACTGCCCTCCTCCTTAATTCTTTGCATCTTTCTCCGTCATTATTTTCTCTCTCATGTTTCCTTTCTTTCATCTGTCTTTGCTCACTCCTATAAAAGCTGATGTTCTCCCTGCCTGTTCTGCCCACATCGTTTCTCAGGTTTGACTTCTTTAATCTGAATCTTATCGCTCAAATCTCTCTCTGAACTGAAACTAAACAGTGCTATCTGGAGATGCCACAGAGCCAAAGTGTTCTCAGGGAACAATTAGGTAACAGCTGGTCCCACTGATCAGCAGTGAGTGAATTATTGTAACTGATCTCATATGAGCTTGATAAGGGAATTATTGCGCCAGGTACAGACGTGTGGGAAGGCATCAGCTGTGGTGTTGCAACAAGATTGAGGGAAATAAATGAAATCATGACTGTAGAAAGTGAAGGAGAGACGTAGAGAAAAGACGAGCCATTAATCACACTCTTAGCTTTTAACAAGGTATTAAAATGTTCTCCTAGACAGCGGAGGCGAAGAGTCACAGATGCTTGGTTTCAGCGTATTTACAGGCCGGGTGTGTGGATACTCTGGTGGGCAGCTTACGGTTAACAACCAGAGCAGTAAAGGCAAAGATCCTCATTACAGCAGCAGCTGCTGGGCTCCCCTTCACTTGGTTTTACAGGTGAACTAAAGCTTTTGACTTGAGTCGGTCTCATGGGTTTGAATGCAGCTGAACTGAAAATGATCTTGAAGAAAACCTTTTAGGGCGTGGTGGAGCTACAACTGTTGGAAAACTGAACGTAGTAAAAAAGTAAGCAAATAAGTGTTTGGTAGATTATTTTCTCCATTGCTTCTTGGCCACGATCAGATTGAAGTTGGTGAAGATGGCTTTAAGCAGTACAATGTCATCAATGCTCTGGACATGGACGCCATGATGAGTATGATCTACGCATGGTTGGATAACCCGGTAAAGTTTGAGAAATCTCATGGCATTAGTAACACCCTGGACACTGAGATCGTCCCGAAGTCTGAAACTGAGGAGGAGACTCACATCCTTATTGTGGAAGGCTTTCTGCTTTACACCTACGAACCTTTGATCGTCATGCTGAACCAACGTTACTGTATTTCCATCCCGTATGAAGAATGCAAAAAGAGGAGGTGCTCTAGGAACTACACGGTGCCAGATCCACCTGGCCTGTTCGATGGTCACGTCTGGCCCATGTACTTGAAACACAAGAACATCACCCTAAACTTTATACCACTGGAAAGTCTGTTTATTTACCGTTAAAATGGTGCCACATTCGCAAGGAACATGCATTTGTGGGATGAGCAGCAGAGCTGAATATGTGGGTAGCACCCATGACAAATTTGTCAAATCTCCTCTGCTGATGCCAGACAGCTTATTCCGCTATTGACTCTTGTTTAGAGTTTCTGCTACTCCCAATCAGCACCTGTAAGCATGGGCCCAGGGGTGAGTAGGTGAGCATGCCATGTTTCACTGATCTGGACTGGACAACTTCAAACTGGTGTTGCAAAACCAAGGTGTGGCATTATTTGGAGTTAGCCCCAGAAAACATCTCCAAACTGAGGGCCAAACTCCAAAGTAGGTATCCCAAGAAGATCGTCTCCTCACCCTGTCAGCACTGAGGAACTGTAGACTGTCCTCTACAGATTTGTAGAAGGTCTGCAGGACGATATGGCCAATCTGAAACAGACTGCATGCAGCTGATCTCTGGTCTCATAGGGCTACTAGGAGGTCTGCCATGACGGCCGTTCACCATCATGCCTGTTTGTGCTGGTGCTGGCAACATGCACTGGAACCTAAACATGTGCAGGAATGTTATGTCTAGTGATAAGTCCAGATCCCGCCTGTGGCAGTTGGATCATAGGGTCAAAGTGTGGAGATGCAGTAACATCTAGAGAAACAAGGCTTCCCTGGAGGCAATCTCAATGCAGAGAGATATTGAGATGAGATTCTGCAACCAGTGGCAATCTTGTATCTCCACAGTCTGGGACCAAACTCTATCCTCCAAGATGACAATGCTCATCCCCACAAAGTGGGGTTCATCAGAGACTGCCTCCAGAATTTGGGGATGGAGAGAGGATGGATCGGCATGCCAGCAGTCCTGACCTCAACCCCATTGAGCACTTGAGGGATCAGCTTGTCTGTGCAAGAGTGGCCAACCCAACCACATTGGCTGACTTGCAGCGGATGAAGAATGGGGTGCCATCCCACAGCAGTGTGGGAGGAGCCAGGCTGTTGTGGTTGTGAATGGTTCTTCCACACTGTACAGAGGCCCTGCTCTTCCCACAAATGCACACTCTTTACAAATGTGGCAAATGTTCCTTCTAAACAGGCTTTCTGTGCTGGGTTTATTTGCAAATGTGTTATTAGAGCTGCAAACACTGCTCTATTAAGGCAAGCGCAGTTACGTAAATCTATTCTTCTGCAGTGGCATTACACAGGAGAACGTATAGTATCTGCCAAAAAAGGCCTTGAAAACAGGCCTCCTAAGACTGTCATGATGGTAGAGGATGGATACAAACAATAACTGTCCTTAAACTTTGGTGAAGTATTGTTTCATGAGAGATAGAGTCGCCTGCAGTTTAATTATAGAGCTTTAACTGGTCCAGAACTATTTGCAGAAGCATAAATGGTTAAAACACAAATGGACTTGACCTTGTCTGATGTTCTTCTAGTTGTCTGACAACTCAAAGTGCTTTTCACACTGCAGGTCACACTTCCCCTCTCACCTCCACTCACACACTGATAGCAGAGGCTGCTATATAAAGAAGCCATCATTAACTAACGTCATACATACGCATTCATGCTACTGGCACGTGTTGCCCAAAGACAGATCAAACAGTGACTGTGGCCCTTTATCTGACATCCAGAATAAAGCTGATCTCCCACAGGTATGTTTGTGTGAAGGGCAGGCAGAACTCACTCTCAATTGTTAGCATCACATTTATCTGTCCACTTGTAGAATTTGCCATCCTTTGCTTACTGTTTAAAATGGTGTGAATTGACTTTATCTTTGCCCTCCTGTCATTGCTACAGGCCCCCACCTACGGGCCTTTACCCTACTCTGGGAATGGCCGACCTACAGTGCATTCAACAAGACTAGGTTAAATCCTGGAACATGGCTGACTGCAGGGGAGAGGAGTAGCTCCACCCACTCCCCCAAACAAGGTATCCACAGTGCTAGAGACAGAGCATGGCATCAGCAGAGGTTCACTGCTCCATGAACCACCTTGAACAAGACTCAAGTTACTTTCCCTGCCAGTGACTCAATGCTTGGAGGAGAAGGGCCTTAATAAGAGAGGAGACCAAGAACCTGATGGTCACTCTGACTGAGCTCCAGAGATCCTGTGTGGAGATGGGACAAAGTTCTAGGACAGGGGTGTCAAACTCAAGGCCCGGGGGCCAAATCCGGCCCATGGTGCAGTTATACCCGTCCACCAGATCATATGATAATTTTATTAGAACTGGCCCACCAGTATGAGGTCTGCAGATTTACTCCAGTATAAACATATAAACTTAACCAGGATGATTTCTATATTTTCAATTTTGCATCTCAAAGTTATGACTAAAAGTTATGGTTTTGACTTTTTATTTACTATTTTAAACTTTACATCTCATGACTTTGACTTTTATCTCATGTTTTGACCTTTTAGATTCATAGTTATACATTTTGAACCCTACTTTGACCTTTTAAAGTCATGATTTTGACTTTACCTCAAGTTTTGACCTTTTCCTACTCCTAACTTTGACTTTTATCAAATTTTTTACCCTTAAAACTTGTGATTTTTAATTTCATTTCATATTTTGACTGTTAAAACTAATGGATTTGAAATTTAATTTCATATTTTGACCTTCTAAACTCACGATTTTGATGTTTATCTCATTCTTGATCATTAAATATTCTGATTTTGAATTTTCCTCTCAGTTTTGCGGACCATTTCAACTCCTAACTCTGACTTTTATCTCATATTTTACCTTTAAAACATATAATTTAAGATTTATTTCATATTTTGACCTTTAAATCTCATGATTTTGGCTTTATCTCATATTTTGACAGTTAAAAATCATGGTTTCAGTATTCTATCTTATATTTTGCCTTTTAAAAACATTATTTTGACTTCAAATGTCATGTTTTCACTTTTTAAACTTATAAGTTTGACTTTTTATCTCAGATTTTGAGTTTTTTACTCATCATGTTGACCTTATAATCTCAAAATCATTTAGATGGATGTTCACTGGTTAAATATTGACCCTGTTAGGCCCTCAGGTTAGACCCAAATTCAGAATCCGGCCCCTGCTGTGATTGAGTTTGACACCCCTGATCTAGAAGGACAACCATCACTGCTGACTAGATTCTGCTCACTTGACTGTTGACTGTCATAATGTTGAGTTTAGGACACCGTATCTAGGAACAAGCTCTTAGAGCTCTGTTCTTTATAAGCTCCGGCATCATGTTAAATGACCCTCCTAACATGAACAACTTTAAAGGTGCTTGTCTTCTAATAGACACATCTGTAAGATGTAAACAAAACTGTGCAGTGGTGAAAGACGACACCTGTAAACACAACCAAACATTTTCACAAAGAGCCAGTGACACTCACCATTTCCCTTCACTGTTCTCAAACTGCTGGACGGTGTAACCGAACATGTCCTCCACCGGACCGTCGAACGACAAACCGTTCTTCTGGTCAACGTTGAAGGAGAGCACACAGGCCAGCAGCACTGCAGGGACAGAGGGAAAGAGCAGGTTAAACAAGGCTGTCGTTGACTCTCTAATGGGAGTACAGATTAAATTACCATACTTAATAAAAATAAATCCAATCCTGACATAATAGACCTGTGTATATTATTCTAAATGTGTAGGAAGTCAGCATTAACAAACATTCTTGATAAATACTGAAGCATATCCAAGGAGCAGGATTTTAAAAGAATTATTTATTTTACGTTTTGGTGGTTTTGCAAGCAGCAGCCCCTGTAGTTGAAGATGAAGCCAATGCAGTAGATCAAAAACTGCAGCTCTGCACGAGTCCTTTACCTTTTTAAAGGAGACATATGGTTTTATGCAAAAATCACCTTTTCAGGCTTTTCTAACAAAAATATCTGCCCCTGGCCTGTCCACAACCCCCTCAAGTACCAGAGAAATCCATTCCCCCCAACTCTTTCTGCAGATTTCAGACAATGTGTGCTGAAACATCAGATTTTCCTCTCATGATGTCATGTGGGGAGTTAGCCCCGCCCCCAACTTTGGTTAACCCTTCCCGATTGGAAGAAAGTTTCACCCTTCTGTCAGCTGGCAGCTGTGAGGAGGATCAGGGGAGCCACATCCATTAAGCCACATCCATTTCCCGAAAGGGGCGGAGTCATACAGCTAATTAACATTTAAAGCCACAGGCACAGAAATAGCTCGTTAAGAGCAGGGCTGCAACAGAGTCAGACTTAGTAACAGTCAGACTTGTCTTTGAACAGGAATTAATTCTGATCGAAAATAAAGTTCAATATCAATGAAAAAAAATCCCTAAAATTTCATAGAAAGTAGGGTTGGGCAATTAATTGCAAATTAGATTAAATCTCAATATAACCTGCTGCCATTTTCAAATCGCAGAAGGTGCCATATTCCTTTAACCTGAAATTTGTGTCAAAATACCAGTTTAAATTCCTATTTTCCTCATTTTTGTATGTTTTTCTTGTCAAATATGGGCATTATATAGAAATGATGATTCCCTTTAAAACAACAGTTCATATCCAATTTGCAAAATGAGTCAAAATCTTCACAATTAGCTATTAGATATTTTTTCAAAATTGTTCAGCCCTAGTTTAATCTAATATTGTTTTGTTAATAATTTAGAATGAATTATCGCTTGTTTTTGCTGGAAAATACATGACATGAGGAACTTAAATAATCGCAAATTAATTAGCAATCACAATATTGAGTCAAAAAAATCGCAATTAGATTTTTTTCTCAAATCGTTCAGCCCTAACAGAAAGTGCCTAAAATTTCCCTGAAAAAGTCTTAAACATATTTATTAATTTTCTCATTAAAAGGCCCTTCAAATAATCCCCAAATGTTTCAATGAAACGTAATCATTGAAGCCTTAATTCAATTAAAAAAGACTAAATAAATTAGGCTATACTTACATTTTTTGAAAAGTAAAAAATAATCCCCAAAATGTACAAATAAATTCCCCATAATTCCATGATAAATTAAGGAAAATTCCTCCAAACATGCCAACAAATTACCCTGAAAATTCCATTAAAGTTCTAAATATCCTGATCAAATTAAAAATAATAATAATAATAATAATAATTTCCCAAGTTCTGTAAGAACAACTAAAAAATTTGAAGAGAATTTTCCCCAAAAGACTGGAATAAAAAAAAAAATCACCAAAATTACAAAAAATGTACCAAATTAACACAATAATGACTAAAAATAAAAAAAAAACAAACATAAGAAACCCATGGATTTCCATGCAAATACTCATTGCGAAAACACTTCCCATAAAACTCTCAAAAATACACAAAGATCCCAAATTTTCCATGAAACTATTTAAAAATCTGATAGCAAATTCTCCTAGAATTTCTAATGAATTAACTTTAACTTGACGGGACTGTGCAAACAATTTTCTAACAAATTCCAAAAGTAGAAATTTTCCCCTTTAGAGGGAAAGCCAGAATATAATGTCCTCATACGTGCATGCATGTTTATGTAATTCTTTAATCAGAAATCTTATTTATGCAAGTGAATAAAGGCGGTACAGTAAGATCACAGATAAACTGTGTGAGCTGTGTCACCCACACAGACACACAAAGTGATTTTGGAGATGGCTGGAGGAATTTCAGACATCAATGTGAAACACTTTGGTCAGTCCAGTCTGACCTGCAGGACAATGGCTGCTTCTCTGAGCTGTGCTCCGTCTGCACCCGTCTGTCACTGAGCTGAGTATATATCACAGAGGCTCTGTATAAATCCATCCATGTCTCATTGTGCTGCCAACACAATGACACTCTTTATATCTACAGAGCCAGAGAATTCCTGCGCTATAATTTATTCAATTCCCGGACTTGTGAGGGAGTGCAGAGGAGTCAAAGTCCAGCAGTGGAACAGAAAAAAGCGCGTGCAGACACAGACCACATACATGGAGACACAAATAAAAAGCAGTGATTTGGTCTTTCATGGTGATATGCTGCAGCTAATGTATCTAGTCTGACCCAACACAAAACACAACTACCATATGGAGTCTGGACTGAACTTCCACAGTAATTATAGACTTCAGTCCGGCTACTGCTGGAGTTTAGAAGAATGACGCTATAGTCGCTCTGTTCACCACTGTGGTCCAGTCTGAATGTGTTAACACGAAAGTCTGGATCGAGATTACATCCCAGAGAGCTTTTTGCGGTTTTGAATTTAGTGTCGTGACCCGTGAAATCTGAAAGAAAATATTGACTATTTTATCTCACACCATCAGCAAATCAGAAACTGTCTCATATTTTTGATAAACACCTTATTTCATAAGCCCTAGAGCAGGGGTGTCAAACTCAGTCACAGAAGGGGCCGGATTCTGAATTAAGGTCTAAGCTGAGGGTCTAACAGGGTCCACATTAAACCAAACTGTTTACCTCATTTTCATACGCCCGGAGGCTGCTGGCTGTTTTTGGCTTTGTTTGTGGGATGAGCAGCAGAGCTGAGTATGTGAGTTTCACCAAACAACTTAGACTGCCATTGACTCTTGTTTGGTTGATTGAAGTCTGAAGCCAATTTTAAAACAGGTAGGGGACAACAGGTAACAGGAAATTATTAATTCAACAAACAGGAGCCTCAGTCGCGTGTGGAAGAACCATACACAGCCTCAACAGCCTGGCAGCTGCTCCTCATGGTGCTTGCATTAATGCTGATGCAACATGCTGCTGCTGCTGGCAAAGCTTCACCTCCTCCACCCCAGCCTCCTCCTTTATAGCTTAAAGCTTGTTGCCCCCTCATATTGAGATTCTTGCTACTGTGGATTAATTGCTTCTGAAATAATTTCATTGTTTTCAGTATGCATTGCCATAAATGGATCTGTTTATATGGGGTTTTAGCCATGCACTCCCTGGAAGGTCAAAGCCTGCTGCTTGACTAATGCAAGGAGCATCTTTTAAGCAGAGCCTTCTCTGCCAAGTTGAACTGTTTATCTAATTTGCAAAAAATGGTTTAATACAGTGTTACTCCACCCTGCTCAACCAAAGAGCCAAATAGTTGAAAAAAAACTTTGCAAGAGCCACAATCTAAGTGGTGAATAGTGGCAAAACAGCTTGGAGTAGCAAAAAACCTAAGTTAAACTGGTCAAAAAGCAGCAAAAGTAGGTGAAAAGTGGCAAAAATGGGAAGATAAAGTGGAAAAAGGGTCAGGAAATAGCAAAAAAAGGTTGAGAAGTGACAAAAAGACAAGTTTACAGGTGGCAAAAATGGTTCACAGGGGCAAAACCGTGGCCAAAAAAATGATTGAAAAGTGACTAAAATGGGCAAAAAGCAGCACAGAATGGTAAAAATGGGTAAAAACTAGAAATAAAAGGGGTATTTAATGGCAAAAGGTAGCTTAATTAGGCAAAATATGGTGAAACGGGGCAAAAATGGGATAAAGTGGCAAAAAGTGGAGAAAATGGGCAAAAAATAGGGAGATTGGGGTACTTAATAGCAGTAAGTAGCTTTAATGGGTGAAAGTGGCAAAAATGGAAAGAAAAAGTGGAAAAAGGGTCAGAAAGTAGCAAGTAAAGGTTGAGAAGTGACAAAAAAAATAAGTTTACAGGTGGCAAAAATGGTTCATAGGGGCGAAACCATGGCAAAAAATGATTGAAAAGTGACTAAAATGGGCAAAAAGTGGTAAGAGTGGAAAAAAGGGGGTATTTAATGGCAATAAGTAGCTTAAATGGGTGAAAAGTGGCAAAAATGGTGAAAAAGGGCAAACAATTTTTTGCCTTTATTTTTTTTTTAGGTTTTCTGGGGCAATGATATTTAAAATTAAGACACAAAAGAGCCACATATAATCACAAAAGAGCCACATGTGGCTCCAGAGCCACAGGTTGAGTACCACTGGTTTAATGTATGATGAGTTCTGGGAAAAAATTGCAAGTGGCTCAGCCCTACTGTATTGTACTGGATTGTATCATGCAGTCTTTTATTTATCCCTAAAATGATATTAGCCTTTGTTTCTAAGAAGTGCAGAAATGCCAGCTCATAACTAAATGGTTGAAAACTCAAAGTCTGAATTTAGTGAGGTGGCTCAATCCAGACTCCATCCATCTGAATTTACACAAACTATGTGCACTGTTGATGATGTGGTATATCTATGTGCATGTTAGCGTTACAAACAAGGATCAGTGCACATGTATGTGGACCATAACTCATACAGGATGGGATGCATGAATTACATCCAATTAGCTCTGTTAGCAGCCCCCCTCTGCTTTCTTTAAACACAGGACTTTTAAAAACACACTGCTGCCAGTCATCGTCCTGCTGAATTTAGATGTTGATCACACGTAAGATTAAACTCTTTACATTCCCCTTGAGTAGAGAGAGACAGAGAGAAACGAAGAGAGGGAGGCGGACCTGCAGAGTCATACAGTGGAATCCCGGCCAAGAAATATTATCCCCCTTGTTTCTCCCTCGCTCATTTTTCTACTTCCTCTGTTACCCCTCCATCTCTCAGAGAATCTCCATTTCCTGTTCCTATTAACCTGATTATAGACAGCCCCTCAAATCTAAAGGTACACTCACACACACACACAGAGCTAATTTAGCTGATTTAAGATGGCCCCGGGCCAACCAGGCCTTTTCCATTTATCACCGTCTGAGCTCAAGAACATTTCAGAGTCACGCTGGCCTGAGCTGTAAATTACACTAGGTTGTCCTCTTTCTATTGGCTGACACATCTGTTGTGTATACCAATCTCATTTTGCTGTATTTGAAGTCCCCTGATTCTGTTCTGCTTAAATCAAAACCACTGAGTTATGTAACGGGGCTATTTTCATGAGCTGGGCTAACATCTGCCCTGGAAAACCAATAACTGGACTTCATCCTCTGTGGATGGAAACAGTCTCTTGAGCCTCTGAGGTACTGGCATATAAAGCTGTCTATCACTGTCTTCAGGGTTCAGATTGTACGCTATAACACAGGGTAGGAGGAAAAATCAAAGGGGGAGTGTGAGTTTTCAGCCACATTAGTGTCACAGTTCAGTGTCACCACTTTGGTCCACAAAGATATAAAGAAATAGTTCAAGAGCCCCGAGATCCTCGAGATGATCTCGGGGTCTTGTTCACGAGCGCTGGTAGAATGGGCTGTGAGATCTGCAGATGTTGTACCAGACTGTTGTGGTGAGCCGAGAGGCAAAGCTCTCAATTTGCCGGTCGATCTTCGTCCTAACCCTCACCTATGCTCATGAACCCTGGGTAATGACCGAAAGAATGAGATCCTGAAATGAGATTCCTCTGGAGGGTGTCCAGGCTCAGCCGTTGAGATAGGGTGAGGAGCTCGGACGTCCTGACTGAGCTTGAAGTAGAGCCACTGCTCCTTCATGTCAAAAGGAGCCAGTTGAGGTGGTTCGGGCACTTGACTAAGATGCCTCCCTGTGGAGGTCTTCTGGGCACGCCCAACTTGGAGGAGACCCCAGCGTAGACCCAAGACTTAATGTAGGGATTTTATGCATTATGTGGCCTGGGAATGCATCGGAATCCCCGAGGAAAAGCTGGAAAATGTTGACGGGGTGATGGATGACGGGGTTGACAGAGAGGATGTTTTTGCACTTCTTCCAATCGGCATGAGTTTTGTCCACCAACAAGTTTCACTGTTCATATACCTCACCTTCCAAAATGTTGTTTTTTTAAAAGTCCTGCCCATCCCAAACACTATGTATGACGGCAAAGCTTCCTGTCCAGCCCCCGAAAGATCATTAAATTCAGAAAAGGAGGAAAAGAAGATTTTAAGAGTATCCTTTTGCTTTAAATGTCTGCAGCTGTTAAATCCATCCCACTAACAATTAACACTGAAATAGTTTTAGAATGACAGAACATTTGATCTGTTTTACAGAAATTTACTGTCAAAGTTAGTCAATATTTAAAAAATGGTTAAAGTTGACAGAAGTGTTGCAAAAATTTAGCAGAAAAAAGTTGTGAAATGAGGTTAAAATGTGTCACAAAATGGTAAAGGAGGAAAAAGGGGCAAAAGGTATCAAAAATTGGTTACAAATTACAAAAAAATAGTGCAAGAAAGTAAAGAAAAGGGGTTCAAAAGTGGCAAAATTAGAAGTGACAAAAATTGATGATAGAGTGGCATAGAGGGGATAAAACGTGCAGAAAAAGTGGTTTAAAAGGGGTTAAAATCATGCAAAAAATAGGTTAAAGAGGCAAAAAGTATCAAAAAGGGGTTAAAAGTGTCAAAATGGGTTAATATTGCTGCTAAATGACAATTAGAGAGAGCCCTTTTGGATTTTCAGGGGTCCAGCCAATCCTGTTGTCAGGCCTGTCTCCTTGTGGCCTGCTGCTTTCTAGATAATAGGGATAGATCTCACTGGTAATGACTAAAAATGTCCTGTAGTTTCAAGGAAAATACAAATACTACTGCAATAGTATTTCAGTCAGACCAAAATGTTCATTTAATTTTTGTGTATTTAAAATCCGGCCCCCAGAGACTCTGTCAAGACTAAATTTGGCCCTTGTGCAGATGGACTTGATGACCCCTGCCTTACAGAGTTGTCATCATGGCACTCGTCCTAACAAAAAACAAGAGATAAAGATAAAACAGCAAGTAAAAAATCTAATTTCAACCTGCATGAATGTCTAATGTAATCTGATCTAAATATCACAGCCATCAGACTACAATAACCAACCAGTGAGTCTGTTTTTGGTCAAGATCCATGTGGCCCTGATTGACCCTGGCAGTCTGTCAGCCACACTAACCCCCAATAAAACCCCGCCGCCTTCTCTGCCACAGCTATCAAAACCCAAACCACTCCATTTCACCATTTAACAATCTTGCAAGACATTTAACCAAGCAGCAGAAGTCAGATCTGTTTGATACGGGCGAGGCAGAAAGCAGCACAGATCGGCACCTGTTGCTCTGTGAGACATCAAACCGGCTATAAAAATGACCCCAGTCAGCACCTGTAGGCTTCAAAGCTCCGTTCAGCCAAAGTAACAACACAGCCCAGTGGCACCTGCTCATCTGTAACATATCTAACCAGCTATAATCGGCTTTAAAGCTTCACACAAATCAGCACCTGTGGGCAGAGAGTCATTTAGTAACGCTGGAACTCAACCTTAGCGAGTTTTAGAGATTAAAACTAATCCTCTAGTATTAAACTAAGCATCAGTAGTAGCTCGTCAATGTAGATCAGTTAGGCGGAAAATAATCAGTAACGTTCTGCTGTTTGACCCTTTAAAGGAAAGGGGGTTTGGGTGGGACCTTCATGCACCATGTGGCTCATATTTTAGCACGGCCTCAGGCAGGCCAGAGTTACAAAATGCAATATTTCTGTATTTCCTCCTGCTCTGTTCTATTATCTCTACCAGTATCTCCTGTTCCTCTTTCCCCCCAACTTTCTTCCGCGAATCCTCCTCAGTCTAAATTTAAATCTCCTTTTCTTGCTCCAACAGTATCCACTCTCTTCTCTCTAATCATTTTAGAAATGGTCGGTCATGAGCTGAACTCTAAAAGGTTTTAGCTCCAATGACTTTGACTTAATTTTCTCATTTGGCCGTCTGCTCCGACGCTGCCTTGTTCTTGGCAGCATGTGGGCGTAGAGCAGACGCCAGAGGTCATGAATGTAGGCGCGTTTGTGTTTTTATATGCAGAGGGGAACACAAGAGACCAAATTCTTTTGATTTTTAGTGATAATGTCTGTAAGTGGAGGAGGATAGGGATAAACAAGACCGACTGCAGCATGATTAGAAACAGGAACATTACTGCACAAAGTAGATATGCATAAGTAGTACATACATAGTCAAAATAATTTGGCTTTTTGACATAAAAAATACAAAAAACTAGTAAAGTATTGTCAGTTAAAAATATATATAATCTAGAGAAAGTGACTGCATAAATATTCATCCCTAATTCATCAGAGGTCCGGGCCAATTGATGCTAGTGGTCTCATTATTAGTGAAATAGGATCACCTGAGTGCTGTGAATGTGTCTCAAGTGTTATTAGTATAAAGACGCCTGTGTTTGGAGGGTTCAGTCCCTGCTTAACCAGTATTCCTGGCTACCATTACACCATGAAGACAAAAGGACGATCCAAGCCACTCAGAGAAAAAGTTCTATAAATCAGGGGTTTTCAAAGTGTGAGAGTGAGCCTCTCCTAAGAAGAAATTATTCATTCAGTGGACCCCACCCACAAAAGGGATTCAAATTGAAAAATTTTTTTGCCACCTTTGACCTATTTTTATTGCTACTTCAAGCTGTTTTTGCCATTTTTCACCTCTTAGATTGTGGCTCTTGTGAAGGTCTTTTTCAAAAATGTGGCTCTTTGGTTGAGTAACACTGCTCTATAGCATGGTCCCTATAGTAACTATAAGTCTATCCATTTTGCTCCATGCACAGCAGAGGTTCACTAAGCAAATCACCTTTTTTCTGGTTTATGGTTCCGCGCCTCCCCTGAAGCTCTGTGGCGCCCCCCCAGGGGGAGGCCCGCCTCACACTTTGAAAACCACTGCTTTAAAGGTATAAGCTTCACAAGAAGTTCGGGTAAATCCATCAAAAAATGGAAGGAATATAGCACGTGTGTAAATCAGCCTAGATCAGGCCGTCCTCACAAACTCAGTGGCCATCCAGGGAGACTAGTGAGAGAGGACACCAAGACACCTATGACTACTCTGAAGGAGTTCCAAGCTTCAGCAGCTGAGATGGGAAAGACTCTGCAGACAACAACTGTTGGCAAGTGTTCTGCAGTCAAAGCTTTATGGGAGAGTGGCGAAGAGAAAGACACTGTTGAAGAAAACTCAGATTCAGTCTGGACTAGAGTTCACCAAAAGGCATGTGGGAGACTCTATAGTTCTTTGGTCTGATGAAACCAAAATGGAGCTTTTAGGCCATCAGACAAGACACCAAACACTGCACATCAATGCACCATCCCCACTGTGAGGCGCAGTGGTGGCAGCATCATGCTGTGGGGATGCTTCTCAGCAGATGGCCCTGGAAGGCTTATAAAGGTAGAGGGTAAAATGAATGGCCAGGGCCTTTCTGTGCAGAGTTTGTGCGTTCCCCTTTTGCAGGCACTGAGTTTTCTCCAGGTACCCCAGCTTTCTCTCACAGTCCGAAGACATGCTTGTTAGATCGACTGATGACTCTAAATTGCCCATAGGCGTGGGTCTATCTGCTATTTTGTCTACATGTAAGCTCTGTTTAGAGCATACCTGCCTCTCCTCCAGTGACAGCTGGGTTAGGTATCAGTCTGCTGTGGCCCTGAACAGGATAAGCAGTATAGAAAAAGGTTAAATGGGGGTCAGGTTTAACTGGGAAATAGATCAGATCAGTGTGTAATCAGAGTCAGCACAGGAATGTGAACATTAATGAGTAAGCAGAGACAAAGACTGGAGGTTTCAGCACTGATAACATGAGCCACTCTCTTTAAAGCATCTATTGCTCACTTACAGTTTAGTGTTCAAGAGCCTTTCCTTTCTGTCTAATTTGAAATCAGTCACTTAAAAAACCTTTGTAGGTCAGACAACGTTCAACCACCACATGCAAAAATCTCCAAAGCTGGATGGATTCAACATCTGGACACCACAAACAGACATAAAATTTCCCACCTCCAACCAATAATATCTAAAAAATAAGTGGCCACAGAAAAAAAGAAAAGTTAAGGGTTCAGAAAAGTCAATTCACAGTTTCATGGCTATCAGACAGTTGCTGATGTTGCCTCTGCACTGGAACTGGCTAAAAATAATTTCCTACAATCCTGCTCACTACTGAATCTGCTTCCTCCCCTCCACTCACATTAATTCGTTCTCCCTCCCCCTCAGGAACATCATCCATCCCTTTACATTTCTCTCCTCCATTCATCTTCGTCACTCCCTCTCTCCCGTCGCTCATTCCAGCATCTCCCTCTCCTCTCCGCATGCTTCCTTTCATTCATTGATTGAACATGACGGCTCGACGGTGTCATATTCCACTCCAGATGTATCCTCTGGAGCTCGGCCTTTTTCACCGGTGCAGAAAACATGTCGGCCTACAAGCTGCGACCCACGCATGACATCATCCCCCCCTGATGGTTGTCAAAGCTTTCATCCCGCCTTAAACCTCCTCTGTATACAGCAGGGGTGGTTGACCATCTCCTAACCGTAGCCACATACACAAATCATATCTGCTGGTCACTACAGTTTTAACATACAGGGCGCAGCTGGGAGGAGGGGGCTTCTGGGATGGATCAAACACCTCTGGAGGAACTAAAAATACACACGCCCAAGGGTCAGGGAATAACCTTCCTCCAGATTCAATAAGCAACATGCAAAAAAAATCATGCTATGCTTCATGCTTTGAGGATAACAGTGCCAAAAACTCTATATTCCTGCTAATCAAAGAGTCCTAAAACATCACCGCAGGTTTATTTTGCAAAGTCAGAAAAAGCAAATACAGAAAACAGAGGCAAAAATGAGAATCCAATGAACACAGAAGAGGGAGTGGGTTCACTTATCCTGGGAAGATCTCTGACAAGTGTTTTTAAACAGCAATTACATAACATTGATCCGGTATATAATAAAAAGAAGTCCTGCAGACAGCACACTCTTATACTCTAATTATAGCTCTATAAAGGCTTTTATGTCTGCTGTGTTTAGTAGCATGTTTTAAATTATCAAGTGATACCAAGGCTCTTAGCCAAACTACCACTTACGCTAACAACACACATCAATCTGCTCTTTATTCTTAAGTTGCTTAAATTTTAATTAGAAGTATGTAGAACATCAGCAGTAGAGAGCTTTCAGCTAAAGGCAGCTGTTTGGTAAAACAATGCAGTTAATTAAAAGGGAAAACAAGATAAGACTAGATCAAAATTGCAATTTCAGCTGAAATTGCGCGGGGATGCTGAGAGCTGAATTATGGAAGAACTGCTGAAAATAGCCAAAAGTGCAAAAATAGCTGAAAATAGCATAAAATAGTATAAAAGTAGCTGAAAATGGCATTTAATAGCTCAAGAAATGATAAAAAATAGCTGAAAGTAGCCTAAAAAAGCTGAAAATAGCCAAAAAAATAGCTGAAAGTAGCCTTAAAATAGCTGAAAATAGCATAAAAATAGCTGATTTTGGCCTAAAAGTAGATGAAAATTGCATTCAATGGCTGAAAAAGCATAGAAATAGCTGAAAAATAGCATGAAAATAGCCATATTTAATAATTATAAAAGTTAGAAATGAGAATACATAGAAGTTGAACGACAAAGAAACTGAATTTTTTAAAGTTGAAAGTGTCAGAATGACAAAGTATGAAGGAGGTGATAGCCGGCACTGAAGAATAACAACTAGATCAAAATTACAATTTCAGCTGAAATTGCGCGGGGATGCTGAGAGCTGAATTATGGAAGAACTGCTGAAAATAGCCAAAAGCACAAAAATAGCTGAAAATAGCATAACAATAGCATAAAATAGCATAAAATGGCATGAAAGTAGCAAAATCTCAAGGTCAACATTTTGACACAAGAAGGAAGCCAACCAGCCTCATGACTACGAAACATTGATTCAGAGCAAAAAAAAAAAAAAACCTAACGAGAATTAGCTTAGTGCTATCTTACAGCTAATTGTTTTTAAAAATGACAAGTTAAATGCACGAAAGCTGAATTAAAAAAAAAACAAAGTGTACTTACTAGCTCTCCTAACAAGAGAGAGATGAGGAGATTGGTGCCACATTCATGTCTGTGTTTTAGACTAGCTAACAGGCTAACAGCAGAAACAGCTAGCATGGCTCTTCTCTACGTTTGAGAAACTACCTCACTATCTTGTCTGTCACAACAGAAACTGAACGACAGAAGACAGTTAGTGTTTTACTTGGTGTTTTCAGGTTTACTCATCCAAATATAGCAGGATTCAGTGGTTTCTTTGAGTTAGATGGGTAAGGCTAACTAGTAGCCAAGCTAACTAGTAGCATAAAAGGTTTTTTTTTTTTTTTTGAGCTGAACCATGACAGCCAACTTTTCCAGAAGAATTAGCTTAGTAGCAGCTATTAGCCTACTTTCTGGTGAAGGTAATCCCAAAGTAATTTTCCCCCTAAACAACCTGTGTAACGTGTAAATTACAGCATAGCATATCTTAATGGACTGGTAGCAAAGCAGCTAGCTAGTTTTCAATTTTGATAACAGCTTGAAATTTAATTCTGTGTTGGTTTTTGTGCATACAAAGATAAATTTATCAGGTAGTTGTGGGTGTTGTGGATGGCTAGGTGCTTGAACTTTTCGTCTTACGGGATGAAGATGACTTTTTAAAGTTAGGCTTTGGCTAACAGTGCCTCGCTTTGTCTCCATATAAGAAGGTTGTGGGGATTCTGGGAGATTTTTGTATTATACTAGTACAAAGACATTTCCACTGAATTACAGTGTCTGACATCACATTATTTACAGGCCAATCCA
The DNA here is from genome assembly GCF_018320785.1 of Cheilinus undulatus. Classification (NCBI taxonomy): domain Eukaryota; kingdom Metazoa; phylum Chordata; class Actinopteri; order Labriformes; family Labridae; genus Cheilinus; species Cheilinus undulatus. The sequence continues at coordinate 41,083,261 of NC_054881.1, forward strand.
CCTTATTCCTGCCGCTAATGTAAATCTGAATATGGGCGAAACTTCCGGTGCTAAGGCAGAAGTACATAATTACATGTAATTTAATACAGCAGCTAACGATAGATGCTAACTAAGAACGACAGTTGTTTGACAGAAATTCACTGTGATTTTGTAAATACTGATATATTTTTGAAATCACGTGTTCACACTGTTTGTTTTGTAAGCTGTAAGTAAGTAAATTAGGTGGATACTACATAATTCCTGGGGTCTACTGCTATAAATGTGGTTGAACTACAGTAGAACATACAGTAGAACTAACAGCAAAACACGATTCTTCCAAGGATTACTAAAGTGATTTAGTGTCAACAGTTGTTTAATTGCAAAAGGCAGCTTAAATGGGCTAGAAGTGTCAAAAAGGAGCAAAAAAAAAAAAAAAAAAACAGGATAAAAGTGTAAAAAAGGGGAGAAAAGTGACAATAAGAAGTGGAGAAAATGGGCTGAAAGTGGCAAACACCGGCAGAAAAGTGGCAAAAAAGGGCAGAAAGTTGCACAAATGGGTGAAAAGTGGCAAAGAAAATGAGTTACAGGTGGCAAAAATGGCCCAACAGTGGCAAAACATGGAGAAAAATGAGTGAAAAGTGACTAAAATGGGCAAAAATAAGGAAAAATAAATATTTGCTGCAATAAATACTGCTTCATTTTTGTTAACTCAATAAAGTTAAATGAGCTGAACGTTTAAATGTTATTTTCTGTAATGCTCAGTACCTGTTGCTTCGGTTATGGTACTAATTACGTGACAAAGTTAAATATATATCTTTAACAACAGTGTTTAAACATGCCGTTCACTGTTTAAATGCATTCGGGATGTAAGTCTTTCATTATTAATTCAACATTAATTCAAAACTTGACATTTACCAAACTGAACAGCTGACAACTTCAGTCATGGATAATTTTATTTAACATAATTCCCACGTTTTAAGAGGGATTAGTTGGTGGAATAAGGATTTCAGCAACCCCACAAACTAGGAATGTTATCTGAAGGTGGTGTCCAAACTCATTTAACAAAACGTGATGGTTTATTACTACACTGATACAAAGCTAATAAAGTTAGCTAAATATGCTTGTCTAGTTTATCTGAGGTAATGTCGTCACTTTGTACTCTTTAGTAGAGGGCGGAGAAATAACAATATTGTCCCGATTGAGGTGAAGCAGTCGAAAGAACATATTTTAATGTCCAAATTGCTCTAAAAATCGGGTTTCACATCTTGTATTCAATGCAAAGTCCCATTTAGATAGAAGGGACTGGAAGTTGCACCCATACTTCATGCAAAGAATCATGGGGGCTAGGAATAAGGTGGATAGTCCCTGACATATTAAAACCATGAATGTGGAACATACTGTATAATGTGGACAGAGAAAGAGATCCACAGTTAAAAGCAGAGGGGTGAAAACTGAATGTAGAAGCCCAAAAAAAGGTAAAAAGAAGATTCCTATTGTAAAGTATCCACATTAGTGTGGACAGGGGTCAGCGGGGGCAGAGCCCTGCCCTGTCTACACTCCCCCTCCTCTCCCTGTCAAACACACAGATGTGTTAGGTGAGGGTCACTACTCCTTCTTATTTTTTGTTCCTCTGCTGTTGTTTTAAGGCTACTAGAGCACAGTTAAAAAAACAGCACACAGTGCTGACACCCCTGCTCTGATTCGGTTAAATGATTAATATAAACCAGCTAAAAAAATCTGCAGTACACAAAAGACTATAGAGATGTGATGACAGAAATAGAGTTACTACTACAGCACCCATGGCTAAGAACATCACATGAACCAGTCCTCCCTGATAAATGTGTTTCCTCTTTTCCATGGACTCTATTCTGCTCTCTGAGAGTCCAAAACAATGAACAAATACAGGCTTTGTCTCAGGGATACACTCTCTCTACCCTTTTGGATGGAAAAATTATTCATGACAGGACAAAAGTGACTCGCTGACACAATAAAATGGCAAACACTAGAAATGAGTAATCCTCTCTGCGTTGGAGTTTTGTTAATTCTGCTTAAGCTATGACCTTTACTTCTGCTACAGTCATGCAGAAAATGTTCCTCTTCCTTATCAAAGAAAGTCTCCAGATATTTATATTATACTGCCGAAGCAAAACACTTTGAACAAACTAAAGTTAAGAGAGACTAAACCAGCGGCCGTAAACATAAACACAGTCAGCTCTGGTGTCTGGCTCTTTGATTCTGCTGTCAACAAAACAAGACCAGCAGATACCACACTGCTTTACTTCGCTCTTACTCCCTCTTTGGTTGAACTATGTGCTTTTCAAACCAGGACTAAACTTTTGTCTTTTTTAACTTAAATGAGGAATTTAAATGTTAATCTCTTCAAGAAATTCACGTCCAGACACATTTTGAAACTTCTTTCATACCAGCTCAATGTGGCACTTCTCATATCTGATCCTCCTCTCAGCAGGTACCAGCAAATCTCAGGGTTTTCTAACACACCTGTCGCTCATTTACACAAAAAGTGAAATAAACTCAAGATAGTTGTGTCCGCTAGCAGTTTACCAGTACTTTTGAAAAAATCTGATGTAAGTAATTTAAAGAATGTCTGCTCTTTCTAAAACTTTGTTTTATCAGACAAATTAGATGTCAGCATGTTCCTTAATCTCACAGATATTAACTCCCCGATGCATATTTGGCAAAGCAAGATGGTAAAAGTGAGGATTTTATGAAGACTGAGGTCTATAGCTGAACTGAAGTATACAGGGAGTTGTCATATAAATCCCAGTGCCATAATATAATTGCCTTAATGCAGTGTTGGTCAACACTGCTCAACCATCCACAATGTGAGTGGTGAAAAGTGGCAATTAATAAAAGTTAAAGGTGGCAAAAATGGTCAAAAAGTGGCAAACACTGGGAGAAAAGTGGCAAAAATGGGTGGGAAGTGACCAAATAAAGAATTAAAAATGTTAAAAGCGTGGAGAAAAATTAATGATAAGTGACTAAAATGGGCAAAAGTCAGAAAAAAGTTGGGAAAAATGGGCAAAAAGTGGCATTTAATTCCAAAACGCAGCTTAAATGGGCGAGAAGTGTCAAAAAGGGGCAAAAAATTGCAAAAAGCAGGATAAAAATGTAAAAAAAAGGGAGAGAAGTGACAAAAAGAAGTGTAAAAAATGGGCTTAAGTGGCAAACACTGGAAGAAAAGTGGCAAAAAAATGGCAGAAATTTGCGAAAATGGGTGAAAATTGGCAAAAATGGTCCAACAGTGGCAAAAGCGTGGGGAAAAATTAATGATAAGTGACTACAATGGGCAAAAATCAGAAAACAGATGGGAAAAAATGGGCAAACAGTGGCATTTAACTGCAAAAGGCAGCTTAAATGGGTGAGAAGTGTCAAAAAGGAGCAAAAAATAGCAAAAAGCCAGATAAATGTATAAAAAAGGGGAAAAACGTGACAAAAGAAGTGAAAAAGGGGGCTGAAAGTGGCAAAAACTGGGAGAAAAGTTGCAAAAATGGGTGGGGAGTGACCAAATAATTTAAAAGTGTTAAAAACAGAGAAAAATTAGTGAAAAGTGACAAAAATGGGAAAAATCAGGAAACAGGTGGGAGAAAAGTAGCAAAAAAAATGAGTTACAGTTGGCAAAAATGGTCTAAAAGTGGCAAAAATGTGGAGAAAAATGAGTGAAAAGTGACTACAATGGGCAAAAGGTGGGAAAAATGGGCAAAAAGCACGAAAAAGGGGCAAAATGGGAGATGATTAGTGACATTTACAAAAAAGGCAGCTTAAATGGGTGAAAAGTGGCAGAAAAGGCAAAAAAGGGGCAAAATATTGCAAAAAGCTCTATAAAAGTCTCAAAAATGGGCTAAAAGCAGTAAAAATGGAATGAAAGTAGCAAAAAAATTACATATAAGGGCAATGGAAAGATGCAGACAAAACTATGTTTTTACAAATTTTCCTTTTTAAGGTTTTCTGGGGGAATAATATTTCAAATTAAGACATAAAAGAGCCACAAATCATCACAAAAGAGCGACATGTGACTCCAGAGCCACGGGTTGAGTATCACTGCCTTAATGGAATAATCATATAATTAGTAACTCCTAGTTTTAACATTTATTCTGACCCGCTCCTGACTGCAGTGAAACTCCACAAACAGACACCCATTTTCCACAGTGAGAGGAGTATGATGAGCGGCGCGGCCGCTGGTGCTGGCCCCTCGTCTGAGAGGTTAATGTGAACATGTTGCTCCAGGCTCCAGACTGCTCCCTGTATGATGCCAGTTTGATGGATAGCTCTGGCCTGCTGCTGGCCTGGGAGAGATACAAGACGGGTGCAGGGTGCAGGGGTGGGGTGGGGGGGGAAGCCTGGTGCACAGATGCAGCATTGCTCTGGTTGCACACATAAACACATACATCCAAGATCTAAGCCTATCAGCACTTAGCAGGTAGTGGATCCCCAGAGGAGTATAAGTATTTGTGTGCATGTGCTGTGCATGTTTGCTTAGGACTTCTTTATGTGTTTCTTCTGGCAAAGCGTTATTGGGTTTTGATTGGCACTCCTGGGCAAAAACAAGGAAATGAGTCTAACAAGGCCTTAATCATGTTATACAAAGAAAATGACTTAATAACAAACTACACCCAAAACAGGAGTGTTTCACAGAAATGTTCAAACTGGGAAAGAGAAAAGCTTAACTCTAGCTGTCCTGTAATCACTCTGATCATTAGTTTCAAAAAGCATTAAAGAAATAGGCATGACTTTGCTGCTTAAGTGGAAGAAGTCTTTAGTTTGAGCCGCGCTCCTGCCTTTAAAGCATAAAAAACATCAAATCAAGAGGGTGCAGCTAAAACTGATTACTGAAACTTTTCCTATGATGCAGTAATTAAATGTTGAATTGAAACATCTGATTTCTGCATGACAGCTTTTAATGTCAGCCATGTAACAACACATAAAGAAGCTGCAGAGATGACTAACAGAAGCAGTGGTTGTCCTTTCCCTCTCTGACCTCTGCACTTCTTCACTCTTCTTTTTGTTTATGCTCAAACTTTGGTTAAAGTAATCTCACCCCACGACAAATTCTTTGAAAATTACCTCCTGTGCGTCCTCCTCTCTGTCTCTACAGCAGCTTTTTTACTCCCGACCACCTCCTCCTTTGCTCTTTATCTCCCTGAATGCCCTCCCTCCTCTGTAACTGATGCACCACCACAACTACGCAGTCCAAAGGCAAAACATGCACCACAACAAACTATTTGTTGAGAATGCAGGCTGGAGCTGAGGGAAAAGACCACATCCATGTCTTCAATAAGTTAGAGTTTTTGTTTTTGTGATGCAGAAAGTCAAAACCTCATTAAAGCCTTGAGTTGTTGTTTGTTAAAAGTAGTAATGGCAGTTAGAGGACATATTACACTGATGATGCTCTGATTTATATCAAACAAATTCCTTTAACATTTCTTAAAGAAAATATAAAAAATGTAACCTCCCATGGCAGATGGATTCGCCTGTTTCTGTGTTTCTTACTGGTGAGTCCATCTTGCAAAGCTCCTGTCTGAACTGTTTGGGCCCGGTTAAAAAGTGACAGGATCAATCAGCGACGAGGGGCAGTACTTTTGGGCACAGCAGAGTTGTGACGTAAGCAAGCAGCGAGAAGAGGCTGGTTGGAATTATGGTGGAAGACATCAGTGTGGATGCTGCTAAAGCGCCAGTTTTATCAGAACTTGATGACATTTCATCGTTAAAAGAAGAACAAAGAACAGCAGTGAGTGTTTTCTTTTCAAAAATGACAAAAGTCATGTACTGACATGTCTACAGTCGCCATGTTTTGCGTTAAGCAGCTCTCTATGAAGTTTACGTCACGTGTTTTGTTGCTCTGATTGGCCCGTAAAGATGTGACAGAACGTTCATCCAATCACCCAATAAAAATGCATGACTGCCCTGTATGTCCACACACTTTTAAAGACTTTCACGCCCCGCTTACATGATTTTTGAGTGAAAACACTAAAGCTTTGAAGTGTTTTGGCTCTCCGTTTACACAGCAACGGCATTTTGATGCCTGAAAACGGAACTTTTCAAAAACAGGCTCCAGAATGGAAGTTTTTCAAAATGCAGGGAAAACGGAACTTTCTGAAAACGGACATGCGCACTGCGGCTGCAGTAAATATCCATGCACGAGTAGGCTTATAACGCATGCACAGATGGGAAGCCCAAAACAAAGATGGCCGACACCAGTGTACTGTTCGTGCTCCTCACTCTTTTAAATTTAACTGTACTTCTCCAACAAAGCGTTGATTTACTTCCCCATCACTTGGATCAGTGGAGATGTATTCTAGTGCCTGCACCAGATTCTGACTCGACCCATACGCCCTTTGACGGCGTATGGGTCGAGTCAGAATCTGGTGCAGGCACGAAAATCACACCGCCATCTACTGGCCTGGCATGTATACTACATCGTTTTTGGTGTTTCCTGCAGTCTCGTGTGAACCGAGATCGTTTTGAAAACATTGCTGTCTGAACGTGGAACTTTTTGGAAATGAAAACGGAAAACTAAGCAAAAAGTTGTCGTATACATGGGGCATTAGCCACAGTTTTTGCAAGGCACCCATTTACAACCCACTGGAAGGAGCTTCGCGACCCACTTTTGGGTCCCGGCTCACCAGTTGAGAACCACTGTGATATGATATACAATACCATAAATATATAATAAGACATTATATGACTTTAGAATTTGTATAAAGATATGATGGGGTCAAGTCATAAAGAAACATGATTCTTGTATTTTCTGAGGGAATAAAAGCAATATAAAATTTTCCTCATATTTTCCTACCCACTACTGGTCCATTTAACAATATCTCCCTGTTAACAATAATGAAGTAAATATCTGAAAGCTCTTACATGTAAACTAACGATTCGGGGTTCAGTGAGGATGCTCCTGAATCTCTAAAACTGTAACAGACTGTAGAAAAGAAGCGATGAAGTGTGAAACATGCAGAATGCCTTTAAGTGTTCAGCCTGAGTGTCTGTGTGTGGTTTGACCTCTCTAGGGGTTAAGACCTGCGTAAGCTGACACAACATGTGATGTCGCACCTCCACGGCTGTCTTGTTTATTTGGAGCTCTTTATGACAGATATCAGTTTCTTCATGTCTATGTTGTTGGGCAAAGTTTAAGGATTAGCCGGCACTTATCTCACTTCAGTGTTTATTTTTGACGAAGATTAGGCTTTTCAAACACTCCATGGAGACACATTTACTCTTTTAATAGCCTCCTAAACAGAAACAGTCGCGGCAGTAGCAGAGTGGAACATCAGCTTTCAGCATGTTCCTGCTGGAGTTGTAAGACTTGACATTAAAAGAAGAGCGAGGCTTGGCACCAGCATCCCCTTAGTAACACAGAGTCTGTGTTTTCTTTCTGGATCCCCTTCTGCAGTGATGGCACAGACAGAAGCGTGATGATTCAGTGATGACTCAGTTCTGTGGTAAAGCCCAACCCCAGTGTGTTGCTGACTGTCATTCATACATTTGACTTCATCTGCTGATTATAATGTATGCAGACGACGCTTCTGTGAGACTGTGGAGGAAAACAAACGAAGATGGGTGGAGTAAAGTAGAAGACTATGTAAATATGTGGTCCTAATGATGGCATTAGACTAAAGACAGGGGCCACCCGAGCTTAAAAAGACCTAAACATGGCTACCAAACTGCAGTATGGAACTTTCAATGCTTTTTGGCTCCAAATTGTACATGACAGTCTCATGCTGGAGAAGAAGAATTATGAAAAACAGGATGGTTCATCATCTGGGGAATATAAATTTTAAATCTGGCATGGTAATCCACCAAGTATGCCTTTCTTTGTCAACCTCTCTTACTGGTCACCTGATCAGCCAGCTGTTTTGCAAGACACAGGTCAGGTATGGGAGCATATGACCGTTTCGGCACTTTGCCATGTTAACCTTGGTCCTGTACTGCAACTGGCCAACTGATGGAAATCCTCCAGGCCTGTGCCAGGGCCATGCCCCATCTCTCCAGGTATCTTCCCAGCTGACTCTCCACGACGCACGTTGCTGGCTCCAGCCCACTGAGTCCTGGGCAGCCAGTATGCAGAGAACTGGATCAAGCCCGGAAAACATGCAAGGTGCCCATAAAAGCACAGCTGCCATTATTGTATCAGAGAGCTGATTCTTGCTCTCCTGAGCAGGTCAGCATTACCTCCAATTTCCACATACAGCAAACGTGCTGCGAATCGTACCACGGAGCACATCGCTCCCTCTCTAGTCTATCATTTCCACAGCTGGCGCTCCAGACCGGCAGCAGCGCATGCCTGGACCAACACTTCGCTCTGCTTCGTTCGAGATATGCTGCAGGTATATTTTCAGCGCCGGCCACTGCCAAACCGCGTCAATAACCGTTGATCAGAAAGCTCCAGAAGAGGAAGTCACAAGTGTAGAATATCCAGTTCTTTCAAAATACAACACAACGCTCCCGATCGTAAACCATCGCTATATCAGCAATATGTCTCATCCTGCAGAGAGAGCAAAAGGTCACCTAGAGCAGTGGTTCTCAACCTTGGGGGTCAGGACCCCATTTGGGGTTGCGAGACACTGAGAGGGGGTCACCAGATGCCTTAAAGAAACTACGAATATTTTTTAAATTACACTGTTGCCACTTTACACCAATTTTGCTAAATTTTAACCTATTTATATCACTTTTTCCCACCAATATTTGCCAATTTTAGTACATTTTTGACACTTAAAACCCATTTTTCCGATTTCAAACCCTTTCCAACACTTCTTTTCTGCCTGTTTTTGCCACTTCTAAACCAAGTCTTGCCACTTTGCACCTATTGTTGCCTCTGTTGACCCATTATGCCTCTATTTACCACTTTTTACCACATTTTACGCCCATTTCAACCACATTTCACTATTTGATTTGCTAATTTCAACAGTTTAACCCATTTCTGCCCATATCTCTGTCCTAGTTAACCCTTTTTGCCAGTTTATATCAATTTTTCATCCCATTTCACCAAATTTTCCACCCATTTTTGCCAATTTAAAGTCAATTCAGCCACTATTTTTCACCTTACCACTATCTATGCCCATTTTTGCCACTTTAACCAATTTTGCCACTTTTTGCTTATTTTTTTGCCAATTTTATCACATTTTTGCCACTTCTAACTAATGTCTGCTACTTTTGAAATCCAATTTCACCACCTTTTCCACCATTTTTTGCCATTATTAACCCATTTTATTTCTGTTTTCAACAAAAAAAAGATTTGAACCCATTTTTAAGAAGGTCATCTATCACACAAATGAATAAAAAAAATATACCTGGCTATTTTTCAGGTTAAAGCTCTCCCCTTTATCCCCCTAATGGGCGGCCTTGTCTGCCCAAGATTCTAGATTGTGCATGGCTGTTCAGCCACCTTCAGGTACAGTGGGGGTCCCCAGTCTCTTGCATCTTTATTTTTGGGGTCCTGGGCTGAAAAAGTTGAGATCCACTGACCTAGAGGTCAGTGGGTCACAGAGCTACAACGGCGCCATTGATGAGGAAAAGTTAACTTTTGGGGATATTTAGCCAAAGAATTTTACATAAAACAACAGATCCTTTAAGCAAACATTAACCTTTTAACTTCCTAAAGCACTCACTCAATGGCGGAAGCAATAATATCATAGACTTATACCTGAAAGGATGATAAATCAAGCCCAAAAGGTAAAATAGTCCACTGTTGACGCACTATGCCTGCGTGAACTTGCAGTTCTCCTGTAAACTCTGTACTTCGAGGGGAACTTTAAAGGCCTGAAACCGGACATGACCAGGGCTCTGCACCAGGCTAACATAGCGTGTGAGCTGGGACAACGCTAGCTGCATGTACAAACTTGGAGACGAAACGGAGTGAGACGAGAAGAGAATAGAGGAGCTGTAGAACCGAGCCAGAAAACTGCACAGGCTAGGTTAGCAAGTTTGGAGAATGGACTGATTAGGATCAAATCAGCATCAAGAGACCTTCATCTGCATGCTCAGGTACTGGGAATGCCACACTGTCTTGCTCAGCGAACCCATCACCCCATGCATGAGTCCAAGTCTGCCTCTCAGTCAGTGCATAAATAGATTACACTGCCAAGGTAGGAGAACTGCTCTACAACTTCCACAGACACACCATTCACAGACATAGATCCAATGGCAGCATCCAAGACATCCCCAAATGCCTGGATCTTTGTTTAGGACCAGAAGACGTGCATTTGCTGGCAGCAGATCAGCGGAAAATAGATGTGCTTCTTTTATCGAGCGGAGTGGCACTTCTTAAGGGTTAAGTGGGGAGTTATGTCATGCCACTTTAAGCTAATAATGCATTAAATGAACCTTTCAAATACATTTGTTCCATTCAAACACATTATTTTAAAGAAAACAAAACTGCAAGTCTTCCAGCTTTTACTGTCAGTTAAGCTTTAGCTGCAGAAATAAAACTCTACAGCTCTACCTGACTTTCAACATATTCATTTTCTTAACGATACCATGAGTTTCCTGGTTGCCACATGCTGCAGAGACTGCAGAATCAGTCACACATCTGTAGCCGTTTCAAGCAGCAGAGTATGGAACAGAGTCATGTGGGTGGCCCTTTGCGGTTTCACAGGCTCGGGGCCAAATCTTTGAACCTCCATTTGACTTGCACACTTCTTCACGGAAATATATCGCATGCTCTTCTGCTCTGTGTGTATCTTCTGAATTAAACTTCCTGCGTGGTTAGCTAAATCCTAGCATCAGGATGTCCTCACCATCTAGAGATTGCCATCTGAGTGATGATAGCGCTCTGAAAGCGTGGTTGGTGCAAAGGCTGCAAAGAGAATTATTCTGCATGAAAATGTTGACCTTTTGCAGAACAGAATGTCCGTTGTGTTTGTCAAATGGCTTACAAATGCACTCAGCTGGGAGAGTCTTTAGTGGCCTTAGGTTGAAGTGAAATTCTGGAACAAATCACCAAATATTTCTTGAAAAAGCAGCTCTTTCGATTTGGTGCTTTTGCTTGAGAAACATTGAAAAACCAAAGCATCAAATCAGACAAAGAAAAGGTACATCTTCTTCACCACACCTGGACCTTGGGAATGTTTTAACTAAAAGCAATCCAACCAAAGCAGAGCTTCAGCAATGTCGACTTTAATCATCACTGTCATTGGTGTTTTTCACCAGTAAGTGCCAGTGCATGCTAACAAACAGACTTGTAGTTGTAGCTGGAGGTTTGTGCATGCACTGCCTGACCCAGAACAACCACATGTATTTGCCGTCGGGGAACCACACAGTTTCAGTTCCTGCACAGTGGGTGCTGTGGTGGTGTCACTGTTTACAGAGGATCTATCATCAAGCTCACTTTGTACCTCAACAGCACCGCCACTTTTGGCGTTTCACCATCAGGATCTCTGTAAATGATGCAGATAAAATCAGAAACTGTTGAAAGGGTTTGAAAACTGTTGGATCGACCGGTCACATTGTGGTCGAGGACATTTCTGTTTCCCACAATGAGCCGCACATCCAGTCTCTGCAGTTAAACACAGAGAGCTGTGAACACTGCAGCTCTGTTAAAAGTCATTCACATTTCACCAATATGTGCACGTTGACTCATGGTAAGACATGTTGAAGGATGGTTCTCTGGAAGTTTTTACAAGGAATCTCTTCATTGGGAGAGAAAAGTTTTAGTTTGGAGTTTCCTCTAAAGGCAGACTTTTTTTAGAAAGGAATAAGACAGAAGTTCAGCTAGTAGACCGGATTAAATCAACCTTATTAACACTGGTGACTTCAGGATGGAGATTTGTTATGCTGCAGTGATGCCAAAGTAAGTTTAATGGATGGGACACTAGACTGACTAATTATTACCACAGTAGAACGATGAATCATCAGACTTTGAGTCACGGGACCAACCATCAACTCCTCAAGGAATATTGCGACCCAAGTTTTAGGGAATTTTTTGGTCAGTCAGCTGTATTTAATAGAAAGTAGTAGAGCTTGGGCCTATGACAGTATTAAAGGTATAACAAAACGATGAAAAAGTAACCTGACACGTCAGATGGATTTGTTTCACATATCCATCTGGAAAAGTTCAATACACAGTGTTTGGGAAAAGGCAGAGCCTTTGAAAAGAAACTCAGAGGATGACTGGATGGACGTTCTGTCTGACACATCTGTATGGACCAGAGCAACAAAACACATGACGTAGCCGCTAACAAGCTGTGCATGCACCCCTTCTGACTAGTCTCAACGCCATAAAGAACTAAATAATGTGAACCATGGCGACTGTAGACATGTCAGTACTCGACACTTACTGTTTTTGAAAAGAAAACACTCACTGCTGTTCTTTGTTCTTCTCTTTAACAAGGAAATGTCGTCAAGTTCTGATAAAACTGGCGCTTTAGCAGCATCCACGCTAATCTCTTTTGCCGTTACTGCACCGGCCTCTTCTCACTGCTTGCATACGTCACGACTCTGCTGCGCCTGAAAGTACTGCCCCTTGTTGCTGATTGGTCCTGTCACTTTCTAAACGGGCCCAAACGGTTCAGACGGGAGCTTTGCAAGATGGATTCACCAGTAAGAAAAATGGAAATGGGCAAATCCATCTGCTTTGCGAGGCTATGTATGGGGGGGGCTCCAAGGAAAAATGGTTGGGAAACTTAAAAAGATGCTCCCTGCTTTAGTCAAGCAGCATGCTTTGACTTCACATGAAGTGCATGGCTAGAAACCCCCATATGAACAGATCCATTTATGAGCATCTGCACTGAAAACAATGAAATTATTTCAGAAGCCATTAATCTGTAGTAGCAAGAATCTGAATATGAGAGTGCAACAAGCTTTAAGCTTTAAAGGAGGAGGCTGGGGTGGAGGAAGTTAAGCATCAACTAGGGGTGCACGGTATATGCGGTAGATGGTATAAATGATATAAATTTGGCCTATGGTAGAGATTTAGACTCTACTGACCAATCGCGATAACGCCTGTTGATGGTGTCATCGTATCTGCCTCAGTGTGGCAATGGCTTCAAGCACAGAGCAGAGACCACGGAGCCGGAGGAGCTGGTTAAAAAAACGGTGATACGTAGAGGTGGACGGTAAACGGGTATTAATACAGTCCCACAGCTGGCGGAGAAAGTGAGTTGTGACACACAGCTCAGGCTGAGTCTAGTCAAAAGCACGTTTAGCTCTAGTATTACATGTACCCAGATAACTAACTGAATGTCAAGGACTCTTGCCGCTGTGACTAGGCACAGTTAGCAGGCAAAAACACGTGTTCTTTCCTCTCAAAGTCTGACAGCTGTACTGCAACTAAGTCAGTGTGCTGTCTCTGTCAGTCTGCCTGGTCGCAGAGCCTAGCGCTGCAGCTCTTCCTCTTACAACGGCATAAACAACCATTTAAAAGTCTATTTTAACTTATGACTGAGTCCAGGGTGAGTCAAAGATCCAGGCTGTGATGTTAAATGAGGTCAGAAAAGCTGCTGTAAACTAGCCGTATTCCCCGGTACGGACTTAAAAAAGACTTAAAAAAAAACATGTTTTCTGTGTTCCTATACTTGGAGATGAATTGAGTACGCCATCAAAGGCTTGTTTTAAGGGGAGAAGGGGGTTGATAACACTTGAATTTGGATTACAAAGCATTATCTCTTTTGAATTTTGTAATACCGTGATATAATACCGTATCGTCAAAGGCAAGAAAAACACTGTGATATGATTTTTAGGCCATATCGCCCAGGCCTAGCAACAACAATGATCAAGCAGGGATTAGTGAGAGTAGGTCAGATTTAAACGGACACTTGAATATTTCAAAATGCACATAAAATCTCTGCTGCAAAAAATGATTGTATTTTGGTATTTTGACACATTTCAAGTTAAAGAAATATTGCAACTTCTGCCATTTGTAAATTGCAGCAGATTGATTACCAGTCCTACTAAAGATGCACAATATTGGGATTTTGCTGATATCCGATATGCCAATACTAACAGATTCATTTTAGCTGATACTGATATTTAAATGCCCTTTTCAGACCAAAAATGTCAGTCCTTTTGGACACTTTAAGGATGACCAGTGAAACAAACTTTAGTCCTTAAATACACTTTCAAGTTTAAAGAATGAGGATACATAAAGAAAAACCTCACCTGACATAAGTCCTATAGTCCTATCTGTGGTATACAGCTGTTGTTCGTGGAAACTGGAGGTAATAATCTTAATAACTTACTGAGAGGGCTGTTCCTCCCTTCTGCTGGACTGTCAGGAACTGCTTTTTACCTTTGGCTGTTTAGTGAACAAGGACCTGCTCTGTAGAAAATACAATGACGTTAGATTGGCACTGAATTGTTGTTTTTATCTGATGAAGATGGCATAGAAACAGTGCTCAGAAACCCTCTGAACCTCAGATTATCACAGCCACAGATTGTCACACAGGCAGACAGAAGTAGAAACCATGAGGTAAGTGTTAGTTCATACTCAGAGGATGTTGTTTGGTAGAGGTGTGAAAACTTGCACCTGCCACACATCAGATAGAACTAACTAGAAACTGATACAGCTGTGAGAAAGTGTGCTATGAGGTGACACTCCCTGGTTTTAGAAAGTGCTCCGTTAAAGAGCCTGAATGTTTTTGCTGTTCTGAAAGCAAACCCTCAATCTTCTGGTGGATGACAAGATCTTTATTTCTGGTTCTTTAATCACAAAAGATAAAACCGTGTGTGTAGCCTTGTGGTTCAGTCCACAAACCAAAGTTAACGGCTCCACTGTCCTACCAGAATAAAGGCAGAAAGCCTCAAAGGAGTTCCTCTATGATAGGTGCATTTAGAATATTGCTCTGTGTCTGTGATTCAACCAGAGAATCCAAACCACAGCTTCGATACTGAAACTTAATGAAACAGTCATCTAGCCTTTTCAGCCCACAACCCCCAAAATAAAGGTGCCAGAGACCGGGGACCCCCACTGTACCTGAAGATGGTTGAACACAGTCATGCACGTCCAAGAACAGTTATGTGCAGACAAGGCTGTCCATGAGGGGGTTAAAGGGGAAAAATAACCTGAAAAATAACCACCCTTACCAAAGAAGCAAGTTTATTTTTTTATTCATTTGTGGGGTAGATAGCCCTCTTAAAAATGGGTTCAAATGCCTTTTGTTAAAAAAACAGAGATAAAATGGGTTAATAATGGCAAAAAATGGTGGAAAAGGTGGTGAAATTGGATTTTAAAAGTAGCAGACATTGGTTAGAAGTGGCAAAAATGTGATAAAATTGGAAAAAAATAAGGGAAAAGTGGCAAAAATTGGTTAAAGTGGCAAAAATGGGCATAGATAGTGGTAAGGGGAAAAAAAGTGGCTAAATTGACTTTAAATTGGCAAAAATGGGTGGAAAATTTGGTGAAATGGGATGAAAAATTGATATAAACTGGCAAAAAGGGTTAACTAGGACAGAGATATGGGCAGAAATGGGTTAAACTGGTAAAATTAGCAAATCAAATAGTGAAATGTGGTTGAAATGGGCGTAAAATGTGGTAAAAAGTGGTAGACGCAATATTGGTTTAACAGAGGCAACAACAGGTGTAAAGTGGCAAGGCTTGGATTAGAAGTGGCAAAAACAGGCAGAATAAAGTGCTGGAAAGGGTTTGAAATTGGAAAAATGGGTTTCAAGTGGCAAAATTTGTGTTAAATTGGCAAAATTGTTGGGGAAAAAACATAAAAAGGGGTAAAAAATTTAACAAAATTGGTGTAAAGTGGCAACAGTGTAATTTAAAAAATATTCTTAGTTTCTTCAGGGCATCTTGCGACCCCCTCTCAGTGTCTCGCGACCCCTATGGGGGTCCTGACCCCAACGTTGAGAACCACTGATCTAAGGAATTCAGAGGGAACAGGTCTGGCACTTCAGCAGTAAAACCTCCAGAGAAAAAAAAAAAAAAAAAAAAAAAAAGCAACCTGCGCTTCATAACACCCCAGCAGTGCCACGGACTGACTGCCTTCATGACTTGTGCAAAAGGAGCTCCGTCCAATTACTTTTGGACTGATAATCAAATTTTTTGATATGGTGGATTTTTGGTTTTGTGAGCTGTGTCATCTTGAATGAAATCACAGGAAAAATGAACTTTTTCACCTGTAGACAGGAAAATTATTTATAAAGAGGCATATTAACCTTGTTTTAGCTGACATGTGTGCTCATACTCACAGGCTTTTCAAAATAAAAGCCCAGACTTTTAAATGTCAAAGTGATCCATGTTAGAGCTGCTGTGATATTTGTGAGTGTTGATCTTCTCACTCAGGAGCGAACAACAGAAGTCAAGACATGATTAAAAAAATAACCATGCTGAAGTTAATGCTTCAAAAATGCTAAATAAACTAACGTGATCAGATCTTAGTGACTGAATCACAGATTCAGGGAAACCGAGCCTCTGCCAGCAGATCGCTGAAGTCTAATCAGCGCTGACTGCTGTGGCACAGACAGCTGGTTCAATGAAAGATAGCAGAGACAGAAGAGGAAGGAAGACAAAGAGAAGTCACATCGCTAATAAGGGAGCAGGCGGAGTTCACTTCTCAGACTCATGAATTCCTTCAGAGCTTTAATGTCTAAAGACTTATATCCCTGGACCTCGGAGCTGTTAGTGAATCTGCTCTGGTCGTCTGCTACAGCTCATGAAAACGTAGAGGAAAAGACGGATGACCAATCTGGGATTTGACAAACGGCAGGGAAAAAACATCCCAGACCTCGCAGGAATACCGAGGAATCTAAATCAGCTTGACCGTTCACTCCTACATCTGTGAGCTCAACAGCAGCTGAACAGGTGACCAAACACATGGACGCCACTTTCAACATCATGTTTGATCGTAATGATGCATCCGGCACACAGAGAACGTATGAAGCATCTTCTCTCATATGCACGTCACACTGGACTTAAATTACAATCTTAACTGTATTTATAAGCAAGATTTCATACCTAATGGAGAAATTCAGACCAAAGCTAAACCTTTTTGTTGCTTTTTTATGACAGCAGATCTACATCAAAATCAGAGGATGACAGCATAATATTTAAATGTCCTCTGCTGGTGCATCACTAGAAATTAGAACATCACATAAGACAATAAAAAAAGGTTTTTTTATTGCAGAAGTGTTGGCCTTCTTAAAGTGTTTATTCATATGCACTAAATACTTGGTTGGGGCTTCTTTTGCAGGAATTATTGCATCAACGCAGCGGGGCATGGAGGCGATCAGTCTGTGGCACTGCTGAGGTGTTATGAAGCCCAGCTTCCTTTGATAGCGGCCTTCAGCTCGTCTGCGTTTGTCGGTCTGATGTCGCTCAACAAATCCCCATACGCTCCACAGATTCTCCATAGATTCTCCATAAATTCTCTATAGATTCTCTGTGGGTCCAGAAAGTTCCACTGAAGCACAAAAATATCGTGGTCAGAAAACAAGTTTTTGGTACTTTGGGCTTTTCTGTTGCAAAGGGAAATCAGTACTTTTTATACTTTTATGATGTGTATCGCCCTTGTTGCATCAAAACGCCCCTTGAGGACAATCAAGACTGTCCGTTCCAATCCTATCCATGCTGCAGCATCACGGTCCATTAAATGTATGCCACCAGCCTGTGGTGGACAATTTCAAACGCTCTATCTGGACACTTTAGGAAACTGGAGATTAAGATATTAAGAATGAAAACTCATCAAACAGCCCTGAAAATAATCATTAGCTGCAGCCGGGCGGCCTTCTTGATAGTCAAGGCGTTCACGTCCTCAGTAAGCCTGGTCACTCCGGTCCGGCACTCTCTGATTGAAGCCAGATGCCCCCTCTCCTCCGCAGCACCAAACTCAAACCACCTGTAGCCCCATCTCCGTTAGGAATTTACCCAGATTAAATGCTGCCACTACAATAACCACATGTGGGCCTCAGAGGCGGGCAAGGCCAGCTCCCAAAGCACAACACGGGATCTCCCTGTATGGTCTCAAAACAGATAGCCTCTACCCCTATGTAACCCAGCTGAGGTCATGCAGTCAGCAACAACCCAGACTGCATTACAGTGGACTCAGCGCTGGTGTGAGCGCGCGGGACGAGACAAAAACAGAGCTCTAACTAGTTTAAGGTCATTCTCAAACAATCAGGGGATATCTGATCGGAGGGGCTGGACGAGGGGATCGACTACGTAAACCTGACTTCTTCAAGGTTTGCTCTGAAAGCTTCTGCTGATCCCTGTCCACACACACAGCCACGCACGTTTATCTCCATTTCTAACTCAATTCTCTAATGACCGTCACAAGTCAGCATCACATGTAAGCGTAGAAATCTGAGAATTAAGGAGAGACATGCCCTGTTTACTTTGCCCTTTTTCTCTCTCCTCTTTTTCAGACAATTTCACCGGTACTTTCCATCATGTTTGAACTACTTGGACATGACCTAGAAGTTAATTCAGCTCTGGTGCTCTGGAGCTAAACCTGAGCCTCACCAATGGGACTCCACAATACCAACACATCTCCATATCCATTACTGAAGCACAGTGTCTCTGCCTCTTAAAGACAATATTCATTTCACTTAAACCCTGTTAGAATTAAAATCGAATTATCACACATGAAATCCCCTCAAGATTCACTCTAGGGGAGTGGTTTTTAAAGTGTGAGGCGGGTCTCCCCTGGGGGGCACCACAGAGCTTCAGGGGAGGCGCGGAACCATAAACCAGAAAAAAAAGGTGATTTGCTTTGCGAACCTCTGCTGTGCATGGAGCAAGATGGACAGACTTACAGTTACTATAGGGACTATGCTATAGAGCAGTGTTACTCAACCAAAGAGACAAATTCTTGAAAAATACCTTTGCAAGAGCCACAATCTAAGAGGTGAGGAGTGGCAAAAACAGCTTGAAGTAGCAACAAAAATAGGTTAAAGGTGGCAAAATGGTCAAAAAGTAGCAAAAAAGGGTGAGAAGTGACATAAAAATTGGGTGGAAAGGGACTTAAATGGGCCAAAAGCAGTCAAGAGTGGCAAAAATTTTCTAAAAAAGAGGAAACAAGTGGTATGTAATGGCAAAAGGTAGTTTAAATGGACAAAAAAGGCAAAAAAGGGTTAAAAGAAAGGCAAAAAATGGGATTAAAATGGCAAAAATTGGGAAAAAGTGGCAAAAAAAATTGTGAAAAAGGGCAAAAATTAGGAAAAAGGAAACAAGTGGTATTAGATGGCAATGGACAGCTTAAATGGACAAAAAGTGGTAAAAAAAAAGCTCAGAAAGTAGCAGAAAAAGGGTGAGAAGTGACCAAAAAGTGAGTGGAAAGTGACTTAAATGGGCAAAAAGCAGTCAAGAGTGGCAAAAAATTTCAAAAAAAGAGGAAACAAGTGGTATGTAATGGTAAAAGTTAGTTCAAATGGACAAAAAATGGCAAAAATTGTATTAAAAAAGGGGGAAAATGGAATAGGAGTGGCAAAAATTGGGAAAAGTGGCAAAAAAAAGCAAAAAAGGGCAAAAATTAGGAAAAAGGAAACAAGTGGTATTAAATGGCAATGGGCAGCTTAAATGGACGAAAAGTGGCAAAAAATGTAAAAATAAAAAGGCAAAAAAAAAAGGGAGAAAAGTGGCGAAAGTGAGTGGAAAGTGACTTAAATGGGCCAAAAGCAGTCGAGAGTGGCGAAAATGTTCAAAAAAAGAGCAAACAAGTGGTATGTAATGGCAAATGTAGTTTAAATGGACAAAAAGTGGCAAAAAAGGGCAAAATAAAGGGATAAAAGTGGCAAAAATTGTGAAAAAGGGCAAAAATTGTGGAAAAAAAGGAATCAAGTGGTGTTAAATGGCAATGGGCAGCTTAAATGGACAAAAAGTGGCAAAAATTTTTAAAAAGGCAAAAAATGGGAGAAAAGTGACAAAAAGATGAAGCAAAAATGAGCAAAAAAAAATGGAAAAAAGGGATATTTAATGATGAAAGGTAGCTTAAAAGGGGCAAAAATGGGATAAAAGTGGAAAAAATGGGGAAGAAGAAGAAGTTGTAAAATTTAAGGACATTTGCAAACCAAAATATCCAAAATATATTCATGTTAAAAATGTTTAAAGATTAGACATGAATGTCTGAAATGTTGTTGTTTAATTTTGAATCCTTTTTGTGGGTGGGGGTCCACTGAATGGATCAGTTCTTCCTGGGGGAGGCTCACTCTTCCACATTTTGCTCTAGGCTTCACTTTTCCTCATGATCTGACGCTTTTGCAACATTTCTGCAGAAACATGATGAAATGAGATTACATGACAGTGCAGAAATGTTCCCTTAGAGGCAGCAGAACTTACTCTCCCAGTGTGCCTTGGCACTGGTGCGTAAACACAGTCATGCAACATCCAGTCTGAGCCTCACAGAGTAATTAGCCTGCCTGTAATGTGTCTGTTTAATGAGGCAGTGCCATGCTTCTAAGACCAGCAGAAACAATCAAGTGCTCTGCGGTTTCCCTCAGTCAGAATAAATAACATATGGGCAATAAGGGCTGGAAAGTATTTAGGGGCAGTTTACGAGGACACCGTGGTGCCACCACCTCTCCATGGGCGTGCAGGCAACGTGTGTGACACACCTAACGGATGCTTCAGCCGTTAAGCCGCTGCCAAGCGTGTGCGCAAAGACGCGCTGGAGACCTTGACGCGGAAGAAAACAGCGCCTGGCAAACATCAAATCAAGGCAAAACCAGCGCAATTCAAACCAGAAATGACTCACCAGCTACTGCTGCTGCTGTCAAAGTGCAATGCTGCCTTATCGTGAGCATCCTGACGCGCTGTGGAGGTCCTGTTTGCAGCGTCCACACTCGTTCCTCTCGTTCTCTTCTGGGTTAAAACAGGAGATCCCAGCAGAGATGTCGATTCGCTAAATGACTAGTTAGAGTCCACAAGGCATTTCCTGTTCGGCAGCAGCATCCACAGTTCAGCTGTCCCAGGTCCCGATTCAAAGTGACTCCTCCACCGCTCGGGATGAGATCTGTTCCATCGCGTGCAGCCGAGTGCGCTGAGAGGAGCGGGACAGACAGAAACAGGGAGGAGGAGGAGGAGGAGGAAGGCGGGAGGCAGCGTTGTAAGGAGTTCACTCATGCACAGAACCTTATATGCTACGTTAGAGGGGGCTTGGTCTGGCGGTTCATGGGAAAATGTGAGCAGTAAAAATAACAGCAGCGGTGATGTCTGTGTCTTTAAGGCATTAAGCAGTTAGGGCACGAGAGCTATTTTAATGTGCAACATTCAGTCCGAACAGCTGATTCTGCGCTTCAATTACTTTTATACCATGTGATAATACTATAACACAGGGGTTCTCAACGTTGGGGTCGGGACCCAGTTGGGGGTCGCGAGACACTGAGAGTGGGTCTCTGGATGCCTTTAAAAAACTAACAACATTTTTGTATTACACTGTGTCCACTTTACACCAGTTCTGCCCATTTTAACCCCTTTTTATCACTTTTCCCACCAATTTTGCCAATTTTAATATTTTTAAATCACTTTTTCCCACCAATTTTCTCATCTTAACCCATTCTTATCACTTTTTCCCATCAATTTTGCCAATTTTAACACATTTTTATCACATTTCCCACCAATTTTGCCAATTTAGACCCATTTTTTTATCACTTATACCCACCAAATTCGCCAATTCTAACAAATTTTTTACCACTTTACCACCAATTTAACTCATTTTTACCACTTTTTTTCCACAAATTTTGCCAATTTTACCCATTTTTATCACTTCCCCCACCAATGTTGCCCAATTTCAACATATTTTTGCAACTTAAAACAATTTTTTTGTCAATTTGAAACCCTTTCCACCACTTTTTCCTGACTGTTTTTGCCACTTCCAAACCAAATCTCTGCCTAATGTTGGCTCTGTTTACACATTATTGCCACTATTAACCCCTTTTACCACTTTTTGAGCCACATTTCAAAATTTCATATGCCCATTTTTGCCAGTTTTTGACTATTTCTGCCTGAGCTAACCCTTTTTTGCCAGTTTATATCAATTTTCATCCCTATTTTTGCCACTTTTAACACCATTTCAGCCACATTTGAATCCCCTTTTATCAAGTTATACACCTATTTTTGCCTTTTTCTCCACTTCTATCTAATTTTTGGCATTTCTAACCCATTTCTACTATTTTTAAAATCCACCTTTCCCATCATTTTTTGCCACTATTAACCCTTTTTAGCTATTTTTAATGTACTTTAATTCTGTTTTTAACAAAAGGATTTATATTTTTTAGAGGGCTACTTACTGCACAAATTAATTGAATGTGTTTCTTTGGTTGGAGTGGTTATCATTCAGGTTAAATATAAAATACCACAGCTTAACTTTACAATGGACCATGATTTTGCTTACTCCCATTTTGACTGGGCCCCAGAAAGATCTCCTATTTTCCCCCCTTATGGACGGCCTTGTCTCCACACGACTGTTCTTGATATGCACAGCTGTGTTCAGCCACCTTCAGGTACAGTGGGGGTCCCCGGTCTCTGGCACCTTCATTTTGGGGGTCGTGGGCTGAAACGGTTGAGAACCTCTGCTATAACAGACCTGTTGTAATTGCATAATTGAGTAAATGGGTAAAAGTGAATCAGAATCTGTCCAATTAAAGAAAGAAGTCGTGCGTAAAGGAGAGGATTCTAAAAGCAAAGGATGCATTTCAAAGACTCAGTCATCTATGTTAACAGGAAAGGTCAGGAGAGAAATGTAGAAGCACATTTTAGGTGTACGTCAACCTTGTTAGTTTAACTTTATGATAAATTGGGTAAAAACTGCTCCAGTGCCCCTCTACTCTCCATTTAAGGACTATACAGTATTTCCCAGGGAGCTTCACTCCTTTAGCAGCTGTGGGTTTGTGTTGACAGTCAGGGTTACTGTACTGTACTAGAAAGAAGAAGTCATATTTAGGAGCACCTGGAAGGCGTTTATCATCGTTGAACATCCACTCTAAATCATTTCCAATGAGCAAACATGGACAACACAGTATTCCAGCACAGCATGGCAGAGACGGATCAAAGCAATCATTTGTGGTGCAACATATTTCCAGTTTAAGACTCTTTTCAAAGTAAACTTTATTCATAAGCCAAATCTGGCAGATACAGTCATGAACCTCAACATGCACTGAGAGAGCGCAGACCTCCACCATCAGCCCTATCTCCCAATAGTGAAGAAGCCTTTAATACATTCCTGGATCCGGCCCCATGTGCCCCCCACCACGGCATTCGCTGATTACTCCCTCCCTGGTGGGGTGGAAACATGGTGAGGCAAAGTATTGGATTTGCTCCTGGTGGACTGTCATGATGGAAGCATTTCCTGCCGGTGCCAACAGATGCACCGACAGTCTCACCCATGGTCTCACTGGACGACTGGAAGTCATGGCAGAGGGTGAATATTCCTCTGTTCCTCCCAGCATTGTGAGTATTCTCATTACATTTGGCTGTCTTTCTCTCTGTTACGCTCCGACTCATCTCCTCGACCGGGCGTGTTTCTTTCAAACTCTATAAACTCCAAATCTTTGAATAGAAACACACCCATAAATACTGCTGGGATTGAAGTTACTCATGTCCGCCATCTCCTGGTGTAAAGTGGTAACAGCGCAGACCTCTGCCATCAGCCCTATCTCCTAATAGTAACGAATATTTTAAAAATTCCTGGATCCAGACGGTGATCCAGATCACTCCCAAAATCTAACCAGTTCTTCCTTATGCCATTTCTGACATTTCCTGAAAATTTAATCAAAATCCGTCCATGACTTTTTGAGTTATGTTGCTAACAAACTAACTGACAAACTAACAAACTCACCCGATCACATAACCTCCTTGGCGGAGGTAATAAAAAATCCTCATACCAGGCTGTTAATGTTTTTACATCATGGAGCCTAAAGCGGACCCCTTGGCTTTCAGAACGGGTGAAACTCTTTTTTTAAAACTGTAGATGTACTGAATGACTCATATAAAATAATAATTGGCCACAGAAATCTGATCGGATTAAACAAGCAAATACTAGGGATGGATTTGGTTCAACTGCTTGTCTTTGGCCAGTAGTGGAATAATCGTACCTTTCAGTCCCAATAACTCAGTCTCTGGTGACTTACATTGCTGTACAGGGTTACAAACAGCCTGGATAGTGGTTCCAATTCCTCAGACTCACAGCTGGAGAGAAATCCCTGTAAGATTATCGTGGGATTATTATAGGAAGGGTGGGGGGCAAAAAAATATGTCCAGGGAGCTCTCTGAATATGACCAAACAGCCTGATTGTATGAGTAATAATACATAAAAAGAAAGTTTTTCCCCTGCTCTTTGCAATCATCATGCAATAGAGCTGTAAAATGATCTGAATCCCAGCAATTTAGCAGTAGTGGGCGTTATTATTCCAATTATCTTGAAATAGCCCACAAGGAAGAGGAATCCCCTGATAGCAGGTGTGCAGCACGCCTAACTACTTAGGAGATTAAAATGCTGGAATCAAACACATAGTGATAATTATTGGTGTGATACCACATGTTGAATCGTAGCATTCAGTGGTGTTTAACCCAAATGTCCACTTACTCCACTTACACAGAGAATCAAGCCCAAAGGAGGCACCAGAAGGCAGGCCAATTTTATCTGCACTTAAATCCAACATGGAGCTCCACATGGAGCCTCGGTTTTGTGTGGAGCTCCATGTTGGAGCCCAGAGTCAAAAGTTTATGACAACAACAAACTCAAAAACAAACATGGCGACTGAGGAGGAGGTATTGATAATGTACCTCTTGCAGAAAAGACAAAAAATGGGGGCAGTGTTTCTAACCAAACTGCACAACTTTTCCTCAAAAAGTTCCACCGTCGTTATTTCTTCTTTGTGTCTCACTAGAGCTACATATTGGGTAGCGAGGGCAACACTGCCCCCACGGTTTCCGGTGGTATTGCTTCGTTCGTCCCGTATCTGTAAGCTTTATGGAAATGTGCAGAAATATGGATGAAATGAACGCGGAGCACGGATAGAAGGCTCTGATCCGGATCCGTATTTAACCTTGAGCATAAATGGGCCTTTAGACTGAGACTAAAATGAAAATAGCTGCCAAAATTAACACTGGTCTCTTCTACCCTCACTCTTGAACAAGACCTCAAGGTACTCGAACTCCTCCACTAGAGGCAGAAACACTCTTCCCTGCCAGAGGGAGCAACCGGCAGTGAACCATGGCCTCAGACTTGGAGGTGCTGAACCTCATCCCGACCGCTTTGCACCTAGCCACAAACCGTCCCATTACCTGCTGGAGGTCCTCAGCTGAAGAGGCCAACAGAATCACATCATCTGCAAACAGCAGAGATGGAATTCTGAGATCACCTGACCAAAAACCCTCCTGCTGCAGCTTGAGATCTTTTGTTTTCCTCCTTAACATTCACTTTTGGCCCTCTCTCTAAATATTTTGATGCTCTTTCCCTGCAGTTTTCTTCCATGCAGTGATGCTGGATTATGTCACTACACCCACACAAACACTGAGACACACACACACCTGCATGTATCTATTTCTTCAGCAGTACTTCTCCATGTCTCTGTGTAAATGTTATGAATGTGAATATACAAAGAAGGACAAACATGAGGATCATTTTATCAGCGAGCTACTGACTGTCCGTACGATATATCCTGTTGTAGCCTTCTACATCATATAATTACCCGTATACATACAAAGTTTAAACTGGCTCTGTGTCAGATGCGGATCTCAGGAACTCCCAGTGAATGAGACAGTTTACAGGAGTCCTTCCTGTCTTCAGCCCTGCAGATATCTCAGACCGAGACGCAGGAAGACCCTGATTAGTTTCCATGCATTTCCTCGCTGCTGCTCCACCCATGTCCCCCTACCCCCCTTTCCTCATCCTCTTACACCTCGGCTCACTCACATGCTTACTTTTTCTTGTGGTCCATGTTTTCTGCACGGTTTCCTCCCCTCTCATCCTGACATGCCATATTCCTCTATAAGCCATGGCGCTCTATTCTAATGTGTTTTTCTTCCTCTGCCCACTTTGACTGTTCTATACATCCTGACATAAAATGATCATTTGGAGCATACGATGCTTTCAGGGTCTCTAATGAGCCGTCTTCTATCAATATTACACATGCACTCTTGTCTGAAAACATTAATATTCTCCGATCATTATGCCGTTTCTGGGCGGCTTTCTGTGGTAATGAAGACAAACTGTGTCCCAGTCCCAGTAAATCCCTTTAAGTGACGGAAATTAGCTTTGTTCAGAGATTCAATGCAGTCTGAGTCAATCATAGAGTCATGTTAGACCAAGCAGGAGACCCTCATAACAACCCGGGCCCTCCAGTGAAAGCTATTTACAGAGAGCATCCCAGGAATCTGAAATGTATACAAAAGGACAGTGTTGGCGTGTAAAGGTAGATGACAGCTAGCAGTAAACATGCACTATGTGTGGTATTTGCAGTCAAACTTCCAGCTCAAAATTCAAGAAATATCAACAAATAAACCCTTAAAGGAGCACTCAAGAGGTATGAAAAGCCTAGCAGGATATTTTTAGTAAAAACATGGAGGTAAACATGCAGTAAACTGCTGTCATAGCAGCAAACGCCAGAGGAGCTGGTGAATAAGTCTTTTTGGAGGGAAAAATTCAGATGACGACAAAGTGGAAGCCAGTGAATGAGTACAGAAACTGTAGTTCCTCCAGTGTCCACTAGAGGCTGATTTCAAAAGCCCCAGAACTGCCATGTAGCTCAGTGGTTCTCAACTGGTGGGTCAAGCCCCAAAAGTTGGTTGCGAATGTGTGCCAGGGGAAAAAAAAGTCACAAAAACTCTATCAACAGAAGCCCTACGAAATATAACAATTTCATACACATATCTTTTTATGTTTTCCAATTATAATGAGTAAAATGAAGTATTTTTCCCAATATTTCTGCCCGTTTATCTCCTTTCTGTTGGGAAATAAAGTTGGTTCACTCAAGATAACAAGTACAAATACCAAACATCCATGCTATCGTGGGACAATAGAGTAAAATAATGTGTATGAATGCAAATCCTTCTGTAATGATGTGCTTTTGTTTTGTCCTGTCTTTAAGTTTTTCTACCCAGGTCCCAAAAATCAACATTTTTGGGAGTGTTCTTTTGTCTCCATGGTGTAATGGTAGCCGAGAATACTGATTATCCAACATTCATGAAATAAATGAAGATTTTCTTTCAAATTTGGATTGTGATTTCGCTTAAGGAAGAGGTGGTGGGTCCTGATGCCTGACCAGTTGAGAACCACTGGTTTAGGTCCTTTCCACCTAGTGATGGGAAGTTTATTTGCATTTCCCTTATCGGCAGTTGGATAGAAAGTTGAAATCATAAGATTGAAAGGTCAAAATATGACTTAAAATTTAAAATCACAAGTTTAAAAGTCAAAATATGACTTGTGTGCCTTGTAAGTCAAAATATGGGATTAAAAAATTAGGGAGTGAACGTGTCAAACTATAAGCTAAAATCCCAAATAATGACTTAAAAAGTTAAAAAATCTGACCTAAATTTACAAATTTTGAGTCTGAAATGTCAATATATGATCTAAAAAGTAAAAATTGTGAATTTAAAATGTCAAAATATGAGCTAAAATAAAAATTTTGACTTAAAAAGTAGAAAAACTGTGACTTAAATTTAAAATTATGTGTCTAAAATTTCAAAATATGATATTAAAAGTAAAAATTATGAATTTAAAATGTCAAAATATGAGAATAATCTGAACTCACAAGTTAAAAGGCAAAATATGACTTAATTGTGTGTCTAATAGATCAAAATATGGGATTAAAAAGCCAAAATAAGGATTGAACATGTCAAACTATGAGCTAAAATCCCAAATATTGACTTAAATCGTTAAAAAGATGGCGGTGTGTTCTCTGAGTGCTTTTATAGTTCTTTATGAAAAGTGCATTGCAATGAGCCAATAACTAAAATAAAAAAAAAAAATGAAATTCACATCCAGAGTGAAAGGACATTGTTGTGTTTAAAATCTCTACTTGGATCGAGCAAAGACAGTAAAATATAATGACTTTTTACCAAGTAAATCTAGACTGAAATAGTTAAAATGTCTTAAATGTGGCTAAAATTAAAGAACATTTTAATCTAAAGACTGAAACTAAAGTCAAAATAGCTGCCAAATTTAAACTACACAAGCTTTTATCTGCTGATACTGATATTATGCTGATAATATTCATCCCCTAAGCAAACACGTGTCAAAGACTTTTGGTGTAAATCGTGACTGGGAGATTCACCACCTCTAGACTCCAGGGGCCAGAGGTGCCCAGTTTGTCAGTGGGAGGCAGAAGGCTGTAACCTGGACTCTGGCTCAGCGTCGACAGAGTCAAAGGGTCGAGACCCTCGGCCGGCCCTCAGTAGAGAGAGGAGAAGCTGCAGCTCCTGTCATATCAGACAGAGAGGGAGAGGGAGGACGAAGGAGACCACAAACTGCTGCCCACATGTGTTAGATTCTTGTTTCCCCCCGCCTAGAGGGGATTTAGGGAGGACTTTGAAGATAGTGTGCTAATTTCTACTCACATGCTCCGAGGCAGTCTGAATCAAGAATTAAGAACAAAAGAACCAGTTTAAAACCAATTTACAAAGTTCTTATAGTGAAAAATGGGGCTGTGATTGTTGTAAAGACCCAAACAGTAGCAGAGCTCAAATTCTAAGGATGTTTAACTATTTAAATGCAAGAGCTAAGGCGATGATTTCTCCTCCCAAAATAAACCCAGATCCACTTATCATGCTGGCTCTCATCTGCTTTTATCATGAGGCATTTCCTGTTTGTTGACGTCTCTCCCCACATTTGTCATAGTCACATCACTCAAATCAAAGAATCAAGAAGAACACAGGAGTTAGACTCTGAACCACAGGGGGGGTTGAGCTCCAGATATTTCAATTTGCCCGTCTTGTTCTGGCCAATGTCAGAGTTCAAAACAAAGTCAGAAGCAGTTCTCATCAAAGAGGAATCAGAGAGGATGGATCTGCTTTCTTTCACGCTGAGCAGACGACTTTCCTTGTTTCCCTCAAGTTCATCCCCGGCGGGATCGCCAAGTCACGCAGGAAGCCACCGGCGCTGCTATCACCTCCGGTGGAAAAATACGGCCTGTCTCACGTTGATTTCCTGCAGGGTGAAGATTTAACCCTTGTGCCCTCCTCAGGCATTTTTGGCCATTTTTCTCAACTTTTTTTTTTTTTAAATTTGTGATCATTTTGTCAGTTTTACAGCTTGTGGCATGAATTTTTACAGGAACTTTTCTTTCTAGTTTATTTTTTGAAATCAAACATGTCTTACTCTTAAATGTCATTCATACTCTCTCAGTGAATTTTGTACCCTCTGGACCCCTTCGAGGCAAAAATGTACACCTGCAAAAACCTGCTATTAAATCACCATCCATCAATATTTTTTCTACTTTTTTTTTTTATATAAATCTCTTAAAAAACTTCAGACAAGCTCATAACTACCAAACATTCAATGATTCTCAGAATTGTAACCCTTTTAAACTCACACAAAACTCTCCATATACAAAAATACAAGAAATTGGTGCATGGTCCTACAATGAGTAAATGGTTGAGTCTGGTGGAATACGGTAAAAATGTCAAATTTCACTAGACTTCTTCACAATGAAATGCTGACATTAAAGAATGCATGATTTTATACTGCAACGACAGAGAGATTAAAAAAACCTGGTTCTAATGGAAGTCAATGGGGGCGTTTTTGCCTCGAAGGTGTCCAGAGGGTATTTCTGACATCACGTAAAAAATACTAATGCAATCAAATCAATTTTGTTGCTAATCTTTGACCCATCCAAGACTCTTAACACCCCCAAAGCCCCATCTTTCTACTATTTATTATATGGAAAATAATCCATTTTTGCAGTAAAATATCAAATATTTCAAATAATCAAACTGGTATTAAAAGGTTTAAAATTCTGTGAATTATTGAATTATTTTGTGTTTTTGAGCAAGTCTGAAGTTGTTAAAAAGATTCATGAAAATAAAGGTGGAAAAAAATATTGATATATGCTGATTTAATAGCAGGTTTTTTTTGTACGTGTACATTTTTGCCTCGAAGGTGTCAGAGGGTGCCCTAATGTTAAAGCTGGCACTAAATAAAAAATACAAATGCAATCAAATCAGTTTTGTTTCTAATTTTTGACCCATCCAAGACTCTCATCAGCACCGAAGCCCCATCTTTCCACTATTAATTTTATGGAAAATAATTCACTTTTTGTGTTTCTTGTAGTAAAAATGAAATATTTCAAATAATCAAACAGACATTTAAAGGGTTAAAATCTTGAAAATTATTGAATGTTTTGTAGTTTCAGTTGCTAAAGAGATTTATGAAAAAAAAAGTAGTAAAAATATTGATATATGCTGATTTAATAGCAGTTTTTTGCACGTGTTCATTTTTGCCTCAAAGGTGTCCAGAGGGTTGTAAATTTGAGGAGGGCACAAGGGTTAAAAACAGAAGCCCAGTTCAGACTTTTTAATATTTTGAGCCAACGTGTCCTTATATGGCCTTATATGATAAATATCCTCCAGACTGCAGAGAGAAAGCAGAATTAGCTTCTGCTCACTGTTCTGCTTGTCTTAATGTCAGTCAAACTTAGATTTTCGGCAGCACATGTTCACACACACACATTACATTTATCATGAAACACCTTTATTCTCAAAGAAACTGTCAATAAAGACAGAAGGAGCACTGCTGAACAGAAATATCTTGGTTTCTGATGGTGTAAAAGTCTATTTATGGTGAAAACAGTTCTGCTACTCTGGAGGAGTTCTGCCGAGCCAAAGTTGCTCCTGAAGTTGTTATCAGGGTTATTACAGCGTGAGCCACCAGACTTTAGATTTATTGCAGGGAATACAGTTACAGGCTGGAGCGATAAGCAGAAAAGCGACATTTACCAGACAGGGAGAGTTGAACAAACAAGTTACTGATTTTATTTAATGGAGGAAATATGGAATAAAGAGGGTAAAAGCTCGGAGCTGTGCAATTAAACTCAGGATATTTTCTTCTGATGCTTAGATTTGACCATTTTTAAGACTCTGCAATGATAATAGATTTTTTTTGGCTTGCAAAAGTGCATCAGAGATATGGTCAGGGATCGGATTTTTTCTAGTCTAGATACACACGCAGAAAAAAATGTTGGTAACCCTTTCATTTAAGACATAACATGAAACTGACAGAAGTAAAAATAAATAAAAATTCACTGAAATTAACTAATGAAAATCAGACGTTGCTTTTGAATTTTAGTTCAACAGAATTATTAAAAATAGATAAATAAATAATGAAACACTCCTGGACTGAAATGATGGTTCCCCTTGAAAAGATGTCAAATAATGCGACCAAAGAGACGTGTTAAACTCGGGTTTGTCCTGTAATCAGCATTACAGGTGTCTTCAAACTTGTAATCAGTCAGTCTGCCTATTTAACGGCTGAAAAGTCGTCACTGTGCTGTTTGGTATCACGGTACCACACTGAACATGGAGCACAGAAAGCTACGGAGACGGTTGTCCCAGGAGATCAGAAAGAGATTGATAGAAAAGCACATTAAAGGTAAAGGCCATAAGACCATCGCTAAGGGTGCTTACACACTAGGGGCCCAGTCCTGGATCCGAGTGCACTTGAGCCCAAAGTCTGGTTTGTTTTGCTAAATGTGGATGCAAATGAACCGCGCCCGGGCACCGAGCCCAGTCCCACATGGGGAGGTGGTCTCGGGCACGATTCAAGGGGACTCTGGCACAGTTCGGAAGAGATGTGAATGCAACCGCACCTGAATACGGGACAGAGTGCTGTATCAGCTTTATGATGTCATTGTAAAAGCTAAACTTCTTTCCACAGAGCGGCAGTTTGTTCACATTTTTCCTCAATAAAGGGCAGAAATCATCAGAATCCAGCAAATAAATGGCCTGTTGTGACTCACCTTACAGATGAACACAAGTTGGGGTCAGTGAGAGGAGGTGCAAAGGCAATAAAAGTCTCCTGTCACCTCAAAAACTGCTGTATCTGCCCAGTGCGAGCCCATTTAATCCTCTGAGCTGTAGTAGATATGCAGATATGAAGAGCGAAGTTGCTGGCATCTTAAAAAGTGATTTCAAATCCTCCATGGCTGCAGGATGGACGTTTTTGCCGGGTTAAAACAAAAACAATCTTCACTCAGGTCATGACCCCAGTGGTTGCCATGGTAGCTTCTTATTCTCTCTCCTCCTTGTTGGGCTTGTAAACCAGCTACCTGCATACCGCCACCTGCTGTTTAAGACTGAGTACAGACACAAGTGGGCCCGGGCACGGATTGATGTTATTAGTGTGAAGGCAAGCCGGAGGGGAGGAATCACGCCATGGCACGGTTCAAAACAACTGGGCCTAATGTGAAAGCGCCCTAAGTTGACCAGATTATTCAGAAGTTTAAGGTCTACGGGACTGTAGCCAACCTCCCTGGATGTGGCTACAAGACAGATAATAGGAATGGTAACCAAAGAGCTCAGAACAACTTCCAAAGAGATTAGAGGGGAACTCCAAGGTAAATGTTCATCAGTGTCAGAGCGCACCATCATCACTGTTTGAGCCAAAGTGGACTTCATGGAAGACGACTGAGGAAGACTCCACTGTTTAAAG
Organism: Cheilinus undulatus; assembly: GCF_018320785.1. Lineage (NCBI taxonomy): Eukaryota > Metazoa > Chordata > Actinopteri > Labriformes > Labridae > Cheilinus > Cheilinus undulatus. Next base: position 41,115,777 of record NC_054881.1, read on the forward strand.
AAAACTATAAAAAAGCCAGACTGGAATTTGCCAAAAATGCATACTGACAAATCACAAATCTTCTGGTCAGATGAGACAATACTGGAGCTTTTTGGACAGTCACATCAGCGCTATGTTCACAGATGCAAAAATGAAGCAAAAAAAAAGAAGACTGTAGCGACTGTGAGACATGGAGGAGGTTCGCTTATGTTCCGGGATGGCTTTGCTGCATCTGGCACAAGGGGTCATGAGATGCTGCAGGGTACAATGACATTTCAAGACTGCCATGGCCTTCTGGAGCCAAATGTGCTGCCCAGCATCAGAAAGCTTGGTCTCAGTCCAGGTCGGGGATCCTCTAACAAGATAAAGAGTAGAAAAACAGCTAAAAACAGCCAAGAATGGCTAAGAACCAAACACTGGACTATTCTGAGGAGACCTTCTCTGAGTCCTGATCTAAATCCTTGTGAACATCTGTGGAAGGAGCTGGAACATGCAGTCTGGAGAAGAACCCTTCAGACCTGAGACAACTGGAGCAGTTTAGGGCCAAAATACCCGGGACAGTTGCAGAAGTCTCGGTGAGAGTTACAGAAATCGATATTGCCCTGAAAGGTTGTGCAAAAAAACATCTTAGTTAAGGGTACCGTCACTTTAGTACAGGCCAAACCAATGTCTTGGTTTCAAGTTATCTCAGTTACCACTGTGGGTTTTTCTTTCTGTAACATAAGGGTGCCAACATTTTTGTCCACTTGTGTTCCTGACCAGTGGTTAAAAAACATTCAAAGTGGTAAAAGAGTAGAAGAGTAAATGAACTTTCTTGGCCATCCAGGTTTACTTTTCGTGGGGTTTTCTAAAGAAAATCTGAAATTAATCAAATCGATCCTGACAAAAACTTTAAGGTTACACAGTCAGTGATTTAAAAAGTGCTATATGTGATGTGACAACTCTAAAAACATAAAACAGGTCACTTTACCTAACATCAAGTTCCTACTTATGCAGTTATTAAGCATGGTCTATAACGTGAAAAAAATAGAAAAAGAGATTCCTAAACATTTGAATTATTAGCTGATTTAGTCATAATGCTGCTGGGTCATTTACAACGGCAAATGCAAATATTCATGGTTCTCTGAGGATGCATCCTTATTACCTTATGACTTTTTCAGCAGAGCATCATCATGAGGTTGCCATTTCTGTGTTAAAGAGTAATGGCCCAGCATTTATGGATGAGCATGAAATGAGTGGAGACATGCAGGGTCCCGTGAGGATGAGGCCTAATGGCTCCAGGAGTCAGAGCAGGGTTGGTGTCGGTGATCAACATTATGGTGCAAAGAGTTGCAGCCAACAAGCCTTAGAGGTAAATGAATAAATCAGTGCCTTTCAATGAGGATAGAGGGTTGTGCCCTCTACGATTTAGTCAAAATACAATTAAAGCAATTGTTGAACAGCCTAGCATCACATTTTGTAAAAGTATTCATGGTTTCCAGACGATGTAGCCTTATTAACCCTGGATATGTTCTCTAAGTGGATCCTGAGGTTCACATTTGGGTTCAGGGGTCAGGGTGACTCAGGTTAGGGTTAGTAGAATGGCTCGTCATGGTTGGATTAGCATGACGTTGGTGGAGACATGCAGGGTCCTCTGGGGATGAACCCTTGTTGCTGTCAGCTCATAATTCCTTTTTTTATTTTTCAAAGACCAAATACTTCCAAAACTTATTTCCACTAAACTATCATGCATCTGATCAGTACTGAGCAGAAACCCCGTATCTCCTCTTTTCGCAAGTTTTCCTTGCATCAGAGCTGCTGGTCATCCTTTACGTCTGTCGGTGGGTTTTTACAAATTTAAACCAACGTAAGGTGTAAAAAAGAGTTCAAGCCTAAAGCCTGTCGCTTAAGTTGGTCTTTTAATCCAAAATCTTGCTTCTACATTTTAGCTTGATTTTGGTAAAAATTCTAATAAATTACACTGGAAACTGACTATAAGGAAGGGCAGGATGTTAACTTTCACTAAGCGTGTTTGGTTCAAATCAAAAAATGTTATTTGTCCCAACAGAGGCACTTAAAGCAGCAGTGTTACAAAAAGCAGGGGTTCTCAACCTTGGGGTCGGGACCCCTTGGGGGTCGCTAGACACTGGGAGGGGGTTTCCAGATGCCCTAAAAAGACTAAGAATATATATTTTTAATGTCACTGTTGCCACTTTACACCAATTTTGTCAAATTTTTTACCCCTTTTTATGTTTTCCCCCCATCAATTTTAACACATTTTTGCCATTTAACACTTATTTTTTTGTCCGTTTTAAAATCTTTCCACCACTTTTTTCTGCCTGTTTTTGCCACTTCTTAACTAATTCTTGCCACTTAAGCTTAATGTTGCCTCTGTTGACCCATGACTGCCACTATTAAACCCTTTTTACACTAAATTTTTCCCCTTTTCAACCACATTTCACCATTTGATACGCCCATATTTGCTAGTTTAATCAATTTCTGCCAATATCTACCTGTTTTTTCTTTCTCAGTTAACCCGTTTTTGCAAGTTTATATCAGTGTTTCATCCCATTTTGCCAAATTTTCACCCATTTTTGCCAATTTGAAGCCATTTCAGCCACATTTTAACTCCCTTTAACCACTATTTATGCACATTTTTGCCCCTTCTAACCCATTTTTCTACTTTTAACCCCTTAAAGCCTGTTGTATCATATATGGTACATAATTTTATGATACCATTATCTCATCAATAGGATCAATGATCAATGAATTACCAAAAAGGTCAAAACATGACATTAATAGTTAAAAAAAGTTTTTAAAAGGCAAATATTTGACACAGAAATTCAAAATCACAGGTTTTATAGGTCAAAATATGAGATAAATTTCAAAATCACGAGTTTAAATGGTAAAAATTGAAGCTCCAAGTCAAAATCATGAGTTTTAAAGTTCAAAATATGAGATAAAATCTGAAATTATGAATAAAAAGGCACAAAATAAGAGATAAAAGCCAAAATTATACATTTAAAAGGTCAAAATATGACTTAAAATTTAAAAATGTCATTCTAAAGGTTTATGAAATACAAAGCCAAAATCATAAGTTTAAGTCGTAATTGTAAGATGCAAAATGAATAAAATGAAATAAAAACACAAATAAATTTATTTTCCCATGTTCTTTACTTTTTATTTGATTTTTTTTTTTTTTTTTTAATTTTTTCACATTTTGATGATATAACAAGGAAATTTAACCAACAAGGGGAAATTTCCATTTTTTTTTACTGGAGGAAATCAGGAGACCTCATACTGGTGGGCCAGTTATAATATGTTATGATCTGATCTTGGGTATAATTCTACCTAGAACCCCAAAAGCTGCCAGCGTAGCTCTAGACTTCTGTTTTGTTGTTCTTCCTGTGTCTTCTGGTCGAACGGATCAGCATTGTTATAGAAATGGAGTCCAAAGTTGGAGGAAGCTGTGGTTGTGTACCGTTTACTGGGCTTTCCTCTGTGAGACTGTGACCGCCTAACAATGACGGGAATGTGACTTCTGTCAAAGTTTCTCTCGGACCCTGATGTCAGCATACAGGAAATTTGCTGGGGCTTTTCTCGGTAGAGGGATTGTTTTAACAATGATAAGTGACACAACTGTGCTAAAGTCACTCCCTGCAGGCAGTGTCAAACCAATTTTCTCTTTTAAAGTTATGGCTTGTACCCTTTTTGAACTGTGAGAATCAGTTTCCTAGGAACGGGCCGATTTAACGACACTCTCTTGTGCTCAGTGAACTGGCCTCCTAGAATGTAGCTACACATGTGCACACACACGCACAGTTGTTAGCAGCATGTGACATCACATTCTTGGCATGTCACACAGCTATTGTGATTGGAGGATATCATATTCTGCTCAGGGTGCAGTCGTTTCTTGGCGTGACATCTGACGTCTCAGGATGGTTGACATGGGAGGAGACGAGACGGCGGGAGGGTGTTCAGCCAAACTTGACTCCATTAGTTGTTTACAATGAGGTTTACACTATGAGTGGACCGTTTTTCTGAATTATTAATAAATAAGCCTTAAGTCATTGACTTTCCCTGTAATAATCCATGGCTCTACAGAGTTCATTACAGTTCAAACATCGTCTCTGTCTGTCTGCCCTTACAAGATCGAGACTTGGCTTTGCCTGTGGATCAGATATCCAATTTCACTGATTCACTTTTAAAGATTTACAAAAAAATAGGAGGCTAGCTGCCCATGAAATCTGCCCAAGTTGCCTACATATGTACCTACCTACCTACCTACTTACCTACCTACATACTTACTAATCTACCTACTTACTTACTTTCCTACCTACGTACCTACCTACCTACCTACTTACCTAAGTACCTACCTACCCACCTACCTACTTACCTATCCACCTACGTACCTACCGACCTGCCTACTTACGTACCTACCTACCCACCTACCTACATACCTACCTACCTACCTACCTACCTACCTACATTCCTAAATACTTACCTACCATACCTTCCTACCATACCTTCCTACCCACCCACCTACCTACTTACCTATCTACCTCCCTACCTACTGCCTACCTAAATACCCACCTGCCTGTCTACGTACCTACCTACCCACCTACCTACATACCTACTTACCTGCCTACCTAATCAGCCAATCACAGGGGAGCAGCTTAGTGCATTTAGGCATATAGACATTGTCAAGTCAACCTGCTGAAGTCCAAACTCTGGGCCTACTACTCCTGTCAGCGTGTCCAGGGGGGTCCTAATGTGGCTGTCAAACACCAGAAAAGCAGGTGCAGAACTGGTGGACCTGCTCTACTTCTAGTGTCCCTAGCAGGCTCAAGAGTGTCTGTTTGAATCTCTCACAGGCTCCAGTTCCTCATGGGTTGTTTAGTTTAGGGCTGATTTTGTGGCAACAATACATCTGACACAGTTCTTTTATTAACTTGGCCTTAAAATCTGGGCCTAGTTCAGAACGGAGGACTTGTAGACAACCAAAAGGATGTACAGCATCACTACTCAGTGCATGTGCTCCGGCCTCTCTCTTCTTCTTCACTCTAGTGCATCCTCATCATCCTCCGGCTTCTTACAGCCCTGTGACCTGAACTCATCCCCCGGCCTTGCACTGACATTCTCTGTCTTGTCTTCTGCTGCAGTGTCTTACACCTCTGCATGCTCCACTCCTGCATGTCGATTACCTGCATGTGGCTTAAAAGCACCTCAAAACACGACCCACCAATCAGCCCCTGCTGGAAGACCAGGTGTGTGATTTTCCTGCAGGTTTGCGGTGATTAACCCTGCTAAAGTTCAGGGATTGCTATCCTCCACACATGGTCACCCTGTGCCATGACCATGTTGAGGACTTGGTGTAGGAGTACATGAAAAGGGCAGCTTTGCAGATTTGAACCATATTTCCGTTCCTCCAAGCAAAGGCACAAAGAGAGAAAAAGCCTTGCAGGTTTTGTCCGTGTTCTTTGTTTCTCAGGGATAGAGGCACAAAGAAGGACCTTCTGTTTTAAGACTACTGGAGGCTCTCTAAACTCAAGCTGAACTTTAAAGAATCTATCTCACATATTCTGAAAACCCCGGAGATTCGTCTGTACTGGCAGGAGTTAAAGGAAAAACAAAACAGTTTTTGGTATTTGGAATGACTTCTTTTTAACAAATTTGGGCAACACTGCAGCTCCCTTTTCCATGCAAGATACAAGATACCTTATAAAGGTATTATTAGCAGCCAGCAAAAAAACATTAGCACAGAAATAGTTCCAGTCAACACCTCTAAGGACTGAATGACTAGCCATTCCAGCGTTTATAGTTTAGTAAATACAGACAGATTACTTGATCACTAAATCTTAGGGTGAGAGAATGTTAGCAGTAGTGGGTTAAATGGATATGAAATCTCATGCATTTTCACTGGAATCACATCTACCTTCAAGCTGACTGAATCAGCATTTCCTTACTTCTAATGGTGAAAGTTAGTTTCACCTGTATTGAGTCCAGAAAAGTAGGGAGAGCAGAATAAGAAGGTAGGACTCATGAAATGCTGTTTAACCCAAAAATCCTCTTCTTACATGTACTTTATTTTAGTTTCCAGGGTTAGTTCAACATTTTTACACTCATGTGCTTTTGGTGTTGATATTACAGTGGCTGTTTTAAGGCATGGTCTGACTTTTATTATATTATGTTTGCCAACTCAGGCGGTCCATCCAATCAAAATCACAGGGAGGAGATGTTTTCCATTTGGCTTTCACGGGAGGTAAACCTGAACAATGTCAGCGACATATTCACAACACATCCCCATGTGCAGCAGTGCAGTACAGCGAACAGGAGACACCAAAAGTCAGCGTTTACATAGGTCACAGTCTCACCTGGGGGTCTCCAGCTCACCTTTAGTTTATGATTCCTCTTGTCATAACTGTGAGGAAGCTAATCAGTGACAGATTTGGTTTTAGTGACAGGTCTCCTGCTGTGAATATGAATGAAGGGGGCACGAACGCTCCGGCTCAGGACCTCAGGGGTTGAATCTCCTCAGGTAGAAGCTGCGCTTCTCAGCGGGAATATCATGTGTTTGACCCATCCGCACCCCGCCTCCCCTTGAGTTAGCAGATGATGATTAAGATCATGAGGTCTCCATGCCTCCTCATCATGTTCACTTTTCACTGGACTTTCTCAACCATAAATGCCATGTTCTGCGGTTGGCCTTTGACCGTGGACTGTGAACAGCAGAAGAGTCATCTGTTCAGGATTATCAGCTGGTACTGGCTATATCTGCAGGTTTGGCTAGTTTCTACATTTGGGGTAGTTTACATTGTTTTCATGGAAAAAAAAGTATGTAAAGCTTTAAAATGGTTAAAAGAAAAAGTTTCAAAACTCTCTTTATGCATAAAAATATCTATTTGTGAAAACAGATTTCTACAAGGTCATTTCAACTGAATAAAATATGCAATGTAAATACATTACTGCATAAATATAAACCCCTTCAAAGTGACTGACATAAGTTCAACAGTTGGTGCTTGTAGTCTCACCGTTAGTGAACTGAGTGCTCTGAATATGTTTTGGGTGAATGTAGTACATAAACACCTGTGTCTGGATGGTCCAGTCATGGGAAGATCAGTATTCCTGGCCACCATTACACCACGAAGACAAAAGATCACCCCAAGCAACTCAAATAAAAGGTTATTGAAATGTTAGAGTCAGGGGATGGGTACAAAATAACATCTCCAAGTCTCTGAACATCCCCCACAGTTCAGTTAAATCCATCACAAGGAAATGGAGAGAACATGTGTAAATCCGCCAAGATCAGACCGTCCTCAAAAACTGAGTGAGCGTGCAAGAAGGAGACTAGTGAGTGAGGACACCAAGACACCTATGACTACTCTGAAGGAGTTCCAAGCTTCAGCAGCTGAGATGGGAGAGACTCTGCAGGCAACAACTGTTCTTAAGGTTCTTCACCAGTCAGAGCTTTATGGGAGAGTGGGAAAAAGAAAACTCAGATTCAACTGGACTTGAGTTCGTCAAAAGGCATGTGGGAGACTCCATGGTCAAAAGGAAGAAAGTTCTGGTGCACCAGTGGCTGAGTGGTTAAGGCACGTGCCATTTACACAGGCGACCCGGGTTCAAATCTGGCCCGTGGAACTATTTCCTGCATGTCTCTCCCTGCTGTCTTCCCTGTTTCTGACTCTAACCGCTGTCCTATCTGATAAAGGCAAAAATTAATCTTTAAAAAAAAAAGGAAGAAAGTTCTCTGGATGGATTAGACTAGAGACAAGACATCAAACATTGCACGTCATCACAAACACACCATCCCCACTGTGAGGCATGGTGGTGGCAGCATCATGCTGTAGGGATACTTCTCAGCAGCTCTAGAGGGTAAAATGAATGCAGCAACATACAGGAAAATGCCATTTAGTTTAATTCAATGCTGCCATATATTACATAACCTTATTTATTCGACATTACTTTGTAGAAATCTGTTTTCCCTTTAAAGAGGCTTTTTTGTTTTTTGTTGTCAGAAAAGCCAAATTATATTGGCCATGATTGATTTATAAAAGAGTAGAACATCCAAGGAATGCATGCTGTTTATAGGCACTGTAATTTCCCTGGTTTTAGCTGCAGTGATTGCCTGTACAGGAACAGGCAATGTAGCTGTACACTGGCATAAGATTTGCTCTACTGTAGATTGTAGATGCTTTAGCAGGTAGATTGCCCCCCATGTATGGAAGCTTGTCTGCCTACTGGGCAGCACAGGTTCCAATCTACTGAGGCTCCTTACACACACATCCTTCTCCCCTGTGAGGGTTCTCACTCTCACTGCTCACAGAGGCAGGTGAGGGAATCAGCTCAGTGCAGAGTCAGGTGTGTGTGGCTGATTGGCCTTGATTGTGACCAGGTGTGGGAAGCTTGCTTATACTCTTCAGCTGCTCTGCTCTGCGCTGACTCATCTCACCATCAGAGGTAGAGAGAGCATCTCTCCTAATTTCCTCTATTTCCATGAATGTTAGTGAACCAAAGCACTTCTTGAGCCTTCTTGTGTTTTCCCTGATTCAAATATTTCAAGGTTGTTGGATTTCTTTGTCCAGTCTTTTAGTTTTCTCGTAACACCAGCTGGGTGGCTTTTGTTCATTAATTTCCCTAAGACTGTTTCTTAGAATGCCCAGGAAGTTTAGTTTCTTATCAGCTGCTAGGCAGCCGTGGTTTAGTTCCTCATTTTTTCTCAGTGTGATTCAAAATGGGCACTTTTGGTTTGGGATTCTCCCTTTTGGTTTCAGTTCGTTTCCCTTTTCCAATAATCGTTCGGGATTCTAGTGGTTATCCCTTTGGGGTTAACTTTAAGAAACCCGGGTCTGCATTTACGTCCCACCTTTATCCACCCTGACACTCCTCTCTTTCTCTCTGGTATCATATATCCACTGTCCTGTCCTCTCCCACTGAAGACATTAAAACATTACACTGCCAAGTAGTGTTTGGGCGGAGTATTGTAGGGTAAAGAGGACACACAAACTCACACTGACATAGGTTATGATTGCATGGATTTGATGCACCACCAGGCTTGAAACATAGGCCTGTAAAGTGGGGACCAACCCCCCCGCAGACGGGCACCAAAGAGCTTGAGGGGGCTGCTAAGGTTCGTCCACTCTGAGGTTGTCAAAAATAGATTTTTATATATTTACATTATAGCACATGCACGCATAAAAATATCCCAAAAAGTTATCTGAAGAGTGTTAGATTTAAGGTACAAAGTAGCAGGAAGTGGAGTGCTTAATAAAGCACATGGACCTCCAGACAGTCTTGAGTCTGTGTATTTATTAAATTTCCATCAATGCCTCATTTGCCTCGACTTGAACCGGGGTGTCGTGAATACTCCATCACTTCTGCAGAGCAAATAAACCAAATGTTCTCTCTGAGGTCAGCTGCAGGTTCATCAGCTGTTCCCGGTCTCTGCACGCTAATCAGAAATCTCCCTGAACAATGTTGGTCTGCTGTCAACTCGCTGGTTTTATCACACTAACAAAGGGGGCTGTATTTAATCTTCATGTTAATGGATGGCGGAGTTTTGACTTTCTCCATGCACATTGGAGATATGTGTGTACGTGACAGTATAAACAAGGTCACGTTTGTGTCCCTGTAGTGTGTGTTAAGCTTCTTACAGCTGGGTTTGTGAACCTCTGGAGGGGTCCCATTGTTGAACGCTTCCTGTAGAAGTCTAGCAGGGAGAACAGAGGAAAGGGAGGATCAAAACCAAAACCATAAAATCTGGAGGCTACGCAGAAAAAGCTGCATTTTCATTTTCGGTTCAGGAATTAGAATGACATCTTGTTTGTGCCTTACAAAATACAAGTTACAAACACACCATATTTCTTTCCTTTCTTTCTTCCCAATCTTTAATGGCAAACGGTTAAATGTCATTGCAGTGGTACTGATAAAACCTCTCACAGCCGTGTATGACCAGTAGCTAGTCTTGACTATATGTTAGCTCATGTAGTAAACAAAAGATAATACTGCAGTAATATGCATATTAGACTAAATTTCTTCTTCTTCTCTTTGCAGCTCATCTACACTTAGGCCTTTCTAACAACTTTGGCCCTTTTGTTCATTCCTATAGCTAAATGAGTCTGGTATTGAGAGGGGTCTGTCTGCAGACCGGACATCTCTGTCACACACTCTCACAGACCATTTATCTGAAACACCAGCTATGTCAGAATGACAATCAACTCTCAGACTTTAGAAATAAAATTGGATTAACCTTCTGATTAGGGTCAGGGTAAGGATTAGGATAAGTTAAAAATCTGACCTGCAAAACCTGATTAAATGTTTGATAAAACCAAATCAACAGTCTGCCTACAGGAAAGAAGGTCCTTTATGAAAACACTCACAGCAAACGTAGCTTGGGTAGCAAAGTTAGCTGTGAAAGCTATGTAGCTAATGTAGATAACATAGCTAAAGCTAGTTTCACAAAGCAGCTACATGATCTACATAGCTATGTCCTTTGTGTAGTTAATTTAGCTGTTTCTATGTTGTCAATGTAACTATGTAGCTAACATAGCCATGTAGATAACAGAGCAAAAGCTAAGCTCACAAGACAGTTACAAAATCTATGTAGTCATGTTCTCTACTTAGCCAAGTTAGATTTAATAATGTTGTCCATGTCACTATGTAGCAAAAGCTTAGCTCGCAAAATGGCTACATAATCTACATAGCTATGTTCTCTGTGTAGCTAAGTAAGCTGTGACTGTGTTGTTGATTTTACTACATAGATAACGGAGCAATGTAGATAACGTAGATAAAGCTCAGCTCACAAGATGGTTTTACATAATCTACATTGGGACATTCTCCACATAGTTAAGTTAGCTTTAACTATGTTGTCTGTTCCACTACATAGATAATGTAGCTATGTAGAAAACAGCCAAAGGTAGTCTCACAAAGCAGCTACATGATCTACATAGCTATGTTCTCTGTGTAGCTGAGTAAGCTGTGACTGTGTTGTTGATGTCACTATGTAGATAACGGAGCAATGTAGATAACGTAGAGAAAGCTCAGCTCACAAGATGGTTTTAAAATCTAAATAGTTATGTTCTCTACATAGCCAAGTTAGTTTTAACTATGTTGTCCATGTAACTACGTAGCAAAAGCTTTGCTCACAAAGTGGCTGCATAATCTACACTGGGACATTCTCTAGCTAAGTAAGCTGTTACTATGTTGTCTATGTAACCGCATAGATAATGTAGTTATGTAGAAAACATCGCTAAAGCTGAGCTCACAAAGCAGCTACATGATCTACATAGCTATGTTCTTTGTGTAGCTAAGTAAGCTTTAGCTATGCTACCTTTGTTACTATGTAGATAACGTAGCAAAAGCTCAGCTACATAATCTTTGAAATTAAGTTTTTTTATGTAGCTAAGTTAGCTTTAACTATATTGTCTATGTAACTATGTAGATAACGTTACTTAGAGAACATTGCTAAAGCTAATCTCAAAAAGCAGCTACAGGATCTCCATAGCTATGTTCTCTGTGTGACTAAGTTAGCTTTAGCCATATTATAGTTTTAACTACGTAGATAACAGATCTATGTATATAACATAGCTAAAGCTTAGCTCACAAAGTGGCTACATATCTATAATATTAAGTTTTCTATGTAGCTAAGTTAGCTTTAACTATGATGTCTATGTAACTATGTAGATAACGTAGCTACACAGAGAACATTGCTAAAGCTAAAGCTAAAGCTAATGAGAATCAGCCCAATCCCACAGCACAGTCACATGCATCATCCTCACAGTTATCACAGCAGTCTGGGGAACAGCCATCTAAAAGGAGCAGGTAGATTGTGGCCATTCAACCTGCAGTTGAATCAAGTCAAATGTAGTTTCATCTTTAGATAGCTGTAAAAGTTGAGGATTTGTCCAACCAGTGAAAGTTCATCTCTCCAGTGTTTTTCTGTTTGTGGCTGATTCTGAGACAATGACTTCATTCAGCCAAGTGCATGTGATAAAAGACTTCCTCAGCCCATTGACTGATCTTTGCCCCAGATATGAGGCATTCAGTTCGTGTATTCATGCCTCAGCTGTAAAGAAAAATCAAGTAAAATCACTCTTTGCTCAGTCTGGATGTACAGTTTATATATTCCCTCATGGTAATGTTTATTATTCATGTCACTGTGAATGGGGCGCAGGCAGAACACTTCCCCTGATTGTCCCACATTGGAGCAGATGCTGAAATGAGCATGACTCTGCTTTCTCTCTAACATCTTATTGTTTTTTTCTCTCTTAGTATTTATACTGAATGGCACACAGCCTTACAGTGCCAATGACAAGCATTCCCCTCTGAGATGCTTTACCCTTTTATTGATTTTATAAATCAGTCATGGTCAGCATAATTTGGCTTTCTCTGTGTAGCCTGCTGAATGTTTTTTTTTCAGAATGAACAAGTTTGTCATCCAGGATTTTCCATATTTTGCCACATTCATTTTACCCTCTTCCTTTACAAACCTTCCAGGATCAGCTGCTGAGAAGCATCGCCACAGCGTGATGCTGCCACCACCGTGCCTCACAGTGATCATCACACTTAATGTCTTGTCTGATGGCCAAAAACCTACATTTAGGTCTCATCAGACCAGAGAACTTTCTCCCATTGACCATGGTGTCTCCCACATGTCTTTAGGTGAACTCTAGTCCAGATTTGATTTGAGTTGACTGGTGAAGGACCTGGACAACAGGTGCCATATTCCTGAAACTTCCAGTTACCTAAAAGTATCTGTGAAAATTCGTAAACATATTTTAAACTATCCCATTTAAAGTATCCCCAAATGCCTCAAGATAGTCCCAAAATGTTTCAGTGAAATTTACCCATATAGCCTAAGCATTACAATAAAACCCCCCAAATATCTATATAAATTCCTGAAAAATTTCAAGCAAAAACCCCCAAGGTTTACAGCTAATTGTCCTAAAAATTTCTTATTAGATTCCCCAAAACAAGCACCAGCTCTTGCTGCTGCTTGTTTACGACTCTGCTGCACCTGAAAGTACTGCCCCTCGTCGCTGATTGGTCCTGTCACTTTCTAACTGGGCCCAAACGGTTCAGATGGGAGCTTTGCAAGATAGATTAACTAGTGAAAAGCAAGGAAACGGGTGTATCCATCTGCTTTGCAAGGTTAAAACCATCCTAGGGGGTGAATACTTTTATAGGACATGTATTCAGCCCACCTGGCCTCCAAGCTTTTGAGTCCTTGGACCTGCCGCTTCATAATCATAGCATAAATTGCCCCAAGCTTCTGTTTCACACTAGTTTAAAACTGAGAAATACATTTAGCTGCAGACTTGACCTTTGATTCTCCAATTATTCACACAGTTTTTGGCCTATTTTCCGATCTTGTTTCTTAATTTTCATACAAGCTGCAAGGAAACCGATAGGATATTTAATTCTGAGCAATCTTCTTGTGATCCCAAAATTGAGATTCTGCTTTTTCTCAGCCTTCTGGTACTCATTTGGGCTTTTGAACATCACAAGCTAGTAAGCATAATTATATTTTCTCAGCCATTATTCTCCAGTGAGATCTTCCGTAGCGGCCAATTGAAAGATTCTGTAATTCACTTACTGCTGTGCAATGGTAAGTGACTCCCACAGTTCTCTCAGTGGGGGTGTTGTCTTTTAAAGAGCGTGCTCATGTGTTCTGCTGCATTTATATAGATGGGGGCACTGAGGGTCAGCCCTTTGCCCACTCCAGAGACAGGAAATGGCTCCAATATGGGCCCGAGTGTGGCCTCATGCAAAGCTCTGGGGAGTGATTTAGGCGTCTTGTCAGGACCAGAACTGCAGGATCAGTGTGCAAAAATGTACAAAGTGAAAAATACAGATGTTTGGCTTGGACCATTTGAAACCATGGATCTCTTACAGGCTTCACAGGGACCAGAAGGTTTATTTATAGTGTCAGTGGGGCGACAAATGATGGCCCACTCTGTCATGAAACATTTATGTCTAGTCTAATATTTACATTTGAAAACAATGGTAGTTCTTCAGAGGGGAGATTTTTCTCCTTCTCCTTGTGCTTTTTAAAGACATCTAATGCAACTCCAAAAACCTTTGTTTTGTCATTGACTGTGTTTAAACTAGCATTGTGACGTTTAATCTTTCCATTCAGCTCTCTGTGCATGTGCAGTTTTATCTGGCTGTTTCAGTCCTATCACTCTTACGCTCGAACATCCTGTCATCTTGGACTGTGTGCAACTATTCTACTTAGATGGTCAGAGTGTCAGACAACCATCCGAGCTGCGATGGAAGAGGAGATAGCTGTTTACACAGAGCATATTTCCAACCGTCCGGGGAATCATCTCCTCAAGGAATTTTTTAGGGCCATACTTATGGCCTCCTTAACATCAGAGGAGAAGACAGTGCTTGTTACTTTGCGGGCTGTTGGTGATGTGTTTGGACTTTCTCGTGGGAGTTTATGAGGGATGAATAAAGGAGAGATTATTCAGTTCATATATTTAAAATGTGTCGAATTCAGGAGGAGATATAAGGCACTTAAACTACACCATTACAGATAAGAGGACATATTTGTGTCATTACTTTGTGTATATATACAAAAAGAAGATTTACCCCTTAGATGTTTTACCCTTTAATTGATTTAATAAATCAAAGATGATCAATACAATTTGGCTTTTTTGTGAAAAAAACTGACAAAAAACCCTCTTTAATGTCAAAGTAAAAACAGATTTATATGAAGTAATGTTGATTAAATAAAAATATATACAATAAGATAAGTGATTGCATAAATATTCACCCCCTTTCAAGTGACTGACCTAATTCAACAAAGTCCAGCGAATTGGTGCGATCAGTATCACAATAAGTACCTCTGGTTAAGCAATATTCCTGGCTACCATTACACCATGAAGACAAAGGAACACTCCAAGCAACTTAGAGAAGGTTATTAAAAAGAATAAGTCAGGGATTAATACAAAGATATCTCCAAGGCTCTGAACATCCCCCAGAGTTCAGATAACTCCATGATGAAGAAATGAAGGGAATATGTCACATGTGTAAATCTGCCCAGATCAGACCGCCCTCACAAACTGAATGAGTGTGCAAGAAGGAGACTAGTGAGTGAGGCCGCCGCGACACCTATGACTACTCTGAAGGAGTTCCAAGCTTCAGCAGCTGAGATGGGAGAGACTCTGCAGACAACAACTGTTGCAAGGGTTCTTCACCAGTCAGAGCTTTATGAGAGAGTGGCAAAGAGAAAGACACTGTTGAAGAAAACTCAGATTCAGTCTGGACTAGAGTTCACCAAAGTGCATGTGGTAGACTCCATGGTCAAGTGGGAGAAAGTTCTTTGGTCTGATTAGACCCAAATAATGCTTTCTGGCCATCAGACAAGATACCAAACCCTGCACATCACCACAAACACACCATCCCCACTGTGGAGCACAATGGTAGCAGCATCATACTGTGGGGATGCTTCTCAGCAGCTGGCCCTGGAAGGCTTGTAAAGGTAGAGGGTAAAATGAATGTAGCAAAATACAGGAAAATGCTGCTGCATGTGCATGCTGTGGCTTGTGCCGTCACGGCTGTCGTTCTTCATATGTTTTACTTCATTATAAACCTCCCCCCCATGCATGCATTTCTTATCAACAGACCTTTGTATAAACTACTTAATAACTGCTTTATCATGGTGTTAGTCAATATTTGCTAAACTAATTTTGGCAGCTTCAGAGCAGACAAAGCCTAGGTTGGGAACCAGTGTTCTAATGCATTGTGCCATTTTATCTCTAGAGTTTACTGTGGGTCAATTAAAATGGACCATGGACATCCCTGTCTTAAACCAACAAATTACATCGATACCCGTCCAGACCAGGCAGCAATTTCAGATATACTGTAGTCCGGCTTTGTTTAGCCTGTGCAAACTGTAGCCTCCGTTTCCAGTTCTTAGCTGAAAGGAGTGTCACCCAGTGTGGTCTTCTGCTGCTTCTGCTTCAAGATTCAATGGGTTGTGCATTCAGAGGTGCTCTTCTGCATACCTTTGTTGTAAGGAGTTGCTATTTGAGTTATTGTTGTCCCTCTCTTAGCTCAAATCAGTGTGGTCATTCTCCTCTGACCTCTGCCCTCATCAATACTGAGAGAAATGCCACCGACTGGATATTTTCTCTTTTCTAACCATACTGTGTAAACCAGAGATGGATCTAAAATCCCAGGAGTTCAGTAAAATACCCAGACTAGCCTGTCTGGTAGCACATTAAAGTTACATTAATCACCTTTCTTCTTTGTACGATGCTCAGTTTAGGCATGTCTGCATGCCTAGATGCTTTACTTTGCTGCCCTGTGATTGGCTGATTAGATGCTCCTGTTTATGAGTAGCTGAACATGTATACCTAATAAAGTGATCACCGTGCATACATCTTTTTTTATTTACATCAAATACTGTTATGACTTTCAGTACATTTTTTCTTCTTTTACTACCAGGTGAGCTACTGCGGGCGCCCCTCGCGGATTTCTCCTCTGTAAATGTTTCACAGCTGCTGGGGCCCCTGATACCTGACACAACAGACCATACAAGGACGCCAACGTCTCCAGAGGAGGCTCCGGGAATCCTCCTATTGATTGAATGCAGGCTCAATACACACAGCAGCAACACTCAAACACATGCTGAAGGGCAGAAACATGTTCAACACTGAAACACTAAAATATAACTGAGGGGGGTCAGGGTATGCAGCGATTTTGTGCAGAATGGCATGATGTAGCTCTGGCTGCTGGTTTCTCTCAGTGAAATAAGGAAAATGCATGAGAATTAGGAAACTAAATACATCTTAAAGTCAGCCTGATAATGTTGAAAATGCATCTCATTTTTCTGACATTTCTGCAGGAAAGAGGCTCTTTATATCTGAGGACTTTGTGACATTCTAGGTCACTTATGACAATAATACACTGCTACATTACTTCAATTTCTGTGACAGATCTGATGCACCATTTCACTTCCACTGAAGGTAAATAGATTTATTTTATCTCTCGCATCGTCTGTTTTAGTGGAGCTTCCTGATTTTCACCATACTAGGCACGGCATTTTATAAAGGTTGACTCAAGACTTTTTTAGTTAAACCTCATGCATACAATGCAAAAACTTCTGTCATTTCTGCCATAATAAAGCAAAAACACAAAAGTGCTACTTCTTCCTTCTCTAGCATATTTGCGTCACAAACAGCCCTGTAGATGCAATAAACTTCCTCGGCGGACACGACGAGTGAGATGGAAGGGGAGTGAGGTCAAGCGGAGGGCATTTGGGACTTCATACGTCATCATCAGCGGTGGATCTCTGCCAACAGCAAAGTGCTCCTTTTAAAGCACCATACAGCAGCTCAGAAGAAACACCAGAGATACAGATTCACACAACTAACACAATGAGATGTAAAGCAGTTGTACAGCCATGTATGAACATTAAAGAGCTGGGATTTGCCTTTAGAGAACAATATCAATCTCAGTGGTTGGGCTGCGTTGCAAGCTCTTCAGAATCAATTCAAATCTTCAGTTCTTGTTTAAAAGAGTGTTTTGCTCTGTTGGATTTCAGGTCCAGAGCAGCTGAGCAGAGACAGGAGGATCTGCAAAGTGTCTTTGTTTCCTGCACACAGCCTGCCACCTAGTGCTAACACTCTGTAATGCATGCTGCATTCAGTGGCCTGGTCATTTAAATATTAACTCTTCCTGGTGCAGCCTGATTCTACAATATATATTTTTATTCTCATTAATCTGCCCTCAGTGCCCCAGCATAGCTAGGTGAAAACAGATTTTGTTTTTTGCAAATTTATTTAAAAAAATAACTGAAATATCAAATTTACACAAGTATTCAGACCCTTTGCAAAAACACTGGAAATTTAGCTCAGGTTCCTCCCATTATTCCGATCTTTGCAGAGATTTTTCTACACCTTGATTGGAGTCCACCTGTGGTATATTAAACAAGCTTGGACAAACTAATTCACCACTAGTAAAAATTAATCCACAGAGTGTAGATCAGTGGTTTTCAAACTTTTTTCGCCCAAGGCACACCTAAGGTTAAGCCAAAATCTCAAGGTACACCATATTCATATCAATACAAAGTAGACTTTGAAATAATATATCAGTCAAGGTGGCCCATGAGGGGGATAAAGTGGAGAGGTTTCTGGGGCCCAGACAAGTGGAGGTGGCAAAAGTGGGCAAAAGGTGCCTGAAAGGCAGCAAAAATTTGTTAAAGTGATGATAAAACACAGCAAAAATGGGTAAAAAGTGGCATGGCAAAGTCAAAAATGATTAGGCTAACAATTGGCATAAGGGGCCAAAACATTGGTTAATAGTGGCAAAACATGTTGAAAGAGTCAAAACGGTGGCAAAAATGGGTTACAAGTGGCCAAAAGGGTTAAATGTTGTAAAAAGGTGGTTAAAATGGTTTAAAAGTGATTGAAAAATGGGCATAATTAGGCAAAAAAGTGGCCAAACAAAGGCAAAGTGATTGAAAATTAGCAAGAAGGTGGCAAAAATGGGTTGAAAGTTTTGAAAAGGTGACAAAATAGGTTACAAGTGGCAGAAAAGTGGCAAAAAAAGGGCTAAAGTTGCTATAATGTGGTTAAAAAGTGATGAAAAAAAATGGCAAAAAATGTCCGAACAATAGCAAAAGTAGGCAAAACTCCTCAAAAGGTAGCAAAAATGGGTTAAATGTGGTAAAAAGTTGCATTAAATTGCTCAAAAGTATTTTTAAAAAGTTGCAAAATTGCAAAAAAGCAGCAAAAATGGTTTTAGTTAACAAAATTTGTGGCAAAATGGGTAGAAAAATTAGTTAACTTGGTTAAAAGTAGCATGAAAAATGGTAATTTCAACACCAATTTCAACTCAATAATAGCTTGCCAAATGAGGTAACTGTTAGCCAGGATGCTAGCACCAATGCTACTGATCCAACACACATACTCATCAATAAATCGTAACTGGGGAGGGTCCATTCTACGGGTTTTTTCAGGGGCCAGCCAGATTCCCAAGGCACACCTAGACCTGTCTCAAGGCACACTAGCCTGCCTCGCCACACCATTTGAGAACCGCTGATGTAGATAATAAGTTTTTTTTTAACTGCATCATCAGGCTGCAATGTAAGAAAACTGAAAAAAGTGAAGGGGGTCTGAAAACTTTTTAAATGCACTGTATATCTGTCTGATAAGCAAACAAATGTTGTAGCCTGTGAAGTGAAATCCAAACTTTGTGCTATAACACACTAGATACGTTGGAATAAGGTTGCTGTTAATGATAAATGGACTTGAGCTTGTATAAGACTTTTCTAGTCGTCTGACTGCTCACTGATGGCTGAGGTTGCTATGGAGAAAATGAGCAATGGGGCCTTAGTGTCTTGCCCAAGGACACATCGACATGTGATTGAGCCCACAACCTTCCAAGGCCAAGACGACTACTGACTGAGCTACTGTCATCCCGTACACATGTGAAAACCCTGAGATCTACATGTGATTGAATTTTGGATTTAAATTATTACAAAGTTGTTCACCTCTTTCCTGGCATGGTTTAATCTGAACAGGGCAAATATAGGGACCCGTGACATCACCAGTCTTGATGGGGAATTACCCCATCCCCCTAAAACTACAATGATATAAAATCAGAGAGCAGTTCACCTCAGTACAGTCTGTTGTTAGCTGATGTCTCTGCCTTCATTGAACATTAACAGCCAATTGTGCTGTGTCTGTGTTTACTGTAAGGTAAATTTAAAAA
This sequence comes from Cheilinus undulatus, assembly GCF_018320785.1. Lineage (NCBI taxonomy): Eukaryota > Metazoa > Chordata > Actinopteri > Labriformes > Labridae > Cheilinus > Cheilinus undulatus. The sequence goes on from NC_054881.1 coordinate 41,135,460, forward strand.
ATCTTTCAGCCACGGTGGCCTACGGGTCATTAAAAGCATCATAAAAGGGAGATTTGTGCCAGAAAACAGTAAATTTTATCTTAAACTTCTGTCACCTGCACTGGCACAGAGCCAGGCCGCTGCTCTTATCAGGAGCATTTTTTTTTAATCTGAGAGGGTCATATGTCTGTGAGTGGGCGTGGCTTTGGCTCATTCAATGGACACGCCCACACCTGCTTCATTTTTTTTATGATTTTGAAGCTTATTTTATACACTTAGAGATGTTTTTCATGACTGAACTTTGACCTGGTGGTTCTTAACACAGTGGTCTGTCATACAACAAACCTAAAATTCAGATATTTATTTATTTATTCATTCATTTTTATCAGTTTACAGGGACTTTAACACTTCTGGCTCGGCGACTGTCTTGCTTTATGGCAGGGGTGTCCAGGGGTTGTTTAAATGGACAAAAAGTGGCAAAAAAAGGGCAAAAAAAATGGGATAAATGTGGCAAAAATTGTGAAAAAGTGGCAAAAATTTGGGGGAAAAGGAAACAAGTGGTATTAAATGGCAATGGGCAGCTTAAATGGATGAAAAGTGGCAAAAATTGTAAAAAAAAAAAAAAAAAAAAAAAAAAAAAAGGGCAAAAAATTGGAGAAAAGTGGCAAAAATTAGGAAAAAGTGACAAAAAGATGTAGCAAAAATTAACAAAAAAATTGGGAAAAAAGGGATATTTAATGATGAAAGGTAGCTTAAATGGGCAAAAATGTGAAAAAGGGCACAAATGGGATAAAAGTGGAAAAAAAGGGGGAAAAGAGACAAAAAGAAGTTGTAAAATGGCCAAAAAATCATGAAAAAGGGGTATTTAATGGCATTATAACTGAATAAGAGGGAAAGGCAGATGTTAAAGGACATTTGCAAACCAAAATATCCAAAATATATTCATTTTAAAAATGTTTAAAGATTAGACATACATATTTGAAATGTTGTTGTTTAATTTTTTCAGTTTGAATCCTTTTTGTGGGTGGGGGTCCACCGACTGAATAACTTCTTCTCAGGAGAGGCTCACTCTCACATTTTGAAACCCCCTGCAGTAAAGACTGAAGGGATGACTAAACAGTGCGAATGATAAAACTATGTTAAGTTCCCTGCGTTTAGCAAATCAGTCATATAAATGCAAAAAACTTTGCCATATCATAAAGATTAGTATTATTTCGTGCGGCTTAAAACTACTATTAAACAGTGTTTTAATGTTGAAGCGTATAGCGATCAAAACTCAAATAAAATTCTAGTTTAAAACTTAAACGTTTTAAATTTTAAAGGTCCGTGAGTGTATGAAATAGTGTTTAACTTATTCCTTAAATAATGTATGTTTGTAATGCATCGCGGGTGTTACTTTTTTGTGTCGTTCTTTCTGATTTACTGTATTTCCAAGGTCACTGAATGCAACAGGCGTGATGGCGTTCCGGTGATACCTCTGCTACGTCACAGCCTCTGACTGCCACCATGTTGGATCAGGAAGTGGGCAGAGTCGAAGCAGGAATCCCGAGCCGAGCTTAACGAAAACGTCCGTCTTTATCAGCTCGATCCGCCGTTTTACTGTTTTCACCTTTAACATCCCGGTTACATGCTGCGCGGCTTTCCGCCTGGTCGAGGTAGGCGCTTTCCTTCGGATTTGATCGTGTCGCAGCTCCCGCTATGTCCTCTCTCACGCAGAGAACCTCGGGCCTCGTCCAGCGGAGGACCGAGGCCATTCGCAGCGCCGCCGCCGACAAGGAGAGGGAGTCCGGCGGGGAGGAGGACGACACCCGCCGCGGGGAGGAGGAGGACGACGACAAGGGGGACTCGAAGGAAACAAGGCTCACACTGATGGAGGAGGTGCTGCTGTTGGGCCTCAAGGACCGGGAGGTGAGGGCTGAGTTTAATCCGTCAACTAGCAGGGCTTGTTCGGGGAGAAGCTACTTCAACGTTTGCTAACATTTCAACGTTGCGTCAACAGCAGTGTTTGCGAAAAGTTAACACAAGCATAGATTAACTAGTTAGCGGCTAACTAAAAGTCAAATATGTCGTTTTAACTGCTCACAGCTCATTTGAAGTTAAAGTCAGGCTAACACGCTAGTATGTAAACATGTCACTATCACGTCTTGCTAACGTCTTACTCCTAAGCTTGGTTTGTTGTAGCCTGAGCTGCTGAATGAAAGGAATTACCCAACGTTAAGCTAATTAGCTTATTTACTTTCTACGTGGCTCTCGTAGCTGTCGTTACCTGTACAGGTTCCCTACCAACTAAGCAGCATAGCTCCATCCTTGTCTGCATATTCATACCCACACGTCAGCTAAGTTAACAAACGCTTCACCTTGTGTTTTTTTTCCTCTTCCTCCTCCTCCCAGGGCTACACGTCTTTCTGGAACGACTGTATTTCTTCCGGCCTTCGAGGGTGTATGCTGGTAGAACTGGCCCTCAGAGGGAGGCTACACCTGGAGCCCTGCGGTGTGAGGAGGAAAGGCCTCCTCTCAAGAAAGGTGAGTGCAGTGGGTGCAGGTGGTCTGAGGAAAAAGGTGTGCTTACCAAGTATTCACGTGCTCCTTAGAGCAGGGGTTCTCAACCTTTTCAGCCTGCGACCCCCAAAATAAAGGTGCCAGAGACCGGGGACCCCCACTGTACCTGAGGGTGGTTGAACACAGCCATGCGTATTCAGAGAATAGTCATGTGGAGACAAGGCCGGGAGAGATTCCTGGGGGCCAGCAATACCATGGTCCATTGTACAGTTAAGCTGTGGTATTTTATATTTAACCTTAATGATAACCACTCTAACCAAAGAAACACATTTTAATTAATTTGTGTAGTAAGTAGTCATCTTAAAAATGTAAATCCTTTTGTTGAAAATAGAATTCAAATACAATAAAAATAACTAAAATTGGTTAATAATGGCAAGACATGGTGGGAAAGGTGGAGAATTGGATTTTAAAAGTAGAAGAAATGGTTAGAAATGACAGAAATGAGATAAACATGGCAAAATAACCAAAAAGGGCAAAATGTGCTTATTTAGTGGTAAAAGTGAACTCAATAGTAGCTGAAATTATGTTTAAGTAGCAAAAATAGGTGGAAATTTTGAGAAATGGGATGAAAATTGATGTAAACTGGCAAAAAAAGTGTTAGCTGAGGCAGAAAAACTTAGAAACTGGCATAAATGAGTGTATTAAATTGAAAAATGTGGCTTGAAAAGTGGTAAAATGGGTTAATAGTGGCAATAATGTGTCAACAGAGCCAACAATAGGCAGAGAGTTGCAAGATTTGGCTTAGAAGTGGCAAAAACAGGCAGAAATAAGTGGTGGAAAGGGTTTAAAATTGACAACAAATGGGTTAAGTTGCAAAAATGTGTTAAATTTGATAAAACTGGTGGGGAACAGTAATAAAAACAGGTTAAAATTTGACAAAATTGATGTAAGTGGCAACAGTGTCATTTAAAAAATGTTCCTAGTTTTTTAGGGCATCTGGAGACCCCCTCTCAGTGTCTCATGACCCCAAATGGGGTCCCGAACCCAACGTTGAGAACCCCTGCCATAGAGGGACAGATTTCTCAGGTTAGAAAGTCAATCAACAGGTATGTTTAAGTCTTAGATCATAGTTTATATTACCAGGATACAAACGAGGGCTGGTAGTTAATGGAAATTTAGATTAAATCGCAGTATTTCTTACTGCAATTTTCGAATCACAGGAAGTGCAATATTTTTTAATCTGAAATGTGTGTCAGAATAGCAGTTCAACACCAGCATTCTGCTGCAGAGTTGTTCTGCTCTACACCAGGGGTGTCAAACTCAATCACAGAGGGGTCTGGATTCTGAATTAAGGTCTGACCTGAGGGCCTGACAGGGTCCACATTAAACCAAACTGTTAACCTCATTTTAATCAGTAATAAATTACGGAGGAAAAACAGCACTGATGAAGAATGATTTTGAGATTTAAAAAGTCATGATGAGTAGTTAAAAGGCTCATAATCTGAGATAATACTTATCAGATCAAAAGGTTAAAACACAAAATAAAATGTTAAAATAATGCTTTAAAAAGGCAAATATATAAAAAAGAAAGTCACCATCATGTTTTTAAGGCAAACATATGACTTTAAATTTAAAATGGTGCACCTAAAGGTTAAAAATTTGAGATAAAGGTCGAAATAATAAATTGAAAAGGTCAAAATATGAGCTAAAAAGGGAAAATAATTGATTGACAAAGTCAAAATAATTAATGTGAAAACTCAAAATGTGTAGTAGAAGTACAGATAATAGTTTGAAATCATAATTGTGCAATGCAAAATGAAAATATGAAATGAAAACACAAATTTCTTTTCCCACAGTTCTTTTTATCTAATTTCTTTTACTCTTTATTTTTGTCACATTTTTATTAGGGGTGTAACGATTCATCGATCTGGATCAATACATCGATTGTTTGAGCAATGATTCAGTCAAATCGATTGTTTGAGCAACGATTCAGTCAAATGCATTGAAAGTATAAACATCGATATTAATCGCCATTTTTACCTTATGCTTTTATTTTGAAAGTCCCCCCACGTGCTTGGTTATGACCGTTTCCGCCTATCCACGAGTCCCAACACCACTAGGCGTGGATAGCAGGTAATGGCTAGCAGTCGAGAGAGTATCGATATTGTGTTTTTTCCTTAATGTGAAAGTAACAGATTGTGGTAAATGGGTTCACAAAATCGTCTGACATCGATCGCAGGCCTCTAAATGGAATCGAAATTGAATCGTGGCAGACTTTGTGATATTGGCAAATATCGAATCGTTTATGACTAATTTTTATGACTTAAGGATGTTTAATATCATCAAGGTTATGTTTAAATTTTTATACAGGAGGAAATCTGCAGCCCTCATACTGGTAGACCAGTTATAATAAGAATATGATATGATCTTGCGAGCCGGGTGTAACTGTACCATGGGCTGGATTTGTCCCCCGGGCCTTGAGTTTAACTTTTTGTAGTTTTTCTTGTATCTACTATCAAACAAAGTAATTATTTGAATAAAAGAGCTAGTTTAAAGCCAGTCCTTTTTGTCCCCATTGTCAGCTCTGTCAGATGGTGGTTCTGTTTATTTTACAAAATATGCATTATTCCTTAGTACTTTTAGTCTGCTTATTTATTAGAATACCACCAAATCTACATGAAATAATAACTAATACAGTGAAAAAGTTAGTTTAATATATGGTGAAAGATTGGTGAAAACGGGAAAATAATACATTTTATTTCTAAATATTGTTACTGAATACAGTATTAGATTACTTAAAACATGGAAATGATTTTATAAAATAAAATTTTAAAATATTTTCCTTTACACAACTGCTACTTGGGACCTCAACATTCACAAATATCCACTTCAAATTTATATAGTAAAACAAAAGTACAATTATACAGAGAAAAATAAAGGTTGACAATCAAATTTGACACTTAAAGCCAACCGTATAAGTGTGGGAGACAAACAGATTAATGTGATTTGTAATATATCATTTCTGGCGTCAAAATGTCCCTCTGTAAGACTTCCTGGGGAAATTATTTTTCCATGTAAGACTTTGAAGAGCCACAAGTCGTCACAGAAGAGCCTTGTTGAGTAAGACTGCTCTACACCTTATGCAAACATTCAAGTGTCATTTTTTTCTGGAACAGTTTGCAAAAAGCCCACTTTTCCAATTTTTGCATATGTTTTTTATTAAAAATGAGAATGCAAATGATCATTCCTCACAACACAGCAGCCCCCATGGGCTTTTTTCCAAAATCATTTAGTCCTGTGTAAAATGATTGTTTACTTCTGTTTGTTGAAAATACACAAGATGAGGCACTTCAAAATAACCATATTCAATTGCACTAATGAGAAAAAAAATCACATTTGTTGTGATTTTCCAGATCATTCAGCCCTAACACAAACTTCTACTTTTATTACATGTAGTGTTGACGCGATACAGAAGTTTAAACTGTGAAACAATAACATACTGGTACTTGTATTCAATGCCAGTTCTAGCATCTCTTTTGGCTCTTGGAAACAATTCACATGCAGCCCCTCCAACCATCTTTCATCACCATTATCACGGTTCCTGCAGATCCTTTTAGAGTCTTGAATAGTCTTTGAAATTTAAGGTCATAAAATGATGTGGGAAGTCTGATTTTTAGCAGTGAGAGGCCTGAAGTTTTAGAAGGCATATTGAATAAAGTACTATTCAGACAGGACCAGTATTACCTGTGGACCTCTGATAATTTGTGAATTACCCCCTGATGTCAGTGTTTGTTGCAGTGCATGTTACTTGGAAAAGTAAAGTCTGCAATGTACCTGAATTTACAGACATTGACTGATAACATGAAGGTGCTGCATGGCCACAGCAATGAAAACACACAAGGAATTTTTATTTCTAAGGTTCATACAAAAAATGCAATGTTGTGCACATCAGGTTCTGCAGGTGATGTTTCCTGCACTTGTCCTATACACATATTTTAACCAGGGTTTTTAATAGACAACATAGGCTTTAGTGTTTCTTTTTCCTCTATCTATATATATTTTAACATTTTTAAAGATCTGTAGCAAGCTTTCCATGACTAAAAACTAGTGAAATATCTTCTCTAACTCGCTCCTCTAACTCTGTTTAGCATCGAAGTTGTGTGAGTCTGTAGTTGATCAGAGATTGTATGAAGAGAGAAGTCTAGTGTTGAATATGAACTTCCCCTGGTACTTCTAACAGTTTATGTGCAGTTGATGGTGTTGATAAAATTCCACGCTCTGTAAATTTGAAATCCTCACACACCCACAACCACCTTCCTCGCACAGATCAGCTTGCATAGTCTAACTGACTGAATGTTGAGCGACAAATTTCAAATCATAAATTATGTTGTGCATGGAATTTACAGCTAAGTATTACTGATGTAATATCAGATACTTGCAAAGAGAAACTGCAGCAGTGTGCACATGCACATTTGGACAGCACAGTTTAAATAAATTCAATAAAATGAAGCCATTTTTACTCAAAAGCTGAAATCAACTGAAAGAGAAGCATTGTTTTTAACTTTTATGTGTCAATACTTTGTTAACAACCTCCTATGCTGCCTCTATTATTATTTGGATGAGATAAAAGAGCAGGAAAAGTCACACGCACTGTAAATACACAAAACTAGCACCCTAAATTGCAGAAATGCTGATTCACACAGGATCAGGATTACCTGTGGTCCTCTTGTGCTGAAATATGGTTTACTCCACAAATTATAGACAGTTCAGTGGCATGGGAATAAAGACACAGAACTTAGCAGTTATTAAAAATTGAGGTCCCTAGACTAGCCACATGGGAATAGGGAGTTTGTTTATGTTCATCCAGTCTTTGTCACTAAGATGGGAGTCGCCGTTCATTTTAGAGATCTGGAATATCGTCCAAGCTTAGCAACAAGAGTCTGTCTTTTGGCTCTGAAACAGCCTTTAATTTGGTTTCCTCTCTCATGTCTTCAAAACAGCAACAACATGCATGGTTCATCAATCTCCTGCAGTCCCCATGTCGAGTACAAGCATTTTCTCTAACCTGTGCAGTTGTTTGTCCAGCTTGACTGTGCACCCTTATGCATTTTTTTCAGTGTGAAATGCTTCTTTATGTTCAGTCAAATACCAGCTTAGCTGATGTTCTTTTAATATTCAGATTGCCTAAGTTTGGGAATTAATTTTAATTTCACTTGTTCACAAGCTTTAAGTTGACATATTATAACACGTACCCTATGTGAGATGTTTTACAGCTCAGAACTAATTCAGATACACAAACAACTAATGGCCACCAACCTGGGCCATAATACAAATTAAAGACAAGCAAATGCTGACATTCAATACTCATCCAAAAAGGCAGGTTTTTTAATCTAACTTAACACCACATTTACTCTAACCCCCCCATGATTTTTTTATATTATACGACTTCTGGTTCAAGTTTCCTTGACTTTCCATGTTGTTAAGATTTGAGGGGATGTTCCTGTATGGTCTGAGATCTTTACATCTTTTCATCCTTTTTCTTTGAGCTGAGGAACATCATTAAGCTAGTTCTCCTGAACTTTTCATTTAAGCATGTGCGGCAAGCCCTGTGTAAACAGGATGTGAACTGTTCAGACGTTGATAATCATCCCAGTTCAAACATGCACCCTTTTGTTTGCCCAGGTGATCTGCAAGTCGGATGCCCCGACGGGAGATGTGTTACTGGATGAGGCCTTGAAGCACGTAAAAGAAACCCAGCCTCCAGAGACTGTGCAGAGCTGGATAGAGCTGCTGAGCGGTAAGACAAGCCCTTCAGAGTTTACTTACTCAGCCATGTGTTGTTTCACCTGTTGGACTTGTTAGAGGCCTGTTTTCTTTGTAATAGTTTGTTATCTTTGTCTTTGTGGGATGTCTGATTTCAACTTTACACGTGTTGACAAAGAAATATTTAAGCCATTGTCATTGTACATGGATTATGGTTGTAAAGTAAATCCAATTTGACACCTGCTGAAATGATACAGTTTAATATTTAAAATGCATCTCATGTAATCCTTCAGGAGAGACCTGGAATCCCCTGAAGCTGCACTATCAGCTCAGAAACGTAAGAGAACGTCTGGCTAAAAACCTGGTAGAGAAAGGCGTCCTCACCACAGAGAAACAGAACTTCCTGCTCTTTGACATGACCACACATCCGCTCACCAACAGTACCATTAAACAGGTAATGTATGTGGCTTTTCATATTTAAATGTGAAGAAATTAAAACCTTGTGTTGTCAGATACTCACGACTTGGAGGTAAAAGCTTTCAGCATAATCGGGGTTTGACGTAATTTTGCAAAAATGTAAAGCAAGCTGCTCAGAGATACAGGTGCATCTCATAAAAACAGAAGTTAAACTTCCGTATATTCTAGATTCATCATTACAAAGTGAAAGATTTTTTTGTTTCAGTCTTGATGATTATGGCTTACAGCTCACAAAATCTACTGTCTCAGAATATTAGAATATCACAAAACATTAGTGCAAACAAAGATTTATAATACAGAAAAGTTCTGGAAAATTATGCTCTTTTGGATGGAGCTCCTCATCTAAGTGACATGGCATGGAGGCGATCAGTCCGTGGCACTGCTCGGGTGCTGTGAAGCCCAGGTTGTTCTGATTGCAGCTCCTCTGTATTGTTGTGTCTGGTGTCTCTCATCTTTCTCCTCTGGCCAGTCAAACACAGTAACACCATGGTCAGCAAGGCAGTAGAGCTAGGCAGTCAATCGCAGATTAGATTAAAACGTAATATTGCCTGCTGCAATTTTCAAATCACAGAAGGTGCAATATTTCTTTAACCTGAAATTTGTGTCAAAATACCAATTTAAAACTTTTTTGCAGCAGAGATGTTATTCAATCATTCAAGTGCCACATGTCAGGAAATCTCCAAAAATTCTACTTTTTTCATTTTTGTACGTTTTTCTTATTAAATATGAGTGACAAAAAAATGATCACTCCCTTTAATACAACAATTCATATCCAATTTGCAATATGAGTTGAAATCATCACGATTCGATATCTTTTCTAAATTGTTAAGCCTGTTTAATCAAATGCAGTGTCGGCTGTAGTATAGAATTATTGCTTGTGTTTGCTGGAAAATACATGAGGATGAGAAATAATTGCATATTGAACCGCAATTGCCTTCTTGGGGGAAAAAATGCAATTAGATAATTTCCCCCACATCGTTCAGCCCTACAAGGCAGTTTCTGGTCATTTTAGTTTCACTGTGGGCCGGTGTAAAGTCCTGCTGGAAGAGGAAAGCAGTATCTCTAAAGTTTCTAGCAGACTGCAGCATGAAAAGCTCTAGAATCTCCTGGTAGATTTCTGACAGCGTTGACTCTGGATTTGATAAAGACCAGTGGACCAACAGCAGCAGATGACATGACACCTCTAACCATCACTGACTGTGGAGACTGAAAACACTGGACTTCAAGCACCCTGGATTCTGTGCCTTCAGACTCTGGGACCTTGATTTACCAATGAAATGCACAATTTAACTTAATCTGAAAACAGGACTCAAGACCACTGAGCAACAGTCCAGTTTTTTTTTATTTTTCTTCTTAGCCCAGGTGAGACGCTGATGCTGCTGTCTGTGGCTCAGGAGTGGCTTGGCACTGAAAACACGACACTTGTAGTCCATTTCCTGGACCTGTATTTGTGGTGGCTCTTGATCCCCCGACTCCAGCCTCAGTCTGGTCTTGGTGAAGCTCCCCTAGATCCCTAGATACTCAGGAAACCTTTGCAAATTGGAATTTCCACAATATTCCAATATTCTGAGATGTTGAATTTTAGATATTTGTAAACTATAATCATCAAGATGAAAACAGAAATAGTCTTTCTGATGTAAATCATGGGAAAAAATAACTTTTACATGATATTCTGATTTTTGGGATGCACCTTGATCTTGACTGTACTTGGACAATATTGAAATCTGTGATTAAGATATAATACGTAAGTGGTTTTATGAGTCTGCTTGCTTGGTTATCAAGAAAAGATGAGAGAATAAGGATACTGCTTTCAAACAAACCTAATATTCATTTTTTAAAATAAGGGTTCTTCTAGTGGCTCAGCTGTAAACTTAAAGGCCAGTCTGCAGGCATTTTTGTACACCATTCAAATCCTACTGAATGCAAAAATAATATAATGCAATTACATAATTGCACAGCCTGACATTGCAACTAATACGGTCTCAGCTGTCTCAGGCTGTGATACTGACCTGGTTAAGTCCGATCAAAAGTAAAGCATGTGTTATACCTGCTGTAAGATACTAAAATTCCGGACTAAGCTCTTGTTCAGTTTTCTTGAGCCTCAGTTTGCTGTTCTTAGGTAACAGGACTGTCCCCTGATGTGATCTTCAGCATCTTTAAGGTTCAACATTGGCACGCTCAGAGATGCATTAGCCCAGATAACAGCTGCTGACTGAATGTTTTCTCTTTTTAAAAATCATTAGATCCACTTTGAAAAACCCAGACCAGCCTGCCTGGCAGCAACAACCATGGCACATTGAGAGTTGCTTAGATCCCCTTTCCTTCCCTTGTCCTAGGACAGGAGTGATGTGGTGAAGTGAGGGAGTTGTCAGAGATAAATTGTAATTGAAAGTTTTAATCCTTTGACAGCCCTAGAATAAATGCTTAATGTTGAACTGCTTTAATGTTGAATCCATCCTGCTTCTTTAGTTTAGTTCAGTGATATGTTTCATTAATTGTCTCTAAATCGTGTTAAAACTGTCTACAGCGTCTCATCAAGAAAGTCCAGGACTCCGTCTTGGAGAAGTGGGTCAACGATCCCAATCGTATGGACAAGCGGATCCTGGCTCTGATCCTTCTGGCTCACTCATCCGACGTCCTCGAGAATGCCTTCGCCCCGCTCCAAGATGACCAGTACGACCTGGGCATGAAGAGAGTCCACACTCTACTGGAGCTGGAGCCCGAGAAGGAGAGCACGAAGCCCAACGCTAACGAACTCATGTGGGCTGTGGTGGCCGCGTTTACTAAATGAAAACACCTGATTTGGTTGGACTGAAAGATCTGGCTACGGTCTGTGTTATTTAATCGGTTAAAGGACTTCACTTAATGAGACAGACTTAATGAGACAATCTATTTTTGGTTGGGGAGCCTGTTTGTACATCTGTTCCGGATGACATATTGTGGTGGTAGTCCATATTAACCCAGTGCAATCTGATCGGTGGTGGGCTTCACCAAGTAACGTTTGGTTGGTGAAAACGATCTCTTAATTCAAAAAAGAAAAAACCCTGCCACCGGCATGGATATCCATGTAAACATTACGAACAGATGAGCTTATGTTAACGTCAAATAAAGCTGGTGGCAGCATCAGTCATGGTGGATATGAAGATCTTTGACTGGGGCCAAGTTTCCCTTCGACAACAAGGAACTATCATCTCTCCATCACCACAAGATCAGACCAGAGTCACATGCTGGTCTCGATACTGTCCCCACACGCTGGTGCAAGGATAACAAATCACACTTTGCACTCAGGCGGGTCTTCTGCTTTCATGTTTCCATTCCTGCTCGTCTTTGGACTACAAACATGGTGTTACTGTTAGATTAGACTACCTGAATGTTCCTAGATTACATCTGCCTCCTCTCTTTCTTCCTCATTTCGTTTTTGAGGCTGAAACAGAGAAGGCAAATAACTTTTCGGCCCTTTTTTTAAATCTCTTTCCCACATGAAGAATTGAACCTTTATAGTCATGTTTGTTTTCTGTTTCTGCAGAGGGTCCATTCTGCAGTTTTTAAGAATGAGACCAGTCTTCCATTTGTATTTATGTTGCTTATCTACGCTTGGACTAGACACCATTTATCAACTATTTTGCACAGTCAATAGCCCTGTAGGTAGGTTGTTGATAGTATTTAGCAGACATGGATTTAAAAAAAGAGAGGATCTCACTTATTTTGTCTACAGCTACTGAGCTTTATGATATCTTAAAATCATTCCTCTGAATATATATTAAACAAAGCTTCTACTCATATTTTATGGTTGAGTTTATATGTAAAAATGCAGGGAAAGCAGCAGCAGTTAAATCTGTTTTGATATAGATTTGATAAGCTGAGAAATACTAGCCGGATGGGCTAGATTTAGTTAATAAAAGCATCATGTTAACCCAAATTAGAGCTTTCTTAACACTAGGGGTGTATACAGTCGTCAGTCAGGTAAATTCAGCTTTTAAAATGTTTCTGAGAGATGGAATTTCCTTAAAAGATGATCGTCAGTGGTAAAATTTATATATCTCGCTGGAGTTTTTGTGACTAACCCACAAACTTTCCTATAAACTTTTTATTTTGTGAACGAAAACTGAATGAATTGCAGGTAAGTGAGATGATTTTTTTTTTGATAATTCGGGTGACCTCTTAACTTAAGTTTGCGATATTCGTCTGTTTGTATGTCATATCAGAACAAGATGTTACCACTGTTTGTTACGTTTTCTGTTTCACAGATTAGTGGAGGTTTACTTGTGCCCCAAAGATTGAAACTGTCGGACAACATGCAATCTAATCGATCTAAAATCATGATTGTAAATGTCTTTCTGGTCTGATGAGTGCGATCTATGTATGAAGTCACGTTACCTATTGTTTTATGGCATACTTACAGTTCTGTCTCTCTTTTTCTGCCTACAAAATACCAATGGGAATGAAGAAGCGTCGAGATCCGTTTACAGCAGAGAAACCATGCATGCTATTGGTGGAGGGCTGGGTACTTGTGGATGTAGCTTCAAAGAAAAGGCTTGTATGTAATTATTAGTCATTTTATGTGTACGATCTAAAGGAATTTTAAGAAAGGGATCTTCTCTCCTATCCTCTATAATTCTGTATGCTTTTGTATTACCACACAAAATAAAGTAAGGATCCTTTAAGTGCCTGAATTTAGCACTGTTTGCAGTTGTTTTTATTTAGCATTTATACGTCTGAACTTCCTCTGCCTGTGATCTGTATTTTTCTAAATTGAGGTTGTTAAGTAGTTCCATAAACCTTATTCTATCTTAAAAAATACTCCCAAAAAGCTTCATAAATATTGCTACAGTGGAAAGCATTCAGATCCCAGAAATTATGATGGCTTTATTTTCCTCAAGAACTAATCTGAAAAATAACCAATCAGATAATTTCTTTATAATCTGGGGTTGTGCAATGTGAATCACATGACAAGTGCGATAATATGCCAGAATATACAGCATATTGGCTGATATTGAAGAAATAGATCTTTGTATGAAAAGCAAAGAAGCTCTTGCATATTTTGTCCTACATTGCACACCCTTAATTAAATTTTAACACTGCTGTGACGAGGAGGAGGCACAGAACAGGACCCAAAAAGTGCTCTGCATGAAGAAACATGACTGTAATTTAGAGACTGTTGTGTAAGTGCTCTGGAAGTTATGGTTAGTTAAAATTTCCTCTTTGCTAACAGCCTCTCAACCCCTCTTACCCTGCACACCCATGAACTTAAAAACAAAACAAAATGTAAAAACATCTGTTTATATTTTCATTGGGTTAGTTATGGGACACAAGAAACTGCAGATGGACATGCTTGCTTTATTACTGTTGATCAATTAGTCAGAATTTGGTACAAAATTGGTCTCATTCCAGTATCTATACAGTTAAAGTATTTGGATGTTTGACATCTGAAGCTGTAGTTCTCCTGCAAACTGAATAATACAGTCCTCCAGGATTTTCCTATATGTTGCTGCATTCATTTTACCCTCTACTTTTACAAGCCATTCAGGTCCGGCTGCTGAGAAGCATCCCCACAGCATGATGCTACCACCACTGTGCTTCACATTGGGGATGGTGAGTTTGTGGTGATGTACACTGCCTGGAAAATGTTTTGCATCCATCCCCTGACTTATACTTTTTAACAAGTTTTTCTCTGAGTTGCTTGGAGTGTTCTTTTGTCTTTATGGTGTAATGGTAGCCAGAAATACTCATTAACTAGTGACTAGACCTTCCAGACACAAGTGTCATTGTCCTACAAATCACTTGAGACACATTCACTGCACTCAGTTGATCCCCATTTCAATATTTACTAGCATTAATTTGCAGGACCTCTGTTGAATAAACTTTGAAGAGGGTTAATGTTTATGCCAGTGATACTCAACGTGTGGCTCTGGAGCCACGTGTGGCTCTTTTGTGATGATTTGTGGCTCTTTTATGTCTTAACTTAAAATATTATTCCCCCAGAAAACCTTAAAAAAGGAAAAAAATGCCCTTTTCACCATTTAAGCTACCTTTTGCCACTAAATACCACTTTTTTCCCTACTTTGTTGCCCATTTTTTCTACTTTTTTCCAACTTTTGCCACTTTTATCCCATTGTTGCCCACTTAAGCTACCTTTTGCCATTAAATACCACATTATCCTTACTTTTTTGCCCATTTTTGCCACTTTTATCCAATTTTTGCCCTTTTTTACCATTTTCTTTCCACCACTATTTACCCATTCAAGCTACCTTTTGCCATTAAATACCACTTGTTTCCTATTTTTGCCCATTTAAGTCACTTCACACATTTTTTTTGCCACTTCTAGGCCATTTTTTTGCCACCTGTAACTCATTTTTTTGTCACTTCTCACCCATGTTTGCTATTTTCTGACCCTTTTTCCACATTTTCCTCCCCATTTTCACCCATTTCTGTTGCTTTTTGTCCAATTTCGCCACCTTTAACTTATTATTATTGCTACTTCAAGCTGTTTTTGCCACTTTTCACCGCTTAGATTGTGGCTCTTGCAAAGGTATTTTTCAACAATTTGGCTCTTTGGTTGAGCAGGGTTGAGTAACACTGCTTTATGCAATCCCTTATTTGACCTTACTTGTTTTTATTAAATCACCATTGTAGAAATTTGTTTTTATTTTTTTGTCCAAAAAATCCAAATTATATCAACCAAAATTGTTTTTTTTTTTAATCAATGAAAGGGTTAAACATCCAAGGAGATGATTATTTTTTGGCACCAGCAAGAACAAGGCAATAAAGAGTTAAAATCTCGTGAATCCTCTGATGGTCATTGATCCAGCTAATGCTATCACATGATGTTTACAGGTGTATTCTCTCTACCTGATACCATGAACCACTGCCTTTGTGTCATTTACATGGTAACTTGGGACAAATTTACCCTGCGGGACTTCAAACTTGAAGCTCAGGTTCAAATAAACACGCAGCTGGAGCCGGCATATTAGCATAGCCAAGCAGACAGAGTGGAAACAAAGCTCTGTGCAGTAGTGAAGCACCAGAGTAAAAAATGACTTACTGTTTCTCTCTGTTCCCAGGTAAGCAGATCAACCACTAAGTTCTGCACTTGTCCCGTTTCAACAAGTTGTATGTCCTGATCTAAAGTGTAAACATTTATTTTATTATTTATTTATGTTTAGCCATAAGCCAACTAACTGCTTCACATCACTTGAGCCCCAACCATTTGTTATAACCAGTAGTTTTATCTCTAGAGAAGTGTAGAAGCAACTTACCCTGTTTATTTTTCAGTCTTTCCGCCAGTTTATTTAACCACATTTCTCTCCTTGTCCCATTATAATTAGTTGCTTTTTCTTTAACTTTGTTTTTACACTGAAGTTAAAGTTAATCTGGGGGCCTAGTGCTTATGTCTGCGGCTGGCCACAGGTACAGAGGCTGTTTACCTTGTAGCAGGCCGCCTGGTTTCAGATATATGGAAGAGTATTGGGGCCACTGAAAAAAAAAATTTTTGAGATGAAAATTTTTTTTCACTTGTGAGAAAAAAGTCAGAATTTTGAGATTAAAGTCAGAATTCTGAGAATTCTGACTTTTTTCTCAGAATTCTGACTTTAATCTCAGAATTCTGACTTTAATCTCAGAATTCTGACTTTTTTCTCAGAATTCTGACTTTAATCTCAGAATTCTGACTTTTTTCTCACAAGTGAAAAAAAAAAATTTCGTCTCAAAATTTTTTTTTTTCAGTGGCCCCAATACTCTTCCGTACAGATATGACCTCTGGCTCCTTTCCTGCAGGTCATTCCCAGCTCTTTCCTTCACTGATTTCCAACTCTATCCGCCGCTGTGTCCCTCAAATAAAGGCATAAAAAGCCCAAAAGAAAATCAACTTGCTGTGTCCCTCCTTTTTCTTTATTAATGCAAAGATGAGTTAATTTTTACCACAAAAATCTAAACTTTTTTAATTGATCGTATGTAATATTCTAATTTTTTGAGACACTGAGTTTTGGGTTTTCTTATCTGTAAGCCATAATCATCAACAGTTCAAAAAAAAAAAAAGGCTTGAAATATTTCACTCTATGTGTACCAAGTCTATATGATATATGGGTTTCACTTTCAGAAAAGAGTGACAAAAAATATTGAACCTTTTCACGATATTCTAACTTTTTGAGATGCACCTGTATGCTAGGCTAAGCTAGCTTTTTCACCATTAAAGTTCAGGGGATACGACTTGGTTTTACTTTGACATGTCTGTGTTCTGCCATCTATCCAGTAGGGGGCGCTCTGACTCCTTTCATGTCACATCATATTTGCCCTCATACAGCGAGGAGGTTAGAGCCCAGAGCGGCTTGATTGAGCGTAGGAATTTGTTGAAGAGAACGGTTTGCCTCAGTGGTAAGTTGATAACTAGTTTGTGAAATAAACGATAAATCCATAGATTTCGTTTTTTTTTTAATTCAACTCACTGGTTACGAGTCATGACGTACTTTCTTATGTACTTCAGTCACGCTCTAATGTTAGCAAGCTAATGTTAGCATAAACTAGCTTAACATTAGCTAGCTGTAAATTTTAGCCGAGTCAGTACACATAGACATAATAAAGAGTAGACGCCGCATCGTGGGGTCGCCATCTTGGTCCGGTCACCCGCTCCACTCAGTGTAATCTGTTTGGCAGGCGCAATGAAGTGTCAGCGCATTTAATCAACCATAACTGGCTTAATACTAAACTGACCTTCACGCGGTTTTTTTCTGCAAACGTCA
Organism: Cheilinus undulatus; assembly: GCF_018320785.1. Classification (NCBI taxonomy): domain Eukaryota; kingdom Metazoa; phylum Chordata; class Actinopteri; order Labriformes; family Labridae; genus Cheilinus; species Cheilinus undulatus. The sequence continues at coordinate 41,152,913 of NC_054881.1, forward strand.
TTCATGTAGGTGTGGTACAGGACACATGGTTTGGCGTATTTTAATATTCATAGTGGGCCTAACAGTAATAGAATAATATAGGTATTTTGCAAAACACACACGACATATATATAAATAAATTATATACACACACACACATATATTTATGTATATGAACACTAATGTATGATAGAGAAGCAGATTGTGTACTACTCAGCTATTTTAATAACTTGAAAAAAATGAAGAAACAATATATGAATACATTACATATCCATATATAAGATATAATACAATAGACAGAAGTTATATATCAGAAAAATTAAGATCTATCTTTATATATATATATAAGAGAAATGAAAATTATATTTTGAATTTTTTTTTAAATTAATTTATTTAAATTAATAAATTTAATTTTTATAAAAATTTTTTTTTAAAGTATCAGTTGGCCTAATAGCCGGGTGAACACCGGCTGTAAACATAGCCTAGCTAATGTTAGCTGGCTACGATTTCACTGGTGGACATAAATACAGTACAATAATATTCTATTCACAAAATACAACCAATAATAATGTTCAGTTTTACCTGTGAAAAGTAAACCTCCTGAGCTCTGTTCTCAATAGTCCGCTGATTTGCACAGGCATACGCTGCACAGTGCTCTGGCATCTTGAATTCTCTGCTGCTTCTGTTTATGTTTACAGGTAGGATGACCGGACCAAGATGGCGGCTGTATTTCTTGCGCCCCAGCAGCCAATGCGGCGTCGACTCTTTATTATGTCCATGTCAGTAAAGACTCAATGAACGTAACGGTGCACTATCTCACAGTAATACTACATTCGCTCAGCCTATACTGCCAGATAAGACCAGAGTAACAACAGTTACGACCAGCAGGGGCGTGTCGTTCCTGTTCGGAGTTTGATTGATAATGCCTTCACGGTTCAGGAAGTTAAAGGAGAGGAAATGTGAGAGGATGTCCAATAGGAGCATTTATAATCATATTTTATCAGTGACTTTTATGACTGTGCTTATCCACTTACCTATTACCTACAGACAATAATAGGCCATCATTTGTAGATAAACTCAGAGACCACTTCATTAGGCATATCTGTGCAATGTATTGCACACCAATAACAACATCTCTACCCTGAACTCTACTTCAGTAAATGCATGACTTTATAAATGCTGACACTGTCAGAGAAATGATTCAGTCTTCTTTACTGTTATACTTAGTGTTGCTGTTGTATTAAGAGGTGTTCCTAATATTATGACCCTCAGGTGCATGTGAGTGGGGTAGGCAAAATATCTCAGATTCTTCAGTATGATGCTCCTCACACCAACACCAGCAACCACCTCAATAAGAAGCATACAGAAGAATAATTAGCTTTCTGACAATCTAGCTATTGGTTTTATTCAGTGATTTTCAAGCTTTTGTTGCCCAAGGCACACTTAAGGTTAAGCCAAAATCTCAAGGCACACCATATTCATATCGATACAAAATAGAATTTTTAAATAATGTTACAGTGAAGGTGGCCTATAAGGGGGAGAGCTTTCTGGGGCCTGGCCAACTGGGGGATCATGGAGATGGCAAAAGTGGGCAAAAGGTGGCTGAAAGGTGGCAAAAATGGGTTAAAAGTGATGAAAAAATGGCAAGATTGAGCAAGAAGTGGCCAAACAATGAGTTGAAAGTGATGAAAACATGTTGAGAGTCTCAGAAAGGGGGTAAAAATGGGTTACAAGTGGCCGAAAAGGTTTAACATAACCTTTATATACTTTTACTACCTTTATGTAAATATAAAGGTAGTAAAAATGGGTTAAAAGTGATAAATAAGGGGGGAAAATTTGGCAAAAAAGTGTCCTAACAAAGGCAAAAATGGGTGAAAAGTGGCAAAAAAGGTGGCTAAATAGGTTACAAGAGGCAGAAAAGGGTTTAAGTTGCAAAAAGATGGTAAAAATTGGTTAAAAGTTATGAAAAAAAAAATGGCAACAAAAGGCCAAACAATAGCAAAAGTGTCAAAAAGGAAGCACAGATTGGTTAAATGTGGCAAAAAGTTCCAGAAATGTGCCAAAATGGGTCAAAAGTAGTACTAAGAAATGGTTTAAGTAGGCAAAAGAAGTGGCAACATGGGTAGACAATGGGTTAACTTGAGTAAATAATTTCAACACCAATTTCAACCCAATAACAGCTTACTATGCTTTTCAGCTCTAAATGAGGGAACCTTTAGCCAGGACGCTAGCACCAATGCCACACCATCTGAAAACCAATGTATTAATTCATGAAGAAAAAATGATATAAAAATTTGATCTGTGGATATAGCTACTAGTTATCAGAATGAATTTTTTATTCCCTAATATCGGCATCAGCCCCCATTTATCCATATCAGTTAGGTCCTTGCAGCTTCGTTAGCCTCCTTGTTAAAGGAGTAGATTTAGAGCTGATTCAGAGCTTTAACTTTTCTCTATTTAGTTTGTGGGCTTGCTGAAATTCCTATGTCCCCGTCTATTTTCTCTTAAAATGTGTGAATTATATTAATATCCATGACTCACTTTGTCAGCCCTTTAGTTTGGTAAATCTCAGATTCTGTAGTAAGAGTTAATAATAAATCAATTTTAAAATAACACTTTCAGTGCATTCAGACAGGAAACAGCTGGTTTAAATCATTGTTAGAGACACGTTTAGCTTTGTCTAGTAATTATTACCACAAACAGAGCAACAGCTACCTGTCGTTAACAGAAAATGTACAAAACTTTCAGCTTGTAATTACGTTAAGCTAACTTTTGAAGCAGTTCTTACTAAATTGAATATATTATTCCTTTCAAAACAACAGCCCTTGATACTAAACCACTTTAGTAAATCATTAGAAGAATTGTGTTTTTTCTATTATCGTTACTGTCCTGATAGCCATATTTGTAGCCACAAAAACAACTTCATGTGTCTGTCTATTTCCAGCTTTTATGCTGCTTTTATGCTGGCTGCGTGTCACTTTAAATCTCTATTCACCCTGTCATAACCCATAGTTTAATCTACAGAAGTGTAAAAACAACAAGACATGCCCCGTTGTCTTTCTGCATGTTAAGCTAAGCTAACCAATTGTTACAAAAGTCCCTGAATATCCTCTTGTAAATGTTTGTTTTATCTGAACTGAAGTGTATAATCATCTTTTTATGTCTCACTGGTATTAGCCTCGATGCTAAGCTAGGCTAGGCTAAGCAAGGCTAAACTAGCAGGCAGTTTTTCTTTTCTTTTTTTCTTTTAGCACACTAAAGATCTCTTTCTATCCTAGTGTTTAATCTACAGAAGTGTAAAAACAAGACATGCCCTGTTGTCTTTCTTCATGCTAAGCTAAGCTAACCAATTGTTACAAAGTCCCTAAATGTTAGTTTTATCCGAACTAAATCTTTTTATGTCTCACTGTTATTAGCCTTTATGCTAAGCTAGTCAAGGCTAAGCTAGGCTAAACTAGCAGGCTGTTTTCTTTTCCTTTAGCTCACTAAAGATCTCTAACTATCCCAGTCTTCAATCTACAGAAGTGTTAGCACGAAGTGCTGAGCCCCTCCATACTGTTCGCTAAGCAAAATTTTAAAAGGGTAGAGTTCGTCATTCGTTTCAGTTCCTCTTAGGAAAAAAAAGAGCATATTTACAAAATATCCAACTTTTTATTGAACTTGCATAACAAACTGCTAGCTGCAGCTTACACTGGTCAGTTTACTTTCATATTAAATATATAGCACTCCACGAGATGTACAATTGATCGAATCAGAATAATTTATTAACAATTCATGAAATTCTTAGACTTACTATGACAGCAAGAAAATCCTCATAATAAATAAAGTGTCTTAGTTGTTCAGTCTTCAGTTCCTCAGTCGACATAAGAAATAAACGATTACATGCGTAAATGTCCGTACATAAACATAGTATGTATAAAGCACATTTGACATCAGCACTTCCCATCATGACTTCCTTTCAGTTGTTCTTCTTTGGCTCCAGTCACCAGTGGGTCCCATTTGCTGGATCAACAACTTCCCGCACCCCTGGCTTTCCTCAGATCTGGGATCATACAGCAGTCCACTGACAGTCCACATCCATCAGGGTGTTCTCACATGCTAGCATCCACCTCGAGTGCAGCCTTTGTGCCAAAAAGGAGTCAATTTCCAAGACCCTTCTGCTCTCCTGCAGTGATTTCCCAAATTAGCCAAAATCCATTTCATCTCAATGGCCTTTGGCGCCATGTCCTGTTAGGTCTTTGTGACAGTTTTGTAGTTCTTCATCAGAATCTCCAGCAGCTTGTATTTCCAGTCAAGTATGTCTCCAATCTGTCGCAGCTCGTGTGCGCAGGTAGCAAGAGTGTCAGTGTGATCTGAGGGCAAAGGAGAGAAAGATTAAGCATCAATGATATGATAAAAGTTTAAACCTAAGCAAAAAGAAGTCAAGCTGAGTAGAATCAGCGTAGATACTCACCGTGGCTGGCCATTTCTGTGACAACAATGCTGCTCAGAAGCAAAGAAAGCATTTTAGAGGTTCAGTTCTCCCTCCTTTCTGCGCTGTAAAAGCTCTGTAGTTGTTGTTTGACAAGAAGGAACAGGTTTGAACTATTGATAGCAGTGCCGGCTTAAATACTGGTGTGTGACGTAACTTTATGACGGAGGAATCCCCGCAGGCTGAAGCTAAGTTCCTCCTGCAAAGGTAGACGTCTGTGTTCAAAGAAATGTTTTCAGTTTCTTTTAATCAGCAGCATTATGTAAAACGTGAACCTACGTATTTTACAATGCTTCGAACACAACAAGTGTTCATGTGTTTACTCAGGATGGCCATAAACAATTAAAAAACATGCAGATTTGAGCAATCTTGTGACAATAACAGGGCTTTATAGGCATATGATGATAGTGAATATGAAATGCATTGGCTGCCCAAAGTATCAAATTACAGCAGCGATAAAAAAGTAAAAAATACAAATTTAGAATAAAAACCTTTTCAATGCCAAAGTGAAACAGATTTCTACAAAGTCATGTCAAAAAAAGTAAAATAAGTGACTGCATAAATATTCACCACCTATAAAGTGACTGACCCGATTCAACAGAGGTCCAGCCAGTTGGTGCTGGTAGTCTCGCAATTTCTGGCTACCATTACACCATGAAAAGAAAGTAACACTCAGAATAACTCAGAGTAAAGGTTACTGAAAAGTAGAAGTCAGGGGATGGATACACAAACATCACCACAAACTCACAATCCCCATTGTGAAGTAAAGTGGTGGCAGCATCATGCTGTGGGGATGCTTCTTGGCTGCCAGCCCCAGAAGCCTTGTAAAATGAATGTGGCTTTATATGGGAGAATCCTGGATGTAAATCTTATTAAGTGTGCAAGAGAACTACAGCTTGGGAGAAGATTTATTTTCCAACAAGACAATGACCTGAAGAATACAGAGAAAGCTACACAGACATGGTTTAAAGACAACAAGGTGAATGTTATATGTGGCTGGACTTGATCAGGGCTGGTCACACCGGATATCCGTGCAAGCTGACAGAGATAGAGCAGGCTTGCAAAGAAAAATGGATTTAAACGGAAGTTTTCACATGCACAAGCCTGAATATTTATGGTCACTTAAATATTTTTGTTTGACGACATTACTTTGTAGAAATCTGTTTTCACTTTGACAATAGAGAGTTTTTTTTTGTATTTTTTGGTCAAATAAGCCAAATTTTATTGACCCAAATTGATTTATAAAATCAGTAAAGGTGTAAAACACCCATGGGGGGGTGAATACTTCTTATAGGCTGTATACAAGACATGACATTACACTGATATGTTGGCCTGTTCTAACCTTAAGTAAAAAGAAAAAAAAAAGATTCACTTTTGCATCTTAATTTTTTTTTATCTCAATTTGCAGATCTTTTGGCCCAAAGCCAGCAATATATAACCTGAACTTTTAAAACATATTTGAATGAAAACACCTTCAAAATCTACGTAAAATGTTAGATAATGTACATAAAACTGCATAGATTTTAAACTAGGTCAGTCAACTGTACAGGAAGTTAAAAAGAAAAACCAAAACACCTGCAGTGTGTCATGTGAAAACTTCAGTATGACAAATCACACTGTTCCAAAAAGAGACTGAAATTTAATCTGTGACTTACATAATCTACCCATAAAGTTTTACAGTTCTTTTAATGTAAGATTTGGACACACAACAGTTCACAAGAGCATCAGTAGCTGATTTCTGTCCTTCCAGGCCCCCGGCGATAAGATAGATAGATAGTACGGCTGTTTTCTGAATGTAGGCCGTGTAACACTAACGTCATTTTATGTATTATATAAATGCTTAAAATGCAAATGACAAGCATGGCATGTGATTATTAGGAAGTGTTAATATCAAAACAAGTTATATAATAAGTGGTTTGAGGCAGACATTGGGCAATTAAGGAAAAATACTGGACTGATTTGTTTGTCATCAATGAGGAATTTCATTCAAGCATCATCGTCTCTAATTCCAACGTAGACGAGGACAGGGATCCTGCATGCACCACAAACTCTCTTAAAGCTCTACAGTGTGAAATGCCCTAAAAATGTTTAATTTCAATCAAACTTTTCCTCAGACGGCCCCAGGTCTGAATATTCTGCTCAGAACGTGCACCACAGACATGTCTCAGCTTGCCTGCAGCTATCAGTCTACATCTGCAGAGACAGGGAAGTACCGCGGAAATAACAGCGCCTGCAGTCAGTTGACCCGAGGACAACGGCAACATATGTATGTGAAAAATGATTCATTGTACATCAGAAGAGAGTGACACACTTACAGAAGGATGGGGAAGTACAGAAAAATAAAGGAACATACAGTAGATGATGTAAAAAAGAGGTCAGGAATCCGAAACAGAAGTGTGACTTTACTACACTTATTCAGCTGAGAAAGGTAGAATTGCTCTGCATGAACTCTATTCCTCTTTGTATGCAAAAACTATATATCCAGTCATTTTTACACAGTTCCAGCTTTAAGCAACTTGAAAATATCTTTCAGCTTCTGTTAAAAGTTTAGGGTAAGTTGTTCCAACTAGACCCTACCATAAAAGTGACTTTGAGGCATTATGATAAGATTAATGAGGCTCGATTTTTCTGTAACCTTTGCTTTTCTGTAAATTATTAGGTAATGTTGGTAAGATTAGGCTGAACGGTTGTAACTTTACAGACACGAAGATAATAGATATGGACAACACAGAAATGAGAGTAAACAGTACCTATAAAAAATTTTCACCCCCTTAAAAGTGACTGACCTCATTTAATAGAGGTCCAGCTGAATGGTACTAGAAGTCTCAGTAGTTGGGTTTCCATTACAGTTTTTCGCAAAATAAAAGCGATATTTCTTAAATTTTGATTGAGCACAATTGCACTTTGAATGCGTTTCCATTGAAGGGAGTTTCGGGCATAGGCTTTGCAATTCTCGTAAAATCTCATCTCGCGTGAATCCGCTGCAGGGAAGCTTGACGCTCAAAACCTGTTGCGTGTCCCTAAATTACAGTCAGTAATCCTGGCTACCATTGCACCATGAAGACAAAAGAACACTCCAAACAACTCAGAGTAAAGGTTACTGAAAAGTATAATTCAGAGTATAGATACAAAAAATGTCCAAGGAACTGACCATCCCTGCGAGTTCAGAGAAATTCATATTCAAGAAATGGAAGCACTGTGGTGACAGCATCATGCTGTGGGGATGCTTCTTGGCCTGTCCTCTGCAAGAGGACTATGGCTTGGGAGAGGATTTATTTAACTGTAGTATACAGCAAAAGCTACACAGTAATGGTTTAAAGACAAGGAGGTGAATGTTCTGGAGTGGTCGAGTCAAAGCGCAGACCTCAATCCAAGAGAGAATTTGTGGCTGGACTTGGAGAGGGCTGTTCATGCCTGATCCCTGTGCAACCTGGCAGAACTTGAGCAGTTCTGTAAAGAAGAATGGAGTAGAACTGCAGTGGTAAGACGTGGAAGTCTGACTGAGACCTATCCACACAGACTCAGCTGTGATTTCAGCCAAAAGTGTATCTACAAAATACTGACTTGAAAGGGCTGAATACTTATGCAGTCACTTTATGTTCTGCCAAAAAAGTCCAATTATATTGACTTAGACTAATTTATAAAATCACTTAAAGGGTAACACATCCAAAGGGGTGAAAACTTTTTATGGTCTCTCTTTGTCTAGAGTACAGATACTGTATATATTAGCTAAAAAATGTTTTAAGGAGGAAAATGACTAAATTTGGATATAGAAATGAGAGCTGGTTGTGTAAGCGTGTCAGTCAGTGTTTGAATGCGTGTCAGAATCAGACAATCATAAATAAAACCATGTGGAACACATAACAACTAACAGAAACAGCAGGCCCCACACATTTGTATACGAATCCTACATGATTTTTATGTTAAATGAATCTAGCTATGTGTAGTAGAAAATGGCCTAGGTAAAATAAACTTCCTCTATAATGTTACAGTTTCAAGCACAGTCTAGTCCATATCCGCTGTAAGAAATAAGAGCTGATACAGCAGAAGACTTGGGCCTCTGTTGTTTTTAACATCGGTTATAAATCAGAGTGTCCTCCTTGCCGGACTTTAATCGCCACACGCTGAGGTAAAAATAAGGGCTGGTTGTTTGCACTGTTTATGTACTATGGACAGACTTATCAGAGCTACTGTACCAGCAGAGTTTAGTCAGGTGATACTCTGGCAACAAACAGTGTGCTGCTGCTGCTGTTGTTGTTTTGATGTAGTGAAATTATCTTGCATAAGATATCAGAGGAGACGAGTGACCTCACGCCTTTTTCCAGTGTTTGGAAGTGGAGCAGGTTAAAAAAAGGTTTTCATGCCTTTGGGGAAAAAGAGGCCAGTCATTAAACATGTAATCAGATGATGTCTAACACGCAAGTTAACAGGTTTGACAGGTTAGTTTCAGCACTTTTTCTATTTGTTAAAACCAAACCTATCGTGAGTTTGCATTTTCCAGAAAGTCACAAGCTCTCTTTACGTAGGCGTTTAAATACTGCATCACTGAGAGAAAAAACAAAGTTTGCATATTTTCAATGAAGCTGTTGGCCTCTAGGTCGAGGTCAAAGTGTAACTTTTAACTCCAGGACATTCTTCTCCATGTTGTCTTTAAACCATTTCTGTGTAGCTTTCCTGGTACACCTCAGGTCAGGGGTTTCAAAGTGTGGGAGAGTGAGCCTCCCCTAAGAAGAAATTTTGGTCGACCCCCCACCCACAAAAAAGATTCAAATTGAAAAAAAATCAACAATATTTCAAACATTTATGTCTAATCTTTAAACATTTTAACATGAATATATTTCAGATATTTTGGTCTGCAAATCTCCTTAAACATCTGCCTTTCCCTCTTATTCAGTTATAATGACATTAAAAACCCCTTTTTCATATTTTTTGGCCATTTTACAACTTCTTTTTGCCTCTTTTCCCCCATTTTTTCCACTTTTCTCCCATTTTTTTGCCCTTTTTCACCTTTTTTCCCATTTAAGCTACCCGTCATCATTAAATATCCCTTTTTTCCATTTTCTTGCTCATTTTTGCTACATCTTTTTGGTACTTTTTCCCATTTTTTTGTCACTTTTCTCCCATTTTTCCCCCCTTTTTTTTGTTACGATTTTTTGCCACTTTTTGTCCATTTAAACTACCTTTGCCATTACATACCACTTGTTTTCTCTTTTTTGACCATTTTTGCTACACTTGACTGCTTTTTTGCCCACTTAAGTCACTTTCCACTCACTTTTTTGTCATTTCTCACCCACTTCTACTTCTTTCTGACAATTTTTGCCACTTTTTTCCCCAGTTTTTGCCCTTTTTTTTTTAAATACAATTTTTGCCACTTTTCATCCATTTAAGCTGTCCATTGCCATTTAAAACCACTTGTTTCCTTTTACCCCCAATTTTTGCCCTTTTTCCCAATTTGTTTTGCTACTTTTTCCCAATTTTTGCCCTTTTTCATGATTTTTTTTTGCCACTTTTATCCCATTTCCCCCCTTTTTTAAACCATTTTTTGCCACTGTTTGTCCATTTAAACTACGCTTTGCCATTACATACCACTTGTTTCCTCTTTGTTTGACCATTTTTGCCACTCTTGGCTGCTTTTTTACCATTTGTCACTTTCCACTCACTTTTTGTCACTTCTCACCCATTTCTGCTATTTTCTGACCATGTTTTCACCTTTTCTCCCCATTTTTGCCCCTTTTCACCAATTTTTTGCTGCTTTTTGAACATTTTGCCACCTTTAACCTATTTTTATTGCTACTTCAAGCTGTTTTTGCCACTTTTCACCTCTTAGATTGTGGCTCTTGCAAAGGTATATTTTTTTTTAATTCTGCTCTTTGGTTGAGTAACACTGCTTTATAGCATAGTCCCTATATATAAGTCTATCCATTTTGCTCCATGCACAGCAGAGGTTCACAAAGCAAATCACTTTTTTCTGGTTTATGGTTCCCCTGAAGCTCTGTGGCGCCCCCCAGGGGAGGCCCGCCTCACACTTTGAAAACCACTGTTTTAGGTCATTGTCTTGCTGGGAAATAAATCTTCTCCAAAGCTGTAGTTCTCTTGCAGACTGAATAAGACCGTCCTACAGGATTTTCCTATATTTTGCTGCGTTCATTTTATCTCTACCTTTACAAGCTTTCCAGAACCAGCTGCTGAGAAGCATCCCCACAGCATGATGCTGCCACCACTGTACTTCACAGTGGGGATGGTGTGTTTGCTGCTAAAAACAATCCATTTTCCATATGTTGCTCTTCAAAATAAAAGTCTTCAATGATGATTAGCAAATGAGGCTTTTATTGTGACAGACTAGGCAGGAATCGACCATTTTTATCAAAGGATACTTTACTAAACTTTAGCATCGCTATGCTAACAGATGTGAGGGATTAAAATGTTTCTGCTTGTAGAAAGTCAGCCTAAGTCTGCATCTTTTAATCATCCAGGACTAAAGACGAGTGAAATATGGATTAAAACACACCTTCAGTGGGTGGGATGTTTGCTTCTGCTGCATGCGGTTCAAGTAAAAAATAGACAAGCACACCAGCAATTAGCCGGACCCATGACCTTACCATGAACTCTGCTCCAGGTCTGGCTCTGCACCAAAGCAGAGAGACTGAAGTGGGGATGAAATGCACTGTTTTCTGGCACAAATCCCTCCACTATGATGTTTTAAATGACCTGTAGGCTACTGTGGCTGATAGATTTGGGAAATCTACCTCACACTGAACAAAAACAGCATGCAACTGGCTGCTAACTTTCAATGAAGGCAGCGGCTAACGACAGAGTGTACTGAGATGAACTGCTTGTTTATTTCATATCACTGTAGTGTTAGAAGGATGTTGGTTATTCCTCATGGGGATCGGTGGCAGGTCCCTATACTTACCCAGCTTAAATTAAACCAAGACAGGAAAGAGGTGAACAACTTTGTAATGGTCTAAATGTAAAATTCTCTTCATAGTATTTTTATTGAATTTTGCACATCACCACAAACAGACAAACGAAAACCCTACACCTACCCCCCACCCTTAGGTCCCTTATCCCTAGCTGCCACTTAATGAATGTAAAATTCGGTCACACATAGAACACAGGAACCTTATTTCAACATTTTGGATTTCACTTTACAGAGAAAATCAGAATGTCCTGTTATTAGAATATCATCCCACTTCCTTCATTATTCTATCCTGTTTTTTCAGAGCATGCTACCTGACCTGAAACGACTCCCCACTCCTATTATCTGACTGCCCAAACCTGCTGCTCAGCTCTTCCTGCTCCCGTCATAATGTCTGCGACTTGCTGGATTGTGAGGTCAGGTCAACTTCAGGTTATGTCACTGACGCATCTTGCAGCCTTTTATGGTATTATTGAGAAGCATAAATGAAGGGATGGTAAAAAAAAAGTGACACATTTGATGTCATGAGGTGCAGATGACTGTTTACCAGTAAACTGAGCTGTCTGCTAGTTTTAAACTGAAACGAGACATTAAGGAGCAGTGTTTGGTGTTGCTGCTGCATTTGACTTCACCAAAGAGTGTTGAATAGGAAAATTAAGTAGGTAATTAATGGGATAAGGAAAATAAACTAAATATGGACCATGTTCACAGTGTAATCAGTGCATTAAATATATCCAATGTCCTAAAAGGGCTTTATGAGGGAAACTGATTTTTTTATTCTTTGTAATTACACAAAACGTAAAAGTCTTTCAAAATCAGTGTTAGTGCTAATCATTGACATATCTCAGACTGATAATCCCTGCACAAAAATGATCTGCTTTGCATTTATCAAATTGAAAATAATTCATTTTTATGTCAGAAAATGTGGCATTGTGTAAATAAACTGGAATTTATGGGGTTAAACTATGAAAATTAATTCACATTTGCGATACATGATGAGGACAAGAGTTGGATATATTTAAAAGAGGGAGAGTGTGATTTTTTAAAGGAGGACCTGAGGGATAATGCCACTCAGAAACATGTTCTTAATGTTAGCTGAATATATAAGAATATATAAACATATATATTATAACTAATTTATACTATCTCTGATTATTTTTCCACTTGTTTTTAGTGAGGTCTTAGGCTATTTCTGCAAAGTCCTGTATGCCTAGGCTTATAGGCTTTCCATGTATTTAAATGAATAACTCTGGCTACATGTTTAAATGGTAACTGTTTTCATTTGTGGATATTATTTTAAGTTGGAGATGAAAATAAGGCCTTCAAAAGCCTTTGTGACGTTTGTTCATAATTCCCTTGATAAAAGTAAAATTATTTTGATAATGCCACACTCAAAACACACTATTTTTCTTATTTATATCACCTGCAGGCCAAAGGGACCTGATTCTGATTTTTTTACTTTTGTTTATTTATTTTTCTAACGGCTTATTTCACATAAAATCAGATCTTTTCAAATTAGATTTTGACCACTCACATTAGTGGATCCTGAGGTTCACACAGCAGTCTGACAAAGGCAAATAAAAACTTATGCATATTACCAATGACCACTAGGGGGCAGCACAGCATGCTCAAACTGAACAGCTCACACTGAAGCTTTGACAGTTCAACCCGCAATTTTAGTTGCTGTCAGTCAGACCTGTTTAAACATTGTTTATTTCTCTATTAAATTTTTTTCAATTCAAAGAAAATAAGATTTAAGCTGATTCATCATATCAGATCAGATTATATTTTTATAACAACTGCCCCACTAGTACGAGGTCTGCACATTTCCTCCAGTATAACAGTGTAATCTTAACCTTGATGATTGAAAAAATCTCTGTTAAGTCATAAGAATCAGAAAGAGTTAAGATAATTTGATAAAAAGTCAGGAATGTGGGATGAGAAATTTGTGTTTTCATTTTGTATTTTCTAATTTGCATCTCACAATTATGACTTAAAGTTTTGGTTGTGACTTTTTATATCATATTTTGACCTTTTCAATCATAATTTTGACTTCTATGCCATATTATGACCGTTTAGATTCATGGTTTTAATTTTTAAGTTATATTTTGATGTTTTAAATTTAGGAATTTTAATTGTGTCTTACATTTTGACATTTTCAACTCCTTACTTTAATTCCTAATAATAACCTTTTTGTTTAAAAATCTTAAAATTTTATCTAATCTTTGGACCTTTATAACTCAGTAATTTTAATTTATCTCATATTTTGATATTAAATGTGTTTTAGAAATTTATATTTTTGACCATTAAAACTCTTAATTTGGAATTTTATCTCATTTTTTTCACCTTCTAAACTCTTGATTTAAATTTTTTGTCTCATATCTTGACTTTTTCAACCTCTTAAATATATCTTTGAATCCCAAATATTGACCTTTTTAATCCAAAACATAATTAATTTTTTTTTTTAATCTTTTTTTTTTTTTGACCTTTTAAACACATGATTTTGAATTTTTTTCCCTATACTGCAGACAGCCACAAGGGGGGGGGATTGAGATATTTAGACCACATATTTCTGGGGCTTGATGTGAAAATGCTGCATCCTTATGAAGGAAAAGGATTTATATATTTTTTAAATCCTCAGGCAGTTAAAAATAGACTCTCAACCCTAAACTGCTAAATTTACACAGAAATCTTGTGCTTTAATCAAGAATGGACGTCTGTGTAAGTTTGTCATGAATCTTATTTGCTAAAAAAAGATTCAATCTCACTTCTTTTTGGAGTTACTTAAATATCTGTAGGAATCATAAAAGGAAGGAAAGAAAAGATACCCTATATACAGCAATATATTTATTTCCTCAGTACTTTCTGAATTATACAAGCCTTGGGGGGCCAGATTGGAAGCTGTGTGGAGCCTGATGTGGCCCCTGGGCCTCCAGTTGATGATCACTGTCTTGCTGGTTTTTTATCTACCTTTAGTCAGAGAAAATCACTAAAACATCAGTTAACTTTAAAGCTGTTTTATCTACATCTAAGACTGAGCTCTGGTAAACCAGTCCATTCTGTTAGTGAGGCAGTCTTCAAACTTACTGATGACCACTAGATGGCAGTGTCTGCTAGAGAGAGATTCTAAATAAAGCACTGCGCTGTTGTACTCATTATTTTCATGTCAACTGATGACCACAAATCACAGCCAGTGCGGAACAATACATCTTATGAAATTGGATTTGATTAAGCAGCAATTAAATTAAAATGAGTCGATAATCAAAGGGATCCATGGGTAAACGTCAGGACAAACAGTGCGTGTAGACAAGCTTTAAAATGCAAATAAACAAAACAAAAAAATAGTTAAAGGTGGATGAAATGTTATATAAATGAGAGAAACTTGCACATAACTTTCTTTCAGCCAATTTGCCATCAAGCTCTCAAAAACTGAAGTTTATATGGCGACTAAAGTGGCCCCAAAATGACCTCACAGCAAATGTTTTACCCCTCCTTATCCCCCAGAGTACAGCAGCAGTCTGACTCTGTTGTTCTGCATAAGCTCCTTGCAGCAGACATGCAAGCATGAAGCACCAATTACTATTTAATCACAGAGGTGCTTATTATAGTCCTGCTTGATCTGCTGTTAGTGAGCTTGTTAAAGTATTGCTTACACACCTGAATACCTGCTCAACTACTGAAATAGAGCATAAACTACCAGAGATGACAGAATTATTAGCCCCCTGTGAAAATTTCAGATTAAAAAAATAATTTCCAAGCGCTGTTAAACAGAGCAAGGCATCCTAGTTTTATTTGGGATGCTTACATTATTTTACTTTGCACACAGAAAAAAAATATTTCACAAAAACTACCAGGGTCTAAATTATTAGCCCCCCTGATGCTAACTGTCAGCTGTGTCTCCTTGTTGCTGGATAACATCCTGCAGTCGTTTGTTGTAGTTTTAGTCACAGACTCGTCTCCTGAGGAATTCCAGCCCATTCTCCGGGTTTGATGGTCTTTTATAGACCTTGGTCTTTAGATCTTCAACAGGATTCAAGTCAGTAAGGTGGTTCTTCACCAGGAGCCATGGATGTTTGAGGACAAAGCGACGACCCAGACCTGGTTTTCCTGCTGTGTGCTTCAGGTTTTCTTTCTAAATCTTCACATCTTCTTCATGATTCCCTCCACCTTCAGACACACTGAAGCGTCCCCTCAGCATAATCCTCCCACCGCCGTGTTTCACTGGGGGGTCGGTGTTCTTCCTCCAAACACCACCAACGTCTCTGTGGCCAAAGAGCTCTAGTTTGGTTTCATCTGACCAAAGGATGCTTCCAGTATCAGAATCTTTCTCCAGGTTGTCCTTAGCAGACTTCAGTCTGGCTTGTAGGTGCCTTCTTCTTCCTCCTGCTTTGTGAGCATCAACTATTCTTTTTCCTCAAATTTACACTGATTTCTTTTGTTTCTGCCATGATGTTTCTCCAATGATGGCGGTGTAAATCAGCCTTGGTTTGAACTTTACAAGCATCCAAAATAAAACCTGACATTTTCATAGGGGGGTTAATAATTTCATCCTCGTCTATAAACTTCTATGTGCGCCTAAAAATCAGACAAGTTAAAGCAGCCGCTTCCTTTTCTTGAAAACATTTTATTGCTGGAGAAGAGTTGGTATTCATACAGCTGCATGGACATGAAGCAAGACAGAAAAAGAACGTGGAATGAAAGCTTATTAACAACAAAACAAATATTTCCAAACACCATTTATTACTAACTGGAAGATGCAAGACTCAGTTTGCAAAACTGGTCATGCTTAGGTTTTACTGTTACTTCTTTATTAACCCCACTGCTTCTGCATGGACAGACGATCTTCATGACTACAGAGCTCGATGAAAAAAGGCTTTGCCAGTAAAAACAAGCAGCTAAACAAGACATTACTGCATTTATTAACCTCCCTATCAGTGTCACAATATGCTGTTAATATTTAAGGGTGTTGAATATATTCTGGTGAAATTTTAAAAGCATTCCCCACAGTTAAACACGTCTCCATGCCTGTGCATTTTTCAACCAAGCTTAAAATCATTAAAGAATTTCAAAGATCTCCACTTTCACAATAACGATCCAACAGGCCAGTGTAAAAGAAATTTAATTCCTTTGGTGTCTGCAAACAATGTGCACCTTAACAACATTAATATACCTAAAAACAAAAACATCTGAAGTGGGTTAAAAACTACCGGAGTACCATATTCACAGTAAATAGTGCGACTTGGAGGAAAAAAAATCTACAATGCAGAACAGAGGCACAAATACAGAATTCACAGGACGATGAACCTGGTTAAACAGAGTGGAATAAAAATTATAGGGCAGAAAGAGGAACCCAAAACAACCTGGAAATTAATGACACAAATATGAACAATTAATGGGTAGCCTAGGAAGAGGTTAAACGCACACTGTGAGTATAAAATAATGGTAAGAAAAGGGAAAAACGATTAAAAAAAGCCACCGCTTATGAATGTCACACACTCAGAATTTCGTGGAAACGCATCAAAAGACAATTAAAAACACATTATCTCGCCAAAATCACAAGCATTTTTCTGAATTACGTGAGCTAAGACCTTGCACTCCCTCTTTTTTCCAAACTGCGTGATAAGCTCTACAGTATCTGCATGTTGAGGCACTTGGAAAGAACATGATTGTACTGTGTTTAGTATTTATGTACATTTGTTAATACGTGTGTGCCTGTAAATCACACTCCTTCCAGAACTAACATGTGCTTCACCTTATAGATCTAAAAACTACGCCCAATATGCTCTCCCTTAAGCCCCATACTTCAACTAAAGGTCCCAAGATGACACGATCTTTTACGCTTCTATTTCTAACATCAGTCGTCTACATTATCAGACCGTGCTGTGGCTGTGATAACCTAGTTACTGATTCCAGATCCTGCTCCGAAAGGGTTGAAGACTTTGGCCCAAAGGAAAAGGGCTGGGCCTTTAATCTCTGGCGCCATATCTGAAGCTGACCGAGTTTAACCTTGCGGAAATCCATCTGGGACCACTGAGGACAGTGCAAAAAATGTTGGAAACCTCAAAGCATCCTACACTCACATGGTTAAAATTAATGCGTCCCAAAATGAAACAAAAGAATAAAAAAGAACTCTGGAGAATTGAGTCTTCCCTTCATAATATGACCATTAAACACTTAAACTTGTCAAGCGGCTTACATGAACACCTATCAATGCTACATTGGAATTAAGGAAATAAAAACATGAATTATAATATTCACAGTCAAACATCATTTAGTGAGTTGTGGGCTCCGTCTTCCAAATAACAGACACCTTGTGTATCACAAAATAACATCCTTTATCACTGGTCCCGCACTAATACGACACTCAATATGTTAAGAGAACGACTCGTTTTTATAACCACAGGTGGTCCCTCTGCTCCGAATGCTCATGTCGAATCTTTAAGGCAGGCTAGCAATGTCCCGCTTTGGAGGAGGTCCTTCTGGTTTGCAGGGAGAGCCGTTGGCTTTGTCCTCAAAGATCAAGACTCTGTGGAGAAAAAAGGCAGTGAAATAAAGGAATAAGAATCCAAAGTCTGCATACAGTACCTATAAAAATGTTTACCCCAACCTTTTATTGATTCTATAAATCAATCATGGTCAATATAATTTGGCTTTTTTGACCAGAAAAAAGCTCTTTAATGTCAAAGTGATGCATTCATTTTACCCTCTACCTTTAAAAGCCCTCCAGGGCCGGCTGCCAAGAAGCAACCCCACAGCATGATGCTGCCACCACCCTGCTTCACAGTGTGGATGGTGTGTTTTGTATCCCCAAACTATGGCGTCTTATCTGATGGCCAGAGAGCCCCATTTTGCTCTCATCAGACCAGAGACCTTTCTTCCACTTGACCATGGAGTCTCCCACACGACTTCAGGTGAACTTTAGTCCAGACTGAATCTAAGTTTTCTTTTTCCCACTCTCCCATAAAGCTCTGACTGGTGAAGAACCTTAAGAACAGTAGTTGTCTGCAGAGTCTCTCCATCTCAGCTGCTGAAGCTTGGAACTCCTTCAGAGTAGTCATAGGTGTCTTGGTGTCCTCTCTCACTAGTCTCCTTCTTGCCCGCTCACTCAGTTTGTGAGGACGGTCTGATTTAGGCAGATCTACACATGTGCCATATTCCTTCATTTCTTCATGATAGATTCACCTGAATGTTCACTGCCTTGGAATTCTTTGTATCCATTCTGACTTATACTTTTCAATAAGCTTTTCTCTGAGTTGCTTGGAGTGTTCTTTTGTCTTCACAATGTAGTGGTAGCAAAGAATACTGACTAACCAGTGACTGGACCTTCCAGATACAGGTGTCTTTATACTACAATCACTTGAGACACATTCACTGCACTCAGGTGATATTATTTATTTGACATTACTTGGTGAAAATCTTTAAGCACTCTAACTGCTAGGTCATTGGCGTTCTGGTTGTCAAAATTTTGATTGATTGATAATTTCTTTACCTGGTCTTACCAAATTATGCATTCTCTTTTTAAAAAATAAAGAATGGTGTTTAAAAGTGGTGACACGGTAGAAAAGCTACAGTAATTCGTAAGATAGGTGCATAAAAGAGGAATGAATCCAAATTGAAAGCCAATATCCTGCAAAAATATATCAATGGGGCCTTTTTTAAATGCCTGATATTCTTCTATATTGCCTCCAATTTTAAAATTGAAAACAAGAAGTTTCCAATATTGGAATCATTTTTTATTGTCGTGGTATCCAAACAGGTATCTTTATCGACTGATTGAAGATGAAGATGATGAAGTATCATGTTCTGGTTCTGGTAACAGTTCCGTGCCGCTTGTTGTTGGTTTGTTTTTGCGATGAAAACAAGTGTGCACGACTGGTTGTTCCACAAACGCGAATTGTGATGCAGCTGTGCTCTAACTTGAAAACTAATTACAATGGTTGATCAGAGCAGATGCTGATTCATGTGGTCCATCATTACTGAGTGGTTGCTATCATGTGGTTGTTAGGCTGCTGAATCTGCCAGGCTGTTAGGGAAAGAATGCGGTTGAATTGGCTGTCTGTTTGGCTAACTGTGAGTGTAATCCGAGCTGCAACAAACGTTTCTCTTCATTGATTTAAAAACAATTTACCATCTAATTAAAACATAAATAGTTTTTTAATCACATAAAGGCAGTCAAGTATACAGTTACCACAACAAACTTCACCCTCAAGATATCTATTTTTGGTGTGATTAATGTGTAAGTGTGCAGTGTCTGCTGGCTCTGCCTCTCTGCACAGAAACTCTTCATCACGTCTCTCTTGTAAATCCCCTTGTTGTTTAACCTCTCCTGTTAAACATCAACTCCTGACATTGTTTAGTTTGTGAATTGATGATAAAACCCCATCATGCAGTGAAGGTAGGCTTCATACCAGAGCCTGCTTAAGGCTTCACTTTGGCAGCTGTGCATCTCTATACCTGCTTTAATACCCTGGAACAGAAAATAGAGATCCTAGGCCACCAATCCAGAATAATTTTAATGTTTTCAACCAAAAAATGTTCGAAAAGTCTGCAGCACTTACCTGAACTGCACAGAAACATTGGCAATACTTCGATAACTGACATTCAGTGACTGTAACATAAAAACACCTGTGTCTGGAAGTCTTCTTGACAGCTGGCCCTGGAAGGCTTGTAAAGGTAGAGGGTAAAACGAATGCTGCAAAATACAGAAAAATCCTGGAGGATAATCTCACTCAGTTAGCAAGAGAACTACAGCTTGGAGGAAGATTTATCTTACAGCAAGACAATGACCCGCAGCATTCATAGAAAGACACACAGAAATGGTTTAAAGACAACAAGGTGAATGTTCTGGAGTGGCCGAGTCAAAGCCCAGACCTCAACCAAATAGAAAATTTGTGGCTGGACTTAAAAGGGATCACGCCTGATCCCCATGCAGCCTGACAGAGCTTGAGCAGTTTTGCAAAGAAGAATGGAGTAAAATTGCAGTGTTCAGATGTTTGAGCCTGATTGAGACCTATCCACACAGACTCAGAGCTGTGACTGCATCCAAAGGTGACTCTACTAAATACTGAAATGAAGGGGGTTAATAATTATGCAGCCACTTATTTTACATTACATATTTTTATATGATTGATATTATTTTGTAGAAATCTGTTTTCACTTTTTGTCCATTGCTGTTGAATAATGGAAGTAAAGTGTTGGGTAGAGAAGACGTTTGAAGAAAATCCCTCCTGTGGTTCTTGAGATATCACATTCATAAGAATGGTCTAGAGCGGGGGTCATCAAGTACATTTGCACAAGGGCCAGATTTAGTCTTGCCAGAGTCTCTGGGGGACATACTTCCAGATAAAGAAAAATTAAATCAATACTTTGTTCTGATTAACATATTATTTGATTATTATTTGTATTTTCTTTCAAAACACAGGACATTTTTAGGCATTAACAGTGAGCTCTCTCCCGATCTATAATACTGTAGACCACAAGGAGACAGGCATGCCCACAAAATTGGCTGGGCTTCTGAAAATCCCAGAGAATTGGCCCTCAACAATTGGGATTTAGCACCAATATGAACTCATGTTTAACACTTTTCACTACTTCACTGCTTCATTCTGCCATTTCTGCAACATTTTTGGTACTTTTTGCTATTTTATCAGTCTTTAACCCACTTTCTTGCCATTTCACATCTTTGCCATTGGCTATTTTTGCAACATTTTGCCACTTTTAACTTATTTTTTGATACTTTTTCCCCTCTTTTGCCTCTTTAACCCATTTTTTGCCATTCTTTAACTCCTTTCAACCACTTTTCTTGCCTGTCTTATCCCATTTTTGTCTATATTTGCCACTTTTCATTACTTTTTTCACCATTTTTGCCACTTTTAACCCATTTTTGGTATACTTTTTGCCCCTTTTTTCCTTTGATATGAATGGTTTGCCACATTATTGCCTATTGCCTATCCCTGCGCTGCAGGACAGAAAGATTTAGAAAATCTTTCATTCCATCAGCAAGTAGACTTTATAATTGTACCGTAAACAGATGAGAGAGACTCCAGACAATTGAATTTCCCTGCAGGGATAAACAAAGTTATTGTACTGTATTGTATTTTAACCATTTTCGCTACTTTTCCTGCAAGTTGTCCCTTTGTGCCACTCCACAACCCATTTGGACGCTTATTGCCAATTTTTGCCACTCTCTAACCCCTTTTCATCACTTTATCCATTCATTTTTGCCAGTTTTAACACATTTTTAAATATTTACTAATAATAGCTGATGAGTGAATTTCTGCAGTCAGTCTAAAACTATTTGAATATTAATTACTTTTGAGGTGGATTTAACAGCTGCAGACATTTAAAGCCAAGAGATACTCTTAAAACCACATTTTCTTTTCCTGCTTTTCTGAGTTTAATGATCTCCTGGGGTCAGACAGGAAGCTCTGGGGGGCCTGATTTGGCCCCCGGGCCGCCAGATGATGACCACGGGTCTAGAGTGACAGACACCCTGAAAACATGACACCTCCAGCCTCAGCTATTGCAGGCGTGGGGGCATAAAAACACACCAATATATATGTTTAATGCTCCAGCACCATGGAGAGAGAAATAAGAGAGCAGAAGTAAATGTGAAGGGCAGAAAGTTGTGTAAGAGATGAGTGAGAAAAGTGTAAACAATGCAGTCAGGTGGTGAGTGAGGAGGCCTAATCAGCTCATGGAGGAGTCACGGCTCGGTCAGTTCATGCGCTGACTGTAACTGTAAGTGAAGGAGAGGAATGAAAGAGAAACCACAAAGGGATTAAGGAGAATAGTGGTTTAGCCTGAACACACTCAGTAGAGTGAGCGTTCTGACAGGAGCTATTCAGAGCGAATGCCTGTCTTTAATTTCCTTTTTTGGAAAACTCTGCAAAGCTCCACTAAGCCCATAAGGAGCAATGATCCCTGCGAGGAAACGAGCAATCAGCTACTCTGGCAACCACTCCCACCCTCCCACCTCCACCTGACACCACTAACAGTAGTTTAATATGCTCTAAAGTGAAAGTGATTCTTTCACCAACGTCTCCATGAAAGTGGTGATGACTTTGTATGCTTTACGCATGGAAGGTTCATCTTTTCCAAGTAGACAGAAGAGCT
Source organism: Cheilinus undulatus (assembly GCF_018320785.1). Lineage (NCBI taxonomy): Eukaryota > Metazoa > Chordata > Actinopteri > Labriformes > Labridae > Cheilinus > Cheilinus undulatus. The sequence continues at coordinate 41,175,397 of NC_054881.1, forward strand.
AAAGTGGTTAAGAGAGCAGCTGACTTAATCTTGTTATAGTGTACAGTCTAAACTGCTGCAATTAAAAATCTTGTGGAGGAAGAATCAGTGATGTTTGTTTCAATGAACAAGTCATCTTATTAAAAGGAGAAGGACTGTAAGGCTCGTGTATCATCCAAAAATCAGTACGAAAATATAACTGGACCAAACCGTGACCTAAATTTTGATGTTTTTAAAATTCTTACTGAGTCAATTGTTGTGCCTAAAAAGGCTTTGCATAAACCTAAAGCGGATTTAAACAGTCAGCAGCTGCCCCCTCCCTCTGGAGACAAAAAGGAGCATATGAGGGAGGCGTGGTGGACAGTTGGAGTTATCAGAGAGAGACGGTAGCAGTCAGTGGGAGATAAAACAGCAAAATCACTTAGAAACAGCAAGATCCTGTATGTGCATAAACCTTTATAACCTATATAAATATTATATATTTTACATAACCTACAAAAAGCAGCAACAACAGATGTAGCAGTGCCTCACAATAAAACCAAAAACTGAAACAAGTATAGACAACTCAATCTGCATGAACACAAATACATATTGCAGCCCAAGATACAAGTGGGGGGTTCAAAGAAAAAAAGGTTGGGAACCACTGCTATAAATGGATTTCTACACTACAGCAATAAGCAGAAAATTTCTACATACATTAAGTATGATCCCTACACTTTACAAAAAAAGGATTTTTACCATTTTAACAGATTTACCGGGTGTGAAGACGGCTAGTATCACAAATAGTCCTGCTGGCCTCCTAGCGTCTAATGCCATCTAGTCAGATGAAGGGAGACACGAGTCTAGTTTATAGACTATCAACCAGATAAACCTTGTGGGGGGAGAAACCAAGTAAAGATGTGTTGTTCATGAAAACGGCTCTTTAATGTGAGCCACTGTAGCTAGCTCTCGTTTGAGCACCAGTTTCCTTTCCTCCATCCTCTGTCGTTATTTATTAAAAAAAACCAAGTGGTACCAAATGAAGAGCAACCATCACTACTGAGCTAAGCCGAATGATCTGGATCTTTATAGAGACAGATTTCCCATCACAAGTGAGGCTGAAGGTTGGAGAGATGGACCTCAGCTGAGGAAACATGGGCAAGATCAGCTAAACCAGAACCAGAACCAAACCAGGCTGCTTTGTGGTAATGGACCATACACAAGCGGCTCATCCAGGCTTTAGTCGCAGGCTTTTTTAATTTCCTGCCTGCTGTCGTTTCTGTTCAGCCTGCACAGAAAGAAAAGAGTGTGACAACAGCTGCAGTGCTTTAGCAGCCCAGCCGCCTGTTACAGCTAATGTAGCCATGTTGCTATGTTAGCGGATGTCCAACAAAGATGTGTGGTATCAGCAGTGTGGGGGCATTAATGGCACAACAATAATGACCAAGGATTAATATAAGATCACAGAGCCCTGCCTGCAAAACCAGATGGAAAAAGTTGCAGCTGAAATGTCGAAACACCAACCAGGACAACAAGCTTTAGTTAACCCACAATAATGGGGATATTGTGTAAGTAACAAGTCACTAAATGAAAACATCCAGCTGGTCTGGAATTAAATAAACAAGTCAATTACAATCAGCAGTGGAGTAAACAAACTGCAGTAAAGCATCATGTGGAGATGAGGCTCCAAAACTTTTCAGCCTCTCGAAATAACAGCGCCAAACTAGGGACCCCCACCATCTCTGGAGGTGGTTTAGGCACACAGCCATGCAAATTTAAGAATAGTCCTGTGTTCACTCACATTTTATTGACTTTTTTAAACATTACTTCGATTTCAGTATAAAACTAATTTAAGGTCTGTAGTTTATTCTAAAATGTAGGGATGTGAATCTCTCAGTATGTCACAATTTGATTCTGATTCTAGGATCCAGGATTCGATTCACAATTGATTTTAGATTCAAACGGATTCCTGATTCATAAATGATCCTCTTTTTCTTTTAAAGAGGTCATCATTTCTGCATCTGCTCCAGTCTGCTGTGCATTTAGAGGCTGTAAATTATTATTTCACATTAAAAAGCTTCATAAAATGTGCTCAAAATAGTGGCCTTTTTAGTATATTTGTATCATTTTCAAATCTACTTATTACAAAAATAAAGAAAACAGACATTTGTGCTTATATTGCAAAATATTTCATTCTGAATAAAATGTGTGGGCTCAAGCAGGAGAATCAGAAACCTGTCAGCTAAAAAAAAAAGATCATAAATCCAAATTTTTTACTGTAAACGATGTCCTAGTAGAGCAAGTGTTAAGCTATGTTTTAACAAGTGTCTGTGTTACCTGGTGACGTCTCAGCTGAAAGTGTCAGCGGTTGTCATGGTTACACTGAATATTTTCTGTTATGAATAAGATATGCGTAGAAGATAGGAACTCATTGAAAAACTAAATAGAGGGCTCTTTAACTTTTGCCTTATTAACCCTGACGCATTGAGGAGGGTGTATCTGCAGGCTCACAGGCAGCAGTTTCAGGACCGTAGAACTAGGACCCTGCTTGTGCACATGCTGGTTGTTTATGGGCATTGTCATTAATACAGACTGCTAGCTATTGTTACTACTATTCACGAACAGCGACGCATGACTAACAGGGCGTAGTTTTTAATCAGTATGTAAGTATGCTCAAGTCCTTTAGAATGAGGTGTTTTGATTAAAAAAAAAAGTTAGTAGTATGAAAACTTGCTAAATTAAAACAAGAAATATAACAAAGGAATTCAAGAGTCTGTTCCCTAATAAGATTATTATTTAGTCTGTTCTTAGCAAACAGCCGTGATGTTTGTGGAAAAAATATGGCTTACACAACTAAACCTGCATAAAACAGTTCTATAAAATTAAGAAAAAACACAAATAACATAAAAAAGCATTTCAAGTGAACTAGGGCTGAAAGATTTGGGAAAATAATCTAATTGCGATTTTTTTACCCAATATTGCGATTGCGATTTAATGTGCGATTAATTCTTAAGTTCCTCATGCCGTGCATTTTTTTTTACAACAAAAACAAGCAATAATTCATTCTTTACTACATAACAATGCAATATTCAATTAAACTAGGCAGAACTTTTTTTTTTAATATTGAAATGTGATGATTTTTTCTTTACTCATTTTGCAAATTTGATGTTAACTGTTGTATTAAAGGAAATTACATTTTTAATATAATTCTCATATTTAATAAGAAAAAAATACATAAATGAAGAAAACTGGATTTTTTTGGACACTATTCTAAAAATATGGCACTAGAATGATTACATGATGTGTTATGTATAACACCTCTGTTGCAAAAAAAAGTTCTAAACTGGTATTTAGACAAAAATTACAGGTTGAAGAAATATTGCACCTTCTGTGATTTGAAAATTGTAGCAGGCCATATTGCGATTTAATCTAATTTGCGATTAATTGCCCAGCCCTAAAGTGAACTTAGATTTCTGCCTATCAAAGTTGTGCCAACTCAAATGAAATACACGGGTCCCAGATCTACGGTCCTGGATCTGCAGACCTGAAACTGCTGCCTGCAAGCCTTAGATACGTACTATTGGATGCATTTGTACAGTCATCAGCTAAAACGGTCACTCTTTAAACTGTAACACCAGTCACTGACTGTGAAACCAGATGATAGAGCCTGTTGTTTTTTTAATGTTGGCTGATGTTTGGTCCAGGTGAACATGTCTGTATTATGTGAATTTGGGCATATAAACTGTTCTTAAAGTAGACTGCATTATCTTAGTTTAGCACAGTAAGCAGATGCGTCGGGTCAGGTGTCCTCTTATCTGAGGTTGTAGAATCCACAGCGAGTCTTTATCAGGACATGCTGAGTGACTCGGGGCAACAATAGATGGTGCAGGCAGCATGTTGGTGTGTCATAGACGGCATTGTAAACATTATGGACACTAAGAGCTAGCGCTGCTAATGCTTACAGTGCAGCTTGTGAGTCACACATCCTCCTGTAGCATCAGACTGAGACAGCGCACGGAGGAAAATACTTTACTGATTAAAATACACTCTAAAAATTCAGATTCCTTGGAAATTTTGAATCAATTCAGAATCATAGAAACCAATACATGCGATTCTGATGTGGATCGATTTTTTCCAACATCTCTATTAGAATGGACAAGTCTTATGCACATATTTAGCCTTAATGGGTAAAATAAACAATACTATATCATTCAAAAAGGTTCTTTGTTTTATGGAAAACATCCTACAAGCAAATAATGAAAGCACATTGAAATAAATACTCATTTTTGATAACTGTGTTAATTATGTAACAAGCTGCACAGAGCTTAGGATTTACCAGGAGGGAATCAAATCCCTCTATGAAATACTGACCCAATTAGGGCGTAGTAAAATAGGACTGAGAAAGTTAGGACTGCATCATCCGTTCCATCTACGATGTGAGAAACACGATCACTGATCTCCTTCTGAGGATAATTACAGATTTAAAAAATAGTTATGCATCCAGGTGGACAAGAGGGGCCAAGAAGTCCTGATTGGCTATAAATAACTGCTGAGAGGATTATGGAAAACACTTCCTAAAAACGACTGGAGGAAAAGTTATGCATTTTCCCTGCTCGGTGTTTGTGGGATTATGAGATTTGTCATTAAAGAGTCTAGCCACGCAAAGTCCCGAAGAGCTGACATGCAGCAAGCCGTCAGCTCACAGCCTGACCCAGTGCGAGGCCGCTTTAATGGGCTTATACGGCCCTACTCTATCATTTCTCTACTTAGCAAGGACATATCCCTGTCCTGCATAAAGGATTGGGAAATTTAAGTTTAGTTTTGATTAGAAATTCTGATGTTTGCATTATTCTGTGACTGTCAGCAGTTAATCAGTCTATAATCAATTACCTAAGCACACAATCCCAGCTAAAGATAACGATGGGTTTCCTTTATAGGCTTAATAGATGGGTTTTGTTACCATGCAGCATGTGGGTGATGACATCACCGCTGGTCATCCCTGAACCCCTGCTGTTAGATGAAACAATAAACTGACACAGCATGTAAGTCCTCCCTCTCACACGCACAAACACGGTGAACCAGAGGCTGGTTCTGTAGAGGTAAAAACAGGGTTAAAAAGTCAGAATTCTTGTTTACTTACAGTTTGAGCACAGCTGAGCGCTTGCCGAGCATCATCTTGACAAAGTCCCTGTAGTTTATGGTGTTGCTGCTTCCGCCGGTCACCTCGACGATCATTTTTTTCAACTCCAGGTGGGTCTTAGGCACGCCCAGCTTCTCCATCATCCGCTTCAGACCCATCAGATCTGAGAGGAGGTAAAATTCAGATGAGTTTTTATTTACTTCTTCAGTTTACTACTCAGAAGGACAACATCAGGGTTATTATTTTATAATCAACCTCTCAGACAGTTATTATTTCATATTAAGCTTTTTTCTATTCTGGTGGTGTTGGTAATAAAGTATAAGAGAACCAAGGAGGCATACAACAGTCTCAAAGACAAGATATTTCAGTCTAAATTATTCTCTTCAAATCTGTCCTCTGTGTATAGTGAATAGTTCAACATCTTTGTAAAATGCAAATTTAAGAGATGATGCATATTATTGGCTCGGCCCTTCTCTTTTTATGTACAGCTAATGCAAGAGTTAAATGCCCTTTGATAAAAATGCATATTTATGCAGTTAAAGGGATAGTTTAGTGTTTTTTGAAGTGAGATTTTTTAATGTACTTTTCAAAAATTAAGTCTATTAATCACAGTAGATGCCAGTCAGCATTAAATCTTAGCTATACAGCTGTGCAGACAAGAGTGTTTACATAATTCAGCTAGTTTTAAGAATAACCAAGCTTAAAGATGTTGAGGTAAATGTACACTGGAAAGAGAAAGGGCTTCACCTTTCTGTCAGCTTTTTAGCTCTATTGCAGCACATCAAATCTGAGTCCCTTTGCCTGCAGTGCATTGATCTGTTGTTAAGTCTGTAGTGCATCAACTTAACTTGACGTTTTTAGAATAGAAACTGAATTATGTTGTTGATTTTGACATGAATTCATCCCAGCATGAGATGATTTTACACTCTGGCTCATGCACTTACATTGTATTGCCAAGAACTTGACACAACCTGGGCCTATGCGTTATAGCAATGTATGGTCACATGGTTTTTACTGCCTTACATCTTGGTTACTTCGTTCTGTTTTGATAACAAATGGTTTTATTTTAAAAGGACACAAAAAGCAGTTCTAAATTGCAAAGTTACAGAAAGAAATGAAAACAATGTGGATCGATACATATTTACAGAATAAATAAATGCTGTGACGGAAGTTTTAAAATGCATCCCTATGATGCAGTAAGCAAAAAAAGGCCAGCAGATGGTAAACTGCAAGGTAAACAAGGTAAAACTCTGCAGCAACACTAATCTTCAGCTACACAACACCATGCTAATTAGCAGTTGGCAACAGCAGCTAGGCTCGGCATTGTGTGTCATCACATCCAGCACTGCCAGTGAATGATGATGTGAAGTTAAAATTTCTCTCAAACTTGGAAGAAGATCACAAGAAGCGCTTTCACGCTTTACTTGAAAAGACTTTAGCCGTACAGGCTAGCTGATACTGAAGGCTTCAGTCTGCTGCTTAAGAAGTGCGGGTCATGTTGTTCAATCCCACTAGTCAGTTTCATGTTTTATACAGATTTAAGGCAAAAAGATGTTCTTGCAAACAGTGGGCTTGTAGGTAAGTGAAAGCAGAATATTACTATATGGAAAAACAAGCGTATACTGAGCTTTGAGGGTAATTTGACACATCATGGCATAACTATGTTCTTACACATTTCAGGCTAATCATTGCTCTAAAAACACTCCTTAAATTGACAGACATGATCTATCATCTCCCATCCCTGTTAATGGAATCCAGAGTTATTCTCCTCTGCATTATGCAGCAGAGCCACGAGGGCTTGGAAGCAGGCTTAGAGGAAATGCTTGTGAGATTGCTTTCTGGGCCTTACTATGCAGTAGCTGACCAGAGGATGAGGGAACAGAAGGGGAGGATTTTGGCTGCATGCGTGACTGGCAAACTTTCATTCTTCCAGTTTTCTTGTACATGTACGAGCATTTTTGTGATGAAGCAATTCCTTTGCAATCACGCAAACATGCACACAGAGACAGTAAAACTAACAACAACTGTTCTACATTTTTCCTTTTGTTAGCAAGGAGCAAAAGAGGACATCTGAAGCTGATATGAATGTTTTCATTTTGACTTTTTTTTTTCTCCTTAAACTTTTTTTTTTTTTTTTAATTCAATCAATATGTAAGGATGTAATGACATACTCGACCTATGACATGGTATGACTTTTTCATTATGGATCTGCTTAAAGTGAATCTAAGAGTATCTTAACTTCAGCTGCTATGATAACCACAATCAGCCTTCCCTATTTCACTATCATCTTGGTTATTAATGCTAATATTAAAGTGTTCAGTTTATTATTATTTATGGTTATTAGTGGGAGTTCTACATTTACTGTCACCGTTATTACTGACACTGTTGTCACATCAAAGAAAACCAGTTTAAGATGATTTATAGCATGAATACACATAAACTGATCTTATCTACTGATATCGCTGTAAGCGTCCTAAAGTAACATCGGTTTTGACGGGGTGCTACACATATACAAATATTAAAGACTGATTGATATATGAGACCTAGTTCATGGTCAAGCTTCAGGGGAAAGGTCATTTCTTGTGCTTCTAAATTGCCCGTTTACTGCCTCATGTCTTGGTTTCTTGATTTTGTTTCGATAACAAATGGATTTATCTTAATAGGATGCAAAAAGCAGCTCTAAATTGCAAAGTAACAGGAGGAAATTGAAACAACTAAAAGACTGTGTAGCAGTGAAATGTTTGATGTCTTAGACCATTGATCATCAACTGGCGGCCCAGGGGCCACATCAGGCCCCCCATATCTTCCCATCCGGCCCCCAGAACATGATCGGTATTTTATGCTGTATGTGGTATTTTGGGACTGTTTTTTATTTATATTTTATTTTCTTAATAAACTTCCTACAGCTATTGAAACAACTCCAATTTAATTGGCTTGACTTGACTTTATATTTCATTTTTAGAAATCCACCTGTTAGTCATTATTTGCAATAATGTTTGTTAAACATATATCTGTTGATTCTTGATAAAAATGGGAACAAACAATAAAAAATATAAAGAATTATAAAAAATATAATATTGGTTATAAAGAAATGTGATAAAATGGGAATCAAGAATGAAAACATCTGCATATGAAGAAAGAATAAAAATATAAAAATTAAAGTAAAAAATAAAATATTAAAATTGGAATAAGGCACAAAAATATTTTATTATTATTTTTCATATTGTAAGGATGGAAAAAGGGAAGAAAAATATGAAAATGAAATTAAAGAATAAAAACATTAAAATTGGAGTAAACAATAAAAATATAAAAATGGAAAAAAAAGATTTAAAATATTTAAAAAATGGGAATAAAGAATACAAATATAAATATGGGAATAAAAATTGGTATTTTTCATTTGATTCTTGATTTTAAAAAACTGCTGTTTTCTATGGAAACTTTCAGCTTAAGGTGTTTTTGAGTGCAATTTTCCTGCTTGGGTTTTTCACTTATCACTACACAGCATATTAGCATCAAACCCAGTGATGGACGACCTGACAGCCACAGAAATATTTAGATCAAATGTGTTGTGGCTGTGTTGTAGGTACTGATCTCACTGATGGAGCCAAAAAAATGTGTACATTTGAAAGAAAATAAAAATATCCATACAAAAATATGTAAATTGGACTATTATGAAAATTTCTTTAGTTTATTTGAAAGTTCAGCCCTCAAAGTGCCTGTTTAGGAAAAAACTGGCCCTTGTACAAACATAGTTGATGACCCCGGTCTCAGACCTAGCATCCAAACACACAGAGGCATAAACTCTGATGGTGTCTCTTTTGCAGTCTCTGGGGTGTAAAGACACTTTGTGTAACATGCACCAGAAGAAGAATGCAAGCAATAGAGACCGTGTTCTAGTTTATCAATACTAAAGCAATCGTATGTTGAATAGAGAAGAAAAAAATGCTAAATTTGCCAGGAAATATTGTGATGGACCTTTCAGAAAAGCACACTGGGGATGCATCATAGGATGCACACAGGTGCATCTCAAAAAATGTGAATATCATTGGGTACCAACCCCTGATAGTGGCACCATCATCCCTGTGGCTAAGATGCTAATGGGGTTAAAAAAGTATAAAAGGTCATTTAGTTTGTTCAGATCCAGCAGCTGCTGTCTGGTTCCCACACTTGGTCTTGCCTTACATCTGCTAAAGACCTTTTACTCTGGTGTGCCGTAGATCTCCTTTTACATACAGGACACAAACACGACACATGAGCCTGTTAGAGGCCTGCTTGTGCTCACACTGGTGGGACAATACATGTAGTATTAATTACTGTTCCCTCATGTACACACAGCGCAGTAACAGTTGTTTTTCAGGGTGCAGTTGGTGTTCTGCTGCCATTACTCACCGATCTCTCCTTGGTCGTTCAGGTCAAACTCAGCATACTTATCTGCAAAACAAACACACATAAGAGGCTGTAACTAACAGTGGTAATTAACTGTAAGCTCAAACACAACACATCCCCCTTGTGCAAAATTAAAGCAAACAGCAATCGCCTGCTAGTATCTCACATGTCAGCGATTCTAACAGACACGCTGTCGAGTGAGTTCACCGTCTTGTTCTCTGCTGACAGCTGACCCGGCAAAAGGAAAAGACGCAAACAGCTGATAATGACAGGTGTGTTTTGGAAAGCGTGTGTGTGGTTTTTTTCTCTGTCAGTGCAGGAAGAGTGCAGCTGAGTGAACTCGACATGTGAGGAGGATTAACGTGAGTGGGTCAGGAAGTCAAAAGCAAACTTAAAAAGTACAAACACAGCAATCATGAAAGAAAAACAACAATACTGGGCTGAAGAGCTCAGACTTTTCCTGCACAGTTGCTCACTCGCATTAAATCTGATCCCTTCAGCCAACTCTGAGGCTGCCAACACACCTTAAACTTGCAACATAGTGCAAGCTGTGCTTGTTTTTCTGGGGAAATTGGAATTTAAAAAAACGTGGTGTTTTGAACATGACCTTGACTATACCTCCTCTAAACCAGGGGTGTCCAAGCTATGGCCCAGGCCAAATAGGGCCCATGGTCTAATTTTGATTGCCCCACAGCAAATTCTAGAAATAAGGTGATATATGGCCAACATTTGAACACAAAGCTTTTGCTTGACTGTACTGTGCGTCATAGTTTCAGCACAAGATGGTGCTAACATGCAAATTCTGTAAACAAACATCTTGACAAAAGGAATTTATTGATGTGTTTTTTTGTGATTAAATTGAGACAACTTTGTACATAATAAACATGTTGGCAGCCAAAATAATAATAATATCTTGTTTCCTAATTCCCTGATGAGTTACAGCAGGAAATAGCAACACCAAAAATATTCCAGGGACAGAGCCAGTGATAGCCAGAGCCAAACAGGGCCCCCTGAAATCTGACTGGTATGCCCAAAAACCTGCAAACCGTTGTCTATTTGCCTTGTCAGCCATTAAATCAAGCATTTAGCCTTAAGGCAGGCCATGGAGTCAAGCTGCCCCAATCAGCCGATCAGATGCAAGCCCTCACCAGCTGATGGCCAGCTGATTTGCGCTTAGCATGCTATTGACCAACTGCTCCCATGCTGCCTACAGCTACTACTACTACTGGCCATGCTCTGCAGCTCTTTCTGCAAACTGCTAATGCAACCCTCCTCCACCCAAGCTCCTCCTTTATTCTTAATCAGTGTCATATACCTCGTCTTGCAGATATTAAAGTGGCTCATCCTTATGTATTTCTGTATGTGGCCCTCACTGGAAAAAGTATGGACGCCCCAGCTCTAAATGTTTAGTTTTAGTATTAGAAAAAGCAACATTGGTGTATGTAGCTTTTCTAATCTAAGCCCAATACATTTTCACGGGTACAAAGCATCCATCCATCGTCTTCTGCTTATCTGAAGTTTGGTCGCGGGGGCAGCAGCCTAAGCAGAGAAGCCCAGACTTCCCTCTCCCCGGCCACTTCGTCCAGCTCTTCCTGTGGGATCCCAAGGCGGTCTGAGGCCAGCCGAGAGACATTGTCAGTCCAGCGTGGCCTGGGTCTTCCCCTGGGCCTCCTCCCAGTTGGACCTGCCCGGAACACCTCACCAGGGAGGCATCCAGGAGGCATCCGGACCAGATGCCCGAGCCAGCGGCTCTACTCTGAGTCCCTCCTGAATGGCAGAGCTTCTCAACCTATCTTCTAAGGGAGAGCCCAGACACCCTGCAGAGGAAACTCATTTCCACCGCCTGTGTCCGCGATCTCGTTCTTTCAGTCACTACCCACAGCTCGTGACCATAGGTGAGGGTAGGAACGTAGATCGACCAGTAAATCGAGAGCTTCACCTTTCGACTCGGCTCTTTCTTCACCATGACAGACCGATGCAGAGACCGCATCACTGCCGATCTCCTGCTCCATTCTTCCCCCCTCACTCGTGAACAAGACCCTGAGATACTTGAACTCCAAAAAACATATCAGTAAATTCCTTTTGTCCAGAAATTGCACAGTAGCACTATCTTGTGCTGAAACTATGAACAAACAAAACATCACTAACATTTTTTAAAATTTGTATTGTAGATGTCTATGGTTGAATTTTCCCCTCTAAAAGTACTGAAGAATATAATTATACTGAAGATCAACAATCTGTTTTGGTTCCTGGTCTAGATGAGGAAGTTAATCACAAAAATCAAGAACAGTTGATTGGTATCAGCATCGCCCATGATATTTACAATCAGTGCATCACTAGTGTCTGGGTATGGTTCTGTGTTCACACTGATTAGATGGACTGGACTTTGGGTTCCAGTGTGCTCAGATCCAGGCCTAGGCCCCTGATGTGAACCCACCCTAAAACTCTGATATGACATGAGTAAAATTACAGTGATACTTGTGCATGTTTTGAAACCACAGCAACAACATATTAGTTCTAGTTGATTTCTTGTTGATTTGCAACAATTGTTGCATCATTTTTACAAATATCTATGCATTTTAATTTATATTTGAACCATAATTTCTGCATTTCTGAATAGGGATGGAGATCAAAATCCGGGTTCCATAAGGACCGATTCTGTGTTCATGAAAAATACCCAAAAATCAATAATGTTTTAGCTTACTGATACTGCTATTGAGTCTCACAGGCTCTGTGACATGACGTCACTTTAAGATATAACTGTTGTAAAAACATACATGAGTTCTTTCAAGGGGAACATAAAGTAAAAGCACATCAGTATTTATCACCAGAATTTACCTTCTACTTTTGGCTTGAGGAAAAAAGACGCTGCCTGCAAGATGCTTGCACTCATATCTGTCTGCGCTGGGAGTAACAGGCTCTCAGATCCCTCTCTTCAGCTGCTTAAGGACAGTTTTCTTCTTCAGCTGCTCAGATAAATGCTGAAAAGTGCTCCTAAACTTTGAGCAAGTCCTGTTTGTTAAAAGTAGTAATCCAGTGTAGAAATCCATGGTAGATCAGCAGAATTAAAGTTAATTGGCAAACTTTATGAGCTGAAAGATAGAAAACATGATGCGTTCGGATAGCCTCAGTAAATTAGACAACTGTATTCTATATGTTATGATGTGTTCAAATTTCACATGAAAAAGGGAAAATTTCATTTTGACAAGAAACCTTAATAAATACAGTTGTGAATATGAAGAATGTGTTTATATTTGAGGGATATAAAATAGAGGTTACAGACTGAATCATAGCTTTTTAACTCAAGCACTACTCAGCTAGGATCACTCGAGTATAAATATTTGTCTCCGTTTCGTTTTTCCACCAAACTATACAAAAGTATCAATAGTGGTATCGATTAGGACTCGGATCAATAAAGAGTATCAATAAGGGTATCAATTTCAATAAATATTAATGATCCCCATCCCTATTTATGAGCAATATTTTTTGACTATGGTTAAATTATGCATTATGTCACAGCACTGGACTCCAACTTTTGGAAATCTTTATGGGAGGAGCAGACCCCCCCAGTATTTTATTTTATTTTATTCTATTTAAAACAAATTTCAGTCTGTTGGCCGATTAATTTAGTCACTTTTGATTCAATAAAAAAAACATACAAAGGAGAAAATAAATAAAAACACACTTATCATTGCGGGCTTTTCAATGACCCCTGCCTACTGTGGGCCCGGTTAATCAGTACCCTATTCCCCCTGTGCTACGTCCATGCTTCAACAAAGGAGCTGAACAGCTTTTAGATCAATAATTGGATTTGATTAATGTCCTACTGTCAAACTTTAACTCAAGTAGATGACGCACTCGTCCTTTAAGGGGCACCGGTCTCAGTCACATGTTGCTCTGTTGTTTGGAGATGGGATTGTCACGATAGCAGGTTTTTCTAGTCTACAAAGAGGCTGGTTACAGTCAAACATGAAATAATGGGAGTTTCTAAAAGCTTAACACATGGTAATAAAAGTTATCAGCATATTTACCATGTTATTGTATAGAATTATGTCAGCTATCTCTCTGTTTTTAGTCTTAATGAGATGGAGTCTGTTCCGTAACATTAAAAACAAGTCAATCTTTTCTAATACTTTTAATAAAATATAGCAGTAACATGCTAAGTAGGCCACTGCTAAGAATAACATCAAAGCTGAGGTTTTCCCGCTTCTTCCCGAGTTTCTCTGTTCTCCCAGCAGCCCTCTTTGGTCAGATTACACTCACTATTTCAGTCTCACAGTGGAAGCTCTGTGTGTGTGTGGAGGGGGGTGCGAACTGTGTTAACTGTGTGAAAACCCATGGGGAGCAGGACAGGACAATGCATACCCTGTTCGTAAACCCCGAGGAGGAGGCCTCCACGGTCACACAGAGGACCATTCTTGAGTGCGCCACTTGTCGTTTAGCAGCCTGTTGATCATCTGCAGCCGCAGAAAGTGGCCTCGACTGAACAAGTCTTCTCCAGTGTTTACTCCTGACCCACTTTAGCAGCTGATGTGGCAAACTGACAGCCGTTTTCCTCCTTCATTGTCTTAGACGTTCACAGAGCTGTGATGTCCTTTGGTGAGTTTGTCTGCCGTCCATGATGGCAGCTATCATCTTCAGGGGGTTTTCCATTGTATGAAAGACGCCTGCAGATAAAATAGCTGAATGGATGATGACTTCCTCTCTCTCTCTGGCCAAAAGATAAAGAATTTTCTCATCATCCCTTCAAAAGATCCTCGCCGGCCCTGAAGGCGGAGAAATGCTTCTGTTCTCTCCAACAACAACCTCGCTCCCATTCTCTTAATATCCGTCAGCAGACAAACAATACAGTCCAAGCAGTGATTTAGAAACTGTTTTAAAGACCACTAAAAATAGTGAAGTCAAGATACCAGAACTTTAAAACTTTAATATAATGCTGGTGCAAATCAAAACAATATCAAACTGGTCCTGAGGACCCCATATCACATGATCCAGAATGTCCGTTGGGGGCAGGAAGTCATTTTTATCAGAAGCAAAGAGAGTTGGATGTCCAGGTAGGACATTATAAATTGAAATTATTTTAAGTGTCACACTGGTTGAGGACATGACACAGACACCAGCATCTACTGGAAAGCCAGTCAGTAAAAAGGTAATCGAGGCAGAGTTGTTCTACTACTGACCCTGAATAGAGGCAGCAACACTGGCCAAACACTTTAACATTCCCTGGAGCTTGTTCCAGTCAGTGTGCTGTTAACTCCTTTGTCCTAATCTGACCTGCTGACAGGTCTGACACATGTTCAAAATAATAGTTTGCCAACAGCCGGTCTTCTTCCTGATGATCGAGTTCGCCCTAACAATATCATTATTCACTCGAGACAGTTTTCATTACAACCAATCACAGACTCCTCACCGAGGGCTTAACTTTAAATTGACCTGATGTTGACTCCTGTTGTGTAATGATTGTCCAAGCAGTGATTACAGTGACTAACTTATGAATGACAGACGGAGCAGTGATGGCTGTTCATGCAGTCTGTGAGTTACCTGCTTGTAAACATGCACACAACATTATAAAAAAAACTCTATCTTAACCTGGAATTTACATGTGTTTATATCTTGTTTAGAAATTTTTACAAATATGCCATTTAGGTAAATATATACAGCATTTGTTGGAGGTAGTGATAGGCTAATACTGATGTTTTTCATTTTTGATTTTTTTTATTGCTAACTTCTCCATCTAGGCCAGGGACTAGTATTATTTTAGTCTGCTGAAAAACGGTCCAATTCTTTATTACTGTAGTGGGTGCAAATTCACCTTACAACTAGGGCTGAATGATTTGCAAAATAATCTAATTGTGATTTTTTCCCAAATACTGCAATTTATTATGAAATTATTCTTGGGTTAATATGAAAGACGCCTGTGAGTTAGTTTTGCCAGTAATCTCGAGGACAATCATTCACACCTGACATGCATCTAAATCAAATCACATGACTCGCATCCTCCTGAATTAGCGGGCTATTTAAGCCGCGAGATTTCCTTTCTCTTCCTTTGCTGCAACGCTGTGCCTGGATCAACGCTGTAGTCTCGCCTTCAACCCACCCCCACCCTAGCATCCACCTGCTGGCTCCGACTGGGGGTTAAAGCTGTTATATCATCACTCCTCAAAGTCTGTATGTAAAATCTGTGAGGAGTGATTAAGTCGGAGCCTGGCGCCAAACACAATATGTTGCATAATAAATGGTTAAACAAACTTCAACGTGAGATTATTGGCTGAACTTGTGTATTTTTTGACAAATTCAAGCAATAAATAATTCCATAAATAAGACCATGTGCATTTAAAACAATTAAATTATTTCCAAAGCGATTAATCCATAGTAGCATGAATCTGATTATGGGGGTGCAAAAAGCTTTAAGCTATAAAGGAGGCGGCATCTAAAAATCATAACGGAGGTTTAGGTAAATGAAGCAGGGTTTTTACACTTTTCAAGGGATAATTTTCCAGCACTTTTCCAGAACACTTTCAGCAACAACAACCTAACCACTTTCCCTACAGTTTTAAAGTTGCTGACAAAATTCCAAAGTCGGAGTAAAATCAGGAGAGTCGGTTCGTTGTCTCAGTCATTAGATGGTCATAAGACTCGATTTGAGCAGTCTTTCTTCAGTCTTGCCATTATCAAACGCTCCCACAACCAATGGGAGCCAGTGTTGGGTGTAAGCACATTAAATTTCTTCCATTTTCTTTTTCTATCATTTTTCCATATGTTTAACAATTTTCCAGGTTGTCCATGGCCTGCAGGAATCCTGTTATTAAGAAATGACCCAGTACTGGGTGCTTAGTGTGTTTGTTTTTGCTTTTGTGATTTCAAAAACGTTCTTAATTCCATTTGATTTTTTCTACAACCACATCAAAGTTCAACATTTTGTATTGTGATAATGCTAGTTCAAGTTTAGTTCAGTAGGCTCAGAGTACAGAGGCCAGAGTCTTTTTGACCCTGACCCTTGGCCATTTGCTACACATCATCCTCTACTCTCTCTCCCTCACATTTCCTGTCTCTCCAGCTGTACTACTAAAAACAGACAAGCTCTTTTAAGATGTCTTCTTTCGTGACAATAATGATATTATATTCTAAGTGTATCTAAAGTTATTAAGCCTTCTTGCAGCGGTCATGTAAACTCAGATTTGTTAAACTTCTCCAGTCCCGATGAGCTGCTGTGACATGAGAGGATTGGTGGTTGAGGAAGAGTGCTTCTATCTGACCTCTGGGTCACTGGGACAGTTTGGTTAAAGAGGGAAAGATAGAAAAAAACAGTAACTGTCTCAGGGTGTCAGGCCCCCTTTCTGTTTATATATCGCTGCTCCATTTCCTCCAGCGAGCATGGACTAAGTAGGACATGGCAGCGTGTTCCTCTTCTCAAGACATATGCTCACTGTCAGGATAAGCAGCCTATGCTTTTCTGTGTGCACAAACGAGAAGGGGACTAAAAACTTAACATAATAAGCTGCATGTTTGAAGTCTGTGCAGTGAGGAGGAGCTCTTCCTTTCTTCTGGTAAATCGTGCCATCATGTTCCCGTTATTAACCTCTGGTAGCAATGTTTTATCTGTTCCCAGGAGCAAAGAGTTCTGAATTTTATAAAAACAAGCAGAGGAACGCCCCAGCACATTCCTCCGCATTCCTCCTCCGCCACTGAGGATTTGGCCTCTGAAACTCTCTGAAATCACAGCGGTGCGTCTTTCCCACAGAGAAAAACAGAATGCTAAAGACATTTATGTGAGTGGACAGCCAACAATCAAACACATCCTGTGGCTAAGACAAAAGCCAGGGGTAGGAACATGCCTTCATACTTGCAGATACCGAGGGGAGGGGTGCTTACTTTTCAGGCTTTCCAATTTGTCAGGCAGGTCCTCTTCATCCCTGTATTTCTGGTCTTCCATGTATTCCTGGGGAGGAGGAAGAGGGGGGGAACAAAAGGGAAGGGGGTTAGAAAAGCAAGTTTGACCAAAACTGAAACCAGATTTAAGCCTGTTTTTAACTTTTCACTCAAAGAAGAGAAGAACAGACGCTTAAATTAGGCCATTAATGTCAATGTTTTCTCATGTTTTTGAGATGTTCTGCCCTTGGATTGTCAGCATTTATCTGAGTGTTCATAAATTGGAACACAGCACAAGGGTGCAGAGGAAATAAGCCTGAAGGGGCTTTTCTAATGAAATTATAATGACACAATCTGCCACGTGGGAGTCGGCTTCAAAGCTCAATCTCTGTCAAATTAGAGAAAGCAGGGGAGGCAGAGGGTGAGCTTGGCCTACGCGCTGACCGCCACGCGTCCGTTGGACCTTTCATTAAGGATGAAGAGGCCGAACAGCACAACTGGATGTTTGGCAGAGCGGCATGACTCAGCGCTGCTGATTCGTCACTGCAAAAGCCCGCTAACACACAGGAATGTCGACTCATAGCCCGAGTTCATTGTACAAATATGCAAATATTTGAAGAAGTGCTGTGCCCATTCTGTAAGGCATGAAATATCTTTCAGAATGGCTACAAAGAATGCTTCACAATGCAGAGGTCAAAGTACTAAAGCACTATACAGGGCTAGTATTACCTGTGGACCTCTGATAATCTGTAAATTACCCCCTGATATCAGTGTTTGGTTCGGTGCATTCACACGCGTAAGTGAAGTCTGTAATATACTCGAATTTCAGAAGTAAAACATAACTGTGATGCAGTGATGAAAATACAGAGGGAATTTTTCTGTTTCTATAAGTTCTTGCCAAAAAACATGCAAAGTTGTGCATATCAGATTCTGCAGGTGACATTTCCTTTATGTGTCCTCTACATACGGATAACCAGAGTTTAGGGATGCATGATAATAGATTTTTGCCGGTATTCAACATGCCGATACTTACAGATTCATTTTAGCCGATACCAATATCGATACCGATATTTAAATACCCATTTTGGACAAAAAATGTCAGTCCTTTTGGACACTTTAAGGTTTAAGGATGACCAAGGAAACCATTTTTAGTCCTTAAAAAACACTTTCAAGTTTAAAGAATGAGGATAAATAAAGAGAAAGACCTCACCTGACATAGTTCTGTTGGTTCAGACTACAACTCCACTAATTTATTAGTATATATGGACAAAATTTACAGTCGATATATGCTGAAATATACAGGCAAAATATCAAACGTAAATATCGGCAGAAATTTTGATTCCTGACGATATCGATACCAGATTGATAATTAGGGATGCACCGATCCCGATCCTGGTATCGGCCCAATCCAGCCCCTCAAAGCTGGATCGGGTATCGGTGGAAAAGGGTCGATCCATGGTGCCGATCTAGGCAACCAGCTCTAAGCCTTTTCTACGAGGTTGTTTGCACTATTTCATCACAGAGTTGTCACTCTGTTCACAGTATGTGGTTAAAAACACTTGTGTAATACAGTTTTGTACTGGAATATTACCTCTGATGCACTTTCTTTGTTTTTGCTGCATTACCAGTCTACAGGGTATTAAAGTTTACAGTTGAATAGTAATTTCTGTAAGTTCTGAAGCATTGTTTTTATCAAACTGCTGGTAAATATTTAAACACTTTATAGTTTAAATAAATATCAACTTCAGTAATCTATATGTACTCATTTTTTGCCTTTCACCCAAAACAATTACCAGACTTATCTTACAGTAGAGCATGCAGGTAATTCTTTTAACACTGGTATCAGATCAGTATCGTATCGGTCGATACCCAAAGCCCAGGTATCGGAATCAGTATTGGGACCAGAAAAGCTGGATTGGTGCATCCCTACTGATAATATTGTGCATCCCTACCAGAGTTTATAATAGACAACAAGAAACTGTTTTTTTCCCCTCTTTCTATGTTAGGGCGAGGCAATTAATTGCAACTTAGATTAAATTGCAATATGGCCTGCTGCAATTTTCAAATCGCAGAAGATGCACTGTTTTTTTTTTTTTTTTTTTA
Source organism: Cheilinus undulatus (assembly GCF_018320785.1). Classification (NCBI taxonomy): domain Eukaryota; kingdom Metazoa; phylum Chordata; class Actinopteri; order Labriformes; family Labridae; genus Cheilinus; species Cheilinus undulatus. Next base: position 41,194,853 of record NC_054881.1, read on the forward strand.
CCTGAAATTTGGGTCAAATTACCAGTTTTAAAATTTTTTGCAGCAGTGACATTATGCATGGCATATCATGCAATCATTTAAGTGCCTTTTTTTTTTTTTTTTTAGAATAGTCTACAAAAAATCCTACTTAATTTTTGTACTTTTTTCTTATCAAATAGGAGAATGACAAAAACCCTTCAATCCAACAATTCATATCCAATTTGCAATACGAGTCAAAATCATCAGAATTCAATATTTTTAAAGAACTGTTCAGCCGTTGTTTAGGAATAAAAGAAAGTTAAGGTATAATCGCGTTACAAACTGCAGTTGCAATATGGGGAGAAAAAAAATCGCAATAAGATTATTTTCTAAAATAATCTTATAACCCTACTCTTTTATATTCTAACATTTCTAGATCTGTAGAAAGCTGTCCATGACTAATAAACTAGTGAAATATCTCCACTAACTCTTCCACTATGCACTGAGGTTGCAGAAACCACCTGTGCAAATCTGCAGCTGATCAGACAAGAGGAAGAGAAAGTTGAGCATCCCTCCTGTTAATGTATGAAGAAGACTCATGTTAAGTATGAGCCTCTTCTGTTAGCTTTAAAGAATAAAGATTGACTTACATTTTTGCCTTTGAGATTACCTTTAGTAGAAGTGAGCAACAAAGTTTTGACAAATTGGCAAATCAATTTAGAGTACAAGAATTTAAACCCTATTTGAACAGTGCTTCCATTCTTCTAATTTCTTTTCTTTCACAATTTATTAAGCTAAAAGTGATCTGATTGTCACTCTCATATATTTTTTTCAGCAGGAGTAATCAAAGCTGTGCACTGAAGCTGAAAAACACAAGTAGAAACAAGACTGGACGGTAAAATACTGGGATCAGCATGGAAGAAGAAATAAAAGTTGAAAAGAGCATATGACAACCCATGTCAGGCCTGACACAGTTCTATAAGAATATCATGAGCAAAACGAACCATAAAACACAACTGACTCTGAAAAACTAACATTTTTAGATGAATTTTAAAAAATTAAATTAACAGCAAAATTTAAGATGTTTATATAGCATGCAAGACTTTTTAAAATCCTTCATTTTCAATAATTGTGTTTATTATCTTGAATGCTTTTTAAGACCCTGCAGACACCCTGTCAACAGGAAGTGGATGAAACAGAGACGTTAGTACGACCTGGGTTTCATAATGTGAGAGCTGATGACATGCTGCTGGCCAATGAAGAGGCAGATTATACAGACATCAAGTTAATCTGTGGGAACCACAACAGAGGAATCTGACGGAGCGAGGCCTAAGTGTTAGACAAAGAGCTCATTCAGGCACCTGTTCCCCTGCCATAATGTGCCGCGAGAACATGGAGGCAGCCACCAATCACGCTCCACACACGGTTTTACCCGGGACTAACGTATTGATACGATGATGTCAGAGGGAATACCCTAAATAAACCTTTCTACTCCGTGTGACAGCATGCATCCGCTCAACAAGTGCCGCGAGACGGCAGGGGGGAATCAATAAAATGCATTAACAGCAGGGCTACGGTCCACTCCAATAAATGTGTTTGGCATTTGGGAGGGGATTCATTATTAACAACAACACCGCTGGGACTGACAACACTGGCCGCTCTGAATTATCAATGCAGCTGCACGTTCACACACAAAGCCAGGGAGTCAAGTGCACGCGAGCACAATAACGTTACATTCCCGTGAGGACCGTTAAATCAGGAGAACATGCCTCACCTTGTTTATCTCCTCCAGTTTTTGCCTCTGCTGCTCCTTCAAAAGCCCAAAGGCTTTCCCTCCTGTGGGGAGAAATTCCCGTTAATTTAACAGCAGCTAGTTATCAGTGACAGAGGCTTAGCTTGGACGGTAGCCGGGGTCGGCCTATTGATGCTCTATTGTAAAGACTTTAAGCTAGCGACAGGCACATGCACTAACCCGGGGAGATAAATAATGCAGGTCGCTTTTATATTATTTATTACCTTGGACGTTTTTACTCGAAGGCATCCCGGAATTTCTCTGTGATATAGAAATCCAGACAATGACAAATATCCGAGCCAGAAGGCTGCCGCAACTGTCCGCCGGGATAACACTCCTGCTCTCCGTCAGGGATCGGGTTCAGTGTGGCCACTCGGCTCCGAAGCTCCAATATCAAGGGGGAAACAAATAGGGCGGGCACATCCGGTCGGGTATTTCAAAATAAACCCTTAACCTCACATTTTTGATGGAGAAGAGTGATGAAACGAGGAGGAGAAATAAGGCTGTTTGTGTTGAGTTAAGCCTTCAGTCTATAGCGGTGGTCCTCAACGTTACGTTACATCTGAATTTGAAATATTAATCCCCCAGAAAATCTTAATAAAGGGAAACTTTGACCTATCCACCACACATCACATTAATCAGTTTTTTCTCACATTGATACAGAAGGCTTTAATTGTCTGACTTCATGGTCAACCTTTATTTTTGCTTGTATATTTCTATTGCTCTTGCAATTCTTTGCCCATTTTTCCCTTTTTGCCACTTTTAATCCATTTGTGCTGCTTAAAACCCATTTTTGCAATTTCTTTTTGCAATTTCCCACCAACTTTTGCCACTTAAATCACATTTTTGATCTTTTCACCATGTTTGCCACTTTTATTCTGCTTTTTGAAAATTGTATTTTTTCCCCTTTATTTAATTTTTGCACCTTTTTGTCCATTTAAGCTGCCTTTTGCCATCAAAAGCCTCTTTTTTTTTTACATTTTTTTGCCGGACTTTGCTGCTTTGTGCCCATTTTTGCCATCTGTAACTCATTTTTTGTCACTTCTCACCCATTTTTGCCACTTTTCTTCCCATTTTTATCACTTTTCACCCAGTTTTTGCTCTTTAATCCATATTTTGCTCCTATTTAGCCATTTTTGCCACCTCTGGCCACTTTTTGACCATTTTTGCCACCTGTAACTCGTTTTTTTGGTCACTTCTCACCCATTTTTGCCACTTTTCTTCCCATTTTGATCACTACTCACCCAATTTTTTCTATTTAATCCCTATTTTGCTCCTATTCAGCCATTTTTTGCCACCTTTTAGGCCACTGTTTGACCATTTTTAACACCTGTTACTCATTTTTAGTCACTTCTCACCCATTTTTGCCACTTTTCTCCCCATTTTTATCACTTTTCGACCAGTTTTTGCTCTTTGATCCCTATTTTGCTCCTATTTAGCCATTTTTGCCACTTTTTGACCATTTTTGCCACCTGTAACTCATTTTTAGTCACTTTTCACCTATTTTTGCCACTTTTCTCCCCATTTTTATCACTTTTCACCCAGTTTTTGCTCTTAAATGTCTATTTTGCTCCTATTTAGCAATTTTTGCCACTTTTTTGCCACTTTTTGGCAATTTTTGCTAGCTGTAACTTAGTTTTTCTGCCACTTTAACCTCTTTTTTTCCGCCACTTTTTCACCACTTTTGACCCCTTAGATTGCGGCTCTTGCAAAGGTATTTTTTTCTGCAGTTTGGTTCTTTGGTTATGCAAGGGTGAGTAACACTGCTCTATAGTATCTCAGTTGAGAAAGGTTTTTAAAAGGTGTTTAAGATTTTGGCGCCAAAATAAAAATCTGTCATGGCAGCTGACAAAAGCAACAGAAATTTTATATCTGCATTAGTGATCATCAACAGGTGGCCTGCAGGCCAAATCAGGCCCCCAAAATCTTCTTGTCTGGCCCCCAGAAGATCATTAAGTTCAGAAAAGCAGGAAAAGAAGATGTTGTGGTTTTAAGAGTATCTTTTGGCTTTAAATGTCTGCAGCTGTTAAATCCACCCCAAAAGGAAAAGGGGTTAAAGAGTGGCAAAAATGGGCGATGAGATCCAAATGGGTTGTGGAGTGGCACAAAGAGACGAAAACTTGAGGAAAAAGTGGTGAGAAGAGGTTAAAATGTGGCAAAACATTAGTATTAAAGGATAAAAGGGGCAAAAAGTAAATCAAAAATGGATGAAAAGTGGCAAATATGGTGATGAAATTAATGAAAAGTGGCAAAAAAAGACAAAAAGGGGCAAAAATGGAAAAAGGAGGGATAAGACAGGCAAGAAAAGTGGTTTATATGAGTTAAAGAAAGGCAAAAAGTTGGGTTATAGAGGCAAAATGGCCAAAAAGTATAAAAAATGGGTTAAAAGTGGGAAAATGGTGCAAAAATAACCAATGGCAAAGTAGTAAAAAGGCAGGAAAGTGGGTTAAAGAGTGATTAAATAGCAAAAACAGGTTAAACATGGCACAAAATGTTGCAGAAATGGCAGAATGAAGCTAAATCATAATTATGAGGGCCAATTCTCTGGGGAGCCCAGCCAAATCTGTGCCTGTCTCCTTGTGGTCTACAGCCTTATATACTGGGATAGATCTCACTGGTAATGCCTAAAAATGTCCTGCGGTTTGAAAGAAAATACAAATACTATTAAAGTAATATGTTAATCAGAACAAAATATACATTTAATTTTTCTGTATTTGGAAGTCTGGCCCCCAATTAATACTTTTTCCGGTCCGTTATCGATAACATTTATATAATATTAACAATCCGTCCGTTCACGTCAGGCAGGGATGTTGTGTATATTCTGAGCTCTTATTTTGAAAATTTTAAACGCCGTGTTCCGGTATCATTGTGCTGAAAATCCCCTTTTCCTGTCGGTGAAAGCTCTTGGAATAACTGGGTCGGATCTGTCTCGCGCTCACCATCATGTGGCGAATGAGGAAACTGCACGTAATCATGGCGTGACCGAGACAATAAAGGCACAGACACGACCAAATTAACCCAATCATACGCCAATTTAAACGGCTTAAAACGCTTCCGTTTTAACTCAGACATCCATTTGGAAACAACAAAGGCAAGGCACCCATTCAGTCAGGCAGGTCTGTAGAAAACTCCTCCATCATTTATATTTAAAAGAAATTTTAACATCGCCTACAGCCCGTTAAAGTGGATGGAAAGAGTACAAGAGCATTATATATAAGTCAACATGCGGCTACTCAAAGGGCCAAGCTTTCATTTACTTAGACTAAAGTAAAACTAAGAATATAATCTCAAATGTAATCAAAGCACTGCCTACTGAGAACACTACATTACGGTTGTTTAAAAAGACAAGGGAATTTGAATCTTAAACTAGGATGTTTCAGTTTTTTGGGAAAATCCCGAATATTCCCGGGAAAACTTAAACCGTTTAACCCAACGTTACAGAGATTCATTAGAAACGTTTGGGTTTGATCTTTATTCAGCATTCAGCCATGCCCATCACTCAGTAATAAACAGGCTGTGACTAGATCGTCATTTACTGCTTTAACTTCAATGATTTTTAAAATATTCCAACTTGTCGCCTTTAGTTGTGCTTTCATAGTAACTACTCTGACGCCATCTGGTGGTCGTTTACAGTTTAAGCAGTCCTTTATTTTCCTGCATCCTAACAAAGGAGAAAACACTTCATCTTGGCACTTCCTTTGGCATGTCTGTGCATGTAAATACTGTAGGACAGGGGTCATCAAGTACATCTGCACAGGGGCCAGATTTAGTCTTGACAGAGTCTCTGGGGGCTGGACTTCCAAATAAAGAAAAATTACATCAATATTTTGTTCTGATTAACATATTACTTTGATAGTATTTGTATTTTCTGTCAAAACGCAGGACATTTTTAGGCATTACCAGTGAGATATATCCAATATATAAGGCTGTAGACCACAAGGAGACAGGCACAGATTTGGCTGGGCTCCTGAAAATCCCAGAGAATTGGCCCTCATAATTATGATTTAGCACCAATATGAACTCATGTTTAACACTTTTCACTACTTCACTGCTTCATTCTGCTATTTCTGCAACATATCGTGCCACGTTTAACCCATTTTTGCTATTTTATCACTCTTTAACCCACTTTCCTGCAGTTTCACTACTTTGCCATTTGCTATTTTTGCACCATTTTCCCACTTTTAACTTATTTTTGATACTTTTTGACCATTTTTGCCTCTATAACCCAACTTTATGCCTTTCTTTAACTCCTTTAAACCACTTTTCTTGCCTGTCTTATCCCTCCTTTTTTCCATTTTTGCCCCTTTTTGTCTATATTTGCCACTTTTCATTGATTTTATCACCATATTTGCCACTTTTCACCCATTTTTGTTTTACTTTTTGCCCCTTTTTTTCCTTTAACACTATTGGTTTGCCACATTTTAACCTCTTCTCACCACTTCTCCTGCAAGTTTTTGTCCCTTTGTGCCGCTCCACAACCCATTTGGATCTCATCGCCCATTTTTGCCACTCTCTAACCCCTTTTCACCACTTTATCTGGCCATTTTTGCCAGTTTTAACACAATTTTTAATATTTACTAATAATAGATGACAAGTGAATTTCTGTAAAAACAGATCAAATGTGAAGTCATTCTAAAACTATTTGAATGCTGATTTTAATTGTCAGATGTGTCATATGTAGCCCATACATTTGAACTGTTTTGAATGGAACATCTTTTTTCACTCTTTTCCTCCCATTGTGGGCATGCCCAGGGTACAAAATTAATACAGGCCTAAACATTTTCATTTAAAAATGTGATCTTTAGGCTACTATAGGGACGAAATTGACATGGCTATACAATGAATTTCGATGTCCTTTAGGACTCTGTTCAACTGTTTGAGTAAGGCGTAAGCCACGTAGGTGTGTGACATCCCACTGCATATATATCGGTGTAACTTGGTGGACATCACACAATAAATTTAAATGCTTGAGAAATACCAGGTGTGGCGGGTGAGAGTGTGAAAAGGTTAAAATGCGTGTGCCACACTCTGAATGTGTGAGACTTGAGAGCCTTGGATTGAGATCTGGGCTTTGACTCGTTGTCTTTAAACCATCTCTGTGGAGCTTTGGCTCTACGCTTTGGGTCACTGCCTTGCTGGAAAATAAATTTTCTTATATTTTGTCACATTCATTTTACCCTTTACCTTTACAAGCCTTCCAGGGCTGACTGCTGAGAAGCATCCCCACAGAAAGATGCTGCCACCAACATGCTCCACAGTGGGGATGATGTGTTTGTGATGATGTGCAGAGTTTGGTGTGTTGTCTGATAGCCAAAAAGCACCTTTTTGGGAACTTTCTTTCTCTTGACCATGGAGTCTCTCACATGCCTTCTGGTGAACTCTAGTCCAGATTGAATCTGAGTTTTCTTCAACAGCGGCTTTCTCTCTGCCATTCTCCCATGAAGCTCTGGTTGTTGTCTGCAGAGTCTCTCCATCTCAGCTGCTGAAGCTTGGAGCTCCTTCAGAGTAGTCATAGGTGTCTTGGTGGCCTCTCTCACTAGTCTCCTTCTTGCACACTCACTCAGTTTGTGAGGACGGTCTGATCTAGGCAGATTTACACATGTGATATATTCCTTCCATTTATTCATGGTAGATCTAACTGAACTCTGTTGAATGTTCAGTGCCTTGGAAATATTTTTGTCTCCATCTCCCGACTTAAACTTTTCAGTAAGCTTTTCTCTGAGTTGCTTGGAGTGTTCTTTTGTCTTCATGGTGTACTGGTAGCCAGGAATACTGGAATCACTTGATAGAAATACACAGTCACTTTAAAGGGGGAAATATTTATGCAGTCACCTATTTTACCTTACATATTTGTATTTAATTGGCATTACTTTATAGAAATCTATTTTTACTTTGACATTTTAAAGGTCATAAATCAATCAAAGGGAAAAACATCCAAGATAGCGAATACTTTTTAAAGGCACATCACAGGCCCAAGGTGGAGCATCAACACAGCTGCCATATTCAAGAACGCCCATCAACGTCTGAACTTCCTGAGGAGACTGAAGCGTGCTGGTCTGGGCACCTCAGTCCTCACGTCATTCTGCAGGTGTGTTGTAGAGAGAATGCTCATGTTCTGCATCGCTGTGTGGTACAGCAGCTGTTCTGCTGCAGACAGGAAGTTACTGCAGCGGTTGGGGAAGTCTGCACAGAGGATCACCAGCAGCAGCCTACCCATTATCAGTGACATTTACACCAGCAGGTGCAGGACTAAGGCCTCCCACATCATGAGGGACCACACATCAGGTCCAGGACCACCAGATTCAAAAACAGCTTCTTCCCTGTAGCTGTCAGCCCAAGACAGAGCAAGAACTTTAATTCTTGCTGCCGCCTCAGACTGCTTTTATCCATGACTGTGATACTGAAAAAATCTGCTCAGTTCTGGAAAACCACAGTCTTTTTGTGCAAATTATTTTCTGTAAATCCCCCTTTTTTTGGGATATCTAAAGTTTGCTTGGATTATATTTAATTATTATTCAGTTTTGTCTCTTATTCTGTTTTTGCATGGTGTAGTTTTGACGATTGCACAGCTTAAAAAGAAAAATAAAACAGTGTCTTAAACCATCAGTATGACCGTCCTCCATTGCTCCACATGGGGAGGCTACAGCAGCTGCAATGTGAAACACAGTGGATCGAAATCAAAGTCCTAAACTCTGGAAGAGAGGGAAGAACTTCAGAACTTGTTGGAGGGCGTTCCACGAGCTCGGAGCATCAAAGGCAGTCTAACCAAGTTCACTACAAGCTCGAGGGACTTTAAGAAGTAACAGATCAGCAGAGTGAGTCATGGAGATGTAAGGTAGTAGTTTTCCAATGAGGGCCAACCTTCTCATACAGAATGCAATGATGTGTGCTGAACCCATCAGCAGTCATAAATCAGCAGGGATACTCACTGTACAAAGGTTTAAGAGCTGAAACTGCAACATGTCTGTAAATCACATCACCACAAACCAGAACTGATTCAACAACTCTCTTTCTACAGATTAAAGGAGTCAGATTTGTTTCTGAACAGAAAATCAACCTTTTGTCTCAACTTTTTTTCCCTTTTTTTTCCAGCATGCTTTGACTTTCCAGGGAGCCCATGGCTAGAACCTCCATGTGGATAGATACATTAATGACAATGTGTACTAAATACTATAAAACGAGTTCAGATGCAATTAATCCATAGTAGCATAAATCTAAATCTGAGGGTGCAACAAGCTTTATGCTATAAAGGAGGATTTAATTTCACATTTAAATACACCACTTTGTTGAGAGAAAGAGCTGTGATTGGCTGTGGGAGCTGGGAGGCGATAATTGGGATCAGATCGACTTCAGCTGATCACGGCTGGGCGTATGACTACCATGCTCATGAACTAACAACAAAACAAATTCAACTTATTTAAATTTTGTTTTTGCTACAAACTTTTTCATATGAATCAATTTGTGCTGTGAACAAAATAGTTCAAACTCAGTCACAGCAGGGGCCGGATTCTGGATTTAGGTCTAACCTGAGGGCCTAACAGGGTCAACATTTAACCATGACCTATCAACCTCATTTTTACCAGCAATAAAATATGACAAAAACCATCACTGATGATAAATCATTTAGAAATTCAAAAAAGCAAAAGTGATAAGTTTAAAGGCTCAAATCTGAGATAAAAATTCAAAATTATTGTTCAGAAAATCAGAGCACAATATTGAAAATAGAAAAATAATGTTTTTAAAGAGCAAATATTCGAGGAAAAAGTTGAAATCATAAGTTTGAAATGTCAAAATATGAGATCAAATCTGAAATCATGAGTTTAAAAGTCAAAATATGACTTAAAATTTTAAATTGTGAGTCTGATAGGTCAAAATATGGGATTAAAAAGCCAAAATTAGGAGTTGAAAATGTCAAAATATGAGCTAGAATTCAAAAAGATGACTTAAAAAGTTAAAATATGACTTAAATTTAAAATTGGGAGTTTGAAAGTAAAAATTATTAATTGAAAATGTCAACATATGACAAAAGAATTGAAATCATGTGTTTAAAAGTCAAAATATGGGAAAATAAAGCCAAAGTAAGGAGTTGAAAAGGTCAAAATAACTTAAAATTTAAAATTGGGAATCTTAAAGATAAAAATTTGACATTTAAAGTCCAAATTATGAGTTGAAAAGGTCAAAGCATGAAATGAAAAATCAAAATCATGTTTCAGTCCTAATTTTGAGATGCAAAATTGAAAATATGAAATAAAAACACACATTTATTTCTTTCCCCACATTCTTGACTTTTTATGAAATCTTTTTTTATTCTGTACTTTTTCAGGTTTTTATGGCTTAACAAGGAAATTTTAAATGATTAAATTAAAGTTTACATTTTTATACTGGAGGAAATCTGCAGACCTCATACTGGTGGGCCAGTTAGAATACAAATATGATAGGATAATCGGTCCAGGGCCCTGGTTTGGCCCCTAGGCCTTGAGTTTGACAACCCTGGACTAAATAATCGACATGACAGTCAGACAAGTGTATTAATACAAAATCCTTTGTACAGCAGCAATTAGCTGAGTGATTCTTGCGCTGAGTCCATTGTCTCCATCAGTGTCCATACCGAAAATACCAGAGCCATGTTTGTGGATCCATCAGGGACAGAAACCCTGATCTTGAAGTTCATTGGTGACGAAGGTGTTTATATATTAGGTCCTCATTGATCCACATGCCAAAGTGTTTATATTCAGTTACTTTTTCAATTCTAAAGCCATTCACTGTAAAAAAAAAAAAAAAAAAAGATGCATGATCAACGTTTCTGGCCCTGGAGAACAGCATGAATTTAGTTTTACTTTCTTTTGGGGTTGGCGCCCCCTTGGGGGTTATGAGACACTGAAATGGGGTCTCCTGATAACCCTAAAAAAACTATGAATGTATTCTAAATGACACTGTTGCCACTTTACACCAGTTTCATCAAACTTTAACCCATTTTCATCCCTTTTCCCACAGATTTTTGCCAATTTTAACACATTTTTGCCACTTAAAACTCTTTTTGTCCATTTTAAACTTTTACACCAGTTTTTTTTTTTTTGCCTGTTTTTTCCCCACCTTTAAACCAGTTAGATCCACTTTCCATGTAATGCTGCCTCTGTTCACACATAACTGCCACTATTAACCACTTTTTACACCCATTTTAACCACATTACACAATTTGGTATGCCCGTTCCTGCCAATTTTAACCTATTTCTGCCAAATTTTGATTATTTTTCTGTCTCAGTTAACCCTTTTTTGCCTGTTCATAAACATTTTTCATCCACATTTCCTCCCATTTTTGCCCATTTAAAGCCATTTCAGGAGCTTTATAATCCCCCCTTTCTACTATTTATGCCCATTTTTGCCACTTTAACCCATTTTGGCCATTTTTGCCATTTTTTGAAATCCATTTTACCTCCTTCTCCACAATTTTTTGCCCTTATTAACCTGTTTTAACCTATTAACCTATTTTAAGTCTGGCTATAACAAAAGGGATTTACATTTTTAAGAAGGTTAATTACTACATAAATTAATGTATAAGAGGGGTAATTTTTCAGTTCAAATATAAAATATGGATATCACAGCTTAACATTATAATAGACGAGGATTTTGTTGACCTTTACGGGTCCCAGAAAGCTCCATCCCCTCCATTAGAAGAGTAAGATATTTCCTATGAGATTAGTCAGTAGAATATGTCACAGGTGCAACAACACACAGACTCATGTTTAAATATGATCTGAAGCAAGACCTTCAACTAGTGGTGACTCCAGTTTTTAAAATTCCACCACTAGATGGCAGCATTATCGTAGCAATGCAGGCCGCAGGATTGACAACAAAGTTGGCAGAATTTCATCATCCACATGTGGACACAAAGGAACTAGTACTATTAAAGTATGTTCTCATGAAATCATTCCCATGATTAAACACACTTAACCATTATGATGATGATGGCCTAACTGTGGGAAATCTACATCTGGATTGGATGTAGGCCTGAGCAGATGCATCAGGCAACATGATTTAGATACCCACAGAAACAGGCTGTTCTTCCCTTTTAACTGTTTTGTGCTCCTATTAATAAAATGATTTCATTGAATTGTTCTGTGAACCATTCTGTCTGATGTGCTCATAAACAGGCCTGCTTTTCTCAACCTTTTCTCTGTCAAGGCATCCTTAAAAGTTTAAAAATCAATGCATTTTTAAATGCGTTACATGAAGTGCATTGTGGTGGTGTAGCCCTTAAAGACACTTTAAAGTCCCTGTAAAGTGAAATCGAAACTTTGTGTTTTAACACACTAGATATGTTGGACTAAGGATGCTGTAAACATATGAAACACTGAGATCTACTGCATGTGTGGCTGAATTTTAGATTTAGACCATTAGAAAGTCTCTCACCTCTTTCCTAGCTTGCCTTTATTTGGCAAGTATCATGACATCACCAGTCTTGATGGGGAATTACCCCGCCCCCCCATGCTACCACAATATGAAATCCCAGAGCAGTTCATCTCAGTGCAGTAAGCTGACGTCATCGCGTTCAGCGAAAGTTAACAGCCAGTTACATGCTAGGTTTTTGTACATTGTGAGGAAATGTGTCATTAAAGGTATCATAATGGAGAGATTTGTGCCAGAAAACAGTAAATTTAATCCAAATTTATGCCTCTCAACTCTGGCAAAGGGCCAGTAAAGGCCTGAATATACTCGAGCGCACTGCCGCGTAGTAGTTTCCTGTGAAATTTCCCATGAAATCCTAAATTTCCCACAATCCTTGCGCGTTGTTTACATTTTTCTGTCATGGCGTCCTACACTGGTGATGAGAAAGAGGAGCTGCTCTGCCTGCTGGCTTTGCAAAGCAATAAAGAGACGGTGGTATGTACGGCCATTAAATGCCACAAGAGACGAGAAAGAGGAGTATGCCATGTTGGTGAAGAACACATGCCAAGCAGTGTTTTGTGTGACACCAGTATGCCGAGCAGAGTCCGCACGGTCGTAAAATTTGAGCTTTGCACGCACTGGCCTTACGGACGTCCGCTTTGAGTCCGCGCGGACCTCCCTGGAGTCTGTTCCACACATGTTTCGCCTGAGTATGTTTGGGCCTTTAGTTGTTCTCTAATCAGAAGTATTTTTTCATAATCTCAGAGGATCTTATCACTTGTGAGTGGGCGTGGCTTCAGCTCATTCAAATGACATGCCCACACCATCCTACAGCAGATTTTCTGCCTAATTTCTTATGACTTTGAAGCTTAATTTGATAAACTTAATGATGTTTTTCATGACTGGAATTTGGCCTGGTGGTTCATACTACAGTAGCCTGTCATAGACCAAACTAAAATAAAGATTTTTTTTAATCACTTTACGGGGACTTTAATACACTTCACACTCCACAGCACCTGCTCAGACTAAAAAAAACATCATGACCTCTATATGAATGTGATTTAAAGAGCATATGAGAACATTTTTGATTATTTGTGCAGGTATTTCTGATGATCTTCATATTCATAATAATTCTTAGTCACATATAAAGCATTTTGAAGGTACCTGATCATGCCAGAGCCAGAGGGCACCCCAGGCCCCCTTTATTAAAATGTCTTGTGGAGAGGAAATGTCAAAAGAGAAGCTCAGATAAGTTATAAACAAAATAAAAGAGTAATTCCTGGTCAAAATGACCAAACCATTAGTAGCAAATAATTATGTAACATAATTGCATAGAGGATAAAATAACCAATGTAAATAAAACAAGAAGCCTGATATAGAAAATATAAATACATGTATATTTATTAGTAATCTTGGCATTGAGCCTAGGTTCGTGATGCTGTTTAAAACTAGTTTCCTCTATCTACAGATGTTTGGTCTCTGCTTGTGTCAGGTCTTGTGGTTCATGCTGCACCAAAGTTTCAACAACACCCTGTTTGCTAATGGTAGCTCGTGCCAGTTGTGGGCTAATCTAGGGTGTTGTCGGCAGCACGCATAATTACTTTTGGTCTTTCCACGAAGACAAAAGCAGAACGAGAAAGTAGGATTGGGTACCCAGAAGTTAGCAGGCTATCAAACCCTTCGGGGGGTTGTTTCATGCAACATCTGCCAAGGGTGGTGACCCTGTTGAACCTCCCCCTGAACCCCCACCCTTCCACCCTCCACATGTTTCAGCCCGCATTTCAAACCAGCTCTGTCAGAGAACCGAGTGAGTGGACTCCGATATTTGTAAAGGCTTTATTGGACTACCCTGCAGAGACATCCACCCCCCCCACCAGCCATTTTTTTTTTTCTCTCTGTGCCTGTGCGCGCGCAGGAGCAGCTGTCATTGGGTCGAAGCGGGTGCCCGCGCGCGCTGGCTGCATATAGCGAGAGACTATCTTGTTTGAAGATTATGCAGCAGCTCCTAGCCATCTTGTACCAGACAGGATGAGACTTTGAAAGAAAAACAAACTACGAGCGTTGGTGGCCTCCCTCTGTTTTTCTTCCGGAGAGGCAGGTTGACAGGAGAATACCGCAACAAGGCGCAACAAAAAAATCACGTCTGCCTCCGTGTGTGCTGGAAGCACCTCATACGAGTAGTGGATTATTCCGAGGACATCGCACTGAAACCATGAGCTGGGGGTCAGAGCTATGGGTGAGTCCTGCTGCACTTGTACATCGCCTTTTCTCCTTTCACTGAGCTAACGGTTCTGAGGTAAACGTGCGCGTGACACGGCGCAGTGTGCACCCGTGTTTGCCGCTAAAACGACGTTTAATATGCGCAGCTTTTGCGGGGTGCTCAGCCACCGTGACGTTAGCCAACTAATTTGTAGCGCTAATCAGCGGGGCTTATGGATTTTGGCTTCAGTGACTCGCGCTACATTTCGTCTTAATTATCCGTATGACACCATTTAGCTAGTTGGCTACAGCTAACCGTCCATTTTAGTCCGTATTTCAGCGTTTTTAACCACGCTTGCACACACCCCCTCAACACACAGCGGCTATTCCAGCCAAAGTTGTTGAAGCTGTATAGTCATGTAGCAGTTAACTCGTGTTTAGTTTCATATCTGTGTATTTTACAGGCTGTATGGTTACCTAGAGGAAGTAGACAGGGTTAACTTCTCTTTTTTTGGCCACAGAAGAAAGGGTAGTTTTGTTACTAATACTTCTGTACAATTGCGAAATATGGAGATATGAAGTGGTTAAAAACATTCAGGTGTCCATATAATAGTAATTCAACAATACCATTTAATACCCCGTTACACCCAGGAGTCCTGCAGGCACAATGAAGTAGCTGAGAGAAATAACACTACCACAAGTGTAGCTAATTACCATGCGGAATGGTCCTTTACAGCAGTGGTTCTCAACCTTGGGGTCGGGACCCCCAGATGCCTTAAAAGAACTAAGAGTATATTTTTTAAATAATGCTGTTGCCACTACACCAATTTTACCAAATGTTGACCCTTTTCATCCCTTTGTAACACCAATTTTGCCAGTTTTAGCACATTTTTTTCCACTTATAACCCATTTTTTGTCAATTTGAAACCCTTTCCATCACTTTTTCTGACTGTTTTTGTCACTTCTAAACCATTTCTTGTTGACCCTCCGTTGACCCATAATTGCATCTATCAACTGTTTTTTTCAATCCCTCTGCCCATTTTAACCACAGTTAACCCATTTTTGCCCATTTATATCAATTTTTCTTCTCATTCCACCTAATTTACACAATTTTTCTGCACTTTATAGCCATTTCAGCCACTTTTTAATAGCCTCTAACACTTTTCGTGCCCGTCTTTGCCACCCTAACCCATTTTTTGATAATTTTTTCCACTTTCATCCAATTTTGGCCACTTTTAAACTCAGTTATATTCGTTAAAAATCCAATTTCACCACCTTTTTACCATTTTTGCCATTATGAACCAATTTTAGCTATTTTAACCCATTTCAATTATGTTTTTAACAAAAGTTTTTTCATCTAAAGAAGGCTAAATGAATAAAAAGATATTTGTTGATGAGAGTGGTTATTATTCAGGTCAAAAATAAGATATGGTTTTCACAGGTTAACTTTACAGTAGACCATGGTTTAGCAGGGTCCCAGAAACCTCCCCCTTTATAACTCCTTTTGGGCAGCCTTTTCTGCACATGACTGTTCTTGGAGGTTCCTGGCTATTTAACCACCTTCAGGTCCAGTGGGGGTCCTGGTCTCTAGCGCCTTTATTTTGGGGGTCGTGGGCTGAAAAGGTTGAGAACCCCTGCTTTACAGGGCAGCGTTGTCGCTAATGTTAGCATCACTATGTTGCAGCTGGTGAAGGTGGCACAGCTATCAGCTGACTACTTAGTTGTTATTTGGCTGCTCTGTCATAATAAGCCAGGTGTTTGCACAGATATTGTGTTAATATCCCCAAAAGAGCTGCAAAACAACAAATACATGTAGGCTGGTTTGAAGAATTCACAGTATTTCCCTTTGACATGTATGGAAGTGGAAGCAGAACATGGAAATACTCAAATATCTTGTAATAATGATGATAATTATAGTAATACATTTTATTTATAAAGCACTTTTGATCAAAGTGCTATACATAGAATTAGAAGAATAAAAATAAAAACTCCTGATAATAAGAACATTTAAAACTCTGCAAACATACTAAAACTATAGATGAACGGTTTGAGACTCAGTAAACAGTAAACAAGTGTTTCAGCTTTGCTGTAAGTACATCAGTGGACGATGCCTGCCTGATGTCTGCAGGTGGACTGTTCCACAATGATGTGAAGGGGAAGAAAAAACCCGCCTACCAGCCGTCTTTTTACACACCTTTGGGATGCATGAAAGCCCAAAGCATGTGCAGGTATATATAGAATCACCAAATTAGACAAGTATGACGGTGCAATGCCATTCACTATTTTAAAAGGCAGAAGCAGCACCTTTAAGGTGGCTCTGAACAAGAAGCCAACGGAGAGGCCAGCACTAGAATATCTCGCTCAAATTTACTCGATCTGTCCAGAGCATGAACTGCTGTTCTGTACCATCAGACAGACCTCAAAGACTCTTTTTTGGCAAAGAACAGTCTAATCACTAAGAAACAAAAAGCTGAATAAGGATCCCAGCATCCTGGAATGATACGTTCTTGTGTACAACTATGTATGCATCTCTCGTGCAACGTTACATCCAAAGATACACTTATTTATTCTATCCGTTTGCAAATAATCATGCATAAGCATGTCTGTATATGCAAATTCTGTGCAACAGGGCTATGTGCAATCATATCAGCACTTTAAATAAACAGGCCAAGGGCAAATGTGCAATTTCCACTTATAATCATGTGCAATACAACGGCACTACAGCACTTCAGCACTTTATTCCTGGTCAGTCAGCATAGTCATATAGGCACCTTCTGATCTTTACATGATATTGTACTGTGATTTTTGGTCTCTATGTGTTGTGCTTGATGTATCCTCATATATGTACACCCTCAACCTGCCGGGGACTATGGATGGAGTCAGACTATGGTTACAATCTGGCATGGCATGTTCAATAATGTCTCCTATAATCAATCAATCAATAAATAGACACATTTGAATGGAAGTATTCACTGTCAGATTATCTAATGTAAGCTATATTCTGCTTCTCATCATAGGTAATATTTAAATTATGAGTAAATAATTACATTAAAGGCTTGATAACCCTAAAAGAACACATACTTTTAAGGTAAAATTCCTGTAAAATGCTCTAACTTCTTCAAAACCTGTTAAATATAGATTATTAACCATTTCCTTCTCTAAAGAGCAGAAACCAGAAGCCTACCCCCACAGTTAACCTGCACAAAGCAAATCTGGGATGGCCTTGTATCTGATTTATCTTTGATTTGGTTCATCAACATCTCTTTCATTGTGAGCAGAACAGAAGTAGAACCTCACTGACCTGACTAAGAAATTCCTATGAGATGATGCCACTTTTTATTCTGAGGATTGCTGAACTTCTTACAACCCTGCAGTAGCTCTTATCAAGCCAGCTGCCGTATCGCTGGTATTTCCCCATAGTCAGACATGCAAGTCCTTGTGTTAAGGGCAGTATGATGTAGACTAAAGCACTTAAATATTCAAGATTACAGGACTGTGCCGAGCTATTTTTACGACGTGATAATGAGCAGTTGTGGCGAGAGGAATTCCTGTTGTCTAAGGTTGTGTTTCAGTGACTCGTGTTGTTGTTTGGTTGTGGGAATGATGCATTGGGGGAGCTGTCGTTCTGCTGTGTGTGCTGGCAAACTGCCTGGAAGACGCTGCCCTGTTGTGACAGCGTTCAGTGTATGTTAAGTCTAAATCAGGGGTGTAACACACAATCCCAGCAAGGGCCTGATTCTGAATTTGGGTCTAACCTGAGGGCCCAACAAGGTTGATATTTAACCATTGAGTGTCAACCTAAATGATTTTGAGATTAAAAGGTCAACTCGATAAGTTAAAAACTAAAAATCTTGAGATAAAAAGTCAAAGTTATAAGTTTTAAAGGTAAAAAACATGACATTTTAAGTGAAATAATGTTTTTAACAGTCAAAATATGAGATAGAATACTGAAACCATGATTTTAACAATCAAAATATGAGCTGAAAGTCAAAATCATGACTTTTAACAGTCAAAATATGAGCTGAAAGTCAAAATCATGACTTTTAACAGTCAAAATATGAGCTGAAAGTCAAAATCATGATTTTTAATAGTCAAAATATGAGCTTTAAGTCAAAATCACAGGTTTAAAAGGTAAAATATGAGCTAAAAGTCAAAATTAGTAGTTTAACTGATCAGCAAAACTGTGAAAAAAATCTAAATCATGATATTTAACAATCATAATATGAGATAAACATCAAAATCGTGAGTTTAATATGTCAAAATATAAGATCAAATTTCAAATTCATGAGTTTTAAAAGGAAAAATATGAAATCACATTAAAAAGCACGAGTTTTAAACGTAATAAATGAGATAAAAGTCAAAGTTTGGAGTTGAGAAAGGTCGAAACATGAGATAAAAGTCAAAATCATGGCCTTAAAAGGTCAAAATATGATTTAAAATGTAAAATTATGAATCTTAAAGGTAAAAATATGAGAGGAAAAAGTCAAAGTTATGAGATGTAAAGGTTAAAATATAAAAAAAATAGTCACAACCATAACTAGTGTGAGATGCAAAATTGAAAATCTTGAGAAAACACAAATTTCTCCTACGTTCCTGACTTTTTATCAAATTATTTTTACTGTTTACTTTTTTAATTTTTGAGACTCAACAAGGACATTATGAATCATCCAGGCTAAGTTTACATTTTTATACTGGGGGAAATCTGCAGACCTCATACTGGTGGACCAGTTCTAATAAAAATATGACATGATCTGGTGGGCTGGGTATAACTGCACCACGGGCTGGATTTGGCCCCCAGGCCTTGAGTTTGACACCCCTGGTCTAAAAGATGGCATGTTCTTAGCATGTGACCTGCAAAATCATCAGTAAGTCGTTGCATTGAGCTGGCACACCTGCAGAAGCCCTCACTTTATTTACTCAAACTTAGATTTGGACTCTTCAAGTGTATGGTTGCATAATTTTCTAAATTTAAACATCTTCCCTTCTTCAGTTTGAGTGCATGGACTCACATCTCTGCACAACACCTGACCCCAAACAGCTGCAGTGAAGTGAGGCATTTATTCTCTGATAAAACTGCTGTGTGAAGTCAGTTTTAGGAGTTCAAACCTTTCTTGTTTTGGGTCTGGAGATGGGGATTTGTTTTCCTTTCTAAGAAAAAAGGAGGAGACGGGGGTTGCTTCCTAGAATTCTTCGCTAATTTACCTGGTCCAAAGTTCACAAGCAAACCTCTGGTGTCCTACATTCTTTAGGTTTTCCTGGTGATGTAAGTGTTTTTCCTCTCCTCCTGAAATGCTTGACTGAGAGAAAACGACTGCCCAGGTACTCATGCAGAGCATGCGTAGCCTGAGGGTCTTTCATAAGTCTGGAAAACATTTGAAAGGTTTTTTTTTGCAAAAAATTATGTATCACAACCAGATGCCTGCTCTTTTTTACCGAAGCGGGTTGAATGGAATCCAGACACTTGTTACGTTAATCTTAGGGCTGCAACCAAAGTAGAGCGATACTTTACAGGTGGCTGTTGCCCCTGGAGACTGAACACAGCCTGTTATGTTTTTGCCTTGAACCTGATCAATCAGTGAAAACATACGATAACGCAAGAGCTGTTGCTCTGGCAGCAGCAACACTGTATGTAGAGCAAGGGCAGGATGCTGTGGGTTAGACTACAAGTGCCTTTTACTTACTAGGAGGACTGCAGTTCAGGGTTTTTTTCACTGATTGAGACATTAATGCTCATTAGTATATATACAGTCCATGGTGATGTCCTTGAAATGTTCTTCTAACATCCAACACCTTAATATAATCAACTTAAATTGATTTGGTGTTTTAGGAGCCTAGAGTTCTGCCATTTTAATCAGAGATCCTTGACTGAAACAAATGAGATGGTGCAACATGACGGATGAGGGATGATGCACCACATGCACGGCACATTTTACCATCCTGTTGCCTTGCTGCAAACAGAAAAGTAAACGATATTTCAGGAAGTGAAGTCACAGTCAAGCAAGATTTCTCAACCTCAGCACTCTGGTGAGATATTGCGAACAGATCCTGCTCTGATATTTCCCCCCTGGTTTAAGACTTTAGACTCCTCTGGATGCATAAGAGGGCCTGGGCTGTGCTTTGTCAAACTAGTAGTTTACTTGATATGAAACTGTAAATGTTGAGCAGGCTGGCTGGCATGGGTCTCCAAAATGCTGAATGCCTTTGGTGCAGCATCATAGCACTGATTATAGTCTTCACTGTGCACTTGAAGACTCTGGGAATGTTTGCTGCCTTGAAAGCCATCAAAACATGTGCAATAAAACAAACAAGGTACCAGAAGTCATATGAAGTTTGCTAAAGGACGCTCTGCTGCAGTAGAACGGCCTCAAGCAAAATCAAATTCAGTCTCCATTGACCTGCAAATCTCCTGAGCTTTAAACTGCACTACGCTCTCCTGCTGATACACTGGGAGGCTGGAAAGTTGAGGTCATAGTCTCAGAAAATGTCTTTCTTTCTGTGCAAACATCACATGCATGCACACTGCAGAAGAACACAGAAGCCTCTCCAAAAGACTCATTATGTACAAACGCAACCAAGGAAGAAGGAAGTCAAGTGTGGTGAAACATGTGACTGTTTTTCAGCGGAACAAGCGCCAGAAAAAATGAAATTATAAATGATTCTGTAATGGACTGCAGAGACGATTCTGTAACTGTTTAGAGTTAAGTTAGTAGAGAGTTATAGACCACAACTTCTCACAAGGATTTCCTTTTAGGGTTCTGGTGTTGCAACGTGGATGTGTGCTCCTACAACAGGTGTGACAACGAGCAGGCTAGAGTTGACTCTTCAAAAGTTTAGATCAGTGTTACTCAACCCTGCTCAGCAAAAGAGCCAAATTGTTGAAAAATACCTTTCTAAGAGCCACAATCTAGTGGGGAAAGGTGGCAAAAACGGCTTGAAGTAGCAATAAAAATAAGTTACAGGTGGCAAAATGGTCCAAAAGTGGCAAAGCGTGGCATAAAATGAGAGAAAAGTGACTAAAATGGGCAAAAGCAGTCAAAAGTGGCAAAACAGGGCAAATAAAAACAGGACACAAGTGGTTTTTAATGGCAAAAGGTAGTGTAAATGGGTGAAAGTGGCAAAAAATGGCAGAAAAGGGCAAGAATGGGGGAAAAGTGGCAAAAAGAAGTGGCAAAAATGGACATAAAAGTAGGAAAAAGGTGGTATTTAATGGCAAAGGTAGCTTAATGGTGTGAAAAAGGGCAAAAATAGGATAATTGTGGCAAAAATGGGATAAACAGGACAATTATGTTTGACAGTTAAAGCTTTCCTGTATAAGTCTGGGGAAACAAACTGATTAATGTGGTTAATTCTGAGGTCCAAGTTCCCTTTTTTAAGGTTTTCTGGGTTATGATATTTTAAATGAAGACATGAAAGAGCTACAAACCAGAAATCATCACACGTGGCTCCAGAGCCACACGTTGAGTATCACTGGTTTACATGCATGCATTAGAAACATCAGTATGGTCTTTAAATCTTTAAAAAAGTTTAGCTTTATCCCCTGGCTGTACAAACACCGAAGTGAAGACAACTTTCCCACTGAAATAATGTTTCACTTCTTGTGAGTGGTTCATTTGGAAACTGGATGTAGGCTACTTGACTGAGGGCTGCATGCAGGACTTCACTAAACCCTGGCAGTCTATGGAAAAGTGTCTTTCTCTGTCACATCACTCACTAAAGAGGCGTTATGGACAAGGCTGAAACTCTCTTCAAAGAGCAGCAGCTCAAGGTGAGTCTAACTGCAGGGGGGTCACCAGCACTGGGTCTTAGATACAGAGCAGATTTGCTCATGTGTGGTCCCTAATGGACCCACACTTTGTTTATTTGGTGTTAGGTGTGAATATGTTTCACTGTCGTGCCTTTAGGGACAGCTGGAGCAACGAGCGCTTTATCCTGGGGAGTTTTCTACTACTAATATGGTACTTCCCTACTGATGGTCACTGAAGCAGCGTTGTGAATAGGAAGTTCCGTTGCTGTGGCTTCACTGACTTGTTGTCTTTCACATTATAAAGTGTCCTGGAGTTTTCCAGAAGGGTACAGACAGATCAATTCAATCAAAGCCAGTTGTTCTGTGGCTTTCAGTAGCAGCTGTGATCTCCTAGAAGTGTTGTTTTGAGTTCCAAACAGTCCGCTGTTACACTGAGATTTCCTCACTCTCTTGGCTCAGACTCCCTCAGGGTCCTCTCTCTTCCCCTCCTGCTGCTCACTTGACATTCAAGGCTCCAGGTTTGAAACCCGAGCCAGCTTGTTTCCTTCTGTCAGTGTGTTGGCTGGACTCATGGGGGGTCAGAGACTGAAACCTTGGCCAGACTGACACTCCTGCAGCCCCCCCCCATTATTAAATCTCACACTCATCGCCACCCACCTGCTGACTCAGTGATACCCCCCTGAGCACATCTACTCCTCACCCCTTTCTTTGAACCTCCGTGATGGTGAAATAGTAATGAATGGATCTGATCTGAGGCCACAGACTGCACCCCAGGGAGTGTAGGGGTATCAAAAGGAGAGGAGGATGAGGGGGGTGGGTGAGGGGGGGTTTCAAACCAAGAAGGTTCAAAGATGAATTACAATAAGACAATCCTACAGACTGCCTCTGCTTTCAGACTGGAAAAAGGAAAAAGGTGTTATCACTCCCTGGAAAAATAGGGAATGTTTCAGAGATTCTTCAGTTCTAATCATATACACTTAAATGCTTTTAAAGAAGCATTTTCCATACTCTTATAGAGAGACAGAAGTGTTCTCAAAGGGCATTCTCTGGCGATGTGCCGTCCCTCTTCTTCCCCAGAACAAAGAGAAGCACAGGTCTGAGCTATTTTGTCATCTTGTCCCTGTAAAGGTGACTCAATCCTTCCCACCACAGACTGTTGCAGCCTCTAATCTTTAGTCATGTCTCTTCTGTTATTTGTAAAGTCCTTGTAAAGCCTCTAATCAGTGCTGCGACAGTAAGAATTATTCTGCCGTCAGGTCTCAGTCACACGAGCTCTGACTTACTATCACCTGAACCTCACTGCTTCCCATGCTCTCTTAATTACGGCCATATTGTACTACATACTGTAAGTGTCATTTGTTCTGAGGCTGTGACAGCATTGATTTTTCTTTAACAGAGTAATGGAGTAACACTAGCAGGGAGATTGCTCGTGCTGTTTTATGACTGTGAAGGACGGTGAACAAAGGGCTGCAATCTTTTCTCTGCAACGTCTCCTTTAAAACTACACATAGCTACAGGGTTCTGTCAATGTAGACGAAGAAATGTGAAGCATATGGTAAAAACAAACGGGTCTCTTTATAAAGCAAAATATAGGCTATATGCTGTAGAGCGGTGTTACTCAACCCTGCTCAACCAAAAAGCCAAACTGTTGAAAAATACCTTCGCAAGAACCACAATCTAAGTGGTGAAATTGGCAAGAACAGCTTAAAGTAGCAATAACAATGAGTTAAAGGTGGTAAAAATGGTCATAAAGCAACAAAAATGGATGTTAAGTGGTGAAAATGGGGAGGAAAAGTGGAAAAGGGGTCAGAAAGTAGCAGAAATGGGTGAGAAGTGCCAAAAAATGAGTTACAGTTGGCATAAAATGGTCCGAAAGTGGCAAAACCATGGCAAGAAAGGGTGAAAAGTGACTAAAATGGGCAAAAAGCAATCCAGAGTGGCAAAAATGGGCGAAAAAAGAGGAAAGAAGTGGTATTTAGTGGCATAAGGTAGATGGAAAGGGTGAAAAGTGGAAAAAAATGGTGAAAAAGGGCAAAAATGGGATAAGAGTGGCAAAAAGAAGTGGCTTAAATGGGCAAAAACTTGGGAAAAGTGGTATTTAATGACAAAAGGTAGCTAAAATGGGTGAAAATGGGATATAAGTGGCAAAGAAATGGGTTTAAAGTTGCAAAAAAGTATCAAAATGAGCAAAAAAAAGGAAAAAAAGTGGTATTAAATGGTGAAAGAGGCTAAATGGGCAAAAAATGCAATAAAAGTGGCAAAAAGTGGGTAAAAAGTTGCATAAAAGTGGCAAAAATGGGCAAAAAAGTAAGAGAAAAGCAGTATCCAATGGCAAAAAAGTAGCTTAAATGGGTGAAAAGTGGCAAAAAATTGTGAAAAGGTTTTCTGGGGCAATAATATTTAAAATTTAGACATAAAAGAGCCACGCATTGAGTATCACAGCTGTAGAGCATGACCGATAAGAGATTCCCCCTAGATCTATAATGGTCAAAATAATTACACTTTTTTGACAAAAAAAAATTACAAAAAAAGTCTTTAATGTCAAAGTGAAGAACAGATTTCTAGGTAAAATAAGTGACTGCATAAATATCCACCCCTTTAAAGTGACTGATCTAATTCCACAGAGGTCTGGTCAGTTGGTGCTACTAGTCTCACAATTAGTAAAGTGGGGAACTGAGTGCAGTGAATGTGTCTCCAGTCATTGGTTAATCAATAATCCTGGCCACCATTGCACCATGGAGACAAAAGAACACTTCAGAGTTTGGTTAAATCATCATCAAAAAATGGAAGGAATATGTCACGTGTAAATCTGCCCAGATCAGACCGTCCTCACAAACTGAGTGAGCGTGCAAGAAGGAGACTAGTGAGAGAGGACACCAAGACCCCTATGACTCCTCTGAAGGAGTTCCAAGCTTCAGCAGCTGAGATGGAGAGACTCTGCAGACAAAGATTTATGGGAGGGAAATCTGGACTTCAGTTCACCAAAAGGCAGGCATCAGACAAGATGCTGTGATTGGGGGACACCAAACACTGCACATCACCACAAATGCACCATCGCCACTGTAAAGCGCGGTGGTGGCAGCATCATGCTGTGGGGATGCTTCTCAGCAGCCAGCCCTGGAGGGCTTGTGAAGGTAGAGGGTAGAATGACAATAGCAAAAAATAGGAAAATCTTATTCAGTCTGAAAGATAACGACAGCTGGGGAGATTTCTTTCTGGCGAGACAATGACCTGAAGCATACAGCAAAAGCTACACAGAAATGTTTGAAGACAACAAGGGGAATGTTCTGGAGTCAAACCCAGACCTCAATCAAGATTTTGTGGCTGGGCTTAAAAAGGGCTAAAGGTGACTCTGCTAAATACTGACTAGTATTTGTTTAATTGACATCAATTTTTAGACATCTGTTTTCACTTTTCTCATAAATCCCGTCTCATCTAAAGGTTAAGGTGCATCTGGAGGTGATGTGAGAGAAAGAGAGCTTCTCTTGGATCGCTGTGGTGCACAGCAACAACAATCCTCATCCATTATTGAGTCACCTGTTGTGATAACTGAGTGACACCTTTTAGAATGCGAGTTGTGTTACTAAGTTGACATGCACCTAAAGATTATGAGACAGGATCGGTCATACAGGTAAACAGAAGCAGGAGAAGTGCCGTGTGTATTATGGGAGATGTGTGTGCATGCATGTGTGGACAGTAGAACTTAGAGGAAGAAAGTTAAGCAAATCAAAAAAGCAAATAGATGTCACAACAAATATTTGCTTCAGAAAGCTTGCACAATGCGAGTGTTTCTTATAATGTTCTAAAGATGCTAGTGTAAATTTTATTAGCTTTGTTTCTCAGCTCCCCATCTGCCTTGCAGGAAGTTGGTGAGGCCGTGGGTTTTGCTGCTTCTGTTCCAGTAGTGGTCTGTTATTGTGCTTCCTTAAATCTCCTCGTATTAAAGGGATACCACATGTGGCCAGCGCACATGTTCAGAACCATGTGAACCGTTTTTTAGCAGTTACTTTATGGCTGCTTAATGTGAAGTGATTCAAAGCGGTAATGAAAACTGGCTCGTGCAGCTGCACACTTACCACACATTTGTCTCCCACAGCTTGGAAATAATCTAACTGAAGATAGGTCCAGCTTTTTATTCCTGCCCACTCTTTGCCGTTTTTTTTTAGATTCTTCATTACTGATTTTTTTTATCGTCTTCTCTCTCCTTTTATCCCACTGACTCGTCTTTTTCTTTCTCTGTAATTGCCCTTGTTTGAACAATGTTCATGGAAACTTCAGAAGAAAGCTTGTTTGTAAAAATCCCATCTAATTGTTTTAGATTTTAGATCAAAGACAGGATGAATTAACCTTACATATTCCTTTTATTTAAAGGCTGTGTGGGCCTGAAGAGGCCTGCTATGAGATCATACATCACTGTGGTCTACTACAGCTTTTAAATCTCAAATATCCTTGTTGCTGTAGCTGGAATGTATTAGTTAATCTAGGAGTTACTTATTATAGGTCAGTATGTGGGATGTGAGCATATTTATAATGTGTATGATACCATGGAGTGGTCCTGGCATTTGAAATTCTATCCAACACTTACTCTTAGTTTGTACAAGTTTGCATGTCTATAAAATAGTTGCTAGCCTACAATTTTGATTTATTTATATAGAAAACCTTGGATGCACCTGACATGCATGCAAGTGTGTCAAACGTACTCAGAGATCTGAGTCTTTCCAAAAAGAGCTACCTGCTGATCATGTCAGGAAGTTTCTAAAGATGAGAACTCTTTACTCATATCCTGAAATAAGGGCGGAGTGAAAATGCTGCCAAGTGATTCATTGAACCACCCAGGTCCACCCTAACCGTAAAATCACTTCATATTTTTACTCAAGTTCTTCTAAACCCCCCTGAAGAGAAACCATAAAGTCATCAGTGTTAAACAGTGATACTCAACCTGTGGCTCTGGAGCCACATGTGGCTCTTTTGTGACTATTTGTGCCCTTTTTTTGGTCTTAATTTGAAACATTATTCCCCTAGAAAACCTTAAGAAAGGAGTCTTTTTTGCCCTTTTTAACCATTTTTTCCACTTTTGATCCATTTAAGCTACGTTTTGCCATTAAATACCACTTTTTCCTACTTTTTTGCCCATTTTGCCGATTTTTTCCCCACTTTTTACCACATTTATCCCATTTTTGCCCTTTTCACAGTTTTTTTTCCCCATTTTTACCCACTTCATTTACCTTTTGACATTAATTTTTTTTTCCCTACTTTTTTTTTCCAGTTTTTGCCCATGTAAGCTACCATGTAAGCTGACATGTGTTTTGCAACTTTTTACCCATTTTTTTTAACCACTTTCATCCCATTTATGCTCTTTTTCACAGTTTTTTCTCCCCATTTTACCCACTTCATTTACCTTTTGTCATTAAATACCACTTATTTCCTAGTTGTTGCCCATTTTAGCCACTTCATTTTGCAACTTTTATCCAATTTTTGCCACTTTTCACCATTTTTGCCCATTTATGCTACCTTTTGCCATTAAGTACCACACCATTTCCTACTTTTTTGCCCATTTTAGCCACTTCTTTTCGCAACTTTTTTCCCATTTTTTGCCACATGAATCCCATTTTTTGCCCTTTTTCCTCCCCATTTTCACCCATTTAAGCTGCCTTTTGCCATTAAATAATACTTGTTTCCTATTTTTTGCCCATTTTTGCCACTCTTTACTGCTTTTTGCCTGTTTAAGTCACTTTTCACTCATTTTTTTGCAACTTTTTTCCCATTTTGTACCATTTTTTGCTACCTGTAACTCACTTTTTGTCACTACTGACCCGTTTTTGCTGCTTTCTGACCCATTTGCTCCCCATTTTCACCCATTTTTGTTGCTTTTTGACCATTTTTGCCACCTTTAACTTATTGTTATTGCAACTTTAAGCTGCTTTTGCCACCTGTCACTGCTTAGATTGTGGCTCTTGCAAAGGTATTTTTCAACAGTTTGGCTCTTT
Source organism: Cheilinus undulatus (assembly GCF_018320785.1). Taxonomy (NCBI): domain Eukaryota; kingdom Metazoa; phylum Chordata; class Actinopteri; order Labriformes; family Labridae; genus Cheilinus; species Cheilinus undulatus. Next base: position 41,222,919 of record NC_054881.1, read on the forward strand.
GGTTGAGTAACACTGCTGTAAAACCTTAAAATGTTTGTAGTACATTACAAAAGCTACAATCAGAAAGTCTCTGAGGGTTTGCAGGTTCAGTTTGTTTGGTCCAATCGAGTGCAAAAAGCAGAGGATCTGAAACTACGTGTGCAGTCAGACAGGGAAATGTAGTATTACAGTAGGTAGGTGTTACATTTTTTCTACAATTAACCGACACACTGATGACATGCTTTGCTTATTGTCAGAATCAGTGTTCAGCAGCTTTATTTGCTTAGCAGCAGCAAGTCCATGAAAAAAAAATCAAAACCAACCATATTTGTTAGCCTGTACTGCCAGATATTGCACTAATTACAACTTACAGTCACATCCATCATACCAGATTGAAAACTGCAAGGACAGATCTTTCTAGCTGCTCTGGGATGTTTCTAAGATGAAGGAAGTCATTCTTACATTTGCTTATCAATTCAGTTTTTGTTGACTCGTGCATGTGAGTTTTTCTCCATAGCAACAGTGGTTACATAACTTACAAAACAGGCCACAACCACAGCTCAGGTTCATAAACAGAAGACATGATATGTCCCAAGAGTAGGGGAGGGAACTGCAGAGTAGAAAACGACATGATAACAATTAGATGAAGTCATAATTAGGATACAATAACAGCGGCTTTTTCAATTAGAATATCAACGCTTTGCACCAGTCCCTAATAGTCGTGTCAGGATGTCAGTATTTACATGTATTGAAATTTTGTCCCAGCCTACTCAAGAGGAAGCAAAACTATAAATCTCAGTTGCAGGTATTGTGCTGTATTGCACTTTATTCTTAGTTTTTGAGCAGGTTAAAAAATGTACTGTCCTTGGTAGGCATTGTCCAGTATTGCTTTTTCCAGGGCTGACTTATTAGTAAATCATGAGACCGATAACCAACTTAAACAATATGCTTTAGAGGTGCCAGAAAATAACAGTTCACGTCAGAATCACATATATTAATTTAAAAAAGTAAGTAGACTATCAGCTAACTGCTGATTGGCACTGACGATGAAATATTGTCTGTTTCAGGTCAAAGACAGGTGTTATGGTTAAAATAGTGACCATGCTAATTGATGACTTTACTTCAAATGCCTGTGGGTAAATAATAGATATGGAAAACTTAAAAACCCTGTGTTGAGTTTTCCATTAAATTCATATTTCCTTAGCATATCTTAGACGTAACAGAAAAAGTTCATTGTTTAAACAATGTTGTTACTATGACAACCTGAGTTTCAGTTTCTGAAAAACACGTTTCCTGTTTAAGCCCACACATTTTATTCATGTTAAAGTATTTTGCATTTTAAGCACAAATTACTGTTTTCTTTTTTGTTGTTGTAAACACCGGATAAAAAAACGCTATCTTGGCCCCATTTTACCAAGCTATTTAATGTCACATAGTCATTTCCAGTAGTGATGCACGATAAGTATTTTTTTGAACCGATACCGACAGCTGATTGTTTCCTACTCCTGATGGCCGATAACGGATAATAACTGATAACTTTTTTCAATTGTGGGATTTTAAAAAGTAAGTTTATTCCATGTACTTATGCACATCTGGGGGTGGGTAAGAAAGGGATAATATGTAGTGAGCAAAGATGTTTAAAACTAATTCTAACCAACATTATTCCCTTTTCCCTGGAATAAATTCTTGACAAGTGGTCAAATCTGACATTTCAATGAACTAAACAAGAATTCAGCTGACTCATGTCAAATCCGACATAAAAACAAATGATAACAGGCTGTCAAACTTAACAAATGGAGATTTTTGGGTGTCTCTTTTTTTGTTTTTGCTGCATAAGTTAGAAATAGAGCTGATGTTTTACATAAAGATTAAGAATATACACTGATATAAGTCATATCAGAGATAGGTTAAGAATGTAAAGTCCACCGAGTACTGCGGCGCCACCTACTGTTTCGGAATGTGTAGTCTCGTGAGAAAGAAAACAAACGCCTTTATTATCGATGGATTTTATTGGTTTATATTTTATTATTGGCAAAATTAAAATATGTAAAATATATGTGTTATCGGCCGATAATTTATTGGTGCTGATAATTATCATGCATCCCTTATTTCCATCCCCTTAATGCACAACAAATTAGAGCAGATGCTAAATTATCACCTCTCCATAAGAAATAGAGGCAGTGCTATGAATTAGGAATAGATTTTTATTGAAACCAGTTCTGAATCAAATCATGAGCCCTGGAATCTCATCTCTAATACACATATATTATGACAAAATTGACTTAATGTGACTAAATTGACATTAAATGATCAAAAAAGCAAAATGAAAAATTTTTCTATGACACTCTCCTGGGTCTCATATGACCCCTAACTAATAATCTAGGGTTGTGGGCGGGATATTAGGGGAGATCTTGGAGCATGAAAACAGCCAGAGAGGAAGACAGACCTCACAGGGGAATCAACGTAGCACACTTTTTAATTGACTGGATCTACTAGTGATGGGTAAAATAAAATACTAATACAGATAATTGGTCTGATATCGGCCCTGGTAATCAACCAGGCTGATAATTGATTGACTCTTTGGTGTCTTTAACCCTCGGAACCTCAAGTCAGTTTTTGCTGTTTTTGGAATGCCTGTAATTTTTATGGAAAAATGCACGTAGAATCTGAACCCTTTTTAAGCACTATCAAATTGCAAACATCTATCTTTTCATGACAACCTGGACTTTCAAAATTTGTGTGCTGCAAAGGTCAGTGTATTTTCTGGCAGATTCATTTCCTGAAACACGATGGAAACACAATAGATGGCTCTTGTTTTGACATGGTGACATGACTTCCCTTTCCTCGAGAATTCCATTAAATGAAGAAAACAAAATAATGGAATTGAAACAAACAAAAATTGGACCCTGTTTTTAAAATGTTGTTATTCGTTGTTATTCGTTTTTCCGTTTTTGAAAAATGGAAAAACGCTCGTTTTTCTGTTTTTTTCTTTTTTGGTCAAAAATGAAAAACTGAATAACAAGAGTTTCTCCCATTTTTTGAGTCTGGTTTCAACCAGGAAATGGATCTGCCAGAAAATACACTGACCTGCAAAGATGTCAGACAAATGCATCAAAAATTAAGTGACTTGAAAAAACAAGTAAAAGAATAAAGCCGAGGTTAAATCTCATAAAATGTCATACAAATCACCCAGATCAACAAAGAGCAAGCCTTTTCACATCTGCCTTTAGTTCCTACAAACCTTGTCCTCCAGGAGAATAATAACTTTCTAACTAACACAGATTAGAAATGCTCACTTTCGTTTATCTTCACAAAACCAATGAACATTTTGTGCACATGCTGTTTTCCAGTGAGTAAAATGTGCACGAATCCCATTTCAGGACGGCAGACGTCCTGTTTTCATTATTTGGGCCATAAAAGGATTTTTTAAATTTCCTTTCCAATCTGTTTGATTATAATCTTGTCTCTTGTTGATCTTTCAGTGGCCCTGATTGGTCGCCAAGAAGACAATAGAAGGAGAAACTGTAGCATTGCGATTGCCAGGCAGACAGGGAGTTGTCTTTTACTTTTGGTGTCAAAATTGAGGGCTGATAGCAACACTGCTAAGTTTTAACACAATAAATAGTCATAATATCATGGATTTCGTAATGTGGATTTGTACTGTCAAAGCTCTGAATAAACACAGCACTCCGTGCCGAGGTTAAAATGTTCTGGAAGGGAAATTAGAGCCAGGAAATAGTTTGTAGATTGGAAAAACCAGTCCATTACAGGCACCAAGCCCTGGACTTACTGGTATAACTTCACTGTTTTTTACCAGGGATGTCAAACAGTCCAAAAAGCAGATTTCATGAGGCCTGCAAGACATTTTGGGATGTTTTTGTGTCTAATGAGGATTCCATAGATTAAAAGTGCATGCATATTTATCAACTATTAGTGGAAATGTTGGTTTATTTGGCTGATTTAATAAAAGCTAAGATGAAGAGCCAGTTTGGAGCTGAGCTGTTTTTATGCTGATCTGAGCCAAATGATCCAGGCCACTAAAAAGAGCCAGAAATACCATCACTAGATTGCAGGAATCTGGCATGAACAGTTTTTATCTTTAGATTCGATGGTCCTCAGCAAATTTAAGGGAGGAAGGGGCTGAAGTGTTGTCAAATCTTGACATTAAGCTGAAGGAAACCATGCCATTAACCACAGTGGCTATGTGTATTAATGTTGGTCAGAGGTCAAACCAGGCAAGACTAAAGAATCACAAAAATCTGGCTCAAAATAACCCCGCTGTATTAACCATACTTGTCTAATTGGCTTTCACTGGCAGGTATCATCTGCAAAAACAAGGGGAAATCAAGGTTTGAGATGAGAGGGTGATGGCACCTATCCTGATGGAGTTGTTCTTAATGAGGATATATTTGATCTCATCAACCTGCGGCTGTAGTGAGTAAATAGCCAAGGAAAGCGGAGCAGCCTTACATGACACGGTCAGAGCGTTGCACACAGATCTATTTATGAACTCAAACTGTAAGCAAATCTAAAAGTCTGTGTGAGTGTAAAAACACATAAAACACAAATCTGTTTCATCTAGTCTCTCATTTGCTGCCATCATGTCTGCCAGCAGACTTAATTACACTCCGCTTCTGTTTGTTCCTGTGAGACTTTCCCTCATGTTGAGCCCCATCACAGCTCATCAGTACACAGTCTAAATTTAAAGACTGACACCTATTGGCAAGGAAGTGCAGCAATCATAGAAGTGCAGTTATTTTGTTAAAATCATGGTGATTCCACGCAGGACGGTTCACGTGAGGCATTTCATGGCAAAGCCTTGGCCTGAGGTTCACCTGAACTATGCAGAGCTTCTGTACTATTAATGGACAGCCCAGGGTGTCATTTACAGTGAGACAGTGTTAGCTCATAACTTTGCCATTCAAACAGTGTTCATGCCTCCTGTTAATGTTCAGCTCTCTGGAAACGTGAAGATAGAGCCTGTCTGAAAAGTGGATTTGTTAACCGACAATGATTATACAATATGGTGAAGAAAGAAAAGAAATTGGACTCTTTTTTAAATGTTGACAGTGAAATTCTACTGTGAAAATTGAATTTTATTCCTAATAGCCCAGCAGGGTGACCAGGGTGATCTTTGTCGGACAAGAGCTTTTCGACCAAACATTTGTTTTTGACCAATCGAATGGAAGCCGTCACCCTAGTGACAATTTTTTTTTTTTGGTTCATTGCAATCTTGATTTTTATAAATGTAGGGCTGGGGACACAGTTTGAGTTTGATGAATGATCTCTGTTTTGAGCGGCCTCATAAAAAAGAAAGAGGGAAAAGGGATTTAAAGAGAACAGCTGTCCAACTAGAACCATGGCATGTACCCATAGCTTATATTTTTTTTATCAGTCTAACATGAAACGATGGACTACATTCAGTGTGTCAAAGGAGGCATGAAACAGCAGAATTATCCCTCTCTGTTTATCTGTAGAGCCTGTATCAGACACCACTTGCAAGGTGGAAATGATTTTTATCCGTGAATGATTGCTTAAGGCAGTGGTTTATAGATATAGAGAGTAAGATGAGAGGCCTACCTTGGTGTAGCCTCTGTCTGAAATATCTCCACACAGCTGAGGGAGGAGTTGATATCCTCTTGATCTCTGCTGCTAACTGTTGGCTACTGCAGCTACTGGTAGAATGTTAATAGGTGTGCAGAAGGAATTTCAAAATAACAGCGTAGATGAAATGTGATGGTGTAAATTGATATTTTGACTCTCTATCAATCTGATTGGATAACTAAGCGACCAAAGGGTGTATCGATAAACATCGATGGATTGTTACACCCCTAATAAATAATTTAATTGACTCATAATTCTGGTACAGATCTGAATTTAACTGTTTGACTAACGACACACATCTCCACATGCTATTTAGTCTTCTGGAGTTCAGGTACTGGTACTGTTGCAGGGCTGCAGCTAGATAGGACTTCCCAAGGCACTCCTTGCCTTCACAGTGAAGGACTATGAGGACTTCACTGCCTTTTGAATGTCTCGTTTCACTTCAAGAAACTCATAGACTGCTCAGTGGACAAGTCAAAGGTCATCTGTACCTCATGGTATCAAATACTTTATTTTTACTGCTCCCTTTAGCCATTGAAATTCACCTTTCTATCCATAACAAGTTATTTTTTCTGCAGTTAAGCCAGTATCATTAGCTACCATAATTTTTTTTACCTGGGACCATTTGACTAAGCCACTTTGTACATGCACTCCTGCATGTTTCTTAATTTAAACATTGCATTCTCCTAATTGGCACATAGTTACAGACAGCTCCAGTCTAACAGTCACATTTATAGAGTGCATTCAGTAGAAAGAAGCTGCAGTCACACCTCTGATTTATCACCCTTTCTTATCCACATAATGTTTCACATTTACAACAGATGGCCTGGCTCAGGCAAATCTGGATTGTCTTTAATTTGTTAATTTAACAGAAGGGATAAATTTGATTAAAGCCATTAGCTCGCTCTGTGATTGTAAACTGTAATATAAAGTGCCCCTGCATTTAACACACATTGTGTTCAAAGTTTTCCTTAAACCAGAGTGTGTTACGTAAGAGTTAAAGAGCTTTTTACTCAGAAAAAGACCAAAACGTCTCAGTGAGAACAATGGCTAATGTGTGTTTTCTAGTTAGGAGGATTAATCCATATAGCATGACGCCCTATTGGCCTGCCAGAGTAGTTAGAAGGGGGTGTTGTAATCAGATTAAAAACGCCATTTATTCAAGTGCTCCCCTGGTTACAACACTCCTGTTCTTTCTCTGAGTTCTCTGAGTTTGGCTTTATTTGGTGACCATATTCCTGAATAAGGCATCAAAGTGGGTATATGCTGTGTTTGAATCTGTTCACACTCCTCTGTTTGGTCGGGACTTCTCACTCCCCTGAGGTGGATTAACTTGGTTTGGTACTTATTTTTCATACTTTATCGTCACATGAAAACCGTGACCATGATGCGCAGAAGAAGCGAGTTTTTCGTCTTCCTGGACAATGTTTATTCAGTGATAGGGGATAAGGAGGAGCGGCGGGAAGAGCTGACTCCCTGTGAAGAGTATCTACAGGTGCTGCTGCAGATGAAGATGATCAGTGCTGTAAGTGAAACAATCATTAACCCAGTGTTCCCTAACTCCAGCCCAACATCCTCACAGTATTCAGAAAACTAACTTTTTGAAAATCTGTATTAAAGCTCCTGTGAGCAGTTTTTAGCTGATTAAACTCTGAAATTGAAAAACTGATGCCTCCATGTCTTCAACATTTACAGATATTCAGCCACAGGAAGTGATAACTCGTAATTTTTACTGCCTATAACCACCGCCACAGGATAAGATCAGATGAGGGAGTTACAGCACACCTCTAAAGAAAAGAGCCTTTGTTTACATTCAGGAGAGGGATATGCTAAGAGACTTGACACTTTACTATCAAAAATATTCAAATACAATCCATCTCACTAACAATTGGTGGTAAAATTGCAGGCATTTCGGTTTCGCTCTCTCCCACAGCTAGCGCATAACCAGTGTGCCAGCTGTTGTTCCTCTGACAGTGGCTCACTGGCACCCAGGAGCTGCCTTCAGATGAGAAATTTTTCACAGTTCAATGAAATTTATTCTTGTTGGAGATCAAAACTTCTCTATTCACATGGATTAGGGCTGAGCAATTAATTGAAAATCAGATTAAATTGCAATATGGCCTACTGCAATTTACAAATCGCACAAGTTGCAATATTTCTTTAACTTGAAATGTGTGAAAATACCAGTTAAAAAAAACAATTTTTCAGAGTTTATGAAGACTATGCAAACACTACTAGAGTGTCAAATTTTGTATGATGGTGTAAAAAAATCTTCATTTTAATGTTTAATGTTTGTTTGCCTTAATCAGAATGAGGGACTTAAAAATGATAATGCCCTTCAAATAAAGCAAATGACATCAAATTTGCAAATGAGCCACAATAATTACTTCATAATATCTAAAATTGATGAAGCTTAGTGTTCACAAAAGTCATACCCCAAGTTGCGATCAGTTGACAGAAAGCTTCACCTCCTCCACCCCAGCCTCCCCCTTTATAGCATGAAGCTTCCCCTCCTTCACCCCAGCCTCCTCCTTTATAGCATAAAGCTTCCCCTCCTCCACCCCAGCCTCCTCCTTTATAGCATAAAGCTTCACTTCCTCCACCCCAGCCTCCCCCTTTATAGCATGAAGCTTCCCCTCCTCCACCCCAGCCTCCTCCTTTATGGCATAAAGCTTCCCCTCCTCCACCCCAGCCTCCTTCTTTATAGCATAAAGCTTTCCCTCCTCCACCCCAGCCTCCTCCTTTATAGCATAAAGCTTCCCCTCCTCCACCCCAGCCTCCTCCTTTATAGCATAAAGCTTCCCCTCCTCCACCCCAGCCTCCTCCTTTATAGCATAAAGCTTCACTTCCTCCACCCCAGCCTCCTTCTTTATAGCATAAAGCTTTCCCTCCTCCACCCCAGCCTCCTCCTTTACAGCATGAAGCTTCCCCTCCTCCACCCCAGCCTCCTCCTTTACAGCATGAAGCTTCCCCTCCTCCACTCCAGCCTCCTCCTTTATAGCTTGTTGCATACTCATATTCAGGTTCTTGCTACTATGGATGACTTGGTTCTGAATAATTTCACCATTTTCAATATACATTATTATAAATGTGTGTATCTACATGGGGATATCTAGCTATGTACTCCCTGCAAAGTCAAAGCAGCTGCTTGACTAACCCAGGGAGCATCTTTTGAGCAGAGCCCTTCTCTGCCAAGTAAAACTCTAGTAGATCCATTTTGCAATAAAATGATTAAATGTATGATGTATGTTCCTGGCTGAATTGAATTGAATTGAATTTGTTGAAAAACACACAAGATGAGGAACCTAAGAATAATCGCATATTAAATTGCACTTGCAATATTGGGGGAAAAAATCACAATTATATAATTTTTGCAAATCGTTCAGCCCTAACATGGATGCTAAAAGATATGATCTGATTCAGTTGTGCGTGCTCATGCATCAGACATTCGATCTGAATAAAACTGCTCAGACATGTGCTGTATCGTCCCACCAGTCAAATCTACTGTAAATTTGCTGTAGAAGAAGAAATGGTTCTACTGTGCATTTGTTGTGAACAGACTGCTGCCACTATACACCGTCTGATCGCTCGTTTTTTTCAACTCCTCATCATGAGAAAATATTGCTCTGCTCTCTTGTGTCTTCACCTTATGTAATCTTTATTTTTACCTGATTTTATTTTTACACGTTCCTTTGTTGTTTGCTGCAAACAGCTCTTTCTGATGCCCTTCATTAAAATTTTTAACTGCGATTAATCTCAGGATTTCTTCAGTTAATTGTGATGAGTCCCACCCTTTCTATCCCGTTCTAAAATACCTCTGCTTTGCATTTTCGTCTGTTTTTGTGTCATTTTAGATTTTTCTACCCTCCTGAACTAAGGGTTATTGACTTCTAGTTTTGGCACAGACCTGCATTTATAGTTACTTTGGAGATTTAAACATGAATTTAAATATGGTCCACTGAGCTGTCTGTGAGATTTTAAAGGTGATTGAGATATTATGGAGGGCTGCACAGTGGCGCAGGGGTTAGCGCTGTTGCCTCACAGCAAAAGGGTCTCTGGTTTGCTTCCTGGTCAGGGCCTTTCTATGCAGAGTTTGCATGTTCACCCCGTGCATGCGTGGTTTCTTTCCAGGTGTTCTGACTTCCTCCCACCACCAAAAACATGCTCATTAGGTTAACTGGTGACTCTAAATTGGCCGTAGGTGTGAATGTGAGCGTGTCTGGTTGTCTGTCTCTCTATGTCAGCCCTGCGATTGACTGGGACCAGTCCAGGGTGTACCCCGCCTCTTGCGCAATGACAGCTGGGATAGGCTCCAGTCCCCTTGCCATAAGTGGTATAGAAAATGGATGTATGGAGACATTAAGGAGTTGTGATGGACTTACTTTACATCTTTCTGGCTGCAGTGATTTAACCAAAGTTTGTAGATGGCAAAAATAAATCGTGATTAATCGCAATAAAGAAGTAGTAGTGCACTAATTGTACATCGTAGTTAATTGCAATTAATCAGATTAATCTTGACAGCCCAAGTAAATGCTCAGCCAAAATGAAAAACAGCCACATATCAAAGTTCAATATTCATCTGAAAAGAGGAGCGAAGGCTAATGGTGCTAGCCGCTAATGTTAGCCACGCTGTACAGAGTAAACAGGCTCACATCACACCTGCTGAGTCTGACACAATGACCCTGTGATGGATTTGACTTTTCTTGTCTTTAGTTGGTTAAATGCAGTTTGAATAGCTGTTAAGCTAAATGGGGAAACAGATGCATAGGATTGTTGTTAATACATACATAAAGACGTCATGTCATGTAGGGCAGAGAGACGCAGCTAGACAAAAAAACACCCCAAACAGGAAGAGATCAGATCGAGTGTTTTCATGGATGCTGATCCGAACAACAATCGGCATAAACCATTCCTTTCACTCTAAATTTGGAAAGCTTCTTTCCAAATGAGCCAGACTGGAGAATATTTTTCTGAATGAAGACTTTATATGAAGCCTTGTGAATCAGACATAGCTACTGGCTCTTGGTTTTTACAGCAGCAGGGTTTGCGGTGTCTTCATCAGGGCTTGCAGCTTTGATAGAGCTGGTTAGCTTGGGGATTTCTCATAAAAGTTCAGCTTCCCTCTGTTATTTATCCCTTTGGGATTTTGGTTTCTTCTCTCACCATTTTCCCCACATATGTTTCACACTTTCCACAAAGTTCCTGCTACTATCCAAAATTTATATGCTTACTCATTTATTCATTGGACAATAGGTGGGCCAACTCCCTATAAACCAATCAAAATGACCTTTCCACCATTCTGGTGTCATGACGACTCTAATGTAGAACCGACTGTTCTTCCAGAGACTGCTCCAGATTGTGGATTATTGGAAAAGCTTTGCATACTTGTTGTGAACAACATAAAGTTGCTGAACCAGTAGTTTATAAGGCATGGATGAAGCTGAGCTGACTTAACCCTCTGGTACCCCTTGTGCCAAAAATGCACACTTAGTTGATATTTAAAAAAAACAAACTTTGCCCTCTTTCACAATTAATATTACCATGTAGTTGTAGTTTTTGTTTATTTTTGCACAATTTTCAAAATTCTGTCCCAGCCTTAACAGTTAGCCCAACATAAATAAAGTAGCTAAACCTTTTTTATAGCGTTAATATCCCTGCTGTGCATAAAGTCCCCATTGAAACCCATTCAAACCACTTCTTTGCAATAATCAAAAAATAAGTTATCTAATTTTCATGTAGTACCTTGGAAAAAACTCATTTTTTGTGTATTCTGCATCTAAAAATAAGGTGACATCATCAATGAAACATGGCATTTAAAGGGTTAAAAAAATTAAAATGATTGAGTATTTGACATTTATGGTTAGGGCTGATCTTAAATGAGAAAAATATAATTCAATAACAGTAAAACAATTTTGAAATGTATGATATTTATAACATGATTTAAAGGTGTGCATTTTTTGCACAGAAGAGTGAAAACGTGAGTATTTTAGAATAACTGACCTCACAAAAAAACTAATAATGAATTTTAACCAATGTTGCTACTAATCAATGACATATGCCAGGCTGCAGTCATCCATAAATAAGTTATTCACTTTCAGTGTAGTATCTTGAAAAAAATCAATTTGTTTTTTTTCCATCAAAAATTTTTGTTTACATTACAAACGTGGCTATTAAAGGGTTAAAAGATATGCCAACTATTGAGTATTTGGTATTTTTGTTAATGGCACAAGTTGATGAAACAAGGAAAACATTAAACAATTAAAAATAAACTAATATAATTTTTTTATTTACAGTAATAACCACCCTGTGCATTTTTTGCACACTAGGAGGAAAATGAGGCAGCCATTTGTAAGGATACCAGAGGGTTAAGGCTTTTGCAGGATCTAAAGACAAACTAAACCTGAAACTGTTGTGTTTTTGAACAGTATTTGTAGATTTTGAAACTGTTAGTACAGTAAGAGTGTTAGCATTTCCCCCATTTTTGAGTCCATATTGAAAGTTTGAGTTAATATTGAAAGTTTGAGTTAATATTAAAAATAGAGTGTATAGGAAATCTTTGGTATGAGTTACGACCAGTAAAAGGGCTTCCACTTTGATGATAAAGACGTCATTAGAAGCCACTTTAAAAAATCCAGCAGTTAGAGTTTCTTTTGTGATGTCCATGAATGAGCTGTCAAACCTTCCAGTTACTATGACTCACAGCAGCAGTTTCCTGTTGCTTAACCAGCCCTGGTATCTCTATCGAGTGAAAGGGCTACTCTTTAGAGTCCATGCAGAGTGGTTAAAAAAACAACACGGCTCTGGCACATGCAAGCCCTCAGAGAAGAGAAAATGTTTTGTGAGCACAGGAGGATGATACACGTGTGTGGACGCCAACACACATTCTTAAATTTCAGACCGGCAGAGGCGTTGTTTCTATAAATATCTACATGGCATGCAAACAAGAGCTAGTACACATAAGGTTGCACACCAGGCCAAACAGCTGTTCATATCTGGAGAAAGCTGGCATGTATTTTAGCCTGTATATTGGTTTTCTGTAAGCGTGTCTTGTGCTCTTTCAGAGGGCTGTTTTGCATATTTTCACCTAGTATCAGGCAGTTGCAGTATGATCCTAGTAATAGTGAAAGTCTGATAGAAAATATCAGATCTGAACTCAGTAACGGGCTGGAATCTGCCATAACGTCAGGGTAGGGTTACATATACTTCTGCTCCTGTTCTGGCTAATTTTGCCAACATTTGAGCTACAAAATGAAACCCTTTGTTTTCATTCATGTGTTAAATCCTCATCAGCGTGGGTGGGCTACTCCTTCTCAACCTTTAATAACCCAAAGGGAAATAGCTGAGGGCAGCTGTTCAGCAGTCGAGCACATGATCATCAGCCTTTGTTTATGTGTTTGCATGAGAGTAATGGAGAGCTAGGATACTTTTAATATTTTCAGAGACTCTTCTCCGTCTCAGAGGTCACACCGGGCTATGGAGGCATTGTTCCACCCTACTTTCTCACACAAAGCCCAGAGTGTGTCTCAGAGAGGGTTTGGCATCTCCCACTAAATATTTGTTCTTGCTGCTGGACGCCCACGGTCATGAATCGAACTGAAGAGCTGCTTTGACCGTCTCACTGACGACTTTAGATTTCACTGGCTCCTCTCTGAGTCATCTCTGCTGCGTTTAGGGGACTAACACACTTGTTTTCTGACACTTTCCTTCTGTTGATGAGCCAGGGCTTCTTCTGGAGGAACAATCGGGCTATTCGTTAATTATTTGAATTGGCAGGACACTCAAAATCTAATGAACAGTTTTGGATAAAAGACGTCTATTTCTCATCCTTCGCATTTTAACTGAAGTTTTAGGGTTTGTCTGCTAATGAGGCTCTTTTGTGTTCACCATGTTGGTTTTGAGACTCGCTGTACTAGTCCAGAATGTGTCAGTTAAAACAAAGATGTTATTCCTTTAATAGTGTATCGTGATGATACCAGCATTTCAAACTTTGTTATAAGATTAGAAAAACTCAAATGATGCATATGCATATTGATCAGTATTCCTGGCTACCATTACACCATGAAGACAAAAGAACTCTCCAAGCAACTCAGAAAGATGCTTACTGAGAAGTCTAAGTCAGGGGATTGATACAACAAATAGTCCAAGGCTCTGAACATCCCAAGAGTTCAGTTAAATCCAGCATCAAGAAATGGAAGGAATATGGCACACCTGCCTAGATCAGGCCGTCCTCACAAACTGAGTGAGCGTGCAAGAAGGAGACCAAAGAGAGTTCTAGCTTCAACTGCCAGGAGAGCAGCAAAGAGAAAGCTCCTGTTGAAGAAAAGTCTGATTAAATCTCGACTAGAGTTCGCCTAAAGGCGTGTGGGAGACTCTATAGTCAAGGGTAAGAAAGTTCCCGGGTTTGATGAGACCAAAATTGTGCTTTCTGGGCATCAGACAAGACACCAACTGCACTTCACCACAAACACACCATCCCCACTGTGAGAAACGATGGTGGCAGCATCATGCTGTGGGGATGCTCCTCAGCAGCCGGCCCTGGAGGGCTTGTAAAAGTAGAGAGGAAAATGAATGCAGCAAAATATCGGAAAATCATGGAGGACAGTCTTATTCAGTCTGCAGTAGAACTACGGCTTGGGAGAAGATTAATTTTCCAGCAGGACCACTGACCTGAGGCATACAGAGAAAGCTACAGAAACAGTTTAAAGACAGCAAGGTGAATGTTCTGGAGTCGAGTCAAAGCCCAGACCTCAATTCAAGAGAGAATTTGTGGTTGGATTTGAAAATGGCTGTTCACGCCTGATCCCTGTGCGACCTGACAGAGCTTGAGCAGTTTTGCAAAGAAGAATGGAGTAAAACAGTGTCCAGAGTAGGGCTGAATGATTTAGGAAAATAATGTAATTACAATTTTTTACCCAGTATTGCGATTGCGATTTAATATGCGGTTATTTCTGAAGCTCCTCATCTCATGCATTTTCCAACAAAAATAAACAATAATTCATTCTAAACTATAGCCAACACAATATTAGACTAAACTAGGGCTGAACAATTTTGAAAAATATCTAGTTGTGATGATTTTGACTCATTTTGACTCATTTTGCAAATTGGATATGAACTGTTGTATTACAGTGAATGATAATTTTATATCATTCTTATAAGAAAACACATAAAAATGAAGAAATATGATTTTTTTTGGAACACTAGTCCAAAAATATGCCACTAAACAGATTGCATGATATGTAATAGGGGTGTAACTATTCATCGATCTGGATAAATATATCGATTGTTTGAGCAATGATTCAGTCAAATCAATTGAAAGTATAACAATCGTTTTCCATCACCATTTTTACCTTACGCTTTGATTTGAATCGTCATTCTGAGAATCGACATGGCATCATATCATGATGAAACTGGTGATTTGAACTCCTAATATGTAATGCATAATGTCTCTGCTGCAAAAAGCATTTTGAACTGGTAGATTGACACAAATTTTAGGTGAAAAAAATATTGCACCTTCTGCGATTTGAAAATTGCAGCAGGCCATATTGAGATTTAATCTAATTTGCGGCTAATTGCCCAGCCCTAGTCCAGATGTGTCTGATTTTCAGACTTTTTTAGTGAGTTTTCTGCTTTGAATCACATATTTCTTTTGGAGACTATCTTTAAGCAGCGATGAAGCTTCAAAATAAAAGCATACTAAACTCCCTCGTTGTCGCTCAGACTGCACTGATGTGACATAATCTCATTGCCTCAGAGACTTAGCTTCTACCTCCAACATTGGACTCCAGGAAGCTCTCATTGAGTTTAGGGTATCTCAGATATTTAACGCACTACTCCATTCACGCCCCTCTCATCTGCTGTCCTGACACAGCACATTAAACCCTATAAAAAGGACAAAAGCATCTGAAAAGCCTCTCGTCCCTTTGTCCTCCCTCCAGGAGAACATCTGTCCCCTCTGCCTCTCTGCTGGATCCTCGCTCATTCTGGCGTGACATCTACTTTTCTTTGCCCCAACAGGTTTCCTGTCAGGGGCCGGTAGACTCAAGGAGACACCAGGGAGCCAATCAGAGAGCTGGAGAAAGATGTTTACAGATGAATTACGCTGTTAGGTCTAGTGTCATATTTGCAGAAACGTCACTTTTTATTTTTTTTCTTATTGAATGAATGGTTTTCAAAGTAAACAGTAAAGCCACTATTTTTATTTGGCATCAGTTATCTGTTTTTGGGTGAGCTCAAATAGCCAAACCCTTCACTTTTCCATAAGATGCTCTTTAATGAAGCCCATTTAAAGTCTGTACCTTATTACATTATCATTTAAATGAATGAGTGATCTATTTGGGAAGACTTTTATGCCTCTGTGCTGGCTATAGCTGATGTCAGAGATATACCATTTTTGGGCTGTGCGTCTGTCCTCCTGGGCGTTTTTTGTGAATGTGATATGTAAATCACACTTAGAGGAATCTTGCACACATCTCCACTCAGAGTCAAGGAAAGCTTTGAGTGAGATTAGGGGTTTTCTCTGATTGACTGATTCATCTGCATTTACATCTTTTTCCATCTTCACCCCACAACTTATTAGTCAGCTATTTCCTCTTGTTCTTTTTGGTCAGTGTGCCAGCAAATTGATTCCCCTTTTCTCTCTTCTCTTGCGTTTTTAATGCTCTATTGATTTCTGCTGTGATCATCAGAGCAGCAAAGTGACCTCTGCAGAGGTGCTAAGGCAAGAAAAGTCCCCAGGAGCTGTTTTAAGAGGTTTTCATGTTAACAGTGCCGTTCTTGTTGTAAACTGCTACCTTACCTCACTGGATCTGTTTTTGGAGTTCTCCTGCCATGATCTCATTAAATAACATGCGCGACCATGTGAAAAGACTCTTATTTAGCATTGTGTGCATTCCTGCAGCTTGACAGGTGCGTTATTATTTAAAGGAGGAAATTTTGGTGAGGCCACAGAGCAGGTCTTCTATTTATTGCAGACTGTGTGTCTATGAAACCATCTGTGCATAGAGATAATGAGTGTAACAGCAATGCAAAAAGAGCAACTTAAAATACCAGAGATGGGTTATGTCATGATGTGGACGGTGTCATCTGGTAGTTGTGATGATGCTCTCTGCTGCCCTCTGTGGCTGAAAGGAGAAGAACAGGAAGCTGTAAAAAATCACCTGCTTCTATTTTAAAACTCAGGCGTTGCACTTGGTGAGAAGCATCACAGACTTGTTCAGCCACTGGTGGGTTTTTTACTTTGAAGAGGGAAGACATGAAGTTTCATCTATATACAGGTGCATCTAAAAAAAAATTAAATATCATGAAAAATTCATTTTTTTCCTGTGATTGAATTCAAAAAGACTTTTTAGGTTTAATGTTGATTTTAACAGCTTAAAGCTCTTGAAAATTAGAAATCTACTGTCTTCGAAGGGAAGGAAGGAAACTCATAGTCCAATGTTATCATTTTTATTTTTTCTATTGTAAAATGTAGCCTTTTTAAACTGTAAACCTCTTTATAAAATAAAAGAATTACCTTTTTTAACTTTAACTTTAACTTTACCTTTATTGTCCCCTAAAGGAAATTTGCTTTGCAGGCAGGTAAAAAACATAGAACATAGAAAACAAAGTCACATAAGTTTAAGTTTAATGTTTACAGTGTGGCACACTGACGGCCTGTTAGCCAGACCAGAATCAAACAGTGATGAAAAGCGGTTAAAAAGTGGCAGGAATATGTAATTTAAAACACCAGAACCCAATAATAGCTTCAAAATGAGGTAACAGTTAGCGAGGATGCTAGCACCACTGCTACTGATCGCACACATGTGCATTGATTTCATCAATGAAACAATGAAGTAGCTAGTTTTAAGCTAGCATTAGCTATCAAACACCTCCTAGCTAGCTAGTAACCATTCAATACTTTACATAACAGCATTAGAAACATGTAAATTCTTGGCTACAAAACATGGGCAATTAGCATGCTAACTGTAAGCTACTACTACTTTTATGGTAATGTTACTTTTTAAAGGATAGTGCTTTCTAGCTTACATTATCTTCTTAACTTCTACAACAATCTATGTTGAAATTGCTTTCTACAGAATATGTTAGCACGCACAGAAAGAAAAATTGGGTGGCAGTAACATTAGCTGTTGTGTTAGCCTTTTGTGACTAATGCCAGGGTTTCCTCCAGGATTTTTTGAAACTGTAACATTACCACGACTTTACAAATAAAAAAAATCACTGAAAATTGAACATGGATATTCCAAAGCTGTCAAAATAATGTTAAGAGTTTAAATGTCTATATTCTGAAAACTAGAAGAAAATGACATTTTTTAGTTCTGTTAAATTAAATAACGTGGACATGCCACAGAATAAACACACAAGCAGTTTTCAAAAAATGAAAATGATATTCTTTATGCTTTTACTTTTCCTCCCTCCTTTCAAACATACAAAAACACTTCAAGATCATACTAGTGACAACAGCCTGGGGATATGATCTGAATGAAAGACTCCTATAGTGGGATTCTGCTGTTATTACGCCCTCTTGCAATTATTTCATCCCAGAGGAGCCACAGGTCAGCCTCAGCCTAGAAAAGTTATTCGTTATAAACATTTATCACTGACGTATTCAACAAGCTAACGTTAGTTCGTTCATGCTTGTTGCCAGACCGACCCGCACTCACGGACGGACACACAAACGGTCTCTCCTCTAGCCTGTTATACACACACAGACACACACCCAACTGCTCCTGAGCCTGACAGTCCGTCCTTGTTGTTTTTATCCAGTCTCGTATCGTAACAGAAACGGAATTAAAGTTCCACCAGAGTTTTTGCGACAAAAAGCTGCTTTTAGATCGCTAGCGTCTCATCTCCATCATGAGATGCCGTTGATGATGAATTTATCTATACAAGTTTATCGCTAATTATGGCATTATAATCAGGGAAGTACTAAACTAAATGAAATTAAAGTTATCAGCTGCCTGTGTGTGACGACAGACAGGAAGTTGAGACGCCGGTGTTCGTTTTTCAAAATGAAGTTACAGAGCAGTGTCACATTTAATGATTGCAATTTCAAACTCCTATTATGGTTCATAAATGTGTGCAGATACAGACTCTATGTTTATATGGATCCATTCATACAATATAATTTACATTTTTAACATCTGAAAATAAAAGATCATAATTCTGAAGGCATGGCGGCTTTTATTTTGGCGTGGCAGTGCGCCACGATCACCCTGAATGCACTTTCTTTCTTTGTTTCTTGAAATATGCTAATTTCAGAAGCTGGTCAATGCCAAAGCAGAAATATTCCTTTAACTTGTAGAATTTTACAAGCCTAGAACATGATGTTGTTTGTATAAAATAAGAATAACAGAAAAGAGATTTTGAGATAAACGCTGCTATTTACCACTCTGTAACCGTCTTTAGGTGACTTTTAATGGGCTTCCAGGGTTTTTACAGCCAAAGTTTGCACGTTAAGACCTGCAGTCTTTTACACTTTAGTGTGACTTCAGTTTTCATCACCACAGGCTGCCGCTTGTATCATAACAACACTTGTTTCCTTCATCCTGAGAGGAAAATTGGCCTCTGTGGCCTAACGTAGATGGGATTAATATGTGACTACACGCCTGCACAGCGCTCACCAGTGTCAAACATTTGTCCTTGAGTTTGTCCTACATTCACGTTGAACATAGAGGAACCAGAACTCTGCATTGCAGGGTTGCAGGTCAGCGTGCTCAGAAGAGTTCTGAAAGATCTGATCTGGACTGGAAGCTAAATAATGTGCATTAGTTCAGATTAACTGAAAGTCTAATACATTAAACTGGACCATAATCTCCATCAGCAGTTGGGAAGGGCTGGAGGTCAGGAGACTGATCCTTAAACAGGCACGTATTTGTTTTTCCTCCAGCGCATGAGCAACATACATTTATATTTAGTAATGGCTGGGATTCTCCTTTGTTCTCAGTTTGAACCTGTTCCCCATTTCCCGGATAATAAAACAATATTTAGCTGGGTGGTTGTATTTATTTTCTTTCATGTACTACTACAATAGTATGTGCAGCTCAGTGAGTCAGGTCCTACAATAACAAGCAGACCAGGCCTGGCTGGTTTCCTGCAGGGATCCCTCCTGTTCCCCCTCCTGTAGGAACAAGGTCAGGTGTCAGAGGCCGCACATGACAGAAAGGAGGCTGGGCTAGAGCAAACACAGGAGTTATTAGTCTTTCAGCACGAGGCCCTTACATCGGAAGAGGTTTTACAAAAATCCTTTTGCACATTGAAAATGAGCCCCTGCCCAGCCAACTGTGAGAGAAATCCTGACGCTGTTTAATTTGCATGCAGAGCACACACGCTAACTTATGTAACTGCAGAGTGAGTCATTTTTAGATTTTTAGATTTCATTTTCTTCATCATATCTAATCTCTAGTCGTAGGCTCTACATAGAGATGCAGGTTCAACAATCGTCTACATCATGCTTGATGCATCCAGCATTTCCTTACTGAAATGCATCAGAAAAGCTCAAACCTAACTCCTTTCAAAAACATGCAATTTAAAAGTTTCTTCTCTTAAGAAGAGGCCTGACAAAGCTTCACTTTTTACTTTTCACAATGATGCTAATTTGGCAGATTTTATTCCTGTTTAATGGTAAGAAAGTCACATTAAAATTTGTTTAGTTTTCTGTCTCATACCACTAAAGTGAACACGAGTATGGCCAATATCTTACATACAGTTTTATTGTTGAAATGAGACGTATGAGGTGATCTGCATTACTCTGGAAAAAAGAGAAATAACAGCCTTTAAAATGTGGGCTTAAAGGACAAATGAGGAATGGAGTCTTACCTGATGGTTGTCATATGCTAACTGCTAGCTTCATCAGAACAAACATCAAATTATTTGTAAACTAATGTGCAGATAATGCCATGTAGAGATAATTTCAGGAGTTTTTCTTTGGTCATGAAGCCCCGTTGTTTAAGCTCTTTTCTAGTTTTTCTACCTGAAATGCTACACTGACAATTGGCTCAAAAATGTGGTCAATATAATTTAGCTTTTTGACAAAAATGAAAAAAAGGAATCCTCTTTAAAGTCACAGTGAAATCAGATTTCTACAATGACAATTAAATGTAAGATGAAATAAGTGACTACTTAAATATTCAGCCCATTCAAGTCAGTATTTAGTAGCAATCACAGCTCTGAGTCTGTGTGGATAGGGCTCAATCAGGCTCAAACATCTGGACTCATTCTTCTTTGCAGAACTGCTCAAGCTCTGTCAGGTTGCACAGGGATCAGGCGTGAACATCCCCTTTTTAAGTCCATCCACAAATTCTCTATTTGGTTGAGGTCTGGGCTTCGACTCGGCCACTCCAGAACATTCACCTTGACCTTTAAACCATTTCGGTGTATTTTTCTCTGTGTGCTTCGGGGTCGGTGTCTTACTGGAAAACAGATCTTCTTTCACACTGTAGGTCTGTTGCTGACTAAATTAGATTTTCCTGCATTTTGTCGCATTCATTTTCACCCTCTACCTTCACAAGCCTTTTCAGCTGCCAAGAAGCATCCCCACAGCATGATGCTGCCACCACTGTGCAGCTTTACATGTGTGCCATATTCCTTCAACTTCTTGATGATGGATTTTACTGAACTCTGGGGAAGTTCAGAGCTTTGGAAATGTTTTTGTATCCATCGCCTAACTTGTACTTTTCAATAACCTTTTCTTTGATTTGCTTGGAGTGTTCTTTTGTCTTCATGGTATAATGGTAGCCAGGAATCCTGATTTACCAATTACCTTCCAGGAACAGGTGTCTTTATACAAAATTATATAATATGAATTAGCCTTTAAGGCAGGGGTTCTCAATATTGGGGTCGGGACCCCATTGGGGGTCGCAAGACCCTGAGATGGGGTCTCCAGATGCTTTAAAAACTAAGAATATTTTTAAGAAAATACACTGTTGCCACTTTACACCCACTTTGGCAACTTTAACACATTTTTGCCACTTAAAACCCATTTTTTCTCAATTTTAAACCATTTCCACCGCTTTTTTCTGCCTGTTTTTGCCACTTCTAACCAAATCTTGACACTCTCCGCCTATTGTTGGCTCTGTTGTCCCATTATTGCCACTATTAACCCCTCTTTACCGCTTTTTATGCCATATTTCAACACTTGAAATGCCCATTTTTGCCAGTTTAACCCATTTCTTCCAATTTTTGCCTCAGCTAACCCTTTTTTTTTGCCAGTTAATATCAGTTTTTCATCCCATTTCACTAGTAGTGCCACCTATTTTTGGCACTTTAATGCCATTTCAGCCACTTTTTAATCCCCTTTTACCACTTAATATGCCTGTTTTTGCCACTTTAAACCCATTTTTGCTTTTTTTTGTTATTTTTGCCACTTTATCTAATTTTTGGCACTTCTAACCCATTTCTGCTACTTTTAAAATCCAATTTCACCAACTTTTTCCACTATTTTTTTGCCATTATTTACCCATCTTTTGAACATCTTTTAATTCTGTTTTTAACAAAATTATTTACCTTTTTACTTTCACTTATGAATGGCCTTGTCCGCACATGACTCTTGAGTGTGCATGTCTGTGTTCAGCCACATTCAGGTACAGCGGGGGTCTCCGGTCTCTGGCACCTTCATTTAAGGGGTCTCGGGCTGAAAAGTTTGAGAACCACTGCTTTAAGGGAGGATACCAGACATGTCTGCACAAGTGAATTAAAATTTAACTCAAAAATGACTGTATGACTTGAGGCTAAAATTTCTAACAAATGCATCAAATGCACAGCGCTAGGTCTCTCACCAGCTGTAATAGCTGGAGGTTGATGTAAGTGCAAAGACTACATGACTGTGTACTCTTGTCTGACACACTTTCCTATAATGTGTTGCTGTCTTTGGAATTTGCCTCACCACCACTCATTATTTATTAACGTGCTCTTTCTTTCTCCCGTATTTGTTTACGACTTTTCCATTTTAGTGGACTTACCGCCTCTCCTACCTCGTCTGATGTTTGCTGAAGATTCATGAGCTCAGAGTGACTCATCATATTTCACATCATGATCTTAATTTAACCTGCATTTTACTGGATTTAGGGTACTGTAGGGTGAAAAGTTTAAGGGGTTCCAGGAGAGGACCCCCCCCTCCCCTTGTTAATTTAATCCCCTCCCATGTAATCCCGCCTCTACTGTCAGTTCTACTCCTTTTAAACCTCCCCCCTCTGTTTTTCCGCTCTCTCTCTCTCCCTCTGTCCCTCACCATCCTCCTCTCTCATCCCACTTATTCCACCTTACGCCTGATGGAGCATTAAGCCTGAATGCTGTAGGCAGCATTGGCCTCAGATTCAGAGTGAACCAGTTTAGCAGCAGTTCCTCTCCGTGCTCTCTGGGATTCTTCCAAAAAAACGGGAAATACTTCGGCTCTTTCTCTGTGGTTTATTTGTTATCGTGTGGGAGTGGGGTCAGTGGGACATTGTTCCCAACCCTTCCCAACGTTCCTGCCTCATTCTCGATTGGATACCTGGGAAATAAAGATCTCTTGTGGATGTTAGCCTCCTCTGAACTGACCCCGGCTAGCTGCTCTTTTGGATGGAAATTTTCTGGATTTTGCTGGTTCAGGAGGGTAGACGTTCCACCGGATAAGATGGTACCCCTGCAGAAAAGGGTAATCTGAGTTATGCATGTGGAGGAGTGTGGGCTTGGAGACAGGCAGGCTTTGTGTGGCTGCTCTGTTTGTGTGCCTACTTCTTGCAATAATGGAATAAATGCAGTTTAATGACTTTAATTGGCATGTAGGCCTGAGAGTAAGCATACTTTTAAGCATTAGAGTTTTTATAGGAGCAGAAAGCAGCAGAAACTAGGGGGGTATGCAGAGAGAGGCTGTCTATTGTGTTTTATCTTGTCATTCTTCTTTTGAGTGGCTTGTTGATGAGTGATTACTCACTGAAACTGACAACAATGCTTACTGGAAAGCCCCTCTCACTCACAGTAATCTCCATTGTTGTCCTTGAGTGCTTCAGTTAATGCATTTCTGCACCTTTAAAGGTGCCACGGTGCTTCTATGTGCTCAAAAAGCTACATATCTGTTTTAATAAACTGTTGCGTGCTCTATTTAGGTCTAGCTTCATAAAGAGATATCTTAAAGGGCTGTGACACTGCAGGCTACAGACGTCTCTCGAACTTCTCATCACCACAACCACTTCCTGTAATATGAAAAGGCTTTTAAAGCAGAGATGCATCAAGCAGTTGGAACACTGTGAAGGCTTATTCTAAGTGACACTTTGCATGGTTAAGGTGTGGCGCAAGAGAAGGCTAGGATAAAGACGCCAGAAATGGGAGAGGAGAGGATGGGGGACTGCTTCAGCTACACCAAGGTCAAACTTTGTTTTGTACATCTTTACACTCTAATTTAAAATGTTTGGAAGATCAGTCATTAGCTTTGGTAGCATCTGTATCTTTCCCAGACCGGGTTGAATTTCAAACCTCAGCCAAGTAGAAGCTCACTTTTTCCTTTAAAAGTCAACTTGTGAAAAATGAGTTCAGCCTCAACAGCTGTATTTGGTTAACAGATGTGGACTCTGCTAGTGCCTGTTATTTTTTTTTTATTTTTAAGAGGATATCAATAAGAAGCTGAGTTGTCACACTTGCTCAGAGTCAGCCGAGGTCCAGGACTTTTAAGGTATTTTATGTGTAAACTATTTGAACTGCATCCATGGGTGAGGGCCAGATGCTTTCATTCGATCACTGACTGTGAATAAACACATTGAGCGACACATTTATGCCTGATTGCTTTGGTTAAAGGGTCACTAAACATCTGGCACAAGGCTGAGTGTGTGGGGTTTTTTTTGTTTTTGTTTTACGACAGCGCCATATGAACGTATTGGTTTTTATTGTTTCTCAGGGAAATGAGCTTACGTAATGTCCTCATGAAATTGATTTAATCTACTGTTATGCCTCTCTTCCTTTCCTTTTGTCAGTATTTTTGATCATAAATGGCTATCCCTGGTTTTTTGAATGATTTAATCATTGTATCTTCTTCCCTCCTGCAGGATCAGTTTGACAACTTGGAGAAGCATACACAGTGGGGGATCGAGTATTTGGAGAAGTACACCAAATTTGTCAAGGAGAGATCAGAGATCGAAACCAACTATGCAAAACAAATTAGGTGAGTGACTGATGATCCATATTCTTGGTTTGAAATCCAGCTGGTTCAGATAAAGAACGCCCCCATCCTTTCAAGGCAGGATTTGACCTACTAAAGTGTCCTTGAAATAAGAGACTGGATCCTTTCCTGGATCCTCATTATGTTGCTGACCGTGACTTCTGACCTCCCTCTGGAGGGTAACCAAAAGAGAATTTTCTTAAGCAGTTTTATTGATCATAAAGATGTCATTGCAGTTCCATAAAAAGCATGTTAGCTGAATGCTAAGTGTAGCGCTGAATAGACAGGCACACAGATTGTGTCTGTTCTGACCTCTGGAGGCAATTAGTGTTTTAAATACTTCACTACTTTTTAAAGCAAATAGTGTGCATACTAGGGATGCATGATGTTATCTGTATGATATCAGAATCAGCAGATATGAAAATTTCTGCCGATATTTGGAGCAGTATTTTGGCTATAAAAGTTTGCCTACATGAGATTCTGCCCCAAGTGGAGGAGTTCAAGTATCTTGGAGTCTTGTTAATGAGAAAGGAAGAAGAATGGAGCAGGAGATCGGCAGTGATGCGGTCTCTGCATCGGCCTGTCGTGGTGAAGAAAGAGCTTAGTTGAAAGGCGAAGCTCTCGATTTACCGGTCGATCTATGTTCCTACCCTCACCTGTGGTCACGAGCTGTGGGTAGTGACCGAAAGAATGAGATCACGGATACAGGCAGCTGAAATGAGTTTCCTCTGCAGGGTGTCTGGGCTCTCCCTTAGAGATAGGGTGAGAAGCTTGGCCATCCAGGAGGAACTCAGAGTAGAGCATATGGAGTATGAGGTGGATCTGGCATCAGGTCCGGATGCCTCCTGGATGCCTCCCTGGTGAGGTGTTCTGGGCAGGTCCCACTGGGAAGAGGTCCCGGGGAAGACTCAGGACACACTGGAGAGACTAAGGCTGAATCCCAATTCTCCCCTTAACTCCCAATCTTACCCTCAATCTCAACCCTCAGTTAAGTTAAGATTTCAGACTGTAGAGGGCAGTAATGTGCCAAAACTGCGTAGTCTGTTGATTCAGAGGAAGCAGAAGAAGAAGAACGAGAACGTGTTAATACTCAACCAAATAACATGTATAAACACCACAACCACGGACATATTCAGTAGAAAGTCACCGTATAACATGGCCATTAGCTAACGCCAAACACCAGCTGTAACTCGTAGGCTTGTCCGCAACGGCATGGTTACCAGCTTACGATCCTAAAAAAAAGTAAATGATGTGCTACAAAAAGGCAAATAATCCATAAAATAACATTAAACTAAGATATTGGAGTGGTTTTTGTCATTTTTAGATCTCTATTAACAATAGAGATCCATATCCATAAAGCCCTCAAACTCACCCCTCAACTCAACTCTCGGGAGAATTGGGACAGCCCTTGCACTTCGCAGGAACGCGCATTTTGAGACTGATGGTTAAGATTGAGGGTTAAGGGGAGAATTGGGATTCAGCCTAAGTCTCTCGGCTGGCCTGGGAATGCCTTGGGATCCACCGGGAAGAGCTGGATGAAGTGGCTGGGGAGAGGGAAGTCTGGGCTTCCCTGTTTAGGCTGCGGCCCTGTGACCTGACTTTGGATAAGCAGAAGAAGATGGATGGATGGATGGAGTTTGCCTACATTAGCTGTAAATATTGTAATATATTATTATTCATCATAATTGCTTACACTTAAAGTGTGTTTTAAGGACTGATAGTTGTTAACTTCATCTATAAACTTCAAATTGTGTGTTTAAAAAACTGAAGTTTTAGGTCTGAACTACATTTAGATATTGGGTATTGGTATTATTTTGTAAATAAACTGCAAAAATCCATAATCGTGCATCCCTAGTTTGCAGAGAAGAATGAAATTGGCTTCCTTAGTAGCATCAACATTACAAGTCAGCTTTCTGATTGGACCTGCTTGATGACACGCATGGAATATCGACTTTGCAAAGTTTATCCTGCCAGGATGTAAACAAAGAATGGATATCATCGATAGCATCCTAAAGGAGCGGAGTGATTTGGCAGTATTTTGATCCAGAGAACAAGGATACAGTTAATTGTAAGGTGTGTCAGCTTACACTGGTATATAACCACTCGACTGAAGCATACGCTCAGTTTCACTCCACTTGCTCCCTCATGCTTTGATCCCATGTTAAAGACACAGAGCTTGTTATGGTCATTTTTTAAGTGTTTGTTTTTTTAACGTCACAGTAGCCAACAAAATGCAATTTCAATGTGCATTTAACAGGATTCAAAACAGCTGCCTTGGAACATCCTTGGAATAATAGGCAATATTGTAAAGCTATGATGCCATATTTTTAGCTTTTACAGAGGGAAAGAGAGTGTGCATTGTCTAAATTGCATTTCCAGCAAAGATGCAGGAGTTTACCTGTAAGTAGAAGGAAGAAATTGCTCAGTTTTGGAGCACAGGACTTGTGGGTTTGTTGCAGTGGTATTGAAACAGATACTGATGCTTTGTAAGATCACATCTAAGAGGAATATTCTCGTTTCGTGACAACCCTTAACCCTCCATCTCTCTTTTTTTTCCTCTTTGAGAGTCTCTCTGTCTGCCACTCTCTTCCTCTCTTTCCTGCATACACGCTGTCTGTTGTTATTGCGAGCTTCTGCTTCAGGCGAGAGGAAGTCAGGTTATGGGGGGGATGGGGTGGAGCTTATGTATCCATAGAGACTACTAGGTATCAGTATTATCAACCCCAGGTCTGACCCAGATTTTTTTCCTCCTACCACATGTGCTGGCCCCGCCCCCTCCAGTTCTCCCCACTCTGTGTGTGTTTTGGTGCAGTCAGTGATTTTTTTTTTAAAGGCGGTGATGAGAGCATGAGCAGTCCTGCACTTAAAGGATCCAACCTCTAAACCCCGACACAGTGGGAGATACCCCTGAAAATCCTCAATCCTTATCTCTAAAGAGGCCTGGCAATATGGCTAATGCTCTCAGTATTGACCCCCCAGCCTCCTATTTCATAGTGACCAGCCAATACCAATCCAATATTTACATAGCATCCCCCTTCAGCAGATTCTCTACGGACCACGTCAGTCCTCTTTTGAGAATTAAGTCAGCTTGAGATAATAGGACTAGCGGTCTGTGTTTACATGCACGCATTAACTTGCACATACATGCCCCTGCATGCAAGAGCTTTTAAGCTTATAGACAAACATATTTAACATTAACAAATTAATGCTGTTTTATATATATTTCTATTGTCTTGATAGCTGATCAGTTTGCTTATTTTCCTCTATATCCTTAAATTAAACTCAAGGACTTTCACAAACTTGTAGATTAGCATCACTAAGTTTGTTTTATTAATTTTATTAGCTATATCGCTGAAGTTTCTAATGTATATATATTGGATTTAAAATTGCTTGGTCACTTTGTTTACTTTCTATAGTGATGCATTAGTCTATTTTACTGTTTTTTTTCTGTTTATAGAGGGATTTTATAACTGCTGAAAGATTTTACTGTGACCTGCCAAGGGACTGCAGATGTAAATCAGCTCCAGGCTGCCTTCACAAGAGATGTCAAGCCTGATTTTATTCCCTTTTTGCACCCCAGATGATCAGGGCACATAGCCCATGTGTCAATTCGATTGTTTTACTGCTTTACTTTTCTGGAGTTGAAAATATAAAATATTTGATGTTTATTATTCCAGGCTGGGCTGCTTCTGAAAGAACAGCAAAAGAGTGCGAGCAGATAGAGCAGTGTTACTCAACCCTGCTCAACCAAAGAGCCAAATTGTTAAAAAATAAATTTGCAAGAGCCACAATCTAAGAAGTAAAAAGTGGCAAAAAGGGTGAACGTGGCAATAAAAATAAGGAGACAAAAATAGTCAAAAAGTGACAAAAAATGGCAAAAAATGAGTGAAAAGTGACCAAAATGGGCAAAAAGCAGCAAAAATGTGGCTAGATTTGGATAGAAAGCAGAAAAGAGTAGCAAAAATTGGATAAAATGGGAAAAACTGGCATTTAATGACAAAAGGCAGCTTAAACAGACAAAAAAAATGGCAAAAAAGGAAAAGATTGCAAAAAGTAGGATTAAAGTGGTAAAAATGGGTGAAAAGTGGCAAAAAGAAGTGGCAAAAATGTGCTTAAAGCAGCAAAAATGGGTTAAACCTGGCAAAAGGGGTTAAAGTGGCAGTAAAAATAATTTAAAGGGTGGCAAACATGGTCAAAAAGGGGCAAAATAGGCTAAAATGGCAAAAATTGTCAAAAAGTGCCAAAAATTTAGTAAAAAATGACTAAAAAGGGACTAAAATGGGCAAAAAGCAGCAAAAAGGTGGGAAGATATGGAAGAAAGGCAGCAAAGAATAGCGAAAATGGGAGATTATTTGGCATCTAATGGAAAAAGGCAGCTAAAATGGGCAAAAAATGGCAAAAACTGATCGAAAAGGGGCAAAAACGGGGGAAGAAGTGGGGAAACTAATTAATGTGACTTGCAGTCAGTATTTTCTGAGGTCAAAGTTTCCCTTTTCAAAAGTTTTCAGGGGGAATAATACTTTAAATTGAGAGATTAAAGAACCACAAATCATCACAAAAGAGCCACACGTTGAGTATCTCTCAGATAGAGTATCACCAACCTGATGCACTTTATAATTCAGAAATATAAAGACAACTAGGGCTGCAAGCAGCACCAAGGGCTCTCTCACCCTGGTACATGAGAGCATGTCTGAACCCCTGGTGTAGAGCAACTACTGGGTGTTGCCAAGCGGCAACCTCCGGTCCTGAAAAATGAAGCCAATGCAAAAGTGCAAAAAATTGCAATGCAAAGAGTGTCCACCTGAGGTTGGGTGCAGGAACACCAGAAGTACCATCTGAACACCTGCTAAAAAGCCGGTTTTTACCCTAGAAGTAAACTGGTTTACAGCCTGGTTTGAAAAACCAAACATGTTTTATTAGCTAATGTCTTCATGTGCTCTTACTGTACGGGGGGTGAATTGTTTTTGTACCACAATCGTTTCAACTATATTTAGAAAAAAAAACTCACTGCAGACTGATTGGCACGTCTCATTTGATTGACAGATAGCTTGACAGGCAGAAGCTATGTTTTTGTCAAGCAGAATGCTAGCTAGCTAGCTGACAGGAAGTCGAGCTTAGTGGGCGGGCCGTTAGGTTGATCCAAAGTTCGGTTGAGACCGCGGTTTGAATATGGAAGCTGCTGCGGATTGGCTTCAAGGGCTGTTTGAGTCTGCCTATTGTAATCAGATGGCTCAATGACTTTAGATCTTCAACTTGTCTAGAATGTTCATTAAAATGTGCAACCTGCAAAATGACAAAAACAGCAATATTTGAAGTATGCCCTGTATGATCTCACTTCCTGTACATATTTCTAAAAGACAGTATTTTAAGGTTTTGTTCATCTGGACATGATGCACATGTGTGTCAATTTTCATGCATGCCTAATCTTTGCTCTCTCTGGCGACTGTAACGAAGAAACCCACAGTACCCAAGTGCCCCTCTGCCAGCATTACATTTTTTAATTCCTGTTAACAATGCACAACAGAGAGTCACTTCCAATAAAAATCATCCAAACTACATTAAATGGATACATGAAGGCCACATTTTTGGACTCATTTTGCAGCAATTGAATAAAATGTAACAGATAAAAAGAACACAAAGATACGATTCTGGGAAAAGGTTTGAATCTTCTGCATCTAACTGACTGGTAAAAACGTCTATGCAGATATTCCGTGATTGAATCAGTCAGCATCTGTTTACAGTATGTTTGAGGAAACAGAGGCAGACACATCTTGCAGTGACAGGCTGCCTTTTATTGAACTTCAGGCTCCACAGATGGTGCGGATGTTTTCAGCCACAGTGACACACACACAAACCCACACACTGTTGTTGGTGCACATTGGCCACTTGCCAAAAGCAGGTGAAAATTAGGCCATTAGGACATTCAGCCAGGATAGCTTGAGTCATCGGCTTTTCCTGTGTTCTCTTACACTGCTGGGGTTTTTTGTTGTTGGTGCAGAGTTCCTTGGTCGTACCTCGGGATTAATCCTCCCTTGTAATCAACTTAACTCATGAGATTAATGTAGAAGGCACTCTTAAACCCAAAGAAAAGCGGGGCTGCAAGATCTGATAAACTAATTGAATTGGGCCTTCTGATTTAGTCCTCTTTTCTTTCATTAGTGTTGGTGGGCAGATTTTTCCTTCTGTTGCTGCCTCATCACACAGAAAGGACAGATATTTAGCTGAATGCTGATACCAATACGAATGTTTTTAATCACTTCTTGTGGTGTTAGACTCCCACTACACACTTTTTTTTTTTACCATGAAAACAAATTAGAGTTTGTGCAACAGCTGACCTCGTCCGCTCTGTAAACTTTCTTTCTTTTGTTCCACAGTTAAGTGAACCAGATGTTAGCATAAAATTATTTTGACAAAAGAGATTAGCTTGGCTACTGGTGTCTGTTCATGCCACATTTTTATCTGATGCTAAACTGATGCATTGGTGTGCCACTAGTACCTATAAAAAGCCACTCCAAGCCACTCCAAAGCCACTCTGTCTAAACTGTTTCTGTGTAGCTTTTGCTGTATGTTTTAGGGCAGTGTCTTGCTGGAAAACTAATCTTCTCCAAGCTGTTATTCTCTTGCAGACTGAATGAGATTGTCCCAGAGGATTTCTCTGTATTTTGCCATATTCATTTTACCCTCTACCAAGAAGTATCCCCACCGCATGATGCTGCCACCACTGTGCTTTACAGTAGGGATGGTGTGTTTGTGGTGATGTGCAGTGTTTGGTGTCTTGTCTGATGTTTTAAAAGCAGCACATTTGTCTTATCAGATCAAAGAACTTTCTCTCACTTGACCATGGGGTCTCCCACATGCCTTTTAGTGGACTCTAGTCCAGATTGAATCTGAGTTTTCTTCAACAGTGGCGTTCGTTTAAAGTGCCCTGAGATGCTTGGAGTGTTCCTTTGTCTTCATGGTGTATTGGTAGCCAGGAATACTGCTTTACCAGTGACTGGTCCTTCCAGTCATTTCACTAATTATGAGACTACTAGCACCAATTTTAAAGGAGTTGGATATTTATGTAACCACATATTTTCATTTTATTGACATTACTTTGTAGAAATCTGTGTTCACTCAAGAGATTCTAAACAATTTCCCTATTTCTATGAGTGACACTTGTTTCCTCTGTTAGAGTAAAAATGCAGTGTTGAAAAGGCCTGCAGAACTGGGCCACTCAGAGGATAGTCTTTATTGATCCCCTGCTACAATATAGGAGGTTCAATGGTCACCATATGATTCAATTAGAGCAAGTTCGATATATCTTAAAGAGTTTATTGATGTAAAAGTTTAACAAGTACTTTTACTAAAGCATCAACGTTCAAAAAGATCAAATATTTGAACAACATAGATAGTAATACTAGAAATAACAGCATTAGATTTATAACCATGCCCTTTCTTTGCAACGTTTGGCCATAACTTTCATAATAAAGCTACAGCTTCTCTCCAGTTGAACGTCATCTTTCACTATGACCCTACATTGTACCATATCTATCACCATACCAACCACACACTGCACTAATCCTTGAATAATCCTCTCCCCCTGTATTGGTGTAAACATGCACAATGCCTCAGTCTAGTCATTGCAGGGTGATGCATTAATGCCTCCTCCTCCTCTTCACCCAAATTCCAGTCCGGCATAATCCATAACACAGTAGGAATAAAGTCCTGCTAACAAAGAGGAATGGGTGAGGGTGAAAAGGCTCTGTTTTAACTGTGGTTAAAGTTTCACCTGAATGAGTGCGTAGAGCTCCTGCAGGTTTACCCTTCAGAGACAGAAATTCATAACCAGGCACACAGACGTGGACATAATCCTGCTCGTTTTATTCTTTATGCTAAGCTTTAGCTGCTACTCTAATTTTATATGTTTTTATTGGACAAACAGAGTCTGACTTTTGACATCTGACTGTGAGTGGATGAATGAGCGAGTGGGAACTGGCACTATTATTAGAGATGGGGTGAGAAGGATGAGATAGACAGATCTGCCTAGCAACAGTGCAAACACCACTAGGGAGGAGACGTGTGGGGGTGGGGGTTGGCAGAGAGCAATCTGGATGGAGTGCAGACACACTTTACATGTATTTGATTTAAGCATGCATTAATTATTTCAGCATGTACACTCTGAGGTTTAGATTCCATCAGTGGATGTTAATCTGAAAACACGGGCAGCAACAGCAGTGACTGTGATCAGCTCTTTAAAGGCAGCAGACATTCATGTACAACTGCCTTTTTTATTCTTCAAGTGGACTGCAGATTTGCAGATTATTTCAACCATTTTAAGAGAATACTCTCAGCATAAGTGAAAAAAAGAAATGATGACTTTAAGAGAGTAAGAGTGATGCAGATCAAAAATTGCTTTTGCTTTTGGCCTGAATATACACACAGTAGGTGTCCAGTGTGCACCCAGATCCATCTTAAAATAGTGCTGGTTATTATGTTGTGTTGACAGAGTAGCCATCAAACAGAGCGTCAGCACCACTGGCTGTGCATGATGAAACAAACTCGTCAAGTTCGACTGCAGCCTGACAAATAACACTAAAGTAGCTGGGATGAGGGAAGGGCATTGAAAGATTGTCAGAGCCACAGTATTACCCAAAGAGACATACATTATCCATCATGCTCACACAACTCTGCGTACTACACGTCCTATTTGTCCTGCACACGTCTCGTGCCACTGACACGCAGCTGGAGTCATAACAAGGGCAATGGCTGCACAAGAAAAGCATGCTTGTGTTATGGTGACTGCTTCTGCTTACATACTGCTTGAGGCCATGATTTATGACCTGGAGAGAGGAAGGCAGGAGCAGAAAGCACTCTGCTGTATTGAATGGCGTACTGGATGATCCTTTGGCAGGTCCATAGGGGCACTGTGAGGGAAACATAATGGGAACGGTGCATTATCTGGTGTGCAGATGATGCTGTTAGGGAAGATACTGCAAGACATGTATGACTAAGCTGAATTCTTCTGTGTTTTTACAGGAATTTATCAAAGAAGTATCAACCCAAGAAGAACTCGCGAGAAGAGGAAGAGAGCAAGTAAGCTGGACAAAAGTTTAATCATTTTTTTAATGGTGTATTTTTAATTTTTAAGTCATCCTGAGGCAGACTTATGGACTCTATAACAGTATACAGTATATACTGTATGCATGCTATTCTATCTTAATATACACTATTGCCAAAAGTATTCACTCACCCATCCAAATAATTGAAAACAGGTGTTCCAATCACCTCCATGTCCACAGGTGTATAAAATCAAGCACCTAGGCATGCAGACTGTTTCTACAAACATTTGTGAAAGAATGGGTCGCTCTTAGGAGCTCAGTGAATTCCAGCGTGGTACTGTGATAGGATGCCACCCTGTGCAACAAGTCCAGTGGTGAAATTTCCTGGCTCCTAAATATTCCACAGTCAACTTTCAGTGGTATTATAACAAAGTGGAAGCCATTGGGAACGACAGCAACTGAGCCGCCTGGTAGGCCGCATAAAATGATGGAGCAGGGTCAGCGGATGTTGAGGCGCGTGGTGCGCAGAGGTGGCCAACTTTCTGCAGAGTCAAACACTACAGACCTCCAAACTTCATGTGGCCTTCAGATTAGCTCAAGAACAGTGGTAGAGAGCTTCATGGAATGGGTTTCCATGGCCGAGCAGCTGCATCCAAGCCAAACATCACCAAGTGTAATGCAAAGCGTCATATGCAGTGGTGTAAAGTAGCCGCCACTGGACTCTAGAGCAGTGGTTTGGCAGTTGCCAGGAGAACGGTACATGTCTGACTGCATTGTGCCAAGTGTAAAGTTTGGTGGAGGGGGGATTATGGTGTGGGCTTGTTTTTCAGGAGCTGGGCTTGGCCCCTTAGTTCCAGTGAAAGGAACTCTGAATGCTTCAGCATACCAAGAGGTTTTGGACAATTCCATGCTCCCAACTTTGTGTGAACAGTTTGGGGATGGCCCCTTCCTGTTCCAACATGACTGTGCACCAGTGCACAAAGCAAGGTCCATAAAGACATGGATGAGAGAGTTTGGTGTGGATGAACTTGACTGGCCAGCACAGAGTCCTGACCTCAACCCAATAGAACACCTTTGGGATGAATTAGAGCGGAGACTGAGAGCCAGGCCTTCTCGTCCAACATCAGTGTGTGACCTCACAAATACACTTCTGGAAGAATGGTGAAAAATTCCCATAAACACACTCCTAAAACTTGTGGAAAGCCTTCCCAGAAGAGTTGAAGCTGTTATAGCTGCAAAGGGTGGACCGACGTCATATTAAACCCTGTGGATTAAGAATGGGATGTCACTTAAGTGTATGTGTGAGTCAAGGCAGGTGAGCGAAGACTTCTGGCAATATAATGTATGTAATATTTTTTTTCTGCCCAAAAATTCTTCGTTTTCTCAAGTCCCACTGGGAAAATGTACTAGTGATGACAGGAAACATTAAAAGAATTGTATTCAGTCACATCCTCAGGGCTTCTGTAATGATGTGGTTTTTAAACATGTTATTTTCGTTCCTTACTCTTTGTTCAGTCATACATACTTTGCACCGTCTGAGCCCTAAACTTCAACATTTGTCAGTGGATAAATTTGAGAGGTTAAAATCTTGGGTTCCAGTTCTTTCTAGCTGGTTCTGAGGCTGGACCAGTCAAGAACCACTGTTTTGGAAATCATTAACCTTACAAATGCAAATTTCTAAACATTCTGGCAAAATATTTTATTAAACCTGTCTGTGTAGTTCTTTTCTGTTATTAGCAATAACATTAATAAAACACGATGTATAAAACCCACTTTTAATATCTACTACAGCCCCAATTCCAAAAAAGTTGGCACGCTGTGAAAAATGTCAATAAAACAGAATGTAATGATTGCAATGATTCAGAACAGAACATATACAACATATCAAGTGTTGAAACAGACATTTTACCTTTTATGAAAAATATTAGCTCATTTTGCATTTAATGGCAGTAAAACATCTCAAAAAAGTTGGGACAGGGCCATGTTTACCATTGTGTAGCGTCCACTCTTCCTTTAACAACAGTCTGTAAACATCTGGGAAGTGAGGAGACCAGTTGCTGGAGTCATGAGAGAGTAATGTCTCATTTTTGTCTCATGTAGGATTCTTTTTGCTTGATTATTTGTTTTGTCACTTGCCAAATGTTTTCTATTGGTGAAAGATAGAGTAGCATCTGGCTGCGGACCTCTGTGGGGCGGTGTTTTGGGCTTATCTGTAGCAGACCTCTACAATGGGGCAATCTCAGTCGTGGGGTGGGAAGTGATGTACTAACCTCTGAGTTTTTCCTTAATTTGTGGGGATATTTTAAATTTTGTCCCCCCTGCCTAACCCTAACCCTCGTTAACTTTTCCTTAGTTTGTGGTGTCTTAAATTTAAATTTATCCCCTTCAGTACATTTTTGATTCTTATTCATGCAATTCTGCTGTGGTGAATTCTGCTCTGTAGAGGTCAGCAATAGATGAACCCAAAATACCCCACCAGAGAGGTCTGAAGCCAGATCCTTTTGGAAAGATCTGGACTGCAGGCAGGCCAGTTCAGCAGGTCATGCTGCTGTGATGGATGCAAGGCCTTCTCTGAAAGAGACATTGTCTGAATAGGAGTATTTGTTGCTCTAAAATCTCTACTTACTTTTCAGCATTGATAGTTCCTTTCCAGATGTGTAAGCTGCCCACGCCATAGGCCAGTTTTATTCAACCCTGTCAACCAAAGAGCCAAATTGCTGAAAAATACCTTTGCAAAAGCCTCAGTCTAAGTGGTGAAAAGTAGCAATGAAAATAATTCAAAGGTGGCAAAAAAATGGTCCAACAGTGGCAAAAATTTGGCAAAACAATGAGAGAAAAGTGACTAAAATGGGTAAAAAGCAGTCAAGAGTGGCAAAAAATAGGAAACAAGTGGTATTTAACGGCAAAAGGTAGCGTAAATGGGCAAAAAAGGGATAAAAGTGGAAAAAATTGGAAAAAATTAGCTAAAAGAAGTTGCAAAAATGGGCAAAAAATAGGAAACAAGTAGTATTTGATGGCAAAAGATAGCTTTAATGGGCAAAAAGTGTTGAAAAAGAGCAACAATGGCATAAAGGTGACAAAAATAAGCGGCAAAAATGGGCAAAAAACTAAACAAGTAGTATTTAACGGCAAAAGGTAGCGTGAATAGGTGAAAAGTGGCAAAAAATGTTGAAAAGGGCAAAAATGGGATAAAAGAGGACAAAATGGTGAAAAAGTGGCAACAAAAAGTGGCAAAAAATGGGTGGTTTCAATGGCAAAGGTAGTTTAATTGGGTGAAAAATGGCTAAAAATGGGATAAATGTGTGAAAAATTGGATAAATGGGACAATTAAGTCTGACATTTAAAATCTTCTATGTAAGTCTAGGAAACAAACTGATCAATGTGATTAATTTCTGAGGTTGAAGTCTCTTTTTTAAGGTTTTCTTGGGAAATAATATTTCAAATTAAGACATAAAAGAGCCACAAGTCATCACAAAAGAGCCACATTTGGCTCCAGAGCCATATGTTGAGTATCACTTCCATAGGCTCTAATGCAACCCCGTACCATCAGAAATGCAGGCTTTTGAATTGTGCTCTGATAACAGGCTGGATGGTCCCTCTCTTCTTAAGTCTGCAGGACACGGCGTCAGTGATTTCCAGAAACATTTACAAATTTTGATTCAACTGACCACAGAACAGTTTTCTGTTCAGCCTCAGTCTATTTTAAATCTGATCTTACAATCAGCACAGAACACTGAGCCCTGTTTCTAAAGTAACAGGTTGATTAGGGAAGCAAAATGGTCCTAAAATGTATGGAAAAAGTCTTTAAAAAGACATTAAAAAGTATTTATTTTTAAGTCTTATTTTCTGTATGTGACTGGATTGAGTGATGTGAATTGTAGGTGAGATTTATGGCCTTAAGATATTACATTACTAAGTTTTATTATCTCAATTGTCTTTATTTCACTGTCCTTATTTTCATGTCGGTAACAGTGCTGTTTCCTGTGACATCTTTTCCCCTCTCTCCCAGATACACCTTCTGTCGAGCCTTCCTGACGACACTCAACGAGTTAAACGACTACGCAGGTCAACACGAGGTCATAGCCGAAAACTTGACGTCTCAAATCCTCAGCGATTTGTCGCGCTACCTGACAGAGCTCAAGGCCGAGAGAAAATCGGTGAGAAATGCTTCCAGACCTCATGCCTTACTGCTTCATCTGAATTCTGCCCGCATCCTCCCTATTCTTGTGCTTTGAATAAAACATTTAAATTGGATTCTGAAACTGGCTCACAAGAAATTAAGCAACCAGCTCCCTGCCTTCTCTGCTCCGCACCAACTGAGGTCATCACTGAGTATATATAGAAACACCCAAAGGCTCCCTAGAAGAGCAAAACGTGACTGACTGGGTCCTTTTTATGGAGCAAAGTCATCCCCTCTGTATCATTACTCTCTCTTTTTAAACCAACTCGCATACGATTGGTGCACCACACGCTATTCTTAAACTCTGCAGTCACTTTTCTTGCACTATTAAAAAATAATTTGGTGGAACGTTGGACCTGCAGCTCATGATTCATAGATAACAGTGTGGGGTGCATGTGAAATTGAAAGAGTTGGCAGATTAGAGAGAGAGAAAAATAGCCAGCTAGAAAAAAAACCTACTTTCTAAAAAATCTGTCATGGACTCTTGTGTCACGGTGGTGCAGCTGAGAGAACTGAAGTGGAAAAGCAAACGAGGTTCCACTCAAAGGCATAGTGACCTTGTCTTTCTTAGAGTAAATGCTCATATGCATTCTTGCTGGTAAGTGTTGCTGCATTTTCAGCTTGAAAGAAGGACAGGAAGCATA
The DNA here is from genome assembly GCF_018320785.1 of Cheilinus undulatus. NCBI lineage: Eukaryota > Metazoa > Chordata > Actinopteri > Labriformes > Labridae > Cheilinus > Cheilinus undulatus. The sequence goes on from NC_054881.1 coordinate 41,261,493, forward strand.
GATATGTTTTGATTTTAGACTGAGTTTTAATGCAAAGTGGAGGGGATTTCCAGTGCCTCTGGAGAGGAATCATCAGCCCCCTGTAGGCCTGTTTTTTCCCCTATTTTGGCGTTGATTTATCATCGCTTGGCAGTATCATCTGTCTCTCTAGCGTCCACACAGACAGACCCTGCTTCTCTGGCTGCAGGATGTCACTGTGACACTGCTCTTCCTCTTCATTTCTCTGCACACTTCCTCTCCTTTTCCTCTTTTTCTTTATCTGTAAGCATCTTATTTTTCTCTTTTCTCTATTCTTTATCATAGACCTCCATAGTGTGTCATTGTAGCTAACCATGAATACATGTCATGTGTTTGCCTCTCTTACAAAAGCTCACAATAGTGTTTTTTCAGTTACTCAGAGTATGCGGGGGATTTCCTTTCAAATCATGACTCTGATAATCACTGTATCTTTTCAAAGCAGACGAACATTTCAGTTAAACAGCATTGAGGAAATCGTCTCTCTGAAGAACGGCGTCCTTGTTGGATGAATACAGACTTTGTTTTTTTTTTTTAAGTTTCTGTCTCAGACACACTCGTGCCTTTAACACACTCATGAATGATGGAGAATGACACCCTTTGAGTCTTTGGGTTGTTCAAGTATTGAAAAGGATAACAGCAATCCAAAGCTACAAACAGAGACCATCAAAAGTAGCTTTTATTTTTCCTGCTAAAAATACTTTGCTTAAAAGCAGGTCAGACTTAAAAAGGGATTCCTGTAAATTTAATCCGGACATCCTTTTTCAGTTTCGTAGTCTAAATGACTGCTGGGTACTAAAGGTTTAGGCATTGCTTTAAAATAGAATTATGTCCCATTCTGGACAAAAATGACAGAGGGGTGTGTCCACTAGGGCTGGGCAGTTAATCAAAAATAAGATTAAATTGCAATATGGCCTGCTGCAATTTTCAAATTGAAGAAGTTGCAATATTTTTTTAACCTGAAATTTGTGTCAGAATACCAGTTTAAAACTTTTTCTTGCAGATATTATGCATTACATTTCATGCTTATTTTGGTACATATTTCTTATTTTATATGAGAATGACATAGAAAATGATCACTTCCTTCAATGCAACAATTCATATCCAATTTTCAATTCGAGTCAAACTCATCACGATAACATTTTTTTTTTTCAAAATACTTAAGCCCTAATTTAGTCTAATATTGTGTTGGTTGCAATATAGAATAATTAATTGCTTGTGATTGTTGGTAAATACATAAGATGAAGAACTTAACAAATAATTGCGCATCAAATCACAATATTGGGGAAAAATATCACAATAACTTTATTCTCCCAAATTGTTCAGCCCTAGTGTCCACATTTGATGCAAATCACAGCTGTTATTTGTCCAAATATTCATAAGGTGTCAATGCGTTCTTTTACTGCTCCTGATTGGGTGGATCTGGGATCAATAGGCCAGGCTGCCTGTAATATCTGTAAAGAGCGAGCAGACAGGGAAGCATCACTAACCAGAAACTTTGCAGCTCCCAAATGTAAACGCTAGGGTTGAAAATCACCAGTTTCAATGTGATATTGAGTCATTGGACAAAGTTAGAGTATTTCCTGCTGTTGAAAAGTCTGCTATTATATGATTTTGATGTGCTTAGATTCAACTGACAGTTGATGACATTATGCACCCATTTAACTAGCTAGCTGAAATCTATGATTTTTGATAGATCTATATATGATTTGAAAAAATCCCTGCCAACTCCATTGCCATTTAGTTAACACAGCTTGGAATTTCCCCTTGTGGGACTAATAAAGGAATATCTTATCTTATCTTAAGGACCCATTAAACTAGGTCCCTCTATTCCAAAAAGTTCTGAATTTTGTTACTTAACTATTTTATGTTGGGCCCCTATATGAGTTTTTGCAGTCACATTTGTATGCACACTTCTGTGAGATCTTGTGTCTTTTCAAGGTTTTCAAACAAAGTACGACCACTAATATTGATTAGTTTGTCACTAACAGGCTTAATTTGTTATTTAAAGTGTCACAGGTCATTATTCAGAGTACATCTTTCTTGGTAGAATGAAAGGGTGCTTTTTTATATTTTTAATCTTTTACACAAAACATGACTGTCTTCAGGTGCCCTAACTCCACTGACTTAATACCCTAAAGTCGTGGTACTCAACATGTGGCTCTTTTGTGATCATTTGTGGCTTTTTTATGTCTTAATTTTATCCATTATTCCCTCAGAAAACCTTAAAAAGGAAAACTTTTTGCCATTTCACTATTTTTGCCACTTTTCACCCATTTTAGCTATCTTTTGCCATTAAAAACCCCTTTTTTTCCTATTTTTGGCCATTTTGCAACTTCTCTTTGCCACCTTTTCCCCATTTTTTCCACCTTTATCCCATTTTTGGCCTTTTTAACCATATTTTGCCACTTTTTGCCCATTTTAGCTACTTTTTGCCATTAAATACGACTTGATTCCTTTTTTCCCCAAATTTTTCTACTTCTTTTTGCCATTTTTTGCCCATTTTTTCCCTTTTTCACCATTTTTTGCCACATTTTGGCTATTTAAGGTATCTTTTGCCATTACATATGACTTGTTTCCTATTTTTTGCCCATTATTGCCACCCTTGACTGCTTTTTGCCCATCTAAGTCGCTTTTCACTCATTTTTTGCCACTTTTAGACCATTTTTTTGCCACTTCTCATACATTTTTGCTACTTTCTAACCATTTTTCACTTTTTGTCCCCCATTTTTGTCCCTTTTCAATCATTTTGCTGGTTTTTGACCATTTTTGCCATCTTTAACTTATTTTTATTGCTACTTCAAGCTGTTTTTGCCACTTTTCACCACTTAGATTGTGGCTCTTGCAAAGGTATTTTTAAACAATTGGGCTCTTTGGTTGAGTAACGCTGCCCTAAAGAAACTAAAGTTGCTGGATTATCACCGTCTTGGCAAGCTTTTGCTGACAAACTAGAGGTACATGACTGTTGTGTTTGAAAGGAAGTTAATGTTAAGCATAAAAGAACTGGCTAGGGTTGGTAAGACCTGTGCAATAATCTCAGCGCTTTGCAAGTTAAAGGAGTGTTTTTGTTGCTGGAGAAAAACATGTTGACAAAGACTTCCTTATTCGTATTTTCTCCCTCTTTAAGCACCTCGATTTGCTTTCTTATTGTGTTTTAAATTTGTTGTCATGTCTGACAAAGCTGTTCAGGTAGACCCAGACAGCTGGATTAGAGGAGGGGGTTAAGATCTTTTCTCCCTCGGTGTTTACAGGAAGCTCATTGGGCAGGTAAAATCCCTGCTACAGACCACTGGGAGAAAAGGAAAAATACCTCATTAGTTTCTCATGTGGGTTTGTTATGCAACTGTGCCCGACTCCTTTTTTTTTTGTTGGCGTTTCCCTGAGTGAACCTCTCGCTAAGCTCAGCTTGGGGTGGCGTGGAGGTGAGGCCAAGAATGCCGTCTTAAAGGATTTTACTTGAGATCATTTTGTGGTTGTTTTTAAGAAGTGGGACCTGGTTTCATGAGGGAGAACTTTATTTCATCTCTTACACAAACACATTTAATTTAAATGGAGATTTTGTTTTCTGTTGATTTTGGTGCCCCTTGTGGACTGATTGCTACCTCTTATCCCTTCACACTCGTGTATGACTCAGAGTTAGTGCTGCTGCCTCACAGCCAGAAGGTCCTTTGTTCAAATTCAGTTGGACAGGGCCTTTCCAGATACTCAGGCTTTCCCCTACGGTCCAAAGACATTCTCATTAGCTTAATTGATGAATCCGAATTGCCCTTAGGAGTGAATATGAGCGTGCCTGGTTGTTTGTCTTTGTGTCAGCCCTGTAATCGACTGGCGACCGGTTCAGGATGTACCCTCCTTCTCACCCAGTGACAGCTGGGATAGGCTCCAGTCCCCTGTAACCCCAAACAGGATAAGTGGGGTAGATAATGGATGACTCATCAAAAACCTGTTAAAAACAGGCTGTTTTGGCAGTGTGCAGTCTGTTTTCATCACCTACCCAACCACTGCAATAGGAAGACTGTAGACGGATACAGGTGCATCTGAAAAATGTAAATGTCATGCAAAAGTTCATTTTTCCTGTGATTTAATTTACAAGACATCAGTCCAATTATTTTTTATTTCAAAAACAGAAATGTTGACCTTCTTAATTTACTGCTCACTAATTGGTTAGAGCTTCTTTTGTAGAAATTACTGCATCTGTAATGAAGCCCAGGTCGCTCTGATAGCAGCCTTCAGCTCGTCTGTATTGTTGAGTCTGGTGTCTCTTATCTTCCTCTTGATATTTCCCCAGATATTCTCTACGGGTTCATGTCAGATCACAGTAATACCAGGTCAGCAAAACAGTTTTTGGTAGGTTTGGCTCCACTGTGGGCAGCTGCCAAGTTCTGCTGGGAAATGAAATCTCCATAAAGCTTCTCAGCAGATGGAAGCATGAAGGTCTCTAAAATCTCCTGGTAGTCTACTGACAGCGTTATCTGGACTTGATAAAGACCAGTAGCAGCAGATGGCATGACACCTCAAACCATCACTGACTATAGAAACTAAAAACACTGGACTTGAAGCACCTTGGATTCTGGGCCTCTCTGATCTTCCTCCTGTCTCTTCGTCCTTGATTTCCAAATGAAATCCTTAATATGGTTTCATCTGAAACAGGACTCTTTAACTGCCTGGACCCATCTGTGTTTTGGCTCTTGATCCACTGACTCCAGCCTCAGTCCAGTCCTTGTGAAGCTCCTCCAAGTTCTTGAATCTGCTTTGTTTGATAATCCTCTGAAGGCTGAGCTCATCTCTGTTTTCTTACCACACGTTTCCCTTCTGACAACTTTCCATGAGTCTGCTTTGACACAGCCTCTGAGAACAGCCTGACCTTCCTGCAGTGACCTTGCCCTCCTTGTGGAGGGTGTCAGTGATTGTCCTCTGGGCATTAGTGAAGTCAGCAGTCTTCCCCATGATTGTGGTTGTGTGTACTGAACCAGAGAGAGAAAATGGAGGCTTAGGAAACCTTTGCAAATATGATCCGGCAGATATTTTGCATTTAGCCAATTATCTGCAGTTGACCGCCCACAACACCATCTGATTGGCTAGATGTTGTACAAGTATTAGCCATATTCATCTTTAGTCATTAGTGAAGCTTTAGCCAAGGTTTTTTTTAAAATTAATGGTTTAGATCCCGTCTCATTACTGACACCTTCAGCACATTTTTGCTGTAAGTCCATATTGGCCCTAAAATCAATACCACTATCACACAGAAGAAGAGAAATGAAGCTGTGTCAGCAGCTTTACATGTGACCATCCTAAAGCAGCCACTGCTTGTGTTTCCTGTGAGCCAGTAGGGTTAATATGGGATGAAGGGCCTAAGTCTCACTGGACTGTCATAGTGCTGAGGAGTCATAATAAGGTGTTCAGTCAGCATGCTGCTGTCCTGATCATAGGGCTTAGGTTCCTCTCTAAGTAGGTCTAACAAAGACCCTTATTCACTATATAGGCCGCCCACCCTTGTAAATGTCACTATACACCAGGGGTGTCAAACTTAAGGCCCGGGGGCCAAATCTGGCCCGTGGTACAGGTACACCTGGCCGGCAAGATCATATCATATTTATTATAACTGGCCCTAAAATATGAGGTCTGCAGATTTCCTCCAGTATTAAAATGTAAACGTAACCATGATGATATCAGATATCCTTAAGTCATAAAAATGTCAAAAAAAAAAAAAAAATTGACAAAAATGAATGTGGGAAAAGAAATTATTTTGTCTTTTCATTTCATTTTTTCATTTTTGCATTGCACAATTATGACTTCAATCTATTATCTGGACTTTAACTACATATTTTGACCATTTTCAATTTATTATTTTGACTTTCTTCTCATGTTTTAACCTTTTCAATTTATAATTTTGACTTTATCTGATAATTTTGGCTTATTCAAGTTATAATTTTGACTTTTTATATCATATTTTTAATTTGTAAATTTATTATTTTGACTTTGAGCTCATATTTTGACATTTTCAATTTATTATTTTGATTTTTTTCTCATATTTTTAACTTTTTCAATTTATAGTTTTGACTTTTTATCTCATATTTGACTTTTTAAATGTATTATTTTGACTGTCTTCTCATCTTTTAACTTTATCAATTTATAATTTTGACTTTATTTGATAATTTTGGCTTATTCAATTTAAAGTTTTGACTTTTTATCTCATATTTTGACTTTGTAAATTTATTATTTTGACTTTCTTCTCATATTTTAACTTTATCAATTTATAATTTTGACTTTATTTGATAATTTTGGCTTATTCCATTTATACTTTTGACTTTTTATCTCATATTTTGACTTTGTAAATTTATTATTTTGACTTTTTATTTCAAATTTTGGCTTTTTCAATTTATTATTTTGACTTTTTATCTCATATTTTGAAATTTCATGTGCACCATTTTAACTTGTAAGTCATATTTCTGCTTAAAAACATGATTGTGACTTTCTTTTTTTACATATTTACCTTTTAAAGCATTATTTTAACATCTAATTTTGTGTTTTGACCTTTCTAATTAATAAGTTAGACTTTTTATTTCAGATTTTATGCCTTTTAACGGATCATTTTGACTTTTTGAATCTCAAAATCATTTTTCATCCATGCTAGTTTTTCCCCCATAATTTATTACTGGTGAAAATGAGGTTTAACAGTTTGGTTTAATGTGGACCCTGTTAGACCCTCAGCTTAGTCCTTAATTCAGAATCCGGCCCCTTCTGTGACTGAGTGTGACACCCCTGCTGTACACTATTTAAAGGACATGTAGAGATGTGTTAGTGAAGTAGTCCCCTTCAGGGTGAGTTCAAGGTGTCCTCTTTAGTATCCACTTGATACTGTCATTGTATCTGTCAGTAAGAGTACAGTCTGTCTTATCCCATTGCCAGCTTTGTGACATGTTCAACCAGCTAGCAAAAAATGAAAAAAGAATACATCTTCTTCAGCTGGCAGGGCTGTAAAATAAGCATTACATTGACTGGAAAGTCAGCTGAAAACCATTATGCACTATAAAACCTCTTTAGGTGAGTTTGGCTGAGGGTAGTGCCCCCATATTTCTCTGAGAGGCAGATGCAGCCGTGGCGTAACAGTGAAAGAACAATGTGTCTCTCTGGAGAGGCCTTACATGCCTTCCTGTGTTGAGTGGAAAGACAAATAGGAAGCAGAGAGGAAGAATTGGATGTTTCCACAGTTGCATCTGAATCCAGAAAGTAATATCACTCTGTTTTGGCCCAGGCGTAAAGAGAGCCGTCTCATGAAGGTCTAAATCCCTCCAGTCTGTAGATCCTTTATGACTTGTTGCTATTTCTAGACTCTTATGATTGTATGTGTGCTGACAACTGTGCAGGACTGCAGGTGCACATTCCTATGAACCAAGTCACACCAATGAATGACTAACAGATCACCTAAAGCTGTGAATGCAGAGGTACATGTGCACCTCTTCACACGTGGAAATCGATCGAAAAGGGCAAATTTGTGCTGGGGTGGAAATTCTGCACTTTTCTTGTTTTTTTTTATTCCTGATGGTTCAAACTAGTTGTTTATTCCCTTCCTGTCTCCCATGGCTCTGAGTTCATATTTAACAGAGCAAAGCAAGTAAGCATCAGCATCAGTCAAACAACATCTTGCACTTCTCTTCCTTTCTCTGCAGAGGTGTGGGCGTGTAACTAAGCTCTTGAGAGCGTAATAACTGAAACAATCAAAAAATAGCTTTTTATTTCTTTGTGTGACTGCTTTGTTTGTAAATTAGTGGCACTCACTCTCCCTGTTCTATCACCCGATGCTGTCTCTCTCTCTTGCTTGCAGAAGCTGTGGGTTAAAAATAAGACTGTATATCTGTTTTTTTCTCCATGAATTTATAAAAATAAACATTCAGACATCTGATGCCTAAGATGCTTCCATCAAATCTGTGTGAGAATGGTGAGAGTGTGGAAGTTGTAGAGTAGTTCACCTAACTTGGCAGCATAGCCCATCAGTCCGCTGACTCGTAGAAGGATTTAACTCCTGGTAATGGCTTTTTAATAAAAGTCAGGTCAAAGTAATAATTACAGACTTTATTCATTTATCCTAATTTATTTCAAAGTCGTACAGAGGTGGAACTGTCTCCTGGTCTCTGGAAAGTTTCTGCATAAAATTGCAGCACACTTCCATCAGCTCTCTCAGACAGTAAGCTAATCTTCACTCTATTTACACCATGCTGTTACCATCCTCATCACTAGATGCTTAATGCTATAAGGCCAGTTTGCATGGAAAGGGGTGTTTTTCATAGGGTTGTTCCCATACCGATACCAGTATCAGAAATACGTCCGATACTGCTTAAAATGCAGGTATCGGTATTGGCGAGTACACAAGTTTATGCATATACGATACCGTTTGGTTTAACTTTATAGTTTGCTTCGTTTAGTCATGCTAACTGTTAGCGCTATAACCGGAAATAGTTTCTTCTTCGCTGCCAGGCTTCCGTTTTTTAGCGCAGCAGCAGCGAAGAACAACCATGGGACCCGCTGCAGCTGCAAAGAATGAAGGCTGCTGCGTGACAGTTTTTCTCTAAATGTGATTGTTAAAACGCCTTTCAGACTGGCGCTGTCATGCAAGACAAGAAGTGACACAGTTTATAAAAAGTAAAATAACTTTTGAACCATGAATCGTTGCCTCTCGTTTTCCACTTGAAGCTAGCCATTGTGTTTTCCCATTGACACTATTGATGCCTTTGAATCCCGTGCGGCAGCGTTTTCACTATGCCTGGAATGCGTGCCTACATCTGTACATGTTTCTGATTTCTTTGTGGCTCTAGTTTCAAACCAGGACACCCAAGAAGTCTTATGGGAGGTTTCAGGGACGATTGCAGCAATGATGTGATGTGCAAATCGGCACAGACAGACATGCCGCCAACTATTTAGATTCTGAGATGAAAGGAAGCTTTTCTCTTGCTTTTTCCAACCGACTGTGGGTGCAATTTTTGCAAGTTTTTTTCAATTGACTACAGCCATTAATACAATATGCAAACGTGACCCATAACGATGTGACAAGGCTCCATGATACACATGCAGTGTTTCCCCTACCATTCTGTTCTAGGTATTTACCTTCAATGAGGTAAATACCTGAAGTGATGTGTTAGTTTACTGCATTTGGAGGCCCATTTTACCTCTTCTCATGCTTCTTTACATAACTCCTTTTCACAGCTGTCCTACATTGTTCCACAGTTTTCTTCTTCATGAATAAAACTGACTGGATTCTGTTTAGACAACTTTTTTAAAATAAAACAATAGATTTTGGCACTTGCAGTTACTGTATGACAGCATAACGCTGTATTAACATTTTCCCACCCCTAGTTACTGCAGTCTAATAAGGGACATAAATAATGGTGGTTGAAAGCTGTAATGCTGAGATTATAAACAGATTTTCTCCTAATTCACTTGTTTTTAGTAGCCCTATCCTAACAAAACCTTCATTCCCATTCAGTATGTTCTCCAGGTGAGTTATATGAAAGGTACTGAGGAGGGAAAGTAACCGGAGCATGGCAGTTACAACAGATACCAGGTATAAACTTGTTGGCTGATATTGAAATCTGGGGGGCAGAGACAGGTCATAAAGGATTTTCCTGGCAGTGCCAAGTGTGGCATATCACACCAGACTAGACGACAGCTGCAGGTCCCAACTTATACAGTACACACAGTGGCCTGTGTGTTTTTGTAAACGGCCTCTCTTGGCCCACATCCCTGCAGGGGACCGGGGCGCCCGGCCCAGAGGCAGAGCACATCTCTGTACCGCTGAATGTGTGGACCACAGCCAGATCTTCTAGAAGCATCCAGCAAAAGGTTTTAAATCTATGCTGTGAAAAACAAAATCACTGTAACTCTTAACTTTCCCTCAAAAGCCAAGCAATAACTTTACAATCGCCTGTGGTCATTTTAATGCTAAAGAATCCAACAAACTCAAATCAAATAAAAAACCCACATAAGTGGACTATGAATGAGGTAACCCCTGGTTTCAGAGACTGCGGAAGTAGCTGAGCTGAATATCGATGCTGCCATTCAATAACGGCGCCAGGCTTTTATCCAAAATAGAAAGCTGCTGCTTGTACTTTTTTCTGCACTTCAGTTCTCTGGACTGCAAAAGGAAGTGCTCAGTATTCTGTGTAATTTCTCAAACTAACAAGCAGGAGATGTGAAATTCAGAGGAGCTGAAAGGTTGATCTCACCTGAATAACTGAACATGAGAGCGGGAACATGTCCTGGTTTACCTCTGATAGTCACACTTCTCTTTTCCCACAGGGAAGCTGAGTGAAAAAAAAGGAAGTGCCCCAGTGTTTCAGAGGAAGTATTTGAACTTGAGCAGAAAATGGGACGACTTGGAGTCCCGCTGAAGCAATGTGTAATGAGGCGTTTTGATTTTTTCTTTTTTTCAACTGCTGTAAAACCCTGACCTTCAGATTCCTGTTTGATAAAATCCAGTGATGAGCTTTAAAAAATGTCTCACTAACTGATGATAAGATACAGAGAAGACACCACAGAACCAGACGGCTGACATCACTGCTGCTGTGCACACATCTCCATAACAACATATCATAAAATACACAGCATCCCATGCTGGCTGCATCAACAAATCCTCCATCACTATGAAGATAAACAAACTATTCTGACACTCTTCCCCAAACACCTCCAGCAGAGTCGCAGATCTCTGCAGGAGGAAGAAGATGAAGCATGAAGACTCCATTAAAAAGGTCAGCACACATCTGTGCTGCAGGTATGAAGCTGCAGATGTTCTGCAGAGTTTATATCAACACAGAAATTCAGATATAGACAGACACATACACTCTAGTCAATCCAACAGTAGTTAGAAGCCTCCTGACTTTCTCCTTCACAATCCTCTCAGTTACATCCTGTTACTTCTGGCTCTGTCAGTGACATCTGCTACCGTACTTTAACAGGTGGCTGACCTGAAGCCGTCACTCTCAGGTTGGAGATATACTTACTCTGACTTCCTGTTTGTATGTGCATGATAGCCGCCTCATGTCCCCCGTGTCTTTTCTTAGCGTTGGCTCTGCATTTCCTCTGAAGATGCAGTATGCTTTAGCCTTTTCGTGCATCGAGGTCACTACAGTGGACAGCTATTTATAGACATTTTCTTGCATATGCATGGGTTTTGAAGGCAGAGTTGCACAATCAGTCACTATGGTAGACTCTAGGGCACTGATCATCAACTGGCGGCCCGGGGGCCATATCAGGCCCCCCAAAGCTTTCTGTCCGGCCCCCAGAAGATCATTAAAATCAGAAAAGGAGGAAAAGAAGATGTTGTTGGCTTTAAAAGTCTGCAGCTTTTGAATCCATCCCAAAAACAATTAGTATTGAAATAGTTTTAGAATAACTTAACATTTGATCCTTTTTTTTTTTAAATAGAAATTTACTTGCCAGCCATTATTAGTAAAAAATAAAACAAAAAACAAAATATAGGTTAAAGTTGGCAGAAATGTTGCAAAAATGGACAAAGTGGTGACAAGGGGTTGGCAAGTGGCAAAAATGGGTTGCAGAGTGGCACAAAAGGACTAAAAATTGACAGGAAAAGTGGTGAAAAGAGGTTAAAATGGGGCAAACAATGTTAAAAGGAGGTAAAGAAGTATCAAAAATGGGTTAAAAGTGGCAAAAAAGTGGAAAATAGCAGTGTAAATTGTTTAAAAACTGTCAAAAATACAAGAAAAGTTGCAAAAATGGATAAAAGAGTGGCATAATGGGGATAAAACATGCAGGAAAAGTGATTTGAAAGGGGTTAAAGAATGAAAAAATTTTGGTTGAAGTATCAAAAAGTGGGAAACATATAGAAAAAAGAGCCTGGCAAAGTAGTAAAAAGGGGTTAAAGAGTGGAACCCAGGGGCAATAATTAGCAAGACAGTTTCAAAAAAGAGTTTAAAGAGTGGCAAAATGGATGAAAAGTGGCAAAAACTGGCAAAAATATAAGAAAAGTGGCGAAAAATGAAAAAAAGAGTGACGTCCAGGGGATAAAACATGCAGGAAAAGTGGTTCAAAAGGGGTTAAAGAATGTAAAAAATGGGTTAAAGAGGCAAAAAGTCTCAAAAAGGTGTTAAAAGTGTCAAAAATGAGGTAAAACTGGTGCTAAGTCACAATTTGGGAGGGTCCATGCCAATTCTGTGGGCAGGCCTGTCTTCTTGTGGCCTGCTGAACAACAATATGTTAATCAGACCAAAATATTGATCAAATTTGGGTTTATTTGAAAGCCCTGCCCCCAGAGTTTCTGCCGAGACTAAATCTGGCCCTTGTGCAAATGTACTTGATGACCCCTGCTCTAGGGCATCACTCAGCACACTAACTGCCATTCTATGGTCGTTTTCACACCTGATAGTCTGTTTTGGAACTCAGCTTGCAGCATTGTCGCACTTTCCTGTGGTTTGGTTCACATTCATATCACCCTTGGTCAAACGAACCAAACCATAAGTTTGTGGCGCTGTTGTTCCAAACAAAGAGCAGCGAAGAGGAAAAGTAGACATAAAAGAAGACGAAACCAGAAATCCATCTCAAATTTCTGCTGTCTTGGGATTTCTGCTTTTGTTTTGGGGTGTTATGAGCAGTCAGTGAAGCAGCGAGCTGTCCAGCATGTTGTTCTTAAAATGAGACGAGTGAATCGGTACCAAGGACGAAGGTGAGCCAGCATGTGAGCGAGAGACTAGGTACCGACATGTATTTGAGTGTATTAAATCACATATATAAATCCTAAATTATTACGTTTTGTGCCACCTTATGCCTTTGGTTCACAAGTTGGTCCACTTTGCAAGAGCCTCTGTTTTCAAGTGGATCAGAATCTGCTTGTTTGGTCCCCACCAGAGTTTGTATGAGCTTTCTTTCACACCCCTCCAAATGAACCGACCAAACAGCTCTGGTGTGAACGCGCCCTATGTGCATTTATTTCCTCTTCAAAACAAGGTGGCTGAAAAATATCATAGCATCAATAACATCTAAGGCAGGTGTCAAGTGGCCTTTGGGAGCCAAACTTTGAAATAAGCCAAACAAAAATTAAATGGTCTAATTAAGATGCTTTTGTTTAAATATTTGTATTTCTTTTGGATGTACTAATACTTCAGCCTCTAACATTGAGGTCACTCCCTTCACTGCAGCCAGCCACAAGGGGGCGATTGAAATATTTTAGCTGATGGTGTGGGTGGCCATGAGTGTTGTGGAGGGTGCAGCTGGGAGGATACCTGGAGAGATGGTCATTGGCATGGAGCAGACCCGGAGGAAGGCCATCAGGAGGCGTAGTGCCAAACCATTTACTCCCAAACCTGCCGTTCCTACCACTTATAGATAACAGTGACAAAGTTATGAGGGGTTTTGTTCACTCTAATTTTTCAAGCTGCTCAAATGCAATCATTTGTTTTTCAGCATTCTAATAAAAATTGACAAAAAAACATTTTTTTTGGTCACAGATTTCACAAGAAACTACACATCATGGGGGACTGGTCCTTGCTTTCAGCACAGTCTCTGTCCACACCATGTGACTCTGCAGCTAATGCTGTACAAACAGCATCTGTTTCCCGTGTTTTTAAGGCAACGTGATTCATGTTTGATTCATTCAACTGTCTTCTTAAACTATTCTGTTAATTTTCAGTGCACATGCTTAATAAATAATGAAATCATTTCCTTCTCTGCAGTTTAGCTGAAAAAAACAACAGCTTGGATGCACATGTGGGGAACTGCGGGGGCCGTAGTCTGTCATATCTTTAATCAAACAGACTTAAAGTCATTTGCTTGAGCTTGTGCAGATCTCCAACGGTTAAGCTTGTAGGTGATATGGTCATAATTAAATGTCGCTTCGGTATTTGCCCTACTTTTCCAGTTGACACTAATTCTTCCCTGTCCCAGAGTGAGTAATAATCATAATGTTTAATGGTTTGGCTGGGACCCTCATTGCAGCTGTGTGGACTATGTCAAGGTCAGTTTCACCTGCTTGTAAATCCTTTAAGCTTTTTGAATTGTGTGATCATTTTTTTTTTCTTTTTGTCCTTTTTTTACAGCATTTCCATGAAGGGCGAAAGGCACAGCAGCACATTGAGAGCTCGTGGAAACAGCTGGAATCAGTAAGTAGAGATATAAATGTGCCTTAACATAATTTGTACAGAATATCAGCTGATTACAGATGATGCATTGACTAGAGAGGCAAATGTAGGACATAATATCCTCCTTTAAGAAGCAATAACCTCATGACTAACTCCTAGTTCATTCTGTCGTTAAGGAGCCAGTGCACCTTTATTTTAGAGAGGAATTTAAACACTGAAACATAAATAAATTCCTTTTTTTAGTGGACTGAAAAAAAACAAAAAAAAAAAAACAATAAGAGAAATATGTGAATTTGTGGTGCTGCCTGAGGATCCTGACCTGTTTAATCTTGTTCATTGGATGGACATTAAGTTCTCCAAAGGTTTACAAGGTAAAATGTTAATTTGGAGTCTTTTTAAGCTGCTTATTTGTTTTAGATTTTCCAATTGAAAATCACAAAAAAAGTTATTTAAGTGAAACTGGCCTGTATTTATAACAATAAAACAGAACAGAACAAGATAAAGCTTAAAAACAAGCAGAAAAGCAAGATTTTCTAAAGGTACCTTTCCCTGGTTTAAGTGACTAAAATGCATTTCTAGAAAATTTTTACTGTTTAGTTTTTACTAAAAAATAGAGATGCATGGTCTTGATTTTCTGCAGAAAGAAACTTTTAGTAGGTATCAAATCAACACAAGATACTTTAAGCACTCAGTGAAGAAATCCCTAAACCCAACTATGCTCCTGATATTTGCCTCTGCATGTCAGCTGTGCAGACAACCAGGCAGCAAAAAAGGCAGGCAGCACTTCACCAGGATCCCACGACGCCTCAGCAGGGCTTAAAGCCTGATTTATGCTTCTGCGTCGTGTCGACGGCGTAGCTACGTGTAGCCCTCTGCGTCGACGTGGACCCCTACACCATAGCCTGATGCGCAGCTACAAAAAATCCTAACTACGTGTCCCTGTGACGCGGACCGCAAGGGCAGTCATTGGTCCGCTCAAAACGTCATCCATGTCCCTCAGTGGGTGAACCTGTGTGGTAAATTCACCTGTTCTCAGCCTCGACTCGTTTAGTGGTCGTACAGACCACCTCTGCAAACATCTTCCCTGTCGCCTGCTCTTCAACATTTGCAACAAAAGAATAGGACTGGGCAATTAATCACAAATTAGATTAAATCGCAATATTCAAATCGCAGACAGAGCAATGTTTCCTTAACCAGAAGAGTGCTAAAATACCAGTTTGATACAATCTTTTTTCTTTTTTATGCGTTATACCGTTGTTACTCAATCCTGCTTAACCAAAGAGCAAAAATGTTGGAAAAAACCTTTGCAAGAGCCACAATCTAAGTGGTGAAAAGTGGCAAAAACAGCTTGAAGTAGCAATAACAATAAGTTAAACATGGCAAAATGCTTAGAAAGCAAAAAAAATGGGTGAAAATGGGCAAAAATGGGGAGGAAAAGGGTCAGAAAGTAGAAAAAAATGGGTGAGAAGTGACAAAAAAAATGAGTTACAGTTGGCATATAATGGTCCAAAAGTGCCAACAGTGTGGCAAAAAAATGAGTGAAAAGTGACTAAAATGGGCAAAATGCAGTCAAGAGTGGCAAAAATGGACAAAAAAATGGAAAGACATGTTATTTAATGGCATAAGGTAGATAAAATGGGTGAAAAGTGGGGAATGAATTGTGAAAAAGGGCAAAAATGGGATGAGAGTGGCAACAAGGAGCAGCTAAAATGGGCAAAAACTAGGAAAAAAGTGGTATTGACAAAAAGTAGCTTACATGGGTGGAAGTGGGGAGAGAAAAGGGTGAAAAAGGGCAAAAATGGGATAAAAGTGGCAACAAAGAGGCAAAATTGACAAAAAAGCCTTCAAACCTTCAAGTATCCTTTTTCATTTTTTTTTATGAAAATCTTACTTTTCTTGCTCATGCATTTATTTTTCTTCATCAAAATGTGAATAATATGAGAAATGATCATCCCCTTCAATGAAGCAATTGATATCAAATTTGCTATATGAGCCAAAATTGAAGTAAGATATTTTTTTCTAAATTTAGCCCTAGTTTAACTTATCCAATATTGTACTTGTTATAATATAGAGTGATTTCTTGCAGATGTTTGTTGAACAACAGAAAAAAATGAGGAACCTAAATAATCGCAATCGTAAGATTGCAGGAAAAAATTGTAGTTGGATTATTTTTGCAAATCATTCAGCCCTTCGAAAGAATTTGTTTGTCAATATCGATTAGCTCCACCTCCAAACACACCCGCTCCACCTTGGTCGCCATGACCGGAAGATAAACGATGTGAAACCACACACTCACACACACAGCCACACCCCCCTAGCAGCATGGCGGTGAATTGCAGAGTGATGCGTTCCCTCGACACAGAACTTTGAATGGTCAACGACGGCGTCGCGTCGATGGAAGCATAAATCAGGCTTAACAGTGAGCTCCAGCTACCCAGAACCACCCTCTTTGTGCCAGCTCCCACCAACCAACCATGCTTTTTTCTAAACAGCATCCCCACCTTCAGCAGACCAAGGCTCTGCATGTGAAGGCTTCAGGTGGCAAAGATAAAACCTGTCCAAGCCCATGACCTCCAAGAGCCTCCTTAGAAAAGTCAACTATTCCTGCCACCAACATTACACATGAAAATGGACTGGAAAGACAGCACAACATACGATAGAAACACAGAGAAAAGGCAGAAGAGAGAGCATGGCAGGTTGTAATACATCCTCTGATGCCTACACTCTATCTGCCATAAGATGCAATAAAATAACCTCATAGCATGGGTCAACTTGAGCTGATTTTCTCTTTAAGGTCAGAAAAAGTGCCAAAATTGATTTCAGTGTATTTCTTAATCAGGTAACCCCTTAGGAGCTTTAAAGTTAGATGGTATAGCACGGTTTCAAGAACTGTGTCAGCCTCTCCAAGCTAAGACTGAAAAAAATTGTAGAAATAAAAAACAAAGTAAATTTCTTCTGATGTTAACAGAAGGCTTGTCAAACCTTTTTTTAAAATCACAGATAAGAGGAGATAAGGATTGTTTTATTTATGTCCGTAAAGGAGCTAACATAGAGATAGCACAGAGCACCACTCCTTATCTCTGCCTTGCCCCCATGATGGGGGAGAGAGAGTGTGAGAGACATGCAGAGCTGCCTTGTCCTCCTCAAACTTATGGCCTCGCTCA
Source organism: Cheilinus undulatus (assembly GCF_018320785.1). Lineage (NCBI taxonomy): Eukaryota > Metazoa > Chordata > Actinopteri > Labriformes > Labridae > Cheilinus > Cheilinus undulatus. Next base: position 41,278,756 of record NC_054881.1, read on the forward strand.
ATGATTCCATTGTGTGCGAGGCAGATAGGCACAGTTCAGAGTGCATGCTGGCCCAACAAACACTGATTGTTCGCTTCGAGGGGTCGAAAGAGGGTTGGATGAATGGTTGTTTTTCTGTACACAGATGACCACTATGAACATTTGTTTAATCTGCAGGCTGCAGACTTTGTCAAACCCCAGGGCTGTGTCATTGGCATAGGCTGACCTCTGTCGCACACAATGCTGCGTCTGACACTGATATGACGTCTATGTATATGTTCTGACGTTCATGACTGTGCTTTTTTAAAGGTCAGGATGTATAGCGCTGCCTGCTACTTGAATTAAATCTGATTTTCTTTTTCTTTCCTAGTGTAAACGAAGGTTTGAGAGGGACTGCAAAGAGGCAGACCGAGCACAGCAATACTTTGAGAAGATGGATGCTGACATCAACGTGACTAAGGCTGACGTGGAAAAGGTATGTGTCATGTCAGTCCCCGCAGCGGCCACCAATCACGCGAGCTCGTCCACTACCCCCCATGCTCCACAGATGCCTGGCCTTCTCCACCCCTCCACTGCTCACCCTCCCTTTTCTTTCGCCATTCTGCTCTAGTTTTTCCTCCCTTTAGTCCTGATTCCTCATTCTGCTGAAAGAAAGAGAGCAAAGATTGAGTGGTCATGTGTTTGATGCCAGGGGACTGTGTGTAAACACTGATCTTCTGCTAAACAAAGCTGATAGCAGCAGCGAGTCCTCATTATCGCTGTTTAGCAGCCACCAAACAAGCTGCTGTGCTGTTCAAGCCCTAGCAACAGAGATGACTGTGTGGTTTCATGTGCGTGAGCGTGTTTATTTTGTAGATTTAACAGTTGCCTTGAATCTTAAAGTGAAAACTTTGCACTGAAACGTCCTCTTGAATAAATAAAAACATGCTACAATCATTAGATTCTCATGACATGCACACTAGAGCCCCTCTGGGCCCTCAGCTGATGTCATTTCCTGTTGTCACAACCAATTAAATTAGCCCTCCAAATTTTCAGCCTGTAACACACACGGCTCCCACGCCCGCAAGGCATCATGGGTCAGCAGCGAATGCTCCCGCTGCTTCATCAGCTGTCCGAGGCAAGCTCGGGCTCAGAGTTGACACAGTTCAGACCTGATTATTATGCAAATATAGGCCAAAAGAAAGAGTCTTTCTGCACTCTGGACGCACAGCCAAAGGGCTACAATGGGCTCAGGCTAGCACTGAACTCAGCTGGAAAGAGCCGGAACAACAAGTCAAGAAACCAGAGAGGAAACAAGAGCGCTGTTGTGTCTGAGGACAGATATTGAATCATGAAAGAGTCATACACAACCAGAATTCAGTGCTTCTATTGATAGGACCACTGTATGTGTAACATGATCATGGAAACAGAGCTTTTATTAGCTGTGTCCTTCTAAATGCAACACTGAACCCTAAAAGAACCAACATTAGTGTATTATTCACACGTGTTATTGGTGCATTTTTGTACTGCTAGACTTGGCTCTTCTTAATTTTGGAACCAGGCACTTAGTTTTCCATCACAGTATAAATTTTGATAATACCTCCTAAATAAAGGCAGGGTTGTCATAGCTGTGCAAAACTGCAATGGTGTCCAACATAAAAACAATGGAGGACGTCAAGGGGGTAGTGTCCTAGGTTTTTTAGTCAGTGGCTTTTTATTGCAGCATAGAGACAAATTTTGTTTTAGTTGGTGAAAAGTTGCAAAAACAACGTTACTGAAAAAAATTAAAAAGTAGTCAGTACAAGTTGGCAAATACAGATTTTTTTGCCATTGTTTACAACCAGTATTTTGGCCATAAATATTGGCCTCAAGCTGTAAAAATCGGCCTATACTGACCCTAAATATTGGTCTATATAGACTGTAAATATTGGTCTATATGGTCAGTAAATATTGGTCTATATAAACTGTAAATATTAGTCTATATAGACTGTAAATATTGGTCTATATAGACTATAAATATTGGTCTATATAAACTGTAAATATTAGTCTATATAGACTGTAAATATTGGTCTATATGGACAGTGAATATTGGTCTATATAGACTGTAAATATTGGTCTATATGGACAGTAAATATTGGTCTGTATAGACTGTAAATATTGGTTTATATGGACAGTAAATATTGGTCTATATAGACTGTAAATATTGGTCTATATAGACTGTAAATATTGGTTTATATGGACAGTTAATATTGGTCTATATAGACTGTAAATATTGGTTTATATGGACTCTAAATATTAGTCTATATGGACAGTAAATATTGCTCTATATAGACTCTAAATATTGGTTTATATAGACTGTAAATATTGGTCTATATGGACTGTAAATATTGGTCTATATGGACTATAAATATTGGTCTGTATAGACTAAATATTGGTCTGTATGGACTGTAAATATTGCTCTATATAGACTGTAAATATTGGTCTATATGGACAGCAAATATTGGTCTATATACACTGTAAATATTGGTCTATATGGACAGTAAATATTGGTCTATATACACTGTAAATATTGGTCTATATGGACAGTAAATATTGGTCTATATAGACTGTAAATATTGGTCTATATGGACAGTAAATATTGGTCTATATAGACTGTAAATATTGGTCTATATGGACTGTAAATGTTGGTCTATATAGACTCTAAATATTAGTCTATATAGACAGTAAATATTGGTCTCATTTGTCTGTAAATATTGGTTTATATGGACTATCATTATCTGTCTATACCAACTATAAATATTATCTTCATTGACTATAAATATCAGCCTATATCAAATGTAAACATCAGCCTATATTGGCTGTAAATATCAGTCTGTAGAAGATAAATATTGACCTATACTTCCTGTAAATATCAGCCTTTATCTCCTGTTAATATCTGTTGATATTGACTGTAATTATCTGCCTCTATGGACTGTGAATATTGAACTGTATCAACTGTAAATATCTGTCTATAGCCTCTATTAATATCAGTCTAAATCAATTATAAATACTGGCCTATATTGGCTGTAAAATCAGCTTTTATTGACTGTAAATATCGTCTGTACAAATAGATTAGTGGAGTATTGAATCAACAGACCTACTCCACCCTCCACCACAACAACATCATAAAACAAATGGTCTTTATTAAGTACTCTATTGATGACTATCACATCATTTGCAGGCTTGAAAATTTTTGCCAGTATTAAAAGTCGTAAATATATTGAATATTAGCAAAAACCCAGTATCGTGCATCCTTAATATTAATCTTTTTTTCCCCTACAAAGATGCAAAACAGCGACTCACCATTCAGCATGATTTAACCAAACTGCTGTATCCCATAAGTCCCAGGTTTCTTTGTTCTTTCTTTGCTTTTCATGAAAGTTTGAAAGAATAAACTTTCCACTGACGCCTTCGAGAGATTTGGAAATTGTTTAAACAAAACTGAAGTCTGTTTGGAAACCATAAAGAGACTCTTGATACTTGACCCAGTTTTCTCTTTTAGTGCTCTCCAATTCTCTGTGATGAAGGTGATTAACTTATTATGATGCATGCTGCAGTTTCCCTCTCAAGTTTGTCGAATGGCTAAATTTGTTGATGTGTTGCTGTCAAATATTTCAGTTTGAGATGTTTTTCTGGCTTTTCTATGAACTTTCTATGAGCTTGATATGGGTTTAATGCTGATTTTAGCTGTTTTATCAAAGTACTGGGTTGCATTATGTTATTTTACTTGAAATATGTCCACTGCTGTAGTTTGGAAAAGGATAAAAATCATCAGATTCTCTGTGTTTAAAACACTTTAATAGTTCTCCTCAATGCTTATAACATGAGAGGAAACTACAGCCTGTGAATACATTAAATGTTTACATTATTATGAGTTACACCAAGTATTTTCTGAAAATGCCCTGCATAGATCAAGCTGTAGGAAAATAGATAAAAGCTAATGGCTCAGAGGAAGGTGGTGAAATAAATCATAAGGCTTTTATTGTGCTGAGGAGAAAGGCGAGTAGCGTAAACAAAATGAGAATTATAGTAAGTTTTCTAAACCAACGGAAAACCATTTGGATGTCCTTTAATTTACTGAAAGTAAAGTTTGGCAGACATCGTTTCACATTTATGTTTAAAAACAAATGCTGCTTTTTTTAGTGTCTCATTCTGCAAGAAAATATTTAGTAAAAAGAAAATTTGTCGTTTTTCTTTGTGGAGAGATTGTTCTGTTAGAAGCAGATGTTACCCACTTCAGCATAGTTTGTTTGGACATACTCTAAATGGACAAAAGTATTTGGCCACACCTGTTAATTGTTGATTTAAGGTGTTTTAATAAGACTTGTTTGCACAGGTGTTTAAAATAAAACACCTAGCCATGCTGTCTCCATTTGAAAACAAAATGGGTTGTTCTGAAGAGCTCAGTGACTACAAGTGTGGCACTGTGATTGGTTATCACCTTCTTAATAGGTCGGTTTATAAAATTTCATTTTACTATTAGAAAGTGGAATAACAGCAACTCAGCCATGAAGTGGAAGACCATAAAAGTGGCCGACTGCTGATTCCATCGCTGAAGAGGCCAGAACTCCCACTGCTGTAATGTAAGCACAAAGACTGTGCAGCAGGAGCGTCATGAACTGGTTTCCGATTGAGCAGCTGCATGCAAGCCTCATATTAGCAGGTCTAATGCCAGGCGTCAGATGTAGTGGTGTGAAGCAGACAGACACTGGACTGTGGAGCAGTGGAAACTTCTCTGTTGGGCAGTCAGGTGGGTGAGTCTGGGTTTGGAGGATGCCAGGAGAACGTTACCGGCCTGACTGCACTGTGTCAGCTGTGAAGTTTGGTGGAGGAGGGATAATGGTGTAGGGCTGTTTTTCAGGGTTAAGGCTAGACCCCTTATCTCCAGTGAAGGCCAATCTTAATTCTTCAGCATACGAAGACATTCTGGGCAATGCTATGCTTCCAACTTAGTGGCAACAGTCCCAGCAGAGCTTTGAAAGCCTCTTTCACTCATGCTCCGATTCACAAGTTTGTTATCATCTGTGTTTTCTTTCTGCTCAAGTGTCGATCAAGTATTAGACCTTCTCGCTGCTCGAAGTCAACCCACAGCTCAGTTCATTGGAAGGTTAACAGGCTGACCAGTGTCTTGGAGCTATCATACAGTAGAAAGTGGGACGAGTACAGCTGTGAGGTAAAGACGTTAGGACAGCCCTATGTTGATGTGTGTTGTCATGATTTACAAAGGTATGATCACAAACTATGGACAGATGTCTCCACACATTTTTTAACGTCCTAAGACCCTGCATGCATGGCTTTCCTAAAATATAGTAATTATTTCCATGCTTTTTAAAAAAATTTCCATTGATTTTAGGGGGCTATTTTGAGCATTTTTGGAAGTTATTTGCAGTGAAATTTCTGATAACTGGCAAATAAAATTGTAAATTCTTTTTTCATGGATGTTTGGGGGAATTTGGGAGTAAATTTCCAGGTATTTTAATGTAAGTTCGGGAAATTTTTTGTAATTTCTGGGGGGGTTGGGAGATTTGTTTTGAAATCTTTAGGTATTCCCAAGGAAGCTTGGGAAATTTATCTTTTATCTTGGAAATTGGGAGGCGGGTTGTTCTTTAAAAAACTTCTAGAATTTTATAGAAATTGCAGGGGATTTTTGTCATTTTTATGTCATCTTGGGAAATATATCAGTACATTTTGGGAGTTTTCTTTTGCAGTTTTGGGGGATTTTTTAAAAATTTATAAGGAATTTACAGGGGATTTTGGCAAACATTTTTATTGAAAAGTTTCACTGAAACATTTGAGGAATATTTGAAGAAATGTTGGGGTACTTTTTATGGGAAGAAATATGTTTGAGTATTTTTCACATAAATCTTAGGTGGTTTCCTTAAAATTTGGGGGGAATTTTGTTTATATTGGAGATCATTTTTGGGTCAAAATGAACTCCTATTCAAAAACAAGGCTGATATTTTAAACTTTCCAGGTCTTAATTATTCTAAATAAGTGTGAAAAACTAAAAATGCATTCCAAACAGGGTTAGGACAGGCACATTGGAGGGCAGCTGGTTTCCCTGACGACAGTCTAGGACTGAAACGCTGCAAACACATAACACTTTTTTTTTTTTCTTTGCAAACTGGACAGTGTGTGGGAGTTTTCTTTGAATTGTTTATTGTGATCACAGACAAATAAGGGAAATTGTGTCATTTGACGTTCTGATTTGGAGCAGAGTAAACAACCTTAAGTTGTGAAAGCACTGAGGAATGCCCTCATATTACTCAGTATGGAATGAAATGGGACTTTCTTTTCACTGTCTTGTTTTGAGCGGCCTTCTCCTAACAGGTGCTTGGTTGGTTTATGCCGTACTGTCTCTGCTTTGTCAGTTCTACCAGCTGTGATTTCTTTCTGATCTAGACGATGTGTGTGGATTTTCAAGAAGAGAGGAAGGAAGTGTGTGCACGCTTTAGTCATTTCTATATTGCACAGGTGTCAAACTCAAGGCCCGGGGCCCATGGAACGATTATATCCGGCCCGCGAGATCATATCATATTTGTATTCTGACTGGCCCACCAGTATGAGGTCTGCAGATTTCCTCCACTATAATACTGTAAACTTTAATTTGATTAATTAAGATATCTTCGATAGGCCATAAAAATCTGAAAGAGTAAAGAGTAAGAAAGATTTCATTAAAAGTCAAGAATGTGGGGAAAAAAATTAATTTGTGTTTTTATTTCATATTTTCAATTTTGCATTACAAGATTACGACTCAAACATATGATTTTGACTTTTCATTTCATACTTTGACCTTTTCAACTCATAATTTGGACTTTATATGTCACATTTTGATCTTTAAGATTCACAATTTTAAATTTTAAGTCTGTTTAAATTTTCATATTTTGACCTTTTTACTCTTTACTTTGTTTTTTTAATCCAATATTTTGACTTTTGAACTCATGATTTCAATTTTCTTCTCATATTTTGACATTTTAAATTCACATTTTTTACTTTTTTATATCACATTTTGATCTTTTACACCCCCAATTTTAATTTAAATCATAGTTTTAACTTTTTAAGTCATCATTTTGAATTCTAGCTCATATGTAGACATTTTCAACATGTTTTGAACTATTAGACTCACAATTAAAAATTTTAAGTCATATTTTGAATTTTAAACTCATGATTTTAATTTTCTTCTCATATTTTGGCATTTTAAATTCACATTTTTTACCTTTTATATCATATTTTGAATTTTAAACTCCCAATTTTGAATTAAAATGACACTTTTAACCTTTTAAGTCATCATTTTGTATTCTAGCTCATATTTTGACATGTTCAATCCTAATTTTGGCTTTTTAATCCCAAATTTTGACCTGTCAGACTCACAATTAAAAATTTTAAGTCATATTTTGAATTTTAAACTCATGATTTTAATTTTCTTCTCATATTTTGGCATTTTAAATTCACATTTTTTACCTTTTATATCATATTTTGACCTTTTACCCTCCCAGTTTTAAATTTAAATCAAATTTTTAACCTTTTAAGTCATCATTTTGAAGCCTAGCTCATATTTTGACATTGTAAATTCAGAAATTTTACTTTTTATATCATACTTTGACCTTTTACACTCCCAATTTTAAATTTAAATTATAATTTAAACCTTTTAAGTTACCATTTTGAATTGTAGCTCATATGTAGACATTTTCAATGTCTAAAACCGGAATCTGCCCCTGCTGTGACTGAGTTTGACACCCCTGCTATATTGTGTGTTAAATAAAGCAGCTGTGGTTTTCACACTTTGATCTTCTTTATTTAAAGACATATTTGCATACTTAAAGTCAGGCAGAGGGCAGCTGCCATTTTTAGAGTGTATCTTTAAGGTTGTGTGTTTCTCCCTACACAGATTTCCCTCATATGAAGGGTGAGAAGGGATATCATGTTTAAACGTTGGTGTTTTTATTCCTTTTAAAGCCTGGGGTGTTGAAAAGCAAAGAAAACAGATGAAAAAAGAGTGTTTATTCATGTTAGTATTCTTAATACGTCTTTGTGAATTAGCATCCTTCAGCTAAAGGGTTTAATAGTTTATAAGTGAAGAAACAAGCTGTCTGCGTGTCAGTAACAATAAGAAATAATCCGCTTAAGATAGATTTCGTCAAGCTCTAGGAGAAGCATTTGTCAGTAATGTGATGCTAAAATGCTGCTGTTAGTTTGAGCTGAGGTATTGTGGTTTTTCTCTGCAGCAGGAGAAAACCTTCCCTCTCTTCTTTTGGCAAACACACCCCTCAATTTGAGGTTTGGATTTAAAGCTGTGATACCCACAAAGCCTGCTACAGCTCCTCATGGACCCCCCCATCATACACACACATTCAAAAGTGAAGCATTAAAATGAGCAGACCCCTCCTTTTTACTCGAGCGTGGTTAACATAACCTGTGTTTTAGTGGTGTTAATGTTTGTTCTCCCTGATACCAACTTCCCCTTCAGAGCGATGACACGCCTGGTGGTCCAGGAAGTGCATCTATGGCAACTTGTTGTTTAGCTGGAAACGGTTAACAATCCTCTTTTTTTGTTTGTGTGTGTTTGTATATTTATTTAATGCCATGCCTTGAAGCGAAGTTCCCACAAGGTAGGTTCCAGTGGACAGAGCCAGCCTGTGATATCTGTGGGAACGCACAAACACTGTCTCGACTCACACGGCTTCGACTGGGTCACTGCTAACACGCCCTGTCCTGTCTGGTTCTGTGATCTGCCCCTCGTGCAGTGGCCTGTCTCTCTGTCTTCACCCCCCTGAGGGTTATTTGTGTGATGTAAGGAGCGTTAAGCGAGAGACGCGCTGAATATGTTGCATAAGACAACAGCTTTCATACCAGCTTTCATTTGGAAATTTCTCTGTTCCTCATTGTCATCCATGTTTGTAATATTGCTTCAGCAAAAGGATGGACACATTAAGATAAACAGAGCTTCAATCAGTCTGTACCTACAGAAAGTAAACAGACCCTCTTCACTTTTTTCTATTTTGTTGTATTGCAGCCTGATGCTACAGTCGAAAAAATTCATTTTTATTCTCATTAATCTACACTCAGTACCCCATCATGACAAAGTGAAAACAGAATTTTAGAAAATTTTGCAAATTAATTAAAAATAAAAAACTGTCATAGGCAGATTGGTGCTGCATCAGCAGAATTGCAGACGTTGCAGGCAAAACTCTCAAATTACTGGTCAGTCTTCGCTCTAACCCTCACCTTTGGTGAGCTCTGGGTCATGACTGAAAGAATGAGATTCCTAAGGGGGGGTGTCTGGGCTCGGCCTTAGATCGGAGCTTGGACATCCTGAGGGATTTCGAAATAGAGCTGCTGCTCCTTCACCTCAAAAAGAGCCAGTTAAGTGAAATCAGGCATCTGATCAGGATGCCTCCTGGTTGCCTCCCTGGGAGGTCTTCCAGGTGCGTCCATCTGGACGAAGACCCCGGGGTAGAGCCAGGACTCGCTGGATGGATTATATATCTCATCAGGCCTGGGAATGCCTTGGAATCCCCCAGGAAGAGCTGGAATATGTTGCTGAGGAGAGAAATGTCTGGCTATCTCTGTCAATATATCAATTAAAATAACCTAGTAACTAAAAAATATTTATTTATTAATATTTTCATTAATTGAAGACCTTTTGGAGGGAGGTTGCAGCATTATTGATAATTTAAATGTAATTTATTCAGCCTATTTATTTTAATATAATTTAATGAAAGAAAAAAGTTATCCATTTGCTTTCATTACTGTACCGAAAACATACCGAACCGTTAACCTGACATGCCAGATGGATGTGTTTCACACATCTATCTGGGAAAGCTTCAATAGAAAACACTTGAGAAAAGGCAGAGGCTTTGAAAAATCCTTGGAGTATGATTGGGTGAACATTCTGTCTGTATGGGCCAATCAGCTAGTGAGGAATAATGCGAAACATGGCGACTATAGACATGTAAGTACTCGACTTTTGTCATTTTTGAAAAGAAAACAACTCACTACTGTTCTTTGTTCCTCTTTTAATGAAGAAATGCCGTCAAGTTCTGATAAAACTTCTGTAGTAGATGGACATGCTTTGGAAAGGCACACACCTCTCAATAGAAGGCCTCACTGCTGAAAATGATATCAGAGCAAAAACCAAGCAATGAGGTCAAAGGAGCTGCCTGCAGAGCTCAGGGACAGGATTGCTGACAGGCACAGACCAGGGGAAGGCTACAGTAAAATTTATGCTGGCTGAAGGTTCCCAGTGGCCTCCAAAATTCACCCGGCCAAACTGGGGAAGAAGGGCCTTACCAAGAGAGCTATCTAAGAGATGTAAGGCCACTGTGGCTGATAAGTAATGTCCAGTCAGTTTAATTTACAACAGGTGGACTCAGATCAAGGTGTAGAAACATCTCAGCAGAGATCCAAGGGAATGGGAGGAACCTTGGTGTGATATTTCATTTTTAATTTTTAGAAAATGTGCAAAATTTTCTAAAATTCTGTTTTCACTATGTCATGATGGGGTACCAAGTGTAGATTAATAAAAAACATATATATTCTTTAACTGTGGCATCAGGCTACAACAGAACAAAAATGAAAAAAGTGAAGGGGGTCTAATACTTTACAATTGCTCTGTATATTAATCTGTCAAATGAAAATCCACTTCTGCCACATTAAATGAAAGATTACTCCTTTCTTGCATTTGAGGTTCACACGTAAATATTTTTTTGTCTTAGACTTTTAAATGTACAAGAAAGGTGGTCACATACTGGAGTTTCTAGAATTTGCTACGATTATAGCAACAATCAAACAATATTTATTCCTGTTTTTACACCACAGCAGAAACAAATGCATTTTCTAGATTCCAGTAGTGTGTTATTGCTTGTTTCTAAACACCTTAAAATGCAGGCAAACTCCTGCACAATGTCTAAATTACATAAATGATATTCTACAATATTGCCAGCTTATTTATGCAGTGTAGAGAAAGTCTCGCACTTGTGGCAGCTTTTGGTTTAGAAAATAACCAATTATCTGTATTTTTTTTAAGGAAAATTTTGTTACTTTTCTAATGTGACTGTCAAAAACATCAGAGATCATATCATTTTAAATGTACACAAAAAAGTGTACCATAAAAGCATAAAGAAATCACTGGTTTTGACAACCTGATGCACAAGATAAGACCTGATTTTTCACTCTTTTATGACCTTAGATAGATAGATAGATAGATAGATAGATAGATAGATAGATAGATGATAGATGTGTAACAGGACAAAAAAACTGCATACACAGGAAATGACAATAGGAAATGATGCATCTGCAAGCTCAGAAGCCTGTTACGAAGTTTTGTTGTCTTGCCAAGTTGCCATAGCAACATTGTGTACCCATGCAGCACACTTTGCATGCACCTTACTCCAGTGGCAGAACCACAAATGTAGAGCTGCACGCTCACTGCTCACATGCAGTCGATTTTCACCAGCTGGACTTTCACATGTGCTTTTTTAGCTTTTGTCTGGAGTTCACATTTTTGAAGGCAGTGACGATCATTTTCCACAGAGGTATTAACTGTCAACCCCCCCTTCACTGGAAATAACATACCTTTGTGTCTGACAAGTGTCTCCAGTCTGAAGTCTGCCTCTTTTAACGTCTAGGATGTCGTCTATTACTTACCCACGTGTGTTTTCGTTTGTGTGAGTGTGGGAGAGTGAGCTCTGCCCTTGATTGGTGTGTGGGTGAAAACTGGATGAAGTCTTTTTAATGTTTCCCCTAGGATGATGACAGATCCGGGTTATACTCCCACTACTGCCCCGCATATGCACTCCCCAACATCAGCTCCTAAAACAAACGAGAGAAGAAGAAAATCAGAATAGTCAAACACATAAAGATAACCCATTAATAGAACAGATCCAGCAGAAACTAATGCAAAAGTACTAAAGATAAAAATATGTGTCATATATAAATGACAAGCCACAACAATATTCTCAGTTTTACAGAAAATGTGCTGCAATTGAGCATCTGTTGCATTAGTAACCTTCCTGTAATAGCTTTTAAGCCTTCAGAGGAAGTTCTCTAATTCATGCCTGCTATGAATGGCATTGGCGTCAATAAGAAAAAAATATTTCCAGAAAATGCATTTATTTTCTCATTTTAAAGTCACATTCTGTCAAAATCATTATTGGCATTGCATAGAACAGGGCTTTTCAATTACAAATTTAACTGGGCCAAATTTTAAAATCAAGAAATGTAGCTGGGCCGCACATGTTCGGCGCCCAGTAAGCAGCTGGTAATTTCAAAATTTGAACCAATACAGATCAGTTTGATGAAAAATATGCACTTTTTATTCATAGTCTCCCTTTTAAATTTGGCAACGTGACAAAAGCACATCAAAAAGTGTATAAAATCACAGTTACAGAGCTGCATCAGAACATAACCTGAGGTAGTGGAAATGTTTTTTTACCTGAATAAGAATAAAATAAATAGAATGAAAAAGTAAAATGAAATTCTGTAAATAATAATTGTGGTCACATCTTACCCAGGCATATCTTAAAGTGCATAAAAACTAAATTTGCACAATTGTAGCTACAGTTGAAAAGGACATGTTTTTACTCGGTGTTTTGGGGCTACTTCTGTCAGCATCGCTAGCCATGGAGTGTTGCATTCATGGTCTGAAATAGTAGTAGTAGCCACATTTGTAAGGATCATGCATTTGTGGGATGGGCAGCAGAGCTGAGTAAGTGGGTTGCACCCATGATAAATTTGCCAAATCTTCTCTGCCAATGCCAAACAGCTTATTCTGCCATTGACTCTTGAATCTCTCATCAGCCTGGTCACACACTGCTGGCACCACATTCTCCAACCAGGATTTATTCCAAGTCAGTCAATGTGGTTGTATTGGTCGCTCTGGACAAGCTGATCCCACAGGTGTTCAGTGGGGTTGAGGTCAGGACTGCTGGCAGGCCATCCCATCCTCTCCACTCCCAAATCCTGGAGGTAGTCTCTGATAAACCCCGCTCTGTGGGGGGTGAGTGTTGTCATCTTGGAGGATAGAGTTCGGTCCCTGACTGTGGAGATATGGGATTGCCACTGGTTGCAGAATCTCATCTCGATATCTCTGCATTGAGATTGCTCCCAATGATGATAAGCCTAGTTCTTCTAGTGAGGGAGAAGCTGCTGCACACCATCACCCTTCTCCTGGAAAAGATCTTACTCCATCGGTGTAACAATCATCATGGCATTCTCTGTTTTTTCTCCACACTTTGACCCTACGCTACAACTGCCATATCTGGACTCATTCTTGAACATCACAGGTGCCAATCAGGCACCTGAGTGTCAGCACCTGGGGGCACCAGAAGCTCAGAACAAGAGTCAAAGCAACTGCAATAGGCAGATTTTTTATAGGTGCAACCCACATATTAAGCTCTGCTGCTCATCCCATAAATGCATGTTTCTTACACATGTGGCACCATTGAAAAGGGAAATTAACAGACTTTCCAACTGGATAAGATTCATAGCCAAGAAGCATTGGTACAACACAGAAATAATCTACCAAACACAAATTTTCTTAGCTTTTCTACAAAGTTTAAATCATGCACAGTGTTGGCACCATGCTCTGGTGATGTCAGACTTTTAAAGTTGCACAGCCTGCTGTAACATGAGTTTAAAAACATGTTAATTTTGCTTTCTGTGCTTAGATCAGTGATGAGAGAAAGGGAAGTTTTGGCTTTTAATAGCCACAGGTGCTTTGTGCTGCAGCAGCAAAGTCAAGCACACTAAAACCATCAACAGTTTAAAAAAAAAACATTTAAACCTATCTTAACCCATTTTTATGTGAAATGTAGATGAAGCCAATCAGTGCTGCTTGGTAATTTTAGGCTCTAAAGTAGTCTGTAACTTTGAAATTCAAAAAGCATCAACATTGCATGAAAAAGGAATTGTAAATTATTTTGGGGGGACTTAGAATGTCAAACATTTATTTTAAAGAGCATTTAACAATTCAAGAAGAAATGCCTTTGCAGATAAATTATAAGCTCGTATAAGATATATCGAACACCTAAATGCTACTTTTTGATGTTTGGTTGTTAGCTAATATTTGTGTGTCTGTATTCATTCATTCACTAAAGTTAGCAGGGGTTCATACGGTGGTCCTCTTCTAAATCTGACACAATAAAAACACTATTTATGTCTGGACAGGCCTCACATCTGATACAGAGAGGAAACAGATATTACTACTTAGCAACCCATACACAACACATGCTCAGTGCACACATATAAACACACCCCACATGCTGTCGAGATGAGATAATCTCATCTCCATCTGCTAGCCTTGGATTCTGTAATAGGCTGCTCCTGCTGCGTTTCTGACTGCCTTTCCTCCCCGAGACTCAACGAGCTTAAAATAATCAACGTTACCGACAGCAGAGATGCCAGACAGGACAGGCAATCAAAATCCAAATCCCTCCGTTCTGCAGCCTGTTGTTTCTCCTTTTATATGTTTGTTCTACTTACAGTAAAGTCTGACGCTAATAGCCACTGCAGATGCCCAACTCGGGTTTGCACCTGTGGCCGAATGCTCTTTGTGTTTATATAGGTGTGCACGCATGAACACTTGTGTAGGTTTCTCTGCTCTGGCTGTGCGTGTGTGTGTGTGTGCGTTTGTAACCCATTTGTCCGTGTTGATCAGGAGACAGTGAGGTTAGCGAGGTTAGTGAGGTGAGCGTGTCTCTGATGTGCATGTTTGTGTTTTTTTTCTTCTTCAGGCACGGCAGCAAGCTCAGATGAGGCACCAGATGGCGGCGGACAGTAAGGGCGACTACTCCGCCTACCTGCAAAAGTTCAACCAGGAGCAGAATGAACATTACTTCACAGTTATCCCCAACATCTTTCAGGTAAATATGGCCGCCCTGCACCATACGGCCAGCTTCCATCTGCCATGCTGCAGATAAAGTTGTGAAACAAAATGACCAGTTCTGGGTAAACAATTTTTCCCCTCAGACATACACACCTTTTCGTTATCTTCTCTGTTTTTTTAAAATCTCCCTGTGTAAATGCATCTGAAAGTGCCGACAGATTGAGGAGACTGGCAGAATGGAGCATTCATGTGCAATCATTAGTTGCAGCCGCCCCCGCTCCCCTCTAGGTCGACGACTAAAAATAAAAATCTGAACATGAGGGAAACTCTGAGGGCAAAAAGGCTCGTTATGAAGATTGCACTTATTTTGTACATGCTGTTTGGGATTTTAATCTCGAAATCTGTCAAAATTTAACAAACTGGTGTTAAAAATCAAAATGAATTATTTGAATAAACAGGAAAAGAACATTGCTGCCTCTGTGCCCGACTCAGCGTTGTGTTATTTTGATCTGATTTAACTTAAATACAACGTTCTGGATCATGGTTCTTTTATTCCACAGAGAGGGTTTTATTTGAAAATTTATTCACTGTTTTTACTAGTTGAGACTAGATGATACAATATGAAATGCTTGATAGAATACGATACGATTCAAGACCATACCATACGTGACTGTAAAGCAGGGGTTCTCAACCTTTTCAGCCCATGACCCCCAAAATAAAGGTGCCAGAGACCAGGACCCCCCACTAGACTTGAAGGTGGTTGAGTCAGCAAATCATGGTCCATTGTAAAGTTAGGCTGTGATATCCATATTTAATATCTAACCTGAATAATAACCACTCTTATCAAAGCAATAAATATCCTTTTTAGTTATTTGTGCTGTAGTATATAGCCATCTTAAAAATGCACATCCCTTTTCTTAAAAACAGAATTTAAATTGGTTAAAAATGTCTATAAAAAGGTGGTGGATTTGGAGTTTAAAGGTTGCAGAAATGGGTTAGAAGTGGCAAAAATTTGATGAAAGTGGCAAAATGTGTGGAAAATTTGGTGAAATGGGATTTACAAGTGGGAAAAAGCAGGTGAAACTGTGAGGAGGATTATTCTGGTCACTCACTGAGTGTGAATCAGTCAGTGCAGTGTCAGGTGTGTGGAGCTGATTGCCACTGATTGTGGCCAGATGTGGCAAGCTTATGTATACTCCTGGGTTGCAGCACTCTGTGCTGACTCATTATCTCACCACCAGAGATAGTGAGGACATCTCCTTGCATTTTCCTGTGTGTTTGTGAGAAGTAGAGTTTGTAAAGCTTTTGAGAATCTTCTCCTGGGGATTGTTGTTGATATTATTACTAGCTGTTTCAAGAGAGCTGTGTGACAGTACTGAGTGTCTTTTCTCAGCATTTTTGTTTCTCTTTTCATACCAGCCTTGTGGCTTTAGTATTTTAGTTTAGGAGAGTTTCTCCTTCTCCCTACAAGTTTTAGTTTATGGTCGGCAGCGGTGGATTAGTTTCTGGATTATATTTTGAAAGGGAGCTTTTCAGTTATTGCATATAAGCATTCCCCTTCCCCATTGATGGCTTGTGATTTTAGTGGTTATCCTGTTAGGATAACTTTCAGAAACCCTTGGTCCAAAATTGTGTCCCAAACCCCTTCCTTACGACATAAACTGGTAAAAATGGGTTAACTGTGGCAGCCAAAAAGGCAGAATTTGGTTAAACTGAAAAAAATGGGCATAACAAATAGTGAAATGTGGTTAAAATGGGGAAAAAGGGGCGTAAAAAGTGGTGAAAAGGGGTTTATAGTGGCAATAATGGGTCAACAGAGGCAACAATTGGCCATAGATGGGTTTAGAGTGGCAAAGTTGTGTTAAAATTGGCGGAGAAAGTGATGAAAATTGGTTAGAATTTTGCAAAATTGGAATAAAGTGGCAAAAGCAGGTAAAAACAGTGGTAAAAATGGGTCCAAATTTTGCATAAATTTATTAAAAGTGGCAAATGATAGTGACAAATTTGGGTGGGAAATTAAAAAAAAAAAAAATCCTAATTTTTAAGGCATCTGGTGATTCTAAGTGTCTTGAGAACCACTGCTATAGTGTACCATATGAGATGAGACAAAACGATACGAGATAAGACCATACAATATCACAGTGATTCCCAATCTTTTTTCCTTAGAGCTCCCCCTACTCATATCTAAGAGAAGCTGAGACCCCCCAGGACCTACTTCAAAAAATTAAACATCAATTTTAATTGTTTTCATTGACAGAATGCCAACATAATAGGCCTACAGACACTTGTTCTTGATCATATTGTACTTAAAACACTTAAATAACTTATACAACTGAACGTATTATATGACACCAGTATATCCTATGTTCATCAATGATTGGGCCTGATTTTTTTATGCAGAAACTTCAAGACATGGAGGAGAAAAGAATCGAGAGGTTAGGAGTGTGCATGAAGACGTTCGCAGACGTGGATCGCCAAGTGATACCCATCGTTGGGAAATGTTTAGACGGCATGACGAAAGCAGCAGAGTCCATCGAGCCCAAGGCTGTGAGTATCCAGCATGAGATACGCTCATGCACACACGCAAACGCGCACAGAGACACTGCCATATGGGACATATTACTCACTCAGCCAGGGTGTCAGTCTCAGCCCACACACCATACCATTTAGGCTTTCATATAACCCACAAATGTGGCAGTGGGCTGTTTCTCTAGGGGGTTATTTGAAATAAAACAGCTGAACCGTGAACAACAAAGTGCTGTGGGAGGAGAGTGTTGTTAAACGGAGAGAATACCTTTAAAGATGGTTCAGAATGTGTGTTAACCTCAGATTTATACTTAGAATTCTAGTGAGGTGTGAGAAAGGCACTGACTGATATCAGAGAACCAACACAGATACAGGTAGTATAGAAGCATTACTCATCTACATGTGAATGCCTACTGCCCTGGATGTTTCAACATTTTATTGATCTTATAAATCAGTCATGGTTAATACAAAAAAAATTCTCTTTAGAGTAAAAGGGAAAACAGATTTTAGTATTTTAATTTTAGTTAATAGAGTCACCTTTGGCTGCAATCACAGCACTGAGTCTGTGTGGATAGGTCTCAGTCAAGACTTGCACATTTTGGCAGTTTTACTCCATTCTTCTTTGCAAAACTGCCCAAACTCTGTCAGGTTGCACAGAGATCATGCATGAACAGCCCTGTTCAAGTCCAGCTACAAATTCTCTATTGGATTGAAGTCTGGGCTTTGACTCGGCCTCTCCAGAACATTCACCTTTTCATTTTTAAATAATTTCTGTGTAGCTTTTGCTCTACGCTTCAGGTCGTTGTCTTACTGGAAAATAAATCTACTCCCAAGCTGTAGTTCTCTTGCAGACTGAAGAAGATTGTCCTCTAGGATTTACCTATATTTTGCAGCATCTACTTTTACAAGCCCTCTTAGGGCAGCTGCTTAGAAGCATCCCCACAGCATGATGCTGCCACCACCGTGCTTTACAGCGGGGATGGTGTGTTTGGAGAGATGTGCAATGAACATAGTGTCTCATCTGATGGCCAAAAAGCAATCTCCCATAAAGCTTTGACTGGGGAAGAACCCGGCCAACAGTTGTTGTCTGCAGAGTCTCTCCCATCTGCTGAAGCTTGGAACTCCTCCAGAGTAGCGTTAATTTTGGCAGCTTTTTTAATTTTAGTTTTAGTTTTAGTCTTTAAAAGAAATGCATTTTAGTTTTAGTCACATTTTAGTCATTTTTACCCTTTTTAGTTTTAGTCTAGTTTTAGTCCATAAAAAGTCCTCACATTTTAGTCTTTACTTTTAATCCAAGCATTTATTTTCTTGCCTAAATCTGGTACCAAATCATGGTAGTGTGTTCTCTGCACTCTGCAGAAGAGGCAGAAGAGCTACAGATGCATTGTATTTTGACAAATTTACCTACAGTGGAGAAATATCACAGATTTTGAATGTCTGATGAAAACTAAATTACATTTTAGTCTAGTTTTAGTCATCTTGGTGAAAACTAAACTTAGTTTTTGTCGGTTTAAGTCATCACAGATCTATTTTTGTTAGTCTTAATCTAGTTTTTGTCATGGTAAAAAAGGCTGTCGAACATTTTTAGTCATAGTTTTAGTCGGTAAAATTAACACTGCTTCAGAGTAGTCATAGGTGTCTTGGTGGCCTCTCTCACTAGTCTCCTTCTTGCACGCTTACTCAGTTTGTGAGGACGGTCTGGTCTAGGCAGATTTACACATGTGACATATTCCTTCATTTCTCTGTGATGGATTTAACTGAACTCTGGGGCAGTGGTTCTCAACTGGTCCAGCCTCAGGACCCACCAGTCTGTCTTATGACAGATCACGACCCAAGTTTCCAAAAAATGTTCAACAAGGCATGTTTAGTTAATTAAATATGTTGCAGTTTAAGCATGATTGGACCAAAACACCTGATATAAAAAAGAAAAGGGACAACACTTAGAAATGTTATACCCTCTTTCCCCATCATTATGTGTACATTTTTGCTAGTTTTCCAGAGAACTTGTGAAATTACTTCATCATGGAAAAGGTAGCCATTTGTTGCAATCAGAGGAGATAAATTATTTGAAATACTGATCAAACATTTATATTTACCCAATTTTACAGTAAAACAGGGAAACATAAAAGGTGTTGGATGCATGTCAAAAAAGGACTTTAGGACTTTTGCCACCATTTTTTTCTCAGACACCTAGTCACGACCCACTGAAATCTGCTCCACGACCCACTTTTGGGTTCTAACCCACCAGTTGAGAACCACTGCTCTGTGGTATATTCAGACCCTTGGACTGTTTTGTATCCTTTCCCTGACTTATACTTTTCAATAACCTCTTTTCGGAGTTGCTAGGAGGGTTAATTTGTCTTCATGGTGCAATGGTAGCCAGGAATACTGATTAATAAAATCAATTAAAGTGAAAAACATCCAAGGGGGCGAATACTTTTTTTTAGCACTGTATCTGAATTGGTGTCATATCCATGTCAATAAATAAGATGTAAGTACCACATGGGTTGAATTCCAGTGCATATTAATTGATATTGTTATGATTATAAGAGTATTTTCTTGATAACACTCTATTAGAAGCAGCTATTTCCCAAAAATGTCTCTACCTGTTGCGGGAATAGGAAGTTAAAGCACTTTGCACTTCCTTTAAACTGAAATTAGCCTTTTGTCTTTTTCTGTTTATCAACTTCCAAGAAGCTAATAGAGACTTCTGTTAAACGGCTTTATTGTCTCTCATTAGGATTCTGAAATGGGAGGCAGCCGCCGCCTACTTTAAAGACGAGACGAGCGCTGTGATATATTGAGATGTCACATGTTGGCTGCTTGCCGTATGACAAAAAGCAAGACTATCCTAAGGCCCTGCATAGTGTGTGTTGAGAGTGTGTGTGTGTTGGTGTTTGTCTAGCTGAGTGCGTGGCTCGGCTCCAGGGAGATGACTCCAGCCTGTGACTGTCTGCAACAGTAAACAACAGCGGGAATAACACATCACATGCTCCTTCCTTTATTCTCTCTGTCATGGTTCTTTTAATGCTCTGTCTTTAACTCTGTGCTTTGATTTCCTCTTTGTTTCAATGTTGATGTCTAAGAAACTTGCTTTGCCTAACTCTCCAACCAGACCTCTCTTATCAGCTCAGATAGGCCGATGTACGCTGTTGATTTATGTCCTTCTTCCTGTGTCTGTGGTCACTGTTTTTGTCATAACTCCTGCCTGACAGATTTGGGTCTTTTCCTCTTTTCTTCAGTGGCTCACAAACTCAGAAACGACTGTCTCGCTCTGTCTCCTTTATGACACTGGTGGACTGTTATCAGAAAAAACACAGTAAACAAGAGAGTCACCAGGCCTCTATTGTGCTGTATCTTATCTGCAGTCGTGCTGATTAGCCGGACAATCTAAACAATGCAGACATCCTTCTTTAGGCTTTGCTTTGCTGTTTTTATGTAGAAAACGTGGTAAAACATAAAAGGTGTCTCGGTTTCTCTACTATGAAAATAATAAAGAGGAATCAGTGATTCTCCCAGTATTTCCTCTCCCTATTTGCATGAGTTCAAACGATTAAAAAAAAAAAACACTTCGAAGAGGACACGGCCCATCTCACCAGGAGCCTGCAGCTACACATTTAAAGAAATCATGGTCACTGGTGGAGTCACAAAGGGAAGAGAAAGAACACAAATGTAACCAAAATTCTCCTGTTTCCATGAAGTCAACAGCATGGGCACATTTTTCCTCCTTTTCAGACTGGCTTACAAGAGCAGACATTGGCTCTTCTTCTGAAAAACACAATACTCCCACAAAAGAGTTTTTTACATAGCTGATGAAAGTTAAAATTCTTCTAATACTCCTGTTTGTATGCAGACGCTAATGCAGTGATACTCACTGTGTGGCTCTAGAGCCAATGTGGCTCTTTTGTGAATATTTGTAGCTCTTTTATGTCTTAATTTTAAATATTATTTCCCCGGAAAACCTTAAAAAAGGAAAACTTTATTGCCCCTTTTCAACATTTCGTTCCACTTTTCACCCATTTAAGCTACCTTTTGCCATTGATACCACTTTTTCCTACTTTCTTGCCCATTTTTGCTTTTTTTTGCATGTTTTTACCCATTTTTGCCAACTCAGGTTATCTTTTACCTTTTAATACCACATTTTTCCCTACATTTTTGCCCATTTTGAAACTTCTTTGCAACTTTTTACCCATTTTTGCCACTTTTATCCCATTTTTGCCCTTTTTCACCCTTTTTATCCCTTTTCACTTAGTCAAGCTACCTTTTTGCCATTTAATACCGTTTTTTTCCTTGTTTTTGCCCATTTTAGCCACTTCTTGTTGCCACTTTTATCCCATGTTTGCACTTTTTCACCCTTTTTTCTCCCTTTTCATCCATTTAAGCTACCTTATGCCATTTAGTACCACTTTTTACCCATTTTTTAGCCACTTATATCCCATTTTCCACTTTCTGCCCATTTAAGCTGCCTTTTGTAATTAAATACCACTTGTTTTCCTAGTTTTTGCCCATATTTGACTGCGTTTTGCCCATTTCAGTCACTTTTCACTCGTTTTTTTGCCACACTGTTGGCACTTTTGGACCATTTTATGCCAACTGTAACTCATTTTTTTGTCACTTCTCACCCATTTTCTGCTACTTTCTGACCCTTTTCCTCCCCATTTTTGCCCATTTTTGTTGCTTTTTGACCATTTTTGCCACCTTTAACTTATTGTTATTGCTACTTCAAGCTGTTTTTGCCACTTTTCACCACTTACATTGTGGCTCTTGCAAAGGTATTTTTCAACAGTTTGGCTCTTTGGTTGGGCAGGGTTGAGTAACACTGCGCTAATGCTTGTTACTGTTAGGGATGCACAGATGTATCGGTTTAAAATCAGACTCTGCCAATATTTCCTCTGTTAACAAACATCAGCCATGGGCCGAATTATGAGCCATGTTCGGATATCAGTCTGTCTGTTGTGGCCAATCAATTTTATGCTGGTATCTGGTATATCGAGCTGCTGAATTAAATAAGAGATTTTCACCAGACAAAATAAAGCGACCTGCTGGACAAACTCTGATCGTTTATGGTCCAAGGTGAGAGAAAATGTTGTCATAGTAGTGTTACACCAAAGGAATAGATTAAAAAACAGTGGAAATGGTCAAATCATTATCTTATGAATATCTTCCTTAATTTTTACAGTCAGCTCATCTCTAATTATAACAGACGGTTTTCAAATTTGGTTGGACTAAGAGAAGCAACACAACCTCGAAGCTATGTATCTCTCACTGGTCATTTCAATCAGGAGAGACTTAATATGAGTTTAACAATAATTTATTTTACTAATTGAATGAAAGAGTGTAGTGCAAAGTCCTTGGCAAATAGACTCCACTGCGACGATATCATATATTTGAATAGGTAGAGAAGCAAATGGCAGGAATAGGAAACCCCCCTTGAAGTTTAGACTCCACTGGTGGTGGTGTTGAGAGATGCATCAGATGAGAAGTAGACTTCTGAGAAGTTGCCCAGAAACCCAGGAATGCAGGACTAGATAAGCAGGAGACCTGTAAGGATCTGGACTAGATGCTGAATAACTGAATGGAAGTGGCTGGGGTGGAGGAGGGTTGCAGGGTTGAATGACAGATTTAAAATCTAACAGGTGCATGATGATTAGACAAACGGGGTGTGGCAGAATCTGATTAGCTGAGAACTTTGAAGAGTGAACGTCCATAATCAGCTGATCGTCAGAGTGGGAAGAGAGAAAGAATGGAAAAGGGATAGATGTGAATGAGGGGTGACTGTAGAATGAGCAGAAACAGTCTTTCTGCTGAACTTTCCTTGAGCTCCATATGTCTCTGCAGCCGTAGCACTGCAGCATCCTCCTCCATTCACCTCTGTAGTGACAAAGATGCTCAGTTAACTAAGCATTTTATACCATAAGAAACTATCTAGCTTAACGGACATTGTTAAAGTAAAACAGATAAGCAGGAATGAGAATTCATGACAGTCCTGGATTCTGGATTATTAGGCTTAGATTATTAAAAGAAGAAGAATGTGTATGTAAGGATGAGGCTGCTACTAACTGCTGAAACTCCTCTCCCCTTTCTAGGACTCGAAGCAGGTGGTGGAGTCCTACAAGTCCGGATTTGAGCCCCCAGGTGATGTGGAGTTCGAGGACTACGGCCAGGTCATGAAGAGAACAGCGTCAGAAACCAGCCTATCCAAAGAGGGAAAGGAGAAAACTGCCAGCAAGAGCAAGGGCAAACTGTGGCCTTTCATTAAGAACAAGAACAAGGTAACACACCAGTGAACACATTTACACCTGAACGTGACGCATCGATGCGCTTTTATTCACTCAGAGGTCACTGTAGACTTCACGGGGGTCGTTGTCTGGTGGGTGGAGGGCTGGAGGGATATTTTAGGATTTGTCTTGTAAATCTGTAGAAATACAGTGCCTATAAAAAGTACTCATCCCCTTTGGATGTCTTACCCTTTTACCCCATGGTCAGTATAATTTGGCTTTTTGACTTTAATGTCAGATTGGAAACAGATTTCTGCAAAAAAAAGTCAATTTAATAAAAGTGTGTTTGGTAAAATAAGTGATTGCTTGGATATTCAGCCCCTTAAAAGTGACTAACCTCAAGAGAGGTCCAGCCAATTGGTGCTAATAGTCTCACAATACTTCAGTATTACTGGCTACCATTACACCTTGATGACAAAAGAACACTCCAAGACACTTAGAGTAAAGGTGATTGAAAAGTACAAGTCAGGGGATAAAATCCCAGGCACAATCCCCCGGAGTTCAGTTAAATCAGGGGTGTCAAACTCAAGGCCTGGGGGCAAAATCCGGCCCGTGGTGCAGTTATACCCGGCCCACCAGATCATATGATATTTTTATCAGAACTGGCCCACCAGTATGAGGTCTGCAGGTTTCCTCCGATATAAAAATGTAAACTTAACCTTGATGATTTATAATATCCTTGTTGAGTCATAAAAATTAGAAAAAGTAAACAGTAAAAATAATTTAATAAAAAGTCGGGAAGATAGGAGAAAGTTGTGTTTTTTCTCTATATTTTCAATTTTGCATCTCACATGACTAAAAGTTATAGTTTTGACTGTTTATTTCACATTTTAACTTGTCATCTCATAACTTTGACTTTTTATGTCATATTTTGGCCTTATAGATTCACTATTTTACATTTTAAATCCTAGTTTGACATTTTAAAGTCATGATTTTGACTTTTATCTCAGTTATTTACCTTTAAAACTCCAAATTTTTAATGTTATCTCATATTCTGACATTTTAAATTCACGATTTTGATGTTTATCTCACATTTTGATTTTTAAATATCATGATTTTCAATTTTATCTCAGTTTTGCTAACATTTCAACTCCTAACTTTCACTTTAATCTAATTTTTTTTTACCCTTAAAACTCATGATTTTGAATTTTATTTTGAATTATATCTCATATTTCGACTGTTAAAAATCATGGTTTCAGTATTCTATCTCAAAATTTTCTTTTAAAAACATTATTTTGACTCTAAATGTCATGTTTTACCTTTAAAACTTAAAAGTTTGACTTTTATCTAAGATTTGGAGTTTTTAACTCATCATGTTGACCTTTTAATCTCAAAATCATTTAGGTTGACACTCAATGGTTAAATGTTGACCCTGTTAGGCCCTCATGTTAGACCCACATTCAGAATCCAGCCCCTGCTGTTACTGAGTTTGACACCCCTGAGTTGAATCCATCATCAGGAAATGGAAGGCATATGTAAATCTGCCTAGATCAGACCGTCCTCACAAACTGAGTGAGTGTACAAGAAGGAGACTAGTGAGAGAGGCCACCAAGACACCTAAGACTACTCTGAAGGAGTTCTAAGCTTCAGCAGCTGAGATGGGAGAGACTCTGCAGACAACAACTGCTGGCCGGGTTCTTCACCAGTCAGAGCTTTATGGGAGAGTGGCAAAGAGAAAGACACTGTTGAAGAAAACTCAGATTTAATCTGGACTAGTAGAAGAAAGTTCAAAAATGGTGCTTTTTGGCCACCACAAACTCACCACCCCCGCTTTGAAGCCCAGTGGTGGCAGCATCATGCTGTGGGGATGCTTCTCAGCAGAATATTTATGCAGGTAAAGAAGTTTTTGTCATAAAGCCAAATTATACCGACCATAATTGCTTTATAAGATCCAAAAAGGGTAAAACATCCAAAGGGGTTGAATACTTTTTTAGGCATTCTGTACGTGTTTGGTGTCACATTTTTAATATCTGCTCTGTTTCTAGCTCTGGTTGTGTTTAAATTTTATTTTTGTGTAGACCTTTTGTTAATTTCTGTTTAGAAATTTGTTGCTGGTTCACATTACTATTGCCATTTTTGTTGTTATGATTACTCGCCACCCGTCCCCCCCCTCCCTGGCAATCACCCTCACCGATATTGGGAGCCTCCCTTCCTCTGTAACACACACTAATGCATTTCTACCTCTGGATGGACTCAACTGGCAGACTTTAACTTGATCTAAAATAACTGTTTCCTGGTGTTCAGACTCCTTCAGTTTCCTGCTTCTGAACAGCAAAAAAACACGATCTTTTGACTGTCTTATGGGCTGGTGGCACTGTTGGTGTTGAAATAGGCCGATGCACGAGTGAGTAATCGGGTGTGTGTGTGTGGGAAAGACGGGCTGGAAGCAAGTGTGTGCAATCGTAAAGGAGAAACCCTGTGTAATTTAAGAAAGTGGTGTTTGAACTGTGTGCAACCTCAGAAAAAGTGAAGCACACTTATTCACAGATCACACAAATGCATGCAGCAACCACAGAAGCACATAATAAAATCAAACATTTTTAAGATAATTCAACTTTAAAGCACCATTGTTGAGTCTGGTGATTTTTCAGCCTTTTTATGTTTGAAAGAAGGGTTTCTAGATCACTTGCCCATGCATGCGCTGCTTCAATCTCCTAACTCTTCAACCCCCAGTGATGAATAATGCAGTCAGATGTTTTAGGACAGCAATAAGCAATTAAATTTTACTGTGATGATGACCTGAAAATTCAGCGGCTGATATCCTCGGGGATGTTCTATCTGGCATGTGTCGAGGTCGGGAAAGAGAGGATTAAAAAAGAAATGGTTTTCCAGAATGGAAGCCTGCATGCGCTTTGACTCAAACTCTTTGCTTTGTTGCAGCCGCTTGCTTTAACATTTTACGCTTCCTACTCACTCTGTTTTTGCTTTTCTTTAACAGTTTTTTATGTTTAATATGTTTGACATTTCCTCAACATAACTGACTAGGTTTGGCGTTCCTTTGGTTGTCTTTTACATTCTGTTTGGGTTTTTCTGTTGTGTGTTTAATTTTTTTAATATTTGTCCGAGGCTTATTTATTTCGTTTTGTGTTCCCTCCTCCTTTTTCCTCCTTCTTCCGTTCGATCTCGCCCCCTTTATTCTTCTTCTTCCATGTTGTTTTTCCTCCTCTTTTTCCTTCCTCCTCTACCGTCACGGCTCCCTCTCTTACTGGTAGCTTATGTCCCTGTTAACGTCCCCCCACCAGCCCCCACCTGCCCCCCCAGCCACATCCCCGCCCTCACCCTCTGCTGTTCCCAACGACTCCCAATCTCCCAAGCAGCAAAAGGAGCCCCTCTCCCACCGCCTCAACGACTTCATGGCCTCCAAACCCAAAATGCACTGCCTCCGGAGCCTGAGGCGAGGGGTAAGTGCGTGTCCAGCTAGCTTTGTGCATGTGTGCGTGTGCGTCTCTACACCTGAATCTGAGCTGTGGAACTGCAACACTGTATGGGTGAAGTCACATAAACATTGGCCCTCTCCCTGAGAGCATAAGGAAAAAGGACCAGCATCACAAAACTGCCTTTAAAAGTGGCAGTATAATTCATTTAACGGTAAAATGAGTGAGTGCTATCCCACAAAAGGCCTCCTATCTTCACTCATACAGTGCTCAGCCTGTTTTTTCTTCTCTGGCATGCTTACGTAGCGCTTAACTACCAATCCATGGTACTCATCTGACTCACCAACAGTCTCTCCATCGTCCCCTCATCTTTCACTTTAAGTCTGTACTCACAATGACAGTCCCTCCTTTTGCCCAACCTTCCCCTTTTTGATTAGCAAGACACCTAAGAGTCTTGGCAGCAGCATGGAGACTGCAGATGCTCCCTGCGCACTTTTCCTCTGCAGTCTTTGCTGGAGGCGGCGAATTGTTTTGATTGTTTTGCACATGAAACTCGGGGTGTAACGATCCGTCAGTATGGACCATATCATCGATAAAAAGTGGAAACATCAATCTAGATTCTGTGAGATGTAATTTTATTTTCAAGCCCTGCACTTCTGTGCCACTGTTTTCATCTGAGCAGCAGGAAGAAGCCAAAAAAAGCCTCCTTATAATGCTCAACTAATATCAGAGCCGAGCCAATACATCAGTTTTAGAACATATTTTTTCACAGTTTATCAACATGGTGGCTGATATCTGGAGTTTTTGTGCTTATCTGATTTAACTGTGTACCTATAAAGCTATGTAGGGATATTTACCAAGGCTGCCATTGCTGGAGGGCTCTACCTGCAATAATACAGTTCAGTCAGGAAACACACATCATTTTCGGTTGTACCTTTTCCTCTTTATTAGCAGTTATATACTCGCTCTTAGTGCAGGGACAGCATGTGTTCCTGCTCTTCCTGTGCCTACAGGGAGAGCCTAAGGCAGTGAGAGAAGCAGCAATAAACCCAGAGCAGATCAAAATCAGTGACAGCAGAATAACATTGATTAAATCAGATCAAGCATAAAGGAGGAGCCAGGGTGGAGGAAGGTTGCAAAAGCAGCTTGCAGAGGGAGCAGCATAGCATAGCCAAGCTAGAGCAGTTTAAATATGGCAGCATGAGTGCAATTAGCCAGTAGTGATGAGGGCTGCACTCTGATCTGAGAAAACAAGTCAATATAAACATAACCTAATATATGATTAATTTCTGAGACATGTGGTTCTGCAGTTAAGTAGTGTAAGTTTGATTTTTGTTTATAAAGGGTCTGTAAAACGTTTATTCACTGGCAGTGGCTTAGGCTTCCTGTCACATTTGTACCTGTCTGCTGCTCAAAATGGCGTAGAGAGGAAGGAGATACAGACTGAGATCATGCAGCAGCGTACATAGGCTAATAGAGGGAGATCATTGATTATACTGTTTAAAATGTTCTAACCCTTTAAGCGCCAAAGTCGCAAAACTGCATCAAGCAACATTGCTGAATTAAACAGGCTCTAGCTGCAAATATGGTGCCTAATGTTGTTACTACTTTACACCAGGAGATGGCGGACATGAGTAACTTCAATCCCAGCAGCATTTTTGGGTGTGTTTCTATTCAAAGTTTTGGAACTTATGGAGTTTGAAAGATGCACCCCCGCTCGATGAGACGAGTTGGAGCTTAACAGAGAGAAAGACAGCGAATTGTAGCATAAATACTCACAATGCCGGAAGGAATAGAGGAATATTCACCCTCTGACATGACGTTCAGTCGTCTGGTGAGACCATGGGTGAGACTGACAGTTCATCTGTTGGCACCAACAGGCACTCCGTGCGTTGTGACAGTCCACATGCAGCGAAGCTGATGCTTTGCCTCACTGTGCTTTCCACCCACTGGAGTGGGAGTAATTGGCGAATGCTGTAGTGGGGGGACGTGGGGATGTGGTGGGGGTATCTGGGGGCATCAAAACACCGTCAAAACACCGCAAATATTGATGGAGATTGGGAATAATGTGCAAATAAATCATTTTTCTTCACACTGATGGTTTAGAAAACCACGACACAGCTCCATTTAGGACAGTGAAAACTTCTTAAGGACTAAATCTGAAGTTTCAGTTTCATTCCAGCCATATATCACTGCTGTGTCAGGGGGCAGAATGGGAGGGGGTGATGTAGCAGGAGACTAGAAGTTATTGGGCCGATTCTATGATTAAACAGCTTTTGCAGATAGCCAGTACATTCTATTTCTTCATTAACTGAGATCACACACCCTTACATTAGACATATGGCAAACCACTGCCCCAGGCCAATCAGCTCTCTGAAATTACACCTCCGACCAGACGGTCATACAACAGGTGAGCCAACCCCCCTCGCAGTGAACCTCGAGTGTACACTTTATGTTATAAGTAACATTTATTAGTTTAAAGAATAAAACAGTTAAATAAAAGGTCACTGACTTCCTACCTGTGGGTAAAGGTGCTGTTACAAATGGTCTGAGAAGACAGAGGCTAGCACAGTGATAATCAACGCGTGGCTCTTAAATCACATGTGGCTCTTTTGTGATTATTTGTGGCTCTTTTATGTCTTAACTTGAAATATTATTCCCCCAGAAAACCTCAAAAAAGAAAACTTTGACCTCAGAAATGATCTATCAAGTCACATTCATCAGTTTATTTCCCACACCTGTACAGCAGGCTTTAATTGTCAACCATTATTTTTTGTCTGTATATTTTGATTGCCCTTATTAGTCATTTTTCCTCTTTTTGCTACCTTTAATCCAGTTTTGCTGCTTTCAGCCAATTTTTGCTACGACTTTGTTTCATTTTTGCCTATTTTTTACCATTTTATCTTGCTTTTTGCCCATTTTTTCCCAACTTTTTCTGCTTTTTGTCGACGTAGTTACTTTTCCCTAATTTTTTTTTGCAATTTATTGCCACTTTATGTCCATATTTTCCACCTGTTACTCCTTTTTCTGTCACTTTTCACCTATTTTTGCCACTTTCTACCCTTTTTGCCACTTTTCATCACTGAGATCACGGGTGTCAAACTCAAGGCTCAGGGGCCAAATATGGCCCACAGTGCAGTTGAACCCGGCCCGCGAGATCAAATCTTAATTAGAATTGGCCTGCTGCTATGAGGTCCAGTATAAAAATGTAAGTTTAACCTTGAATATTAAAAAAAAAAGCCTTGTTAAGTTATAAAAATCTGAGAAAGTAGACAGTAGAAATAGTTAGCTAAAAAGTCAGGAATGAGGGAATGAAATTAATTTGTGTTTTCATTTCATATTTTTATTTTGCATCCCAAGAATATGACTGACACATAGAATTTTGACTTTTAATTTTTATTTTGACCTTTTAAATTCGTAATTTTGATCTTTTTCTCTCATATGGTGGTCTTTTAGATTCGCAATTTTTCATTTAGATCAAATTTTGACCTTTTAAACTCCTACCTTTGACTTTTACTTCCATGTTTTCACTTTTTAAACTCCTTATCGACTTTTTAAACTCTTGATTTTGTATTTTATCTCATTTTTATCTTATCTCTTGACCTTTAAATGCATGATTTTAACTCTGTCTCATATATTTGCCTTTTAAAAACCTTATTTTGACTTTTAATTTTGTATTTTGAGCTTTAGGTCTTAAAAAGTTGACATTTTATCTCGGATTCATTGATGCTATGATATTTAATCTTTTTTTTTTTTTTGAGAAATCTTAAAATCATTTATCACCACAGTTTAATTTCCCCCAAAATTCATTACCTGTGAAAACACGGTTGAGTGTTTTCAGTAAAATCTTGACCCTGCTAGGCCCTCAGGTTAAACCTAAATCCAGATTTCGGCCCCTGCTGTGATTGAGTTTGACACCTCTGACCTAGACTGTGGCTCTTGCAAAGGTATTTTTCAATAATTTGGCGCTCTGATTGGGCAGGGTTGAGTAACATGGGGCTAGAACCTCATTTTAGGATGGTGCAGACACTGCAGAATTATGCAGTGTGAGTGTTTTTAGAATCTGCGTAATTTATTCTGAAAATCATGTTGCTCCTGATGTGCATAAAAGGCTTGACAAAATTCACCTCTGAATTATTTGCATTTTCCTGTAGATTGTTTGCGTTATCCTCAATGTGCAAAGGCCTTTATCATATAAATTTGGTAATTCTTTCATATAAAGTTGAGTGGTAGAATGGTTGGGAAATTAATTGATATTTAGATTAAATCTCAATATGTCGCAATTTTCAAATGGCAGAAGTAGTAGTATTTCTTCAACATGAATTATGTTAAAATACCAGCTTAATATGATTTTTGCAGCAGAGATGTTGCGCTTGCTCCAACGTCAGCAGCTGAGGTGTATCTGTTGTGTCACTTCACTTCAGCTGGAGTACCTAACTGCAGATTCAGAGAGGATATATTTTTGTCAGGTAGATGAAGTCACCTCTTGGGTAAATATTGATTTGTTTTCATGGTCAAACATGGAGGAAAAATGTCAGCAGTGTGGGAGTCTTCCATCCTTTCTTGTAAAGATGAGTGTCCTGCAGTTTGTGAGACATTTTCCTGGAAGATTTAAAAGGAAAGGGACGACTATCAACAGTTTTAACTGATTAAAAAGAAGGAGCAATACAAAACAAGTACAGGAATCGTCTTAATTTTTATATCAGATAGTTTAAGCCTTTTCACAGCTGGTGTGTCTCTAGTTGTGGCCAAACGCCAGCTGAGTCACTTCAGGAAGAGTCAAGGGGGACATCAAATCAGCCCCAGCCCAGGGTTTTAGTGGGCATCCTCACCAATTACTGGTCTGAAGTCCAGTCCAGCGTATGTTTGTACTGGGTCCAGTGGGCTTGGGGGGGGGGGGGGGGTCAGATCATGCTTTCCTGTCACACCCTCGTCTCTCCCTGACCTCAGGATTGGGCGGTACCTCACGTTTTCCTTCCGCAGCCCACAAATATAGCTTTTGTATGCGGTCATATTTAAAAAGGGCAGCAGTTACTCAAGGTAGAAAGTTTGTATCGATGCTATCCTGACGTCTGAAAAGGCTCCGAGAACAATAACGTGGGTGCGACGGCCCACTGAGAGAGCATATCGTAGAGGAAATGATTGAAGGTCAGCAGAAGAAAGGGGAAGTGTGTATTTTTCTCAAGCAGGAAGTGCACGTTTCTAAAAGCGGAAGCGCTGAAACGGCTCTCAAGCCGAGCGATAAAAAAGGGGTTAAATCACATGGATTGTTTTTGAGTTGACACAGGTAAAAGCGATGGAAGTCTGACCTTACTGTAACATTTAGACCACGATAAAAAAGTCAAAATGAAGTCCACAACAGGTCAGAAGCTCTGTCACCACAGAGAGGGCTTCCTTTCTAAACCGATCACCTTTATCCATAATTCCATCGTATCAAATATGCATATTTCTATGTCTCATAGCAGAGGCTTGTCTGTGCTTTTCATGTCTATAGATGTTTTTATAGAGCACATTTTAACCACCCTATTTCTCTCTGTTTAAGATTAAAGCCACCACATTTAAAGGTCTGTGAAAAGAAGCAGAAGGTGCGTGATTAATCCGGTAAAATAACAAGAAGTCATTCAGGGACAGCCGCCCTACTGCCTCACTGACTCAGACAGCTGAGACTAAGTCCTCTAAACAGCTGATTTTAATTCTTTTAGTTCAACAGCTTAAACCAAGCTGACTAGCTGCACTTTATCACCTGAATCACAGAACCTGTGAGCGTTTAAAAAGGGAGGCTTAATTGTAGTGAAGGATCAGCTGTAGGGCTGGGCAATTCATTGAAAATTTGATTAAACCGCGATATGGCCTGCTGCAATTTTCAAATCGCAGAGGGTGTAGTAATTCCTCAACCTGAAATTTGTGTCAAAATACCAGTTTAATTTTTTTGTTTTTTTTTCAGCAGAGATGTTATGCATAACATACTATGCAATTATTCAAGGGCCATTTTTAGAATAGTCTACATTTTTGTACTTTTTTCTTATAAATGACATAAAAAACCACTCCCTTTCAGACAACAGTTCATATCCAATATGCTATATGAGTCAAATCATCATATATAGATATTTTTATTCAAAATTGATCAGCCCTTGTTTAATCTAATATTGTGTTGCTTATAATATAGACTTATTTATTGCTTTTGTGTAACAGAAAACACATAAAATGAGGAACTTAAGACATAATCGCATGTCAAATCACAGTCGCAATTTTGGGGGGAAAAAAGACAATTAGATTATTTTCCTAAATCCTTCAGCCCTAATCTGCAGGTTTAGAAATGCATTTTAAAGTGCAATCATTTGAATTACTTGAATTGATGAAAAATAAACCACATTTTGTGATGCCACTTGACAGCACATGCTTTAAATCCATAGTGTGGTCAGGTGATTTTATAAAGTAGAAATTAAAGGCTCTTCCAGCAGAGTTTCAGTCCAAAAATTTATCCTGATTTTCCTTGTTTCTAGCTAAAACTGCTCTGAAGTTCACTGTCTAATGCCGAGGTCAGACTACACCACATTCTTGTCTATTAGGATATTCAAAAATGTCATAGCAGACATTACCCCCCCGGGGGGTCCTGGACCCCAGGGTGGAAACGAATTCTCTATGTTTTCCGTGTTATACCTCATCTTAGTAGGCTGCTTGTTAAGATAAAGTGGCTGGTAAAAATGTGAGTGGGTGGTAGATTTTTGATTACACCAGCTAATGTGGCAGGTAGGAGGTAAAAGCTAGCGTCAAGCTAATGCTAACCACAGTTACTCTACAGCAGTGGTTCCCAACCATTTTGCCTTAGAGCCCCCCTACTCGTATTTAAGGCAAAGCTGAGGCCCCCCAAAACATACACAAAAAATTCTCAACATACCAGCTTAAAAAATCAACATCCATTAAAGTGTTTCACCAATAACACCTAAGAAAATGGCTGAACATGTGTTTTACTTACTAAAAGACCATTTTAAAGAGTTTCATCATCATTTTACTAAATATATGCAAATCTAATTCTGACGATCTCAGAGCAGAGCAAGCCTTGCACCCCCTCTGTGGTCTTTGGTGCCCCCCCGTGGGGGGTAACCGACCCCAGGTCAGTCTTTCGTGGTCGTCCCGTTACAGTACAGACCTCTACAGTCTGTTTAAACATGACTTTATTGTGTGCAGACCTCTCTGTGCTCTCAGCATCACTAATGTGAGGCAACAAATCCTAGAAGACAGACAGGAAAATCAAACATGATCTTTTGTACTTTGTACCAGAAGGCCTTAAAGTGTCCCAGATGTGGCCTTAATTAATAAAACTACACTGGAAAAAAAGCTGATTATAAAGCAGACTGGTCCCAGAACCCTACGACTGCTGGAACGTGCTATAATCATGCTCAAAACATGTAGTCTGACCTCGGTATAAAGGGATAGAGTGGATTTTTGCAAGAAATAAGAGCGAGATAAACAGAAGGATTCTTTTTTTGCTACTTTTCTGGGTTCAGATGGTACCAGTTTAGCTAATTAAGAACTACTAGGTGCCACAGGTAAACTAGAGAGCAGTGGTGATCTCTTCAGATTCACAGGTTGGGAAACACTGACATGTCTGAAGTCTAAGTGGTGTTAAAGTTACGTTTATATATCTCTTTAAAAGGCGAGAGCGGAGGAGGTGGCATACTGTTAATGTATTTGTGTTATTTAGGCAGCATGCAGGAATTTTCTAGCAGTTCTTGAGAATAAAATAGAGTAGAACTACTAAATGTAGGTGCCCAGACTATATTTGTTTTGCTGTTTGCTGTTTCGTCACAGCTATTTTACTGATGTTTAAAAATCTGGTAATGTGAAATCCCATGGCTTAGCTGTCTCTTCAATTACAGCTACAAAAACGTCACTTAATAAGTCCTGATTAAGGTTTTTAGACTCAACAGATGTGATATAAATCTACTTAAATGAAGAAAACAGGGTTGTATTCCTCCCATCTCCTGCAAAGAAACCTAAGTATCACCGTCAGGATCAGATTAGTCGTACCAGAGGAGGTGGTGTTCTGTGTCTCCCTGCACAGCGGAGGCACGTCTACCCCCTGCAGGAGAGCCTTTGTGTGGTGCATATTAGCCATCTCCATCCATCCACAGCAGCCTCACATGTGTGTGTGTCTTGTGCTAGCGCTAAAAAGCCTATGAGCGTGTAGAGTATAAGAGCTTTAAGACGGTCGGTGCTGATTTCACTGACCACGCTGTGTTCTCTCTGACAACCACTGCAGCAGCAATCCCCGCGCTCGCTCATTTGTCACAAAGAGCTTATGAAGAGGACTCTGGGTCGACCCACATATGCTTTCGAAGCAAGGCAATATGTTGTAAGTGTGTATGTGACGGGCATGTGTTCATGTGAGCAGGTAAAGGAAGTGTGAATGAGGAGCGCTCAGAAGCCATGCACGGCACATGCAGTAGCCTCAATAATACAATTGAATTATGGGAGATGTCCCACTCTAAGATGACGATGTTCACCTTTAATGAGACAAATTTCCCTCACAAAGAGGCTAGTGTGTGTATGCCTTTCTGGGAGTTGGTCACATGGCCGTGTCACGTGTTAAACCCGGACGAATGATCAGAGGAGATGATGACTTCATCCCACATCACATGTATATGCTTTAGGGTTTCTTGTTGCTCGTCATCCCCGCAGCTGATTTAGGGCTTTCCCTCCCCACTGAGCATCAACAAGGGGTCAATTCACAAAGTGTCACAAGCACCTGAGGCACAGGGGGGATTATGGGTGTGAGGATGCTAATTCATCCGAGGAAAATCAACCCCCCTTAGTCTCACTTTAACCTTTATGCAGTAAAAGGCGAAGTGCTGGTCACACTTTGGGTCTGGGTTCAGCCTACATTACCCAGAATTCACCCCTCCAGGGCTTTATATGTGCTGGTGTGCCATACTGCAGCAATGTTTATGTCTTTAAGGGCTGAAATATATCTGTGTATCTGTGTCTGTCTGAGTGATGGAAGGAGTTTAGGTTCATCTGAGGACGAGGGCGCGGCATTTATAAGACTTTTAAGACTCACACTGAAGATGGCGCTTACCTTGAACATATTTAGCACAATGTAGTTTAATTTTGCAGGAGAAGGTGCTCTAGAGTGGTTGGAGTGGTTCATCTCATATACACTTAAAGCTACAGTATCTGAGAAAGGACCAGTAAAGAAATATTTTACAATTAGTTTATTTACACACAAACACTTACAAAAATCAATACACATTGTTTACATGTATATTTGTCATGAAGATCCTCATTTTTCAGTGTAGATGCATGGCAAGAGGAAGTAAATAAATGTAACACAGAAAGTAAATAAATTTGTGTTTGGTAGATTATTTCTTTGTTGCTGCTTGGCAATAGATCTTATACCACTGGAAAGTCAATTTATTTCCTTTTTAAATGGTGCCACATTTGTAAGGATCATGCATTTGTGGGATGAGCAGCAGAGCTGAATATGTGAGTTGCACCCATGATAAATTTGCCATATCTTTTCTGCCAGTGCCAAACAGCTGATTCTGCTACTGACTCTTGAATCTCTCATCAGCCTGGTCACACACTGCTGTGGGATGACATCCCATCCTCCAACTAGCTTTTGTTGCCAGTCAGCCAGTGTGTTTTTTTTGGTCACTCTGGCACAGACAAGCTAATCCCACAAGTGTTCAGCGGGGTTGAGGTCAGGACTGCTGACAGGCCATTCCATCCTCTCCACTCCCAAATTCTGGAGGTAGTCTCTGGTAAACCCCGCTCTGGGGGGATGAGCGTTGCCATCTTAAGTTGGGCTTACACCAAAAGATTTTCACAGTCACAGATTAAAAAATGAAAGTCTTTAGTAAATTTTAGTAGTCTTACTGGAGTCACGGCGCACGCCGTCATCTCTATCGTTAAGTTTAAGGTGGTAATCTGCGCTGTTTTATATCAGTCTTTTCCTAGTCTTGGACTTGCGATCATATCAAAGGTGTTTGATATGATTGCAAGTGGCAGTGACGTAACACTATCAACAACCAATGACAAAACCGGAAACAGAACACCTGCTGGTCAAAACAACCACAAAAGCGGCAGAGCGGCATGGATGGCAGAAACACCGGCAGTGAAACGTCGAAGGTCCCAACCAATGTAGACCGTCCAGAAAGTGGAGCGGCTGGTGGAGCGTGGGCAGATCAGCCCAGCCTGTTCGATGTGAATTGTCCAACATATCATGACAGAGTGGTAAAGGAAAAGAGATGGACTGACATTTCAGAAGCTCTGCAAATAAAAAAATTGCCAAAAGAACCTAGTAGTAGTCTTGCAAATAGTGACCCTGCAAGATTCACAGTCTTCGTAAAATCTCAGTCTGAGAGTAGGCTGTGACTAAAAACTGTAAAAACGTGTCTCATATTCCACATGTTCAGGTTCCAGTGCACATGTTGCCGACACCAGCGCAAACGGGCCTGGTGGTGAAGGGCAGTCATGACAGGCCTCCTGGCAGCCCTATGAGACCAGAGATTGGCTGTGTGCAGTCTGATCTGGATCGTCTGGGCAGAGAACCGTCAGCCATGTTGCTCTGCAAACCTTGACTGCAGATCTGTGGAAGACAGCCTACAGTTTCTAAGTCTGACAGGGCAGGGAAACTGTCTTCTTGGGATGCCCACTTCATGGTCGGCTCCTGACATCCCTCATTCTATGGAACTTGACCTTCAGTTTAGAGACGATACTAGGGCTCACTCCAAATTATGCTGCAACTTGGTTTTGCAGATTACCAGCTTAAAGTTGCCCTATCGCACATGCCCGCTCTAGCAGGGTCCATGCTCATGCCTGGGGGCACCAGAGTAGCAACAGTAATTTTTAATGCGTGTAGCCCACATGCTCAGCTCTGTTGCTCATCCCACAAATGCATGTTCCTTACAAACGTGGTTCCATTTAAAAGGGAAATAAACAGGCTTTCGAACGGTGTAAGATTTATTGCCAAGCAGCAACAGAGATAAAATCTACCAAACACAAATTTCCTTCATTTTTGTGCTAAGTTTAGTTCCTCAAATGCCAACATGATAAAAAATCAAGCCCAAGAAATACTTTCTTGTCTTTGAGGACTGCTTAATTCTGTGTTACAGCTTGTTTTTAAGCCTAAAATGATCAGCTTGGGTTAATGAAGGCACTTTAAAGAGGGACAGTAGCCTACCTGTTATGCCAACTTACTTTATGTTCAGAGGCTGTTGTCACTGACTGTGATGAACCTGGTTTAAATCTGCTTTCCCACTCTATCAAGCCCAAAAATCATCTTAAAAAGTCACTTAAACTGTTTAAAAGACAGTGCTTTTGAGTTTTCTTGTGATTTTTATGTTCATTTGTCACTTTGCAGAAAGAAAACCATCCTTAGTCAAGTTCTTCCAGTTCTCCTCTGACTTATTATCTCAGTAGAAACACAAACAAGGCTCAGTCTAGATCCACTTAGTTGGAAAGCACCTTTATCTTGAGAAAGAGAGTCCTACAGAAAGCCCCCTTCATGAGTTCATGTGAAAACCTAAATCTGTTTGGTACTTTCTGAGTAAAGCTTACCACGAGTGAAGTGTGACAAACTACAGAGGTGGGGAGGTGAGAGTGAGGATCAAAAAGCAGAGCTGACTGTAAAAGGCCATTCCAGGTGCTTGACTCGATTAGTAGACTAAAGTGAGTGAGCACCTCCAGTGCACCAGCCTGTGAGCCTTTAACAGGATTACAAGTCATCTGCTGCAGCTCGACCAGCGGATGGTTGCTAAAACGCTCTGTACTCTGGTCTCTGTGATTAAAACATAACCAAATCCTCACAGAAATCTCTTCATTAAAGCATTTAATCCAACAAACAGCCATTTATTTTGTTCCTTTGCTTTCTTTTTTGGGTTAAATATTTTTTACTGCCTTGTTAAGCTTTTTTTATTTGTAGTATGGATTAGAGTTTCCTTTTTAAAAGGGAGTCTGGTTTTCAAAGCGTCTCTCCAGCTTGTCTGTTTCTGCCTCCATGTTGACGTTTGGACCTGCTGACACATGCTTTTGGCGCCCTCTGCTGTCGTTTTTGATGTAACGGCGGCAAAGAGGGATAAAGAAGTAAAGGGCACATTCATCCCTGTTGCATCCATTCTCCCCTTACTTCTTTCTCTACATTTACTTCCATCTACCTTCCTTTTTTGTTTCTCATTATTTACCTCATGCTTGTGCTATAGGTTGGGGTTTTTAACCAACTTTTTACTCATTTTTCATTCATGCATCACACTAAAATGTTAAACTTCACCGTATTGGAAAAGAGAGGGGCCAAACGATGAGAATGCTGCTTAAAGAGCTTTTCATAGCACAGCTAGCATAAAAATCTTAAGCCTCTAAGCGGTTCAGTCTCTTTTCCTTGAATGGTGAAGTTTGGCAGAGCAAAGGGTGTGCATAATCCTCATTTGTGCAATTTGTATTGATGACCAAAATGATCAGAAATTTCTCCTGATGCTGACATTTGTCTGTTGTCTCTTTCTCTCTCCCGCTCCTTGCCATTTCTCTCTCCTCTCCCCCCCATGAAGCTTTCTCTCAAGCTGGTAAGCATGACCGTATAACCGCACGACCATAGCGGCATGACCATGTCACAAGCATGTCACGTCCTCCCCGTAACACATTGTTAATAACGCTGTGTACGCCGTTTTTTTTTTTTTTTTTTTTTGTTAATTTTGGATTTTAATTTTTGCCGTGACACAGCGATGGACCCCAGACTTGTCCTTGTCTTTATATGTGTGTTAATTTGTTTTTTTGTTTTTTTTGTTTTGTTTGTTTTTATGTCGTGTTTGTGTTCATGTCTCTCCCCGACTGTATCTGTGGTCTCTGTGGCGCAGATCACACTCAATTCCCACGTCCGGAATCTCATTGAGGTGATCAGATTTACTCAATGTTTTACCCGTCTGTGTCCTAGTCCGTCTGGTAGTCCTCCTTGTCTCGATGGATCGTGTGTCCTCATAACAAATACTAATCTGATACCGTGTAGTATTTGATCACTCATATTCTTACACTGCATGCTCATTTGATGATGATAAGGAATGCTGTTCCCTTAATCTGATGTACTGAGAGATGACTGTAGGATTAAATCAGCTCTACGTATCTTTAATGAATCATTAATACTAAAAAGATTACATGAATAGTCTTAGAATATGTGATAATCGTCTTGCTGAGAGTCTCATTTCTGCATGCTAACTATGAAGCTACAACAGCAAAGTTTAGCTGAGCATTAAGATTGGAAATACTGGCTAAAGACAGTGGCATTCACTTTTTCTCATTTTGTCATGTTGCAGCCTGATGCTACAGCATTCAGCATTCAGTCCCTTTGCAAAAAAAAAAAAAACTGTGAACAACTGTGAAACTGCTGACATCAGAGCAAAAACCAAGCCATGAGGTTAAGGGAGCGGCCTGCAGAGCTCAGAGACAGGATTGTTGCAATGCACAGATCTGGGGAAGGCTACAAAGAAGCTCTGCTGCACTAAAAAGTTCCCAAGAGCTCAGTGGCCTCCATAATTCCCAAATGGAAGAAGTTTAGCACAACCAAGACTCTTTTTTATTGCCTTTTAGAACATTAACAGCAATGAAAAAGTTACAAATAATAAGAGAAAACAAAACTAAATAGTACTCTAAAATAAAAGTAAAAAGAATATACCAACCATTCAACTAAAATACACACATAAAAAACAAAACAACGACAAACAAAAATAGTAAATTAGAGGAAACATTCACAGGGTAATTATTGACAGTGGCCATCTCCAGTGTCCACGGATAATCCTACAACCCTTCTGCACCATATAGTCTGTTGAGTTGATAAACCCCTTCTGTAATTATACCCAGTATGCAAAGTGCAGGGCTCTGAAATAAGTTTGTTCTGATTATTTTGTTTAGAAATAAAATTATGTTCTACCATAAATTCAGTGTCATTTGGCATTCATATAACATATGTGGCACAACCAAGACTCTTAAAAGAGCTGGTCATCAGGCCAAACTGAGCAATCAGGAGAAAGGTGACCAGGAACCTGATGGTAACTCTGGCTGAGCTCCAGAGATCCTGAGTGGAGATGGAACAAAGTTCCAGGAGGAAACCAGGGGAGAAGGACCTTAGTAAGAGTCTTTTTGCAAACACCATGCAGGCTGGCATGTGTTTTGCAATGACGAGAAGCTTCCGTCCAGCTACTTTGCTGTAAAGACCAGACCAGCGGAGGGCTGTAGTGATGGTTGTCCTTCTAGAACTTTGTCCCATCTCCACACAGGATCTCTGGAGCTCAGTCAGAGTGACCATCAGGTTCTTTGCTACCTCTTTTTCTTAGTCCCCGCTTCCTTCTCAGTTTGGACGGGCGACCAGGTCTTAGAAGAGTCCTGGTTGTGCCAGACTTCTTCCATTTGAGAATTATGAAGCCCCAGATCTGTTCCTGGCAACAATCCTGTCTCTGAGTTCTGCAGTTCCTTTTACCTCATGGTTTGGTTTTTGCACTGGTATGCATCGTCAGCTGTGAGGCTTTCTATAGAGAGGTAATTCAATTAACCACTGGTGGACTCTACTGTGTAGAAACATCTCAGCAAGATCTAGAGAAATGGGAGGAACCTGAGCTCAATTTCCAATGTTTTTGCAAATGGTCTGAATGCACATTAGTTCTGAGTGTCCATTGATGAGAATAAAAATTATGTTTTTGGCTGTAGCATCATCATTCTGAATGCACTGTTTGTTGCTAAAAAGTGTAATCTCCCCCTTGTGGCTAACTGTAGAATAGGCGGTAGGAACTGATCTCACTCTTGAATGCCTAGAATTAGATGCTTTTTGAGGAAAATGAAAATAATTCAACAATAATATGTTAATTAGACCAAAATATTTAATTTAGTTTGTTTGAAGCATTATTTAATCAAACAGCTGTCCCTTATATGAACATCATGGATGGCCTCAGCCACAGGAAGAAGAGTGCAACTATTTGATTTAACTTCCTTAAGTGCATTGCCAAATAACTGTAGCCTACATGTAGATTTATTTCTCAGAATGTAGAAACCTATTGTGTTTCTTTGCAGAGTTTTTTTAAATGCTAGACT
Organism: Cheilinus undulatus; assembly: GCF_018320785.1. NCBI lineage: Eukaryota > Metazoa > Chordata > Actinopteri > Labriformes > Labridae > Cheilinus > Cheilinus undulatus. The sequence continues at coordinate 41,320,827 of NC_054881.1, forward strand.
AAGCTCTCTATCAGCTACCTTTATGTTTAGCATGCAGACATGGGAATATATCAGTGCATGAACACCAGCACTAAGCTAACGTAGCTCATATGTAGCTTTTAACATGATCAAATCAATTCCTAACTCCACACAAAAATATTTTGATTATTCTCTAAATGTATCACCCTGCAGAAAGGGCAGACGTGTCCCCATAGTTGTAGTCTGGCTTTGCATCCTCGTGATTTCATGTGTTATGGAGAACGTAGAGAGTGAGCATGTGTAGTCTCTAACACGTACCTCCACACTGAACTTGATCATTGAGAAAAAGCAGCATGACTCTGCATGATTATTCACACAGTCTTTGTTATCTTGCATGCCCGGTAAGTGTTGCGTGATGATTCAGGGAGACGGGGTAAGGTTGCCATGGTAATCTAGCTGCTGTGTTTGACCTGGCTTGCGTGTAGTGAATCCTGTAGCTCCAGCAGTCAATATCCCATGGTGCCGCTGTTACCCGTCTCAACGAGATTCATTTAGGCCTTCACCTGTTCAGTCCATGGACGGATAGTCCTGAATCTGCACATGCTCTGTTGAACCATAAAGTGTTAATAATTAATGACATGAAACTTTCAGACTGCAAAAATAGGAACCTTCTATGAATCCCAGCTGTACTTTACTTCATCAGTGTCAGATTTCTACAAAGTAATGTCAACTAAATAAAAATATGTAATGTAAAATAAGTGCATAAATATTCACCCCCTTAAATTGACTGACCCAGTTCAACAACTGGTGTTAGTAGTCTCACAATTAGTGAAATGGGGATCACCTGAGTACAGTAAATGTGTCTCAAGTGGTATAAATTCACCTGTGTCTAGGAGGTCCAGTCACTGGCTAATCAGTATTCCAGGCTACCATTACACCATGAAGACAAAAGAACACTTCAAGCTGCTCAGAGAAAAGGTGATTAAAAAGTATAAGTCAGGATGGATACAAAAACATTTCTAAGGCCTTGAACATCCCCAGAGTTCAGTTAAATCTATCATCAAGTAATGGAAGGAATATGGCACATGTGGAAATCTGCCTAGATCAGGTCATTCTAAGAAAAAAAACTGAGTGAGCGTGCAAGAAGGAGACTAGTGAGAGAGGCCACCAAGACACCTATGACTACTCTGAAGGCAAAGAGAAAGCCACTGTTGAAGAAAACTCAGGTCAAATCTGGACTACAGTTCCCCAAAACGCATGTAGGAGACTCCATGGTCAAGTGGAAGAAAGCTTTTTGGTCTGATGAGACCGAAATGGAACTTTTTGGCCATCAGAAAAGACGCCAAACACTGCACATCATCATAAACACACCATGCCCACAGTGGTGGCATGGTGTTTTTATGATGGTGTGGCTTGTAAAGGTAGAGGGTAGATAATTCTGGAGTGGCCGAGTAAAAGGCCAGTAAAATTGGCCTATCCACACAGACTCAGAGCTGAGATTGCAGCCAAAGGTGACTCTACTAAATAACTGATTTAAAGGGAGTGAATATTTATGAAGTCACTTATTTTACAGTACATATTTTTATTTTATTGACACTTCTTTATAGAAGTGGATGTTAAAGAGGTAAGCGGAGCTAATCCATTTCATTTGGAATGATTATTTGGTCTGTATGGAGGCCTGTGGTTGGCTGAAGGGGATTAAAGTGACATCAACACTTTTAGGAAAACTATCAGGCAAAAACCTGTAGATTTATTAGGGCTTCATGATTGATTTTAGAAATGAATGCGTCACAGTCTTGATGTTGAGCTCTTTTAGGACCCATATAGACCAGCTAGCACCTGAGTTCAAGTATTCTTCAGGTTTTAAATACTGATGCATAAAGCCCACAGAATGTCTGAAAGACTGCCTGGAAGTGTGACTCATCAGGTCAGACTGGAAACCTTCTCATCAGGAAATCTGACACCTGGCCAGATCAACAAACCTCTCACTCTTGCAACCTTTAGTTCAAGAACACACTGCCTCAAAGCCATTAGTCAGCTCCTACTGGAACACTATCTGAGCAGTAATATTATTACTATATTACATTTCTGATGCTTTGATAGAGAGCACTAGATTAGGGCAGAGACTGAATAGGTGAAAGGCCTCAAGTCTACAGACAAATATCCCAGCTCTCAATGTGTTAGCGAGCAGCTGCAGTATCTCCTTTAGGAGAATTATTAGAGCATAAAAGGAGCTCAATTTGGGTTTTCAGTTTATCCCTGACCTCTGTCTCACAGGGTCTACAACAAAAGGGAGATACTGCAACTAACTAGAGAATACCCCTAAAAAACCAGCAGCACAACTAATGATGAAAAATCTAAGTTGGATTTTCTCTATCTTACGGCTTCTTACTATATTTTTGTTCCCACTTTCTATTCCTCCTTTCTGTAATCACAGGGATCTGGGCCTGAGGACTTCAGCCACCTGCCACCAGAACAGAGGAGGAAGAAGCTGCAGGCCAAGCTGGATGAGCTGAACAAAGATATCCAGAAAGAAATGGACCAGAGGTAGCTTTTCATATAAACTTTGCTTCAGAGATGACTTTGCTGGTGCCTAAAGTTGTATTTTTTAGGGATACCACTTTTTTTTCCAGACAAAGCACAAGCACCAATACAAATCTGGGTGCTTGATAATACAAAAAATATTATTAAAATTGTTTTGAAAGTCAGATCAGATGGTATTCATCCCTTCTCCACAATTTATCAGTGACTTTGACTGCATGCTCACATTATAGGAGGCCAACATTATGCTTCAAAATGACATGAAGAACAGTGTCTGCAATTTTTTTATGAGTATAAGTACTTAAGCTTAGTATTGGCATTGCATTTTGTCTAGACTTCAGCTAGTGTGATTTATTTGTTTCCTCAGGGACGCCCTGACTAAAATGAAAGACGTGTACGTGAAGAACCCTCAGATGGGAGACCCGGCCAGCGTCGATCCCCGGCTATCAGAAATAAGCCAGACCATCGAGAAGCTCCAGTCTGAAGTGCAGAAATTTGAAGTGAGTTCGGTGCCTGTCTGAGCTCTCGTTACTGTGGGAGTGTTAGTGTTGGCAGGGATTCCTTGTTTGGTTTACGTGAGTCAGTAAATAATGACGAGTGCAAACGTGGATCTCCAGCTGGGGTTCTTCCAGAGAAGTATGCCGCTCGTCCATATTTGGAGAAGACGAGATGCAGCTGGAGAGAGCTGACTGCAGCTCTGTACAGAGAGAGAAGCCCATCAACCTTGTGATAAAAAAATCACGTATGAGACCTGATAAGGAAGAAAGTTGCCTCTACAGCATTCAGTCATTCCTGATAGTTGATACATAGGAGGGCAACATCCTACTTATTCCATGGGACTTGCTTAAAACCAAAAATAGACCATGTTGCTTTCTATGTCATGCATTTTGCAACCAAAATAAGGTCTTTCTCCATCTTTAGTCTATAACTTTATAATATAATTTTACCTCCACAAGAACATCATTTAGCGGTGTAGCTCAGGCAGAAGACTGAAGTCATTTACTGTAGTCACCACCTCCTCAGTGACAAATCATGACCCAAATTTCTGACTTTTTTCAATCATTACCAAATGTATTACTGAAAAATGAGGCTGTTTGGGCGAGATGTAATAACATTACAAAGGAACCGAGGCATTTCCTACAAAGTAAAAGCACATCAAAAACCTTCTGCCACACGTTTCTTCCAAGCACACATCTGCCACCTACTGAAAGTAGCTTTGCGACCCACTTTGGGCCTGGATCCACCAGAGAACCAAGGGTTGACATGCATTGTTAAGCCAAGCAAAGTTTATAGTGTGATTTGGCAAATGAGTGAGCGAGTTGACTCTGGGGTGAGGCGGGGGGGCGTCTTAGCTCCTTAGCTCTTCTGTTCCTGGGTAGACTGGATAATGTGAAAGGGACCAGGGAGAGCGTACTGTGGAGCTGTCATTTGGCGATGTCCAGATCACTGATCCGGACATTGCTGATGATGCCGTGTGGAGATTTTAGATGTCCTTGTGGGGCTCTCAACTTGCTGAGTGAGGAGGCTCAAATGTTGGAAATCCACGTCTCTTTGGCCAAAACAAAGATCCAGGCATTTGGCGGCGCCTTAGTTGCTGCCATTGAATCTGTGTCTGTGGATGGTGAGAGTGTGGAAGTTGCAGAGCAGTTCACCTACCCTGGTGGCATTATCCACTGCAGTCAATCTCATGACTGTCGGGCTGAGATCAACCGCAGACTTGGACTGATCAAGACAGTGTGGCTTTCCTGGTATCCAAGCATGCGGACGAAAATCAGAGCCTGTCAGTCCTTTGTCCTCCCGGTCTTACTGTACTCTTGTGAGGCCTGGACATTGACTGATGGCCAGAGGTGCCAGTTGGACTCCTCTGTGACAGCTTTTCTTCGGTGCATGTTGGGTATCATTGGCGTCTAATGCTCATGTGATCAGGAGAACGGGAATGGGAAGGGAGCAGCAGTTGTGCTTTTAAGGGCCCCTGGCACACCTGATATATTTACCTGCATACTGGGCTCACAGGATCCGGTGGGCTGGTCCTGACGATGGTGATAGGGCAGCTGGAGGATACCTGGAGAGATGAGGCATGGCCATCAGGAGGCTAAAGCAGTACAGGATCCCCATACCTGACCTGACGTGTTCTTCCAAGCACACATCTACAACCCAATGAAAGTGGCTTTTGCACTTTACTTTTGGCCCCTAATCCACCAGAGAACTAAGGGTTTGCATGCATTGAGAAGCCAAGAAAAGTTTATCATTTATCCTGCCTTGCTTAGCATTTAGGTTGTTCAACTTGTGGAGCAAAGCCTGGTGTGTAGACCGGGGAGCATGTGCAGAATGCCTAGTCCTAGAGAGCTACCATATTATCTGGGTGTCTTGGTCCAACTTTGAGAATTTACTAGCATGTTTACATGCCTTTCAAAAGTCTAGATTTTATTAAATGAACATAATAATTTGCTGTCTTTCCCTCCTTTCTGTGCAGCACTTATTGCGGTAAAACTAAACTACAGACCACTAACAAAGTTTGATGTGTTTCAGGGCTGGTTAGCAGAGGTGGAAGAGCGAATGCCATCAAAGAGCGACACACAGCGGAGAAGTGGACTCTATGAGACCCAGAACAGCACAACAGTGAGCAACAACTGTGCACAGGACAGAGAGAGGTATGGTATACTCTGACAATGACAAACACCTCGCTCCAGCAATGCTACACACATGACTACTGCTTTAGAAGACTATATATGTTTTCACAGTATATTTACTGTGTGTGTGTTGGCCCTTGAGCAGCCCGGATGGCAGCTACACGGAGGAGCAGAACTCAGAGACTCAGGTGAAAGCCAACATCGCCCCCAACCCCACGTCCACCACGCCAGAGTTTGACGACGAGTTTGACGACGAGGAGACCCTGCCCACCATCGGCACCTGCAAAGCCTTGTACCCATTTGAAGGTAACTTGGACCACAGGCGTCATAGAGAAAATTAGATTTGACAGAACTGCAGCCTCTTACAAATACAGCTGTTGATGTCAGGTTATTCTTAGAAACAGAGAGAAAGCTGATGATATTCCAGATGCAGAATGGGGGAGTAGGGTTTGACCTTTCTGAAGAAATGTAGTGGAATTTAGTAACTTTCCTGGTAGAGGTTTTTCAAAATAAAATTTCAACCGTGTTTAAAGCATTTTGACAAAAAACAAAGAAGGCAAGAAAACTAAAAATATTCACCTTGAACTATCTCATGACTGCTTTATCTAAGGATCCTGTGACTTACAGAGTGGGAACTTCTCTTTAAATGTATTATTCATCCTCTTATCTTGCCTCTTCTCCTCTGTTTCCCTCCGCTGCAGGTCATAATGAGGGCACCATCGCCATAGCAGAGGGCGAGCTGTTGTACGTCATAGAAGAAGACAAAGGAGACGGCTGGACACGAGTGCGCAGGAATGAGGACGAGGAGGGATATGTCCCCACATCCTACGTTGAGGTCTTTTTGGAAACAAATGCCAAAGGTGCTATGACATACATTTAACTGAACTGGTGTTTGTTACTGTGAGCCAGGAAGCGTGTTACCACTTGTTCAGATAAGATTACGCCCCTGTCTCCTGTCCAGTGGGGGTCAGATTTGTCCATTGTGCCTCAGACAGTCGTGGCAGTGTGTTCTGTTTTATTTAGCGCTGAAGAAAATGTTTGATTGGAGAAACGACACTGGAATTGAGCTGAGCCAGGCGGAAGTTTTATGGAAGAAATGTGTGAAAAGGAGCTTCTTTTTCACCTTTTGTTCACTTCAGTGCCACCTAGTGGCCATACAAACAAACAGCCACAACCACAGCTTAGCATGGTGAAACTGAACAATCACATGCACATTTAAAAACACACAGTATTTGATTTTTTATATACATGTTGATTCCTTTGTTGTTAATATTTCATTTTTTAAATAATGTGCTTTCAATCGAGAATTGGATCAATCAAATATTTGGATCTGTAAAGTAGAAGTCCCTGTTCTCTGCTGAGTGAATGTATGAACATCAAGTGAAAGTACTGTTTCAGTACCTAAAAAAGAAAGCATGCTTGACGTGCAATCACAAACATGTAATTTTAATCTGCTGTAAAATGTGAATACATACTAGAAAGTTATTTTTGTAGGCAACAAAGAAAAACACAATAAAAATGACCCCTAACCCTGCAGAGCTGCATGCTGTAGATCGTCACAGTGCTGTTAAAAAGCTGTGATTCCCCTTCTCTCTTAAATGTTTGATTTAACTCATAGCTCCTTTTAATGTCCACTTTTTGATAATGATAGTGTTGGGCTTTTGTGGTCCTTCTTTCCAGGCCAGTGGTAGAGGAATGCAGGATTGAGAATTGTCTGTACTGTGCTCTACGGTGAGACCGGGCTGAAGCTGGACTCTAAAGTTTTGTGGTTTTTCCTGCATGGGTCCCTGAAGTGTTAAAGCATGGTGTGTCGTTCCACCTGGCTACAACTGAGGGACGTTCTGTGCTACTTTTCTAGATTGGCATCAACTCAGAAATAATTCCTTTCATAACTCATTACATAAGCTTTTGTTTAGCTGCCTTTTAATCAGCTGTGATGGCTTGTTACTGGCACAGCACGGGGTTGTTACTCGGAGTGCTGTAAATACACTTTTTGTGCATCGTGTAGCCATTGAAAAAGAACGTTCAAAACTGGGTGCATGATGCAGCATTTGTGGATTTTTTTCTCCTCATCATGACGAGAGTTCTGGCATGTTATGAGAAAGCTAAGAGGCCGAATCCTAACATGCATTCAAGCAAGGGAAACACTGAAAAGATGGAAGTTACTGGTAAAATTGAAAGTTACAAGGCATGGCTATAAAATAATGAGACTGTGCTTATGAGGATTAAACCACGTTCATCTACATCTGGTCAATGAAGGCCAACTACATTGATCATACAGAATACAATGATGAGTTAAGTACTTACCTCAGTGCTGCATGATACCCAGTACCTAGAGATTTAAGGCATTGAGAAGATGCATGCATGTACAGAACATCACCATAATCAGAGGCATAAAAGTGGCATAAACAAGTGTTTTCTTTGCAGCAAAGAAAACACCAGTTGCTTATTATAAAGCTTAAAAGACAGCGACTCGTCAATTAAAACCCAAGATATTTATACATAAGATAAAAATTAGAGCCCGACCGATATGGGATTTTTGGGGCCGATGCTGATATTGGGGGCTAAAAAAAGCCGATATCCAATATATCGGCCGGCGTATGAAATAAGAACATTGATATACACAGGATATATACTAATTTACAGTTGCATTTGTCTTTATTTCACAAAGATGCAACTTAAACGACTGAAAGCCTGTACATGGCGCTGTATTGTTGCCACGGAAATGCACTAAAAGAGAAGAAGAAGCTCACAGAAAACTGACATGAACTTTAGTTAGTTAGTTGCCCTTCTGGTTGTTCTCTGTTTTGCATTTAAGAACATATGGTGTATGCATTTTGCAGTGGTGGTAAAGGAGCATCAGATTTTGCTGTAGCTCAGTACCTTCTGCAGCACAAACACAAACGTGTAGTCTGCCATGTTTGTTTTGGTTGGACCCGTGCAGGCGTCTTCAGAGAGCTACACTGCATCCACACGGAGAAGAAATGGGAGTCAGTTACAGATTTATGCACTCTGGGACCTGTTTTCAAAAAGTATCATTTCCAGTCACCCAAAACGCCGTTTCCATGTGGAATGAAACACCAATACGACAAAAACTTTTGCATATACTCCTGAATTCGTCTCCGTGTGGACAGGGCCTGAGTGGGGGAGAGAGAGAGCTGCTTGTGTGTGAGGGGGAAGGGGCCAAGCACTCGGGCTGAGTTCAGCAGTGACACACAGAAGCAGAGCGACAAAATCCCCGCGCAGCAAAAAGTTGATATATCAGCAACATACTGGCCGATGTTGATTAATCTGTGAAACACTATAATCGGCCTGATTAATTGGCCACAGATCAATCGGTCGGGCTCTAATAGAGATGGGATCTTCTGATACAATTCTGAGATAAAATGGAAGTCAATGCATTGGAAAACACCATTGTTACAAAGGATGAAGAAAGCATGACACAGCAAGTCCAAATTCAAGCCATTTGGATTGTTTTCTTTGACATTAGGGGTATCAATTTAGAGGAATTGGTTCCAGAAGGCTCTATGGAGAATTAACACTATAAACAAACAGGTTCTAGAAAAACTCTGAGCAAAAGTCTGAAGAAAGACTTGTGTGCAAAAAACAGTTTCATTCCTCATCAAAACAGCGCTCCAGCTCACACTGAGCTCTCGGTAAAGAAGTTTCTGGCCCAAAAAAGTGCTTGATCACCCTCCCTATACACCTGATCGCACTGTGTGACTTCTCCCTTTTCCTCAGATCAAATCTCACTGAAAGGAACACGTTTAGAGTCTGTGACTGAAATTAAGAAAACCACAGGGGTTTAGAGACAACTGAGACCACTGCACTGCTTTGATAGGTGGAAGGCCTGAATGCTGCGGTGTGTTAAAATTAAAATAAATTGTATTACAGCACTAGTCTTGTTTTTAATAGCCATGCCTCATACATCTGTGATCATTTCAAGGATTTTTCCTCCTCTCCATTTCTAAGATCTGGGTTTCTGTCTCTTTTTGACTGAATTTTATCCTTACTTTCCTTTTCTCACTTTGTTGTTTGTTTTTTTTTTAACTTGCAGATTCCTAAAAGTGTGAGAGGCTGGCTGAGGAATGGCAGGGCAAGCAGCCTCGGAGAAAACACCGACCACGTTCCTCGCGCGCTCACAGAGTCAGAGAGAGAAAGTGAAAGATGACCCCAAACGAGAACGAGTCGCATCTCAATTTGTCATAAACTATGAAAACGTTGCGATTTGAAGCAACGATAAGAGAAATCCATCTAAATTAAGCGCTCCTAACCTTACTCCATTCTTAACTCTCATACAGCAGTCACAAACACAGTATTCAATTTGCTTTTTTTGTTGTTTTCAGCAAAGCTATTGCTTCCTAATGGAACTAACTCAGCTTGCAAAGCGCTCCATTTTTGGCAGCAGCTGCTGGCTTCCTCGCTCTGAACGTGCCCCTTTGCCCCCCCCCCACTTCTCTTTGTACATCAGCGCCCCCCCCATGCACACACATGATCCCTCTGACATGGCAGTGGGTGTGGTCAGAGACAGGACGGGGACCTGCAGGAGCCAAAAGTCATGCCGTTGTGTATGTGTGAGACATGAACTCCTCAAAGAGAACCATCCTGGGCTCATCTGCCTACATCAGGGGCTTTAAGAATCACCTGTTCACCACACTCACTAAAATCCATTTTTGCAGGGTAAACCATCTGGAACAATAAGAAACGAAGGTGCTACTCATCTATGTGTTGGCTACATGATTCCGTCACGTGTTTGTTTCTTATCTGGATGCTTGTATGTACGTCTTTGTGTCATCACATGTTCCCCACATCCTCACTCATATCCTGAACCAGCTGAGAGGAAGAGATGGATGATGCATCCTTTAAATTCTTGTCTTGTCACTGGTGTCTGTTCCTCTCTCTGACCACCCCCCCCTCCTCACCTCCACAGTCCTCCCCCCCTTCCTCAGGCAGCTCAGGCTCTGCTTTGGCTCAGGGCAGGGGGGTACCTCCTAGCGTTGCGGTGTGCTGCATGCTTGCCCTGTCTTCCTCCTCGCCCTCCACTATGCTAACAACACAGTGGAGGTGTTATCGGGGGGTGGTGTTTGGTCAGCTTCGTCCAGCCTTTCTGTTCTGTTAACCCTCATTGCCTGGTCTCACTGTTTGAATTAACCTGAATGCTACTGTTTGGGTTCAGTGCCTGTGGTTCTTTTTTTTATGTCTTAGGAAGCATGTTGTGTTTTTCACAGCGAGTGAGTGATCTCCTCCTCCTAGTGTTCCCCAAATAAATCTGTAAACTGTCAGAAAAGGAGAATAGGGACCTGAAATGTTGTTTTCTGAATGATTTCTTTGCATAGGTAGGTCTTGTGCATTTGTTTTACTGTTAAATACACAGTACAGTATGTATGTAAAAATGTTAGTATTGTATGTTTTTCAGCAGAGTGTCTAACGCAAGTATTTGTTAGTTTACAGTTGATCACCCTGTGGAAACGCCTACACTCATTTCAAGCAACAGTTTGGCTAAAATAAAACCTTTTCACCATTTTCACATGAGAGCTGTTTTCCTCTAATGTTGCACTCAAGGCGCTGATGATAGAGTTAGCCAATGCTAGCAGATTTAGCATTGGTATCCAAACAACATGTTGTTTATCTCATATCGCAGTTACAACGATGGCTAATGGTTACGTAGTAGAGGAACAGGAAGAGAAAAATGCTAATGTTTTGTTAGCGTGACTTACCCACTTTATGAATCATCAGCTAAGGTTTATACTTCCTAGGAATAGAAAGCTAACTAACTGCAGCTGTGACTTAGCTTTTGGTACCGTATCAGCTGACCTACTCCCTCCCTACCTAACTAGCTAGCTAGCATATGATATTTGCTTGGAAAAGAAAGCTAACTTGCTGCTTCTGTTACTTAGCTGTTGCTACTTTATGGGTCTTAGCAGCATTCAACCACTTCCCTTCGAAATAACAAGCTAGCATTTGCTAAAAACAAAACAAAAAAAAAAACATATTGCTGCTGAGACTTGGCCTTTGATATATTATCAGCCAGGGTTAGCATCCAACTACTTAACCAAATAGCTAGCTACTCTATGACCTTTCCAAGGAAAGGAAAGCTAACTTATTGCTGCTTTTGGTATCTTATGAGTCATCAGCTAAAGTTAGCTTTCAACCACTTCCTACCTAACTAGCCTGCTAGCATACATTTGCTAGGAAAAGAAGGATAACTACAGCTGCTGTTGCGCCCTACGTAAGAAGTGATAGGCTAGAGTTAAACACCTACTAGCCAACATTACAGTTTGATATTTGTAAGTGATGCAGAAAGACCCAAAGTCCTGACAGAGTACTACCTAGCAAACTGTAAATTAAGCTGCTTTGACGTCACGTCTAAAATTAAAATAAGGTGTTCAGCTGGAAAGTTAACCCTTGTTATATTATTGTTCTATATGAGCTAACATTAACACTCATCTAGGTGTCATTGAGTCATCTTTCACATTCACAAGGTGTAAATTCTTTGCGTTTAGTGCTGTTTTATAGCTAAATATGATGCTAGCGATGAATTAGGCTATGCTAGCTGCTGCTGAGTCATCAACTTAACTTAAAAATGCCCTCATTTTATTATGTAGACTTCCTTTCCCTGAGTGTGACAACAGAGAGAACGGCCACCATGTGAGTCTGGTGAAAAGAGGATTTGATTTTACCTTGTGTTTTTGGGATGGTCCACTATTAACTGTCTACTGTATATGAGAATATACTGTGATCCACATTTAACCTGTGAGTCTGTGACTGACCCAGAATCACCTGTCGTGGGCCTTAACTGGGTTTTCAAAGAGAAGGAATGACGCTGGTGAAATGACTATGATGTGATTATCTCAAAGTTTGGGGGCAGATTTGAGACTTTTCTAATAAAAAAAAAAAAAAGAAATCTGTGCGGATAGAAATTATGTCCCCTCTTCCTGCTCAACGGCACATAAAGTACGTGATTTTAACATTTCTGTTTTATATTTGATGATGATGAGTCGACTTTCAGCTTTCTTTGCTTTTTATTTCTTTGTTTTTAAAGCTGGAAATCTGTCGTAGCTTATTCTGCTTGGATTGCAAATATGAGCGACATCTGTGCGGATGAAGCCTTGTTAAGTGATGCATTTCATGAACATGGAGGATCCATGAACTCGCCGACATTTGGACTCTTGATGGAAGGAAAGATCACACCCGTGTTGAATCAAGCTTCATGTTTGCTTTTTACCACCCATCGCTCCATGTGTAAAGATGTCAGACAAAATGCTTTCTTTTGTTTATTTCAGTCAGTAAAACTGATGAGGCATAGAGCACCACTTTAACGGCAGCAGTAGACTGCCTGTCCTCTGCAACAACACCACAAATCTTCAAGTCAAGTCAATGCCCCAATTAACCTGCCTGTACAGAGGAAAATGGCACGTTGGAATTAGAGAGAGTATATATGAATATATAAATAAAGTTTTAAAAGGAAAAACATCTATTTTAACTATTGAGAGTCTTACCATTACTTTATCTGCTTTGCAAAGTAAGACTTCTTTTCCTTTGTAAAGGTCTACCAAATGGTGTGTTTTTGCACTTTTTTGTTTGTGTTCCATTTGGTAGCCCATGCTTGTGTTTTTGGAGCACTGAATACTTTGTATTGTGTTTACTGTGCCAATTAAATATGCCTGAAAGTTAACGAGCTGCTATTTGTGTCTTTGTTTTCCTTCTGCAGGCAAAATTAAGAGGCAGGATCCCACAGAATCTGTCCTTAGAAGCTGCAGGTATAATCACATCCAGATATAATCTCTGTGTTTATGAGGATGCTCATCATGTCAGACCCAAGAGATTATCAATCAAACTTTAATAGTTCAGCGATATTTCATAACAAATGTTATCTCAAGACACTTCAGCAACACTCAGAATTCACCATGAGCGAAGTAGTCGGTAAGATTAACAGACAGAAACCGCGAGAAGAACCAGATTTACCTGGGCAGCCCAGCTTAAGGGATTCAGCTGTATTGATAGTATAGTTTTAGGCAGGGTTTTCAAAGTGTGGACGAGTGAGCCTCCCCTAAGAAGAAATATTCATTCAGTGGACCCCCACCCACAAAAAGGATTCAAATTGAAAAAAAATTAAAAAACATTTCAAACATTTATGTCAAATCTTTAAACATTTTTTCCATGAATATATTTTGGTTTTCAAATGTCCTCAAACATCTGCCTTTCCCTCTCATTCAGTTATAATGCTATTAAATACCCCTTTTTCTTTTTTTGGGCCATTTTACAACCTCTTTTTGCCTCTTTTTCCCCATTTTTTTCCACTTTCATCCCATTTTTTTTTTTTTTTTTTTACCCCTTTTCACCTTGTTGCCTATTTAAGCTACCTTTCATCATTAAATATCCCTTCCCACCCCCCCACCCCTTTTTTTTTTCTCATTTTTGCTATATCTTTTGGTCATTTTTTTCCATTTTTTGCCCTTTTTTTTGTTTGTTTTTTAATAATTTTTGCCACTTTTCATCCTTTTAAGCTGCCCATTGCCATTAAATACCACTTGTTTCCTTTTTTCCCAATTTTTTGCCCTTTTTTTAACCATTTTTTGCCACTTTGTGTCCATTTAAACTACCCTTTGCCGTTACATGCCACTTGTTTCCTCTTTTTTTGACCATTTTTGCCACTCTTGACTGCTTTTTGCCCATTTAAGACACTTTCCACTCACTTTTTTGTCACTTCCCACCCATTTCTGCTACTTTCTAACAATTTTTGCCATTTTTCTCCCTTTTTGGCTGTTTTTTTTTTTTTAACAATATTTGCTACTTTTCGTCCATTTAAGCTGCCCATTACTTAGCTACTTAATACCACTTGTTCCCCCCCCCCCAATTTTTGCCCTTTTTCACAATTTTTTTTGCCATTTTTCCCAATTTTTGCCACTTTTATCCCATTTTTTGCAACTTTTTTCCCATTTATTTGCCACTTTTTGTCCATTTAAACTACCCTTTGCCATAACGTACCACTTGTTTCCTCTTTTTTTGACCATTTTTGCCACTCTTGGCTGCTTTTTGCCCATTTAAGTCACTTTTTTGTCACTTCTCACCCATTTCTGCTACTTTCTCACCATTTTTCCACTCTATCCCCAAATTTCTCCCCTTTTCACACATTTTTTGCTGCTTTTTCACCACTTTGCCACCTTTAACCTATTTTTATTGCTACTTCAAGCTGTTTTTGCCTCTTTTCACCTCTTAGATTGTGGCTCTTGCAAAGGTATTTTTCAAAACTGTGACTTTTTGGTTGAGTAACACTGCTTTATAGCATGGTCCCTATAGTAACTATAAGTCTATCCATTCAGCTCCATGCACAGCAGAGGTTCGCAAAGCAAATCACCTTTTTTCTGGTTTTTGGTTCCACACAACCCCTGAAGCTCTGTGGCGCCCCCCAGGGGAGGCCCGCCTCACGCTTTGAAAACCACTGCTTTTAGGACTTGATTCATCATCCGAAGAATAAACATCTGCAGAGCTTCGTAAGGCAAATGCTCAATGCAGTTAAATTTGTTGTGTTGCAGCCTGATGCTACAGTCAAAAATAGTGTAGAAGGGGCACTGAGTGTAGATTAATGAGAATAACAATGATTTTCTTTGACTGTAGCATCAGGCTGCAATATAAGAAAATTAAATAAGTGAAGGGGGTCTGCACCGTATGCTGACATGTTTTGGTTACGTATGGCCTGAGTGTAGCTATTTATTTAACACCATCTGATCAGGATACATAAAGATCAAGTGTTGGATGCCTAAAACTTCCTGAATTGGATCCTCAGACCCACCTCTTAATACCTGTGCGTCTCTTCTTTAATGAAGCAGGCTGACCAGTCCACACATGGAGGGCCCTGGTTTTTGTTGCTGTATCAGTAAGATATACTAGAATTCAGGGTTGGGCAACCTGCGGCCCTGGGGCCACATGTGGCCCTCCACTTCATTAAATGCAGCCTCAAAGTCAATTTCAAGTACCAATAAACTAAAATCCTTAGGAAAACTGTAAAATTTGCCAGAAAAGCATAAAAAACACACATTTCTCATATGATATATTCTGGGATATGGTTAGTTATTTTTTTATCAATTCTTTTTATTTGATTGAAACAATTTAAAACTTTTTTTCAAATTTCTTTTAATTTAAAGATATGTATATATATATATATACATCACCAAGTGCCATGCAAACTGGGATGCAGTGGTGTAAAGCACGCTGCCACTGGACTCTAGAGCAGTGGAGACGCCTTCTCTGGAGAGACCAATCGCGCTTCTCCATCTGGCAATCTGATGGACCAGTCTGGGTTTGGCGGTTGCCAGGAGAACGGTACTTGTCTGACTGCATTGTGCCAAGTGTAAAGTTTGGTGGAGGGGGGATTATGGTGTGGGCTTGTTTTTCAGGAGCTGGGCTTGGCCCCTTAGTTCCAGTCAAAGGAACTCTGAATGCTTCAGCAGACCAAGAGATTCTGGACAATTCCATCCTCCCAACTTTGTGGGAACAGTTTGGGGATGGCCCCTTCCTGTTCCAACATGACTGTGCACCAGTGCACAAAGCAAGGTCCATAAAGACATGGAGGAGAGAGTTTGGTGTAGATCAACTTGACTGGCCTGCACAGAGTCCTGACCTCAACCCCATAGAACACCTTTGGGATGAATTAGAGCGGAGACTGAGAGCCAGGCCTTCTGGTCCAACATCAGTGTGTGACCTCACAAATACACTTCTGGAAGAATGGTCAAAGATTGCCATAAACACACTCCTAAACCTTGTGGAAATCCTTCCCAGAAGAGTTGAAGCTGTTATAGCTGCAAAGGGTGGACCGACGTCATATTGAACCCTATGGATTAAGAATGGGATGTCACTTAAGTTCATATGTGAGTCATGGCAAGTGACTGAATACTTTTGGCAATATAGTGTATATTCTATTTTTTTATTTGTATTTTTTATTTTTAGTTATTAATATATTGTTTTGTGTATCTTCATTTTTAGGTTTTTACATTTCATCAAAATATGAAATTCATTTATCATTGACTCCTGAAATTATTTTAATGTGTGATAAATTCATTTTCTTGTTTTGTATATTTTCTTGTTTTTTTCTTTCTAAATTTTTTCTCCATTAACATTAAATGTTTGTTTTACTTGTGTCAATATTATTTCTTCTTAGTTTTTAAGTTTCATCAAATCAAAAAAAAAATTTTCTATTTTTTTATTTTATTTTAGGTGCATTTTGTATATTTCAATTTACTTTATAAATATTTTATTCATTTTTCTTCAAATTTATTTATTTTTAGTTTTTGATTTCATTAACATATTGAAATGTATTCTTAAATTCTTTATTTTCCTGTTTCATTTTTATTTATCTATTTTTTTCTGTTTTTCTTTTTCTTTATTATTATTATTATTTAGTTCCTTTATTTCTTTTTAGAGGATTTAATTGACTGGAATTGTGTCTGTATTTTTTATATGCATCACCATCACGAAATGCACTTGTTGAAAAAGCAAAAAGTAAAATACCAAGTATCACGTTCACTGCACTGAAAAAGCTGCTTGAACTTGATTTATTTCTGTGTTTATCTCATTAAGTAAACTATTTCTCTCTTTCATTGAATGATTAGAAATCACTGAGGTTAAACTGAGATTAACTCTGAACTATTTGGCCTTTTGGCACTGGCAGTGAAATGAATGCGGCCCTCTTGGTAGCCAAAGTTGCCCATCCCAGCTCTAACTGGTCTCTAAAGTTACAGAAGGCTTCATAGATAATAATAAAGATTTTCAGTGATTTTATTGATAATCTGGATCAATGTTTTTCTCTTAAAGCAGGTAAAAAGTTTAAATGATGAGGCTGCAGTTCTCCCTTCAGCCAACAGATGGTAGTCATGTTCCACCAAAACCTCAGACTGGAACCTTGAGGAACTTCTCCCAGAGTGCTTTTCTCCCTCCTCTTTTTTTTAATCGTGCTATTTTTCACAGACAATGCAGCACTTTTCAGGGACTGACACGAAAAAAACCCTTCCAGAGGTGGTTAATTATGCAAACTGCATCCCTAAAAACCCTCTTACCTCTGTGTTTGGATTCTGACGGCCTTTCTTTACGTCTCCCTCCCGGCGCTTTGATGCCTCTCAGCCTCTGTTAAAACCTCCCTGGAGGAATTTTTCCTCTCATCTTTCTAACTTCCTGTTGCTGGATTGTATTTGACCATCAGACAGCGCAGCAGTCACATGTATTGATCTGGACTGCCAATTGATTCTGGCCCGCTGAGCTGCAGCTGTGATCAGTCCCAGTTGCCCCACAGAAATATGCAGGCACATGCTGTGTAGCAGATGCAGCGCTCACCTCCTCCAACACAATCTCCAACAGCCTAATTGGCCTTTGCTCCCTTGGACCCAACAAGCTGCACTGTTTGTTCTGTGGCTCGAAAACAGCTAAAGAAAATGAATAGCTGCGCCGAATCCTCAGGGATGGGGGAGTTTCTTCTTTCCAACATGATTCGGAGCCTTTTTCCGCTTTGCTTTCTTAATTGGTTTATTTGGCACAGGCTGTCTACTCATCAGTTTGCATTATTTGCAGCTGAGACAGCTTAGAATGGCAAGTTTTTCCTCTGCGGTCCCTCGCCTTTTGTGAAATAAAACAAGGGCAAAATGAATATTCAAACTTCTTGCAGTGTTTAAACTCTATGAGGATATTTGCAAACATGTGCGGCATCTTTGAAGTGCTGCAATAAACACCAAGGAGAGGAGGCAGACATGAGTAAGAGGGTTAGACGAGACAAAACATCAGAAGAACAAGCAGACTTTGAAATGAAATTCAAGCTGGATGACAGAAATCCACCCAGTCCTACACCTTGAGCGATTCTGTCTTTTTCATCTGTTCAGCACATGAGCAGGTCATCACAGAGAAACAAGCTCCATCTCTGAAAGAGGAGGACTTCACTTTGAGGACAGATTAAATCCTGGATCAGGCCTAAATTAGTCTCAGATCATTCCCTGAAGACTTATGAGGAAGGCAATGGTGGACGGTTCAGACCTTTGTGAGAAGTCTTTAAAGCAGCGCCTTTCAAAGTGTGTGAGAGTGAGCCTCTCCTACGAAGACATTTTTCATTCAGTGGACCCCCTCACAAAAAAGATTCAAATTTAACAACATTTCAAACATTTATGTCTAATCTTTAAACATTTTTTACATGAATATATTTAGGATATTTTGGTTTTCAAATGTCCTTAAACATCTGCCTTCCCCTCTTATTCAGTTATAATACCATTAAATACCCCTTTTTCATTTTTTTTGGCCATTTTCCAACTTCTTTTTGCCTCTTTTTCCCCATTTTTTTCCATTTTGATCCCATTTTTGCCCTTTATTCACCTTTTTATCCCATTTAAGCTACCTTTCATCATTAAATATCCCTTTTTTCCCTCCAATATTTTTGCTCATTTTTGCTGCAACTCTTTGTCACTTTTTCCTAATTTTTGCCACTTTTCGCCCATTTTTTGCTTTTTTTTTTTATTCTACTTGTTTCCTTTTTCCCCCCAATTTTTGTCCTTTTTCACAATCCCCCCCCCCCCAAAAAAAAATAACCATTTTTTGCCACTTTTTGTCCATTTAAACTACCCTTTGCCAGTACATACCACTTGTTTTATCCTTTTTTGACCATTTTTGCCACTCTTGGCTGCTTTTTGCCCATTTAAGTCACTTTTTGTCACTTCTCACCCATTTCTGCTACTTTCTCACCATTTTTCCACTCTATCTCCAATTTTCTCCCCTTTTCACCCATTTTTTGCCACTTTTTGACCATTTTCCCACCTTCAACCTATTTTTATTGCTACTTCAAGCTGTTTTTGCCTCTTTTCACCTCTTAGATTGTGGCTCTTGCAAAGGTATTTTTCAAAACTGTGGCTCTTTGGTTGAGTAACACTGCTCTATAGCATAGTCCCTATAGTAACTATAAGTCTATCCATTTTGCTCCATGCACAGCAGAGGTTTGCAAAGCCAATCACCTTTTTTCTGGTTTTTGGTTCCGCACCTCCCCTGAAGTTCTGTGGCGACCCCCAGGGGAGGCCCGCCTCACTTTTGAAAACCACTGCTTTAAAGTATGATGAACGTGTAGAGTCCGGTTCATGAAGTCCAATCTTTTTTATTAAGTGTTAGACAAAACTCGTGCATGTGTTCTCATCCCCTTTAAAGTGACTGACCTGATTCAACAGAGGTCCACCCATCTGGTGCTACTAGTCTCACAGTTAGTGAGGTGGGGACCACCTGAGTGCTGTATGAAAGACGCCTATGTCTGGACAGTCCAGTTACTGGTTAATCGTTATTCCTGGCTGCCATTACACCATGAAAACAAAAGAACACCCCAAGCAACTTAGAGAAAAAGTTATTGAAAAGTCTAAGTCAGGAGATGGAAACAAAAAAGGCCCAAGGCACTGAAATGCAGTTATAGCCTGTTTAACTCAGCAATGTTGCTTGTCGCAATTTTGCGACTTTGACGCTTTAAGAGTTAATTCCTTTTGAACTCATTTTATCGTAATAAGTACACATAGTCATAAATGTATCGATCCATGTGGGGGTTTCTAGCCATGCACTCCCTGGAAAGTCAAAGCATGCTGCTCCACTAACGCTAATCTTCAGAGCAGAGCTTTCTCCACCAGGTAAAACTGTAGATCCATTCTGCTATAAAATGGTTAAATGTATGACAAGTGTACTGAATTGAAATGGTTAAAGACAACATAGTGAATGTTCTGGAGTCAAAGCCCTGACCTCAGTTCAATAGAATTGTGGCTAGACTTGAAAAGGGCTGATCCCGGTGCAACCTGACAGAGCTTGGGCAGTTTTACAAAGTCGAATGGAATAAAATCGTTGTGTCCAGATGTGCAATCAAGTTAAATTGAGCCTGATTGATTCATAAAATCAATAAAGGGTTAGACATGAGGGGGGAATACTTTTATAGGCTCTGTAACAGCGTCTCCAGTGTACTGGGAGGCTGGTATTGATTGAGCATTGATGTCCACTAGTCAGTAACATTACTCATCCATGTCCAGACAAACACGAGGAAACACCCATGTAAACCAGTGTGTTTAATGAGGAAGTTTCTTAGGGGACCAAACTGGGATGGTGGATTAAATCTTTGTGCCTCTGCGCTCAATGCTGGTCAATTATTGAATGGGCTAACGATTCCTGGTAAACAGCTACAACACAGCAGCATGTAGGTAAAATCAGCCTTTAAGCTGCATAACTCTCAACCCTGGAATGATAAAAGAAAAATCACCACTGTGGACACCAGCAGTGTTTCCAAGTAAAGAGAAGAGCTACCAGCACCTCCTTTTAACCAGGCTGTGATCATTCTCATCAGTTATTGCTGTTGCAAAAAGCAGGCATGTATGTTGGGTTTACATGTATGCATCAAACCCTCATACATGCACCCAGGGGCATAGCTAGGGAATGTGGGCCCCCAGAAAGAACAGGGACCCCTTTAGCCAACAAGTCAAGCAACAAATGTTGCATAATTTTTGCAAATATCTATGCATTTAAATTTATTTCTGGACCCTAATTTCCTGATGTATGAGAAATATTTTTACTATGGTTATAGTAAATTTACTTTCATTATTTCGCAGTGCTGGACTAAACCATTTCATTTAGTTGCTTTTCATTCAATAATGAAACTAATTACTAAGAAAAAATAAATAAAAACATACTTTTCATTGCAGGTTTCCCAAGGGCCCCTCTCTACTGTGGTCCTGAAATTCTTTTAAAGTGTTATAAATTCATTTTCTTGATTTAGATATTTTTTAAAAAATGTTTCTTTCTTTTTTCTTTATTAGTTTTAAATGTTTGTTTTACTTGTGTCAATGTTATTTCTTCTTAGTTTAAATTTTCATCAAATCAGAAATTTATTCATTAAATTCTTAATTCTTTAACATTTTTATTTTATTTTACGTGCATTTTATACATTATACATATATATTATTTTTCTTGTTTTATTAATGTTTGTAATGTTTTTTTTTTTTTTTCAAATTGATTAATTTTCTATTTTTTTATTTCATTAAAATACTGAAATGTATTCATTCTTAATTTCTTTTATTTTGCTGTTTTGTATCATTTTTATTTTTTATATCTTTTTTTTCTGTTCTTCTTTTTCTTTATTATTTTCCTTTTTTTAATTGACTGCAATTGTTTCTGTATTTTTATATACATCACCATCACTAAATGCACTCGTTAAAAAAAGTACAAAGTAAAACACCAAGTGTCATTTTTACTGCATTGAAAAGCAGCTTGAAACTGATTTATTTCTGTCTTTATCTCATTAAGTAAACTATTTGTATTTGCACTTGAGTTTAAAAACATAAATGTTGGTATCACAAATATTAAATATCTCATTCTTTGTTCTTCAAATTGATTTATTTTTAGTTTTTGATATCATTAATATAATAACATGTATTCTTAATTTATTTTATTTTCCTGTTTTATCTAATTTTTATTTTTTATCTAATTTTTTCTTTTTATTTTTCTTTATTATTATTATTATTATTATTATTATCATATAGTTCCTTTTTTCTTTTCAGAGGATTTAATTGACTGCAATTGTTTCTGTATCTTTATTTGCATCACCATCACTAAATGCACTCGTTGAAAAAGCAAAAAGTAAAATACCAAGTTCCACTTTATCTGCATTGAAAAAGCAGCTTGAAACTGATTTATTTCTGTTTTTATCTCATTAAATAAACTATTTCTATTTGCACTTGAGTTTAAAAACATAAATGATGGTATCACAAATGATCAGGAAAGCAGCATATTCTTCCTTTCATTGAATTCTTAGAAATCACAGGTTAAATTGAGAATATCTCTGAACTATTTGGCCCTTTGGCACTGACAGTAAAATTAATAAGGCCCTCTTGGAAGCCAAAGTTCCCCTACCCAGCTCTATCTGGACTCAAGATCTCTGGGTAATCAGTACCCCCAACCCCTCCCCCGCTATGCCCATGCATGCACCAGCTATTTTACACCTTTGCAGCTATTCTGACTGTCTGCGCGATGGCCACGTCTCAGCTGCATGAAGAATCTTGAGAATAGAGGCCTTGCCTATTTCAACCACAAACCTTGTGTACATCTTTGACAAACTAGACAGTAGATTATTTAGAATCATCTTCAGTTGCCTTGTTTTAGCAGGCTGCCAAAGGTCTGTTCATGCAGAGAAAAAAATGGTAGAAAGTTGGTACCAAATGTTGACCAATTTTTCTTGTTTTGGACAGACGTGGTGAGAAGATATCTGGTCCTTTCTCGCAACAAAATAGGGTCCAGGTTGGAAAATCCTGCCTTCATTCATAGATCATAAATCCTGAATGGGGAATGCTCTGGTGAATTTTATTTTAGTCCATGAATTTTGGATAAGCGCGACAAGGATCTGAGATTCTGAATCACCTTAATGGATTGGACAGTCTTCAGAAGTGGAAGTCATTCTTTATTCCTTCAAATCCTTAAGGACTGCATGAGTGTTCGCAGTTTAAATCACTGTAAATACTGTAAATACAACTTGGGATTGAGTCAGATGGGAAGGACAAATCTTATCAACAACCACATTCTTAGAAGAGTGGACTCATCGCTTGGACTTGGCTTGATAACTTGAAATATTTAAGCTGTGTCCAAAGCCAAGAGTGGAAGAAGCTTGGCAGGATTAGGAGTATTTTCCCAAAAACGGAGTTCCTAAAAATCTCCTTCACCACCATTATTTCCTAAACAACCAAACAGAGAAATCACAGGCCTTTGTGGGAGAATTTCTGGACGTGACTCTAACTCTCTGCGCTTCTCATTGAATGTTGACCTTTTTAAGCAAATCGCACGTCGTGTTTGCCGGTAGTAAAAGGTTTCTGGCAGGTCGCGGTGGGCTGTTTCACCTGCTGGTTTCAGTCTGTTCCATTACTGCTGTGTTCCTGTCTGGCCTGGTGTGAGAGTGAGCAGGCAGGCGGCCTGATGGGGAAAGCACACCTCTGGAGATCGGCCCAGTCTGCCCCGTCATTAGGGGACTGGAGGGGGGCCGGCGTCTGTCTGTAAAATGCATCAACAGATTGCACTTGCTATGGTGGTACAAAAGGTTTGTTCACAGCTTTTCCTCCCCTCCCTCTCTGAGCAGAATTAAGATTTACCTTTAAGTGGATTTTTAGAGCTTGTTTACTTGTGTAAAGGCCACAGTTTAGTTCCTAAGTGGAGCTGCCACAACATTGGCTCAGCCTCTCCTATTGATGATAATTTGATTCCATGTTTTCATGTCCTAAAACCGGTGTTAGCCAGAGGACCCTGAGGGCCTTATGGACTTCTCTCCCAGTTCTTTCAGTATAGATAAAGAGCAGGTGTTCAGAACAAGAAACACTTATATTCTTAGTCTTTGTGATGGCAATGTCAAATAACGGCTGGAATGAATAAACATTCATGAACAGCACTCAGCTGCTGGCTTGCTGAAGCTCTGTCTCATTCACTGGACAAGATTGGTGAACATTTTCTGAGCTCAGTTTCTCCAGAAACATTCAGGAACGCCAGAAGGAAGCTGAAAGCAGCCACTCAAGATACAGTGCGTAAATTCTTCTTTGCAGAAGTACTCAAGCTCTGTCAGGTTGCAAAATGGATCAGGCGTAAACAAACCTTTTCAAGTCCAGCTACAGATCCTCTATTGGGTCGAGGTCACCTTGACCTTGATCATTTCAGGGGTGGAGGAGGTGAAGCTTTAAGCTATAAAGGAGGAGGCTGGGGTGGAGGAGGTGAAGCTTGGTGCTATAAAGGAGGAGGCTGGGGTGGAGGAGGTGAAGCTTGATGCTATAGAGGAGGAGGCTGAGGTGGAGGAGGTGAAACTTTATGCTATAAAGGAGGAGGCTGGGGTGGAGGCGGTGAAGCTTTATGCTATAAAGGAGGAGGCTGGGGTGGAGGCGGTGAAGCTTGATGCTATAGAGGAGAAGGCTGGGGTGGAGGATGTGAAACTTGATGAAATACAGGAGGAGGCTGGAGTGGAGGAGGTGAAGCTTGGTGCTAAAGAGGAGGAGGCTGGTGTGGAGGAAGTGAAACTTTATGCTATAAAGGAGGAGGCTGGGGTGGAGGAGTTGAAGCTTAACCAGCAGTAGCAGTGTGGAGCATCAGCATCAATGCAAGTAGGGATAATTGGGAAGTAAGTCATATTTAAATACACTGCTGTGTGGAGAGAAAGAGCTGTGATTGGCTGTTGGAGCTGAGAGGAGATAATTAGGATCAGTTGGTCACAGCTGGGCGTATGACTGTGCCCTGTAGTAACTAACGCCAGGCTTCATTTCTGTGTAGCTTTCGCTGTCATCTTCTCCCAAGTTGTAGTTCTTGTCCTCTTGGATTGCCCTAAATTCTGCAGCATTCATTTTACCCTCTACCTTTACAAGCCTTTCGTGGATGCTGATCCTTCAGAGTAGCCATAGGTGTCTTGGTGGCCTCTCTCACTAGTCTCCTTCTTGCACGCTCACTCAGTTTGTGAAGACGGTCTGATCTAGGCAGATTTACACATCTGCTATAGTCCTTCTATTTTTTGATGATGGATTTAACTGAACTCTGGAGGATGTTCAGAGCCTTGGATTTTTTCTTTTGTTTCCATTCCGTCTTATACTACTTTATTGAGAATTGCTCTGAGTGTTCTTTTGTCTTCATGGTGTAATGGTAGCCATGAATACTGATTAAAGACATTAAAACATACATAAGAAAGTTTTGTTTGTCAAAAAAAAAAAACATAATTATGTTGACCATCATTGGTTTATAAAATCAATAAAAGGGTAAAATATCCATGGGGGTGAATACTTCTGATAGGCACTGTGAAGATGAGCTCTTCTTGGATGTATTTAAGCTGCATGTCAAAGACAGAAATGGCACTCATAGGCCAGAATTTAATATTACAGACAACCCAATGGCATACACAATGACACTTTGAAAATATAAGCACAGACTTTCTGTCAGTGTAGTGAAGAGGGTCTCTGGAAACCCAGAAAAATGAAAAATATGTTCAAGAAGGAGGTCAGGGGGAAGCTGGTTTCTCCATCTGGAATAGATATGTTGTCCCGAGCTGAGCTGAGCTAATACTTGGACTGTGGCTCCACTTTTCTATAATATTCTGCACATTATGGCCCCAAATGACAACTCAGCACTCAAATCCACTCACAACAACATTACTGTGACCTTGTCGGGACGCCATCTGGCAACACGTCCTCAAATATCCTCAACAAGTGTTTTAAAAAGGACAAAATTCAGTGAAAGTGAGCAGAAAACAAGCTGAATGTGCTGCAGGGTCGATTCACAGCACACGTATCAGTTTCAGCAGTTATAATTCTCTCAGAGGCGTAGCGGCAGGGGTTATGCCACCACTGATGTGTGCTATATGTTTACACTGAGCTTTAAGGTGGGGCGTTTTAGCACATACTTTTCACTTTCCCCGCAGCTATCCGGGCTGCTGCTGGACGCTCTTTAATTAGCATGCTGCTAATTAGAGACGAGGGCGTACAAGCGTGGGTCAGAGACTGTAAAACACCACACAATCAGGCAGGAAATCTCTAACTCCTTTAGCCCTCTCTCTCTCTTCCCTTTACTCTCCCTTTTTAATGTTTTTTGTTCCCTCCAGCTCAGCTTTAATGGATCCCATACAGTCTTTGGCTCAATAGTGGAAAATATAAGTGAGGAAAAGTAGAGCTCCCTATCAGGCCAGCTCAGCAGAGCTGCATTTCTGTTCACGTGGAATACTAAGCTACTGGAAAACCATACTCATGACGGACGTCTAACTTTGTAAAACAGACTCTTTGGTACAAAACAGTGAGAAATTAACCCTCGGATCCTACAAAGTTATTATTTTTCTTCATATTAAATAAATGAATAAAATGTGTTGCCCATAGAACTCTACTGACGCCAAATAGCTCCATCCATCCTTGTTTGTCCAAAATCTGGACAATAGACTTCCATTAAAAACATGTTTTTTGACTGTGTGTCTATGGCACCAAAACAACATACAGCAACCTTTTCTATGCAGTCACTCGATCACCAGGGCTCTAAGCTTCACAGTGATCCAGCAGATAGTGCCAGCGCACCATTTTAACCCCTTCAGCAACTCACATGCAGGTTTTCTTCCATGGACTCAGAGTGTTTGAAGTGCTATTTCATCCACTAAATATCATCAGAATTAAATGAAACAATTCATGCCACTAGAAATGGATGTCTGAGAGTCAGCTACATGTGTAAGGAAAAGTCAGACATGCCGTAAGTGGAGTGTTTACAGTCCAAAATGCTACTTCCGGGTTCTGCAGTCTGAGACTAAGAAAGGGGGACATTTGGACAATTTCAACTTTTCCCTCACTTCATAGCAAGTGGATGGACATGCATGAGGATGCACAGGTCCTTTCGATCAATAGGTAAGAATATATCATACATTTGTGATGATGGATACTGAACACAATAAAATTAGTTAAAAAGGAATTAATCCTTACTAGCCTAAATCTGAAAGTGAGGGTGCAACAAGCTTTATGCTATGAAGGAGGAGGCTGGGGTGGAGGAGACTAAGCTTTACTAGCAGCATCAGTAGCATGGTGCATCAGCGTTAATGCAAGCAGGGATTAGTGACAAGTAATTCATATTTAAATTCACCCCTGTGTTGAGAGAAAAAGCTGTGATTGGCTGTGGGATCTTAGTGATAAATATACCAAAATATACATGTAAACCTTCACAAATCAATCACAGGGAATTTAATGTTTGCTGCTAAGCTAACAACAACCACAAGCATCTTTTGTTATTGCCAGCAATGGAATTTGGCTCATTAAGAACACCTTGCTAGCACTACATAGCCATCATTTGGCATTTTAGTCAAAACTATCTTACCTTGCAAAGCAGCTGGATTTGCCAGACTCTGTCTGCATCAGGCAAATCTATGTTGCAAAGCACCAATCTACCCTGACCAATCAGCACCATTTAGGAGAATATGGTGGTAGCTATGGGCGGGGTTTAGTTGCACTAGAAGCTGATAGCAATGGCTGCTGCTGATGTAGCAATTAGCCCGGGTGTGGCTGTAGTGTAGCTGTAGTTTAGAGGCAGCTTTATCAGACCTGGAGCACATTTCTTTAGGAAATAAAGAAAAAAGAACAGCTCTGACGGCTTTTCATGATGGAAAAGATGTTTTCACTCTTCTGCTGACCTGCTAAGCAGGAGTTTTTGGTTATTACAGGTGGGGTTAAGTTGTACTGTAAGCCGGTATTTCCAATGGCTACAATGCCAAGCCTCTCGAGAAATGGGCAAGAGCATCTTCCGATGGGGCTCTCTGCTCTTGATTTGATAAAGAAATGCAGTCAATATCTGATTAAACCACCACTTTTCTACAGCTACATCCAGGCTAATCACTAACATGGCTGTAGCTGTTGTATACACCAGAATAGAGAACAACTCAACCCAGGCTGTAACGCTCACTTGCTATATTACAGCTACATCCAGGGGTGTAGTGCAGGGTATACGCAAGGATACGACTATACCCTCTTATTTTATAGTCTCCACAGAGTACACTCACTTCTAAATAAAGACTATACACACTTCTGACACACCACTACACCACTTGCTACATTCAAGCTAACTGCTACACTGGAGGCAGCTATTGCTGATAGATCAATAGCTGCCTCACAGTTGCATCACAGTTGTGTCACAGATGGGGGCGGGGCATTTTGAGGGGAAAAACAATCCTTTCCCCCTCGCCTGCAGCACTGTCAGCCTGAGGATTTTAAATTAGGATATATATGCTAACCGCTAAAATGTCATACATTGATTCCTTACAGCCAATTGACAGAGATAGAAACATTAAAAAATTACTCTGATATGATCCATTTCTTGTCCGTATCTTATTAAAGAGTGGACAAATGATCCTACTCAGTGGCCTGATGTTTCATTCCCTGACATCAGGGATGTCAGGCAAAATCACATTTACTGATGAATTAAACCTCATATTATTTCAATGACTGACAAGGAAATTAGCATGTTTTAGTGAATTTGTGCACCACACAATGGTTGTTATTGCACAGTACATAACTTTTTTACAAGTGGCTTCGTCAAAGTTGTGCTTCTTCACACACTAATACGCTGTATACTCGTGAGCTTTTGTAACGAGGCAAGGTAGCCTGCATAACGTAGTAGTTAATTAACTTCTCTTAAAACTAGTAATTAAACATTCACGTTAACTACGAAACAATCTAACACTGTTTAAATAAGGTGAACATAACGTTGTCACACCTGTAATGAAGGGCTGACTACAGATGCACACATGCTTAGATTTTGGATCCCACAGGTGACAAAACTCATCCTCCCGACGGATCGCTTGAAGTCACCGCGTTCTTCTCCTTGGCTCTGTGCTTCATTTTGGTAAAAAATAAAACTTCAGATTTGGATTTTTTTTAAACTTTTTTTTGGTTCAAAAAGGTACACAACAGTTCCTCTGCATTGTAGAAAGCGGTTTGTTTTCCCCCTCGGCGCGCAAACCGAATGTGACATTTTGTGGGCGTTCCTCTTTAGGCTGACTGTATCTATGGCTCACAGTATAATATAACCCCGCCCACAGCTACTGCCTCGTTCTCTTTAAATAACGCTGATTGGTCAGAAATGTTCTCGGTTCAGCCTGAACTCTGTGATTGGAGCTTTTCAAGATGGATTTTCTTGATGCCAGTCTGGAAAAATGTGTCTGCTCTGCAAGGTTAACTCAAGACTTGACCTTTACAAAGTCTGACAGGATTATGATCTCATCTGAGTGATGTGTTCTTACAGCTTTTAATATTTCCAAAGCTTTTTAAGAGTCCTCTCTACAGTCTATCAACAGAAGCTCAATCTTTGGAGAGCTATTAAAGGAGAGCTTCTTACGTAATGATCCCAGAAGCCCCTCATACTGTTATTTTTCTGGTTCTGATGGATTTCAGGGAATCTCACGTTCTTGGATTTTGAGAGATCTGATCTCCACGTTTCTAACGAAAGCTGACTAGACTTTTAGGTCACCTCTAGACGTGTTTATTTGAGAGTTTGCCTGAGAAAACACTGAGCTAACTGTCACTGTTAAAGGAACCCCCACCGTCTGGGACAGAAAAAAACAAGACTAACCAACAATGAGATTCCTTGGCTGACCTCTCCACCTTGAGTTGTAATTTGGTTTCAGAGCCACACGCTCAGATTGCAGTGTGACATTTTTACCGTTGGGACGCTTCTCCCAGTGTCCTCATCTTCTTTTAGCTCCCACAATAAATCACACACGCATACCGCTATGGAAAATGACATTTGGAAACAAACGGTGTATATGCAGAGCGAATACCACAGCGTATGAGAGTAAGGAATGCCTTCACCGCAGGACAAAGGAACGTCTGTTACTGCAGCCACTCTTTGTAATCTTTGGATGGTTTTATAAGGCCTTTTTCTGCCCGGTGTGACTGCAGCTGTGGCAGACGTCCAGACCAGTCGACCACCTCTGACTCCGAGCAGCCGCGCCACAGAGAAGCATCTCATGAGCGGAGATGGTCCAACTGCTCTGGTACGGAGAGGGTCTGACCGCATTCGTACAACGCCAGAAATGAACCCAGAGAAATTAAGAGCTGATCTTCCAAACCGAGGACATGGAGCATGGAAGCTAACCCCAAATGCAGATGAGGATCTTGTTTATAAAAGTCCTGTTTTCATTCAGCAGACCAAAAACAAAGTTTCTTCCATTAGATATTTCATAAAAGCCCCGAAATACTAGAGAAAATAGGCATGTGTTGGGATTTATTTAATGTACGAGTTTGTCGATTTGTCTCCAGTATCACTTTCAGGTTATTATTCATGTGCATTTCCAGTTTGTGCCCTAAAAACCTTGACTTGAAACATAAAAAACATTAAAATACTGCTAAAAAGTACTAGCAGTACTTCTCAGCCAAGTAAAACTGTAGATCCATTTTTCAATAAAATGGTAAAATAGACAACAAGAGTGTTTCTGACTCACCAGGAATTAAAGAGGCTATATATATGGCTATATATATGGCAGCCATCCCCGAATGGTGGCCCGCGGTCCACTTCTGGCCTGTCAGCAGGTGTCATCTGGCCCACAAGACATTTGGGAAAAGATGGAAATTTTTAAAAACATGTTCATTTTCAATATTTACCTTCTTACGTGGATAGAATACAATTTTTCACTGATTTATTGTGATCTTTCTGTAATTATAGCAAGGATGCAATAAATGAGTTAGACATGGTGCATTAAACTCTCTTTATGGAGGAACATTTTAAAAAGACACAGCAGAGCTTCTTCATCACCTCAGCTCTGCAAACATGCTGTCTAAAAAGAGTCTGATACAGACTGCATGATTTTTAAGACTGAAGGAGACTATTTTGTCTAGTTTTGATTTTTCTTTTTTTAAGATGAAGAATTTAACCACCATGCACTGCTGCACGGACTCTCATAGTCCAGCCCTTCTGCATCTCTGACTAGTTTTCCTCATCTCAGGCCTTCATGAATGTCAGAGGTTTTTGCCTTGTAAAACAAAACATCTATCTCTGTGGGGGATTAAAACAGCAGCTCTCATGATAGCAAACACTTTCCCTGCATAACTGTCCATCAGTCACAAACGCATCGTATCTCGCTTTGGTGATTCAGTTCAATGTCAGCCTGATTTAATCCCTCATTATAAAGAATCTGTAATGCCAAACTGATATCAACTACATTTATTTACATACGGCAAGGCAAGTTTACTTGTATAGCACATTTCAGCAACAAGGCAATTCAAAGTGCTTCACACAGGTCATTAAAATACATTGACAAAGGGAAAAAGAAACATAATGAAAACATTTTGAACAAAGCATGTGAAAGGTGATTAAAAACAGCAAATAAGACCCACACAAGATAGACACATCCCTAGTGCCATTTGTCTGAACTTTATATGTAAAACAGCAGATAAACGATTTGATTTAATGTCAACAAGACGAGCAACTATGTTCTTGATCACTTACATTCAAACGGGACAATGTTTGTAAATCCTGTGGCGTATTTGGCTCCAGGTTGTATTACATGGTAAAAATTCCACTCATAGTGACAAAACAGATTCTTTATAACTGAACATTTAATCCTAATCTGGACACAGGCTGTCCTATGACATGAGAGGTCGGCATTTTTTGTCTTGGCGCAGCGCTAAAAGACACCATTATTCGCCACTTCATGACGCGTGCACGGATGTTGGGGGGATTCAGAGAGAACGGATATGCAGAAGAACGACTATTGGAGCACAGACGTGTTTTTAAGTCAAGTTTTCTCTCAGCAGGTGAAGGTTTTAGCTCTATGAGCAGTCAGGGAAACATCTCCGCAGGATCCTCTCTCTCTGGACACTGTGCACTGATCCCAGGTCAGGTGAAATAATCTCAGGGTCAGATCAGATATTGTGGACAATAGCTGGGGTTTTAAAGCCATAAACAGTCATGTTGAATGTATATTTATAATGAATATTCCAGTCTTGTAAATTTAGTGTCAGAGGGTCTTAAAAACATTGATACAAAGACAGCATATTTATGACTAAACTGTTTAGATTACCTGTGAGCAAATCCTCTGTCTAATTTAGCTAATTAACCCATATATATCTATCTATCTATCTATCTATCTATCTATATATATGTATATATATATATGTATATATATATACATATATATATATGTATATATATATATATATAATAAAGACATTTGCTGCTATATGGAAATAAATTTGGTGTGCCTTAGGCTTTTGACTCGATCTCAGGTGTGCCTTGGCTGTAAAAGTTTGAAAACCACTGCCTTAGGAGACGTGACTGAGACTACAACTACAGTAAACGCCTGCAGGCTGACATCCAGAACTGACCATTAGCATTAACATCCATGCTGTCTGAATTTACAGACATCAGAACTGTTCACTTGGATTTCTCAGACTGGATGTAGTCCTCTTAAAAGTGGTATGTTTGACCAATAATCACTAGCATAGTTCCCTATATAAGGGCATTTCTCTCTTTTAAAACAATTAAATTGGATCTAACTCTGTAAAATTCAAAGGAAATAGCTCCTAATCATCATTTTTAACTCTGACATTACTTCTTAGTCATGTTATTTTGCTTGACCTTATTGCGCTCTCTGCCAATGAAAAAGTCAACAAGTCTTTTGGGTGGACAATGCTCAGTATTCAGAAGTCTACTTGGAAACGACCTTCTATTTCAGCATGACCAAATGGGTGCTTTCAGAGATGACTCAGGCTTGCTGTTATGAATCACCAAAAGCAGAATGGTGCTGCAGCTTCTGAGGGAGTTTCTGCCTCCCTCTGAGTGATGGCCTCCACTCTGAATGACCCAAAAACACAATTTAATTAAGAGCGCACTGTCACCAGTGAAATCCCAGGGAGCCGGCGGGACGGCTCATCTCATTTCATCTCCAGCTAATTCATGAGACGACTCTTACCGCCGGGTTCATCTCACTTCTGAACTGATTACCGATCACAGAACACACTCCCCAGGCTCCACTAATGAAAAACTCGCTGAAAGCAAACGAGAACGCACATTTAAATGAAGGATTACTCCTCTTTTATCAATTCATGCCCTCTGAGGATGTGAGAGAGGAAAGGCTGGATGTGTATTTTAGCATATGACTAGAAAGTTAATCTGAGCTCTTCCTCATTCTGTCACTCAGATTATACAAACACTTACCAGGTCATAGAAAAAGTATTCAACCCCTGGATGTTTTACCTTTTCACTGGTTTGATAGGTCAATCATAGTTGGTCAAATTTGGCTTAAATGTTAAAGTGAACACAGATTTCCACTCCTTTAAACGTGACTGACCTCATTTAACAGAGGTCCAGACAAATGGTGCTAGTAATAGATCAGTAGATCAGTATTCCTTGCTACCATTACACCATGAGGCCAAAAGAACACCCAAAAGAGCAAAAGGCACCAGTTTTAGCCATTCTCTCTTAGAGACTTGTTTTGGGGTTTTATGCCTCTGCTGGGATTTGATAAAGAGCCATGACATGCAAGAAAGGAGCCACAGGCCGCCCACTCCAAGCACAGCAGCCTCCATGCATGTGGAGCACGGTTATAACTGCTGGTCTGCTGGCGCCTTCACCATTCAGCAGTTCTACCAGCTTTAAAATCAACCAATCACGTTGGCGGCGGTGCTATTAATTAGGGGCTGGAGCCAATCCCAGCTGTCATTCCACAAGAGGCGGGGTTCAACCTGGACAGCTTGCCAGTCAACCACAGGCCTTAGGAATAGAAACAAACCACCATTCAACAGAAAGTAATCCAACAAACCAGCATTTCTTACCCATAACCCACACGGGCCGACGCCACTCAGAGGAGGAGTCTGCAGAGTTCAGCTGAGGATATGAACCAGGAAGCCTCTAACTGTGAAACAACAGCATCATTCAGTGTCTCCGTG
This sequence comes from Cheilinus undulatus, assembly GCF_018320785.1. Classification (NCBI taxonomy): domain Eukaryota; kingdom Metazoa; phylum Chordata; class Actinopteri; order Labriformes; family Labridae; genus Cheilinus; species Cheilinus undulatus. Next base: position 41,354,359 of record NC_054881.1, read on the forward strand.
TCAGTGACAATTAACAACTCTGTCTAATGGCTGCTTCCACTGAAGAATGCATTGAAAATCTTGTTTACACCACGTTAGTGTCTGAAGATTCATCCTGAAGCCAGACGGTCATCATAATGGAAATGCTGCCTCAATCCAGCTTCAGTCTGGAGACAGGCAAAGAGTTTCAGCATGACTAGAGGGAGAAACCTAACTACTAGCTTGACCAGATGACATCTTAGGACTTCTTTGGAAAATGGTGACGTATTTAGATGCTCTTTATTCACTTTGTCCCCATTATTTACAGTCATATGTATGAGGCTTAGGCATGTAGGGCACTGAGGAATTTATCATGAATTTATCATGTCGACACATGCTGACACAAGTGTGTGCAACTAGGCAGCCAAGGTCAAGCTTAACAGCATTTCTTTTGTCCAGAACTTTTCACCCCTGGTGATGGGACAGGAGACCAGCGGTGATTTTCAGGCCCTTGGAACATCCACAGCATGGCCATGCCTACTCCTACTGATGGGAATTAGATCTTTCAGGTATCAAACATTCACAACTCTACTGATCATAACAGTTTTGAAGTTCTGTTGCTGAAATGGGACACTGATTGGTGAAAAAGAAGAAAAGTTGAAAAAAAAAATCTTTTTTTTAAATTTAAAGTGTTTAAAAATGTGTTATTTTTACAAAAGATGCTTTTTCTATGCTCCAGAAGACAGCCTGGGTTGTGTCAATCCTTCTTTTCACCAATTGGTGCCTTCAGGTCTAAAAAAAAGCCTCGGAGGGTGATTGGATGAATGTTCTGTCCGTCACATCCACACTAATGTCTTCCGCCATAATTGCACTGGCCTCTTGTTGCTGCTTGCAAACATCGGGACTCTGCTGCACCCGGGAATACTGCCTCTTACTCCTGATTGGTGGTGTCACTTTCTTACAGGGTCCAATGTGTTCAGATGGGAGCTCAGAAATCCAGTGGGATTTAGAGGAATTAAGAAACAAGTCAAACGCCAGGCTCTAGTCTCAATAACAGAAAGAAATTTTAAATGTATAGCTCTAATGATGTAACCTTGCAAAGCAGATGGATTTCCCATTTCTGTGTTTCTCACTGGTGAATCCATCTTACAAAGCTCCTGTCTGAACCATTTGGGCCCGGTTAGAAAGTGACAGGACCAATCAGTGATGAGGGGCAGTACTTTCAGGCGTGGCGGAGTTGAGAGGTAAGCGAGGAGCAACAAGAGGCCGGTGCAGTTATGGAGGAAGAGATTAGCGTGGATGCTGCTAAGGCCGGCCACACACTAGACAATTTTTTAATCTGAAACGGTTTTAAAACCGTGAGAGACCACAGACTTCAGGACTATTTTGACCCTTTGAACGCACACACTAGACAACTCAGCCAGACCGTCAGATCACTGGAGACCACACACCTGCCGACCTGCCTACAACCTCACGTGTTCATGTGACTTCATAAAAAAAAACAAACAAACAAAAAAATAAAACCAAAACACGGATGTCTGTCATACCGTCTTGCTGTCTCTCCACAACAGGCTGTCCTGGCGTGCATTACAGGTGCAGCAAAAATCATAAAACATGGGAAAGACTCAGGATGAAATCATGGCTGAAATTAAGCTACAGTTGTGTTTATGGTTGTGAGCAGTGAAAGTACATATGATCTGGCTGTGACACTACCCCGTCTGCTCGCTCTCATTGGTTGTTGTGGGTACTCCACCAGCGGCATTACGACCTAGAACCGTAAATATCAAACGTGTTTCATATTTACGATATTTACTGTATATTTACTGTAGTGTGTGGCCGGCCTAAAGCACCAGTTTTATCAGAAGTTGACGGCATTTCTTAGTTAAAAGAACAAAGAACAGCAGTGAGTTGTTTTCTTTTCAGAAACGACAAAAGTCGTGTACTGACATGTCTACAGTCGCCATGGTTCGCGTTATTCCTCGGTAGCTGCGCACGCGCAACTTGGTAGCGGCCATGCCACGTGTTTTGTTGCTCTGATTGGCCTGTAAAGATTTAGCAGACAGAACGTTCATTCAATCACAAATGAGTTCTTTTCAAATCCTCTGCCCTTTCCTAAACACTTAGAATTGAAAGTTTTTCGTGTCAGGTTACTAATGATGTACACTTACATGGACCTTATCTTTAGGCCCCTTGCAGCACTAGGCTAAAGGCCATTGCCTTCCTTGCCTAAAGATAAAACCCCTGTTCACTAAACATGTAATGACTTCTTTCAGAGTCATGAACAGTTTTACAGTCATGTACGAAAGTATTGGCACCCCTGGAATTTTTCCAGAAAATACACTATTTCTCCCAGAATTTGTCACAATTACAAATGTTTTTGTTATACATGTGTTTATTTCCTTTAGGTTCATTGGAACAACACAAAAAATCCTAAGAAAAAAGACAAAATTGACATAATTTTACACAAAACTCAAAAATGGGCTGGACAAAATGATTGTCCCCCTTTTAAAACTGTGGGTAAATCATTTTATTTCCAGCATGTGATGCTCATTTAAACTCACCTGTGGCAGTAACAGGTGCTGGCAATCTAGAAATCACACCTGAAGCCAGTTAGAATGTCTAAAAGCTGACTCAGCCTTTGTGTTGTGTGTCTGTGTGTCACACCAAGCATGGAGAAGAGAGAGAAGAGCCCAGAATTGTCTGAGGACTTAGGAAGCAAAATTGTGGAAAAATATGAACAATCTCAAGGTTAAAGACCATCTCCAGAGATCTTGAAATTCTTTTGTCCACTGTGTGTAATATAATCAAGAAGTTTATAACCCATGGGACTGTGGCTAATCTCCCTGGACATGGATGGAAGAGAAAAACTGACAAAAGAATGCAATGCAGGATAGTTGGAATGGTGGATAAACATCCTCAGTCAACTTCCACACTAATTCAGGCTGTCCTGTAGACTCAGGGTGCAAAAGTGTCAGCTGGGACCATACGTGGTCATCTGAATGAGATGAAGCGCTATGGCAGGAGACCGAGGAGAACCCCACTGCTGACAAAGAGACATAAAAAAGCCAGACTGGAGTTTTCAAAAATGAGTAAGCCTCAATCCTTCTGGGAGAACATTTTGTGGACAGATGAGACTAAGGCAGAGCTTTTTGGAAAAGCACGTCATTCTGCTGTTTACAGAAAACAGAATGAGGCCTACAAAGAAAAGAACACAGTACCTACAGTCAAACATGGTGGAGCTTCAAGGATGTTTTGGGGTCATTTTGCTGCCTCTGGCACTGGGTGCCTTGACTGTGTACAAGGAATCATGAAATCTGAAGACTATCAAAAAATTTTGGGCCGTAATGTAGGACCTAGTGTCAGAAAGCTGGGTCTGGGTCAGAGGTCATGGGTGTTCCAGCAGGACAATGACCCCAAACATACCTCAAAAAGCACCAAGAAATGGTTGAAGACAAAGCTGGAGAATTCTGAAGTGGCCACCAGTGAGTCCGGATCTAAATCCCATTGAACACCTATGAAGAGATCTCAAAACTGCTCTTGCAATAAACACCCTTCAAATCTGAGAGACCTGGAGCAGTTTGCAAAAAAAAAAAGTGGTCCAAAATTCCAGCTGAGAGGTGTAAGAAGCTTGTTGATGGTTATAGGAAGTGATTGGTTTCAGTTATTTTTTTCCAAGAGTGTACAACCAAATATTAAGTTGAGGGTGCCAATAATTTTTTCCGGCCCATTTTTTGAGTTTTGTGTACAATTATGTCAATTTTGTCTATTTTCTTCAGATTTTTTGTTTTGTTCCAATGCACATAAAGGAAATAAACACATGTATACCGAAAACATTTGTAACAGCAACAATTTCTGGGAGAAATAGTGTATTTTCTGGAAAAATTCCAGGGGTGCCAATACTTTCGTTCATGACTGTAAGTCTTTTTGCACAACTACAACGACATACATTGGTTAATAATATCCAAATAAAGACTAAAATATCAGCCTGTCTAGTCTGATAATGATGTAAAAGCCTCTACACTACTAAAGCTTTGGTCTACCCAGTGATGTGCCTCCTCCTTCAGGATGCTTTAATAACGTCCCAACTATTCCCATCATAAGACTTTAAGGCTCCTGAATGCTGCCATTGTAGCGATATAATTACAAAGTGTGCTGAGAGTGATTCAAAGTGAAATAGAACAACATGTGCAATGTGAGAAGAAGATTGAAATGACTTTTTAAAGAAGTGTAAAAAATGTTCCCTAAGGTGCTGGGACAAGTTCATATGTGGAGTATTGATTTTGGCCCATGACTGGAAACTGTCAAAGAAGTACGGCGGGGTTCTTATTTTACACTTTTACTTCCTCTTTGAAAATTCAGGCTAGAGTTATTCAATGGAGTCAAAGCGGCTTCTAGAGAATATTTGAGCTGTCTCAATAATTGATCACTTTTATGGAGCTTGCAGTGATTGTATTTTCTTAAAGGAACTCATGCCCGATACTTCTCCTGAAAGTGAAATGAGGATTTTCTCCACCATACTCTGGGAAAATAAACTCAGCAGACTGATTTTAGTTGGAGCATTGCTACCAGAAGAAACCAAAGCCCAGTGGGAGATTTCTCCCGCTCCTCTGTCTGTATCTTTGGATGAAACCCTAAGCCATCATGTCAGGTCAATTCACCGATTACATCTAAAGTCAATTGAGCAGCTAAACATCACTTGATTACGAGCTCCAGCTGAGAAAAACAGAGCACCCAAAGGTGCCACACAGATCAGGGCAGATTAGCCTGAGCTGGGAGATCCGTCACTGCGCCTTTGTAGTCAAACCACCCAGCAGAGAAAAACAGAGAGGGGATTTGGATTTACAGGGAATCGAGCCAAGGTTTGGCCTTATTTTTTATCATAACAGAGAATCAAAAGCAATTGTCTGCCGTCCAGACGGATCATTTGCTTTGAGTTTGGTGTCCTCAGGAGATCTTTTTATAGCAGAAGAAGAGAGTTTCAGTCGAGTGTGGGTGGGCTGAGGCCTAAGCTTCATAGCTACAGAGGTAATCTGATTAAAGTTAGCGATTAGCTGCTAAAGTGATCTTCTCAGCTGTTTCAAACACATTCAGCTAACACGGACAGTCATGTGCCGAAGCCCCTTTTAATGATTTTATTAATCAGTCATGGTAAATATAATTTGGTGTTTTTGACAACAATAAAAACTGAAGATTTCTATGAAGTAATGTAAAAAAAAATGTACAGTAAAATAAGTGACTGCATAAATATTCACCGACATTAAAGTGGCTGACCTAATTCAAAAGAGGTGGTGCAAGTAGTCCCGGGCCCCGTCCAGACGGAGACGAATTCAGGAGTATACGCAAAAGTTTTTTTGTTGTATCAGTGTTTCATCCACATGGAAATGGCGTTTTGGGTGACTGGAAATGATACTTTTTGAAAACGGGTCTCAGAGTGCATAAATCCATAAACGACTACTGTGGACAGCTATCTGCATCTTTCTTGAAACAATTATGTCACACACAGCGTAGCTCTCTTAAAGCGCCTGTGCAAGTCTGGCCAAAACAATAATGGCGGACTACAGGGGTGTGTTTGTGCTGCAGAAGCTACTGAGCATGTTATGGCTTTTACAGCAAAATCTGATGCTCCTTTACCACCACCGCGAAACGCACACACCATATGTTCTTAAATCCAATGCAGAGAACAACCAGAAGGGCAACTTGCAGGGCAACAGCGCCACGTACAGGCTTGGCATATGTATTACAGTGTTTTCAGACGTTTCAGTGGTTCCGTGTTTACGTGGCTATTTCCTGAAAAAATTCAATTTTTACTGAAAACTTTTTCAAAATGAAATGGCAATATATCGTTTTCATCTCCGTGTGGACGGGGCCTCACAGTTAGTCAAATGCGGATCACCTGAGCGCAGTGAATGTGTCTCAAGTGATTGTACACACCTGTGTCTGGAAGGTCTAGTAAGTGGCTAATCAGTATTCCTGGCTACCATTATACCATGGAGACAAAAGGACACTCCAACCGACTCAGATAAAAGGTTATTGAAAAGTATAAGTCAGGGGAAGGAGACAAAAAGATGTCAAAGGCACTGAACATCCTTTAGAGTTCAGCTAAATCCATCGTGAAGAAATGAAGGAATATGCCAGATGTGTAACCGTCCTCACAAACTGAGTGAGCGTGCAAGAAGGCGACTAGTGAGAGAGGCCACCAAGACACCTATGACTGCTCTGAAGGAGTTCCAAGCTTCAGCAGCTGAGATGGGAGAAACTCTGCAGACAACAACTGTTGGCCGGGTTCTTCACCAGTCAGAGCTTTATGGGAGAGTGGCAAAGAGAAAGAAAACTCAGATTCAGTCTGGACTAGAGTTCACCAAAAGGACTGTGGGAGACTCCATGGTCAAGTAGTTTGGTCAAATGAGACCAAAATGGAGCTTGTTGGCCATCAGAGAAGACACCAAACACTGCACATCACCACAAACACACCATCCCCACTGTGAAGCATGGTGATGGCAGCATCATGCTAAAGGGATGCCTCTCAGCAGTTAGTACATTTTTACTTTGTAAAAAAAAAAAGTTTTTACTTGTAACTCTGTAAAACATGCTGTCTCTGCCAAAAACAATCCCATGGTAAGACATAGTTTTGAGATAGTCCTAATTATGAGACCGTTTTTAGACTTGATTTTTTCTGTCAGTAGCTGGACCAGGACCAGGTGTGTGCCCAGGGCAGTGTTTGGGTGAGCTGTTGTCCCAGTGTGTGATAATTTGATATCCATTTGCTTAATTTGACCTTCTATACTAGGAAAGTTATTAGTTGTAGAAAGGTAGTTCAGTGAATAGCCTGTAATTTAGTAACTGCAGTAAAAGGTTGTGAACTAAAGTGGGCTGGTCTGAGCCGTGAAACTCTGAATGAGTCCCAGCCCTGGTCTTTGCAGAGGAACAGTTTGAACAAGCTGAGAAAGTCAACAACCTCCACTGGGGCTTGATTCATCATGGTTTCTATCCAAAGCACGGCATGGACATTTCATTTAGACCACAGGGTGTTAAAAGCTGGAACAGCCTTCACCTTTAAGGCTAAATCGATTTAACAGACAAGCGTTTTTCTAATGATAGAGAGCTAAACGTGATGAGAGGCACACATGGAGCTAATCACATTAACAATCACTTTGTTCCAGTGCACCAGTGAGTCATCGTGGACAAAACCAGAGCTCTCAATGGGATTACCAAAATCAACAACAGCCACTGTTAAAGTAAGGCTAACACCTGCTGCTGACAGATCAGAACAACCAGTATTAAACAAAGGTTTAGCTGTTTCTCCACTGAAATGTTCAGATTTACTTTTCAGTTGTAATAGAATACTGTTGTTTTAGCATGCAGAGTGTAGCATACTGTTGTTTTAGCATGCAGAGTGTAGCATACTGTTGTTTTAGCATGCAGAGTGTAGCATACTGTTGTTTTAGCATGCAGAGTGTAGCATACTGTTGTTTTAGCATGCAGAGTGTAGCATACTGTTGTTTTAGCATGCAGAGAGTAGCATACTGTTATTTTGGCATGCAGAGTGTAGCATACTGTTATTTTAGCATGCAGAGTGTAGCATACTGTTATTTTAGCATGCAGAGTGTAGCATACTGTTATTTTAGCATGCAGAGTGTAGCATACTGTTATTTAAGCATGCTTTTATTTTATGTCTTAGAAGTAATTATGCGAACAATAGCTCACTTTAGCTTCAGCTTTAGCAAATAACTACACAGTTTTGCTAGCAGCCTAGTTTACGCTACTACATAAGCAGATGAAGCTACATTCACTTTCTGAGCCACGGTTCACATAGTGACTTATTAAAGAAGTCAGAGTTTAGTGAACATTAAATAATCTAATAAATTTACGTAGCTTCATTAGCTGTAGGTTCAGCACTGTTAGCTGGTTATCTACATTTAGCTTCGTTAGCTACATTATCTACATAGGTAGTGTAGCTTTGTTAGCTTTAGATTCAGTTACATAGATACATAACCTACGTAGCTTACATAGCCAATATAGCTTTGTCTTAGTGTTATTGATGTAGCTAACATTGCTTTATTAATTTTTAACTATGTTAGCTATAATTTCTACATAGAAAATGTTGCTTCCAAAAACTTTAGATTAAGCCATGTAGCTACCTTACGTGTGTAGATAATATAGCTTCATTGGTTCAAGCTGTAGTTATTTTAGCTATGTTGCTACGTTAATAACTTAGCTATGTTAGCTTAATCTTTAGCAACATTGCAATGTATCTTACATAACCTACGTAGCTAGCTTAACCTCATTTGCTTTATATTTAGCTATGTTGGTTTCATTATCTACATAACAAATGTAGCTTTGTTGGCTCTAGATTTAGCCATGTAGCTACGTGGTATACTTCGCAAACATAGCTTTTTAACTTTGAATTTCAGCTATTTTAACTTTGTAGCTACTTTAGATTTAGTCACATTGACTATGTAGCTATGTTAGCATTAAATATGTAGCTAACTAAGCTTCATAAGCTTTAGATTTAGCTATATGAGCCATGTAGCTTACCTTTACACTTACCTCAGCTGGAAGTTTAATCTTGATTTCTATTTGACGTATATTTCAGTTCTGCAGCATCCAACCATCATGGTCTGCTAAGGGGGCATCTGAGAGCTGAGGTCTGCAGACAGACTGCCTTGGAGGATGTTGAGGTTAGCCTCTGATGTACTGAAGCTAATGCTAATTTAGCTTGTGGATGTAGCTGAATTCATCCTCATGACTTCGGTCACTAGGCTCCATGTATTTCCGTATAAAGCCTTATGGCAGAAACACACAGCACTGATTTCATAGTTAAGAAGAGACCGTCTACATTTTTATCTTCTACCTGTAAATTTTAAATATCAACCAAAAATCCGGTTGAAAGATATTTCATGTCAGGGGAACTTTTCTCTAACGTGTTAGTCGTCTTTATCGTGTTTCTTGTCTGACAGTGACGGGGTTGTAGGTGAGTTTCTCCCCTCCAGCTGGTGTCTGAGGCCCAGATTCCGGTCCAGCTGGGGGGAGTAACAAGGGCCGGGACAGCTCATGTTATTCCTCTCTAGCTTCCCCCTAAACACCACCACCTTCATGATTCCCATGAGATCTGAGACCGGCCTCATGCTGTGGACCAAAGTTTACCCCCCCCCCCTTTAAACTCTCATGCAATTTATTTACACTGCAGTCTCCTGGAAACCACCACAACACTGGGCAGCCCCTCCTCCCCTTAGACTCCCTGTGTCACTGCTAGTTAACCCCCTTTTTGAAGCAGAAAAAAAACACATCTGCTGAGGACAGATGTGCACATGTTCTGGGATGTTCAGGTACTGTTGGTAGTCTAGGGGTGAGAAGTACAGGCGCACACAAACTCTTCCAAAGACTTTAGGGTCATATGGCGGATAATTCAGTGGAAAAAAAGAGTGTGACTCAGAGAAAAACCCCCACAGAGTCGACTAATCAAAGAAAGATAAGTCTGCTTTTAACGCTGTGAACTCCAAATGCAGTCTGGGAACTTATCAGCGTTTCGCTCTTCCGCCTCTTGCTCCCTCTCATCTGCGATGAATGTTTTGTGGAGAAAAAGGGAGAGAGAGGGATCAGAGTCCAGTGCCTCCGGTCTGCCATGACATCATCCCAGCACACATCTGGAACCGCTAGAGCCAGCGTGTGGATGTATGAGTGTAAGGGAAGGGGGAGCTGCAGAAAAATAGGGGGGCTGGTGACACATCAGCAGTATGGGGAGAAAAGGGGGAAAGGGAGAGGGAAGAAGGGGAGAATGGCTGTTTATCTGTGTTAGAACAAAGATGGTATGTAGAAGCAATCAGTGTGCAACATTAATAATGCGCTCATGTATGGAGACAAGTTCTTGGCTCCTAGAATATAAAAGAACACAATGTTCTTCCTGAATGAATCCATTAGGGAGCTTTAAATCGTGACCAATTTCCAAGATGATGCTGTTTTTCAAAATAAGTGCAAAGTTTTCCTATAAAAGGGGAACATTTAGATCAAGCAGCTATGCTAGCATATAAAAGGTATTCCACCCTTTGGATGTTTTACCTGTTTATTGATTTTATGAGTCAACCGAGGTGCAAATAATTCGGCTTTTTTTAAAAATACAACAAAACAAATCATTAATGGCTTTGGATTTAGCTACATGTCTATGTAACCTACAAAAACAAATCTTTAATGTCAAAGTGAAAACAGATTTCTACAAATTAATGTCAGTTTAGCCTTACATGTAGCTACGCTACCTAGTTATCTGTTTTCTTTTTTAGCTATTGAGCTGTGTAAGCTACATTAGCCGTGTTATTTATCTAGCTTTTTTACCTTTAGAAGTAGCTATGTAGCCACATAACCTATGTAGTTTAAGTGGCTAACATAGTTTCGCTAGCTTTCAATTAAGCTATGTTAGCTTGATAATTTTTTAGCTATGTTTTAACTACATTAGCTACATAGCTATTTAAGCATTTTTTCTATGTAGTTTTGTCAGAATACGCTCTTATTTGCTACGTTATCAATGTAGCTAAAATACTTTGCTACCTTAAGATTTATCTACTTAGCTATGTTAGCTTTGGATTTAGCTACATGCCAATGTAACCTACAAAAACAAGTCTTTAATGTCAAAGTGAAAACAAAGTTCTACAAATTAGTGTCACTTTAGCTTTACATTTAGCTATGCTACCTAGTTGTCTATTTCTTTTAGCTATGTTGACATACATTAGTTATATAAGCCGTGTTTACTATGTAGCTTTCTTAGCGTTAGAAAGAGCTATATAGCCACATAACCTATGAAGCTTATGTAGCTAACATAGTTTTGCTTGCTTTCAATTAAGCTATATCAGCTAATAGATAACTATTTAGCTATGTTTTAGTTTCATTAGCTATATCACTACTTAAGCCATTTTATTCATGTTAACTATGTAGCTAAAATATCTTTGCTACCTTTAGATTTAACTACTTAGCTATGTTAGCTTTGGATTTAGCTACATGCCAATGTAACCTACAAAAACAAATTTTTAATGTGAAAGTGAAAACGGAGTTCTACAAATTAATGTCAGTTTAGCCTTACATGTAGCTATGCTACCTAGTTATCTATTTCTTTAACTGTGTTGACATACATTAGTTATATAGGCCAAGTTTTCTATGTAGCTTTCTTAGCGTTAGAAGTCGCAATGTAGTCACATAACCTACGAAACTTATGTAGCTAACATAGTTTTGCTAGCTTTCAATTAAGCTATGTGAGCTAGATAACTTTTTAGCTATGTTTTAGCTACAGCAGCTACATCGCTACTTAAGCCATTCTATTTTGTTTTGTTAGAATTCATTCTAATTTGCCATGTTAACTATGTAGCTAAAATATTTTTGCTACCTTTAGATTTAGCTACTTAGCTATGTTAGCTTTGGAATTAGCTACATGTCTATGTAACCTACAAAACAAATCTTTAATTTCAAAGTAAAAAAGGATTTGTGCAAATTAATGTCAGTTTAAATTTAGATCTTGCTAAATTGATAGTTATTTTTAAAGAAATGTTTTAGCTTTATTAGCAACATAGCTACTTTAGTCATGTTATCGATGTATCTTTGTTAGCTTTGGATTTAGTGTCATAAGCTCGGTGCATAGCAGTGTAACTAACATGATTTTACTAGCTTTAGATTAAGCTATGTTAGCTACACAGCTAGATAGCCAATGTAGCCCTGTTAGCTTTAGATTTAGCTGCCTTTCTATGTAACCTACAACCTTTTGCTGTATGCTTCAGGCCACTGTCTTTCTGTAAAATAAATAATTTGCTGCATTCATTTTACCCTCTACCTTTACAAGCCTTCCAGGGCCGGCTGACAAGAAGCATCCCCACAGCATGATGCTGCCATCGCCATGCTTCACAGCGGGGATGGTGTGTTTGTGTTGATGTGCAGTGTTTGATATGTTGATATACCATGGAGTCTCCCACATGCCTTTTGGCGAGATTTGATGTGAGTTTTTGCCTGATCTAGGCAGATTTACACATGTGCCATTTTCCTTCCATTACTTGATGATGGATTTAACTGAACTCTGGGGGATGTTCAGAGCTTTGGATTTTTTTGTATCCATCATAACCTTTTCTCTGAGTTGCTGGGAGTGTTCTTTTGTCTCCATGGTGTAATGGTAGCCAGGAATACTGATTAGCCAGTGAGTGAACCTTCCAGACATGTGTCTTTATACTACAATTACCTGAGACACATTCACTGCACTCAGGTGATCACCATTTCACTAATTAGCTGCACCAGTTGGTTGAACCTCTGTTGAATTAGGTCAGTCACTTTAAAGGGGGATGAATATTTATGTATATTTTTGTTTAACTGACATTGCTTTGTAGAAATCTGTTTTTTCATTGACATTAAAGAGTCTTTTTTGTAAAATTTTTGTATCAAAAAAGGTAAATCATATTGACCCTGATTGATTTACAAAATCAATTTAAGGGTAAAACATCCAAGGGGATGAATACTGTTCATAGGCACTGTATTTTTTAAAATATATTTCTTTTGCAGGGGATCATTAATTTCTGTCTCTGTTTTTCTTTACCCTGAAATTCAACAGCACAAAGAAAAGTTGGCCCTGTAATGATTCTACTTCCTATTCTCACCACTAGGGGGAGACACTTTCCCTATTGTGTTGGCTGAAGTGAAATCATGAAAGTGACTGCCTGTCAGATCATGAGAACTGTTATGACTGTTGTAAAGATCCAAAAGAAGAATCAGGAGCTGTGATTTATGCTTTCCTCATCATTGGATTGTATGTTCGTTAGACAAAAAACGGGGGGAAAACAAAGCAAGTAGCCTCGTGTAACAATATCCTGAACATCCACATCACATTCATGCAGTAGTGTTGCGATGGGAACTGTTGAAAGAAGGAAGTAGAAGAAAAAAGAAAGAGGATGGTTCTATGAGAGGATGTGGAGAAAAGCTGCTCGCCAGATGTTTGTTCCAGTTCTGCAGCATGCTTGAGCAAACAAAATCTGAACACACGTCACTCAAAATGACTCAAAACTGTTTTATGTTGCATTAAAGTTAATCTTTTTCACATATTTTCTTCATTTTTGCAAACATGGGATGAGGAAAGAAAGCTTACAGTGAGGAGGAAGTAGGAAAAGTTGTACAAGGGGAGCAAATGTAAAGGGTCTTCCAGATGATGCAACAGAGAGGCAGAAAAAGAGGGGAGAAGGAGAAAGGAGAAGGTGGGGAGAGTATGCTGGAGTTCTCCCATGTGTGTTGTACTTTCAGGAGATGATTGAAGAGCTTTGTCAGAAAAACAAAGAGAGAGTCAGAGTGAGGGAGAGAGAGAGAGACGCGTGACCTACTGCTGCAGCCACAAGATCCTGTAATGCTGTCGACTCCAGCAGGGCCTGTGGAGCACAGCGGACCGCAGCTTGAGCTGTTGCTCTCCAGAACCCTGATCCTGAACTCTGCTGAGTCGCATTAGCAGAGGAGCCAGAGACACAGCCATGCCACATAACCAGTCCTCTTCTTTTCCTGTCACGTTCGGGGTAATCAGGCTAAATCATGGCTAAACTGACCGTCATGACCAACCATTTTTCCATGAACAATTCTACCCCACTTGGTCATGAAACTCTCCAGAGGAGGGGGAGAACAGGAAAGAGGCTGAGGTAGTCTGAGAAGAGGAGTGAATAAGCAAACTTCCACCCCCGTACGACAGTCAGAACAAGGCAACCCACCCCCCCATAGGGGTTATCCTTCCTTTAGTCTGGAAAAGTGGAAAAAAAGTCTGACTCACAGGGTGATAAATTCCTTTCCTATGTTGAAGGATTCCCCAAGGAAACCATTACCAACACAAGTTAGCACAAGTCAGGCGACGTATGACAAATAAACTCTGGCTTTAATGCTGCAACAAAACAATCTGCACATATTACCTGGAAATATTTGTAATTTTACCTAATGGAAATGGTTTGATTTGTTTTTAAAACACAGGCTTCTGCTTTCTTTTTTAGAAATTTGAAAAGTGGTTCACATTTTCCATGTTTTTGGATGTTATTCTTATTGATTTATGGCTCCACTGGCTGTAGTAGGTTTTAAAATCCTTGTGTCAGAGCTTGGCTTCTGCAGAGGCTTCACACAGTTGTGTCATGATCATCCTGGGCATGATTGTTCTTGTTGCTTGGCACGGCTTAAAGAAGTGCAAGTTGTTGATGGCAATTGACTGGCATTGTTAGACACACTTTGCATTATTGATGTGTGCTAAATGAGCTCCAATTGGCTCTTTCCATGTTTAAACAAACAGAATCTTGAACATGACAGGAGTTTGTCCATTCAAAAAGTGATCGTCCAATGGCAGGCCAACTGTACACACAGCTGTGAGTTTATAAATCATGCCTGAGAGTATCTGCAAAGGCAGAGGAACAGAATAATCCCCAGCTGCAGGCTTAAGTAAGCCTTGCCTTCATCTATCCTCAAAACATCATGGTAATATGGACCAACAAGCTGTTTTCAATCAAACAACACAAACTTCACATTGCCTACGCCTTCTTGCTATTTCCTGCTGTATTCCACACCTTCATTTAAATAAAGGGGGACAATAGGTTTTTAAAAATCCTTTTTTATTTGTTGAGTGATGGAGAAAACATGCAGAAACCATCTGCTGTTGAAGGTTGAGTAATGCCAAGATTCAACACAAGAAGAGGGGGGTCTGCTGAGACTCATGACAAGCAGGCTTGGGAGAACAAAATCTCCATGTTTAGATCTGTCTGTGCAGAAACAAAACTCTTAAATCATGGAGGGGGGTTTCTGAAAACGAGGTACATAAGAGGATCTTCTCATGGTACTCCTAAAAATACAATCCTCAAATATTCGTAAAATCATGCCAACTGACATCTCTGCTTGGATGAAATACCTCAATCCTTGGCTGTCCGACTCATTTTGCCTTAAACTCATGGGAACGCTAAACTTTCACAAACGCACAAGACTCCCAAAAACTTCCCTCCAGGTGCAGTTTGAGGGTGCTTTCTCACTTACAGCTCATTTGCATGCATTTTTCTCTTTGCTTGTTCTGTATTCTCACTGCAAAACAGACATCAGAGGTATTACAAATATACAAGTGTTGCATACTTGGACAAAAACAGGGACTTCCAGGTGCGCATGGGTTCATTTAATAACTTTAAACTGTAGATACAAGAACACAAGCACATCAGCTTGGCGTGGCATCATACCAGCGGGCATCTCGGTCTACTGAACAACATGTACGCGTACTCGCTCACTGACACATGCTGCTTATAAATGTCCATATCTTCCATCATTCACACACACACTGAAAATATTCTGCACACTCACACAGTACAATTTAAAGCAGGAAGTCTGATAAACTACTAGCGTCTTCGCAGGCAAAAAACACGTCAGGTGTGGCACTTCAAAGACTATCAAATAAGTTGCAAACTTCGACATAACGTTTCTTATTTTTGCTCACAGATGTCTGTTTCTGCACACACTCGTCACACATCTGTTCCGTTATGTTTTTACATAGTTTCATCACAGTTTAACATGTTGCTCACCTGTAAATACAAGAACACAAGCACATCAGCTTAGCGTGGCATCATACCAGCGGGCATCTCGGTCAACTGAACAACACGTGCGCAACTCTGCGCCATCAAGACCACTCGGCTGCCCCAGACAGTGCCTGTGTAATCTTTACTCGTTTTTACCACAAATAATCCTGCTAAAACTTTACTAGTGTTCTGTGCATGAATATATCAGGTTAGAGCTGAACTAAGTAATTTACAAATTAATATAAAAATAAAATATATTAAAGGGGGTCGCTCCCTGAGTCCATTTAAATGCACAAAAGTGTCCATTAACATGCTTCACATTCCTATGGGTCCCACACAAGGGGGTACCCCAAGGTTTGGTATTGGGACCACTCTTATTTAATATCTACATTGATTGCATTAGGCAGAATATTCCAAATTCTTCTTTGCATTTTATGCTGATGACACTGTTATTTACGGCTATACACCTTCACATGCACAAGCTTTTACAGAACTTCAGCAGGCCTTTGTTGGAGACCTATACTGTCTATTTTTAGCTGCAACTTACTCTAAATGCAGATGAAACTAAACTCATATTCGTTACATCTTCGAGAACAGCAAATAAACATTGCTTGCGAACGGACGTCTCAGCTGTGATAGAATTTCTTAATCCCTGGCTGCCTGACTCTCTTTACTGTTAGTTGATAGGACAGCAAAGCATTCACAAATGCACAAACACCTGAAAAACCTTACCTCAGGGGCAGTATTCTGGTTCTTTCTCACTTGTTACTCATTTGCATGCATTTTTATTACCTCCACCAAGGAGGTTATGTGATCGGGAGGGTTTGTTCGTTTGTTAGTTTGTTAGTAACATAACTCATAAAGTTGTGGATGGATTTTGATGAAATTTTCAGGAAATGTCAGAAATAGCATAAGGAAGAACCTATTAGAATTTGGGACAGATCCGGATCACCGTCTGGATTCAGGAATTTTTGAAAGGATTCTTTACTATTGGGAGATAGGGCTAATGGTGGAGGTCTGCGCTGTTACCACTTTACACCAGGAGATGGCGGACATGAGCAACTTCAATCCCAGCAGCATTTTGGGTGTGTTTCTATTCAAAGTTTTGGAGTTTATATAGTGTGAATTTGAATTTTGAATTTTTTGAATTTTGTTCTTATTCTGTTTTTTAAAGGACAGATCCTGATGAACAGCTGACCAAAGGTCAATGATGCACCGACCTCTGTATGGACAGAAGCTGAAGCTGACCTCACTGATCTACTTGGACTTTTTATCTCCTGCCTTGAACTTTTTTTTAATCATGACTTTTTTTCCTTGTTTAATATCCCATCCCAGCTTGTTAAGGACTCAGTATTCTTAGTTGTTAAGTTTGTTACTATCATCTTTATTTAAGCTTCTCCTTTATTGTGTAAGAGCTAAACACTTCATGTGTGCCTGTTTCTGATAAAATAAACATTTGAACTCCTTTGATTGTTTGTTACTTGTATGAAAGCATCTGTCTTACCAACAACTATCTTACACCACAACTATGTTAGGTGACTAAAGTTGGTGACAACTATCTAAGAATCTTTGGGGGCTTCTAGAAATAACCAGTCTCTGTGGTCAAGTGGAAGAGAGGTCTGTCTGAGAGTCTGAAGGTTGCAGGTTCAAAGCTTTCTTTGGTTTGGTCATGTTTTTAAGAGCTGAGTCTGAAGAAAGAAGGAAAAGGCTTTCGGAGACGCTAGGTGTCTGTCTTTGTGAGCTTGGGAGGTCGAGGTCTGTCTAGGAGTCTGAAGGTCACAGGTTCAAATCTTAATATGGCTTTGTCAATTTTCAAACTTTGACTCAAAATAAAAAAGCTTCTAGAGATGTCAGTCTCTGTGGCCAAGAGGAAGAGAGGTCTGGCTGGGAGTCTGAAGGATGTGGGTTCAAATCTTACTTTGACTTGGTCAAATTTCAAGCTTCGACTCCAAACAAAGAAGAGAGGCCCCTGGAGGACCACTGCAAGAGTCTGTTTCTGTAGTCTAGTGAGATAAAGGATTTCTTGGGAGTTCTGAGGTTGCTGGTTCAAGTCTTACCATGGTTTGGTCAGTTTTCAAGATTTGAGTCTAAAGGGAGAATGTAAAAACCTTTGGAGGACTTCAGCAAGCGTCTTTCTCTGTGGCCTTGGGAGAGAGTGGGCTGCCTGGTAATCAGGAGGTTGCTGGTTTGAGTCTTCCCATGGCTTGGTGAGAACGTGAGTTCAAAGTGAGGAGGGGCAAACCTCTGGAAGTCTAGGGGTGGAGGTTGTGAATTTTAAAGGTCTACATCCCAAATGAAGAGGATAAAAGCGCCAGGAGAAGATCCCCCAGTGTGAAAGGTACTGGTGGCGCAGTGGGTTTAGCACACTCTCAAGCACCCAAGCAGGCACGAGCACCTGTGGCGGGAGAGGCTGGGGTTTGGAACTTGGTGTGGCCAGTACCTGGATCGAGCAGTGCCCTGTGGGATGGGGTCAGGGGGGGCCGTGTCCCCCCTGGCATTCTGTGACATGCATCAGCAGGGGTTATGAAAAACATTTAAAATAAAAAGACTGTAAAAAGTTAAGTTATTGATAGTTGTCACCTACTATGTCTTCATTGTCGCCAACAATATCTTGGGTGACAACTGTAGTTGGCAACAACTTTAGTTGCCTACTATAGTCGTCACCAACTATAGCTAAAAGACTTTAGAACTACGACTATAGTCATCCCCAATAATATCCAAGGCAACTGAAGTTGTTGCCAACTACAGTTGTCACTGACAATGAAGACAACTATAGTAGGTGACGACTATCAATAACTTAACTTTGTAAAATGTTTTTTCCATAACCCCTGCTGATGCATGTCACAGAATGCCAGGTGGGACACAGACCCCCCCTGACCCCATCCCACAGGGCACTGCTCGATCCAGGTACCGGCCACACAGAGTTCCAAACCCCAGCCTCTCCCGCCACAGGTGCACATGCCTGCTTGGGTGCTTGAGAGTGTGCTAAACCCACTGCGCCACCAGTACCTTTCACACTGGGGGATCTTCTCCTGGTGCTTTTATCCTCTTCATTTGGGATGTAGACCTTTAAAATTCACAACCTCCACCCCTAGACTTCCAGAGGTTTTCCCCTCCTCACTCTGAACTCAAGTTCTCACCAAGCCATGGGAAGACTTGAACCAGCAACCTCCTGATTACCAGGCAGCCCACTCTCTCCCAAGGCCACAGAGAAAGACACTTGCTGAAGTCCTCCAAAGGTTTTTACATTCTCCCTTTAGACTCAAATCTTGAAAACTGACCAAACCATGGTAAGACTTGAACCAGCAACCTCAGAACTCCCAAGAAATCCTTTATCTCACTACACTATAGAAACACTTGCAGTGGTCCTCCAGGGGTCTCTCTTCTTTGTTTGGAGTCAAAGCTTGAAATTTGACTAAGCCAAAGTAAGATTTGAACCTGGACCCTGCAGTCTCCCTGGCAGTCCTGGATCCCTCTAGGCTACAGAAAGAGTTACAGATGAACGTCTGAGGTTTTCATTATTTCCTTTGGACAATGGACTTCAAAATCAACCAGCCCCACCTGGATTAGGTTTGAACCAGGTGATTGAGAAGGTTTGTTTGATTGTTAGCAACATAACTCAAAAAGTTGTGGACAGATTTTGATGACATTTTCAGGAAGTGTCAGAAATGGCATAAGAAAGAACTGATAAATTTTGGGACTGATCCGGATCACTGTCTGGATCCAGGAAATTTTTTTTCAAGGATTCTGTACTATTGGGAAATAGGGCTAATGGCGGAGGTCTGCGCTGTTACCACTTTACACCAGGAGATGGCGGACATGAGTAACTTCAATCCCAGCAGCATATTTTAAGGTGTGTTTCTATTCAAAGTTAACAGAGAGAAAGAAAGCAAATTGTAGCGAGAATACTCACAATGCTGGGAGGAATAGAGGACTATTCACCCTCTGCCATAACTTCCAGTCGTTCGGTGAGACCATGGGTGAGACTCCCACATAGCAAAACCAATCCTTTGCCTCACTGTGCTTCCACCCCACAGAGGAAGGTGGAATCAGCGAATGCTGTGGTGGGGGGCACATGGGGACGGATCCAGGAATTTTTGGAAGGATTCTTCACTATTGGGAGATAGGGCTAATGGTGGAAGTCTGCCCCCTCTGAGTGCTTTTCTAGTTCTTAATGCAGATCAAAACTTCTTAATCCTTGGCTGTCCATTTCATTCTGCTTTAATTCATGGGACAGCAATGCTTTCACAAATGCACAAAACTCATGAAAACCTCCCCCAGGGGCAGTTATATTGTGCTTTCTCATCTGTCATTTGTAGCTCATTTGCGTGGATTTTTCCCTTGGGCTGTGTTATGCTCTCACTGCAACATTCTAAAACAGAACTCACAGGTACTTCAAATACATAAGGGGGTTACCCAAGGTTCCGGCCCACTGTTATTTCCTATCTGTTAATCACCTTGGACAGAATATACCAAAACTCTTCTTTGCATTTTATGCTGATGATACTGTAACTTACAGCCATGCACCCTCACCTGCACAAGCTTTTGCAAATCTTTAGCATGCATTTGGTCCAACATAGGCTCTGTAAGCTGCAACTTCTTCTAAATGCAGATGAAACTTAGATCATATTATTTACATCTTCATGAACAGCAAAAACAGCATTGTCTTGGACATGAAATGTGGGACAAGAGAGCAGGATGATATTCCAAAGAATCAGGACCAGTAGGAGATCCTGGACTTTTAACTTTACGCTTTTTTTCTTCCTGACCTGCCAAAATTATGATCAGATCAAAGAGGTCATATTTCCTCTTTAGTAGCTACATCCTTTTAACCACAGGATGGTTTTTGAATTTCAAACTTAGCACGTAATGACATGTCCACAGTTTCAAAGAGCCTCTTCCTGGGAGGGGATCTTTGGATCATCATAAACGAACCAAAAAAGTTTGTCTCTGACGAGACTGAAGCACAACGTGGGTGGTAAAAGCTTAAACAAGGCTGGTTTAACAACTCAGATTCTTCCAAAATAGCATCTTCTTTACAAGAGGACAAATAAATGCTTCATGTTGTTTAATCCAGACAGACTCTGTCCTCGAGAAGCACAACTTTTCTCTTCTCTTTAAGGACCAGTTGTCTAAGAAAACCTCCTACAGATTTAGTTGGTTATAAAAGTCAGCAACCACACAGTTCTGAAACTCTGCAGACTATTGTTTTTTCATCTCGCTGTAAAGCATGGCCAGAGCTTTCCATGGTTTTCATTAAAAGCATCAAATCAGGGACTCGATTCAGTTTGGGATAACTACACGGATGAAAGCTGCAGTGTTTGTGGTTTTCATGGAAAGGCTTCAGCGCCTGGATTGAACTGATCGGCTATCTGTGTTGGATGACCCTCAGAAAAGTTCTTGTTGGTGCAGAACTGAATCTTCTAAGAGTCGGGGGATTGTTAGACAGACATCAATGCTTTAATGTGTTTAGTTTTAACTGCAGAGAAACAGACAACAGCAAAAGTACTGCTGAAAATAGAGCACCTTTGGAGTGTTGATATTCGCCATATGGACAAAAGTATTTGGCCATATCTGTAAATTATTGAATTCAGGTGTTTCATTCAGACCCATTGCCACAGGTGTTTAAAACTGACCGGCCCACACAGAGCCCTGACTAAAACCCTATCGAGCACCTTTGAGATGAACTGGAATGGAGATGGCAAGCCAGGCTTTCTTGTCCAACTTTAGTGCCTGACCTCATTTGGCATCCTTTTCAAATTGTCCATTTGGCATCCATACTAAACATGTCCCATTGCCCTCCATGTTAAAATGTCCCATTAGCATCCATGTTAAATGCCCCATTTACTTCCATTTTACAATGTCCCATTGCCTTTCATATTAAAATGTCCCAAAGTCATCCATTGTAAAATGTCCCACTGATATCTAAGTTAAAATGTCCCATTGACTTCCATGTAACAATATCCCATTGACTTCCATGTCAAAATGCCCCATTGGCATCCATGTTGAAATGTCCCATTGCCCTTCATATTGACGTCCCACTGACTTCCATGTTGAAAATGTTCCAATGACATACATTATAAACTGTCCAATTGACTTCCATGTTAAATTTCCCTTTGACTTCCATGTCAAAATGCCCCATTGGCATCCATGTTAAATGTCCCATTGCCCTCCATGTTAAAAATATTCCAATGACATCCATTTTAAAATGTCCACTTGACATCAATATTAAAATGTCCCGTTGACTACCACAGAAATATGTCCCATTGACAGCCATGTTAAAAGTGAGCCATTGCCAGCTGTGTTAAAATGTCCACTTGACATCAATATTAAATTGTCTCATTGACCTCCATATTAGAAATGTTCTTGAAAAGTCCTTGTTGACACAGTCTGCACCCCCAGAATGCTTTGCTAGTAGCCTGCAGAATGAATCAGTAGGGCTACTCTAACAGCTTTTCTACCCCAGTGTTGGAGATTCATCCATGAAAGCTCGATTAAGGTTTTCATTTCATCTTTTGTTGCTGTTTTAACCGCGAGCCCCCTGGTGGTAGAATGACCATAATAAACATTTAATGAGAACTGAGCTGAGTATAAATGATAAATGATATTTTTAAATGTTCTTTGCACTATTGTTTGCTTCAGAAACAAAAATAACCTCTGTTTATTGCCTTTTCTTCATACATATGGAAGCAATTATCAATCAGCCAATGTGTGGTTGGAGCGAGATCCTGTAGGCAGCCAGAGTTTTGTAAAATTACCCATCTCCTGTGTTATGGGGACTTGTTTTTTTCTTTCGTCTCCCCTGCAGATCAGCGGGACCTCTCAGCTCAGAGATGTTTGAACCAATATTTTGTGCCTGTCAAGGACCACTTCTGTTTGGGCTCCACTGTTGGATTTGATCTCTTTGTGAAAATAAACTCAAGTGCAGTACCTACTCTTCAGGAGGACTACTGTTTAGGCTTTCTCATGGGGCTACAATCACAGGTCACTTGTGTCAGTTTAAACTGCTAGATGCGTGTCATTCAGCTCGTTTGTGTTATGTTTATGTCTGAGTGTACATCATGGAGGCATTACAGCTGTGCAGAGGAACAAGCAGCTGGATTCTCTGTGGCTGAGACGAAAGACAGAAGAGGGAACTCGACTCTGTCTCATTACCTGCCTATTTAAGAAAATGCCTGTCAACCACACCCCCTGTTTTACCCCTGTACCCCTGACCCCCTGCCATCCAGGACCCTGAGGCAAAAACAAATGACCTCACCCTCTCCCCCTCTTCCATCTTCCATACTTCTCTCTCTAAGTGTACAGCCAGGTTTAGATTAACAAAGATATCAGCTGGGAGATCTAAACCACACCATCCCTGACCTTTTAACCCGCCATCTTCACCCCCTTTCTGGATGTTCATGCCTAACAGCTTTTCCGCTCGGCTCCTAAAAGTCTAAACAACATCCCCCGGAGTCATCTTGTTCTTGTCGAATGCTAGTTTTTGTGTCTTGTAAACCTCCCTGAGGACGATCAGCTCCTCCAGGTTGATGTATCAATTTTCTGAAATTGCCGTGTCCTGACCTCAGCTTGTTGCCACATCACAGATCCATGACCAGCTCATCCTGTCCAAGAAATTAATCCAAACCATGTCATGACATCGTAAAATGGACCGCAGAACAAGAGACTGCATATTTATTTCCATTCCCACAAAATTTAGGGTCTAGATTTTTTTTTTCTGGTTGCTTCTCTGCGGCAGCTGTTGGAACGGGCCTGACTGGGATTAGTCAGTGTCTGTGCTGGAGTCCATGCTGGTGATTACTGTGGGTGATTGACTGTTAAATACCACAATGAGGAAAATGTCTTCCTAAGTATCCAGTGAGTCACTCAGAGCACTTCACCTCAGAAACATCCACACAGAATGTCTTTTTTTGTGTAACGTAATGTCTCTAAATCTGATGAGTTTATACAACATGATAGCTCTAATCCTGATTTATATGTGTACAGCCAAGTATCTAAGTCTGATATATCTGTGTTAAATGATAGCTCTGGTTCTGGCAGATTTGTGTGGTTCTAGTTTTATTTATTTGTAAAAAAATAAAATAAAATAAACAAAGGTCATAAACCTGACAAGCTAAACCTTATGAAAACATTCTAAAGCTGCCAGTGTAGCTGAAATAGCTCCAAAAGCTGTTAAAGCTACACAGATAACAGTGCTACATAGCCAATAGAGTTATATTGCTTAGATAGCCTATGTAGCTAAATGAGCTTTAGTAATGTGAGCTTTAGCAAACATAGCTAAAGTAAATGTGGCTTTGTTGATAACGTAGCTTCATAGCTTATGTAGCTAAGTTAGCATTGGCATGTAGCAAACATAGCTAATGTAGCTAATGCTAAGCTCACAGAGCGGCTATGTAAACTATGTAGGTATGTTGTCGCTGCAGCTACATTAGCTTTAGCTATGCTTGCTAAAGCTTACCTTGCTAAAGCTCATGTTGCTAAAGCTAACTTTGCTTTTTTGGCTCATGTTTTGATGTTAGGTATGTAGCTAGTCTGATTGTAGCTGTTCATTTCTGGTGGCCACTCTTACGATTGTTCTTCTGAGACGGTAATGGAAGTACACACAATAACGTTTAGCCAGTATGGCTTAAATAACTCCATTAGCTGTGTAAGCTTCGTAGATAACTGTGCTACATAGCTAACAGAGCTACATGGCTTCATAGCTTATGTAGCAAAGTTAGCTTAGTCATATGAGCTTCAGTAACATGAGCTTTAGCAAACATAGCTAAAGCTCATGTTGCTATGTCAATAACATACCTACATAGCTTACATAGCTTATGTGGCTACGTTAGCTTTAGCCATATAAGCTTCAGTAACATGAGCTTTGGCAAAAACATACCTACATAGCTAACATAGTTTATGTAGCTAAGTTAGCTCTTGCAATATAACATAGCTTAAGCTCATGTTGCTACTATGACGATAAAGTATCTACAGAACTTACATAGCTTATGTAGCTAAGTTAGCTTTAGCAAACAAAGCTAAAGCTAATGTAGCTATGTTAATAACATACCTACATAGCTTACATAGCTTATGTAGCTATTTTTTGCATATAATTTTGCATAAAACCACTGATCCTTTAAGCAAACATTAACCTCTTAACTTCCTAATGTACTCACTCAATGGAGGAAGCAATAATATCATGGACTTATATTGGAAAGGATGATAAATTAACCCCAAAAGGTAAAATAGTCCGCTGTTGACGTACTATTCCTGCGTGAACTCGCAGTTCTCCCGTGATCTCTTCCTGCTGATCAGGACTGCACGCCACAGCGCTGCGCTCTAGACTCGCTTCCAGTGGGTGAGGTCGCTCGCCTTTCTGTCAGAATAAACCCGCCACGCTTTGGTGCGCAGCACGCACGCTGTATATGGAAATTCGGGTTTATGAATGTTCATCTGAGACGATAATGGAAATACACACAATAACGTTCAGCCAGTGTGGCTCAAGGAATTTTCCTCATTAGCTCAGGGAAACCAATTTTATCATGGGGGTTAAGGGTTGATATGGATCAGTTGAAAACTTAAGAGAAGATCTAAATGTGCTTGTTTTCACTTGAAAAACTTGATAAAAATGTACGGATGTACTGTTTGTCCACACACTTTTAAAGGCTTTTTGCCACATTTTTTCCTGGCACACTTTTGCAACCCATTGGAAAGAGGTTCGTGACCCACTTTTGGGTCCCACAAGTTGAGAACTACTAGTTTATACAAAGGTCATCTGATAGGAAAAGCATGCATAGGCTTTTTTAGTGTTTTATCAGTGAAACAATTAAAATCAATGTTGGTTTTTGGCTGTAGTCTGTCTGGGGGGGGGGGGTCCAAGGAAAAATGGTTGGGAAACACTGCCCAGTGTTGACGCCCAGTCTGAGGTCTCAGGTTTTCATTGAGGATATCTCTGAACTTTTCTCCATTAAGCTTTCCCTCAGCCCTGATTGGTCTCCCAGTGCATGCTGCTGAGAAGCACTCCCACGGCATGATGCTGCCACCACCATGCTTCACTGCTGGGATGGTATCGGGGAGGTGATGAAAAGAGCCAATGAGGCCAAACAGTTCCACCTTGGTTTTATTGGACCAGAGAATCCAGCCACATCTATCCACTCGGCCTTAAAGCCCAGACCGGCGGCGTACGGTCATTGCTCTTATTAGAACTTCTTCATGCAGCGTGATGGCTTTATGTCTGATATGACCATGTAACATAGTGACTCCAACTCTGATTGAACTGTGTGACATGATGGTTCTAGCCCTTCTTTATCTGAGTACCATGATGCCTTTAGTTCTGATTTCAGCGTTTAATAGGACAGCTCAGGTTCAGATCTCTCTGTGTAACATAAAGGCTCTAAGTCTGATGTTTAGATACGTATGCATAGACTCGGAGATATCCTGCTCCCAATAAATCAAACAAACTGACAGAGCAGACTCTACAAATGTTAACATCGGCGACCGTCAACACTCCGGATCTCGTCCCAGTGATTGCTCAACTGTTTGGATTTGTCTGCATGCGTTTTTATTTGCGCATGTGTTTTTGTGGCAGAAACAGAGATGGCGACGTGTTTCAGAAAAGCCTGCATTTATTGTAATCTAATGCGCCCTCATCATCTTCTCCCCTGTCCTCAGTCTTTCCATTCAGACCACATCTATCTCATCCACCCACTCCTCTTTATCCCTGTGTCTTGTGTTTTAGCTGGCAGACATAAATCAAGAGTCTGGAATGGAAACACTCACGTTTCTGCTGCGCCACATGTGTTTATATTTAAAGCCTTTTCCTCTTTTTTCAAACTAATTCGCAGAAAGAGCACCTGAAAAACACAGGACGGGGAAACCGCTGGAAAGTGTGATTCAACTGAAAATGTCTGCGCCCCCAACCCCCCGTCCCACTCCGCACCACCACATCTGAGGCTCCCACTCCTCAGATGAGTGTACAAACCAGGCAAGAGAGGAGGAGGAGGAGGAGGAGAAGAGGTACGCTTCTGCTTCTTGACCCGCAAGGCCGACAGAGGTGGAAAGAATTTGCTGTCCAGCCGGTGAACACGTTAACACAGAAAGGGGGGAAAAACTTCCTACAAGCAGCTTTCCCACCATCCCAAACTCCCCCTCCTCCCTCCCTCACCAGCCATTTACACATGGAGAGAAGGAGGAAGGGGGATGGAGGAGGAGGAGTAAAGCGGATGGGGAGGAGGGGAACAAAAATGCTAACTGCAGAGGGATGGAAAAAGTATTAAATATCTAAAAAATTAAGGCAGAAAGGGGGAGAAAGTGGGTGGCCCAGAAAAGGAAGAAAAATGTGAAGGATGCATTTTAGCCTCGATTTATTGACAAAAAAAGCAAGGTTTTGTTTAGAAGAAGGTATGATCCAGCCAGTCGGAACCACTTATCTCACAGCTGACTCAAACACCAGACTGGGTTGAAACTTCACAGGGATTGGTTTTCTTTCTGGGAAAATCAGGCATCAGCGTTCCAGTTGAAGCCAGACAGGAAGACTGACGCAAGTGGACTGGTTTTCAGAACAGAAGAATGTTGACTAGACAGGTTAACGAGAGGAAAGTTAGCTTAGCTTAGCTGGAGGGGGAATACTTTTTCAATAAGGTAAACAGATTTAGTATAGTTAGTAGTTATCAAATGAATAACCACCTACTACCAGGGTCATCAACTACGTTTGTACAAGGGACAGTTTTTCATAAACAGGCACTTTGGGAGCTGAACTTTCAAATAAGCTAAAGACATTTTCATAATAGTCCAGTGTATGTACAGTTGAAACCAGAAGTTTACATACACTATATAAAAAGGCACATAAACTTTTTTTTCTCACCGTCTAACATTAAATCAGATTAAACTTTTCCTGTTTTTGGTCAATTAGGATTACCAAAATTATTTCTATTTGCTAAATGCCAGAAAAATGAGAGAGATCATTTTTTAGACAATTTTTTATTATTTTCTTGAGAGTCAGAAGTTTACATACATTTCATTAGTATTTGGTAGCATTGCCTTTAAACTGTATGACTTGGGTCAGACGTTTTGGATATGCTTCCACAAGCTTCTCACAATAGTTTGCAGGAATTTTGGCCCATTCCTCCTGGCAGAACTGGTGTAACTGAGCCAAGTTTGTAGGCCGCCTTGCTCGCACATGCCTTTTCAGCTCTGCCCATAAATAAATGGGATTGAGATCAGGGCTTTGTGATGGCCACTCCAAAACATTGACTTTGTTATCATTAAGCCACTTTGTAACCAGTTTGGCAGTGTGCTTAGGGTCATTGTCCATTTGGAAAACCCATTTGCCCCCAAGCTTTAACTTCCTGGCTGATGTCTAGAGATGTTGCTTCAGTATTTCCACATAATGTTCTTTCCTCATGATGCCATCTATTTTGTGAAGTGCACCAGTCCCTCCTGCAGCAAAACAACCCCACAACATGATACTGCCACCCCCATGTTTCACAGTTGGGATGGTGTTCTCAGGCTTGCAAGCTTCCCCCTTTTTTCTCCAAATGTAACGATGGTCATTATGGCCAAAAAGTTCAATTTTAGTTTTGTCAGACCACAGAACATGTCTCCAAAAATTAAGGTCTTTGTCCCTGTGTGCATTTGCAAACTGTAATCTGGCTTTTTTATGTTTCTTTTGGAGTAATGGCTTCTTCCTGGGAGAGTGGCCTTTCAGCCCATGTGGGTACAGGACTCGTTTGACTGTTGATAATGACACACTCTTACCAGCTTCAGCCAGCATCTTCACTAGGTCTTTTGCTTTTGTTCTTGGGTTGAGATGCACTTTTCGGACCAAAGCACGTTCATCTCTGGACACAGAACCCGTCTCCTTCCTGAGCGGTATGATGGCTGGACATTCCCATGGTGTTTATACTTGCGTATAATTGTTTGAACAGATGAACGTGGCACCTTCAGGCATCTGGAAATTGCACCCAAGGATGAACCAGACTTGTGCAAGTCCACAATTCTCTTCCTGATATCTTGGCTGATTTCTCTTGATTTTCTCGTGATGTTACACAAAGAAGCAGTGTGTTTCAGGTGTGCCTTAAAATACATCCACAGGTGTGCCTCTAATTAACTCAAATGTTGTCAGTAAACCTATCAGAGGCTTCCAAAGACATGACATCATCATCTGGGCTTTCCCAAATTGTTTAAAGGCATAGCAATCTTAGTGTATGTAAACTTCTGACTTTGAAGAAAGTAAAAAAAGTTGTCTAAAAAAAATCCTTTTCTCATTATTCTGGCATTTAGCAAATAGAAATAATTTTGATAATCCTAATTGACCAAAAACAGGAAAAGTTTAATCCGATTTAATGTTAGACGGTGAGAAAAAAAAGTTCATGTTCCTTTTTATATAGTGTATGTAAACTTCTGGTTTCAACTGTATTTTTGTATAGATATTTTTACTTTATTTCAGATGTACATTCTTTTGGCTCCATCAGTGAGATCAGTTCCTACATCGCAGCCAGAGGGCGGCTGACATATTTGATCTACATATTTCTGTGGCTGTCAGGTCGTCCATCACTGGGTTTGATGCTAACATGCTGTGTAGTGATAAGTGAGAAACCCAAGCAGGAAAGCTGCACTCCAAAATCACCTTAAGCTGAAAGTTTCCAGTGAAAACAGCAGATTTTTAAAATCAAGAATCAACTGAAAAACACAAATTTTACATTTTTAATCCCATAATTATATTTATATTCTTTATTCCCATTTCTAAATTTTTACTCTTTTTCCCCATTTTTATATTTTTATTCTTTATTCCCATTTCAATTTTTTATTTATTCCCAATTTATGTAATATTTTTATTTTTATTCCCA
Organism: Cheilinus undulatus; assembly: GCF_018320785.1. NCBI lineage: Eukaryota > Metazoa > Chordata > Actinopteri > Labriformes > Labridae > Cheilinus > Cheilinus undulatus. Next base: position 41,383,673 of record NC_054881.1, read on the forward strand.
TTTTTTATATTTTTATTCTTTTTTCATTTTTATATTTTGTTGTTTACTCCCATTTGAATGTTTTTATTATTTAATATAATTTTTATATTTTGAATCCTTTTTTTAATCTTTATAATGCTATATTTTTGTGCCTTAATCCAACTTTAATGTTTAAATTTTTACTCAAATTTTTATATTTTTATTCTTTTTTCATTTTTATATTTTGTTGTTTACTCCCATTTTAATGTTTTTATTATTTAATTTAATTTTTATATTTTGAATCCCTTTTTTCATCTTTATAATGCTATATTTTTGTGCCTTAATCCAACTTTAATGTTTAAATTTTTACTCAAATTTTTGTATTTTTTTTTTATCTTTGTTCATATTCTAATGTTTTAATTTATTCCCATTTTAATATTTTTATTTTTTCCCCATTTTTTATCAAGTTGATCTTTTTTCATTTTTATATTTTTATTGATTACTCCCATTTTAATGTTTTTATTCCCATTTTAATATTTTTATTTTATTCCCATTTTCAATATTTTTATTCTTTTTTTTCATTTTTATATTTTATTGTTTACTCCCATTTTAATGTTTTTATTATTTAATTTAATTTTTATATTCTGAATCCCTTTTTTTCATCTTTATATTGCTATATTTTTGTGCCTTATTCCAGTTTTAATGTTTCATTTTTTTACTCAAATTTTTGTATTTTTTTTTATCTTTGTTCATATTTTAATGTTTTTATTTATTCCCATTTTAATATTTTTATTTTTTCCCCATTTTTATTATCAAGTTAATCTTTTTTTCATTTTTATATTTTTGTTTATTCCCATTATAATGTTTTTATTCTTTAATTTCATTTTCATATTTTCGTTCCCTTTTTCCATCTTCATGATGATATATTTTTGTGCCTTATTATTCATTGTTTCATATTTTACTCAAATTTTTATATTTTTATTCTTTGTTCAAATTTTAATGTTTTCATTCTTGATTCCTATTTTATTACATTCTTTATTCCCAATATTATACTTTTTCATTTTCTTTAATTTTTTTTTGTTCATTTCCATTTTTATCAAGAATCGACTGATAGATTTATGTTTAACATACATCACTGCCAATAAAGACAAACAGGTGGATTTCTAAAAATGAAACAAAGTCAAGTCAAGCCAGTTAAATTGATTCAGTCTCAGCTGTTTTAGAATTGTTTTAATAGCTGTAGAGTTTATTAAGAAAATAACATATAAATTTAAAAAACAGTCCCAAAATACCGCATATAGCATAAAATACCGATCATGTTCTGGGGGCCGGATGGGAAGATATGGGGGGCCTGATGTGGCCCCCGGGCCGCCAGTGGATGACCACTGATCTACTAGTTAATATTAATGAATGAGTAACTAACTAACAGTTTACCATAAGTGGCTGGGTAACAACCATTTAAGCATTAGTTAACCATGACTTATGAAATAGCTAAGCTACACAAATTTTGCAGTTTGTTGGAAATATATGAATAACTAACTTCTAGTTAACATTAATGAATGAGTAACGAACCACTAATTAACCATGACTTAACTGACTCCTAATCAACCATAAAAAATGTCTGATTAACTGTTAGTTAAGAATTAACAGAGTTTCTTACTACTCTTCAAAACTGTTTTCAGCTGTAAAATTTTCAGTGAACATGGACAAACAGAAAAAAAAATCTAAACTGCATGTGTTTATTGCTACAAAGGGAAATTTAGATCCATCATCTGGCTCCAGGATGTGCTTTTAATCATTTCTGGGCAGTAATAAAGTTTTATAGCATAGAGAAATAAACATGAGTGACTTTGTGCAAACAGGCAACACTTGTTAGAAGGATCGTTAAATGTGCACATTTGCAAATCCAAAAGGCATTTTTATTTATTTGAATTATTTATAAACCCCATACACATGCAACACACAACATGACCTGTATGTTTTACATTATTTACAGTAAACGGACTCAAGCTTGGAGTATTTGAGCTATAAAAATAAATTATATAGGCCTGAAAAATGTTTAAAGATTCAGGAGGATGACTCTGTACCAAAGACTGAAGAAGATGCAGGAAACATCCTGAGCGATGTCAGTTATTTGGTTAGAGGAGGGGACTTTTAAAGGTGATCTGCAGTAGTCACTGTTTGAAAATGCTCTCTAACTTTGGATCAACAGAGAGAAAGAGATGGAGGAGGGTCTGAAGCCTCCTGACAAACAGCCTCACCATGCTGGCTTACAGTCATGTGTCTTTGAATATGCAGAACTCATCCTTCTTAAAACCAAAGTTGGTAAAAACTAGAACTTCCACCATGCCTCTGCAGCCGTGACAAATAATGTTGCTGTATGTTTGTTTATGCAAAGTCTAGAGCAACAAAAATCAAATCAAACTGCGTGCATTTGCTCATGTGAAAAATAAGGAATCGCCTCTAAGAGACTATAAAATCATGTAGTTTCCCCCTTAAGTTCAATTTACGTCTGTGCCAAATTTAGAAAAAATCCCCCAGTCAATTCTTGGGTGTTTCATGGTTTTTGGTCACATGACCTGTGTGGAGCTCTGAAGGACAAAAAGCCTAGAACAGTAGCAGCTACCACTGAACACATGTTTACATCACCTGACAATGGCAGAAATGTTTTCGTTTGAAAATCTTTAAAAGTACTGACAGTTTTTCCCCTGATGGAATCAGAATCAGCATTAATAGCCAAGTATGCTTATGCAACAAGGAATCAGACTCCAGTAAGCTTTGCTCTCAGTCTATAATAATAAGAAATAAATGCAAAAAAATAAATGAAGTGGTACAATTATAAAGATGCTGACTAGACATAATCAGAGTATAAAACATGAAAGGATGTGGGCAGGTTTACATGAGCCAGGCTAGATCATTTTAGACAGTTGATTAGTGCAATGCGCATTTAAGGTGAGGCATTTTACCTCTGAGAGCTTTCTTACAGCACTGGAGTTACAGCGAATAAATAACTTGCAGCGTTTGAGTACGGTAAATAGATTGAAGAAGTAATTTGTGTGGTAAATAGATCAATTAGTTCAAATTTGCATGTGAGGTGAGGCTCTTTACCACAGAGAGCTTTCTTACAGCATTTGAGTTACAGTGAATAAATTACTTGCATTGTTTGAGTACGGTAAATAGACAACACTAGTAATTAGTACGGTAGGTAGACTAATTAGTGCAAGTATGCCTGTGGTGAGGGACTTTACCACAGGGCGTCTTCTAACTACAGCATTTGTGTTACAGTGAATGGATTAAAAACTTGCCACATTTGAATACGGTAAATAGATTGAATTTAACCTTGCAAAGCAGATGGATACGCCTGTTTCCGTGTTTCTTTGGGCCCGGTTAGAAAGTGAAAGGACCAATCAGCAATGAGGGGCAGTACTTTCAGGCATGGCAGAGGTTTTGACGTAAACAAGCAGGAACAAGAGGCCGGTGCAATTATGGCGGAAGAGCTTAGCATGGATGCTGCTAAAGCGCCAGTTTTATGAGAACTTGACAACATTTCTTCATTTAAAGCAGAACAAAGAACAGCAGAGAGTTTTTTCTTTTCAAAAATGACCAAAGTCGTGCACTGACATGTCTGCAGTCGCCATGGTTTGTGTTATGCAGGTCTCTATGGAGTTTACTCCTTGGTAGTGGCTATGTCACGTGTTTTGTTGCTCTGATTGGCCCGTAAAGATGTGACAGACAGAATGTTCATCCAATCACCCTCTAAGTTTGTTTCAAAGGCTGTGCCCTTTCCCACACGCTGTCTATGAGCGGGTTATCAGATAAATGTGTGAAACAAATCCAGCCAGGTTAGATCAAATTAGTAGAAAGTAGACTAATTAGTGCAAATGTTCACATGAGGTGAGGCACTTTATCACAGAGAGCATTTAAATTACAGTGAATAAAATAATTACTGACAGGATTTACAGTCAATTGATAAAGTGAATTATTAGTAAGTTAAGTAGGTAATTAGTGCAAATGCATAAGAGGCAACCAGTAATTAGTAAGGTAATTAGACTGATTGGTACAAATATGCATATGAGGGGAGATATTTTACCAAAAGTCTAGCCTTCTAGCCTTCTCATTCCAACCAAAAGAGTTCTGTGAAACAGGCTGTAAGTATGTTTTTTTCAGCTGTATAAATGAGCATTTAACATGGAGTGTTTATGGGACTTTTGGTACTTCTGCAGCTAGCCCCAAGTGGACACTCAAGGAACTGCAGGGCTTTATTTTTTGTTGCAACACTCTACAATGTGCAAGTTTTCATGCATGCATAGAAAATTATTTAACAAAAAGTTAATATTTTTATCCAGGGGTCAATTTCAGTTTTATAGTAATCAAAAATGGTGTGGGCTGGAGGTAGCCTTCTGCTGAGAGGACTTCAGGGGCCTCTGGAAGATGGAAAAATGTCTGCCTGCCAATGCTTTAAAAGGATCACTGAGACTTTAAAATGTCAACAGCTGGAGACATTGCAGCTGGAAAGTTACTTTTTTTTTTAAAATAAAATGCTGCATTTCTAGAACAATCTTAAAGACTGGGCTGTGAGGGTGCACTGTCTCTTTAAATCTCTAATGCAAAAGAACAGAAAGCAGAGAAATGTTAACTAAACCCCTGAAAAACACAATCAGAACACTGAAATGTTGACAGCACTGATGTTTCCTGTTGTTTCACTAAACAACAGGCCCACCCAGCCGGCCCTGGGTGTGTCTGTGTGAGAGTGTAAGAGCAGACACACATGTGTAGGTGTCAGGCCTTCTCTGGGGGTCTCTTACCCTGTACGGGGCAGTTTATGGAGAACAGACCCACACCTGCTGCCATCTTCCTGGAGAGGAGACCCCGCTCAGGTTCCACATGGAGCCAGCTTCCTGCCAGGAGGGCCATCCCCTCGTCATGATTTGGGATGACCTCCCAGGAGTGTAGGTTTTCTGTGTGTCAGTGAAGAGTCCCTCTGGAGAGACGGCGTAAATCAGAGTCAGAGAGGAGGACGCCTGGGGGAGAGCCAGGGAGGGGTCAGAGGGGCCCAGTCTGCCCAGAATATGGCTCCCTCTGCCTGGGATGACTCAACTGCAAAGCATCTCTTTCCAGGCAGAGCATCCACGTCAGCGATCTCCCACAAGCCCACTGGGTCTGCTAATTACTGCATGGCCCAACATTGCTTATCTGCATGAAAATCCGGGGCAAATCATTGCATTTCTTGTTATTTCTGTAATAGTCCAAGAGGAGGTGAATCTGTTCTTCTGATGTGACTTTCTCTCGTCTTTAACAGTGTTCCAGACCATAATCTGAGCTGGCATGAGGTTACACATGGCTGTTCCTCAAGTGTTGATAGCTACAGGGAGAAGGCCCTGATGTCTTTAGCAGACTGTGGGTTTTGTAAACAGGGCCTTTCAGCTCCCTGACCCACTCAGCCCTGCACCCCACGACCTGCTTCCTGTCCTCCTGTGGGACCCTCGTTTATTACAACCCCAATTTCTTATAACTTGTCTTCTTTTCAGCTCCCAAATGCATTTTTCCAGGGTGTAAAACCTCTACTGAAGCACTTCTTTTATATAAATAAAGCTCTTACTAAACCCTCATGGCATTGCTTCACATAGTCGTCACATTCACAACATTCAGCAAGTATCTGTCTCTGAAACTTAAACTATAGAGTAGCTTGTTTGCTGCCATGTGATCCTGATGCACACAAATCAGATGGGGGCAGAAAGTGATATCATTGGTTGGGAATCTTTGGGAATGGAGGACAGTTAGTATACTAAAGCAGGGCCGTACATAGATTTTTAGAAATACTTTGTCCCAGAAGCTGACCTTTAAGGCCATGTGAACCAGAAAATGTATCTTCCCCCAGCGTCAAAAGCTTTATTTCCTGTATTTCTGTGTATTTTTACACATGACTGTAGTCAGTAAGGTAGGACTGAATTAAACGAGAAAAGACAAACAAGTCATGAAACGACATTTACAGTGTTACGTGAAAACTGCAATTCTTACATCCTTTAGTCCACACTGGCCATTTTCAGGTACAGAAAGACAAAAAGAGTACTTTTTTAGTGGTTTCCAGGAAACCAGTAGTGTAAAACTAAGTACTCAAATATGGCCCCGATGAGGAAGTTAGTTTTCAATCTCTGCAGTTTCCAAGTTTGAAATCTGTCTACCATCTATCCACCAGTGGACCCATCAATACCCATTCATCCTTGTCCAGCAGGCCATCCATCCATCCATCCATCCATCCATCCATCCATCCACCCATCCATCCATCCATCCATCCATACATCAATTCATTCATCCATCCTAGTTCATCCATCCATCCATCCATCCATCCATCCATCCATCAATTCATTCATCCATCCTAGTCCATCCATCCACCCATCCATCCGTCCATCCGTCCATCCATCCATCCATCCATCCATCCATCCATCCATCAATTCATTCATCCATCCTAGTACATCCATCCATCCATCCATCCATCCATCCATCCATCAATCCATCCATCCATCCGTCCATCCATCCATCCATCCATCCATCCATCCATCCATCCATCTGTCCATCAATTCATTCATCCATCCTAGTACATCCATCCATCCATCCATCCATCCATCCGTCCATCCATCCATCCATCCATCAATTCATTCATCCATCCTAGTACATCCATCCATCCATCCATCCATCCATCCATCCTAGTTCATCCATCCATCCATCCATCCACCCATCCATCCATCCATCCATCAATTCATTCATCCATCCTAGTACATCCATCCATCCATCCATCCATCCATCCATCCGTCCATCCATCCATCCATCCATCAATTCATTCATCCATCCTAGTACATCCATCCATCCATCCATCCATCCATCCATCCTAGTTCATCCATCCATCCATCTATCCACCCATCCATCCATCCATCCTAGTTCATCCGTTCATCCTTCCTAGATCATCATCCATTCATCCATCCATTCATCCATCCATCCATCAATTCATTCATCCATCCTAGTTCATCCACCAATCCATCCATCCACCCATCCATCCATCCATCCATTCACCCAATCATTTTAGTCAATTCATTCATCCATTCATCCATCCATCCATCCATCCATCCATCCACCCATCCATCATAGTTCATCCGTTCATCCATCCTAGATCATCTTCCATTCATCCATCCATTCATCCATCCATTCATCCATCCATCCTAGTTCATCCATCCATTCATCCATCCATTATCTATCCATCATCCATCCATCCATCCTACATCATCCATCCATCAATCCATCCATCCATCCTAGATCATCCAACCATCCATCCATCCATCCATCCATCCATCATCCATCCTACATCATCCATCCATCAATTGATCCTAATCTATCATCCATCCATCCATCCTAGATCATCCATCCATCCATCCATCCATCCTAGATCATCCATCCATCCATCCATCCATCCATCCATCTTAGATCATCAATCCATCCATCCATCCTGTATCATCCATCCATCCATCCATCCATTCATCCATCCTAGATCATCCATTTATCCATCCATCCATCCATCCATCCTAGATCATCCATCCATCCATCCATCCATCCATCCATCCATCCATCCATCCATCTTAGATCATCCTACATCATCCATCCATCAATCGATCCTAATCTATCATCCATCCATCCATCCTGTATCATCCATCCATCCATCCTAGATCATCATCCATTCATCCATCCATTCATCCATTCATCCATCCATCCTAGTTCATCCGTCCATCCATCCATCCATCCATCCTACATCATCCATCCATCAATCGATCCTAATCCATCATCCATCCATCCATCCTAGATCATCCATCCATCCATCCATCCATCCATCCATCCATCCTAGATCATCCATCCTAGATCATCCATCCATCCATCCAGCCATCCCAGTAGTGGTTAAAATCTGCCTGCATTGTAACTAAACAACCTTGTTGACCTCACAAAGACTTGCCCTGCAGTGACCAAGGCTTCTTTTCACCGACTTACACTTAACCAGATGAAACCACTGAGGCAGCATTGTGGTTTAGGCTAAAACAGGGAAAGTAAGAATAAATGCTACTGTTGAAATTTCATTCCTGAGAGTGAGCTTCAAACTCAACAACTCTGAACAATCAGCATGGAGAGGATCCCACTGGACAGGATCCCCCAGAAGAATCCCTGTAAATGGTTTTCAAAGTCTCCCTTTCTCTAAATAGATTGTGGGCCCCTGGATTTCATTAGGAAACACTGATGGTGTTGTATTGTTTGGCTTTATTGCTTGCCGTAAAATAAAGGCAGCTGAAGTTGAGGCTCATTAAGTGGTGCTAAAGACCATGTCCTGGAGCTTGGGAGAACTTCAGAGTAACGGGGTGAAACATGCCGGCAAGAGAGCCCACAACACTCAGTAGAAATGTGGAGAAACTGGTGCCACAAGATGCCTATCACTATATGTCAGAGGTGGTGAGTGGGGTGAATTAGGAGCAAAACCACATACATTTTTTTTCCCAGGAAATGAAGTGATCTGACTGAGAGCATTTTTGCTTTGCGCTGGTACAACTTCCAGTTCAGTCATGTATTTTATTGAAAGTTTGCATGTGACTTCCATCCCTGTTAATGGAAGAGACCCAAGGTGCTGAATCATGGAAGAAACTTTATTGCAGGGTAATCGTAACCCCTCTAGAGAGTTTTCCACTAAGTACAGGATGGTTTGCCGAGAAAACCTCAGTTTTCTAAAGCTTTCAAACTTTAGGTAATATGCACCTCTGTCAGCAGTGTTTGAAAAGTCAGGAAAATGTCTGCCTTCAGATAATTTCAGTGGGTTTTGAAGGGGAACCTGACACTTTTTGGCTGAGCTGCATCATGAAAATAACTCTCCAGTATAATGCATGAGGGTGGGTGCAGGGAGCAGAGAAAGGTGGGAACCGTAAGGCGAGGTTAATATGAAAGCCCGACCTCTGGAGACCTGCTGTGCTCTGATGTGACCTGAGGCTGTGCTGGGGCAGGACGAGATAGAACAGGGACAAACATCCGAACATCCACCTCTGCTCAGACGGATTCAAAGAAAGGGAGAGTCCTCTGACACTGTGGAGTGTTTTCTCTCAAGTGAAGAGACTTTCACATGACTTTTTTAAAGCTGTGGTCAGACCCACCTAAGGAGAAATGTACTCGGCTGGCCCGGCGTTTCCATAAGTCATCTTTAATTTGATATCACCTGACACCTAAATTGGCTGTCACCTACCATACGCTGCAGCTCAAAACAAAACAGGCAGCGTCCTGGCCACATCCATCCACTGTGACCGCGGACTCAGAACAGTGTTAGAGATGAGCCTCCTCCAGAGCATGATTTAAAGGCCTGTTTGACTCCAGAAGCTAAAAGTAATGAAGCCTCAGCCTCGTGTGGCTGTGGTGCCTCCCTGTCATTTGCTAAATGTGATAAGTGTCTTTAAATAGACGGATGATGTTTGCTGTTGGGGATCAAAGACACAGAATACTGTCCAAATCAAGTAGATTCTTCTAAACCAGGGTTACTAAACCCTGCCCAACCAAGGAGCCGGATTGTTGAAGAATACCTTTAAAAGAGCCACAATCTAAATATAAAAAGTGGGTGGAAGTAGCAATAAAAATAAGTTAAAGCTGGCAAAATAAGTGAAAAAGCTACAAAAAAAGAACTGGCCAAAATGGATGGACAGGAGTAAAATAGGCAGAAAATGGCAAAAACTGGGTGAAAAGTGACAAAAAATGTGGAGAAAAAGTGGCAGAAATGGGTTAGATGTGACTAAAAGTTACTTACAAGTGGCAATAATGGTAAAAAAGTAGCAAAGAAATGAGTGAAAAGTGACTAAAAATGGCAAAAAGCAGCATAAAGGTGGGGGAAAAGAGTGAAAAGTGACTAAAACTGAGAAAAAGCAGCAAAAAGGTGGGGAAAATGAATGAAAAGTGACTAAAACTGGCAAAAAGCAGCAAAAAGGTGGGGAAAATGAATGAAAAGTGACTAAAACTGGCAAAAAGCAGCAAAAAACAACAAAAAGGTGGGGAAAATGAATGAAAGTAACTAAAATTGGTAAAAAAAAAAAAAAAAACAGCAAAAAGGTGGGGAAAATGAATGAAAAGTAACTAAAACTGGTAAAAAAAAAAAAAACAGCAAAAACGTGGGGAAAATGAATGAAAAGTAACTAAAATTGGTAAAAAAAGAAAAAGCAAAAAGGTGGGGAAAATGAATGAAAGTAACTAAAATTGGTAAAAAAAAAAACAGCAAAAAGGTGGGGAAAATGAATGAAAAGTAACTAAAATTGGTAAAAAACAGCAAAAAGGTGGGGAAAATGAATGAAAAGTAACTAAAATTGGTAAAAAAAAAAAACAGCAAAAAGGTGGGGAAAATGAATGAAAAGTAACTAAAATTGGTAAAAAACAGCAAAAAGGTGGGGAAAATGAATGAAAAGTAACTAAAACTGGTAAAAAAAAAAAAAAAAACAGCAAAAAGGTGGGGAAAATGAATGAAAAGAAACTAAAATTGGTAAAAAAAGAAAAAGCAAAAAGGTGGGGAAAATGAATGAAAAGTAACTAAAATTGGTAAAAAAAAAAAAAAAAGCAAAAAGGTGGGGAAAATGAATGAAAAGTAACTAAAATTGGTAAAAAAACAGCAAAAAGGTGGGGAAAATGAATGAAAAGTAACTAAAATTGGTGAAAAAAACAGCAAAAAGGTGGGGAAAATGAATGAAAAGTAACTAAAATTGGTAAAAAACAACAAAAAGGTGGGGTAAATGGGAAAAAGGGGCATGTAATGGCAAGAGGCACCTTAAAGGGGCAAAAAGTGACAAACAAGGGAAAATGCAAAATTCGAAAAGCAAGAGAAAGGGGCAAAAAGGGTAAAAAAGTCCAAAAAATTGCAAATAAGGGCAATGGAAATATACAGACAAAAAATAAGAGGTTGACAATTAAGTCTGACAACTAAAGCCTGATGTTTAAGTGTGGGAAACAAATTGCAATGGATAATTCTGAGGTCATAGTTTTTCTTTTGTTATAGTTTTCCAGGAGAATAATATTTTAGATTAAGACATAAAAGAGCCACAAATTATCACAAAAGAGCCACATGTGGCTCCAGAGCCACGCGTTGAGTATCACTGCTTTAAAAGTATAATAAACTCATGTATGCATAAATGGAAGGATGATAATAAAAGCCATAGGGTTAGGGTTAGGGTTCAGTTTCCCATGCTCACGTGGTAAACAGGCCGCGGCCCAGGTGGGTTTGGATCTGGCCTGTGGCTCCTTCCCCACATGTCATTCCTCACTCTCTCATCCCTGTCTTTGACTCTATCCAGCAGAGGTGGACTCTGGATGTTTGAGGGTCAGGGACAAAATGACAAAAAGGACACCTCTGATTTTTTTTCAGTTGGATTATATCTACTGAACTTCTGTAAATACAGACTAATATCACTTATAGTTAACTTGAAGGGCAGCATGGAGTCCAGTGTGTCATATTTTGTTTATTACCACAGCCAAGGAGGTTATGTGATCGGGTGGGTTTGTTCATTTGTTTGTTCGTTTTTTGGCAACATAACTCAAAAAGTTGTGGACGGATTTTGATGAAATTTTCAGGGAAAGTCGGAAATGGCATAAAGAAGAAGTGATTAAATTTTGGGAATGATCTGGATCACCATCTGGATCCAGCAATTTTTTTTAAGGATTCTGTACTATTGGGAGATAGGGCTAATGGTGGAGGTCTGCGCTGTCACTACTTTACACCAGGAGATGGCGGACATGAGTAACTTAAATCCCAGCAGCATGCTTTTAGTGTGTTTCTATTCAAAGTTTTGGAGTTTATGGGGTTTGAAAGACGCACGCCCGGTCGAGGAGACGAGTCAGAGCGTAACAGAGAGAAAGACAGCCAACTGTAGTGAGAATCCTCACAATGCTGGGAGGAATAGAGGAATATTCACCCTCTGCCATGACTTCCAGTCGTCTGGTGAGACCATGGGTGAGACTGTCAGTGGGTCTGTTGGCACCAGCAGGCAATGCTTCCCTCATGACAGTCCACACGTAGAGAAGCCAATGCTGTACCTCACCGTGATTCCACCCCACCAGAGAGGGAGTAGTTGGCAGAAGCTGTGGTGGGGGTCACATGGGGATGGATCCAGGAATTTCTTTAAAGGATTCTTCACTATTGGGAGATAGGGCTAATGGTGGAGGTCTATGCTCTCCGAGTGCTTTTCTAGTTTGAAAAGCAACCTGGAGACACTTTGTCATAAAATTTTAAAGTTTTGGTTTTGACCATTTATTTCATATTTCAACCTTTACATCTCATAACTTTGACTTTTTATCTCAGGTTTTGACCTTTAGATTCATCATTTTACATTTTAAATCCTATTTTGACATTCTAAAGTCATGATTTTGACCTTTTTCAACTCCTAACTTTGACTTTTTTCTCAGTTATTTACCTTTAAAACTGGTGATTTTTAGTGTTATTTCATATTTTGACTTTTAAAACTCTTGGACTTGAAATTGAATCTAATATTTGACATTTTAAACTCACAATTTTGATGTTTATCTCACAATTTGATTTTTTTCTCAGTTCTGCTGACCATTTCAACTCCTAACTTTGACTTTTATCTCAATTTGATTGTTAAATATCATGATTTTGAATTTTATTTCATATGTTGACTTTTAGAACTCTTGATTTTAAAATGTTTTCATATTTTGACCTTTAAACTCATGATTTTGACTTTTATCTCATGTTTTGACCTTTTTCAACTCCTAACTTTGACTTTTATCTGTTATTTACCTTTAAAACTGGTGTTTTTTAGTGTTATTTCATATTTTGACTTTTAAAACTCTTGAACTTGAAATTGAATCTAATTTTTTAACATTTTAAAATCGCGATTTTGATGTTTATCTCACAATTTGATTTTTAAATATCATGATTTTGATTTTTCTCAGTTTTGCTAACATTTCAACTCCTAACTTTGACTTTTATCTCATTTTTTACCCTTAAAACTCATGATTTTGAATTTCATTTCATATTTCGACTTTTAAAACTCATGATTTTGAATTTCATTTCATATTTTGACTTTAAAAACCCCAGATTTTGGCTTTTATGTCATTTTTTGACTGTTAAAATCATGGTTTCAGTATTCTCATATTTTGCCTTTTAAAAACATTATTTTTACTTTGAATGTCATGTTTTTACTTTTAAAAATTATAAGTTTGACTTTTTATCTCCGATTTTGAGTTTTTAACTCATCATGTTGACCTTATAATTACAAAATCATTTAGGTTGACACTCAGTGGCTGAATCTTGACCCTGTTAGGCCCTCAGGTTAGACCCAGATTCAGAATCCGGCCCCTGCTGTGACTGGGTTTGACCCCCCTGGTCTAGATAATCCTGAAATGAGATCAGCTGCAGGTGAAGAAGCTGTAGGAGGCAGAGCAGAAGGGCGATGTCTAAGAAGTGAGCAGAGTTATAATGGAGTAAGTTACACTGGTTATTTGTGAATATTATCTGACTTAAACTGGAGGAAAAGCCTAATAAATAGAAACGTATGTCCTACAACGGCTTCGTTGTTTTTTGACCATGAAAACCGCAGAAAAAGTTTTGCTGCAAAGATTTTTCTACGACTGATGCTGTCAGTATGAATAAACAACCCCGTATCTCTGTCACCGTCCTAAAAACAACTCTAAGCTGTAAAGCTGTCAAACCTTGAGGCTAATTTTCTGCATACGGCGTTTAGTAACTATAGTTTGCTGACTTTTTCTCCCACTCCCCCAGAGGAGCTCTGCTAGCCAGCTGCTGTCAAACAGACCCAGAAACTGTCCAGCAGCCGACAGAAAGGCGATATTTCTAACACTAAAGAGCCGTTTCCTTCTTTCCTAATAATAAAAACACTGAATAAAAATATAGACACAACTTTTGACTGAAAAACGGCTGTTCTGAACCGCAATCCAACTTCACAGAAGCACTCAAAGCTTCCCGGAGGACGCTGTGCAACTACTGTCTGCCATTCATGTCATTTCTAAAGCATCACTGATGTGGGAACTCCTCTTATTACCACCACACTTGACTTCATTGAGAGGAAGTCTTGAGAAAATAATGACCCTCTCTCGTAAATTGCTGCTGTTTACATTCCCCCCCGGAACGAGCCTGGATTCATCCTCCCTTTTTTAGTAAACACCCAACCAAGAAAAGTATACACCGAGGAGACAAAAGTGAAGGAGAATGAGCCACCATGAAGCTGTGTGAGACAGACATGACAGCCGCTGCTCTGACTCTGACTGAAGACCTACCTCTGCTTACAGGGCCACTCAAAACCATGTGCCCCATGGATGTTTCACCCTTTTATCGATTTCATACTTTATTTAGAAAAGCAATTACAAAATACAACCTCTTTAACCCTTCAAACCCTGAGCACTTTTTAACTGGATTGATTATCTTTAAAAGCTTGTAAAACAGGGGTGTCAAACTCAAGGCCCGGGGGCCAAATCCGGCCCGTGGTGCAGTTTTACCCCGTCTGCAGGGTCATATAATGTTTTAATAGTTAGAACTGGCCCGCAGGTCTGAGGTCTGCAGATCTCCAACAGTATAGAAATAAAAAAGTAACCGTGAAGATTTAAAATATACTTTAAGTCAGAAAAATCTGCAGAAGTAAAGAGTAAAAATATTGAGAAAGTCAGGAATGAGAGAGGGGCATGAATTTGTGTTTTTTTTATCAAATAATTTTAACTTGCATCTTAAAATTATGACTTGAACAAAGGATTTTGACTTTTTATCTCATATTGTAAACTTTCAGATTTCAATTTTGAATTTCAAATCATATTTTTGAAATTTCAAGATCATAATTTTAAATTAAACTCATATTTTGCCCTTTTAAACTCCTAATTTTGACTTTTAATCCCATGTTTTGACTTTTTAAACTCATGATTTAGAATTTTATGCCATATTTTGACCTTTTAGAGCCACAATCTTAAATTTTAAGTCCTACATCAACCTTTTAAACTCTAACTTTGATTGTTAATCCCATATTTCGACCTTTTGAACTCAATATTTTGAATTTAAACACATGGTTTTGGATTATATTCCCATTTTGACCTTTAAACTCATGATTTTTACTTTCTATCTCATATAGTTGCCTTTTGAAAGCATTATTTTGACCTTTGTTTTTGTTTTCTGACCTTTTAAACTAGTATTTTATATTATAGCTCAGATTTTGAGCCTTTAAACTTATCATTTTGACTCTAAAAAAAGTCTCAAATTCATTTATTATCACTTTTCCCCCTTAGTTAATTACCCGTGAAAATTACATTTACAGTTTATGTTTAAAATCTAAATAACAAAAATGTTTTCCCTGTTAGGCCCTCAGGTTAGACCTAAATTCAGGTTGAGTTTGACACCTCTGTTGTAAAACATTAGCCCTTTGGTTCACAGTCAAACTCTAAATATCCTTTTTTTTTCCACACAAACTTGTTCTGCCATGTCTTTGTGATGAGGTTATCATTCTGTGATGAAAAAATCTTCAAAATATTAACATATTTATTTTAAATAGTCCTTGTGCTTTGTTGTATTGTCTCTATTTGTGCAGTCATTCAAAGCACTTCCTGTCTGCAGAGACACAGAGGGCCATGTCACAGGCTCTCTGTCTTGCTTTCTCTCTGTTATGAGCTATCCAGGCCGTCTCTTGTGTCATCTAAGGGTTAAAGGTCAGTCTCAGAGGTCCCCAAACATGCCTGTGAAGTTTGTTACTGTAAAAACTCTCCAGTATTGATTTCTGCATGTCTAAAAACCCCCTCTGTTTCAGCCCTGCTCAGAACGAGCTGTTTCTGTGTCTGTGGTTTTAAATGCACTCTGACTCATTGCATAATATGTTCCCTTTAAGACATGGCCAGTTTGATAAAACATGACGCAAAGATGGAAAACTCTGCTGTTACAAAGCATTGGTATACAAACTGAAGTTTAGCATTAGCTGCTAGCAGATGAATTAATTGAAAGTGGATTAAAAATGGATAAAAGGATTTTCAATATCAGATTTACTGGTGTGGATTTAATCTATGAAGACCCGGGAGAGTCACCAAAGTTCCAGGCTCACTAGAAAAGCTTCCATAAGGAATTAAAATGCATGGATAGCATCACTAGAATGGCAAAACAGCTAGCTTCAATAGGGATAAAAAGTTAGGGGCTTGGGTTTATGGTTGATAAGTTACTTAAGTTTTAAACTACATAACAAAGCTGCCACAAATTCTCTATTGCAGGGGTCATCAAGAACATTCACACAAGGGCCAGATTTAGTCCCAACAGAGACTCTGGGGGCTGGACTTCCAAATACACAAAAATTAAAACAATATTTTGGTCTGTCTGAAATGTTATTGTAGTAATATTTGTATTTTCTTTCAAAACGCAGGACATTTTTAGTCATTACCAGCGAGATCTGTCCCTGTCATCTATAACGCAGAGACACAAGGAGACCGCCCTGACAACAGAGCTGGCTGGAGCCCTGAACATCCCAGAGAACGGACCCTCCACAGCTGTGATGAGGTACTAGTATCACTCATTTTTGACACTTTTTAACCCCTTTTTGTTACATTTTTTTCAACAATTTTTGCCACTTTTAACACATTTTTCTACGTTTTGCCTCTATAACACATTTTTTTTTTTACCATTCTTTAAACCATTTAAACCACTTTTCCTGCATGTTTTATCCTCTTTTTGCCACTCTTTTATCCATTTTTTGCCAGTTTTCTTCTATTATTGCCACTTTTTTTAAACCCTTTTTCTTTATATTTTTTCAACATTTTTTGCAACTTTAAAACCATTTATGCCACTTTTAACCCATTTTGATAGTTTTTGTCTCTTTAATCCATTTTTTTTTACCATTTTCCTGCATATTGTATCCCCTTTGTACCACTCTTTTATCCATTTTGCCACTGTTTTTCTATATTTTGCCACTTTTTATCCCTTTTCATCACATTTTTTGCACAATTTTTTGTCATTTGTAACCAATTTTTGATAGTCTTTGCCTCTTTTTTCTTTTTACAAATTTTTGCCACATTTTAACCTCTTTTTACCACTTTTTCTGCCAATCTTTGCCCCTTTTTGCCACTCCAAAACCCATTTTGCCACTTATCACCTATTTTTGCTACATTTTAACCTCTTTTCACCACTTTATCTGGTCATTTTTACTGCACCTCTGCCAACCTTAACCCTTTTTTAAATATCTACCAAATATGACAGTAAATTTCAGTAAAAACAGATCAAATGTTCAGTCATTCTAAAGTTATTTCAATATTAATTGTTTGTGGGGTGGATTTAACAGCTGCAGACATTTAAAGCCAAAGAATACTCTTAAAACCACGACATCTTCTTCTCCTCCTTTTCTGAATCTAATGATCTTCTGGGGGCCGGACAGGAAGTTTTGGGGGGCCTGATATGGCCCCCGGGCTGCCAGTTGATGATCAGTGCTCTATTGGATTGAGGTCTGGGCTTTGACTCGGCCACTCCAGAACATTCCCCTTGTTGTCTTTAACCCATTTCTGTGCAGCTCTCTCTGTATGCTTCGAGTCATAGTCCAGCTGGAGACTTAATCTTCACCCAAGCTGTAGTTCTCTTGCAGACTGATCCAGGAATTTCCTATATTTTGCTGCATTCATTTCACCTTCTACCTTTATGAGCATTCCAGGGCCGGCAGCTGAGAAGCACCCCCACAACATGACGCTGCCACCACCATATACATGTGCCATATTCCTTTATTTCTTCATGATGGATTTAACTGGGGGATGTTCAGTGCTTTGGGTTTTTTTTTCTATCCATCAGCTGACTTATACTCCTCAATAAACTTTTCTCTGAGTTGCTTGGAGTGTTCTTTTGTCTTTATGGTGCAATGGTAGCCAGGAATACTGGGGATGAATACTCAGTATTGGCCCTGTCTGCATGTAAGTGCTAATTGTCTCGGATGATTGTTGTTTTGGGTTTCCTCCCTGTCTTCCTTAGAGTCACAGTCACGAGATGCCTCGCCCTGATTGGTTCAAACCATGCTGACAGTAGGACACTGGCTCACGGTCACAGTTAATGACAATTCTGTCGTCCAAGACCGAAATGGAAGCAAAACCAACCTCCAGGATAGGTTACAGAGAGGGAGAATGAGGGCGAGAGGAGCCCGGAGGAGAAATCTGGAAGGAAGGGGTCGTAAAGCAGAGGAACAGAAAGAAAGGAGAGAGTTAAGGAGAGAAAAGAAAGGAGGGAGTGTAGAGAGGGAGGGGAGAAAATCGATGGAAAAGGAGAAAACGTGGGAGCTGTGAGAACGTGAGGCAGAAGGAGCAGTGAGTGATGCAAAAGGGTGGGATGGAATTTGCACAAAAGCAAGAGCCAAGGCAAATGTGCAGCTGTCAAGGAGTTTTTGTTCACTTTAAAAACATCTTTCAGTCTTTGTGCGACTTGTTTCATCACACGGAAACGGTGGAGAATGAACCAAAGAGCTAGGAGACGGAGCGAGAAGTGAGCAAACCAGATAGGCAGAAGAAATGAGGAACGGAGATCAGAAAGTTTGGTGAAACTGTGGGAGGGAAAAGTGCACGGAGTTAAAGTGAAGAGAAAGCACAGCAGAGAAGAAAGCATCGAAAAACAGGAAGAAAAGGAAAGGAGAGGAATTAATAGTATTTTCTCAGTGCACCATGTATCCCTCAGCCTCCCTGTGGACCCAGAGCCTGCGCACATGTCAGCACAGCAGTGCGCATATGTTTCTACTATTACATGATAGGCTGTGGAGAAAATATAGGAAAACCGTATCTGTGTGTGTATTGGGAGGGGGCAGAGAGAAGAGAAAGGGGTGGGCTGAAGCCGACAAAGCTCCGACAATGAGCTCCACCTTCATCTAGTGTATCTACCCGCCTGCAGTTTTCCAGATGCACCGCCCTGTCCCACCTCCTCCCTCTCTCTCTTTCAGTTTAACCTCAGACTGAGCCAGACACATCGACAGCATTATCTCCTTCTCTGTTTCAGATCATGACAGCTGTTTTCCACCTGCCCAGACTTAAACATTCAGACCCAGGATAAATCTCTGATTTGGGCCTTTTTAGAAAAACGTGGCTGTAGTTATTAAGCTGAAGTCACTCACACATCATTTCACATGAACAGTCGTGGTGATGTCATTGAAGACTGTCTGGTATGTGGCTGCCGTGTCGTCTGCGAGGTAGTCACGTGACGCTGATGTTTGGCAGGGGGCCGCTACAGTCAGGATAGAAAGAGGGGGTTCACTAAGGCAGGGCTTCTCAACCTTTTCAGCCCACGACCCCCAAAATAAAGGTGCCAGAGACCAGGACCCCCTGCTGTACCTGAAGGTGGTTGAATACAGCCATGCACAATCAAGAATAGTCATGTGGAGACAGGGCCATCCATAGAGGGGGGATAAAGGGGGGCTTTCTGGGGCCCAGCCAAACTGGGGGTCCATGGAGTCAGCAAATCATGGTCCATAGTAAAGTTAGGCTGTGATATCCATGATTAATATTTAACCTGAATATTAACCACTCTTATTAAAGCAATAAACATCATTTTTAGTTATTTGTTCTGTAGTGTAAAGCCATCTAAAACATGTAAATCCCTTTTCTTTAAAACAGAATTTAAACTGGTTAAAAATGTCACTTAAAAGGTGGTGAATTTGGAGTTTAAAGGTGGCAGAAATGGGTTAGAAGTGGCAAAAAATTGATTAAAGTAGCAAAATGTGCAGAAAATTTGATGAAATGGGATTTAAAAGTGGAAATAAGGCAGGTTAACCTGGTAAAAATGGGTTAACTGAGGCAGAAAAATAGGCAAAAATTGGTTAAGTTGACAAAAATGGGCATAACAAATAGTGAAATGTGGTTAAAATGGGAAAAAGGGGCCTAAAAAGTAGTAAGAAGGGGTTAATAGTGGCAATAATGGGTCAACAGAGGCAACAATAGGCAGAAAGTAGCAAACACTGGTTTAGAAGTGGCAAAAACAGGCAGAAAAAAAGTGGTTGAAAGGGTTTCAAATTGGCAAAAATGGGTTTAGAGTGGCAAAACTGAGCTAAAATTGGAAAAATTGGTGGAGAAAGTGATGAAAATGGGTTAAAATTTTGCAAAATTGGTGTAAAGTGTCAAAAATGGGTCCAAATATTGCAGAAATTCTTTAGAAGTAGCAAATAATAGTGAAAAATTTAGGTGGAAAAAAAATTGTTCAAAAATATTCTTTATTTCTAAGGCATCTGGCGACCCCCCCCAGTGATTTATATTAGTGGTTCTCAAACTGGGGTCCACAGTTCACAGCTCAGGGGTCCGTGAAATAATTCAAATAAATGACTAAAGGAATGCCATGTGATTAAAAAGCAAATAAATACATATAGGAACCACAGCGCCATAAAACAACCACACTAAACCAGTGAGTTACACATATGTCAGCTTTTGGCCAATAAAAACTCAGATATGACTGTGACTTATCACGTAAATCTCTCACTCGTCACACATCAGTCACTTTGCTCAGGACACATTGGGTGTGCATGTCCAGCTAGCACCAATGGATAAACATTTGAGCGGGTCCACTTGATCAAGTGATGCCAAACCAGCTAAACTGAGAAAATATGATTCAAACATGATGATTAGAAAGCATGCAGAGTTTAAGGACAAAACAAAGCATTTTTTCTAACAAAAGGGCAACAAGAATGAAGGTTAACATAAGTTTAATCAGCGTTGGGGTTATATGTAACCTTGCAAAGCAGATGGATACGCCCGTTTCCTTGTTTCTCACTGGCGAATCCATCTTGTTAAGCTCTCATCTGAACTGTCTGGGCCCGGTTAGAAAGTGACAGGACCAATCAGCGACGAGGGGCGGTACTTTCAGGGGCAGCAGAGTCGTGACGTAAACAAGCAGCAGCAAGAGCTGGTGCAGTTATGGAGGAAGAGATTAGCGTGGATGCTGCTAAAGCGCCAGTTTGATCAGAACTTGACGACATTTCTTCGTTAAAAGACGAACAAAGAACAGCAGTGAGTTGTTTTCTTTTCAAAAACGGCTAGTCGAGTACTGACATGTCTACAGTCGCCATGTTTCGCGTTATTCCTCAATAGCTGTGCACGTGCAGCTCGATAGCGGCTACGTCACGTGTTTTGTTGCTCTGATTGGCCCGTAGAGATGTGACAGACAGGACGTTCACCCAATCACACTCCGAGTTTTTTTCAAAGCCTCTGCCTTTTCTCAAACGATTCCTATTGAGGCTTTCCCAGACGCATGTGTGAAACAAATCCATCTGGCGTGTCAGGTTAGGTTATATGGGGATCCCTGGAAAATGTTCTGCCCTGTAAGGGGTCCCTATACCTGTAATTTTTGAGAGCCCCTGATCTATATCAGCAACAAATCTGGGTGGACTGAGAGCTGGACCGCTGTATTTTAAGGGTTAATAATTCAGCGTTAAACTCTTAAGAGGATGAATATCTTATTCTAAATGAGATTGTTTAACCAATAATTAGTCAAACATGCCACAGGCCTACTGTATGTTCCCTTTCCAAGTTTATTTGATGGACAGTCTGTTTACATACCCAGTAGATTAGCAATGCTGGCATTTATTTTGGGTTCTTGTTTTTGGCTCGCTGACAAACAGAATGATATGAACTGTGCAGGGCTCAGAGAGTCTTTTACAAAGAGAGTAGCCTGATGAATCTGAAAATGTCATGAGGAAAGGAGCAATAATGTAAAGTTTTTAAAGCTGTGAGCTAAAAGACGACTCCGAGTCAATGACGGCGCCCTGCCTGATCTTAATAATCTTATCTAGTTTTTTATGCCACAAGTGTAAATCATTAGCTCATCTTTAAACTGGGAACGTACATCCTTTACATGCTCTAATCCTTGAAGACCCCAGAGGCATAAAAGAGGAAATACTTTGTACCGTCCCCTCATGGCAGATGGGCCTGTCAAACAAACCGTGTGTGGGACTGAGCGTGTTTGAAAGAGACGTAAAAAGACAGCAGAGAGAGACGGTGCACTAATAAAGCCTTCATGTTCTTATATATTAACAGTCAAAGTACATATTTAAATAAATGCATGAGCTCAAGCAGCAACTGTCCGTTGTCTGCACACGCTTTAACATACTGAGCATTTCTGTGGGTGTATGTGGAGGTGGCTGGGTTAGAGACTGACAGATAGGGTGTGTGTGTGTGCTCTGTGTCAACAGACTTTAAATTTAGCCGGTCCTTTGTGTATAGAGTCAATCCATCTTAAAATAAATACCAGCTAACCCTCTTTCTCCTGTTATCTGTGTCATCAGAGAACAGGCATGCCCAGGTGGCAGCGGTGTTGTCCTACAATAGAGCATGACGGGATTATCGGATTTGTGTTTGTTACCAGAGAGGGTATGTTTGCAGGGTCTCTGTGTCGTGAGCTGGTATCTCCTAATTAGCTATTTATGGCCTCATAATGTGTTTCACTGGAGGGTATGGAGGGTTGGTTTATTATTAATGACTAAACAAGAAAGCCAAAATTATACAGCCACACTAGCGACTCTCTGAGGGTGAGCTTGGGTACAGCGGTGTTCTGAGGAAACAGATAAAATCAGCATGCTAACAAGCGGGGCTAATATGCTGATGTTAAGCAGTTAACGTGTTTACCTTGGTCATGGCCAGAGTTTATCATGATGATCAATGCTAATTAGAACAAGCACTAAAGCACTGATACCCAACATGTGGCTCTTTGATGTCTTAGTTTTAAATATTATTCCCCTAGAAAACCTTAAAAAGGGAAACCTTTTGCCCCTTTTCACCACTTTTTTTCCACTTTTCACTCCTTAACTCTACCTTCTGTCATTAAATTCCACTTGTTTCCTCTTTTTTCCCCATTTTTGCCCATTTTAGGCAATTCTTTTTGACACTCTTCTTCCATTTTTGCCCTTTTTCACCCTCTTTGTCACTCTTCGCCCCCTTAAGCTACCTTTGTCATTAAATTCCACTTTTTTTCCACTTTTTTGCTCGTTTTACCACTGCTTTTTGCCACTTTTAGCCCATTTCTGCCCTTTTTCACCACTGTTTACCCATTTCATCTACGTTTTGCCATTAAATACCACTTGTTTCCTCTTTTCTTGCCTATTTTTGTCACTCTTGACTGCTTTTTGCCTATTTTAGTCACTCATTTTTTGCCACAGTTTTGCCACTTTTGGACCATTTTATGCCAAGTGTAACTCATTTTCTGTCACTTCTCACCCATTATTGTTATTTTCTGACCCTTTTTCCACTTTTCCTCCCCATTTTCACCCCTTTTTGCCTGTTTTATTACTTTTTAACCATTTTTGCCATCTTTAAATGCTGTTTACTGTGATGAAGCCATACAGCCATACAGGGCAGGTGCAATACAATATTCTACCTGTAACTCTCTCTTATTCTGGGTCAATGTGGACCACTCTCTGTCTGTGTGTCGCCTGTTTGTTTTTGTTTTCTTTTCTTTGTGATGAATGTACTGACTATGAGCAGCACTGCACTTATGCCCCAGACAAATATGTCCTCCTGGGGACAATAAAGTTTATCTTATCTTTAATTCATCTTTATTGCTACTTTAAGCTGTTTTTGCCACTTTTTACCACCTGTGAAGGTATTTTTCAACAGTTTGGCTCTTTGGTTGAGCAGGATTGAGTAACACTGCACTAAAGGATGAGTCTTTAGAAATGTTGTTTTCAAGCTGTTACAATGCCTTTAAAATGTAGTCACCTTCTTGGATGTCCACTAACTGGTTAATCAGTATTCCTTGCTACCATTGCACCATAAAGTCAAAAGAACACACCAAACAACTCAGAGAAAAGGTGATTGAAAAGTAAAAGTAAGGGAATGGATACAGAAAAAAAACAAAACAAATGATCATCCCCTGGAGTTCAGTCAAATTCATCATCAAGAAATGGAAAGAGTGTGTCTCGTAAATCTGCCTCAATCAGGACGTCCTCACAGACTGAGTTGGAGAAAATTGCTTGATCTGATGAGACCAGCGTGGTGCTTTTTGTCCATCAGACAGGACACCGAACACTGCACATCACTACAAACACACCATCCCCACTGTGAAGCACGGTGGTGGCAGCATCATGCTGTGGGGATGCTTCTCAGCAGCTGGGCCTGTAAGGCTTGTAAAGGTAGAGGGCTTCTATTTCCAGTAAGACAATGACCTGACCGAACAGCAGAAGCTACACAGAAATGATCTGAAGACAACGAGGTGAGTGCTCAGGAGTGGGCGAGTCAGCCTAACTCTCTTTCTCAATCCAAAGGAGAATTTGTGGCTGGACTTGAAAAAGGCTTTTAACACCTGGTCCCCATGCAACCTGACAGAGCTTGAGCAGTTTTGCAAAGAAGAATGGAGCCAATGGTGTATCCAAAAAAGCCTAATTATATTGACCATGACTGATTTATAAAATCTATAAAAGTGTAAAACATCCAAGGGGTTAAATACTTTTTATAGGCCCTGTTTTGCAGACTAGTTCCCTAAGCTGTCTGCCTTTGGGACCATGCATTTGCTCAAATAATCTTGTAAAAATCCTGAATTAGCTTTTTCCTTGCACATCATAGCAAGCACTTCACTCAAACCTCCCTATAGTCAAAACTTCTGCAAGTAATTACAAGTCACAAAGTCTAATCTCCAGGGTAAACAGGAAAAGTGTTCCTGTGGTGCTTTCCTCCCTCTTCTTTGTAGACATCCATGTGGTGCACATGCCAGTTCGTGGGCTGAATGTCAGCAGAAGTTATTGAGGGCTAATCATTTTAGCTTGTTGGCATCATAGCCTGTAATGTTGATCGATGAGCCATCCATGTCTCCAAAGTGTCATTAGCAATAATAGTGATCTGTTTTATGATACTGATGTTTCCTTTTTTTCCTTTCCAGACTCTCCTCTGTTCTTATCCAACAAGCCTCAGATGTTAATCACATGCGTGCTGGACAGCAGGTTTGATATCAGGCTTCAGTGAGACTGCTAGCATTGTTTTATGTTCTCATGTGGCTCATTGGCACGTGTTGCTTAAAGTGACTCAAAGAATCAGTGGAATTCTAAACTGTACATTGGTGATGCAATAACCGCGCTCGTACTCAGTGACCTGAGTGTCTCCGCTGTATCGTCCAAACACAGGCAGGTAGCCATGAAAAGACACAGAGCTCCAAAATGAATAACAGTGCGAGTCGCCGTGACTGCCAGAAACCTGCAGCACATGCCGGCATTAGATGTGTGTCCATCTGGACGTCTGGTGGAGGAATGCGATCTCAGTCCCTCACAGGATGTGGTATAATTTGGTGTCTTTTTGATGGGAACACAAACGGCTGGGTCAATTACTATTCCAATGCCGCTGATATGGAAAGGTGCCTCGAAATAGCCTTCAGGGCTGTTTCTAATTATGAGAAAGCAATCACAAAGCAAAGCCAAAATCTTTCACTGAGGCAGAGATAGAGTCAGTATGGGTCCAAATCAATGAAGGCATCATGATGGTGTCATTAAGAGCTGTGAGGAGTCGCCAAACCAAGGCCAACTGGCATCCTCATACTAATAAAGAAAGCCATATGTGAGGCGCAGTGCTTCAGGACTTTCGAGACATTTTAGCAGTCTGGTTTACAAGGAGTGGTTTTTCCCAACTTAATAGGTGCTTTACACCTATAAGAGCTGGATTCTATCTGTTTAAATACAGTCTTCATTTTTATTCTACCAAAGAGTTCCAGTAAACATCCATAAATGGGTCAAAACTTGTAACTTTCGCTGTATACTTCAGATCATTGTCCAGCTGGAAAATAAATCTCCCAAGCTGTAGTTCTCTTGCAGACTGAATCAGATTGTCCTCCAGGATTTTCCTTTATTTTTCCACATTCATTTTACCCTCTACCTTTAAAGCCTTCCAGGGCCGGCTGCCGAGAAGCATCCCCACAACATGATGCTGCCACCACTGTGCTGGTGGGGATGGTGAGTTTTTGATGGCCAAAAAGCTCCATTTTGGTCTCATCAGACCAAAGAACTTTCTCCCTCCTGACCATGGAGTCTCCCAAATACATTTCAGTGAACTCTAGTCCAGATTGAATCTGAGTTTTCTCCACCAGTATCTTTTTCTTTGCAACTCTCCCATAGAGTTTGACTGGTGAAGAACCCGGCCAACAGTCGTGGTATGTTGTACTCCTTCAGAGTAGTCATAGGTGTCTTGGTGTCCTCTCTCACTAGTCTCCTTCTTGCACGCTCACTCAGTTTGTGAGGACGGTCTGATCTAGGCAGATTTACACATGTGACATATTCCTTCATTTCTTGATGATGGACTTGACTGAACTCAGGGCATGTTGAGTTGCATAAAGTATTCTTTTGTCTTCATGGTGTAATGGTAGTCAGGAATACTGATTAACCAGTGACTGGACCTTCCAGACACAGGTGAATTTATACTACTTCCACTGCATTCAAGTGAGACTACTAGAACCAACTGTTCATCCAATGGGGTGAATGCTTGTTATAGGCTAGTTTAAGTTGATATGAGTATGTTAACTCTTTGGTCGCCAGAGTTTTTTCAAGAAAATATTCAATTTTGATATCAAGATTTCAAAAGGCTGTAGCTTGACAGTGCTTAGAGATAAAGGAATACTGTAAACGAGAAAAACCTTCAGTATGACAGTATGATGAAGTTTGTGATGGGAGTAAATTCACTAATCTAATTTGCATATTCTGACATCACCAGGAGGCCTCCACCGCCATTGGCTGTGCGTTTTCTCACACGGCTTCTAACATGGCTGCCCCTACCTCTGCAGTGTTTTTCATTCCTTACCTCCGTCACTATTCGCAGTGTTTTGACCACCCCGATACCCCCACCACATCCCCTCCCTCCCCAGCCACGGTGTGGCATAGCATCGGCCTCAGAATGTGCTGCTTGTGGACTATCATGGCACACAGACACCATCAGTCTCACCCATGGTTTAATCGGACGACTGAACTTCATGTCAGAGGATGAATATTTCTCTATTCCTCCCAGCATTGTGAGTATTCTCACTACAATTTGCTCTCTTTCTCTCTGTTACACTCTGACTACAACCATCGCTTCCTCGTCTCCTTGACCGGGGGCGGGTCTTTCAGAACTCTCGCTCCAAAACTTTGAATAGAAACACACCCACAAATGCTGCTGGGGTTGAAGTTACTCATGTCCACCATCTCCTGGTGTAAAATAATAACAACTTTAGGTACCATATTTGCAGCTAGAGCCTGTTTAATTCAGTGTTGCTTGTCGCAATTTGGTGACTTTGGCGCTTAATGGGGTTAATATCCATTTAATGCCAGTGATTTATAACAATAACAATGCATCAGCGTTGTTCTTGCTCTGAGCTTTTTTCTGTGAAGGTTATGTTGTTGTAAGGTCAGAGGGTTAGATTTAAATAAAGCTTTAGCTTCAGCCTACACTCTACCAGTTAGAATTTTCATTCATTCATGGGCATTGTACGAGCTCTTCAGCGCCCCCTCTGCTGCAAAGAGGCACTGCTTCAATGTCTGCCCCAGATCAGGGGTAAACGGTGATACCAATGATTTATAAATGACATGACGGATTGGCTTTCCCTCTCAGGATGTACTCGTTTGCTGTGTTTGATCTTCACGATGCAAACGTCGATAAGAAAGCTTCCTTTGCTTTGCTGATTCTGGGCCCTGGCCTGTAGGTAGCATAAAGGAAAACGGTGTCAGTAAAGTTACAAACCATAATGACCTCCTCCCTTCATGCCATGCTGTCAGTGTAATAAAACTCATTCAGTTACCAACTAATTCCACTGAGGTGTGCCAGGGAGAGCTTGAGGCACTGATTTGTTCCAGAAAAGATTTATCTCTCTATCTGTCAATGTCTTGGCCTACAAGCATGGTAAGTCTGGATATAATTCCACTGCATTTAAATGAGGGATGTACAAGTCTACATTTGTCGAGTCACTGAGTTTACAGTGCTTATAAAAAGTATTCACCCTGTTGGATGTTTTACCCTTTATTGGTTTTAAAAATCAGTCATGGTCAAGAAAAGAGCCAAATTATTTAAAAGACCTTTGCAAGAGCCACAATCTGTGGCGAAAAGTGGTAAAAAAAGGGGTGAAAGTAGGTGAAAAGTGGCAAAGTAGGCGTAAAATGGCAAAAGCTGGGTGAAAAGTGACATAAACGGGGAGAAAAAGTGGCAGAAAAGCAGGAAATGGCAAAAACATTGGGTTAGAAGTGACAAAATAAGATACAGGTGGCAAAAATGGTCAAAAAGTGACAAAAACATGGCAAGAAATGAGTGAAAAGTGACTAAGGCAGGCAAAAAGCAGCAAAAAAGTAGGAAAAATGGGCAACAATGAGGAAAAAAGTGCCATCTAATGGCAAACGGCAGATAAATGTGTGAAAAGTGGGAAATAACGCCAAACAAGGGGAGAAAAGATGCAAATAGCAAAGCGAAGGATAAAGGGGCTAAAGTGTAACCTTGCAAAGCAGATGGATACGCCCATTTCCTCATTTTTCACTGGTGAATCCATCTTGTTAAGCTCCCATCTGAACCGTTTGGGTCTGGTTAGGGTCTGGGGCAGTACTTTCAGGCACGGCAGAGTCGTGACGTTAATAAGCAGCAGCAAGAGGCTGGTGCAATTATGGTGGAAGAGCTTACCGTGGATGCAGCTAAAGCGTAAGTTTTATCAGAACCTGACAACATTTCATTGTTAAAAGAAGAACAAGGAACAGCAGTGAGTTGTTTTCTTTTCAAAAACAACAAAAGTCGTGTACTGACATGTCTATAGTTGCCATGTTTCGCATTATTTCCAGTAGCTGTGCACGTGCAGTGGGATAGCTGCTATGTCCCGTGTTTTGTTGCTCTGATTGGCCCGTAGAGATGTGACAGACAGAATGTTCATCCAATCACACTCAGAGTTTTTTTTCAAAGCCTCTGCCTTTTCACGAACGTTTCCTATTGAAGCTTTCCCATCTGGTGTGTCAGGTTAGCTATAGTGGGCTTAAAGCTGTAAAAATGGATTATAAGTGGCAAAAAATGAAAAAAGTGGCAAAAACAGTGGCAAAAGTGGGCTTAAAACACTAAAAAGGAATTTAAAGTGGCAAAAAAAGGAAATCAGTGGCAAAAAATGCAAATAAGGGCAATTGAAAAATATAGATAAAAAATTAAGGTTGACAATAAAAGCCAACTGTAAAAGCTCAGGAAACAAACTGATTAATGGATAACTTCTGAGGTCAAAGTTTCCCTTTTTAAAGGTTTCCTGGGGGAATAATGTTTCAAATTCAGACATAAAAGAGCCACAAGTGGCTCAAGAGCCACGTGTTGAGTTTCACTGGTTTAAGTAATGTCAGGTAATTGAAAAAGTAAGGTAAATCTAGTGGTAGTGGTCTCACAATGACGGCATGACCTTAGTGCAGTCTTAAATAATCGTAGTATAAAGACACCTGTGTCTGGAAGTCCAGTCACTGGTTGATCAGTATTCCTGGCTACCATTACACCCTGGAGACAAAAGAACACTCCAAGCAACTCAGAGAAAAGTTTACTGAAAAGTGTAAGTCAGAGGATGGATAAAAAAAAAACATTTCTAAGGCACTAAACATAACCCAGAGTTCAGTTAAATCCATCATCAAGAAATGAAGGAACATGGCACATGTGTAAATCTGCCTAGATCAGACCGTCCTCACAAACTGAGTGAGCGTGCAAGAAGGAGACTAGTGAGAGAGGACACCAAGACACCTATGACTACTCTGAAGCAGCTGAGATGGGAGAGACTCTGCAGACAACAGCTGTTGGCCGGGTTTTTCAGCAGTCAAAGCTTTATGGGAGAGTGGCAAAGAGTTAAAGAAAATTCAATCTGGACTAGAGTTCACCAAAAGGCATGTGAGAGACTCCATGGTCAAGTGGAAGAAAGTCCTTTGGGGCTGATAAGACCAAAATGGTGCTTTTTGGCCATCAGACTAGACGCTACCATCCCCACTGTGAAGCACAGTGGTGGCAGCATCATGCTGTGGAGATGCTTCTCAGCTACTCGAAGGCTTAAAACTGCAGAGGGGAAATGAATGCAGCAAAATAAAGGAAAATCCTGGAGGATAATCTCACTCAGTGTGCAAGAGAGCTACAGCTTGGGAGAAGATTTATTTTCCAGCAAGACTAATCTAAAGACAGCAAGGTGAATGTTCTGGAAAGTTCAAGAGAATCCAAGAGAGAATTTGGGGCTGGACTTGAAAAGGGCTGTTCACGCCTGATCCCCATGCAGACAGAGCTTGAGCACTTTTGCAAAGAAGAATGAAGCCAAATGATATTTATAAATTAAAAGGGTAAAACATCTAAGGGGGTGAATACTTTTTATAGGCTCTGTATTCTCAGCCATGAAACTGAGTTTCTACATCTGCATGAATACTACTGCTCTATCAGCCCATCTCACCATTGTTCTCTGACATCATATAAATTCCCCTCAGCCCAGACGCCAACAAAATTAACCACAGAAAACGTTAAGTCATCGTGTCCCACTCACTTAGCTCAGTATTTCTTCCCTTCTGTATCTGAAAGTGGTGAGAGAAAAACACAAACTGTGCCAGCTTCTGCTTTTTAACGACTTTCTTGCTGTGCATTTTGCTCGGTGCGTTGTATAGCTTATTAAGTGTCTGCAGCTCCAGTAGAGAAGACAAACCTACATGATCCCTTCCTTTCTTCAATCCTCCCTCCTTCCTTCGGCCTCCCTTCTCCTTTGTAATTTTCTGAAGACTCTGGAAAGCGCTACCTCACCATTTCAATAAACTCCCCTCTAGATGTGGTGATACTTTATGTGTGACTGGTTGAAATGTTTCCACCACTACTGTGAAACCGGATTCTTGAAGGACTTCTTCCTTCATTGAACTAGAATGCTCTGATTTCTCTGTCTAAGCTGTGGTGGAGTCATTAGTGCTGTCATGTTTTCTGGTGAGAGGAAGTAGACTTCAGAGTTACTCGCCCCAAGGGAGATCAGACAGAAAATCAATTAGAGCGTCCAGGTATGTGTCCTGTCTTTGAGAAGTACAAATATGCACACATATATAGGCGCACACATCTAACGTCTGCTTGGAATGTGGTCGGGGGGCCAGCATTGAAGCGAGGATGGAAAATGGAGTTAAGGAAAGCAAGGGAATAAGGGGAGAGAGGGGGAACATGGAGGGGAAGGAGAGCACTGGTAGGATTATGAATGGAAAGAGGACAGAGCGACGGGCACTGAGACGGTAAACCCAGAGATGATGGTCTAAAATCAGAAGATCTGGACTAAGCCTCGTCAGAGCCTGGCACACATGCCCCGGGAGAGCAGCACGCATCAGTAGCACACACATCAAAGAGAGCAAAGGCAGGCCAAGAGAGGTCTAGACACGCTCTCCCCATCACTCCATCCAGTCCCAGCTTTGTTCATGTTGGCTTCTCACCATTTCTCTTATGTTTTTTCATCTTTATGTCCCTGTTTGGACCGAGTCAGTGCTGTATGACAGTAATGGCTGATTTAAGCCACATTTATGAGTCCTGTCAGAGCTCAGACGCTGATCTGAGGAGAAACTACAACCCCACTAGACGCTCTGCATTCATATACAGTCATGATTGAAAGTATTGGCACCCCTGGGATTTTTCCAGAAAATACACCACTTCTCCCAGAAATTGTTGCAAATGTTTTTGGTATACATGTGTTTATTTCCTTTATGTGCATTGGAGCAACATAAAAAATCTGAAGAAAAAAGACAAAATTAACATAATTTTACACAAAACTCAAAAAATGGGCCGGAAAAAAATGTTGGCACCCTCAACTTAATATTTGGTTGCACACCCTTGGAAAAAAAAACAAAACAAAAAAAACTGAAACCAATCACTTTCTGTAACCATCGACAAGCTTCTTACACCTCTCAGCTGGAATTTTGGACCACTCTTCTTTTGCAAACTGCTCCAGGTCTCTCAGATTTGAAGGGTGCTTTTTGCAACAACAGTTTTAAGATCTCTTCATAGGTGTTCAATGGGATTTAGATCTGGACTCATTGTTGGCCACTTCAGAACTCTCCAGCTTTGTCTCCAACCATTTCTTGGTGCTTTTTGAGGTATGTTTGGGGTCATTGTCCTGCTGGAACACCCATGACCTCTGACCCAGACCCAGCTTTCTGACACTAGGCCCTACATTGCGGCCCAAAATCTTTTGATAGTCTCCAAATTTCATGATTCCTTGCACACAGTCAAGGCACTCAGTGCCAGAGGCAGCAAAATAACCCCCAAACATCCTTGAACCTCCACCATGTTTGACTGTAGGTACTGTGTTCTTTTCTTTGTAGGCCTCATTCTGTTTTCTGTAAACAGCAGAATGACGTGCTTTTCCAAATTTTGTGTGGAAGTTGACTGAGGATGTTTATCCACCATTCCAACTATCCTGCGTTACATTCTTTTGTCAGTTTTTCTCTTCCATCCACGTCCAGGGAGATTAGCCACAGCTCCATGGTTATAAACTTCTTGATTATATTACACACAGCTGACAAAGGAATTTCAAGATCTCTGGAGATGGTCTTTAACCTTGAGATTGTTCATATTTTTCCACAATTTTGCTTCCTAAGTCCTAAGTTCTCTCTCTTCTCCATGCTTGGTGTGACACACAAAGGCACACAACACAAAGGTTGAGTCAACTTTTAGACAGTCTAACTGGCTTCAGGTGTGATTTCTAGATTGCCAGCACCTGTTACTGCCACAGGTGAGTTTAATGAGCATCACAAGCTGGAAATAAAATGATTTACCCACAGTTTTAATAGGGGGACAATCATTTTGTCCGGCCCATTTTTTTGAGTTTTGTGTAAAATTATGTAAATGTTGTCTTTTTTCTTCAGATTTTTTGTGTTGTTCCAATGAACATAAAAGAAATAAGCATGTGTATACCAAAAACATTTGTAATCGCAACAATTTCTGGGAGAAATGGTGTATTTTCTGGAGAAATTCCAGGGGTGCCAATACTTTCGTCCATGACTGTATTCAGGCCGTCCTCCCTGATGCTTATTTTGGCCTGGTGACCAGCTCTCAGAAGAGTCCTGTTTGTGCCAATCTTCTACCATTTAAGAATTATGGAGGCTGCTGTGCTTTGTGGAACCTTCAGTGCAGCAGATGTTTTTTGTAGCCTTCCTCAGATCTGTGCCTTACAACAATCCTGTCTCTGAGCTCTGTTCCTTTGACCTCATGACCATGTTTTGGACTGACATGCATTGCCAGCTGTGAGGCCTTCTATAGAGAGGTGTGTGCCTTTCCAAATATTCTCCAATCAATTTAATTTACCACAGATGGACTCCAATCAAGGTGTAGCAACATCTCAGCAAAGATCAGGAGAATTGGGAGGAACCTGAGTTACATTTCAACAGTTTTTGTAAAGGGTCTGAGTACTGTCAATGTGGCACTTCAGTTTTTATTTTTAACAAATGTGCAAAAATTTTTAAAATTCTGTCTATACTTTCTCATGATGGAGCACTGAGTGTAGATTGGTTAGAATTAAATTGAATTTTTTTGACTGTAGCATCAGGCTGCAACACAACAAAACAGAAAAAAGTGAGGGGGGTCTGAATGCGCTGTAGCTTGGCTCTGGTTGAGTTCTAGGAAAGTCCCCCTCTTCCTCCCCCTCTAGATCTCCTCCTCCACTCTTGAGCGAGAGCCGTATCCTTTAGGGATGATGTCTGACTGGGAACGCTGGCCTGGTTCAAGGTTATATATTAAGCTGACAGTAAGCAGAATCTTCCACAGACGTGCATCAGGATGTCTTTGTCTCCCAGTCGTCTTGTTTATGGAGTGAATTTAATTTCGGGCCGGTCTGTTGTAGTCTGGAGTTGTACTAGCAGGAAAATCTTCACAGACAGTTTTTGTTCATTCAGACTTTTGTGGTGTGGGTGTGTAAGTGTGTCATCAACCACATGAAAGACTCAACACGCTGGGATCTGTGACGTACCGTGCCCCCTGGTTCCACTCTTTCTTCAGACCATCATGACCTGTGGCTGTCTGGGAAATTTCAGCAGCACGTGCTGAGACACCCATCTGTGTTTGAACAAAGACAGCAAAGCAGTTGTAAAGCATTTGTTTCCAAACTTACATCTGCCATTTGGACTACAGTTATCCCCTTACGACCCCCCAAACTCTCCAAACTTTTTTCCCATCCAGGCGACATCTGGATTTCAACTGCTGAGTCTTACATGGCAGCAGCTCCGGTTTACGATGTTACGGAGAAAAGTGGCAACTAGTAGCCATTAAATGGCAACCCTAAAGGAGTGGCACTGCTGTAAGAATCATGATTAATGGGAAAATTGTGCCTTTAGGGTTTTATCATCTGAGCTTTAATGAAAATGTTCAAATGTGCTGTAATAAATCGACATGACTGTGCTGTACGTCTCTGATCCAGACATTGTGTTTATCATGACCAGTGAGCACTTTGGCATGAGTTTCAGTGTTCAGATTTTCCACAGGAGTGCTGCCAAACCTCAATGAGATGTTTCTGATGAATGGCGTTAGACGGAAAGTGTATTAAATGAAGCTGAGACTACCAGTGAAGCCATGAGCAATGGAACAGTCGTGTGCTCGTATGCATTTTATAGAGGTGAGTGCATGCTCAAACCCACACTGAGGCAGGAATGCTTTCATAGACAGGAATATCACCAGCAAGGCCGCACTTAGGGGGGGAGGGAGAGTTTTGAGGGTGTCCAGCCAAACTGTGGAGGTCAGCAAAATCATGGTCCATTATTGAATTAAGCTAAAAACCATTTACTATTTTAACCTGAGCAATAACCACAATTAACAAAGAAAAAAAAGTTTTATCTTTTAATCTTTGGTACGATAAAGCCTTTTTAAAAATGTAAACCCCTTAAAACAGAGCAACCCATTTAGGAAAGTAATGTTAGACTTCATAGTTAGGTCAGAATGCCCACAAACACTTTAGGATGGCAGAAAATAAAGAAGAAGAAACAGAGACAACCTGAACAGAAAAGAACTGAATAATTGTGATGGGTAAAAAAACTGAGAAAATGAGTGAAATCTGGCAAAAACTGGTTTAGGTGGCAAAAAAATGGTTAAAGAGGCAAGACAAAGCAGCAAAAATTTGGTAAAAAGTGGCCAAACAAAGCAAAAATGGGTAACAAGTGGCAAAAATGCACAAAAGTGGTAAATCTGTGGCATCATGGGAAAAATATAGCAACTAGAAAAGCACTAAGAGCATGCAGACCTCCGCCATTAGCCCTATCTCCCAATAGTGAAGAATCCCTTTAAAAATTCCTGGATCCGTCCCCATGTGCCCCCCACCACGGCATTCACCGACTACTCCCTCCCAGTGGGCTGGAAACACGGCGAAGGGAAGCATTGGCGTCGCTACAGGTGGACTGTCATGGCAGAAGCATTGCCAAGCATAGCTATTGTCTTTCAAACTCTATAAACTCCAAAACTTTGAATAGAAACACACCCAAAAATGCTGCTGGGATTGAAGTTACTCATGTCCGCCATCTCCTGGTGTAAAGTGGTGACGGCGCAGACCTCCGCCATTAGCCCTACCTCCCAATAATAAAGAGTCCTTAAAAAATTCCTGGATCCAGACGGTGACCCGGATCAGTCCCAAAATCTAATCAGTTCTTCCTGAAAATTTCATCAAAATCCGTCCACAACTTTTTAAGTTATATAGCTAACAAACAAACTAACTAACAAACGAACAAACCCACCCGATCACATAACCTAACAGGCTACTAGTAGTAAAAAACAAAGTTGGAAAAGGACAATGGGTAAAATGTGGCATTAATGGGCGAAAAGCAGCAAAATTGGTTAGCAGTAGCAACAAAAGGGGACGACAAGGACAAAAATCAGCAAAAATGTTTTAAAGTAACAAAAAGAAGTGGCAAAAATTGGTTTAAAGTGGCCAAACAATGGCAAAACAAGTCAAAAAGGGTTAAATGTTTGGCGAAATGGGCAAAAATAGTAAAAATAAGGTTAAAAAATTCAAGAAAGTGCAAAGGCTAAGAGAAGTATTAAAATGGGTTACAATAGGCACAATGCATAAAAGTGGAAAAATGTAGCAAAAGTGGGTGAAAAGCAGCAACAATGGGTTAAAGTAGTAATAACAGCAATGCTAATGGTCCAGCATACATGGACTGACATCACCATCAATGAGGAGGACCAGATCTCTGGGTTTTTCAGGGGTCCAGATAATTCTGTGGACAGGCCTGATCACCAGATCCAAAACTCTTTTATTCAAGGCCTTGAAGAAGGAAAGAGGCCGGTTTAGGACTTTAATCAGGTCAAATCTGTCTGAGTTTCAGCTCCACCTGGGTGTTCGGTGGAGTTTCTATGGGATCTTCTTACCCTGCAGAAATGGAGCTCAAACTGTGAGCGATAAAACACCAAAGGGAAATAGTTTGAATGTCTGAGATGGGCGCTCCTGGACTTCAGAAAGACCAGGACTACAGGAGAACAACCCTCTATATCACATGGGGCGGTGTGTTTAGTGTGTGAGAACATCTGCTGGGCAGGTCTGGGATGGGATTAACATGAGAGAGGGGCTGCTCTTTGGGACCCTTTCTACCCTCTGGATTATTTAAAGTGAAAAGTAGTGAAAGAATAAAAAATCTAGAACACTGTGGTCAGACTCAGAGAGGTGACTTTCCTCGGAACAAAACGTCAAAGATGGTCAAAAACGGTCAAAAACGGTCTTCAAGAACGGGTTGTTTTTATGTGTAACTTTCCAAACTCACATTTCTCAGTTTGAGGTTAAAGTGAGCCAACGAAACGTGACTAGTTTAGGAGGAAAAAAAGAGACGACCACAGTTTGACTCAGCACATCTCACAGTTTCCAGCATTTCCTGGATGTCCGACAGTGCATCACACACAGAACATCTGTAGACTGTAGAGGCTTTCTGTCCTAGATCGGCTGACACAGAGCTACAACCAGGGTTTAGATGCTGTAGAGGCTTTCTGTCCTAGATCGGCTGACACAGAGCTACAACCAGGGTTTAGATGCTGTAGAGGCTTTCTGTCCTAGATCGGCTGACACAGAGCTACAACCAGGGTTTAGATGCTGGAGGGTTGGGACCCAAAAGTGGGCGAACTGGTGTGCTTGGAAAAAAGAGTGGGCAGCAGTCTATAATGAACAGAAGCCCTGAGCAGACGTGCACCAATTCTCCTTAATTCTCCCGTGGTAACGAGTCAATTTCAGTCGTTTTCTCAAGATTTTACCCAACCCTCATGTCTTTCCCTGCAGGTGGTGGGCCCACAGGGTGGAGCTGCCGCCTGGTTCTCCTCAAATGACACTAATGAGTCCGAAACGTTCCCGGTCTCTTGCAAACGTTGAGGATTGGAGCTTTTGAAGATGGATTTGCCTGATGACAGACTACAGAATCTATCTGCTTTGCAGGTTTTAAGTGGTCCATGCAGTCTACAAATACTGGGTCCTGTAAAGGCTGGGTACATGTTAGAGCAGTGATAACCCGTGGCTCTGGAGCCACGTGTGTCAGTTTGTGAGGATTTGTGACTCTTTAGTGGCTTAATTTGAAATATTATCACCCCAGAAACTCTTAAAAAAGGGAAACTTTGACCTCAGTAATCATCCAGTTTAATCAGTTTGTTAACACAGTTATATAGCTGGCTTTAATTGTCAACCAATAATTTTTGTCAGTATATTTCCATTGCCCTAATTTTTTGCCCTTATTTGCCCTTGTTTTTGACTCCTTTATCCTGATTTTTGCCATTTAACCTCCTTCTTTTCAATTTTTTGCTACTTTTCACCCATTTAAGCTGCCTTTTCCATTAAATGCCATTTTTTCCAACCTTTCTTGCTGCTTTTTGCCTGTTTTAGTCTCGTTGCACTCATCCTTGCCATGTTTTTGATCATTTTTGTCACCTTTAACTATTTTATGTCACTTGTCACCCATTTTTGCCACTTTCTCCCCTTTTTGGCTACTTCAGGATTATTTTGCCCCTTTTAACCCAAATTTTTCATTTTATTGACCATTTTTGCCTCCAGTAACATATTTATGCCACCGTATACTTATTTTTATTGCCACTTTCACCCATTTTTGCCACCTTTAACTTATTTTTATTGCCCCTTTTACCCATTTTTGCCACCTTTAACTTATTTTTGATGCCCCTTTTACCCATTTTTGCCACCTTTAACTTATTTTTATTGCCACTTTTACCCATTTTTGCCACCTTTAACTTATTTTTGATGCCCCTTTTACCCATTTTTGCCACCTTTTACTTATTTTTATTGCCCCTTTTACCCATTTTTGCCATCGTATATAAGTTTTATTGCCACTTCTACCCACTTTTACCCATTTTTGCCACTTCGACTGTGGCTCTTACGAAGGTATTTATTTATTTATTTTTTAAAGTTTGGCTCTTTGGTCGAGCATGTTTGAGTCACACTGTGTTAGAGTGTCACCCCTGAATTGGGACACAGCTAAAGTGAGACTGTAGCTGCTGTCAGCATGTGTGATGAGGGTCCGGTGATCTAGAATGATATATTGCTGTGGCTGTTTGCATCAATCAGTCTTTTTTTGGGGGAACATTGTAAAAATAAAGTCTTCTTTACTGGAGTAATGCTTGTTTTTAAATCCAGCTCAGCATCTGTATAAAAGTTCATGACTTCTGTTCAATAGCTTTGGGGATATTTTTGGTTTCTGGGACCAAAGTGGTGGATTAATGACACACATAGCCAACCGTAGAGCTGAAACGTTAGCAGACGCTACGAAAAGATTCAGTGTTTAATTATTTTGTCACTGAGCGGTTTGCACCACAAACCTTCCCCTTCAAATTGAGCTGTTCTGAAGAATTCTTCCATCGCTGCTTTATCATCTGGCTGGCTATTATAAAAGAAGATCTCAGTACATCATAGAATCATCAAGGCTACAAATCAACAGAAACATGAGAGAAAAAAAAAGATAAAATATCAGATCCAGATTTTGGGACAGCCCCTCCATTGCTCATGTATGTGGGCATATCTCTCTGAACCCGTAGACATCCAGCTGGCCGTCCCAACTTCTATCTCAGAGTCTGTAATTAGCATATCCTGCTTGCTGTTAATTATTACAGCCTGTATGTGATGTTTAATTTATGACATCAGCTTTCTAAAGAGTAAGAACACGAGTGCAGCACCGAGAACAGCAGAACCGGAGTGAGCCAAGATCTGGGGCTGCGTGCCACATGTGAGACCGAGGTAGTGTGTTAGAGTCCATGGTTGCCTGCAGATGAGTGTGCAGTCAGCGCTGAGGAGATGAGCAATCCATGGTAGTTCTCAGCTGATGACACTCAGAGAGGTTGTCCCTTTAATGCATGTGAAACACAAGATACAGTTTCTATGAAGAGTACCCACCCATGGAGGTTTTACCCTTTTACTTCGTTTTATAAATCAGACATGGTCAAAATAATTTGGCTGGTTTTGACAGAAAAGAACCTATGAAGATTTATCAGGCTTGCACATTGGGGCTCTGCAATTTTACTCCATTCTTCTTTGCAAAACTGCTCAAGCTCTGTCAGTTTGCACATTGATCAGGTGTGAACATCCCTTTTTAAATCCAGCCACAAATTCTCTGTTAGATCAAGGTCTGGGTTTTGACTCGGCCACTCTCGAACATTCCCCTTGTTGTCTTTAAACTATTTCTGCGTAGCTTTCTCTGTCTGCTTTGGGTCATTGTCTTGCAGGAAAATAAATCTCCTCCCAAGACGTAGTTCTCTTGCAGACTGGAAAAGATTGTGCTTCTGGGTTTCCTAAATTCGCATTCTTTCTACCCTCTACCTTTACAAGCCTTCCAGTGCTGGCTGCTGAGAAGCATCCCCACAGCATGATGGTGTTTAGTGTCTTGCCTGATGGCCAAAAAGCACCATTTTTTGTCTCATCAGACCAAAAACCTTTCTTCCACTTGACCATGGAGTCTCCAACATGCCTTTTAGTGAACTCAAGTCCAGAACTGAATTGTCTTTAACTCTTTGCCACTCTACCATGAATTTTTGACTGGTGAAGAACCCGGCCAACAGTTGTTGTCTGCAGAGTCTCTCCCATCTCAGCTGCTGAAGCTTGGAACTCCTTCAGAGTAGTCATACGTGTCTTGGTGGCCTCTCTCACTAGTCTCCTTCTTGCACGCTCAGTTTGTGAGGACAGTCTGATCTAGGCAGATTTACACATGTGAATTATTCCTTCCATTTACCTTTGCTCTGAGTAGCTTGGAGTGTTCTTTTGTCTTCACGGTGTAATGGTAGCCATGAATAGAAAGTTTTTTTTTTGGTTGATATGCCTTTGCAGAAATCTGTTTTCATTTTGACATTACATTTGACGTTGCTTTTTTTTTGTCAAAAAGGCTAGATTATATTGACCATGACTGATTTATGAAATCTACAAAAGATTTCATTGTCAGCCGTGAGGTCTTCTATAGAGAGGGGTGCACCTTTCCAAATCCTGTCCAATCATTTGAGATAACACAGGTGGACTCCAGTCAAGGTGTAGAAACATCTCAGCAAAGATCCAGAGGAATGGAAGGAAGCTGAGCTTCCAGAAAATAAACTAGAAAAGCAATCAGAGAGCACAGACCTCCACCATTAGCCCTATCTCCCACCAGTGAAGAATCCTTTCAAAAATTCCTGGATCCGTCCCCATGTGCCCTCCACCATGACATTCGACGACTATCCCCCCTGGTGGGGTGGAAACATGGTGAAGGGAAGCATTGGCTTCGCTGGCGATGGACTGTCATGGTGGAAGCATTACCTGCCCGTGCCAACAGATGCACTGACAGTCTCACCCATGGTCTCACCGCATGACTGGAAGTCATGTCAGAGGGTGAATATTCCTCTATTCCTCCCAGCATTGTGAGGATTCTCGCTACAGTTCACTGTCTTTCTCTCTGTTACACTCTGACTCGTCTCCTCGACCGGGCATGCGTCTTTCAAACTCTATAAACTCCAAAACCTTGAGTAGAAACACACCCACAAATGCTGCTGGGGTTGAAGTTACTCATGTCCGCCATCTCCTGGTGTAAAGTGGTAACAGTGCAGACCTCCACCATTAGCCCTATCTCCCAATTGTACAGAATCCTTAAAAAAATTCCTGGATCCAGATGGTGATCCGGATCAGTCCCAAAATCTAATCAGTTCTTCCTTATGCCATTTCTGACATTTCCTGAAAATTTCATCAAAATGCGTCCATGACTTTTTGAGTTATGTTGCTAACAAACTAACTAACTAACCCTGCCGATCACATGACCTCCTTGGTGGAGGTAAATATGGATGAAATGACTGGAGTATGGACTGAAGGCTCCATCAGTATCTGTATGTGCATGAATGAGTCCTCACCCTTCCCCTGGTTTGCTGATAAAGAAACAACCTATCAAGACCAAACCTGCTGTATGCACCAGTCTGTAAACATGTTTAATCTGCTGTTAAAGTGGGTTTTTTAATATGGTTGCTAATTGGACTTCTGTGGCTTTTAGACACAGCCTCTAGTGGACACTCTTGGAACTGCAGTTTTGCACACTTCCACATTAGCTTTGTTTTAAAACACCAGAAGCTGCAGCTCTTTCTTGCCTCTTCTTTCTTCAAAATAAAGCCCCTAAACATTTACAGTTTTAGCTAAGGTTTTATTCTGGACTCTCAGTCATAACCAAGACGAGATGCCAGACAAAGCAAACCACGATGCTTCAGTCAGCTTTAAACAGCAGAAGAGAGTTTCATAGATTACTGCCTTTGAGTTGAAGGCTGTTTCTTGATGTTACTGTATATTTGGTCAAATTCTTCTGTATCAAAATATTTGCTTTCATATTAAATAAAGAAAGAGCGGAAGTAGTAATTATACTTAAAGTGTTTTTCTCTGACAGTTTTGATGGCTGCTTATACATTTTTGTAGAATAAAGCCAACATCACAGACAAAATAAACCCCCCTCTGCTTCACTGTTTGTTTTGATGATGATGATGATGGGTGCGAAAGGATGCAGACGGTTTCCACTGGCCTTTACTCTGAACTGAGCTCATATAAATATTATCATGACTGCAGAATACTTGTGCACATGTGAAAGTGTTCAGCAGCAGCTCACAGGAGAGTAATACACCAGATAGACCATAAAAGCAAGGTTAGCACAAACACACACACCACCTCTCTGCGTACACACTTCACACACTTAACACGCTGTCATGAACTCAGCAGCTGCCAGTTATCAACCCAGTGCAAATCCCACTTTGGCAGACGACCCACAGCCTGCGTGTTTGTGCCCTGAGGAGCAAGTCTCCATCGCGGTGGTCGAGATACAGTCCTGTTTTTGATTTTTATGTTGCCTACAATCATTTAAATTCATTTTTCTCCTTATTTATCTGCACCCACATGCCCATCAGAGCAAAAACCAGGGGTACAGCTATACCCGGAACGCGAGATCATATTTTTATTCTAACTGGCCCACTGGTGTGAGGTCTGCAGACTTCCTCCTGTATAAAAATATCAATTTGACCTTGTTAGTTTGAAATATCCTGGTTAAGCCATCAAATTATGAAAAAGTAAAGAGAAAAATGATGAGTTAAAAAGCCAAGAAGGTGGGGAAATAAAATCAATCAGTATTTTCATGTCAAATTTTCAATTTTGCATCTCAAAATTACAACTTAAACTTATGAGTTTGGCTTTTAATTTCATATTTAGACCTTTTCCATTCATAATTGTTACTTTTATCTCGCATTTTGACCTCTTAGAATGACATTTTCAAGTCATATTTTGACCTTTTCAACTCATGATTTTGAATTTATCTCACATTTTGGTCTTTTAAACTCCTAGTAGACTTTTTATCCTAAAACTTGACCTTTGAAAACTCAGTTAAAAATGTAAAACTCGTGATTTGAATTTCATCTCGTATTTTTACCTTTTAAACTCATGATTTCAACTTTTTATCTCATATTTTTACCTTTTAAACTCAGAATTTCTGTTTTTATATAATATTTTGACCTTTTAAACTCATGATTTTGAGTCTTATTTCATATTTTGACCTAAAAACTTGTGATTTCAAATTTCTATTTAATATTTTGCCTTTTAAAAACTTCATTTGACTTTTAATTTCATGCTTTGACCTGTTAAACCAATAAGTTTGTCATTTAATCTTAGATTTTGAGCCTTTAAATGTATAATTTGGACTTTTTTTAAGCTCAGAATCATCTTTCATCAGTTCTGTTAGTGGTGAAAATGAGGTTGGCCCTCAGGTTGGACCTAAATTCAGAATCCGGCCCCTGCTGTGATTGAGTTTGTGACCTGTGGTCTACAGGGTCACATCCCTCACACTGCAGACTAAACCATGATGTGATGGTTAGTCTGACTGTGAACCTGGACTTTTAAAGTCTGTGATGTTGGCTAAACAGAAATGTTTGAGTCAGTTGTGGCCTGGTTGCCCTTCATTTGTTCCTAAAAGCTAAAATCACTGCAGTAGCGCACGGTCACAGGGTGTAGATCCTGAAACAGTGAGCGCTGCCCACACTATGACTGGTGGCTTGTTCTGGAGGCAGCAGGCCCCATAAAAGATGACCCTGACCTTGAGCTGTTTGGTTTGAATGCAGGGACAATTGCTGCATCCTGCAGGCAGAAACTGTGGAGGCTTGTGAGCTAATGATATACTGAGATGCCATGTTATGTAATGCCTCACAAGTTGAGAACTGTACTTTGTAATCAAAGCGGGCGTTTATAGGGAGCCACTGGAAAGAGGCCCTGACAGAGGTTATAGGTTTAAGGTTTTTATTTGATAGGTAGATGTCCATGTGTTAAAGCTCAAGTATGCTACGTTACTGTCATTGCTTTTATTCGTATTTGGCGGTATGGCTGTTCCAGGATCCCCCTGCCTCTCTACAAGCCTGAAGCAGGAACAGCACAGCTCTTCCTGTGCCTACGAGGAAAGCCTGAGGCAGGGAGCGAAGCAGCAATAAACTCCAGAGCAGATCAGGCATCAGAGACAACAGAACGGCTTTGATTAAGTCAGATAAAGCATAAAGGAGGAGCTGGGGTGGAGGAAGGTTGCAAAAGAGTAAAATAGCATGTTTGGAGCGAATCAGCTGGATGTCGGCTGATGAAGGCTTGTGTGAAATCAGCTGGACTCTGGTCTGACTGAACTAACGTTATACCGGGGGGCATCACCTCCATTTTCACAATGGCTAGCTTTTTCTTGGCCGACGCCGTGGGGGCCGGACACTGAAATAAACTGAGAATCCATTTTTTTCTAATTATTATATATTCTTGTAAAAAATCTTTTTTAAGCCTTTAACAATGAGATCAGTCCCTATCACCTATACTGCAGCCAGCCACAGGGGGGCGATTGAAATATTTGAGCTACATATTTCTGGAGCCATAAGGATTTCCATCACTGAGTTTAATGCTAATATGCTGTGTCGTGATTGGCCAAAAACACATGCAGGGTACAGATCATCACAGATCTGTAAAGATTCTCGGAGGGGGAAATTTCATCTCAAAGAACCTTTATGTGGAAAACTGATGCAAAAAACTGCAACTTTAATCAAGATAACAATGATGAGTATGTGTTTCTGTGGTCTTCTGGGATCGTCCAACTAGAGGGAGACCTCAGGGGAGACCCAGAAAATACACCATTTCTCCCAGAAATTGTTGCAGTTACAAATGTTTTTGGTATACATGTGTTTATTTCCTTTAAGTTCATTGGAACAACACAAAAAGA
Organism: Cheilinus undulatus; assembly: GCF_018320785.1. Taxonomy (NCBI): domain Eukaryota; kingdom Metazoa; phylum Chordata; class Actinopteri; order Labriformes; family Labridae; genus Cheilinus; species Cheilinus undulatus. The sequence goes on from NC_054881.1 coordinate 41,428,243, forward strand.
CAAAATTGACATAATTTTACACAAAACTCAAAAAATGGGTCGGACAAAATGATTGTCCCCTTTTAAAACTGTGGGTAAGTCATTTTGTGGACAGATGAGACTAAGGTAGAGCTTTTTGGAAAAGCACGTCATTCTACTGTTTACAGAAAACAGAATGAGGCCAACAAAGTAAAGAACACAGTACCTACAGTCAAACATGGTGGAGCTTCAAGGATGTTTGGGGTCATTTTGCTGCCTCTGGCACTGGGTGCCTTGACTGTGTGCAAGGAATCATGAAATTTGGAGACTATCAAAAGATTTTGGGCTGCAATGTAGGGCCTAGTGTCAGAAAGCTGGGTCTGGGTCAGAGGTCATGGGTGTTCCAGCAGGACAATGACCCCAAACATACCTCAAAAAGCACCAAGAAATGGTTGAAGACAAAGCTGGAGAGTTCTGAAGTGGCCACCAGTGAGTCCGGATCTAAATCCCGTTGAACACCTATGGAGAGATCTTAAAACTGCTGTTGAAGAAGCACCCTTCAAATCTGAGAGACCTGGAGCAAAAGAAGAGTGGTCCAAAATTCCAGCTGAGAGGTGTAAGAAGCTTGTTGATGGTTGTAGGAAGAAATAGTTTCAGTTGTTTTTTTCCAAGGGTGTGCAACCATATATTTAGTTGAGGGTGCCAATAATTTTTTCCGGCCCATTTTTTTGAGTTTTGTGTAAAATTATGTCAATTTCGTCTTTTTTTTTCGGATTTTTTGTGTTGCTCCAATGCACATAAAGGAAATAAACGCATGTATACCAAAAAGATTTGTAGGTGCAACAATTTTTGTGAGAAATGGTGTATTTTCTGGGAAATTTCCAGGGGTGCCAATACTTTCGTCCATGACTGTATATTTCATCTGTCCTGGGAATGCCTCAGACTCCCCTTAGAGGAGTTGGAAAATGTTGGAGGGAGAGATGTCTGGGTTGACTTGCTTAGCCTGCTGCCTCCGCGACCCCGGATAAGTGGAAGAAAATGGATGGATGGATGTTTGAAGAAAGTTATGGAGTAAAAATAGATGAGCCACTCATTGAGAATTCTTAAACCAGCACATTTCTGTTCTACCATTAAGAGAAAATACACTATTGTCTACCTTTAGTCAGTACTTTCAGGTATTTTCATGCTACACCTGTATTAGAGCAAACTAAGTCAAACCTCAGTGGATGTAGACTTGTAATGTTTACACAGTGTCACTCCTCAGACCTTTGTAATTATGGGACCAGCCGCCCTCAGCAGTAAGAGAAGAACCTAACGAACGGGTCTTGTTAAAACACAAGGGTATGAACTGCCTTCCATAATTACAGTCACCACTACAAACAGCCGACAGGGCGGAGCTGGGCTCCCAGGGGTGGGGAAGGAGACATGGTTAGTTAGTTCTTCAGACAACAGGCGACAACTTTGGCACTTTTATTCTTGTTGCTATGGTCCACAGATTTCATTTAAGGGGTTTTTAGTGAGAAAGGGGGACGAGGTATGAACCCAAATGTGAACACGAAGAGTTTAATGCCCAGAAAAGGCTTACTTCAATTAAAGGTTGGCTGTACTTGTAATTTAGGGAAATTAAACATGAAATATATTCTGCTGACAGTGTTTTAATAAGTATAATTTAGTCAGAAAGAAGAAATAGTGGTTCAATCACAGCGTTAGACGACTCAAAGCTCATTAACATCCACATCAAAGACGGTGTAATGACTCAAAGTGTAATTTGTTGAAGTGTTCCCCTCACTCTTCACATGGAAACATGTGTCGACTCGTGCTTTTTCTCTCATCATCTTTGTGTGTTGGCAACATGCCTTATTCATCAGCCCTGAAGAACTCCATGTTTCATAGCTAAAGGCTTTGTCTGTGGGATTAATACCCTGAAATAAACATTTCACATGAGCTGGAGGAGCTCCACAAAGTGGGAGGCCATCTGACATTTTTGTTTACAACTCTGGAGCTATTTCATATGAATAATCTGGGAAAACATGTATGCTTTTTGCTTTTTTATATCTAATAACATTAAGCCGATCATGTGTAATGGATGCAAAACTAGAACTTGTGTTACAGATTCTTAGATTTTTAAGAGACTGGATGACTTTTTTCCCCACAAAACGAGCAGGGTGAAAATTTACCCTGCTGGTTTAGGTAAACTTGGTGCACCTGAGGTAGCTGCTCCCAGCTGAGAGCTGCTGGTAATCAGCAGGGCTGGGAGGCTACATAGGGAGCAGACTGCTGCTCAGTTCGGGTTGGGTTGTGAGTGTGTGAGGGTCAACACCATCAGTTGGCTCTCTCTATTTGTGTTTGAATTTCAAGAAAAAGAAAAAAAAATCAAAAATTATTTTTATTTCACTAACCCCTTATTTGAAATGCCTCCCACCTATCCTTATTTTGGAACAATTTTTTAGTTATTCTATCATTTTGATAGACTTAGTGGGTGGCAGTGTGGAGAAATAAACCCCTGCCACCTTTTAGAAACCTCAGACACATTTTGTTTTGTTCATGCAGTTTTTGTTAGTTTCCCCATTAGCAACCTTTGTTATCAAATTTGTGTTTTCTTTGGGGGGAAATGTAACAAGAGTGAATTCTAATTATTTTTTTTAGAGATATGTGAAATGACAACACCATGCGTACAAGTGAAGTACCTAGATGTAGTTTTGTCATGTACTTTAATTATTATTCAAAACGGAACGCTGATGACAAAACAAGGAGGGTAACAATGAGAGGCTCAGACATTGTAACACACAAAGGAATGTAACGCAAAAGAATTTAACGCAACAGAATGTAACGCAACAGAATGTAACGCAACAGAATGTAACGATAAATAATGTACAGCAACAGAATGTACCACAACATAACGCACCACAACAGAATGTAACGAAACAGAATGCAACGCATTATGACGTACCACAATAGAATTTAACACAACAGAATGTAACGCAACATAACCTTGCAACAGAATGTAACACATGATAACGTATCGCAGCAGAATGTAGCGCAACAGGATGTAACACAACAGAATGTAACACTAAATAAGTTAACAACACAACATCATACTATATACAACATGTAATGTAATGTAGGGCAACATAATTTTACGCAATGCAGTGTAACATACAAGATTTTATATAACATAGTGCACTGTAACATAAAGCAATATAACACCACACAATATAAGACATAACATAATGTACATATGGCAACATAACATAACCACCACAACATAAAGACATAATATTATGTAGCGCAATGTTATATAACGCAACATACAAAAATAATGAAACACAACACACCGTACAAGGTGTGATGTAATATAGGGCAACGTAAAGTCATGCAATAGACATGGCGTTATATAACACAGTGCAGTGTAACAATGTAACACAATGTAACGCAAAGTAAATGTAACGAAATGTAAGGCAATGCAACAAAAAGTAATGTAAGACAAAATTTCACAGTGTAACATAACCCAATGCAACGCAACACAATGTAGTGTTATGCATGGAAATGTGACGTAACGCAGCCTAATGTAACCTACACACAGTTCAATATAAAAAATAATGTGAGTAACAACATATAAAATCTCGTATGTAATTTAATGAAGTATGATTTCATTGTAACTTAAGGTGGAAAGCATAGTGTAGAGTGGCATAACTCTGTCTCCAATAAATTTAGAAGTGAGTTTTTGCAACTAATGTAATCACTAACATAATGTAATGTTATACAACATTATGCAACTTAATGTAACATAACCTTTGCCTAATGTATCATAACCTGTTACTGCATAACATAAATACCATAACTTTATGTAACACATGTTATGTCACATCACATAACACAATATAATGTAGCATAATGTAATGTTACATAACATAATGTCACATAAGGTAGCATAGTGTAGTGTAGCGTAATGCTATTTTTCACTGCTGAAATTGAACACAATCCCTCTCCGGTCTCTTAAACCAACCAGGCTGTGATTACGTCATAGTTTTTGGTTTATTTTGATGTTTTTCTCTATTATTGATGTAGCTAAAATAATAACCAACAATCTCACTAGAAGGAGTTTTAATCCAAACCACAACACTCTTTTAAATAAACATCGTCAATGTGCAAAAACTATCATGAAACAAATGTGCCACAGTGAAATAAAGCTTGCGTTGTTTTTGGATAGTTTTTCATAATGAGAAATCCCTGGCTCATTAGCTAACACTTCAAAAGTGTATGCAGATGATACTGATTTCTTGAAAAGCACAAACTGGACCAGGACCAGTGTTGTCTAAACAGGAAGAGGGTTGCAGACCTTTGAAACCAGGGATCTTAGAGAACAAAGCACACTGAGTCATCTTTTTTGTAACCCATCAGGCTTCAGAGCCAAAAAAAAAAAAAAAAAAAAAAAAAAAAAAAAAAATGAATAAAAAAGGACTCTGTGCATATTTATACATAACATTCTATACAAGGTCATACATGCTTGGTTGTCTCATTAGGTCTAATTCTAGTCAACACCCAGTGATTGATTCATGCTTGGCTTCAGTGTTTTTGGCATGCATCTTGATATAAGATGGCATCTATGCTTCAAATCTTCCAACATGTTGAATAATAGATGAGCTGCAGGTGGGAGCATGAACAGACCGGTAAGACTAACTAATCAAATGTCAGGTTTTATTTTCTCTTTAGCTGACAGACTTTTTTCCCTTTTGTCATCACCTCAAGTATCTCTGCTCTCTTCAGACGGTTCTTTTCACGCTAGTCTTAACAGTCAAGTCCTACAAAATTACCCGTCAAAGTTTTAAGGAAGGTTTGCCACGACTAAGTCTGGCACAGGCTGGATTTAGATTGTCGAATGGAAAATATTATGTCCTGCCATGGTTCATTATGCCAAACAGGCTTCAACAATGAAAAACAACACACGTTTGCATCCACCAGGCAAGACACCGGGTTCATCTTCTGTCTAACATGTTTTTTCCAAGATTGCATTCAATATTTAAAAATTGTTTTTATTTATGCAACAGCTTGTTCTGCAAAATACTGATCATCCTTTAAAGCGTAGAGAAATTGAAACAAGGGCATCTGCAGTGACACGTTGCACATTTGTACTTCAGATGGCTGTCTGTCTTTTATTTGCAGTTTTCATAATAGGCTATAACTGTGCGAGAAACTAACATAGCCTGCATGATGTCAGCACTTCAAGTGAAGCACACTATGTGGACAAAAGTATTCAGCCGCCTGCTATGTATTCAAATACATGTACTTTATTATGGAGTAACGCTTCCACTCTTCTTGGAAGGCTTTCCACAAGATTTTGGAGTGTTTCTGTGGGAATTTGTACCCTTTCATTCTGTAGAGCATTTATGACACTGATCATCAACTGGCAACCCGGGGGCCAAATCAGGCCCCCCAAAGCTCCCTGTCCGGCCCCCAGAAGATCATTAAATTCAGAAAAGCAGGAAAAGAAAATGTGGTTTTAAGAGCATTGTTTGGCTTTAAATGTCTGCAGCCGTTATAAATCCACCCCAAAGCAATTCCTATTCAAATAGTTTAAGACTTCACATTCAATCTGTAACAGAAATTCCCTTGTCAGCCATTAATAGTAATTTTTTTAAAAATATGTTAAAACTGGCAAAAATGGCCAGATAAAGTGGTTAGAGAGTGGGCGATAAGCGTCCAAATGGGTTGTAGAGTGGCACAAACGGACAAAAGTTTGCAGGAAAAGTGGTGAAAAGTGGTTAAAATGCGGCAAACCATTAGTGTAAGAGGAAAAAAGGGCAAAAAGTATATCCAAAATGGGTTAAAAGTGGCAAAAATGATGAAAAAAGTAATAAAAAATGGCAGAAAATAGACAAAAAGTGGAAAAAACAGATAAAGGAGGGATAAAACAGGCAAAAAAGTGGTGAAAAGGAGTTAAAGAAAGGCAAACAAATGGTTAAAGAGGCAAAAAGGGCTAAAAGTGGCAAAAATGGGTTTAAAGTGTCAAAAATGGTGAAAAAAGAAATTAAAAAATGGCAGAAAATAGACAAAAAGTGGCAAAAATGGATAAAGGAGGGATAAGACAGGTGAGAAAAGTGGTTTAAAAGAGTTAAAGAAAGGCAAAAATGGTTAAAGAGGAGCCCAGCCAATCCTGTGGGTCTACAGCATTATAGATCAGGATAGATCTCACTGGTAATGCCTAAAAATGTCCTTCGTTTTGAAAGAAACTACAAATAGTGATAAAATAATATGTTAATCAGAACAAAATATTGATTTAATTTTTCTTTATCTGGAAGTCCAGCCCACAGAGACTCTGTCAAGACTAAATCTGGCCCTTGTGCAGATGTACTTGATGACCCTGGATTTCTGAGGTCAGGCACTGATGTAGGATGAGAAGGCCTCGCTCGCAATCGTTCAAGTTCGTGCCAAAGGTGCGGGATGGGGTAGAGGTCAGAGCTCTGTGTGGGCCAGTCCAGTTCTTCATCAAACCATGTCTTTCTAGTCCTTCTTTGTGCACAGAGGCACAGTCATGTTAGAATAGAAGAAGGCCTTCTCCAAACTGTTGCCACAGAGGTTGAAGTTATAGCATTGTACAAAATAATGAAGTATGCTGAAGCAGTAAGATTGGCCTTTACTTGAGATAAGGCCTAAACCAAACCCTGAAAAACAGCCCCATACCATCATCCTATCTCTACCAAATTTTGTAGTTGGCACAACGCAGTCAGGCAGGTAACGTTCTCCTGACATCTGCCAAACCCAGACTCACCCATCTGACTGCCAAACAGAGAAGAATGGTTCATCTCTCCACATCTTGTGCTTACATTAACGCCAGTGGAAATTGAGAACTCTTAGAAATAGCAAGGTTGGCAACTTTTATGCACCTTAGAAGTTGTTGAAACCTCTCTGTAATTTAACATGGTCTTCTGCTTTGTAGCTAAGTTGCTGTTGTTCCTACACTCTTCCACTTTCAAACCATATCACTTATAGTTGACTGTTGAATATCCAGCAGGGATGAAACTGCACAAACTGTCCTATTGCAGAGGTGGCATCCATCACAGCACCAAGCTTGAAGTCCCCGAGCTTTTTAGAACGACCTGTTTGGGATCACAAATGTTTGCAAGTGGAGACAGCATGGCTAGGTGCTTGATTATACCTGAACACTTTTGTCCATATAATATAAGTCTATTTGGATGAAAGAGTTGGACAGAAGAGGAAGGAGTATGGGGAAGCTATGTAGCATGTGCTGTGAGCTAGTTAGCTACGTTGTTTATATCACTAGTCCAAGATAACGCTGAGTTCAGACATCTGTGTTTGTGTCAGTGGCTAAATAAAACATTCCTGTGTCTTCTGCCTCAGCTGGTTCAGCAGGAAGACTTCCCATTGCCTCTGATGTTTCCTCTCTTTTCTTCTTTGCTATCAATGCAGTATAATCGGCTGAAGTGCAAAATTCAACAGCTCCAACTGCAGAAGTATATACTCAGTTTCATTTGACATGGTTGCCTGTGGATGAACAAGCAGAAAATTTGCTGGTGGGACTGGGAAAACTGCACTGCTGAGCGGTGTTTGGTGAGGGTACTGCAGAGTGATGCAGACGCACTTACGCGAGAGTGGCGCTCACATTAGCATAAGTCACAACAGGATAGCATAGACTCACTGCTGGGCACAAATCAGACCTGCAATTTCCACTGTCAGTCTGCGCAGAGTTCGGTCCATGCTGCACACTTGGGTGTAAATCACGTCATTCTCACCACACATGCACGGTCCATCCGCCACTCCACTCTGCACATCAGATCTACTTCAGCAGAGCAGTATGCATCAGTCTGCGAGGTACAGATACACCCAAACAGGAAGACATGTATACAGCATCCAATCAATTTCAAAATAAAACTCTGGATACAGACTGCTGATTGTCCGTCTCACCATTAAATCAAAATTACATCAAAACAGGAAGTGAATGGACAGGAAATCAACCTCTGATATGCAAAGTTATGTTGTTCTTATGCTGTCCCCATTTATGTATGACCTTTATCTTGTGCTCTGTGAAGGACTACACTCTTCTTCAGAAATAGATCCTGTGGGTAAAGATGCAGGGGCTGCCCGGCGATGCAGGGGTTAGCGCTGCTGCCTCACAGCAAGAGGGTCCCTGGTTCGCTTCCCGGTCAGGGCCTTTCTGTGTGGAGTTTGTGTGTTCTCCCCATACATGCTTGGGCTCTCTCTGGGCTCTCTCCTCCCACCACCAAAAACATGCTCGTTAGGTTAATTGGTGACTCTAAATTGGCCATAGGTGTGATTGCCCACACAGTGCCTGGATGAGTGGTATAGAAAATGGATGGATGGGTGAGGATGCACGGTTGGAGCAAAACCTCGGTGCAGACCAAACACTGCAGACATGCACCCTATTGAAATTGCAGGTAAGAGCTCAGACCGCTAATGCTGCCTCTTTTATTGCTGATGGAGCGCGTTTCAATAAAAGCCCGCCTCTAGTGGCTACTTGAGGAACTGCGATTTCTGTCTAGCCTCAGAGACCAGTGTTTGTGTCTGACTCATGCCGCCTTTTTCTTTTTTTCCCGATCGACCGTCATCTCCCGGGTTTCCCCCTCTTTGATTTTGCACTTGGCTCCTAATGGAACTCTTATCTGTGCCAGAATACACAAAACAGAGACTGACACATCCAAGCTCATAATGTGAGCGTATTTCAAATCTCCTCTGTAAGTCTCATCAGCGATACACAACATTACATAAAATTCTTAAATTAAAGCTGCCAAGAGCCTTTAAGTGCCAGGATCCACAATTTATCTTATCTTTTAGTGTCTTTCTTCGCCTTTCTCGTCCAGAATCAGTCATTTCAGTGAAACCACAGAATCAGCTGATCATCTTCATCACAACACCAGAGAAGGAAGTTTTGATGGAGGAATCTAAGAAATGATTTGATGTTTGGGAAATGACTGAACAGTCCTACAGGCAGTAAATATGTGTAACTTTGGTTGTTCAGATTTATAAGTTGTTGACAAATGAAGTTTTGGTTTACAGGGAACCTGAGGAGGAAGACGTGCAGATGCAAGCTCTTGTCTATGTTTACTCTTTTTACAGCTTCGCCTGTAAAGATGTCTTCTTCAATCCTTCATGTTTAAGTCGCTGTGGTCACAAATAAAACCACACGTGAATTTAAAAACACTCTTCATGTTGTGCAACAATTTAAAATGGAAGCCAGAAAAGTCATTTTAAAGAATGAGTTTTAAACATGAAATATTTAGACAAAGTAGAGCTGAAGTATTCAAAAAATGTGGTCTGTCCTTGACATGGTCTCTCCCGTTTATGGAGGCCTTTCTGGTTTGGGTTGTTTCAGTGTTTTAACTAAGACAGGGGTGTCCAAACTATGGCCCGAGGGCCAAATGCGGGCCTTGGCCCATTTCAATTGGCAGGCAGAAAATTCTAAAACATAAATGAAAAATGGCCCACATTAGAACCTGAAGCCTGTGCTTGACTGTAGTGTATATTTTATTTGTTTTCTTATTAACAGGTGAGTAGAGTTTCATGTTAGCCTGGGGGCTCGTCCAGAAACTCTCCTGTCAAAAAGAAAAATGGTTTGTGAAGACAGTATGAATTTATATAGAATAGTGAAAGTTTCAGCTCTAAGCAGTGATACTGTGCTAGTTTTGTAAACAAACATTTTGACGAGACAATTTATTTATGTGCTTTTTCGTGACTTAAACTGAGACAACGCTAAGAGCGAAATTCTCATTCTGACCATGGCAGATCCAGTGATAGCCAGGGCCAACCAGGGCTACCCTGGAATCTGACTAGCCTCCTTAAAATCCTTGAAATGTCTGGCCACTTGCCCTGACGGTTATATACTAGCCATTTTATCATATCCAATCATGCGGCACATCTTTACCTGAAATTAGAATGGATTTACTGACTTCAGAGGTGAGGTATATCAAAGTGGCCCCACCATCTTTGCAATTTTCTGTATTTGGCCCTCAGTGGAAAAAGTTTGGACACCCCTGAACTAAGACATATGTAAAATCTGTCTCCTGGCAGCCAGTCAAAAGGTTGAAGTTAGATAAATTCTAAATGACAGTAAAGCAACCCTCCTAAGCATGTCTTAGGTATGCCTTTCTGCATATAAACTGTGTTCACTGTGTTGTTTTCACACCTCTACTTTGGTTCATCTGGTCTGAATCAAGGACCAATTGTTGCACATGATGTCAGCTTTGGGGGCATTGACAAGTCGACCAAAACCTGTGATGAGTGAGGATAATGCTCTCTGATTGGTCAATTTCTTCCAGTTTATGATACATCTGCACTGATATACAACCTCAACCTGAGATAAAACATACACTATATTAGGGGTGTCAACGACTAAAGTTTTTCATAGTTGAATCTGATTAGTCAGATTTTGCCTTTAGTTGACTAATAGTTGAGCAGCGTTTCCACTAGACTTTTTTGTCCCCAGATCAGCAGTCCTCAAGAATTCCAGCCATTTAGAACAACTACCGGACATTTGCTTTAACATTATTTTGTTGCATTAACAGCAGCAAAACGCATTAATCTCTCTCTTATTTTTTTGTGTAAGTGGTTTAAAGTATCAAGATGAAAGCTGCGTGCTTTTCCTTACACAGATACACAATATACGCCCATGTTAAACTCATAAACAACAACCACTAGCTTCACATCAGCACCATTAGCCTGTTAGCACCTTGGCCGCAGTTTACAACAGCCAAATACCATCCTCCACCGACAACAACAAAGCATCTAAACACATAACAAAGGTGCTCTCTTAACTGGACACTGCGTTAAAACTCTACATCTCAAACGAAAAATTAGTCTTACCGTCACTTGCTGATATCAGTCCTCATGATGATATCACTGTAACCTCTGCTAAAGCTGGAAATCCAACCATCCTGGTTTACTTGGACTAGTCCAGAAAAGACAAAAGCTCCACAGCAGATAGTTCAGTCCAGTCCTCCTTTCATTAACGGCTTATCCAAGACTACTTCTGATAATTAGCTGGCGTAGGCCTCTCTCTCTCTCTGCTGCTGCATCGGTGTTTCAGCAGCTCAGTTATAGTTCCCTTCATTTCAGTCTCTTCATTACGCGCAGCGATGAGACAAAATCCCTCCATACCGCTGATGATATTAAGCCTTTAGGTTAACTGGGAAAACCTCACTTAGATTCAAATTCAGCATTATGAGAAAGCTCTGGTCAAACTTTCCCACTTTCCCTTCATAGTCCCTAGCGACAATGAGCTTGCCCCGAGAAATAGACTCGCTTTGACGTCATCGTGCATACATAATTAGCCATGTGCTTGCCGTCTGAGGAGATAAACAAACCCAGCCCCGCAGGACAGTGGGTGGAGTCTGATTTGACTATGAGGCTCATAGTTGAATCAGACTCTGAAGTGAATCGTCGAATCACCGACTGTTCCAGAGGTCACCCCTACACTATATTGCCAAAAGTATTCGCTCACCTGCTTCGACTCACATATGTACTTAAGTGACATCCCATTCTTAATCCATAGGGTTCAATATGACGTCGGTTCACCCTTTGCAGCTATAACAGCTTCAACTCTTCTGGGAAGGCTTTCCAAAAGGTTTAGGAGTGTGTTTATGGGAATTTTTCACCATTCTTCCAGAAGTGCATTTGTGAGGTCACACACTGATGTTGAGAGAAGACCTGGCTCTCAGTCTCCGCTCTAATTCATCCCAAAGGTGTTCTACGGGGTTGAGGTCAGGACTCTGTGCAGGTCAGTCAAGTCCATCCACACCAAACTCTCTCATCCATGTCTTTATGGACCTTGCTTTGTGCACTGGTGCACAGTCATGTTGGAACAGGAAGGGGCCATCCCCAAACTGTTCCCACAAAGTTGGGAGCATGGAATTGTCCAAAACCTCTTGGTCTGCTGAAGCATTCAGAGTTCCTTTGACTGGAACTAAGGGGCCAAGCCCAGCTCCTGAAAAACAAGCCAACACCATAATCCCCCCTCCACCAAACTTTACACTTGGCACAATGCAGTCAGACAAGTACCGTTCTCCTGGCAACTGCCAAACCCAGCCTCGTCCATGAGATTGCCAGATGGAGGAGTGCGATTGGTCACTCCAGAGAAGGCGTCTCCACTGCTCTAGAGTCCAGTGGCGGCGTGCTTTACACCACTGCATCCCACGCTTTGCATTGCACTTGGTGATGTATGGCTTGGATGCAGCTGTTACCATGGAAACCCATTCCATGAAGCTCTCTACCACTGTTCTTGAGCTAATCTGAAGGCCACATGAAGTTTGGGGGTCTGTAGCGATCGACTCTGCAGAAAGCTGGCCACCTCTGCGCACTATGGGCCTCAGCATCCGCTGACCCCGCTCCATCACTGTTGCACAGGTGGCATCCTATCACAGTACCACGCTGGAATTCACTGAGCTCCTGAGAGCGACCCATTCTTTCACAAATGTTTGTAGAAACAGTCTGCATGCCTAGGTGCTTGATTTTATACACCTGTGGCCATGGAAGTGATTGGAACACCTGATTTCAATTATTTGGATGGGTGAGTGAATACTTTTGGCAATATAGCGTATGAAAAATTATTCAAAAAACAAAAACATCTGACCCTCTGGAGAGGTCAGAACTATGACAGAATGAGACTTTCAGCTCCACAGAGAGACTGTGTGTTAAAGGGGCAGAGTGTGTTCATTGATTAATCTCCAGTCCTGTTATTTATCCAAAAGTAAACCAATAAATATAAATCCTGGTAAAGTTTATGTGTGAGTAACAATAGCTGTCCTTCAACTTTGTAATGTTTCTCACAGAGACAGCAGTCTGATGTTGATCATTTTTGTCCCTGGCCCTCTAACACCCTGAGTCCACCTGGCTGTTGGCTGTTCACATGGGGATTATTCTAGTGGGATAGCGATAGCTTCATCGGTTTTAGCTAATGCTAGCTTTGCAGCAGTCCCACGTTACTTGGCCTAAATATTTAAAAAGACCTAATTTTCACACCACTAATAGTTTAATTGGCGGTTTCAATGAAGTAATGTGGAAACGTGAGCTCAGTAAGCACTTTGATTTTAACTACAGTATGAGAATGAACTCATGAGCAGCTGTTAGAATGGCCTCCTGCTGGGAGTACGCTTGAGTTAAGTGTCAGGGAGAGTTTGGAATCTGTCAGCTGGCTTCAGTAAAGTCTCATTAAACAAAGGTGTTACTTTAACAGAGGAGGACATCGAGAAAAGATGGACTGAATTAGGAGCTGGTCCAACCGGACACCTGGGAAATGTAAAAAACGTGACAAAGGGAGCGAACTAGAGAAAAATGCTCTGATATATTCTTCAGACTTTCTGAGCGTTTGGAACTAAATATGTGGGAGATTATTTGATCTGAAACCACCAGCTCTCCCGTTCCACATCAAACTTCATGCTCAGGGTGAGGAGACTCTTTATGAGAGCGAGCGGAGGCTTTGTTCAGGAGTAGTGTAGATTAGTGTGGTGTAGGTATAAACCAGCCTAAATACAGGCTTCAAGCCATAATTTCAACCATATATTTGACCACGTAACCATTACATGTTTAAGTGGTCAGTCCAGAAGGGCTAGCCTGTACTTGATATAAATATTCTCCTCCCTTTCCATGTAGTACAGTCGAATCAAAACGCCTTCAGGCCCGAGAAAGTGCAAACATCTGGTAACATGGGTCACCTGAGGTAGAGCTGCTGTGACAGCTGCAGAGGCAAAAGTTTGATACGGTGAGACAAGAGTGAAAATAGTTACAGTCTGTGCACAGAAAGCGTCTGAATTCTTAAAGTGTTTCACCGAACGGGTCTGACCCCCAAGTAGGGATGGTGGCTGTTTAGATTTTTAAGTCTAGCCTGCGTTCTTAAGAACAGGGGTGTCAAACTCAAGGCCTGGGGGCCAAATCTGGCCCGTGGAATGATAATATCCGGCCCGTGGGATCATATCATATTTGTATTATAACTGGCCCACCAGTATGAGGTCTGCAGATTTCCTCCTGTATGATAATGTAAACTTTAACTTGATTATTTAAAATATCCTTGTTAAGCCGTAAAGACCTACAAAAGTAAAGAGTATGAAAGATTTCAAAAATGTCAAGAATGTGGGGAAACAAACTAATTTGTGTTTTTATTTCATATTTTTAATTTTTCATCTCAAGATTACGACTCAAAGTTATGATTTTGACTTTTCATTTCATACTTTGACCTTTTCAACTCATGATTTGGATTTTATATCTCACATTTCTATCTTTTAGATTCCCAGTTTTAAACTTTAAGTCATATTTTGACCTTTTCCACTCCTTACTGTCGCTTTTTAGTCCCATATTTTGACTTACAGAGTCATGATTTCATTTTGTTTTTCATACTTTGACATTTTAAATCAATAATTTTTACTTTTTATATCATATTTTGACCTTTTAGACTCCCAATTTTAGATTTGAGTCATATTTTTAACTTTTTAAGTCATCATTTTGAATTCTAGTTCATATTTTGACATCTTTCAACTCGTAATTTTGACCTAATGTGACCTATCACACTCACAATTTAAAATTTTAAGTCACATTTTGACTTTTAAACTAATTATTTCAAAATTAATTTCATATTTTGACCTTTTAAACTCATGATTTCAACTTTTTCCTCATATATTTGCTCTTTAAAAACATTATTTTTCTTGTTTTAATATTGTGTCCTGATCTTTTGAACTAAAAAGTTGGAATTTTTATGTCACACTTTTTTGAATTTTCAGATGATTTATCATCAGTGCTGTTTTTATTTCACATGTTATTACTGCTGAAATGAAGTTGATAGTTATGGTTAAATGTTGACCCTATTAGGCTCTCAGGTTAGACCTGAATCCAGAATCCGGCCCCTGCTGTGACTGAGTTCGACACCTCTGCTTTAGCGCATACAGGTGCAGCTAAAAGAATTCTAAAAAAATACTTTTTTTGTTTTAATTTTGATGGTTTACAGCTGACAAAAATCTAAAAACCTCAACCTCAGAATATTAGAATATTAAGGAAATTTGCAAAGGTTTACTAAGCCTTCATTCTCGCTCTCACACAACCACAGTCATGGGGAGGACTGCTGACTTGACAAATGTCCAGAGGACAATCACTGACATCCTCCACAGGGAGGGTAAGCCTCAGAAGGTCACTGCTGAAAGGTCAGGCTGTTCTCAGAGGCTGAATCAGAGCAGATTCATGGAAAGTTGACTGGAAGAGAAAAGTGTGGTAAGAAAACAGGGATGAGCTCAGCCTTCAGAGGAAGCAGATTCAAGAACTTAGAGGAGCTTCACAAGGACTGGACTGAGGCTGGAGTCAGGGGATCAAGAGCCACCACACAGACGGGTCCAGGAAATGGAGTACAAGGCACTCCTGAACCACAGATGTCATCAGCGTCCCACCTGGACTAAGGATAAGGAGAACTGGACTGTTGCTCAGTGGTCCAAGCTCCTGTTTTCAGATTAAAGTCAATTAAGCATTTCATTTGGAAATCAAGGTCCCAGAGTCTGGAGGAAGATCACAGAGGCCCAGAATCCCTGGTGCTTGAAGTCCAGTGTGAAGTTTGCAAAGTCAGTGATAGTTTGGGGGCCATGTCATCTGCTCCACTGGTCTTTATGAAGTCCAGAGTCCACGCTGTCAGCGTCTACCAGGAGATTTTAAAGACTTTCATGCTTCCATTTGCTGAAGCTTTATTGAGATTCTGATTTCCTTTTCCAACGGGACTTGGCACCTGTCCAAAGTGAAGCCAAAACTACCAGAAACTGGTTTGCTGACCTGGTGTTACTGTACTGGGTTCTGACCTGAAACCCACTGAGAATCTCTGAGGAAATTTGAAGAGACACCACACTCAACAATCCAGATGAGCTGCTATCAGAGCAACCTGGGCCTCATGACACCCCAGTAGTGCCACAGGCTGATCGCCTTCATGCCACGTTGCAATTCTGCAGTGATTCATGCAAAAGGAGCTCCAAATGTTCCCGAAGTCGAACATTTCTGCATTACAAAATGCCTCTATTGTTCTGCCAAGATGAGGAAGCACTCGTTAACGGGCTGCATGGAGCGTCAAACATGTGGTTACTAGAGATCACATGGCCAATACTGTTGCACGTTCAGCTGTTTGTGCCATTTTGTGCAGAATCAAACCATGCTTTCAACCACTTCTCTCTCCTGTTCCAGGCAAATGATGTCAATGATGGCTTGAAAAGAGCTGGTCCTCGAGTGCGGGTTTGGAGTAGAGGAGGCGCCCCTGTGCAGAGCCTACAGTCCTCGATGCACCGGTCACGGTGTCGGTGCTGTTTGGTGCATGTCTTTCCCCCAATCTCTCTCTCTGTTTTCATGTCTCTTTTCAGCTGGAGGCAAAAAAGACCAAAGAAGGAGAAAGAACTGGTTGCCATCCCTAGTCAGAAGTGAGCCGAGCCTTGAGTTCTGGAGCTGTGGGCAAAGACAGATTTACAGAGGATCAGTCTTCTCTATCTTGGAGCATCCAAACTGCCTTAAATAAAAGCTCCTTTTGAATTTTTGTTTTTAATTCTGCAGCACAGATTCATAAAAACGTAAGCGGCATGTTCCAGCCTTGGTCCAAATTTACGATGACCACTTAGCATCCGCTTCCAGACCCGCTCTTTCACACTACTTAGAATGTGAAACACAGTCAGATGTGTCCCCAACCACCATACTGTTTGTTTACTGTGCTGAAACTTTTACTGGGCAGTTAAGAGCAGTCTGCCCCCCTACTGGAAGAGTCATGTGACAGCTTATAAAAGACAGCTGCCCTTTCTGGCCGTTCTGGAGACAATGCGGCAAGAGCTTGGGCTTCAATCTCACCAAGTACTGTTTGTCATTTATTTATTTTTAGAAGCAGGACTTTTGTGTGATTATGCCATGTCTGAACTGCTTTGTTACAGCGGGGACAATTGTTACTATGTTGGTATACAAACGACTATTTTACTTGATTTCAGACTCCCAGAAAATGTCTGTTAGGACCTCACGTCACATACTTTTTAACAAAAGAAAGGAGCAACTTTTTAGGCCCCGACTGAGTCTAGAGTGGAGCTGAGGAGCGCATCTGGGCTTTGAAATGTGAACTTTCTCTTTAGTTGTAACAGAAATGTGAGGAAAACTTTAAAACGTGAATTATTGTGAATTAAAATACACTTTTGGAAATGCTAAGTACAGTGTTTTACATCATGGTGGGTCTCCTCTAGTAAGAACAAAGCAGAACCAACCTCATAGCAGGGGTGTTTGGACCCCAGAAAGAATAAGACACTGGGCCCCTCTTGACCAGTGACAAATGTTGCATCATTTTTACAGATATCAATGCATTTAAATGTAGTTCTGTCCCATAATTTCCCAGTGTATGAGCAATATTTTTACTATGGTTTAATTAAATTTACCTGCATTTTTCTGCAGCACTGGACGATACCGTTTGGACTTTTTTTTAAGGGAGGAGCAGCTGCCCCCCAGTATTGTTTTTCACTCAGTCAGATACAAATTTCAGTCTGTTGACCAGTTCATGTAGTTCAGGGGGGTCAAACTCAAGGCCCGGGGGCCAAATCCGGCCTGGGGTACAGCTATACCCGGCCTGTGAGATCAGATCATATTTTTATTCTAACTGGCCCACCAGTGTGAGGTCTGCAGATTTCCTCCTGTATAAACATGTCAATTTGACCTTGTTGGTTTGAAATATCGTTGTTAAGTCATCAAAATTTGAAGAAGTAAAGAGAAAAATGATGAGTTAAAAGGCCAAGAATGTGGGGAAATAAAATTAATTAGTGTTTTCATGTCAAATTTTCAATTTTTCATCTGAAAATTACAACTTAAACTTGTGATTTTGTCTTTTAATTTCATATTTAGACCTTTTCAATTCATATTCATGACTTCTTATCTCATATTTTAACCTTTTGGAATGACATTTTTAAAATTCAAGACACATTTTGACCTTTTCAACTCGCCAATCAGCTTTCATCTGAAATATAATCCAAACAATCGTGGTACAAAAAAATTCACCCCCCGTACAGTGAGAGCACAATAAGACCAGCATTTCAACAAGACTTTTTTGTCCCCAGTCAAAACGACCGGCAGTCCTCAAGAATTCCGGCCATTTAGAACAACTATCGGACATTTGCTTAAACATTATTTTACTGCATTAACAGCAGCAAAACACATAAATCTCTTTTATTTTTCTTAGTGTAAGTGGTTTAAAGTATCAAAATAAAGGCTGCGCGCTTTTCCTGACACACGCAGTCAGTTACACAGTTATACTATACGCCCACGTTAAACTCATAAACAACAACAGTTAGCTTCACATCAGCACCCTTAGCCTGTTAGCACATTGGCCACTATCATAACTTTGCAGCATACAACAGCCAAATACCATCCTCTACCGACAACAACGAAGCATCCAAACACATAACAAAAGTGCTCTGTTAACTGGACACTGCGTTAGACTCTACATTTCAATGAAAAATGAGTCTTACCGTTAGCTGCTAATATCAGTCCTCATGATGATATCACTGTAGCCTCTCTGAAGAGAGACAGCGCCTTCGTTACCAGCTTCAAGCGGTCCATGCCGTTCTGCACGATGTGATTCTGTGTTGACTACAATCCAACTTTATCTGAGGATTGGTCATAGGTAGTTTATCGAAGTCCAATACAACTCTGCTCGGCGTTGGCCTCCTCTCTGCTGCTGCATCTGTGTTTACGACGCTCAGCTACACAATTCCCTTTGTTTCAGCCTCTCCATTACTCGCAGCGATGACAGAAAATCCCTCCATACGGCTGATGATATTAAGCCTTTGGTTAACCAGGAAAACCTCACTAAGATTAAAATTCTGCTTTACAAGAAAGCTCTGGTCAAACTTTCCCACTTTCCCTGCATAGTCCCCAGCAATACTGAGCATGTGCAGAGAGATAGATTTGCTTTGACTTCATCGTGCATACATAATTAGCCATGTGCTTGCCATCTGAGGAGATAAACAACCCCAGCACTGCAGGACAGTAGATGTAGTAAGATGAGGCAACTTTGAGTTTATATTAACGCATTCTCGCAACATATATTCTAGGTTACACAAAATATAATATGCAAGTATTCAGTGTGTACTTATCTGGTCATTTGCATGTTTTCTGCCCGACATTTTGACCGGTTATATTTTTATCTGCCGGACTTCCGCCCTTTTTACCGGCCAATGACCGGCAAATGCCGGCTAACGGAAACTCAGAATAAGACACTAGCTAATGAGACACGTTTGGTGTTTTGAACCAGGCTGTAAACCAGTTTATTTCTAAGCTGGTTTACAGCCTTTATAACAGGTGTCCGGTGTTCCTGCAGCCAGCCTCAAGTGGACACTTGATGTATTGCAATTTTTTGCACTTTAGCATTGGCTTCATTTTTCAGGTTGCCGCTCGGTTTGATGCCACTGGTCTAAAAACTCAGCGACTTGTTTACAGGTTGTCAGATATCAGTCTTTTCAGAGTCTTTTAAACATTTTAGAAAAGTCCTCTGGTGTAAGGCTGGACTCAGATGCTTGATAATGCATTGTCCAACAGCTCTAAAGCGGTCCAGCTCAGCCCGGTCTCCCCTACAGACAGACTCAGTCCCACCTGTTGATTTCTCTCTTCACTAGATCAGTCTCACGGACAGACTCTGAACTTCTTACATCTGAAAACCCTCCGTTTGTCCTCATATCTGTCTGAATCAGTTTGCTTTTCCCGCTCGGTCCCTCTCCTCCTCTCTCTCCATGTAAAACAATCCGGAGCGTAAGAATAGTAGGCGTGAAACTTTCCCCTGGAAACTTTTTTCCTCCCACCCACGGCCAATGACAGGGCCGCCTCTTCTGAACGGACTCCTCTGATTTGTCCGAGCCTCCTGTCCGACCAGTGACTGACAGCCCGGAGGGGGGGAAGACTGGCTTTTTTTAACGTGTTGCCCCGTTGGACTTGAAGGGGCTGTACGTGACGACTGAAAGAGGGGGCAACACCGCGGAGCAGGACAGTTCAGAAGCGCAGAGAGGAGAGGAGCTGTGCGGGAGAGAGACGGGTGCACATCCGTCAGACTAGCCGGAGGAACGCGCACCAACAAACCCCCTATGGCTGCTTGAGACATACCGCTACACCCCCCCTCCCCCTTTTTCTCTTTCTCTGGGACTTTTGGCTTTTAGTTTTTTTTTTTTTAAATTTTTTGTCCTGATCTGAAGTTGTTGCAAGTCTAATTAGTTGCTTCAAGTTGAATCCACTTGCCGTGGACGTGTGTGGCGGTCATGGATACCCATATAAGATGGAAAGTTAAACGGAGGATAAGGGACGCCCAAATCACTTTAGCGGTGATTCTGCTTTTTGTCACATCGCAAGCAAGTTCAGGTAAGATGCAGACGCAGTTTGGAGCTGCTCGAACTTTTTCCTCCTTGGTTATTGTGGAGCCTGCTCCTCCTCCTCCTCCTAAACTCATCTTTGTGCCTTCAGTGGAGCCCTAATGTATTCAGCCTGCTGTACCCCAAACTATGGGACTTGTCAAAGCATCAAAAGACTGGAGAAAAGAGGGAAAAAAGCTATCTAGAGCAGGGCAAACTCCTCTGTGCCAAAGTTTATCTGTCTTAAACATAGATGAAGGCCTTTATTTACATGGTAACTCACATTAGGATCAGGTTTATGCAGAATATAGCAATCATGCTTGCATTTTGCAGACCTAACTGCCTCCATGAGCCTTCTCAGAGGTGCAGAAACCTCCAGAAAGAGTCTTTTTCCAGAGTTTTTTTCCTCTTTTCTTAACTGATGAGAGGGATGAGCATACTTTTCATCAGAGGGAGGGACTGTAGCTGCTCTGAAGTGGCAGGGTGGAGCTGCCTAAGGACTCCAACATCAGGAGTCAAAGCAAAGAGCTCCTCACCACAGCTTCAAATTTGACTTTTCTTACCTTAAAACAACTTTTTATGCCTTCAGGTGGCTTCAGTGTGTGACAATATGATTGTTATTGTTGGTGAAAGTGATGCACATGCAGGGTTGAGAGAAGATATGATCAATTTAATCATTAAGACACTCCTGAGTGGCACTAGCCGTGCCCCCCCAGGGTGTCCAGAGGTCACACAGTGCTGCAGAAGTGGGGCTGGGGTCTGCAGGCCTGCATGTATTATTAGCAACTTAGGGCTGCTTGGCATGGTTGGTGGTCTGTGTTGGGCTGTGACGCTCTGACGCAAGACTATGAGGTGAACAGGTGGCTTCTTCTGTCTGCTTCAGGAGGTGATAAAGATTGTGCTGAGTGTGGCCGAGCCAGACGCTCCGTTTCAACGTCAAAAATGTGCAGTTTTTACAAGCTAAGCGTAAAGGGGGGACTGCAGCCTGTCATGCTGGGTGTAAAAGTGGTTGTTTAATCAAGATAAGGAGTGGGAGTTTGACTGGAGGTCTGATGCAGAAGGCTGGATTTAATCAGCTCTTTATATGACTGAGAAGAACCAGAGTCTTGGAAGCAAGCATCCAAGGTGTCGCTCCTAATCCTGAAACGTGACACTTGACAAAAGCCAAATGGGAAATGCTTCATGATTGATTGCTGATAGCGTGCCAACTACATGCAACTTTTGTGTAAACTCATTATCTCGCTCTTGGAGTGTCAGCTTTTGCTTCATAAGCATCGATTATAATAAGATATTGCTTTGATTTTGCATTTATATCAATTCTAATGTTTTATTGTAGTCAAATTTGACATTTTTAACAATTCTGCAGACAAAGCTTGCAGAGTTTGTGAGCAGTAAAGAAATCATCTTGACCCACGCCAGCTGACCTCCTAGCCTTAGGGAGGATTTGGATGTAGGCCCACATTCACCTGAAAGCTTGCAGGGGCTTGCCCAGGCACAGCATCACTGCTTAACTGGGACATGTCAACGTAATGCTCGATTGGTCTGCATTCAAACACAGTTCGGAGAAATATTTTGAAGAAATTCCCAGAAATGCTCATACTTTGTATTAATTATAAGAAGTTTAATATGCCACCTGATATGCATTATGCAATTTATTCATTATTTTAGGTAGCCAAGGAGCTTATCTTACATCGCATGCCTGTTGTATCACACTGAAACTGAAATAATAAAGTGGTTTGGCAACTTTATAACCACAAGCTGCCAGTAAAACTTTATTCAGTTTGTTACATAATCATTGGATGATAATTTTATGGACTTAAGAAGGCAGGGGTAACTTATTAGGATGATGTCAGTCAGGAAAAAGCTTCATAATTGGTTGCAGGGTTTGAGTTTGGATATATGATTTTTTGAGACCCATACTGATTTTATAGGGGAAATATTCACTGAGCACTGGTGTGGCTGCCAATTTTTTGAGTTGTAAATGAAAAAAGATGGATTTTCCAAGATATGTCTCAATAACTGTGAACAGGCCTGGTCAGATGGCTAAGCTCTGTGTCAAATGTCTAGAAATGAATGTAAAAATCAGAAGTTGAAGATGAAAAATTCTATTTTTTTGTCAACCCATTATAAAAATCTCTTTTACAAGGGAGTCCCTGCTGAGAAAGATGTGGCGCCCTCTGCTGGACAAACAATGTGATGACAGGATATCCACATCACCCCAGTTACTGTCTGTTGGAGTAGGGCTCAACAGTGTGGTTCCGGAAGTAAAAATCTCATTCATTTTCTCTGTAGTGGATTTTATTATCAGCCATATTATCTGAAGTGTCCAAGCCAGATTTCCAACAAGCTACCTGAGTGTGAAACAAAGGTATATGCTCCAGTAGAAGACAAAAGTTCACACGACCTCAACCTCGTTTTAAGAAAAACCTCGCCTATTCATGACCTTAGTCAAAAATACTACAATACCCACAATCCTTGAGCATTCCTCTGATAGGTGGACGACAAGACATTAAGCTGCAGATGAATGCTTGACATATTCCAACATGATCATTCAAATACAGTCACTAAAGATACAATAAACATGTAGAAAAAGCTAAATACAAGGCTTGAAAGCTTAAACAGTAATCATTTACAATGAATAATATAATTCAAAATGCATTGTGGGATATGTAGTTCCTTCCTCCTTGTAAAGAATTATCTACACAGTCTTGTACCCTTGCCTTTTAAATTTTTTTCAGTACCCTTTCTGCACCTAAGCAAACGTTTTATAGTAACGACTACTCGGGTAGCTGGTTAGCTTGGTTCATGTAATAAAATGGAACCAGTGCCGACACAGGAAATAGTGTCGCCATAGCCAGTACTGCAAGCTCCATGTCCCTGAAATGCTATTAGTTTTAGCAAGGCTAGCTAAATTTGCAATTTTAAATAGTCAGCCAATCATGCTAACCAACTGTGCTAGCCAACTAGCTGAAAGCTGTGCTAACCAACTTGCTATCAAACTACTGAACCATGTGCTATTGCCTGATACAAATTTATATGGTAAGGGTGAAAAAAACAATAACTGCAGTCTGTTAACCAAAACATATTAGCATAAAGATGCTACATGCTCTCTAAAAGTTTGAAAAACAGCTATTTCAGATTGCAAAAATTCTGCTTGTTAGCTTGTGTAATAGTAAACAAGCTAGCCTGAAATTTCATCATACACGGTAAATAAATCAGTCATTTATAAATGTAGGCTATGAAAAGATAAATTAATCTGAAATGAGTTGGTGTAACTGTTTCATATCTGCCTACTGGGCTAGCTAAATTTGCAATTTTAACTAGTTAACCAACCATGCTAAGCAAGTAGCTAACCAACTGTGCTCCCTAACAAGCTAATAAACTGTGAACTAGCTAACTACATTGTGTGCTATTGCTTTACACAAATTCATAGTGTGTGTGTTAAAAAATAACTGCACGTTAGCATAAAGATGCTACATGCTCCCTTACGTTATGCTACACACTGTTTTCTGTGTTTTGTTTGTTAGCTTGCTTAACAGCAAACAAGCTAGCCTTACCTTTCATTGGAATGTCATACAAGATAATGAAACTTCTCATTTTTCAATCTATGAAAGGAAAAACTAATTTAAAATGAACTGGTGTAACTTTTGTTGTTTCAAAGCTGCCAACTGTGTACTAACACGGTGTGTAGTACGCTTAGCTAGTGTCCGATCTTAGCAGAGGTAAACACTAGCACAGCTAATGGCTAATGCTGCTAGAGCAGCATCTACCCATGGACTGACAGGACTTACGAGGGATTTGTATGTTTTTCATGATTTTCAAAGAGGTGGCCATTAATTTAAGTCTTTGATTTGCATCACTGCACTATAACAGAGTTGGAGCTTGTTCTCCTGGCATTATTATAGCTTTGGTTATGCTATTATCCTAAAATGAGTGTCTTTTAAACAGAGGTGGAAAAAGTACAAAACTATTGCACTCAAGTGAAAGTACAAGTACTGTGGTTAAAATTTACTTTTCATAAAAGTAAATTTACTGGTCTGTAAATCTACTCAGGTAAAAAGTATTTAATTTAAAGTTTACTGGAAATACTCAGTGCTGAGTGAGATACAGGAAAATATAACATCCCTTCCTTTTCCAGTGTTAACTGAACTCTTATATGTGGTCTCCTCAGAGCTGAGAGTCTACCTCATAGCAAGGCATTGCATAGTGATGGAGAATAGTCACTGTGTGTCTTACTCAGTGGATAACTTCACTCAGGGTGCAAGCAGTCTCACATCAAAAACAACATCAATCAAACACCCCTAAATTACAGTAATTTGAGTTGATGTAATAAGTAACTATCCACACTGCTTTTTAAACACTTAATCGATGGTGTTCTTTTTGTTCTGACACCCTACTAACATCTGAGAAGTTCAAAGACGCTTGGGTCATGTAGGATCAGCACACAGTGTGTAAGTCAAGCTTTATGAGAGCGACTGAGTGAAGTCATCGCTCACGCTTCTCAAAGGAGGTCATATTGGCCTGGCATTAATGAGGAAAGCATGCTTTAAACTCATGTGAAAGGTGGTAATAACAGAAGGCCTGTAAGACACGGGGGTTAAGAATGAGAGGAGGGGGTCACATGTCAAAGGTGAAGGTCAGGACTTGGGGTTTGTCACTGTTGTCAGGTTTACAGTTTCACTGCCTGAAGAAAGGAATTCTTGATTTGGAAGCTTCCCTGCTCCTTTCAGTAAATTCCCAGCTGAATATTGGAGGTTAAAGAGAGATAAACAGGTGTTTATCTTTAAAATAAAGGCTAGGTCAGCAGTTAAGACTCTCTTAAGAAGCAGAATTTTCACTGGAAGTTGTTTTTTTTTTCTCTCTGAAGTCTTGCTAGTTTTACTATTTAGATGAAAGTTTTGGAAAATAAACATGCATTGTGTTGAGAGGAGATGCTATTTCTTGTTTCACAGCGGATGCAATCAAAGAAGTTTGAATCACCCCAAAATCTCCACACAGACAGAAAAAGGTTCAAGGTTTAGTTTTACTGATGCATAAGACGTTCCTCTTCCTGCCTGCTGCAGGACTATCTTCGCTCTGCTCTGGTTGGTAGATGAGCATGCTTAGAAATGCATGTGCCTAATAGGTGTCTGTTACAGACAGATAGAGCAGAGGAGAGAGACAGCGATGTCTCCTGGTCCTGACCTGCAGACTGATGACAGCCCTGCACAAACACTGACACCCATAAAATCACAGAAATATGAAAGACAGAGAGCAGAAGCACTGCAGACACTTCTTCTGGCTTATTAATGTCAACATAGAGGAGGATATATTGGTAATTCAAAATTCTGGCACTGTGACATGCATGTTTTATATCATGGGCCCTAAAAATATAAGTCTGAGGCACTGAATATTTGGTAATTTAATAACCAAAAATTCCTCTACATTGTCTAAATGACTCATCTAATCTTGCAATGTCACATCCTGTGATCTCTTTTTGCACCAACACACATGGTTTTTGTGTCTTCATGAGGTTCCAAATGAACTTGAGAATCCAGGAGTCTGGATTTGTGTCTCACTCCTGGCAGTTTGGGGTTAAAATACGCTTGTAGATTTGTAGATATGGGGTTAGACATTTAAAATAATAAGGGTTATATTGTGGTATAATAGCATTTTGATCTAACCATTGTTGGGTGCAATACTGAATGAATTGTTAGGAAAAGTAACATACATACCAGGAGCAATGCTCAGTAAAAGATTGTAAAATTAAAGGGATATTTCAGTATTTTTGAAGTGAGGTCATATGAGGTACTTAGGATTAGTAGGGCAGTTAGCCTCCAGTTATTCAGTGAGCATTGCTCCTTTATGAAGGATTCTGAGCCAACTTTGATTTGTGGCCCATTTTTACCAAAAACTCAGTAAATTCACAGGAGAATCTGTATCCATCTGTTACACTGTATAGCCTACTTCCTGGCTGGTACAACCACCCAGTCCTTCTTAAATCCAGCCAGCATGCCCTTGTGTGCCCCACATGGGTTATATGTGGGCTACAGTATGGCTCCCATGTGGGTTTGTCCTTGGGTTGGGTGGCACTACCTGTGATTGCCCATGTGAGTCCCATATAGGCCCCATCTCTACAGATCCTTGCGATTGCCCATGTTTACTACAAGTAGGATCTCTCTTGAAACTATTATTATTATTATTATACTGTTCTACCATTTGGAAGATAACTGAGACCCCCGTTTTTAAGTGGACCAGAGTTCACATTTATGGTCCGTACCAGAGTTTGATAGGCTTTCACACTATCTGGACCAGGGTTCGTTTTAAGTGGACCAAACATCTCTGGCTTGAATGCGGCCTTAATGAAACAGCAGGTTTGCATGGTTCTCATGGCAAAGTGCTGAAAATAAGACAAAAAGTCATTACTATAAATGGTGAGAAGTCAACCGAGCTGGATTTCAGACCTTGGCAGAAATGTTCTTATCCATCGATACTGATGTGCTGCTAATGTTGCACATCCCTACAAATGGGTGGTTTATTTTATGCACATTTTTTATCTACTAACACTGTTTTCTGTCTGAAAATTGTGATGTTTGGTAACTATTCATGTGGATTTGATGTCAAACTAGGGGCCAGGGCTATATTTATCATGCAGGGAGATTATGCAGTGCATTTGAAAAGTGTTAAGACTCCCTTCACTTTTTCCAATTTTGCAGCTTAATGGTGCAGTTGAAAAAATTGATTTTTATTCTCAATAATCTACACTCAGTCGCCCATTGTGACAAAGTGAAAACATGATTTTAAAAAATGTTGTGGTTAAATAAAAAAATAAAAAACTGAAATACATAAATAATCGCCCAGGCTCAAAATTACTCAGAACTGTTTGTTAATTCTTCAAAAACAAAATCAACTGAAAATTATACCACCCAGCCCTACTGTCATTCATCAGAATTATGAAGCTTCATTTATTTAAAGACGCGTTATTAAAATTTCAACAACCGAACCTGTGGGTGTGGTAGCCCCGCTCTGATCTAGTCTCAAAGCCAGTTACCTCCTGTAGACCAGATCAAGCTCCCATTCCCAATGGCTTTCTTTGTTTTTTGCTGAGTTTTGTTTTCTTGTGGAGTTTTCTCAATCAATAGATCCTTTATACAAGTCTAAGAATATCTGCTTTGACTCTTTTGACTGTGGTTTGTTATCGTTAATCAGCCAGAAGTTTTTACGATGTCTGCAACAAACATCCACACAGGACCAGAGCCTCCTTTGGCAGAGTACTTTAGTCATCAAAAATACTGAAATAACATTCTTTGAATACCTTTAGCAAAGAAAACAGGGACCGTTTCTGGCCAACGCCACTGATAGCATGTTAAAAACGAGCAGGGTAAGCTCAGGCATCAGCAGACGATTGTGATACATGAATCGGGCCGTATTTAAGGGTATAGCATTTGTTGTGTCCTTTTGTACATTTTAAGGGGATAAACAGAAGAAGGCCTTCGCTGTTTTACAGAGCGCCTTCACATCTGGAATCGATAAGTTCCATTGTGCTGTCTGCTAAGTCCTCCAAAACGCCAGAAAAAATGTCTTCCAGATGTTTTCTTCCCATTCGTGGTGGAACAGGGGACTATAAAAAAAGAGGGGACTATTGCATTTTTAAAAGAAAATACACCATTCTGAGAGAAGACTCCTAATCGGATAACATCTGCAGCCATATAGCTGAGTTTGTTAAAATAATAGCAGCGTGCCTGCACTTTTCAGCCAGGTTTGCACATAGCCTACACATCCAGGGTCATTAAAAGGTTCTTTTTGTTCAACGGGCCAACTTTATGACAGGGTTAAAGGTTGAATACAGCTGGCCGCCAGCTGTTTTTCATTTACAGCCTCTCCATATCTGGGCAGCTCCTCCTCCAAAGGAATTTATATGAATAAGAATATCTGGCCCTTTTGTCACTGTGGGTGGAGTTTCTTTATGAGGCTAATTAAAAATATCTTTAAATTGATTTAACTCGTCCTCTCTGTCTTTAAACCGAGATTTAGTTTGTTTGATGGAGGCTTTAAAGACTTTTGAATACTTCCCAATTTAAATAGATGCAGTCTCTGTAATTTTAATGATGATAGCTGCTCTAAAGCGGGGGTGTCAAACTCAATCACAGCAGGGGCCAGATTCTGGATTTAGGTCTAACCTGAGAGCCTAACAGGGTCAACATTAACTATAAACTGTCAACATCATTTTTACCAAAAACAACACTGATGATAGATTATTTAAAATTCAAAAAGTAAAAATGAAAAGTTTAAAAACTCAAAATCTGAGATAAAAAGTCCAACTCATTAGTTCTAAAGGTCAGAACACAATATTAAAAATAGAAGAATAATGTTTTTAAAGAGCAAATATATGAGTAGAAAGTTGAAATCATAAGTCTGAAAGGTCAAAATATAAGTTAGAATTTGAAATCATGACTTTAAAAGTCAAAATATGACTTAAAAATTTAATTATGAGTCTGATAAGTCAAAATATGGGTTAAAAATTCAAATTCAGGGGAAAATGTCAAAATATGAGCTAATATTCAAAATAATGGCTTAAAAAGTTAAAAATATGATTTAAAGTTAAATTGATGAATCTAAAAGGTCAAAATATAAGATAAAATGTCAAAATATGAGAAAAATAGAAATCACGAGTTTAAAAGGACAAAATACGGGATTAAAAAGCCAAAATAATGAGTTCAAAAGGTCAAAATAGGACTTAAATTAAAAATTATGAATCTAAAAGGTCAAAATATAATATGAAAAATCAAAATTACAAATTTAAAATTTCAAAGTATGATATATAAAGTCAAAATCGCAACTTAAAAATGTCAAAATATGAGAAAAATAGAAACCATGAGTTTTAAAGGACAAAATACGTGATTAAAAAGCCAAAATAATGTTGAAAAGTTAAAAGTATGACTTAAAATTTCAAATTGTGAATCAAAAGACATAAATATGACATATAAAGTCCACATTATGAGTCAAAAAAGGTCAAAGTTTGAATTAAAACGCCAAAATCACAATTGTGAGTCATAATCTTGAGATACAAAAGTCTGACTTAATTTTATAACTCTTTATTTTTCGTGCTTTTATGGCTCAACAAGGATATTTTGAATCATCAAGGTTAAGTTTACACTTTCATACTGGAGTAAATCTGCAGACTTCATACTGGTGGGCCAGTTAGAAATATGATCTTGCGGGCCGGGTTTAACCATTCCACGGGCCGGATCTGGCCCCTGGACCTTGACTTTGACACCCCTGCTCTAAAGTACCAAAGCTTTAAAAAAACAGACATCTTCAATCATGTTTAGTCCACAGAGAGACAGAGCACCGTCTAGATACTGATTTAGACACAAACATGATTCATGGCTGTAAATATTTCTTTATCAGCAGTTTTTAATTAATTAATTGGATCTCTCTGCTCTGCCGTGAGTCTGTGTGGAGAACATTAAGCAGGAAGAGCACACCTAGGCCAGGGAGGGAAGCAGCAGACCCCCAGAGCAGAGCAGGCATCAGTGCAACAGGATGACATTGGTTTAGTCAGAAGCAGAATAAAGGAGAAGCTGGGGCGGAGGAGGGTTGCAGAGAGAGCAGCAGAGTGTAGCCAGGCGAGAGCAGTTAAAATAAGGCAGCATGAGAGTCAAAAGCCAATAGCGTGCTTCGAGCAAATCAGCTGGCCACCAGCTGATGAGCTGTTTGTTTTGATTTTTGGAAGAGTTAACTTTACAACATTTTTAGTAAGATCAGCTGCTGATTAAAAAGAAATAATTTGGCAAAGAGAGGAGGGCAAAAATTGGTCCATTGTTTGTTTTATAGGTACCCGTAACATTCAGAAGAACACAGCCAGAGATGGCCGCCTTTGTCGCCCTAACTTTACATCACATCCCTAAGCTTGATTACATTTATTCCTATCCTGCATGCCGTATCCAGACTGCCTGCTAGCAATGCAGCATCCCTGTTGCCCTGTTCCTATTGTCTTCTCTGTTGCTTGTGTTAAATTGGACAAGGAGCAAGGAAAGATGCAGATGACAAGACACCAGGAGCGTCTGATTTTCTTTCACTAAACAGATGGTTTACAAAATGGAGATAGCGGTGCATTAATAACATCTGTGTTTGAAATGCTATGCTCTGACTTGTGTCAACATGGAGGCGAAACTATTCATATCAAAGCTGTAAAATGCTCATCAGAAGAAAGCGCCACACTTCTTGTGTGGATTTAGAATAAAAGGACTAGATGTCATGTCAATTCTGGTTGGAATGGGGGGGGGGGGGGGGGGGGGGTGGGTTGAAGCTCTAGGGGTGCATGGCCTTTCAAAAGGAAACTCAACAGAGATACACTCCAAACCACCAGAGTGTGGTGAGAAATATCCTTGGATGTTTTGTGACTCATCAGCAAGATATGAAAATTATAGCAGCAGTCTAATACTGTGATTTAATGTTGTTTCAATTAAGGATTTTCCCTTTTGTGCTAATAGCCCATTTAAACTGACTAGTCTAAAGAGGAGAGATTAGAGAACAGTCAGATTCATCACAGGGTCACTGTGTCAGCAGGTATGATATGAGCCGGATATGCTGTGTAGAGTGTGGCTAAAGTTAGCAGCTAGCTCCACCAGCCCTCACTTCTCTTAGCAGAGTCATATTGTATTCAATGTTGTTCCTCAAGTAGTTACATGTGAGAATAACCCTCAAGAGCCTAAAAAAAAAACCTTATTACCATTTCTAGTGAAATACGGTCATACTGCGCCGTTCCTACGACATGCTAACTGCTAAGCTTCTCATGTTTACGCCCGGTGAAGTGCAGGGGAGAGCTGTGACAGGACAGGACAGCCTATAAATGAAGCCACAGCGACTACTAGTGGCAGGAGGCTTCATTACAGTTTTTAAAGAGTATTTGACTGGATTTCAGACCAATGTTTGTAAAAATTGATAGGTGATTAGTTTAACCAGCTTATAAATCTTGTGCTGGCTAATATGATTGATAAATTTATCTATAATTTAGGGTTTGTTATATTTTTGTCCCGTCTGTTTATGAAAAATTAGTCTACGACTCTGAAACTTGAAGGGTTGCCAAAGTTACATCTGAGGTTTGCAGTTGCAGTGCAATAATGCAAAATCTGTTTCTTTTTAAGATATATTTTGGGTCTTTTTATGCCTTTATTTTAAAGAGAAGGATAGCGTAGATTGGGATGAGAGTGCAGGGGTGAGACTCTTGGGACAGAGGCTGCAGGCCGGACCTGAACCCGGGCCACTCGCAAACATGTGGCGAGGCCAAACCGCCGAAAACCGCCATCTTTAATTTAACAAAAGGTTGGATATTCGTATTCTCTTGCTTTTTGCACATGGAGGAAGAAGTTAATTTTACTTTTACCCTTTCAGTTATCAGAAATAACCACCCAGCACTCAGTTATTTGAGTAAATATTAGATTATTTTTTTTGTGGATCTATAGACCACTAATTTTACGTGGGTACAATATTCTTGTACTTTTTAATTTCAAAGGACTGTTGAAGCACTGGACTGAGAGTTTGAACCTCTAATAAAAACTTTTGAGTCTTAATTTAATGAAGAAGTAGAGTTTTTTTTTCCATCTGGTTCCATGGGGACCTTCCCCCCTGCTGGCCATTACAGATAATGCATGTTTAAGCTACTTTAGTATGATATAAAGCCAAGTAACGTCACTGTTTTAATGCAGGATAAAAGCACAAATAAAGACTTTGCTCCTTATATTTGAACGTTTGGTTCGACATCATTTACTCTCATTAGAAAGCACCTTTCAGTCGGACATGTATTTTGTTCTTCCAGAGGTCTGATTGGGTTGTTTCTTACTCACCTTTAAGTGGCAATCCTGAGGTCGTGTCCAACTCAATCAGATAAGCGGTGGTGAGAAAAAAAAGCCTCCTTGAATGCGCCCATTGCCGGGGCTCAGAGGAAGGAATCTGAGTTAGCTGGACTGTGGAGAGAGGCAGTGACCCTGCAACTGCATGTGCCACTCCGGCCCTGTAAATGCAGGCTTTGTGGAAAGGAGTCTGTAAATCAGCTCTAATGCCCCGATAACAACATGGGAGATAAAACAAAATATGCAGGACAAGTTTTTGACCCCGTGTTCGGGTTTAGGAGAGCCTTTGTGCAGCACAAATAGGGCTTTATTTGCAATATTCAGAGCAGTATACTGTCTATTTCCAGACTAATCAAGGGTCAAATAACTGCTGCTGCTTAAATGCTGCTCTGTACTAATTACACAGCATGCTTGATTTGGAGCCAAATGCTTGTCTTTATTATAATTTTATTTCCAAAGCTAGTAATTGCTTAAAACAAAAGGCCTTAATGAATAATTTCAGCTCCAGCTATCAGATAGAATGTGCTCTCTGCACCCTGGACTAGATTTATAAAGTTAGATATTATTCTGCTAAAAATGAACAATGTTCACTCTGGTTTTGGTACCAATTAAAGCTGTAGGCTCTCATTCTGGGGTGTCAGTTCTGGGTACCACAATGATGCCGACGAATTTGTGCATGAAGCCACATTAACATGGAAAATCCTCGAAAACAGAAACTTTGGTTTATTTGTTTATATGTTTGAATGACAGTGTTGTAGTAAAATGCTGTAGAGGCCGCCAAATGACCCTAAACTAAAAACGAATGAATCTGAAGACAGGAAGTGAGTAGCTCACCCAGAACTAGGGAATCAGCTGTTGTCACAGTAATCTGCCTACTAGTGCATGGCTAGTGGCTGAGAATGTCTGCAGTCAGTGAAATTTACAGCAAACAGATTTTTATTTTTAAATAAGAAATCCAAAATTAAGAAACAAGCCGTTTCTCCAAGTACCATAAATAATAGGAAAACAAAACAAGGGGAAAAGTGCCCCCCTTTCAGGCAGTTAGACATGAATTTGAAAACCAAATAATGATAAATGAAAATGAAACGGTTTTTGTTTTCCATTTCTCATTTTTCCTTTCTTCGTCCTTTTCTTGTTTATCTCATTTTTAGTTTTCTGTCTCATTTTCAGTTTTTTTTCCTATCATTTTTTGACTAATTTTTTCTCATTTTTTTATGTCTCATTTTCTGTTTTTTTGGTCTCATTTTCTTTTTTTTTTTGTCAATTTTTTTGTCTCATTTTTTATGTCTCATTTTCTATTTTTTATCTAATTTTTCCCTTATTTTTATGTCTCATTTTTTGTCTTTTTGATGTCTTATTTTCTGGGGTTTTTTTGTCTCATTTTTTTTCTAAATTTTTTATGTCTCATTTTCTGTTTTTTTTTCTCTCATTTTTTTTCCAGTCACATTTTCTGTTTTCTAACTCATTGTTTGTGTTTCCTCCTTATTTTCGTTTTTAATTTTTTTTTTTTTTTGGTTTCAGTCTTTTTTGGTCTTATTTTGTGTTTTCAGTCTTTTTTGTTTTGTGTCATTTTTCAGTGTCTTTTCCTTGTTTTTTTTTATCTCTAATTTTTTGGTCTTATTTTGTGTTTTCAATCTTTTTCTTGGCATTACGTCTCTCATTTTTATTTTTCCGTATCTTTTGTCGTTTTATTTTTGTTTTGTTTCTCATTTTTCGTTTTCAGTGTCTGTTTTGTTGTCCGTGCCTTAGTTTGTCATTTCATGTCTTTTTTTATTGTTTTCATTTTTTGTTTTCTGTACCTCATCTTTTTCTTCCACTCCCTCTCTCATTTTATCGTTCTTGGTTCTTGAACAGGCGTTTTCTCAGGACACTTTCACCAGGTCACACAGGTGGAGAGGAAAGAATGTTACAGTCCTAGTGATCTGTCCTTTGACTTTACTTTTTTGATCCAAACATAAAAAATCTATTAGGAAAATGAAAACAAAAATGAAAATGCGAGAAAAGAGAAAAAAAAGTGTGTTCAT
Organism: Cheilinus undulatus; assembly: GCF_018320785.1. Lineage (NCBI taxonomy): Eukaryota > Metazoa > Chordata > Actinopteri > Labriformes > Labridae > Cheilinus > Cheilinus undulatus. Next base: position 41,462,401 of record NC_054881.1, read on the forward strand.
TTATTGTTTTGTGATTTTCAGGCCAATCTAAACCTGCCTGAAACGGACAATTACATGTGTTTTTCCATGATTAGCTTTCATATTTTCAAACTGTGTTTTGGAAACGGTGCATTTCTTGTTTTTGGATTTCTCATTTCCAAATAGAAATCAGTTGGCCATAAAATAAATACCGTAATTCACAAAAGACTCCAGTTTGAGAGAGAGGGATACAACATTATGGAGGCCAGTATCATGATGGAGACCACAGGTATGAATGACAGGAATGATGTATCCTGATACTCTGTTTCTGGAGCTGGTCGGAGACAAAATCCTGGCCAGGCGTTTTCAGTCCACATCTGCACATAAACATGACCCAGCAGTGGACCACAGTGTCCATACTCTAACAGATAGAAGTGAATGTTAGAGTAAAGTCAGTGTTCATCCTCATGGAAGAATTAACAGCTTAACAGCTTTTAGGAGGCATTTTTAATGTAACTGCTGTCAGTCGTGTTTCTTTGACTGTGGGGACGCCAAACCTACAATCCCAATAATAAGTCAATTAACTGTGCAGCCCTAGAACTCCATATTTCCAGTTTACATGACCACAGAGTTGTGGTGTTTTCAAAAGTTTGCACTCTGCAACCCTTTTGAAAAACTTTCCGCTTTTTTGCATCCAAAAATGCTTTTATTATGCAGAAGAACAGCTAAACGCCCTCAAAGCGTGACCATGTTTGGACGAAATGGTTGTGCAAACATGGCCAAAGACATTTCTCTCTCACCGTCACACAGGACAGCCCGGGTTAAAATTATGACTGAACAACAGAGATCGCATCAGTTAGATCATGCAGGACTGTGAGAAATGAGAGCAGTCCCACATCGGTGATGTAAAACCTGGACGACGAGCTCCACCAGGATGCATCACCTGCTCCTTTCTTTGACTTTCAACGGCACGCTCTGCTTTCCTGCAGCTTTCGTGCTGGTGCAGAGTGAAAACGTGAGGTCCAGGCTCACAAGCCCAGCATTCACTTCAGCTGGGAAACAGTGCTTTTCTCTGTAATGGGGTATTATAATCATTGAGCATGGAAAGCAATGTATGACTCATCCTTTCCAACCCCGTTCCCCCTTCCTCTGCCAGAGCTCAGCCACAGCCTGGGCAGGAGAATACTGAGTGTAAGCATTTCTCCTCGACCAGGGGGAAACACAATGGCTTTTCTGGTTAGTGCAGAAGCTTCACAGTCGTCTGATGATTTCTATTTTTACTTTAATATGTGATTTAATTAGCGAGAGCTGCAATGGAAGGCGGCATTAGATTAAGACGAGTCTTTGCTTATTAAGCAGTGTTATGTAATTAAGCCTTGGGCTTTATTAGTTTGGTTTTGTTGCAACAAGGGGCTCAGTTTGAGTTTGACCGCAAACACTCGTCTGTGTGCAAGAAGATGAAGGAGAGGAGTAAGATGAGGCAAACTTTCCATACCAGTAGGAATAAATGTTAAAGCAGCGCTCAATCCTATATGAAACGTGTGGTTTTAATCAAGAGCAGCTGCTTCGTCGTCTTAGAACGGTCTCAATTTTGTACCAGAATAAAAAGAAATCTTTATTTTGGTTGTTAACACGTCTGCCAAGTTCTCTCACATCTTTAAAGTAAAAAAGTTCACTGAGAGTAGGAATTAAAGCTTCTGTTGAGAGTTTTTAGCTCCTACTAAACTGACTTAGATTGATGGCGGTGCCTCTGTGTGAGCTACAACAGTAAAGAAGAACATCATCAACAAATTTATGGAACATTTACTTATACTGACAGATTAAGCTTAAGTTAATGAATAGACTTTTGTAGTTACTAGCTCCATGTTGAGTGTAAAAGGCAGTGAATTATGCCTGAAACATAACAAGTCAACTGCAAGCTAAACCGTTTTTCTTTGGCTGACCTGAGCCACATTGCTGTCGCTGATTACCAAAAGAGTCGCACAGGAGCTTTAAAGCAGGGCAACCCTGACTAGATTATCCCGTTACACGTTTGGCTCAGTTAAAGGGGAAGTCTTTTGGTGTTTCTTGTTTCATACTGAGTGTTAAAGGCTGGGAAATGCCGCAAAAAATGCTACATACTGCAGAGTTAATGGCATGTAAGCTATGCGTACATTTTTGATGCTAAGGATGCACCACGGGGCCCTGACCTGGGGCCTGGAGGGGATGCAGAGTCAGGCTTGACCCATGTCGACACACACTTGTAGCATCCCTTTGGTCCGAGCCTTTAACGCTGCTGCACTGATTTGCTACTTGCTAAAAAAGTGTGGATTATTTGCAAGATAAATGTGCGAGGCTATCAGTGCTAGCACTGCTAACGTTAGCCACATTCTGTGCACCATATTAGCATCATTGTGGTGTGATGTTTACTGTTGCAGTGGGATGTTATCTTAGAGGATGTACTTACTTGCCTTTAGCCTTCTGGTCTTAATGGAATTATAATTAATCTGATGGGGAATGACTCGTCTTTGAACGTCCCCCATCATGAGTCTTCAGGTTGCTGGTTTGATCCGTTCCTGGGTTAAAAATGTTGATGAAACATCAGTGGAGGATTTGAATCAGAGATTTACTCCACCGAAAAAGTGGATGGGCTTCAGCTCCATAAAAGTTAGCGTGATAGAGCTAGCAGAGACATCGGTACTTACAGGTTTGTTGGATTTTCTTCAAAGACAAAACAGCGGTGGAGGAGAGATGACCTCCTGACCCTGCAAATAAAGACATCAGATTTGAGCTCTCCTGCAGTACAGTAATGATTTCTGCTAGTAGAACTTTAGAGATAAATGTCCAGAATGTCCACTGAAGGTTCAGCAGTTTGCCTGAAATGTTGGGAGGATGTGCTCTGACACTTTCTGGAATTTTCATGGATTTTTAGGGGGAATTTGATTGGATATTTGGGGTTGAATATTCAGGGGAATTGCCAGGGAAATTTTCAAGCCTTCTGGTAAATACTTTTGGATTTCATTTGAAGGTATGGGTGAAATGTGCTTCGAACATTTTATGGCATTCCCATTGAATTTGGGGAATTTATTTGGATGCTTGAGGGAGTGTGGCTTAGGTTTTTCGGGAATATCTTTAAAAAAGGAAAACTTCAGAAATAAATTCTTATAACTTTTTGGGAAGACATGCTCTGAAATTATTTAAAAAATAATAAAATTTTCTGGAAAAAATATTTGTACATTTTGGGGAATTTGATTAGGAATTTTGGGGGTGATTCCTCTGAAATTTTCAAGAATTCTGATGGAAATTTCAGGGAATTTGTTCTGATATTTTTGTGAACTTCCAACATTTTCATGAAAATTTGCAGGAATCATTTGGAGAATTTTATTGGAGGTTTTGGATGAAATGTGCTTCAAATATTTTATGGCATTCCCATTAAATTTTGGGGATTAATTTGGATGTTTGATTGAGTTTGGTTTGGGGTTTTTTCAGGAATTTTTTGAGAAATGGAAAATTAGGGAAATTCCTTTTTTAATGGTAAATGTCATTTTAACTTTTTTTGAGGGGACATGCACTAAAATATTTTGCTATTGCATGGAAATTTCTGGAAGAAAATATTTATACATTTTGGGGAATTTGATTGGGAATTTGGGGGTGATTCCTTTGAAATTTTCAAGAATTTTAATGGAAATTTGAGGTAATTTTTTTCTGATATTTTGGTGAACTTCCAACAGTTTTATGGAATTTGGGGGAATTTGGACATTTTTAGGATTTTGCTTGAAATTTTCAAGAATATACATTGATTTTTTTTGTTTGGGGGGTTGTTGGATATTTTGGGGGATATGCTTGGGAAATTTACAGCATCTTCATGGTGATTTTGGGGGAATCATTTGGAGAGTTTTGTTGGAGGTTCTGAGTGAAATGTGCTTCAGAATCTTTTAGCATCTTCATGGAATTGCATGGGAATGCATTTGTATATTTAGGGGAATTTGCTTGAGAGTTTTCATGAATTTACACGGAACAAAGCTCAACTGGCCAAAACATCTGCTCTAAAACGGATCCAGGTCTGTATTTCTACAGAAACGAGTCCTTTGGGAGATTCTTGGACATCATTTAAGGTCTAAACAACTTTCTGTTCAAACAAACCTCAGATTTTAAACTTATCGGATTCTACTGATCCCAGATAAGAGAGAGAAATAAAAAAAAAGTATTCAGACTGAAACTCAGGTTTCAGGGCGCAGAGATTAATTTAGCAAAATCACTAGAAAAGTTTAAAAGGTCTAAAGCTCTGAGGAGAAGTAAAACAGAACTGTTACTGAGGTGAACTTACCCCACACGGGCCAAACCAAACAGCCACAAAAAAGGACTTTTTAAACTCTTTGTCTGGCTGTCAAATACAAGGAGGGGGACGGCGGCTTCTGTCTGACAACAAAAAAGATAAAAATGTCGCCCCTCACCCAGTACTGCTGCAGGATACCAATAATTATCAATGCTAAAGTTAGAATACGACACTTTCATCATATTTTCACCTCCTGGTAATATTTAGATGAGTCTTTAAATCCAGAACTCCCCTCTCCTGCACTCAGAGTTGGCTCCTTCCACTTCCTTTTTCAAAATAAAAGCCTGCCTCAAACTACTGCTCATCTTTTGGCCAAATGACTCAGCAGCAGGAGAAACAGAGACAGAATCAGGTAAAGTTTACACAGACGATCAACAAATGACAAAAGAACACGTGGGCTTTACGTTTGATCAGGGATGTTTGACTCAGGGAGGAGGTTTAGGGCAGGACCTGAGTCTAAATGGACATGTTTGGAAGTTTGTCTTTATCCATGTGGACTAAACCTCCTGAGACCTGAGAGCTTTAGTTTAAGAACTGTTTTTACATTTCTCCTTCTTATTTGGGATCAGAGGAACCTGATAAGTTTAAAAGCTCAGGTTTGTCTTTAACAGGAAGTAGTTTAGACCAAGAATGATTTCCACTGATCTCCTGAAGGTCCTGTTTCTGCAGAAAATACAGACCTGGATCTGTTTTAGATCAGAGATTTTGGCTGAGTGTCAGCCAGCTGGTCAGCTGTTCTCAAAAATGTACGAATGCATTCCCCCAATTCCATGAAAATGACAGAAAATTCCTCAAAATATCCAAACAAATTCCATACATTTTTACATGAAAATTCTTGAGAATTTAAAGAACATAACCCCCAAATTCCCAATCAAATCTCCCAAAATTAGAAAATACGTTTCCTAAATTTCCATGAAAATACCAAAAAAATTTAAATCACATTTCCAATTAGAGACAAATTTCCATTTCTTGAAAAAACTCCTTAAACTTTCAAAAAAAAGCTTGAACTGTTCCAGTCAAATGACCAAACTCCCAATTTCCCAAAATCTTAAAATAAATTCCCCAAACTTCCATGAAAATACCTTTACATTTTAGTGCAGAATCTGACTGCAGACTGAAAAATTATAATCAGATTTCCTATTAGAAACTCATTCCCTGAATTTCCAGTACTTGAAACAATCCTGAAAATTTCAAATCAAATTCCCCCAACATCTCCAAACAAACTCCAATGGAAATGCCACTAAAAGCACAAAACCCAACCATATTTCACCTGAATCCTCCAATGAAACCCTTTAGAAATATTCTCCAAAAGTTCCTTGATAAAAATACCAAAATAATTAAGTGAAAATTCCCCCCAAAAATTCAAATCAGATTTCCCATTAGAAACTCATTTCTGGGATTTCCATTTCTGAAACGAAAAAAAAAAAGAAAAAAATCCTCAAAATTTCAAATCAAATTCCCCCCAAATGTCCAAACAAACTCCAATCAAAATGCCACTTAAAAAAAAGAACAAAACAAAACAAAAAACAAAAATATTTCACCTGAATCCTCAAATGAAACCTTCAAAAATATTCTTCAAAATATCCATGAAAATGCTTAAAAATTTTCCAATCAATACCAAAATACTTCAGTGAAAATTCCCACAAAAATTCAAATCAGATTTCTGATTAGAAACTCATTTGCGGAATTTCCATTTCTTGAAAAAGTCCTGAAAATTTCAAATGAAATTCCACAAAAGCCCAAACAAATTCCAATGGAAATGTCACTAAAAAGAAAAAAATCAACCCATATAACCCATATTTCACCTGAATCCTTAAATGAAACCCTAAAAAATATTCTCCAAATTATCCAGTCAAATCCCCCTGTATTAACAAACCCCCCTCCATAATCCCCCAACTGTCAAAACAAATGCCCCCCCCACATTACACCTGACTCTTCCTATGACCCTTTCTTAAATATTCTCAAAATTTCCATGAAAATGGGTACAAATTTCCCGAGCAAATTCTCAAAAATTAGGAAATTTGTTTATGGCAGATTCTTCAAAAAAGATCAAATCACACTTTCTATTAGAGACTGATTTCCATTTCTTGAAAAAAAATCCTAAAACTTTCAAATCAAATTCCCCTGATGTCCAGACAAACTCCCTAAATCCAATGGAATGCCTCCAAAATCCCAACCATATTTCACCTGAATCCTCCAATGAAATCCTCAAAAATATGATGTAAAATTTCCATGAAAATACTTTAAATTTTCCAATCAAATAAAAAAAATCCCCAAATTGTCAAAACAAATTCCCATAGATATGCCCCCCTCCACCCCCCATAAATAAATAAATAAATAAAAATAAAAATAAACACACTACACCTGAATCTTCCTATGACCCTCTCAAAAATATTCTCAAAATTTTTATGAAAATGGGTGAAAATTTCCCGGGCAAATTCTCCAAAATATCCAAACAGTCACCCCTAAAAAAAATCCATGAAAATTCCTGAAAATGTCATAAAATTCTGCCAACATTTCAAGCTGATTTCTTAAACCTCTTGGACATTCTGGACAGTTATCTCTGAGCTTCTCGTAGCAGAAATGATTCCTGTGTCGTAGGAGCGTTAGAATGTAATGTCCTCATGTACATGCAGGGTCAGGAGGTTAAAGTCAACATTTTATGTTTTATGGCGAGTTTGTGATGGTTTTATTGAATGATTTGTGCACACTGAGGTGTTTACCCTCTGACAGCAGCGTCGGCTGTTGTTGCTCGGTGACTGAAGTGTCAGTATAGACGATGAACTGATGGCTGACTTGGCTGTCATTGCAGATTATCTGGCACAGCAGACTCTGGGAGGTTTCCCTGCTGCAGGGTCTAATTATTGGAGTGTGTTATCACTTTCATAGGAAAAAAGATGGATGACATTAGATTTCCTTTTATTTTTTCTGTTCTGGTGTTTTGTCACTCTCCCTGAAGCAGAGCCAGGACTGTTTAAACTCTCATTGTTCACATTTAGCCATTGTTGATATGATTTCCTGTGTCATTCAGCTTTTACATGATTACATTTCCTCTTAACTGGATTTTAACTTGACGTTTATGGTTACCCGTGTAAGTCGGCGCTGCTTTCACTGCTCTGTCATTGGTGTCATTGTGATTGTGCGGACCGGTTGGAAATGCAAATGTTTATGGGTCGTTGAGGTCTCTCGTGATGATGAAACTCTGCCTTTGTTGGCAAACATGTCATATTTGGATTGATTCCCATCATGAGATAATAGGCCAAAGTGTCCGAGTGAAGTGTGCCGGTTTAACTTGTGATGGAGAGTGCAGAGCAACGTGGGAAAAGCATCGTTATCATGCAAGGTTTTATATTCATTAGATCCCGTTTGTGTCAGCGTGTTGGTGCTGGATAATGGCTGTCTGTGAGAGCGGGAATGGCTCTGTAATGTCAGTGCTGCAGGGGCCTCTTTATATCATAAAAGTCTCTGCAGTACGCCATAAAAAGAGCGAGGAAAAAGGGTACAAAATAAAACAGAGGGATATGAAGTGGCAAATGGACATTTTGATTTGAATCCTCAAAATGGTGCAAATGAAGACAGAAGAAGAGGAGATAAGAGTGTCTAAAAAGTCATTTTCCTGCAGTCCTCTGCTGTTAAAGGAGCTTTCAGAGGTGCACCGTGGAATCTTGACTCAGTTTTTCCATCTTGGTCTGTGGCGGACGGGCAGCAGGCGGTGATTTATCTGCACTGCTGTGAGCTGCAGCAGGGAGACAGTGAAGTAAACCATCTGGTATTCCTCCTGTTAAAGCAATAAGAGTGGAAAGGCTAAAGCGCTGCTGAGCCTCAGGAGAAGCTCAGGTCTGAAAAACTCTTTGTACTTCGGATCGTCTTTCAAGTCTGAGTTTGTGCGAGTCAGAGCGTCTGTTGGTGTTAGTGAAATTGCAAGACTTTCTGCATTTTTTCTCTCTGTGCCTTATTCTGCTGTCAGAGAAGCTCCTGAACCTCTCCATGATAAATATCCAGTGTAACCATCATAACCACGGGAATGAACGTCTATAAAGTCCCACTATTTTCCCCTCCTTTCTTCCCCGTCTCTTCCTCCTGCGTTCTCATGCAGCTCCGGGTTCAGGTCACTGGGTCAGCGTCCTGTGACGTCTGGACTGAAGCTAACTGATAAAAAGAAACTGAAGTGGTACCGGCTTATGAGTTCATTTACAAAACGCTGTCCTCAGTTGACTCAGGAGTTCTTACCCCATCATAGTTGCATACTTTCACCTGGCTGGCATCCAAACTTCATCTTTACTCAAAACATAGCAGCTGACAACATAATTGCTAGTGCTAAGGCTAATGCTCTGGTATTAGCCGCTACTTCTGCTGTTTTACAGCTACAGCATGATGGCAACATGTGAAATAGATGAAAATAGACCCCTGTTGTACAGTCATTAGTTTGACCCACCCAGCATCTTTTTAAAGTTTGCTAACATTAGCTTACATTAGCCAGAATTAACCCTCTGAGACCAGTGGTAATGTAAAAGCTGAACCATAAATTGTAGCCTCTTACTTTTTTCCTCTTGAAGCTAGCCTTTGTGCCTTTCCACTGACGCTATCCATGCCTTTGAATTCCTTCTGGAAGCTTTTCTAACAAGTCTGGAACTTGGGTGACTTTCCAGGGTCTTAAAATATTAAATCCACACCAGTACCTCTGACTTTGAACATCTTTTTTCTATTTTATAATCAATTTTTGTTTGTTTCTGCCGCTACAAGCTAATGCTAATCACCATTTTGTTATACTTTGTGACAGGCTGTGAGGCTGTTTCAATGAGATCCTGGTTGAGATGGCCTGTATAGCTCTCCGAATGGAGAGAAACAGAGACAGAGAGCCTGTGATGTGGCCCAAAATAGAGCTAATACTAAAAACCGCAAGGACTTTGTTTTGTAAATATGTAAATATTTTGAAGACTTGTTGTCACAGAATGATTATTGTTTCAGTTTTTAGTCCCTAAAAAATAGGAGAAGAAGTTTTTGCTAAAATAATCTTGGTCAATATTGTTTACTGTGTTTTGCTGATAAAAATCTTTGAAGTTCAATTTACTTTTAATTATTCTTTTGTCTTTATAGTCCCTTAACTGGGCTGTCATTAAGTCAGCTGGCTATCCCTGTTGGTTACATCTTCTTAAAGGTACAGTGTGTAATATTTACTAGCATTTAATATTCATTTAGAATAATCATGTTATTTATCCATAAGAAGGGTCCCCCTCTAGGACTCTGCCACAACAGAACACACAACAGAAGGGACCATATAACAGTCCCATTTCTTTGGTTTTGCTGTAGATTATTTTCGGGCCTTTATTTTGATAGGACAGCTTAAGGGAGACAGGAAATTAAGGGGGGAGAGAGTGGTGGAAAGGATGCCCTAAGCATGTGCCAAGACCGGAAATCGACCAGAGTCAAGCTTGACATGTGTGTCAGGGTCAAGCTCGATGGCATCTCTTTTGTCCAGGCCTTTTCACCCCTGGTAATACACCTAGTGGTTTTCAGGACATTTGGACATCCCAAGACTGACCAGGGGCTCTGACTCTAAATAAATAGGTTTCATTCACTATATATGTCACCAATCAAAAGGACTGTCTAGATATATCTGGGTGGATTTATTCGATGTAAATAGCTGAAATGATGGCATTATGGCCGAAATAACTCCTTGCATAATTCAAGTAACTTGATTACCTAATTACTTTATGATCAGGGCTTATAGTCATGTGCATAAGTTTAAGGCATTAAGGATCGATGTGCCACAACCTGGGGCCTTGAGCCAGAGTCCAGCCCATGTGTGTTGCTCGGCCTCCAAGGTCAAGCTCGACGGCATGTCTTTTGACCAGGCCTATTCACCTCTGGTACTACTCCCAGCAGCTTTCGGGCCTTCGGGACATCCACAGCCTGACCAGGGGCTCATGGCAGCCCTTACTGGCACAAATGGTACCCTAGGCCGTTGCCTACTAGCCATATCCACTTCTAACTGTAGCCTCCAGGTGTGGACTGATTTTTTTTTCCCAACAGCCCATGACCCTGGTGATATGCAAGAACATCCAGAGCACAACCAGGGTTGTGTCAATCCTCCTTCCCGGTTGATGGTGCCCTAATGTGGCTAAGGTGTACTTTATTTATAAAACTTTTTAGATAGATGGATGGAATAAAGATAAACTACTAGTGATAGTAACTGTAATGTAAGATTCTTATTGATATATGTGTGGCTTGGTCTTTTCCAGGTTAATAGAAACTCTATTGCAAGTGCGTTCATACATGTGGCTGCTTGCTCTCTTGCTACCTGACATCCCATTCAGCTTTGTCCTAGTTATTAGTTTACTCATGTGTTTCTTCCTTGAACTAGTGTGTGTGTTGTCTCTCACAGGATGTCCATGCAGTGTGTGTAATGCGTTCAATGTAGCACACGTAATGCCTGCAGTATGATTTCCAGGTCTGGTCACATGAAAGCCAGAAGCAACAAGTTAAGGTCAATGTTTCAGGAAGTGTCTGAGCATTTTGCAGGAGTTACGTGAGGTAAAATCTTTAAAGGAAGGAAAAAAAGTCTTATTCCCCTCTGTAAACACCAAATATTTAGAGTCTTGGTGTTGGTGTGGTCCATTTCAGGTGGCTTAAATCCTGAGCTTTGTAATTTCCTTTGGGGAAACCCTTCCTGGTATTTTTAGATCATAAAGCAGGTCGTTGTATCTTTGCTTGAAAGCAGCTACTGTGGCGACCAAGGTTTTCATGATACCAGGATCTAAACTTTAATATGATTCTTCAAACAAGTCCTGTAGCTGGATTTCAGCGGCAGGTTCACAATACAAATAAAGCAATAGGAGATATACACATCAAATCAAGTCTAAAGAAGAAATATATGAATAGATACAGTACCAGTCAGAACATTATGGCATGTTCGGGCACAAAAAAGTGGCTAAAGTAAGGCGTAGATGTGGCAAATAAGCTCCATGGCTACAAGGGGTGGGAATGGAGGATTGGCACAACCCTGGTTGTGCTCTGGATGTCCTTGCATAATACCAGGGGCATGGAAAAATGATCTGCTAAAAAACTAACAAAGTCCACACCTTTAGGGGATGGATATGGTGACTAACAGGGGTTTGGTACTGTCCAGGGAGGTAGGAGGGCTGCCACAAGCACCTGGTTGGGCAGTGAATGTCCCAAGCGCCTGAAAATCCGCTAGCAGTCTACTGGCATGAAAAGGCTTGGACAAAATAGGTGCTGTCAAGCTTGACCCTGGCTGCATGTGGTAGGACATGTTGAGCTTGACAGTAATCTGCAAAGAGGAATGAAGGCTAGCTGCTAACTTTAGCCAAGTTCTACATAGCATATCAAACCCACTGACACAAATACCCTGTGACAAATTTGACGGTTCTGTGGACAAAAGGAGCCTTTCCTGAACTTGTCCTTTACTTATGTAATAGTGATGTTTTTCAAACAGAAACTCTCATCCTGTTGTCTTTAACAAATACATTTATCACCCATTTATTCACTGTAAAATCAGGATTATAGGTTGCACCCATGTGTATGCTAAAGTCTATTTTTGCGCCTGTCCCAGAGGGAAAAACATTTAAACTGTTGTTCTGCAAGATAATTCCTATTGCATTCATCAAAGTCCACAGGGTGCAGTTTCTACAGCTTTGTAGCTGTTTTAGAACTGTCTGTTTTAGCCATCAAGAGTTAGCACCTCTGCTAGCTATAAAACACTTTTAGAGCTCTCAGCCTGCAGGGATTGTAGTGACGATGACAAAATCTGAGTCCCACCGCCCATGTCTGAGGGTCTGTCTTTACTGAGGATTCTTTCAATCCGACAAACACTCCACAAGGCTTATATACATACCAGTATACTCCTGCTTTCATAACAGGCAGGATTATAACCTAATGAGGGAGAAAAGATGGTAAAAAGTGGCGCCAACTCTGATCAGTCTGGTCTGCAATGAGCAAGAAAGGGCTGCACTTGTGGTCATGACAATGCATGTCTAAACATACTGCTGTTAAAGATGTGCCCTTTACACTCGTGCTGGGCAACTAATTAAAAAATAATCAAAACCAAATTTTAGAGCCTCAGACAGATGTAAACCTGCCATGTCTGTTATTTTTTTTCCCCTTGTAATTCTCTTTCAACTAATGCACCATCCCCTTAGCTAGGTGTCGCAAGGCATGAAGTCTGCTGGAAACCCAAATGACGCAGAAGTAGTCATGTGACTCATCCCCATCCAATCCGCTACACCGAAGCACCACGGAGGAAAAGCCGAAGACTGAGACGACTGTGCAACGCGAGCAGCTCAGTGTTTCCCATTAGTTACCTAGACTATGACACAGCACCATAGTCTTTTCTATTCTGCCATAGTCTAATTTGCCCAACTAAAGTCACATTTTTATGTGATTTTTAAAAATCTTTGCTATATTTATGCCATGCTATTATCAGCCTCGTCATTAGATGCAGTACGACCAATTTGCACAGGAAGGGGTGTTTTTTTTCCCCCCAAATAACTACATAATGGCTCAGCGTCTCTGCGCACCAGTATGTATGTGCGTTGATTGGCCAACAACACCATAAGGGGAGCATTAAAGCTGTGCCTTTGGACTTATTCACAAAGTTTTAGAGTGTGCACTTTATTCTGGAGCTTTAACAAAGCAACACCGTTTGTTTGCACAGAGACGGACACAAATCAAACATGTTTATGCAGCGCCGCCAACTACAACCAACAAATAACAGCAAATATATTGTGATTTGGAGAAGTGTTTTCAAGACAGCTTACTTTAATCAGGGATCATGGAGCAGATTTCTCATCAAACAAAGGCAAAAGGCGCAACTATCTGGGATTTTATAGAAAATCTGTACATAGTTATGTTTTTTTTTATTGCACCAGTTTCAAACCAGTACACCCAAGACATCTTCTGAGAGTAGTCAAGGACAACGGGAGAAATGATGTGGCATGCAAATCAAAACAGACACGCCACCATTTACAGTAGTTTTACAGCACCATGTGACCGTGGGTTCAGACATTTAGAATAAGAATATAGAAATAATCCGACTGCTGAGGGTCATAGATTGGCATCTGTATTATTCTAAGTAATGACCAGTGAAAAATCTTCTCACAGAAGTTTTTACTTAGAAAGCCTTTCAGTGCCGTTAAAGTTATTTAGTCTAACGTACAGTAATTACAGTCAGGGCCATAACTGTAACCTCCTGTACTCATACTGAGGCTCCAGCCTCCCAACAGTTGGCTTCACTTACAGTTTTATAACAGCATCAGGTGATCAACAACAACAAAAAAACTCTCTCTGTGATGCGCTCTAGGAGGTGGAAGTCTTTCATTGGGCACCCTTGTTTTCGGCGGTGCCGGTTTCCAAGAGTGGCAGGGTCCTCTTTATGGCTGCTAATTACTCCTTGTCCTCAGCGCCAGGTCAAGCATGTGCCTGGAGAATCAGGCCTCACTTCAGGAGGGGTTTTGAGGAGGAGAAGGGGGCAGGGAAAGAGTGAAGAATGTTAATCTCCCCCCCATGAAAAAGTCCTAATTCATTGGTCCGGCACCCCTCCTCCTGTCAAACCAAATGGTGCCGTCTGGAGACGCTAAGTGTTGTTTCAGAATGTGTGCATGTGTGAGTGTGGAAATCAAGAGTGGGTGGATAAGTCAGAGGAAGGGGATACACCACAGCCTTGGCGTGGAGCCGAGAGCAGGATTATGAATCTGGTGCTCAAGCTACTGTTCAGAGAAAGAGGACGGATTGAAAGTGTAGTGGGAATATCCATGCTGAAAACCACATCATACAATCAGTTGGAAGAGTTACCACACACTTAAGTAATTCACATGTAAGTGGTATACTTTTATGAATTCATTACACTTTACAATGCTGGAAACCTCGTCCAGCCCATGTCTGACAAACAAACCCATAAAAGACTGAAAAGAAGCTCCTCTTTTAGCACAATACATCAAAGATTGAGCACTTTGCTTGCTAATTTTGAGATTATAAGTACAAGTTGTGACAGTGCATGTGGCAAAGAGAGACATAACTGAGGGATTAGATGGTTTAAGCTCATCCGTCTGAGAGTTTTCAGCCAGCCCAGCTTCATCCTATGTCCTCTGCTGCACTGTCTCATATTGATGCTGTAAATGCATGCTCTCATTGACAGCGAAAGCCCTTCGGCTGATATGAGCATTAAACACATCTGGAATATTGCCACTGTGGTTATGGAAGCAATGTAAGGATAACATGAGAGGCAAAGGAAGGAATCTGTTTTAATTTACACATGAAAAAGATTCAGAGGCTTAAGAGATGCTCTGAGTTTTACAGCAATGCTTTTATGTGTCTTGCAAAAGTATTTAAAGCTGCAGAAGAGGGAAGGCAGACTGTGTACACAAGACCGTGTCGTATAAACAGTTTCTGTGTACCTGCTCTCTTGGATGTAAGGGGCTGTGGTCAGAGGGAAGAAGTATTTTTAGCAACTGGAGCAAGAGGTGTTGGTCTCGAGGGGTCTGACATGCTAAGTAGGTAAACATCTCAGCTTAACAAGGTGGGACTGAAGGCCATACCTGCGGCTTGGGATGTGGTCAGGACAGTTTCCGCTGTAAGGTCGAGTGCCGGGGACAGAAATCTATGAATGAAGGTGTGTGAGAGGAAGGGAATGGAGAGTTTTCATTGAGAGAAAAGCCCCACCTGTTGCTTTTTGCATTAGGAGACATTTGCTGATTTTCAGATGGGTTTTTTATTTTGCACCTTGTATCCGCACAGATAGCCCATATATTATGGTGTCCTTTCACCTTCCTGCTCTTTTCCTGTAAGCTGCTAATTGGCCCACTCCCCCTGGCTCACCTCCAGGTGACCCTGCAGAGGCCCTGTGGTCTCTTTTAGATCCTTCAGAGGATATAAAAACATCCATGAAAAAGCTGATAGAACACATTTTGCCTGAGGAAAAAGGAAATTGGAGAATGGAAATGATAGAGTGGAGCATTTGGATAACACTTTGATTGATGGAGGGAAAAAGTGGGTATGAAATGAGAGGCATCCTGATGATAATCAACCGTATTCACACTGCAGTTTTCTATGATTTCACTACGAGGATGTGAAGCAAAGTGCTGTTTCATTTTCCCACTGTGTTCCAGATGGTATGCTGTGAATGTCAAGACAGTCTGACTGCAGACTGTTCATCTCTGACGGCCACTCTCACAGACCGTTCATCTGAGACGCCGTCTCTTTCAGAACAGAAATACACACTAAAACTTTTGAAATAAAATCACATCAAACTTCCATTTGGGGTAGGTTAAATGTTTTGGTTATGGTAAGGATACCAAAAATTAAAAGTTAAATCTGACCCGGAAAACCTGATTACCAAACATTCAATAAATTTAGGTAAAAAGTCTGCTTACAGGGAAAAAAAAGCTTATACTCAATGAAAACATTCTAACGCAGCAAGTTTACATTAGCTAAGTTTGCTGCCTAAGCTACGTAGATAACAGAGCTAAAGCAAAGCTCACAAAGCTGCAATGTAAGCTACTTTTTCTACATAGCTATGTTAGCTTTAGCTCGTTTGCTGAAGCGCACGTTGCTTAAGCTAACTGAGCCATAGATAACCTAGCTACGTAGCTAACGTATCTAAAGCTAAGCTCACAAAGCAGCTGTGCAATCCATGTAGATTGGTATTTATATAGTTATATTAGCTTAAGCTCTGTTTTCTACAGCTCATATTGCTAAAGCTAAAGTTTGATATCATAAACATAATGGCTTTTTAAACTACTCAAGAGCTTATGCTAATCCTAGCTAATGTTGCAAATGGAAAGTAGTTAAACACAAGGCTAATGCCATTGTTTACAATATAGGCCTTCCAATGTAAACCACAGAAAACTATAAAATAATTTTAGCTAATGTTGCAGTTAGAAGAAGAGGGGTTTGAGGCTATGGCTACAGTTTTGACTCATTAAGACAATGGTATTCTGAACTACTTCAGAGCTTATGAGCTCATGAGAATACTAGCTACTATTGCAAATAAAAAGTGGCTACAGTAGATTAATGTTATTGTTTGATATTGTTAACAATAAAAGCCTAGGCCTACCATTGCATACCACATCAGAATATATGATAATGTTAGCTAATGTTGTAGTTAGAAAAACAATAGTTTAAAAGCTAACATTATGGTTTAATTTTTATAAACATGGCATTGTAAACAACTCCAGAGCTGATGCTAATACTGGAAGTTGCTATCAGCTAACACTACAGTTTGATATCGTAAACATAATGGCATTGTAAACGACTTCAGAGCTTATGCTAATACGAGCTAATGTCACGATTAGAAATTGGCTAAAAACAAGGCTAATGCTACTTTTCAATATTGTTTACAATGCAGGCCTACTATGGTAAGCCACATCAACATAAACAATAATGTTAGCTAATGTTGTAGATTATAAAAGGCTTGCTGAAAGCTATCACTACTTTTTGATATCATAAACATTATGGCATTGTTAACAGCTGGAGCTTATGAGCTTATGCTAATACTAGGGATACGCGCGGTTAGCTGGCATGGGATTTACTTGTGTGTTAAACTAATTACCTTTCTTTTTTTGCGGACACAGGCTTGAAATCCCGGTCCATAATGCTGTTTTAAACTGTGATGAACCTCCCGCCACTAGAGGCCGCTGTAGTTTCAGTTAATGGCCGCTGCCTTCCTCTCTGGCATTTCACCAGATGTAAATATGAGAAGCTCAGTGGTGGCTTCGTGGTTAGCGTGTTGTAGAAAGGCTGCAGTACGACAGTTTTCTAAAGTGGTAGATGGAAATGAGGTGGTATCTAAGATTGTCGAGGTAATGGTAGCTAATTTTGTAATGTTAGCTAATTTTGTAGTTTTAATAAAGTACTTGAACGCTAACACTGTTGTTTGACATTGTTCTAAGTATAGACTAGCCTTGGAAAACACATATAAAGCTTTTGTTGATATTGGCTAATGTTGTAGTCAAAGACAGTAGTGTTGTCAAACACTAACACTACTACAAATATAAAACATTTAAAGCCAACTGCTACATTTGCTAGAGGCTATCTCCTAGCTAGCGGTGACTTAGCTTGAAAGTAGTCAGATACCAACAGAAGCTGCTGTCTACTGTTGCCGTATTTGCTGTTTTAACACAGCCTTTTTTCCCTCCAGATTTTCTGTTTCCATCGTGTTTTATATTCAAGAGCGTGCAGCACTGAAATGATAGCTAACTTACCTTGCAAAGCAGATGGATACGCCCGTTTTCTTGTTTTTCACTGGCGAATCCATCTTGCAAAGCTCCCATCTGAACCGTTTGGGCCCGGTTAGAAAGTGACAGGACCAATCAGTGACGAGGGGCGGTACTTTCAGGCGTGGCAGAGTCGTGACGTAAACAAGCAGCAGCAAGAGCTGGTGCAGTTATGGAGGAAGAGATTAACGTGATTGCTGCTAACGCGCCAGTTTTATCAGAACTTGACGACATTTCTTGGTTAAAAGAAGAACAAAGAACAGCAGTGAGTTGTTTTCTTTTCAGAAACGACAAAAGTCGAGTAGGTGTCTATAGTAGGTGTCTATAGGTGCCATGTTTCGCATTATTCCTCAGTAGCTGCACATGCGCAGCTTGATAGCGGTTACGTTACGTGTTTTGTTGCTCTGATTGGCCCGTAGAGATGTGACAGACAGAACATTCACCCAATCGCACTCTTGAGTTTTTTTCAAAGCCTCTGCCTTTTCTCAAACGTTTCCTATTGAAGCTTTCCCAGATGGATGTGTGAAACAAATCTATCTGGCATGTCAGGTTAATAGCTAACTTCAACACTGCTAACTCCCTAGCATACAGCAGTACGATAAACACACATTCAAGCTTCCAAAAGAGAGCTTGATGTAGCATAACAATGGCTAATATGAGATAAACCCTTTCTCTCCCCAAATAAACTGTTGAGCTCACTGAATTTCTCTTTGTCAGTGTTGATTAGCTAATAAACTCCTCAGCGGGGGCTGTGACATGGTAAGCAGCACTGACTGGATGCTTCTTTTATGAGTTGTGAGCCAGCTACAGTCATTCTGTTGTTATTCTTGTTGTGACAGTGATATTGTTATGGTGGTGAGTCTGTTGCCTGGGGGAATGTCTTTGAATGATTTATCACTGCTTGAATGTGCTGCTGCTATTTATAAATTAATAAAACAGTGGGTGCTTGTGGGTAAACATCTGATTAATTGAGATAGTTTGCAGTGCTAGGGTTCAGGCAGTCGACTTTTCAAAGGAGTTTTAAACCATGGACTACAACTTTGTGCCCAAAGTGACATTAACATGCAGAGCAACTGATTGCAATGTTTCCTGTATGAACTTTAAAACTTTTTGGGTTTCATAGAGGTATTTTTTTTATAATATTAGGTAAGATATGAAGTGAGTGTTGGTGCCTGTCACCACCACAGTCTCTGGCTGTGAGGCTTACGCAATGCTATTTCCATATAAGGGAAGAGGAGATGGAAAAGGGAGGCTATGGCTGTTTAACAGTCTGAAAGTCACAGACTAAAACCGCATGAACGCGATCAACTGTTGCTGGATTTTTATAATGCAGCATGAGGTTAATCTGACATTTAAGCTCCACCCTGTACGCAGAGGTTTAACTGTGAGGTTGTGCCCATGCCTTGTAGGGCCTTCTCCCTCTCGCAGACATCAGTGATCGATTGATCTACCTCTTAAAGGATAATGTGGTGATGGATGCTGGCAGCTCAGAGGGAGTAGTGCAGTGTTGCGGCTTTTTACAGTGAACATTTGTGGCTGTCTGAGTAAAGGGCAATGACTGTGAGCTTTGCTTTTGGTCAACCGAGGCCCTTGTTAAAATGGTATTAAATGAAAATGATTATGTGCCAGTATATGTGTCACCTACTTCTCTCATATTCCTGGCAGAGACACTGAAGCTTTCTGTGTCTAACTCTCTGAAGTGGATTTTTAAGGATGCCCAAGAGGGATTTTTCTGTAGTAGTATGAAGATTGAGACAGCAACACTGAAAATAGAAGACTTTGCTTGCTCTATTTATTCCTAAATATTGAAGGCCCTATAAAATATGCAAGTATAAACCTTTATGAAATATTTTTGGCAATGTTTTCTGACTTTTGCACAGTCTCTCAAAGTCAGCACTATAATGAATTATAAGTATGTTCCTCAAAATAACAACTTTGATGATGCTAAAGGGGTTGTTCTGAAGGGCTCAGTGACTTTAAGTGTGGCACTGCCACCTTTGAAATAAGACAGTTCATGATTTTTTCCCTGCTGGATATTCCACAGTAAACTGTGATATAAGTGATATTATTAGAAAGTGGAAGAGTTTAGGAACAACAGCAACTCAGCCATGTAGCAGAAGACCAGGTTACACAGAACAGGGTCACCGGTGCGTGAAAGTCGCCAACGCCCTGCTGAGTTCTGAACTTCCACTAGTGTTAACGTAAGAACAAAAACTGGGGGGGCAGGAGTTTCAAGTATGGGTTTCAATGGCCGAGCAGCTGCATGCAAGCCTCACATCACCAAGTCCGATACCAAGAGTAGAATGGAGTGGTGTAAAGCACACCGGACTGGAAATAAATGCATTTGAATGCACCATTTTCACAGTCCCTGCTGGTGTAAAGGCCAGCCGGCCAAATGCTATTGTCCGTATAGTGCACATTCAGGCCTCAGAAGAAGTATAATGGATAGTTCAACAGATTTTGAGTGGTGACAGCTCAATCAGAGTATTTGTTAGAGACCTACTTTTCCCATCACTTGACATCCTGACACATGATAACGCTGCTGTCCCCGAGCTTTTAGACAAGCTCATTAAAAGAGCCTCTGTCATGGTGGTGAATGATAGACAGCCTCAGGCTGATGGATGATTTTCTGTCTGTTTCTTCATTACAAGTTGTTGACAGACTGAACTGTCTATTTGTTTCTACCCTCCTCTTGCTAAGACTGTCATCCTGTGGTGTGCACGTCCACTAATATGACTGTTGGAACATTTTTAACCTGTTAATGCTGGACTAAGTGTTTTTCTTTTAAATGCATTACTTTGATTTGAACTTTGTCTCATGAGCTGTTAGCCTCTGCCTGTTAAGTCATCTCAATCAATATTACCCTGTAACATAATAACTACCCAGGAATGTAAAACAACAGAAACACAATATAAATCTGCAGATTTTATGGTGTTAATCCCATGAACATAAAAGTGTTTGCCTACTGTAATAACAAAATCCAAGCTAATAAAATAACTATGACATTTGCAAGTTTTTACATTTGTGTGAAATTTTTACTATTTTCCAAAAATTTAGTATGAGCATGAAAACTAAATATCCATGATCATGTTTTTTTTTTTTTTTAGAGGCTTTTAACTGCCAGTGGGTTCCATCAGCTAAAGCTCAAGTCACATCAAAAAATGCAATTTTCTCTTTTGAAGAAACAGGAAGAAGTTTTTCTGTCGTCTTAAAAGACTGGTATAGCCATAAATCTTAGCGCACATATTACATTTATGGAAAGGTAAAATCAGTGTCCCTCAAAATTGTATGAAATCCCACAGATATGTGTGCAATAATGAAAAATGAAAGTTGAGGTTATTGCTTGTTGCAGCCTTTGTTGTTCACCATGAAACAGGAAGAAGTTTTTTTGTCGTCTTAAAAGACTGGTATAGCCATAAATCTTAGCAAATATATTACATTTAAGGAAAGGTAAAAAAATCCCTGAGTTTTCTTGATGGAAATGATGTTTTTGCCCTTGGATTTTGTAGAATTTTCCTTTTTAATTCACATTTTTTTGCTAAAACTTATGGCTCTACAAGTGCCTACAAGTAGAAAACTCGGGGAAAAAAAACTTCCTGTTTCATGGCGAGTAAAAAAATTAACATAACTACAGTTTTTGTTGTGACTTGAGCTTAAGCTGATTTGAACCCCTTGGCTGTTGTAAAAAAGCATTGTAGCACAACTTTCTTTTTCATGTTCACATTAAATTTGTAGGAAGAAGAAAACAATTTTGAAAGAAAAGGATTTTTACCTTCCCATAGATGTAATATGTGTGTTAAGATCCATGGCCCTACAAGTGTTTTAAAACTCTAGAAACTTCCTGTTTTTTGGCAAACAAAAAAAAATATTGCCGCAAGTACGTTTTTGACCCACTGACTGAGTTGTAAAAATGCCTCTGGAACGATGACCACGACTTTCTTTTTTTCTATGTTTATGTAACATTTGTGGGAAATCAATACAGTTCTGAGAGACATGATTTGTACCATGCTAAGATTTATGGCTTCACGTGTTTTTTTGAAAAAAAAACTTACTGTTTCATGGAGAAAAAAATATTGCCCTAACTATGTTTTTTGATGTGAGGTGAACTTAAGCTGATTTGAGCCAAATGGCAGTCGTGAAAAGTTAATACAATTTTGAGAGAGAGTTACTTTTACCTTAATATAACCATAATAAATCCCTACAAATAAATAATTGCCACATTTGCAGCAGTCAAATGCTTTCTCGTTTATGGGAAATGTATTACATTTGAGGGATTATTATGTGAAAAGCCGCAGATTTGTGTTGTGTTCACGGTTCGTTCCATTTGTGGGCAGCTACTCTTACCACTTTAGATTTCATTTCAAAGTTTGGTATTAGATGACAGACTTCCTTTAAGACAAGAAGAGTGGGCAGGTTTTCTAGAGACTGAAAGGGAGAGGAGTCATCAGATTGAAGTCAGACTAGAGGACATGTGACTTTTATTGTGTTCTAATTAGAGTGTAGAAAGTAGGACTGTGATGACTCAGAGTTTTGTCTGCCCAATTGGATTTGTCTGCTCAATAGGCGGATCACTTTTTGTTCTTTTTTTTTCATATTGCAGCTCCACACCACTCCTCTATCAGTCTAAACAAGTCTCCTTTTTTAACCTCAAAGATACAAGTGAATAATAGTTGAGTTTTCCAGCTGCTGGACAGACATCAAAGCATTCTCTCATGACTGTCTTGGTGCTTCATATCAAGTCTTAATATCAACATGAGCAGACAAAGATGAAGGCAAGATCTGATCTGGTCTCAAAGTTAGCTGCAGCTCAGTTGGAAGGCCACAAAGAAACACAAGAGACAAGCATGTGGGAACTCTGCTCACAGCCCCTTTGTGGGATAAATACATAAAAATCTGCTTTATCCTTGTTTGTGTAATTTGAAGAGGAGTCTGGCTGCAGACCACAGGTCTCAGAACCCTCCTCTTGCAGACCACGACTGTGAGACGCCACCTCCGTCGGAATGCAAGTGACTTAATTTGCTGGTGCAATTTCAAGTTTAAATCTCGCTTTTTATATTCAACTGTATTCATAAACAGTCTGATGGCTAACGCTACAGACTAAACCACATTTTATGAACTAAACGGAAAAACAAGGCTAATATAGCTTAATTAGCCATGTAGTTTGCATTACTTTGGAAGCTTACATAGCTACATTAGCCATGTAGTTAGCATTACTTTGGAAGCTTACATAGCTACATTAGCCATGTAGTTAGCATTACTTTGGAAGCTTACATAGCTACATTAGCCATGTAGTTAGCATTACTTTATAAGCTAACATAGCCACACTAACCACGTAGTTAGCATTACTTTGGAAGCTAACATAGCTACAATAGCCACTTAGTTAACATCACTTTGTATGCTAACATAGCTGCATTAGCCATGCAGTTAGCATTACTTTGGAAGCTAACATAGCTACAGTAGCCATGTTGTTAGAATTACAATATAAGCTAACATAGCTACAATAGCTACTTAGTTAACATTACATTGTATGCTAACATAGCTACATTAGCCATGTAGTAAGCATTACTTTGGAAGATAAAATGGCTACATTAGCCATGTTGTCAGCATTACTTTGGAAGTTAACATGGCTACATTAGCCATGTAGTTAGCATTACTTTATAAGCTAACATTGCTACATTAGCCTTGTAGTTGGCAATACTTTATAAGCTAGCATAGCTACAGTAGCCATGTAGTTGGCATTATGTTCTAAGCTGACATAGCTACATTAGCCACTTAGTTAACATCACTTTGTATGCTAACATAGCTACATTAGCCATGTAGTTATCTTTACTTTATAAGCTAATATAACTACACTAGCCACTTAGTTAAAATTACTTCGGAAGCTAACATAGCTACAGTAGCCCGTAGTTAACATTACTTTAGAAGCTTACATAGCTACATTAGCCATGTAGTTAGCATTACTTTGGAAGCTTACATAGCTACCTGAGCCTCGTTAGCATTACTTTATAAGCTAGTATAGCTACATAAGCCATATAGTTGGCATTCCTTTATAAGTTTACATAGCTACACTATCCACCTTAAGTATCACATTGCTACAGGGCTAACATTAGCTAATTAGTTAGATGTTGCATGAGCTAATGTGGCTTCGGTCGCATAAGCTCTGGCTATGTAGGCTGCATAGCTACATTTTCTGCATAGCTTACGCAGAGAACGTAGCTTGGTTAGCTTTAGCCTGAGCCTCGTTAGCTGTGTTATAGTGTTATCTCCTGTAAGCAGACTGTTTATTTGGCTTTATGAAACGTCCTGTAATCAGGTTTTGCAGGTCGGGTTTTTGGATTTTTAGGACTTTCCTTAACCCACTGGTTCCCAACCAGGTGTGGGACCCCTGTGGAAGGGTGCCAGAGATTTCAGGCTTGGCACAGGGGTCTGTCTGCCCTAAGGTTGTTATAATAAGTTCACTCATAGTGGCTAAAATAAGGATTAACACTGATGGTTCATGTAAAGGTATTTTGGGCTGAATTGTTCGGCTGCTTTAAAGGCTAAAAACATTTAGAATTAATGTGAATTTTTGACAGCAGCATATCACTATTTTGGCCTGGGGCCCTTAGCTCTTCTTAGGTACAAGTTCTTTAACCTTTATCCCTAACCAGAAGTTTAAGTGTGCATTTCTTCTGACAGAGGTGGCATCTCAGAGAAGTGGTCTGCAAGAAAGATGTGGTCTTCAGCCAGACTGTCTTTGGGGCAATTTGTGCTCATTCAGATAACCCATAATACACTGTTACTGGATAAGTATTAGGGCAAAATGTTAGCGTAGGTCAAAGTAGGCTGCAGCTCAGCTGGCAGCCCCAATAATGAGAATGCATCAATCTTAGTGTCGCCCTGCCTTAACCTTGTGAATGATAGTGAAGGAATGCTAACCTGAAAAAACACTAATCTCAGCTCACAGCCCATAGAGTTTTCTTTAGGCTAAATACCATTTAAACATCTTTTAACACAGTTTGCTTTATGTTGTGTTTCCACTTGCAACCCTGTAAAACAGTGGTTCTCAACCTTGGAGTCGCCACTTTCTGCCTATTGTTGCCTCCACCATCCATTTTTTACACTCATTTTTCACCCATTTTTGCCAGTTTATATCAATTTTTCATCACAGTCCACCTAGTTTCCACCTGTTTTTTTGCACCAAAAAGTCATTTCAGCCACTTTCTAAGCCCCTTTTACCACTTTTTGGAGCCATTTTGGCTACTTTTATCCAGTTTTGGCCACTTTTAATGCATTTATGTTCTATAAAAATCAAACTTCAACACCTTTTCCACCATTTTTTGCCATTATTAACCAATTTTAGCTATTTTTAACCCTTTTTAAGTATGTTTTTAACATTTAGGTCAAATATAAAATATGGTTTTTCACAGCTTAACTTCACAATGGACCATGGTTTTTCTGACCTCCATGGGCCCCCAGTTTGGCTGGGTCCCAGAAATCTATCCCTTTATTCCCCCTTATGGAAGGCCTAGTCTGCACATGACTATTCTTGGTTGTGCATGACTGTGTTCTACCACCTTCAGGTACAGTGGGGTCCCAGATCTCTGGAACCTTTATTTTGGGGGTCGCGGGCCAAAAAGGTTGAGAACCCCTGCTGTAAAAGATGAACTTTGAAGTTTATATATAAGGCTGTACCTGTTGAACTTTGTGTAATGACATTTATGCTGAAAAAAATGTGCAGAGATTTGCACACATTTCACTTGGTGCACTTGCAGTCTTCCTGACCAATGATTGAACTCTTCCCTCTTTTAGTGGATTACCTGCTTGCATGAGTCTGTGGTGTGTATTTTGTGAATGCACAGGTATAATAGCTGCCAAAAGGTTAGGAGGTTTTTTTTTGTGAGGTACTTTTTCCGTTTGTCAGTGTCTGTGTGGATGTTTTATGGGCAGGTGATTTGACCTTGATGAACCAGGACTAAAACACCCTTCATCCGGTTGATTATAAGATAAAATTGTCAGCAACGTGCAATCAGACCAAGGCTGATGCGGAGGAAGATTTTCCCCCTGATCACTGTACAGCTGTGGCCAAAGCACTCATAAAAGGAGACCTTTGTTGGAGGATGTCTTTTTTTTTTGACTAATTGATCTCTGCTCCACGTGAGTCATGCGTAATGACATCCAGCTGGAGGTTGTTGCAGGGTAACGCAGAATGTACAAACACTCTTGCACGGCCTGTTCCCCCTCTCCACCTTTCCCAGCCTCCCTCCTGCTCTCAGATGGATGGAGCCATTGAAGGTTTTTTTTCTCCTGTACCGTGTGTGTGGTCTGTGTAGCCTGACACTCGCCCTGCTGTACCTGAGTGTGGGTTGACACTCCGCGTTCACATAACAAAAAAAAGCATCCAGCAGCAAATACCGCAGCATTTTTGCCTTTGTCTCTCTTTATTTCTTAAACACTCGTGCCATAAACTCCTTTTGTTTAGTCTGCTTCCTTGTTTAAGTGCTTCTAAAAACAGTCCCTATAGACGTAACCTAGTGTCCTTTTCAGCCCATTCCTGTCCCGGGACCAGGCTGGGATGCTAATGCCTGTCATTGTGCAGCTCGTTGTGAGAGCATCTGGCTGCAGGAACAGCTGTTTGTCCTGGGTGGTTTTGGCACACACGGGGTGCGGTCCAGGGTCAAACCCTGTGTCACATTGTTCTGACCCAGTGTTCCTCTGCGGTGGCCCGGTTGCAGCCGTGACTGCCGGGCTGAAAGTGTGCTAATTGCATGGTTGTGGCTCAAAGGGAGGCAGCGGTGGATTTAGTTCTGCAGTGAGCTGGATAGAAGGATGGCTTTTTGCTGCAGCTGTAACCCATGATCATGATCTATAAAGGGGCACATCTCTGTTTACAGTCAAAATAGATAACTGAAGTCTCCTCTGAGCCGCAACAGCGAAACGTCCTGCTGAGTAACTGGAGCTTCTGAGTCAGCAGAGGACAGAAAATTGAGTTAAAATGGCCATAATTTAGGCTAATTTGATAAGCAGAAATTGCAGGATGTTATGCCTATTTATGCGCTGCATAAGCAGCATGATAAAGGGTTTGGAAAGTGTGTATTTTTAAAAGCAGTTCAATCCTGACATCCTTTTTCTTTTGTCCCTTCTCTCTCTCTCCACAGTGGAACCAGCAGACCTCTTGAAGATTTTAGATTTTCACAGTTTACCCGAAGGTGTTACAAAAACATCGGGTTTGTGCTCACATAGGAGGTCATCACAAGGACCCGATGTGGCTTACAGAGTATCCAAAGATGCCCAGCTCAGCGCCCCCACCAAACAGCTGTATCCAGGTGAGTATCTGACACGGCACGCTCACATCACAGTCCCCTGCCCTGACTCTCAGCACACTCTCAGTTTTATCAGCACAGATTCTTCTGCTCAGCCTTAAACTTTCCTCACAGGTCGTCTCCCCTCTGTCCCACCATCTGGCCAGCTCTTTGACCTTCCACCCCACACTCTTGTAAACTGGGGTTATAACATTTAAACGTAGCTGGAAAGCAATTTGTATTTGTTCCCACCTGGCCCGTTCCCTTCCTTCCCCTCCGGGTAGAACTTTTATTGGCTCCTGTAACTTGATTATTTATGTCAGCTCTATCTTTGCTTTATGAGATTTTCAGGCAGGGAACGCCTGCTGTTTCATCCTTCACGCTGCTGTAAACTTGTTTACCCTCTTACTAAAACATACAGCGTCTACAGCGTCTACTCTTCACCCTGTATTTGAAAAATTAGACGAGAGGAATGGCTGTTTTCATGCATGCAAAACTCTTGAAATTTGTCCTAGAATCTTCAAGGAGAGCTGAATGAGAAAATGCAAACAGCCAGGACATATTCCTGCCAGCCGCTTGGTGAAATCTTCACATGATGTTGCAGTGAACTAGAAATACTAATTTTTAAATTTTCCTATGTTGCAGCCTGATGCTACAGTAGAAAAAAATCATTTTTATTTTTAGTAATCTGCACTCAGTACCCCATCATGACAATGTGAAAACTGAATTTTAAAAAATTGTGCAAATTAATTAAAAATTAACACATGTATTCAAAACCTTTGCAAAAACACTTGAAATGTAGCTCAGTTTCCTCCAATTTCTCTGATCTTTGCTGAGATGTTTCTACACCTTGATTGGAGTCCACCTGTGCTAAATTAAACTGATTGGGCATGCCTCTCTGTAGAAGGCCTCACAACTGATGACGCATATCAGAGCAAAAACCAAACCACGAGGTCAAAGGAACTGTAAATAAACAGAAGAAGTTTGGCACAACCAGGACTCTTCCAAGAGCTGGTCGCCAGGCCAAGCTGAGCAATCATGGGAGAAGAGGTGACCAAGATCCTGATGGTCACTCTGACTGAGCTCCAGAGATCCTGTGTGGAGATGGGACAAAGTTCCAGGAGGACAACCATCACTGCAGCCCTCCACTGTTCTGGGCTTTATGGCAGAGTAGATAGAAGCATCTCAATGCAAAACACATGATGGCATTAAGTTGGAGTTTTTTGCAAACTCCAGGCATGTTCATGTGTTCTGTGTGTGCCAGCTCCCTGCTAACATTTCCATGAGGAGTCATGATGAGCAGATGTGTGATGGCAGCAGCAAACCTTCAGGAAAACTCCCTACTTTTAGTGGAGGTGATGACATTTACATTTCATGAGAGATGTGATCCTTATGCATATATAGAAGCTTTCTGAAAATATCTTTAATATGGGAAACACTGCACATGAAAACAGTTTTCTCTCTTATTTTATGAGGACTTTTCCTGTCTGTCCCCTGTGGAAATTTCCATATGAAACAGGCAAATGTGTGATTGCAGCAGGAAAAATTTCCCTAGTGAACGTTGTGATAAAGTTTGAGCTGCATCATGGGGCTGGTGCTGCCCTGATGTTTCAATGAAGCTTCTTCAATCTCAGTTCTGCTGAAATGTTTCATCTGACTTGAATGGAGAAAAACAAACTGCAGAATTTACACTCAGTCAGCCTTCTAGTAAAATTTCCACTTGCAATTTGGGTGAACAGATAGATTAGCATAGGTGGGAATATTCTGAAAGAATTATTTCAAGCAAGTTGGGTTATGTTTAAATCACCTGTTTGGTGAATTGATGAAGCTGCTTCTTACTCTTCTCTTGCTTTTTCTGCATGTATTGATAGTAAAATAAGTCCAGTTACACATTTCAGTGGTTAAAAGGCATGAAATATAACAGATTGTAGCTTCGATTTCCATCTTGGATATGCACACCAAGTCCTGCCTTCTTAGACCCCCTATATGACAGCATTTACAAAAATCCAGGGGCTGACTTGTCCTGAATTTTCAGATAATTTCAGGTTTGCAAGCATGAAAACAGCTCATGTCATGGATCCAAATATGCACACCAAGTCCTGCCTCCTTAGACCACCTATATGACAGCCGGTACAACATTCCAGGGCTGACTTGTCCTGAAGTCTTGCAGGAATGTCCAGGTTTGCATGCATGAAAAATGTTACAGTCACGGATCCAGATATGCACACTAATTCCTGCCTCCTTAAACCCCTCTAAATGACAGCATTTACAAATGTTCCAGGGGCTGACTTGTCCTGAATTTTCAGAAAATTTCAGGTGTGCATGCAAGACAGCAGCTCAAGTCACGGATTCAAATATGCAAACTAATTTCTGCCTCCTTAGACCCCTCTATATGATAGCATTTAACAAATATCAGGGCTAAATTGTCCTGAAAATATTGCAAACATTTCTAGGTTTGCATGCATGAAAAATGCTTAAGTGACAAATCCAGATATGCACACCAATTCCTGCCTCCTTAATCCCCTCTATATGACAGCATTTACAAAATTCCAGGGGCTGGTTAGTCCGGACTTTTCAGAAAATTTCAGGTGTGCATGCATGAGAACAGCTCGAGTCACAGATCCAGATATGCATGCCAAATCCTGCCTCCTGAGTCCCCTCCCTATATGATAGCAATTACAAACTTTCAAGGCTGACTTGTCCTGAAATCTTGCAGGAATGTTCAGGTTTGCATGCATGAAAACAGCTCAGTCACGGATCCAAATATGCACACTAATTCCTGCCTCCTTAGACCCCTCTATATGATAACATTTAACAAATATCAGGGCTAAATTGTCCTGAAATATTGCAAACATTCCCAGGTTTGCATGCATGAAAAATGCTCAAGTCACTGATCCAAATATGCACGCCAAATCCTGCCTCTGAGACCCCCTCCCTATATGATAGCAATTACAAACATTCAGGGCTGACTTGACCTAAAATCTTGCAGAAATTCCCAGGTTTGCATGTATGAAAAAATGCTCAAATTGCAGACCCAAATGTCATGGAAAAGTTAGGATATTCTGCATGGTGTTCCCCCTTTGGAAACTTACAGCAGCTGCATACAGCTCTGCAATATTCGATGCTGTAGGAGGAGCCATCGGATGGAAAATCAGTGAAAATAGCGGTTGTAGAGGGGAGAGAAGTCTGGGGTTCCACTTTTGCCTTGTTCTATTGTGCTGACGTGGCTTTGCTCTACGCTGTGCTGCAGTAGCACTTTTCCTCCCTCTCCTCCCCTCTATGGCAATCTTTGCCTCCTCCTTCTCTTTCTTTATTTTCCCTCAAGCGCTGTAATCTTTCCTTCTACGATTCCTCTGCTACCCTGCAGTGCTTTCTCTCTTTGTGCTTCTTCTTCCTTTAGCTTTCTTGTGTTTTACAGTAGAGGAGCTACTGTGACCCCATATAACCTGTTTCTGAAATGATCGTGATTGGATGTCCCGCAGCTCACAGGAAAAAAAGACGAGCATGAATGTGGCTTATGAGCAGAAAACAGGGAAAACTAATAACCCTTCCTGTGAGTAAATCCCCCGCAAAGCTTGGATTGGATGACAGCCCCATTCACGGCCCTCTGAGGCGTTGCATTGGCCTTAGTGGACCTTTGATCCATGTCACGGCTCTTCTTTGGGGCTTTAAGTCAGCCTGCATGCCCTATCATGCTCTCCAATCAAACAAATACTCTTTACTTTGAAGCTCTGTGACAGCAGAGCCCATATGAGTCTTAGTTTAGATACACACGCTGTAATTACACACCGACTCTGGATCATCCAAAATAACAGTCCACATAAAACAAACCAGCCTCATCACAGGCACCACATAGTGTTTAGGTGCAAACGGAATAACTAGCCGTCTGTGGTTCTGAGGCCTTAAAACCCAGTTGATGTGGTCGATCTCTCGCCTCAACATTAAGACAATGTACAGCTCATATATTCCACAAGCCAGCGAAGCTTGTGAGCTCATTCTATCCCCTCTTTAACTAACTTTGCTGCTGAGTTATGACTCTGGCACGGAGCCTAGAGGTACAATTCGCCTGAACTATCAGTGCAGCATCCTGTCTCCCTGAGCAAAAACAACGCCACAAACAAATTTTCCCCTTTTTGTTTTGACTATAATGTTTGTAATAAAAACCGCAGAAGCTTAGATTAAGAAAACTCCGGCCCATGACCCCGTAACCACAGACAGTCTGTGATGATGTGTCGGAAAAGAGCGAGTGCAGACATGCAATCATTAGGCAAACATGTGGAAGGGATGAATCATTTAAGACTACAGAGGCGCTGCGAACAGAAGGGTCCTTTCTTACCTTTTTTAAGTGATTGAGAAGTGAAGGAAATGGGCGCTGAAGCCGTCTGCCCTCATTTAACTCATGTACCCAACACTTCCCATGTTCGTCAGGAAAAACTCTCTCTGTAGACCGGGAACATTTAGGACAGGAGGCATGAATAAGTGCAAAAGTACAGTAAAAATCCAAGACATCTTTTCTTTACTAAATAAATAGTTTTATATGATGCACAACAGCTATAAAAAAACACAAACAACAAGTCAAGGCCTCTTCCTCTGTCACATGAGCTGACCCTGCATCCATCCTCTAGTCTGGACTCTTCTGCCCTGATGGCCCAGTTGGATTGGTTGAATTGTAGGATCGACAAATCGAGATAGGAATAATAGAGATGGCTACTCTGACGAATAAAACAAAACCCAATTATGGACAGCTTCAAGTCCCAAGGCGGGCATGGCCCCCCATTGCCCGCCCATGCTGCTGGGTCTGGCCTGACCTGTTCAGAGATGGTATAAAATCTTTGAAAGCACATCAGCCTTTCCTTGAGATGGAGACAACAAAGCTGAGTAGAGGAGGGAAAATGATATTGTATGTAATTTTATCACATCTAAAGCTGACTTTTTAAGGCTTATTATAAAAGAATGTTGAACCCGAATGCATGCATTTTGCAATGAAAGAACACATATAAGATCGTGAAGTGGACTGTTATTGGTTAATTACCAGACATTATATGAAAGAGATGCATGATGGGGATTTTTATCATTATAGATGACACGGATCATAAGAGCAGTTGCTTAATAATATCATTTTAAGAGATTCTATTCTGCACTTGTCTGTGGTTTCACCCTCTCATTTTGATGGTATGTGCAGTTTATCACCTTTATATCATATAATAGACGTGGGCGACGGGGTCATTACCAGAATCAGGAGTGATGAAATGTTTCAGAGGAGCTATCCTGCTCTTTTCTCTACATAATCCTTAAAAGTGGTGTCATTAAACTGAGAGTGTTTCTGCGTCAGTACAGAAAGAGATTCTCTCTGTCTCCGTGTTTGCTCTCTAACAGGTACAGCTACACTTGTTATCTGTGCAGAAATGTGCAATCCCTCTGGAATGCTGCTTGCCTCATCCATAAGGAGGGATTTGGACGCAGCGATGACTGAATGACCAATTACGAGACTTTCTACTCCATTTACCTGCTTGTATGCACACTGACAGATTGAGAGATGTTTTGCCAAAGTGCTGGCATAACTCCTGCTCCTCCCTGACTTCTTTTTGGCATTCCTCTTAGAGACTCTTTAAGATTAAAAATTAAGGTTTAGAAGTCAAATGCCAAGAGGGTTTAAAACACTCTCAGTCCTCTCTAATACTGTAGTTAAAGCTCTCAAAGTAAAGTGGAAGCAAGCAAATCATACTTTCCCAAATGGCAGGCAACTGTAAGTGGTTATTTGATCTGAAGGAAATTGCTGGGTTGATTGGCTGAGATGTTTCCCAGACTTTTTTTTAGTCTCGCAGTTTAAACTTTCCATTAATGCTCATGCACACTGAAATAAGCAGAGGGGTATCTCTCATCTGGTGGCCTGAAGTCGCCATTTAAAAGACACATTCCAGAGAAACCTGAGCTTTTTTTTCCCAACAACCCCCGCTTCTACTTTGCTACAAAGTCCTGGGGAGAAACTGGACATCTCACCTTTAATTTTCTACCTCCTGACCCTCGAATCCCCTGAAGGTATTCTGGTCCTCCTTTTGTTCTGAAACACTGGGACACTGTTCCATCAGGAGTCCACAAATAAGAGTACCATTTCAACCCAGCCACAGTTTCACCTTGTTCCAAAAATAGTACCGTGAATTTATAAAATTAGCCATTTCACCCTGATTCCTTCCCCTCTTTTGTACCATGGTGTCCCTTTCCCCCCATAGCTGACCCCTGACCTCCACACAAAACAGCCTGTCCTGAGCCAGCGCTGAGTCATTGTCTCTGGGACAGGAAGAAATGCCAAACGTCCCTTCATCTTGTTCTCTTCCTGAGTATTTCTCTGATTTCCATCCTTTAGAAAAAGGGTGTCAAACTCAATCACAGCAGGGGCCGGATTCTGGATTCAGGTCTAACCTGAGGGCCTAACAGGGTCCACATTTAACCAGAACTGTCAGCCTCATATTCACCAGTAATAAAATATGACAAAAACAGCACTGATGATAAATCATTTGGGAATTCAAAAAAGTTAAAATAATATGTTCAAAGGCTCAAATCTGAGATAAAACTACCAACTTATTAGTTCAAAAGATCAGAACACGATATTAAAAATAGAAAAATAATGTTTTTAAAGAGCAAATATACTAGGAGGAAGTTGAAATCATAAGTTTGAAAGCTCAAAATATGAGATCAAATTTGAAATCATGAGTTTAAAAGTCAAAATATGGCTTTAAATTTTAAATTGTGAGTCTGATTGGTCAAAATATGGGATTAAAAAGCCAAAATTATAGTTGAAAATGTCAAAATATGAGCTAGAATTCAAAACGATGACTTAAAAAGTTAAAAATATGACTTAAATTTAAAACTGGCAGTTTAAAATGTCAAAATATGATATAAAAAGTAAAAAGTATTCATTTTAAATGTCAAATTATGAGAAAAAAACTGAAATTATGAGTTTAAAAGTCAAATTATGAGATTAAGAAGCAAAAGTAAGGAGTTTAGAAGGTCAAAATATGTTCTAAAATTAAAATTAGGAAGATTAAAATCTGGCATATAAAGTCCAAAGTATGAAATGAAAAGTCAAAATTATAAGTTTGAGTCGTAATCTTGAGATGCAAAACTGAAAATACGAAATAAAAACAAAATTAGTTTCTTTCCCCACATTCTTGACTTTTTATGACATCTTTATATTCTTTACTTTTTCAGGTTTTTATGGCTTTTAAATCATCAAGGTTAAGTTTACATTTTTATACTGGGGGAATTCTGCAGACCTCATACTGGTGGACCAGTTAGAATAAAAATATGATATGATCTTGCGGACCGGATTTTGCCCCCAGGCCTTGAGTTTGACACCCCTGCAGAAGTGCAGTGCAGAGATATTCTTGCTTTTTACTATGTTCAGACAAATGCATTATGGCTGCCATTCATCCCCTTCGTTGGTTCAGCACATCGGCTGTTCATGTCCTTAAAAATGAACGGGACATGGAAGCAGATTACAGTGTCTATGAAGAACAACAGAAAGTTTTTAAGACAAACTGATGGACCGAGACTACAAGTCTCAACACCTTACAGTGTCCCATTGCCCATTGCAGAGACTAATATGTTTGTCAAACCAGCTGACAGATAAATTCACTTGTAGTCGAGACGTTTTAACACTTGAACTCAGCCTTCCAGCTCTGCACCCTCACCACCACGACAGTCCGGTACAACGTCCACAGTACTGCACCAACCTGTTGATCTCACGGTCCATTCTACCCTCACTTGTGAACAAGACCTTGATATAATTGAACTCCCTCACTTTAGGCAGAGACTCCTCCCTCCCAACCTGGAACAGCAGAGAACCATGGCCTCAGACTTAGAGGTGCTGATCCTCATCCTGACTACTCCCCCAGTGCCTGCTGGAGGTCCCCGGATGAAGAAGCGCAAGATGGAGGTGCCATCTGAGGTGCCAACGTTGTGCCAACACAGCTCTCACTTTGGTTGGCTTGCTGCAGTGGCCCCTGAGCCTTATATTCCCGCAGTACCCCCCCCCCCCCCCCCCACATTATCCCCCATGGGACACAGTTGTAAGACTTCTCCAAGTCCACAATGTAACATGATGAGCAGACTCCCATGCTCCCTCAAAAGCCCTGCAAGGGTAGCTGGTCCACTGTCCCACGACCAGGACGGAATCCGAATTGTTCCTCCTGTATTTGAGGTTTGAGGTTCGATTTGGTCAATCCAGAGACTGAGGAGTGTGATACTGTGATAATTCAACCAGTGACCTTGTAAACTGGTGACTTTCAGCCTCTGTGGCTTTTTATATTAGTTTGTTTTTCTGTTAAATAACTATCTGATGAGTACAGTTTAACATTATAATAAAAACTAAATAAAAAGGTCTTTTCCAAGAACTCTCTGTTTCTTTAGCTGCTGTTACAAAAACATCCACGAATGCATTTGGCTAAAAGTCACCAGCTGACACGATCACTAATGAAACCAAAACATGTAGAATGCTAAGTCTCTATGGGGAGGAACATTTTTGAGAAACAGAGTGTAAAGGTCTTTTCAGACCACCTGTCATCAGTCTGAGCTGATCTGACGTTGCTCTTGATCAATGATGTTCGTTTTATTAGCTCAGAATGATCACCGTTATCACTGTTTCCATCTTTATAGTTTACATCCTACACACCAGGTAGTTGTAGATGGCCTCAGTTTTCTGAGCAGTGGTTCTCAAGCTGCTTTTCCTGGATAACGAGTCTGATTTCCTCAAGATAATTAGGAAATTCCTTTCAGAGGAACCAAGGGGCCAAGCCCAGCTCCTGAAAGACAAACCCACACCATAATCCCCCCTCCACCAAACTTTACACTTAGCACAATGCAGTCAGACAAGTACTGTTCTCCTGGCAACCGCCAAACCCAGACTGGTCCATCAGATTGCCAGATGGAGAAGCGCAATTCGTCCAGAGAAGGCGTCTCCACTGCTCTAGAGTCCAGTGGCGGCGTGCTTTACCCCACTGCATCCGCCGCTTTGCATTGCACTTGCACAAGTTTGGAGGTCTGTAGCGATTGACTCTGCAGAGAGTTGGCGACCTCTGTGCCTCAGCATGACCTTGTTCCATCATTTTACGTGGCCTACCACCTGGTGGCTGAGTTGCTGTTGTTCCTAATGGCTTCCACTTTGTTGTAATACCACTGACAGTTGACTGTGGAAATATTTAGGAGCCAGGAAATTTCACCACTGGACTTGTTGCACAGGTGTCATCCTATCACAGTACCACGCTGGAATTCACTGAGCTCTTGAGAGCGAGCCATTCTTTCACAAATGTTTGTAGAAACAGTCTGCATGCCTAGGTGCTTGACTTTATACACCTGTGGACATGGAAGTGACTGGAACACCTGATTTCAGTTATTTGGATGGGTGAGTGAATATTTTTGGCAATATAGGGTAAGCGGAAGAGCTAAAGCGCCAGTTTTATCAAAACTTGATGACATTTCTTCGCTAAACGAAGAACAAAGAACAGCAGTGAGTTGTTTTCTTTTCAGAAACGACCAAAGTTGTGTACCGACATGTCTACAGTCAACATGGTTCGCATTATTCCTCGATAGCTGCGCACATGCACCTCTGTCAGGGCTATGTCACGTGTTGTGTTGCTCTGATTGGCCCATAAAAATGTGACAGACAGAATGTTCATCCAATCAAACTCTGAGTTTTTTTCAAATCCTCTGCCCTTTCCCAAACGCTTAGAATTGAAGGTTTTCCAGATGGACGTGCGAAACAAATCCATCTGGCGTGTCAGGTTAGAGTTACAAGGAGAAGTGGTGAAGCCTTCCCCTTATGAAATAGGGTCAACCCTTCATCAAGTTCCTGATATGCCAACAGTAGTCACCAATGGTGGTTACGTAAATAGATGCAATTGCATTACTGGACATTATTTTTTTTAATCAAGGACCATTGCATTGCAACATTAAATAAAGACTTAAGATAGTTGTAATTTGCAGGTCTTATTTACCTAGAATCTACTTACATTAGTACACTTATTTTTATGCAGACATTTTTCAGATTATTTAGAAGACATTCTGGGAGAATTCCCACAATGCTTGGCTTTAAGTGCCCCTTGAAAACCTCCTTTAAAGGGTCATGTAATGGTAGCACTTCATCTTGCACCTCCATTCTGTCAAGAATCAGGGCCCCCCCCTCGTTTTGACGTGATTGTGCAAAACGTACTCAGTAGGGCCACGGCTAA
This sequence comes from Cheilinus undulatus, assembly GCF_018320785.1. NCBI lineage: Eukaryota > Metazoa > Chordata > Actinopteri > Labriformes > Labridae > Cheilinus > Cheilinus undulatus. Next base: position 41,499,410 of record NC_054881.1, read on the forward strand.
GTGGAAGGGGAAAGGGGTGCTTTGGGAACTGAGCCCAAGTCCATATTTTATAGTCTTTGATCATAATGCTTTGATTTCACAATAATCCTCCCCACTAAGTCCTCAGTCATCCCCCACTAGAGTCCTTCTTACAAGATTTTTGAGGGGTTATCTCCCTTTTCCTTTTTTGTTCTGATGTTCTCTCTCTCTCCTGTTATCTGCCTTACACCTTCTTTTCGAAGCATCTGTCAATTAAAGCGATGCTTCTCATATGATGCCAAGCTGAATTCCTGTGGGAACAGGCTGCCAAGGCATGTGCTCTCCGCATGATGTGATGTGATGCCTGGCATTAATGAAGGAATCACAGAAGAAGACAAGGGAAGGAGGCAAAAGAGACACCAAGAGGGGGACTAAGTGAAGTAAAATGGGACGTAGCCGGAGCTTCTGATCTCTTCTCTTTTATTGTTTGTTGTTCCTTTTCCACTATCTCTTCCCAACCACTGGTTTCCACACCGCATTCCCTTTGAGGCGTCTTTTTCTACACAGCTTCTCATTGGCTGTCCAAACCAAAGTCACTCCAGTCTAGCATTTTCCATCTATTATTCTAAAAACTATGGCAGGGGAAAGGGGGTTTGATGGCTGCACGAGGTGCTACAAAACCACAGCAGCCACAAGCCCTGCCTCTCTTTTCCGGTCGTCTGGAAGTTTCTGCTCTGCTCCCCCCTGAACAGCGACAATCTGCTACTGGAATACAGCTTCTTCTGCTTTTGCTAATCAGATAGATAACAATAGAGGTTTCTGTGAAGTCAGATTGCTTTTGCTTGTTTCCAAATGATCAGAAAGTCGGAAAAAATAGTCTCCTCAGATGGCTGGAAAGGCCAGCCCTCTTTCTGGGGTCCTGAGAACACCCCACTCAGGGAATCTGTCGGGCAGATGTGCCTCACGCCGCAGCAAAATGGAGGAAATAGTTGAGACGTCTCAGTAGAAGCATGCAGATGAGTGCAAGCACGTCTTTTTCAAAACATTTATCCACCTTTTATGGGTTTGAAACTCTAGATTCTTAACATTTCCATGGTAGTATACGTCCAACTCTTTCTGTACATTCCTCTTTAAATCACAGCTGAAGCGTCAGGGTCTGTTAGTTCGATCAGCGATGGAAGAACGACGTGGAGAAGAGGGGCTAGAAGGATGGTTCCAGAAACTCTCCCAGGACTGCCTGCTTTTGTCATTATATGCTCATCCTGTGCTCCTGGAAGATTTCTGCTTCTGCTTCTGTATTTTCCTCTCATTGGCTTTGACCTGCAGGCCGTCCCGCTCAGACTGATCTTATCCTTTTACCTTTTTGGCAAACTTCATGTCTCTAATGTTTTCTTTTGGTGCGCAAAGACTGTCTCCCCAAGTCGTCCAATGTAAACCGTGAGTTTTTCTCTGTATTTGGAACGTTTCTCTCCATTAGAAGCAAAAGTAATTGAATTTATCCTCTAGAGTCCAAAGAGAACATCCTGCCTCCTAAAATAATAGGATTACAAAATCCTCAGCACAAACGTAGTATTTTGTTCCTGCTTACAGTGATGAATGGTTGCTGCATACTTCTAACTCTCCAAACTGTTTCTGTCTTTGTCCAACCCGCCGTCCGCCCTGCCAGGTGATGTGTTCCCGGAGGACTTTTCCATCATGGCTACAGTGAAGCCGAAGAAGGGCAGCCAGTCCTTCCTGTTGTCTGTATACAATGAACAGGGCATCCAGCAGATAGGACTGGAGGTGGGCCGATCCCCCGTGTTCCTGTATGAGGACCAGACAGGGAAACCCAGCCCTGAGGACTACCCGCTCTTCAGAGGAGTCAACCTAGCCGACGGAAAGTAGGTGCACCCGCCGTGGACGTAATCATCCAGGGATCTTTTTTGTTCATGTGTCTGCCCCTCTGATCGTGGTCCAGGATGTGTTAGGCTTTCATGGAAGGTTTAAGTTTGTTAACTATCACCTGGCCGAGGTGTGGCCTCTAACAACATTTATTTAACTTTAATTTCGCTAGTATATTCTCACATACCTAAATAGATTGTATAGGAATGAATGGACAATAGATAGATAAATTGATGATCATATATTATGACTATTATTAGTGGAACAATCAGAGTCGAGTTGTGAAGATTTGAATTGGTCATGATTTGGTTAGGTTTAGGACAACAGCACTGGTGTTCCATATGAATATGTGCTTTAATACTTGCATATCAAGTAGCCAGTGCCCGTAGGTTTTGTGACTAAAGTATGTAACATGGAGCAAACGTAACACAGCAATGTAGGCCTGCACGATATCTTTATAGCTTCAAAAAAAAGAAAAGAAAAATTGTCCTAAGGGGTCAACATTGGCTACATTGGCTCTACTCTCAGCACATTCAGACATACCGTACATACATTAGCATACATTGCATAGCAAAAAGAAGTAAGATGGTCTGGCTTCAGACCGTACATCCCTGACAGCCTCTCTCACAGCCCGTCCATCTGAGACACCGATAACGGAACGGAGATACGCGCTAAAACTTTCAAGATAAAATCAAATCAAGCTTCGGTTTAAGGCTAGGGTAAGAATTAAGGTAATGGTAAGGATATCAAAGTTAAAAGTCAAAAACCTAGCCGGCAAAACCTAATAACAAAATGTTACAAAGCTATGTAGAAAACAGAGCTATGTAGCTATGTAGCTAAATCTAAGCTCACAAAGTGGCTATATAAGCTATGTAGATACATTATCCATGTAGCTATGGTAGCTTTAGCTATGTGTGCTAACACTTACGATGCTAAAGCCAACTGAGCTATATTTTCTTTTGTAGTTATGTTAATTATGCAGCTAACATAGCTATGTTAGCTGCAGCTAACATAGCTATGTTAGCTGCAGCTAAAGTAAAGCTAAAGCAAGCCACTGTTATTGTAACAACTTTTATAACAGTTCTATTCAATTTTCAGTTGTATTTAATGAAATGTTGCTTTCTCTCTAATGTTTACAACATAGTTAACTCATGAATGTAAGTGCCAGACTTCGCTCATGAATGAAGTTGAATTTTTCTGAGATTAGAGAAGCCATCAGAGATGAACGGTCTGCAGCCCGACCCCTCTCAGAAGAAGCCAGTCTTTGAAAGAAGTCAGAATTGAAGAGAGTTATGGAGCTAATGTGCTTGGGTCTTTTGACTAAAGTATTTTAAGTAACTATGAAAGATACATTATAGAAGCATAAATGTAATACAACAGCAACCAACTTAGGTAATTAAAGCTAAGACAAGCCAACAGTTTAAAAGCAGCCAACTTTGTCCTGCCCTGCCCCGCCCCCACCAGGATAGCAAAAGGAGCATGGAGCTGACGTTTTGTGACTCTTTGAGGGTATTTTTGGGCATCTTCATTCCCAGCTGCAGCAGCCATCTAAACAATAATCTGGAGAAGTACTTTATGGTTTGTCAGGCCACCAACCGAGCTACCAAATTTGATGAATTGGGGGTGAAAATATGCTGGTGTCACAAATGCATTCCTTCTGTTAACTGGTCTCAAAAGACACAAAATGTCACGAAATGGGATAAAAGGGAATCAGGTCGGATTTCGATTTGATCCAAAAACTGAAAGGGTTGAATTTGAATTTGAACGAGAGCCCAAATACAATACGGGCTCTAAGCAGCATGTAAGCATGTAACCCAGTACGTGTGTGAATTAACGGCACCTTTCTTTTTCTTACAGATGGCATCGAGTGGCCATCAGTGTGCACAAGCAGACCATCACCCTCATTCTGGACTGTAAAAAGAAGACCACCCAGAAGCTGCTCAGAAGCCCCAGCCCCGTCATCGATACCAAGGGAATTATAGTGTTTGGAACTAGAATACTTGATGAAGAAGTCTTCGAGGTAGGAAATATACTTCATCCACTTTATCCTGGTTCTTTTGTAACTTTGCATGAAGTACTGACTTTTTAATCCTTAGAGCTCACAGCTTTTTTTCCACCATCGTGTCTTGTCTGGACTTTTTGTGTTAAAAAGCTTGTAAAACATCAGCCCTGTGGTGCACGGTCAAGCTCCATACATCTTTTTTTTTCAGGACAACCTGGGCTTTAAGAATATATCTATGACAGTAATGTCGCTTGAATTTTCAAAACGTTATAGGACTCTAAAGACGACAGAAAAAAAAAAATGTAATTTGGAACCCAAATAATTTTATTGATAACACACAGTAAACATTAGTGACTGAGCCTTTTCTTTGCACAGACTTGTTCTCCCATCTCTTGGGGACAAAACAGTGAAAAAATATTCTGTGACTAATGGTTTTTAAAATATCTGCATATATACAAAAAAGTCCATGCAGTTTTTTGCAGTTGCATTCATTTGTGCTGTTCCTTTAAGCAGTAGAGATGCAAGGGCTTGCTATTGGAGGACAGCCCCTCCCATGATGCATTGCATGTAAACATTGCCCTCAACAAATATGGTGCTACTCAGCAAAGAAAGCCAAAAATACATGATTGAAAATGGATTAAAAATGGACTGATAGATGCTTATTATCAGATCTAACGCCGTGGATTTAATCTTTAAAAACCCTGAAAAGTCGCTGAAGTTCCGGGCTCGCTAGAACGGCGTCCTTTAGGGCTACAGAGACATTGAGGTTAGCAAACAAACAGCCAAATGGCCAGCTTTCAAAGGAAAAAAAGAATAAGTGTGTGTGACTTATGGTTCAAAACTTAATAACGTTTCTCTAAACTGTGTCACTTCTTGTTGTATACAACAACGCTGTCTTCAGACCTCAGGAAGTCAGTCAAATTCTGGGCTCACTAGAAAATGTTCTGTAAGAGCTACGAATGCACAAAGAACATGTTTGGAAAGGCACAACACAGAGCTTTCACAGGAAAAAACGGTTAGTGCCTATGACTTACGGTTCAAAAGTTACCAAGCAATTTCCAAAGGGATGTGCCTATGACCAGGTCCATGCTGCTGAGCTCTAAGGGTTAAAGGCTTTGCTAAAGAAGTCCAAGGCCGGCTTGATTTTGATTTAAGATTCTCTTGTAAATAAAATAATGACACACTTGATTCTAAGTGCAGCAAAGACGCATGTGTCTGTGGTTTAAGTAATAGTCATCTTTAAGCCTGTGTCACTACATGTGATAATGCTAGCCACCGCATCCCCCATCCACAACCTCTGATTACCAAACCATGCCACCCACAAGCGCAAATCAAATTAAATATTTATCACCATGTGTTTCAAATCCTCCAAAAAATGTCCTTTTATTCTGTTTCAACTATCCAACTGTGCTGCATTTGTTTCCTGCACAGGCCTGCATGTTTGTTTGGTTGAATTGTCTCATTGGGACTGCTATAGCTTTAGCCTGAATGTTAGAGTTCTCTCTTCTGGATTCTCTTACTGAGAAATCTGCAACAAGTTTGTTTACAGCACTTTTTTTATGAGTGCTAACAGGTTTTCATGATTACAAAGAGGGCTTTACTTCTTCCTTCCTTCTCTTTTTTATGTGTATGAACACTCTGTGGCTGGAGATGAAAGATTAATGGTAATCTGGCTAATTACAGGAAGACATTTGTGGGGTCTTTTTACTACCTGGAGATACCTGATTTAAATTAGATACCACAGTTCCTATAAAAAGTACCCACTCACTTGGATGTTTTTGCCTTTTATTGATTTTATAAATCAACAATGCTCATAAAAATTTGCTTTTTTGACAAAAATAAATAAAAAAACTCTTGAATGTCAAAGTGAAAACATGTTAATCAGTATTCATGGCTACCGTTACACCATAAAGACAAAAGAACACTCCATCCTGGAGGCTTTACAAGCTTCAAACTGTTTCAAACAACTGTTGCCTGGGTTCTTCACCAGTCAAAGTTTTATGTCCACCATCCCCACTGTGAAGCAGGATGGTGGAAGCATCATGCTGTGGGGATGCGTCTCAGCAGCTGGTCGTGGCTTGTAAAGGTAGAGGGTAAAATGGATGCAGCAAAATGTAGGAAAATCCTGGAGCATACAGCGAAAGCTACATGGAAATGGTTTAAAGACAACAAGGTGAATGTTCTGGAGTGTCTGAGTCAAAGCGCGGACCTCAGACCAACAGAGGATTTGAAGCTGGACTATGTAGAAAACTGTTTTCATTTTGAGAATTGAGAGTTTCTCTTGTAATTTTTGATGGAAAAAGCCAATTATATTGGCTTACACTGATTTATCAAATCAATTAAAGGGTAAAACATCTAAAGGGGTTTCATAGGTACAGTCCTTGCCTCTCCCTACATCACAGTGTAGAATCAGGGTTCGACTGTATGGAGCCTAAAATGGTCTTTTGTGTGGATATTTGTGCCTCCTAAACATGACCCTTATGAGGGACACACACACAGAGGCACACGGCACAAGGAATAGTGTTGTCTTTGTCCCGTCAGAGTTGTGCTTGTTTAAAGGGGGATTAGTCTGCGAGGCTGAGGCCCTCAATAATAATTAGTAACAGAGGCTGACTGATGTGACTGATGCTGAGCCAGCTGACCTTTAGCCTCGCTGCTGCTCCACGGGAACAGACAAAAAGAGTGAAATATGACATCACCTCCCCTAAAGATGCCCTGTGGAACCGTTGAGGAGATATATGATGGGGTATAAAAGTGGAAACTTCACTTTTTGCCCTCATTCCAAACCATAAACTGAAGCCAGTTTCTCTCTATTGCAATAACGGCATAGCACATATCCTATCTGAATTATTTTATTTCATTACTGCAGCTTTTTATGTTTCTCTTCCCCTCAGTTCCCTGGGCTTGGTGTGATTTTTGCTCCTTTCTTTCTTCCCTCATACTTAACTCATTTTTCTGTTGCTATATTATGTAGAAGAGCAACTGTAACACCTTGGATGAAGCTTTAGATGGTGTGTGAGTGAAACTTTTCTTTATATCATAGGGGATTCATTTTGTTTTCCCATGAAGCCATCTGCTTTGTTTACTGAGGTTTACAAATACACGTCTGTTGTTTATACCCCTTTTAACCCACTTATTTGCCCATTGTTGCTGCTTTTCACCCATTTTGCCACTTCTTTATTCCCCCTCTAACCCTTGTTGGATGCTTTTTTCCCCATTGTTGCAACATTTTTCCCCCTTTAACCCAGTTTTGCAACTTTTACCCAGTTTTGCCACTTGTTGCCCATTTTTGACACTTGTAACCAATTTTTTGCCCATTTTTTAAAATACTTTTCACCCATTTTTGACACTTTCTACCCACTTTTTTCTTCTTTCCATCCATTTTTGCAAACTTTCTTTTCACTCCTTCTAACCCATTTTGATGCTTTTTCCAATTAATCGCCATGTTTCCCCCGTTTCAACCCCTTTTTTTCCCATTTTCTCCTCTTCTTGTTGCCACGTTCAACCCAGGTTTGCCTCTTAATACCCTTTTTGCTGCTTTCTGCCCGTTTTTGCCACTTCTTTATGCCTCTTTTTATCAGTTTTATATGCTTTTTGCCACATATTCCCCCTCTTTAGCCAATTTTTGCCACTTTTCCCCCTCCTTGATGGTACTTGTAACCCATTTTGGCCAATTTTTGATATATTTAACCTATTGTTGACGCTTTATACCCGTTTTTCCACCTTCCAACCTTTTTTGCCACTTCTTTATGCCCATTCTAACCCATGTTGATGATTTTTACTGATTATTCCCATGTTTTTTCCACAATTTTTCCCATTTTGCCACTTTTTAGTGTCCACTTTGAGCCTAGTTCTGCCACTAAATGCCCATTTTTGCTGCTTTCTGCCCATTTTTGCCTTTTCTTTGTGCCCCTTCTAACCTATTTCGATGCTTTTTCCCCATTATTGCCACATTTTCTTTCTTTTTAAACCAATTTTTGCCACTTTTGCCTTTTCTTAATGCCACTTGTAACTCATTTTTGCCAATTTTGGAGACATTTAACCCATTTTTGCCACTTTTTACCAATTATTCTGCTTTCCAACGTGTTTTGCCCCTTCTTTATGGCTGATTTGAACCCATGTTTGATGTTTTTTTTTCCCAATATTGCCATGTTTTTTCCACGATTTAACCCATTTTGCCACTAAATGCCCATTTTTCCTCTTTGAACAGAGGTTTGCCACTTATTGCCCATTTTTATCCCTTGTTTTTCACCACTTTCTGTTGATTTTAACCATTTCTATACCCCTTCTTACCCATTTTTGCCTTTTATTTTCCTGCTTCTTGTTGCCACTTCTAATCCAGCTTTGCCACCTGTTTCTCACTTTTTCTTTCCAATTTTTGACACTTAATACCAATTTTTTTTTTTGCTTTCTGCCCATTTTTGCCCCTTCAGTTTTGCTGCTTTTCCCCATTATTGTCACTTTTTTCCACTTTTGATAAGAGTGGTTGTTTTTCAGGTTAAATAAAATATGGTTTCACAGCTTAACTCAAATAAATAATGATTTGCAAACATTCAGGGTCCCAGAAAGCTCCCCCCTTTAACCCCCCTTATGGGCAGCCCTGGCCTTTATATGTTATTGTTATAATGGATAGTTTATACCTGTTATTATGAAGGCCTATTTTTTGGGGATTTTGCCAATTAAAACAGGAAAAAATATTTCTTTTCCACTGGGTCCAGCTTTCCGTAGATACGAGTACGGTGGCCCCTCAGGGAAAAAGGTTTAGAACCACAGCTCTACAGGCTACTGGGCCCGTATTTCTGATACCAATGACTAATGAATATGACCCTTCATATGTTGATAAAGATCATTTATTTTGACCTTTTAAATCCATTTCATGATAACTTGTAGTTTTTAAAGTTTTGATTTGTCAAATAATTCTTCCAGTAACTGAATTCCTTTCTTTTAGAGTGATACAGTAGTATTTAAAATCTCACCCAGCAATCAGAGCCGCTGTAACGGGCTGCTTGTTACCGTGGGAACAGACAGATATTTAGTGAGAGATGTTTAAAGGCCTCCTGCTGTGTGTCTGCCAGTTGGGAAACAGGACAGGCTCCAGTGAGTGCAGAAAATGGAAAATATGCCACATAGTTTCCAAATTGTGCTCAGGCTCCACGCTCTTTTCCTCCTATTACTCCCTTCTCTCCTCTCGCTGTAGTTAAGTTTGATTCTGTGTTGACTTTTGCCAAAGTTAGTTACCACTGAGAGGTGTGAAGCCTAAAAAACACACTGACAAAACCAGTATTTGATTCCACTGACAGGCTTATTAATTCAGTCAACTCAGGAGCCTGCAGTTTCTCTTTTAAAAAGCAGCATGTTAAATGAGGAGGTAACACAACTTTGACAGAAGACATTTGATTTCTTTAGAGTTTTTCTTGTAAGACAGTCAGAAAGAATCTACAAAAGGACACATTATGTGCCCTTTACAATGAAAAATGTGTCTTTATTTTATATTATATTTTTTTCTTGGTGGTAACAAAAATTTTTTCGGTAAATCTAGAACTGCTGGAAAGCCTGTTTGTTTCCTTAAAAATGGAGCCACATTTGTAAGGAGCATGCTTTTGTGCTGGTCACCAGCCTGGTCACACACTGCTGTGGGATGGCATCCTATTCTTCAACCAGGATTTATTGCCAGTCAGCCAACATGGTTGTGTCGGCCACTCTGGCAGGAACAAGCTGACCCCAGCGGTCAGTGAGGTTGAGATCAGGACTGCTGGCAGGCCATCCCATCCTCTCCACTCCTGAATTCTGGAGGTAGTCTCTGATAAACCCCACTCTAAGGGGGTGAGCATTGTCATCCTGGAGGATAGAGTTCAGTCCCAGACTGTGGAGATAGGGGGTTGCCACTGGTTGCAGAATCTCATCTTGATATCTCTCTGCATTGAGATTTCCTCCAATAGTGACAAGCCTTATTTCTCCAGCGAGGAAGACGCCACCCCACACCATCACACTGCCTCCACCAAAAGATGTTACTCTGTCAGTGCAGCAATCAACATAGAGTTCTCTGCATCTTCTCCACACTTTGACCCCACAATCCAACTGCCATAGGCAGCATCAGGACTCATCACTGAACATAACATTCCTCCACATGTTCAGGTTGCATGTGTTGCTGACACGAGCGGCCAACAAAAAGGCCAGACAGTGATGGCCAGTCATGCCAGGCCTCCTGGCATCCCCATTGGCTGCGTGCAGCAGTCTGTTCCTGATTGTCTTGGCAGGGAACGGCCGGTGATATCGTCCTGCAAACCTTGACTGCAAATCTTTAGAAGACAGCCTACAGTTCCTAAGAAGAAACCGTCTTCTTTGGATGTAGCCTGTCTCTGCCATCCCAACTTATGTGGAACTTAGATAGATAGATAGATAGATAGATAGATAGATAGATAGATAGATAGATAGATAGTCGTTTATTATCATTGCATTGTAAAAACACAACAAAATTACGTTTGACAGTCTCCTCTGTAGCAACAAACACAGTCATCCAAGCAGTGGTTAGAAATCCACAGCCTCACATCGTCCATCCTGCTTCCTGCTGTGAGGGAGCGTGCCTGCTGGCATCTGCGAGAAAGAAGCTTGGTATGACAGGTTTGTGTGGGGCAGCTCTTAGCCTAGCCTGCAGCCTGGCTTGTTCGCCCCACTTCCACCTTCCCACACAATGCTGTCTCTGCCTCCTCCCCACTGGCTGTGGGTGTCGTGCTGCTCCGCATCCTCCTCCTTTCAGTCTCCAAGTCTCTGTAAACTCCATGGGCACACCTTCTTCTTGATGGAAATTTCCTTTTCTTTCTCTCAAAGGTGTCCTGGACCATCCATCTTCTTTGTTGTCATAGGTTTCGACATATGTTGTCAACTTAATTGTGAAAAACACTACAAGTCCAAGATATAACTCAAGAGTGCATCTTTCTTGCTGCCAACTGCTCTTGGCCTTACAACTTGGCCTTAAGTTTGGAGATGATACAAAAGCTCGCTCCAAATAATGTTACAACTTGGTTGTGAAGAACACCAGCTTAAAGTTGCCCTCAATAGTGACAGCGGAATCAGCTGTCTGGCATTGGCAGAGAAGATACTCAGCTCTGCTGCTCATCCCTTAAATGCATGTTCCTTACAAATCTGGCACAATTTAAAAGGGAAATAAGATGTATTGTTACAACAAAGAACCAATCTACCAAACACAAATTTCCTTATTTTTTTGTGCTAAGTCTATATTGATACTTTATCATTGTCAGCAAAATTGAGCGTTGAAATATCAGCATACCAGATATCAGCAAAAATCCAATGTTGTGCTTCCCTGACTGAAAATCCTTTACTGTAAAATGCTAGAGAACATGGTGTAATGGTGTAAAAATTGTGCAATCTTAGCCGTTAAAGTCACTTTGAAATCCTTCTGCCTCAGATGATCTTGGGGTTTTTTCTTTACATACAGCAGGCAGGAGAGAAGTGCTGCTTAGTGTATGCTGAGGTGGTTTGTGGTTTGGTTTCTAGCGTGGTTATTGTGGTCACAAAGAGAGTCTTTTCCCTCTAAAACTGCCAAAGTCTTATTTTTTCTAAGCAGCCTGAATAAGGGCACTGTAGTGTGTGCTAGTACGATGATGAAGTTAATTATGGTGATGATTATCTGAGAGAAGATGGTATTTTACCTGCTAATCAGCGCCATTTGTTGTGATTGAAACAGTAATTACTCCACCAGAATGACTATAATATTTACGCTAACATCAGTCATTAAGGCTGTTATCTTCAGTAACATCAGGGTCATGACTTTTCTTGGTGCTGATGAAAGCTGATGTGTCTTTTCAGGTTGTTGCTGAGAAGGTAGGCTGTGCATAACTTAGTCCATCTGCAGAATACATCCCCTGATTTCCGTGTTCACGGCCGTTTCCCACCCAGTGATGTGTGCCAAGAATAACCAAAGATAATTTCATGTGCATCCATCGGTTCTAAGTAGCGCTCAGTGGAACAAATGGCTGTGGTGGGTCTCAGACAGGACAGGCGGACCACTTGGCCTCGCTCAGAGAAAATCCACAGGGGACATTTAGGTGGATCTATGCAAACACAGCAGTTCTTGTTTGGCTGCCATTGTTGCAGGAAAATCAGAGTGAATGTGTCCTCATCCAGTATGAATGTGGGTCATCATACAGTGCCATTTTTGTGAGAGATGTTCCCATATTCTGCTTCTTTTACTGCTTTTGATTCTCCATCAAAGGCTGAAACTGTTTTTGAACCTGTTTCTGGTAGAGTTTTCATAATTTAAGGCCTGGATAGGACCATTAGGGACATTTTTGCACAAATTTCTGGACAACTAATACAGTCCAGTGTTTTGAAAAACTTGTCAGTGGACTTCTGACGTGTCTTTTTAAGGCTACAATTTCAGGCCAAGAGTGGCAGGCAATGCAAGGAGATGGTTTCTTTCCATTTTTATATTTTCTTTGTGAGATTTCATTAGAACAAGGGAAATACTGAGAAAAATAACGATTCAAAACAGGCTGACATTGCAACATCAATCTAATGGTCACTAATGAGGGAAAAGTGGAAGCAGTACTAGCCAACCTACATAACTTAGCAACAGCAAGAGCTGCTAAAATGCACTCTGAAATGGCTTTATGGACACAAAAATTTCATAAATGGACACAGGCATATTTTTTAATCTGTAGACTTATGTCAGTTGCCTTGTTATTAAAATGAATCTAACGGTCACTGCCAAGGAAACTGGAAGCTTCACTAGCCAACTTTTGTAATCTAGCAACAGTATGCACTGCTTAGAAGCACAAAGGTGCACAAATGGCATAAATGGACACAGCCCTTGCAGAATTAATAGCTGTTGACCTACATCAGTTGTTCTGTTAGCAATATTGATTGATCTAGAAACAGTAAGTTTTGCTAAAAGCACTCTGGAACTGACTTTATTGACCCAAAAAGGACATAAATCAACACAGACCTTTGCATATTCAATAGCTGCAAAAATATGTCTGTTACACTGTAAGGAAGCTCGACTAGCTCAACTTTTGTAATCTAGCTATAGTCAGCACTGCCGAAACGCCTGCTTATACTGACTTTATGGGCACTGACAGATATAAAAAAAGACATAAATGGACACAGACCCTTAACATATTCATTAGCTGCAGAATTAGTTCCTTTGCGTTGTTAGGAAGCTCGACTAGCCAACTTTTGTAATCTAGCTATAGTCAGCACTGCCAAAACGCCTTCTTATACTGACTTTATGGGCACTGACCGATATAAAAAAGGACATAAATGGACCCAGACCCTTAACATATTCATTAGCTGCAGAAATATGTCTGTTGCACTGTTAGGATGCCCTACTAGCCAACTTTTGTAATCTAGCTACAGTCAGCATGGCAAAAAAGTCCTCTTATACAGACTATGGGCACTGACAGATATAGAAAGGACATAAATGGACACAGGCCCTTGCATATTTAATAGCTGCAGGTGTACATCAGTTGCCCTGTTAGCGACTTGATCTAACGGTCTCTACCGCGGGAAGTGAAAGCACTGCTAGCCATCTTTTGTAAACTGTAGCTGACCACATTATTGACTTACTGGCAGGTTATTCCAGCATTAAATAATGGAAAAGTGTTCTGGCCTTCTAGTGGTTATTGGATATTCTCTTTGGTTTCTCTATATGTTTATTTTCTATGATCTTTGTGTTCAGTTAACAGAAATCTGCCTTTGGCAAGAGTTACTCTTTGGAGCACAGAGACAGAATGAAAAGGCCAAAATGCTAGAATTGATGGGATTAGAAATATATAACCCTCATCAGTATTGGATGAAATGAGCATTGTTGTTGTCACAGAAAGAGAATAATTTCACATGTTAGAGAGAAATAGCAGCGGTGTCTAATGGAAAGACTGTTGTACAAACAAGATGTCAAGGAATGAGAGCGTGCGGAGGAGCGGAGCAGAAGCTGGAGCCCTGGTTTTGGGTTGCGGAGCCAAACTTTTGGGTCATACTCTGGAAAGAATGAGGAGCTCTCTTCCCTCTGATGTCACTCCTGGAACAAGACCCACACCACATGACATCATTCAGAGGTTTCCTAGGTAGTTGCTGATAGGCCGGTGGTCTGAAGAGGGGAAGGCATTGGACGTGTGTGGGCGAGGGGGGATAAGGCAGACAGGACAGGTAAAAGGGGTTTGAGACGAACAAGTCAAGAGAATAAAGGATTGGGAAGTGGATAAGTTTGGGAGTCATTATGATAAGAGGAGCAGGGCTCGGATGAAGGGAGTCTGGGGCTCCAGTGGTGCAACGAGTGCCAGGAAAAAGTAGTAAAAACGTGCAACATGTGAGCTTGATGCTCGTTAAGAGCTTTAATATGGTGATGGCATGATGAGATTTACACATCCTGTTTTCTCATCCTTAGCTCATGAGTTTTCCTGATGTTTTCTCTGCACCTATGACTTTATAGTTTCAGTCAGTATTCACCTCACTCCTGATTTACAGCTGTCAAACAGAGTATGTGCAAGAGCTGTGTTGACAAGAATCAGGGTGATACCATCTATGTGAGTCTGCCATAATATCACGGGTACATACTACGATACAGTAGACCAGCAGAGGGGCAAACCTCAATGTACATCCTGTTTATCTGTCCTAAAATGAAGGATTTTACTGTGCATTCAATTATATGTAATATGAAAAATAATCGTGATGCAGTAGAACAGTGGTTTTCACTGATTTCTCGGGTTTCTGCATCCAGCCTAGCATGTTTAAAAGATGTATTTTGGGGCTTTTTATGCCTTTATTTCCAGGGAGGAGGACAGAGGATAGAGTCGGAAACAGGGATGAGTTGAAAATGTGGCGTGGCCCAACGGCTAAGCTGTCTGCACCCTGAATTCTGTCCTTTTTAACGGATCTGGATTACTCAGTCCAGCTCAGTTGAAAGAGCCGGCCTTTCAGCTCCTGAATGGCTCTTCATTTGGTATGATTTAGGCTTTTTAAAAGTCTGTTAAACAACAGAACAAGAGGACAGGCTCGCTTGCCAAGAACACCTCTTACAGCTTGTACCTTGTCATTGTAAACTGAGCTGTCATTTCAGGTTAACCACAAGGTTTATTTAGCATGTTTATGACAAAATGAATGCTTAGCACATAATACGGTACAATCTGTGCTTGTTAGTTACTGCCATTGTTGCACAGGGAGAGAAAATTTTGACCAGTCAGCAGGGGGAAGGGTATGCTTGGTACCCCAGAGGAATGGTGCCGACACAGGGCCTAACCCTAACCGCGGATGCGTCCAGTTATCTCAGTGATACTCAACGCGTGGCTCTGGAGCCACATGTGGCTCTTTTGTGTCTTCATTTGAAATATTATCCCCCCAGAAAACCTTAAAAAGGGAAACTTTGACCTCAGAAATTATCCATTGCAAGTCACATTAATCAGTTTATTTCCCATACTTCTAGAGCTGGCTTTAATTGTCAGGTTTTTTTGTCTGTATACTTCCATTGCCCTTATTTGCAATTTTTTGCCACTTTATTTCAATTTTTTGCCACTTTTAATCCATTTTTCCTGCTTTAAGCCCACTTTTGCCATTAAATGCCACTTTTTTCCCACCTTTGCCACCTTTTTGCTGCTTTAAGCCCATTTGAGTCAGTTTTCACTCATTTTTCTACCATGTTTTTGCTGCTTTTTGACTGTTTTGGCCACCTTTGACAATTCTCACCCATGTTTGCTAACCTCTGCCTAGTTTTGCCACTTTTCTCTCAATTTTTGTCACTTGTTTATTTTTTCACCATTTTTTTTAAGATTTATTTTTGGGCCTTTTCATGCCTTTATTGGATAGAGTAAGGATAGTGGATAGACTCAGAAACAGGGAATAGAGTGGGGAGAGACATGCGGTAAAGGGTCACAGGCCGGATTTGAACCCGGGCATGGGTACATGGGTAGCGCCTTAAACCACTCGACCATCTGCATGCCCCCATTTGACACTTTAACGCATCTTTGCCACTTTTTAACCCCTTAGACTGTGGCTCTAGGCTCTTTAGCTGAGCAGGGTTGAGTAACACTGAGTTATTTGGTATCTTTACCATCTTTTGAAAGTGGGAATGCAGTACCTGTGTGTCATACCAAACCAAACTGTACCAAACCACTCGGAGGAATGCTCTACACTACTTTTCTAGTTAATTGGGTCAATTAATGGCCTGTTAGAGCTGTTTCTGGTTGTTGACCCACTCAAGCATTCCTGAGTATCGACCACAAAGTGGAACCTGAAAAATGATCGTTAAATTTAATCAACACCTCTTAAAACAGCTGAACAATGCAGCGCTGTCTTTAAATGCATTAGTTTTACCAAGGTTGACCTAAAATGCTGTCAGCAGTCTTTGTAATGCTGTTAAATGAGCGAAAATTTGTGTTTTTCTGTTGAAAACTGCCATTTTTCCACAGATTAAGTCAGTGTGGAAGCGATGCATTTGAGATTAATTTGAGAGACTCAATGTGTGAACTGCAATCTGTCCCAGCTGGAGACAGTAATCCATCTTGTTATGTTCATTTTGGAAGCATTAGTCATCGTGATAATGGATTATTACAGATTGGAGACAAGCACTTACTGCTGTGTGTATCACTGTGTGATACTGTCACGTTTGCATGGGATTCAGAGGGGCTTGTAAAGCTATAGCTGTATGTTGAGAGTTGACTGGCCCTTTCCTTGTTTATTGCTGTTATCTTCTTCAAGGTATACGTCATCCTCGACTGCCAGAATTTAATTCTTTTTACTGCCAGGCTGAGGAAGAGGATGTACATTTGTGAATGCCTGGGGAAAATGGAGTTTCCAACATGGATAATTAAGAGCAGTGTTACTCAACCCTTCTCAACCAAAGAGCCTTTGCAAGAGCCATAATCTAAGTGGTTCAAAGTGGCAAAGATGGGTTAAAGTGTCAACAAAAGTAAGTTAAGGATAGAAAAAATCTGAAAAACTGCAAAAAGGTGGCAAAAATAGGGAGAAAGAAGCAAACATGGGTGAGAATTGACAACAAAATGAGTAACAGGTGGCCAAAACAGTCAAAAAGCAGCAAAAGCATGGCAAGAAAATGAGTGAAAAGTGACTAAAATGGGCTTAAGACAGCAAAAAGGTGAGAGAAGTGGGCAAAAAGCGGCAGAGAGTGGCAAATATGGTCCAAAAAGTGGCAAAAATAGGAAGAAAGGGGCAAAGTAGGCATAAAATGGCAAAAAAATAGGGAGAAATGGGCAGAATAAGGGCAGAAGGTGGCAAAAATGGTTTAAAGCTGCAAAAAGGTGAGAAAAGTGGGGAAAAAAAGTGGCAATAAGGTGGCAAAAATAACAAAGTAGGCATTAAATGGCAAAAACTGGATGTAAAGTGGCAAAAATAGGGAGAAAAAGTGAGAGATTAAGGGCAGAAAGTGACAAAAATGGATGAGAATTTTAAAAAAAATCAGTTGTAGGTGGTCAAAACGGTCAAAAAGCAGCAAAAACATGGTGGAAAATGAGTGAAAAGTGACTCAAATAGGCTTAAAGCAAAAGAAGTGGGCAAAAAGCATTAAAAAAGTGGCAAAAATAAGGGAGAATTGACAACGTAGGCATACAATGGCAAAAACTGGGTGAAACGGCAAAAATAGGGAGAAAAAGTGACAGACTAAGGGCAGAAATCGACAAAAAATGAGTTACAGGTGGCAAAAATGGTAAAAAAGAATGGCATAGAAATGGCAGAAATTGCAGCAAAAAGGTGGCAAAAGTGGGAAAAAATGTGGTATTAAATGGCAAAAGGGGCTTAAATTGGCAAAAAAAAAATTGAAATAAAGTGGCAACAAAGGCAGAAAGTAGCAAATATGGGTGAGAATTGACAAAAAATGAGTTACAGGTGGCAAAAATGGTAAAAAAGCAACAAAAAAAAATGGTGGAAAAAGAGTGAAAAGTGACTCTAATAGACTTAAGGCAGCAAAACAGTGAGAAAAGTAGGCAAAAAGCAGCAGAGAGTGGCAAAAATGGGTCAAAAGGGGCAACGTAGGCAAAAAATGGCAAAAACTGGGTGAAATGTGGCAAAAATACAGAGAAAAAGTGACAGAATAAGGGCAGAAAGTAGAAAAATGGATGAGAAATGACAAAATGAGTTGCAGGTGGCAAAACCTGGGTAAAAAAGAGTGGCATAGACATGGAAATAATGAGGGCAACGTGAATGAAACAGGCAAAAAGCAGCAAAAAGGTGGTAATAGTGGGTAAAAAAGTGGCATTAAATGGGAAAAGTGGCAAAAAAAATGGCAAAAAAGGTCAATGGAAATATACAGACAAATACGACTGACGTTAAAGCCAACTGTATAAAAGTGGGAAACAGGTTAATGTGACTTGCAGTGGCTACTTTCTGAGGTCAAAGTTTCCCTTTTTTAAGCTTTTCTGGGGAAATAATATTTCAAATGAAGACATAAAGAGCCACATGTGGCTCCAGAGCCACGCGTTGAGGATCCCTGATTAAGAGAACTTGCCTCACCCGTGTCAGATGTTTGTCTTTCTCCCCCTATTCCTCCTGTTATTCCTTGACTGTGTCAGCAAGCCCTGAAGTGTGCCCTCAGCACTTTTTTTTGCGACGTAAAAATCACCAAATGGCCAAGCCAAACACTCCGGTTCTACTTCTGTCTGACGGTAGGGAGACGCTTTGGTTCCACTCCCCCTAATGAAGGGGAAATGAGAATATGGCTGCCTGTGACCTACAGAGACGGCAAATTAAAATCCTACACAACATGGGGGTGTAATGCAGGATGAGAAGCCAGGGTTGGAGACGATTCAGGGGCCAGAAACAGGACAAAGAAGTGGAGGTGAAGCGAGGTGCTGTGTAGTGGATAAGTGGGGTGGCAGACGGTCCTGTTGCTCTTGGCAGGCGCTCTGAGCGATGGGATTTAGCTCCAGTCTGGAGGCGAAAGTGAGCACAGGGGAGAATTTACTCTGCGTCTGGAGAGAGTGGTGTTGAATTTGTCCGTCTGCATGTCTTTCTGTGTTTCTAAACATGCTAACTCCGTGTATATGCAGAGCAGACGACACGGTTGTTTGGGTGTTAAGTGCATTTTTGTGTGTCCGCGCTGATTTATGGCCTCCTGTGCGGTGAGCTGCCCTCTCCAGCGTGCTGTTTGGTTTTGGCGGTCAGGTTGGAGTATGCCCAGGCTCGAGTGTGCTGGCAGTGCGACCGAGTCCTGGCTCCGAGCTCAGAGGGGGGGTGACTGTGTAAATATGTTGTGAAAGTAGCTCGCCCCAGACCTCCCAGAGTCTTATCCTGCTCTGAGGGGGCCCTCCTACCCAATTTTTCCTGTGCTGAAATATGACCAGAAAAATGATGAGAAACTGGAGTTTTTCCTTCTTTTAAGCCCTCCTGAAGGTAAACAGAGGCGTTATCAGGTATCCCAGAGGACATACTGGTGCTGTTTAGTTCATGCTGTGCTGCTCTAAGCCAAGAAAGTGCAAATTTCATGGGACGCTGAGCTCGACCCCCCTTAAACTGACATCACCTTAAGACCCCACTTGAGTGAAAATAAGCCTGTGCTGGCTCCTGTCACCTCATGTTTTAAGCATGTAAAACAGTGTTACACAAACCTGCTCAACCAGAGAGCCAAGCTGTTGAAAAGTACATTTGCAAGAGCAGTGTCAATGAAAATAAGTTAAAGGTGGCAAAAAAGTGACAAAAATAAGGAGAAAAAGTGGCAAAAAAGGCAGAAAGTAGCAAATATGGGTGAGAATTGACATAAAATGAGTTGCAGGTGGCAAAAATAGTTAAAAAGCAGCAAAAACATGTTAAAAAATGAGTGACAGTGACTCAAATGAGCTTAAAGCAGCAAAGAGGGGAGAAAAGTGGGCAGGGAGTGGCAGAAATGGTCCAAAAAGCAGCAAAAATAGGTCAAAAGGGGCAAAGTAGGCATGAAATAGCAAAAACTGGGTGAAAGGTAAAAAAAATAAGGAGGAAAAAGTGGCACAATAAGTTACAGATGTAAAAAAGAATGGCATAGACATGGCAAAAATGAGTGCAAAGTGAAAAAAACAGGCAAGAGGCAGCAAAAAGGTGGCATTAAATGGCAAATGGCAAAAGTCTGACAAGTAAAGCCAACTGTATAGTTTCCCTTTTTTAAGGTTTTCTGGGGGAATAATATTTCAAATGAAGGCATGAAAGAGCTACACAATGAGTATCAGTGATGTAGAAGAAAATTAGTTATATTATCTTCAGCTGCAGTGTTGGGATGCTTGAAACTGATCTCTCTCTACATCCCATGCACGATTTTTCAGTTTCTTCAGGAGGGGCTGCATGATGAACTCAGTCCACCCTGCATGATTGTGGGTCAGGCTCAGAAGGAGACAATGTTTGGCTTTAACTCACTGGAGCTCTCTAGTGCCCCCGCCTGGACACACACAGAACATCCACAAGGGATAAATGAGAGGGGTGTGGGTCAGGGGATGTAAGCCAACATGTTGATTTCATTTTTTCCATGATTTAAGGATTTCAGCTTCCCTTGATAAGTCTAGTTAGGGCTGCTGCAGTGTAAACACTCATGAGAGCATGCAGCTTTTTCTCTGATATGCAGCATGCATGGTGGATGCTCGCAGCCACAGGCTACAGATTTTCCACCAGAGTTCGACATGAGGCGAGCGCTGGCCAGCCAAAGAGTCGTATTTCAGCCGAGGCAAAGGAGACGCTGACAGCAGCAGCCTGTTATTGTCTGAAAATTCTCCCTTAAGCACCACTCTCACACGCCACATGATGCTCCAGTGTGAAAAATGTCACCGTCCCAGCTCGAATAGGAAAGATGATTGCATGTCTTTTATGGTTCCCTGTGGCGTTTGGGTGTGATTGTAGAATTCCATATTTTTTTTCCCAACGGTGTGCTGCATTTGGGCGTGGGCTGGGTTGCGCTCCTATATAGACGTTTGCATGCGTTGCTGTATATTAATCATCCTGTGTATGGCTGTTTGTGTGTCACGTATCTGCTTCCCATGATGTGATTGGATCCTGAGGCCAGGGATAAGCTATAATTTCCTGTTCTTTTTAAGCGTTTGGTTAACCAGTCAGCTTTATTGAGTCCTGACTCTGCACAAACCATTGCCTAAGGATGGTTCCATGCCATCAAAGAATGAATTACAGGGCCTATAAAAAGTAGTCACCCCCTTGGATGTTATTGATTTAATACAGAATTCATGGCCAATATCATTTGGCTTTTTTGACAATAGAATTACATGAAACCTCCTTAATGTCAAAGTGAAAACAGATTTCTAAAAAGTAATGCCAATTGAACAAAAATCTGTAAGATAAAATAAGTGACTGCATAAATATTCACCCTCATTAGTGTTTGCACCCACACTGAGTCTGTGTGGAGAGGACTCAATCACACCTGGACATCTGGACACTGCAGTTTTACTCCATTATTCTCTGCAAAACTAGCCACAAATTTTCTGTTGGATTGAGGTCTGGACTCCAGAACATTCAGCTTGTCGGAGCATTTCTGTGTAGCGTTTGCTCTATGCTTCAGTTTATTGTCTTGCTGCTAAATAAATCTTCTCCCAAGCCGTAGTTTTCCTGCAGACTGAATAAGATCCTCCTCCTGGATTTTCCTACCCTCTATCTTTATAAGCCCTCCAGGGCTGGCTTCTGAGAAGCACCCCCACAGCATGATGCTGCAGCCTCTGTGCTTCACAGTGGGGATGGTGTGTTTGTGTATTGATCCATCAGCCAAAAAGCTCCATTTTGGTCTCATCAGGCCCAAAAATCTTTCTTCCACTTGACCATGGAGTCTCCCACATACCTTCTGGGGAACCTGGCCAACAGTTGTTGTCTGCAGAGTCTCTCCATCTCAGCTGCTGAAGCTTGGCACTCCTTCAGAGTAGTCATAGGTGTCTTGGTGGCCTCTCTCGCTGGTCTCTTTCTTTCTATCTCACTCAGATTGTGAGGACGGTCTGATCTAGGCAGATGCGCCACATTCCTTTCACTTCTTAATGATGGATTTAACAGACTCCAGGGGATGTTCAGCACCTTGGAAATGTTTTTTGTGTCCATCCTCTGACTTATACTTTTCACTAACCTTTTCTCTGAGCTGCTTGGAGTGTTCTTTTGTCTTCATGGTGTAATGGTAGCAAGGGATACTGATCAACTGATGACTGGATCTTTGGACAATCACTGCACTCAGGTTATCCTCAGTTCACTAACTGTGAGACTACTAGCACCAATAATAATAATATTATTATCTTTTTTTATTATTTTTATTTTTTATTATTTTTTATTTTGTTATTTTTGTTTTGTTTGTATTTTCATTATTTTTATGTATTTATTATTATTATTATTATTATTATTATTATTATTATTATTATTATTACCATTCCACCCAATTTCCTTTATTTATCCGATTAATTATTTTAATTAATTAATTTGTTTATTTATTTATTTATTTTTCTTCTCTTTAGTTTTGGCCATCCTTTTATATTTGCTGTCATAATTAATCTTCTCTATCCCCTGACGTATACTTTTCACTAACCTTTTCTCTGAGCTACTTGGAGTGTTCTTTTGTCTCCATGGTGTAATGGTAGCCAGGAATACTGATCAATTAGTGACTGGACCTAACTGTGAGACTACTAGCACCAGTTGGCTGGACCTGTATTGAATTAGGTCAGTCTCTTTAAAGGTAAAACATCAAAAGTGAATACATTTGTTGGCGCTGTATGTACAGTGTATGTATGCATATATATAAATATATGCATGTGCAGTGATGGAGTAAATATCTTAAGCGTTAGTGTGCTGATGGACTGCGTCTACCACCCAGAGCCAGAGTACTAAATGAGACTCCTGGCGTTAGCGTACAGCTGGAGTACAGTATAGGAATACTGACTGCTTCCCTACATCTGTAAACCAGCGGCTTATATAACGTTTGGCACCAGAGTCTGTGAAGTGACGTGTGGTGAAAAAGAGCAGCCCTGGCTCTTAGGAAGGAAATCAGAACCAGCTTTAGTGGTTGTCACGGTGGATCTAGACTTTGACAATAGTTTCTCTGTGTAGGTGTGCAGTATATTCTGGAAATTCCTCTGCTGTATGTTTATGCGTGTAGACGGAGGATGAAAAGGAAATAAGCCAGCATTTCTGATGTGATGTAGACTAACAAAGACAGCGCTGCTTGCATATAGTTTAGTTTTCTGTCATTTTCATGTCTGGAGAAAGAATGAGTATGGTTTATAGCAATAACACATCAACTAACATGTCAGTTTTTATGTTAATTTATGCTAAAGAATGTCAGGAGTAGATGCCACTCAATTTACTGCTCAAGGAGAGAATAATACAGTTTGTGATTTTTTATCCCTGAAGGTTTTTAGTGCAGGAACTCCATCAGTTTAGTAAATTGATTGTTTCTTGTGCCTGTTCACACTGCAGTGTCAGACTGGGTGTTTACTACAACCTTGGCAAACGGCCTTTGTTTATAATTTCAGATCAACAGAGAGATTAAAGATACTTCTTTATTTACAAAAATGAAGGCCTCAAGAGAGAACGCAGATTTAAAGAGGAACCTAACCCCAGTGTGTTGACTGTGGTGCATCTATCTAGGAATCTAGGATGATAGGACACGTCTATCCTACTGTCCCTTATCAGCCATATACAGCCTATGCTGATTTAGTGATTATTAGCCATAATGTCATGGCCATTCAGGGTAGACTAGCCGAGAGCTACCTGAGTGTGAAATGGTTCATCCTCATGTAGAAGACACAAGTTTCCAACCTCATTTTATGATAAACGCAGTTTATTAATGATCCCAGGTAAGAAAGCTAAAGAGGACATAAACGGGGAAGCATGGGTAGCTGTGTTTAAACTGTAATGCAGCTATCATGTCCTGTAGCTGTGCTCAATGGCTGCTGCCTCGCTGCCACAGCGCCCTTTAACCTGATGTAAACAAAGACAAGCGTATAGCATTGCAAACACCTCATGAGAACGGTGAGGTTTTTAATGACTTTGAGCTAGAGTATGGGGATAAGGTGTATGCATGCTTTGTCAGGCCATACTTATATTAAATTGAAGATTTAATGAACAACATTCAGCTCATGGATGTGGACAGTAACCTGCAAAAGGATCAAAAGCTGGTGATGCTAACATTAGCTACATTAGCCACATTCTGCAGTCCAACTTCACACGACTGTCGCCGTGGTCCCACCTCCTGAAAATAGCGGTGGTTGTGGTTTCTGGGTGTTTTCTTAACTTTAGACTACTCAGCAAAGGTCAGTTATATTTTGCGTTTAACCAGATTGGATTTTATTTGCCTGAGAACATCACAAGTTTAATGTTTATTCCTTTTAAATTGTATGACTTTTTTTCTCTACTCTTTATGTAATAAAGCTTTTTAATTCAACACTGAAATACCACTGAGAAACTGTTTTTCCCTCTTAGTAATCTAAAAATTTCACAGTTATTTCTTTTTTTTGTTAATATTATTGTTATGATCATAATTAGTTATTGCTTATTAGTAGAACAAAGGTTGTTTTTCATTGCATGAATTACTACTATAATTGATTTCTTTATTTTATTTTGACTATTTTAATTATTATTATTATTATTATTATTATTATTATTATATTACTATTACTATTACTATTATTATTATTATTATTATTATTATTATTACTACTATTATTATTATTATTATTATTATTATTATTATTATTATTATTATTATTATCTTATTATTCTCTTTTTTATTTTTTTGTATTATTTTATTTATTTTCATTTTGCTGTTGTTGTTTTGTTTGTATTATTTTTCTGTATTTTCATTATTATTATTTTTATTTTTTATTATTAACATTAATAATAATAATAAAAATAATAATAAAATAAATAATAATTATTATTATTAGTAGTAGTAGTATTGTTATATTATGTTTTATATTATTATTGTTTTGTTTTTTATTTGTTATAATAATAAAGATTGTAATAATTTTTATTAATCATTATTTCATTAATTAATCTTTGTTATTACTGTTGTTATTGGTGTCGACCTCATTATTAATATTATTGCTATAATTATTTTTATTTTTTTATCATGCCACCCAATTTCCTTCATTTTTCTGATTGATTAATTTTTATTTATTTATTTTTCCATTTGTTAGTTTTGGCCATCCTTTTATATTTGCTGTCATAAATAATCTTCTCTAGTTTCTTTTCCCTCTTACCCTACAAACATAAATAATAACATGTACCATATAAGCCAGCACTCCTCACCACATCAGTCACATTAGTCAACTCTAAGGCCACACTGTTTTTTTTAATTTATTTATTTACTTTTTCATTTGTGGTGGGACCATGTACAATAAAAAACATAAATGTTTCCATTTGATGCATTGTACCAGAGTTAGCTTAAAGCTAATTTACATCTGCAGTCACTTGGCAGGTCACAATTAAAACATCAGTTATAAAACTTCACAGAGAAATGGCGATAAAACATTAGCTCACGCTGCTGAGCTGTAGATCACCCACACTGACATTCACTCACATACACACAAACACAACACAGTCACACAGTTCTTGGTGTGTGTTTTGTTCATTCTTATTGCTGTCCTGCATGCATAATTCATTATCAGTACAAAAATCTGTATGACTTGCAGTCTAGAAAGTTCAAATACAAAGTTTGTCTTTGAGTGCTTCAGGGTGCAGATGTGTTATTCACCAAGCAGGCCGGCCTGTA